>NC_050100.1:223699405-226353449 GCF_902167145.1 Zea mays | reverse complement strand
CTAAACCCTAAACCCTAAACCCTAAACCCTAAACCCTAAACCCTAAACCCTAAACCCTAAACCCTAAACCCTAAACCCTAAACCCTAAACCCTAAACCCTAAACCCTAAACCCTAAACCCTAAACCCTAAACCCTAAACCCTAAACCCTAAACCCTAAACCCTAAACCCTAAACCCTAAACCCTAAACCCTAAACCCTAAACCCTAAACCCTAAACCCTAAACCCTAAACCCTAAACCCTAAACCCTAAACCCTAAACCCTAAACCCTAAACCCTAAACCCTAAACCCTAAACCCTAAACCCTAAACCCTAAACCCTAAACCCTAAACCCTAAACCCTAAACCCTAAACCCTAAACCCTAAACCCTAAACCCTAAACCCTAAACCCTAAACCCTAAACCCTAAACCCTAAACCCTAAACCCTAAACCCTAAACCCTAAACCCTAAACCCTAAACCCTAAACCCTAAACCCTAAACCCTAAACCCTAAACCCTAAACCCTAAACCCTAAACCCTAAACCCTAAACCCTAAACCCTAAACCCTAAACCCTAAACCCTAAACCCTAAACCCTAAACCCTAAACCCTAAACCCTAAACCCTAAACCCTAAACCCTAAACCCTAAACCCTAAACCCTAAACCCTAAACCCTAAACCCTAAACCCTAAACCCTAAACCCTAAACCCTAAACCCTAAACCCTAAACCCTAAACCCTAAACCCTAAACCCTAAACCCTAAACCCTAAACCCTAAACCCTAAACCCTAAACCCTAAACCCTAAACCCTAAACCCTAAACCCTAAACCCTAAACCCTAAACCCTAAACCCTAAACCCTAAACCCTAAACCCTAAACCCTAAACCCTAAACCCTAAACCCTAAACCCTAAACCCTAAACCCTAAACCCTAAACCCTAAACCCTAAACCCTAAACCCTAAACCCTAAACCCTAAACCCTAAACCCTAAACCCTAAACCCTAAACCCTAAACCCTAAACCCTAAACCCTAAACCCTAAACCCTAAACCCAAAAACCCTAAACCCTAAACCCTAAACCCTAAACCCTAAACCCTAAACCCTAAACCCTAAACCCTAAACCCTAAACCCTAAACCCTAAACCCTAAACCCTAAAACCCTAAACCCTAAACCCTAAAACCCAAAAACCCTAAAACCCAAAAACCCTAAAACCCTAAAACCCCTAAACCCTAAAACCCTAAAACCCTAAACCCTAAACCCTAAACCCTAAACCCTAAACCCTAAACCCTAAACCCTAAACCCTAAACCCTAAACCCTAAACCCTAAAACCCTAAAACCCTAAAACCCTAAACCCTAAACCCTAAACCCTAAACCCTAAACCCTAAACCCTAAACCCTAAACCCTAAACCCTAAACCCTAAACCCTAAAACCCTAAACCCTAAACCCTAAACCATAAAACTAAAACCCAACCCCCATAACACAAAAGCCCAAACCCCAAACTCCAAACACTAAACCATAAACCCTAAATAGTAAACCACAAACCCGAGCCCCAAAACAATAAACCCCGAACTACAAACCCCAAACACTAAATCCCGAACACCAAAATCATAACTCTAATCCCCAAACTACGAATTGTAAACCCTAAACACCGTACCCTAAAACAAAAACCCGCCCCCTGAAACACAAAACCCCAAACCCCAAACTCCAAACCCTAAAACAATAAACCCTAAAAAGTAAAGCCGAACTCGATATCCTTTAACCAAAACCAAACACTAAACTGTGAACCCCAAGCCTTAAAACTAAAATGTGACCCCCAAAACCAAATACCTCAAACCCCAAACTCAAAACCCTACACCTTAAACTCAAAACACTAAAACCTAAACCATAAAACTAAAACCAAACCCCCAAAAGACAAAACCCCAAACCACAAACTCCAAACACTAAACCATAAACCCTAAACAGTAAACCCCAAACCTGAACACCCAAAACACTAAACCCCGAACTACAAACACCTAACACTGAACCCCCGAACACCAAAATCATAAACCCTAACCCCGAGCCACAAACACTAACCATGAACCCCGAACCTTAAAACTAAAACGTGACCCCCAAAACACAAAACCTCAAACTCAAAATCCTAAACCATAAACCTGAACATTAAACCCCAAACACTAAACCCAAAACCCAGAACCCCAAACCCAAACACTAAATCCTGAATCCTAAAAGACCTAACGCTAAACCCCTAGCCCCAAACCCTAAGCCAAGAAACCTAAACCCTAAACAGTAAACCCCAAACCTGAACACCCAAAACACTAAACCCGAACTACAAACCCCTAACACTGAACCTCGAACACCAAAATCATAAACCATAAATCCCTAACCACAAACACTAAACCATGAACCCCAAACCTTAAAACTAAAACATGACCCCCCAAAACACAAAATCTCAAACTCAAAATCCTAAACATTAAACCCCAAACACTAAACCCAAAACCCTGAACCCCAAACCCAAACACTAAATCCCGAATCCTAAAAGACCTAACCCTAAACCCCTAGCCCCAATCGCTAAGCCAAGAACCCTGAACCCGAACCATGAATTGTAAACCATACACACCGAACCCTAAAACAAAATCCCAACCCCAAAAAAGAAACACCAAACCCCAAACTCCAAACCCTAAAACATAAAACCCTAAAAAGTAAGCACGAACTCTAAATCCTAAACCCAAACCCCAAACACTAAACCCTGAACATCTATCCTTAAAACTAAAATGTGACCCCCAAAACCCAAAGCCTCAAACCCCCAAACTCAAAACCATACACCATAAATCCTAAACTTAAACGCCAAACACAAAACCCTAAACCATAAAACTAAAACCCAACCCCCATAACACAAAAGCCCAAACCCCAAACTCCAAACACTAAACCATAAACCCTAAATAGTAAACCTCAAACCCGAGCCCTAAAACAATAAACCCCGAACTACAAACCCCAAACACTAAACCCCGAACACCAAAATCATAACTCTAATCCCCAAACTACGAATTGTAAACCCTAAACACCGTACCCTAAAACAAAAACCCGCCCCCTGAAACACAAAACCCCAAACCCCAAACTCCAAACCCTAAAACAATAAACCCTAAAAAGTAAAGCCGAAATCGATATCCTTTAACCAAAATCAAACACTAAGCCGTGAACCCCAAGCCTTAAAACTAAAATGTGACCCCCAAAACCAAAAACCTAAAACCCCAAACTCAAAACCCTACACCTTAAACTCAAAACACTAAACCCTAAACCATAAAACTAAAACCAAAACCCCAAAAGACAAAACCCCAAACCACAAACTCCAAACACTGAACCATAAACCCTAAACAGTAAACCCCAAACCTGAACACCCAAAACACTAAACCCCGAACTACAAACACCTAACACTGAACCCCGAACACCAAAATCATAAACCCTAACCCCGAGCCACAAACACTAAACCATGAACCCCGAACCATAAAACTAAAACGTGACCCCCAAAACACAAAACCTCAAACTGGTAAGGCTGTTTTGGCCTCCCGTGAGCTATAGCACACGTTTTCATGGCCCAACGACCATTTTTATGTCCGCGTTCCGCCACACGTGTTTTTGTGCCCGGAGCACCTTAAAGCGGTTCTTGGCCTCCCGTGAGCTATATCACACATTTCCGTAGCCAAACAGCCAATTTTATGTATGCGACATGCTACCTTCGTTTTAGACCGGGGAGGCCGTTAGGGCATTTTTTTGCCACCCGTGAGCTATATCATACGATTTTATGGAAACCTATACCCTAAATCCTATCCCTAAACCCTAAACCTAAACATCGACACTAAAGGATTTTAGTGTCGAAACCATGGTAAAATGAAATTTGAGTCTCCCAACCATATCAACTTTGCTGACATAGTAGAATTTTAGTGTCCAAACCATAGTACACGTTTTGGTCCCTGGAGGCCGGTAAGGCTATTTTTGGCCTCCCGTGACACATGTTTTCATTGTCAAACAACGGTTTCATGCCTCCCGTCCGCCACCCATGATTTGGCCACTGAGACTGCTAAGGCTGTTTATGGCCTCCCGTAAGCTATAGCACACGTTTTCATGATCGAGCGACCATTTTTATGTACGTGTTCCACCACCCGCGTTTTGGTCCCCAGAGTACCTTAATGTTGTTCTTGGCCTCCCACGAGCTGTAGCACACGTTTCCATGGCCAAAGAGCCAATTTCATGTATCCGACCTACCACCTACGTTTTAGACCGGAGAGGCCGTTACGACATTTTTTGCCACAAGTGAGCTATAGCACACGTTTTTATGGTAACCTAGACCCCAAATCCAATCCCTAAACCCTAACCTTAAACACCGAAACAAAAAGGTTTTAGTGTCCAAACCATAGTAAAATGAAGTTTGAGTCTCCAAACCATAGTAAGCTTACAGGCTCTCCAAACCATAGTAAGCTTACAGGCATGGTAGAATTTTAGTGTCCAAACCAAAGTACACGTTTTAGTCCCCGGAGGTCCGTAAGGCTATTTTGGCCTCCCGTGACACATGTTTTTGTCATCGAACAGCGATTTTGTGCCTCCCGTCCGCCACCCATGATTTGACCATTGAGACTAGTAAGGCTGTTTTGGCCTCCCGTGAGCTATAGCACACGTTTTCATGGCCGAGCTACCATTTTTATTTTCGCGTTCCGCCACACGTGTTTTTGTCCCCGGAGCACCTTAAAGCAGTTCTTGGCCTCCCTTGAGCTATAGCACACATTTCCGTGGCCAAATAGCCAATTTTATGTATCCGACATGCCACCTTCGTTTTAGACCGGGGAGGCCATTATGGCATTTTTTGCCACCCGTGAGCTATAGCACACGGTTTTATGGAAACCTAGACCCTAAATCCTATCCCTAAACCCTAAACCTAAACATCGACACTAAAGGATTTTAGTGTTGAAACCATGGTAAAATGAAATTTGAGTCTCCCAACCATATCAACTTTGCTGACATAGTAGAATTTTAGTGTCCAAACCATAGTACACGTTTTGGTCCCCGGAGACCGGTAAGGCTATTTTTGGCCTCCCGTGACACATGTTTTCATCAACAAACAACGATTTCATGCCTCCCGTCCGCCACCCATGATTTGGCCACTGAGACTGCTAAGGCTGTTTATGGCCTCCCGTAAGCTATAGCACACGTTTTCATGGTCGAGCGACCATTTTTAAGTACGTGTTCCACCACCCACGTTTTGGTCCCCAGAGCACCTTAAAGTTGTCCTTGGCCTCCCACGAGCTGTAGCACACGTTTTCGTGGCCAATGTGCTAATTTCATGTATACGACCTGCCACCTACGTTTTAGACCGGAGAGGCCGTTAGGACATTTTTTGCCACAAGTGAGCTATAGCACACGTTTTCATGGTCGAGCGACCATTTTTAAGTACGTGTTCCACCACCCAGAGCACCTTAAAGTTTGCTGATACGGGAGACACGAAATCGCGTTTTCGTCCCCAGAGCACCTTAAAGTTGTTCTTGGCCTCCCACGAGCTGTAGGGTTTAGGGTATAGGTTTTAGGGCCTCCTATGACACATGTTTTTGTCGTCGAACAGCGATTTCGTGCCTCCCGTCCGCCACCCATGATTTGACCATCGAGACTGGTAAGGCTGTTTCGGCCTCCCGTGAGCTATAGCACACGTTTTCATGGCCCAGCGACCATTTTTATGTCCGCGTTCCGCCACACGTGTTTTTTTCCCCGGAGCACCGTAAAGCGGTTCTTGGCCTCCCGCGAGCTATATCACACATTTCTGTGGCCAAACAGCCAATTTTATGTATCCGACTTGCCACCTTCGTTTTAGACTAGGGAGGCTGTTATGGCATTTTTTTGCCACCCGTGAGCTATAGCACACGATTTTATGGAAGCCTAGACCCTAAATCCTATCCCTAAACCCTAAACCTAAACATCGACACTAAAGGATTTTAGTGTCGAAACCATGGTAAAATGAAATTTGAGTCTCCCAACCATATCAACTTTGCTGACATAGTAGAATTTTAGTGTCCAAACCATAGTACACGTTTTGGTCCCCGGAGACCCGTAAGGCTATTTTTGGCCTCCCGTGACACATGTTTTCATCATCAAACAACGATTTCATGCCTCCCGTCCACCACCCATGATTTGGCCACTGAGACTGCTAAGGATGTTTATGGCCTCCCATAAGCTATAGCACATGTTTTCATGGTCGAGCGACCATTTTTAAGTACGTGTTCCACCACCCGCGTTTTGGTCCCCAGAGCACCTTAAAGTTGTCCTTGGCCTCCCACGAGCTGTAGCACACGTTTCCGTGGCCAAAGTGCCAATTTCATGTATACGACCTGCCACCTACGTTTTAGACCGGAGAGGCCGTTACGACATTTTTTGCCACAAGTGAGCTATAGCACACGTTTTCATGGTCGAGCGACCATTTTTAAGTACGTGTTCCACCACCCGTGTTTTGGTCCCTAGAGCACCTTAAAGTTGTTCTTGGCCTCCCACGAGCTGTAGGGTTTAGGGTTTAGGTTTTAGGGCCTCCCGTGACACATGTTTTTGTCGTCGAACAGCGATTTCGTGCCTCCAGTCCGCCACCCATGATTTGACCATTGAGACTGGTAAGGCTGTTTTGGCCTCCCGTGAGCTATAGCACACGTTTTCATGGCCCAGCGACCATTTTTATGTCCTCATTTCGCCACACGTGTTTTTGTCCCCGGAGCACCTTAATGTGGTTCTTGGCCTCCCGCGAGCTATATCACACATTTCCGTGGCCGAACAGCCAATTTTATGTATCCGACCTGCCACCTTCGTTTTAGACCGGGGAGGCCGTTATGGCATTTTTTTGCCACCCGTGAGCTATAGCACACGATTTCATGGAAACCTAGACCCTAAATCCTATCCTTAAACCTAAACCTAAACATTGACACTAAAGGATTTTAGTGTCCAAACCATGGTAAAATGAAATCTGAGTCTCCCAACCATATCAACTTTGCTGACATAGTAGAATTTTAGTGTCCAAACCATAGTACACGTTTTGGTCCCCGGAGGCCGGTAAGGCTATTTTTGGCCTCCCATGACACATGTTTTCATCGTCAAACAACGGTTTCATGCCTCCCATCCGCCACCCATGATTTGGCCACTGAGACTGCTAAGGCTGTTTATTGCCTCCCGTAAGCTATAGCACACGTTTTCATGATCGAGCAACCATTTTTATGTACGTGTTCCACCACCCGCGTTTTGGTCCCCAGAGTACCTTAATGTTGTTCTTGGCCTCCCACGAGCTGTAGCACACATTTCCATGGCCAAAGAGCCAATTTCATGTATCCGACCTACCACCTACGTTTTAGACCGGAGAGGCCGTTCCGACATTTTTTGCCACAAGTGAGCTATAGCACACGTTTTATGGTAACCTAGACCCCGAATCCAATCCCTAAACCCTAACCTTAAACACCGAAACAAAAAGGTTTTAGTGTCCAAACCATAGTAAAATGAAGTTTGAGTCTCCAAACCATAGTAAGCTTACAGGCTCTCCAAACCATAGTAAGCTTACAAGCATGGTAGAATTTTAGTGTCCAAACCAAAGTACACGTTTTAGTCCCCGGAGGTCCGTAAGGCTATTTTGGCCTCCCGTGACACATGTTTTTGTCGTCGAACAGCGATTTTGTGCCTCCCGTCCGCCACCCATGATTTGACCATTGAGACTAGTAAGGCTGTTTTGGCCTCCCGTGAGCTATAGCACACGTTTTCATGGCCGAGCGACCATTTTTATTTTCGCGTTCCGCCACACGTGTTTTTGTCCCCGGAGCACCTTAAAGCAGTTCTTGGCCTCCCTTGAGCTATAGCACACATTTCCGTGGCCAAACAGCCAATTTTATGTATCCGACATGCCACCTTCGTTTTAGACCGGGGAGGCCATTATGGCATTTTTTGCCACCCGTGAGCTATAGCACACGGTTTTATGGAAACCTAGACCCTAAATCCTATCCCTAAACCCTAAACCTAAACATCGACACTAAAGGATTTTAGTGTTGAAACCATGGTAAAATGAAATTTGAGTCTCCCAACCATATCAACTTTGCTGACATAGTAGAATTTTAGTGTCCAAACCATAGTACACGTTTTGGTCCCTGGAGACCGGTAAGGCTATTTTTGGCCTCCCGTGACACATGTTTTCATCAACAAACAACGATTCCATGCCTCCCGTCCGCCACCCATGATTTGGCCACTGAGACTGCTAAGGCTGTTTATGGCCTCCCGTAAGCTATAGCACACGTTTTCATGGTCGAGCGACCATTTTTAAGTACGTGTTCCACCACCCACGTTTTGGTCCCCAGAGCACCTTAAAGTTGTCCTTGGCCTCCCACGAGCTGTAGCACACGTTTTCGTGGCCAATGTGCTAATTTCATGTATACGACCTGCCACCTACGTTTTAGACCGGAGAGGCCGTTAGGACATTTTTTGCCACAAGTGAGCTATAGCACACGTTTTCATGGTCGAGCGACCATTTTTAAGTACGTGTTCCACCACCCAGAGCACCTTAAAGTTTGCTGATACGGGAGACACGAAATCGCGTTTTCGTCCCCAGAGCACCTTAAAGTTGTTCTTGGCCTCCCACGAGCTGTAGGGTTTAGGGTATAGGTTTTAGGGCCTCCTGTGACACATGTTTTTGTCGTCGAACAACGATTTCGTGCCTCCCGTCCGCCACCCATGATTTGACCATCGAGACTGGTAAGGCTGTTTCGGCCTCCCGTGAGCTATAGCACACGTTTTCATGGCCCAGCGACCATTTTTATGTCCGCGTTCCGCCACACGTGTTTTTTTCCCCGGAGCACCGTAAAGCGGTTCTTGGCCTCCCGCGAGCTATATCACACATTTCCGTGGCCAAACAGCCAATTTTATGTATCCGACTTGCCACCTTCGTTTTAGACTAGGGAGGCTGTTATGGCATTTTTTTGCCACCCGTGAGCTAGCACACGATTTTATGGAAACCTAGACCCTAAAATCCTATCCCTAAACCCTAAACCTAAACATCGACACTAAAGGATTTTAGTGTCGAAACCATGGTAAAATGAAATTTGAGTCTCCCAACCATATCAACTTTGCTGACATAGTAGAATTTTAGTGTCCAAACCATAGTACACGTTTTGGTCCCCGAAGACCCGTAAGGCTATTTTTGGCCTCCCGTGACACATGTTTTCATCATCAAACAACGATTTCATGCCTCCCGTCCACCACCCATGATTTGGCCACTGAGACTGCTAAGGATGTTTATGGCCTCCCATAAGCTATAGCACATGTTTTCATGGTCGAGCGACCATTTTTAAGTACGTGTTCCACCACCCGCGTTTTGGTCCCCAGAGCACCTTAAAGTTGTCCTTGGCCTCCCACGAGCTGTAGCACACGTTTCCGTGGCCAAAGTGCCAATTTCATGTATACGACCTACCACCTACGTTTTAGACCGGAGAGGCCGTTACGACATTTTTTGCCACAAGTGAGCTATAGCACACGTTTTCATGGTCGAGCGACCATTTTTAAGTACGTGTTCCACCACCCGTGTTTTGGTCCCTAGAGCACCTTAAAGTTGTTCTTGGCCTCCCACGAGCTGTAGGGTTTAGGGTTTAGGTTTTAGGGCCTCCCGTGACACATGTTTTTGTCGTCGAACAGCGATTTCGTGCCTCCCGTCCGCCACCCATGATTTGACCATTGAGACTGGTAAGGCTGTTTTGGCCTCCCGTGAGCTATAGCACACGTTTTCATGGCCGAGCGACCATTTTTATGTCCTCATTCCGCCACACGTGTTTTTGTCCTCGGAGCACCTTAATGTGGTTCTTGGCCTCCCGCGAGCTATATCACACATTTCCGTGGCCGAACAGCCAATTTTATGTATCCGACCTGCCACCTTCGTTTTAGACCGGGGAGGCCGTTATGGCATTTTTTGCCACCCGTGAGCTATAGCACACGATTTCATGGAAACCTAGACCCTAAATCCTATCCTTAAACCTAAACCTAAACATTGACACTAAAGGATTTTAGTGTCCAAACCATGGTAAAATGAAATCTGAGTCTCCCAACCATATCAACTTTGCTGACATAGTAGAATTTTAGTGTCCAAACCATAGTACACGTTTTGGTCCCCGGAGGCCGGTAAGGCTATTTTTGGCCTCCCATGACACATGTTTTCATCGTCAAACAACAGTTTCATGCCTCCCGTCTGCCACCCATGATTTGGCCACTGAGACTGCTAAGGCTGTTTATGGCCTCCCATAAGCTATAGCACACGTTTTCATGGTCGAGCGACCATTTTTATGTACGTGTTCCACCACCCGCGTTTTGGTCCCCAGAGTACCTTAAAGTTGTTCTTGGCCTCCCACGAGCTGTAGCACACGTTTCCTGGCCAAAGAGCCAATTTCATGTATCCGACCTGCCACCTACGTTTTAGACCGGAGAGGCCGTTACGACATTTTTTGCCACAAGAGAGCTATAGCACACGTTTTTATGGTAACCTAGACCCCGAATCCAATCCCTAAACCCTAACCTTAAACACCGAAACTAAAACGTTTTAGTGTCCTAACCATAGTAAAATGAAGTTTGAGTCTCCAAACCATAGTAAGCTTACAGGCATGGTAGAATTTTAGTGTCCAAACCAAAGTACACGTTTTAGTCCCCGGAGGCCCGTAAGGCTATTTTGGCCTCCCGTGACACATGTTTTTGTCGTCGAACAGCGATTTCGTGCCTCCCGTCCACCACCCATGATTTGACCATTGAGGCTGATAAGGCTGTTTTGGCCTCCCGTGAGCTAGAGCACACGTTTTCATGGCCGAGCGACCATTTTTATTTCCGCGTTCCGCCACACGTGTTTTTGCCTCCGGAGCACCTTAAAGCAGTTCTTTGCCTCCCGCGAGCTATAGCACACATTTCCGTGGCTAAACAGCCAATTTTATGTATCCAACATGCCACCTTCGTTTTAGACCGGGGAGGCCGTTATGGCATTTTTTGCCACCCGTGAGCTATAGCACACGATTTTATGGAAACCTAGACCCTAAATCCTATCCCTAAACCTAAACATCGACACTAAAGGATTTTAGTGTCGAAACCATGGTAAAATGAAATTTGAGTCTCCCAACCATATAACTTTGCTGACATAGTAGAATTTTAGTGTCCAAACCATAGTACACATTTTGGTCGCCGGAGGCCGGTAAGGCTATTTTTGGCCTCCCGTGACACATGTTTTCATCGTCAAACAACGATTTCATGGTCGAGCGACTATTTTTAAGTACGTGTTCCACCACCCGCGTTTTGGTCCCAAAGCACCTTAAAGTTGTTCTTGGCCTCCCACGAGCTGTAGGGTTTAGGGTTTAGGTTTTAGGGCCTCCCGTGACACATGTTTTTGTCGTCGAACAGCGATTTCGTGCCTCCTGTCTGCCACCCATGATTTGACCATTGAGACTGGTAAGGCTGTTTTGGCCTCCCATGAGCTATAGCACACGTTTTCATGGCCCAGCGACCATTTTTATGTCCGCGTTCCGCCACACGTGTTTTTGTCCCTGGAGCACCTTAAAGCGGTTCTTGGCCTCCCGCGAGCTATATCACACATTTCCGTGGCCAAACAGCCAATTTTATGTATCCGACTTGCCACCTTCATTTTAGACTAGGGAGGCTGTTATGGCATTTTTTGCCACTCGTGAGCTATAACACACGATTTTATGGAAACCTAGACCCTAAATCCTATCCCTAAACCCTAAACCTAAACATCGACACTAAAGGATTTTAGTGTCGAAACCATGGTAAAATGAAATTTGAGTCTCCCAACCATATCAACTTTGCTGACACATAGAATTCTAGTGTCCAAACCATAGTACACATTTTGGTCCCTGGAGGCCGGTAAGGCTATTTTTGGCCTCCCGTGACACATGTTTTCATCGTCAAACAACGATTTCATGCCTCCCATCCGCCACCCATGATTTGGCCACTAAGACTGCTAAGGCTGTTTATAGCCTCCCATATGCTATGGCACACATTTTCATGGTCGAGCGACCATTTTTAAGTACGTGTTCCACCACCCGTGTTTTGGTCCCCAGAGCACCTTAAAGTTGTTCTTGGCCTCCCACGAGCTGTAGGGTTTAGGGTTTACGGCCTCCCGTGACACACGTTTTTGTCGTCGAATAGCGATTTCGTGCCTCCCGTCCGCCACCCATGATTTGACCATTTAGACTGGTAAGGCTGTTTTGGCCTCCCGTGAGCTATAGCACACGTTTTCATGGCCCAACGACCATTTTTAGACAGGTAAGGTTGTTTTTGGCCTCGCGTGAGCTACAACACACATTTTCATGTCGAACAACCAATTTAGTGTCCAACCATAGTAAACTAGCGTACAAACCATAGTACATGTTTTGGTCCCCGGAGGCCTGTAAGGCTATTTTTGGCCTCCTGTGACACACGTTTTCGTCGTCGAACAACAATTTCATGCATTCCGCCCACCACCCATGTTTGGTTACTGAAATAGGTAAGGTTGTTTTTAGTATCCCTTGAGCTACATCACACTAAACCCCTAAACCCTAAATCCTAAACCCCGAGCCCCAAACCCTAAACCATGAACCTAGAACCCCGAACCCTAAGACTAAAACTCGACCCCCAAAACACAAAATCTGAAAGCCCAAACTCCAAACCCTAAACATTAAACCTCAAACCCTAACCCTCAAATCAAAACCCTAAATCTCGAACCCCAAAAGCCTAAACTCTAAACCTTGAGCCCGAAACCCTAAAGCCCGAACACTGAACCCCGAACCCTAAATTGTGAACCCTATACCCCCAACCCTAAAACAAAAACCCGACCACCAAAACACACACGTTTTCTTGACCGAAAACCAATTCAGTCTCCAACCATAGTTCACTAGTGTTCAAACCATAGTACACCTTTTGGTCCTCGGAGGCCTATAAGGCTATTTTTGGCCTCCGGTGACACATGTTTTCGTCATCCAACAACGATTTCATGCCTCCCGCTCTCCACCCATGTTTTGGCTACTGAAATAGGTAAGGTTGTTTTTAGCAACCCGTGAGCTAAAGCACACTAAACCTCGAACCCATAAATCCTAAACCCCGAGCCCCAAACCCTAAACCATGAACCCGGAACCCGAACCATAAAACAAAAACCCGATCCCCAAAACACAAAATCTCAAATCCCAAACTCCAAACCCTAAACATTAATCCCCAAACCCTAACCCTCAAATCAAACCCTAAATCTCGAACCCCAAAAGCCTAAACTCTAAACCCCGAGCCCCAAACCCTAAAGTCCGAACACTGAACCCCGAAACCTAAATTGTGAGCCCTATACCCCGAACCCTAAAACAAAAACCCGACCACCAAAACACAAAACTCCAAACTCCAAACCCTAAAACACAACCCTAAAATGTAAACCACGAACTCTAAATCCTAAACCCAAACCTTAAACAATAAACCTTGAACTGCAAAATCCTAAAACCTAAACCATGAGCCCCAAACCCAAAACCATGAACCCCACACCCCGAACCCTTAATCCTGAACCCCAAACCCTAAACCCTAAACACCGAACACCAAACCCTAATCAATAAACCTACACCTGAAACCCTAACCCTAAAACCAAAACTAAAAGATTTTAATGACCAAATCATAATAAATTTCTAGACATAGTATAATTTTAGTGTCCAAACCATAGTACATGTTTTGGTCCCTGGAGGCCGGTAAGGCTATTTTTGGCCTCCCAAGACACTTGTTTTCGTCGTCGCACAATGATTTCATGCCTCTCGTCCGCGACCCATGTTTTGGCCACTAGGACAGGTAAGGCTGTTTTTGGCCTCGCATAAGCTACATCACACTATAAGGCTATTTTTGGCCTCCTGTGACACACGTTTTCGTCGTCGAACAACAATTTCATGCATTCCGCCCACCACCCATGTTTGGTTACTGAAATAGGTAAGGTTGTTTTTAGTATCCCTTGAGCTACATCACACTAAACCCCTAAACCCTAAATCCTAAACCCCGAGCCCCAAACCCTAAACCATGAACCTAGAACCCCGAACCCTAAGACTAAAACTCGACCCCCAAAACACAAAATCTGAAAGCCCAAACTCCAAACCCTAAACATTAAACCTCAAACCCTAACCCTCAAATCAAAACCCTAAATCTCGAACCCCAAAAGCCTAAACTCTAAACCTTGAGCCCGAAACCCTAAAGCCCGAACACTGAACCCCGAACCCTAAATTGTGAACCCTATACCCCCAACCCTAAAACAAAAACCCGACCACCAAAACACACACGTTTTCTTGACCGAAAACCAATTCAGTCTCCAACCATAGTTCACTAGTGTTCAAACCATAGTACACCTTTTGGTCCTCGGAGGCCTATAAGGCTATTTTTGGCCTCCGGTGACACATGTTTTCGTCATCCAACAACGATTTCATGCCTCCCGCTCTCCACCCATGTTTTGGCTACTGAAATAGGTAAGGTTGTTTTTAGCAACCCGTGAGCTAAAGCACACTAAACCTCGAACCCATAAATCCTAAACCCCGAGCCCCAAACCCTAAACCATGAACCCGGAACCCGAACCATAAAACAAAAACCCGATCCCCAAAACACAAAATCTCAAATCCCAAACTCCAAACCCTAAACATTAATCCCCAAACCCTAACCCTCAAATCAAACCCTAAATCTCGAACCCCAAAAGCCTAAACTCTAAACCCCGAGCCCCAAACCCTAAAGTCCGAACACTGAACCCCGAAACCTAAATTGTGAGCCCTATACCCCGAACCCTAAAACAAAAACCCGACCACCAAAACACAAAACTCCAAACTCCAAACCCTAAAACACAACCCTAAAATGTAAACCACGAACTCTAAATCCTAAACCCAAACCTTAAACAATAAACCTTGAACTGCAAAATCCTAAAACCTAAACCATGAGCCCCAAACCCAAAACCATGAACCCCACACCCCGAACCCTTAATCCTGAACCCCAAACCCTAAACCCTAAACACCGAACACCAAACCCTAATCAATAAACCTACACCTGAAACCCTAACCCTAAAACCAAAACTAAAAGATTTTAATGACCAAATCATAATAAATTTCTAGACATAGTATAATTTTAGTGTCCAAACCATAGTACATGTTTTGGTCCCTGGAGGCCGGTAAGGCTATTTTTGGCCTCCCAAGACACTTGTTTTCGTCGTCGCACAATGATTTCATGCCTCTCGTCCGCGACCCATGTTTTGGCCACTAGGACAGGTAAGGCTGTTTTTGGCCTCGCATAAGCTACAACACACGTTTTCATGTCGAACAACCAATTTAGTGTCCAACCATAGTACACTAGTGTACAAACAATAGTACATGTTTTGGTCCCCGGAGGCCTGTAAGGCTATTTTTGGCCTCCCTTGACACACGTTTTCGTTGTCGAACAACAATTTCATGCCTTCTGCCCACCACCCATGTTTGGCTACTGAAATAGGTAAGGTTGTATTTAGCATCCCATGAGCTACATCACACTAAACCCCGAAACCCTAAATCCTAAACCCCGAGCCCAAAATCCTAAACCATGAACCCAGAACCCCGAACCCTAAGACTAAAACTCGACCCCCAAAACACAAAATCTCAAATCCCAAACTCTAAACCCTAAACATTAAACCCCAAACCCTAACCCTCAAATTGAAACCCTAAATCTCGAACCCCAAAAGCCTAAACTCTAAACCCCGAGCCCCAAACCCTAAAGCCCGAACACTGAACCCCGAACCCTAAATTGTGAAACCTATACCCCAAACCCTAAAACAAAAACCTGACCACCAAAACACACATGTTTTCATGACCGAAAACCAATTCAGTGCCAACAATAGTACACTAGTGTTCAAACCATAGTACACGTTTTGGTCCCCGAAGGCCTATAAGGCTATTTCTAGCCTCCAGCGACACATGTTTTCGTCGTCCAACAACGATTTCATGCCTCCCGCCCGCCACCAATGTTTTGGCTACTGAAATAGGTAAGGTTGTTTTTAGCATCTCGTGAGCTAAAGCACACTAAACCTCGAACCCATAAATCCTAAACCCCGAGCCCCAAACCCTAAACCATGAACCCAAAACCCCAAACCCTAAAACAAAAACCCGACCCCCAAAACGGTAAATCTCAAATCCCAAACTCCAAACCCTAAACATTAATCCCCAAACCCTAACCCTCAAATTGAACCCTAAATCTCGAACCCCAAAAGCCTAAACTCTAAACCCCGAGCCCCAAACCCTAAAGCCCGAACATTGAACCCCGAACCCTAAATTGTGAACCCTATACCCCGAACCCTAAAACAAAAATGAAAGGGAAATAGGGTCAAACCTTTTCCTAAATGATTTTCTTGGTTGAATTGCCCAACACAAATAATTGGACTAACTAGTTTGCTCTAGATTATATGATCTATAGGTGCCAAATGTTCAACACAAACCAATAAAAAGATCCGAGTTAGGGTTCAAAAGGAAGGAGCAAAACAAACCGAAGAGAACCCTGGTCTTGCTCACCGAAGAGAACCCTGGTCTACACTCTTTTCTAAAACTATTGCAAATGATTTGTTTGTATGCCAAATTTACGTTGATGATATCATATTTGGGTCTACTAACAAATCTACTTGTGAAGAGTTTAGTAGGATAATGATTCAAAAATCCGAGATGTCTATGATGGGGGAGTTGAAGTATTTCTTAGGATTTCAAGTGAAGCAACTCCAAGAGGGCACCTTCATTAGCTAAACTAAGTACATTCAAGACATACTCACCAAGTTTGGAATGAAGGATGCCAAGCTCATCAAGACACCCATGGGAACCAATGGGCATCTCGACCTCGACACGGGAGGTAAATCCGTAGATCAAAAGGTATACCGATCGATGATAGGATCTTTACTCTATTTATGTGCATCTCGACCGGATATTATGCTTTCCGTATGCATGTGTGCAAGATTCCAAGCCGATCCTAAGGAAGTTCACCTTAGGGCCGTGAAAAGAATCTTGAGATATTTAGTTCATACACCTAAGTTTGGTCTTTGGTACCCCAAGGGATCCACCTTTGATTTAATAGGTTATTCAGATGCTGATTGGGCAGGGTGTAAAATTGATAGAAAGAGCACATCACGGACTTGTCAGTTCTTGGGAAGATCCCTGGTGTCTTGGGCTTCAAAGAAACAAAATTCAGTAGCTCTTTCTACTGCCGAAGCCGAGTACATTGTCGCAGGCCATTGTTGCGCGCAATTACTTTGGATGAGGCAAACCCTTAGGGACTATGGCTACAAACTAACCAAAGTCCCTCTCCTATGTGATAATGAGAGTGCAATCCGCATGGCGGATAATCCCGTTGAACACAGCCGCACTAAGCACATAGCCATTCAGTATCACTTTTTGCGGGATCACCAACAAAGGGGGGATATCGAGATTGCTTATGTTAGCACCAAAGAACAATTAGCCGACATCTTTACCAAACCACTAGATGAGAAAACCTTTACCAAACTTAGTAATGAGCTAAACATTCTTGATTCTCGGAATTTTGATTCACACTTTGCACGCATAGCTCATTTATGTACCTTGGATCATATCTATTTCATGTGCTATGACTAATGTGTTTTCAAGTAAATTCTTATGCTAAGTCATAGATTGAAAGGGAAATGGAGTCTTCGGCGAAGACAAGGCTTCCACTCCACTCCATCGGTATTATTTACACTTCGCCGTCACTCCGCATCGCTCTCCACTTTGGTATAATCTTCACTCTTATTACTCGTACCATTGGGGAGAAAGTAAAAGGGCTCTAAAGACTCCGTTTTTGGTGATTAATGCCAAAGGGGGAGAGAGTATTAGCCCAAAGCAAAAGGACCGCACCACCACGCCAATTTCAAAAAAAATCGAGATAAAGTTTTTAATGTTTTCAATTGGTATATTTTAGATTAGTATTCCTCTAAGAAATTCTATCTCAATTTGTATATATATTTTAAGGAGGAGTTTTTTTTTCAAAAATAGGTATCTAAAATATTTGATCTTCTTTCAAATGGTAAAAACCCTCTTGAACACTAAGAGGAGAATTTCATTAAGGGGGAGTTTTGTTTAGTCAAAGGAAAAGCATTTGAAACAGGGGGAGAAAATTTCAAATCTTAAAAATGCTTCTCGAAATCTTATTCATATACCTTTGACTATTTGAAAAAATACTTTAAAAAAGAATTTCCAAAAACATTTGCAAAAAAAAACAAGTGGTGCAAATGTGGTCCAAAATGTTAAAAGAAAGAAAGCAATCCATGCATATCTTATGAAAGTTTAAATTGGTTTAATTCCAAGCAACCTTTGCACTTACCTTATGCAAACTAGTTCAATTTTGCACTTATATATTTGCTTTGGTTTGTGTTGGCATCAATCACCAAAAAGGGGGAGATTGGAAGGAAAATAGGGTCAAACCTTTTCCTAAATGATTTTGGTGGTTGCATTGCCCAACACAAATAATTGGACTAACTAGTTTGCTCTAGATTATATGATCTACATGTGCCAAAGGTTCAACACAAACCAATAAAAAGATCCGAGTTAGGGTTCAAAAGAAAGGAGCAAAACAAACCGAAGAGAACCCTGGTCTGACGCATCGGACTGTCTGGTGTTCCACCAGACAGTGTCCGGTGCACCAGGGTGGATCGACCTCCAACTCTTCACCTTCGGGTTTCTCTTGGTGCACTCCGCTATAATTCACCGGACTGTCCAGTGTGCCACCGGACTGTTCGGTGCACCAAGCGGAGCAACGACTATCAACGCAACGGTCGACTGTACAGTGCCCTGGTAGAGCTACAGTTCACGGCAGAAGTCAGAGCAGGCGCCAGAGGTGCACCGGACAGTGAACAGTACCTGTCCGGTGCGGCACCGGACTGTCCGGTGCACCAAGATATCAGAGCTCCAACGGTCGAAACCGTCAGAACCCGAACGGTTGGGTGACGTGGCTGGCGCACCGGACTGTCCGGTGCGCCCATCGTCAGCAGCCCAACCCCAACGGTTGGTTTGGTGGTTGGGGCTATAAATACCCCCAACCACCACCACTTCAAGTATCCAAGTTTTTCAGACTACACATTCAATACAAGAGCTAGTGAAATCAATACAAGACACAATTCAATAGAATCAAAGCCTCTCCAAGTCCCAAATCCACTCCAAGAAATTAGTGACTATTGAGAGAGAGATTTTTATGTTCATTTGAGTTCTTGTCGCTTGGATCGCTTTTCTTCTTCCCATTCTTGTTCTCAACACCTTTGTAATCAAAGCAAGAGACACCAAGTTGTGGTGGTCCTTGTGGGGTCTAAGTGACCTAATTGATTGAGGAGAAAAGCTCACTCGGTCTAGGTGACCGTTTGAGAGAGGGAAAGGGTTGAAAGAGACCCGGTCTTTGTGACCACCTCAACAGGGAGTAGGTTTGCAAGAACCGAACCTCGGTAAAACAAATCATCGTGTCATCCGCTTTCATTTGCTTGTGATTTGTTTTCGCCCTCTCTTTCGGACTTGGTTATATTTCTAACGCTAACCCAGCTTGTAGTTGTGCTTTAAGTTTATAAAATTCAGATTTGCCTATTCACCCCCACTCTAGGCGACTTTTAAATGGTATCAGAGCCTGGTACTTCATTAAAGTCTAACCACTCGAAGTGATGTCGGGAGATCACACCAAGAGGGAGATCATGACCGGCGGCGACAAGTCCGCAAGCTCGGGGAGAACCCACTCGAGGGAGTCCGGCCACAAGCACAAGGAGGAATCCTCTTCCTCCATCAAGTCACAACGGAGAGGTGACAAGAAGAAGAAGATGAAGAAAGTGGTCTACTACGAGACCGACTCTTCGTCACCCTCCACCTTCGGCTCCAAATCGGCGTCCGTCACTTCTAAGCGCCATGAGCGCAAGAAGTATAGTAAGATGCCCCTCTGCTATCCTTGCATTTCCAAACGCACTCCATTACTTTCCGTTCCCCTAGGCAAACCACCATTTTTTGATGGTGAGGATTATTGTATGTGGAGTGATAAAATGAGGCATCACCTAACCTCACTCCATAAAAGCATATGGGATATTGTTGAGTATGGAGCGCAGATATCGAAGGTAGGGGACAAGGACTACGATTCGGAGGAGGTCGACCAAATCCGGCACTTCAACTCCCAAGCCACTACTATACTCCTCGCCTCTCTAAGTCGAGAGGAGTATAATAAAGTGCAAGGGTTGAAGAGTGCCAAAGAGATTTGGGACGTGCTCAAGACCGCGCACGAAGGGGATGAGGTGACAAAGATCACAAAGCGGGAGACGATCAAGGGGGAGCTCGGTTGGTTCGTCCTCAACCAAGGAGAGGAGCCACAAGCCATGTACAACCGGCTCAAGACCTTGGTGAACCAAGTGCGCAACCTCGAGAGCACAAAATGGGATGACCATGAAATGGTCAAGGTTATTCTAAGATCACTCATTTTTCTTAATCCTACACAAGTTCAATTAATTCGTGGTGATTTTAGATACAAGCTAATGTCTCCCGAGGAGGTTATAGGAAAGTTTGTGAGCTTTGAATTGATGATCAAAGGCTCCAAATAAATCATCGAGCGAGGCGCCACCTCCACACCCGAGGTGCAACCCGTCGCATTCAAAGCGACGGAGGAGAAGAAAGAAGAGTCTACGTCAAGTAGGCTCCCCATCGACGCCTCCAAGCTCGACAACGAGGAAATGGCGCTCATCATCAAGAGCTTCCGCCAAATCCTCAAGCAAAGGAGGGGGAAGGATTACAAACCCTGCTCCAAGAAAGTGTGCTACAAGTGTGGTAAGCCCGGTCATTTTATTGCAAAATGTCCTATGTCTAGTGATAGTGATAGGGGCGACGACAAGAGGGGAAAGAAGGAGAAGAAGAGGTACTACAAGAAGAAGGGAGGCGATGCCCACGTTTGGCAGAAATGGGACTCCGATGAGAGCTCCACCGACTCCTCCGACGAGGATGCCGCCAACATCACCGTCACCAAAGGACTTCTCTTCCCCAACGTCGGCCACAAGTGCCTCATGGCAAAGGACGGCAAAAAGAATAAGGTAAAATCTAGAGCCTCCACTAAATATGCAACATCTAGTGATGAGGATAACTCTAGTGATGATGAAGATAGTTTGCTTGCTCTTTTTGCTAACCTTAACATGCAACAAAAAAAATTAAATGAATTGATAGGAGCTATTCATGAGAAGGATGAACTCTTGGATAGCCAAGAGGAATTCCTTATTAAGGAAAACAAAAAACATGTTAAAGTAAAAAATGCCTATGCTCAAGAAGTAGAGAAATGTAAAAAATTAACTAGTGAGCTTAGCATTTGCCATGACACTATCTCTAACCTTAGAATTGAAAATGCCAAATTAATTGCTAAGGTTGAGAAATTAAATGTTTGTGATGATTCTCTTGTCAACCTTAAAAATGATAATGCTAGTTTGATTGCTAAAATTGACAAGTTGAATGAATCACTTTCTAGCCTTAAGATTGAGAATGATAAATTAATGTCTAAGGCTTAAGATTTAAATGTTTGCAATGTTTCTATTTCCAATCTTAGAAATGAGAATGCCATGTTACATGCTAAGATTGATGAATTAAATGTTTGCAAACCCTCTACATCCACCGTTGATCATGTTTCTATTTGCATGAGATGTACAAATATTAATGTTGATGCTATTCATGATCACCTAGCTTTAATTAAACAACAAAATGATCACATAGAATAACTAACTAGCAAGATTAATGAGCATGAGATAGAAAATGAAAATTTTAAATTTGCTAGAAGTATGCTTTATAATGGGAGACGCCCTGGCATTAAGGATGGCATTGGCTTCCAACAGGGAGACAATGTCAAGCTTAATGCCCCTAAGAGATTGTCCAATTTTGTTAAGGGCAAGGCTCCCATGGCACAGGATAACGAGGGCTATATTTTATATCCTGCTGGTTATCCTGAGCACAAAATTAGGAGAATTCATTCTAGGAAGTCTCATTCTGGTTCTCATCATGCTTTTATGTATAAGAATGAGACATCTAGTTCTAGGCATTCTACCCATGTTAAAATGCCTAAAAAGAAATCTCCTGTTGCATCAAATGAACCCAATGTTTCATTTAAGACTTTTGATGCTTCATATGTGCTTACTAACAAATCAGGCAAAGTAGTTGCAAAATATGTTGGGGGCAAACACAAGTGGTCAAAGACTTGTGTTTGGGTACCCAAGGTGCTTGTTTCTAATGTGAAAGGACCCAAGACCGTTTGGGTACCCAAGAACAAGGCCTAAACTTGTTTTGTAGGTTTATGCATCCGAGGGCTCAAGTTGGATCATTGATAGCGGGTGCACAAACCACATGACAAGGGAGAAAAGGATGTTCTCCTCCTACGAGAAAAACAACGATCCCTAAAGAGCTATCACATTCGGGGATGGAAATCAAGGTTTGGTCAAAGGACTTGGTAAAATTGCTATATCTTCTGACCATTCTATTTCCAATGTTTTTCTTGTAGATTCTTTAGATTACAATTTGCTTTCTGTTTCTCAATTATGCAAAATAAGCTACAACTGTCTTTTTATGGATATATGTGTTACTGTCTTTAGAAGAAGTGATGATTCAGTAGC
Source organism: Zea mays (assembly GCF_902167145.1). Taxonomy (NCBI): domain Eukaryota; kingdom Viridiplantae; phylum Streptophyta; class Magnoliopsida; order Poales; family Poaceae; genus Zea; species Zea mays. The sequence continues at coordinate 226,330,853 of NC_050100.1, read as the reverse complement.
ATTTAAGGGAGTATTAGAGGGTCAGCTATACTTAGTTGATTTTAATAGAGCTGAACTCGATACTTGCTTAATTGCTAAGACTAATATGGGTTGGCTCTGGCATCGCCGACTAGCCCACGTTGGGATGAAGAATCTTAATAAGCTTCTAAAGGGAGAGCACATTTTGGGACTAACAAATGTTCACTTTGAGAAAGACAGGGTTTGTAGCGCATGTCAAGCAGGGAAGCAAGTTGGTGCCCACCATCCACACAAGAACATCATGACGACCGACAGGCCGCTTGAGCTACTCCACATGGATTTATTCGGCCCAATAGCTTACATGAGCATCGGCGGGAGTAAGTATTGTCTTGTAATTGTGGATGACCATTCTCGCTTCACTTGGGTGTTCTTTTTGCAGGATAAATATCAAACCCAAGAGACCTTAAAGGGATTCTTGAGACGGGCTCAAAATGAGTTCGGCTTAAGGATCAAAAAGATTAGAAGCGACAATGGGACGGAGTTCAAGAACTCTCAAATAGAAGGCTTTCTTGAGGAGGAGGACATCAAGCATGCGTTCTCTTCTCCCTACACACCACAACAAAATGGTGTAGTGGAGAGGAAGAATAGAACTCTAATTGACATGGCGAGGACCATGCTTGATGAATACAAGACATCGGACCGGTTTTGGGCCGAGGCGATTAACATCGCCTGCTACTCCATCAACCGGCTCTATCTTCACCGAATCCTCAAGAAGACATCATATGAACTCCTCACCGGTAAAAAGCCTAATGTTTCATATTTTAGAGTCTTTGGTAGCAAATGTTTTATTCTTGTTAAAAGAGGTAGAAAATCTAAATTTGCTCCTAAGACTGTAGAAGGCTTTTTACTTGGTTATGACTCAAACACAAGGGCATATAGAGTCTTTAACAAGTCCACTGGACTAGTTGAAGTTTCTTGTGACATTGTGTTTGATGAGACTAATGGCTCCCAAGTGGAGCAAGTTGATCTTGATGAGCTAGATGATGAAGAGGCTCCATGCGTCGCGCTAAGGAACATGTCCATTGGGGATGTGTGTCCTAAGGAATCCGAAGAGTCTCCACAAGCACAAGATCAACCATCATCTTCCATGCAAGCATCTCCACCAACTCAAGATGAGGATCAAGCTCAAGATGATGAAAATGAAGATCAAGAAGAGCCACCTCAAGAGGAGGACAATGATCAAGGGGGAGATGCCAATGATCAAGACAAGGAAGATGATCAGGGTCCAAGACCGCCACACCCAAGAGTCCATCAAGCGATACAACGAGATCACCCCGTGAACTCCATCCTCAGTGATATTCATAAGGGGGTAACCACTTGATCTCGTGTCGCTCATTTCTGTGAACATTACTCCTTTGTGTCTTCTATTGAGCCATACAGGGTGGAAGACGCATTAATGGATTCAGATTGAGTGTTGGCAATGCAAGAAGAACTCAACAACTTCACGAGAAATGAGGTATGGCATCTTGTTCCATGTCCTAATCAAAATGTTGTAGGAACCAAGTGGGTCTTCCGCAACAAGCAAGATGAGCATGGTGTGGTAACAAGGAACAAAGCCCGACTTGTGGCCAAGGGATATTCACAAGTCGAAGGTTTAGATTTCGATGAAACCTATGCACCTATAGCTAGGCTTGAGTCAATTCATATATTACTTGCCTATGCTACTTACCATGGCTTTAAGCTCTATCAAATGGACGTGAAAAGTGCCTTCCTCAATGGACCAATCAAGGAAGAGGTCTATGTTGAGCAACCTCCTGGCTTTGAAGATAGTGAGTACCCTAACCATGTGTACAAACTCTCTAAGGCGCTTTATGGGCTCAAGCAAGCCCCAAGAGCATGGTATGAATGCCTAAGAGATTTCCTTATCACTAATGGCTTCAAATTCGGTAAACCCGATCCTACACTCTTTACTAAAACTATTGCAAATGATTTGTTTGTATGCCAAATTTACGTTGATGATATCATATTTGGGTCTACTAACAAATCTACTTGTGAAGAGTTTAGTAGGATAATGATTCAAAAATTCGAGATGTCTATGATGGGGGAGTTGAAGTATTTCTTAGGATTTCAAGTGAAGCAACTCCAAGAGGGCACCTTCATCAGCCAAACTAAGTACATTTCAAGACATACTCACTAAGTTTGGAATGAAGGATGCCAAGCCCATCAAGACACCCATGGGAACCAATGGGCATCTCGACCTCGACACGGGAGGTAAATCCGTAGATCAAAAGTTATACCGGTCGATGATAGGATCTTTACTCTATTTATGTGCATCTCGACCGGATATTATGCTTTCCGTATGCATGTGTGCAAGATTCCAAGCCGATCCTAAAGAAGTTCACCTTAGGGCCATGAAAAGAATCTTGAGATATTTAGTTCATACACCTAAGTTTGGTCTTTGGTACACCAAGGGATCCACCTTTGATTTAATAGGTTATTCAGATGCTGATTAGGCAGGGTGTAAAATTGATAGAAAGAGCACATCAGGGACTTGTCAGTTCTTGGGAAGATCCCTGGTGTCTTGGGCTTCAAAGAAACAAAATTCAGTAGCTCTTTCTACCGCCGAAGCCGAGTACATTGCCGCAGGCCATTGTTGCACGCATTTACTTTGGATGAGGCAAACCCTTAGGGAATATGGCTACAAACTAACCAAAGTCCCTCTCCTATGTGATAATGAGAGTGCAATCCGCATGACGGATAATCCCGTTGAATACGGCCGCACTAAGCACATAGCCATTCGGTATCACTTTTTGCAGGATCACCAACAAAGGGGGGATATCGAGATTGCTTATGTTAGCACCAAAGAATAATTAGTCGATATATTTACCAAACCACTAGATGAGAAAACCTTTACCAAACTTAGGAATGAGCTAACCATTCTTGATTCTCGGAATTTTGATTGACACTTTGCACACATAGCTCATTTATGTACCTTTGATCATATCTCTTTCATGTGTTATGACTAATGTGTTTTCAAGTAAATTCTTATGCTAAGTCATAGATTGAAAGGGAAATGGAGTCTTCGGCGAAGACAAGGCTTCCACTCCACTCCATCGGTATTATTTACCCTTCACCGTCACTCCGCATCGCTCTCCACTTTGGTATAATCTTCACTCTTATTACTCATACCATTGGGGAGAAAGTAAAAGGGCTCTAAAGAATCAATTTTTGGCAATTAATGCCAAAGGGGGAAAGAGTATTAGCCCAAAGCAAAAGGACCGCACCACCACGCCAATTTTAAAAAATTTCGAGATAAAGTTTTTAATGTTTTCAGTTGGTATCTTTCATATTAGTATTCCTCTAAGAAATTCTATCTCAATTTGTATCTATATTTTAAGGTGGAGTTTTTTTCAAAATAAGTATCTAAAATATTTGATCTTCTTTCAAATGGTAAAAACCCTCTTGAACACTAAGAGGAGAATTTCATTAAGGGGGAGTTTTGTTTAGTCAAAGGAAAAGCATCTGAAACAGGGGGAGAAAATTTCAAATCTTAAAAATGCTTCTCGAAATCTTATTCATATACCTTTGACTATTTGCAAAAAGACTTTGAAAAATAATTTCCAAAAACATTTGCAAAAACAAAACAAGTGGTGCAAATGTGGTCCAAAATGTTAAAAGAAAGAAAGCAATCCATGCATATCTTATGAAAGTTTAAATTGGTTTAATTCCAAGCAACCTTTGCACTTACTTTATGCAAACTAGTTCAATTATGCACTTATATATTTGCTTTGGTTTGTGTTGGCATCAATCACCAAAAAGGGGGAGATTGAAAGGGAAATAGGGTTAAACCTTTTCCTAAATGATTTTGGTGGTTGAATTGCCCAAAACAAATAATTGGACTAACTAGTTTGCTCTAGATTATATGATCTATAGGTGCCAAAGGTTCAACACAAACCAATAAAAAGATCCGAGTTAGAGTTTAAAAGAAAGCAGCAAAAGAAACCGAAGAGAACCCTGGTCTGGCGCACCGGATTGTCCGGTATGCCACCGGACAGTGTCCGGTGCACCAGAGTGGATCGACCTCCAACTCTTCACCTTCGGGTTTCTCTAGGTGCACTCCGCTATAATTCACCGGACTGTCCGGTGTCCCACCGGACTATCCGGTGCACCAAGCGGAGCAACGGTCGACTGTACAGTGCCCTGACAGAGCTACAGTTCACGGTAGAAGTCATAGAAGGCGCCAGAGGCGCACCGGACAGTGAACAGTACCTGTCCGGTGTGGCACCGGACTGTCCGGTGCACCAAGATGTCAGAGCTCCAACGGTCGAAACCGTCAGAACCCTAACGGTTGGGTGACGTGGCTGGCGCACCAGACTGTCCGGTGCGCCCATCGACAGCAGCCCAACCCCAACAGTTGGTTTGGTGGTTGGGGCTATAAATACCCCCAACCACCACCACTTCAAGTATCCAAGTTTTTCAGACTACACATTCAATACAAGAGCTAGTGCAATCAATACAAGACACAATTCAATAGAATCAAAGCCTCTCCAAGTCCCAAATCCACTCTAAGCAATTAGTGACTAGTGAGAGAGAGATTTTTGTGTTCATTTGAGTTCTTGTCGCTTGGATCGCTTTTCTTCTTCCCCATTCTTGTTCTCAACACCTTTGTAATCAAAGCAAGAGACACCAAGTTGTGGTGGTCCTTGTGGGGTCTAAGTGACCCAATTGTTGAGGAGAAAAGCTCACTCGGTCTAGGTGACCATTTGAGAGAGGGAAAGGGTTGAAAGACACCCGGTCTTTGTGACCACCTCAATGGGGAGTAGGTTTGCAAGAACCGAACCTCGGTAAAACAAATCACCGTGTCATCAACTTTCCTTTGCTTGGTATTTGTTTTCGCTCTCTCTTTCGGACTTGGTTATATTTCTAACGCTAACCCGGCTTGTAGTTGTGCTTTAAGTTTATAAAATTCAGTTTTGCCTATACAGCCCCCCTCTAGGCGACTTTCAAAAACCCGACCACCAAAACACAAAACACCAGACCCCAAACTCCAAACCCTAAAACACAACCCTAAAATGTAAACCACGAACTCTAAATCCTAAACCCTAACCTTAAACAATAAACCCTGAACCCCAAAATCCTAAACCCTAAACCATGAGCCACAAACCCAAAACCATGAACCCACACCCCGAACCCTTAATCCCGAACCCAAAACCCTAAACCCTGAACCCCAAACCCTAATCAAGAAACTACCTGAAACCCTAACCCTAAACATCAACACTAAAAGATTTTAATGACCAAACCATAATAGAATATTAATTGAGTCTCCAAACCATAATAAATTTCAAGACATAGTATAATTTTATAATCCAAACCATAGTACACGTTTTGGTCCCCGGATGCTGGTAAGGCTATTTTTGGCCTCCCGCTACACATGTTTTCGTCGTCAAACAACGATTTCTTGCCTCCTGTCCGCCACCCATGTTTTGGCCACTAAGACAGGTAAGGCTGTTTTTGGCCTTGCGTGAGCTACAACACACGTTTTCATGGCCAAACAACCAATTCAGTGTCCAACCATAGTACACTAGTGTTCAAACCATAGTACACGTTTTGGTCCCCGGAGGCCTATAAGGCTATTTTTGGCCTCCAGCGACACATGTTTTCGTCGTCGAACAACGATTTCATGCCTCCCGCCCGCAACCCATGTTTTGGCTACTAAAATAGGTAAGGTTGTTTTTAGCATCTCTTGAGCTAAAGCACACTAGACCTCGAACCCATAAATCCTAAACCCCGAGCCCCAAACCCTAAACCATGAACCCCGAACCCTAAAACTAAAACCTGACCCCCAAAACACAAAATCTCAAATCCCAAACTCCAAACCCTAAACATTAATCCCCAAACCCTAACCCTCAAATCGAACCCTAAATCTCGAACACCAAAAGCCTAAACTCTAAACCCCGAGCCCCAAACCCTAAAGCCCGAACACTGAACTCCGAACCCTAAATTGTGAACCCTATACCCCGAACCCTAAAAAAAATCTGACCACCAAAACACAAAACTCCAAACCCCAAACTCCATACCCTAAAACACAACCCTAAAATGTAAACCACGAACTCTAAATCCTAAACCCAAACCTTAAACAATAAACCCTGAACCCCAAAATCCTAAAACCTAAACCATGAGCCCCAAACCCAAAACCATGAACCCCACACCACGAACCCTTAATCCTGAACCCCAAACCCTAAACCCTAACACCGAACCCAAACCCTAATCAATAAACCTACACGCGAAACCCTAACCCTAAACACCAAAACTAAAAGATTTTAATGACCAAACCAAAATAAATTTCTAGACATAGTATAATTTTAGTGTCCAGACCATAGTACACGTTTTGGTCCTCGAAGGCCGGTAAGGCTATTTTTGGCCTCCCAAGACACATGTTTTCGTCGTCGAACAACGATTTCATGCCTCTCGTTCGCCACCCATGTTTTGGCCAATAGGACAGGTAAGGCTGTTTTTGGCCTCGCGTGAGCTACAACACACGTTTTCATGTCGAACAACCAATTTAGTGTCCAACTATAGTACACTAGTGTTCAAACCATAGTACATGTTTTGGTCCCCGGATGCTTGTAAGGCTATTTTTGGCCTCCCGTGACACACGTTTTCGTCGTCAAACAACAATTTCATGCCTTCCGCCCACCACCCATGTTTGGCTACTAAAATAGGTAAGGTTGTTTTTAGCTTCCCTTGAGCTACATCACACTAAACCCCAAAACCCGAAATCCTAAACCCTAAGCCCCAAACCCTAAACCATGAACCCGGAACCCCGAACCCTAAGACTAAAACTCGACCCCCAAAACACAAAATCTCAAATCCCCAACTCCAAACCCTAAACATTAAACCCCAAACCCTAACCCTCAAATCGAAACCCTAAATCTCGAACCCCAAAAGCCTAAACTCTAAACCCCGAGCCCCAAACCCTAAAGCCCGAACACTGAACCTCGAACCCTAAATTGTGAACCCTATACCCCGAACCCTAAAACAAAAACCCGACCACCAAAAGACAAAAATCCAAACCCCAAACTCCAAACCCTTAAACATAACCCTAAAAAAGTAAACCACGAACTCTAAATCCTAAACCCAAACCTTAAACCATAAACCCTGAACCCCCAAATCCTAAACCATGAGCCCCAAACCCAAAACCATGAACCCCACACCCAAACCCTTAACTCCAAACCCCAAACCCTAAGCCCCGAACCCCAAACCCTAATCAATAAACCTGCACCTGAAACCCTAACCTTAAACACCAACACTAAAAGATTTTAATGACCAAACCATAATAGAAGATTACATGAGGTTCCAAACCATAGTACACGTTTTGGTCCCCAGAGGTCGGTAAGACTATTTTTGGCGTCCCGCGACACATGTTTTCGTCGACGAACAACGATTTCATGCCTCCCGTCTGCCACCCATGTTTTGGCCACTAAGACTGGTAAGGTTGTTTTTGGCCTCGCGTGAGCTACAACACATTGCCTAAGGGTGCAGCCAGAATAGCACAACAAGTGCATTAATCAGTCTTTTATTCAAAAGACACTCCGCGCAAAAAGTCGCCTAAGGGTGCAGCCGGAATAGCACAACAAGTGCGTTAAATCAGTCTTTTATTCAAAAGACACTCCGCACAAAAAGTCACCTGAGGGTGCAGCCGGAATAGCACAACAAGTGCGTTAATCAGTCTTTTATTCAAAAGACACTCCGCGCAAAAGTCGCCTAAGGGAGCAGCCGGAATAGCTCAACAAGAGCGGTATTCGAAGTCTTTTCTTTACAAGACACTCCGAGCAAAAGTTGCCTAAGGGTGCATCCAGAACAGCACAAGTGCGCTGGTCTTTCATTTAAAAGACACTCCGCGCAAAAAGTCGCCTAAGGGTGCAGCCGGAACAGCACAACAAGAGCGCTAATCGAAGTCTTTTATTCAAAAGACACAACGCAACAGTTACTTAAGGGCGCAGCCGGAATAACGTTAAGCGAAGTCTATCATTACAAAGATACTTCGCACAAAGTCGCCACATCACCATACAAATTACAATTACACACACGGCGAAGGCATTGCCTAGTACATACACACGGCGAGGGCACCTCCTATCACATCGGCTCAACCTTCGGAATAATACCCATCTCCCTGTAATTAAACAGCATTATCCTCAATTCCTCACCCTCAAAAAGCTCCCGAAGATCCCCCTCGCCTATGCCCGCCCCAATCGGTGAGGACAACAATTCTCGTTTACCAACCTCGTCTACTCGAAGTCGGCCACGCTCCATCCCCATGCGACGTTGCCTGCCGCTCCGCGAAAATTCACCCACACACTGTTTTCCCACCATCCTTCGCCGCCTACACCCAGTACTCGTACCTGGAATATCCTCAGCACCCTCAACACGCGGCGAAGTCTCTGCCACAGCCACATCTAATGCAACAAAATAGTCCAAGCCTTCATCTGAGGACTCCTCCGTCCAAGGAAATGAACTCCCAGACTCATCGTCGGACTCAAAACATTCAGACATAGACCCAAGCATACTATCATCGGTGGGCACTACAATTGAAGTCTCTGTCGCAAAATCAGTATTGTCAGTAGTGGTTGCTTGCGCAGGCCCAACCGTCGGAACCTGTGCAGCAACCGAGGTTCAGTATCACACAAACAAAAGTTCACACATGCAATCCCTAACCCCTATTCCGCCACCTGCGAAGGCTCGGCCGCCGCCGGGGGGGTCTTCGGTAGCTGGTTCGACCACCACCTTCAAGGCGTCCTCACACGTCGGCGCAGGGCTAGTGCTGGGTCTTCACCGACTTCAGTCAGCGCGGGGGTCGACGACGGGCCCTCGCCGGCATCAGATGGCGGCGTCGGATCCGCACCGGCAGCCTCGGGTAGCGCGCCGTCTAGACCACCAAGGTCCTCGACCCCTTCGGCATGCGCCATATGCAGCAACAGCACACTTATTCAGCAAAACCACGCACGCGCACACATATAACCACACAAAAATAGCCTTTACCTGATCTATTGCCCGGTCGGACCGCTCTCGGACCGTTTCTCGGCCGTGCGGGCCCCACATCCTGTTGAAGAGCGCCCCCGCCGACTGCTTCAGCATAGGGTCCTCAACCTTGAAGATTTCGCGTTCAAAGTTTTTGTCCGATTGGTCAAAGACCTCGAAATGCCTGCACCCCTCACGAGACAAAGCATTGACGGCCCCCTCGCAGGTGACGAGGGAGGCAAAGGACATGAGACCCGTCGCGATCGTTGGGAGCACCCCCGGCTCCTCCTGCATCCATTCAAGGAAGCGGAGGCCCGCTTCTTGGCCGGGCGCCTCGAAGGCAGCGGTCCGTGCACCCAGCTCCCGGTATGCGTCCACGAACTGCGCATGCGTCCGCTCGACCTCCGCACGCATCGAGGCCTCGGCTTTGTCCACACGGCTGCGCAGGGCGTCGAGCCTCACCTCCAGCTCCTCGGCAAGTTGGCGAGCGAGACTGCCCTCCGCCCACGCAAGCTTGGCCTCGGTTTGCGCAGCCTGCGCGTCAGCAATGGCCTTGTTCGCCTCCCTCCTCTCCTTAGATAGCTGGCGCCGGAGATCCGCCTTCTCGCCTCCATGGCGGCCACCTTCTCCGACAGCCTGCGGCTTTTGCTTTTGGCAGCCGACCTCTCCTGCACAACATCTGCATGCTTCAACCGGAGACTCTTGACCTCGGCAGCAAACTCCGCAGTCAAGGCACCCGACGCGACGTGGTCGGCGAAGTCGGCCGCCTGCCACATAAACCCATGAGACCCGCACCCTCATAAAAACAACAACCATCGAAGTCCAACACAACTTACATGCTTCACCTGCTGCGACGCTTGCCTAAGTTGCTAGGACATGGAGCCCGACATGTCCTTAGCGGCAGCGGCCGACAGAATCTCGCCGCTCGCGCAGAAGGTGGCCCATGAGTCCCGCGTGGCACCCTTCGCCCCAACCATCGCCGTTGGCGAAGTGGCCGCCACCGGAGGCGGGACAACAGCCAGTTGCCCCCATCCAACCCTGCACCATGATATTGGTCGCCGACTGCTTCAGCATAGGGTCCTCGACCTTGAAGATTTCGCGTTCAAAGTTTTTGTCCGATTGGTCAAAGACCTCGAAATGCCTGCACCCCTCACGGGACAAAGCATTGACGGTCCCCTCGCAGGTGACGAGGGAGGCAAAGGACATGAGACCCGTCACGATCATTGGGAGCACCCCCAGCTCCTCCTGCATCCATTCAAGGAAGCGGAGGCCCGCTTCTTGGCCGGGCGCCTCGAAGGCAGCGGTCCGCGCACCCAGCTCCCGGTACGCGTCCACGAACTGCGCATGCGTCCTCTCGACCTCCGCACGCATCGAGGCCTCGGCTTTGTCCACACGGCTGCGCAGGGCGTCGAGCCTCACCTCCAGCTCCTCGGCAAGTTGCCGGGCGAGACTGCCCTCCGCCCACGCAAGCTTGGCCTCGGTTTGCGCAGCCTGCGCGTCAGCAATGGCCTTGTTCGCCTCCCTCCTCTCCTCAGACAGCTGGCGTCGGAGATCCGCCTTCTCGGCCTCCATGGCGGCCACCTTCTCCGACAGCCTGCGGCTTTTGCTTTTGGCAGCCGACCTCTCCTGCACAACATCCGCATGCTTCACCCGGAGACTCTTTACCTCGGCAGCAAACTCCGCAGTCAAGGCACCCGACGCGACGTGGTCAGCGAAGTCGGCCGCCTGCCACATAAACCCATGAGACCCGCACCCTCATAAAAACAACAACCATCGAAGTCCAACACAACTTACATGCTTCAGCTGCTGCGACGCTTGCCTAAGTTGCTAGGACATGGAGCCCGCCACGTCCTTAGCGGCAGCGGCCGACAGAATCTCGCCTCTCGCGCAGAAGGTGGCCCATGAGTCCCGCGTGGCACCCTTCGCCCCAACCATCGCCGTTGGCGAAGTGGCCGCCACCGGAGGCGGGACAACAGCCAGTTGCCCCCATCCAACCCTGCACCATGATATTGGTCGCCGACTGCTTCAGCATAGGGTCCTCGACCTTGAAGATTTTGCGTTCAAAGTTTTTGTCCGATTGGTCAAAGACCTCGAAATGCCTGCACCCCTAACGGGACAAAGCATTGACGGCCCCCTCGCAGGTGACGAGGGAGGCAAAGGACATGAGACCCGTCACGATCGTTGGGAGCACCCCCAGCTCCTCCTGCATCCATTCAAGGAAGCGGAGGCCCGCTTCTTGGCCGGGCGCCTCGAAGGCAGCGGTCCGCGCACCCAGCTCCCGGTACGCGTCCACGAACTGCGCATGCGTCCTCTCGACCTCCGCACGCATCGAGGCCTCGGCTTTGTCCACGCGGCTGCGCAGGGCGTCGAGCCTCACCTCCAGCTCCTCGGCAAGTTGGCGGGCGAGACTGCCCTCCACCCGCGCAAGCTTGGCCTCGGCTTGCGCAGCCTGCGCGTCAGCAATGGCCTTGTTCGCCTCCCTCCTCTCCTCAGACAGCTGGCGCCGGAGATCCGCCTTTTAGGCCTCCATGGCGGCCACCTTCTCCGACAGCCTGCGGCTTTTGCTTTTGGCAGCCGACCTCTCCTGCACAACATCCGCATGCTTCACCCGGAGACTCTTGACCTCGGCAGCAAACTCCGCAGTCAAGGCACCCGACGCGACGTGGTCGGCGAAGTCGGCCGCCTGCCACATAAACCCATGAGACCCGCACCCTCATAAAAACAACAACCATCGAAGTCCAACACAACTTACATGCTTCAGCTGCAGCGACGCTTGCCTAAGTTGCTAGGACATGGAGCCCGCCACGTCCTTAGCGGCAGCGGCCGATAGAATCTCGCCGCTCGCGCAGAAGGTGGCCCATGAGTCTCGCGTGGCACCCTTTGCCCCATCCATCGCCGTTGGCGAAGTGGCCGCCACCGGAGGCGGGACAACAGCCAGTTGCCCCCATCCGACCCTGCACCATGATATTGGTTAAAGACCTAGTCTTAAAAAAACTTACCAACAAAATAATCCCCGACACAGATGTCTGTGTCGAAGTCGGCAACACGCGCCGCCGCCCCGTCCGTTCGCGCCGGCGAAGGCAGCCTTCGTCCCTTCGCGGGCCCGCCTGAGGGTGGCTTGCCCGCGCCAGAAGCAGCAACCTTCGCACCAGCCAAAGTCTTGCTGGGCCCGGGGGCGGCCGGTTTCGCAGCCGGCAATGGCTTACTACTGCCCGGGGTGGTAGACTTTGCGGCTCCCCGCGCCTTCTTCACCTCGTGAAAAGGATCCCCGATCCTAATGACCGCCTGACGCTTCTGAGCAGCGTCTTGATGATCCTTCTCCATCACTGCCGATACAACAGCAGCAATATTCCGCCCGTAAGGAAAAATCTTCAAGTCACGAGCCATACGAGACGTAAAAAAGTCTTCGCCAGCCGCGCGGGGGATCGGAACATTCTTTGGCCATCGACCACCGGTAACCTTCAGCATTCGCGGCGAAGACTCCCGGAGCTCGGGCGAAGACATCTCTCCCCTGAGGGTTGCGCATGTTCCCATCAATTCCATAGCAAAACTATCAGAGACCCCCAGTCCCCCCACTGCAGTACCTATTTTTCTCTTCTTAGTGGCTGGGGCAGCCTCCTGCAAAGGGCCTTCCTCAGTCATGGGCACTGGTCTCTTACCACGGTGGTCAACAGTCGCGACAGCGTCATCCCCGGGATAGCCACTGTATGGCAAGCGATTCAGCTCGAAGACCCTATTCAGGCGAACGTTGGATCCACGGATATCCCAACTCCGCAGGGCCTCCGTCCTCGGCACATAACGCCCCACAATCCGCACAGCCCCGTCTTCCGCTTCACGCACGAATGCGGCTGGATCCCGGCCATGCAGATCCAGCGCGAAGGCCGGACTTCGCACAAGTTGATCGCCTAGGGAGGGCATCTGGCGAGGGCATACTTCGCCCAACGCCCAGCCGTGCGCCAAGGGCCACACTCCATAACCGATGAATTCCTCAACTAAATCGCGCCCGCTACTCATGCGGGCAGCACCACGAAGGGCCTCTTTGTCACTATCACGCTCTGCCACCTCAAACGGCGGAAACGCCACATAGCAGTGGGAGCACATCACGGCCGCCGGGAGTCCTGGGAGGTCTTCGACTGCGCCTCCTGCCACATAGAACAGTAATCATACCAGTTGCCCCACTTGTTGCGGGCACAGGGAACTAGCTCCACAACTTCCGCCGAAGTCTTCCCAGTCCTCGGCGTAAAGGTGCATGACCCAAAATGTGCAATCTTGTTTCCAAGTTTCCTCTTCTGCCAGTGTAAACAATAATTCTTGGCGAAGACCTCTACGGAGGGCTGACCGCCATAGAAGTGACTGCCCACACATACTTCGCCAAAGCCACAACGGTGTTAGGTGTCAACTGATGAATCTGCACTTCATACCTCTGCAACACCTCCGCCACAAAACGATGCACAGGTAACCGAAGGCCGGCAGTAAAAAAATGCCTCGAACACAACTATCTCACCCTCTGACTCCGGAATCTCTTCCGCCCCCGGAACTCGTCCAACTCCACTCCCAAAATACCCCAACTGCTGCATGTCTTGCACGCGACCCGAGGAGATCCTCGAAACACCAAATTCCACCTGTGGCCAGGGTGCAGCTCCACCGCCACCAAATCACTGAAAGTATCTTCAGACGACGGTTCGACCAACAGCGTACTCGCAGCGGATGAAGAAGAAGACGACATGGCTACGTACCGGCGGCGGCGGCGGCGCGCGGTCTGCTTAACGCGGGCAAGATCTCCGATGAACAAGAGCAAGGAGGGCAGGCGAGCGGGCGAATGGTTTCAAAATGCTAGGGTTTCGCGACGCGCAGAAAGGTAAGAAAGCCTTAGCCACGCCGCCTCCCCCCTTTTTATACACAGGACGCGACGCTTCGGGAAGCCTACAGTCCAACAGTACACGTCCGTCAACGGTCACATCAAAAACCCCCGCGGAACCACTTCGAGCGAGGGCAGCGTCTCCACCATCTAGCGACGTCTTTGGCACCAGATGACTCAGTCGAACTGGTCCCTCAGAGGGCAAATGTTGGGGCGAAGGCGAAGACGCTACCCTTCGCTCCAGGCCTTCGTCACCTCGCCGCACCAACGGAAGCATGATGACGGCGTGGCCCACCCTCCGTCCTCCTCACCACAAGGCGAAGGCCTACGATGAAGGCCTACGATGAAGTCTTCCCATCCCACATCCTCACCAGATCTGGAGGCCCACGTGGGATTCAGCCCATTGTAACAGGCCCCGCATTGAGAAGCGTGTTATGGGCCCAATTTGTAATAGCTTTTCTGTAATGACAGTCTATAACCCTCCCTTGTGGGAATATTCTGGGGATAATCCAAGTGCCTGAGGGCACAAGCATCCTTACATGGAGACGTTGGGCACTCGGGCACCTATAAATACCCACGTACAGTGCCCTTGAGAGGCTGGATTAACAGAGCAATTGCCATCTCGAGCTAAACCTTGTTTGCACTCTCTCTATTCCCCCGTTGGATCATCTTGCCTAGGAGAGAAAGTTCCAATAGTCACCCAACTGTTAGGGTCTGGAGCCCGGTCGACCGTTGGGGGCTTTGTCCTCTTATGGCACCAGACAGTCCGATGCCACACCGGACAGTCCAATGCCCCTCTAACTTGCTGCTCTGACTTCTGCCGTGGTACTGTGCTGCACTGTTCATCCGTTAGAGTCGACTGTTGCGTGCTAGGTAGCCGTTGCCCGCTGGCACACCGGACAGTCCGGTGAATTATAGAGGAGCGCGCTGGTGTTTTCCCGAGAGTGGCTGGTTGGACCCTGTACGGTCCTGGTGCACCGGACACTGTACGGTGGCACGCCGGACAGTCCGGTGCGCCAGACCACAACCCACTCAAGTCCTTTTTGCTCCTTTTGAATTGGGTCCCTAACTTGAATATTTATTGGTTTGTGTTGAACCTTATGCACCTGTAATACATGAGTTCTAGAGCAATGTTGTTAGTCCATATGTTTGTGTTGGGCATTCAACCACCAAAATTAATTGTAGGAAAAGGTTAAACCTATTTCCCTTTCAATCTCCCCCTTTTTGGTGATTCATGCCAACACAAACCAAAGCAAATGTATAAAGTGCAGAAATGACTAGTTTGCATATGGTAAGTGCATAAGTTACATGGAATTAAACCAATTGGTAATCTTACTAGATACAAATGGATTGCTTTCTTTTCTTTAACATTATGGACTACATTTGCACCACTTGTTTTGTTTTTGCAAATCTTTTCAAAGTCATTTTGTAAATAGTCAAAGGTACATGAATATGATTGCAAGAAGAATTTTCAAGATTTGAGATTTCTCCCCTGTTTCAAATGCTTTTCCTTTGATTAAATAAAACTCCACCTTAATGAAATTCTCCTCTTAGCTTTCAAGAGGGTTTTAAAATAGATACCAATTTGAAGATGAACTTCTAGAGAATTGAATACTAATTTTGAAAATCTATTCTTAAAGATACCAATTGAAAGAGGTTTCCATGACATAGATACCAATATGAAAACATCAATTAAAACTTTATTTCAATTTTTTTTGAAATTATGGTGGTGCGGTCCTTTTGCTTTGGGCTTAATATCTTCTCCCCCTTTGGCATTAATCGCCAAAAACAAAGATGTTGAGAGCCCTTTGAAATTTCTCCCCATTGGTACAAGTAAATAAGAGTGAGAGATTATACCAATTGAGAGTGTGCGGTGTAGCGACGAAGGGTAAATGATACCGTTAGAGTGGAGTGTAAGCCTTGTCTTCGTCACTTACTCCATTTCCCTTTCAATCTACGACTTAATATAGAAATACATTTGAAACCATATTAGTCGTATCTTTGGCACAAGTATAATAAGAAATATGCATTTGTACCAAATGAAAGAGATACGATCAAAGCTATATAAAAGAGCTATGTGTGCAATGTTTCATTCAAAATTCCGAGAATCAAGTATATTTAGCTCATTCCTAAGTTTGCTAAAGTTTTTCTCATCTAATGGCTTGGTAAAGATATCGGCTAATTGATTCTTGATGTTTACATAAGCTATTTTGATATCTCCCCTTTGTTGGTGATCCCTCAAGAAACTGATACCGAATGTAATTGTGCTTAGTGCGACTGTGTTCAACGGGATTATCCGCCATGCAGATTGTACTCTCATTATCACATAGGAGAGGGACTTTGCTCAATTTGTAGCCATAGTCCCTGAGGGTTTGCCTCATCCAAAGTAATTGCGCACAACAATGGCCTACGGCAATGTACTCGGCTTCGGCGGTGGAAAGAGCTACGGAGTTTTGTTTCTTTGAAGCCCAAGACACCAGGGATCTTCCCAGAAACTGACAAGTCCCTGATGTGCTCTTTCTATCAATTTTACACCCTGCCCAATCGGCATCGGAATATCCTATTAAATCAAAAGTGGATCCCTTGGGGTACCGAATCCCAAACTTATGAGTGTAAACTAAGTATCTCATGATTCTCTTCACGGCCCTAAGGTGAACTTCCTTAGGATCGGCCTAGAACCTTGCACACATGCATACAAAAAGCATAATATCCGGTCAAGATGCACATAGATAGAGTAGAGATCCTATCATCGACCGGTATACCTTTTGATCTACGGATTTACCTCCTGTGTCGAGGTCAAGATGCCCATTGGTTCCCATGGGTGTCTTGATGGGCTTGCCATCCTTCATTCCAAACTTCTTAAGTATGTCTTGAATGTACTTTGTTTGGCTGATGAAGGTGCCATCTTGGAGTTGCTTGATTTGAAATCCAAGAAAATACTTCAACTTCCTCATCATAGACATCTCGAATTTCTGTATCATGATCCTACTAAACTCTTCACAAGTTGACTTGTTAGTAGACCCAAATATAATATCATCAACATAGATTTGGCATATAAACAAATCTTTTGCAACAGTCTTAGTAAAGAGAGTAGGATCGGCTTTTCTGACTTTGAAGCCATTAGTGATAAGAAAATATCGTAGGCATTCATACCATGCTCTTGGGGCTTGCTTGAGCCCATAAAGCGCCTTTGAGAGTTTGTAAGCATGGTTAGGGTACTCACTATCTTCAAAGCCAGAAGGTTGCTCAACATAGACCTCTTCCTTGATAGGTCCATTAAGGAAGGCACTTTTCATGTCCATTTGATAAAGCTTAAAGCCATGGTAAGTAGCATAGGCAAGTAATATACGAATTAACTCAAGCCTAGATATGGGTGCATAAGTTTCATCAAGTCCAAACCTTCGACTTGTGAATAACCTTTGGCCACAAGTCGGGCTTTGTTTCTTGTCACCACACCATGCTCATATTGCTTCTTGCGGAATACCCATTTGGTACCTACAACATTTTGATTAGGACGTGGAACTAAATGCCATTCCTCATTCCTCGTGAAGTTGTTGAGCTCCTCTTGCATTGCCAGCACCCAATCCAGATCTCTTAGTGCATCATCTATCCTGTATGGCTCAATAGAGGAAACAAAAGAGTAATGCTCACAGAAATGTGCAACTCGAGATCTAGTGGTTACCCCCTTATGAATGTCACCAAGGATGGAGTTGACGGGGTGATCTCTTTGAATTGCTTGGTGGCTCTTGGGTGTGGCGGTCTTTGACCCTGAATTTCTTGATCATCTTCCTTGTCTTTATCATTATCATGTCCCCCTTAATCATTGTCCTCCTCTTGAGGTGGCTCATCCTCTTGATCTTCATTTTCATCATCTTGAGCCCGATCCTCGTCTTGAGTTGGTGGAGATGCTTGGTTGGAAGATGATGGTTGATCTTGTACTTGTGGAGGCTCTTCGGATTCCTTAGGACACAAATCCCCAATGGACATGTTCCTTAGCGCGATGCAGGGAGCCTCTTCATCATCTAATTCATCAAGATCAACTTGCTCCACTTGGGAGCCGTTAATCTCATCAAACACAATGTCACAAGAAACTTCAATTAATCCAGTGGATTTGTTGAAGACTCTATATGCCCTTGTGTTTGAGTCATAACCAAGTAAAAAGTCTTCTACAACCTTAGGAGAAAATTTAGATTTTCTACCTCTTTTAATAAGAATAAAACATTTGCTTCCAAAGACTCTAAAATATGAAACATTGGGCTATTTACCGGTGAGGAATCCATATGATGTCTTCTTGGGGATTCGGTGAAGGTAGAGCCGGTTGATGGAGTAGCAGGCAGTGTTAATCGCCTCGGCCCAAAACTGGTCCGGTGTCTTGTATCATCAAGCATGGTCCTTGCCATGTCCAATAGAGTTCTATTCTTCCTCTCCACTACACCATTTTGTTGAGGTGTGTAGGGAGAAGAGAACTCATGCTTGGTGCCCTCATCCTCAAGAAAGCCTTCAATTTGTGAGTTCTTGAACTCCATTCCATTGTCGCTTCTTATCTTTTTTATCCTTAATCCGAACTCGTTTTGAGCCCGTCTTAAGAATCCTTTTAAGGTCTCTTGGGTTTGTGATTTTTCCTGCAATAAGAATACCCAAGTGAAGCGAGAATAATCATCCACATTAACAAGATTGTACTTACTCCCACTGATACCTATGTAAGCTATCGGGCCGAATAGATCCATGTGGAGTAGCTCGATCGGCCTGTCAGTCGTCATGATGTTCTTGTGTGATGGTGGGCGCCAACTTGCTTTCCTGGTTGGCATGCACTACAAACCCTATCTTTCTCAAAATGAACATTTGTTATTCCTAAAATGTGCTCTCCCTTTAGAAGCTTATGAAGATTTTTCATTGCAACATGGGCTAGTCGGCGATGCCAGAGCCAACCCATGTTAGTCTTAGCAATTAAGCAAGTGTCTAGTTCAATTTGATTAAAATCAACTAAGTATAGCTGACCCTCTAGCACTCCCTTAAAAGCTATTGAATCATCACTTCTTCTAAAGACAGTAACACCTATATCAGTAAAAAGACAGTTGTAGCCAATTTTACATAATTGAGAAACAGAAAGCAAATTGTAATCTAAAGAGTCTACAAGAAAAACATTGGAAATAGAATGGTCGAGGGATACAACAATTTTACCCAAACCTTTGACCAAACCTTGATTTCCATCCCCGAATATGATAGCTCGTTGGGGATCTTCGTTTTTCTCATAGGAGGAGAACATTCTCTTCTCCCATGTCATGTGGTTTGTGCACCCGCTATCGATTATCCAACTTGAACCACCGGATGCATAAACCTACAAAACAATTTTAGGCCTTGTTCTTAGGTACCCAAATAGTCTTGGGTCCTTTGATGTTAGAAACAAGCACCTTGGGTACCCAAACACAAGTCTTGGAGCTCATGTGTTTACCCCCAACATATTTGGCAACTACTTTGCCTGATTTGTTAGTTAAAACATATGATGCATCAAAAGTCTTAAATGAAATATTATGCTCATTTGATGCAGCATGAGTTTTCTTTTTAGGCAATTTAACATGAGTTGATTGCCTAGAGCTAGAAGCCTCATTTTTATACATAAATGCATGATGAGAAACATTGTGAGGTTTTCTAGCATGAATTCTCCTAATATTATGTTCGTGATAGTTTGCAGGATATAAAATGTAACCCTCACTATCCTGAACCATGTGAGCTTTTCCCTTAATAAATTAGACAATCTTTTAGGGGCATTAAGCTTGACATTGCTCCCATGTTGGAAACGAATGCCATCCTTAATGCCAGGGCGTCTCCCATTATAGAGCATGCTTCTAGCAAATTTAAACTTTTCATTTTCAAGTTCATGCTAATTAATTTTTGTAGTTAATTTAGCTATGTGATTATTTTGTTGTTGAATCATAGCAATGTGATCATCAACAACTTCTACATTAATATCTTTACATGTAGTGCAAATAGAAACATGATCAACAGTGGATGTAGAGGGTTTGCAAACATTTAATTCCTCTATCTTAGCACTTAATCTAGCATTCTCATCTCTAAGATAGGAAATAGAATCATTGCAAACATTTAATTCTTTAACCTTAGAAGCTAAGCTAGCATTTTCATTTCTAAGGCTAGAAATTGAATCATGACAAATGCTAAGCTCCTTAGATAAGTTTTCACATTTTTCTACTTCCTGAGCATAAGCATTTTTCAATTTAACATGTTTTTTGTTTTCTTTAATAAGGAAGTACTCTTGGCTATCCGAGTTCATCCTTCTCATGAATATATTCTATTAGTTCATTTAACTTTTCCTTTTGTTCCATGCTGAGGTTGGCAAAAAGAATAACTAAATCATCTTCATTTTCACTAGAGCTACCCTCATCACTAGATGTTGTATATTTGGGGTGGATCTAGAGTGTACCTTCTTTTTCTTGCCTTCCTTAGCCATGAAACATTTGTGGCCGACGTTGGGGAAGAGGAGGCCCTTGTTGACGGCGATGTTGACAGTGTCCTCGTTGGAGGAGGAGTCGGTGGAGCTCTCGTCGGAGTCCCATTCCCGACAAATGTGGGCATCACCGCCCTTCTTCTTGTAGTACCTCTTCTTCGCCTTCTTCTTCCCCTTCTAGTCGTCGTCCCTGTCACTTTCACTTGACATTGGACATTTTGCAATAAAATGACCGGGCTTACCACATTTCTAGCACACCCTTTTAGAGCGGGGTTTGTTGTCCTTCCCCCTCCTTTGTTTGAGGATTTGGCGGAAGCTCTTGATGATGAGCGCCATCTCCTCGTTGTCGAGCTTGGAGGCATCGATTGGAAACCTACTTGGTGTAGACTCCCTCTTTTCTTCTTCCGTCGCTTTGAATGCGACGGGTTGCACCTCGGGTTTGGAGGTGGCGCCTTGCTCCAAGTTGACGATGTGTTTGGAGTCTTTGATCATAAGTTCAAAGCTCACAAACTTGCTTATTACTTACTCGGGAGAAATTAATTTGTATCTAGGATCCCCACGAATTAATTGCACTTGAGTAAGATTTGGAAAAACAAGGGATCTTAGAATAACCTTGACCATCTCATGGTCATCCCACTTGGTGCTCCTGAGGTTGCACACTTGGATGACCATCGTCTTGAGCCGGTTGTACATGGCTTGCGGCTCTTCTCCTTTGTTGACGACGAACCGATCGAGCTCTCCCTCAATCGTCTCGTGCTTGGTGATCTTGGTCACCTTGTCCCCTTCGTGCGCCGTTTTGAGGACGTCCCAAATTTACTTGGCGGTCTTTAATCCTTGCACCTTATTATACTCCTCTCGACATAGAGAGGCGAGGACTATAGAAGTTGCTTGGGAGTTAAAGTGATGTATTTGGGCGGCCTCGTCCGAGTTGTAGTCCTTGTCCCCCTTCTGTGGTACCTGCGCTCCAAATTCAACTATGTCCCATATGCTCTCGTGGAGTGAGGTTAGATGATGCCTCATTTTATCACTCCACATATAATAATCTTCATCATCAAAATATGGTGGTTTGCCTAGGGGAACAAAAAGTAATGGAGCGCGCTTTGAAATGCGAGGATAGCGTAGGGGCATCTTACTATACTTCTTGCGCTCATGGCGCTTATAAGCGACGGACGAGTCGGAGCTTGATGATGTGGAGGGTGACGAAAAGTCGGTCTCGTAGTAGACCACCTTCTTCTTCTTCTTCTTGTCACCCTTCCAATGCGTCTTGGTGGAGGAAGAGGATTCCTCCTTATGCTTGTGGTCGGACTCCCTTGAAAGGGTTCTCCTCGAGCTTGCGGGCTTGTCGCCGGTCACGATCTCCCTCTTGGCGTGATCTCCCAACATCACTTCGAGTTGTTAGACTCTAATGAAGCACCGGACTATTATAACAATTGAAAGTCGCCTAGAGGGGGGGTGAATAGAGTAATCTGAAATTTACAACTTTAAACACACACTACAAGCCGAGGTTAGCGTTAGAACTAAAATCAAGTCCGAGAGAGAGGGGAAAACAAATCAAATGGAAATCAAGCAAATGAACACGGTGATTTGTTTTATCGAGGTTCGGTTCCAAAGAACCTAGTCCCTGTTGAGGAGGTCACAAAGACTGGGTCTATTCCAACCCTTTCCCTCTCTCAAACAGTCACTTAGACCGAGTGAGCCTTTCCCTTAATCAATCGGGTCACTAAGACCCCGCAAGGACCACCACACTCTTAGGTGTCTCTTGCTTTGATTACAAGTCACTTGAGAACAAGAATAATAAAGAAGAAAGGCAATCCAACAGAGGCAAGAGCTCAAAAGAACACGAAATCACTCTCTCACAAGTCACTAAGTATTTGAGGTGAATTTGGGACTCGAAGAGGCTTTGATCTTTTGAATTGTGTCTAGGAGTGAATGCTAGAGCTCTTGTATTGAATGTGATGTTCAGAAATCTTGGATGCTTACAATTGTGGTGGTTGGGGGGTATTTATAGCCCTTAACCACCAAAGTAACCGTTGGGGAGGCTGCTGGCGATGGGCGCACCGGACAGTCCGGTGCGCCACCGGACAGGCGCTATAGGCTGTCCGGTGTGCCACCACGTCACCCAACCGTTAGGGTCTGGAGCCCAGTCGACCATTGGGGGCTTTGTCCTTTTGCGGCACCGGACAGTCCGGTGCCCCTCTGACTTGCTGCTCTGACTTCTGCCGCGGTACTTTGCTGCACTATTCATCCATCAAAGTCCACTGTTGCGCGCTGGGTAGCCGTTGCACAGCAGACAGTCCATTGAATTATAGCGGATTGCGCTGGTGTTTTCCTGACAGTGGCTGGTTGGACCCTGTACGGTCCTGGTGCACCGGACACTGTACGGTGGCACACCGGACAGTCCGGTGCGCCAGACCACAGCCCACTCGAGTCCTTTTTGCTCCTTTTGAATTGGGTCCCTAACTTGAATACTTACTGGTTTGTGTTGAACCTTATGCACCTGTAATACATGAGTTCTAGAGCAAACTAGTTAGTCCATATGTTTGTGTTGGGCATTCAAGCACCAAAATTAATTGTAGGAAAAGGTTAACCCTATTTCCCTTTCAATAGCCATGAACGACCATTTTCAATAATACAGAAGGCTAACACATACGGATTTTTGACAAAGAAATGGACTCCAGAAATCCAATAATGTGACCTATGGCAAGGAAACACATGTGGGGTGATGTGTATGCGCCTCTTATCGATGATCAATGGCCACACAACCCCCATTTTTTCGAAAATAGTAAGAACGACCATTTTCAATAATACCGAAGGCCAAAATGTATGGATTTTTGACCAAGAAATGGTCTCCACCAGAATCCAAGAATGTGATCTATGGCAAGGAAACATATGTGGGGTGAGCTGTATGAGCCTCTAGTCGATGATCAATGGCCACACAACTCCATTTTGTCGAAAAAAGCCATGAACGACTATTTTCAATAATACTGAAGGCTAACACCTACGGATTTCTGACCAAGAAATGGTCCCCCCAGAAATCAAAGAATGTGATCTATGGCAAGAAGACATATGTGGAGTCAGGTGTATGAGCCCATGGTCGATGTTCAATGGCCACACAACCCTCATTTTTGTAAAAAAATATCCATTAACGATCATTTTCAATATTACCAAATGCTAACACCTACGAATTTTTGACCAAGAAATGGTCTCCACCAGAAATGCAAGAATGTGATCTATGGCAAGGAAAGATATGTGCGGTGAGGTGTACGAGCCTCTAGTTGATGACCAATGGCCACACAACCCCCATTTTTGTCAAAAAAAGTCATGAACGTCCATTTTCAATAATACCAAAGGTCAACACATACGAATTTTTGACAAAGAAATGGACTCCACCAGGAATCCAAGAATGTGACCTATGGCAAGGAAACATATGTGGGGTGAGGTGTATGAGACTCTGGTCGATGATCAATGGCCACACAACCCCCATTTTTATCGAAAATAGTAAGAACGACCATTTTCAATAATATCGAAGGCTAAAATGTACGGATTTTTGACTAAGAAATGGTCTCCACCAGACATCCAAGAATGTGATCTATGGCAAGGAAACATGTGGGGTGAGGTGTACGAGCCTCTCGGCGATGATCAATGGACACACAACCACCATTTTGTCGAAAACAGCTATGAACGACCATTTTCAATAATACCGAAGGCTAACACCTATGGATTTCTGACCTAGAAATGACCGACCATTTTCAATAATACCAAAGGCTAACACATACAGATTTTTTACCAAGAAATGGTTTGTTGGTCACTTGTTCTCAAATGCTATGAATCAAGAACAAGGCAACGAAAGTGTTAATGGTTAAAAGACCTTCATCCTTCAGAGCATTATCTCCCTTAGGTTATAATGATCTTCGGACGAAGGTCACGAAGGGCATACCTTCGTTATTTCGGTAAACAAGTATGTAAACAAAGACATATAACACACAGAATGAATATGGATAATCATTTTGAATCATCAGACTATTCATATATTTATTTATTTTATAAGCATAAGCAATCATTAACAATATTTGAATTACATTTGTACCTTCGGCTTGACAGAAGGCAAAAGGCAGGAGTGACGCGTGAGTGATTACAAGTCAGCGTGAACAGTATAGTGTTACTGTTCATCTATTTATAGGCACAGGACGCAGCCTGGACAAAATTACATTCATGTCCCTGACATTTACTGTTATCCAAAAGGTAAACTATCAAGGACTAAGCAGTCTTTTCCCCTTTAGGTCGGTTTCATTCTCCATCATCGTCCTTGTGCTAAGCTGAAGCTTCTCTATCCATAGCTTCAGAGTTGGTTCATCCTTCTTTCAGATCGCGCCTTTCATACTATGCACACCTTCATCTCAAAGTCGAAGCTTCCTGTGAAAGTATATTATACTGGAAAACATGTTAGTTGTGTTTTTGAGGACCTTCGGAAGATGAAGGCCCCCAACAGTAGTCCCTCGCAGTAGTAATTTGTTTTTGCGTCTAACAAATTCAGACTATAACGTGAACGAAGGCCTTTAGCCGAAGGTCCGAAAAACACCCTCCCTTCGCTAGAATAGCGAATGACAAATGGGGCCCGCCAAGTTGTGATGCACTAGGCATATAAATAGAAACCCACAACGACATCATCTACTGCGCCATTTCAATCGCTTGTGCTATTTTCTCAAGTTTTAATTTCCTTGCTGTCAGATTTCACTTGTTATGTGAGCTTCGGCATTTGTTCAATTGTCCACCAAATGGCTGACGAGAAGAAGGGTTGCTGATCCTGCCCTGGCTGGTTTTTACGAGGCCATGGAAAAAAACAAACATAGAGAAGATTACAAATGAGATACTAGCTGATTTGTCTGAAGATTCTAACGATAGTGGAAGCTTTGATATGGAAAGTGAAGACGAAGATGCGGAAAATCGGCCCTGGCGACCAAGTCACACTATCTTCGGAAAATCATCCATTAAGCAGAGTCAAATTGACGCAATGAAAGGGAGATATTTCCGAGATATTTCAATTGTGAGAGCTGGAGGAGATAGCGCTGCACCTGCTCCCGAAGAGGATGAGGTGGTTGTTTACAGGAGTTTTATGAAGGCAGTGCTTCGGTTCCCATTAAGCAAATTCCTCGTTGAAGTGCTGAAGACCTTCGAAATTTTCCTTCATCAAATTACCCCTGAAGCCATTATTAGGATGGGGGTTTTTATTTGGGCCATGAGAAGCCAGGGGCTAGAGCCAAGCGCAAAATGCTTCTGCAACATGCATGAGCTGCTGTACGAGACAAAGGCTACTGGCAAGAAGCAGTATCACAACAACTTTGGTTGTTATGGCTTCGTGCCCCGCTCCGATGTAAGTTACCCGGTTCCAACATTTCAAAAAAGGTGGCCCGGAGCCTGGATGGAGGAATGGTTCTATGTTAAGAATAATTTAGTTGAGAGGGAAGATATAAAAGGAATTATTCAACGCCCCATTTGGTCTCGCTTTAGCATCAGGAGGCCAGCCACCGCTCTTGGGAACAATATAGAGGCATGCCAGAGAAGCTTCAACACTGTGTGTACTTTTATTGGCACAAGAGACCTAGTTCAAGAACACATCGCCTACAGAGTATGGCCGCTTGTGAATGAATGGGAGATGCCGAAGGAGGCTGCTGCCGGGTCTAGTCAGGGCAGCCTGGTCTATTTAAAATATACTTTCAGATATAGAGGCGAGTTTGATGAACCAAACGATGAATGGTTGAGCAGTATTGAGGCAACCAGTGACGAATTGCTTGGGACCTACACAAGGGTCGAAGATGATGCAATGGCATTGGCCTTCGAAGGACGAGGCAAGGAAAGATGGAATAAAGTTTTTGACGTTATTGGTTTCGTATACCCTGATTATTGCTATCCCTCGCGAAAGCAAGGAAAGAAAAGGAAGACTACCGCTTCGGCCATCTCTGTTGTGCCAAAGGGCAAAAAATCAAGGTCTTAACACACCGGCCGAGATACATTGAGACGGCCACAGTGCCGAAGCTTGGTGTAGGGACATCTTTCACTGCCGAAGCAGAACAACCTGCTCCCGCCATCCCTGGGGAAGACCTGACTCAATTGCTGAAGGTTCCTGTGGCCGGTCCAGCCGAGACACCAAAACACGATGCCGAAACCAAAGAGAAGGAGGCCAAAGAGCCAGAGCCAGAGCTGCCAAAAATCTCGAGCCCACCAGCAGAGGCAGAATTGCCAAAGGTTGCAAAGGCTCCTGCAACAACTCCCAAGAGGAGGAGAATGGCTAGCGTGCTAGACGCTTTTATGGAGTCGACAAGGGTATTAACTCCTGCCCCTACAAAAAAGGTTGTCGAAGCTGCTACGGCTTGTGCTGAAACCGAAGCTAGGCCCTCAGTGCCCGCCGAGTCAGAGCCTGCTGCAACTGAGCAGAGAGCTGAGCAAGAATCTCCATATGCTGACGTGGCTCTGGAGAAGAAAGACGCACCCGAAAAAGCTAAATCTCCTATTCTCGAAGCATCGTCTGAAGATCTTGACTTTATTATTCGACATGCTTCGAGAAAAAGGCTATCTGAAGAAGAAATCGTGGAAGCCAAACACTACGCCCGGGAACTGAAATACCCGAAGGGGGCCTTGGTGTACAATGGGACGGACAAAGATGATTTCCCATACTTTCTCCCAGACAACAAGGAAATATCCGTCTGCCAGGAGATGGCCAAAAATATTGGATTTCCGAAGCTTGAAGCTGGCCTCTCTGCCATGTCAAAGGATGACCTCGCAGACAGTCTTGCATACAACAGTCTGAAGGTACGAAAGTTATGAACTTAAAAATAGATTATCTTGTCTTTTATTCTCATGTTGATCCTTTATCTTTTCGCAGGGCTTAATTCTTAGCAACGCTTTGAGGGCGCAGAAGAATGCTGAAGATGAAAGCTGCCAGATAGCCCTCGGCAACCTTCGGTCAGAAGTTATCAAGCTAAGAAAGGAAGCTGTGGAGAAAGATAAAATTCTGCTTTCATTGGTGGAAAAAGTGAAGAAAGACGAAGCAAAATTTAACGCTCAATCCGAAGCTCATAAAGCCGAAGTTGAAGACCTTCGGAAAGAACTTGCCGAAGCTAATGAAAATTTTGAACTTGCAAAAGTGAAGCAAGAAATAAGTGAATGGTCGAACACTAGGCTGGAGAAAAATGTTGAGGAGCTTTGTGAATCCAAGGAGAGATGCTTTGAGAAATCCTTGGATTGCGTAAGAAAATTGAAAACCAGCTTTGCCAAGGTGGGTGCATATTCTTTCGAAGAGAATTTCATTCGAGGTGACCCCGAGGGTGTTATTGATTGGATAAGCAGAGAAGCCGAAGCTTTTGAAGAGATCCTCAGTGACCGCGGGGACATTTGTGCCTTCACCGGCGCTTGGGGGGTTGCAGCAATTCTGGAGAAGGCTGGTTGTGACCATGTTAAAGTTGCAGCCCAGACCGAAGCCGCCTTCTCCACAGACGACACGAAAGACCCCTCGGCCGAAGCTACTTTAGTGGGCGGAAAATTTTACTCCGATGTTTGGGTGAACGGTGGTAGAGAATTGCCCAACAAAATCATAAAGAAGAATGAAAAAGAAACCCACGATGCTTGAGAAGAAGCTAAATGAGCCGAAGAAGCTGCCGAGCGCGCAAGGCGTATAGGTATTATTATTGAATTTTAGCTTCGGTGTTTATTTTTTGGCTTCGTACTAACGGTTTGTCTACTACAGCTAAACTCTCACCGCTGCCCGAGCCATACGACCCCTAGGCCGATCCCGTCATGAAAGAGGCGCTGGATGTAATGAGTGTCGCTAATTCCATCGTCGACAAAGTCGTCGATAGGCTGCTGAATGAGGCCACCGAGAAAATTCTTAAAGAAGATTAGGCTTTTATTGTAATGATATAATGTAACATTTTGTGTATGAGACAATTAACAGACATGTAAATTAATGTAATATATTTCTTTGCGATGCATGAAATTTACGCACATACCGTTTTTGAGCCTTCGGCGAAAAACACCTTCCCTTCATTTCATGCTTCGTAAAGAAAGAAGCCCCTTTTTTATGGCAAATCTGTTGTGTGATACTGTTAATAGATTTTCGTGATAAAATTGTATTTGCTGAAGGTTTGCTTCGTGCCTCAACACATTTTTATTCAACAAATTATTGCCGAAGATCTGCTTCGTACCCAATCTTTGTTGTTGATGTGATATGATGTATGATGTAATGTTATGTGGAATGGTGTGATGATATGATGCAATATGATGGTTATGCCGAACACACACACACACACACTCACATACACCCACACTGGAACACCCAAAACTCTGCATCCCCTTAGGGACGTCTTTGGAGTCTTTAAGCTCTACATCCCCTTAGGAACGACTTTGGAGCTTCTTCACCTTATATTTTGGTGGTATTTAAGCTCTGCATCCCCTTAGGAACAACTTTGGAGCTTCTTCACCTTCTATTTCGGTGGTATTTAAGCTCTGCATCCCCTTAAGAACGACTTTGGAGCTTCTTCATCATATATTTCGGTGGTATTTAAGCTCTGCATTCCCTTAGGAACAACTTTTTGTATCTTCGGAACTTACTCCGCTCCCTTAGGAATGGCTTTTCGTATCTTCGGAACTTACTTCGCTCCCTTAGGAACGGCTTTTGTAGCTTCAGAAGTCTGTTAGGAAGAAGCATTTTACTCAATGATACGGGCACAATTATTACATGAGACCAAAAATTCAGTCCATTGTGACTTGTTTTTTATACAAGAAAAATAAGATGACAGAAAAGATAAAGATACATCAAGGGTAGAATATTCTTTAGTAGATGTGCTTGGATTCAGGCACAATGTTGTTGACTGTGCGAGCTTCGGACTCCTACCGAACATTGCGCTGCTGTTGAGCGTGCTGGTGCCCTTCTGGCTGCTGGCTTTGGGTTAGAGTAGGTGGTAGCGGTGGTGGTAGTGGGAGTTGGGCCTAGGAAGCTTGAGAGTGACTTGCCGAAGCGACAGAGGCCGTAGGCTGTTGATTACCTACGTACTCTGGGACATAGGGAGAGTAGCATGAGGCAGTATGTAGGACCTGCTTTGGCTGATTCTACCGTGCCTCAGCTTCAGCAATCTCCTTTTGCTTCTGAATTGTGACTTGGAATGTTCTTGTGGTGTGGCCCTTGTCTTCGCCGCAGAATAAGCAATATAGCATTCTGGGCTGATCTCCGTATCTTCCTCCGAAGCCTCTACCGCCTCTGCCCCTTGGAGCTGGTGGCCTGAAGGAGCTTTGTTGTGGCCCTGAAGACTGGGAGTTGTGTTGCTGACTTTGAGGTTGGCTTCCTCTGTCATAACTTAGGTTGGAATTATGGATCGATCTGACGTGCCTGGGGTGAATTCTTCCTCTGAAGCCCCTAGTCATCTCAGAAAACATGTATGCTTCTTCCCTTCTTTGGTGGAAATCATTATCAACCCAGATATACTCATCCATCTTCTGAAGAAGCTTCTCCAGGGTTTGTGGGGGTTTTCTGGCAAAATATTGAGTCGTAGGTCCTGGCCGAAGCCCCTTGATCATGGCTTCAATGACAATTTCATTGGGCATTGTAGGCGCTTGTGCTCTTAGACGCTGGAACCTTCGGACATACGCTTGAAGGTACTCCTCATGGTCTTGCGTGCACTGAAACAAAGCCTGAGCAGTGACTGGCTTCATCTGAAAGCCTTGGAAGCTAGTGATTAGCATATCCTTGAGCTTCTGCCATGATGTGATTGTCCCTGGTCGGAGAGAAGAGTACCAAGTTTGTGCGACACTTTTGACTGCCATGACGAAAGATTTCGCCATGATTGCAGTATTGCCCCCATACGAAGATATGGTTGCCTCGTAGCTCATTAGGAACTGCTTCGGGTCTGAGTGCCCATCATATATAGGAAGCTGAGGTGGCTTGTATGATGGGGGTCATGGGGTGGCCTGCAACTCTGCTGCCAGAGGAGAAGCATCATCAAAAGCAAAATTGCCATGGAAATCATCATACCATTCATCATCGTTGTATGAATTGTCTTGACGAAGCTCTCTGTGTTGGGGCCTTCGGTCTTGGTCATCCTGGGTGAGATGACGCATTTCCTCAGCGGCCTCATCAATCTTCCTCTGGAGATCGGCGAGATGAAGCATCTTTTCTTTCTTCTTCTGAACCTGTTGATGGATGGCTTCAAGGTCCCTGATCTCTTGGTCCAACTCCTCCTCTTGAGGTCTTGGGCTGGTAGCCTTCATCTTCTATCTCCTAGCTTAGCGTAGCATTTTCTGATTAACATCCAGTGGCTGAAGTGCAGCCCCTGGCCCTGCTGTCTTCTTCGGCGGCATGACGAAGGTCAAAACTTGCCGAAGGTGGTCGAGTGAGTTCACCGGAGGTGGGCGCCAATGTTGGTCACTTGTTCTCAAATGCTATGAATCAAGAACAAGGCAACACAAGTGTTAATAGTTAAAAGACCTTCGTCCTTTGGAGCATTATCTCCCTTAGGTTATAATGATCTTCGGACGAAGGTCATGAAGGGCATACCTTTGTTATTTCGGTAAACAAGTATGTAAACAAAGACATATAACACATAGAAGGAATATGGATAATCATTTCGAATCATCGGACTATTCATATGTTTATTTATTTTATAAGCATAAGCAATCATTAACAATATTTGAATTACATTTGTACCTTTGGCTTGACAGAAGGCAAAAGGTAGGAGTGACGCTTGAGTGATTACAAGTCAGCGTGAACAGTACGGTGTTACTGTTCATCTATTTATAGGCACATGACGCAGCCTAGGCAATTTACATTTATGTCCCTGACTTTTACTGTTAGCCAAAAGGTAAACTGTCAAGGACTAAGTAGTCTTTTCCCCTTTAGGTCGGTTTCATTCTCCATCACCGTCCTTGTGCTAAGCCGAAGCTTCTCTATCCATAGCTTCAGAGTTGGTGCATCCTTCTTTCAGATCGCGCCTTTCGTATCATGCACGAGTTGGTGCATCCTTCTTTCAGATCGCGCCTTTCGTATCATGCACACCTTCATCTCAAAACCGAAGCTTCCTGTGACAGTATATTATACTGGAAAACATGTTAGTTGTGTTTTTGAGGACCTTTGGAAGATGAAGGCCCCCAACATGGTCTCCACCAGAAATCCAAGAATGTGATCCATGGCAAGGAAACATATGTGGCGTGAGGTGTACAAGCCTTTGGTTGATGATCAATGGCCACACAACCCCCATTTTTGTCGAACATAGCCATGAACGACCATTTTCAATAATACCGAAGGCTAACACAAACAGATTTTTGACAAAGAAATGGTCTCCACCAAAAATACAAGAATGTGATCTGTGGCAAGGAAACATATGTACGGTGAGGTGTACGAGCCTCTGTTCGATGATCAATGGCCACACAACTCCCATATTTGTTGAAAACAACCATGAACGACCATTTTAAATAATGCCAAAGGCTAACACCTACGGATTTCTGACAAAAATGGTCACCACCAGAAATCCAAGAATGTGAGCTATGACAAGGAAACATATGTGTGGCAAGGTGTACAAACCTGTTGTTGATGATCAATGGCCACACAACCCACATTTTGTTGAAAATAGCCAAACCATTTTCAATAATACCGAAGGCTAACACATAAGGATTTTTGACCAAGAAATGATCTCCCCCAGAAATCCAAGAATGACAAGGAAACATATGTGGGGTGAGGTGTACGAGCCTCTAGTCCATGATCAATGCCACACAACCTCTTTTTTTGACGAAAATATCCATGAACGACCATTTTCAATAATACCGAAGGCTAACATGTACAGATTTTTAACCAATAAATGGCCTCCACCAGAAATCCTAGAATGTGATCTATGGCAAGGAAACATATGTGGGGTGATGTATACGAGCCTCTAGTCGATGATCAATGGCCACACAACCCCCATTTTTGTCGAAAATATCCATGAACAGCCATTTTCAATAATACCGAAGGCTAACACCTACGGATTTGTGACCAAGAAATGGTCTCAACCAGAAATCCAAGAATGTGACCTATGGCAAGGAAAAAAATATATGGGGTGAGGTGTAGGAGCCTCTAATCGATGATCAATGGCCTCACAACCCCCATTTTTGTCAAAAATAGCCATGAATGGCTATTTGCAATAATAGTGAAGCCTAACACCTATGGATTTCTGACCAAGAATGGTCTCCATAAAAAATCTAAGAATGTGACCTATGGCAAGGAAACATAGGTGGGGTGAGGTGTATGAGCCTCTGCTCGATAATCAATGGCCACACAACCCCCATTTTTGTCAAAAATAGCCATGAACGACAATTTTCAATATTTCTGAAGGCTAATACCTACGGATTTTTTACCAAGAAATGGTCTCCACCATAAATCCAAGAATGTGACCTATGGCAAGGAAACATATGTGGGGCGAGGGGTAGGAGCCTCTGGTCGACGATCAATGGCCACACAACCCCCATTTTTGTCAAAAATAGCCATGAACGACCATTTTCAATAATACCGAAGGCTCACACCTACGGATTTTTGACCAAGAAATGGTCTCCACCTGAAATCCAAGAATGTGACCTATGGCAAGGAAACATATGTGGAATGACGTGTAGTAGCCTCTGGTCGACGATCAATGGCCACACAACCCCCATTTTTGTCAAACATAGCCATGAACGACCATTTTCAATTACACCGAAGGCTAACACCTACGGATTTTTGACCAAGAAATGATCTCTACTAGAAATCCAAAAATGTGACTATGGCAAGGAAATATATGTGGGGCGAGGTGTACGAGCCTATGGTCGATGATCAATGGCCACACAACCCCCATTTTTGTCGGAAATGGCAATGAACGGCCATTTTCAATGATACCGAAGGCTAACACCCAAGGATTTTTGACCAAGAAATGGTCTCCACCAGAAATCCAAGAATGTGATCTATGGTAAGGAAACATATTTGGGTTGAGGTGTATGAGCCTCTGGTCGATGATCAATGGCCACATAACCCCAATTTTTGTCGAAAATAGCCATGAACGACCATTTTCAATAATACTGATGGCTAACACTTAGGGATTTTTGACCAAGAAATGGTCTCCACCAGAAATACAAGAATATGATCTATGGCAAGGAAACATATGTGGGGTAAGGTGTATGAGCCTCTGGTCGACGATCAATGGCCACATAACCCCCATTTTTGTAAAAAAATAGCCATAAAATACCATTTTCAATAATACCGAAGGCTAACAAGTACATATTTTTGACAAAGAATTGGTCTCCACCAGAAATACAAGAATGTGACCTATGCAAGGAAACATATGTGGGGTGAGGGGTATGAGCCTCTGGTCGATGATCAATGGCCACACAACCCCTATTTTTGTCGAAAATAGCATGAACGATTATTTTCAATAATCCTGTAAGCTAACACGTAAGGATTCTTTACCAAGAAATGGTCTCCACTAGATATCCAAGAATGTGATCAGTGTCAAGGAAACATATATGGGGTGAGGTGTACGAGCTTCTTGTCAATGATCAATGGCCACACAACTCCCATTTTTGTCGAAAACAGCCATGAACGACCATTTTCAATAATACCGAAGGCTAACACCTACGGATTTCTGACCAAGAAATGGTCTCCACTAGAAATCTAAGAATGTGATCTCTGGCAAGGAAACATATGTGTGGTAAGGTGTATGAGCCTCTGGTTGATGATCAATGGCCACACAACTCCTATTTTTTGTTCAAAACAACCATGAACTACTATTTTCAATAATACCGAAGTCTAACACCTACAGATTTCTGACCAAGAAATGGTCTCCACCAGAAATCCTTGAATTTGACCTATGGCAAGGAAACATATGTGGGGTGAGGTGTACGAGCCTCTGGTCGATGATCAATGGCCACACAACCCCCATTTTTATCGAAAATAGCCATGAACGACCATTTTCAATAATACCGAAGGCTAACACCTACATATTTTTGACCAAAAAAAAGTTTCGACCAGAAATCCAAGGATGTGATCTATGGCAAGGAAACATATGTGGGGTGAGGTGTTCGAGCTTCTGGTGTCACACCCGGGTTTCGGGGGCACCAAGACCCGGGCGTGGACATAAAATCACCTAGTGTGCTAGGACCAAGTCTTACACATATGATGACTCATGGTACAGAAACGAATGTCACAACATTTATATATAACAGAGTACTGTACAAAATAGTTAAATAATTACATCATATGAAGACAACGATCCAGCAATCCAAAGTTGACTGGGAGACGATGGCCTAGACCTCTCACGAACTCATCACAGCTTCCTCCATGCGCCTCATCCTGCGGTACCTATTCTTGACCTATGGGGGTGTGAGACAGCAAGGGTGAGCTCACATACGTTCATCGCTCAACAAGTTGTGGGGAATAATGTACATGAACTCGCCAAAGGTGGGAGCTCATGTGAAGTGTAAAGCTTACCAAAGAGGATGACTAAAGCTGAGCATTGCTTTTAAAGTTGGTCAAAATTTTATTGGCAATTACTAAGTGTGAGTAGATACCAACCCAAATAAGTAATAGATCAAAATTGATAAAACCACCCACAATGCAATGCATATGACAAATTAAGTTTAATTCCGTAAGTTGATCATGTGAGGGTCTGAGCCGCTCATGACCGTGAGCACGGCTGATATAACAGTTTTACACTCTGCAGAGGTTGTGCATCTTTACCCACAAGTTATGCTACCCATTTCCCAAGGGGTCATGAATCTCATACACCTCTGCCAAGGAAGCGAGGCAGGGTAACACTACGAGGCCTTTACAAAGTTCCACTAGCTTCAGAAAACCCCCTATAGTTTCTAGGAAGTCCCAATGCAGGGATCCCTCGTCTGACCGCCATCGCAGCAAAATCAACCCGAGGACCTCCCTACACCGACCACTCCCCTACTGCCCTTGCCCTTTTGGGTAAGGTAGTCCTCCACTAGCTTTCCTAATTGGTCAGCCAAGGGCGTACCATACCACCCTTGTGGTAACACTGTTTTCCAGGGTGGTCACTCCATGTTCCAATTAACAAATATGATCTTATCATGAATAATAATTAAACAACAACATAATTAGAATATGATCATAATAAAACATTAGTTTCCCAAAACCAGGTAGAGGAATAGCAAATCTACCCAATAATTCATCTGTCTGCAAGATGAGGGATAAACAATGCTAGGGAAAACCTATTAGGTCCCATTAAATTAACCTGAGCATGTCACAGTGATGAATAGCGAACATTATTAGGTAAAAAGGGGTGATCAAGGGCACAACTTGCCTAAGACTCAAGATTCCAGGCACCAGGATGATCTTCAGATTCTCGTGACCTCACTGCTATACGTAGCAATACAAATAAACATGGTATAGGCAAAATTAACATAACACCAAACATAAGCACAAGCTGCATAATAATAATCTACGCGTTGTTACGAGATCGTGGGTTCGAGAATTGCAAAAATCAGAGTTACGGTTATAACGATATAACTTTCGGAAGACCTATGTGATTAAGTAATCAAAACTAGTTTCGTGTTGATTTTATGAACCCTGTGATAAAGGTAATCTAAAGAAATTACTAATTCAATCTTTATTCTAAGTTATAATTTACTTAGGAATCATGCTTTAGTCAAATTTCAGAGGCACCAAATTAAAATACTTCTTTTAGCTTGGCTAGTATAGTTAACCTGGTAAACATATATATTTAATTTCATTTTGAAAACATGTTATATGAAAAAACAATGTTACTAATACGTAGGAAATTTTATTATGAAGATAACACAAGTTGAACGGGCCAAATCAGAATTAAGACGGAAAAGTTATGGGTTAAACAAGTTTTTAGGTTATTTTTAATATTTATTTTGCACTTAAATAAGACTTCAGGGGTATTATTGCAAATACACGGGGCCTTCTTGTAATTAGTTTACACACCATGTGGACGGCAGTTTCAATTGTAAATACCTAGGGGGCTATTTTGTAAGATGACGTGGCTGAAGAGGTATTGGACGATCCGAGCCGTTGGATTAGAGTTTCACGGCAAGGATCAGGCCAGTCCATTTAACGAACTAGTACCCCATGACGACCGCAGGATCTGAGATCAACGGCCCGGGAGTTTAAGGTACTAAGATTGCCCCCCGTACACACGAATTGAATCGGACGGCACAGATCTGACCACGAAGGGGTATGCGGACCTTCTAATCACCACCGTTCATCCATTGATCCACGGCTTATGCAACTCTCCCTCACCCATCACGATCGGAACGGCGGTGGTGTCACCCGCCAGCGGCGATACCCTCCCCGGCAACGGCCACCCAACCCCCATGTGCCCTATTCCCCCCAAAGATTAGTGTTATCTAATGAGGAGTAGACGCGAACACGGTCGAAGACTACTCACCGGAGGTAACGCAACGATGGGCCCTGACCGCGACAGGGGGCGAATCCGTGGTGGAGAGTATCTTCGGCGAGCAATTCCGGAGCCACCAAGACCTCCCGAGCTCCAAATCCCTCACGCTCGCGATCTTCACCTTCCAGCGAACCTTCCTGCACAGTTGGTCGACTCCGAGCCCCCGCGAGGTTGAGGGGATGCCACGGCGGCGCTTTGCGGCGACGATTGTGGTCGACAGTGTCGGTGCAGACAGATATGGAGAGGGGGGGTCATGACTCGAGTATTTATAAGCGCAAGGGAATCGACATGGGTAGTTCTAACGACCCGAATTCACGGCCGGTGAGGACAGTATCGTCGCCATGCACAGAATCCGTTCACGGAGCATGCGAGTCGGATGAGGAAGAGGACCGGTGGGTCCCACCAAGAGTTGAGATTGTGGGGAAGGGTGACGACTGGCGACCAGGTCCCACGGTGTAGCAATGTGAGAACATGAGTGCGGGTGGGTCCCACATGCCAGTACGCGGGCTCGGAGGATGGAGCTGACTGCTTGTGAGTGGTCGACAGGTAAGGTCACGGTGTCAGTGCCATAGTAGAGGTGGGCTGGCGGGGTGAGGGGAGAGTGGGCCGAGAAATGGGAAACGAGGCCCACATAGGCTTTCTTCTATTTTTCTTTTACCTTTATTTATCTTTTCCATCATTTTATTTTCTATTCCCCTTTTATTTTCAAATTCTAATTTTTAAACCCAAACTTGTTTCACAAATTTGAATACATTTGTAGAAATACCATAATTTCATTATGAGGTACACATTTATGTATTTATCTGTTTGTTATCAGACCAATATAATCCTATTAATTGAACTTGCTAAAGGGAAAAAGCATTCAATTAATCTCCATAGGTATCATAATCCCAAAACATTATCATATAAATTTATTTATTTATTTATTTCATTATTTTTAAACCAATTTTGGGCTTTACATCTCGTCGATGATCAATGGTCACATAACTCCCATTTTTGTCAAAAATAGCCATGAACGATAATTTCCAATAATATCGAAGGCTAACACCTACGATTTTTTGACCAAGAAATGGTCTCCACCAGAAATAAAAGAATGTGACCTATGGCAAGGAAACATATATAGGATGAGGTGTATGAGCCTCTGGTCGATGATCAAGGGCCACACAACCCCCATTTTTGTCAAAAATAGCCATGAACGATCATTTTCAATAATACCGAAGGCTAACACATACGGATTTTTGACCAAGCAATTTATCCACCAGAAATCCTAGAATGTGACCTATGGCAAGGAAACATATGTAGGGTGAGATGTATGAGCCTCTAGTCGATGATCAATGGCCACACAACCCCAGTTTTGTCGAAAATAACATGAACGACCATTTTCAATAAGACCAAAGACTAACACGTAAGGATTTTTTACCAAAAAATGGTCTCCACCAGAAATCCAAGAATGTAAGCTATGGCAAGGAAACATATGTGGGGTGAGGTGTATAAGCCTATGGTCCATGATCAATGGCTACACAACCCTCACTTTTGTGGAAAATAGCCATGAACGACCATTTTCAACAATACCGAAGGCTAACACCTTCGGATTTTTGACCAAGAAATGGTCTCCACCATAAATCCAAGAATGTGATCTATGGCAAGTAAACATATTTGGGGTGAGGTGTACGAGCCTCTAGTCGATGATTAATGGCCACACAACCCCCATTTTTGTTGAAAATATCCATGAACGACCATTTTCAATAATACCGAAGGCTAACACCTACGAATATTTGACCAAGAAATGGTCTCCACCAGAAATCCAAGAATGTGATCTATGGCAAGGAAACATATGTGGGGAGAGGTGTTCGAGCCTCTGGTCGATGATCCATGGCCACACAACCCTAATTTTTGTCGAAAATAGCCATGAACGTCCATTTTCAGTAATACCGAAGGCTAACACCTACGGATTTTTTACCAAAAATGGTCTCCACCGGAAATCCAAGAAATTGATCTATGGCAAGGAAACATATGTGGGGTGAGGTGTACGAGTTTTGGTCGATGATCAATGTCCACACAACCCCCATTTTTGTCGAAAATAGCCATGAACGACCATTTTCAGTAATACTAAAGGCTTAACACGTACGGATTTTTGACCAAGAAATGGTATCCACCAGAAATCCAATAATATGACCTATGGCAAGGAAACATATGTGGGTTGAGGTGTACGAAACTCTCGTCGATGACCAATGGTCACACAACCCCCATTTTTGTCAAAAATAGCATGAACGACCATTTTCAATAATACCGAAGGCTAACACCTTCGGATGTTTTACCAAGAAATGGTCTCCACCAGGAATCCAAGAATGTTATCCATGGCAAGTAAACATAAGTGGGGTAAGGTGTGCAAGCCTCTGGTCGATGATCAATGGCCACACAACCCAATTTTTGTCGAAATAGTCATGAACGACCATTTTCAATAATACCGAAGGTAACACATACATATTTTTTACCAAGAAATGGTCCGCCCTAGAAATCCAATAATGTGATATATGGCAAGTAAACATATGTGGGTGACGTGTACGAGCCTCTACTCGATGATCAATGGCCACACAATCCCCATTTTTGTCAAAAATAGCCATGAACGACCATTTTCAATAATACCGAAGGCTAACACGTACAGATTTTTGAAAAAGAAATTTCTTCACCAGAAATCCAAGAATGTGACCTATGGCAAGGAAACATATGTAGGGTGAGAGGTATGAGCCTCTAGTCGATGATCAATGGCCACACAACCCCCAGTTTTGTCAAAAATAACATGAACAACCATTTTCAATAAGACCGAAGACTAACACGTAAGGATTTTTGAACAAGAAATGGTCTCCACTAGAAATCAAAGAATGTGATCTATGGCAAGGAAACATATGTGGGGTGAGGTGTATAAGCCTATGGTCGATGATTAATGGCTAAACAACCCTCATTTTTGTAGAAAATAGCCATGAACGACCATTTTCAACAATACCTAAGGCTAACACATTCGGATTTTTGACCAAGGAATGGTCTCCACCATAAATCCAATAATGTGATTTATGGAAAGTAAACATATGTGGGGTGACGTGTACGAGCCTCTAGTCGATGATCAATGGCCACACAAGCCCCATTTTTATTGAAAATATCCATGAACGACCATTTTCAATAATACCGAAGGCTGACACCTACGGATATTTGACCAAGAAATGGTCTCCACCAAAAATCCAAGAATGTTATCTATGGCAAGTTAACATATGTGGGGAGAGGTGTTCGAGCCTCAGGTCGATGATCCATGGCCACACAACCCCTATTTTTGTCGAAAATAGCCATGAACGTCCATTTTCAGTAATACCGAAGGCTAACACACCTACGGATTTTTGACCAAAAAATGGTGTCCACCAGAAATCCAAGAAATTGATCTATGGCAAGGAAACATATGTGGCGCGAGGTGTACGAGTTTTGGTCGATGATCAATGTCCACACAACCCCCATTTTTGTCGAAAATAGCCATGAACGACCATTTTCAATAATACTGAAGCATAACACGTACGGATTTTTGACCAAGAAATGGTATCCACCAGAAATCCAAGAATGTTACCTATGGAAAGGAAACATATGTGGGGTGAGGTGTACAAAACTCTCGTCGATGACCAATAGTCACACAACCCCTATTTTTGTCAAAAATAGCATGAACGATCATTTTCAATAATACCGAAGGCTAACACCTTCGGATTTTTTACCAAGAAATGGTCTCCACCAGGAATCCAAGAATGTTATCCATGGCAAGTAAACATAAGTGGGGTGAGGTGTGCAAGCCTGTGGTCGATGATCAATGGCCACACAACCCC
Organism: Zea mays; assembly: GCF_902167145.1. Lineage (NCBI taxonomy): Eukaryota > Viridiplantae > Streptophyta > Magnoliopsida > Poales > Poaceae > Zea > Zea mays. The sequence goes on along the minus strand of NC_050100.1, from coordinate 226,290,266 downwards.
ATTTTTGTCGAAAGTAGTCATGAACGACCATTTTCAATAATACCGAAGGCTAACACGTACGAATTTTTTACCAATAAATGGTCTCCGCCAGAAATCCAAGAATGTGATCTATGGCAGGGAAACATATGTGGGGTGAGATGTACGAGCCTCTGGTCGATGATCAATGGTCACACAACCCCCATTTTTGTCGAAAATGTCCATGAACGACCATTTTCAATAATAACGAAGGCTAACACCAACGGATTTCTGACCAAGAAATGATCTCAACCAGAAATCAAAAGAATTTGACCTATGGCAAAAAAACATATGTGGGGTGAGGTTTACGAGCCTCTGGTCAATGATCAATGTCCACACAACCCCCATTTTGTCAAAAATAGCCACGGACGACCATTTTCAATAATACCGAAGGCTAACACCTAAGGATTTCTGACCAAGAAATGGTCTCCACCAGAAATCCAAGAATGTGACCTGTTGGGGACTTGTTCTCAAATGCTATGAATTAAGAACAAGGCAACATAAAATGTTAAATATTAATGCCCTTCGCCCGCTGAAGCATTATTTCCCCAAGGATTTAATGAACTTCGGACGAAGACCATGAGTAGAATATCACGAAGGTCACACCTTCGTGATCAGAATTACAAAATAATATGAAATAAAATATAAAACATGAAACATTAGAGAAAGATGTACAAAAAATAGATAACATTATTCATATATTTTATCACATGAACCTAAATAACAAAACATAATGTCTAGGTACATTTATACCTTCGCCTTGGCAGAAAGTAATAATTCCCGAGCAATGCGTTTGCAATTACAAGATTCTGTGAACGGTAAAGGAATACTGTTCACTATTTATAGGCACAGGACACAGCCTATAAGGAATTACAATCATACCCCTTATAAAAGTTTACAACAATGACTCAGACCCTTATGAACTAAAAGGTCATTCCATCTTTAAGTCGGTTCAATCCTTCATCTTCGGATATGCTATAACACCGAAGCTTCATGAGTGGTAGTTTCGGCATCATGTATAAGCAGCTTTTTCCGAAGCTGTTTCTTCCTGCAGGACCTTCGGCGACGAAGCATGGTCCCAACAGTAGCCCCTTCGCGGTGCTAGATCGTTTTTCGTAACGAGCTTGATCCGTGAAAAAAGTCTCTTAGGCTTCGGGAAGCCGAAGGTCCGAAAAACACCTTCCCTGAGCTCGTTGCCGAGAAACGATACAGTTTCCGAGCGCGGAGCGGTCCCACCATGCAGGTTCACTTTCTCGGTTTTTGCGGCCCACCGTTCAGTGGGTGCGAGCGACTGTTTGTCCGGTGTAAAAATCTTGACGATTCACCTTCTTACCTGCAGCACTATATAAACAGACAGGTAGGTGTGAAGTTACCACAACATTCATTGCTATTGCACTGTTTTGCTGCCAAAAATTTAACCATAGTCGAAGCTTGACTTTTGCATTCAAACGAAGCTCCAGTTTGGATTCTGCTTCGTCACAAGAAGAGCTTCGGAAAAAAGGTTATTAATTTCCAAGGAATTTTCAAGAAATTTAAAATCAAATGGCCAGAGTACGCTCTACTGCTAGGGTTGAGCGTGATGGAGATGAGACCGAAGCCACTGAACCTGTTCCGATTTCCGAAGCAATGAGGCGTTCTAGGCTGGTTTCATCAGAGGACACACCTGCTGCCGAAGCAACACAAGCTGATGTTGAAGAAGTTGGTTCTGAAGATGAGTACAGTTGCGGGATGCCAAGTAAACCTAGTCATCTGGACTTTGGAAAGTCCACCATTTCTGAAGCTGATCTTCCTAAAATGGTGAAGATGGGTTATTTTAGTGAGGCCAAGAAGGAATTAATTCGTTTTGGTGGAGAGGAAACTATCCCAAATCCAGGAAAGGACGAGGTAGTAGTCTTCAAAAGTTTTCTTAAAGCTGGTCTAAGGTTCCCCCTAAACAAGATGATTGCTATTGTACTGAAGAAGTTTGGGATTTACCTTCATCAGCTGACCCCCAATGCTATTGTTAGATTAAGTGTTTACATTTGGGCTCTTCGTAGCCAGGGGGTGGAACCGTTCGGTGAGGGTTTCTGCCGAGTTCATGAATTACACTACCAGACTAAAGCCAGAGGAGATGGTTTGCACGAGAATTTTGGCTGCTACAACGTCGCTTATCGTAAGACTTCGAAGTTTCCAGTAATAAGCTACCGAAGCAAATGGCCAGCCGGATGGAAGTCTGAATGGTTTTATGTTAAGGTTGATGAAGATGAAGATAAACTGGTTCAAAGCCCGCTAGAACTAACCTTCGAAGAAACGAGGCCCCGATGCAACATGATAATGGGGAGCCAGAGTCAGTCTGCTTTGGCTGAATTTCAAGTGATTTCAGATCATATTGGCACTAGAGACCTGGTGCAGGAATTTTTGGCTTTTAAGGTGTTCCCAACGTTGAGGGAGTGGGAGATGCCGAAGCTAGAAGGAGAAAAGAAGAAGGGGGAACTTGTTCGATTGCCTTATCACTACAAGTTTAAGAAACATTTTAAAGCACCCTGCCAAGAGTGGTTGACCACCATTGAAATTATGTGCAACGAGATCCTCGGCAATTACTCTAAGAAAGAAGATCAATTAATGACTGCAGCCTTCGGCACACGTCCGAAACGAAGATTGAATCGTGTGCTGGATGCCTTGAATTTTGATTACCCTGATTATGAGCAACTGGGCGGAGATGCCGAAGGCCCAAAGAGAAAGAGGATTGTCAGCGCCCTTGACAAAGAAGGCACCAAATTGGCTAAAAAGGACAAGAAAATTTCTGAAAAACTGAGCCCTGAGCCGAAGATAGCTGCTCCGAAGAAAAGGAAAGCTGCATCCCCAAAACCAAAGACGTCGGCCCGAGGGAAGGAAGCTCCTGCAACACCTTCTGCTGCCGAAGTGGAAGAGATTCTGAAGGTAATGACTGAACCTTTGCCTATCAGGCTAAGTCCGCTGGCGCCGGAACTGATGAAGTTTTTTCAGAAGGACAAAGAAGCTTCGGCAACAGAAAGTCCCGCAAAGCCGAAAAAACGAAGAATTATCCAAGTGGCCGATGTCATTCATCAGACACCGCCACCGACATCGGCGTCAAAAATTGTCACTGCCGAAACCACGGCCACCAAAGCCGAAACCACCGGAGCCGAAGCCACCGGAGCCGAAGCTACCAGAGCCGAAGCCACCGGAGCCGAAGCTACTGGAGCAACCACTGAAGCCGAAGCCACCGGAGCCGAAACCGGGATCACCGAAGATCCTAATCTAGAAACCACACTTGGCGATATTGACAATATACTTCTGAGAATGGCTGAAGAAGAAGCTGCTGCGGTTGCGGTGAACACGACAACTGAAAAAGGAAAAGAGCAGATTGAAGACACTTTGGAAGAAGAAAATTTTAATTTTCAAGATATACTTGGACAAGAGTTAACAAACGCTGAAAAAGAAGAGCTAAAGAAATATGCTATATCCTGCGGATACAAACCAGGGTCTCTGCTATTTGGTGGAGTGAACGAAGGGAAGCTAAGATGCCTTCGGAATCGAACCGAGGCCAAGGTTGTTAGGACTTTCTCAAAAAGCGTTGGCCTGCCGAAGATAGAGGCGGACCTCTGCAGGTACCAGCGACAGCATATTGCTGGTAGCTTGCTCTATGCTAATTTCAAGGTAAAAACTCAACTTTATATTATTTTCTGAATTAATATGTTTTCTAACGAAGGTTGTTTTGGCAGAGTATACTACGAAGTAAAGTGCTGAGAATGCAACAAGATCTTGAAGAGGAGAAAAACAAAGCTACCATCAAAGATCTAGAAGACAAAGTCGAAAAATACGAAGCTGCTCTGAAGAAAAAGGACTTCGTCATTCAAGACCTTGAAATCATAATTAAAGAACACGAAGCTGTCTTGGAAAAGAAAGACTTCGTTATTCATTCTATGGAAGGTTCACTGGCTGAGGCCCAAGCCGAAAATGACAAATTAAACAATGAATTACTTAAAAAGTCAGAAAAATTTGAGCAGGAAAAGAAGAATCTCGAAACAAGTCTCAAGACCGAAATCGAGAAGAATTCAAATTTGCAAAAATCATTGAAGGAGCTTCAGGAGAAATGCTTACATTTCGGCAGCCGATGCGTGCAGCGGCTGAAGGATGTGTTTCACTCAATTGGAGCCAGCTCTGATACGTTTACACCTTCAGCTGAAAACCTGCCAAGCACCTTGGAATACATTGAGGGCGAAGTTGATGCACTTGACAAAGTTATTGCTGGGCATGCCGATTTCTGCGCCCTACTAGCTTCTCGAGGCACGACTACCGCTTTCCTGAAGGCTGGCTGCACGCACGGGAAAATTGTAAATAGGCCAAACTTCAGTTTGTCACCGGCAGATTTGGTTGACATCCCAAGCCTAGCCCGAAGCATAGGAAACAGGTTTATGACCCAGATTTGGATAAACGGCGGGCGAAAAATGGCTGGTGACGAAGCTCGGAGCCACCTTAAGCCAGTGAGAAACTTATACTTGTTACTTTTACCTTCTCCTTAAATTTTGCGCCTTTCTCATTTCGTTTTAATATGTGCAGGATGATGAAGCTGAAGAATGACTAGCTGAAGCTTAACAGATGCTCTGAAGGACTTTTCTGCAAAAAGATTCTAGAGAAATTTTTGTAATATAATTGTAAAGAAACTTATGTGAATTTGTGCATACCTTGTAATATATCTTTTCCCCTTTATCCGTGTACAATCTGCTTTGCTGTGGACGAAATTTTATTTTTGAGCCGAAGGCAAAAAACACCTTCCCTTCTTTTCGTACACAACGAAGCGTGAAAATTTCCTCTTTCTCCGAAGTTTTTCCTCATAGCCGAAGCATCAACCTTTTCTGTATGATATGATGATAATGATCCTATATATGTCTAAATGAATGTTTATGAATGCAAATGTCATGATGTAATGTATCGTGCAAATGAATATCCGAATGTATATTCGAAACCATAATCATAGCCTTCATTCCCTTGAGAATGACTCAAATATTTTTGCCGTTTATTTTTCGGTTTCACCGTTTACTTTTCGGTGTATCAGCGCTGACTTTTCGCTGTAAGCCTCCCTTAGGAGCTTCTTCGCCTTTTACTTTCGGTAGAATCAGCGTTTATTTTTCGCTGCAAGCCTCCCTTAGGAGCTTCTTCGCCTTTTACTTTCGGCGGAATCAGCGTTTATTTTTCGCTGCAAGCTCTGCATTCCCTTAGGAATGACTTTTGAGCTTCTCCCTGTTTTCTTTTCTTTTTCCTTTGCACTCGATGGTGTGTTCTGAGCTTTTACATTTACATTTTTGGGGGATATTGCTCTTATAGAATTAAAGAAAAGGAAAATTACATGTTGTGGCCCCATTAAAAACCTTTCTCCCCCTTTGGAAAGGAAAAGGGTACCACAAAAAAGAATAGAAAAAATTACATCAAACTAAACATAATATCACCGAAGCTCATCCGCATTCCATGATCTAGGAATGTCGTTGCCGTCCATATCCTTCAATCTGTAGGAACCGAGTCTTGACGAAGATACTACTAGAAAAGGTCCTTCCCACTTTAGCTGTAACTTGCCTACTGTCTCTGGGTTGGCTACTCTTCGGAGCACCAAATGTCTTGGCTTAATATTCTTTAGTCGAACCTTTCTATCACGCCATTTTATTGTTTCAGCTTGGTATTTATTGATGTTTTCCACAGCTTGAAGCCTGATCCCTTCTATAACATCTTTTTCCACAGAGTGATCAACTTCTGCTTCATCCTCTGCCGAAGCTACTATTCTTATTGATCCTGCTTTGGCTTCTTCCGGAGTTATTGCTTCGTCACCAAACAATAATTTGAATGGTGTAAAACCTGTTGATCTTGATATTGTTGTGTTGTGGCTCCACACTACTTTGATTAATTCGTCTGGCCACTTTCCCCTGGGCTGATTGAAGATTAACTTCATTATTCCTGTCATTATGATGCCTTAGCCCTTTCAACAAGTCCATTTTACTCCGGATGCCGAACTGATGCAAAATGGATCTTCGTGCCAACTTGATCACAAAATTCTCTGAAAGCTTCGGAATCAAACTGCGTCCCATTATCCATAGTAATAGCCTTCGGCACTCCAAAGCGACAAATAATATTTTGCCAGAAAAACTTTTGAATAGTGACCGAAGTTATTGTGGCTAAAGGCTTTGCCTCAATCCATTTAGAAAAATATTCCACTGCCACTACAACATATCTTAAGTTCCCTTGTGCTGGTGGTAATGGACCTAACTGATAGTCGCCTAGAGGGGGGGTGAATAGGGCGAAACTGAAATTTACAAAAATAATCACAACTACAAGCCGGGTTAGCGTTAGAAATATAAACGAGTCCGCGAGAGAGGGCGCAAAACAAATCGCAAGCAAATAAGGAGAGTGACACGCGGATTTGTTTTACCGAGGTTCGGTTCTCGCAAACCTACTCCCCGTTGAGGAGGCCACAAAGGCCGGGTCTCTTTCAACCCTTCCCTCTCTCAAACGGTCCCTCGGACCGAGTGAGCTTTCCTTCTTCTCAATCAACCGGGAACAAAACTTCCCCGCAAGGGTCACCACACAATCGGTGCCTCTTGCCTCGGTTACAATCGAGTGTTGATCACAAGAGCACAAGAGAGAGAAAGAATGCGATCCAAGCGCAAGAGCTCAAAAGAACACGGCAAATCTCTCTCGCTAGTCACTAAAGGCTTGAGTGGAATTGGAGAGGATTTGATCTCTTTGTATGTGTCTAGAATTGAATGCCTAGCTCTTGTAAGTGGTTAAGAAGTGGGAAAACTTGGATGCAATGAATGGTGGGGTGGTTGGGGTATTTATAGCCCCAACCACCAAAAGTGACCGTTGCTGGCAGCCTCTGTTCGATGGCGCACCGGACAGTCCGGTGCACACCGGACAGTCCGGTGCCTCTGCCACGTCACCATTGCCGTTGGATTCCGACCGTTGGAGCTTCTGACTTGTGGGCCCGCCTGGGTGTCCGGTGCACACCGGACATGTACTGTTTGATGTCCGGTGCACCGGTATGGGCGATTCTGACTTCTGCGCGCGCTGCGCGCGCATTTAATGCACCGCAGGGAGCCGTTGGCGCCGCAGGGAGCCGTTGCTCCGCTGGCACACCGGACAGTCCGGTGCACACCGGACAGTCCGGTGAATTATAGCGGAGCGGCTGCCGCGCGAACCCGAGGCTGGCGAGTTCAGGAGGCCGAGCTTCCTTGGAGCACCGGACATGTCCGGTGCACACCGGACAGTCCGGTGAATTATAGCGCGCCGGCTTCCGAGAATTCCCGAGAGTGAAGAGTTGGAGTCTGAGTCCCCTGGTGCACCGGACAGGTACTGTTCACTGTCCGGTGGCACACCGGACAGTCCGGTGCGCCAGACCAGGGGTGCCCTCGGTTGCCCCTTTGCTCCTTTATTGAATCCAAAACTTGGTCTTTTTATTGGCTGAGTGTGAGCCTTTTACACCTGTATAATCTATACACTTGGGCAAACTAGTTAGTCCAAAGATTTGTGTTGGGCAATTCAACCACCAAAATTATATAGGAACTAGGTGTAAGCCTAATTCCCTTTCAATCTCCCCCTTTTTGGTGATTGATGCCAACACAAACCAAAGCAAATATAGAAGTGCATAATTGAACTAGTTTGCATAATGTAAGTGTAAAGGTTGCTTGGAATTGAGCCAATAAAACTACTTACAAGATATGCATGGAATGTTTCTTTCTTATTTAACATTTTGGACCACGTTTGCACCACATGTTTTGTTTTTGCAAATTCTTTTTGTAAATCCATTTCATAGATCTTTTGCAAATAGTCAAAGGTAAATAAATAAGAGTTTGCAAAAGCATTTTCAAGATTTGAAATTTCCTCCCCCTGTTTCAAATGCTTTTCCTTTGACTAAACAAAACTCCCCCTAAAAGAGATCCACCTCTTAGTGTTCAAGAGAGTTTTGATATACCATTTTTGAAATACTACTTTCTCCCCCTTTTGAACACAATAGGATACCAAATGATAAAGACTTTTGGAAAGCACTAAGTTTTTGAATTTGGTGGTGGTGGTGCGGTCCTTTTGCTTTGGGCTCATTTCTCCCCCTTTTTGGCATGAATCGCCAAAAACGGAATCATTAGAGCCCTTGAAGTAAGTTCTTCCCCTTTGGTCATAAGTAAATGAGTTAAGATTATACCAAAGACGAAATCCGGTCCTTTTGCTTTTGAGCTTTTACTCTCTCCTCGAAGGATGAAGTCCTTTTCTTTGATGCTCATTTCTCCCCAAGGAATAGAGAGTTGCTCGGAGTGATGGCGAAGTATGAGTTACGGAATGGAAGCCTTTTTCTTCGCCGAAGACTCCAATTCCCTTTCAATATACCTATGACTTGGTTTGAAATAGACTTGAAAACACATTAGTCATAGCATATAGAAGAGATATGATCAAAGGTATTCAAATGAGCTATGTGTGCAAGCTTAGCAAAAGAAATTTCTAGAATCAAGAATATTGAGCTCATGCCTAAGTCTGGTAAAAGATTGTTCATCAAGTGGCTTGGTAAAGATATCGGCTAATTGATCTTTAGTATTAATGTAAGAAATCTCGATATCCCCCTTTTGTTGGTGATCCCTAAGAAAATGATACCGAATGGCTATGTGCTTAGTGCGGCTATGCTCGACGGGATTGTCGGCCATTTTGATTGCACTCTCATTATCACATAGCAAAGGGACTTTGGTTAATTTGTAACCGTAGTCCCGCAGGGTTTGCCTCATCCAAAGCAATTGCGCGCAACAATGTCCTGCGGCAATGTACTCGGCTTCGGCGGTGGAAAGAGCGACCGAATTTTGCTTCTTTGAAGCCCAAGACACCAAGGATCTTCCCAAGAACTGGCAAGTCCCTGATGTGCTCTTCCTATTAATTTTGCACCCCGCCCAATCGGCATCCGAATAACCAATCAAATCAAATGTGGATCCCCGAGGGTACCAAAGCCCAAACTTAGGGGTATAAGCCAAATATCTCAAGATTCGTTTTACGGCCGTAAGGTGGGATTCCTTAGGGTCGGATTGGAATCTTGCACACATGCAAACGGAAAGCATAATGTCCGGTCGAGATGCACATAAATAAAGCAATGAACCAATCATCGACCGGTATACCTTTTGATCCACGGACTTACCTCCCGTGTCGAGGTCGAGATGCCCATTAGTTCCCATGGGTGTCTTGATGGGTTTGGCATCCTTCATCCCAAACTTAGCAAGAATGTCTTGAGTGTACTTCGTTTGGCTAATGAAGGTGCCCTCTTGGAGTTGCTTGACTTGGAATCCTAGAAAATACTTCAACTCCCCCATCATCGACATCTCGAATTTCTGTGTCATGATCCTACTAAACTCTTCACATGTAGACTCGTTAGTAGACCCAAATATAATATCATCAACATAAATTTGGCATACAAACAAGTCATTTTCAAGAGTTTTAGTAAAGAGTGTAGGATCGGCCTTGCCGACTTTGAAGCCATTAGCAATAAGGAAATCTCTAAGGCATTCATACCATGCTCTTGGGGCTTGCTTGAGCCCATAAAGCGCCTTAGAGAGCCTATAGACATGATTAGGATACTCACTGTCTTCAAAGCCGGGAGGTTGCTCAACATAGACCTCTTCCTTGATCGGTCCATTGAGGAAGGCACTTTTCACGTCCATTTGATAGAGCTTAAAGCCATGATAAGTAGCATAGGCCAATAATATGCGAATTGACTCAAGCCTAGCTACGGGTGCATAGGTTTCACCGAAATCCAAACCTTCGACTTGTGAATACCCTTTGGCCACGAGTCGAGCTTTGTTCCTTGTCACCACACCATGCTCATCTTGCTTGTTGCGGAAGACCCATTTGGTTCCTACAACATTTTGGTTAGGACGTGGAACTAAATGCCATACCTCGTTCCTCGTGAAATTGTTGAGCTCCTCTTGCATTGCCACCACCCAATCCGAATCTTGGAGAGCTTCCTCTACCCTGTGTGGCTCAATAGAGGAAACAAAAGAGTAATGTTCACAAAAGTGAGCAACCCGAGATCGAGTAGTTACCCCCTTATGAATGTCGCCGAGGATGGTGTCGACGGGGTGATCTCGTTGGATTGCTTGGTGGACTCTTGGGTGTGGCGGTCTTGGTTCTTCCTCATCCTCCTTTTCTTGATCATTTGTATCTCCCCCTTGATCATTGCTATCATCTTGAGGTGGCTCGTCTTCTTGATTTTGCTCTTCATCATTTTGAGCCTCATCCTCATTTTGAGTTGGTGGAGATGCTTGCATGGAGGAAGATGGTTGATCTTGTGTACTTGGAGGCTCTTCGGATTCCTTAGGACACACATCCCCGATGGACATGTTCCTTAGCGCGATGCATGGAGCCTGTTCTTCACCTATCTCATCAAGATCAACTTGCTCTACTTGAGAGCCGTTAGTTTCATCAAACACAACGTCACAAGAGACTTCAACTAGTCCAGTGGACTTGTTAAAGACCCTATATGCCCTTGTATTTGAGTCATAACCAAGTAAAAAGCCTTCTACAGTTTTAGGAGCAAATTTAGATTTTCTACCTCTTTTAATAAGAATGAAGCATTTGCTACCAAAAACTCTAAAATATGAAATGTTGGGCTTTTTACCGGTTAGGAGTTCATATGATGTCTTCTTGAGGATTCGGTGAAGATATAACCGGTTGATGGCGTAGCAGGCGGTGTTGACCGCTTCGGCCCAAAACCGGTCCGGTGTCTTGTACTCATCAAGCATGGTTCTTGCCATGTCCAATAGAGTTCGATTCTTCCTCTCTACTACACCATTTTGTTGGGGCGTGTAGGGAGAGGAGAACTCATGCTTGATGCCCTCCTCCTCAAGGAAGCCTTCAATTTGAGAGTTCTTGAACTCCGTCCCGTTGTCGCTTCTTATTTTCTTGATCCTTAAGCCGAACTCATTTTGAGCTCGTCTCAAGAATCCTTTTAAGGTCTCTTGGGTTTGAGATTTTTCCTGTAAAAAGAATACCCAAGTGAAGCGAGAATAATCATCCACAATAACTAGACAGTACTTACTCCCGCCGATGCTTATGTAAGCGATCGGGCCGAATAGATCCATGTGTAGGAGCTCCAGTGGCCTGTCAGTCGTCATTATGTTCTTGTGTGGATGATGAGTGCCAACTTGCTTCCCTGCTTGGCATGCGCTACAAATCCTGTCTTTCTCAAAATGAACATTGGTTAGTCCTAAAATGTGCTCTCCCTTTAGAAGCTTATGAAGATTCTTCATCCCAACATGGGCTAGTCGGCAGTGCCAGAGCCAACCCATGTTAGTCTTAGCAATTAAACATGTGTCGAGCTCAGCTCTATCAAAATCTACTAAGTATAGCTGACCCTCTAACACACCCTTAAATGCTATTGAATCATCACTTCTTCTAAAGACAGTGACACCTATATCAGTAAAAAGACAGTTGTAGCCCATTTGACATAATTGGGAAACAGAAAGCAAGTTGTAATCTAATGAATCAACAAGAAAAACATTGGAAATGGAATGGTCAGGTGAAATAGCAATTTTACCCAAACCTTTGACCAACCCTTGATTTCCATCCCCGAATGTGATAGCTCGTTGGGGATCTTTGTTTTTCTCATATGAGGAGAACATCCTTTTCTCCCCGGTCATGTGGTTTGTGCACCCGCTGTCGAGTATCCAACTTGAGCCCCCGGATGCATAAACCTACAAAACAAATTTAGTTCTTGACTTTAGGTACCCAAACTGTTTTGGGTCCTTTGGCATTAGATACAAGAACTTTGGGTACCCAAACACAAGTCTTGGAATCCTTGTGTTTGCCCCCTACAAATTTGGCAACTACTTTGCCGGATTTGCTAGTAAGCACATAAGATGCATCAAAAGTTTTAAATGAAATGGCATGATCATTTGATGCATTAGGAATTTTCTTCTTAGGCAACTTGGCACGGGTTGGTTGCCTAGAACTAGATGTCTCACCCTTATACATGAAAGCATGGTTAGGGCCAGAGTGAGACTTCCTAGAATGAATCTTCCTAATTTTGCTCTCAGGATAGCCTGCAGGGTATAAAATGTAACCCTCGTTATCCTGAGGCATGGGAGCTTTGCCCTTAACAAAGTTAGACAAGTTCTTAGGAGGGGCATTAAGTTTGACATTGTCTCCCCTTTGGAAGCCAATGCCATCCTTGATGCCAGGGCGTCTCCCATTATAAAGCATGCTACGAGCAAATTTAAATTTCTCATTTTCTAAGTTGTGCTCGGCAATTTTAGCATCTAGTTTAGCTATATGATCATTTTGTTTTTTAATTAAGGCTAGGTGATCATGGATAGCATCAACATTAATATCTCTACATCTAGTGCAAATAGAAACATGCTCAACATTAGATGTAGAGGGTTTGCAAGATTTAAGTTCTACAACCTTAGCATGCAACATTTCATTCTTAGTTCTAAGGTCGGAAATAGTAGCATTGCAAACATCAAAATTTTTAGCCTTAGCAATTAAATTTTCATTCTCTATTCTAAGGCTAGCAAGAGATGCATTCAATTCATCAATCTTAGCAAGCAAGTCAACGTTATCATTTCTAAGATTGGGAATTGAAACATTACAAACATGTGAATCAACCTTAGCATTTAAAATAGTATTTTCATTTCTAAGGTTGTCAATCATCTCACGGCAAGTGCTTAGCTCACTAGACAATTTTTCACATTTTTCAACTTGTAGAGCGTAAGCATTTTTAACCTTAACATGTTTCTTATTCTCCTTGATTAGGAAGTCCTCTTGGGAGTCCAAGAGATCATCCTTTTCATGGATGGCACTAATTAGTTCATTTAATTTTTCCTTTTGTTCCATGTTAAGGTTAGCAAAAAGAATACGCAAGTTATCCTCCTCATTTTTATCATCATCCTCATCACTAGATGTTTCATATTTAGTGGAGGACCTTGATTTTACCTTCTTTTTGCCGTCCTTGGCCATGAGACACTTGTGGCCGACGTTGGGAAAGAGAAGGCCCTTGGTGACGGCGATGTTGGCGGCGTCCTCGTCGGAGGAGGAGTCGCTTGAGCTTTCGTCGGAGTCCCACTCCCGACAAACATGGGCATCGCCGCCCTTCTTCTTGTAATACTTCTTCTTCTTCTCCTTTCTTCTTCCCTTCTTGTCGTCGCCCCTGTCACTGTCACTAGACATAGGACATTTTGCAATAAAGTGACCGGGCTTACCACACTTGTAGCAAACCTTCTTGGAACGGGGTTTGTAGTCCTTCCCCTTCCGTTGCTTGAGAATTTGCCGAAAGCTTTTGATGATTAGGGCCATCTCCTCGTTGTCGAGCTTGGAGGCGTCAATTGGTTGTCTATTTGGTGTAGACTCCTCCTTCTTCTCCTCCGTTGCCTTGAAGGCCACCGGTTGCGCCTCGGAGGTGGACGGCTCGTCAAGCTCGTTGATCTTCTTGGAGCCCTTAATCATGCATTCAAAACTCACAAAATTCCCGATAACTTCCTCGGGGGTCATTAGTGGATATCTAGGATTCCCACGAATTAATTGTACTTGAGTGGGGTTAAGGAAAATAAGAGCTCTTAGAATAACCTTAACCACTTCGTGGTCATCCCATTTTGTGCTCCCGAGGTTGCGCACTTGGTTCACCAAGGTCTTGAGCCGGTTGTACATGTCTTGTGGCTCCTCCCCTTGGCGAAGACGGAAGCGACCGAGCTCCCCCTCGATTGTTTCCCGCTTGGTGATCTTGGTGAGTTCATCACCCTCGTGCGCCGTCTTGAGTAGGTCCCAAATCTCCTTGGCGTTCTTCAATCCTTGTACTTTGTTGTATTCCTCCTTGCTTAGGGAGGCAAGGAGGATGGTTGCGGCTTGGGAGTTGAAGTGCTCGATTTGGGCCACTTCGTCCGTGTCATAGTCCTCATCCCCTATTGATGGTACCTGTACACCATACTCAACAACATCCCATATTCTTTTGTGGAGAGAGGTTAGATGAAATCGCATCAAATTACTCCACATAGCATAATCTTCACCATTAAAAGTTGGTGGTTTGCCTAATGGGACGGAAAGTAAAGGTGTATGTTTAGGAATGCGAGGGTAGCGTAGGGGGATCTTACTATACTTCTTGCGCTCTTGGCGCTTAGAAGTGACGGAGGGCGCATCGGAGTCGGAGGTAGAAGTTGATGAAGTGTCGGTCTCGTAGTAGACCACCTTCCTCATCCTCTTGTGCTTATCGCCTTTCCGATGCGGCTTGTGGGAAGAAGATTTTTCCTTCTTCTCTTTGTGGTGAGAAGAAGATTTCTTCTCCTTCCCTTTGTTGGAGGAGCTCTTCTTCTTCTCCCTCCTTTTGGTGCGGGACTCTTCCGATGAAGTGCTCCCGTAGCTTGTAGTGGGCTTTTCGCCGGTCTCCATCTCCTTCTTGGCGTGATCTCCCGACATCACTTCGAGCGGTTAGGCTCTAATGAAGCACCGGGCTTTGATACCAATTGATAGTCGCCTAGAGGGGGGGTGAATAGGGCGAAACTGAAATTTACAAAAATAATCACAACTACAAGCCGGGTTAGCGTTAGAAATATAAACGAGTCCGCGAGAGAGGGCGCAAAACAAATCGCAAGCAAATAAGGAGAGTGACACGCGGATTTGTTTTACCGAGGTTCGGTTCTCGCAAACCTACTCCCCGTTGAGGAGGCCACAAAGGCCGGGTCTCTTTCAACCCTTCCCTCTCTCAAACGGTCCCTCGGACCGAGTGAGCTTTCCTTCTTCTCAATCAACCGGGAACAAAACTTCCCCGCAAGGGTCACCACACAATCGGTGCCTCTTGCCTCGGTTACAATCGAGTGTTGATCACAAGAGCACAAGAGAGAGAAAGAATGCGATCCAAGCGCAAGAGCTCAAAAGAACACGGCAAATCTCTCTCGCTAGTCACTAAAGGCTTGAGTGGAATTGGAGAGGATTTGATCTCTTTGTATGTGTCTAGAATTGAATGCCTAGCTCTTGTAAGTGGTTAAGAAGTGGGAAAACTTGGATGCAATGAATGGTGGGGTGGTTGGGGTATTTATAGCCCCAACCACCAAAAGTGACCGTTGCTGGCAGCCTCTGTTCGATGGCGCACCGGACAGTCCGGTGCACACCGGACAGTCCGGTGCCTCTGCCACGTCACCATTGCCGTTGGATTCCGACCGTTGGAGCTTCTGACTTGTGGGCCCGCCTGGGTGTCCGGTGCACACCGGACATGTACTGTTTGATGTCCGGTGCACCGGTATGGGCGATTCTGACTTCTGCGCGCGCTGCGCGCGCATTTAATGCACCGCAGGGAGCCGTTGGCGCCGCAGGGAGCCGTTGCTCCGCTGGCACACCGGACAGTCCGGTGCACACCGGACAGTCCGGTGAATTATAGCGGAGCGGCTGCCGCGCGAACCCGAGGCTGGCGAGTTCAGGAGGCCGAGCTTCCTTGGAGCACCGGACATGTCCGGTGCACACCGGACAGTCCGGTGAATTATAGCGCGCCGGCTTCCGAGAATTCCCGAGAGTGAAGAGTTGGAGTCTGAGTCCCCTGGTGCACCGGACAGGTACTGTTCACTGTCCGGTGGCACACCGGACAGTCCGGTGCGCCAGACCAGGGGTGCCCTCGGTTGCCCCTTTGCTCCTTTATTGAATCCAAAACTTGGTCTTTTTATTGGCTGAGTGTGAGCCTTTTACACCTGTATAATCTATACACTTGGGCAAACTAGTTAGTCCAAAGATTTGTGTTGGGCAATTCAACCACCAAAATTATATAGGAACTAGGTGTAAGCCTAATTCCCTTTCACTAACAAATCAAGACCCCACCTTTGCAATGGCCAAGTGGGTTGTATTAACTGGGTTAAAGACGAAGGTTGTTTTTGATCTCTTGCACATTTCTGACAACCTTCGCACTTTTGGACTAATTCCACTGCATCCGAAGCTGCCTTTGGCCAATAAAATCCTTGGCGAAAAACTTTTCCCAGCAAAGGCCTAGATCCAATATGAGATTCACACAGGCCTGCGTGTATTTCCTTCATCAATTCTATACCTTCGGCTCTGGATAAACACTTGAGTAATGGAGCACAGACTCCATGCTTGTACAGCTCCCGTTCTATTATAACATATGGTCGAGCTCTTGCCTCTATCCTCCTGTTATAAGCTTCATCATCTGAAAGAAAGTTACCCTGAAGGAAAGAGATGATCTCAGTTCTCCAGTCTTCACTATAGACAGGAGATATGTTGAGGACTGCTCTTTCAAGAAGTTCGATCGAAGGTACTTTTATTGTTTCGAAAAATACTTCCGAAGGTAAGGGCAGCCCCTGTGCTGCTGACTTGGCTAATAAATCAGCATGTTCATTTTCTCCTCGAGGAATATTTTTAACAGAAAACCCTTCAAAGGAAGCCTCAATCCTTCGGACCGTGTCTAAATATTTTTCAAGCTTCGGATCTCTTGCTTTATAACTTTTGTCAAGATGGCCAGAAATAACCTGGGAATCAGTTTAAAGAACCGCCCTTCTAATTCCCATTGCCTTTAATTTCCAAAGACCCAAGAGCAAAGCTTCGTACTCAGCAATGTTATTTGTGCAACTGAAATCAAGTCTTGTTGCATAACAAGTTTTAACTTTAGAAGGTGCGACCAACACAGCAGCTGCTCCTGCTCCGAAGGTCCCCCAAGAACCATCGCAAAATACTGTCCAAACTTTGGCATCTTTACTCGTTTCTTCTTCCTGAGCCCCTAGCGTCTAGTCAGCAATGAAGTCTGCCAACGCTTGGGACTGAATCGAAGATCTATGCACATAATCAATGCAAAACTCATTGAGTTCCGCAGCCCATTTTCCAACCCTTCCAGTAGCTTCTCTATTTCTCATAATATCCTTCAATGGTTGTGAAGAAGGGACAATTATATTGTATGCTTGAAAATAGTGCCGAAGCTTCCTGGAGGCCATCAAAACAGCATACAACACCTTCTCCAATTCTGTATAATTCTTTTTTGATAAACTAAGAATTTTGGATACAAAATATATTGGGGCTTGTTTTTTGACTTGGTCTTCAAGCTTCTCTTGGACAAGTGCTGCACTTACTACTGAGTGCGAAGCTGCCACATATAACAACAGAGGAGTCCCTGGCGTTGGTGGAGTTAATGTTGTTAGGTCTATTAAATATTGCTTCAGCTCTTCGAAAGCTCTCTGCTGGACTGGTCCCCATTGAAAAACTTCGGCTGACTTCAGCACTTCGAAGAATGGTAAATTTCTCTCTGCTGATCTAGATATGAATCTGTTGAGAGACGCCAGCTTCCTGTCAATCTTTGAGCCCCCTTCTTTGTACTTGGTGGTTCCATTCGAAGGATAGCTTCGATTTTATTTGGATTAGCCTCAATCCCTTTTGTTGAAACTAGGCAGCCAAGAAATTTCCCTTTCTTCACTCCGAAGACACACTTTTCTGGAATCAACTTTAAACCGGCCTGTCTAAAATTAGCGAAGGTCTCCTGCAGATCAGCAATGTGATTTTCTTGCTTCGTGCTTTTTACAATAATACCATCAACATAAGTTAGCACATTTCTGCCTATCTGAGAATGAAGAACCTTCGTTGTCATTCTGCTGAAGCTTCCTCCAGCATTCTTGAGCCCCTCAGGCATCCGAAGGTAACAATATGTTCCACTGGGGGTTATGAAGCTGGTTTTTGGCTCATCCTCCTTCTTCATCCAAATTTGATGATAACCTGAATAACAATCCAACAGACTCATAAGCTCTGACGAAGCTGCTGCATCAACTAGGGAATCTATCCTTGGCAATGGAAACTCGTCCTTCGGACAGGCCTTGTTGAGATCAGTAAAATCAATACACATCCTCCATTTACCATTGGCCTTTTTTACCATAACAGTGTTAGCCAGCCATTCTGGGTATTTTACCTCTCTGATAACTCCGGCACTGAGGAGTCTTTTCACTTCATTCTGAGCACCTTCGGCCTTATCATCAGACATCTTCCGAAGCCTCTGCTTTCTGGGTCTAAAGGATGGATCAACATTGAGCGAGTGTTCAATAACATCCCTGTTGACTCCACAAAGATCATTAGCTGACCATGCAAAAACATCTTTGTTGTTGAACAGAAACCTTATCAAGGTTTTCTCCTGTTCTTCGGATAGTTGGGATCCCAATAGCACCTTCTGCTCTGCTATGTCATCGCATAAGAGCATGGGCTTCGGCTGATCGGCCGAAGCAGCTTTCTCCCTTCTGAACTTGTATTGCTCACAAGCTTCAGCTCCATCTATGTTATGGATTGCTTTTGAGTCTGTCCAGTTTCCTTCTGCCCTTCTGGCAGCTTCTTGACTTCCATGAATAGCAATGGGCCCTTGGTCCGAAGGTATCTTCATGCAAAGATATGCTAGATGAAGAATTGCTTCGAAGGCATTGAGAGTACCACGACCAATGATTGCATTGTAAGGGTATTCCATGTCAACAATATCAAACACAACTTGTTCAGTCCTTGTGTTGTTAATAAATCTGAAGGTTACTGGCATTGTGATTTTGCCAAGTGCTGCAATCTGCCTTCCTCCGAAGCCACAAAGGGGATGTGTGGCATCATGGATCTTGTCTTCGGGCTCTTGCATCTGTCTGAAGGCTTTGGCAAATATGATATCAGCCGCACTGCCTGTATCAACCAAAACATTGTGGACCAGAAATCCTTTGATCACACAAGAGATAACCATAGCATCATTGTGCGGGTAATCCTTGAGCTGAAGATCCTCTTGAGAGAAGGTAATTGGGATGCGAGACCATCTTGAATTGATGAAGGGTCCTTGTACCCCTACATGTTGTACTCTTCTCTGTGCTTCCTTCTTCTGTTTCTTGTTGGCCGGCTCTGAGCATGAACCGCCTGTTATCGGGAGAATCAGCTTCGGAGCCGAAGCAGTTCCAGCTTGGTTCTTGAACGAAGCCATTGTCTTAAGAAAGTGGAAGTGAGTTCACCGGAGGTGGGCGCCAATGTTGGGGACTTGTTCTCAAATGCTATGAATTAAGAACAAGGCAACATAAAATGTTAAATATTAATGCCCTTCGCCCGCTGAAGCATTATTTCCCCCAAGGATTTAATGAACTTCGGACGAAGACCATGAGTAAAATATAAAACATGAACCATTAGAGAAAGATGTACAAAAAATAGATAACATTATTCATATATTTTATTACATGAACCTAAATAACAAAACATAATGTCTAGGTACATTTATACCTTCGCCTTGGCAGAAAATAATAATTCCCGAGCAATGCGTTTGCAATTACAAGATTCCGTAAACAGTAAAGGAATACTGTTCACTATTTATAGGCACAGGACACAGCCTGTAAGGAATTACAATCATACCCCTTATAAAAGTTTACAACAATGACTCAGACCCTTATGGACTAAAAGGTCATTCCATCTTTAAGTCGGTTCAATCCTTCATCTTCGGATACGCTATAACACCGAAGCTTCATGAGTGGTAGTTTCGGCATCACGTATAAGCAGCTTTTTCCGAAGCTGTTTCTTCCTGCAGGACCTTCGGCGACGAAGCATGGTCCCAACAGTAGCCCCTTCGCGGTGCTAGATCGTTTTTTCGTAACGAGCTTGATCCGTGAAAAAAGTCTCTTAGGCTTCGGTGCTAGATCATTTTTTGTAACGAAGCATGGTCCCAACATGACCTATGACAAGGAAACATATGTGGGTGAGGTGTACGAGCCTCTGGTCGATGATCAATGGCCACACAACCCCCATTTTTGTCAAAAATAGCCATAAACGATAATTGTCAA
This sequence comes from Zea mays, assembly GCF_902167145.1. Classification (NCBI taxonomy): domain Eukaryota; kingdom Viridiplantae; phylum Streptophyta; class Magnoliopsida; order Poales; family Poaceae; genus Zea; species Zea mays. Next base: position 226,270,485 of record NC_050100.1, on the reverse strand, counting down.
TATTACTGAAGGCTAATACCTACGGATTTTTGACCAAGAAATGGTCTCCACTAGAAATCCAAGAATGTGACCTATGGTAAGGAAACATATGTGGGGCGAGGGTATGAGCCTCTGATCGACAATCAATGGCCACACAACACCCATTTTTGTCAAAAATAGCCATGAACGATAATTTTCAATAATACCAAAGGCTAACACCTACGGATTTTTGACCACGAAATGGTCTCAACCAGAAATCCAAGAATGTGACCTATGGCAAGGAAGCATATGTGAGATGAGGTGTATGAGCCTCTGGTCGACGATCAATGGCCACACAACCCTCATTTTTATCAAAAATAACCATGAACGACCATTTTCAATAATACCGAAGGCTAACACCTAAGGATTTTTTACCAAGAAATGGTCTCCACCAGAAATCCAAGAATGTGATCTATGGCAAGGAAACATATGTGGGGCGAGCTGTACGAGCGTATGGTCGATGATCAATGGCCACACAACCCCTATTTTTGTTGAAAATAGCAATGAACGACCATTTTCAATGATACCGAAGGCTAACAACTACGGATTTTTGACCAAAAATTGGTCTCCACCAGAAATCCAAAAATGTGATATGTGGTAAGGAAACATATTTAGGGTGAGGTGTACGAGCCTCTAGTCGATAATCAATGGCCACACAACGCTAATTTTTTTGGAAAATAGTCATGAACGACCATTTTCAATAATACCGAAGGATAATATGAAGGGCCTCTTCGGGAGATCTCCAAAGCTAAATTTTGTGTGGTTGTTTGACTTCTGTGTAGTCTTTAGTATTTTGGCAATAACTTCTCTAGGATTCTCCAAATGGCGTGGGCTAGATGCGTTGGAAATCTAACTTGATAAGCTTTCTCACCATGTATAGCATGCCTAATGAAACTTCATAGAATGATGCAGTTTAATACAGAAACTTAGTCATCAAACAGACTGTTGACCTTCTGACTAGTCAGCACTAAAGTAGGTCGTCCGCCTTTCTAGTAGATTTGATTAAGTTGCCCTTAGAATCTTTGGAAACTAGACTTAAAGAGCTTTCCAAAAAGTACTTATGGGCCTTCATAGCTTTTGTGAATCAAAAGATATGATTATTTCTTCTGGACGATTCTGTTGCGCTGGACTGACTCGAACATAGCTCTTCTCTCTTATTTGCCTTTGATATGTTTTGTACTTCCTCTTTGGTGAACCTAAGTGAAAGTCGCCTAGAGGGGGGAGTGAATAGGGCGAAACTGAAATTTACAAAGTTAATCACAACTACAAGCCGGGTTAGCGTTAGAAATATAATCGAGTCTGCGAGAGAGGGTGCAAAACAAATCGCAAGCGAATAAGGAGTGTGACACGCGGATTTGTTTTACCGAGGTTCGGTTCTCGCAAACCTACTCCCCGTTGAGGTGGTCACAAAAACCGGGTCTCTTTCAACCCTTTCCCTCTCTCAAACGGTCCCTCGGACCGAGTGAGCTTCTTCTTCTCAATCAAACGGGAACAAAACTTCCCCGCAAGGGCCACCACACAATTGGCGCCTCTTGCCTTGGTTACAATTGAGTTGATCGCAAGAAAGAATCAAAGAAGAAAGCAATCCAAGCGCAAGAGCTCGAAAGAACACAAGCAAATCTCTCTCACTTAATCACTAAGGCGTTGTGTGGAATTTGGAGAGGATTTGATCACTTGGGTGTGTTTAGAATTGAATGCTAGAGCTCTTGTAAGTAGTTGAAGTAGGAAAACTTGGATGACTTGAATGTGGGGTGGTTGGGGGTATTTATAACCCCAACCACCAAACTAGGCGTTTGGTGGAGGCTGTCTGTCGCATGGTGCACCGGACAGTCCGGTGCACACCGGACAGTGTCCGGTGCGCCAGCCACGTCACCAGGCCGTTGGGTTCCGACCATTGGAGCTCTGACTGCTGGGCCCGCCTTGATGTCCGGTGGCACACCGGACATGTACTGTAGAGTGTCTGGTGTGCCACTTCGCGCGTGCCTGACTTCTGCGCGCTCTGGCGCGCATTGATTGCTGCTGCAGGTGATCGTTGGCGCGAAGTAGCCGTTGCCCCGCTAGCTCACCGGACAGTCCGCTGCTGCTGCAAGGTGAAGAGTTCAGCGTGAAGTCCCCTGGTGCACCGGACACTGTCCGGTGGCACACCGGACAGTCCGGTGCGCCAGACCAGGGTCGCCTTCGGTTATCCCTTGCTCTCTTTGTTGAACCCAATTCTTGGTCTTTTTATTGGCTAAGTGTGAAACTTTGGCACCTGTATAACTTATAGACTAGAGCAAACTAGTTAGTCCAATTTATTTGTGTTGGGCAATTCAACCACCAAAATCATTTAGGAAATAGGTGTAAGCCTAATTCCCTTTCAATCTCCCCCTTTTTGGTGATTGATGCCAACACAAACCAAAGCAAATGTAGAAGTGCATAATTGAACTAGTTTGCATAATGTAGGTGCAAAGGTTGCTTGGAATTGAGCCAATATAACTACTCATAAGATATGCATGGATTGTTTCTTTAATTTTTTGACATTTTGGACCACGCTTGCACCACATGTTTTGTTTTTGCAAATTCTTTTGTACATCCTTTTCAAAGTTCTTTTGCAAATAGTCAAAGGTAAATGAATGAGTGTTTTCGAAGTATTTTCAAGATTTGAAATTTTCTCCCCCTGTTTCAAATGCTTTTCCTTTGACTAAACAAAACTCCCCTTTAATGAAATTCTCCTCTTAGTGTTCAAGAGGGTTTTGATATATCAATTTTGAAATACTACTTTCTCCCCCTTTTGAACATAAAAAGATACCAATTTGAAATTTCCAATTGAAAATCATTTTTAAAATTAGGTGGTGGTGCAGTCCTTTTGCTTTGGGCTCATGCTCTCTCTCCCCCTTTGGCATAAATCGCCAAAAACGGAATCATTAGAGCCCTTTTAACTACTTTCTCCCCTTTGGTAAATAAAATATGAGTGAAGATTATACCAAAGACGGAGTCCTTTTGCATTGGACTCAGGCTCTCTCTCCCAAAGATGGAGAGTTGCTTGGAGCGACGGCGAAGGATGAGTTACGGAGTGGAAGCCTTTGTCTTCGCCGAAGACTCCAATTCCCTTTCAATATACCTATGACTTGGTTTGAAATACACTTGAAAAGACATTAGACATAGCATATGAAAGAGACATGATCAAAGGTATATGAATGAGCTATGTGTGCAAATCAACAAAAGAAGTTCCTAGAATCAAGAATATTTAGCTCATGCCTAAGTTTGTTAAAGGTTTGTTCATCTAGTGGCTTGGTAAAGATATCGGCTAATTGATCTTTAGTATTAATGTATGAAATCTCGATATCTCCCTTTTGTTGGTGATCCCTTAGAAAATGATACCGAATGGCTATGTGTTTAGTGCAGCTATGCTCGACGGGATTATCCGCCATTTTGATTGCACTCTCATTGTCACATAGGAGAGGAACTTTGGTTAGTTTGTAACCATAGTCCCTAAGGGTTTGCCTCATCCAAAGTAGTTGCGCGCAACAATGGCCTGCGGCAATGTACTCGGCTTCGGCGGTAGAAAGAGCTACGGAATTTTGCTTCTTTGAAGCCCAAGACACCAAGGATCTTCCCAAGAACTGGCAAGTCCCCGATGTGCTCTTTCTATTGATTTTACACCCCGCCCAATCGGCATCCGAATAACCAATTAAATCAAAAGTGGATCCCCTAGGATACCAAAGCCCAAACTTAGGAGTATAAACTAAATATCTCAAGATTCGTTTTACGGCCGTAAGGTGAGCTTCCTTAGGGTCGGCTTGGAATCTTGCACACATGCATATGGAAAGCATAATATCCGGTCGAGATGCACATAAATAGAGTAAAGAACCTATCATCGACCGGTATACCTTTTGATCCACAGACTTGCCTTCCATGTTGAGGTTGAGATGCCCATTGGTTCCCATGGGTGTCTTGATGGGTTTGGCATCCTTCATCCCAAACTTGCTTAGAATATCTTGAGTATACTTTGTTTGGCTTAGGAAGGTTCCCTCTTGGAGTTGCTTTACTTGAAATCCCAAGAAGTACTTCAACTCCCCCATCATAGACATCTCGAATTTTTGTGTCATGATCCTACTAAATTCTTCACATGTAGACTCGTTAGTAGACCCAAATATAATATCATCAACATAAATTTGGCATACAAACAAGTCAATTTCAAGAGTTTTGGTGAAGAGTGTAGGATCGGCTTTTCCAACTTTGAATCCATTAGTGATAAGGAAATCTCTAAGGCATTCATACCATGCTCTTGGGGCTTGCTTGAGCCCATAAAGCGCCTTAGAGAGTTTATAGACATGGTTAGGGTACTCACTATCTTCAAAGCTGGGAGGTTGCTCAACATAGACCTCTTCTCTTGATTGGTCCATTGAGGAAGGCACTCTTCACGTCCATTTGATAAAGCTTGAAGCCATGGTAAGTAGCATAGGCCAATAATATACGAATTGACTCAAGCCTAGCTACGGGTGCATAGGTTTCACCGAAATCCAAACCTTCGACTTGGGAGTATCCCTTGGCCACAAGTCGAGCTTTGTTCCTTGTCACCACACCATGCTCGTCTTTCTTGTTGCGGAAGACCCATTTGGTTCCTACAACATTTTGATTAGGACATGGAACTAAATGACATACCTCATTCCTAGTGAAGTTGTTGAGCTCCTCTTGCATCGCCACCACCCAATCCGAATCTTGTAGTGCTTCCTCTACCCTGTGTGGCTCAATAGAGGAAACAAAAGAGTAATGCTCACAAAAATGTGCAACACGAGATCTAGTAGTTACCCCCTTATGAATATCGCCGAGGATGGTGTCGACGGGGTGATCTCGTTGGATTGCTTGGTGGACTCTTGGGTGTGCCGGCCTTTGTTCATCATCCTCCTTGTCTTGATCATTTGCATCTCCCCCTTGATCATTGCCGTCATCTTGAGGTGGCTCATCTCTTTGATCTTCTTCTTTATCAACTTGAGCCTCATCCTCATTTTGAGTTGGTGGAGATGATTGTGTGGAGGAGGATGGTTGATCTTGTGCATTTGGAGGCTCTTCGGATTCCTTAGGACACACATCCCCAATGGACATGTTCCTTAGCGCGATGCATGGAGCCTCTTCATCACCTATCTCATCAAGATCAACTTGCTCTACTTGAGAGCCGTTAGTCTCATCAAACACAACGTCACAAGAAACTTCAACTTGTCCAGAGGACTTGTTAAAGACTCTATATGCCCTTGTGTTTGAATCATATCCTAGTAAAAAGCCTTCTACAGTCTTAGGAGCAAATTTAGATTTTCTACCTCTTTTAACAAGAATAAAGCATTTGCTACCAAAGACTCTAAAATATGAAATATTGTGCTTTTTACCGGTTAGGAGTTCATACGATGTCTTCTTGAGGATTCAGTGTAGATACAATCGGTTGATGGCGTAGCAGGCGGTGTTGACCGCCTCGGCCCAAAACCGATCTGATGTCATGTACTCATCAAGCATGGTTCTAGCCATGTCCAATAGAGTTCGATTCTTCCTCTCCACTACACCATTTTGTTGTGGCGTGTAGGGAGAAGAGAACTCATGTTTGATGCCCTCCTCCTCAAGGAAGCCTTCAATTTGAGAGTTCTTGAACTCCGTCCCGTTGTCGCTTCTAATTTTCTTGATCCTTAAGCCGAACTCGTTTTGAGCTCGTCTCAAGAATCCCTTTAAGGTCTCTTGGGTGTGAGATTTTTCCTGCAAAAAGAACACCCAAGTGAAGCGAGAATAATCATCCACAATAACTAGACAGTACTTACTCCCGCCGATGCTTATGTAAGCGATCGGGCCGAATAGATCCATGTGTAGGAGCTCCAGTGGCCTATCGGTCGTCATGATGTTCTTGTGTGGATGGTGAGCACCAACTTGCTTTCCTGCTTGGCATGCGCTACAAATCCTGTCTTTCTCAAAATGAACATTTGTTAATCCTAAAATGTGCTCTCCCTTTAGAAGCTTATGAAGATTCTTCATCCCAACATGTGCTAGTCGGCGATGCCAGAGCCAGCCCATGTTAGTCTTAGCAATTAAGCAAGTGTTGAGTTCAGCTCTATCAAAATTCACTAAGTATAGCTGACCCTCTAACACTCCCTTAAATGCTATTGAATCATCACTTCTTCTAAAGACAGTGACACCTACATCAGTGAATAGACAGTTGTAGCCCATTTTGCATAATTGAGATACAGAAAGCAAATTGTAATCTAAAGAATCTACAAGAAAAACATTGGAAATAGAATGGTCAGGAGATATAGCAATTTTACCCAATCCTTTGACCAAACCTTGATTTTCATCCCTGAATGGGATAGCTCGTTGGGGATCTTGGTTTTTCTCGTAGGAGGAGAACATCTTCTTCTCCCCTGTCATGTGGTTTGTGCACCCGCTGTCGATTACCCAGCTTGAGCCCCCGGATGCATAAACCTACAAAACAAGTTTAGTTCTTCACTTTAGGTACCCAAATGGTTTTGGGTCCTTTGGCATTAGATACAAGAACTTTGGGTACCCAAACACAAGTCTTTGATCCCTTGTGTTTGCCCCCAACATACTTGGCAACTACCTTGCCGGATTTGTTAGTTAAAACATAAGATGCATCAAAAGTTTTGAATGAAATGTCATGATCATTTGATGCACTAGGATTTTTCTTCTTAGGCAACTTAGCACGGGTTGATTGCCTAGAACTAGATGTCTCACCCTTATACATAAAAGCATGATTAGGGCCAGAGTGAGACTTCCTAGAATGAATTCTCCTAATTTTGCTCTCAGGGTAACCGGCAGGGTACAAAATGTAACCCTCGTTGTCCTGAGGCATGGGAGCCTTGCCCTTGACAAAATTAGACAATTTCTTAGGAGGGGCATTAAGTTTGACATTGTCCCCCTTTTGGAAGCCAATGCCATCCTTAATGTCAGGGCGTCTCCCACTATAAAGCATACTACGAGCAAATTTAAATTTTTTATTTTCAAGTTCATGCTTGGCAATTTTAGCATCTAGTTTTGCTATATGATCATTTTGTTGTTTAATTAAGGCCATGTGATCATGTATAGCATTAACATCAACATCTCTACATCTAGTACAAATAGAAGTGTGCTTAACGGTAGATGTAGAGGGTTTGCAAGATTTCAATTCTACAACCTCAGCATGCAATATATCATTTTTAGTTCTAAGGTCAGAAATTGTAACATTGCAAACATCTAGTTCTTTAACCTTAGCAAGCAATTTTTCATTTTCATCTCTAAGGCTAGTAAGATAAATGTTCAATTTTAGCAAGCAAATCATCATTATCATTTCTAAGATTGGAAATTGAAACATTACAAGCAATAGAATCAACCTTAGCTAACAAATTAGCATTCTCATTTCTAAGGTTGTCTATAGTCTCATGGCAAGTGCTTAGCTCACTAAATAAATTTTCACATTTTCAACCTCTAGAGCATAAGCATTTTTAACTTTAACATGCTTTTTGTTTTCCTTGATTAGGAAGTCCTCTTGGGAGTCCAAGAGATCATCCTTCTCATGGATGGCACTAATTAATTCATTTAATTTCTCCTTTTGTTGCATGTTTAAGTTGGCAAAAAGAGTGCGCAAATTATCTTCCTCATCACTAGCATTATCATCGCTAGAGGATTCATATCTAGTGGAGGATTTAGATTTAACCTTCTTCTTTTTGCCGTCCTTTGCCATAAGGCACTTGTGGCCGACGTTGGGGAAGAGGAGTCCCTTGGTGACGGCGATGTTGGCGGCGTCCTCGTCGTCGGAGGAGTCGCTAGAGCTTTCGTCGGAGTCCCACTCGCGACAGACATGGGCATCGCCGCCCTTCTTCTTGTAGTACCTCTTCTTCTCCTTTCTTCTCCCCTTCTTATCATCGCCCCTGTCACTGTCACTAGAAATAGGACATTTTGCAATAAAGTGACCGGGCTTACCACACTTGTAGCAAACCTTCTTGGAGCGGGGCTTGTAATCTTTCCCCCTCCTTTGCTTGAGGATTTGGCGAAAGCTTTTGATGACAAGCGCCGTTTCCTCGTTGTCGAGCTTGGAGGCGTCGATGGGTGTTCTACTCGGTGTAGACTCCTGCTTCTTCTCCTCCGTCGCCTTAAATGCGACCGGTTGTGCTTCGGACGTGGAGGGACCGTCAAGCTCGTTGATCTTCCGTGAGCCCTTGATCATAAATTCAAAGCTCACAAAATTCCCGATTACTTCCTCGGGAGTCATTAGTGTATATCTAGGATTGCCACGAATTAATTGAACTTGAGTAGGGTTAAGGAAAATAAGAGATCTAAGAATAACCTTAACCATCTCGTGGTCATCCCATTTTTTGCTCCCGAGGTTGCGCACTTGGTTCACCAAGGTTTTGAGCTGGTTGTACATGTCTTGTGGCTCCTCCCCTTGGCGAAGACGGAAGTGACCGAGCTCCCCCTCGATCGTTTCCCGCTTGGTGATCTTGGTTAGTTCATCACCCTCATGCGCGGTCTTGAGCACGTCCCAAACTTCCTTGGCGCTCTTTAATCCTTGCACCTTGTTGTACTCCTCCCTACTTAGAGAAGCGAGGAGTATGGTTGTGGCTTGGGAGTTGAAGTGCTCGATTTGGGCCACCTCGTCCTCATCATAATCCTCATCCCCTACGGATGGTACCTGTGCTCCAAACTCAACAACATTCCATATACTTTTGTGGAGTGAGGTTAGGTGATATTTCATTAAATCACTCCACCTAGCATAATCTTCACCGTCAAAGGTTGGCGGTTTGCCTAATGGAACGGAAAGTAATGGAGTATGTCTAGAAGTACGAGGATAGTGTAGGGGGATCTTACTAAACTTCTTGCGCTCATGGCGCTTAGAAGTTATGGAGGGCGCGTCGGAGCCGGAGGTAGAAGGTGATGAAGTATCGGTCTCGTAGTAGACCACCTTCCTCATCTTCTTTTTCTTGTCGCCACTCTGATGTGACTTGTGGGAGGAGGCTTTCTTCTCCTTCCCTTTCCCTTTGTTGCGGGACTCTTCCGATGTAGCCTTCTCGTGGCTTGTAGTGGGCTTGTCGCCGGTCTCCATCTCCTTCTTGGCGTGTTCTCCCGACATCACTTCGAGCGGTTAGGCTCTAATGAAGTACCGGGCTCTGATACCAATTGAAAGTCGCCTAGAGGGGGGTGAATAGGGCGAAACTGAAATTTACAAAGTTAATCACAACTACAAGCCGTGTTAGCGTTAGAAATATAATCGAGTCCGTGAGAGAGGGTGCAAAACAAATCGCAAGCGAATAAGGAGTGTGACACGCGGATTTGTTTTACCGAGGTTCGGTTCTCGCAAACCTACTCCCCGTTGAGGTGGTCACAAAGACCGGGTCTCTTTCAACCCTTTCCCTCTCTCAAACGGTCCCTCGGACCGAGTGAGCTTCTACTTCTCAATCAAACGGGAACAAAACTTCCCCGCAAGGGCCACCACACAATTGGTGCCTCTTGCCTTGGTTACAATTGAGTTGATCGCAAGAAAGAATCAAAGAAGAAAGCAATCCAAGCGCAAGAGCTCGAAAGAACACAAGCAAATCTCTCTCACTTAATCACTAAGGCGTTGTGTGGAATTTGGAGAGGATTTGATCACTTGGGTGTGTCTAGAATTGAATGCTAGAGTTCTTGTAAGTAGTTGAAGTAGGAAATCTTGGATGACTTGAATGTGGGGTGGTTGGGGGTATTTATAACCCCAACCACCAAACTAGCCGTTTGGTGGAGGATGTCTGTCGCATGGTGCACCGGACAGTCCGGTGCACACCGGATAGTGTCCGGTGCACCAGCCACGTCACCAGGCCGTTGGGTTCCGACCGTTGGAGCTCTGACTGCTGGGCCCGCCTTGATGTCCGGTGGCACACCGGACATGTACTGTAGAGTGTCCGGTGTGCCACTTCGCGCGTGCCTGACTTCTACGCGCTCTGGCGCGCATTGATTGCTGCTGCAGGTGACCGTTGGCGCAAAGTAGTCGTTGCCCCGCTGGCTCACCGGACAGTCCGGTGTACACCGGACATGTCCGGTGAATTATAGCGGAGCGAATTCCCGAAGCTTGCGAGTTCAGAGACGCTGAGTCTTGGGGCACCGGACACTGTCCGGTGTACACCGGACAGTCCGGTGAATTATAGCGGAGCGCCTCTGGATTTTCCCGAAGGTGAAAAGTTCAGCGTGAAGTCCCCTGGTGCACCGGACACTGTCCGGTGGCACACCGGACAGTCCGGTGCGCCAGACCAGCGTCGCCTTTGGTTATCCCTTGCTCTCTTTGTTGAACCCAATCCTTGGTCTTTTTATTGGCTAAGTGTGAATCTTTGGCACCTGTATAACTTATAGACTAGAGCAAACTAGTTAGTCCAATTTATTTGTGTTGGGCAATTCAACCACCAAAATCATTTAGGAAATAGGTGTAAGCCTAATTCCCTTTCACTAAGCAATATCAACATACACGACTTAGGTAGCATAAAGTTCTCATTAGTGTTTAATTGAAATTTATAAAGTAGTGCATGAACCTCTTGTCGTAGCTTCTTAGCTCAACTACGTGTATTGGTCCATCAAAGACTTGGGCTGGTGATGATGTTGGTTGTACTTGACTTGATGTAGCTTGACTTGGGGTTGTAACATGTCGCTTAATGGCGTGGTCGTATCACAAAACCTTGAACGTGGGGAGGCGAGGGATGGGGGTCCCTGATTTGCTACCTATGGTACCCGTTGGATGGATCAGCATCGCCTATCTACATGGTCTTTCCCTTACCACGCTGTCAACTCAGTATGCTTCTACTACTTCTATGTACATGTCACCCATCCTTCTGTCATTGCAAAAATTATTGTGTTGTTCCACTGTTGTTTTGGGTTTAGTTTTTTGTTGTGCTAAGGATTGAACATAATTTGGGTGTGTTAATACTTTATCTATTGTCTGCACATGATTTGTGTTCTTCTAATGATGGCTCATGAATCCTGCAAAAATATGTGTTAGGATTTGGAAATCCATGCGGGCACTACCACTGGGTGCTCATCCCTTGTGTTCTTGACTCTTGCATGCATTAGGTCGTTTCTGAGACCACATTGGCGCAATGGACTCCATGGTGTTTGAGGTTGCTGAATTGGATGGAGCAGCAATGATTTGTCACGCTAACAGTAAAAGGAAGGGTCATTTGTTCGTTTTAAATGTTAGTAATTGCTACGAAGTACCATAATTTGTATGGAGCGCATCTAGTTTTTATTGATGCATGCCTTCCGCAACCACTCCATATTTTGATCTATCTTTTTTATAAGTTTGATTTCATGTGACTTATTTTAGAAAGTTGAGCTCACAAACTTCCTCTTATTTGGTCTCTGTATGGTGAAATTATGTCATTCTATAATCTCTGTTTGTTCAGTCAGTCGTTGTGAACTCTCCTCTAATCGCTCCCTTCATTGGTCGTGTTGTACCAAGATATATTTCATGGAGTAAACAACAACATTAGTTAGTCAAATCAAAAAAATATTATACGGACAGTGGAGACAATCAATAAAAAGTCTTGAGATCTTTTTGTGGATAGTTAACATGGGTATTGTTGTGAGCCGTCGCAATGCACAGGCAACAGACTAGTAACCATTTAAACGCTAGTTTTCTAATTTGTGCCTCACTTCGTGTCGTGTTGGCACAAGCACGGTCCATCTAGTAATGATGTGTCGTGCCGCCCATCGTGCTTAATATTGAGGCACAGCCCGACCATTCACGTCGTGCCAACCCGACCTATTTTCTTTCGTGTCGGGCCATGCTTTTGGCTCCTAATTTCGTGTCATGCTGTGTCGGTCCCAAATGGGCCCAGCCCAAACTTTCAAGTCTATTGGCGATAGCAGTTAACCACGAACAGTCGTGTCGCAAGCAAAGACTAAATGGTGATACACGACAGTCACTACAATCTTTTAGGCCTTCTATGACATTATGCTAATGTCACTAATTAACTAGTGTTTATTTGTCACAGGTTGTATCTTGGTAACACCATTGTGACGAAAAGGCCATCATCATAGAAGGTGCGTGTTAAATAAACTACAATGACGATCATAAAAAATCTTCAGAAGTCTTATGACGCACACCAGATTTACCACTAAATGACGCTCTATTTTGTCATAAGTGCCTCTAGAAACGTCACAATTCATAATTTCATGCACTGCCACATTGCTAATGTGATGATTGGCATGTGACATGGCAAAACCTTTAGGACGAAAACATGTGTCGTAGATTGTATCACGTGGCAGATGAGGTGGCAGCTGACATGGCAATGCATTTATGATGAATATTTTTATCATAAAATGTAATGACGTGGCAAGTGATGTGGCAAAGCATTTGTGACCGATACTATCGTCATCAGAAGGAACACATCTTACGAATTCATATCGTCATAGAAAATTACACATCACAACCAAAATATCGTATGAATTTTTTCAACACAGATATTTCATCCAGAAGTGAATCATATAACTTCAAAGCATATATCTACAAATCGTTTAACTTAAAATCATATAACTTCAAAACATATAGCTTTCTGAAAATTTTCACTAAAACCTTTCTTCTTACTGCAATTCATCTCCTTGAAAAGATCCATTGCACTAGGTTTAGCATCCTTATATTTTTCTTGCTTCTAAAATAATACAAAATGAGTCCGGTGAGAATGGAGGTCTTGAAATAAGTTACATGTTAGATTTTGAAATAACAATTTAAATGGCATTTTAGATATGAACAGTGCTAAAATTTGAAAGGCATTTTAGATATTAACAGTGCTAAAGCAGTAAAATGAGTCATTATGAAAGCATCCTTCAAGTAACATGTGTCAATAACAAAAATAAATACAATTCATCCAGGTGGAATAATTAGGATATCACGGTCACATGTCAAGATATAAAACATATGGTGTTGAAGTATAAATAAAGGTTGTTGCATAATCAAGAAATATAGGTGAACATTAAAACGATACAATCAAGGGCAACTATATGAAGAAATAGAGATGTTAAACTGACTTTATTGGAATCATTACACATTCATAGATTATTTAACTATGCGGATAAAATAAAGGTTGTTGCATAATTAAGAAATGTAGGTGAACACTAAAATGAAACAATTAGAGGTAACTATATGAGGAAACGAAGATGTTAAACTTACTCTATTGGCATCATGACACATTCGCAGACCATTCAACTATGCAGATAAATAAACAATGATTATCTTTTTACCAATATATAAGCCTTTGCAATGTAGGATTGAGAGCATGTACATTGTCGATATTGTACTTTTTCATGATTAAATTTGTTCTTCACACAGCTATCATGTGTATCAAGTAAGCATGTAAAAAATAATATAGACATAGAATAAGTAGCTGGACTAAGAAAAACAAACATATGATTAGCAATTTATGTTCACTACCAAAATCGGTCGCTTTGCCGAGTGCCTGAAGCACTCGGCAAAGCCTGAAAAAACACTCGGTAACGTCTTTGCCGAGTGTCGGACTCGGTAAAGAGGGCTCGGCGAACAGTACATCGGCAAAGGCTTCTTTGACTAGTATTTTTTCTCGGGCACTCGGCACAGACTTTGCCGAGTGCCAGACAGTACTCGGCAAAGAAAAGCCGTCGTCACGGCACCGGGGTGACGGAGACGGCATCTATGCCGAGTGTTCTAGCTGACACTCGGAAAAGAAGTTACCTTTGCCAAGTGTCTCCTAATACACTCGGCACAGAAGTTACTCTTTGCCGAGTGTCTGCCTGCCAGCACTCGGCAAAGAATCCGTCAGTGGGTCCCTTTGTCAGGTTCTTTGTTGAGTGCTTTATATGGCACTCGGCGAAGCGTGCCTCTTTGCCGAGTGCTAGGGCCACTACACTCGGCAAAGAACCTATATCGGTGCCCAGGTCTTGGTTCTTTGCCGAGTGATATGGTCCTGACACTCGGCAAAGCCCCTCTTTACCGAGTGTAACACTCGACAAAGTGACTAGTACACACCTTTTTATTTGTTTTTCCTATTCCATCCAAACAAAAAAAGATATATCACAGATATCATCACATATATCACATATATACATCACAGATATCATCACAGACATAAATATCCAACACAAACATTAATATACAAGTTCTCAACACAAACATAAGTATCAACACAAGTTTAGAAGTATCAACACATAAGTCTCAAGCTCTGACATAAGTATTCAACATAAGTTCTAAAGTCTGAACACTAAAAGCATAACTCTAATCGAGGTGGGCGGTTGGACTGGTGCTGCGACTGGTGCTATGATGGGCTGGGCGCTTCATGAGGGTTGTTGGATGCCACCCCAGATTGGCCCTGCACAGAGAAGAGATTACATGTGTTATATCAGATGCATTACCAACATCTAACTACAATTTTGATACTCACAGTTGTATGTAACAGAGTAGGGTCAATTGTAGGGAACAATGGAGGTGGCGGAGCGAAACCCTGTGCGGCGCCAAGGCTCTACATGTATTGGAACATCTCCGTCATCCTCTATTGATCTGCTAGGCGAGCCGCCCGCTCCGCCTCCCGCTTCGCCATCATCCTTGCCTCCATCTCGTGACGTTCCCTCCTCTCTTCTTCTAGCTGGGTCTGTAATATTACAAGCAAATGTTATAGTAACTCAAAGAGAAGGTATATAACTCAAGTAATGACTAGTTACATAAGCACTAACCTTGAGTTGTTGTATGTGATGCTGTGAGATGTCGTGCCGAGGTCGTATGGCTGGACTCAAGCCCATGCTCCTTGCTCGCACCTGAAACAGAGTGGGAGTGGACAACGAGTCGATTGCCCCGTCGGCAATCTAGTACCACCCATGTCTCTTGCCTCCTCCGACCCTCATGAGCACATTGGGGTCGATCTCCTCGATCCTCGGATCGTATTCTGGGCCATGGACCTCCTGCGTTATGGCGGTGTAGTCATGAAAGCGACTGTAGACGGCAGGGTTGTTGTACGCCTCGAGCCCATCATCCGGGTTGTAGGTGACGTCGGACGTCGCCTTGCCCTTGTGAGCCATAGCATAGGCCGAGAAGATGGAGCAAGGCTAGCCACCATGTGACACCGACTTCAAGAAAACCAACGAGATAGTTAGAAATAATATCTAATCCAGTGTTATATACCTAAATAAAAAAGAGGGTGTATCCATGCTTCTGCATATTTGCCGAGGTTGTGGCTGCCTTGGTGGTGCGAGGGACCTTGCATCATCAGACGTTGTTCCCGGCTAGCGTTGTGCGCCTCGTCCCACTCAGGTGAGCACCACCTATCCACCATCTGCTCCCAGCACAGAGGATGTGCGGCGCACCAATATGGAATCATCTACAAAGTAAACACGTAAAATGCATATGAGAAGATAAAATTAAATTCATGCATGGAGTACTGGTACCAAACATGCATGACTTTACCTGCAGGTACTGGTCCCTGGTCAACGACATGGTTCGGGCTTGCTGCTTGGTCACATTCTCCCCAAGGACGGAGCCGTGGTAGCTGACGATGGTCTGGATTCGGTCATCATAGTGCATGTCCACGACGAGCTTTTTACAGCTCGTGGTGGCCACCACATCCGCCCTAGCCTCTTATCTAGCCTCGCATCTGTAGAAATCCTGCATACAAAAATGATGTATCCATACGTTATTTCAAGGATGTGCAACGAATGCGACATATTTTACATTATACTAAGACTTACCCACATCTCTTGCTTCACCCGCTCCGCTTTGTTATTGAATTCTCGGTCGTCCCGGTCTACTGCATCGGGGGCGACAGCGTAGTGGTCGAAGGTGTAGGTTGGGCCCGTCACTCCGACATACTCAACCAGTCCAAGGAAGTGTTCCCTGCACAGCAGGCCGAGGATGCCATTAGGGTTGCGACGATGACCCCCAACATTCTCCACAACCGTCCAAGACCTGTCCAAGTGACAAATAAAAAGTATTATTTATATTATGATTTTGAACACATAACATGAACAAGAATGAAGAACATAAAGTTACATGCCTCTCCCCATCCGGCCGAATCAGCGGCCGCTTGTCCCGAAGTATGGGACGCTGAGGGAGACTCGCGGGACCTCGCAGGTAGACACTCCTCGAACCTGAGGTGCCATAACCTGAGGCGTCCTGCTGAGCTTTGTCGTCGTCCTATTGCTGGTCGTCGTCGTCCTACTGCGCCGCCTGCTGCTCGACAAGGTCGTCCTGCTGCGCCGCCTGCTGTGCTTCGTCCTGCTCTACCTCATCCGTCGTCCTGCTCCTCCCCCCTCCTCCTCCTCAACCAACCACCCACCATCTTTGTCCAACAACCTGCAATTAAGAGTAAACAAATAAGCACATATAAAAAGATGTATTTAAAAATAGATGCGAAATAAAAAGTCATATAGCATTACATCGATTAAAAATAATCTTCATATGTGTCGGGGTTAGCAGGATCATAACTCTCATCATCATTATCAACCATTTCATAGTCAACACCATCTGAAGGCGCTAGTTCGTCATTAATGTCATTGCCTTCAAGGATTACTAAGTCATTCTCATTTTGCACCTCATCATCCTCCTCATCAACAACCATTTCAATATCTACGTCAATTCCGATAGCTTCGGTTAAGTCTATCTCAAATCGCCCTTCTAGTCCATCTTCTTGGAAGAACTCTCCATCATATGTGTCCAGGTCTAAGTTATAATCTTCATCGTTAGAAACAGGTAATCTCCTGTGCGGCGATACCTTATACACAACATCCCAACCCTTAAGATGTTCTTTCGTTTGGCACACATATGGGAGATAATACACTTGTGTGGCCTGGTGGGCCAGGATATAGACATCGTATCCTGGTAAGGTGGAATCTTGTCGAATTTCGACTATCCCAAGATTAGAATGTGTCTGTCTCGTCACTTGAGAGTCAAACCAATGACATTTATTGAATATCACTGGAGTAAGAGGTTTGGAACTATAAAAATTGAGTTCATATATTTCTTCAATTCGTCCAAAATAATCAACATCGTTAAGGCTGGGCGTAAAGACTCTAGAACACATTGTTTTCTGATTGGGCCGACTTTGGTCGTAGTTTGTTGTGCGAAAATGGTATCCATTGACGTCATACCAAGAATATTTCTTGACCCTATAAGCAAAGCCATTCGCTACTTGTCTTAACTCGGCACTCATAGACGGATCTGTTTGGCCCTACAAGTATTCGCAAGTTAAAAGACGCTAAATTAAGTTCATAGACGGATATCTTTGACAAACTAAGCACGTACCTTACGTTTGAACCAGGAAATGAAATCGAGCAATCCATTTCTCGCACCCTTTCTAAGAAGAGTGTCATATTCCTGTGGAGTTGGGTTCCTTGATCGACGCCAGAATTCATGAAGAAATTGTTCCATGTATGGCGTCACCTCTTCAAGGTTGGTCAATATATATATAGCATGATATGCCGCCACTCTTCATGTGTTAGGGTCTTGGTGGTTGAGCCACTTGCGCTTCCGAGTTGGCCTCGAAATATGCTAAGGTTCGATTCATTGTCGCCATCATTATAACGAGGGGGTGGATTATGCACGCTCGGCAATTTGTCACCATAGTAAGTTGTTGTGAAGTTTGAGACCTCCTCTAGAATGTATGCTTCTACAATGGAAGCCTCGATTTTGCATTTATTTCTACATTTCTTTCGAATAGTCTTTAGACATCTCTCGATTGGATAGCACCAACGTCCCTGCACGGCCCCCCATTCGTGCCTCATAGGGGAGATGAAGAATCAAATGATGCATTGGATTGAAGAAGTCAGGTGGAAATATCTTCTCAAGCTTACATAGTAACACGGGTGCCAATCTTTACAAGTCTGCAACCACGGTCCGAGATAACTCTTTTGCACAAAGCTGACAGAAGAAATAGCTCAACTCTAAAAGCGCTAGCCATACATGCTCAGGGACATAGCCTCAAACCATCACTGGAAGAATCCATTCAATCCATATGTGGAAGTCATGACTCTTCATCCCTAATACTCGCAGAGTAGATAAGTTCACCCCCTTACTCAGGTTAGTTGCATACCCATCAGGGAACATCAACATCTTGATCCACTAAAGTACTTCCTTCCTCTGGGCCCTGCTTAGGACGAAATCGGCCTTAGGCCTTCTCCATGTCTTTCCACCACTTGGCGGCTTCATCTCTTGGTTTGGTATATCACATAACGCTGCCAGATCCACTCTTGCCTTTACGTTATCATTTGAGTTATCAGGAATGACCATAATTGTTGCCCAAAGTGCCTCGACAACATTTTTTTAGTGTCCATCACGTTAATGTTGTGTGGAAGGAGCAGGTTGTCATAATAGGGGAGCCGAGTCAAGCCCGACTTATGTGTCCACATATGCTGCTCACCATATCCTACAAAACCACCTTCTGTATTGGCCATGAGCCCATCTATCTGTTGATGAATTTCGACACCAGTCATCGTTGCAGGTGGGTGGTCTGTCACTACGACACCTTTCATAAAGTTCTTGATGTCTAGGCGGAATGGATGGGCAGGAGGGAGAAATTGTCGTTGTTTATCGAAGGACGAATATTTGCCACCCTTTTTCAACCAAATGAACCTAAGAGCTTCCTTGCAAACTGGGCATGGGAACTTATCGTGAACACACCAGGCGCAAAATAGCCCATACGCTGGTAAGTCATGCATGGAGTACTAGTACCAAACATGCATTCTGAAGTTTTTCTTCGTAGCTCGGTCATACGTCCATACCCCTTTCTCCCAAGCACGTACCAATTCATCGATCAAAGGCTCCATGTACACGCCCATTTTATTCCCCGGGTGTTCAGGAATTATCAACGACACGAATATATTCTGCCATTGAAAGCACACACCGGGGGGAGATTGATTGGTATAACAAACACGAGCTAACATGTGTATGGGGCAGCACTCATTCCATAGGGATTGAACCCATCTGTGGCCAGCGCAACACGTACATTACGAGCCTCTCCGGTTTTCTCATGGTGAATGGCATCAAAGTGTTTCCATGCTTCACCATCAGATGCGTGCACCATCTTTTCAGGATTGTATCGTTTTCCATTTTTGTGCCATGTCATATGTTTCGCGGATTCCTCGGTCATGTATCGACGCTGAATCCTCGTTTTGAACGGAAGGTGTCGTAGGATTGTCAAGGGGATGTCGAGCTGCCTCTTCTGTCCATCACCAGAGTCTACCTCCATGAACCTAGACGATTTACACTTGGGACAGTACTTTGCCTCCGCGTATTCTTTCATAAATAGCACGCAGCCCTTCGGACAAGCATGTATCTGCTCATACGTCATCTTGAGTGCACGAAGGAGTTTCTGTGCCTCGTACATGCTCTTTGGCAGAACATGATCCTCCGGAAGGAGGCTCCCAATAACCATCAACAAGCCATCAAATGCATCTCGACTCATGTTGTATTGTGACTTGAACGCCATTACACGTCCAATGGCATCTAGTTGAGAAATCTTTGTCTGGCCATGAAGGGGTTTTTGTGCCACGTCAAACATGTCGTAGAACGCCTTTGCAGTCGGCTCTGGCTCGTCATCCGTACATCCTCAGGCGTACTGTGTCTCGTGATAGTCGTTCAACATATCCGCTACCCCCGCATCGGCATCAAAATCCTCGGCGCGTTGTCTCAGCACCTCCTCTCTCGTACGATGCGCTTCACCATGAAAGATCCACCGAGTATAGCCCGGTGTAAATCCATTCTTCCAAATATGTTCTACCATGGCCTTCTTTGATTTTGTTTTCTGGTTGGTACATTTGTTGCACGGGCATGGGACTAGGCTCGCTCCTTTAGCAGCTTCGTCATATGCTCGTTCCACGAAATCATTGATCTTTCTAATCCATTCAGGGGTGACATCATTCCTTCCTACACAGCCCGTGTACATCCACTCACGGTCCTCCATACTCTAACATATATCGACAAAACAAATCGGCAGCACCTCCCCTGCACGGGGAGGTTTCCAAAACCTGCAAATAAAAGTAGCAGCACGATGACTGACATCCACAGGTATATCAACGACAGTATGGCATATATGCAATGCATTGGACATCATATATACAAGTAATCGAACCACATCTATCATAGGGTTTATGATTTTAGACTCAAATTAGTATCATAAATATTGTTATTTTCCTATAGATTTAGTCGAATAACGAAATGCATATGCATTATTTTGAACATCATATATATACAATTAATTGTAGAGTAGTAGTACAAGCTTTGATTGATAAACAAAATCAGACCTATTCGAGGCCGGGGCCGGCGACGATGGTGGACGTGGGGGTGGCCGGACGGCGGTTACGCATGGACGACTAGGCGCAGGGAGGCTCGTGGGCGGCCGGGCGGCGGTGGGCCAAGCGCGTGGGGGCGGCCGGACGGCGGTGGAGGGGCGGCTGCGGGCGCAGGGAGGCGCGCGGTTGGCCGGGCGCGTGGGGGCAGACCAATGGTGGTGGTGGCCGGCGGCCGACCGGTCGTGTGGGGGCGGCCGCGGACGGCGGTGGTGGCGCTCGGGGAAGACGGGACGGCGGGCGTCAGTGTGAAAGTGAAAGGAGAAGGAGAGAAGGAGAAGATGAGGCCTGGTAGCGCTGTATATGTAACGTCTTTGCCAAGTGCCCGCGATCTGGCACTCGGGAAATATTTTTTTAAAATTTAAAATATGCTTTGCCGAGTGCCCTAGATCCGGCACTCGGCAAAGAAGTCTTTGTCGAGTGCCTACTGACAAGCACTCGACAAAGTATATAAAAATATACTTTGCCAAGTGCCCGACGGTGGACACTCGGCAAAGAATGATGTGCTGAGTGTCCTTCTTTATGACACTCGGCAGACCAAGGTTTGCCGAGTGTCCTACCCTGGACACTCGGCAAAGTACTTTTTTATTTTTTTATATTGCCAACCAAACTTTTTGTGGTATGTTCCTACACTATGTAGACCTACAAGTACCATTTTGGGACAATTGTAAAAGTGTTTTCTATAACTATTAGATTGAGTTCGTTTATTTGAATTTCTTTGGAAAATTCACATTTGAACTGCAAGTCACTCGAAACTTCGAAAATCGTGCATGCAAAAAAGATATACATGCTATTTAGCATAAGTTACGACCGATTTTAGGAGTGGACCGGAAACTTCGAGCACCATGTTCACTAAACATGGCTGTGAACTTGCCATCCATCTGTTTAATTTTTTTTAAAACACAAACAAAGTCAGGAAATCATGAAACTTGTCCACATGTCATGATATCATATATAGAGGTTGTGATAAAAATTTGAGAATGTTTCGAGAAAGTTGTCAGACAGTATGTGTATAAACCTAAGAGAACTACACATGAAATCATAGAGTTTCAATGTAGTTCTCTTAGGTTTCTACACATACTGCCTCACAACTTTCTCGAAACATTCTCAAACTTTTATCATAGCCTCTACATATGATATCATGACATGTGGACAAGTTTCATGATTTCTGACTTTGTTTGTGTTTTATACAATTTTTAAACAGCTGGATGGCAAGTTCACGACCATGTTTAGTGAGCATGGTGCTCGAAGTTTCCGGTCCGCTCCTAAAATCGGTCGTAACTTGTGCTAAATAGCATGGATATCATTTTTGCATGCACGGTTTTCGAAGTTTCGAGTTACTTGCAGTTCAAATGTGAGTTTTCCGAAGAAATTCAAATAAACAAACTAAATCTAATAGTTATAGAAAACACTTTTATAATTGTCCCAAAATGATACTTGTAGGTCTACATAGTGTAGGAACATACCACAAAAAATTTGGTTGGCAATATAAAAAAATACTTTGCCGAGTGTCTAGAAATGACACTCGGCAAAGACGATGTTGGCGCTCGGCAAAAGCTAACGGCCGTCAGCTATAGACGACTGCTGACGGCCCTTTGCCGAGCGCCGCCTTCGCCGAGTGTTTGGCACTCGGCAAAGATGTCTTTGCTGAGTGTATTTATGTGCCGAGAGTCCTGCTCTTGGCAAATGCGATCTTTACCGAGAGCAGGACTTTACCTAGTGCGGCGCTCGACAAAGGCTTCTTTGCCGAGTGCCCGACAAAAAGCACTCGGCAAAGTGCCGAGCACTCGGCAAAGCCACGGATTCTTGTAGTGGTTACTGGATGTGCTAGAGATAAAAAAAATGTAACTAGACATAACCAACTTTATGTCGGATGCTCTGCCCTTCCTATACTTTGTATGTAGTAACAAAATTACCTAATTAATTTCCAACTTATCACCTCTCATAAAAATCGTCTATTTATTTTTCAGTCTCTACACAAAAGTAGAGTATGCATGCCTTTTCCTTTCTACCATAATAATTCTATTTTGTTTATATATATGCACTATGATCCATATACAAGAGTTACATTTGAAGATGCGCACTCGGTTGATAGTTTACTGATGTTTAATCCAAGTAGGCAAGTGATGATATAAGTATAGGTTCTATTGAACAAGACATGATAAAAGAAGCAAGTGTAGATAAAGAAAAACATAGAAAATTATGAAACATGTAGCAGCCAGAAATAGAAATAAGTGTGCATCAGTCGGAATAATGGTTTCAGCACAACAGTTTCATATCGTCACATGACAACTATTTCATGCGTGGAATGATTTTAGATGAGGAACACATCTGCACTAGGCACTTAGGCAGTGAGTACATTTCTATTGAACTCCCTCTGTCCCAAAATAAAATTCTTTTTTCTTTTTTGGTTGATCCATAAAATAATTAATATATATATTCTATATATATGTATTTAGATTCATCATCATCATCTCTACTAACTATTAAGGCTACTAACTATTAAGAAGCTAACGTAGACCACGTCGTGCCCCCGCCTCCCCTTATCGCGTGTGCACCTACCCTCCCACTGCATGCAAGCCGCAGAAGCTGCACTATCATCGACCACTATGCACTAAGGAACACTATGCAAGCACTGACGGGGCTGGGCGGGAGGAACCTAGCGAGGCGCCACCCATCGTATTTCCTCTGAGGCTCAGCGACCGTCGTTGTCTTGTTGCATGCACTGAGGCTGAACGCGCTACCGCTGCTCCTCTGCCTGTGCGCGTTCCCCGCCTCGACGAGGTCACAGAACACGACCATGGCCACGGTCGCGCTGGCGTCCATCGAGGGGTTCAACTGCGCCGCCAACCGCACGTACCCGTGCCAGGCGTACGTGCTCTACCGCGCCGGCTTCGCGGGCGTGCCGCTCGATCTCGCGGCCATCGGTGACCTCTTCGCCGTCAGCCGCTTCATGGTCGCGCACGCCAGCAACCTCTCCACCACGGCCGCGCCAGCCAACGGCAGCCGCTGCTCGTACCGCTCCAGTTCGGCTGCCCCTCCCGGTCCCCCAGCTCATACACACCGATGCAGTACCAGATCGGCCCGGCGGACACCTACTGGATCGTCTCCACTACCAAGCTGCAGAACCTCACGCAGTACCAGGCCGTGGAGCACGTGAACCCCACGCTGGTGCCCACCGACCTCGACGTCGGCACCATGGTCACGTTCCCCGTCTTCTGCCAGTGCCCGGCCGCTACCGACAACGTCTCGGCGCTCGTCACCTACGTCATGCAGCCCGGGGACACGTACGCGTCTGTTGCCGCCGCCTTCTCCGTCGCCTATCCACAGTGAAAGACACGATGCGGCGGTCGCCTGTGCATGCACTGAGGCTGAGCGCGCTGCTCACTACCGGAATTTGTCTCTTTGCCGAGTGCCAAATTCTTTACCGAGTGTTTTTTCGGGCACTCGACAAAGAGCTCTTTGCCGAGTGCCACACAAAAAACCCTCAGTAAAAGAAAACACTCGGCGAAGAAGCTCTTTGCCGAGTTCCACGCAAAAAAACCCTCGATAAAAGAAAACACTCGGCGAAGAAGCTCTTTGCCGAGTGTTTTATTTTTGACACTCAGCAAAGAGTTTCTTTGCCGAGTGTCTTTTTTTGACACTCGACAAAGAGCTCTTTGCCGAGTGCTTTTTTCCAACACTAAGCAAAGACAATTTAAAAATCACATTTTAAAGCTTGTAAATTAATTCAAATGAAAAAGTTATCCACTACAAATTTGTATAACTCATCATGATGTACAATTTATATATTGAACATTTCTTCATATGACAAAATAAAAATAAATTTGTTCATAAAACCTATATCTCTCTCGTAGTTTATGAAACTACGAGAGAGACGTATAAAATTTGTGCATATTGTTAAAACCATCATGTGAGATAAACAAATGACCAAACAACCAAAATAAATTTTGTAGATCTTGAGAAGTTATAGAAGTTTGTAGTTGACAAATTTTTCATTCGAAGTCATATTGTCAAAACGAAAACTACGTCTGAATTTAAAAAATTTAAAATTTGAATTTTGAAAACAACCTCGAAAGAAAAAACCACCAACATGAAAGTTGTAGGTACTGAAGAGTTATGAAACTTTGTAGTTGACAATGTTTTGGTTTGAAACCATGTTGTTATGCAAAACTATGTTTGAATTTTGAAATTTGAATTTTTTAAACTATCTCGGATGGAAAAAACCACCAAAATAAAAGTTGTAGGTCTTGAAATGTAATGAAACTTTGTAATTAACAACGTTTTGATTTGAAATCGTCTTATCATTGAAAAATTCATGTGAAGTTTTCAAATTTAAAATTCAAATTTTGTAAACGGTCTCGGATGTAGAAACTATTAAAATAAAACTTGTAGATCTCAAAAAGTTATGCAACTTTATAGTTGGTCACATTTTCAAATGAACTCATTTAATGCCTTAAATAATCAAATTACTCTCAGTTTGTTATAGTACATGGGGAATGATTAGATTTGTGGGGTTGGCTGTTCTTGCGCGAGCTCAAATTTTAAAGGGGACACCTGTGTTTTTTTATTAGCAAAACTACTAGGATTTGTGAGTTGAGGGTGTTATACAATTGAGTCTGGAGTATGGTTGACTCAATCTTACTGGTTGAGGTTTGGTTTGTTGTGGTTGAGCTAGAGCGCCTGATGACGGTCGTGGCCATTCCTAGGTAGTTCAAGGTGCCAGATTGGTTCCTCGACAGGAATGACTACAAGGACAACAGGTTCTCACAGGTCATCTCCAACGCCCTCGGTATGAAGCTCAGGGACAACCTCAACAAGCTCAAAAAGATCCAAAGCTCGCTCTGTAGTAACTTATAATATCCAATGCAGTGGTGTTTTTTATATTGTCTTCGTAACTTACATGTAGCTTAATATTTGTGTATTTGATTTGATCTCACCATCTTATAGTAGATGATGATGAGAAACCTCAGCATATAGACACACTTCCTAGATTAATATTGAGTTTTATGGTTAGTTGTAGTAACCTTTTAAACCATAGTTTCTGGACTTATCTTGATCAATACTTGTGACTTTTAGAAGACACTGGATTGATTTTGGAATATGTAGCAACAATGAATAGAGGATAAGTAGTCACTTTTAGACACGGTGTATGAAAAGTAATATGTTTGTGCTCAGGTACCTAAATTTAAGGCACCTGAATTTTAACAACTTCAAGGGGCAGGGAATTCCAAAGGTCTTCCCAAGTACTTCCAAGTAAGTATTTTTTTCATTTTCAGTGTTTCCATTTACTCTCGCTACTGCTTCAGCCACATTTCCTACCCATCTCATACCAGCTTTACATTACTACAATTTTTTCTTCATCAAATCCTTTTTGGGAGGCTTGGAAAGGTAATTTAGTACATAAATGTTGTGCTTTTAAAATGATTGATGCATATTTCTGTTGTGTTTTTTTCTCTAGACTTCAGTTGATCATTTTATATGAGTCATTTAAAAGCATAGTAAAAGCTTCCATAGGTGTAGTCCTATGAAACAATCTATTTTAGACTAGCATCTTACTTCCTTTGATAATTAAAGAAGGGACAAAAAAATCCTGCTCATCTCATCCTTAAGTTTGATGTTTGCTATTAGTGTTGAACATAGTTCTACTGTGCAAGTACTTCACCTACATTGCACTCCTTTAGGCCCATTTTTGGGAACACTAGGATGGTTATTGAGAATAGTCTAGAACCAAGGACACTTCATTTTTGAATGTATGTGTCAATTTTGAATCTCCGTTTGCAGGGAAGGATGCTCCCAGCCCCCGTTGTGCCCCACGGCCCCTCCCAACCCTCGTCGTCGTAATGGAGGTATATTCTGCCCTGAATAAAATGATTTCTACTGTATTGTACTTACACGTGTTTTTATAAGGATGTAAGGAGGGCCCAAAACCTCGCCCCAAATCGACGCAGACCTACCATCGACGCGCATTTGGTTGTTCGCTTAATCGTTCTATTTGAATCAGCAGGGTGCTGTGACAAGCCAGCGGATGAGCGTGGCGATCCCGCTGGAGCAGTCCATCACGCCGGTGCTTCAGGACTTTATGAATCTCAACATATTCTATCTACCAGTGTATTACTGTGGAGGTGAGGAGCTCATGGTGATCAGGTCGTTGTTAGTAAGGGTATTTCATCCCTCTGTTGCTTTGGTCTTTCTTGTTGCGTCTGATGATAACGAAGTTTGTATTATTTGTTGCTCTGAGAGTTCTATGATTTGCGCTACAGCCTTGTCGTCGACTCCCACGTCCATGAGACCACCTAGGAGTTGCTCGTGTACAGCTAGCTCTACCATTTCGAGGGCCTCTAGAACTACACCTCTGGCATCATCGACCATGTCCGCCTCCAAGGGATGACGATGATGAGGAAGATACATAAGTGGGAGGTATTGATATACAAATCTTTTTAGTTAATAGATGGCTAACAGCTATAGTGATATAATTGTTTGTTTTAATATGTCGTGAATTGCAATGGTTACAAGTGCCTTTGTTTTTTGTTTTGCGAGAAACATACCACTTGTCTGGTGTCAAGGTTCTTCATGGCCTTGATAAGGTTTTGGAAGGTGGTGCAGTTGTCATGACTCTTAGAGATCATAGTATTCCTTCTAATGGGGATATCAATGAAAGTAAAGTTTCCTATCTCTTTCCCCGTTATCTTTTCTCCATCTGCCCATCTCCAACCATATGTTTTTGATGATTTTGTTCCTGTATAGATAACTTTCTATTGTATCATGCATGTGAACCTATTTGCTTTCATCTCTCGTGACTTATTGGCTTGAAGCCATTTGCTGTCATCTCTTGGTCATACATATGAAATCTTTTCATCTTCTCATGCTTTTCAAATCTTTTCATCTTCTCGAGCTCTTAAATTCATTTGATCTTAATGAAACTAAAAGACTGAAACTGTCTATTAATTTTATTTCATGGCCTTGGTGATTCGAAGTCATTTGCTTCTACCTCCTCTCACGCATATGAACTATTTATTTGTTTCTTATCATGGTTGTGCTTTGGTGTCCTGAATCATGACTGTCAATGTTCGCAGCATATGTTCGTGTAGGTTGAATAGAAGAGAAGAGTAGAAGCACCAAGTTGTACCAATGGGGCATGGAAAAGTAGAGCTGAAGAAGATTGAGAATCCAACAAACCGCCAAGTTACCTTCTCCAAGAGGCGGATGGGGTTGTTCAAGAAGGCAAATGAGGTATCCATTCTTT
Organism: Zea mays; assembly: GCF_902167145.1. Taxonomy (NCBI): domain Eukaryota; kingdom Viridiplantae; phylum Streptophyta; class Magnoliopsida; order Poales; family Poaceae; genus Zea; species Zea mays. The sequence goes on along the minus strand of NC_050100.1, from coordinate 226,242,950 downwards.
GTGATGCGCAAATCAGAGTCATCATATTCTCTGGCAGTGGTAGGATGTACGAGTACTCCAGCCCTCCATGGAGGTGCGTGAAGCATTCTTTTTTTATTTATTTATTTCTGAAGCTTGTTTAGTACAGTAACATATAAGGTTCAGCTTTAATGTGCTATAAGGTTTTAGACTTTAGTAATGAGTTCAAAAAATTCATGAGAGCTTCAGAACTGATTTGCATCTATTCCTGCCAACTACAATCTTATAGCTTGGCATGCATCATGGAACCTTTTAACTTACCATATACAGTTTGAAGCCTTCAGTAAAAAAGAAGAGATGATGATTAGGTGTGTGGTATAAGACCAGTATCATATATTCTTATTGCCAGCGGTTAATAGTTTCAATAGTTATTATTTATGACTGAGCACCCATGAGGGGTTTTACGACGTTTTTATACCGTGCTATATATCACTGTTGTTTCTGGTTGCAGAATAGCAAGCGTCTTTGATAGGTACCTGAAAGCCCCTAGCACCCATTTCGAGGAGATGGACATCCAGCAGGTGCGGCTGATTCTCTTGAACCAATATGTTGCAATCTCTATTTTCCAGTGATGTATAACCACCTAATATTCGCCCCCTCCTTTCCCATGAAGAAAATCATCCAGGAGATGACTAGGATGAAGGATGAGAGGAACAGTCTGAGGATGATCATGGCGCGGTACATGGCGGAGGACCTGGCCTCATTCTCCGTGCAGGATCTGAGCAACCTTGAGCAGCAGATCGAGTTTTCGCTATACAAAGTTCACCTCAGGAAGGTAACTATGCACTAACTATAACTAGCGTGCCGACATATTGATTGATGGAGTAGCCTTGTAGATTCTTTATCCGAAAAAGAAGACGAAAAAAATAGTCTTGGGAGATCCCTCGCCCTAAGTGCTAACGCTGAGCACACACATTATTTTGTTTCTGGCAGCAAGAGCTACTCGACCAGCAGCTGCTCGAGATCCGCCAAAGGGTACGCAGCATTCCAACCTCTGATCCGTCGCTTGGTAGCCTGTACACATCTCTCTTTCAAAAGGCCCGAGTTGTTGTGACACACAAGAGTTCTGTTTCGTCCTGAACTTCCACAGGAGATGCACATGCCAGCAGAGCAGGGCGGCTACTTGTGCCTCATGGTAAGGCGCTTGGTCCGTTTCCCGAGCCCTTAACCTCAAGTGATCCCATGTCTTTCCTAAATTGTCAGAGCTCTATTTCATTCTTGCAGGCAAAATTCGCATGTTCTATTCAATGGTTGCTAGCTTGTATTTTTTGTTTCTATATATTTCACCTCTGGCCTGCAAGTTTTGATGCCCTAATCTCAATATGGGTAATACCTTTGATCCAACCACATTTAACTTGATCCAGACACAAAGGGCAGATTTGTTCTTTCCCAATGCCTCCCATGCCTATTGTTCTTAGCTTCTCCTTCCCCTTCCTTTTGGCTTACATGACTGTTTCAGTAGATAAAACAAAACACATGCATACATGAACACATGTTGTGAAGAGAAGGAAACAAAGAACCTAAGAATATTGTCCATGGAAAAATTTAGGAAAGCCTATGCAATCATCCTTTGTACACTAAGGGATCAACTCGATAATTTTTTAGTGCTTTCCAATGGGATTAACACAATCATTGTTGGCAGATAAAACAAAAAATATATAATCCATACTCTGGTTGGTAGCATTATCTTGGATTTGCAAGTCACACAAGATATTTTTTTCTCTATCTACAAAAATTGGCCAACCCCATGCCAGTTATTTAAAAAAATACAAGGTAAAGTTTATAAGTCATGAGTAATGTGCAATAGCTCACTAACATATACATCAAATTGGCCATGAATGGGATGCTAATTCTAATTAGGTCAAAAACCTACGGTCATTCAACCTAAGCCACATTCTTGACTGCTTAAAACTCAACTTCACCACCACCTCCTTGCTCCATCAGCTGTGGACACGAGGAATTGTTGTTCAGGATGTGATCAACACAATTGGAGGGCATCTACTAGCAGTTCATCTACTGCCAATTTGCATCCACAAAAAATTTCAGGACATTACTCTTCTTATTCGTTAGTTTTACAGTAGCGTCAGTCTGTATAATATGATTCCTTTTTTGTAACAAGCGATGCATGCTCAGTATGTTTGATCTAAATGTTGTTTACAGTTCCGGTACCACATTTAGTTCCAGGGTTTTGAATCTTTGTGGAACTTGGTACATCAATTGGTGCTTGCCATTGTATTTTTTTTCGTAAACTTCATGTTCAATATTAGTAGGGTGGTGACATACACGCATGGAATATGTAGAAATAGAGTAAACATTTAGAGCTTAAAGAGTGTATGGGCACTGCATTGGAAAAAAATAGTCGCTATGGTTGATAAACTTTATTTTGGATTGAAAGTTGAGGGTTATCCTATTGAATTGAGATGGACCTTAAACCATGTTATATATAAATGTGTCATGTGTTACACTGGTTATTATTTTGACTTACATACAACGAAAACAATTCAGAATTTTGGGTTTATTATTGATTATTAGGATAGTTGTGAACTAAGTCAGTTACCTGTTTACTTGTTCTATCTGTTGTGGTAGATTTGATTTTGTTTAGAAATATCTTGTGATTTTCTGGCTGCTTTTCTTGAAGATAAGAGTGAAAGAAGTCTAAGCTACGGCAGCCTTAGGCCACACACTAAACTTTGCTTTTGGTTCTTCATTTTCAGCTACATTTGCTAGGATGATTATAACATCCATACCATGTCTTTCCAGGTTCTCATGAGAATGTAGTTCGATATTGTCACACCCGGTTTTAGAAGGCAAACCGAATGTGAACCATGTACGTGCCAGGATCAGCAATTCACGTACACAACAGTTACATAACATGGACATCATCACACGGTGCTCAAATAGTATTAAAAAGGGAAATAGTAGTCGATTACATCATATGTCTGAGACATCCACATAGTCTTTACAATAAATCAAAGTGCGGAAAAGAAACATAGATAAACGCGGCCTTCACAGGCAGCCGACTGGGGGTTGCCGCTAACCCACACCTAGAACTCGTCGTAGTCTTGGAACTCCTGATGGTCTCCTTCCACAGCTTCATCTTCTCCTGAGCAGTGGTTGCAATGCTGAAAACCTGGGGATGGGGGTTTGGTGTGTAGAGCAAGGGTGAGTACACATCAACATACTCAGCAAGTATCCTGTTTGGCTGTAGTGGACTAGCTTTATGTGGGGGTAAGTCAAGCAGTTGCTTTTAGTTGGTCAGATTATTATTACTAGTAGAGAAAGCCAAGTTTTAGAATTAACCCACGTTATTAACCCAAACGTACTCCTTTCCAAACGGAAAGAGTACCACTTACCATTACCAGAGTCAATACCAAGAACCATCAATCTCATTGCCACCTACAAATCCGAACATCTCTGATCAAGTACCACTAATCACTGGAGCTCCCTTGGCCGCTCATAACCGCGAGCATGGCTGATATATCAGTTTTCAAACACTCTGCAGAGGTTGTGCACTTTACCCACAAGTCATGATTCCCTTTCTGCCCGGAGAGAGCTACTCCCCATTGACCACTACCTAGGTGGCCCAGCAGGGCATCACTACGTAGCCTTTACAAAGATTCCCCGGGGCCGTAGCCGCCCGTTAGGTTTCCTAAATGCACCGCACTCCTCCCCAAGGGGGCATACACCGAGCCCCATTGACGGCACGACGGCTAAGCGAACTACACCCCGGATCCTCTAATTATTCAGCTAAGGGCACCCCATTCCACCCTCATGGTTCCACTGTTTTCCCGGGCGGTCATCCAACGAACAGGTCCTTACGGAGAGGCAGTCGAAAAACCGCTCGAGCCCCCTTGAAGACCACAAGTATAACATCATAATAAAAGAGGGGAAAACAATGTATCCTTGATAATTCTCATCATGTTCATTGATTAGAGTTGAGCAATAGCATAAGACTAAGCAATAATAATCCAACCCAAATAGGTAGACAAGGACGTGGATAACAAAAGCTAGTCAATCCTTAGGTATAAATGTGTAATGCGGGAGGTGAATTAAAGAATGTATAGGACAAAGATCGGTCAAGGGACACTTGCCTCCACCAACCGACTACTGTTCAGGGGCTTCTCCTGCGAGTTCTTCGGGCTCTTCAACCGGATCGTTCTCTATGCGAGCGCAAACATACATACATCCACACATTTAATACAAAAGAACAATACACCATACAATAGAATGCAGTAAATAAACAGACGTTCCATGCGGGTTCGCAATTAAGGCTAAGAGAGAAAAGACAGTCGAGAAACGATCACGTTACATGATTATGAATTAAATTACTCGCTCAATGGAAGGGAATTAATTTGGACATTACGTAGAGCATAAAGTAAAGTCATGTTCTATATTTTATCATTATAATTAAATAAGGGGAATGAAAGGAAGTGGTCGCACGGCGAGACGCGCGACACAACATTTAAGTTAAATTAAGAAATAAATGACTCGCTGCGCGATAGAGCGTGCAACGGGATTCTTGCATTAATTAAAGACAAACGTTAAGCGTTGCGCGACAAAACGCACGACGGCTTACGTCAACAGAGTTGCACTTAAAACGAATCATCGCGCGACGAAGTGCGCGATGCAGCACTTGTAATAAATATACATTAAACGAATCATCGCGCGACGAAGCGCGCGACACAACACATTAATAAATATAAACTTAGGAGGGCCGTCGCGCGACAAAGCGCGCGATGCAGCGTATTAATAAAGATGAAATGAGAATAATCCGTCGCGCGGCAAAGCGCGCGACGCAGCACATGGACTAAACAAATTAAAATGGATTAGAAGAGAGTTAAATGCAGCGCGAGCACGGTCGCACTCGCGGGAGCGCGCTGCGCGTGCCGGGGGCACGCGAACGTGCCGGCGCGCGAGACGCGAGTCGCCGAGGCACGGACGCGGACAGGGGCGCGGCCGAGGGCGCGGCCAGGGCACGGGACACGGGGCGCGCGACGCGGCCGCCGGCGTGCAGCCAAGGCGCGGGGCTCGCTGGGGCAGGGGCTCGACCGGGGTGGGCACGGCCGCCGGGGCAGGGGCTCGGGCCGCCGAGGCGCGCAGGGAGGGCGCGGCCGCCGGGGCAGGGGCTCGGGGGTGGCTCGCCGGGGGCGGGCGCGGGGAGGGCGCGGCCGGGCTCGCCGGCGCGCGGGACGGGGGCGGCTCGCCGGGGAGGGCGCGGGGAGGGCGCGGCCGGGCTCGCCGGCGCGCGGGACGGGGAGGGCGCGGCCGGAACGGGGCCCGCAGGGGCGCGCGCGACGGGGTCAGGGAAGGGCGCGCAGGGGAAGAAGAAGGGGAGGGGAAGGAGAGAGGGAGAGGGAGGGTAAAACTCACCTCCGGGGATCCAAATTCTGGTGATCTCAACTCCAAACCCTAGGGCACCACGGGGAGAGAGAGGTGGAAGAGGGAGAGGGAGGTTGCTGCGCGGGAAATCCAAATGAGAGAGGGAGAGGAGGAGGGGGCGCATGGGGAGGTGGGCAGGGACGCCAGGGGCGCGCGGGCCGGGCCGGGCCAGACCAGGCTGGGTTGGGTTGGGTTGGGCCGGGCCACTTTGCGGATCGAAACCCACGACACGCACGACCCTCAAACAGGCTCCAAACGCGAATCGAAATCCGAGACGGAACGAGACGAACACGCGACGTCAAACAAAGAAATGCGCTTCGGCATGATGCAACACCCATGACACTTAGGTTTTGGTTTATACATGACACGGACACCTGTCACTATACTAGTTTGAAATTGGGAAGAAAGAGCGAAACGGGAAGAGAAAGCGAGTAACGCCCGAATTTGGTGAGAGAAAAGAAGAAATAAAAATCTACCCTCAAATTCAGGGCATTACAAACCTATCCCCCTTAAAAGAATCTCGCCCTCGAGATTCAGGGTTGGCTAGCAAAGAGCTCAGGGTATTTGGCCATCAGATCATCTTCACGCTCCCAAGTTGCTTCTTCCTCAGAGTGGTGATTCCATCTGACTTTGCACATTCTGATGGTCTTCCTTCGGGTGACTCTGTCTGCAGTCTCAAGGATTTGCGCTGGTTTCTCTGTGTAGGTCAAGTCCTCCTGGACCTCCAGACCTTCAACTGGCAACTGCTCTTCTGGCACACGCAAACATTTCTTCAACTGAGACACATGAAAGACATCATGCACAGCAGACAAATTTTCTGGCAGGCTGAGCTGATAGGCCACTTCTCCATGCCTTGCGAGAATCTAATACGGACCGATGTAGCGGGGTGCTAGCTTGCCTTTGACTCTGAACCTTCTGACTCCTCTGATCGGTGACACTTTCAGATAGACGAAATCACCGACTTCGAAACTCAGATCTCTTCTTCTTGTGTCTACATAACTTCGTTGCCTTGATTGCGCTATCTTCAGATTCTCTCGAACCATCTTGATGTTCTCTTCAGCTTCAAGTAGAATGTCTGGCCCGAACACTTGCTTTTCTCCAGGCTGATCCCATTGCAACAGAGTTCTACAACACCTCCCATAGAGCGCCTGAAAAGGTGACATCTTCAAGCTGGCCTGGTAACTGTTGTTATAGGAGAACTCTGCATAAGGCAATCGCTTGTCCCATCCGGACTGATCTCGCAACGCACAGGCTCTCAACATGTCTTCAAGAATTTGATTGGTTCTTTCGGTCTGACCATCTGTCTGCAGATGATAAGCTGAACTGAAATTCAGATGTGTGCCCAAGGCTTCATGCAACTGCTGCCAGAAATGAGAGGTGAACTGCGTTCCTCTGTCTGACACTATCTTCTTTGGCACACCATGAAGACAAACGATCCGAGACATGTACAACTCTGCCAATACTGCACTGTTGTAGTTGGTCTTGACTGGTATGAAGTGGGCTGACTTGGTTAGGCGGTCCACCACTACCCAAATGGAGTCGTAGCCAGCTCGAGTACAAGGCAATCTGACTATGAAATCCATGCTGATTTCATCCCAATTCCACTGAGGGATTTGCAATGGTTGCAACAATCTAGCTGGTCTCTGGTACTCTGCCTTGATCCGCCGACAACTATCACACATAGCCACATGCTCTGCGATTTTCCTCTTCATTCCATACCACCAGAATTTCTTCTTTAGATCCTGATACATCTTCTCACTACCAGGGTGAATCGAATAGGCTGTCTCATGAGCTTCCTTGAGAATCAATTCCCGAATAGACTGGACATTGGGAACACACAAGCGGTCTTTGAACCATATCACACCTCCTGCGTCTTCCCGAAAATCTTTGCCTTTGCCTTCCAGAATCAGTCGCCGGATCTCACTGATCTTCTCATCATTCTTCTGCGCTTCTTTGATTTCCCGCTCTAGGGTAGGTTCCAACTCAATTGTGACTCCTCGTGAATTATTCAGAAATCCGAGACTCAACCTGTCAAACTATTTGGCCAACTCATAAGGCATCGGACGAGCGACCATCAGATTAACTTGACTCTTTCTGCTCAAAGCATCTGCCACTATGTTCGCTTTGCCTGGATGGTAATAAATCTCCAACTCATAGTCTTTGATCAACTCTAGCCATCTTCGTTGCCTCATATTCAGCTCTGACTGAGTGAATATGTACTTCAGACTCTTGTGGTCTGTGTAGACATCACATTTCTGTCCATACAGATAGTGCCTCCATGTCTTCAATGCGTGAACCACTGCTGCCAACTCTAGGTCATGGATTAGGTAATTCTTTTCATGAACCTTCAGCTGTCGGGACGAGTAAGCCACAACTCTTCCTTCTTGCATCAACACGCATCCCAAACCAGTGTAACAAGCATCACAATACACCGAGAAGGGCTTGTGCACATCAGGCAAGACTAAGACAGGCGATGTCGTCAACTTCTCTTTCAGCGCTTCGAAGGCCTCTTGACATTTCTGGGTCCACTTGAACTCAACCTTGTTGCCTAGCAAAGCGGTCATTGGTTTCGCAATCTTCGAAAACCCTTCGATGAATCGTCGATAATATCCGGCCATTCCAATAAAGCTCTTAATTCCTCGAGCATCCGTTGGCGCTTTCCAGTTCAGAATGTCTGCCACTTTCTTCGGATCCATAGCCACTCCTTCTTTGTTGATTATGTGACCCAAGAACAGAACTTCACTGATCCAGAACTCACACTTGCTCAACTTTGCATACAACTAGTGCTCTCGCAATCTCTGCAATACCATCCTCAAATGACTTGCATGCTCTTCTTCGCTTTGAGAGTATATTAGAATGTCATCAATGAATACCACCACAAACTTGTCAAGGTAATCCATGAATACACTGTTCATCAGATTCATGAAGAAGGCTGGTACATTGGTTAGACCGAAAGACATCACAGTGAACTCATACAACCCATACTTGGTAATGAATGCCGTCTTCGGAATGTCTGAAGGTCGGATCCTGAGCTGATGATAACCTGACCTTAGATCTATCTTGGAGAACACGCTGGCTCCTCTCAACTGGTCGAACAGATCTTCTATTCTGGGCAAGGGGTACTTGTTCTTGATGGTGACCTCATTCAGAGCTCGATAATCGATACACATCCTTTTGGTGCCATCTTTCTTTTCCACAAATAGGACAGGGGCGGCCCAAGGCGAGGTGCTTGGCCGAATGTAACCTTTCTCTAACAGCTCATCAATCTACTTCTTAAGTTCAACCAACTCCGGTCCAGATATTCTGTAAGCTCTCTTAAAGATGGGGGCGGTTCCAGGAAGAAGTTCTATAGCAAACTCAACCTTCCGCTCTGGTGGCATACCTGGTAAGTCCTTTGGAAACACGTCTGGGAACTCGGACACAACCTTGATACTCTCAATTGGATCTGCTTCACTGCTAACAACAGCCATCTGATGACAACTTCCTTTCTTTGGCTCAGGCGGGACTAACTCGGTCACCACTTCCTCTCCTAGTGGGGACACCAATTTGATTGTCCTCTTATCACAACTGATAACTGCCTGATACTTATCTAGCCAATTTATCCCTAGGATGACATCTATTCCTTGAGTACCCATTACTATGAGGTTAGTGGGAAACGTTATCCCCCTTATTTTCACACATACACTCAAACAAATGCTATCGGCTCGAATTCTACCACCGGCTGAGTCAATTTGAATGGGGGTTGACATGGTAGTTATTGGAAGGTTATGTGCTTCTACCCATGATGCAGTAATGAAAGAATGCGTTGCTCCAGTATCAAATAACACTTCTGCAATATGTGAGTCAACTGGGAACATACCTACTATCATGCCGGGGGTCTCCTGAACTGCTTCAGCCTCCAAGTGGTTCAGTCTCCCATGACTATAGCACGGCTGAGAGCGGTTGCCTGCTCCAGGCTGAGACACATTCTGCTTTGCTGGGACATTGGGGCCTGACTGCTGCTGGGCTGCCTTCTTCGGACATTGCATCACCCAATGGCCTTACTCTCCACAATGGAAACATGCTCTGTTTCCAACCTGAGCTGGTGCTGCCTGATTGTTCTGCTGGTTAGCTGGGGCAGGAAGACGAGGTGCCTGCTGATTCTGCCTCTGGAACTGACCTCCTCCTGACTGATTGTTCTAGCGATTCTGATACTGGTGCTGAGGATACTGCCTTTGAAACTGCTACTGCTGAGGTGGACGCTGGTTCTGCCTGAACTGCTGAGATTGATTGCCTGAGAAACGAGGACGATTGCTGCTTCCAGGCTGGAGTCCACTGATCTTGCGCTTGCGATCCTCTATCTCCTTACGCTTCCTCTCTGTCATGATCGCTCTGTCAATCAGGTGCTGGAATGTCGGGAAGGTATGATTCATCAGCTGATACTGCAGGGGGTCAACCAAGCCTCTCAGGAAATGATACTGTCTCTTGGCGCCGGTGTTGACATCTTCAGGAGCATAGCGAGACAACTGCAGAAACCTGTCTCGGTACTCACTGACAGACAATGACCCTTGCTTGAGGGCCAGGAACTCCTCCTTCTTCACTGTCATCAGACCTGCAGGAACATGGTACTGACGAAAGCTACCTCTGAACTCTTCCCAGGTGATGGTGTCAGGGTTGGCATGAGTGGCGAGATAAGACTCCCACCAGGACTGGGCTGCTCCTCTCAACAGACGGGGGCCATACAGAACTTTCTCCCTGTCATCGCACTGAGCAGTATGCAACTCTCGCTCCACAGTGCGCAGCCAGTCTTCAGCATCCATGGGGTCAGAAGAATGAGAAAACATTGGGGGATGACCTCTCATGAATTCAGCACGCTTGTCTCTGGGCATTTGAGGCATCTAAGGTTGAGGTGGTGGCTGTTGCTGCTGCTGCTGAATGGCGGCCAGAGTCTGACCAATGGCTTGAACTGCCTGAGTCTGCATCAGGAACATCTGCTCGATGGACATCGGGGGCGGGGGCGGCAGCTGCTATTGCTAGGGTGCCTCATCCTGCTGAGCTGGCCGCTCCTGCTGAGCACGCCTTCCTCCTCTGCGCCTGTTTTCTGACATCTGCAGAATGCAACCACACATCAGAACTGATCTTACAAATCTTGCAGCATAAGAAAAGAGTATAGAATTCTCCACAACACTGAACAGATGAGTGTCTTCACTGATCTCCAACACAGACCAACACATCTTCTCAGATAAAGAGGAAAGTGGAATAAAAGGCTTCCCAACTAAATAGCTAACTCCTTTAACATAACAGGTAAACCAAAATGGAGGGGATACCCACACTCTGGTGACAGTCATTACAAAGATCCAAAGCAAACATAGTTCATCATGACAAACATAAATGCACAGGATAAGCAAACTACCCTGTCTAACTAAGACTGACTAAGAGCGAGACTAATGCTAAGACTATAGCTTCTATGTATATATTTCGTATTAATTACAAAATCCGACTTTGACGATCTATGGTTCTAAGTCTATCTTGGTATTACAGTCAGGATTGCCATAAGACTAGCGTCCACGCCGAGGTAGCGGTACAGGTGCTGAGTCCCGACGGGAGCGGGGGAACCATCATCCAGGTGACGACGTTCCGCGCGCTCAGCCTGCAGCAGGGCGATCTCAGCACGAGCCCTACTCAGCTCGTCTAATGCATGGTCCAACTCTGTGTTTAGCACGGCGGCTAGGTTGACTGTGCTGCTCAACCTAGGATTGTCCTCACCAACAGGTGAGACAATCACGCCTCCTGTGCTGCCAGATGGACGACGGGGGTAATACTTCAGGTTGAGACCGTCAGCTACCCCACCGAGCACTGAGCAGTAGTGCGAAAGCGCACGCCGTGCGGCATCTTGCATGGCCGTCTCAGCTGAGTCCCGCTCAGAGATGGAATAATGCTCTGAGCAGACCTCAGCACCCCAGAGACTGTTCTCCGGACGGTGCACCAAGCAGGTCGCCTCCCAGCGGTCCGGGTAGACCCCGCGACTATGCTGGTAGACCACACAACGATACTCGATAGACCAAGTACGCCGGTCAAGTGCCCGACGTAGCAGGGTGTCGAGCGCATCGTGGAAGTGACACCCGCGAGCAGTGTCGTGAGTGATGGGTCGAGCAACCCATCCTTCCGGCTCCTGGTCAGCAGAAAAGTCGGTGTCGTGGCTTGAGTTGCTGTCGCCACCTCCGCCGTCTGGGTCTCCTCCAGCAGCTACTCCAGAGGCTGGGGCACCCAGTGGTGGTGCAGGGGGCACCTCCAGAGGAAGCATGGGGGAGCATCTCCTCACAGACTCTATCTCCTGCTGGAGCGAGAAAGAAGAGCCCTGCTGCTCCTGTCGTCGACGTTCCTGCTCCTCATGCAGGCGGTGATGCAGCCTCTCCAAGTGGCTGGACTGACCGGCCACGGGACGACGAAGCGGACGCTCCGCGAGATGGGAAGGTAAGAAGGGGATGACAGACTTCCGTGCGGTGTGTCTAAGACGAGCCATCTACAAAAGACACCGCAAGCATAAGTGTGAGAACAGAACTAATATGACCAGCAAGTAATGAACCATAAATAAATGAAGGATTAGAATGAAACACAGTTTTTCAGCAAGGTATAATATATAGTAGAACATAGGTTTTGGTCGATATGACCAACTTTTGAAGGGATACCAAAGTCAAGGCAGGGACAGAGGTCTATAATCCTTAGAACGACCATTCTACTCTAGGTTAGCGGTCCTACAGTCAGCACAGCTTTGATACCACCTATGTCACACCCAGTTTTAGAAGGCAAACCGAATGCGAACCATGTACGTGCCAGGATCAGTAATTCACGTACACAACAGTTACATAACATGGACATCATCACACAGTGCTCAAATAGTATTAAAAAGGGAAATAGTAGTCGATTACATCATATGTCTGAGACATCCACATAGTCTTTACAATAAATCAAAGTGCGGAAAAGAAACGTAGATAAACGCGGCCTTCACAGGCAGCCGACTGGGGGTTGCCACTAACCCACACCTAGAACTCGTCGTAGTCTTGGAACTCCTGATGGTCTCCTTCCACAACTTCATCTTCTCCTGAGCAGTGGTTGCAATGCTGATAACTTGGGGACGGGGGTTTGGTGTGTAGAGCAAGGGTGAGTACACATCAACATACTCAACAAGTATCCTGTTTGGTTGTAGTGGACTAGCTTTATGTGGGGGTAAGTCAAGCAGTTGCTTTTAGTTGGTCAGATTATTATTACTAGTAGAGAAAGCCAAGTTTTAGAATTAACCCAAACGTACTCCTTTCCAAACGGAAAGAGTACCACTTACCATTACCAGAGTCAATACCAAGAACCATCAATCTCATTGCCACCTGCAAATCCGAACATCTCTGATCAAGTACCCCTAATCACTGGAGCTCCCTTGGCCGCTCATAACCGCGAGCACGGCTGATATATCAGTTTTCAAACACTCTGCAGAGGTTGTGCACTTTACCCACAAGCCGTGATTCCCTTTCTGCCCGGAGAGAGCTACTCCCCATTGACCACTACCTAGGTGGCCCAGTAGGGCATCACTACGTAGCCTTTACAAAGATTCCCCGGGGCCGTAGCCGCCCGTTAGGTTTCCTAAATGCACTGCACTCCTCCCCAAGGGGGCGAACCCAAGCTTGGCAGAGCGAGCCGCATACACCGAGCCCCATTGACGGCATGACGGCTAAGCGAACTACACCCCGGATCCTCTACTTATTCAGCTAAGGGCACCCCATTCCACCCTCATGGTTGCACTGTTTTCCCGGACGGTCATCCAGCGAACAGGTCTTTACGGAGAGGCACTCGAGAAACCGCTCGAGCCCCCTTGAAGACCACAAGTATAACATCATAATAAAAGAGGGGAAAACAGCGTATCGTTGATAATTCTCATCATGTTCATTGATTAGAGTTGAGCAATAGCATAAGACTAAGCAATAATAATCCAACCCAAATAGGTAGACAAGGACGTGGATAACAAAAGCTAGTCAATCCTTAGGTATAAATGTGTAATGCGGGAGGTGAATTAAAGAATGTATAGGACAAAGATCGGTCAAGGGACACTTGCCTCCACCAACCGACTGCTGCTCAGGGGCTTCTCCTGCGAGTTCTTCGGGCTCTTCAACCAGATCGTTCTCTATGCGAGCGCAAACATACATACATCCACACATTTAATACAAAAGAACAATACACCATACAATAGAATGCAGTAAATAAACAGACGTTCCACGCGGGTTCGCAATTAAGGCTAAGAGAGAAAGAGAAAAAGACAGTCGAGAAACGATCACGTTACATGATTATGAATTAAATTACTCGCTCAATGGAAGGGAATTAATTTGGACATTACGTTGAGCATAAAGTAAAGTCAAGTTCTACATTTTATCATTATAATTAAATAAGGGGAATGAAAGGAAGTGGTCGCACGGCGAGACGCGCGACACAACATTTAAGTTAAATTAAGAAATAAATGACTCGCTGCGCGACAGAGCGTGCAACGGGATTCTTGCATTAATTAAAGACAAACGTCAAGCGTTGCGCGACAAAACGCACGACGTCTTACGTCAACAGAGTTGCACTTAAAACGAATCATCGCGCGACGAAGCGCGCGATGCAGCACTTGTAATAAATATAAATTAAACGAATCATCGCGCGACGAAGCGCGCGACACAATACATTAATAAATATAAACTTAGGAGGATCGTCGCGCGACGAAGCGCGCGACGCAACGCATTAATAAAGATGAAATGAGAATAATCCGTCGCGCGACGAAGCGCGCGACGCAGCACATCGACTAAACAAATTAAAATGGATTAGAAGAGAGTTAAATGCAGCGCGAGCACGGTCGCACTCGCGGGAGCGCGCTGCGCGTGCCGGCGCGCGGGACGCGAATCGCCGAGGCACGGACGCGGACAGGGGCGCGGCCGAGGGCGCGGCCAGGGCACGGGACACGGGGCGCGCGACGCGGCCGCCGGGGCGCGCAGGGAGGACGCGGCCCCCGGGGCGTGCAGGGAGGGCGCGGCCACCGGGGCAGGGGAGGGCGCGCAGGGGAAGAAGGGGAGGGGAAGGAGAGAGAGAGGGAGAGGGAGGGGAGGGGAAAACTCACCTCCGGGGATCCAAATTCCGGCGATCTCAACTCCAAACCCTAGGGCACCACGGGGAGAGAGAGGTGGAAGAGGGAGAGGGAGGTTGCTGCGCGGGAAATCCAAATGAGAGAGGGAGAGGAGGAGGGGGCGCATGGGGAGGTGGGCAGGGATGCCAGGGGCGCGTGGGCCGGGCCAGACCGGGCCGGGCTGGGCTGGGTTGGGTTGGGTTGGGCCAGGCCACTTCGCGGATCGAAACCCACGACACGCACGACCCTCAAACGGGCTCCAATCGCGAATCGAAATCCAAGACAGAACGAGACGAACACGCGACGTCAAACAAAGAAATGCGCTTCGGCATGATGCAACACCCATGACACTTAGGTTTTGGTTTATACATGACACGGACACCTGTCACTATACTGGTTTGAAATTGGGAAGAAAGAGCGAAACGGGAAGAGAAAGAGAGTAACGCCCGAATTTGGTGAGAGAAAAGAAGAAAATAAATTTACCCTCAAATTCAGGGCGTTACAGATATTTCACCTCTTGGTTTGAGAACGAGCAACTTTATATTCAGATGGAACTATGTGATCGTTGTGTATCTATGAATCAGAAACAGCCACTGAAGTGTTGGGAAGCCCTGGAACTGCTGTATCAGGTTTGTGGCTTTGTCTTTCACCAAATTTATTCCATCTTGGTCGTTGAACCTGGTCTTGTAGACAATTGGCACTTTAATGATGTATGATCCTTTGAAACATTTAACTCCAGCAAACATGCATCACATATTTTTGTTTGGCATAATGCTTTCTTGTGACGATCATAGGTATGCTGCATATTTTTGGTGTAATGCTATCTTGTGTTGATCATAGGTCTGCTTGCTTGTGAGTTATGACCCACACTTTTTTCCTTAATTTACGAGACTTAACATAGAAAATAACGGACCCATTTTATTTGACACAGAAAACGAACATGGCTGCAGGGTGACCGCGTTACCCCCACATGCATTTCCCTTACCCCTCTCACATATTGCGTGAAATCTCAGTTGCAAACATATTGCAGTGGCTCGCTTTATTAAAAGTTGTTTATGCCTAGGAAGCTACTTTAGTTATGTTATATGTTGTGTTTGTTTCTTCGGACTAAATTTTAGTCCGTGTCAAATCATTGAATATTTGGATGACAATTACGAATATGCATTTCCCTTGCCCTTCACATCTCACATCATTGGCTGATGGTTTCACGATTTTGTTATTGATGGTGTGATGCTATTTGTTTGCAGCCACCACGTGGCCGCTCCTCATACTGGTGCTCCTCAACTGCATCAAGAGGGCATCTTGGGGAAGAAGCATGGTGCCACCAAGAGCGTTGTTGTTCGTATGTTCCGCGTTGTTGTCCAGTGTGTAGAGGATCTCAAGCTATCAGGTTGGCTCTGATCAGAGGACGTTTTGTATTGATCAGTTTGTTGTTGTATTTGTGCTATGATTACTGAAAAACATGACAAGCATATGTCTGAAACTTTCATGTCGATTATGCCTAATATTCTTTATGAAGCCCTTTGTACTTGCATACTCTCTCATGTTTTATGTATCTATCTCGGTTATTGTTGCACTATTTTTTCCTGTTGCAACGCACGGTTATTTACCTAGTTAGTAATACAAGTTTCATTGAAATATACAAATTTGTTTATAGTACAACGAAATAATTCAAGTCATTTGATTTGTTATTACTGCTCATAGACTAGAAATGGTCACTAAAATATATCTGTAACTGATTATTGACTACTGGTCATAGTCTAACACTAATTAGTTAGTAGTGATCATAGACTAAATCATATCTGTACAGGCAACTAGATGTTCAATAGCAGTAGGCCTCCTCAACATAATGGGGTTATCTATGGAGGCGCCGGCGAGGATGGCCCCGCCTGTGGATGCCGCGGCGCAGAGCCCCCATGCTTGGTGGCGATATCATGGGAGGTCGTAGTCTTGTTTGCGACGTCGTGGGTGGCCCCAGCCATGGAGGCTGCAGCCTTGGATCCACCGCTGCAGGAGCCCCCGGTGCCCTTGGTTGCGCTGTCATGGGAGCCGCCATCCATAGATCCACCACCACGGTAGCCCCCGGTGTTGGTGCCGTCGGCATGGTGGCCCCAGCCATGGAGGCCGCGGCCTTGGAGGCGCCATCGTCGAGCTCCTAATTGCTTGAGACCACTCCACTGCCTACTGGTGAGGACCATGGCCGGGAACAATGGATCGATGGGGGCCGAAAGAGACGACCAGCGATGGAACGATACGAATATACGATGGTATGCAGCGGGCCGAGCGAGGGGGGGGGGGGGGGGGGGGGCAGCTTCTTTAGGACTGATTTGGTGACCGGGGATCCCGAGGGGAAGAAATCCTCTTGCTATTCAAAATTGAATTGCAAGGGGATTTCTCCCCCATGGATCCCCTAGGGATCCCTAATCACCAAATCAGCCCTTATATGGATAGAGTTCAATAAAAGTAAAATAATTTTTCCTTTCTTTTTTATTTATCACGATTTATTTTAAAAATAAAATAGCGGACGATAAATATTCAAATACGAAGATAACACGATTTAAATTTTAACAGTCCCGAACTTACAAACATGGTAGGAGGCGATCTCTCAATTCACATTTGTTAGTTTCGAACAATGTTTTAGCCTTGTATTTAAAAAACATTTTTATTTTATTTGCTAGCATTCTTGTAGCGCCCTTGGGGCTTTTTAAATATAATCTCAGTCCCTTTTCAACGAGTCCCTTTTCAATGATGTTCGATGAACCCGTGACCACTGACATGTAGAATGAGTACTTAATATTCGATTGAAATGGATTCACAATAACTCGAAAAATGAAGAATTTTCTATTTCATAATCATTCCTAATTTTATTCAAGGAATAAGTTGAAAAATACTAAAATAATTACCAAAAGATGTGGTAATAAAGTTAACATACTACTAATATAATTGCCAATTGATGTGAGAGTGGGTCCATCTTAATAGTGTTCCATGTGTTCCAACATAGAAAATTTAACATTCTTTTTTAATTTTAATAAATTATAAATCTATGTCAAATTTTTTTCATGCAAAATATCATCACGATCACTATGGAGAGCAAAGTTATGACATATATGACAACTAGGTGAGTGCCCGTGCGTTGCAACGGAGACATATAATACATAAGTTACCGTGATATTATATGTCTCCGTTGCAACGCATGAGCACTCACCTAGTAAATAAAAAAAAATACAGCTTTAAGACGCCCTGGAGGCCTGGAGTGATCCAGAGAGGTATTTAAAGAATAATAAGTAATCATAATGTCAAATTAGCCCTATTACGATCAACATCTCCTTTCTCTACGAAACTGGAATACACGCATGAACCAGCTAATTTTATGGCACTACTGTAACAATAAACAAGGTGGCAACAGATCGCAACACCAGCAACCAGCATCCCAACCACAGAAGGGCAACCAGCATCCCAACCAGAAGGGTTCTGCTAAGTCAGCTTGGCATTATGTATCCACTCTGGGCCTCATCCTCCTTATCTGCCGCTTGAGGTGGTATCCAGACGGTATCATTTTCTAGAAACGAGATCTCCGTGTTACTGCTTCTGCCATTGGTACTCTCGGCCCCATCAGAATCGTCACCAGACTTTATGGAGCGGTCATCAACAGAAGATGTGGATGCATGACGGCTGATACCACCATGTCTGTGGCCTGAAGCGTTGGAGGGAGCATTGTCGTCTGTGGAATGATGGTTTATATGCTTATCAGCATCCACAACCTGACTCTACCCTTCTCTGAATATTTTATAAAGAAGACTTAAATACAGTGGGTGGGTCTATATAGACATACCTTGATTCTCATTGACAGAGCTGCCTTCTCTGAAGATAGGGACTCCACCTGAAAAGAGAGACATTTGATTTTGAACCTTTAAATG
Organism: Zea mays; assembly: GCF_902167145.1. Taxonomy (NCBI): domain Eukaryota; kingdom Viridiplantae; phylum Streptophyta; class Magnoliopsida; order Poales; family Poaceae; genus Zea; species Zea mays. The sequence goes on along the minus strand of NC_050100.1, from coordinate 226,224,512 downwards.
ATAGCACTGTACCGGTGTACCTAATAGATACCAAGGGCCAGTATCACCGTGCGAATAATAATATATGGGAGACAGGTAACCATCGTTACTGTGTTAGGGCTTTTTATTATTATTCATATCGAGGTGCTTTTCTTTCCAGATCTTGATGGTTTCAACTTCCCTAACTCCGTTTATAGTACCAATGAAAATAGGGAAGGGTTCTCAATACAATGTTTTTTACTGTAAAACCCATACTGATCAAAAAAAAACTGGCAACAAAATCGCAAGAGATGCTGCAAAACAGAAAACAAACATGATGAAAGAGTCCACATAAGGAATGAACCTGCATTTGTTTCTGAATCAACCGATCAGTTAGTTGATCAAGCCTCTTCTTGAGCTCAATTTCCACCTCTGTAGGATGAACCATGTCTCTTCTAGTCAGCTCAATGCTTTCTTCAATCTTCCTTGCCTATTTGACAAAAATAAACATGGACCAAATCGACATAATTGGTTAACAGAACTATTAGCTGCATTACAGAATGTAAAATACTAAAATTTCTAGCACAAACGACACTCAGCTAACAGCACCCGAACCTAGGTATGAAATATTCAAGAAATTATAACACATGCATAATTAGTTTTCTTTGGAGTACAATGACCAGAACAGGGCTAGGTATGAAATATTCAACACCAGAACCTAGGGATGATATATTTAAGAAACTGAACTTTAGTTGGAACCTAGGGATGATGTATTGTATTAAGCCAAATAAAACAAGGGCACAGGGTATTCCAAACCAAGTCAAATGGGACAAAAAGTTTAAAGCAGTGAGACAATTGAGCCTCACTTTAATGTTATACCACAGTACAATGACCAAGACACTATGATATATGGGAGATCAATAAGGCAGACTAATAATATCCAATTGAGCTTATAGTTATAAAAAAATCCTGAATCAAGACTACCATTTGTAAATAAGAATTAATCACTACATGAGATCAGTCATACACGGGAAAACCTACCTTGTCCTTCAAGCTCACAATTCTGTCACATGTCAGAGTGTATTTTGCATCAATAATTTCTTCCTCCAGCTTTTCTGTACATATTTTCAGTTCCTAACCATATTGTAACTAACCAATTTTCTGTACATATTGCAGCAATTTTCTAACCAAAGTGGTATGGGTTTTATTTCATTAACAAATCAAGCAAAATAAATAAGTACTAATGAGCATATGAGCCTAGATCTCATTCAGTGACAAGAAGAACATGGACGAAAAATGAAATCAAACTGGTATGGGCAGGCTAAGAATAACCTAAATGGTATAAGCACATGTGGAAGGGTCATGGGAATGACGATTGGTGCAAAGCTTTTAGAAATCCAAACTCTCTACCAACAACACAAACAATTTTGTTTTCTTTAATTGTCCAGTGATGTTATCAAGGTTGATTTATATTTTCAAAAAGTCAAGTAATTAATTTGTCTGATGCCGTCGTAGTGAAGAATCACCTTGCACCAACCAAACCTATAGATAAAATTGAGTTACTCCAAGAAAGAAGAAGCATACTAAAAAAATCATTGTGTTTCATCATTCTGCACACAAATTTGATTACTCCAGTTGCATGAATTATTTATGATAGTTGTATGTCCGAAATAGTTTGTGTACTAAATGTGTAGGACCAATATGAGGGCATGAGGTTTAAAATACTTTGACTGAAAATTGCAGGCATAAACCGATGTACTCATTCCATGTCGGAATACCAGTTAATGTAGATCTAATATTTGTAGCCTCCGTTGAGCCACTATTGTTCAAGCACCAGGTAAGAAATCTCGCTTGCAACTGAAATTTAACTACATTAGGGTGGTATGAAAAGAAATGACCAGCTGACCACAATACACTAACCATGATGTTTTGGTTTTTGGTTGAGTATGTGGATCTGGTTTTCTTTGTCCACGTGCACAGCGATGAGAGGACTTATGACAACAGCAAATATACTGCACCCGTTCATGCCACTGTTCTGAAGCCTGATATCAGCTGAACAAGTGGAGATTATCAAGAGTTTCAGAATTCGGATATGCCAGGGTGCATGCCACAAGAGTTGATATGCTGGTTGAGGTCAGTTTTTGTATTTCCTTTCCTTTCACATGTTTGAATTAGTACTTTGGAGATTGATGTGGGGCATTGAATAACCTAAATTCCAGAAAATTCAGAAAGAGTTTAAGATGTGCATTTCACTATGAACAATTTTCTCTTCAGTTTGTAAGCTCAAGTACGATGGAGGGTTTGGACCAATTTATCTATCTAGAATTGTGAAGCCTGATCCGGCAAGGAGGCTACGGAACAAGCCAGTTTAACCATAGCTGTAGGCTCCTGAACTTGAGTTATAATTTACAGTCCTGTAGTTCTAAATTTCTGAAACTTCAGGAAGTAAAACCAGTGTTCCAAACATGATTTGCTAAACCAGATCTAAAACACAAAACGGCGGGCAGAACATGGCCTATGTGGACGCCTACACTGAGAACATATAGAGTAGTAGAGATTAATGAATTATACTTGGATTGAAATAGTTCATAGTTCCGACCTTAGTATATTAAGTGTAAACCATACACAAGCAGTGATAAAAAATGGGTGCTCTCAGGATCGAGATAAAATATGACACCCTTTTACCAGAATAGACAACTAAAATTCACCATAATCTATTGTGACGTTATTTGCATAAAACTAAGGGTTAGAAACCTTAGCACAAGAATCAAACTCGGTTTTAAAATTCCAGTGAGAAAATGTAGAAACAGAAACAAACTGTAGTAGAATTCCTAAATGTTTGGCAATGGCCTCCTTAGTGGGTGATGGGCAGTCCACTCTTTTTTGGCATGACAGATGGATCCTGGGTCAGAGGATTGCAGACTTGGCCCCTCATGTTTTTAATTTGGTTCCTAAAAGGCTGGTGAAGCGAAGGACAGTGGCTGATGCTCTGTGTAGCTCATCATGGATTGGGGATTTAAGGGGAGTGGTATCTTGGGAGGTCATTGATGACTTCATTTTGCTGGCAGGTGTTGTGGCTGATGTTGATCTTCAACCGGGAGTTCCAGATAAACATTATTGGAGGTTCTCTTCCAATGGTATCTATTCGGCCAAATCTGCTTATGAGATAATGTTCTGTGGTTCTACCTCCATGGCGGGCTTTGAGAGAGTGTGGAGCACCTGGGCGCCGCCAAAGTGTCAGTTTTTCCTTTGGCTGGTCCTACATAATAAATGTTGGACGGCTGACCGGCTCGCTAAGAGGGGTCTTCCCCATCCTAGTTCTTGCCCCTTATGTGACCAGGAAGGAGAGTCTATTCATCACTTGCTTGTTTCTTGTGTCCTCGCGAGGCAATTTTGGTATCTTCTCCTCCAGCGGGTCGGTCTGTCCACACTCTCCCCCGGGATGGAAGATATCAACTTTGAAGCTTGGTGGAGTAGATCGGCTGAGGTTACTCCTAAGGACCTTAGAGATGGCCTTAACTCTTTGGTGGTTCTTGGGGCTTGGACTATCTGGAGGCACCGTAATGAATGTGTTTTCAATGGTGCTCAGCCTTCTATAGCTAGATTGCTTACCTCAGCCAGTGATGAGTTCAATATGTGGTGTTTTGCGGGGGCCAAAGGCTTGACCCGTCTTTCGGACCTAGCTTTTGTGTTCAACCCCGGTTAGAAGGGGGTTATTATTACTAGTGTTGTTTGTGTGTGTGTTTGTGGGAGTGGTGTTTAGGTCATTGTAATTATTATCATCCTTCTTTTAATGAAATGATACGCAGCTCTCCTGCGTGTTCGAGAAAAAAAAAGAATTCCTAAATGTATCGGAACTTACTTTTATTCAATGGCTGCAGTAAACTATGTTGGTATTGTTCGTCACTTAGAAATGTTCTTGAGTAATCCAGACAAGGAACCACAGTGCGTTGATTTGTACTCACACTGCTCACAACATGTCTGAAGTAACTGAATATACTTCAGGCTCCATCCACGGAGACGCTTACCTGTGAAGTGATCAGACACAGTGATTAATATATGATACCCAACAGTACCATGGTAAGCATGGTGCCCTTAATATAGCGTGCACCACATTATTTTCTCAACTGGAGCTGAATCTGAAAATTTTGGCCATTGTTTTTAAAACTGTCCAAAGTAGGGTTCAAATGGTTGATATCTTGTGCATTGAAATAAACAAGCAGTGGTACACAGTAACTAATAGTAATCCCTCACCTCAACATGTCGTGGCAGGCGGGCCACAGCATATGGTTTATGTATAACAACAGAAGCTGGTGTGTCTGACCAAATAATTCTGCCGTCTTGAATAAGTTTACCATTTTGATCAACGAATACCCCAATGTTATCCTAAATAAACATACAGTACTATAAAGAACTAACTGAAACTAAATAAGAAAACAAGAATCCTTCAAGAAGCTAGTTAAGTGTTGGGAATCTCAATGGCTTCAAAAGAGATTCATATAAAAACTATTTCATTCAATATCATAGTTTGCACTGATATATTGGAAAACATTATCAATATCACACAAATTAGTTACAGACAAATGTGTCGACAACTGTTCACTAATCAGCTAATCCTTTTTAGCGATATCGACAAGTCTTTGTTGTATGTTTGCAGGGATGGCATATCGGCACGAATTGTCCTCATAACTTAAAAGATCAATCACAAAGTTTCTTCGAAGAGTCTTTGCATCCTACAGACAAAGAGATAAGAGAACAAAATATATTATATTGTAGAACGAGATAGCTAGAATGTAAGTTTTGAACATAAAACAAACGTACTACACTCACCCCAACAAATTTCAGTCGTCTGTCATTCCCCCACATGGCCATAGCTTGTAGAACGAGGTAGCTGGTATTAAACCTATAGAATAATATTTGGGCAACTATGTTTTATACAATGATTATCATAGAAAAAATTTAAACTGCTGAGAAGGTGGTACGAAGAAAATACCCTCTTAAGTCAATTGGAACACCAGTCTGAATTGTATGTTCCCACTTAAAGATATCCTCCGCCCATCCAGAACGTTTCTTGCTGTAAGCAATCTTATATTTTTTTGAGGCCATGATAATCGCTTCTGCGAACCTCTTGTATGGCATGTGTTTACACCAATCTTGAGTCGGTGTAAAATCGATAAAAGTCACATGCTTTTTAACATGATCTATTACGAAAAGGGCGTGACATCCATTGAATTTCCATGGCATGAGAACCTGCAAAATATCAGTCATTAGGATCCTACAACAGAAGTGTCCTTTATAAATACATTCGAAATGAACACATACTTACATATCTACAACCCGTGATATAATAATTCATTGATGGCCAACAATCTAGTGTTTTGGCCAACTCTTCTGTTGTAGGATCCTGATGGTACTTTGGAATTTTACCAAAACCAACCATTCTCTGGACAGTATATATACATGTACACATGATGATTAGATGTAGATACTATATATTAATACATTAATGATTGGAAACAAACTTACCCAAAAACGCATGTCCATATAATGCTTTCTATTATTTATGATTTCTTCTTTCGGTTTACGTGACTCTTTATTGGCAAGCAGCCGAACAGCCATATCAAAACATCTTAGAATCATATCTTGAGTTGTCGTTAATATGTTTTGCAGGTCTTTGACAGATATTTCTATCTTAAAAGGATTGAAACTTCGCACCCATGTTCTCCTGTAATGTAGCATGACGAAACTCTATATCAAGAATCTAAGTAGTCGATATACATAAAATAAATAAATCAATGAGCACTTACTCTAGTGTCGTATCGTCTTCTATTGCCATGATATAATCACATAAAACATCTATTGAATCGGCTTTGGTCACTGGCATGTTCTTTGTGGAAAGACCAACCATTAAAAAGTCATTGGTGCAACCATCGTTAGAGACTTTTACAGGAGCTCTTTTATCCCAATTATCAACAAACCACCTTTGCAAGTCTGCTTGAGTAATAGGGCCTTCCTCATCTTCAAACACTACTTCGCTATCATCAAGCACGTGGAGTAGTTTCCTCTTATTAGAATCTGTTGGGTTTTCTAATATCTCAACATCAGATGGGCTTCCAGAGTCAAGTTCTTTTTCATTTTTGTATAACAGACACCCCCTTCTCTTATTCAGGTCTGAAGATAGTAATATAACAGCCATTTTTTTCCTAAAGTGTGACATGTCATCCTACAAATAAGAAACAATTATTTAGCATTATATATGTAACACCGACTGTAGATGTCCATATATGTCATAGTAGTAATAATATACTTGGGTAAAACTGTCAGACAGTTCATCCCCTGTCCAGTATTCGATATAGTTCAAAAGAAAGAGGCCACATGAAGAGCTACAATATACATTAATACCAACATAAACATTAGTATGAACGAAGAAATTGGTAAAGAAGATCTTAGGACGTACCTATCTGTCTGCTTTGCATATCCCATGTCTATTTCTCTGAGCGGCCAAGAAGCAACTTGGAGGTCTGGCCACCTGTGGTCTTTTAACTCCTTACGTTGAGATATCATATCTATTTGTCTTTGCAGTCCTTTAATCTTTATATATGGTAAAATAAAATTAGAGATTGGGATAAGTTAATATTGAATTCATAATTGTTTAGTTTGTGCATACTCACAGAGTCAGTGAGGTCTTTGCGGTCTTGTGAAGTACCAAGTGAATCGAGCACTTGTATCTCCATATTTCTTGCATGGATCACAGCAAGATACCAATGCGTCTCTCGGATGTTTATCGGAATAAACACCTACAAAACAATTATAAATACTTGCATAAGAATAAAATACATATAAACACTAACTGTTCAGATTGCAAACTCATATGTACCATGTCATGGTCTAGGTAAAGTAACACCCTTCATTCAGCGCTACATATGTGTGTCATGTCTTTAATTGGATATAGCTCCTCTGTTTTAATTTCAAGATCACCATCTCGCTTCAGGAAATTGAACTGGAAAGCATTTTCTATGTGAACGCGACCTCCAGATCGGCACTTTAGATGCTTTTGAGCTTTTATCAAATTTATGTAACAGTCTATAACCTGCAAGTGTGTAAGTTGTGGTTAAAAATACCAGGATGAGTAAAAAAACTTATACATAACAACGTCGCCAAATATAAAAACTAAGCATGCATTACCTCGTCACCTAAATATGCGCTCGGCTGAAATAAACACTCCATCCACTTCCTTTCAACAAAGGCATCATCAATAAGAACGACTTCTACCCTTGGTTCACAAGGGATTTCCTTGATAAAATTGATGAGAGCAAGATCACCTTGCGTGCAAATATAGTCTAGGAGCAACCAGTCATGAGATAAAACTAAAATTATTTATTACAAAAAATACAAATTGATCCATACAGAACTATGAAAATTTTAATACCTTCTCGAACTATTGCGGTTGCCACCGATTTTTTTGGCTTGTTATGAGACAAGCCTACAAATAGAGATTCCATTCTCGCGGGACAAAAACCTACATTCATAACAAATTTTTAGATGCATAAAAATTATTATTGCTAATTTCACAAATGATCCAAAACTCAACAATACTTTAAGATAGTATGCATGCTCTAATAATACACAAACATGTGCGTCTCTAATAAAAACAATTGTAGCATGCAAACATGACTTGATAATACACCAGACCAATCAAACATAAGACAAACATCATCCTATTAGTTTGTTAGCTGAACATGCAACTCTTACCATGGGTCTAATTTGTTAGGACCTCTTTGTAGACGATGTTCTTGGTATATGTCCCACAATCTACGGTGGGGGTTTTCTTTACACCCTTCCTTGACTTTTTCCTCCCATCGACAGCTGGGATGACAAGAATCTTTATGTTCGATCGGGCCGTCGCTCTAGATAGAGCAACATATAGTTGGCCATGAGAGAACACTGGTTCAGGCAAGTATACACCAACATTGGGAATAGTCTGACCCTATGCTTTGTTAACCGTCATTGCAAAGCTAAGCCGTACAGGAAACTGCTTTCTTTTGAACTGGAAAGGGAACATCTCTTCATCGGAGGGACACAACGGTATACGCGGTAGGAAAATCCGTTTTCCAACGTGTTGACCCAGTACAATCTCTGCGTCAATGCTATTTCTTTGGAAGCCACGAACGACCAGCCTGGTGCCATTGCAAAGTCCATTTGCAGGGTCTATATTCCGGAGCAATATAACAGGACATCCAATCTTGAGCTTCAAAACATGAGGTGGTAGCCCATTAGGCGTCAATGTGTTTAGGAACTCGGGTGGGTAGTAGTTGTGGGGATCATCCATGGCGCTATCGAAACTATGATACACCATATGCTCCCCTTGAAAACGATCAATCATCTTAACATTTATCATATCAACCCAGTCGTTCCGTGTTGACAGTATCGCCCTTGAAGTGATGTAGGTGGAATCAGACATATTTTCGTTGAGATTTGGGAAAGCAAAGTCTATTAGGTTGTCAAGATCGTTGTCACTCCCACTGTAAGGCACCCACACATCATCAGGAAGACGAATGTCGCCGTCACTATTTGTTTCCTCAGTTCCACCGCCTACGCGCAGCAAAAACTCCGCAAACCAAGGGTCGTTTTTTGCTCTCATGTTGCTAACAAGCTTTAAGTGGGACATGGACTCCCATAGGTAAGACATTCGTAGCGAAGACGCGACCACTTGAGCCCTTGACCCTTTACGAACAACAGGCAAGACCTATCTGAAATCTCCACCGAAGACAATGGTTTTACCACCAAATGGTAGTGCGGGGCGACCCATTATATCGCGCATGCTATTGTCCAGTGCCTCCACGGCTTGTCTCTTAGTCATAGAAGCCTCGTCCCAGATAATGAGAGATGCTTTCCGTAGCAACTCTGCTGTTCCACTCTGCTTCGTGAAGCTACATACAGCGCCATCGTCAATAGTGAGTGGTATCTTGAAGCGTGAATGGGCGGTTCTTCCTCCAGGCATTATGGAAGCCGCAACGCCAGATGTAGTTGTTGCCACTGCAATCTTGCCCTGGTTGCGTAGCGTCGCGAGCAGCACTCTGTATAGATAAGTCTTCCCGGTGCCACCAGGTCCATCCACAAAGAATAATCCGCCCTGATCGGTGTCAACGGCAGACATAATCTTATCATAGGCGGCCCTCTGTTCCTCGTTAAGAGAGTCTTTAAGAGCCACATCTTCCACTGTCGGTTGGATACTTTCCTCCTCGTAAACCTCTCGAGCAGTACCAATAGCATCGTCATACGCGTCGATCATAGGAGGTAGAGGGAATGTCTTTATGTCCTTTCCCATTGACTGCAGCATGTTCCTAATGTCAATCAATACCATCTGCTCAACATGAGTTTTGTTCTGACTCTTGTGTTGATAGTCCTCGGACATAGAATCTTTGTGTTTCTGCCAGAGTACAGCCACATCGTTTGGCTCACAGTAAACCAGTATTGTGGCAAAAAGCCGTCGCAGCGACGATGGCATCTGGAAAAGAGCACGTTCAGTGAGACACTCATCCAGTGTGTTGTCCGACTCAAGTAGTCCCCTTCTCTCTGCTGCCTCACGAAAAGTCGGTAGGGTGACACCATCAACTGTACTTAGATCCACATAGGAGGCGGCGCCAGTAACGTGGTTTAGGAGAACACGAAGATAGTAGCGCTCCCCCTCAGCCGGATGAGCAGAGACTATCCTACCGACTTGTCCACCTGTATCTCGTTTCCTCCGTTGCCATACTTTTCCCTTACCACTCTGCCAAGTGTACCACTCAGGGAAGTCACGATATAGGATGCCACGAGCCTCCTCGTGTAGCCTATTCGCCTCAAAATATGATGTGAGCATCGACCTATCAACACCTGGACGGTTGATGACTCGCTCGACCATTTGCCGCTCGTGAAACGCCACCATGTGCATGTTTGGAAGATGGAGTTGAAGCTGCATAACAGGTGGAGATATCTGACTAAGCTCAAAGCCGTATATCCTCCACAAGGCTTCCGGAGGAGTCACCCACCTTGCATCTCTATACTGCTTGATCTCATCAACATCATCATCTGCCTTGCTCGCATCTCTCATAACAACAGACGCATGATCATGGCCTTTGTATATGTATTTGAACAGGTATTTAACAGCCTTGATGCTCCCACATGCCTCGACATTGATGTGGCAGTTGAAGAGACGAAGGAGGTATGGGTTATAAGGGACAACCCATCTATTGTCCAGTTCGCACCCTCGGACCTTTTCTTTACGGTCATCGTCACGACGTCTATAAATAGGGTACGAATCCTTCCCTTGCAAGGTTGTGTCACTGAAAGACCGAGGGTAATGATTCTTGCACGATTTACGACCCTTAGTGCATGGGCAGTTAGGGTTTAGCGACCCACACGGGCCATGCATCATATGCTTGATAACCATCTTTCGTAGTTCAGGGTACTTGTTGCTTGGGATCTCGGCTGAGATCAAAAGGTCGTACTGCTCAGGACATGTGAGCTTGTACTTCCTCTGCATTATGAGTAGAAAATGGGCATGCGGCAAACCCCGCTTCTGAAACTCCACGACATAGACGTAGGCTCGGACCTTACCAAGAATATCCTGTTTAGTCAGCCGATGCTTTAACTCTTGTAGCTTCGCATGAAAGACACGCACTACAAGATCCGGACGATCTTGCGGTGTCTGTCCAGGGAGAAGCTCCCTCCTTATCTCATCCCAGTTAGGGTTACATGTCATGGTAAGAAATATGTCTGGTTTACCAAACTTCCGCACCAGAGCCATAGCATCCATATACCGACGTCTCATGTCACGAGGACCGCCGATAAACGACGTCGACAGCACAATTCGCTTGCCAACCTTCTCTCCTCTAATATCTCCATCTAGCATGCTATCCACCAAGCCCTGGTACAGGTCTGCCCTTAACCGATCCTGATTCTTGCGTATGTAATCTAAACGAGAGTTCTCAATCTTTATGTACGTGTCGACCGCGAACTGCTGAAAAAGCCGCTTTCCATGAAGTATAGGATTGAATACCCCGGGGCGAATCTAGAATTTGTAGCAGTAGTAGTCACGTACAGACACACATAAATGGCTAGGAGATTCTGCATACGCAAGGATTATAAAGTGAGTGATGATGAAAAGATAGTTAATAATGCGCAAATATTTCAAAATATAAACAAACAACTAACTCGCATCTTCATCATTTGCATTACTTGCCCTATGTGTCGCACAGTATGCATCCACTTCGTCCATGGATACTCCAACCTTTGGGATATTTGCATGCCAGCCAAGTTCGCCTCTAGGGAAGAACAATGGATATGATAGTGCATCGTAGCATCCATGGTATGAGCGGATGCAGTGGCTTGAACTGTCCTTCCCATGGAGCATAACACTCTTGCTGAACTGGCCTCGCCCTTCGCTCCCTTCGATCCAGACAGCGGCCACCTCCGAAGTGAGAGGTGTGTTATATGTCTTCTGGTTCAACGTCTGGTCTAGGTTCAACGCGATACGATAGTCATCAAGGTTCTCAACGTGACCCATGGTCCTAAGGTGCTCGAAGTACGGGTTTCCACGTAGTATGTCGACTATCTGTCGAATAACCTCTTTGTCTTTCTGTTGATGCTCTTCGCGACACTTACGGTACCGATGCTCGAGAGTGGGATCATCATCATAAAAGTAAAGCTCAAGGTGTTTATGCTCTGCCCCACCATCCCTACCAAATGACTTGATATTGTGATACATCATGCCCTGTGCTCGGAACGTGTATATACCAGAATCCCTTACATTAGTTGTCATACTATCGAGGCAACAGTATAGGGAAGTGAAAGAGAAATGGCCATTAAAAAACCTAATGTTATCACGAAAGTGCCTAGCATCAGAGTCTGCACTATCCCACAACCTCTTGAGTTGAGGAGGGGTCTCCAGTGGGGCTAGCTCAACCTTCCCACCACGACAACAAAAACCAGGTGTCTCATACTCAAACTTCTTCGCGGTGCAATAACCGCAGTTGGGAACAGTCTTTAGCATATGGGTTTCTTCAGGGATGTTGCTATACACCTTGTCGTACGGGTCAGGAACATCAATGGCACTCGATTCATCTTGACTACCATCGATCTCTATATCCTCATCGGTATCCTCATCTGATATTTTTTTGGAAACAATGAGTAAGACATATATGTATTTATATAAGCATTTGTATCATATCATAAAAAGATTGAAATTAGTACATTGCCCAGCAAATAGGTATCCATCGTTCTCATCAGCATCGTCTTCAAATACGACACCGTCATCGTCATCAACTGGAGGGTGAAAATACAAGCCACATAAAATACCTGGGCATTCAGGATAAAAGGGGGGATAAAAATGATAGTAATTACCATTGTTGTTGATCTTTGCAGACATATGGGGTTGTGTCCAATCATCCCCTTCCTCGGCGTCACTAATGATATCCTCAGCCACAGTAGCCATGTTCCTTGAAATGGATGCTTCAAATTGCCGGTTTCGACGGGCTAAGATAGCTTGTCTTTCACCACGTGGCACATGTTGTTTATGTCTTAGTGGTCTAGTAGACATACGCAGTGAATCGGCATCCTCGGTCTGTGTTGAAGCTGGTAGGAACGGGTTACTGGCGATATCAGGGATAACCCAGTCGCAGGGGGTAAGAGCGGATCCATTAGGTTCAATTGCATCTGTTGTAGGGTGTACAACCTCAGGGGTATATGTTGGGGACTCCATGGCGATGGACTCCTGACTCAATGTGTCAGCCAACAGTGCTCTACGTTTTCTTATGTACTCTATCTTTGACCCTTTCCGCTTTGGTGTATTATTATACAACCTAAGGCGTTCACGATTAAGCTCCCTCTCGGTTGAAGTTAAGTTTTTGTACCGCTCTCTAAAGTAGGCAATCCTTCCCAAATTATGGTTAGGCGTGTTACCAATAGTTTCATGCACACCGCCTAGAATAAGGCATGTATACGTTAAACCGCATGAAATCAGCTGTTTTGCAAAATTAGTTGAGTGAACAGTCATGTACCTGGTGTCAGAAGGTCTCTTGTTGTGAAAACATCGTCTGACTTGAATGTCTCATTCCTATGCAACCAATCGCTATCATCATCTCGATTCACATTTGGAACTACCAAATCAACAGTGGCAAAATGATTTTCATGGCTACAAATCTGTATTTCTGTATTTATAAAACGATCGGTGGAAAAAATTGTGATAGGTATACCCGCAATACCTTGTGTTGCAAAGTTTGTGAAATCAATTGTGCTACAGCCATCTGAAAGACTAACTATGAAACAAAATGAAAACCAAAATAAGATTAATAGACATTCACTAATCCACAAGAGGATCCATTAAAATAATTAGGAATTTAACTTTTTCATCACCTGTAGATCCCTCTGTTTGTATAGGAGGTCCTTTATTTCGTTGGCTTGCTTCACGACGTTTTCTACTTTTCTCGTTTTTTTGTTCAACGGTCATCGCGGCATATCTTTCCCTTTCCCTTTGCCTCTTACGTTCCTTAGCATCGACATTTGGACCAAGCCTTTTCGATCCATTTTCATCAGCTACAATATAAAATTGTGTATTAGTGTTACCCTTAATACTACGTTTCAAACGTTAATCGGCACGCGTGTAATAACCTTTACCTATAGTAATGGTGTTTGAGATGTTTGTCAATGGTGTGCGTCCATCATTATGTTCCATCTGATCTGTTTCTGTTGGTTCTCCGTTCTCCATAAAGAAACCCTATCATGGACAGTGGAATGGCTTAGTTAAGTTTTCACACAGTACTTGAGTAAGGTCTGATTTGGTGATCAGGGACTTGTGAGGGGATCCATGGAGAGGAATTCCGCTTGCCATTCAAATAGCAAGGAGATTCCTCACACATGGATTTGAAAAGCAAGGGATTCACAGCACTAAATCAATCACCACGCTGTTGCTACCATACAAATTCAGGTCTCACATACATCCATCCTCAGGCGAGCCGAGTGCTTATATAATCTGAACGGTATTGACCTGTGTCTACCTAACCACATTTTACAAGCAACAAAGTGTAATAGTGCATTTGATCTGGTTGTGATTTGTTCCTTCACCCAATTCAAATATTTCTTTTGGTAACATTTCCTTCTTTGTTTTCCAACTTTTCCGATCAGAATTAAAGAGAGAAAGGAATCGGTGGCAATACTCTTGTGTGGGACAAGTGGAGGTGGCAAGAAACAGTGCAGGGGTGTCACACCCGGTTTTAGAAGGCAAACCGAATGCGAACCATGTACGTGCCAGGATCAGTTATTCACGTACACAGCAGTTACATAATATGGACATCATCACACAGTGCTCAAAATAGTATTAATAAGGGAAATAGTCGATTACATCATACGTCTGAGACGTCCATATAGTTCTTACAATAAATCAAAGTGCGGAAAAGAAACGTAGATAACGCGGCCTTCACAGGCAGCCGACTGGGGGGGTTGCCGCTAACCCACACCTAGAACTCATCGTAGTCTTGGAACTCCTGGAAGTCTCCTTCCACAGCTTCATCTTCGCCTGAGCAGTGGTTGCAATGCTGACAACCTGGGGGGGGGGTTTGGTGTGTAGAGCAAGGGTGAGTACACAGCAACATACTCAGCAAGTATCCTGTTTGGCTGTAGTGGACTAGCTTTATGTGGGGATAAGTCAAGCAGTTGCTTTTAGTTGGTCAGGTTATTACTTACTAGTAGAAAGCCAGGTTTTAACATTAACCCAAGTTATTAGCCCAATGTATCCTTTCCAAACGGAAAGAATACCGCTTACCAATACCATAATCGTAATCAGAACCATCAATCTCATTGTCACCTGTACCAAAGTATCTCTGATCAAGTATCACTAATCTCTGGAGCTCCCTTGGCCGCTCATAACCGCGAGCACGGCTGATATATCAGTTTCATAACACTCTGCAGAGGTTGTGCACTTTACCCACAAGCCGTGATTCCCTCTCTGGCCCGGGCTTGCAAGACCCTTATTCACTCCCGAGGTGAATGGCCAAGGATTCACTACGAAGCCTTTACAAAGATTCCCCGGGGCTGTAGCCACCCGTTAGGTTTCCTAAATGTACCGCACTCCTCCCCAAGGGACAAATCAACCTTGGCAGAGCGAGCCGCATACACCGAGCCCCATTGACGGCACGACGGCGAAGCGAACTACACCCCGGATCCTCTAATTATTCAGCTAAGGGCACCCCATTCCACCCTCATGGTTGCACTGTTTTCCCGGGCGGTCATCCATTGAACAGGTCCTTACGGAGAGGCACTCGAGAAACCGCTCCAGTCCCCTTAAATGCCACAAGTATAATCATAAATAAGAACGGGAAAACAGCGTATCATAGATAACCACATCATGTTCATTGATTAAAGTTGAGCAATAGCATCAAACTAAGCAGTAATAATCCGACCCAAATAGGTAAACAAGGACATGGATAACAAAAAGCTAGTCAATCCTTAGGTATAAATGTGTGATGCGGGAGGTGAATTAAAGAATGATTAGGACAGAGATAGGTCAAAGGACACTTGCCTCCACCAACCGACTGCTGCTCAGGGGCTTCTCCTGCGAATTCCTCGGGCTCTTCGACCGGATCGTTCTCTATGCGAGCGCAAACATACATACATCCATCCACATATTTAATACAAAAGAACAGTACACCATACAAGGGAACAAATAAAGCGAATATGCATCAAGTATGACATTTGACATTGCATTTGTTATGGTTAAAAAGAAACGGGAAAAGGGTCTCGCAGGGGGGTTAAAGTTTATGCACTAATGATTAGTTAAATTATGCACTCTAGTTTCAATAGGTTCCTAACAAAAGAATTCTGTTATATGCACTAGTGGGAACCTAATCATTTTAAGTTGATTAACATTGCACGGGATAAACAATTAACTAAATGAATCAACTAGCGCAACGAAATTCTAAATTAAACTTCTCATTTCCATAGCATGAACCATGATTAGTCTACCCAAAATAAGGTAATTATGATCACAGAAAGTAAATAAAATAAAATAAAAAAAATAAAAAAACAGGGGGGGGGCGGTTGAACCGGCCCTAGGGCGGTTGAACCGGCCGGCTGGGCGAGCGGCTGGGCCGGCCAGGGGCGCGGCCGAACCAGCGGGCAGGGGGCGGCTGGCGGGCGGCCAGGGGCCAGGGGCGGCCGAGGGCGCGGCCAGGGCGGGCCGGGGGCGCGGCTGGGCGCGGCCGGGCGGCTGGGCTGCCAAGGGGAGGGAGGAGGGGAGAGGGGAGAGGGAGGGAGGAGAGGGAAAGGGGGGGCTCACCGGCGATGGGCGGCCGACGGCGAGGGCGGCGGCCGAGCAGGGGGCGGCGGCGGTTAGGGCAGAGGGGTAGGGGCGGCGGCTTAGGGAGAGAGAGGGAAAATGAGAGGGAGAGAGAGAGGGAGAGGGAATTGGGGAAAAAAAGGGGAGGTGGGGGGGGCGGCTGGGCCTGCCAAGGCCCAAGAGGGGGGGGCGCGCAGGGGGCTTGGGCCGGCCAAGGGGCGGCTGGGCCGGCCAAGGAGCCCATGGCGCGGGAGAGAGGGAAAGGGGAAGAGGGAGAGAGAAAGAAAGAGAAAGAAAAAGAAAAGATTATTTCCCTGTTTTCGAAATCCGATCTTCCTAGATGAATGCATTTGCACTTTCAAACAATCAAAGAATGCATAGCTCGGCATGGTGCATCAAACGACATAAAGTATTTTTTTAGAGTTTTTCTTTACACGGGAATTCCAAACCGAATCCCGCTAGCTTTGGAAAAAGTCAAGGTCTAGCGAGGGCAAAAAGAAAAAGAAAAGGTAACGCCCGAATTTGGCGAGTAAAGAAAAGAAAAAATTCAACTGCAAAATTCGGGGCGTTACAAACCTATCCCCCTTAAAAGAATCTCGCCCTCGAGATTCAGGGCTGGCTAGCAAAGAGCTCTGGGTACTTGGCCACTAGATCATCTTCACGCTCCCAGGTTGCTTCTTCCTCAGAGTGGTGATTCCATCTGACTTTGCACATTCTGATGGTCTTCCTTCGGGTGACTCTGTCTGCAATCTCAAGGATCTGAGCTGGCTTCTCAACATAGGTCAAGTCCTCCTGGACCTCAAGACCTTCCACTGGCAACTGCTCTTCTGGCACACGCAAGCACTTCTTCAACTGAGACACATGAAAGACATCATGCACAGCAGACAAATTCTCTGGCAGGCTGAGCTGATAAGCCACTTCTCCACGCTTTGAGAGGATCTGGTACGGACCAATGTAGCGGGGTGCTAGCTTGCCTTTCACTCCGAATCTTCTGACTCCTCTGATCGGTGACACTTTCAGATAGACAAAGTCTCCGACTTCAAAACTCAGCTCTCTTCTTCTTGTGTCTGCATAGCTTCGCTGCCTCGATTGCGCTATCTTCAGATTCTCTCGGACCATCTTGATGTTCTCTTCGGCTTCAAGCAGAATGTCTGGCCCAAACACTTGCTTCTCTCCAGGCTGATCCCATTGCAACGGAGTTCTACAACTCCTTCCATAAAGCGCCTGAAACGGTGACATCTTCAAACTGGCCTGGTAACTGTTGTTATAGGAAAACTCTGCATAAGGCAATCGCTTGTCCCATCCGGACTGATCTTGCAACGCACAGGCTCTCAACATATCTTCGAGAATTTGATTGGTCCTTTCAGTCTGGCCATCTGTCTGCGGGTGATAAGCTGAACTGAAATTCAGATGTGTGCCCAAGGCTTCATGCAACTGCTGCCAGAAATGAGAGGTGAACTGCGTTCCTCTGTCTGACACTATCTTCTTTGGCA
Source organism: Zea mays (assembly GCF_902167145.1). Lineage (NCBI taxonomy): Eukaryota > Viridiplantae > Streptophyta > Magnoliopsida > Poales > Poaceae > Zea > Zea mays. The sequence continues at coordinate 226,206,749 of NC_050100.1, read as the reverse complement.
CACCATGAAGACAAACGATCCGAGACATATACAACTCCGCCAATACTGCACTGTTGTAGCTGGTCTTGACAGGTATGAAGTGGGCTGACTTGGTCAAACGGTCCACCACTACCCAAATAGAATCATAGCCGGCTCGAGTGCGAGGCAATCCGACTATGAAATCCATACCAATTTCATCCCATTTCCACTGAGGGATCTGCAACGGTTGCAACAATCCAGCTGGCCTCTGGTGCTCTGCCTTAATTCTTCGACAACTATCGCACTTAGCCACATGCTCTGCGATTTCCCTCTTCATTCCGTACCACCAGAATTTCTTCTTCAGATCCTGATACATCTTCTCACTACCAGGGTGAATCGAATAGGCTGTCTCATGAGCTTCCTTGAGGATCAACTCTCGAATAGACTGGACATTGGGAACACATAAGCGGTCTTTGAACCATATCACGCCTTCGGCATCTTCTCGAAAATCTTTGCCTCTGCCATCTAGAATCAATCGCCGAATCTCACTGATCTTTTCATCATTCTTCTGCGCTTCTTTGATTTCGCGCTCTAAGGTAGGTTCCAACTCGACTGTGACTCCTCGCGAATTGTTCAGAAACCCGAGACTCAACCTGTCGAACTCCTTGGCCAACTCATAAGGCATCGGGCGAGCGACCATCAGATTGACTTGACTCTTTCTGCTCAAAGCATCTGCCACTACGTTTGCTTTGCCTGGATGGTAATGAATCTCCAACTCATAGTCTTTGATCAACTCTAACCATCTTCGTTGCCTCATGTTCAACTCTGACTGAGTGAATATGTACTTCAGACTCTTGTGATCTGTGTAAACATCGCATTTCTGTCCATACAGATAGTGCCTCCATGTCTTCAGTGCGTGAACCACTGCTGCCAACTCTAGATCATGGATTGGGTAGTTCTTCTCATGAACCTTCAGCTGTCGGGACGAGTAAGCCACAACTCTTCCCTCTTGCATCAACACACATCCCAAACCTGTATAACAAGCATCACAATACACCGAGAAGGGCTTGTGCACATCAGACAAGACTAGGACAGGCGATGTAGTCAACTTCTCTTTCAGCGCTTCAAAGGCCTCTTGACATTTCTGGGTCCATTTGAACTCAACCTTGTTGCCTAGCAACGCTGTCATTGGCTTCGCAATCTTCGAAAACCCTTCAATGAATCGTCGATAGTATCCGGCCATTCCAATGAAGCTCTTGATTCCTCGAGCATCCGTTGGCGCTTTCCAGTTCAGAATGTCTGTCACTTTCTTCGGATCCACAGCCAATCCTTCCTTGTTGATTATGTGACCCAAGAACAGGACTTCGCTGATCCAGAACTCACACTTGCTCAACTTTGCGTACAACTGGTGCTCTCGCAATCTCTGCAATACCATCCTCAAATGATCTGCGTGCTCTTCTTCGCTTTGGGAATAAATCAGAATGTCATCAATGAATTCCACCACAAACTTATCAAGGTAATCCATGAATACACTGTTCATCAGATTCATGAAGAACGCTGGTGCATTGGTCAAACCAAAAGACATCACTGTGAACTCATACAAACCATACTTGGTAATGAATGCCGTCTTCAGAATGTCCGAAGGTCGGATCCTGAGCTGATGATAACCTGACCTCAGATCAATCTTGGAGAACACACTGGCTCCTCTCAACTGGTCGAACAGATCTTCTATTCTGGGCAAGGGATACTTGTTCTTGATCGTGACCTCATTCAAAGCTCGATAATCGATGCACATCCTCTTGGTGCCATCTTTCTTTTCCACAAATAAGACAGGGGCGGCCCAAGGCGAGGTGCTTGGCCGGGTGTAACCTTTCTCTGACAGCTCATCAATCTGCTTCTTAAGCTCAACCAACTCTGGTCCGGATATTCTGTAAGCTCTCTTAAAGATGGGGGCGGTTCCAGGAAGAAGCTCTATGGCAAACTCAACTTTCCGCTCTGGTGGCATACCCGGTAAATCCTTTGGAAACACATCTGGGAATTCAGACACAACCTTGATACTCTCAATTGGATCTGCTTCACTGCTATCGACAGCCATCTGATAACAACTTCCTTTCTTCGGCTCAGGTGGGACTAACTCGGTCACCACTTCCTTTCCTAGTGGGGACACCAACTTGATTGTCCTTTTATCACAACTGATAACTGCCTGATACTTATCTAACCAATTCATCCCTAGGATGACATCTATTCCCTGAGTACCCATTACTATAAGGTTGGCGGGAAACGCTATCCCCCTTATTTCCACACTTATATTTAAACAAATGCTATCAGCTCGAATTCTACCACCAGCTGAGTCAATTTGAATGGGGGTTGACATGGTAGTAGTTGGAAGATTATGTGCTTCTACCCATGATGTAGTAATGAAAGAATGCGTTGCTCCAGTATCAAATAACACTTCTGCAATATGGGAGTCGACTGGGAACATACCTACTATCATGCCGGGGGTCTCCTGAACTGCTTCAGCCTCCAAGTGATTCAATCTTCCATGATTATAGCGCTGTTGAGGGCGGTTGCCTGCTCCAGGCTGAGACACATTCTGCTTTGCTGGGGCATTGGGGCCTGACTGCTGCTGGGCTGCCTTCTTCGGACATTGCATCACCCAATGGCCCTGCTCTCCACAGTGGAAACATGCCCTGTTTCCAACCTGAGCTGGTGCTGCCTGACTGTTCTGCTGGTTTGCTGGGGCAGGAAGACGGGGTGCTTGCTGATTCTGCCTTTGAAACTGACCTCCTGACTGATTGCTCTGACGGTTCTGGTACTGATGCTGAGGATACTGCCTTTGGAACTGCTGATGCTGCTGACGCTGCTGAGGTGGACGCTGGTTCTGCCTGAACTGCTGAGGTTGATTGCCTGAAAAACGAGGGCGGCTGCTGCTTCCAGGCTGGGGTCCACTGATCTTGCGTTTACGATCTTCCATCTCCTTACGCTTTCTCTCTGTCATGATTGCTCTGTCACTCAGGTGCTGGAATGTCGGGAAGGTGTGATTCATCAGTTGATACTGCAGGGGGTCGACCAAGCCTCTCAGAAAACGGTATTGTCGCTTGGCGTCAGTGTTGACATCCTCAGGAGCATAGCGAGACAATTGCAGAAACCTGTCTCGATACTCACTGACAGATGATGACCCTTGCTTAAGGGCCAGGAACTCCTCCTTCTTCACTGTCATCAGACCTGCAGGCACGTGGTACTGACGAAAGCTACCTCTGAATTCTTCCCAGGTGATGGTGTCGGGGTTGGCATGGGTGGCGAGGTAAGACTCCCACCATGATTGGGCTGCTCCTCTCAACAGACGGGGACCATACAAGACTTTCTCCCTGTCATCACACTGAGCGGTATGCAACTCCCGCTCCACAGTGCGCAGCCAATCTTCAGCATCCATGGGGTCAGAAGAGTGAGCGAACATTGGGGGATGACCTCTCATGAATTCAGCACGCTTGTCTCTGGGCATCTGAGGCATCTGAGGCTGGGGTGGTGCTTGCTGCTGTTGCTGCTGCTGCTGCTGCTGAATGGCGGCCAGAGTCTGACCGATGGCCTGAACTGCCTGAGTCTGCATCAGAAACATCTGCTCGATCGACATCGGGGGCGGGGGTGGCAGCTGCTGCTGCTGGGGCGCCTCATCTTGTTGACCGGCTTGCTCCTGCTGAGCACGCCTTCCTCCTCTGCGCCTGTTCTCTGACATCTGCAGAATGCAACCACACATCAGAACTGATCTGGCAAATCTTGCAGCATAAGAAAAGAGTATAGAATTCTTCAACAGCACTGAGCAGGTGAGCATCTTCACTGATCTCCAACACAGACCACACAGCTTCTCAGATCAAGAGGAAAGTGGAATAAAAGGTTTCCCAACTATATAACTAACTCCATTAACATAATATGTAAACCAAAATGCAGGGGATACCCACACTCTGGTGACAATCATTACAAAGATCCAAACCAAACATAGTTCATCATGACAAACATAAATGCACAGGATATAGCAAACTACCCTGTCTAACTAAGACTAACTAAGACCGAGATTAATGCTAAGACTGAAGCTTCTATGCATATATTTCGTATTAATTACAAGATCCAACTCTAGCGATCTATGGTTCTAGATTTATCTTGGTCTTGCAGTCGGGATTGCCATAAGGCTGGTGTCCACGCTGAGGTGAGCGGTACGGGTGCTGAGTCCCGACGGGAGCGGGGGAACCACCATCCAGATGACGACGTTCCGCGCGCTCAGCCCGCAGCAGGGCGATCTCAGCACGAGCCCTACTCAGCTCGTCTAATGCATGGTCCAGCTCCGTGTTTAGCACGGCGGCTAGGTTGACTGTGCTGCTCAACCTAGGATTGCCCTCACCGACAGGTGAGACAATCACGCCTCCTGTGCTGCCAGATGGACGGCGGGGGTAATACTTCAGGTCAAGACCGTCAGCTGCCCCACCGAAAACCGATCAGTAGTGCGAAAGCGCACGCCGTGCAGCATCTTGCATGGCTGCCTCAGCTGAGTCCCGTTCAGAGATAGAATAGTGCTCTGAGCAGGCCTCTGCACCCTGGAGACTGTCCTCCGGGCAGCGCACCAAGCAAGTCGCCTCCCAGCGGTCCGGGTAGACCCCGCGACTATGCTGGTAGACCACACAGCGATACTCGACGGACCAAGTATGCCGGTCAAATGCCCGACGTAGCAGGGTGTCGAGCGCATAGTGGAAGTGACACCCGCGAGCAGCGTCGCGAGTGATGGGTCGAGCAACCCATCCTTCCGGCTCAGGGTTAGCAGAGAAGTCGGTGTCGTGGCTCGAGCTGTCGTCGCCATCTCCGTCGTCTGGGTCTCCTCCAGCAGCTACTCCAGAAGCTGGGGCGCCCAGTGGTGGTGCAGGGGGCGCCTCCAGAGGAAGCACAGGAGAGCAGCTCCTCACAGACTCTATCTCCTGGTGGAGCGAGAAAGAAGAGCCCTGCTGCTCCTGTCGTCGACGTTCCTGCTCCTCACGCAGGCGGTGGTGTAGTCTCTCCAAGTGGCTGGACTGTCTGGCCACGGGACGGCGAAGCGGACGCTCAGCAAGGCGGGAGGGTAAGAAGGGGATGACGGACTTTCGTGCAGTGTGTCTAAGTCGAGCCATCTACAAAAGACATCGCAAGCAAAAGGGTGAGAACAGAATTAATATGACCAGCAAGTAATAAGTAAATGAAGGATCAGAATGAAACACAATTTTTTAGCAAGGTATAATATATAGTAGAACATAGGTTTGGTCGGTAGGACCAACTTTTGAAGAGATATCAAAGTCAAGGTAGGGACAGAGGTCTATAATCCTTAGAACGACCATTCTACTCTAGGTTAGCGGTCCTACAGTCAGCCTGGCTTTGATACCACTTATGTCACACCCGGTTTTAGAAGGCAAACCGAATGCGAACCATGTACGTGCCAGGATCAGTTATTCACGTACACAGCAGTTACATAATATGGACATCATCACACAGTGCTCAAAATAGTATTAATAAGGGAAATAGTCGATTACATCATACGTCTGAGACGTCCATATAGTTCTTACAATAAATCAAAGTGCGGAAAAGAAACGTAGATAACGCGGCCTTCACAGGCAGCCGACTGGGGGGGTTGCCGCTAACCCACACCTAGAACTCGTCGTAGTCTTGGAACTCCTGGAAGTCTCCTTCCACAGCTTCATCTTCGCCTGAGCAGTGGTTGCAATGCTGACAACCTGGGGGGGGTTTGGTGTGTAGAGCAAGGGTGAGTACACAACAACATACTCAGCAAGTATCCTGTTTGGCTGTAGTGGACTAGCTTTATGTGGGGATAAGTCAAGCAGTTGCTTTTAGTTGGTCAGGTTATTACTTACTAGTAGAAAGCCAGGTTTTAACATTAACCCAAGTTATTAGCCCAATGTATCCTTTCCAAACGGAAAGAATACCACTTACCAATACCATAATCGTAATCAGAACCATCAATCTCATTGTCACCTGTACCAAAGTATCTCTGATCAAGTATCACTAATCTCTGGAGCTCCCTTGGCCGCTCATAACCGCGAGCACGGCTGATATATCAGTTTCATAACACTCTGCAGAGGTTGTGCACTTTACCCACAAGCCGTGATTCCCTCTCTGGCCCGGGCTTGCAAGACCCTTATTCACTCCCGAGGTGAATGGCCAAGGATTCACTACGAAGCCTTTACAAAGATTCCCCGGGGCTGTAGCCACCCGTTAGGTTTCCTAAATGTACCGCACTCCTCCCCAAGGGACAAATCAACCTTGGCAGAGCGAGCCGCATACACCGAGCCCCATTGACGGCACGACGGCGAAGCGAACTACACCCCGGATCCTCTAATTATTCAGCTAAGGGCACCCCATTCCACCCTCATGGTTGCACTGTTTTCCCGGGCGGTCATCCATTGAACAGGTCCTTACGGAGAGGCACTCGAGAAACCGCTCGAGTCCCCTTAAATGCCACAAGTATAATCATAAATAAGAACGGGAAAACAGCGTATCATAGATAACCACATCATGTTCATTGATTAAAGTTGAGCAATAGCATCAAACTAAGCAGTAATAATCCGACCCAAATAGGTAAACAAGGACATGGATAACAAAAAGCTAGTCAATCCTTAGGTATAAATGTGTGATGCGGGAGGTGAATTAAAGAATGATTAGGACAGAGATAGGTCATAGGACACTTGCCTCCACCAACCGACTGCTGCTCAGGGGCTTCTCCTGCGAATTCCTCGGGCTCTTCGACCGGATCGTTCTCTATGCGAGCGCAAACATACATACATCCATCCACATATTTAATACAAAAGAACAGTACACCATACAAGGGAACAAATAAAGCGAATATGCATCAAGTATGACATTTGACATTGCATTTGTTATGGTTAAAAAGAAACGGGAAAAGGGTCTCGCAGGGGGGTTAAAGTTTATGCACTAATGATTAGTTAAATTATGCACTCTAGTTTCAATAGGTTCCTAACAAAAGAATTCTGTTATATGCACTAGTGGGAACCTAATCATTTTAAGTTGATTAACATTGCACGGGATAAACAATTAACTAAATGAATCAACTAGCGCAACGAAATTCTAAATTAAACTTCTCATTTCCATAGCATGAACCATGATTAGTCTACCCAAAATAAGGTAATTATGATCACAGAAAGTAAATAAAATAAAATAAAAAAAATAAAAAAAACAGGGGGGCGGTTGAACCGGCCCTAGGGCGGTTGAACCGGCCGGCTGGGCGAGCGGCTGGGCCGGCCAGGGGCGCGGCCGAACCAGCGGGCAGGGGGCGGCTGGCGGGCGGCCAGGGGCTAGGGGCGGCCGAGGGCGCGGCCAGGGCGGGCCGGGGGCGCGGCTGGGCGCGGCCGGGGGCGCGGCTGGGCGCGGCCGGGCGGCTGGGCTGCCAAGGGGAGGGAGGAGGGGAGAGGGGAGAGGGAGGGAGGAGAGGGAAAGGGGGGGGGGGGGCTCACCGGCGATGGGCGGCCGACGGCGAGGGCGGCGGCCGAGCAGGGGGCGGCGGCGGTTAGGGCAGAGGGGTAGGGGCGGCGGCTTAGGGAGAGAGAGGGAAAATGAGAGGGAGAGAGAGAGAGGGAGAGGGAATTGGGGAAAAAAAAGGGGAGGTGGGGGGGCGGCTGGGCCTGCCAAGGCCCAAGAGGGGGGGGCGCGGAGGGGGCTTGGGCCGGCCAAGGGGCGGCTGGGCCGGCCAAGGAGCCCATGGCGCGGGAGAGAGGGAAAGGGGAAGAGGGAGAGAGAAAGAAAGAGAAAGAAAAAGAAAAGATTATTTCCCTGTTTTCGAAATCCGATCTTCCTAGATGAATGCATTTGCACTTTCAAACAATCAAAGAATGCATAGCTCGGCATGGTGCATCAAACGACATAAAGTATTTTTTTAGAGTTTTTCTTTACACGGGAATTCCAAACCGAATCCCGCTAGCTTTGGAAAAAGTCAAGGTCTAGCGAGGGCAAAAAGAAAAAGAAAAGGTAACGCCCAAATTTGGCGAGTAAAGAAAAGAAAAAATTCAACTGCAAAATTCGGGGCGTTACAAGGGGTGAGGGGTATTTCATAAAATTGTTTAGTTTATGTTGTTTTCCGTTATTTAGTTATATCTCATTTCTTGTAGCCACTGATTAAAGTCTTCTTCTGCTGTTACCAAAAGAAAACACATGGAACGATTTGGTGTACGTGCAAAGTACATGACTCTAGATCCAGCAAAGAACAGATACATCAAATACATTCGAAATATTAGAGCTATCCAGGAATACCTATGCAACCGAGCTGACAAGCATCTTGTGCCGAAGATCAACAATACCAATGTTGACCAGAGCGTGGCTGCTATACATGCAACAGTCTTCAGCTGTCTTTGCAGGCGAGCAACAATACCAATCTGTGGTATGTCTCACCGACGACAAACTGAGAATAATTTGAGTTCTTAATGGCACACAAGCATAAAGAACAGCAAGAACAAAGGAACACAGAATCAGAGAAAAAAACAAGAGTTTATATATTCACTGTTCTCTCTTTGTTTCTGGAGTTACATCTGTTCTTTTCGTTTTTGAGTGACCTCTGATCTTTTTGTTTATTGAGTTACATCTGTAGTCTGTAGAGAGTGACCTTTTATTTACAGCAAAGGACGCAAGGGTAAATACACATTACTGTGTGTACTTCTCAGTTTCTCCCCTCTAACTAATTTTGCCACCCTCGGAGTCATCTGTTCACATTTTTTTTATATACTGATTTTACAACACTCTCAGATAGGGCTGTGGTTAGAATGTTTCAAGAGAATTAAACAAAGGGATATGGTTTAGTCAGTAAATAAACTGAAAGCTTAAAGAACAGATAGGGGTGATCAGGATTACCTACAGATTTGGAGACTGTTTGCACAAAATATTACGGGAATTCAAATTTTCGCACAAAATATTTAATTATCATTTGCACGGTCAAAAACTTCACAAAATATCTCTTATTAAACCCATGTCATAGGTATTACAAACAAGATTCATAGACATACAAGTTTGCCTCTTGTTGCGTTTGGTTGCTCAATAACAGTACGACACGTATTCTATCAAATCTCTCTACGCCTAAACATAGTCCCAATTATTGCTCTTTGCGAATTATTAGAACCTATCTACGCCTTTGTTCTTCAAGAAATGTAACAGCAAACTGACGGTTGTTCCGCGCCACCAAAGCTTTTTGGATTGCTGCAATGAATGCCACAATTAATCACATCTACACGTAGTTCATGATATAATGAGAACAATCACGATTTAAATGTAACTAATTTTTTAGAATATACTTACGTCCAAAATGATGGGTGTTGTGATGGAACGGATTGAAGTGTATTGCGGTATGATCCGAAGATTCGAGGCACTCTAGAATTACACATTTAAATCTCCGTTACGAATCATTATAAAGCAAAACTTAGTGACAGGTGTTTTGAAAGGCGTAAAGACAAGTTGTACCTTGTCTTCTGAACCGTCTAAACATAGTCCCAATTATTATGCCATAATCCTCCTTAGCCAACGCCCAGCGGAGTGCATTTTTGTTCAGTAGGTCACCCCAAACTTTAATGATATGTAAATATCCCCTACGACAATGATTTTAGTAAGAATAGGTTAGTAATATTTAGATTTGAATATATAACTCGACAATTAACAGAATATACCTAGCATCCATTATAACAATCTTTCTGAAAGGGCCCCACATTGTGCGATGTATTGTATCCAAGTGGACTACAACAGCCATAATGTCTACAAAAATAACAGTTTATAATTGGATTAATACTGAATTTTGTGTAAACGATATATTAATAATATTAAGAGTTCGATATATTCTTACCGACTAAAGTCCTGTTTGGCAACTCGGCAATATCAACAAGGTTCAATAGTATTTGTTTTGGGAATGGCGCCATCTGAATTGGAACAGTGTATGGCTCCACGATAGTTTGTTGGTCAAGACACAATTCCATGGGACCATTTAGATGACGAAAATTAAATTCACCCGGATGAAGACTGAACTTCACATTATGCATCTTGTAAACATGCTTTTCATGGAGCAAATTGTCGAAATGTTTGACTGTCTCATACATATATGTTATGGCCTCGATCTTGGCTCCCTAATAGTATTTCAGTAGGAGATGAGGCCATGGTATGAATATCGTGTAACTTTGAAAATGAAACTTAAAGAATTGTTGGCTTACATTGATGTCAGACAAAACGAAATGTTGTCTATCACGAAAACGTGGTTCAATCGGGAATTTAACTTCGACCCGAGCGACAATACTGTATTTCCGCGGAAGCCCATAAAAATCTTCATCACGGTAGTCGTCGAACAATCTGAAGCTATATTAAACATACGACTAAATAATGGTCATAACTTTGATAGACAAATTTTGTGTAAATATATTTATAATAACTTACATAGGCATCCGTTTTAGGCGGTCAGCTGCGACTCTTTCACGGTTCAATACGACCGGTTCCATCAAAACCTTGTAGCCTTTAACATAATTTAAAATTTAAAATTAAATGGAACACATGTCATACTTTCGCGGATCAATATTTTATTGTTGTCTAATGGTTCATGAAAATATATATCATGCCTCGACAGTTGAGAATCAAAATTTAATTCAAACAAATAGTTCACTGAATATTGTGAGTATGGATGAAGCCTCTACAGGTGAGAATCAAAACTTAATTCAAACAAATAGTTCTCTTAATTCAAACAATTTGTGCAGGTGTACAATCGTTCTCTGTTAACTGATAAGAGGTTGAGATGGAGATGGATGAAGAGGAGATGCAACTTGTTGAAGAAGGAATGCGGGCATCCATGATGAAATATGACCTGAACAGGAGAAAATCAGTCCGCAGTTTCAAGGTAATTGAGGATGTTGGTACTGAAGATCCCATTGAAGCACCGACTTTCTAAACAACAACTATTATAGATTTGGAGGTGCTTGTTACTAAAGTCTGCTACACATTAGATTTTGCAGACAGAGGTCTCTTTCAATTATCAGCTACCTGGGTGCATTCTTCAATGCTAGATGTTCGATAACATGTTCGTGGTGTACGGGTCTTTCGGTACAAGTATTTTATTTTAAAGGAGGGAGAGCAAGGATATATAGCCTTGAGACCCCATACAGATAGCTGCACAAATATGTGTGCACAAAAAAGCATGAATTATTGTTCTGATTTATAGTAGTAGAGATTAGCATCAACCGATATATACCGGAAGAATGCATATAAACTTTATACCCCAATACAAAAGGAGGGAGAGCAAGGATATATAGCCTTGAGATCCCATACAGATAGCTGCACATATTTGTGCACAAAAAACATGAATTATTGTTCTGATTTATAGTAGTAGAGATTAGCATCAACCGATATATACCGGAAGAATGCATATAAACTTTATACCCCAATACAAACCAACAATACACACAAGCATACACGGCATTAACAACATTGCTTGTTAAGAAAAATCAACTGAAACATGATCGAAAAATGAAACAAAGTGGTATGGCAATTTACTAACATATCTCAGGTTGATGTAACAGTTGCAGCAACAAATTTGCTTGAAAGCTTACCTTGGCCTGAGAAGCTGCGGAAGCCGTCGATGCGTTGCAGCGAACCCCCGACGGTGTCCTGCCGTCCGGTCCGGGTCAACCAAACGCCTTATCCCTTCCTTCTTACAGACACCTCGCTAGATGAAACAACAAACTACTACAATGAAACCACGATACACAATTTCAGTAAACACTCTATGATCAATTTCAGTAAACAACAAACTATTTGTTAAGAATGAGTAATTTTGCAAAATAAAACACATAGGATAACTTAAGAGCTCCCCTAAGACGATACAGGAACAGTGCCTCAAATACAGGAACAAATAACTTAAGAGCTGTTTCAAATACATGAACAAATAACTTAAGAGTTGCCTCAAATACAGGAAAAAATAACTTAAGAGCTCCCCTAAAAAAAGCAAGGACTACAGCCAGTCTCAAATATAGATTACCTAAACATCCAATGCTGAATCAAAGTGCAAGGTACAACACTTAGGTAATAACTAATCCAGAGACGCAATCCGAATAAACACAAGTAAAGGAATTCGCATTGCAGCAATTATTATATATCAGCAGGAACTGGTAGAACACACGAAAAAATATGAGTAGTTGTTCATCACAAGTTACCTTGGATTTTGCCGTTGAAGGTATAGTTCTTCAAGATCACTTGGGACTTCTTTCTGTACGTTATCAGGATTACTACAAGTAAAAAACTGGTTCAAGAAACAAACTATGAACACGGAAAGAGATTTGATCCAAGGTAACTTGTGATGCCCGAGTAAACAAATTGGTTCAAGAAACAAACTGGTTCAAGAAACAAACTGGTTTAAAGCTAGCATTTTAAAGCGATGCCCGAGTAAACAAATTCCAGAATTCCTAGTTCAGATTATAACTCATAGTTCAAGTAAAAGAGAAGTGCATAACTCATAGTTCAGACTATAACTCCTAGTTCAGAATTCCTAGTTCAGATTATAACTCATAGTTCACAGTAAACAACTAATCATATTTCAGATTATAATCCAGAGACGCAATCCGAATAAACACAAGTAAAGGAATTCGCATTGCAGCAATTATTATATATCAGCAGGAACTGGTAGAACACACGAAAAAATATGAGTAGTTGTTCATCACAAGTTACCTTGGATTTTGCCGTTGAAGGTATAGTTCTTCAAGATCACTTGGGACTTCTTTCTGTACGTTATCAGGATTACTACAAGTAAAAAACTGGTTCAAGAAACAAACTATGAACACGGAAAGAGATTTGATCCAAGGTAACTTGTGATGCCCGAGTAAACAAATTGGTTCAAGAAACAAACTGGTTCAAGAAACAAACTGGTTTAAAGCTAGCATTTTAAAGCGATGCCCGAGTAAACAAATTCCAGAATTCCTAGTTCAGATTATAACTCATAGTTCAAGTAAAAGAGAAGTGCATAACTCATAGTTCAGATTATAACTCCTAGTTCAGAATTCCTAGTTCAGATTATAACTCATAGTTCACAGTAAACAACTAATCATATTTCAGATTATAATCCAGAGACGCAATCCGAATAAACACAAGTAAAGGAATTCGCATTGCAGCAATTATTATATATCAGCAGGAACTGGTAGAACACACGAAAAAATATGAGTAGTTGTTCATCACAAGTTACCTTGGATTTTGCCGTTGAAGTTATAGTTCTTCAAGATCACTTGGGACTTCTTTCTGTACGTTATCAGGATTACTACAAGTAAAAAACTGGTTCAAGAAACAAACTATGAACACGGAAAGAGATTTGATCCAAGGTAACTTGTGATGCCCGAGTAAACAAATTGGTTCAAGAAACAAACTGGTTCAAGAAACAAACTGGTTTAAAGCTAGCATTTTAAAGCGATGCCCGAGTAAACAAATTCCAGAATTCCTAGTTCAGATTATAACTCATAGTTCAAGTAAAAGAGAAGTGCATAACTCATAGTTCAGACTATAACTCCTAGTTCAGAATTCCTAGTTCAGATTATAACTCATAGTTCAGAGTAAACAACTAATCATATTTCAGATTATAATCCAGAGACGCAATCCGAATAAACACAAGTAAAGGAATTCGCATTGCAGCAATTATTATATATCAGCAGGAACTGGTAGAACACATGAAAAAATATGAGTAGTTGTTCATCACAAGTTACCTTGGATTTTGCCGTTGAAGGTATAGTTCTTCAAGATCACTTGGGACTTCTTTCTGTACGTTATCAGGATTACTACAAGTAAAAAACTGGTTCAAGAAACAAACTATGAACACGGAAAGAGATTTGATCCAAGGTAACTTGTGATGCCCGAGTAAACAAATTGGTTCAAGAAACAAACTGGTTCAAGAAACAAACTGGTTTAAAGCTAGCATTTTAAAGCGATGCCCGAGTAAACAAATTCCAGAATTCCTAGTTCAGATTATAACTCATAGTTCAAGTAAAAGAGAAGTGCATAACTCATAGTTCAGATTATAACTCCTAGTTCAGAATTCCTAGTTCAGATTATAACTCATAGTTCAGAGTAAACAACTAATCATATTTCAGATTATAATCCAGAGACGCAATCCGAATAAACACAAGTAAAGGAATTCGCATTGCAACAATTATTATATATCAGCAGGAACTGGTAGAACACACGAAAAAATATGAGTAGTTGTTCATCACAAGTTACCTTGGATTTTGCCGTTGAAGGTATAGTTCTTCAAGATCACTTGGGACTTCTTTCTGTACGTTATCAGGATTACTACAAGTAAAAAACTGGTTCAAGAAACAAACTATGAACACGGAAAGAGATTTGATCCAAGGTAACTTGTGATGCCCGAGTAAACAAATTGGTTCAAGAAACAAACTGGTTCAAGAAACAAACTGGTTTAAAGCTAGCATTTTAAAGCGATGCCCGAGTAAACAAATTCCAGAATTCCTAGTTCAGATTATAACTCATAGTTCAAGTAAAAGAGAAGTGCATAACTCATAGTTCAGATTATAACTCCTAGTTCAGAATTCCTAGTTCAGATTATAACTCATAGTTCAGAGTAAACAACTAATCATATTTCAGATTATAACTCATAGTTCAAGTTTATTTCTAAATCAAATTCCAGAATTCCTGAAACAAACTATGATACAAGGAAAGAGAAGTGCATGAAGCGGTGATGCGTCTGACCCGTGCGCCAGAAACAAACTATGAACACAAGAAACAAACTATGATACAAGAAACAAACTATGAAACACTGACCTTCAGCACTGTGACGTTAGCGACCCGTGGAATCTTGAGGGCGATGCTCCGAGAGAAAAAACGGATGCGTCCAAGGAGGATGCTACGAGAGAAAAAAGGGACCCGTGGATTCACTGGCGTCTGGAATTCTTGAGGGTGGATGGAAATAAAGGGACCCGTCGCTTCACTGGCGTCTGTAATTTTTGAGGGCGGATGGAAAGTCCATTCAAGGGAGGTCTGCCTTCCATTGACGGACCTGAGCGGAGATCTCTGACATTCCATCCGCGTCCATGATAGAGGAGGAGGTTGCGGATCCCGGGATTTGGCCACGGACCTTCCATCCGCGTCCTCCATCCGCGTACGGTGACCTTCCATCCGCGTACGCTCAATCAAGGACCTTCCAGCGGGCGTGCGGGCGTGAGGGCCTTCCATTCTCCGCTGCGGGGCGGGCACCTTCCAGCGGCAGCGGACCTGATATCGCGGCGTGCTCGCGCGCGGATGGAAAGGAATCGCGGCGTGCTCGCGTGCGGCGTGCTCGCGTGCGGCGGATTTGGCGCGGCGGATGGCGGCCGCGGATGGTGTGCTCGCGCGCGGAGGGAAACGAATCGCGGCGTGCTCGCGGCGGGCAGAACAGGGATGTGCGGGGGCGATGCGGCCGCGAGGACGGCGGCGTGATTTGCGTGCGGAGCTGGCGCGGCGGCAGCCGATCGCGGGAGGCAGAACAGCAGCTGTGCACACCTACACTAACCTCATATAGAGTAGTAGAGATTTAATATTGTCATATAATATCGTCATAAAAATGCTACAACAATTCTTGACGGTTTTTATGATAGAAGTAAAATTTTCATCACTAAACGGGGCTACTTCATAGAAAATGTCATAAAACGAAAGAAATTGTGACGAATGTCTCTATTGTCATTGTATATTTGTCATAGAAGGTCTAAAAGGTTATAGTGAGTATGATCTTTGTTAATGAAAGGGAAATAGAGTTAACCTTTTCCCAGTATTAATTTTGGTGGTTGAATGCTCAACACAAATATTGGACTAACTAGTTTGCTCTAGATTATATGTTCTACAGGTGCACAAAGGTTCAACACAAACGAGTAAAAGATTGAAGTTAGGGATCAAATTCAAAGGAGGAAAGAAACCGAGTGTGCTCTGGTCTGGCGCACCGGATTGTCCGGTGTGCCACCGGACAGTGTCCGGTGCACCAGGACCGTACAGAGTCCAATGAGCCACTCTCGGGTTTTTTCAGGCGCACTCCGCTATAATTCACCGGATTGTCCGGTGCATCAGCGGAGTAACGGCTACCAGCGCAATGGTCGACTGCAACAGTGCCCCTGACAGATCTACAGTGCGCGGTAGAAGTCAGAACAGAGGCTAGAGGCGCACCGGACAGTGAACAGGACCTGTATGGTGCGGTACCGGAATGTCTGGTGCCACTAGAGGACAAAGCCTCCAATGGTCGACTGCTCCAATACCCTAACGGTTGGGTGACGTGCCTGGCGCATCGGACTGTCCGGTGCGCCCATCGACAGTAGCCCACCCCAAACGGTTGTTTGGTGGTTGAGGGCTATAAATACCCCCAACCACCACCACTCCATCCATCCAAGCATTCCACACATTGCATTCAATACAAGAGCAATAGACTTCACTCCAAGACACAAATCAAAGCGATCGATCCACTCAAGCGCATTAGGGCTTGTGAGAGGATCACTTGTGTTTCTTGTTGCTCTTGTTTGCTTGGTTGGCTTTCTTTTCTTTTCCTTATTACTCTCAAGTGCTTTGTAAGCAAGGCAAGAGACACCAATTGTGTGGTGGTCCTTGCGAGGTCTAAGTGACCCGTGAGAAGTAAAGAAGAAAGCTCACTCGGTCTAAGTGACCGTTTGATAGAGAGAAAGGGTTGAAAGAGACCCGATCTTTGTGACCACCTCAACGGGGACTAGGTTCCTTAGAATCGAACCTCGGTAAAACAAATCATCGTTTTCATCCGCTTTATTTTTTGGTTGATTTGTTTTCCCCTGTCTCTCGGACTCGAATTCATTTCTAACGCTAACCCCGGCTTGTAGTGTGTGCTTAAGTTTATAATTTTCAGATTCCGCCTATTCACCCCTCCTCTAGGCGACTTTTAATTAGTATCGGAGACTGGTACTTCATTAGAGTCTAACAACTCGAAGTGATGTCGGGAGGATCCGCCAAGAGGGAGATGGAAACTGGCGAGAAGGCCACAAGCCACGGGAAGGCTCCATCAAGGGAGTCCGGCGCCAAAGGCAAGGAGGAATCCCCTCCTCACATCAAGTCACATCGGAGTGGCAACAAGAAGAAAAAGATGAAGAAAATGGTCTACTACGAGACCAACTCTTCATCGCCCTCCACATCCGGCTCCGACGTGGCGTCCGTCACTTCTAAGCGCCATGAGCGCAAGAAGTATAGTAAGATGCCACTTTGTTATCCCCGCATTTCTAAGCGCGCTCCTCTACTTTCTGTTCCATTAGGCAAACCACCATATTTTAATGGTGAAGATTATTGTATGTGGAGTGATAAAATGAGGCATCACCTAACCTCACTCCATGCAATCATATGGGACATTGTTGAATTTGGAGCGCAGCTACTGTCGGCGTTTCGAGACAGGGGGTCCCTAAGCCGACGAGTGAGTGTGCTGCGTGGCCCAGCCCAGATGGGTCGAGCGCGTGGGCGAGCGCGAAGGGGGGAGAGGCGAGGTGGCCGGAGTCGAGCGTGAGAGAGGTGGAAGTCCCGCGGCCTTCGTGTTCGTCCCGCGCCCAGGTCGGGTGCGCTTGCAGTAGGGGGGTTACAAGCGTCCACGCGGGTGAGGGAAGCGAGCGGCCCCAAGAGAGCGCCTGTCCCGTCCTCGTTCCCGCGCGGCCAACCTTCTCTGAGAAGGCCCTGGTCCTTCCTTTTATAGTCGTAAGGAGAGGATCCAGGTGTACAATGGGGGGTGTAGCAGAGTGCTACGTGTCTAGCGGAGGGAGAGCTAGCGCCCTAGGTACATGCCAATGTGGCAGCCGGAGAGATTTGGGCACCCTGCTGGCGTGATGTCGTGGCTGTCGGAGGTGCGGCGGAGCCTGGCGGAGGGACAGCTGTTGGAGCGGTCGAGTCCCTGCTGACGTCGTCCTGCTTCCGTAAGAGAGCTGGGGGCCGCCGTCGTCATAGAGCTTGTGGAGCGCCATCATTGCCCCTCCGGCGGAGCTGGCCGGATGGGACGCCGGTCTTGTTCTCCATGACCCGAGTCGATTCGGGGTAGGATGATGATGGCGCTTCCTGTTGACGTGGCGGTCTGTGCCCTAGGCAGGGCGACGTGGGGGTTCCTCCGAAGCCGAGGTTGAGTCCGTCTTCTGTTGCCGTGGCCGAGCCCGAGCCATGGGGTCGGGCGAGGTGGAAGTCGTTCGGCCGAGGCCAGGGCGGAGTCCGAGCCCTGGGGTCGGGCGAAGCGGAGTTTCGTCGTCTTCTGGGTCTTAGCCCGAGTCCGAGCCCTGGGGTCGGGCGGAGCGGAGTTCGCCGTCTTCCGGGTCTTAGCCCGAGTCCGAGCCCTGGGGTCGGGCGGAGCGGAGTTCGCCGTCTTCCGGGTCTTAGCCCGAGTCCGAGCCCTGGGGTCGGGCGGAGCGGAGTTCGCCGTCTTCCGGGTCTTAGCCCGAGTCCGAGCCCTGGGGTCGGGCGGAGCGGAGTTCGCCGTCTTCCGGGTCTTAGCCCGAGTCCGAGCCCTGGGGTCGGGCGGAGCGGAGTTCGCCGTCTTCCGGGTCTTAGCCCGAGTCCGAGCCCTGGGGTCGGGCGGAGCGGAGTTCGCCGTCTTCCGGTTCTTAGCCCGAGTCCGAGCCCTGGGGTCGGGCGGAGCGGAGTTCGCCGTGGCGCCTTTGTCAAGGCCTGACTGCCGGTCAGACTCACTCTGTCGAGTGGCACTGCAGTCAGAGTGGCGCAGGCGGCGCTGTCCTTCTGTCAGACTGGCCAGTGGAGCGGTGGAGTGACGGCGGTCACTTCGGCTCTGCCGGGGGCGCGTGTCAGGATAAAGGTGTCAGGCCACCTTTGCGTTAAATGCCCCTGCAATTTGGTTAGTCGGTGTGGCGATTTAGTCAAGGTTGCTTCTGAGCGAAGCCAAGGCCTCGGGCGAGCCGGTGATGTGTCCGCCATAAAAAGGGGGCCTCGGGCGAGACGGAAGTCTCTCGAGGTCGGCTGCCCTTGGCCGAGGCTAGGCTCGGGTGAAGCGTGATCGAGTCACTCGTGTGGACTGATCCCTGACCTAATCGTACCCATCAGGCCTTTGCAGCTTTATGCTGATGGGGGTTACCAGCTGAGAATTAGGCGTCTTGAGGGTACCCCTAATTATGGTCCCCGACAGTAGCCCCCGAGCCTCGAAGGGAGTGTTAGCACTCGCTTGGAGGCTTTTGTCGCACTTTTTTGCAAGGGGACCAGCCTTTCTCGGTTGCATTTCGTTCCGGTGGGTGCGCGCGAGCGCACCCGCCGGGTGTAGCCCCCGAGGCCTCGGAGGAGTGGTTACACTCCTTCGAGGTCTTAATACCTCGCGCAATGCTTCGGCTGGTCTGGTCGTTCCCTCATGCGAACTGGCCGTAGCCCGGGTGCACGGTCGGGGTCCAAGCTCTCGGGCTGGTATGTTGACGCTGTCAACGATTTGGCCGGAGCCGGTTTTTGCGAGAGCAGCCCCCGAGCCTCTGCACAGGGCGAGAGGACGATCAGGGACAGACTCGACTTTTCACATACGCCCCTACGTCGCCTTTCCGCAAGGAGGAGGGGGGGAGTGCGCCATGTTACCCTCGATGGGCACCGAACATGGTGTCTCCGGTGAGCTGCAAGCGGGTAATCCGAGTGGACGTCCGTGCCCCGTTCGTTGGGGGTCGGCTAGGGGCCCAGAGGCACGCCCAAAAGTACCTGCGGGTGATTTGCCGGACCCGGTCCCCTGGCGACGGGGTCCGAGGGCTCGATGCCTCCCTCCGATGGGATTCCGTTACAAGATCGTTCCCGCTGGTCTCGGAAATGTCCTAGGGTACCTCGGGAGCGCAGCCCGAGCCTTGGTTATGTATCGAACGTACCCCTGGTCATCCCTCGCTCGGTGTCTGAGGCGACTGTGAACCCTTCGGGGGCCAGCCTTCGAACCCCTGATCAGTAATGGGCGCGAAGCCCGAGTAGCCTGAGGCGGCCATGGAACCCTTCGGGGGGCTGGCCTTCGAACCCCTGACCAGTAGTGGGTGTCGGGCCCACGCGATCTGAGGCGGCTGTTGAACCCTTCGGAGGGCCAGCCTTCGAACCCCTGATCAGTAGTGGGGGGCTCGGAGCCCGGTTCCTTTGCGGAGAAGGATCCCTTTCGGGATATCCCCCTTTCCCGGTCCCTGTTGCAAGAGATAGAGAAAGAGGAAAACGGAAAAGGATACGAAATCGGACGACGTGGCGTACCTTTTCTGACGCGGTTATTATGGCGAAGGCGAAGCGTCGCGCGCTCCTCCCGTCAAGGACGCCGCGTGTCCCGCCGCGGAGTAAATGCGACGGGGCGAGTGGTTGGCGGGGCGGCCGTTGCGCGCGTGCGATCCGTTCGAGGAACGGGTCACGGGCGCACCGTCTCCACGCCGTGAGAGGAGGCTCTCTTGCTGTCCCAGGATGGGACGTGAGCCTGGCTGACGACGTGACCGCTGCGCCCGCCCGCCTGCCACCGCTATTACTGCCGGTCCACTTTCGGTTGCTTTGACCGACGCGCCAGGCTGGCGCTGTTGGGTTGCCTCGAGTCGCGGCATTGGCTCCGCAACCGAAGAGGCGCGATGGTGGCACAAGTGGCGGTGCGATTGCTTGCATGCAGCAACTGGCGCGCCGGTTGCTCGACGCGTGGGCCTGGGTTCCCAAGCTGGCGTGTCAGAAGTCGGAGAAGCGCGCCCATCCGGCGCGGTTGCATGCCGCCTGCATGGCTGCCCGCCCCTTCTGCCCGTTGGTCTGGGTGAAAATGGGGGGTCGCTTGTAACCGCTGGACGGTCGTGCGCACCACGCGCGGCGGTTTGGCTTCTTCTGCCCTGAGCCGGCTTGCATGACATGCGGGACCCAGCCCCCGAGTCGCAGGGGAGGGCCTTGGAGCGTGTTGGAGAAGACTCAGCCCGTGGCGCCTGGGGGCGCACGTAGGGAGAGTTGCCTTTAAAAGGAGGGAGACTCCTTTCGGAAGGCAACCATGTCTTCTTCCTCCCTTAAGCGTCGTGTCTTCCCATCTTCCAAGCCCCCGGATGGGGGGTATCCGCCGCCTTTCCGCCTCCTCGTTGGAGGAACGCAACTCCATGGGAGTTGGTACCTCTCAGCCATCGTTCGGCTTCAAGGATTTTCATCACGCAGCCCGGTCGCACCCCTTCACCGGCGGTCACCCGAGATGGCGGCCTCCGGCTTGATGGTGGGGGAAAGCGAGCCGGGCTGCGGCCTCTGCCCCTCCCTCAGCCTCAAGGATTTTCATCACCAAGGCTGGGGAGGGGAGAGTGCTGAGTTGGGGTCGGCCCCTGCGTGGGCGGTGGCCCGCTCCTTCACTCAGTGATGGGGGGAGAAGCGGGTATTGCCCGTGGCGTCCGGCAGCTGCAGCGTGCCCGGTCTTCAGCCGCGAGTGGCTTCGGGGCCGCTCACGGCGCCGGCGTCCGCCATGGCAGCTGGAAGAGGTTCTTCCGCCGGCGCGGCGGCCGGGACCGGCCACGGGCTGACCTCCAACTTCTCGGCCTTCTGCCCGTCCTTGCCTCACAAGTTTTGGCATGGGTGGGGGCCTCCTGGCAGCGGCATCGACCCTGAGGTCAGTGCTGCCGCTGTTCGGCCCCCCGGAGCAGAAGTCGTCGTTGTCGCCGCTGCCGGAGCAGGTGACGGCGCGCCGTTCGTCGGCCTTCCGTCGCTCCGCAGGCCTCCCCCCTCGGAGTGGGGTTGTTCGTGCCTGCGGAGGGGGGAACCGGAGTTCCGTTGGTAATGGCATCTCGAATGCTAGTGTTTTTTGTTCATCGTGGCTGTCGGGGCCTGAACATGTATGTAATTTCGGCACGGAGCCGTGTTTTTTCCTCATTTTCGAGCACTAAGTCTCGCCTGTTGATTATCTGAACCGCTTTACCAAGCATGAGTCGCCCCGTGTCAAGGTGATGGGTGAGGTATCCGTATCCCGGAGGCGTAGGAATCCCTCGGCCCGTTCGGCCTTGTTGCCTGGGGCTTCTCTAGCTTAGTTAAAGAGACCCCTCGGCCGCCCTTCGGTGGACCGAGGCCAGGGGTAGCGATATCAGTATGAATAGAGGCGGAGTTGGCTCGAGAATGGGAACTTGGTTGGCCGGAGCCTAGTCGTGTTGTCCGTCAGCGGAGCCGACGCCAAAGTCGATCAGTCGAGGCCTCGGGTCGGGCTGGCGCCCTTGGAAGCCGATTGACCGAGGCCCCAGGGGTAACCGGTTGAGCCGCCTGCTCGGGCCGGATTCCCGGAGGAGTCCCTGGACCGCGTCGCCGCCCGAGGCTGGGTCGGACTTTGCTAAAGACGTCGTCGGTGCCGAGGGTGCTACGGCTCCCTTCAGCGTGAAGACCCGAGCCTGCAGGATCAGATCATCTTGTAGCGTGTGCTTTCTGCGGCCGCCGAGGCCAGAAAAACACACCCTCGCCGCGCTTGCGAAGCTGCGTCTTTTTTTTTCTCTTGTTTCGAGCATCTGGACTCTGTCGGTAACAGGGATGTTTGTGTGAGCGAGAGTTGCTTTTCGCGGAAGGGACGAGTGAGGTATCCGTATCCCAGAGGCGTGGGAATCCCTCGGCTCGGTCGGCCTTGCCGCTTACGCGTACTTTCACCCGTCCATGAGGCCCTGTCCCCGACTTAGTCGAGAAAGCTTGAAGGACTGCTTCGGCAGGAGAGCTTCCGAACGTGAAGACTTGTTCGGTCCACGGAGTCGCTTTATCCGAGCGCAAGTTACTTATCGCAGAAGGTGATGAGTGAGGTATCCGTATCCCGGAGGCGTAGGAGTCCCTCGGCTCGGTCAGCCTTGGCTGCTTACGTGTACTCCGTCGTTTCCAGGATCCGCTTTCCGAGGTAGTCAAGAAGCACGAAAGAAATCCTGCTAAAAAGAGATCCTTTTTCGAGGAAAAATTCGACGCAGAGGGGGTCTCCCCCCTTTTAGCCCCCGAGGGAGGGTCGGGCTTTGCCGAGGCTAGGCCGACCCTTCCTTGACGACTAAACTTTGCGTAGGTGCGAGGTATATGAACAACTTGAAAACATCTTAAGGGTAGAAGCGACGTAGCTGTTTGATGTTCCAAGCGTTGCCGTAGATTTCGCCTTGATTGTTGGCCAGCTTGTATGTTCCGGGCTTCAGAACTTTGGCGATGACGAATGGCCCTTCCCAGGGGGGCGTGAGCTTGTGCCTCCCTCGGGCGTCTTGCCGCAGCCGAAGCACCAGGTCGCCCACCTGGAGTTCTCGGGACCGGACCCCTCGGGCGTGGTAGCGTCGCAGGGACTGTTGGTACCGCGCCGAGTGTAGTAAGGCCCTGTCCCGAGCTTCCTCCAGCTGGTCCAGCGATTCCTCTCGGCTAGCTTGGTTGCTTTGTTCGGTGTAGGCCCTCACCCTCGGGGAGCCGTATTCCAGGTCAGTGGGCAAGATAGCTTCAGCCCCGTAGACCAGGAAAAACGGCGTGAAGCCCGTGGCGCGACTCGGCGTCGTCCTTAGGCTCCAGACCACCGAGGGGAGTTCCTTCATCCATCGCTTGCCGAACTTGTTGAGGTCGTTGTAGATCCGAGGCTTGAGCCCTTGTAGAATCATGCCGTTGGCACGCTCTACTTGCCCATTCGACATGGGATGAGCCACGGCGGCCCAGTCCACCCGGATATGGTGATCCTCGCAAAAATCCAAGAATTTTTTGCCGGTGAACTGGGTGCCGTTGTCGGTGATGATGGAGTTCGGGACCCCGAAGCGATGGATGATGTTGGTGAAGAACGCCACCGCCTGCTCGGACCTGATGCTGTTCAGAGGTCGGACCTCGATCCACTTGGAGAATTTGTCGATGGCAACCAGCAGGTGCGTGTAGCCCCCGGGCGCCTTCTGCAAGGGACCGACGAGGTCCAGACCCCATACAGCGAAGGGCCAGGTGATGGGTATTGTCTGCAGAGCCTGAGCGGGCAGGTGTGTCCGCTTCGCATAGAATTGGCACCCTTCGCAGGTGCGGACAATTCTAGTGGCGTCAGCCACCGCCGTTGGCCAGTAGAAGCCTTGCCGGAAAGCATTTCCGACAAGGGCTCGGGGCGCTGCGTGGTGGCCGCAAGCCCCCGAGTGTATTTCTTGCAGCAGTTCCCGACCTTCGGAGATGGAGATGCATCGCTGGAGTATGCCCGAGGGGCTGCGATGGTAGAGCTCCTCTTCGTCGCCCAGCAAGACGAATGACTTGGCGCGTCGCGCTACCCGCCGAGCCTCGGCTTGGTCGAGGGGTAGCTCTCCTCGGCAGAGATATTGCAGGTACGGGGCCTGCCAATCTTGATCTGGCGTGGCCCCGCTCTGCCCTTCCTCGACGTTCAGTGCCTCGCCCTCGGGGGCCGAGGGTACCTCAGGCTGTGCCGAGGGTACCTCGGGCTGTGCCGAGGGTACCTCGGGCTGAGCCAAGGGTACCTCGGGCTCAGGCGCGTCGTCGAGCTTGACGGAGGGTTGATGCAGATCCCGGGAGAAGACGTCCGGGGGGACTGTCGTTCGCCCCGAGGCTATCTTAGCCAGCTCGTCTGCGGTTTCGTTGTAGCGCCGAGCGATGTGGTTGAGCTCGAGCCCGAAGAACTTGTCTTCCAGGCGCCGAACCTCTTCGCAGTAGGCCTCCATCTTCGGGTCGCGGCAGTGGGAGTTCTTCATGACTTGGTCGATGACGAGCTGCGAATCACCGCGGGCGTCGAGGCGTCTGACCCCTAGCTCGATGGCGATCCGCAATCCGTTGACCAGAGCTTCGTACTCGGCCACATTGTTGGACGCCGGGAAATGGAGGCGCAGCACGTAGCGTAAGTGCTTTC
Source organism: Zea mays (assembly GCF_902167145.1). Classification (NCBI taxonomy): domain Eukaryota; kingdom Viridiplantae; phylum Streptophyta; class Magnoliopsida; order Poales; family Poaceae; genus Zea; species Zea mays. Next base: position 226,182,013 of record NC_050100.1, on the reverse strand, counting down.
CGAGGGGCGAGATGAAGAGCAGGCCTGCGCCAGCCCCCGTCTTCATCAGCGACCCGTCGAAAAACATGGTCCAGAGCTCCGGTTGGATCAGAGTCGTTGGCAGCTGGGTGTCGACCCATTCGGCCACGAAATCCGCCAACACCTGGGACTTGATGGCCTTCCGAGGGGCGAACGAGATCGTTTCGCCCATAATTTCCACCGCCCACTTTGCGATCCTGCCCGAGGCCTCTCGGCACTGGATGATCTCCCCCAGGGGGAAGGATGACACCACAGTTACCGGATGAGACTCGAAGTAGTGTCGCAGCTTCCGCCTCGTCAGGATCACAGCATACAGCAGCTTTTGAACTTGTGGGTAGCGGATCTTAGTCTCGGACAACACTTCGCTGATGAAGTAGACCGGCCTCTGAACGGGCAATGCATGCCCTTCCTCTTGCCTTTCGACCACAATCGCGGCGCTAACCACCTGAGTGGTCGCGGCGACGTAGACCAAGAGGGCTTCTCCGTCCGCCGGGGGCACCAAGACAGGCACCTTTGTAAGGAGCGCCTTCAGGTTGCCGAGGGCTTCCTCAGCCTCGGGGGTCCAAGCGAAACACTCGGCCTTCCTTAAGAGGCGGTACAGAGGCAGACCTCTTTCGCCGAGGCGTGAGATGAAGCGGCTCAGGGCCGCGAGGCATCCCATGACCCTCTGTACCCCTTTTAAGTCCTTGATGGGTCCCATGCTGGTGATGGCCGCGATCTTCTCCGGGTTGGCTTCGATGCCTCGCTCGGAGACGATGAACCCTAGGAGCATGCCTCGGGGCACCCCGAAGACACACTTCTCAGGGTTAAGCTTGACTCCTTTCGCCTTGAGACACCGGAATGTCACTTCAAGGTCGGAGAGGAGGTCGGGAGCCTTCCTTGTCTTGACTACGAGGTCATCGACGCAGGCCTCGACTGTGCGACCGATGTGTTCGCTGAACACATGGTTCATGCACCGCTGGTACGTCGCGCCCGCATTCCTCAAACCGAACGGCATGGTGACATAGCAGTACATGCCGAACGACGTGATGAAAGAAGTCGCGAGCTGGTCGGACTCTTTCATCCGGATCTGGTGATACCCTGAGTAGGCATCGAGGAAGGACAGGGTTTCGCACCCAGCGGTGGAATCCACGATTTGGTCGATGCGAGGCAGAGGGTAGGGAACCTTCGGACATGCTTTGTTGAGACCAGTGTAGTCTACACACATCCGCCATTTCCCCCCTTTCTTCCTCACAAGCACAGGGTTGGCAAGCCATTCGGGATGGAATACCTCTTTGATGAACCCTGATGCCATTAGCTTGTGGATCTCTTCGCCAACCGCTCTGCGCTTCTCCTCGTCGAATCGGCGCAGAGGCTGCCTGACGGGTCGGGCTCCGGCCCGAATATCCAGCGAGTGCTCGGCGACATCCCTCGGTATGCCGGGCATGTCTGAGGGACTCCACGCAAAGACGTCGGCGTTTGCGCGGAGAAAGTCGACGAGCACTGCTTGCTATTTGGGGTCGAGCCCGGAACCGATCCGGACCTGCTTGGTGGTGTCGCCACTGGGGTCGAGAGGGACGGCCTTGACCGTCTCCGCTGGCTCGAAGTTGCCGGCGTGGCGCTTCACGTCTGGCACCTCCTTGGAGAGGTTCTCTAGGTCGGCGATGAGGGCCTCGGACTCGGCGAGGGCCTCGGTGTACTCCACGCACTCCACGTCGCATTCGAACGCGTGTTTGTACGTGGGGCCGACGGTGATGACCCCGTTGGGGCCCGGCATCTTGAGCTTCAAGTAGGTGTAGTTGGGGACGACCATGAACTTCGCGTAGCATGGCCTCCCTAGCACGGCGTGGTAGGTTCCTCGGAACCCGACCACTTCGAACGTCAGGGTCTCCCTTCGGAAGTTGGAGGGTGTCCCGAAGCAGACGGGGAGGTCGAGTCGCCCGAGGGGCTGGACGCGCTTCCCAGGGATGATCCCGTGGAAGGGCGCAGCGCCTGCTCGGACGGAGGACAAATCGACACGCAGGAGCTTGAGGGTCTCGGCGTAGATGATGTTGAGGCAGCTGCCCCCATCCATCAGGACCTTGGTGAGCCTGACATTGCCGACAACGGGGTCGACGACGAGCGGGTATTTCCCTGGGCTCGGCACATGATCGGGGTGGTCGGCCTGGTCGAAAGTGATGGGCTTGTCGGACCAGTCTAGGTAGACTGGTGCCGCCACCTTCACCGAGCAGACCTCCCGGCGCTCTTGCTTGCGGTGCCGAGCCGAGGTATTCGCCGCATGCCCTCCATAGATCATGAAGCAGTCGCGGACCTCGGGGAATTCTCCTGCTAGGTGATCTTCGTTCTTGTCGTCGTCGCGGGCCTTGCCACCCTCGGCGGGTGGCCCGGCCCTATGGAAGTGACGCCGAAGCATAACGCACTCCTCGAGGGTGTGCTTGACGGGCCCCTGATGGTAGGGGCACGGCTCCTTGAGCATCTTGTCGAAGAGGTTCGCACCTCCGGGGGGCTTCCGAGGGTTCTTATACTCGGCGGCGGCGACAAGGTCCGCGTCAGCGGCGTCGCGTTTCGATTGCGACTTCTTCTTGCCTTTCTTCTTGGCGCCGCACGGAGCAGACGCCTCGGGAGCCTCTTCCGATGGGCGGCCCTGGGGCTGCTTGTCCTTTCGGAAGATAGCCTCGACCGCCTCCTGGCCAGAGGCGAACTTGGTGGCGATGTCCATCAGCTCGCTCGCCCTGGTGGGGGTTTTGCGACCCAGCTTGCTCACCAGGTCGCGGCAAGTGGTGCCGGCGAGGAACGCGCCGATGACATCCGAGTCGGTGATGTTGGGCAGCTCGGTGCGCTGCTTCGAGAATCGCTGGATATAGTCCCGGAGCGACTCCCCCGGCTGTTGCCGGCAGCTTCGAAGGTCCCAGGAATTCCCGGGGCGCACGTATGTGCCCTGGAAATTGCCAGCGAAGGCTTGGACCAAGTCGTCCCAGTTGGAGATCTGCCCCGGAGGCAGGTGCTCCAACCAGGCGCGAGCAGTGTCGGAGAGGAACAGGGGGAGGTTACGGATGATGAGGTTGTCGTCGTCCGTTCCACCCAGTTGGCAGGCAAGGCGGTAGTCCGCGAGCCACAGTTCCGGTCTCGTTTCCCCCGAGTACTTTGTGATAGTAGTCGGGGGTCAGAACCGGGTCGGGAATGGCGCCCATCGGATGGCCCGACAGAAGGCCTGCGGACCGGGTGGTTCGGGCGAGGGACTCCGATCCTCCCCGCTGTCGTAGCGCCCCCCACGCCTGGGGTGGTAGCCTCGGCGCACCCTTTCGTTGAGGTGAGCCCGACGGTCGCGTCGATGGTGCTCGTTGCCGAGGTGGCCCGGGGCCGCAGGCGCGGTGTTGCGTGTGCGCCCGGTGTAGACCGAGGCTTCCCGCATGAATCGGGAAGTCGCGGCATGAGGTTCCGAGGGATATCCTTGCCTTCGGGATGCAGTGCTCTCGGCCCGCCGGGCCGCAGCGCCTTCCAGGAGATTCTTGAGTTCTCCCTGGATTCGCCGACCCTCGGTGGTTGACGGCTCCGGCATCGCACGGATGAGCATTGCTGCGGTTGCCAGGTTCTGACCAACCCCGCTGGATGCGGGCGGCGGCCTGATCCTGACATCGTTGGCGACGCGGTGCTGGAGACCTTGGGGCAGGTGACGTATTTCTCCGGCCAGGGGTTGGCCCACCCATGCCTGTCCGACGTTCCGACGGATCGGCTCAAGCGCTCCTGTTCCCCCGTTGAGCCTGGCCTGCGCCTCGCGGACTTGCTCGAGTTGTGGGTCGTAACCCCCCGCCGGAGCAGGGACCACAGCTAGGTCCCGTGGGATGTCGGCGCGAGGCACCGGCCTAGGGAGATCACCGTCCTCCGGCATGCCAAGATGGTTGCCTTCGGAGGGATCCCCTAGCTCGATGTGGAAACATTCGCGGCTTGGGCCGCAGCTCTCGTCGCCAAGGCTGCGGCTTCCATCGGAACAGTCGGATAGGCAGTAGTCACATGCGGTCATGAAGTCCCGCACAGCACTGGGGTTGCCAAGTCCGGAGAAATCCCATCCGATGCTGGGATCGTCATCTTCCTCGGACCCAGAGGGCCCGTAGGTCGAGACGTCCGTCAGCCGGTCCCCATACGAAACCTCAGTGGGGTTGCACTCGCCTCAAGGAGAGTGCCCGCCAAAACGAGGTCGTTTGGCGGGTTGAGGCCGAGTCGAAATGACGCAAGATGGGAGTTAGTCGTTACCTTTTGGTCGACGAGGAGCGACGTAGTCACATCGGGGACTGGTTGCACCATCATCTCTGGTCCGAGGGCGACGTCCTGCAGGCTTTCCGCGAGCGCGCCGGCGCCGTCTTCTTGCTCGGGGTCAGCGTGCCGCGGGGGGACGGCGCTTGCCTCCGTCTTGAACGCGAGGTCGACGTCCGGCGTGCCTTCCGTCGGGGTGTCGGGGGCGTCGATTCGCTCGACGGCCGACGAAGCGCGGCCTCCCGCCTGGCCTTGACGGCCCCGCCTCCTCCTCCGTTGGCGGGGGAGAGAACGGAGCGAGCCCGAATGTTGCCCTTCCACCACGCGGGGAAGGCGTCGTCGATTCCGCCGCCGGCGGGCGGGTTGTCGGCCGCCATTGTCGTAGTCGCGCGGCGGTGGAAGAAGTATCATGTCGTACCTGCCGTCGAAGGACATGAACTCAAGAGTCCCGAAACGAAGCACCGTCCCGGGCCGGAGAGGTTGCTGGAGACTGCCCATCTGGAGCTTGACGGGGAGCTGTTCGTCAGCACGCAGCGTGCCCCTACCTGGCGCGCCAACTGTCGGCGTTTCGAGACAGGGGGTCCCTAAGCCGACGAGTGAGTGTGCTGCGTGCCCCAGCCCAGATGGGTCGAGCGCGTGGGCGAGCGCGAAGGGGGGAGAGGCGAGGTGGCCGGAGTCGAGCGTGAGAGAGGTGGAAGTCCCGCGGCCTTCGTGTTCGTCCCGCGCCCAGGTCGGGTGCGCTTGCAGTAGGGGGGTTACAAGCGTCCACGCGGGTGAGGGAAGCGAGCGGCCCCAAGAGAGCGCCTGTCCCGTCCTCGGTCCCGCGCGGCCAACCTTCTCTGAGAAGGCCCTGGTCCTTCCTTTTATAGTCGTAAGGAGAGGATCTAGGTGTACAATGGGGGGTGTAGCAGAGTGCTACGTGTCTAGCGGAGGGAGAGCTAGCGCCCTAGGTACATGCCAATGTGGCAGCCGGAGAGATTTGGGCACCCTGCTGGCGTGATGTCGTGGCTATCGGAGGTGCGGCGGAGCCTGGCGGAGGGACAGCTGTTGGAGCGGTCGAGTCCCTGCTGACGTCGTCCTGCTTCCGTAAGAGAGCTGGGGGCCGCCGTCATCATAGAGCTTGTGGAGCGCCATCATTGCCCCTCCGGCGGAGCTGGCCGGATGGGACGCCGGTCTTGTTCTCCATGACCCGAGTCGATTCGGGGTAGGATGATGATGGCGCTTCCTGTTGACGTGGCGGTCTGTGCCCTAGGCAGGGCGACGTGGGGGTTCCTCCGAAGCCGAGGTTGAGTCCGTCTTCTGTTGCCGTGGCCGAGCCCGAGCCATGGGGTCGGGCGAGGCGGAAGTCGTTCGGCCGAGGCCAGGGCGGAGTCCGAGCCCTGGGGTCGGGCGAAGCGGAGTTTCGTCGTCTTCTGGGTCTTAGCCCGAGTCCGAGCCCTGGGGTCGGGCGGAGCGGAGTTCGCCGTCTTCCGGGTCTTAGCCCGAGTCCGAGCCCTGGGGTCGGGCGGAGCGGAGTTCGCCGTCTTCCGGGTCTTAGCCCGAGTCCGAGCCCTGGGGTCGGGCGGAGCGGAGTTCGCCGTCTTCCGGGTCTTAGCCCGAGTCCGAGCCCTGGGGTCGGGCGGAGCGGAGTTCGCCGTCTTCCGGGTCTTAGCCCGAGTCCGAGCCCTGGGGTCGGGCGGAGCGGAGTTCGCCGTCTTCCGGGTCTTAGCCCGAGTCCGAGCCCTGGGGTCGGGCGGAGCGGAGTTCGCCGTCTTCCGGGTCTTAGCCCGAGTCCGAGCCCTGGGGTCGGGCGGAGCGGAGTTCGCCGTGGCGCCTTTGTCAAGGCCTGACTGCCGGTCAGACTCACTCTGTCGAGTGGCACTGCAGTCAGAGTGGCGCAGGCGGCGCTGTCCTTCTGTCAGACTGGCCAGTGGAGCGGTGGAGTGACGGCGGTCACTTCGGCTCTGCCGGGGGCGCGTGTCAGGATAAAGGTGTCAGGCCACCTTTGCGTTAAATGCCCCTGCAATTTGGTTAGTCGGTGTGGCGATTTAGTCAAGGTTGCTTCTGAGCGAAGCCAAGGCCTCGGGCGAGCCGGTGATGTGTCCGCCATAAAAAGGGGGCCTCGGGCGAGACGGAAGTCTCTCGAGGTCGGCTGCCCTTGGCCGAGGCTAGGCTCGGGTGAAGCGTGATCGAGTCACTCGTGTGGACTGATCCCTGACCTAATCGTACCCATCAGGCCTTTGCAGCTTTATGCTGATGGGGGTTACCAGCTGAGAATTAGGCGTCTTGAGGGTACCCCTAATTATGGTCCCCGACAGCTACCTACCGTGGGAGACGAGGGCTACGACTCGGACGAGGTCGCCCAAATACGGCACTTTAACTCTCAAGCCACTACTATACTCCTCGCCTCTCTATGTCGAGAGGAGTATAATAACGTGCAAGGGTTAAAGAGTGCCAAGGAGATTTGGGACATTCTAAAGACCGTGCACGAAGGAGATGAGGTGATCAAGATCACCAAGCGGGATACGATCGAGGGGAGCTTGGTCGATTCGTCCTCCACCAAGGAGAGGAGCCACAAGCAATGTACAACCGGCTCAAAATCTTTGTGAATCAAGTGTGCAACCTAGGGAGCACAAAATGGGATGACCTTGAGATGGTCAAGGTTATTCTAAGATCCCTTGTTTTTAGCAATCCTACTCAAGTACAATTAATTCGTGGGGATCCTAGATACAAATTAATGTCTCCCGAGGAAGTGATAGGAAAGTTTGTGAGCTTTGAACTAATGATCAAAGGCTCCAAACACATCGTTGACTTGGAGAAAGGCGGCACCTCCACAACCGAGGTGCAACCCGTCGCATTCAAAGCGACGGAAGAGAAGAAAGAAGAGTCTACATCAAGTAGGCTCCCCATCGACGCCTCCAAGCTCGACAATGAGGAGATGACGCTCATCATGAAGTGCTTCCGTCAAATCCTCAAGCAAAGGAGGGGGAAGGACTACAAACCCCGCTCTAAGAGGGTGTGCTACAAATGTGGCAAACCCGGTCATTTTATCGCTAAATGTCCTATGTCTAGTGATAGTGATAGGGGCGACGACAAGAGGGGGAAGAAGAAGGATAAAAACAGATACTACAAGAAGAAGGGCGGTGATGCCCATGTGTGTCAGCAATGGGAATCCGAAGAGAGTTCCACCGACTCCTCCAACGAGGATGCCGCCAACATCGTCGTCAACAAGGGACTCCTCTTCCCCAACGTTGGCCACAAATGCTTCATGGCAAAGGACGGTAAAAGAAGAAGGTACAAACTAGAACCACCCCCAAGTATACTACATCTAGTGATGAGGGTAGTTCTAGTGAAGATGTAGATGATTTGCTCACTCTTTTTGCCAACCTTAACATGCAACAAAAGGAAAAATTAAATGAATTGATAGGAGTCATTCATGAGAAGGATGAACTCTTGGATAGACAAGAGGAATTCCTTATTAAGGAAAACAAAACGCATGTTAAAGTAAAAAATGCTTATGCTCAGGAAGTTGAAAAATGTGAGAATTTGACTAAGGAGCTTAGCATGTGCCATGATTCAATTACCAATCTTAGAAATGAAAATGCTAGTTTAAATGCTAAGATTGATAAATTGAATGAATCAATTTCTAGCCTTAGGACCGAAAATGATAGTTTAATTTCCAAGGCTAGAGAGCTAAATATTTGCAATGATTCTATATCCTGTCTTAGAAAGGAGAATGCCATATTACATGCTAAGATAGATGAATTAAATGTTTGCAAACCCTCTGCATCTACTGTTGATCATATTACTATTTGTACTAGATGTAGAGATGTTAATGTTGATGCTATAAATGATCACCTTGCTTTAAATAAACAACAAAATGATCATATAGCTCAATGAACTGCTAAAATCAATGAGCATGAAATGGAAAATGAAAAATTTAAATTTGCTAGAAGCATGCTCTATAATGGGAGACGCCCTGGCATTAAGGATGGCATTGGTTTCCAACAGGGAAGCAATGTCAAGCTTAATGCCCCTAAGAAATTGTCTAACTTTGTTAAGGGCAAAGCTCCCATGGTTCAGGATACTGAGGGCTACATTTTATATCCTGCTAATTATTCTGAGCAAAAAATTAGGAGAATTCATGCTAAGAAATCTCATTCTGTTTCTCACCATGATTTTATGTATAAGAATGAGACATAAAGCTCTAGGCATTCTACACATGTTAAAATGCCTAAAACGAAAACTCTTACTGCATCAAATGAGCCTAACATGTCATTTAAGACTTTTGATGCATCTTATGTTTTAACTAACAAATCAGGCAAAGTAGTTGCCAAATATGTTGGGGGCAAACACAAGGGGTCAAAGACTTGTGTTTGGGTACCCAAGGTGCTTGTTTCTAACATCTAAGGACCCAAGACTGTTTGGGTACCTAAGAACAAGGCCTAAATTGTTTTGCAGGTTTATGCATCCGGGGGCTCAAGTTGGATAATTGATAGTGGATGCACAAACCACATGACACGGGAGAAAAGGATGTTCTCCTCCTACAAGAAAAACGAAGATCTCCAAAGAGCTATCACATTCGGGGGTGGAAATCAGGGTTTGGTCAAAGGACTTGGTAAAATTGCTATATCACCTGACCATTCTATTTCTAATGTTTTTCTTGTAGATTCTTTAGATTATAACTTGCTTTATGTATCTCAATTATGCAAAATAGGCTACAACTGTCTATTTACAGATATAGGTGTTACTGTCTTTAGAAGAAGTGATGATTCAGTAGCATTTAAGGGAGTATTAGAGGGTCAGCTATACTTAGTTGATTTTAAGAAAGCTGAACTTGATACTTGCATAATTGCTAAGACTAATATGGGTTGGCTCTGGCATCGCCGACTAGCCCATGTTGGGATGAAGAATCTTCACAAGCTTCTAAAGGGACAACACATTTTAGGACTAACAAATGTTCATTTTGAGAAAGACAGGGTTTGTAGTGCATGTCAAGCAGGAAAGCAAGTTTGCACTCATCATCCACACAAGAACATAATGACAACGAACAGGCCACTGGAACTACTCCACATGGATTTATTCGGCCCGATCGCTTACATAAGCATCGGCGGGAGTAAGTAATGTCTAGTAATTGTGGATGATTATTCTCGCTTCACTTGGGTATTCTTTTTGCAGGAAAAATCTCAAACCCAAGAGACCTTAAAAGGATTCTTAAGACGGGCTCAAAACGAGTTCGGATTGAGAATCAAAAAGATAAGAAGCGATAATGGGACAGAGTTCAAGAACTCACAAATTGAAGGCTTCCTTGAGGATGAGGGCATCAAGCATGAGTTCTCTTCTCCCTACACACCTCAACAAAATGGTGTAGTGGAGAGGAAGAATAGAACTCTACTGGACATGGCAAGGAACATGCTTGATGAGTACAAGACACTGGACCGGTTTTGGGCGGAAGCAATCAACACTGCTTGCTACTCCATCAACCGGTTATATCTTCATCGAATCCTCAAGAATACATCTTATGAACTCCTCACCGATAAAAAGCCCAATGTTTCATATTTTAGAGTCTTTGGTAGCAAATTTTTTATTCTTATTAAAAGAGGTAGAAGATCTAAATTTGCTTCTAAGGCTGTAGAAGGCTTTTTACTAGGATATGACTCAAACACAAGGGCATATAGAGTCTTCAATAAATCCACTGGATTAGTTGAAGTTTCTTGTGACATTGTGTTTGATGAGACTAATGGCTCTCAAGTAGAGCAAGTTGATCTTGATGAACTAGATGATGAAGAGGCTCCGTGCGTCGCGCTAAGGAACATGTCCATTGGGGATGTGTGTCCTAAGGAATCCGAAGAACCTACACAAGCACAAGATCAACCATCATCTTCCATGCAAGCATCTCCACCAACTCAAGATGAGGAACAGGCTCAAGATGATGAAAATGAAGATCAAGAGGATGAGCCACCTCAAGAGGAGGACAATGATCAAGGGGGAGATGACCATGACAAAGACAAGGAAGATGAGCAAGAAATTCAAGGTCAAAGACCGCCACACCCAAGAGTCCACCAAGCAATTCAACGAGATCACCCCGTCAACTCCATCCTCGATGACATTCATAAGGGGGTAACCACTAGATCTCGAGTTGCTCATTTCTGTGAACATTACTCTTTTGTATCCTCTATTGAGCCATACAGGGTGGAGGATGCACTAAGAGATTCGGATTGGGTGTTGGCTATGCAAGAGGAGCTCAACAACTTCACAAGGAATGAGGTATGGCATTTAGTTCCACGTCCTAATCAAAATGTTGTAGGTACCAAGTGGGTATTCCGCAACAAGCAAGATGAGCATGGTGTGGTGACAAGGAACAAAGCCCGACTTGTGGCCAAGGGATATTCACAAGCCGAAGGTTTGGATTTTCATGAAACCTATGCACACGTAGCTAGGCATGAGTCAATTCGTATATTACTTGCCTATGCTACTTACCGTGGCTTTAAGCTTTATCAAATGTACGTGAAAAGTGCCTTCCTCAATGGACCAATCAAGGAAGAGGTCTATGTTGAGCAACCTCTCGGCTTTGAAGATAGTGAGTACCCTAACCATGTGTATAAACTCTCAAAGGCGCTTTATGGGCTCAAGCAAGCCCCAATAGCATGGTATGAATGCTTGCGAGATTTCCTTATCACTAATGACTTCAAAGTCGGAAAAGCCGATCCTACACTCTTTACTAAAACTATTGCAAAAGATTTGTTTGTATGACAAATTTATGTTGATGATATCATATTTGGGTCTACTAACAATTCTACTTGTGAAGAGTTTAGTAGGATCATGATACAAAAAATCGAGATGTCTATGATGGGGGAGTTGAAGTATTTTCTAGGATTTCAAGTGAAGCAACTCCAAGATGGCACCTTCATCAGCCAAACAAAGTACATTCAAGACATACTTAACAAGTTTGAAATGAAGGATGCCAAGCCCATCAAGACTCCCATGGGAACTAATGGGCATCTCGACCTTGACATGGGAGGTAAATCCATAGATCAAAAGGTATACCGGTCTATGATAGGATCTTTACTCTATTTATGTGCATCTCGACCGGATATTATGCTTTCCGTATGCATGTGTGCAAGGTTCCAAGCTGATCCTAAGGAAGTTCACCTTAGGGCCGTGAAAAGAATCATGAGATATTTTGTTTACACTCCTAAGTTTGGTATTTGGTACCCCCAAGGGATCCACCTATGATTTAATAGGATATTTCGATGCCGATTGGGTAGGGTGTAAAATTGATAGGAAGAGCACATCAGAGACTTGTCAGTTTCTGGGGAGATCCCTGGTGTCTTGGGCTTCAAAGAAACAAAACTCAGTAGCTCTTTCTACCGCCGAAGCCGAGTATATTGCCGCAGGGCATTGTTGTGCGCGATTACTTTGGATGGTGCAAACCCTGAGGGACTATGGCTACAAATTGAGCAAAGTTCCTCTCCTATGTGACAATGAGAGTGCAATCCGCATGGCGGATAATCCCGTTGAACACAGCCGCACTAAGCACATAGACATTCGGTATTAGTTTTTGAGGGATCACCAACAAAGGGGTATCGAGATAGCTTATGTTAGCACCAAAGAACAATTAGCCGATATCTTTACCAAGCCTTTAGATGAGAAAACCTTTAGCAAACTTAGGAATGAGCTAAAAATTCTTTATTCTCGGAATTTTGATTGAAACATTGCACACATAACTCATTTATATACCTTTGATCATATCTCTTTTCAAGACTACGACTAATGTGTTTTCAAGTGTATTTCTATGCTAAGTCGTAGATTGAAAGGGAAATGGAGTCTTCGGCAAAAACAAGGATTCCACTCCACTCTAATGGTATCATTTATCCTTCGCCGTCACTCTACATCACTCTCACATTGGTATGATCTTTTACTCATATTTACTTATACCAATGGGGAGAAAATAATAGGGCTCTCAAAGTCTCCGTTTTTGGCAATTAATGCCAAAGGGGGAGAAAGTATTAGCCCAAAGCAAAAAGACCGCACCACCAACTTCAAAAAATTTCGAAATGATTTTTCACCAAAGTTTGTTTTTCCAATTGGTATCTTGTGATAAGCAATTTCTTCAATTAGTATGATATTTTCAATTGGTATATTTAAAGATACATTTTTCAAAATTGGCATCTAAATATATTTCCAATTGGTATCTATTAAAACCCTCTTGAAAGCTAAGAGGAGAATTTCATTCAGGGGGAATTTTGTTTAGTCAAAGGAAAAGCATTTGAAACAGGGGGAGAAATTTCAAATCTTGAAAATGCTTCTTGCAATCTTATTCATATACCTTTGACTATTTGCAAAAGACTTTGAAAAGATTTTGCAAAAACAGAACAAGTGGTGCAAATGTGGTCCAAAATGTTAAAATAAAAGAAAGCAATCCATGCATATCTAGTGAAAATAATAAATTGGTTTGATTCCAAGTAACCTATGCACTTACCTTATGCAAACTAGTTCAATTCTGCACGTATATATTTGCTTTCGTTTGTGTTGGCATCAATCACCAAAAAGGGGGATATTGAACGGGAAATAGGGTTAACCTTTTCGCAGTATTAATTTTGGTGGTTGAATGCTCAACACAAATATTGGACTAACTAGTTTGCTCTAGATTATATGTTCTACAGGTGCACAAAGGTTCAACACAAACCAATAAAAGATTGAAGTTAGGGATCAAATTCAAAGGAGGAAAGAAACCGAGTGTGCTCTGGTCTGGTGCACAGGACTGTCCGGTGTGCCACCGGACAGTGTCCGGTGTGCCAGGACCATACAGAGTCCAACTAGCCACTCTCGGGATTCTTCAGACACACTCCGCTATAATTCACTGGAATGTCTGGTGTGCCACCAGACTGTCCGGTGCATCAGTGGAGTAACGGCTACCAGCGCAACGGTTGACTGCAACAGTGCCCCTGACAGAGCTACAGTGCGTGACAGAAGTCAGAACAGAGGTTAGAGGCGCAACGGATAGTGAACAGGACCGTCCGGTGAGGCTCCGGACTGTCCGGTGCCACTAGAGGACAAATCCTCCAACGGTCGACTGCTCCAATACCCTAACGGTTGGGTGACGTGGCTGGCGCACCGGACTGTCTGGTGCGCCCATCGACAGCAGCCCACCCCCAACGGTTGTTTGGTGGTTGAGGGCTATAAATATCCCCCAACCACCACCACTCCATCCATCCAAGCATTCCACACATTGCATTCAATACAAGAGCAATAGACTTCACTCCAAGACACAAATCAAAGCAATTGATCCACTCAAAGTCCCAAATTCAACTCTAGCGCATTAGGGCTTGTGAGAGGATCACTTGTGTTTCTTGTTGCTCTTGTTTGCTTGGTTGGCTTTCTTTTCTTTTCCTTATTACTCTCAAGTGCTTTGTAAGCAAGGCAAGAGACACCAATTGTGTGGTGGTCCTTGCAGGGTCTAAGTGACCCGTGAGAAGTAAAGAAGAAAGCTCACTCGGTCTAAGTGACCGTTTGAGAGAGGGAAAGGGTTGAAAGAGACCCGGTCTTTGTGACCACCTCAACGGGGACTAGGTTCTTTAGAAACGAACCTCGGTAAAACAAATCGCCGTGTTCATCCGCTTTATTTCTTGGTTGATTTGTTTTCCCCTCTCTCTCGGACTTGAATTCATTTCTAACGCTAACCCCGGCTTGTAGTGTGTGCTTAAGTTTATAATTTTCAGATTCCGCCTATTCACCCCCCTCTAGGCGACTTTCAGTTAACATAGTAGCGAGAGGAACGAGAGATATAACAATGTGCATTCGATTAGACTAGTGTAATAGTTAAGATATAATAAGTCCATTATCTTTCTTTTAAAAAAACAGAAGCAAAATATGCATTGACAAAATTAAAGATAATCTGACAAATATAAAGTTGAAGAAATATGTGCACTCTTTTGATTAATTATTGATTACATAGTACTACTAATCATCATTAAAAGTGGTGGGCGGGAGACGATCAAGTGTTAGTTCCCCCATAGTCAGCCACTATGGTGTGTATGGAAAATAGGTTCTTATGCCCACTGGTATATGTGCTTCGTCGCCTAACAGTTGAACCTTTGAGGTATTCAAATTATAAGATATTGTCTTCTGTGATTAGTAAAAGACGACAATCTCCTTGTAAGGATGAAAATCGATGAAATCAACAGGGTACCAGTATTCAGCATTCTTAGCTACTTCAAGGACAATCTCATCAATATTGTCAAAGTCCCATTCATCATCATGTGCAGACGAAGACGAACAGCAGGGTCATAGTCATGGCGGTTATAGATGATCCTCCATTCATCTGGAGCCGAGCTGCCACGATGATGAGAAAGTTTTGCTAGCAAGGATCCAAGGTTGATGCTTCAACAACCACTCCATATGAATTTGTTCTTTCATCTCTTCCTTCCTAAGAAACCAGACTCGAAACTAGGGCCGCTGTCTTACTGGAGTAACACACAGTATACTCATTTCTCTTACTTTCCCAAGTAAATGATAGCCGGCTCTGCCCTCGGTTTGCTCCGTGTTGCTAGAAGTCCCATCATTTGGTACGTATTCTTTTCATCGTTGGATAAGGATATCCTGCAATTAATTAAAATTCTATTTAACAGTAACAATAATAATAATAATAACATGAACAAATAGAAGATAAAACGACGATCGATACCTCAAGACAACATTATTTTCACAATGCACATAGAATGCTCCCCAAAAATAGACATCCTTGTGGTTCTAGCAATTCTCGGACCACAGCATATCGGCCATGGTCCCCGTAGGCAGTAGGCTCCCCATGGTGTATCCAGGACCTCTCCTCCCACCTCCATCCCCTCGATGAGAAGGTGTGAATTCTGAATGTCGATGGCTGTCATTCTTGCTCCTCAAGGTCGATGGTGATAGTCGCACAACAGAGCATCACGGTCGCCCATTAATAAGGGGATCAGAAATACCTCAAAATGTTTTGGTGGCTCTGCCATGGGGTCATAGTCATACACAAGGTAAAAGCGTCTAGACAAGGACAATGAGGGTAGTAGTTGTCGTCCTTCTCCTTATGCGCAGCCATCTCCATTCCGGCCCAAACGACGACCCCAAGTATGTTCTCGATGGATGGTTCTAGGCTTGAGGTAGGGTGTCCCATTGTCGTGTGGCAGGGTTGGCCACCATGTCACACACCAACAGCAGACCATTGCAATGATGCTCAACCTCGATACGGAAATCTGAAGAAAGAACGTCTTAGCGCTGGTCGCCCCCGGCGTCTTCCAGTGCGCCGTCTCTTGGCGCCCCCCTGCTCGTGGCCATGGGGGGCCCTGGCGGGTTCCTCTGCTTCGTTCTTAGATTTCTCCGATGGTCTCCGCTTTCAGGATTGGATTTTCAGCAAGTTTAACCGTCCGATCAACCCCATCCCGGATAAATTTGATCGTCATGAGTTCTTTTTAGTCGTCTCCTTTGGCAGATGCTCCATGCGTTTGTGCCCAGATTCTGTGGGTCTTCTGCTTCAATCGTTTGTTGGTGGCGAGGCTGGTTTATTCAGAGTTTCTCAGCTGGCTGATCGGGTGTTTCGCTTTTCGATCTCTTGCAAAGTTGTTGGTTTCGCAGTTTATCATCTACACTCCTACTCCTGCTCCGTATTCAAGGCGTACCTGCACCTATGGAATTCTGGCGGCCCTAATTGGTTCATTGAGTGGCAGCGTTATTCTGCGGAGGAATCCAATTCCTGGAAACTGGTTTCTCATCGCCGTTCTTCCCCGGCCCCGTATGCGAATATGTCTCGTAAACCAGCTCTGTCAGGTGCAAATTTGGTTCCTTTAGGTCATCGACAGAGGTCTGTTCATGCCCCCGAAGGATTGATGCAGATGCAGCGGCGTTCGGTTTTTGATCGGATTTCCTTCTCCCGTCGCTCTGTCCGCAATAATGTTGCTGTTGTTCGTCCGCATTTTCAAAATTATTCAAATCCCAGAATTGGCCGCATGGTTCGCTCAGGATTTCGGTCTTCTCTGGAGACCCCTCACGTTTCCCCATGGGCCCCGCGGATGTTGGTTTGGAGGCCCAAGAAGATATTGGAACAGTGCCCGGAGAATTTTGGACAGGATTCTGCCCCCGGCATTAATGGCTCTTCTGTCCCTGCGGCGTCGGGTGACCGGTATTTCCGGGATCTTTCTCTCTCTGGAAATAATTCTCAAATATTTGGTATCTCGGGTCAGAAGTGCAATCGACCGGTTGTCTCTTTTCCCGATAAGTTCGTGAAGGCCTCCTGGGGGTTTCCTCCGCGCTTATGATTTCGGCCTCCCCTGCTTTCGCTTACAGGTGGGCCCCCTCACCCGCCCTCTTTTAACAACTTTGGTGAGTTCTCTCAGGCGATTCTTTCGAGTGCCGACGCTTCGCCTTCCACGGAACTTACACTGTTCACAAAACCCCACTCCGCTCCGCTGCCCTGGAAGAATCCGTCGCCGTCGTGCTCCCTTACGAGTGTGGGACCTCCGCCACCTTCGCCCTCCAGCATTCTTGGTGCGGCTAAAGAAATGGCTTTTCGCAGAGTTGATCCTACGTCGTTCCTCCCCCATGGCTTCGTGGCGCAGCAAGTCGATCATCGCGAGATAATGGTACGTACTGTTACTCGTCCTCAACCTTCGGTGCATGAAGATTGGGGCATTGTGCTTGTTCACCCCTTACCGGAGCATGAGGTCAACTTCCATATCTTCGATGATATCATTCGTGAGTATTTGGTGGAAGTCCGGCGGGTCCAAGTCCGGAGCATCCAGCGCTCTCATCTGGGATAGGCTTTGGTGTGATTCAGGTTCGCGTTCGACAGAGATAACTTAGTGGCTTTGGGCCCCCAGCAAGCACTGGGATTTTCTTTTACTGTTGTTCGCCACAATGAGGGCTGGAATCAGCGTGCCCTAACATTTAATCACGAATGTTGGCTGATTCTGCTTGGTTTCCCTATGGATTTCTGGACTCATGAGCACATTCAGAATGCGGTGGGTGCTTTTGGAAGGGTTCTCATGTGGGACCCTGATCCTAACAATGCTACTAGGCTGTTGGTCCGCGCAAGGGTGACTTCTTTGCAGGAAGTGCCACAGTTCATTGTCTTCTCAGTGGCTGATGGTTTTCAGGGTGTCTCTTGGACGGTTCAATGTGACATTGTGCAACAGTTCATGCTTGGCGCCCAACCTCAGGATGAGGACCCCGTGCCTCCATACCCCCATGATGGTCACCAGCTCCCGGTTGAGTTTTTTGGTATGGGACAACCGATGCCCAACTTCCATTTTCAGTTCGACCTCAATATTCCTCCTGAAGATGGAATCAATGCTGAGGAAAATGTTGCTGCCAATGCTGATGATGGCTGGGACCCTTGGCCTGTTGAGCAGGCTCAACCCCCTGTGCCAGAGGTTGTACCAAATAATGTTAACGCTGCGAACAATGAAGAAGAGCAGTTCAGCTACCAGCTTTCAGGTCTTGAGGATCTCCCTTCTGACGATTCGGTGGGCTATTTTAACGACATCATTATCCCTCAGGGAGTCCAGCTCCAGCAGGAGGAAGCCCCGGCGCCGGCTGAAGCGGTTCTCGCCCTGCCTGCTTTCCCTCCTGCCAACTTAAATTTGGAGGGAAATAATGTCGAGGGACAGGACGACATGCAAACTGAAGATAACATCAATGTGGGCCTCATGTTACACTTGGATCAAACCGTCCCTGACCCTGCGCTTGAAGATTTCTTGGCCAGAAAGCGTTCCTCCTCTTGGGCTGATTTGTTCCCTGACAATGATGGCTCAGTTTTTGTTCCAAAGATTTGGGCTGCTTTCTTCATGGGCCTTTTAATGAGGCCAGATTCGTTTGATTGGGCCAGGAAATTCCTTTTGTCCGGAGCTATCTCGGCATTCGTCGCACCCAGCATGGACATCATTTCAATCAGAATTCCCCCTCCACCCAGTCAGGATTCCCCTGCTAAGCCTCAACCCCCTCCCCAGTCTGAGACAACTCCCAGAAAAAGTCAGCCTATCTTAGTCGACACGACAGTCAGAAGGAGTGTCAGGCTTAGGGCAAAGGCCAAGGGCTTCAAAAATTGCACTGGGATTGGCAAGAAAAATTGCTCATGCTGCACTCAAAACGCCCCTCCCTCTATGCATCTTGACGTCATCAAGAAATTGGGTGCTGAGTTCTGTAAAATGACCCCTTCCAAGCTAAATCAGGACGACTTGAACAGATCCAAGGCCACTGGTACTGCCATTCAGGGGCCGGCTGCTTCCATCGACAGCAAGGATGAGGAATCCGACTTGTCTGATGAACAGGTGGGGGACCCTCACTTCAATGATGACAATGATGATGAAGACAATACCTCGGCGAGGTTGTAAGGCTTTGGCCTCCCCCTTTTGGGTCGTTTGGTATTTTCTGTACACTGGTTGGCAACTATTTTGTTGGTTAACGGTTGGAGCTGGCGCGCATGTGGCGCTTTTTGCTTTTTCTGAAACGTACTCTGATGGAATCGTGGTTTATTTCCTGTTTGATACAATTAACTCTGTTGGAGTCAACGACTCTTTGCTACATGAAATGGTTAATTTTGATGGCTAGAGGTTCGATTATTTGTTATGTGGGCTCTCTTTGCACTTTTTTGGTCGGGCCCATTGGATGCCTTATTCCCCTCATGTCATGCTGATTATGTGGCCCTTTCAATTCTTCTATTTATGGATTTATACTGGAGCAAGGATCTATTGGTGTATGCTATGCATACCGGAATTCCTTAATTTTAAAACTGATAGTTTACCATGACTTCCGGCCCTCAGAACTTACACCGCTCCTTGAAAATTTTGTCTCATAACATTAGAGGAATTAGCTCAGAGACTAAATGGAATTCCTTACGAAATAACATCTCGGACTCTACATGTGATATCATATGTATCCAAGAGACAAAAAAAGAGTCCTTTGATGATTCCTACATTCGTCGCTTCTGCAGCAGATCCTTTGATAAATTTGAATTCGATCCTTCTATTGGCGCTTCTGGGGGCTTCATAACAATTTGGAAAGGCTCTCTTTTTGATGGGGAGATTATTGATCAAAATTCTTTCGGTCACACAATCTGATTCCATACAAAGCTTACCAATCAAACCTGGTGGCTCACCAACATTTATGCCCCTTGTACTCCTCATAGGAGAGATGAATTTCTTTCTTGGTTTTCGAGCATTGAGATTGATTATAACAAATTATGGATCTTCCTCGGTGACTTTAATATGATCAGATCCCCTGATAACCGCAACAAACCGGGTGGGGATCACCTCAAAATGATGAGTTTTAATCTAGCAATCAGTCAACTGGGGCTACAGGAAATTCCACTCAAAGGACAAGTATACACTTGGTCAAATATGCAACGTCACCCGCTTCTCGAAAAACTTGATTGGTGCTTTGTCTCACAAGCTTGGTCGGTCACCTTTCCAGCTACCTCTGCACTCTCGCTTCCTAGAGGAACCTCGGATCATATCCCTTGGATGGTCAATGTCCAAATCAATGTGTCCAAGCCACCCATCTTTAGATTTGAAAACTATTGGCTTCAGCTTGATGATTTCCACTCTATCTTTCAAGACTCTTGGAATCAGCCTATCTTTCAACCAGACCCTGCTAAAAGGCTCATGGCAAAGTTTAAAAGGGCATGCAAGCATATCCATGGCTGGTGTAAGTCTCTCCCCAACTTAACAAAATTGATTGATAAGGTCAAGTTAGTGGTGCAACTGCTAGACTTCATTGAGGAGAGCAGAGATTTAACCATTCAGGAATGGAACTTCAAAGAAATCCTGCTTCTTCATTTATAAGATCTTTTAGCTAAACAACAGATTTATTGGAAGCAAAGAGGTCAAATCAAATGGGCCACCCTTGGAGATGCCGGCACTAAATTCTTTCACGCCAATGCCACTGTCAAGCACAGACATAACCTTATCTCCTCTCTTAAAGATGATAATGGAAATTTGGCTCTCTCTCATAATGAAAAAGAAGTAGTGCTTTTTAATGCCTTCAAGAACCGTTTGGGGACCTCTCAGCAAACTACTATGGTCTTCAACTTACCTGCTTTGATTCAGCCAATTGGTAATCTATCCGAGCTTGAACAACCTTTCTCTAGCCTGGAGATTGATCAAATCATTGCACGTCTGCCTTCAAATAAATCGCCAGGTCCGGATGGCTTTAACACAGACTTTGTTAAAAAATGTTGGCCGATAATTGCCCCTGATTTCTATGACCTATTCAACAAATTTTTTGAAGGATCTCTCTGCATGCATAGCATCAACGGATCATATGTGACCCTCATTCCCAAAAATGGCTCTCCTGATTCTGTTGGTGACTACAGACCCATCTCCCTCCTTAACACGAGTATCAAAGTTTTAACAAAAATCTTAGCCAATCGCCTGCAGCTGGTGATCACAAAGCTCGTTCATCGGAATCAATATGGTTTTATCAAGGATAGATCGATCTAAGATTGCTTAGCTTGGGATTTTGAATATATTTCACTGTGTCACAAATCCAGAAAAGAAATGGTCATTCTAAAGCTTGACTTTGAGAAGGCATTTGATAAACTGGAGCATGCTGCTATCTTAGAGATCTTGAGACACAAGGGGTTCGGTAATAAATGGATCCACTGGATCTCTATGATTCTTGGCTCTGGATCTTCTGAAGTTCTTTTGAATGGAGTCCCTGGGAAAAGATTTCACTGTCGACGCGGCGTCAGGCAAGGCGACCCCCTGTCCCCGCTTATTTTTGTTCTTGATGCTGACCTTTTACAGTCTATTGTCAACAAGGCCTGTGAAGGTGGCATTCTTCGTCTTCCATTACCAAACAATTGTGGCCCGGATTTCCCTATCATACAATATGCTGATGATACTATTCTCATAATGGAAGCCTGCCCTAGACAGCTTTTCTTCTTAAAAGCAATGCTCAACTCTTTCGCTGACTCCACTGGGCTCCATGAGAATTACCATAAGTCCAACATTTACCCCATCAATGTCACGGACCAGAAAATGGAGATCCTTGCAAATACTTTTCATTGCAAAATTGGATCATTGCCCTTTACTTACTTAGGGCTTCCCTTGGGTATCCAAAGACCTAAATTGGGTGCTTTTCTACCCCTTATCCAGAAAATTGAAAAAAGACTGGTGTCAACCTCCATCTTCTTATCACAGACTGGAAGGCTTCAAATGGTTAATGCAGTCTTCTCCTCTCTTCCAACATATTACATGTGCACTCTGAAGCTCCCCAAAACGGTGATCAGGCATATTGACAGACTCAGAAGGCACTGCCTTTGGAGAGGTGCTGATTTAAATGCCAAGAAACCCCCTCAAGTTGCTTGGAGTTTGGTTTGCAGGCCAAAACATCAGGCGGGATTGGGTGTAATCAATCTGTCATTACAAAATCAAGCCCTTCTCATGAAAAAACTTCATAAATTTTTCAACAGAGCTGCCACCCCATGGGTCAATATTATTTGGAACAATCACTACAGTAACTCTCTGCCCTCGGATAAACCAGTTGGTTCTTTTTGGTGGCGAGATGTCCTTAAAAGGCTTCAACCATTTAAGAGTATTGCTAGGGTGAAAATTGGTGATGGAAAAACAACACTTCTCTGGCATGATAACTGGGATGGTATTCCCAAATCAACACAGTATCCAGAACTTTGGTCCTTCTCTGCCTGCAAAGACATCACTGTGCTACAAGCAAGATTGGCTGACTCCCAAGAATTGTTCCATGCACCGTTGTCCACTGAAGCCTTTGTTCAACTTCAAGAGTTGAATGATTGCATGGATAATCTCCCTCATAATAATCTCAAAGACAAATGGTGTTGTTCTACTCCTTCTGGTTTATTTTCCTCACAAATGATTTATGCTCATCTGATGGGTAACCAGTGGACACACCCCATTTTCTCTTGGTTGTGGAAATCCAAATGTCAACCCAAGCACAAGGTGTTCTTTTGGCTACTACTGAAAGACAGACTAAATACTAGAGCTTTTCTGAGGCAGCGGTCCATGTTTTTGGAATCTTATTCCTGTGACAACTGTATTCTCCAAGTTGAAGAGACAGCCATTCACCTCTTTTTCAGAAGCAATTTTGCTAAGAGATGTTGGTCCTTAATTGGAATTTCTCCTTCACATTCTGCGGATTTACTAAACACCATTTTAAGAATCAGAAGACGTTGGCACGTCCCTTGGAAACTTGAAGCTATAATTCTATTGACCTGGGGCATCTGGAAATGCAGAAATAATTGGGTGTTCAATGAGACTCCACCCATGGTAGAAGGTTGTCGAGCTATGTTCAAATCCGAAATGAACCTTCTTAGCCACCGAGTTAAACCAGTAATTGGAGATAAAATTAGAACCTGGCTTCTTTATTCTGTTCTGTAATTCCTCTTTCCTCTGTACTCACCCCCTGTATCTTCTCCCCCACTCTGGTTTCCCTAAAAACAATAAGCAATAAAATACTGTAAGACCCCCTACAGTAACATTTACCTCGAAAAAAATGATGCTCAACCTCCAAATCCTAGTAATCTTCCAAGAAGTCAAGGCAGCCGTGGGGAACCCGACGTGCTGTCCAAGGGCATGCGAAGAGATATGTCAGCTGCTCAATGATGTTGAGGATGATGCAGTAGAAGGCCTCGAGACATAGAGGGAGGAGGTGGGCACGCAGGAGGCGTTGGGCGTCGACGATGGAGCACTAGTGCTTGCAGACACAGACAACCTGATTGGATGGTTGCGCATATATGCGCAGGCTGAAGCCGTGTTAGCCAGCCAGATACGATAATTTTGAGCGTATGTGTGAATGCAGGTTAATAGCATCAAAATAACTTATTATGCATCCACTCATGCAAGCTATGACTCCCACATACAAGCAACCAAATATAATCTCAAATAAAGTCAACGCATGTTGTGATACAAGATAAGATGGTGCGGGTAACCAATCAGACGGAGAATGACGCTGCTGGACAGGAGGAGACCCATGATTTTCGCGAGCATGTTGTCATGTAGCTGCTCCATCTCTATGAATATATATTCAGAATATGATGGTGGTGGTGGTGGACTGAACCGTCGGCCCGTGGAATTGGACGTACGGTGGCGGGCGGGTGACAGGTCGATCGGGTCGGGGAGAAGATGCATTCTGATCTCTCTCTATATGACATGATGATGATAATGATGGTGATAGAATCTATGGCCATCATGTCGGTCGGAGTCAGAATTGGGTTAAGATACGCTGGATGCATGCGATAGGATAAGAATGGGATCTGTTTTGATTCTAATCCAATCCAAGGGATCTGTTTTGATTCGAATCCAATCCAATCCAGGAAACATAATTAACGAATATATTGTCATGCATCTTGTCTTATGTGTGTATTCTCGCGGAAATCATGCATCACTGCAATACCCAATTAATCATATATAAAATTAATGTATTTGTGCAGCTCTCTTATTGTGCACATTTTCGATCTGTGGAATCCATGAGCCAAGAAAGAAGGAACAAGTTGTTGTAAACTTAGAGAAATAAGTGACATGCTTTCTTCATATTTAAATAAAATAAATATTCTAATTCCGAATAAAACAAGCATATAACTCAGATGAATGCCATATGCAATTATACCAGCAATGAACAGTAGCAATTTCAGTAATTGAAAACATGAAACATAGCTACTCAGGTCCATTTATAAATTAAACATGGCTTATAGATGAAGAGGTCAGATTAAACAAATAAACATGATTGTTTATCTTAAAATATTGCTCTCAAAATAGTGGGTTGCTGCACTAGACAGCCCTCCAACGCAAAAGGGTGATCAAAGATCCTCGACTAACGTGACAGTCCTATCTTACCAAATCAGGGTTTTAGATCAGATATTATCAGCCTAGAAATTAAGCATGAATATCAAGATCAAAATAGAGTGCACAAGAATTAAGGAACAATAATGAACTTAAATAATCAGTTTGCATAATAGTGAAAGAAATCACTAGGCATAAATAATACTAGGTGAGTGCCCGTGCGTTGCAACGGGAACTGTTGAAAGAAGGGAGCAAAGGGCAGTGTTTATCGACTGGACAGGGAAGAAGAGCACGGATCTGGGGACGACGACAGCGGCGGTGGCGTGCAAGGGAGTGCGACGCGAGGGTCGGGGGGCAACGAACGTGTGCTACGATGTTAGACCGGTCAGCCAACAACCCACGCATGCGAGCCAACAACACACGCATGCGAGAGGCAGAGAACAACATTATATGAATAGTGGTTAATATGATAAAATACATTGATATGCAAACTCCCTTTTTTGATCACTAACCAATCATGTAGTCCACAACAGCAGGCAACATTTTATCACTAACCATTCGTAGTCTGATAATACAGTCAAATTGCAAAAAGTTCATGACATACTTTATTTCATGACATAAGAACCCTCAGTCCACCAAGCTTGCATATAGCTCTCTCCTCAGCGACACACCTCTTGTACCTCTGGAACTTGAGTTGGGTGATACCCTGGTGCTTGGGCTTGCCATAGACAATACACTTGGGCAAAGGCCTCTTCCTACAATCCATCAGATTTTTGTCGCCCCTTGCAACAATAGAAAAGTTGTTTGATAAAATTATAGTGTGTAACGATTACATAGAAATAAACAACATATGTATTCTCGACATCAATATATCACAAATCATTTGCACAAATGAATGCCACCATAACTATAGACAGACAGATCACACCCTATAATCCACCGGATTTTTCCCTTCCCTATGCGTCTAATGTAATACAACAATAATATAGGCTTGATATGGCAATACACCTATGCGACCTGTGCGATGGCCGATCTGGTCGATCAGATGGTCACCTTGGTCCAAAGAGCTCCATGGCTTCTACACCAAGCGAGCATTCGTCCACTGCAAAATCCATGTACTTTTGAATTATTTGTAGCTTCAAGCTAAAATAAACAATATGGTAGCAACTAAAGAAAAATAGAATCAGCCAAAACTGAAATACTAACATCCATAAAGTTACTTAAAGCAAATTCTTACCATAAATACAACATTATTAATTGATCCCAAATTAATCTGAGAATAATATACGAGCAAACACAGTCTGCTCAACAATTTTAGTTGTCGAGAACTGTGTTGTCCCCATCACCAACAATAGGGAAGGATACCATCACCGTCGGGTCAGGAACAGTCTAGGACACAACTTAAAAATTAGTTCCTAACTTCCTATAAACAACAACAATGAAGTTAGATAGGTCGGCTAGGAAGCCAACAACCAACCGTATAGTCCAGTGCTCCTTAAAGTTTGACAGTGCAGTTTTGCATCCTGTGTTGTAAGGCATGACCTATACCAAGAACAAAGACTTCATGAGGTTTTAAGGAATTCCCTACAATACAATGAACAAAATAAAACTTCAATTCATTTCCTCATTTTAGAGAGGATAATTTCTACTGCTAGATAGTCTATTCATTTTCATTTCTTGTTTTTTCCTTCTTTTAAGAAGGATTGAAAAACAACTTGTACAAAATAATACTTACTGCACATTAGCAGCAATCACAGTGCACTGATTACCCTATAAGTCACACATAACTCCCAATGTTACAACCACACCACACCACTAAAACACATATATGCTATCACAAAGCCCAGGTCAACAAATTAAAAATGGCATTCTCTTGCCTTATAGAAGAAATATTTAAAGCAAACTAAAAGTTCATAGTTAAAATTATAGATCTAAACAACCAAAGCAGCATATCAGCATAACAGTGAAATAAATAAGGATATGTACTGCTTGAATTGATACATCCGAATTTGCAATGTAGTCACTGTGCAGTCAAAGACATTGTTAAGTTTCCAACTAACGGAAGGATATGCTTGTCAAACTACCAATGTCAAGCTTGTTAAACTTTGTACAACTCAGAATTATGAGAATCAACTGACTCAACAATTATCTGAGTGAGGTTAGAGATGCAACCTTGACGCCCTTATAGACGAGGTCATTCTCCCAGAGCTATGCAAACACCCAAACGCTCTACATGAAGTTGAGGTCCATGGTCTTGTAGTCGTTCTTGAAGTCAATCCACCTCCTCGCACGTGTGACCATGGCCTCCCACTCAGAGATGTACTTGGTGACGATGTTGTGGCACGTCTCGTTGTACCTACCGATGCCGAGGTCGAACACCTGCTGCTGGTTGGTGATGTGATGTCGAGCAGTATTGAGGAAATTAGACAGAAGGAAGGAGTGACGAATACTGACACCAGTCATCCATCCACCGCTGGCGATGTACCTGATGTAACTGGTGAGGTCGAGACAGAGAGAATGACCCACACCGCCCGCCTCGCAACATTTGCATGCACACGCACCATGACACCGTGGATGGCCTCCTCCAGGCGTCGAATCCCGACCACCTCAATCGATGTGGACGAGGGGGAGTCGTGGGCCAAGGAGCTAGTGTCTTCCTCGGTGAGGTCGATCTCGACCTTAGTAGCGAGGCCATAGAGGGAGGTAGATGTGGTCGAGGGGGAGGAGGCAGGAGGTGGCGAGGAGGAGAGAGGGGGAGGAGGCAGGAGGTGGCATGGCCTCCCCGAATCGCCGGTGAAGCAAGCACGGGCGAGGAGCTTCTACAAATCGACGGTGGTCGGGGGGAGGGGCGCTGATGTCGAACGGGGGCAGGGTCACGGTGTCGCCCCCTGTGGACGCCTCCAGCGTCTGCGCCACCGTGAATCCGGGCATCGCCGAGGGGGGTGAGGGCAGGGGAAGGGAGGGGGAGGCCTTGAATCCTGGACGCGTCTGCAGGGGTGTTCTCGGATCCTGTCACCGCGGCGCGGGACAGGGGGAGCAGGGGCGGCGGGTGCGAACAGGGGGAGCAGGGGTGGCGGCTCACGCGGGGTGGGAGAGGGGGAGGCGGGGGGGGGGACGAACGTGGGTGTGGGCGGGCGGACGGTGTAGATTTACGAAAGCGAGTGGACGGTGTAGATTCACCGAAGGCAGAACCAGGGGAGGCAGCCTACCCCTTGCAGCCTTAATAGTAGTATAGATATATAACACGGACGGTGCAGACACGAGCCTGGCTCCTCCTGCGCCAATGCGCCATGCAGACAAGAGCCACCCGCACGAGCCTTCCTCCTCCTGCGCCATGCAGACAAGAGCCACACGCGACGGCCCATATAGACGTGACGGTGGCCCAGTAGCAGGAAGCGCCTTTCAGCGCTCGTGATGGCCAAGCGCCATGCAGGCAACGCCCACCATGCAACAGGTGAGTGTATATTTTGTCCCACATCGCCTAGTTATAATAGATTGAGTCACTGATTTTTCTATATAAAGACGTTGTGCCAAGCTTCTTTGACAATTTCTGAATAGCTAGACCAGACTGAAGTGTGGGCCTTGACTGCCTACTTTTTTTTTGAAATATTTTTGTTTTTATATCTTCGGGAAATTTCGAAATTTAAAATCGGTAAATTCTGATTAAATTTGGTAATCAAAGGAAACACTCGGTAAAAGGGTGTACCTATTTCGATACCGATTCCAGTATAAAATTCCGACAACCGATTTCGATTCCGAAAAATATCGTTATTGTTGAATCCGGTCGGAAAAAATCGAAAACGGTATCCGAAAAACCGAAAAATTCTGAAACTGTTTTCAACCTTAGATGAGACCACACACCTTAGCTTTGTTTGGGGCAACGTAGTCTACATTCCGATACGTTCTGATATCTTGTCAGATCCTGTCGAGCGCATAAAGGTCGCATACCAGCTTCAATACTTCCCGCGATTTTTCGTCAGGGTAGCTACATATATGCATCGTACGTGTTTGTCAATTGTGGTCACAGTGAAGTGCCAGAGTATTTCAAAAGATGTGTGAAAGGCATCTGAATGACGAGCTGCCTTAGATACACATAGTTGAACTCCAGTTTATTTATTGTGGTTGTTCAGTAAAACAGAAAAGCAAGGATAACAAGAGTTAAAACAAATAAAAGTAGTTCCGAGTAGCTTAAGTCGGGTATCCATAATATAAAGAGATCAGCACTCCCTGGTTTTTACTATCTCAGTGGTTTCGTGGCTTGATGTTTCAGAAAAGAATTCATTCGAAGCACTGGTCCAAGAACTCATTTGAAGAATTTACCTTTTCACCGATTCAATGAACTTTGCAAGGATGACAGACTCGATGTGTGATTCTACGAGCGTAAGCAGATGGTTCAGACATCTATTCCACGCACCGAAACCTCCAAGCGTCTTGATGTGTTTCTATAGCCGAGCAGCGACACTGTGTAGCAACCGAGACGTTCGGTACTGAGAAGAAAGGTTGCCTGATCAGCACATGAAAGTGGGCATGGGAGAATTAACTCTCAGTAAGGCCTTGTTCGGTTAATCCCATTAACTATGGATTGAATGGAATTGAAAAAAATTAAGGAGTTTGACTTATTTGGGATTTAAACCCACCCAATCCCACTCAATCTACATGGATTGATAGCTAACCGAACAAGCCCTAAATAGGAATAAATGACTCACTCTGAATGCATCCAGCTGGAAATTAGGATCCCACAGATGATCTTCGCCCTCCCATCGGGCAGTGACAGGATTAGGCTGGGACAGGTAGGTACTCATGGAGTCCCGTAAGTAATTCCAGGTGACTGAAAGTGTCCCTCCCTTAAACTTCTCCTGGTATTGCTTAAGGAGATCTCCAGCGACCTACAAGAGCATGAAAAGATGCATGTTATTTAAGGAGAAGTGACTTCATAGCATTTTTAGAAACTGATCCCAACTTTCCTCTGAACATGTCCCTCAAATATCGTCAGTCTAAAAACAAGCCATCAGCTGGCTTTTCCGAAGGGTGCTGATAAGTACGTGCTGCAGAAGAACAGTGTTGTCCCCCTCAAATGTTTGGAATATGTCATGGTCATTGCGCAGAGCTCCAAAACGATTTACAGCAGCATAGCCATGGCCACCACAGGCTTCTCTGCATACGCTTATAGACTTGGCTGTATATGAAGTTATGTAGGCTTTCAACCCTGACGAAAGAACATGCATGTCAGCAATAAGGTCCTCATCGTTGGTTTTCTTCATTTCCGAGTACTTTGTTGGGGCGAAGGCGAAGACGCCACCCTTCGCTCGATGTCTTCGCCGTCTTCGCTGCACCAACAGAGACAAGACAATGGGCAGACTTACCCTTCGTCTCATCTTGCGACCTCGTCCAGCATGGAGGCCCACGTGTGATCCGGCCCATTGTAACAGGCCCTGCGTGGTCGCTGCGCATTACGGGCCTAATTTGTAAAGACCTCCCTGTAATTACGGTCTGTAACCCCGCTTTATGGGAATATACCGGGGATAACCTAGGTGTCTGAGGGCACATGCGTCCTTAACACAGGACGCCGGGCACTCAGATACCTATAAATATCCCCGCACAGTGCCCTTGAGAGGCGAGATTAACAGAGTTATCGCCATCTCGCTCAAGAACCCTGTTTACGTTGTTTCATTCCCCCGTTGGATCAACTTGCATCGGAGAGCAAGTTCCAACATTTGGCGCCACCGTTCGTGCTACGAAAAAACCACCCGCGATGGCACCCAAGAAAGCTAGCTCGAAGGCTGACGAGGCTGCGAAGGCAGCACTGCTGGCCGCAAAAAAGGGCAAGGCCCTCGCCCTCACCCACACCACCCACCAAGAGGCCACTGAAGACGACGCTCTCCGCACCTGCGGCCCTGAAGGACAGCCGCAACCTCCCCCAGGCTTCGCTCCACCGGAGGGCGCGGACCTCACCGAAGACGGCGAAGTCATCGGTGTCTCAGCGGAAGAACAGTTACAGCTGTGCGCCCTGCGCATCAAGAACCGCAATCTCCAAAAGCAAAAAGAGATACTTGAGGCCAAGCGCCAACGTGTGTCTGCACAAGCCAAGGTGCGGCAAATGATACGAGACGAAGAGCAGAAGGCCCAGGAGCTCGAGCAAGAGATCGCGCTAATGCAGAGCGAAGGCCACTTCGGCCTGCAACACGGGCCACCCCTACAACAACGCGCACAAGTCGAAGACCTGCACTTCCCCTAGCGCAACCACGCCATCCCACATGTCGCGACATTCCAAGGTGTCAACTACCTCAACGAGCGAAGTCCCCTGGCGCCACACCTGCAAGTGACACCCTGGCCTGCCAACTTCCGGGCAGGGACCTATCCCAAGTACAACGGCAGCACTGACCCAGCACAGTACATCATGAGCTATCAGGTTGTCGTTGCATCTTCCGGAGGGGACGACGCCACGATGGCCAAGTCTTTCATCATCGCCCTCGAGGGCCCAGCTCTCACCTGGTTCACCAGGTTGCCCCCGTTGTCCATTGACTCCTGGAGAAGCCTCCGGGACAAATTTCTGCTCAACTTCCAAGGGTACCGCCCAGACACCGACGCCTTGGCCGAACTCTCACTCTGCAAGCAGATGGAAAAGGAGACTCTGCGGGAGTACTACCGCAGGTTTCTGACACTCAAGTCACAGTTGCCCTCGGTCGATGACCAGATCGCCATCCACTACGCCATCAGTGGCCTTCGGGCCGGCGTCCTTTACAGCCACTGCATCAGGGATCCGCCCAAGAACCTCCAGGAGTTGTATCAGCTATTTGAAAAATACGCCAAATCTGAAGAGCTCCACCAGCGCAAAGTTGAGTCTCAGAGGAAACCCAAAGATGCTCCACAGTCCAGCCGCACGTGGACGAGGACTCCGCAGCCGGACTCCGGCCGGGACGGCCGCAATCAGCAGCAGGTGCACAACATCGCCAACCAGCACCCCGCTGGTGAGGCCCCTCGCCGCCAGGAATATCCCCCCAGGGCCGCGGGAACGGAACTCGCGGACGGGGCCGGGGACGCGCGCAGCCACCACGCTGATTTTACTGCCTATTTCACGGCGAAGACTGCGCCCACCAAACCAGAGACTGCCCAGAGACGAAGGCCACCAGAGACAGGATGGCACGGGCGCAACCAGCCGACAACCCCAGAGTTGTCGCGCACACATATCAGCAACCCCCTCCACCATACATCCACGCCCCCGCTCCGCATCCACAGCCCCACGCATACCAACACCACCAGGAAGTACAAATCGTACCTCCCCCACCCCCACCTCCACACCAGCAACAACAAAACATCCACCACCCCCATGCCCCAAAGCAAGAAGACTTCACCGATCAGCCATATCGCGGAGTCATTCACATGATCACTAGGGGGTCCAGCGCAGACTTCGACACGAAGCGGCAGAAGCGGGACCACTACCGCAGCATCAACCACGTCGCCATCACCGGTCTGGTCGTGCAGACGAAGTGGTCTCATGTGCCGCTAACCTTCGACGCCCGAGACGTCGATCTGCGCAGCGCCCCCCACATCGACGCCATGGTTATCAACTGCAGCGTGGCAGGCTGGGACCTGCGCAAAGTCCTAGTCGACAATGGCAGTCAAGCAGACATCATTTTCCTCCATGCCTTCGACCGCATGGGCATAAGCCACAGCCTGCTCAAGCCTTCGGACAACCCGTTGTATGGTTTCGGCGGCAAGGGCACATTTCCCGTCCGCAAAATAGAGTTGCCTCTCTCCTTCGGTGTAGCACCCAATGCCCGAAGTGAGCAAGTGACCTTCGATATCGTCGATATGGTGTATCCGTACAACGCCATCATGGGTCGGGGCTCCATCAACAAGTTTGAGGCGGCCATTCATGGACTTTACCTGTGCATGAAGATACCAGGTCCGCTAGGCGCCATCACGGTCTACGGCAATCAGCAGACTGCGCGGAACATAGAGCAGGACTTTGTCCCCGAACAAAGAAATGTGCACTGCCTCACGGCTCAGCGCGAGGTCCCCGCGTCCGCCAGGCAAACTGACAAAGAACACGACAAAGCACAGCTACAGAGCAACGACGGGACCAAGACTGTTCCCCTCGACCAGGCCACGCCCAAGCAGACGGTCACCATCAGCGAAGACCTTACTTCGCATGACGAAGAGAAACTCCTCTGCTGTTTGTCCAAGAACAAAGACGTCTTCACCTGGTCCGCCCTCGACCTGGTTGGGGTCAGCCGATCCATCATTGAGCACAGCTTGGGAATCGACCCTTCGGTGAGACTGAAAAAACAGCGGCTCCGCAAAATGTCTGATAAGAAGACAGAAGCCGCCAAGGCCGAGGTACATCGCCTCCTGGAGGCCAAATTTATCGATCCAGTGGCCTACCCCACGTGGCTCGCCAACGTTGTGATGGTGCAGAAAAAAGCGGCAAATGGCGGATGTGCATCGACTTCACCAGTCTCAACAAGGCCTGCCCAAAGGACAACTTCCCGCTGCCTCGGATCGACAAAATAGTCGATAGCGCGGCCGGGTGCGAAGTCATGTCACTCCTCGACTGCTTCTTCGGTTACCATCAAATATACATGAAGGAGGAGGACAAGGCCAGCACCAGCTTCATAACACCCTTCGGCACGTATTGCTTCATCAGAATGTCGGAGGGACTCAAGAACACCGGGTCCACTTTCTCCCGGCTTACCAAAATAGTGCTCGAAGGGCAGGTCGGCAGAAATATATTCACATATGTGGACGACATCGTCATCGCCAGCAGAAGCAAGGAGGATCATCTTGCTGACCTCGCCGAAACGTTTGCGAACATGTGGGACGCACGTCTTCGCCTAAACCCCGAAAAGTGCGTCTTCGGCGTTCGCCAGGGAAAAATATTGGGCTACCTGGTGTCACACCGCGGAATCGAGGCCAACCCAACCAAAATTCAGGCCATCATCAACATGACGCCACCACAATCAGCTAGAGACGTCCAGTGCCTGACAGGCAGATTGGCCACTCTCAACAGATTCATCTCCAAGTCCGCAGAGCGAAGTCTCCCCTTCCTCAAAACTCTCTGTGGCGCAAAAGACTTCGCTTGGGGACCAGAGCAGGCGGCGGCCTTCGCCTCATTGAAACAGTACCTATCGGAATTGGCAGTTCTTACAAGCCCCGACTCTTCGCTACCTCTGTTGCTTTATGTTGCGGCCTCGCCGCACGCGGTCAGCGCGGCACTGGTTCAGGAGCAGACAGTAGAGGGCGTTATCAGGCAGTGCCCAATTTATTACGTCTCCGAAGTGCTCACACCATCAAAATGTAACATGACGGAACTGGAAAAGATTGCCTATGCAGTTGTTATGTCTTCGCGCAAATTGCGCCACTATTTTGAAGCATTCAAGGTCCGAGTCACCTCAGATAGGGGACTCGGCGAATTATTTAGGAACCCGGAGGCATCGGTACGGATCGCCAAGTGGGCGGCCGAACTCTCTAGCTACCACATCACTTTCGAGCCCAGGACAGCCATCAAGTCACAAGTTCTGGCAGACTTCGTCGTCGACTGGACTGGGCCAATAACACAGCCGGACCCGTCCGCAGAGAAGGTTTGGACAATCCACTGCGACGGCGCATGGTGCCATGCGGGGGCAGGCGCTGCAGCAGTCGTCACCTCACCCGCCGGGGTCAAGCACAGATACGCGGCACGCCTCAGCTTCGCTCTGGAATCTGACAGATGCACAAACAACATAGCAGAATACGAAGCTGTCATCCTCGGCCTCCGCAAGCTAAGGGCTCTTGGTGTCACCACATGAATTATCAGAACTGACTCCAAGGTAGTCGCCGGCCAAGTCGAGAAAGACTACGCAGCAAAGAACCCAGCACTCATGCAGTACCTCGCGGCCATCCGAAGCCTCGAGAGACAATTCAAGGGGTTCACCTTGCAGCATGTGGACCGGGCCAAGAATGAGGAGGCCGACGCATTGGCCAAAGCTGCCGCCAGAGGCGAGTCCCTGCCCTCCGACGTGTTCTACCATGTTATCGGCACTCCAGCCGTCCACAGCCCCGAAGGGCTCCAAATAACCAATGACAGCGAGGGCCACCGCATAGTCAACCTTATTATGACTGAAGACTGGCGGGCACCAATAACCTTGTTTCTACAGGGGTACTACCATCCAGCAGACATTAACGAGGCCAAACGCCTCAAGCATCGAAGCCGGGACTTCGCTCTGATTGAAGGCCAGCTTTACAAGAAGGGGGTCAGTCAACCAATGCTTAAATGTGTCACCGAGACCGAAGGCGTCCAAATCCAGCGCGAAGTCCACAGCGGTACTTGCGGCTCTCACGCAGGGCCAAGGGCCCTAGCCGCAAAGGTGATCCGTCAAGGTTTCTACTGGCCCGCAATGATCTGCGCCGCAAATCGGGTCACACGGTCCTGCGAAGCCTGCCAGAAGTTTTCTCCTCGATCAGGCAGCCCTTCGCAATTCACAAAACTAATCGCCCACACATGGCCTCTCCAGCGCTGGGGCCTGGACATCGTCGGGCCCCTGCCCACGGCTCAGGGGAACCTCAAGTTCACCTTCGTCGCTGTCGAGTATTTTACCAAATGGATCAAAGCGAGGGTTGTATCGACAATAACATCAAAGACTGCACAGAAATTCTTCTGGCAGAACATTGTTTGCCGCTTCGGAGTACCGTCCGAACTCACAGTTGACAACGGCAAGCAGTTTGACATCCAAGACTTCAAGGATTTCTGCTTCTCCATTGGCACCAAGCTTGCCTTCGCCTAGGGCTGGAAAATAAGCTCGAGGCTCGCGAGCCGGCTCGAGCTCGGAGCGGCTCGGCTCGGCTCGGAGCAGCTCGCGAGCCTCGAGCGAGCCGAGCCGAGCTAGTATTTTGAGCTCGTTGCGCTAGCGAGCCGAGCCGAGCCGGCTCGTTCCGGCTCGCGAGCCGGCTCGCGAGCTTTTCTAAATTACTTAATATGTAGAATAATGATGGATATTGGGTAATTTTATAGATAGTCAGTTTGTTTCTTAACGTTTCATGATAAATATATGACAATTAATAATTTAGATTACTCATAATGATGAATGATATCTATATATTTATATTTATATACTAATAATTCACTATATAATGCAATTATATATATTAGGGTGTGGCTCGCGAGCCGAGCCGAGCCGGCTCGCGAGCCACCTTCGAGCCGAGCCGAGCCTGCCTCCCCAGCTCGTGAAATGGGCGAGCCGAGCCGAGCCGAGCTCGGTCAGCCACCGAGCCGCACCGAGCCGAGCCGAGCCGAGCTCGGCTCGGCTCGTTTCCAGCCCTACCTTCGCCTCAGTATACCACCCGCAGTCCAACGGAGTTGTGGAACGCGCCAATGGCAAAATCTTCACAGCCATCAAGAAGATGCTCCTCGATGAGAAAAAGGGCAGGTGGGGCGATTTGTTACCTGAAGCGGTCTGGGCGCTAAACACGACTGAGTGCAGGGCAACTGGTTCACCCCTTTCCGCCTTCTATATGGATCGGAGGCCATGACCCCGCAAGAAATAAAACATGGGTCCCCACGGACAGTCTCATCAGCCGTCCCCGACGTGGACGAACCCACTTCGAAGGATCTCATCGATGGAGACCGCGTCTTCGCCCTACAGGCTCTAAATAGATGCCAAGCCCAAACAAAAGCATGGCGCGACCACGCAGTCATCCCGAGGGAATTCAACGAAGGGGACCTCGTACTCGTCCGAACAGCTCAGACAGAGTCCAGGGGCAAGCTGGAGCCCAAGTGGGAGGGCCCTTTCATTGTCAAGACGAAGGCATCCCCAGGCTCGCTACGCCAAGCGGCGAAGACTTGGAGCATTCCTGGAACATTGATAATCTCCGCAATTTTTTTGTTTGACTCATCAGGGCCAGCTCGCCCTTGTAATTTGCAAAAAACAATTTTATTCTGGCCCGCACTCTTTTCCTCCCGGGGGTGAGGTTTTTAACGAGGCGGAGTCATGTAATGTACAAGTGAAAAATCCCCCGCAAAAATCTACGTCGAAAAAAGACCGCGCCGACGGTCTTCGACATTCGACCAACACAAAGTCACCGTGAGGTCCAGCGCTAGCTACCCTCGCGTGCGACAATCCGCGCAGAAGTCGCCTAAGGGTGCAACCGGACTAGCACAACAAGTGCGAAAAATCGAAGTCTTCCTCAAAAAGACTATCTGTGCAAAAGTCGCCTAAGGGTGCAGCCGGACTAGCACAACAAGTGCGAGAAATCGAAGTCTTCCTCAAAAAGACTATCCGTGCAAAAGTCGCCTAAGGGTGCAGCCGGACTAGCACAACAAGTGCGAGAAATCGAAGTCTTCCTCAAAAAGACTATCCGTGCAAAAGTCGCCTAAGGGTGCAGCCGGACTAGCACAACAAGTGCGAAAAATCAAAGTCTTCCTCAAAAAGACTATCCGTGCAAAAGTCGCCTAAGGGTGCAGCCGGACTAGCACAACAAATGCGAAAAATCGAAGTCTTCCTCAAAAAGAAAATCCGTGCAAAAGTCGCCTAAGGGTGCAGCCAGACCAAGCACGACAAGTGCGAAAAATCCAAGTCTTCCTCAAAAGACTACACCAAACTGTCCACGCAAACACCGACTACATGCGCGCCGGACCGACATAACAAATACACCAGACCAAGTGCGCAACGCCTTTGTGAGCATAGCCGAATGTGCGAAGGCGCACAACCTCATCATACAAGCCATTACATAGGTACAGCGAGGGCATCACACCTTACATCGGTTCAACCTTCGGAATGATTCCCATCTCCCTATAGTTAAATAGCATTATCCTCAGCTCCTCACCCTCAAAAAGACTTCACAGCTCCCCCTCACCTGCACTCGCAACGGCCGGTAAGGACAACAGTTCCTGCTTGCCAGCCCTGCCCACACGAAGTCGACCGCCGTCTGCCTCACTCACTCTACGCTTCGCAACCGCCCTCCGCCGCCTACGCCCAGCACTCGGACCAGGCACAACTTTAGCATCCGCTGCACGCGGTGAAGCCTCCGCCGCTGCCACATCCAAGGCCGCAAAGTAATCCAAGTCCTCATCCGACGACTCTTCCGTCCACTCAACCAAGCTCCCAGAGTCATCAAAATCAGTAAACTTAGAAGCAGACTCATCTGATTCATTCCCAGCATCCACGGTCGAAGCCGGCAAAACATTAGCAGTAGCGGTTGCGTGCGCAGGCCCAAAATCTTGAACCTGTGCAGCAACCAAGGTTCAGCAACATATACAC
Organism: Zea mays; assembly: GCF_902167145.1. Classification (NCBI taxonomy): domain Eukaryota; kingdom Viridiplantae; phylum Streptophyta; class Magnoliopsida; order Poales; family Poaceae; genus Zea; species Zea mays. The sequence continues at coordinate 226,144,764 of NC_050100.1, read as the reverse complement.
AATTCCCTAACTACCCACACCCACTAAGCCACCTGTGAAGACCCAGCCGCCGTGGGATCCTCCGCTGCCAGCTCCGTCGCCGTCTTCAGGGGATCCTCAGCCCTCGGCGCAGCGGTTGGCGACGTACCACCACCCACCGCAGTGGCCACGGGGGCAGCGAGGGAGCCTTCGACGGTTTCTGGGGGCGGCGCCGGGGCGACCTCGGCACCAACCGCCACCGGGTTCGACTCTGCCTCAGGCAGCACGCTGTTCAAAGCCCCGAAGTCCTCCACTTTCTCGTTACGCGCCGCCTGAAACACAGTACACAGATTCAGCAAGCCCACACATAATCCACATTCAACAACACTAAACACAAGTCAAACATTACCTGACCCCTTGCCGTGTCGGACCGCTCCCTGACCACCTCCCGACCGTGGGGGCCCCACATCAGGTCAAAGAGGGCTCTCGCGGATTCCTTCACCACAAGGTCCTCAACCTTGTAAATCTCGCGCTCGAAATCCTCGTCAGATCGGTCGAAGACCTCATAGTGACGGCACCCTTCGCGGGACAGCGCGTTCATCGCCCCTTCGCAGGTGACCAGGGAGGCATAGGACATAAATCCCTCCACAATGGCCGGGAGCGCCAGCAACTCCTCTTGCAGCCACTCGAGGCAGCGAAGGCCTGACTCTCGGTCGGGCACTTCGAAGTCAGCGGTCCGCGCGCCCAGCTCGTGGTATGAGTCCATAAGCTGCTTGCGCGTCCGCTCAACTTCCGAGCGTGTCGAAGCCTCAACCCTCTCCACGCGGGCCTGCAGAGCGTTGAACCGCTCCTGCCATTCCTCGGCGCGTTGGCTGGCGAGGCTACCCTCCACCCGCGCCAAATTGGCCTCCGCCTGCGCAGACTGTGCCTTGGCGAGGGCCTGATTAGCTTCCCTCCTCTCCTCCGCCAGTTGGCGCCGGAGCTCAGTCCTCTCGCCCTCCAGCGCGGCCACCTTCTCCGCCAGTTTCGGCACTTACTATCGGCGGCCGACTTTTCCCGGATGGCCTCAGCATGCTGCGCCTGAAGTCTCTCAACTTCGGCAGACACAACTGCCGTAAGGGCCCCCGACGCCACACGGTCAGCGAAGTCAGCCGCCTAAAAGACACACATAAGACCACAATCCCAACAAAACCGGTAAAAACCGAACTCTAGCTCAACTTACCTGACTTAGCTGCTGCGACGCCTCCTTCAGCCGGCGGGACACAGCGCTCGCCTCGTCCTTGACGGCAGCGAGCGCCAAAATCTCACCGCCAGCGCCGAGAGCGCTACCCTTCGCCCCAGGCACTGTGGCAGACAACGTTGTCGCCACCGCGGGCGGAACAACAAGTTGCCCCTCGCCCGATCCTGCGACGTATCAACAGTAAAAAAAAGACGGGCCAACGACTTACCAGTGAGATAATCTTCCACACTAATATCAGTGCCGAAATCGGCAATGCGCTTCCCCGGCGGAGGCAATTCTCGTGCCTTCGCGGCTCCGGCCGAGGTAGACTTGGCTCCGCCGGCGCCGGCTGCCTTCACGACATCTGGCACCTTGCTGGACCCAGGGCCGGCTGACTTTGCCGCCAGCGTCGGCTGGCTACCGCCGGGGGCGGCAGCCTTCGCGGCCCCCCGTGCCTTCTTCGGCCTAGCCTCGGGCAGCCTGATGACCGCCCGGCGCTTTTGCGCAGCTTCCTGACGATCCTTATCCATCACTGCCGACACAACAGCAGCAATATTCCGTCCATAAGGAAACACTCTCAAGTCACGAACCATGCAAGATGTAAAAAAGTCTTCGCCGGTCGCGCGAGGGATAGGAACGTTCTTAGGCCACCAACCCTCGGTAACCTTCAGCATCCGCGCCGAAGACTCCCGGAGCTCGGGCGAAGACATCCTTCCCCCGGGGGCCGCGCATGTCCCCATCAACTCCACAGCAAAACTATTGAAGACCCCCAGCCCTCCCGTAGCAGTACCTAGCTTCCTCTTCTTAGAGGATGGGGCGGCCGCCGGCGCGGGGTCGTCTCCAGTCTCTGCCGTCGGTTTCTTCCCGCGACGGTCGACATCATCTTGCCCGGGGTAACCACCATACGACAGACGGTTCAACTCGAAGACCCTGTTCAAGCGATCGTTGGACCCGCATATATCCCAGCTACGCTGGCCCTCCGTCTTCGGCACGTACCGACCAACGATCTGCACCGCCCCATCCTTCGCCTCACGCACGAATGCGGCGGGATCGCGGCTATGCAAATCCAGTGCGAAGGCGGGACTTCGCACCAGCATCCCACCACGGGAAGGCATCTGGCGAGGGCATACTTCGCCCAGCGCCCAGCCATGCGCCAAGGGCCACACCCCATACGCGACAAACTCCTCAACCAGATCCCGCTCGCTACTCAGGCCGGCCGCGCACCGCAGGGCCCCTTCGTCTGCATCCTCCTCCGCCACTTCAAACTGCGGGTATGCTGAGTAATAATGCGAGCACATCTCGGCCACGGGGAGCCCCGGATGGTCTTCGACTGTGCCCTTGGCAACGTAGAACCAAAACTCATACCAGTTGCCCCATTTATTGCGAGCGCAAGGAACCAACTCAACGACTTCCATCGAAGTCTTGCCGGTCTTCGGCGTAAACGTACAGGACCCAAATTGAGCAATCTTATTTTCGATCATCCTTTTCTGCCAATGCAGACAATAATACTTCGCGAAGACTTCGACCGATGGCTGCCTGCAGTACGAAGTCGTTGCCCAGACATATTTTGACAGGGCCACCACGGCATTCGGCATCAGCTGGTGGACCTGGACGTTGAATCTGCGCAGGACTTCTCCCACGAATCGATGCGCGGGCAGACGAAGACCAGCGGCGAAGAACGCCTCGAAGACAACCAACTCGCCTTCTGGCTCGGGGACCTCCTCCGCCCCCGGGACACGTGCCACTCCACCGCCAAAATAACCAAGCTGCTGCATGTCTTGCACGCGAACCGAGGACATCCGCGATGCGCCGAAATCCACCGTGTCGCCGGCGCGCAACTCCTCCGCCGCCACAATGCTCGGCGTCCCCTCAGACGACGCGTCGGCCGGCGGCGTAGCGGCAGCAGAAGAAGAAGAGGACGACATCGCTACGTACCGGCGGCGGCGGCGGGCGGTCTGCTTCACACGGGCCAGATCTCCGACGAGCAAGAGCAAGGAGGGCAGACGAGCAGCGAGCGGTTTGAGAAGACAGTTAGGGTTTTTGCGGAGCGCGGAAAGATAAAGTTCAAAACGCATCGCCCCCCACCCCCTTTTATACACAAGGCGCGGCGCTTCGGGAAACCCGCAATCCAACAGTACGGCGTCAATCAACGGTCATGTCAAAAACCCCCGCGGAACCACTTCGAGCGAGGGCAGCGTCTCCGCCATCTAGCGACGTCTTCGGCACCAGATGACTTAGTCGAACTGGTCCCTCGGAGGGCAAATGTTGGGGCGAAGGCGAAGACGCCACCCTTCGCTCGATGCCTTCGCCGTCTTCACTGCACCAACGGAGACAAGACAACGGGCAGACTTACCCTTCATCTCATACGCCACCGGACGAAGACCTGTGACGAGGTCGTCTCATCTTGCGACCTCGTCCAGCATGGAGGCCCACGTGTGATCCGGCCCATTGTAACAGGCCCTGCGTGGCCGCTGCGCATTACGGGCCTAATTTTTAAAGGCCTCCCTGTAATTACGGTCTGTAACCCCGCTTTATGGGAATATACTGGGGATAACCTAGGTGTCTGAGGGCACATGCGTCCTTAACACAGGACGCCGGGCACTCAGATACCTATAAATACCCCCGCACAGTGCCCTTGAGAGGCGAGATTAACAGAGCTATCGCCATCTCGCTCAAGAACCCTGTTTACGTTGTTTCATTCCCCCGTTGGATCAACTTGCATCAGAGAGCAAGTTCCAACATACTTATCCACTAACTGCACCGTGGCGAAGTGAAACGCATACGACGACACTAACATGGGCATCAGTTTGTGCTGGTGAGACTGATAATCCAACACACTGATCTCGGACTGCTTAGGTGGACCAAATTGGTGGCGCAGCAGAGCATACCTCACAGCAATCGTTACTGCGACTTTGAGAACACCCACATAACAGTAAGCAATGCCAACTCGTCCACCGACAAGCTCCCCAAGGGTTGCTGCAAATCTTTTGTTAATTGCGGGCAGACTGCTCGTGTATTTCCCATCCCGTGACACATCACTGAACTGATTCAGAAGATTGTCTCTGGGTATCCTAACTGAGCGGAACCTCAGCGCACCATTGTCTACACCATTCAGGCCGATCTTGTGCCCACAGTCATTGATCTCGATTCCAGGAAGAACAGCGTGAGTTTCAAGGTCCCGTATGGGGACGATAAACGCGTGGATGCCCATATTAGCAGCCTCCCCTCCTTTTCCTTGAAGGGGTAAAATTAACCTTGCAAAGACAGTAGCAAATTTTCCATGAAGCGCAGCATTGCCGATCCACCACTTAATAGCTCCATCATTTGGGGTGTTAATAATGAACTCATCAGTGACAGGATCAAATGTAGCGGTAGTTTGTAGGGCTTGGACATTTGATCCTATTTGCAAGAAAAGAACACAACATTGCGTTAGGTGCTGGGTACAAGCCCTACTGTGCGCCATTCAAAATAAACAGAACACAACAGTATTGAGACACTGTAGCTGGACTGTACATTGATAAAGTGCTAAGCAAAATAATAGAGATAGCACCAATTATTGGATAATAAATAAATATAAGTGGAGAACCTAACCATGATGTAGTTCTGTCATTGCAAAACAGCCTGGATAATCCAAATTGTCAATTCCATCAAAGTACTTATCTCTGTGCTTTTTGGTTCCTAGATTTATGACAGAACCACCCCAGAGACTGCATTAGCAAGGAGGTAAAGTTAATACTATATGAGAGACTAAGACTTCTATCAGATAGAGAGTACATAGCTGGCTACAAAATTTAATCCAGAAGGACATTTCCACAAATTCAAATATGTTGAAATGTACAACTCATAATATATGGCGACAGAGTTTGGATCTGGGCCCATCATCAAAAGAAACAAAACCATATAGCTGAGATAAGAAGTGTCCATATTGATTGTGATTTCAAGGCAAGTAATTGATTGTTATCATCTGTCTAATGAGTTGAATGCCTGAAAAACAGCCGCAGCAGGAACTTCTCCAAAAGCATCCTCAACTGCTCAAGTACATTTTTGCAAGGGATTGAGTTGACCAAATCATTGTCCTGAATAATCAATGCATCTTTATGATAATATGCTAAGCATGACCACATTCACAAAAAGGAAACTGAAATCCTACGTACACCCAAACCAAAAAGTTTTATCGCAATAAACGAAGGGGAAATAATGGAGAAGAAAACGAGCTCGAACTGTGTTTTCATAAACCCTGTCACTGAAAACCACTAACACCAATACAGGTGAGGCAAAGCATCCTTAGAATCCTTTTGAATGCGACAACGGATTGCATGTGAGCTCTATAAAGAAAAGGTTGCTAGGTGTCTGTAGAGACAGCTGGATCGGTTAATTGACCCATAAGTTAGGTAGCATGGTCTACATACTATGTCCCCTACGATCAGTCATGTTATACTGAATTGCATACTTGAACACAACCAATGAACACTGATAACTAAGTAACTAACACCGACGAACACTGGTAACTAACGCCATCACCTAACGACATGAAACACACGGAGTCTGGAATCATCGCCATCAATTGAAGCATGCAAACTACTCTACAAAAGCAAAGCAGTCAAGAGCTCAATATATCATGGAGGAGCGCGATCCTGCTAGCACGGACCTGTACTGGACGCCGAGCTTGACGTCGAGGGAGATGTCGGCCCCGCCGGCGGCCTCCATGACGGCGAAGTACTCGGCGGGGTCGGTGGCCATGAGCGTGAGCGGGCGCACCCCGGCCTCGTGCACGAGCGCGCGCAGCTGGCGGTAGCAGAGGTCGTGGTGCGCGGCCGTGGGCAGCTCGACGGGCGTCTGCAGGTCGGGGTGCGCCCGGAAGAAGTCGAACAGCCACATCTGCGCGGCGCGGTGCTGGCCGCGGAGGTACGCCACGAGAGCCGCTGCCATGTCCGTGTCGCCCTCGACGCAGCGCCCGCACGCCACGAGGGCCAGCGGCTGGTGGTGGCAGTCAGTCGGGGCCGGGGCGGGCTGGAGGAGGTGCAGGGAGAGGCGACGAAGGCGGCGCGCCGCCGCCGATGACTCCTCTCCCGCGGCGGATCCGGTTGCCATGGGCGCGCTCGTGGAGGTGTAGGTGCAGGTGCTCGACGAAGTCGCGGGGGCGGAGGCGTGCGCGTGAAGGGAAGTGGAGCCTGTAAAGCGGTGCCGTTACGGTTCGTTCTTAATAACGAGGCAGACCGGCCAGGCCAGAGGGCGAGGGGGGAGCGGGGCGGTGTGGGGAGGAAAGTCGGGGGGGGAGGTTGGACGGCGGCGTGGGAAGGCCGGAGCCGTTGCCGACGACTGCGCGGATGAAGCTTGTTGGAGGATCTGTCGAGGAAGAGCCGAAGAGGGGAGCGGAGAGAGAAGCAGTTGCGATCGAAGGATGGAGGAGGCTTGAAGGGGAGGCGACGAGACGGACGGTGATGATTCGATGCATATAGATGGACAGTGCAGATTGGCTGAAGGCAGAACCAGATAAGGCAGCCTACCCCTTACAGCCCTAATAGTAGTAAAGATTACTGCTGAAAATAACAATACACTACAACCCAGACTGTCACATTGTCTCACTACACCGCTATCATCATCGAGAAATCAAATTCGCCCACAGATTGCGCAATCACACCCAAGTAAATAATACTAGCAGATTGCACAAAATTATTCAATAAATATAGAGATGCAACGATTAACTCACAACACGTAGATTGTCTACGTGGGAAGACCAGCTCAGCGAACACAAGGTTCTGTCCCAGAAAACCAATTCTGTCGCCCACATCCGGACCTACACGGCGGGAGGTTGACGGAGATACTAGAGCCGCTACCGGAGCCGAGGGAGACGTCCACGGCACCAGCCCGAGAAGAGGAACACCGCGCAGTAGGGAGCCCAAGCACCAGGCCACGATGGACAGAGACCAGACAGAGTGCACGACACCACACAGGTACCCAGCACAACAACAGAGAGGAACACCGTACACAACCAAGCACAGTGCCACCTCTAGATCCAACAGAGAGGATGAAGTCCTCCACACTACAGCAGCCACAGCACAACCAGCGATGGCGGCTGCAATCGGATCAACGAGCAGGGAGAGAAAAGATGGAGCAGCGAGTCTCACAGTCCGTTGCCGGGAGGGAGAGAGTGTCCATCTTTTAAGGAGCCGACCTCCAGGAGGTTGCGCGCATAGGGGGCGGCATGGATCTCGGCGAGAGCCGAACCGCTCAGCCCTCGCGGCCTCTGCCTCCTCATCCCGCTGCCAGCCCTACAGCTGCATGCCTTACTTGCCTCCTACGGCACGCGCGCAACTGCTGCCCTAAAACATCAGCTGGCCGGTGGGCTGCTCGGTCATGGGCCGGCCCATCCGGCTGGCATAACTTTTCTTTTAATAAAGTGAAAATATAAAATTGGACAGCAATCCCCACCATGTTCACTCTTATTTTCTAATCAATGTCATTGAGCTCCCGTACTGTTTATACACTACTTTTCGGCACAGGTACTTGTTAGGTTTGAACCAAAGCCTATCATAGTGTACTCCAACCCTGCACGAGTAAGCGGAGGACTACGCCTTGATCCACAAACCCTAGTGTGAGAATCTTCGCACAAAAGGCACATAGTACTAGGTAGATTATCTGCTTCTCTTACGGGGCAGGGCATTACGGTCATGCCTTTTGATATCTATTCATGAGCTCACTAGAGAGAAAACCCCATTCCCTCCCGGACTGCGACCCCACAGTCAGCTCATATAGGTGAAATCGTACATGCCCCCTCCGACCGTGCGCGCGGAGGCAGTGATGGGCCGCGGGATGGGAAAGGTTTCGCGGGCCAGAAATGAGGCGGTCGGCCCAGTATGGTTCTAATTCCTTTTCCTATTTCCCTTTTTGCTTTCTTTCCTATTCCAAATTCAAATCAACTCCAAGTTTAAATTTCCAAATTTTTGTAGCAATTGTCCTCAGATGAAATATTACACAGTTAATGTACTAACTTTGAAGATACATTTCTATAGATATTTTATATAAGTTTTATACTCCTCCTTTTTCTCTTCAATTTTATTTCCAAATCCTATAATTGAATTTTGATTAAATCCCTAATTCTCATCATTAATATGCCCTTATTAGTATTTTTAGTATTATTAAATGCACAAGCACCTAAAAGCTCCAACATGATGCATAGGGAGTATTATTTTTAATTAGTTATCTATATACTTAAATATGATATCCTCATGTTACAATCAGTGGATGACAAAACAATTAAGGAGATCAACTCTCTTCGTATGTTTTACAATTTAAGTATTATAGTGTGACAGAAGCGAAACCCGGGTGTGACATACACCTCGCCCCACATATGTTTCCTTGCCGTAAATCACATTCTTTGATTTCTGGTGGAGACATTTCTTGGTCAAAAATTCATAGGTATTAGCCTTCGGTAATATTCAAAATGGTCGTTCATGGCTATTTTGGACAAAAATGGGGGTTGTGTGGCCATTGATCATCGACCAGAGGCTCCTACACCTCATCCCACACATGTTTCCTTGCCATAGTTCACATTCTTCGATTTCTGGTGGAGACCATTTCTTAGTTAGAAATCCGTAGGTATTAGCCTTCGGTATTATTGAAAATAGTCGTTCATCCCTATTTTCGACAAAAATGGGGTTGTGTGTCCATTGATCATCGACCAGAGGCTTGTACACCTCACCCCACATATGTTTCCTGGCCATAGATCACATTCTTGGATTTATGGTGGAGACCATTTCTCAGTTAGAAATCCATAGGTATTAGCCTTCGGTATTTTTGAAAATGGTCGTTCATGTCTATTTTCGCCAAAAATGGGGGTTGTGTGGCCATTGATCATCGACTAGAGGCTCCTACACCTCACCCCACATATGTTTCCTTGCCATAAATCACATTCATGGATTTCTGGTGGAGACCATTTCTTGGTCAAAAAACCGTACGTGTTAGCCTTCGGTATTATTAAAAATGGTCGTTCATAGCTATTTTCGACAAAAATGGTGTTTGTGTGGCCATTGATCATCGACTAGAGGCTCGTATGCCTCACCCCACATATGTTACATTGCAATAGATCACTGTCGGGGACCATAATTAGGGGTACCCTCAAGACGCCTAATTCTCAGCTGGTAACCCCCATCAGCATAAAGCTGCAGAGGCCTGATGGGTGCGATTAAGTCAGGGATCAGTCCATACGAGCGACTCGATCACGCCTCGCCCGAGCCTATCCTCGAGCAAGGGCAGCCGACCCCGAGGGATTTCCGTCTCGCCCGAGGCCCCCCTTTAACGGCGGACGCATCTCCGGCTCGCCCGAGGCCTTGCCTTCGCTAAGAAGCAACCCTGACTAAATCGCCGCGCCAACCGACCGAGTCGCAGGAGCATTTAACGCAAAGGTAGCCTGACACCTTTATCCTGACGCGCGCCCCCCGGCAAAGCCGAAGTGACCGCCGTCACTTTGCCGCTCCACTGACCGGTCTGACAGAAGGACAGCGCCGCCTGCGCCACTCCGACTGCAGTGCCACTTGACAGAGTGAGACTGACAGGCAGTCAGGCCCTGCCAAAGGCGCCATAGGAAACTCCGCTCCGCTCGACCCAGGGCTCGGACTCGGGCTAAGCCCCGGAAGACGGCGAACTCCGCTCCGCCCGACCCAGGGCTCGGACTCGGGCTAAGCCCCGGAAGACGGCGAACTCCGCTCCACCCGACCCAGGGCTCGGACTCGGGCTAGGCCCCGGAAAACGGCGAACTCCGCTCCGCCCGACCCAGGGCTCGGACTCGAGCTAGGCCCCGGAAGACGGCGAACTCCGCTCCGCCCGACCTAGGGCTCGGACTCGGGCTAAGCCCCGGAAGACGGCGAACTCCGCTCCGCCCGACCCAGGGCTCGGACTCGGGCTCAGCCCCAGAAGACGACGAACTCCGCTTCGCCCGACCCCAGGGCTCGGACTCCGCCCTGGCCTCTGCCGAACAACCTCCGCCTCGCCCGACCCAGGGGCTCGGGCTCGGCCTCGGCCATGGAAGATAGACTCGACCTCGGCTTCGGAGGAGCCTCCACGTCGCCCGACCTAGGGCACAGGCCCGCCACGTCAACAGGAAGCACCATCATCACCCTACCCCGAGCCGACTCGGGCCACAGAGAACAAGACCGGTGTCCCATCTGGCTAGCTCCGCCAGATAGGCAATGATGGCGCCCCGCAAGCCCTGTGACGACGGCGGCTCTCAGCTCCCTTACGGAAGCAGGGGGACGTCAGCAAGGACTCAACCGCTCCGACAGCTGTCCCTCCGCCAGGCTCCGTTGCTTCTCCAACAGCCACGACATCACACCAGAAGGGTGCCAAGATCTCTTCGGCTGCCACATTGGCATGTACTTAGGGCGCTAGCTCTCCCCCCGCTAGACACGTAGCACTCTGCTACACCACCATTGTACACCTGGATCCTCTCCTTACGCCTATAAAAGGAAGGACCAGGGCCTTCTTAGAGAAGGTTGCCCGCGCGGGGACGAGGACGGGACAGGCGCTCTCTTGGGGCCGCTCGCTTCCCTCACCCGCGTGGACGCTTGTAACCCCCTACTGCAAGCGCACCCGACCTGGGCGCGGGACGAACACGAAGGCCGCGGGATTTCCACCTCTCTCACGCCTGTCTCCGGCCACCTCGCTTTCCCCCCTTCGCGCTCGCCCACACGCTCGACCCATCTGGGCTGGGGCACGCGGCACACTCACTCGTCGGCTTAGGGACCCCCCGGTCTCGAGACGCCGAAAATCACATTCTTGGATTTTTGGTGGATACCTTTTCTTGGTCAAAAATCCGTAGGTGTTAGCCTTCGATATTATTGATCGTTCATGGCTATTTTCGACAAAAATGGGGGTTGTGTGGCCATTGATCATCGAACAGAAGCTCGTACACCTCGCCCCACATATGTTACCTTGCCAAGGTCACATTCTTAGATTTTTGGGGGAGACCATTTCTTCGTCAGAAATCCGTAGGTGTTAGCCTTCAGTATTATTGAAAATGGTCAATCATGGCTATTTTCGACAAAATGGGGATTGTGTGACCATTGATCATCGACCAGAGCCTCGTACACCACACCCCACATATGTTTCCTTGCCATACATCACATTCTTGGATTTCTGGTGGAGACCATTTCTTGGTCAAAAATCCGTACGTGTTAGCCTTCGGTATTATTGAAAATGGTCGTTCATGGCTATTTTCGACAAAAATGGGGGTTGTGCCGCCATTGATCGTCGACTAGATGCTTGTACACCCCACCCCACCCCACATATGTTTCCTTGCCACGGATCACATTATCGTATTTCTGGTGGAGACCATTTCTTGGTCAAAAATCCTTATGTGTTAGCCTTCGATATTATTGAAAATGATCGTTCATGCTATTTTTGACAAAAATGGGGCTTGTGTGGCCATTGATCATCCACAAGAGTCTCATACACCTCACCCCACATATGTTTCCATGCCAAAGGTCACATTCTTGGATTTTTAGTGGAGATCATTTCTTGGTCAAAAATTCGTACGTGTTAGCCTTCGGTATTATTGAAAATGGTCTTTCATGGTTATTTTTGACAAAAAGGGGGGTTGTGTAGCCATTGATCATCGACCAGAGGCTCGTACACCTCACCCCAAATATAATTCCTTGCCATAGATCACATTCTTGGATTTCTGGTGGAGACCATTTCATGATAAAAAATCCTTACGTGTTAGCCTTCGATATTATTGAAAATGGTCGTTCATGCTATTTTCGACAAAAATGGGGGTTGTGTAGCCATTGATCATTGACTAGAGGCTCATACCCCTCACCCCACATATGTTTACTTTCCATAGGTCATATTCTTGGATTTCTGGTGGAGCCCATTTCTTGGTCAAAAATCCGTACATGTTAGCCTTTGGTGTTATTGAAAATAATCGTTCATGGCTATTTTTGACAAAAATGGGGGTTGTATGGCCATTGATCATCGACCAGAGGCTCGTACACATCACCCCACATATGTTTCCTTGCCACAGATCACATTCTAGGATTTCTAGTGGAGACAATTTCTTGGTAAAAAATCCAAAGGTGTTAACCTTTGGTATTATTGAAAATGGCCGATCATGACTATTTTCGTCAGAAATGGGGGTTGTGTGGCCATTGATCATTGACTAGAGGCTCGTACACCTCATTCCACACATGTTTCCTTGCTATAGGTCACATTTTTGGATTTCTGGTTGATATAATTTCTTGGTAAAAAAATCCTTAGGTGTTAGCCTTCGGTATTATTGAAAATGGTCGTCCACATAAATTTCCTCTTCCAGCTCTCCATTTAGGAATGTTGTCTTTACGTCCATTTGATGGACAAGAAGTTTATAAGCAGCCGCCAGCGCTAAGAGCACACGGATTGTGGGCAATCGAGCCTGTTGGGGGTATGCTTCGTAGCCGAAGATCCTAAAGAAGGAGAACACCTTCGGCAGATCCTCTCAGGAGCAAGCGCCGAAGCTATTATCTATAAAGCTTCGGCACAAAGACATATCTCAAGATGAAGGGTCGAACCGACTTAAAGATGAATTGACTTAAAGACCCATGATGTTTTGTGTCATTATTGTAGTCGATTGTAAAGGACATAAATGTAATTTTGCGCATGTTGCATCCTGTGCCTATAAATAGGTGAACAGTACCCCGGCACTGTTCACGCGATCCTGTAATCACTGGCACGTTACGCTTGAATTATTGCTTTCCGCCAAGGCGAAGGTATAAATGTGCCCAAATATTATGTTTTAATATTTATATATTCATACAATAAAACATGTGAATATATTTTATACTTTATATTTCATTTCTCATTGTTTGTTGTTTTACAAATATGATCACGAAGGTGAAATCTTCGTGATATTTTACTCATGACCTTCGTGAAATCTTTGTGATATTTTAAATCCTTGGGGAGATAATGCTTCAGCGGACGAAGGGCATTTATACTTAACATCTTTGTGTTGCCTTGTTCTTAATTCATAGCATTTGAGAACAAGTCCCCAACATTGGCGCCCACCTCCGGTGAACTCACTTCCACTTTTTTGAGCTGATGGCTTCGTTCAACAACCAAGCCGGAGCTGCTTCGGCTCCGAAGCTGGTACTCCCGATAACAGGCGGTTCATGCTCAGAGCCAGCCAACAAGAAGCAGAAGAAGGAGGCACAGAGAAGGGTACAACATGTTGGGGTGCAAGGACCCTTCATCAAGTCAAGATGGTCCCACATCCCAATTACCTTCTCCCAAGAGGACCTTCAGCTCAAGGATTACCCTCACAACGATGCTATGGTTATTTCTTGTGTTATCAAAGGATTTCTGGTCCACAACGTTTTGGTTGACACAGGCAGTGCAGCGGATATTATATTTGCCAAGGCCTTCAGACAGATGCAAGAGCCTGAAGATAAGATCCATGATGCTACACATCCCCTTTGTGGCTTCGGGGGAAGGCAGATTGTAGCACTCAGCAAAATCACGATGCTAGTAACTTTTGGATTTATCAATAATACAAGGACTGAACAAGTTGTGTTTGATATTGTTGACATGGAATACCCTTACAACGCAATCATTGGTCGTGGAACACTCAATGCGTTCGAAGCAATTCTTCATCCAGCATATCTTTGCATGAAGATACCTTCGGATCAAGGGCCTATTGCTATTCATGGAAGTCAGGAAGCTGCCAGAAAGGCCGAAGGAAACTGGACAGATTCAAAAGCAATCCATAACATAGATGGATCCGAAGCTTGCGAGCAATACAAGTACAGAAGAGAGAAAACTGCCTCGGCTGATCAGCCGAAGCCCATGCTCTTATGTGACGATATAGCAGAGCAGAAGGTGCTATTGGGATCTCAATTGACTGAAGAGCAGGAGAAAACCCTAATAAGGTTCCTGTTCAACAACAAAGATGTCTTTGCATGGTCAGCTAATGATCTCTGTGGTGTCAACAGGGATGTTATTGAACACTCACTCAATGTTGACCCATCCTTCAGACCCAGAAAGCAGAGGCTTCGGAAGATGTCTAATGACAAAGCCGAAGGTGCTCGGAATGAAGTGAAAAGACTCCTCAGCGCTGGAGTCATCAGAGAAGTAAAATACCCAGAATGGCTAGCTAACACTGTTATGGTGAAGAAAGCCAATGGTAAATGGAGAATGTGCATTGTTTTCACTGATCTCAACAAGGCTTGTCCGAAGGATGAATTTCCAATACCAAGGATAGATTCTCTAGTAGACGCAGCAGCTTCGTCAGAGCTCATGAGTTTACTAGATTGTTATTCAGGCTACCATCAAATTTGGATGAAGAAAGAAGACGAGCTAAAAACCAGCTTCATCACCCCCAGTGGTACATATTGTTACCTTCGGATGCTTGAGGGGCTCAAGAATGCTGGAGGAAGCTTCAGCAGAATGACAACAAAGGTCCTTCATTCTCAAATAGGCAGAAACATGCTAACATATGTTGATGATATCATAGTAAAAAGCACAAAGCAAGAAAATCACATTGCTGATCTGCAGGAGACATTCGCTAATTTTAGGCAAGCTGGTCTGAAGCTAAATCCGGAAAAATGTGTCTTCGGGGTAAAGAAGGGGAAATTTCTTGGTTGTTTGGTTTCAACAAAAGGGGTCGAAGCTAATCCAAATAAAATTGAAGCTATCCTTCGGATGGAGCCGCCAAGCACAAAGAAAGGGGCTCAACGGCTAACAGGAAGACTAGCATCTTTGAATCGATTTATATCCAGATCGGCAGAAAGAAATTTACCATTCTTTGAAGTGCTGAAGTCAGCCGAAGTTTTTCAATGGGGGTCAGCTCAGCAACAAGCCTTCGAAGACTTGAAACAGTATTTGATAGATTTAACAACTCTAACTCCACCAGCGCCAGGGGCTCCTCTGCTACTGTATGTGGCAGCTTCGCACTCTGCAGTAAGTGCGGCGCTTGTTCAGGAGAAGCTTGAAGGGCAATTAAAAAAGCAGGCTCCGGTATACTTTGTCTCCGAAGTTCTCAGTTTATCAAAGAAAAATTATACAGAATTGGAGAAGGTGTTGTATGCTTTTTAATGGCTTCCAGGAAGCTTCAACATTATTTTCAAGCATACCATATAACTGTTCCTTCTTCACAGCCTTTGAAGGATATTATGAGAAACAGAGAAGCTACTGGAAGGATTGGAAAGTGGGCTGCGGAACTCAATGAGTTCTGCATTGATTATGTGCATAGATCTTCGATTCAGTCCCACGCGCTAGCAGATTTCATCGCTGACTGGACGCCAGGGGCTCAGGAAGAAGAAGCAACTAAAGATGCCGAAGCTTGGACAGTATTCTGCGATGGTTCCTGGGGAACCCTCGGGGCAGGTGCAGCTGCCGTTTTAATTGCACCTTCCAAAGTCAGAACATGCTACGCAGTGAAACTTGATTTTAGTTGTACAAATAATATTGCTGAATACGAAGCTTTGCTTTTGGGTCTTCGAAAGTTGAAGGCAATGGGGATAAGAAGGGCGGTTCTCAAAACTGATTCCCAAGTTATTTCTAGCCATGTTGACAAAAGTTGCAAAGCAAGAGATCCAAAGCTTGAGAAATATTTGGATACAGTTTGAAGACTTGAAGCTTCCTTCGAAGGGTTTTCTGTCAAGAATATTCCACGAGGAGAAAATGAACACGCTGATCTACTAGCCAAGTCAGCGGCACAGGGGCTGCCATTACCTTCGGAAGTATTCTTTGAGACAATAAAAGCACCTTGGGTTGACCTTCTTGAAAGAGCAGTGCGCAATATATCTCATGTTTATAGCGAAGATTGGAGAACTGAGATCATGTCTTTTCTTCAGGGAAATTTCCTTTCAGATGACGAAGCTTATCACAAGAGAATAGCGGCAAGAGCCCGTCCATATGTAATAATAGAAGGGGAGTTATACAAGCATGGATTCTGTTCTCCATTACTCAAATGTCTATCCAGAGCAGAAGGTATAGAGTTGATGAAAGAAATACATGCAGGCCTGTGTGGATCTCACATCAGATCTAGGCCTTTGTTGGGTAAAGTTTTTCGTCAAGGATTCTATTGGCCGAAGGCAGCTTCGGATGCAGCAGAATTAGTCCAAAAATGTGAAGGTTGTCAAAAATGTGCAAGAGATAAAAAACAACCTTCGTCTCTAACTCAATTAATACAGCCCACTTGGCCATTGCAAAGATGGGGCCTTGATTTGCTAGGCCCACTTCCACCAGCGCAAGGGAATTTAAGATATGTTGTAGTGGCAGTAGAATATTTTTCTAAATGGATTGAGGCGAAGCCTTTAGCCACAATAACTTCTGTCATTGTTCAAAAGTTTTTCTGGCAAAATATTGTGTGTCGCTTCGGAGTGCCGAAGGCCATTACCGTGGACAATGGAACACTGTTTGATGCCGAAGCTTTCAGAGAGTTTTGTGAACAAATTGGAACGAAGATCCATTTTGCATCAGTTCGGCATCCGGAGTCAAATGGACTTGTCGAAAGAGCTAATGGCATTATAATGACATGAATAATGAAGTTAATCTTCAACCAGCCCAGGGGAAGTGGCCGGACGAATTAATCAAAGTGGTGTGGAGTCACAACACAACAATATCAAGGTCAACAGGTTTTACACCATTCAAATTGTTGTTTGGTGATGAAGCAATAACCCCAGAAGAAGCTAAAGCAGGATCAATAAGAACAGTGGCTTCGGCAGAGGACGAAGCTGATTATTCTGTGGCAAAAAATGCTATAGAAGGGATCAGGCTCCAGGCTGTGGAGAATATCAATAAATATCAAACCGAAACAACAAAATGGCGTGACAGAAAGGTTCGGTTAAAAAATATTAAGCCAGGACAGTTGGTACTTCGGAGAGTTGCCAACCCAGACACAGTAGGCAAGCTACAGTTGAAGTGGGAAGGGCCTTTCCTGGTAGTATCTTCGTCAAGACCCGGTTCCTACAGGTTGAAGGATATGGACGGCAGTGACATTCCTAGATCTTGGAATGCGGATGAGCTTCGGCGGTATTATGTGTAACCTGATGTAATCTTTTTTATTTCTTTCCTATGGCACCCTTTTCCTTTCCAAAGGGGGAGAAAGGTTTTTAATGGGGCCATAGCATGTAATTTCTCTTTTTCTTATATCAGCTCTGCAAGAGCAGTATCCCCCGAAGATGTAAATGTAAAAACTGGGCATGCACCATCGAGTGCAACGAGAAAAAGAAAAAAAATAGGGAGAAGCTTGAAAGACGTCCCTAAGGGGATGCAAAGCACGACAAAGCTACAAAAAGCCGTTCCTAAGGGAGCGCAGCGTAAGTTTTCTGCTCAAAAGTCGTTCCTAAGGGAATGCAGAGCTTACAGCGAAAAGTCAACGCTGATTCCGCCGAAATAAAAGGCGAAGCGCGAAAAGTCAACGCGAATACCACCAAAATAGAAGGTGAAGAATCTCCTAAGGGAGGCTTACAGCGAAAAGTCAGCACTGATACACCGAAAAATAAGCGGTGAAGCCAAAAAATAAACGGCAAAAGATTTGTTATTCCTAAGGGAATAAGAGTTGTGATTGTGGTTTCGTATGTGTCTTTGAACATTCACTTGCACGATACATTACATCATACATTTGCATTCATAAACATTCATTTAGACATACATAGGATCATCATCATCATAACATACAAACTTGCTTCGGCTTTGAAAGAGAAGGCTTCGGAAAAAAGGGAAAAAGAGGCAATTTTATGCTTCGCTGTGTACGCAATGAAGGGAAGGTGTTTTTCGCCTTCGGCTCAAAAGTATTAATTTCGTCCACACCAAAGCATTTCATACATTGACGAAAAAGTAAGATTATATTACAAAGCGAAACTTAGTTATATCATACTTTATACAAGTTATCATAGGAGTTTTTGAGCTATTTTTACAGACTATTCGAGCTTCAATAACATCCTTGGAGCTTCGTCTTTTCACTCTGCAGCTTCAGCTTCGGCTTGGTCAACCTATATGTAAGTATTGTAAGCTAAATTCAAAATTCAAAGGAAAAGGTAAGCATAAGGAATGATTTTGTTACCAGCTTAAGGTGGCTTTGAGCTTCGTCACCAGCTTTTCTCCGTCCACCCTTTGTCCATACTAATTTTATAAATCTATTCGCAATACTTCGGGCCAGGCTGGGAATGTTATCTAGGTCTGCTGGTGACAGGCTGAAGTTGGGTCTATTAACAATCTTTCCGTGTTTACAGCCAGACTTCAAAAAGGCAACAACTGTGCCCCGAGAAGCTGCCAGGGCACAGAAGTCGCCATGCCCAGCTATAACTTCGTCAAGATCATTAATTTCACCTTCAATATGTTCAAAGGCACCAGGCAGGTCTTCAGCCGAAGGAGTGAACTTTTCGCTACTGGCTCCAACAAAATGAAACACCTGCTTCAACTGTTGAATGCATCGGTTACTGAACTCCAGGCACTTATTCTAAAGATTTGTCAAGGATTCTTCCAACTCCGAACTTTTTTGAGCTTCGGCTTCAAGCTTTACATCAAGTTTCAGCTTTTCTTGTTCAAAATTTTCTGATTGGGAAAGAAGCCTCGAATTTAATTCTGTTATTTTGGCTTCAGCATCCGCTAATAAGCCTTCGGCTATTTGAAGCTCGAAGTCTTTCTTTTTGATAGCAGCTGATTGCTCTTTTATCTTGTTTTCTAAGTTCTCAATTATAACTTCGTGCCTTTTATCCTCTAAGTCCTGCTGCATTTTTAAGGCCTTGCTCAAAATCATACTCTGTGGACAAATAACCTTCGTTAGAAAATATTTGCGTTATTACAAATAGTAAGGGTTAAACACAAGATGTTTACCTTAAAATTGGAGTAAAACAAACTGCTGACAATGTGTTGTCGTCGGTAGCGGCTGATATCCGCTTCGAGCTTTGGAAAACCGATACTCTTTGATAGAGTACCGATAACCTTTGCACCAGTCTGATCTCGTATGCAGCCTAAGCCTTCGTCATCAATGCCACCGAAGAGAAGCGCTCCGGGCCGATACCCGTAGGATATAGCATATTCTTTTAATTCTTCTTTCTCAGCTTTTGTCAGCTCTTGGCCAACTAAGTTTTGAAAGTCAAAAGTTTCATCCTCCGAAGTATCTTCGGTCATCTCTTCCTTTTCAGGTTTTGCGGCCGTAGTCTCTTCGATGGCTGCGGCAGCTTCTTCCACGACCATGTTTAGCAGCATTTTATCTATATCAGCAGCTATGCTCTCTAAATTAATATCTTCGGATTTGGCATCTTCGACTCTAGCCTCTTCTGCGGCAGCCTCCGAAGGTACAGCTTCAGTAGCTGTCGTGCTTTCAATAGCTGGCACCTTCGGAGCTGAAGCCCTTGGTGGTGTTGCTTCAATCACTTCTGTCACAGTAACGATTCTTTGCCTCTTCGGCCTAGGTGCTTTCATTTTTATGGGCTCCTTTTCCTTCTGAAAAAGCTTCGTCAGATGTAGCCCCAGTGGACTTAGTTTGACAGGCAAAGTTTCAGTCATTACCTTTAGGATTTCCTCTATTTCAGTAGCAGAGGATGTCGCAGAAGTCTTTTCTTTTTCATCAATTGATTTTGCTTTAGAGTCGAGGCTTTTCTTTTCTTCGAAGCAACTGCTTTCGTCTCAGACTCTTGTTTCTTCTTCTTTGATTGATCTTCGTCGTCCTTATTTAGAGCACTAGCCACTCTTTTTCTTTTTTGCCCTTCGGCACCCTTGTCCAATCGCTCATAGTCAGGATATTCAAAGCCTATAGCATCCATCACTCAGTTTAGCCTTCGTTTCGAACGGGTGCCGAAGGCCGCTGTCATCAATTGGTCTTCTTTTTTAGAATAATTGCCTAGAATTTCGTTGCACATTACTTCGATTGTATCCAGCCATTCTTGGCAGGGTACTTTGAAATGTCTCTTGAACTTGTAGTGGTAGGGCAGCCGGATAAGTTCTCCCTCCTTCTTCTTTCCTTCAAGCTTCGGCATGGCCCACTCTTTCATAGTTGGAAATATTTTGAAAGCCAAAAATTCCTGCACTAAGTCCCTAGTGCCAATGTGCTCTGCGATAATCCTGAATTCAGCCAGTGCAGTTTGGGTTGGACCCTCTGGTGTCATATTACATTGGGGTCTGGTCTCTCCGAAGATCAGCTCTAGCGGGCTCTGGACCAGCTTCTCCTTATCATCGTCAACTTTGACGTAGAACCATTCCGATTTCTAGCCTGCCGGCCACTTGCTTCGGTAGCTGATCACGGGAAATTTTGTAGTCTTCCGGTAGGCAAAGTTGTAGCAGCCGAAGTTTTCATGTAACCCATCTTTTCTGGCCTTGGTTTGGTAATGCAGCTCATGTACTCGGTAGAAACCTTCGGCAAACGGTTCCACCCCTTGGCTTCGGAGAGCCCAAATGTAAACGCTAAGCCTAACGATAGCGTTAGGAGTTAGCTGATGAAAATGGATCCCAAACTTCTTTAGCACATCAGCAATCATCGTATTCAAAGGGAATCTCAAACCAGTTTTGAAGAAACTCTTAAAAACTACTATTTCATCTTTTCCTGGCTTCGGAGTAGTTTCCTCTCCACCGAAGCGAATTAGCTCTTTCTTTTCTACATTAAAATAGCCCAATTTTAACAACTTAGGTAGGTCGCCTTCGGAGATCGTGGATTTTCCAAAATCCATATGGCTGGGTTTGCTTGGCACCGCGCTGCTGTAATTGTCGGGGACCATAATTAGGGGTACCCTCAAGACGCCTAATTCTCAGCTGGTAACCCCCATCAGCATAAAGCTGCAGAGGCCTGATGGGTGCGATTAAGTCAGGGATCAGTCCATACGAGCGACTCGATCACGCCTCGCCCGAGCCTAGCCTCGGACAAGGGCAGCCGACCCCGAGAGATTTCCGTCTCGCCCGAGGCCCCCCTTTAACGGCGGACATATCTCCGGCTCGCCCGAGGCCTTGCCTTCGCTGAGAAGCAACCCTGACTAAATCGCCGCACCGACCGACCGAGTCGCAGGAGCATTTAACGCAAAGGTGGCCTGACACCTTTATCCTGACGCGCGCCCCCCGGCAGAGCCGAAGTGACCGCCGTCACTTCGCTGCTCCACTGACCGGTCTGACAGAAGGACAGCGCCGCCTGCGCCACTCCGACTGCAGTGCCACTCGACAGAGTGAGACTGACAGGCAGTCAGGCCTTGCCAAAGGCGCCATAGGAAACTCCGCTCCGCCCGACCCAGGGCTCGGACTCGGGCTAAGCCCCGGAAGACGGCGAACTCCGCTCCGCCCGACCTAGGGCTCGGACTCGGGCTAAGCCCCGGAAGACAGCGAACTCCGCTCCGCCCGACTCAGGGCTCGGACACGGGCTAAGCCCCGGAAGACGGCGAACTCCGCTCCGCCCGACCCAGGGCTCGGACACGGGCTAAGCCCCGGAAGACGGCGAACCCCGCTCCACCCGACCCAGGGCTCGCACACGGGCTAAGCCCCGGAAGACGGCGAACTCCGCTCCGCCCGACCCAGGGCTCGGAATCGGGCTAGGCCCCGGAAGACGGCGAACTCCGCTCCGCCCGACACAGGGCTCGGACTCGGGCTAAGCCCCAGAAGACGACGAACTCCGCTTCGCCCGACCCCAGGGCTCGGACTCCGCCCTGGCCTCTGCCGGACAACCTCCGCCTCGCCCGACCCAGGGGCTCGGGCTCGGCCTCGGCCATGGAAGACAGACTCGACCTCGGCTTCGGAGGAGCCTCCACGTCGCCCGACCTAGGGCACAGGCTCGCCACGTCAACAGGAAGTGCCATCATCACCCTACCCCGAGCCGACTCGGGCCGCAGAGAACAAGACTGGTGTCCCATCTGGCTAGCTTCGCCAGATAGGCAATGATGGCGCCCCGCTAGCCCTGTGACGACGGCGGCTCTCAGCTCCCTTACGGAAGCAGGGGGACGTCAGCAAGGACTCAACCGCTCCAACAGCTCTCCCTCCGCCAGGCTCCGTTGCTCCTCCGACAGCCACGACATCACACCAGCAGGGTGCCAAGATCTCTCCGGCTGCCACATTGGCATGTACTTAGGGCGCTAGCTCTCCCTCCGCTAGACACGTAGCACTCTGCTACATCCCCATTGTACACCTGGATCCTCTCCTTACGCCTATAAAAGGAAGGACCAGAGCCTTCTTAGAGAAGGTTGGCCGCGCGGGGACGAGGACGGGACAGGCGCTCTCTTGGGGCCGCTCGCTTCCCTCACACGCGTGGACGCTTGTAACCCCCTACTGCAAGCGCACCCGACCTGGGCGCGGGACGAACACGAAGGCCGCGGGATTTCCACCTCTCTCACGCCCGTCTCCGGCCACCTCGCTTTCCCCCCTTCGCGCTCGCCCACGCGCTCGACCCATCTGGGCTGGGGCACGCGGCACACTCACTCGTCGGCTTAGGGACCCCCCGGTCTCGAAACGCCGACAGTAATCATCTTCAGAATCCGTCTCTCCAACATCATCTTGCTCTGCTTCAGCGGCAGGGACGTCCTCGGGTGTCACCAGCCCAGACCGCCTCATGGCTTCGGAAATCAGAACAGTCTCACCAGCTTCGGTCTCATCTCCCTCACGATCAACCCTAGCAGTGGAGCGAACCCTAGCCATTTGATTATGACATTCTTGAAATTTTTGTTGTTGACTTTTCTGATTTTCCCGAAGCTCTTCCTATTGTGACGAAGCAGAATCAAAACTGAAGTTTCGTTTGAGCACGATGATTAAGCTTCGGCTATGACTAAAATTTTGGCAGCAAAACAGTAGAATAGCACTGAATGTTGTGGTAACTTCACACCTACCCGTCTGTTTATATAGTGCCGCAGGTGGGAAGGTGAATCGGCAAGGTCTCCAGCACCGAACAAACAGTCACCCGCACTCACTGAACGGTGGGCCACAGGGTCCGAGAAGGTGAATCGCTGGCGCGCGCGTAATTGGTGCAAGATGGGGCGCGCACGACGATTATTTTAATCGTTTCTCGCCAACGAGCTCAGGGAAGGTGTTTTTTGGATCTTCGGCGTCCCGAAGCCTAGAAGACTTTTTCACGGATCAAGCTCGTTACGAAAAACGATCTAGCACCGCGAAGGGGCTACTGTTGGGGGTATGCTTCGTAGCCAAAGATCCTAAAGAAGGAGAACACCTTCGGCAGATCCTCTCAGGAGCAAGCGCCGAAGCTATTATCTAAAAGCTTCGGCACAAAGACAGATCTCAAGATGAAGGGTCGAACCGACTTAAAGATGAATTGACTTAAAGACCCATGATGTTTTGTGTCATTATTGTAGTCGATTGTAAAGGACATAAATGTAATTTTGCGCAGGTTGCATCCTGTGCCTATAAATAGGTGAACAGTACCCCGACACTGTTCACGTGATCCTGTAATCACTGGCACGTTACGCTTGAATTATTGCTTTCCGCCAAGGCAAAGGTATAAATGTGCCCAAATATTATGTTTTAATATTTATATATTCATACAATAAAACATGTGAATATATTTTATACTTTATATTTCATTTCTCAGTGTTTGTTATTTTACAAATATGATCACGAAGGTGAAATCTTCGTGATATTTTACTCATGACCTTCGTCCAAAGCTCATTAAATCCTTGGGGAGATAATGCTTCAGCGGACGAAGGGCATTTATACTTAACATCTTTGTGTTGCCTTGTTCTTAATTCATAGCATTTGAGAACAAGTCCCCAACAGAGCCACAGGAGAGTAAGTATCAAAATAATCATCCTCTTTCTTTTGAGTAAAACCCTTAGCCATAAAGATCTCCTCTTCCTCCTAAAGATCCATTTACAGCCCACAGGCTTACAACCAGATGGGAGATCAGTTATCTCCCAAGTTCCGTTCGAGATGATTGAATCCATCTCGCTAAGGACAGCCTCCCTCCAGTACTCTGCATCCTGAGATGTATATGCCTCTGTGAGGGAGCGTGGTTCTTCATCCACTAGATAAATAATATAATCATCACCCAGAGACTTTTCAGTCCTTTGTCTCTTACTCCTCCTTAACTCCAAATCTGGAGTCTAGTCATGGACACTCGAGGGTAGAGAATATGTCTGAGATGGACCATCTGGGGCTACTACTTCCTTATCTCGCATAGGGAAGATGCTCTCAAACAATGTCACATCCCGAGATTCCATTATGACATTTACAACGACTTCGCTCGTCTCGGAATGGACCACTAGAAATCTATAAGCTGCACTGTTATGTGCATAACCCAGGAAGACACAGTCTACGGTCTTAGGGCCTAACTTTCTCTTCTTCGGCAATGGGACATTCACCTTTGCAAAGCAGCCCCAAGTCCGAAGATGCGAAAGATCTGGCTTCCTTCCTTTAAATCCTTCATAGGGCGTGTGAGAGCACCTAGAGGGGGGGGTGAATAGGTGATCCTGTAAAACTTGAAACTTAAGCCACAAAAACTTGGTTAAGTGTTAGCACAATAATGCCAAGTGGCTAGAGAGGAGTCTCACAAAACACAATAACCACAAAGATATCAATCACAGAGATGGCGCAGTGGTTGATCCCGTGGTTCGGCCAAGACAACCGCTTGCCTACTCCACGTTGTGGCATCCCAACGGACGAGGGTTGCAATCAACCCCTCTCAAGCGGTCCAAAGACCCACTTGAATACCACGGTGTTTTGCTTTGCTTTTCTTAATCCCGTTTGCGAGGAGTCTCCACAACTTGGAGTCTCTCGCCCTTACAAAGATTTTCACAAAGAAGCACGGAGTAAAGGAGGGATGAGCAACGCACACAAGACTCACAAATCAGAGCAACAACACGCACACAAGTCGCAACAAGAGCTCGCAACACAACCCAATGAGTTTACAACTCAACTAGAGCTCTAGATGCTATCACAAAGAAACAAATGCGTGGAATCGAAGTCTCGATGCTTAGGATTGCTTTGAGTATGCTTGGTGTTCTCCTCCATGCGCTTAGGGGTCCCTTTTATAGCCCCAAGGCAGCTAGGAGCCGTTGAGAGCAATCTGGGAAGGCAATTCTTGCCTTCTGTCGTCTGGCGCACCGGACAGTCCGGTGCCCGATTTCTTTCCTTTTTCAGCGAAGTCGACCGTTGGCAGACAGAGAGCCGTTGGCGCACCGGACATGTCCGGTGCACACCGGACAGTCCGGTGCCCCCTTCTAGCCGTTGGCTCGGCCACGTGTCCCGCGCAGATCGCGCGGCCGACCGTTGGCCCGGCCGACCGTTGGCTCACCGGACAGTCCGGTGCACACCGGACAGTCCGGTGAATTATAGCCGTACGTTGCCGGTGAATTCCCGAGAGCAGCCACTTCGCTCGAACCAGCCTGGCGCACCGGACACTGTCCGGTGCACCACCGGACAGTCCGGTGCTCCCAGACTGAGCAGATTCTTGGCTACTCGAGCCAAGACATTTTCAATTGGATTTTTCCTGTTTCCAGCACTTAGACACAATACATTAGTCCATAAAACAATGTACTAAGTCTGAGAAACATACCTTTATCCTTGGTTTGTACTTTGTCCACCATTTTACATTTAAGCACTTGTGTTAGACACTAAATCACCAAAATACTTAGAAATGGCCTAAGGGCACATTTCCCTTTCAATCTCCCCCTTTTTGGTGATTTATGCCAACACAATATAAAGCAAGTAGGATAAATACAAAATCAAATCAAATAAGAACTCAAATTGTTTTGATTCAATTTTGACATATATGGATCACCCTTTGCCACCACTTGGTTTGTAATTTTTTTTCTTTGCAAATCAAACTCAAATTTCTATCTCTAAGTCAAACACACATGTCAAGACATAAAGAGAGTCATTCCAAGAGAAATTGATTCAAGATTTCAAAAACTCCCCTTTTTCCCATAATCAACATTTCTCCCCACAAGAAGCCAACTTTTGACAAGAGAGACAATAAAAGAGTTTTGACAAACCAAAAGCTCACTTCTCCCCACAAGAAGCCAACTTTTGACAAGAGAGACAATAAAAGAGTTTTGACAAACCAAAAAGCTCTATTCTACTATTTTCAAAATCTCTCAAGTGGTAGCTAATCCATTTATCGCTTTGGCCTTTATTTTCTCCCCCTTTGGCATCAAGCACCAAAACGGGATTAATCTTGACCCTTGAACCCCATTGCCTCACCAAAATCTTCAATAAGAATACAAAGGCAATAAGAGTACATGAGATGAACTTGGAATAAGTTACCCTCTCATCGGAGTGCAGTGGAAGTCTTTCATGGTCCAAGTCCACCTTTTCCCTTTCAATCCTTCTTTGAGACTAAATTAAGCAAACTCAAGCACATGGTTAGTCTCAAAGGGTCAAGTTGTAACACATCTCCCCCTAAACATGTGCATCACTTTGCAACGGACTTGTGAGGTCCAGGAAGTGTTTGTACAACTTGAGCACCATAACTAAGCAACAAAATGCATAAGGAACATGATCAAAGGCATAAACACATGTATGCTATAAATCAATCCAAGTTCCGCGAATCTAAGACATTTAGCTCACTACGCAACCTGCAAAAGGTCTTCTCATCTAGAGGCTTGGTAAAGATATCGGCTAGCTGGTTCTCGGTGCTAACATGAAACACTTCGATATCTCCCTTTTGCTGGTGGTCTC
The DNA here is from genome assembly GCF_902167145.1 of Zea mays. Taxonomy (NCBI): domain Eukaryota; kingdom Viridiplantae; phylum Streptophyta; class Magnoliopsida; order Poales; family Poaceae; genus Zea; species Zea mays. Next base: position 226,118,015 of record NC_050100.1, on the reverse strand, counting down.
TCAAAAAGTGATGCCGGATGTCTATGTGCTTTGTGCGGCTGTGCTCAACAGGATTTTCCGCCATGCGGATAGCACTCTCATTATCACATAGGAGTGGGACTTTGCTCAGATTGTAGCCAAAGTCCCTGAGGGTTTGCCTCATCCAAAGTAGTTGCGCGCAACACTGTCCTGCGGCAACATACTCGGCCTCAGCGGTGGATAGGGCAACGGAAGTTTGTTTCTTAGAGTTCCATGACACCAGGGACCTTCCTAAGAATTGGCACGTCCCCGATGTGCTCTTCCTATCGACCTTACATCCAGCATAGTCGGAGTCTGAATATCCAATTAAGTCAAAGGTAGACCCCTTTGGATACCAGAGCCTGAAGCAAGGCGTAGCAACCAAATATCTAAGGATTCGCTTCACTGCCACTAAGTGACACTCCTTAGGATCGGATTGAAATCTAGCACACATGCATACGCTAAGCATAATATCCGGTCTACTAGCACATAAGTAAAGTAATGACCCAATCATTGACCGGTATGCCTTTTGATCAACAGACTTATCTCCTTTGTTGAGATCAGTGTGTCCGTCGGTCCCCATCGGAGTCTTTGCGGGCTTGGCATCCTTCATCCCAAACCGCTTCAGCAAGTCTTGCGTGTACTTCGTTTGAGAGATGAAGGTGCTGTCCTTGAGTTGCTTCAATTGGTATCTTTTGGTAATCACTAGAATAGAAGCTTCATCTTGTGCCACAATACTATAACTTGTTCTAAGTTTTGTATCTTAGCAACAAGAAAAGGTCATGATAAAGGATCAGACATAAGTGTAAAGGAGCTCCCTAGAGATAAAACTTTCAAGATGGAAATCTTGAATTGATGACAAAAGGAACTCCGCCTACTTAGATGGAAAGTACACCATAACATGGTAAAGGTACAAAAGGAGGTATTGACCTTTTTGCGTATTTGTACCTTAATTTTTCTCCAATGCTTGTGTTGCATATGTTTAATGTGTAAGGGGGAGTAATGTTAGTGTGTTGCATTTTCCCTGCTTAATACCCTACTGTCCCTTGACATCATCCTATGTTCTTGCTTGAATATGGTTTTGGTGTTTGATGTCAAAGGGGGAGAATTTGTGCATTAAAGCTTACCTCGACCTGAGAGGAAAGCTTATCTTAAGGGTGAAGATTAATTTTTTGTGTGCTAAAGGACTCAAAGGGGTTTCCTTGAGTTCCTTTGATCTTAAAGAAAAATGTGTTAGTTTGTCTTAAGGGTGAAGATTAATTTTTTGTGTGCTAAAGGACTCAAAGGGGTTTCCTTGAGTTCCTTTGATCTTAAAGAAAAATGTGTTAGTTTGTTGATAATACTTATCATATGCTTCTTGTTGTATTATATGGTGATAATGCAAAATTAGTGCTTCCGTTGATATGAATCAATTGGTATCTACTGTGTTTATCTTGTGATAGATATTCATGTGGTTCTGGCGCTTTAAAATCAGTATCTTAATGGTGAATAGTGGTAGGTTGATATTCCTATGGTATATTTATTTAATTGGTGTTTAACTCTGATTCTGTGCATTTGTGTGTTATACGCATCACGGTTTGATTCTTCACACAATGCATCCCACAGGTGCTAAGGTGTAGCAATGCTTCGAATTAGCCTAAGTATGTGCATGTTGGCATTTAAGGCCAAAGTTAAGATTTTAATGTAAGCACATATTTAGGGGGAGCATTCTATAAACTTAGAATTCAAAATTTGTGCTTTAAATCTTATTGTTGTGTAAGCTTTAATTGTGTTGCCATCAATCACCAAAAAGGGGGAGATTGAAAGCTCTCCTCTGGGTTTTGGTGTTTGGATGACAACTCAATTAAAGGACTAACAAGTATGTTAAGTGTTGAACTGGTGCTTAATGTAAAGCTAACAGGGTTCAACACAAGTGAACAAGTGTGATGGTCCAAGGACTAGATGATGGATAGATAATGAGCATCAAAAGTAAGATGGACATTGCATAAAGTGAGACTCGGGTGCGTAGCTCGGAAACAACTGATCAAGCCAAGGACAAAGGCAAGAAGAGCTTCGAGGTACCAAGTGCACGGGAAAAGGTCAAAGAGGCTGAGGAACCCAAAGCCAAGGGTGAAGAAGAAGACTTGCAAAGTCACGGGTGATCGAGTTGAGAAGAGCTATGGCACATCAAGGATCACTACATAAGGACATGACTTACCACCAATGAGGTAACAGCTACAGTTATGTGGTGTAAGTCATATAGCTCAAGATCAAGCTCTAAGAAGTGAACAAGGTCACTGGAAGGAGAACCAATGTCAAAACCAGGACTGGAAGCAGCCCAAAAGAGCTAAGTGCACCTTGACCTTTAGTTTGGGTTGTTCCCATGTTTGGAGATGTTCTATGTGACCTTCGCAGGATGTTGGAGCTTAGAAACGTTAATCTAGATCAAGGCAAGTTGACTTGATGATTTATGAGTCCAACATCAAAGCTCAAAGCATGTCAAATGCTAAAGACGTGAAAGTCAAGAGAAGGTATGTTTCTAGACTTAGTACATTGGTTTTTGTGCACTAATGTATCTGTCTAAGTGTTAGAAACAGACAAAAGAAGAAAAGAAAAGAAATACAAAAGGCTTGGCTGTGTACAGCCAAGACTCAGCTCAGTCTGGCACACCGGACTGTCCGGTGGTGCACCGTACAGTGTCCGGTGCGCCAGGCGGAACTCCGGTGAACTGCCCGCTCTCGGGAGAAGTGTGGCGAAGATCGGCTATAATTCACCGGACTGTCCAGTGTACACCGGACTGTCCGGTGAGCCAACGGTCGGCTGGGCCAACGGTCGGCCGCGCAATCCGCGCGTGACGCGTGGCCGAGCCAATGGTCATATGGGGGCACCGGACTGTCCGGTGTGCACCGGACAGTGTCCGGTGCGCCAACGGCTCCAGACAGCAACGGTCGACTGCGCCATTTTTGGAAGGAAATCGGGCACCGGACAGTGTCCCGTGGTGCACCGGACTGTCCGGTGCACCACCCGACAGAAAGCTGATATTGCCTTCCAAATGAAGTCCAACGGCTCCTAGGCCCCTTGGGTCTATAAAAGGGACTCCTAGGCGCCTCCAAGAAGGGTACAAGTGCACCCAACAAGTGTAGACATCACTCTGATCAATTCTCACTCTCCCTCTTGTGTGCAACTCTCTAGTTTGTGTAGAAGGCAAAGCTATAAGCCTTTAGAGAGTGGAGAAGTGCTGCTAAGAGCTAGAGCAAGGTCTTGAGCGTATTGTTACTCTGCCGGAGTGCTGCCAAGAAGTTTGTAAGCAGCCGCGGTTTCGTTGTAACCAACATCAACATAGTGAAAGGCTCTATCTGTCATACTGACAGATCTGAGCAAACGGAGGAAGGAGTTGAAATAGACTCCAAGCCCAGGTGTGGCTAACTCCAACGGGGACTAGGCAAGCATTTCAGGCTTGGCCGAACCTCGGGATAAATCCTTGCGTCTGTGTGCTCTGTTGTGTATTGTATTCTGACTCTCTGTCTCACTTGCTTTTATATCTGCACTTCAACACTTATCTGTGGTATAAGCTTTATTTGAGGTGCAGGACATTTTGAGACAGAAACTTCCATTCCGCTGCAACCTACTCGAAGGGTTCTTCATTCCACTGCGATCCAGCCTTTGAGTAGTGTAAGAATTTAAGTTTCAAAGTGATAATTTTTATTCGCCTATTCACCCCCCCTCTAGGCGACATCCAGATCCTGTTCCCGGGCCAAAGGGAACTTTCAGCGTGGCCTCACGATTGCGAGGCGGCACCCTGTTCAGGACATATAGCATACCGTGAGTACTGCCTCGCCCCACCAGATGTCAGGCATCCCCGAACTTTGCAACAAAGCATTAGCTAAGTCACACACCATTCGGTTCTTCCTTTCAGCTACCCCATTTGATTGAGGTGAATATGGAGCAGTGGTTTCATGAATGATTCCACACTCTTTGCAATACTCATCAAAAAGGTTGGAAAGGTATTCACCTCCTCTATCAGACTGTAACCTTTTAATTTTCTTGTCTAGCTGGTTTTCAACTTCAGTCTTATAGATCTTAAAGTGTTCTAGTGCCTCATCTTTAGTTCTGAGTAAGTAAATATAACAGAATCTGGTAGCATCATCTATCAAGGTTAGAAAGTATCTTTTACCGCCTTTTGTGATTATACCATTCATCTCACAGATATCTGAGTGAATTAGTTCTAAAGAAGTGGTACTTCTGCCATCAACCGTATGAAACGGTTTTCTAGGCTGCTTAGCTTGCACACAAATACCACATTTTACACCTTTAACATGTTCATATTCAGGAATTAAAAACATGTCACTTAATCTCCTAATGGCCTCAAAATTCACATGACACAAACGGGAATGCCATATATCATTAATGGAATCGTTATTACAGACCACATTAACATGGTAAGAAGAATGATTATTCAAAACAGAAAGACAGAACAAATCGCCTGACTCATATGACTTTCCAACAAAAGTACCAAACTTAGACAAGACCACTTTATTAGACTCAAACACTAATTTGAGACCCTGTCGACATAGCAGCGACACTGATATGAGGTTCCGGCTCATCGATGGCACATAGAGTACGACCTTCAGCACGAGCGTCTTTCCTGAAGTTAACTTTAGGTAGACTTGTCCAGTACCTCGAACTGCTACCGGAACACCATTTCCCATCAAGACTGGTGCGCTGTTGTATCCCTGGAATGAAGAGAACATGGATTGATCAGCACAAATATGAACAGTAGCACCGGAATCCATCCACCAGTCATCTGATGGACTTGCCATAAAGGCCTGAGGTGCATACCGTAGGGTGGAATTAACCACCACGTTCCCTTCTTTGCGCTGAGGTGGAGGACCTTTTCCCTTCCTAAGTTTGCACCTCCGGGCTGTATGCCCGGAGACACCACAAACATAGCAGATAAAGTCCTCCTTTTTCTTCTTCATCTTTTTGGACTTAGGTTGGTTCAGATTCTTCTGTGGAGAGTTCTTCTTCTTCTTCTGGAATTTTCTATCTCCACCCTTCTCAACAACGTGATCCTGGAGTTGCTGGGATGGCTTGTTACTGGACCTTGCACGCTCTTCCACATTTATCGCAGCTGACAACTCAGTGAGAGTCATTTGCTTCTTCATGTGGCGGCATGAAGTCACAAAGTCTCGCCAAGAAGGCGGGAGCTTTGCCAGTATTGCATTCACCTGAAAACTGTCTGGTAGGACGCAGCCATATTGGACCAAGTCCCTAACAAGGAGTTGAATCTCCTGTAGCTGCTCCATAACAGACCTTCCCTCAGCCATTTTATAGTTGAGGTAGTTTTCCGTTGTGAATGACTCATTGCCATTGTCAACATCAGAGAACTCGTTCTCAAGTTCACTCCATAGACCCTTAGCGGAGGTAAAACCAGAGTACACGTCAAATAAGCGGTTCGACAAGACGTTCAGCAGACGAGACAAGCATGCCTCATTGGCTTCGTCCCACTTGGCCTTCTCCGCTAGTGCGGCGGCCTTCACTGCATCATCAGATCATCTGATGCAACCTGGGGAACAACCGACGTCACTACCAAAAATAATTTTAGGTCAGTGAGCCACATGCGAATCTTAATCTGCCAGCGCTTAAAGCTTGCGCCGTCAAACGCTTCAGGCTTAATGACATCAGAACTGGAAGCCATTATACGAATTGGTTTTCTGGATTGTTGTAAACTTAGAGAAATAAGTGACATGCTTCCTTCATATTTAAATAAAATAAATATTCTAATTCCGAATAAAACAAGCATATAACTCAGATGAATGCCATATGCAATTATACCAGCAATGAACAGTAGCAATTTCAGTAATTGAAAATATGAAATATAGCTACTCATGTCCATTTGTAAATTAAACATACCTTGTAGATGAAGAAGGCAGATTAAACAAATAAACATGATTGTTTATCTTAAAATATTGCTCTCAAAATAGCGGGTTACTGCATTAGACAGCCCTCCAACGCAAAAAGGGTGATCAAAGATCCTCGACTAACGTGACGGTCCTATCTTACCAAATCAGGGTTTTAGATCAGATATTATAAGCCTAGAAATTAAGCATGAATATCAAGATCAAAATAGAGTGCACAAGAATTAAGGAACAATAATGAACTTAAATAATCAGCTTGCACAATAGTGAAAAAAATCACCAGGCATAAATAATATTACTGATGAAAATAACAATACACTAAAACCCAAACTGTCACGTCGTCTCACTACACCGCTATCATCATCGAGCAATCAAATCTGCCCACAGATTACGCAATCACACCCAAGTAAATAATACTAGCAGATTGCACAAAATTATTCAATAAATATAGAGATGCAACGAGTAACTCACAGCAGGTAGATTGTCAACGTGGGAAGACCAGCTCAGCGAACACAAGGTTCTGTCCCAGAAAACCAATTCCGCCGCCCACATCCGAACCTGCACGGCAGGAGGTTGACGGAGATACTAGAGCCGCTGCCGGAGCCGAGGGAGACGTCCACGACACCAGCCCGAGAAGAGGAACACCGCGCAGCAGGGAGCCCAAGCACCAGGCCATGGTGGACAGAGACCAGACAGAGTGTACGGCACCACACAGGTACCCAGCACAACAACAGAGAGGAACACCGTACACAACCAAGCACAGTGCCACCTCTAGATCCAACAGAGAGGATGAAGTCCTCCACACTACAGCAGCCACAACACAACCAGCGATGGTGGCCGCAATCGGATCAACGAGCAGGGAGAGAAAAGATAGAGCAGCGAGTCTCACAGTCCGTTGCCGGGAGGAAGAGAGTGTCCATCCTTTAAGGAGCCGACCTCCAGGAGGTTGCGCGCACAAGGAGCGGCATGGAACTCGGCAAGAGTCGAACCGTTCAGCCCTCGTGGCCTCTGCCTCCTCATCCCGCCGCCAGCCCTATGGCTGCATGCCTTGCTTGCCTCCCGCTGCTGCCGTGAAACATCGCCCCTATTTGTTTCGGCTTTCTGCAGCTTCTGGCCACCAGAAGCTGCTGCGGGCTACCAAACGCTCAGCTTTTCAGCCAGCTTCTATAAAATTCATTTGAGTAAAAATCATTTAAAATCAACATTAACACAAAATCGGTTGAGTCGTTGCACTAGTAGAAATCCATCGCTTTCTAGATTCTAAGCCCTATGGACAACTTTATCTTTCTCCGCACGTAATCCTAATAATACCCAGATTCTCTACACAGCCAGATTCTCCTCACAGCCAGATTTTCAGAAAAGCTGGTCAGAAAAAAGCTGAACCAAACAGGCACATCAGCTAGCCGGTGGGCTGCTCGGTCATGGGCCGGTCCACCCGGCTGGCATAACTTTTTTTTAATAAAGCAGTGAAAATATAAAATTGGACAACACAAGTTGCACACAAATTTCCCGTATGAATTATGGATTCAGGACACTAATTTTCCACAATAATGTAGATGCATGGTAGCGGCTACATATGATGGTGGAAAATGAAAAAGAAATATATCAGCTTGCTAGGTACGTACGACATGCATGATTTTCTTTCAGGTGAACAGCCGTTGTTGCGGTCTCCTTGCTGGCTTTATACTTAGATCCTCAGGATGGTGTTGCAGCGGTTCTGTGCACCGGCTCTGATGCCATGGAACGCTTATAGTCCCGCCAAAGAGTGCGGCGATCATGGTGGCCACATCCCCTGGCGTCAGCCGCACTGCAGCGCCATGCCTCCGGTAGAACATCCTGTACTTGGGCACCACTGCTGCCGTTGCGGCCGCCCTCAACGCCTCGCCCATCTCCTCGTCCGCCGCCACCCACTGATCCTGCATGCCCACCGCTTCCAGCACCACCGCCTCCACACCCTTAGCTTCTCCCTGCTGTCCCTGCGGCATGGACATGGAGGAGGAGATGGCAGCCATCACCTTGCCCCACGCCGCGCGCACGTACACATCCACGTGCGCCCGCGCCTTGGCGCTCTGCGCCTCCGCCCAGTCCTCCCCGAGGATCCCCTGCAGCTTGGCGCTGCCGGCCACCTTGTTGGCCACGTACTTGGTGTTGTTCGCCAGGAAGAGGTAGCTCAGCGCCACCTCCCGATAGCACCCGGCCTTGGCGTCCAGCTTGCCTAGAAGAACCGACACCAGCCGATGGATCGGGTTGTTGTAACTGTAAAGAAACGAAGACGACGATATGCTCGACGACGACAGCGAATAATGTTCCGTGCCAGAGGCGGCGACAACCGAAACCGACGAGGTGTCTGCTGCATTATCAGCTTGCTCATAGATCAGAGCGAGGCCTTCCTGGTAGTCGGCGAGGAAGACGAGGTAGTTCATCACGTAGCGGGTCAGCGGGTGCACCGCGCCGCCGGCCACGGTGGCCTTGGACGGCTCTTTCCGGATTGCCGCCTCGAAGCTGCTCAAGGTCCCGCGTGCAGCCTCACCGACCTTGGTGACCACAACGGCGGCCCTGGTGGCCACCTCGGAGTTGTCCCCAAAAACGGACAAGAGCGCCGGCAGCACCTCGGTGAGGGCATCGTGGACGTCGAGCACCCGGAACAGGCGCTCTGGGGCGCGCCTTGCTCTTGCCACCGCGGCCTCTGCGACGCCGAGGAGGCTCGTGGCCTGGTCGTTGGCGACGGCCGCGAACACAGCCTCACGAACAGCTGCGTCGCGGAGAAAGACCGTGTCGCAGAGGTCTTTTTCTCGGGTGAGCAGGGAGTTGAAGGCGACCGTGGCGGTGGCGATCCACGACGGTATGATCTTGTCGTCGACCTGCTCCCAGTCCCAGGTGAGCTTGTGGTGGGACGACGAGGTGCTGCTGTTACCGCTACCACTAGCAGCAGCTGCTGGAGGTGAGAAGCCGAGCAGACGCTGCAGCTTGGTGGCCAGAGCCGTGCGACGATGGGACTTGAAGGTGGAGATGCACTCCTTGCCGTAGCCCACGGCCATCATGGCCTCAGCCACCGCGCTTATGCTGCTGGCTTGTTGTTGTTGTTGGTCGTGCTTGTCGAGTAAGAATTGGAGCTCGCGTTGGAGCCTGCGCATAGCGGTCTGGAGCAGCGCCTGTGCCTTGACGAGGCCTGCGTCGTTGGCGTTGGTGGTGTCGGCGGCGAAGACGAGCATGGCTCGGTGGAGCTGGGCGGCGGCGCGCAGGAAGCCCTGGGTCTCCTCCTCCGATTGACCGGTGGCGTCGTGGAGGAAGAGGGAGCATGATACGTCGGGGTGCCACTTTTGGACGAGCGCGGCGGCGTCAGCAACACTCTCCTCGACAAGCGTGGAGGAGAGCGTGCGGCGGTGGTGCGGCGGAGGGAGAGCGGCATGGCGTTGGCGTGGCGGCGAGCGCGATGGGGAGGAGTCGAAGGCGCGAGGCATCGTTGGACGGAACGACCGCGCGCGGGGACGCAGGGGCAACACTACTGCAACTCCGGAATCGAGCAACTCTTGGCGACGACGACGACAAGCTCAAATTGGAAATACTATATATTACTACATGGGAATTGCAGCCTCGATCAGTCAGTTTGACCCCGTGCTAAGATAGCTGCATGCCCTTACTTTGCTGACCTAGTCTTCGCTGACAGTGCCAAACCAACCACTGAATTTTTCCCATTTTACTGACCTAGCCACATGAGCATCTCCGCCGGCATTGTTGTAGTCCAGCATGCATGCAGTCCATAGATGGCTGGCTGGGTGCGCTCACGGCCGGATGAGGAGCTGTCAGGTTTATTATTATAGCTTCATTCATTCCTAGCAGTTGAACGATATATAAGAAAGGTGAACAAGACAAAACACTTATGGGCAGAGCCGGTCATGATATTTTAGGGGCTCAGAGCGAAAGTTAATTTGAAGACCCTTCTTAACTCTTTATATATGTATGTATGTAATATATATTTATCTAAAAAGTTTTTTTTAAAAAAAAAACATCATTGTTGACCACAAATAGTTTTTCAATAATTTAAATTTTTAAAAAGTTTTTTTTGGCATAGAACAATTATTGAGATTCAATATGCAATAGAGATATTAGAATAACAATTCACCTCTATGATATTCTCAAAAATTCAGTACAGAATATTTCATTCGAAAATCTCTTATCTTGATCTTTTATTTACTTGGTGCCAAAGTAAAATAAGAACTCGGGATAAAAATTCTGACTTTAAAATTATATATAGAATATATTAATGATCAATCATTAGTTCGTGAGTTTGAAAAAAAATACACACATTATATATAATATAAAAACTAGTACACTATACATTACGACTACAGTCATTTAATGAACACGCACTCCGCATCGCGTTAGGAGTCTGACAAATTGTTTTGACTGTGACTGCAGTAGGCTCATCAATTCGTTTCTCATATTTCCAACAAGCTACAACTAGCGAAAAAGGACTACCGAATAGCGTCTCAACCAAGACTAATTACTAAATATCCATAGCACATATATATTTAGGGGCCCATCCCTTCGGGAGGCCCTGGTCGGCCGCCCACTCTACCCACCCCCAGGGTCGGCCCTGGGGTGTTTGGTTTGAAGAATTAATCCATTCTAGATAATGTGATGCATAATGAGTCCATTTCACAAATTTGGTGAAATGAACTATTATTACTAGTTATTAGCTTATGAGTAATAAAATGGTAATGGATCAATTTATTCTATTCCACAGACTAAACAAAAAAAGTGAGAAATGAGAATATGATAGACTATCTTATTTCTAAAACCAAACACGCCTTAGCTTGTGTCTTGTTACTTCATTAATTGTGTGGTTTTATTCATACGTGCGATGCGATGTCTTGTCCAGCATAGGTGACGGGCAAGGCAAGGCTATTATTTCCAACAGTGACTATATAAATAATGGAAGGGTAGTCCCAATTTCGGTCTCTCGGTGCCGATGTGGATGTCGTGTATGTAAAACAACTTGTTCTTGCTTTGCACCATGGAACTGGGATCAGTAGTACTTCATCTGGACCAAATTATTCAGACGCTCGTACTGGTATTTTTAGATTTATAACTTTTACTACATATCTTGGTGAAAAGCTAAAAATGCTTCATAATTACAAAGAGAGAGAGAGTATTGTTAAGGATATATACCATGGGTACTCAAGACTTTCCAAAACGCTGACTTGTAGGCACAACATACTCATACTCTGTCAAAAGACTTGCACCCGGACCCCAGGATACTCTCCCGCATGTCACAACAAGATCCACAGGTATGGACAGATAAGGGCCCGTTCGGTAGACATGGAATGGAGAACCGGAATTGTTCCTACCCAGATTGTTTCTTTAATTTGTATAAGTTTTGATCAACATGAATAATTCTTGGTGCATTCCGGTAGAAACAAACAGGCCCTAAGGGAAGACAACGATTTTTTATAATAACGGTGTCTTTGTAACAACATGATATACCGATCTATAAGCGAGTCTACATATAAAGATAGGGATAAGTCTTTTGCGTTTAGGAGGGGTTGTAGTCTAAATCTGTCTAAATCCTCGTGTTCTCTATGCATTCACCTTCAATTCTTGATGTCATTATCCGTCCTATAAATTCACTACCAAAATTTCCTCGATAATTAGAGTTAGCTATATTGATTGTCTAATAAGAACAAGGCTTACACCCAGAATTTTTCTTATAACAAAGATAATGTTTGCATGATAATCGTGTCGTGTAGATTTTTTGAAGGATCCCTTTCAATGTGCAAAAGATGTCTTTCGGGACTCGGTCCTCGTGGTCAAGTCATCAGGGGCCTCCAGGTCGTCAACTGAGTCGGGCGTGTAAGGGAAATGGACCCCGGGCCATTTGGCTCAAAATGTTTTGGTGTTTGATGATCAACATACCCCATGGACTAATGTGTTTGCTAGTGTTTATGATTGTACTTCACAGGATGCTAAAGTAACTTGGACTAAGGCATTGAGGAAAGCAACACCTCAAAAGAAGACATTATAAAGATCACAATTCACAAGTGAAGATCAACAATTATCAAGCAAAGTCCAAGAAACGATGAAAAGTGGTGTCACTGGCAGACTGTCCGGTGCCACACGCCGGACTGTCCGGTGCACTAAGGAACTGTAGCCCAACGGCTAGTTCCTGGTGGCACTAGGGAGAGAAGCCACCAGACTGTCCGGTGTGATATCGGACTGTCCGATATAAAAGCCTGTGGCGCCAATGGTCACCTGCGGTGTCAGATCCAATGGCTAGGCGCACCGAACTGTCGAGTGCCTACCACCGGACTGTCTGGTGTGCCGTAGAGAGCAACATCTTTTCTCCAACGACTATAATTGAGTTGGGGCCTATATATACTTCACCCAACCAGCCATTTCAAGGTGTGGGAGCCTAAGAAATATATCAAGACATATTGTAGACATTTCCAAGTGCGCATACACCCAAGTACAATAGAATCACTCGGTGATTAGCATAGGTGCTTTGCGAAGTGCTTAGGTTAGTTAGACCGCTTTAGCGCTTGCTCTAAGTGAACCCTAGTTAGTTGAGTGAGTTAAGAAAAACCACACAACCCCTCGGCTCTTGCGTGAGTCGTTGTAATTGTACCGAGTGGGGCGAGAGTCTTGCGAGACCGTGACAACCGCGTTTGTGTCACGGCCGCCACCGTGTACCGGAGGGAACGAGGCCTACGGCGTTTCGGCCGGAAACTCGATAGTGGAGACAGCGGGGAGCGTCCGAGAGAAGCCAAAAGCGGAGCACCACTTACGCGTGGAGAAGGCTCGCGGCTCTCTACGGAGTTACTCGACCGTGGTGCTTGGTCCCCGCGTGGGCTACCCTTTGCGTAGGGGCACCAACGAGGATTAGTCGGAACCTTGCATGGTTCTGGATACCTCGGTAAAAATATCAGCGTCATCCACGAGAGTTTGCATCTATACCTTGCTCTTTACCTTCCACATATACATTAAGTATTTAAGTTTCTTGTCTTTTTGGTAGATTGTTGAGATTGAAACTTAGCCTTTGCGGTAGAGATAACAACACTTAGACTAAATCTAGTTTGCACATTCTAGTTTGATTATTTGTATAGGTTTTGCTCTAGGGTTTTATTTGTGGCCTACTTTAGAAAGAGTTTTAGAAGACCTAATTCACCCTCCCCCACCCTCTTAGGCGTCATAGTTTCCTACAGGGCGGATGGTTGGTCATCATCACCATCACTAGCTTTAAGAAGTCCCCTTGAGGATAGGTAGGCGTCCTGATCCACATGTTGGACCAAGGGCGCTTAGAGCATTGAGGACTCAAAGCTGAGGGAGGAGGAGCGCCACCATTGTTGTTGTAATTGTTTGAGTCATTGACTCGAATCACTTTCCTCTTCCTTGGCTGAGAACGAGGGCTTGGTTTCCCAGCAGTAGGCGGAGCCTCAGGGCTCGCTCGGTGAGCTGCTCAGTGAAATGTCTTGGACTAGCCTCTTCATTATCCTTAGTGGCCCAAGGCAACTCAATAGTATTCCAACATCTAAATCATACCAAAGAGTGTTTAAGACAGGATTGATAAGTACAAAAGATAGAGATAAGCGACAAAGTTGTTGAAGATACCTTGGGATGTAGCTCAAGTAGAGAATATAACTCAATTAGGCACCCTTTAGGCCAGTCTTCGATGGACGAGAAGATCTGGCGGAGTTGAGCCTTTGCCTATGCCATAGTGATATCCTAGACCTTGGATCGAGAGGAGTGAGTCTCCCCATCGTATGCCCATGCATAATTGGCCTTCTCACGAAGAGGAGGGCTCGGCACTTGGTCTAGTTACTAGCTACGTGTACCACCGAGAGGCAAAAAGCCTTCTACCCCTGGATCCAAGTCATCGCGGCTAAGATAGTGTTGACGTGTTTGGGATGTGGTTCGCTCATCCACTCGAGACAGGAACAGGGTGCCATCTTCGCAACTTAGGGGTGTAGTTCCCGACATTAAACCAACGATTGTGCAATCCGTGTGGGAAGTTTTCAGCGGACAATCAAGGTATTGGTGGTTAGCATGAAGCTGAACCAAAACACCAACTACAACGGGTTGCTCCTTGTTTGGACGAGGGTCAGAGAGAAAAAAAAAAGTTACTAGAAAAGAGGGGAGAAAGGAGTTCACAAATATGCCTCACAAAGGTGGACGATTATTTAAATTGATAAGGGGTGTCACAGAACACAAGTTGTTTTCATCACACAACACATATGCTACAAACAAGAAAACGTAGAACAATTATTGATAATACACCGTATACATATTATAAAATATATGGTCGATTGCTTACACATGCATGCATATAGTGAATGCTTAATATATAGGGAAATCCAGCAAGGATGCTTAAAATAGAAGAAGATAGAAGAATGGCTGGCATAGCAACAAGGATGCATGCATATGAATGAATAAATAATATGGTTAGGTAGGTTAATCGCCACCTTCAGCTGAAGCCTCTTGTGCTTCCGCTTTGGTTATTACGGTAGCTGTTGCCTCCTCCTGCAGGTCGGATCGACGGCCATAGGCGCGTGCATCCACGTTGGCGTGGAAGCGCGCCGCACTGGAGATGAGGTCATCGATGCCCGCGCCACCGTTGTTCCTGTGGCGGGACTCCTGCGTGCGCTTGGACACGTACTCATCCACATCGCCGACCGTGAAATGCGCCGTCGTTGTCGACGCCGCCGCCAGTAGTAGAAGCAGCAGGCCTAGGCACATCGTCCGTGTCATCGTCATGCCCGGCCGGCCGGTAGCAGCAGCAGCTTCGTTCGATCGACCACCGGGACCTAACTATTCTTTTCTTCTGATCCGATCCTCTTTGCTTTGCTGCTAGAATACAAGTACGTACATAGCTACATAATAAGCAAATTAATCTCGTCCATGGATGATATATACAAGCACACGCAGGTCGACGGTCGGCCGCTTCCTGCGCAACCGCATTCCTATTTTTAGTGTGCAGTGTGTGTCCTCCACTTTTATTTACGGCCAAAAAACCAACCAATTTTAGCATTTACGTACTACTGCAGCTTCAGATACATCAATCTAGTTTAATTGTGCCGTCGTTTCATATCTCTACTAATCCTTAAGACGGTAGTGTATACTAGGCACAACCATGCCCCCGCCTGTATCCTAACCGTCCAATTACGTCCATCACCACCGTCCGATCCGATCCCGCTACAGCAGCCACAGTCCACTTCCATCCACGCGCAGCCGCCCCCGCCCCCGCCCCCGCGCAGCGCGCAGCCGATCCCGCCGCGCAGCGCGCAGCCGACCCCGACCCCGCCCCCGCGCAGCCGACCCCGCAGCGCGCAGCCGAACCCGCGCAGCGCGCAGCCGCCCCCGCCCCCGCGCAGCGCGCAGCCGATCCCGCAGCCGACCCCGCCCACGCGCACCCGACCCCGCCCCCGCGCAGCGCGCAGCCGCACCCGCCCCCGCCGATTTCCCCGCGCTGCGCGACTCATCCTCCGATAGCCGCGCATTCCCATGGCGCCCCGAATCCTCATCTTCAAGCCGCGAACAAACAAATCCCGCTCCGACCGCGATCCCCACGCCGTTCTCCCCGTCAACTACCACCTCCTTAACTCTCACGCCATGGATTGCAGCGATATACCCGCCCTCTGTGCCGTCAAAGAGCTCATCTCCATCCCATCCCGACGTCGTCCCCATCCGTCTCGCCCCGCCCCGCAACCAAAATCCCCGTGCGATCGTGAGCCCCTTGCAGCTGCGTGGAAGATCTTGTTCAATCATCGCCGCCAGGTCCCCATACTAGCAGCGGCGCGGAAGATCGTGAGCCACCAGCCGACGGGATATCGGTCGTGAGCTCCGCGCAGTGCCGATTTGCAGCCGTGGAAGCCCAACGACCTCGCCATCGCTGCCAGGTATTCCCAGTTTAATAACAAATTGCTGGTATATGCATCACATTAATTTTATTAACACCCATGCGATCGTGAGCCCCTTGCAGCTGCGCGGAAGATCTTGTTCAATCATCGCCGCCAGGTCCCCATACTAGCAGCGGCGCGGAAGATCGTGAGCCACCAGCCGACGGGATATCGGTCGCGAGCTCCGCGTAGCAGAAGCAGTGCCGATTTGCAGCCGTGGAAGCCCAACGACCTCGCCATCGCTGCCAGGTATTCCCATTTTAATATCAATTTGCTGGTATATGCATCACATTAATTTTATTATCACCACCAGTTATAGGGGTTTGAGCTCTGCCAAACAGAGTGAAATCTTGCATCATATGACAGCATGACATCTTTGCCAATTATTTTGCTTTATTTGATCACATGCTTTTGGATGTCCAAATCCAAACAGCTCATATTCATGTACATCCAAAGCAGGCAGGGTTAATTTGGAGCCCTGACTACCAACCTTTAACAACAACAGCTTATAGAAGTGAAATGACCATTATTTTGCTTTATTTGATTATAGAACACTCGTATGTTGTAGACACAAACCTCCAACGAACCTGTCTCCACCAACCACCATCGCTGCCAGTTATGTTTGTAGACTTGTAGTATCATCTTCCAATGAGTTCCTCTCTGCAGCAAACACCCTCTTGAGATTTAGTATATTAGAATACCAAAACAGTTTCATGTTATCCTGTCCCTTTCTCGTTCACCAAATCAATAGAATAAAAGAGTGATATCAAATTAAAAAGGATAAATCAGACTGAAATAGCTGGATAATAGCTTCAACAGCGTTGCTGTCAGCAGTATGGCAGTATCTCACTGTCCAATAGGATGTAGGTAAAGAAGTCCATGTGCTATTCCTTCGATTATCACTAAAAGTTTGGACCAATCTAGCATAACTCTTGCTCTTCTACTTTCATCTGCACATCAAATTCCAGACTTGAGTATATATTGCTTAGCCATCTAGAAAAAGATAATATAAATGTGTACTCGATAATTGTCTGACAAGACCAAGATCTTAAGTAACTGTTTGTTAGTATTTAAAAAATGAAAGAACTAGACAGTTGCATCACTGGGGTTCCACCTGGTGCATTAGGGTCACTATTTAAAAAATTAAAGAACTAGATAAGTATCACACCTCCTAAACTTCAATGATACTGTTCTTTAGCCGTAAATAGAGCATCACATATACATACTTCATGTAGTTTTGGAAATAAAGATCCTCTCGAACTTTTGAAGTATACTCCAATGCAAGGTCTGGATGTTTGAGCCTCTGTTGCTTGTGGACAAACTCAGGAACATGAAAAGGTTTTTTACAGCCCTTGGCTCCACAGCCATATTTCCATCCATATTTTTCATCCCTGATTTTCCTGACAATAGGCTCTAAAACTTCAGCAGCTGCTGCATCAATTTTGTCCTAAGCAGTAAGTATGACCAGTGGGTCTTAGCCATTCAGTCTTTACTGCCAGAAAGTATCCAGCTTCTTCTCCCAATCAGCAGGCAGTTCTGGAATACAACTGATAATTCTCAGTAAAGCTTGCATGGAAAACAACAAATTTACGCCTTGTAGGCCGGTATTTAGCACCCCCATGGATAATAGTACGGCCGTAGTAGTGTGCTTTTGTTCCAAGTGAGAATGTGAAGAAAACTGATGCTAACTGCAGTTGCATGAGGATAAAATCACTCAGAGCTGCACAGAAACCCTTTTCCAAACCTAGCTCCATCACCATAGGCAATCCTATAAGCAGTCCCAGCTGGAGAAGAGACCATATGATTATGCTGACAATAGTGTTAATGATCTTTTGTATATGATAATCATTTGTATGCAAATATTGTGGGCCTGCAACAGATCTTGTGATAATGTAATTAAATGGCACACAAAGCTTACTGCTCAATGGGATTGATGGGGCAGGTATTTTAGAATAATGAAAATTCTGACCACAGTGCACATTTTGTCCTCTTTTTGTAGGTAGGAACAATTTGATAACGACACATCATTATCTGGATATTGTGTTCTTGCTGAAAGATCCTGTTCAACATTCAGACTGTCTTCGATATACTTGCAACCCTTAACAGGTTTGATTTCCTTTCTTCATGCCTGGCCTTCACTGAAATCACATAAACTTTTTGACTTAACTCCATTTTTACTTTTTATGCTTTAGGGTCCTTATTTTTTGAATCTACTAAAGTTTAGTGGTCCTCTTTCTATAATAACTTTTGGTCTTCCCATCAGTCAGATATATGATGTAATTGTAATTAAAATATGACACTTTGTGTATTTGGGGTCTTTTTTGGGGTATAAATTTTATAAGCATGATTCTTGTATATAGATGTTGATGCTAAACTTGAGATACATGAAAGTGGGATTTATGGTCCTCTCTTTTTGAATCTACTGAAGTTTAGATGTCCTCTTTCTATAATAACTTTTGGTCTTCCCATCAGTGAGTTTAGTAAGATATATGGTAAAATTTGTAATTAAAATATGACATGAGTTCATTCCATTGTGTGTATTGGGGTATTTTTTGGGGTATAAAATTCTATATGCATGCTTCCTGTATATATAGGTTGATGCTAAACTTGAGATAACATGATAGTGGGAAGGCTTAGCTGGTAGTATACTTTGAGTATGGTGCGCTTGCATCCGTTCTCAACTCTCTTTCTCACTTGCTTCTCTTTCTGCTTCTTTAGCGGGTCTAACATTAAACACAAAGACAAAAACAAAGACCCTTATTTGCTCAGCAAATTTATCGTGCATTAGTGTTTAAACAATTATAATCATGTGTAAGTGCAATCAACCCCAAGTGAGGGTTTTGGTGATTTAATGACAAAACAAATAAGGGTACTAACAGTTTTTGTTCCCAGTGTTTGATTAGAAGGAAACAGGAACTTAAGGAAGCTCCAAGGACTTCATGCAACAGACGTATAAAAATTTATGTAAAATCTTGTGTTGCATGATGTAATTCTTCCTTGTTCTTTTCCGCACAGGTATAGGTGTTTGCTATAGCTCAAGTCCTCTAATTCAAAAGCTATTTTTGAAAATCAAAAATCACTTTAACATTATTTGGTTGACCATGGTTTGGGTTGAGAAACCTAGAGTGTTCTTGCTGAAAAGTAGCTGAACTTCTTCAACTGCAGCTGAGCTTTCCAGCTGAACTTAACTTCAGCTATGATGAGCTTCTTGAGCTTTTCAGCTGAGCTGGACTTCAGCTGAGTTGAACTTTCAACTCCAGCTGAACTTCAACTTCAGCTGTGGACCTCTTTGACCATACCCAGCTGAACTGGCCCCCGGGCAGCTGAGCTGGGGTTTTCTCTCCAAAACTCTCTGGTCTAGACCAGCTGAACTGGTCCTGGGGGGCAGCTCAACTGGTCTCTGACCCTCTGACTTCTGATCTGCAGTCTGCCAGTCAGACTGGCAGTCAGGTCGCCAGGGGTGTCAGGGGGCGGTTCAACCGGTCCTGGCCTGTCTGACCCGCCTGCAGGTCAGTCTGCCAGTCAGTCTGGCAGTCAGACTGGCAGACAGACTGCTGACCTGTCAGGGGGCGGTTCAACCGCCCTAGGGAGCGATTCAACCGGTTTTCAGCGGGGTTTTTGGTCAAACAGCTAGTTTTTGAGCCGTGACTATAAATAGACCCCCCTCTCTCTCTCTCTTCTTCAATACGGCTGAACACTCACTCATTTATTGCTCACCTAACTTGAGACAAAGCACTCATCTCTCCATCTCTCTCACACTTAAATCTTCCTCAAGATTCAACCTTGTTGGAGGAGCTCTTGGGTGTGAGGTTTGTGCTTGTGCTCACGATTTGGTTTTCCTCTCCCATCTCTTTTACAAAGACTTGAGCTTGTGCAAACCCCTCTTGTGCGTTCTTAGTGTTCTTGAAACCCTAGGTTTCAAGATCTTTTGAGGTTGCTTGGGAGTCTCCAAATTTGTGGACGACCCTAAGAAGTTTGTATCACCCGCTCTTTGAGCTAAGATAAGAAGAGATTGCCTTGACCTTTGTGGTCGGCTTTTGGAGGATTAGGGTTGAAAAAAAAACCCGGCTCTTTGTGGGCTCCTCAACGGGGAGTAGGACACCTTTGTGGTGTGGCCGAACCTCGGATTAAATCTTGTGTCTTGTGTTCTTGCTTGTTTTAACTTGAGATATTTTTACTTGCAAGATTGACATAAAGATTTTTCCGTAGAAGTTTATCTAGAAGTAAAATAGCCTTTACATATTCATCTTTTCATCCTCACTTAGCTATATCTTACTTCTCTCAAGAACTTGCGAAATACTTTTTCGAGTAGATTTTAGTCTAAAGTTTATAAAACAGTTGGATTGGTTCAGAGTGGTTTAACTTGCGCACGTAGCTGTTGAACCGGCCTGCACCAGTCGAACTGTGTATCTAACAATCTTTCGAAGTTTGTTGTGAAAATTTTCAGATTAGCCTATTC
This sequence comes from Zea mays, assembly GCF_902167145.1. Taxonomy (NCBI): domain Eukaryota; kingdom Viridiplantae; phylum Streptophyta; class Magnoliopsida; order Poales; family Poaceae; genus Zea; species Zea mays. Next base: position 226,097,769 of record NC_050100.1, on the reverse strand, counting down.
ACCCCCCCCTCTAGGCTACTTTCAATTGGTATCAGAGCTTCGTACCTCGTTTTACGTTTAACCGCGTGAGGAAACGATCATGTCTACTCAACGGGACCATGTGGATCCTCTCCTCGAGGAAATCCCCATCACATCTTCTGGTGAGGAAGTGGACCCCAAGGTCCTCGACCTCGCCATGAAGATTGCCGAGAGAATGTTCCTCAAAATGAAAGAGGAAGATGCTAAGAAAAAGGCCGAAGAAGAAGAATCAAGAAGAAAGGCCGAAGAAGATAAAGGTAAGGGAACATTTGATTACAATGACGATCTAGTGGATCTTTTGGTGTCTAAGGTATTGAGCAAGGTAAGTCTCAACACCGAAGGATCATCTACCAAAAGCAAAGGTAACGAATTTAGCAAAGTTCAATTTGATTACTCTAGAAATTATATTCCCAACTTCTCTTCCGCCCCACTTGGAAAGTTACCAACTCTTAGTGAGTTGAACTATGACGAGTGGGCCGACAAGATGAAATCGCATTTAATCGGTGTGCATCCTAGTCTTTGGGAGATTGTTAATGTAGGTATGTATAAGCCCGCCCAAGGAGAAGAGATGACTCCGGAAATGATGCAAGAGGTTCATCGCAATGCTCAAGCAGTGAGCATAATTAAAGGAACTCTTTGTCCGGAAGAATACCGGAAAGTTCAAGGAAGAGAAGATGCCCGTGACATTTGGAATATTCTTAAAATGTCACATGAAGGAGATCCCAAAGCTAAGAGACATAGAGTTGAAGCTTTGGAAAGTGAGCTTGCAAGATATGATTGGACAAAGGGTGAATCGCTTCAATCACTCTTTGATCGGTTGATGGTGTTGGTCAACAAAATAAGAGTACTTGGGAGTGAAGATTGGAGTGACTCCAAGGTCACAAGATTATTCATGAGAGCATATAAAGAAAAGGATAAGAGTCTTGCAAGGATGATTAGGGATCGTGATGACTATGAGGATATGACGCCTCATCAATTATTTGCAAAGATTCAACAACACGAGTCCGAAGAAGCCCCTATCAAGTCAAGGGACTCTCATGCCTTGATCACTAATGAACAAGACAACCCCAAGAAGAACAAAGACCACAAAGCAAAGAAAGTGGTCGAGACCTCAAGTGATGAAGATAGCTCAAGTGATGAAGACACAGCTATGTTCATCAAAACATTCAAGAAATTTGTAAGGAAAAATGACAAGTTCCAAAGGAAAGGAAAGAAGAGGGCATGCTATGAATGTGGCCAAACAGGTCATTGCATAGCGGATTGTCCTAACAAGAAGGAACAAGAAGCTAAGAAGGAATACAAGAAGGACAAGTTCAAAAAGGGAGGCAAGACCAAGGGATACTTCAAGAAGAAGAAATATGGTCAAGCCCACATTGGTGAAGAATGGAACTCCGATGAAGAGAGTTCTAGCTCCGAGGAAGAGGAAGTGGTGGCAAACGTGGCCATCCAATCTACATCAAGCTCGCAACTCTTCACCAACCTACAAGACGACTCCTACACTCCAACTTGCCTCATGACAAAAAGAGATAAGGTAACCTTATTTAGTAATGATTTTCCAAATGATGATGACGATGAACAAATTGCCATGAAAAATAAAATGATTAAAGAATTTGGCTTGAATGGATACAATGTTATCACCAAATTAATGGAGAAGCTAGATAAAAGAAAAGCAACTCTTGATGCTCAAGAAGACTTGCTTATCCTTGAAAAGGAAAGAAACCTAGAGCTTCAAGAATTGCTTCACAATAAAGATGAAATGCTAGATGTCTTGACTAAGGAAGTATCTTTAGTCAAGATAACTATAGAGAATAAAGATAAAGAAGTAATTAATATGAAAACCTCTATAGCTAATCTTGCAAATGAAAAGAATGCACTTGAAACAAGCATGTTAAGCTTGAATGTTCAAAATCAAGAACTTCAAGTGCAACTTGAAAATTGCAAGAACATCAATGCCTCATCTTTAGTGATTGAATCTAAGTCTAGCTCCTTAAATGATAATTTTTGCAAACATTGTGCCAAATATCATGCTTCTTGTTGTCTAACTAACCATGCAAGGAAGAATAGCCCACAGGTGAAGGTCAAAGGAATTTTGAAAAGATGCTCTAGCAATGATGGGTTAAAGAAAGTCGAACCCAAGTTCAAGTCCCTAAAGCCCAACAATGGAAGAAGGGGGCTTGGGTTCAACTCATCCAAGGAAAACCCTAGCACAGTGCATAAGGGGTGGAGATCCCCCAAGTTCATAGAGGGAACCACCCTATATGATGCCTTGGGGAGGATTCACTCCTCAAATGACAAGTCACCTCAAGTAAAGGTAAACTTGAGTTCCACAAAGAGTAAGATGAAGGAAGTGGGATCCTCAAGTGGACAACAATTTAATGCTCCCATTTCTCACTCTTATCTTTGTGATTATATGTTGACTTGGGACTTAGGGAAATTGGTTGTCAAATATGTGGGTGCCTACACTAAAAGAAAAGTCATGAAAAGAAGTGTATGGGTACCCAAAGCTATAACTAACACTGTAGGACCCAATTCAATTTGGGTACCTAAGAGCATAGCCTAAACTTGTTTTGCAGGTCTACTCCTCTGGTGGGTCAAGTTGGGTGCTTGATAGTGGATGTACAAATCACATGACGGGGGAGAAAGACATGTTTCATTCATTGCAACTAACTCAAGAAGCACAAGAAATTGTGTTTGGAGATAGTGGCAAGAGTAAGGTGATTGGTATTGGTAAAATTCCTATCTCTGACCAACAATCACTTTCAAATGTTTTATTGGTAGATTCTTTAAGCTATAATTTGTTGTCCGTTTCACAACTTTGTGGAATGGGTTATAATTGTTTATTTTCTGATGTGGATGTGAAGATCCTTAGAAGGGAGGACTCCTCAATTGCCTTTACTGGTCGCTTGAAGGGCAAGCTTTATCTTGTTGATTTCACAACAAGTAAAGTGACGCATGAGACTTGTTTAGTGGCAAAGTCCGACAAGGGTTGGCTATGGCATCGCCGGCTAGCCCATGTCGGTATGAGGAATTTGGCCAAACTTCAAAAGGATAATCACATCATTGGACTAACAAATGTTGTATTTGAGAAAGATAGGGTTTGTGGCGCATGCCAAGCTGGAAAGCAACATGGAGTCCCACATCAATCAAAGAATGTGGTCACAACAAAGAGGCCATTGGAGCTTCTTCACATGGACCTCTTCGGACCTGTGGCCTACATTAGCATTGGTGGTAGTAAGTATGGTTTAGTCATTGTTGATGATTTTTCTCGATTCACTTGGGTTTTCTTTTTGAGTGATAAAGGTGAAACTCAAGAAATATTGAAGAAATTCATGAGGAGAGCTCAAAATGAATTTGAGCTCAAAAAAAAAGTGAGAAGTGATAATGGGACGGAATTCAAGAACACAGGTGTCCAAGAATTCTTAGGCGAAGAAGGAATCAAACATGAGTTCTCGGTTCCTTACACTCCACAACAAAATGGTGTTGTGGAAAGAAAGAACCGAACTCTAATTGAAGCTGCAAGAACCATGTTGGATGAGTACAAGACACCTGACAACTTTTGGGCAGAGGCGGTCAACACCGCCTGTCATGCAATCAACCGTCTCTATCTTCATAAGATCTACAAAAAGACTGCTTATGAGCTTCTCACCGGTAACAAACCTAAAGTTGATTATTTTAGAGTATTTGGTTGTAAGTGTTTTATTCTTAACAAGAAAGTCAAGAGCTCAAAGTTTGCTCCTAGAGTGGACGAGGGCTTCTTGATTGGTTATACATCAAATGCGCATGGATATCGTGTTTTCAACAATACCACTGGTCTTGTTGAAATAGCGATAGACGTGACATTTGATGAGTCTAATGGCTCGCAAGGGCATGTTTCTAATGTCACTGCAGGAAATGAAGAACTACCTTGTGAAGCCATAAAGAAACTTGCAATAGGTGAGGTGAGACCTCAAGAAAAGGATGATGAGGAAGGAACCTTATAGATGACCAATGAGGTTGTTGATGTGGGTGCAGGGGTGGTGAGTGACAAAGTCTCCACCCAAGCAAACCCATCAACCTCAAGTCATCCAAGCCATGAAGAAAATCATCAAAGGATGCCAACAGTGATAGAAGATGAACACAAAAGTATTGATGGTGAAGTGCCTCTTGATCAAGTGAATGATGGGGAGGAGCAAATACAAAGACAACCATCAGTGCCTCATCCTAGAGTCCATCATACAATTCAAAGGGATCATCTGGTGGACAACATCCTGGGTAGCATCAGGAGAGGGGTAACAACTCGATCTCGTTTAGCTAATTTTTGTGAATTTTACTCGTTTGTTTCCTCTCTTGAGCCACTTAAGGTTGAAGAAGCATTGGGTGATCCGGATTGGATAATTGCCATGCAAGAGGAGTTGAACAACTTCACCCGGAATGAAGTCTGGTCCTTAGTCCAAAGACCCAAATAAAATGTGATTGGGACTAAATGGGTCTTTAGGAACAAACAAGATGAACATGGTGTGGTTACAAGAAACAAGGCACGGTTGGTTGCCCAAGGCTATACTCAAGTGGAAGGACTTGATTTTGGCGAAACATATGCGCCGGTAGCAAGGTTAGAATCAATTAGAATATTAATTGCATATGCTACTAACCATGATTTCAAGCTATATCAAATGGATGTCAAGAGCGCATTTCTAAATGGACCACTACAAGAGAGAGTATATGTGGATCAACCACCGGGTTTTGAAGATTCAAAGAAGCCAAATCATGTTTATCTACTTCACAAGGCACTCTACGGGCTTAAACAAGCCCCTAGAGCTTGGTATGACTGTCTTAAAGATTTTTTAATTAAGAATGGGTTTACAATAGGAAAAGCTGATTCTACCTTATTTACTAGAAAAGTTGACAATGAATTATTTGTGTGCCAAATATATGTTGATGACATTATATTTGGTAGTACTAATGAAAAATTTTGTGAAGAGTTTAGCAAAGTAATGACGAACAGGTTTGAGATGTCTATGATGGGCGAGCTTAAATACTTCCTGGGATTTCAGGTCAAACAGCTCAAGGAAGGTACTTTTCTATGCCAAACCAAATATACACAAGATATGCTCAAGAAGTTTGGCATGGAAAAGGCAAAACACGCCGAGACTCCAATGTCATCAAATGGACATCTCGACCTAAATGAGGAAGGTAAACCTGTAGATCAAAAATTATATAGATCAATGATAGGATCACTGCTTTACTTATGTGCATCTAGACCTGATATAATGTTGAGTGTTTGCATGTGTGCACGTTTTCAATCAAATCCTAAAGATTGCCATCTTGTAGCTGTTAAGAGAATTCTAAGATACTTAGTTCACACCCAAAACCTAGGATTATGGTATCCCAAAGGCTCCATTTTCGATATACTTGGCTATTCTGACTCAGATTATGCCGGTTGCAAAGTAGATCGAAAAAGCACTACTGGGACTTGCCAATTCCTTGGGCGATCCTTAGTATCATGGAGTTCCAAGAAACAAAATTGTTTTGTACTTTCCACTGCAGAAGCTGAGTACATAGCAGCTGGGGCATGTTGTGCACAGTTGTTATGGATGAAGCAAACCCTTAGAGACTTTGGTTGTGAGTTTAACAAAATTCCACTTTTGTGTGACAATGAGAGTGCCATAAAACTTGCAAACAACCCTGTGCAACACTCTAGAACTAAACATATTGACATCAGACACCATTTCTTGAGAGACCACGAAGCCAAAGGAGATATCGAATTGTTTCATGTGAGCACCGAAAATCAACTAGCCGATATCTTCACAAAACCCCTTGATGAGACTAGGTTTTGCTTTCTCAGGAGTGAATTAAATATCTTGGATTCTCGTAACTTAACTTGAAAACGGACACACAGATTGTTTGATTCACTATTTTTGATTGATAGTCTTAAAGCTTTGTGATGATCTTTCAAAAACTTGGTGGAATTGTTAAAATTTGAATGAATTTTAGTGCTAAGATTTAAAAAAAAGGGCTCAACTGGCTTGACTAGCTGAACTTTCTAGTTCAGCTGGAGGAGGCCAGCTAAACTTCGGTGCTAAATTTCAGCTCAGCTGTTTTTAACCAGATTTTACCAGGACCATCCTGGTTAAAACCGGTTGAACCGGCATAGTGGACCGGTTGAACCGGTATCTGACCGGTCTGTCCGCGCAGGCCTGTCCGCGCAGGTCTGTCAGCTGCAGCCTTTTCAGTCGCGCAGGATTTGTCTTTGTTTTCTTTCGGGCAGCAGCGTCAGACGCGCGGGATTTTTTTTAAAACCGGTCGCATCCTGCAAGGCGCGCAACAACTTTTTCTTTATTGACCGGTCGCTTCCACTCTGCTGGCGGCCTGGCGTGCAGTTTTTTTTGGCTGTCTGGTCTCAGCAATGCATGCAAATGTCAGGGCGCGCGCAGATTTTTTTTTGGACGCTTCTGCACAGCGTTGTCAGCCCGCGCGCCAGAATCTTTTTTTGTTTCTTTCTCTGTTCGGTCGCTTCACCTCTGCAGCGGCGCCAGCGATTCTTTTATTTTTTGTTTCTTTCTCTGTCCGGTCGCTTCACCTCTGCAACGGCGCCAGCGATTCTTTTATTTTTTTTCTTCTTTTCCTCTGTCTGGTCGCTTCAACTCTGCAGGGGAGCCAGCGATTTTTTTTCAGTCGCTTCCGGTCACAGCCACACTCTACTGCCGTGCGCGCAGCCTTTTATTTTTGTGTCCGGTGGATGTCTGCCAGTTTTGACAGCTCGCGCAGTAACTTTTTTGTGACCGGTCGCTGTGTCACCCGCGCAGCAAGGAAAATATTTTTTTACTTCCGTGCAAAAGTGTGAGGGCGGCAGGGTGCGCAGAAAATATTTTTTTGTCTCAGTCATGCTCAAATGCAGGGCGCGCAGAACTTTTCTTTTGCGCAGTTCTTTTTCTTTTGCCGTCCGGTCTCATCTGCGCAGACACTTTGTTTTGATTTTTTTTGTGGCGCATGGAATCTCTGCAGTACACTTTTTCAGAATCTTGCGTCAGAAATTTGAATTTTTGGCGTCTTCCCTCTGCTGTTTCTGGCTCTCTGACCACACTGGTCAGAACCAGTTGAACTGGCCCATGGGGGCGGTTGAACCGGTCCTGAGGACCAGCTCAACTGCCTATATATATTTGTCGGCGTTTCGAGACCGGGGGGTCCCTGGGCCGACGAGTGAATGTCGCCGCGTGCCCCAGCCCAGATGGGTCGAGCGCGAGGGCGAGCGCGAAGGGGGGAGAGCGAGGCGGCCGGAGACCGGCGTGAGAGAGGTGGGAATCCCGCGGCCTTCGTGTTCGTCCCGCGCCCAGGTCGGGTGCGCTTGCAGTAGGGGGTTACAAGCGTCCACGCGGGAGAGGGAGCGAGCGGCTTCAAGCGAGCGCCTGTCTCTTCCTCGTCCCCGCGCGGCCAACCCTCTCTGAGAGGGCCCTGGTCCTTCCTTTTATAGGCGTAAGGAGAGGATCCAGATGTACAATGGGGGGTATAGCAGAGTGCTACGTGTCTAGCGGAGGAGAGCTAGCGCCCTAAGTACATGCCGTCGTGGCAGCCGGAGAGATTTTGGCACCCAGCTGGTGTGATGTCGTGGCCGTCGGAGGAGCGATGGAGCCTGGCGGAGGGACAGCTGTCGGAGCGGTCGAGTCCTTGCTGACGTCCTCTTGCTTCCGTAAGGGGGCTGAGAGCCGCCGTCGTCACAGAGTATGCGGGGCGCCATTATTGCCTATCTGGCGGAGCGAGCCAGATGGGACACCGGTCTTGTTCCCTGCGGCCCGAGTCAGCTCGGGGTAGGGTGATGATGGCGCCTCCTGTTGACGTGGCTGGTCTGCGCCCTAGGTTGGGCGATGTGGAAGCTCCTCCGAAGCCGAGGTCGAGTCTGTCTTCCGTGGCCGAGGTCGAGTCCGAGCCCCTGGGTCGGGCGAGGCGGAGTTCGTCGTCTTCTAGGGCTGAGCCCAAGTCCGAGCCCTGGGTCGGGCGGAGCGGAGTTCGTCGTCTTCTGGGGCTGAGCCCGTGTCCGAGCCCTGGGTCGGGCGGAGCGGAGTTCGTCGTCTTCTGGGGCTGAGCCCGTGTCCGAGCCCTGGGTCGGGCGGAGCGGAGTTCGCCGTCTTCCGGGGCTGAGCCCGAGTCCGAGCCCTGGGTCGGGTGGAGCGGAGTTCGCCGTCTTCCGGGGCTGAGCCCGAGTCCGAGCCCTGGGTCGGGCGGAGCGGAGTTCGCCGTCTTCCGGGGCTGAGCCCGAGTCCGAGCCCTGGGTCGGGCGGAGCGGAGTTCGCCGTCTTCCGGGGCTGAGCCCGAGTCCGAGCCCTGGGTCGGGCGAAGCGGAGCTTCCTATGGTGCCTTCGGCAGGGCCTGACTGCCTGTCAGTCTCACTCTGTCAAGTGGCACCGCAGTCGGAGTGGCGCAGGAGGCGCTGTCCTTCTGTCGGGCCGGTCAGTGGAGCGGCGAAGTGACGGCGGTCACTTCGGCTCTGCCGGCCGGGGGGCGCGCGTCAGGATAAAGGTGTCAGGCCACCTTTGCATTTAATGCTCCTGCGATTTGGTCGGTCGGTGCGGCGATTTAGTCAGGGTTGCTTCTTGGCGAAGGCAGGGCCTCGGGCGAGCCGGAAATATGTTCGCCGCTGGAGGGGGCCTCGGGCGAGACGGAAATCCTCCGGGGTCGGCTGCCCTTGTCCAAGGCTAGGCTCGGGCGAGGCGTGATCGAGTCCCTCGAATGGACTGATCCCTGACTTAATCACCCCCATCAGGCCTTTGCAGCTTCATGCTGATGGGGGTTACCAGCTGAGAATTAGGAGCCTTGAGGGTACCCCTAATTATGGTCCCCGACAGTAGCCCCCAAGCCTCGAAGGGAGTGTTAGCACTCGCTTTCGTCGCACTTTTTTGCAAGGGGACCAGCCTTTCTCGGTTGCGTTTTGTTCCGGTGGGTGCGCGCGAGCGCACCCGCCGGGTGTAGCCCCCGAGGCCTCGGAGGAGTGGTTTCACTCCTTCGAGGTCTTAATGCCTCGCGTAATGCTTCGGCTGGTCTGGTTGTTCCCTCATGCGAGCTGGCCGTAGCCCGGGTGTACGGTCGGGTCCCAAGTTCTCGGGCTGGTATGTTGACGCTGTCAACGGTTCGGCCGGAGCCGGGTTTGCGAGAGCAGCCCCCGAGCCTCTGCACAGGGCGAGAGGGCGATCAGGGACAGACTCAGCTTTTTTACATACGCCCCTGTGTCGCCTTTCCGCAAGGAGGAGGGGGGAAAGCGCCATGTTGCCCTCGATGGGCACCGAACATGGTGTCTCCGGTGAGCTGCAAGCGGGTAATCCGAGTGGACGTCCGTACCCCGTTCGTTAGGGGTCGGCTAGGGGCCCAGAGGCACGCCCAAAAGTACCTGCGGGTGATCTGCCGGACCCGGTCCCCTGGCGACGGGGTCCGAGGGCTCGATGCCTCCCTCCGATGGGATTCCGTTACAAGATCGTTCCCGCTGGTCTCGGAAATGACCTAGGGTACCTCGGGAGCGCAGCCCGAGCCTTGGTTATGTATCGAACGTACCCATGGTCATCCCTCGCTCGGCGTCTGAGGCGGCTGTGAACCCTTCGGGGGCCAGCCTTCGAACCCCTGATCAGTAATGGGCGCGGAGCCCGAGTAGCCTGAGGCGGCCGTGGGACCCTTTCGAGGGGCCGGCCTTCGAACCTCTGACCAGTAGTGGGTGTAGGGCCCACGCGATCTGAGGCGGCTGTCGAACCCTTCCGGGGGGCCAGCCTTCGAACCTCTGATCAGTAGGGAGGCTCGGAGCCTGGTTCCTTCACGGGGAAGGATCCTTTTCGGGGTATCCCCTTTCCCGGTCCCTGTTGCAAGAGAGAGAAAGAGGAAAAAAGGAAAAGGATACGAAATCGAACAACGCGGTGTACCTTTTTTGGCACGGTTATTATGGCGAAGGCAAAGCGTCGCCCACTTCTCCTGCCAGAGGCGCCGCCTGTCCCGCCGCGAAGTTAATGCGACGGGGCGAGTGGTTGGCGGGGCGGCCATTGCGCATGCGCGAGCCGTTCGAGGAACGGAACACGGACGCGTTGTCTTCACGCCGTGAGAGAGGGTTCTCTCACTGCCCCCGGATGGGACGTGAGCTTGGCTGACGACGTGAGTGCTGCTCCTGCCCGCCTGCCACCGTCATTACTGCCGACCCATTTTTGGCCGCACTGACCGCCGCGCCAGGCTGGCGCTGCTGGGTCGTGCGCTGGGTCACCTCGAGTCGCGGTATTGGTTCCACAGTCGAGGAGGCGCGGTGGTGGCGCAAGTGGCGGTGCAGTTGCATGCACGAAGCATTCGGCGCGCCGGTTGCATGACGCGTGGGCCTGGGCCTCCATGCTGGGCGTGTTGGGAGTCGGAGAAGCGCGCCCACTTGGCGCGGTTGCATGCCGCCTGCATGGCTGCCCGCCCCTTTCGCCCGTTGGTCTGGGCCAAAGTGGAGGGTCACTTGTAACCGCTGGGCGGTTGTGCGCACCGCGCACGGCGGTTTGGCTTCTTCTGCTCTGAGCCGGTTTGCTTGACGTGTGGGACCCAGCCCCCGCGCCGCGGGGGAGGACCTTGGAGTGTGTTGGAGAAGACTCAGCCCGCGACGGTTGGGGGCGCAAGTAGGGAGAGTCGCCTTTAAAAGGAGGGTGACCCCCTTTGGAAGGCGACCATGTCTTCGCGCTCCCTTATGCATCGTGTCTTTCCACCTTCCAAGCCCCCGGATGGGGGATACCCGCCGTCTTTCCGCCTCATCGCTGGAGGAACGCAACTCCGTGGGAGTTGGAACCTTTCAGCCATCGTTCGGCTTCAAGGGTTTTCATCATGCAGCCCGGCTGCACCCCTCCGCCGGTGGTCACCCAAGATGGTGACCTCCAGTTTGATGGTGGGGGAAAGCGAGCCGGGCTGCGGCCTCTGCCCCTCCCTCAGCCTCAAGGATTTTCATCACCAGGGCTGGGGAGGGGAGTGTGCCGAGTTGGGGTCGGCCCCTGCGTGGGCGGTGGCCCGCTCCTTCCCTCAGTGATCGGAGGGAAGGGCGGTCGTCGTCCGTGGCGCCGGCAGCTGCAGCGTGCCTGGCTCTCGGACGCGAGTGGCTTCGGAGCCGCTCGCGGCGCCGGTGTCTGCCACGGCAGCTGGAAGAGGTTCTTCCACCGACGAGATAGCCAGGGCCGCCCACGGACCGACCTCCAACTCTACGGCCTTCTACCCGTCCTTGCCTCATGAGTTTGGGCATGGGCGGGGGCCTCTTGGCAGCAGCATCCGCCCTGAGGTCAGTGTTGCCGCTGTTCGGCCCCCCGGAGCAGAAGTCATCGTCGTCGCCGCTGCTGGAGCGGGCGACGGTGTGCTGTTCGTCGGTCTTCTGTTGCTCCGCAGCCCCCCCCCCCCATCGAGTGGGGTTGTTCGTACCTGCGGAGGTGGAACCGGAGTTCCGTTTGTAATGGCACTTTAAATGCCAGTGTTTTTGTTCATTGTGGCTGTCGAGGCCTGAACATGTATGTAATTTTGGCACGGAGCCGTGTTTTTCCACATTTTCGAGCACTAAGACTCGCTTGTTGGTTGTCTGAACCGCTTCACCAAGCGTGAGTCGCCCCGTGTAAAGGTGACGAGTGAGGTATCCGTATCCCGGAGGCGTAGGAGTCCCTCAGCTCGGTCGGCCTTGTTGTCCGAGGCTTCTCTAGCTTAGTTAAAGGGACCCCTTGGCCGCTCTTCGATGAGCCGAGGCTAGGGGTAGCGGTATCAGCATGAATAGGGGCAGAGTTGGCTCGAAAAGGAAACCTGGTTGGTCGGAGCCTAGCCGGGTCGTCTGTTAGCGGGACCGACGCCGGAGTTGACCAGCCGAGGCCTCGGGTCGGGCTGACGTCCTTGGAGGACGGCTGGCCGAGGCCCCGGGGTGACTGGCCGAGCCGCCTGCTCGGGCCGGATTCCCGGAGAAGACCCTGGCAGCGATTGCCCGGGCGTGGCGATGACGTCGTCCTTTAGAGTGGAGATCCTCGGACCGCGTCGCCGTCCGAGGCTAGGTCGGACCTCGCCGAAGGTGTCGTCGATGCCAAGGGTGCTGCTGCCCCCTTCCAGCGTCAAGACCCGAGCCTGCAGGATCGGATTGTCTTGTAGCGTGTGTCTCCTGCGGCCGCCGAGGCCAGAACACACCCTCGCTGTGTTGTAAAGCTGCGTCTCTTTTCCTCTTGTTTCGAGTATCTGGACTTTTTTGTCGGTAACAGGGATGTTTGTGCGAGCGAGAGTTGCTTCTTGCGGAAGGTGATGAGTGAGGTATCCGTATCCCGGAGGCGTAGGAGTCCCTCGGGTCGGTCGGCCTTGCCGCTTACGCGCACTCTTACCCGTCCATGGGGCTCTGTCACCGACTCAGTCGAGAAGGCTCGAAGGATCGCTTTGACAGAAGAGCTTCCGAACGTGAAGACTTGTTTGGTCCGCGGAATCACTTATCCGAACGTGAGTTACTTATCACAGAAGGTGATGAGTGAGGTATCTGTATCCCGGAGGCGTAGGAGTCCCTCGGCTCAGTCAGCCTTGGTTGCTTACGTGTACTCCGTCGTTTTCAGGATCCACTTTTCGAAGTAGTCAAAAAGCACGAAAGACATTCTGGCAGAAGAGATCTTTCTTCGAGGAAAATTTCGACGCAGAGGGGGTTCCCCCCCTTTTAGCCCCCGAGGGAGGGTCGGGCTTTGCCGAGGCGAGGCCAACCCTTCCTTGATGACTAAACTTTGCGTGGGTGCGAGGTATATGAACAACTTGAAAACATCTTAAGGGTAGAAGCGACGTAGCTGTTGGATGTTCCAAGCGTTGCTATAGACCTCGCCTTGACTGTTGGCCAGCTTGTACGTTCCGGGCTTCAGAACCTTGGCGATGACGAACGGTCCCTCCCAGGGGGCGTGAGCTTGTGCCTCCCTCGGGCGTCTTGTCGCAGCCGAAGCACCAGGTCGCCCACCTGGAGGTCTCGGGACCGGACCCCTCGGGTGTGGTAGCGTCGCAGGGACTGCTGGTACCGCGCCGAGTGTAGTAAGGCCTTGTCCCGAGCCTCCTCCAGCTGGTCCAGCGAGTCTTCTCGGCTAGCTTGGTTGCTTTGATCGCTGTAGGCCCTCGTCCTCGGGGAGCCGTATTCCAGGTCTGTGGGCAAGACGGCCTCGGCCCCATAGACTAGGAAGAACGGCGTGAAGCTCGTGGCTCGGCTCGGCGTTGTCCTCAGGCTCCAGACCACCGAGGGGAGTTCCTTCATCCATCGCTTGCCGAACTTGTTGAGGTCGTTGTAGATCCGAGGCTTGAGCCCTTGTAGAATCATGTCGTTGGCACGCTCTACTTGCCCATTTGACATGGGATGAGCCACGGCGGCCCAGTCCACCCGGATGTGGTGATCCTCGCAGAAGTCCAAGAACTTTCTACCGGTGAACTGGGTGCCGTTGTCGGTGATGATGGAGTTCGGGACCCCGAAGCGATGGATGATGTTGGTGAAGAACGCCACCTCCTGCTCGGACCTGATGTTGTTCAGAGGTCGGACCTCGATCCACTTGGAGAATTTGTCGATGGCGACCAGCAGGTGCGTGTAGCCCCCGGGTGCCTTCTGCAAGGGGCCGACGAGGTCCAGACCCCACACAGCGAAGGGCCAGGTGATGGGTATCATCTGCATAGCCTGACGGGCAGGTGGGTCTGCCTCGCATAGAATTGACACCCTTCGCAGGTGCGGACAATTCTAGTGGCGTCGGCCACCGCCGTCGGCCAGTAGAAGCCTTGTCGGAAAGCATTCCCGACAAGGGCTCGAGGCGCTGCGTGATGGCCGCAAGCCCCTGAGTGTATCTCTCGCAGGAGTTCCTGACCTTCGGTGACGGAGATGCATCGCTGGAGGATGCCTGAGGGGCTGCGGTGGTAGAGCTCCTTCTCATCGCCCAGCAAGACGAACGACTTGGCGCGCCGCGCCACCCGCCGAGCCTCGGCTCGGTCGAGGGGTAGCTCTCCTTGGTGGAGATATTGAAGGTACGGGGTCTACCAGTTTCGATCAGGCGTGGCCCCACTTCGCTCCTCCTCGACGCGCAGTGCCTCACCCTCGGGGGCCGAGGGTACCTCGGGCTGAATCGAGGGCGCCTCGGGCCGAGCTGAGGGTGCCTCGGGCGGTGCCGAGGATACCTCGGGCTGGGCCGAGGGTACCTCGGACTGGGTCGAGGGCGCCTCAGGCTCGGGCGTGTCGTCGATCTTGACGGAGGGTTGGTGCAGATCTCGGGAGAAGACGTCCGGGGGAACCGTTGTTCGCCCCGAGGCTATTTTAGCTAGCTCGTCCGCAGTCTCGTTGTAGCGCCGAGCGATGTGGTTAAGTTCGAGCCCGTAGAACTTGTCTTCCAAGCGCCGAACCTCATCGCAGTAGGCCTCCATCTTCGGGTCGCGGCAGTGGGAGTTCTTCATGGCTTGGTCGATGACGAGCTGCGAGTCACCGCGGGCGTCGAGGCGCCGGATCCCTAGCTCGATGGCGATCCGCAACCCGTTGACCAGAGCCTCATACTCAGCCACATTGTTGGACGCTGGGAAATGGAGGCGTAGCACATAGCGTATGTGTTTCCCGAGGGGCAAGATGAAGAGTAGGCCTACGCCGGCTCCCGTCTTCATCAACGACCCATCGAAAAACATGGTCCAGAGCTCCGGTTGGATCGGAGCCGTCGGTAGCTGGGTGTCGACCCATTCGGCCACGAAGTCCGCCAAGACCTGGGACTTGATGGCCTTCCGAGGGGCGAACGAGATTGTCTCGCCCATGATTTCCACCGCCCACTTTGCAATCCTACCTGAGGCCTCTCGGCACTGGATGATCTCCCCCAGGGGGAAGGATGACACCACAGTTACCGGATGAGACTCGAAGTAGTGTCGCAACTTCCGCCGTGTCAGGATCACTGCATACAGTAGCTTCTGAACTTGTGGGTAGCGGATCTTGGTTTTGGACAGTACCTCGCTGACGAAGTAAACTGGCCTCTAAACTAGCAATGCATGCCCCTCTTCTTGCCTCTCGACCACAATCGCGGCGCTAACCACCTGAGTGGTTGCGGCGACGTAGACCAAGAGGGCTTCTCCGGAAGCTGGAGGCACCAAGATAGGCGCCTTTGTGAGGAGCGCCTTCAGGTTTCCGAGAGCTTCCTCGGCCTCAGGGGTCCAAGTGAAGCACTCGGCCTTCCTTAAGAGGCGGTACAGGGGTAGACCTCTTTCGCCGAGGCGTGAGATGAAGCGGCTCAGAGCCGCGAGACATCCCATGACCCTCTGTATGCCTTTCAAGTCCTTGATGGGCCCCATGCTGGTGATGGCTGCAATCTTCTCCGGGTTGGCTTCGATGCCCCGCTCGGAGACGATGAACCCCAAGAGCATGCCTCGAGGCACCCCGAAGACACACTTCTCGGGATTGAGCTTGACGCCTTTCGCCTTGAGACATCGGAATGTCGCTTCAAGGTCGGAAAGGAGGTCGGAAGCTTTCCTCGTCTTGACTACGATGTCATCGACGTAGGCCTCGACCGTGCGGCCAATGTGTTCGCCGAACACATGGTTCATGCACCGCTGGTACGTCGCGCCCGCATTTCTCAAGCCGAACGGCATGGTGACATAGCAGTACATGCCAAAGGGTGTGATGAAAGAAGTCGCGAGCTGGTCGGATTCTTTCGTCCTGATTTGATGATACCCTGAGTAGGCATCGAGGAAAGACAGGGTTTCGCACCCAGCAGTGGAATCCACGATTTGATCGATGCGAGGCAGAGGGTAGGGAACCTTCGGACATGCTTTGTTGAGACCAGTGTAGTCTACACACATCCGCCATTTCCCCCCTTTCTTTCTCACAAGCACAGGGTTGGTAAGCCATTCGGGATGGAATACCTCTTTGACGAACCCTGCCGCCATTAGCTTGTGGATCTCCTCGCCTATGGCTCTGCGCTTCTCCTCGTCGAATCGGCGCAGAGGCTGCTTGACGGGTCGGGCTCTGGCTCGAATGTCCAGCGAGTGCTCGGCGACATCCCTCGGTATGCCGGGCATGTCCGAGGGACTCCACGCAAAGACGTCGGCGTTCGCGCGGAGAAAGTCGACGAGCACTGCTTCCTATTTGGGATCGAGCCCAGAGCCGATCCGGATCTGCTTGGAGGCGTCGCCACTGGGGTCGAGGGGGACGGCCTTAACCGTCTCCACTGGCTCAAAGTTGCCGGCATGACGTTTCACGTCTGGCACCTCCTTGGAGAGGCTTTCTAGGTCGGCGATGAGGGCCTCGGACTCGGCGAGGGCCTCGGCGTACTCCATGCACTCCACGTCGCATTCGAACGCGTGTTTGTACGTGGGGCCGACGGTGATGACCCCGTTGGGGCCCGGCATCTTGAGCTTCAGGTAGGTGTAGTTGGCGACGGCCATGAACTTCGCGTAGCATGGCCTTCCCAGTACCGCGTGGTAGGTTCCTCGGAACCCGACCACCTCGAACGTCAGGGTCTCCCTTCGGAAGTTGGAGGGTGTTCCGAAGCAGACGGGAAGGTCGAGTTGTTCGAGGGGCTGGACGCGCTTCCCGGGAATGATCCCATGGAAGGGCACAGCGCCTGCTCGGACGGAGGACAGATCGACACGCAGGAGCCCGAGGGTCTCAGCATAGATGATGTTGAGGCCGCTGCCTCCGTCCATGAGGACCTTGGTGAGCCTGACGTCGCTGATGACGGGGTCGACGACGAGCGGGTATTTCCCCGGGCTCGGCACGTGGTCGGGGTGGTCGGCTTGGTCGAAGGTGATGGGCTTGTTGGACCAGTCTAGGTAGACTGGCGCCGCCCCCTTCACCGAGCAGACCTCCCGGCGCTCTTGCTTGCGGTGCCGAGCCGAGGCATTCGCCGCTTTCCCACCGTAGATCATGAAGCAGTCGCGGACCTCGGAGAACTCTCCTGCTTGGTGATCTTCCTTCTTGTCGTCGTCACGGGCCCTGCCACCCTCCGCGGGTGGCCCGGCCCTGTGGAAGTGGCGCCGAAGCATGACACATTCCTCAAGGGTGTGCTTGACGGGCCCCTGGTGATAAGGGCACGGCTCCTTGAGCATCTTGTCGAAGAGGTTGGCACCTCCGGGGGGTTTCCGAGGGTTCTTGTACTCGGCGGCGGCGACAAGGTCCGCGTCGGTGGTGTCGCGTTTCGCTTGCGACTTCTTCTTGCCTTTCTTCTTGGCGCCGCGCTGAGTCGATGCCTCGGGAGCATCTTCCGATGGGCGGCCCTGGGGCTGCTTGTCCTTTCGGAAGATAGCCTCGACCGCCTCCTGGCCGGAGGCGAACTTGGTGGCGATGTCCATCAGCTCGCTCGCCCTGGTGGGGGTCTTGCGACCCAGCTTGCTCACCAGGTCGTGGCAGGTGGTGCCGGCGAGGAACGTGTCGATGACATCCGAGTCGGTGATGTTGGGCAGCTCGGTGCGCTGCTTCGAGAATCGCCGGATGTAGTCCCGAAGAGACTCTCTCGGCTGCTGCCGGCAGCTTCGAAGGTCCCAGGAATTCCCGGGGCGCACGTACGTGCCCTGGAAATTGCCGGCGAAAGCTTGGACTAGGTCGTCCCAGTTGGAGATCTGCCCCGGAGGCAGGTGCTCCAACCAGGCGTGAGCGGTGTCGGAGAGGAACAGGGGGAGGTTGCGGATGATGAGGTTGTCATCGTCCATTCCACCCAGTTGGTAGGCCAGACGGTAGTCCGCGAGCCACAGTTCCGGTCTCGTCTCCCCTGAGTACTTTGTGATAGTAGTCGGGGGTCGGAACCGGGTCAGGAACGGTGCCCGTCGGATGGCCCGGCTGAAGGCCTGCGGACCGGGCGGTTCGGGCGAGGGACTCCGATCCTCCCCGCTGTCGTAGCGTCCCCCACGCCTGGGGTGGTAGCCTCGGCGCACCCTCTCGTCGAGGTGGGCCCGACGGTCGCGGTGATGGTGCTCGTTGCCGAGGCGGCCCGGGGCCGTAGGCGCGGTGTTGCGCGTGCGCCCGGTGTAGACCGAGGCTTCCCGCATGAATCGGGAAGTCGCGGCATGAGGTTCCGAGGGGTACCCTTGCCTTCGGGAGGCAGAGCTCTCAATCCGTCGGACCGTGGCGCCTTCCAGGAGATTCTTGAGCTCCCCCTGGATTCGCCGGCCCTCGGTGGTTGATGGCTCCGGCATCGCGCGGAGAAGCATCGCTGCTGCTGGCAGGTTCTGGCCGACCCCACTAGATGCGGGTGGTGGCCTGACCCTGACGTCGTCGGCGACGCGGTGCTGGAAGCCCTGGGGCGGATGACGTATTTATCCGGCCGGGGGTTGGCCCGCCCATGCCTGCCCGACGTCCCGGCAGATCAGCTCAAGCGCTCCTGCTCCCTCGTCGAGCCTGGCCTGCACACCGCGGATTTGCTCGAGCTGTGGGTCATGGCCCCCCGCCTGAACGGGGACCACAACTAGCTCCCGTGGGATGTTAACGCGGGGCACCGGCCTAGGGAGATCACCGTCCTCCGGCATGCCGAGATGATTGCCTTTGGAGGGACCCCTAGATCGACGTGGAAACATTCGCGGCTTGGGCCGCAGTCCTCGTCGCGGAGGCTGCGGCTACCGTCGGAACAGTCGGAGAGGCAGTAGTCACATGCGGTCATGAAGTCCCGCATGGCACTGGGGTTGCCAAGTCCAGAGAAATCCCAGCAGATGCTGGGCTCGTCGTCTTCCTCGGACCCAGAGGGCCTGTAGGTCGAGACGTCCGTCAGCCGGTCCCAAGGCGATCGCATGCGAAACCCCAGAGGGTTTGGACTCGCCTCTACGAGAGCGCCCACCAAAGCAGGGCGCTAGGCGGGTTGAGGCTGAATCCAAATGACGTGGGATGGGAATCGGTCGGTACCTCTTGGTCGACGAGCGGCGATAAAGTCACGT
This sequence comes from Zea mays, assembly GCF_902167145.1. Lineage (NCBI taxonomy): Eukaryota > Viridiplantae > Streptophyta > Magnoliopsida > Poales > Poaceae > Zea > Zea mays. Next base: position 226,078,929 of record NC_050100.1, on the reverse strand, counting down.
CGGGGACTGACTGCACCGTCGTCTCAGGTATGAGGGTGACGTCCAGGAAGCTTTTCACGAGCGCGCTGGCATCATCTGCTTGCTCGGGATTAGCGTGTCGCGGGGAGACGGCGCTCATTTTCGTCTCAAGCGCGAAGTCGATACCCGGTGCGCCCCCCGTTGGGGTGCCGGCGCTGTCGACTCGCTCGACAGCCGACGAGGCGTTGCCTCCTGCTTGGCCTTGGTTGCCCTGCCTTCCCCTCCGTCGGCGGGGAAGAGGGCGGGATGAGCTCGAAGGTTGTTCTTCCACCACGCGGGGAAGATGTCGTCGATTCCGCCGCCGGCGGGCGGGCTATCGGCCGCCATTGTCGTTGCCGCGCGGCGGTGGAAGGAGTATCATGTCGTAGCTGCCGTCGAGGGACATGAACTCAAGACTCCCGAAACGGAGCACGGTCCCGGGTTGGAGAGGTTGCTGGAGACTGCCCATCTGGAGCTTGACGGGAAGCTGTTCGTCAACACGCAGCAGGCCCCTACCTGGCGCGCCAACTGTCAGCGTTTCGAGACCGAGGGGTCCCTGGGCCGACGAGTGAATGTCGCCGCGTGCCCCAGCCCAGATGGGTCGAGCGCGAGGGCGGGCGCGAAGGGGGGAGAGCGAGGCGGCCGGAGACCGGCGTGAGAGAGGTGGGAATCCCGCGGCCTTCGTGTTCGTCACGCGCCCAGGTCGGGTGCGCTTGCAGTAGGGGGTTACAAGCGTCCACGCGGGAGAGGGAGCGAGCGGCTTCAAGCGAGCGCTTGTCTCGTCCTCGTCCCCGCGCGGCCAACCCTCTCTAAGAGGGCCCTGGTCCTTCCTTTTATAGGCGTAAGGAGAGGATCCAGATGTACAATGGGGGGTATAGCAGAGTGCTACGTGTCTAGCGGAGGAGAGCTAGCGCCCTAAGTACATGCCGTCGTGGCAGCCGGAGAGATTTTGGCACCCAGCTGGTGTGATGTCGTGGCCGTCGGAGGAGCGATGGAGCCTGGCGGAGGGACAGCTGTCGGAGCGGTCGAGTCCTTGCTGACGTCCTCTTGCTTCCGTAAGGGGGCTGAGAGCCGCCGTCGTCACAGAGTATGCGGGGCGCCATTATTGCCTATCTGGCGGAGCGAGCCAGATGGGACACCGGTCTTGTTCCCTGCGGCCCGAGTCAGCTCGGGGTAGGGTGATGATGGCGCCTCCTGTTGACGTGGCTGGTCTGCGCCCTAGGTTGGGCGATGTGGAAGCTCCTCCAAAGCCGAGGTCGAGTCTGTCTTCCGTGGCCGAGGTCGAGTCCGAGCCCCTGGGTCGGGCGAGGCGGAGTTCGTCGTCTTCTAGGGCTGAGCCCAAGTCTGAGCCCTGGGTCGGGCGGAGCGGAGTTCGTCATCTTCTGGGGCTGAGCCCGTGTCCGAGCCCTGGGTCGGGCGGAGCGGAGTTCGTCGTCTTCTGGGGCTGAGCCCGTGTCCGAGCCCTGGGTCGGACGGAGCGGAGTTCGTCGTCTTCCGTGGCTGAGCCCGAGTCCGAGCCCTGGGTCGGGCGGAGCGGAGTTCGCCGTCTTCCGGGGCTGAGCCCGAGTCCGAGCCCTAGGTCGGGCGGAGCGGAGTTTGCCGTCTTCCGGGGCTGAGCCCGAGTCCGAGCCCTGGGTCGGGCGGAGCGGAGTTCGCCGTCTTCCGGGGCTGAGCCCGAGTCCGAGCCCTGGGTCGGGCGAAGCGGAGCTTCCAATGGTGCCTTCGGCAGGGCCTGACTGCCTGTCAGTCTCACTCTGTCAAGTGGCACCGCAGTCGGAGTGGTGCAGGCGGCGCTATCCTTCTATCGGGCCGGTCAGTGGAGCGGCGAAGTGACGACGGTCACTTCGGCTCTGCCGGCCGGGGGGCGCGCGTCAGGATAAAGGTGTCAGGCCACCTTTGCATTAAATGCTCATGCGATTTGGTCGGTCGGTGCAGCGATTTAGTCAGGGTTGCTTCTTGGCGAAGGCAGGGCCTCGGGCGAGCCGGAAATATGTTCTCCGCTGGAGAGGGGCCTCGGGCGAGACGGAAATCCTCCGGGGTCGACTGCCCTTGTCCGAGGCTAGGCTCGGGCGAGGCGTGATCGAGTCCCTCGAATGGACTGATCCCTGACTTAATCGCCCCCATCAGGCCTTTGCAGCTTCATGCTGATGGGGGTTACCAGCTGAGAAGTAGGAGCCTTGAGGGTACCCCTAATTATGGTCCCCGACAATATTTGACACTCCCCTTCTCTTCTCCCACTTCATCCACTCTCGCCTTAGTCGCTTCACAACATTTAGAGCCTCTCTTTCACACACCTCAACCAGTTCACAGTTTCACCACTTTTTCAATCATGGTGCGTCGTCGCAACCTGTCGGTGTTTCGAGACAGGGGGTCCCTAAGCCGACGAGTGAGTGTGCTGCGTGCCCCAGCCCAGATGGGTCGAGCGCGTGGGCGAGCGCGAAGGGGGGAGAGGCGAGGTGGCCGGAGTCGAGCGTGAGAGAGGTGGAAGTCCCGCGGCCTTCGTGTTCGTCCCGCGCCCAGGTCGGGTGCGCTTGCAGTAGGGGGGTTACAAGCGTCCACGCGGGTGAGGGAAGCGAGCGGCCCCAAGAGAGCGCCTGTCCCGTCCTCGGTCCCGCGCGGCGAACCTTCTCTAAGAAGGCCCTGGTCCTTCCTTTTATAGTTGTAAGGAGAGGATCCAGGTGTACAATGGGGGGTGTAGCAGAGTGCTACGTGTCTAGCGGAGGGAGAGCTAGCGCCCTAGGTACATGCCAATGTGGCAGCCGGAGAGATTTGGGCACCCTGCTGGCGTGATGTCGTGGCTGTCGGAGGTGCGGCGGAGCCTGGCGGAGGGACAGCTGTTGGAGCGGTCGAGTCCCTGCTGACGTCGTCCTGCTTCCGTAAGAGAGCTGGGGGCCGCCGTCGTCATAGAGCTTGTGGAGCGCCATCATTGCCCCTCCGGCGGAGCTGGCCGGATGGGACGCCGGTCTTGTTCTCCATGACCCGAGTCGATTCGGGGTAGGATGATGATGGCGCTTCCTGTTGACGTGGCGGTCTGTGCCCTAGGCAGGGCGACGTGGGGGTTCCTCCGAAGCCGAGGTTGAGTCCGTCTTCTGTTGCCGTGGCCGAGCCCGAGCCATGGGGTCGGGCGAGGCGGAAGTCGTTCGGCCGAGGCCAGGGCGGAGTCCGAGCCCTGGGGTCGGGCGAAGCGGAGTTTCGTCGTCTTCTGGGTCTTAGCCCGAGTCCGAGCCCTGGGGTCGGGCGGAGCGGAGTTCGCCGTCTTCCGGGTCTTAGCCCGAGTCCGAGCCCTGGGGTCGGGCGGAGCGGAGTTCGCCGTCTTCCGGGTCTTAGCCCGAGTCCGAGCCCTGGGGTCGGGCGGAGCGGAGTTCGCCGTCTTCCGGGTCTTAGCCCGAGTCCGAGCCCTGGGGTCGGGCGGAGCGGAGTTCGCCGTCTTCCGGGTCTTAGCCCGAGTCCGAGCCCTGGGGTCGGGCGGAGCGGAGTTCGCCGTCTTCCGGGTCTTAGCCCGAGTCCGAGCCCTGGGGTCGGGCGGAGCGGAGTTCGCCGTCTTCCGGGTCTTAGCTCGAGTCCGAGCCCTGGGGTCGGGCGGAGCGGAGTTCGCCGTGGCGCCTTTGTCAAGGCCTGACTGCCGGTCAGACTCACTCTGTCGAGTGGCACTGCAGTCGGAGTGGCGCAGGCGGCGCTGTCCTTCTGTCAGACTGGCCAGTGGAGCGGTGGAGTGACGGCGGTCACTTCGGCTCTGCTGGGGGCGCGTGTCAGGATAAAGGTGTCAGGCCACCTTTGCGTTAAATGCCCCTGCAATTTGGTTAGTCGGTGTGGCGATTTAGTCAAGGTTGCTTCTGAGCGAAGCCAAGGCCTCGGGCGAGCCGGTGATGTGTCCGCCATAAAAAGGGGGCCTCGGGCGAGACGGAAGTCTCTCGAGGTCGGCTGCCCTTGGCCGAGGCTAGGCTCGGGTGAAGCGTGATCGAGTCACTCGTGTGGACTGATCCCTGACCTAATCGTACCCATCAGGCCTTTGCAGCTTTATGCTGATGGGGGTTACCAGCTGAGAATTAGGCGTCTTGAGGGTACCCCTAATTATGGTCCCCGACAGTAGCCCCCGAGCCTCGAAGGGAGTGTTAGCACTCGCTTGGAGGCTTTTGTCGCACTTTTTTGCAAGGGGACCAGCCTTTCTCGGTTGCATTTCGTTCCGGTGGGTGCGCGCGAGCGCACCTGCCGGGTGTAGCCCCCGAGGCCTCGGAGGAGTGGTTACACTCCTTCGAGGTCTTAATACCTCGCGCAATGCTTCGGCTGGTCTGGTCATTCCCTCATGCGAACTGGCCGTAGCCCGGGTGCACGGTCGGGGTCCAAGCTCTCGGGCTGGTATGTTGACGCTGTCAACGATTTGGCCGGAGCCGGTTTTTGCGAGAGCAGCCCCCGAGCCTCTGCACAGGGCGAGAGGACGATCAGGGACAGACTCGACTTTTCACATACGCCCCTACGTCGCCTTTCCGCAAGGAGGAGGGGGGGAGTGCGCCATGTTACCCTCGATGGGCACCAAACATGGTGTCTCCGGTGAGCTGCAAGCGGGTAATCCGAGTGGACGTCCGTGCCCCGTTCGTTGGGGGTCGGCTAGGGGCCCAGAGGCACGCCCAAAAGTACCTGTGGGTGATTTGCCGGACCCGGTCCCCTGGCGACGGGGTCCGAGGGCTCGATGCCTCCCTCCGATGGGATTCCGTTACAAGATCGTTCCCGCTGGTCTCGGAAATGTCCTAGGGTACCTCGGGAGCGCAGCCCGAGCCTTGGTTATGTATCGAACATACCCCTGGTCATCCCTCGCTCGGTGTCTGAGGCGACTGTGAACCCTTCGGGGGCCAGCCTTCGAACCCCTGATCAGTAATGGGCGCGGAGCCCGAGTAGCCTGAGGCGGCCATGGAACCCTTCGGGGGGCTGGCCTTCGAACCCCTGACCAGTAGTGGGTGTCGGGCCCACGCGATCTGAGGCGGCTGTTGAACCCTTCGGAGGGCCAGCCTTCGAACCCCTGATCAGTAGTGGGGGCTCAGAGCCCGGTTCCTTTGCGGAGAAGGATCCCTTTCGGGATATCCCCCTTTCCCGGTCCCTGTTGCAAGAGATAGAGAAAGAGGAAAACGGAAAAGGATACGAAATCGGACGACGTGGCGTACCTTTTCTGACGCGGTTATTATGGCGAAGGCGAAGCGTCGCGCGCTCCTCCCGTCAAGGACGCCGCGTGTCCCGCCGCGGAGTAAATGCGACGGGGCGAGTGGTTGGCGGGGCGGCCGTTGCGCGCGTGCGATCCGTTCGAGGAACGGGTCACGGGCGCACCGTCTCCACGCCGTGAGAGGAGGCTCTCTTGCTGTCCCAGGATGGGACGTGAGCCTGGCTGACGACGTGACCGCTGCGCCCGCCCGCCTGCCACCGCTATTACTGTCGGTCCACTTTCGGTTGCTTTGACCGACGCGCCAGGCTGGCGCTGTTGGGTTGCCTCGAGTCGCGGCATTGGCTCTGCAACCGAAGAGGCGCGATGGTGGCACAAGTGGCGGTGCGATTGCTTGCATGCAGCAACTGGTGCGCCGGTTGCTCGACGCGTGGGCCTGGGTTCCCAAGCTGGCGTGTCAGAAGTCGGAGAAGCGTGCCCATCCGGCGCGGTTGCATGCCGCCTGCATGGCTGCCCGCCCCTTCTGCCCGTTGGTCTGGGCGAAAATGGGGGGTCGCTTGTAACCGCTGGACGGTCGTGCGCACCACGCGCGGCGGTTTGGCTTCTTCTGCCCTGAGCCGGCTTGCATGACATGCGGGACCCAGCCCCTGAGTCGCAGGGGAGGGCCTTGGAGCGTGTTGGAGAAGACTCAGCCCGTGGCGCCTGGGGGCGCACGTAGGGAGAGTTGCCTTTAAAAGGAGGGAGACTCCTTTCGGAAGGCAACCATGTCTTCTTCCTCCCTTAAGCGTCGTGTCTTCCCATCTTCCAAGCCCCCGGATGGGGGGTATCCGCCGCCTTTCCGCCTCCTCGTTGGAGGAACGCAACTCCATGGGAGTTGGTACCTCTCAGCCATCGTTCGGCTTCAAGGATTTTCATCACGCAGCCCGGTCGCACCCCTTCACCGGCGGTCACCCGAGATGGCGGCCTCCGGCTTGATGGTGGGGGAAAGCGAGCCGGGCTACGGCCTCTGCCCCTCCCTCAGCCTCAAGGATTTTCATCACCAAGGCTGGGGAGGGGAGAGTGCTGAGTTGGGGTCGGCCCCTGCGTGGGCGGTGGCCCGCTCCTTCACTCAGTGATGGGGGGAGAAGCGGGTATTGCCCGTGGCGTCCGGCAGCTGCAGCGTGCCCGGTCTTCAGCCGCGAGTGGCTTCGGGGCCGCTCACGGCGCCGGCGTCCGCCACGGCAGCTGGAAGAGGTTCTTCCGCCGGCGCGGCGGCCGGGACCGGCCACGGGCTGACCTCCAACTTCTCGGCCTTCTGCCCGTCCTTGCCTCACAAGTTTTGGCATGGGCGGGGGCCTCCTGGCAGCGGCATCGACCCTGAGGTCAGTGCTGCCGCTGTTCGGCCCCCCGGAGCAGAAGTCGTCGTTGTCGCCGCTGCCGGAGCAGGTGACGGCGCACCGTTCGTCGGCCTTCCGTCGCTCCGCAGGCCTCCCCCCTCGGAGTGGGGTTGTTCGTGCCTGCGGAGGGGGGAACCGGAGTTCCGTTGGTAATGGCATCTCGAATGCCAGTGTTTTTTGTTCATCGTGGCTGTCGGGGCCTGAACATGTATGTAATTTCGGCACGGAGCCGTGTTTTTTCCTCATTTTCGAGCACTAAGTCTCGCCTGTTGATTATCTGAACCGCTTTACCAAGCATGAGTCGCCCCGTGTCAAGGTGACGGGTGAGGTATCCGTATCCCGGAGGCGTAGGAATCCCTCGGCCCGTTCGGCCTTGTTGCCTGGGGCTTCTCTAGCTTAGTTAAAGAGACCCCTCGGCCGCCCTTCAGTGGACCGAGGCCAGGGGTAGCGATATCAGTATGAATAGAGGCGGAGTTGGCTCGAGAATGGGAACCTGGTTGGCCGGAGCCTAGTCGTGTTGTCCGTCAGCGGAGCCGACGCCAAAGTCGATCAGTCGAGGCCTCGGGTCGGGCTGGCGCCCTTGGAAGCCGATTGACCGAGGCCCCAGGGGTAACCGGTTGAGCCGCCTGCTCGGGCCGGATTCCCGGAGGAGTCCCTGGACCGCGTCGCCGCCCGAGGCTGGGTCGGACTTTGCTGAAGACGTCGTCGGTGCCGAGGGTGCTACGGCTCCCTTCAGCGTGAAGACACGAGCCTGCAGGATCAGATCATCTTGTAGCGTGTGCTTTCTGCGGCCGCCGAGGCCAGAAAAACACACCCTCGCCGCGCTTGCGAAGCTGCGTCTTTTTTTTCTCTTGTTTCGAGCATCTGGACTCTGTCGGTAACAGGGATGTTTGTGTGAGCGAGAGTTGCTTTTCGCGGAAGGGACGAGTGAGGTATCCGTATCCCAGAGGCGTGGGAATCCCTCGGCTCGGTCGGCCTTGCCGCTTACGCGTACTTTCACCCGTCCATGAGGCCCTGTCCCCGACTTAGTCGAGAAAGCTTGAAGGACTGCTTCGGCAGGAGAGCTTCCGAACGTGAAGACTTGTTCGGTCCACGGAGTCGCTTTATCCGAGCGCAAGTTACTTATCGCAGAAGGTGATGAGTGAGGTATCCGTATCCCGGAGGCGTAGGAGTCCCTCGGCTCGGTCAGCCTTGGCTGCTTACGTGTACTCCGTCATTTCCAGGATCCGCTTTCCGAGGTAGTCAAGAAGCACGAAAGAAATCCTGCTAAAAAGAGATCCTTTTTCGAGGAAAAATTCGACGCAGAGGGGGTCTCCCCCCTTTTAGCCCCCGAGGGAGGGTCGGGCTTTGCCGAGGCTAGGCCGACCCTTCCTTGACGACTAAACTTTGCGTAGGTGCGAGGTATATGAACAACTTGAAAACATCTTAAGGGTAGAAGCGACGTAGCTGTTTGATGTTCCAAGCGTTGCCGTAGATTTCGCCTTGATTGTTGGCCAGCTTGTATGTTCCGGGCTTCAGAACTTTGGCGATGACGAATGGCCCTTCCCAGGGGGGCGTGAGCTTGTGCCTCCCTCGGGCGTCTTGCCGCAGCCGAAGCACCAGGTCGCCCACCTGGAGTTCTCGGGACCGGACCCCTCGGGCGTGGTAGCGTCGCAGGGACTGTTGGTACCGCGCCGAGTGTAGTAAGGCCCTGTCCCGAGCTTCCTCCAGCTGGTCCAGCGATTCCTCTCGGCTAGCTTGGTTGCTTTGTTCGGTGTAGGCCCTCACCCTCGGGGAGCCGTATTCCAGGTCAGTGGGCAAGATAGCTTCAGCCCCGTAGACCAGGAAAAACGGCGTGAAGCCCGTGGCGCGACTCGGCGTCGTCCTTAGGCTCCAGACCACCGAGGGGAGTTCCTTCATCCATCGCTTGCCGAACTTGTTGAGGTCGTTGTAGATCCGAGGCTTGAGCCCTTGTAGAATCATGCCGTTGGCACGCTCTACTTGCCCATTCGACATGGGATGAGCCACGGCGGCCCAGTCCACCCGGATATGGTGATCCTCGCAAAAATCCAAGAATTTTTTGCCGGTGAACTGGGTGCCGTTGTCGGTGATGATGGAGTTCGGGACCCCGAAGCGATGGATGATGTTGGTGAAGAACGCCACCGCCTGCTCGGACCTGATGCTGTTCAGAGGTCGGACCTCGATCCACTTGGAGAATTTGTCAATGGCAACCAGCAGGTGCGTGTAGCCCCCGGGCGCCTTCTGCAAGGGACCGACGAGGTCCAGACCCCATACAGCAAAGGGCCAGGTGATGGGTATTGTCTGCAGAGCCTGAGCGGGCAGGTGTGTCCGCTTCGCATAGAATTGGCACCCTTCGCAGGTGCGGACAATTCTAGTGGCGTCAGCCACCGCCGTTGGCCAGTAGAAGCCTTGCCGGAAAGCATTTCCGACAAGGGCTCGGGGCGCTGCGTGGTGGCCGCAAGCCCCCGAGTGTATTTCTTGCAGCAGTTCCCGACCTTCGGCGATGGAGATGCATCGCTGGAGTATGCCCGAGGGGCTGCGATGGTAGAGCTCCTCTTCGTCGCCCAGCAAGACGAATGACTTGGCGCGTCGCGCTACCCGCCGAGCCTCGGCTTGGTCGAGGGGTAGCTCTCCTCGGCAGAGATATTGCAGGTACGGGGCCTGCCAATCTTGATCTGGCGTGGCCCCGCTCTGCCCTTCCTCGACGTTCAGTGCCTCGCCCTCGGGGGCCGAGGGTACCTCGGGCTGTGCCGAGGGTACCTCGGGCTGTGCCGAGGGTACCTCGGGCTGAGCCAAGGGTACCTCGGGCTCGGGCGCGTCGTCGAGCTTGACGGAGGGTTGATGCAGATCCCGGGAGAAGACGTCCGGGGGGACTGTCGTTCGCCCCGAGGCTATCTTAGCCAGCTCGTCTGCGGTTTCGTTGTAGCGCCGAGCGATGTGGTTGAGCTCGAGCCCGAAGAACTTGTCTTCCAGGCGCCGAACCTCTTCGCAGTAGGCCTCCATCTTCGGGTCGCGGCAGTGGGAGTTCTTCATGACTTGGTCGATGACGAGCTGCGAATCACCGCGGGCGTCGAGGCGTCTGACCCCTAGCTCGATGGCGATCCGCAATCCGTTGACCAGAGCTTCGTACTCGGCCACATTGTTGGACGCCGGCAAATGGAGGCGCAGCACGTAGCGTAAGTGCTTTCCGAGGGGCGAGATGAAGAGCAGGCCTGCGCCAGCCCCCGTCTTCATCAGCGACCCGTCGAAAAACATGGTCCAGATCTCCGGTTGGATCGGAGTCGTTGGCAGCTGGGTGTCGACCCATTCGGCCACGAAATCCGCCAACACCTGGGACTTGATGGCCTTCCGAGGGGCGAACGAGATCGTTTCGCCCATAATTTCCACCGCCCACTTTGCGATCCTGCCCGAGGCCTCTCGGCACTGGATGATCTCCCCCAGGGGGAAGGATGACACCACAGTTACCGGATGAGACTCGAAGTAGTGTCGCAGCTTCCGCCTCGTCAGGATCACAGCATACAGTAGCTTTTGAACTTGTGGGTAGCGGATCTTAGTCTCGAACAACACTTCGCTGATGAAGTAGACCGGCCTCTGAACGGGCAATGCATGCCCTTCCTCTTGCCTTTCGACCACAATCGCGGTGCTAACCACCTGAGTGGTCGCGGCGACGTAGACCAAGAGGGCTTCTCCGTCCGCCGGGGGCACCAAGACAGGCGCCTTTGTAAGGAGCGCCTACAGGTTGCCGAGGGCTTCCTCGGCCTCGGGGGTCCAAGCGAAACACTCGGCCTTCCTTAAGAGGCGGTACAGAGGCAGACCTCTTTCGCCGAGGCGTGAGATGAAGCGGCTCAGGGCCGCGAGGCATCCCATGACCCTCTGTACCCCTTTTAAGTCCTTGATGGGTCCCATGCTGGTGATGGCCGCGATCTTCTCCGGGTTGGCTTCGATGCCTCGCTCGGAGACGATGAACCCTAGGAGCATGCCTCGGGGCACCCCGAAGACACACTTCTCAGGGTTAAGCTTGACTCCTTTCGCCTTGAGACACCGGAATGTCACTTCAAGGTCGGAGAGGAGGTCGGGAGCCTTCCTTGTCTTGACTACGAGGTCATCGACGCAGGCCTCGACTGTGCGACCGATGTGTTCGCCGAACACATGGTTCATGCACCGCTGGTACGTCGCGCCCGCATTCCTCAAACCGAACGGCATGGTGACATAGCAGTACATGCCGAACGGCGTGATGAAAGAAGTCGCGAGCTGGTCGGACTCTTTCATCCGGATCTGGTGATACCCTGAGTAGGCATCGAGGAAGGACAGGGTTTCGCACCCAGCGGTGGAATCCACGATTTGGTCGATGCGAGGCAGAGGGTAGGGAACCTTCGGACATGCTTTGTTGAGACCAGTGTAGTCTACACACATCCGCCATTTCCCCCCTTTCTTCCTCACAAGCACAGGGTTGGCAAGCCATTCGGGATGGAATACCTCTTTGATGAACCTTGCTGCCATTAGCTTGTGGATCTCTTCGCCAACCGCTCTGCGCTTCTCCTCGTCGAATCGGTGCAGAGGCTGCCTGACGGGTCGGGCTCCGGCCCGAATATCCAGCGAGTGCTCGGCGACATCCCTCGGTATGCCGGGCATGTCTGAGGGACTCCACGCAAAGACGTCGGCGTTTGCGCGGAGAAAGTCGACGAGCACTGCTTCCTATTTGGGGTCGAGCCCGGAACCGATCCGGACCTGCTTGGTGGTGTCGCCACTGGGGTCGAGAGGGACGGCCTTGACCGTCTCCGCTGGCTCGAAGTTGCCGGCGTGGCGCTTCACGTCTGGCACCTCCTTGGAGAGGTTCTCCAGGTCGGCGATAAGGGCCTCGGACTCGGCGAGGGCCTCGGTGTACTCCACGCACTCCACGTCGCATTCGAACGCGTGTTTGTACGTGGGGCCGACGGTGATGACCCCGTTGGGGCCCGGCATCTTGAGCTTCAAGTAGGTGTAGTTGGGGACGGCCATGAACTTCGCGTAGCATGGCCTCCCTAGCACGGCGTGGTAGGTTCCTCGGAACCCGACCACTTCGAACGTCAGGGTCTCCCTTCGGAAGTTGGAGGGTGTCCCGAAGCAGACGGGGAGGTCGAGTCGCCCGAGGGGCTGGACGCGCTTCCCAGGGATGATCCCGTGGAAGGGCGCAGCGCCTGCTCGGACGGAGGACAAATCGACGCGCAGGAGCTTGAGGGTCTCGGCGTAGATGATGTTGAGGCAGCTGCCCCCATCCATCAGGACCTTGGTGAGCCTGACATTGCCGACAACGGGGTCGACGACGAGCGGGTATTTCCTCGGGCTCGACACATGATCGGGGTGGTCGGCCTGGTCGAAAGTGATGGGCTTGTCGGACCAGTCTAGGTAGACTGGTGCCGCCACCTTCACCGAGCAGACCTCCCGGCGCTCTTGCTTGCGGTGCCGAGCCGAGGTATTCGCCGCATGCCCTCCATAGATCATGAAGCAGTCGCGGACCTCGGGGAATTCTCCTGCTAGGTGATCTTCGTTCTTGTCGTCGTCGCGGGCCCTGCCACCCTCGGCGGGTGGCCCGGCCCTGTGGAAGTGACGCCGAAGCATAACGCACTCCTCGAGGGTGTGCTTGACGGGCCCCTGATGGTAGGGGCACGGCTCCTTGAGCATCTTGTCGAAGAGGTTCGCACCTCCGGGGGGCTTCCGAGGGTTCTTATACTCGGCGGCGGCGACAAGGTCCGCGTCAGCGGCGTCGCGTTTCGATTGCGACTTCTTCTTGCCTTTCTTCTTGGCGCCGCGCGGAGCAGACACCTCGGGAGCCTCTTCCGATGGGCGGCCCTGGGGCTGCTTGTCCTTTCGGAAGATAGCCTCGACCGCCTCCTGGCCAGAGGTGAACTTGGTGGCGATGTCCATCAGCTCGCTCGCCCTGGTGGGGGTTTTGCGACCCAGCTTGCTCACCAGGTCGCGGCAAGTGGTGCCGGCGAGGAACGCGCCGATGACATCCGAGTCGGTGATGTTGGGCAGCTCGGTGCGCTGCTTCGAGAATCGCCGGATATAGTCCCGGAGCGACTCCCCCGGCTGTTGCCGGCAGCTTCGAAGGTCCCAGGAATTCCCGGGGCGCACGTATGTGCCCTGGAAATTGCCAGCGAAGGCTTGGACCAAGTCGTCCCAGTTGGAGATCTGCCCCGGAGGCAGGTGCTCCAACCAGGCGCGAGCAGTGTCGGAGAGGAACAGGGGGAGGTTACAGATGATGAGGTTGTCGTCGTCCGTTCCACCTAGTTGGCAGGCAAGGCGGTAGTCCGCGAGCCACAGTTCCGGTCTCGTTTCCCCCGAGTACTTTGTGATAGTAGTCGGGGGTCGGAACCGGGTCGGGAATGGTGCCCGTCGGATGGCCCGACTGAAGGCCTTCGGACCGGGTGGTTCGGGCAAGGGACTCCGATCCTCCCCGCTGTCGTAGCGCCCCCCACGCCTGGGGTGGTAGCCTCGGCGCACCCTTTCGTCGAGGTGAGCCCGACGGTCGCGTCGATGGTGCTCGTTGCCGAGGTGGCCCGGGGCCACAGGCGCGGTGTTGCGCGTGCGCCCGGTGTAGACCGAGGCTTCCCGCATGAATCGGGAAGTCGCGGCATGAGGTTCCGAGGGATATCCTTGCCTTCGGGATGCAGTGCTCTCGGCCCGCCGGGCCGCAGCGCCTCCCAGGAGATTCTTGAGTTCTCCCTGGATTCGCCGACCCTCGGTGGTTGACGGCTCCGGCATCGCGCGGATGAGCATTGCTGCGGTTGCCAGGTTCTGACCAACCCCGCTGGATGCGGGCGGCGGCCTGATCCTGACATCGTTGGCGACGCGGTGCTAGAGACCTTGGGGCAGGTGACGTATTTCTCCGGCCAGGGGTTGGCCCACCCATGCCTGTCCGACGTTCCGACGGATCGGCTCAAGCGCTCCTGTTCCCTCGTTGAGCCTGGCCTGCGCCTCGCGGACTTGCTCGAGTTGTGGGTCGTAACCCCCCGCCGGAGCGGGGACCACAGCTAGCTCCCGTGGGATGTCGGCGCGAGGCACCGGCCTAGGGAGATCACCGTCCTCCGGCATGCCAAGATGGTTGCCTTCGGAGGGATCCCCTAGCTCGATGTGGAAACATTCGCGGCTTGGGCCGCAGCTCTCGTCGCCAAGGCTGCGGCTTCCATCGGAACAGTCGGATAGGCAGTAGTCACATGCGGTCATGAAGTCCCGCACGGCACTGGGGTTGCCAAGTCCGGAGAAATCCCATCCGATGCTGGGATCGTCATCTTCCTCGGACCCAGAGGGCCCGTAGGTCGAGACGTCCGTCAGCCAGTCCCAAGGCGACCGCATACGAAACCTCAGTGGGGTTGCACTCGCCTCAAGGAGAGTGCCCGCCAAAACGAGGTCGTTTGGCGGGTTGAGGCCGAGTCGAAATGACGCAAGATGGGAGTTAGTCGTTACCTTTTGGTCGACGAGGAGCGACGTAGTCACATCGGGGACTGGTTGCACCATCATCTCTGGTCCGAGGGCGACGTCCTGCAGGCTTTCCGCGAGCGCGCCGGCGCCGTCTTCTTGCTCGGGGTCAGCGTGCCACGGGGGGACGGCGCTTGCCTCCGTCTTGAACGCGAGGTCGACGTCCGGCGTGCCTTCCGTCGGGGTGTCGGGGGCGTCGATTCGCTCGACGGCCGACGAAGCGCGGCCTCCCGCCTGGCCTTGACGGCCCCGCCTCCTCCTCCGTTGGCGGGGGAGAGAACGGAGCGAGCCCGAATGTTGCCCTTCCACCACGCGGGGAAGGCGTCATCGATTCCGCCGCCGGCGGGCGGGTTGTCGGCCGCCATTGTCGTAGTCGTGCGGCGGTGGAAGAAGTATCATGTCGTAGCTGCCGTCGAAGGACATGAACTCAAGAGTCCCGAAACGAAGCACCGTCCCGGGCCGGAGAGGTTGCTGGAGACTGCCCATCTGGAGCTTGACGGGGAGCTGTTCGTCAGCACGCAGCGTGCCCCTACCTGGCGCGCCAACTGTCGGCGTTTCGAGACAGGGGGGTCCCTAAGCCGACGAGTGAGTGTGCTGCGTGCCCCAGCCCAGATGGGTCGAGCGCGTGGGCGAGCGCGAAGGGGGGGAGGCGAGGTGGCCGGAGTCGAGCGTGAGAGAGGTGGAAGTCCCGCGGCCTTCGTGTTCGTCCCGCGCCCAGGTCGGGTGCGCTTGCAGTAGGGGGGTTACAAGCGTCCATGCGGGTGAGGGAAGCGAGCGGCCCCAAGAGAGCGCCTGTCCCGTCCTCGGTCCCGCGCGGCCAACCTTCTCTGAGAAGGCCCTGGTCCTTCCTTTTATAGTCGTAAGGAGAGGATCCAGGTGTACAATGGGGGGTGTAGCAGAGTGCTACGTGTCTAGCGGAGGGAGAGCTAGCGCCCTAGGTACATGCCAATGTGGCAGCCGGAGAGATTTGGGCACCCTGCTGGCGTGATGTCGTGGCTGTCGGAGGTGCGGCGGAGCCTGGCGGAGGGACAGCTGTTGGAGCGGTCGAGTCCCTGCTGACGTCGTCCTGCTTCCGTAAGAGAGCTGGGGGCCGCCGTCGTCATAGAGCTTGTGGAGCGCCATCATTGCCCCTCCGGCAGAGCTGGCCGGATGGGACGCCGGTCTTGTTCTCCATGACCCGAGTCGATTCGGGGTAGGATGATGATGGCGCTTCCTGTTGACGTGGCGGTCTGTGCCCTAGGCAGGGCGACGTGGGGGTTCCTCCGAAGCCGAGGTTGAGTCCGTCTTCTGTTGCCGTGGCCGAGCCCGAGCCATGGGGTCGGGCGAGGCGGAAGTCGTTCGGCCGAGGCCAGGGCGGAGTCCGAGCCCTGGGGTCGGGCGGAGCGGAGTTTCGTCGTCTTCTGGGTCTTAGCCCGAGTCCGAGCCCTGGGGTCGGGCGGAGCGGAGTTCACCGTCTTCCGGGTCTTAGCCCGAGTCCGAGCCCTGGGGTCGGGCGGAGCGGAGTTCGCCGTCTTCCGGGTCTTAGCCCGAGTCCGAGCCCTGGGGTCGGGCGGAGCGGAGTTCGCCGTCTTCCGGGTCTTAGCCCGAGTCCGAGCCCTGGGGTCAGGCGGAGCGGAGTTCGCCGTCTTCCGGGTCTTAGCCCGAGTCCGAGCCCTGGGGTCGGGCGGAGCGGAGTTCGCCGTCTTCCGGGTCTTAGCCCGAGTCCGAGCCCTGGGGTCGGGCGGAGCGGAGTTCGCCGTCTTCCGGGTCTTAGCCCGAGTCCGAGCCCTGGGGTCGGGCGGAGCGGAGTTCGCCGTCTTCCGGGTCTTAGCCCGAGTCCGAGCCCTGGGGTCGGGCGTAACGGAGTTCGCCGTGGCGCCTTTGTCAAGGCCTGACTGCCGGTCAGACTCACTCTATCGAGTGGCACTGCAGTCGGAGTGGCGCAGGCGGCGCTGTCCTTCTGTCAGACTGGCCAGTGGAGCGGTGGAGTGACGGCGGTCACTTCGGCTCTGCCGGGGGCGCGTGTCAGGATAAAGGTGTCAGGCCACCTTTGCGTTAAATGCCCCTGCAATTTGGTTAGTCGGTGTGGCGATTTAGTCAAGGTTGCTTCTGAGCGAAGCCAAGGCCTCGGGCGAGCCGGTGATGTGTCCGCCATAAAAAGGGGGCCTCGGGCGAGACGGAAGTCTCTCGAGGTCGGCTGCCCTTGGCCGAGGCTAGGCTCGGGTGAAGCGTGATCGAGTCACTCGTGTGGACTGATCCCTGACCTAATCGTACCCATCAGGCCTTTGCAGCTTTATGCTGATGGGGGTTACCAGCTGAGAATTAGGCGTCTTGAGGGTACCCCTAATTATGTCCCCGACACAACCCTTCAGTGATTGAGTTTAGCAGCGACTCGGACGAGATTCAGGAGGAATCTCCCGTCCCCTCTCCTCCGCCTCGTCGCTCCCTCTCTAAGAGAGGACGTGGCTCTGGTCGGATGGATGGTGAGGGCTCTTCCATGCCCTCGCAGCCGACTCGCGGGAGACGCCAAAAGGTTGGCGCCTCTCGTCCTCGTCGTAGCACGTCTTCCTCTGGGTATGCTCCCTGCTAGGAGGAGGATGGGGCTTTCGACGACTTCGTCGACCTTCCGGCGCCTGATGCTCTCTACGTCACCGGATTGCACATGCATCCGGCGAACGTCACCCGCGGTCCGCATGAACCTCACGTCGACTTCACTCTGAAGGGAATAGACACCCTTCAGCGCCTGAGGTTCACCAACCCTACTCTCACTCCTCGTCATCCTGGTGTCCAGGACCCTCGGTTCTGGAATCTTTTCCAGGCTAACTTCTACAATTCTGTCATTCTTTCCAAGAAACACCCAGTCGTCAGACATAGGTTTATTGACTGGGAGGGTTGTCAGAATATGGGAGATGCTGACATGACGTCAGCTCTTGAAAACTTAGAGAGAAAGGGGTTACGAAACATTATGACCATGGAATACCCCTGGAACGACGAGGTGGTAGCTCAGTTCTATGCCACCCTCTGGATAAAGAAAGTAGATGAGGAAGCAGATGGGTATGATTACCCAGTCATGTATTTCTTCATCCAGGGTAACTGGCACAAAGTCAGTTATCGTCGTTTTGCCCATATTCTGGGCTTCTCTGATGCAGATATTCAGGGCAGCAACATGCGAGTGCATGACATTCGGCTGCCCATGCGGGAAGAGACAGAATTTATTCATGCCTCTAATGAGCGGGAGTTCTAGACGACCGCTAACATGCATAGGTACTACAGGTACCTTAATTCTTTGTCCCGGATGACCGTTCTCCCGAAGGGCGGAAATCAAATGAACGTCCTTGGGGAGAGTCGCGTCTTCCTCCTCCTCCTTGCTCCAAACAGTTTCGCCCGCATCAATGTGTTTTACATGATCTGTGAAGAGATCGTCCATGCTTCCTGGTCTCCTCTCAGAGGGTGTCTTCATGCACCCTTTATCATGAAGATGATCGAAGTGGTCACCCAGACCCACTTTGAAAAACCCGTCAAACACTCCCGCTACGTACCCTACTGGGTTGATTCCTCCAACCCAGCTGCTCGTACGAAGCGGGCTCCCTCACGGTCTGGAGGCCCTGCCTCCTCCACTGAGCCACCTTCCCAGCCTCCCCATCATCCATCTTCCTCGGACCAGAGGGCCCGTAGGTCGAGACGTCCGTCAGCCGGTCCCAAGGCGACCGCATGCGAAACCCTAGAGGGTTTGGACTCGCCTCTACGAGAGCGCCCGCCAAAGCAGGGTCGCTAGGCGGGTTGAGGCTGAATCCAAATGACGTGGGATGGGAATCGGTCGGTACCTCTTGGTCGACGAGCGGCGATAAAGTCACGTCGGGGACTGACTGCACCGTCGTCTCAGGTATGAGGGTGACGTCCAGCAAGCTTTTCGCGAGCGCGCTGGCGTCGTCCGCTTGCTCGGGATTGGCGTGTCGCGGGGAGACGGCGCTCGTCTTCGTCTCAAGCGCGAAGTCGATACCCGGTGCGCCCCCCGTTGGGGTGCCGACGCTGTCGACTCGCTTGACAGCCGACGAGGCGCTGCCTCCTGCTCGGCCTTGGTTGCCCTGCCTTCCCCTCCGTCGGTGGGGAAGAGGGCGGGATGAGCTCGAAGGTTGTTCTTCCACCACGCGGGGAAGACGTCGTCGATTCCGCCGCCGGAGGGCGGGCTGTCGGCCGCCATTGTCGTTGTCGCGCGGCGGTGGAAGGAGTATCATGTCGTAGCTGCCGTCGAGGGACATGAACTCAAGACTCCCGAAACGGAGCACGGTCCCGGGTTGGAGAGGTTGCTGGAGACTGCCCATCTGGAGCTTGACGGGAAGCTGTTCGTCAACACGCAGCAGGCCCCTACCTGGCGCGGCAACTGTCGGCGTTTCGAGACCGAGGGGTCCCTGGGCCGACGAGTGAATGTCGCCGCGTGCCCCAGCCCAGATGGGTCGAGCGCGAGGGCAAGCGCGAAGGGGGGAGAGCGAGGCGGCCGGAGACCGGCATGAGAGATGTGGGAATCCCGCGGCCTTCGTGTTCGTCCCGCGCCCAGGTCGGGTGCGCTTGCAGTAGGGGGTTACAAGCGTCCACGCGGGAGAGGGAGCGAGCAGCTTCAAGCGAGCGCCTGTCTCGTCCTCGTCCCCGCTCGGCCAACCCTCTCTAAGAGGGCCCTGGTCCTTCCTTTTATAGGCGTAAGGAGAGGATCCAGATGTACAATGGGGGGTATAGCAGAGTGCTACGTGTCTAGCGGAGGAGAGCTAGCGCCCTAAGTACATGTCGTCGTGGCAGCCGGAGAGATTTTGGCACCCAGCTGGTGTGATGTCGTGGCCATTGGAGGAGCGATGGAGCCTGGCGGAGGGACAGCTGTCGGAGCGGTCGAGTCCTTGCTGACGTCCTCTTGCTTCCGTAAGGGGGCTGAGAGCCGCCGTCGTCACAGAGTATGTGGGGCGCCATTATTGCCTATCTGGCGGAGCGAGCCAGATGGGACACCGGTCTTGTTCCCTGCGGCCCGAGTCAGCTCGGGGTAGGATGATGATGGCGCCTCCTGTTGACGTGGCTGGTCTGCGCCCTAGGTTGGGCGATGTGGAAGCTCCTCCGAAGCCGAGGTCGAGTCTGTCTTCCGTGGCCGAGGTCGAGTCCGAGCCCCTGGGTCGGGCGAGGCGGAGTTCGTCGTCTTCTAGGGCTGAGCCCAAGTCCGAGCCCTGGGTCGGGCGGAGCGGAGTTCGTTGTCTTCTGGGGCTGAGCCCGTGTTCGAGCCCTGGGTCGGGCGGAGCGGAGTTCATCGTCTTCTGGGGCTGAGCCCGTGTCCGAGCCCTGGGTCGAGCGGAGCGGAGTTCGCCGTCTTCCGGGGCTGAGCCCGAGTCCGAGCCCTGGGTCGGGCGGAGCGGAGTTCGCCGTCTTCCGGGGCTGAGCCCGAGTCCAAGCCCTGGGTCGGGCGGAGCGGAGTTCGCCGTCTTCCGGGGCTGAGCCCGAGTCTGAGCCCTGGGTCGGGCGAAGCGAAGCTTCCTATGGTGCCTTTGGCAGGGCCTGACTGCCTGTCAGTCTCACTCTGTCAAGTGGCACCGCAGTCGGAGTGGCGCAGGCGGCGCTGTCCTTCTGTCGGGCCGGTCAGTGGAGCGGCGAAGTGACGGCGGTCACTTCGGCTCTGCCGGCCGGGGGGCGCGCGTCAGGATAAAGGTGTCAGGCCACCTTTGCATTAAATGCTCCTGCGATTTGGTCGGTCGGTGCGGCGATTTAGTCAGGGTTGCTTCTTGGCGAAGGCAGGGCCTCGGGCGAGCCGGAAATATGTTCGCCGCTGGAGGGGGGCCTCGGGCCAGACGGAAATCCTCTGAGGTCGGCTGCCCTTGTCCGAGGCTAGGCTCGGGCGAGGCGTGATCGAGTCCCTCGAATGGACTGATCCCTGACTTAATCGCCCCCATCAGGCCTTTGCAGCTTCATGCTGATGGGGGTTACCAGCTGAGAATTAGGAGCCTTGAGGGTACCCCTAATTATGGTCCCCGACAATATTTGACACTCCCCTTCTCTTCTCCCACTTCATCCACTCTCGCCTTAGTCGCTTCACAACATTTAGAGCCTCTCTTTCACACACCTCAACCAGTTCACAGTTTCACCACTTTTTCAATCATGGTGCGTCGTCGCAACCCTTCAGTGATTGAGTTTAGCAGCGACTCGGACGAGATTCCGGAGGAATCTCCCGTCCCCTCTCCTCCGCCTCGTCGCTCCCTCTCTAAGAGAGGACGTGGCTCTGGTCGGATGGATGGTGAGGGCTCTTCCATGCCCTCGCAGCCGACTCGCGGGAGACGCCAAAAGGTTGGCGCCTCTCGTCCTCGTCGTAGCACGTCTTCCTCTGGGTATGCTCCCTGCCAGGAGGAGGATGGGGCTTTCAACGACTTCGTCGACCTTCCAGCGCCTGATGCTCTCTACGTCACCGGACTGCACATGCATCCGGCGAACGTCACCCGCGGTCCGCATGAACCTCCCGTCGACTTCACTCTAAAGGGAATAGACACCCTTCAGCGCCTGAGGTTCACCAACCCTACTCTCACTCCTCGTCATCCTGGTGTCCAGGACCCTCGGTTTTGGAATCTTTTCCAGGCTGACTTCTACAATTCTGTCATTCTTTCCAAGAAACACCCAGTCGTCAGACATAGGTTTATTGACTGGGAGGGTTGTCAGAATATGGTAGATGCTGACATGACGTCAGCTCTCGAAAACTTAGAGAGAAAGGGGTTACGAAACATTATGACCATGGAATACCCCTGGAACGACGAGGTGGTAGCTCAGTTCTATGCCACCCTCTGGATAAAGAAAGTAGATGAGGAAGCAGATGGGTATGATTACCCAGTCATGTATTTCTTCATCCAGGGTAACTGGCACAAAGTCAGTTATCGTCGTTTTGCCCATATTCTGGGCTTCTCTGATGCAGATATTCAGGGCAGCAACATGCGAGTGCATGACATTCGGCTGCCCATGCGGGAAGAGACAAAATTTATTCATGTCTCTAATGAGCGGGAGTTCTGGACGACCGCTAACATGCATAGGTACTACAGGTACCTTAATTCTTTGTCCCGGATGACCGTTCTCCCGAAGGGCAGAAATCAAATGAACGTCCTTGGGGAGAGTCACGTCTTCCTCCTCCTCCTTGCTCCAAACTGTCTCGCCCGCATCAATGTGTTTGACATGATCTGGGAAGAGATCGTCCATGCTTCCTGGTCTCCTCTCAGAGGGTGTCTTCATGCACCCTTTATCATGAAGATGATCGAAGTGGTCACCCAGACCCACTTCGAAAAACCCGTCAAACACTCCCGCTACGTACCCTACTGGGTTGATTCCTCCAACCCAGCTGCTCGTACGAAGCGGGCTCCCTCACGGTCTGGAGGCCCTGCCTCCTCCACTGAGCCACCTTCCCAGCCTCCCCATCATCCATCTTCCTCTCACCCCGCTGCTGCCTCGCATCCCTCTCCTGGCCGCGGATCTCCCATGCCACGTGCTCGTGGTCGTGGTCGAGGTCGTGGCCGAGGGATGGGTGCTCGCTTGGTCCATGGGTTTGCGGCATTTTTCTCCATGTGCCGCAACATTTCTGCTGATGTCCATGAGGTGGCACGACGTCAGCGGGAGACTGACGACAATCTTCGTCGTCAAGCTTCCACCATGGGCATGCCTTTTGTCCCTCGTTCGCCTGATGTGCCTCTCCATCCTCCTCCCCCGGAGATCAATGAGTGGCACCAGCAGGCCTATGGGGTGCCTTTTATGTCTGCAGACGATGAAGAAGAAGAAGCCTATGTTGATGATCACGAGGAGTTTGCCCTGCCTCCCTACCATGGGGATCCGGGTCAATCATCCTCCCACCCTCCGCCTCCTTACCCGGGTTCGGGACCCATTCCTGGTGACCCTAGGCCATCCGGCTCTGGTTACCACCACCACCCTCCACCTCCTCCTGATCATCGTACATCTTTGGCATCTGTTTTTTCTGCGGCTGATGAGCCACCTCGGGACTCCACTTTTGAGGAGGACGCGATGAGGACTTTTTTCCCTGACTACACTTCATATCCTCCATCATATCCTCCGTCATATCCTCCTCCTGGAGGATATTGATTCTTGTATCCTTGTCTCTCTCTCCGTTTTTGGTACTTGTTGCCAAAAAGGGGGAGAAAATCCAACCTCTACTTTATGGTTCTTTCGGTTTTCTTTTGGATTATTTTTGTTTTTGGCCACTGTTGTGGCTTGTACCCTTTTTACCATTGTATGAAATAAAACTGTTGGATTGTTATTCAAAGTAATATGATAGTCTTCTGGCCATCATCTTTTGTCCTATCAGTTTGTAATGACTACTCTGCTATGAAGTAAAAATAATGTGTTTTTAGAGATAGTCATGTGCATCACAACTCCTGTTATGACACTCTTGCACCCCTCGGATGATTGTATTTAGTATGGTTTTTGTCACTATCTCTAAATGTGTTGCTCACATGACATATTATGTCAAAACGTTGGATTCACAATCATGCACACATTTAGGGGGAGCCATCTACATACAATCATTCAAAAGAAATTTTCTATTGCAAATATATATCTTTTTGACCTTAATTGTTTTGGCATCAATCACCAAAAAGGGGGAGATTGTAAGTGCAATCAACCCCAAGTGGGGGTTTTGGTGATTTAATGACAAAACAAATAAGGGTACTAACAGTTTTTGTTCCCAGTGTTTGATTAGAAGGAAACAGGAACTTAAGGAAGCTCCAAGGACTTCATGCAACAGACGTATAAAAATTTATGTAAAATCTTGTGTTGCATGATGTAATTCTTCCTTGTTCTTTTCCGCACAGGTATAGGTGTTTGCTATAGCTCAAGTCCTCTAATTCAAAAGCTATTTTGAAAATCAAAAATCACTTTAACATTATTTGGTTGACCATGGTTTGCGTTGAGAAACCTAGCGTGTTCTTGCTGAAAAGCAGCTGAACTTCTTCAACTGCAGCTGAGCTTTCCAGCTGAACTTAACTTCAGCTGTGATGAGCTTCTTCAGCTGCAGCTGAGCTTTTCAGCTGAGCTGGACTTCAGCTGAGTTGAACTTTCAACTCCAGCTGAACTTCAACTTCAGCTGTGGACCTCTTTGACCATACCCAGCTGAACTGGCCCCCGGGCAGCTGAGCTGGGGTTTTCTCTCCAAAACTCTCTGGTCTAGACCAGCTGAACTGGTCCTGGGGGGCAGCTCAACTGGTCTCTGACCCTCTGACTTCTGATCTGCAGTCTGCCAGTCAGACTGGCAGTCAGGTTGCCAGGGGTGTCAGGGGGCGGTTCAACCGCCCTAGGGGGCGGTTCAACCGGTCCTGTCCTGTCTGACCCGCCTGCAGGTCAGTCTGTCAGTCAGTCTGGCAGTCAGACTGGCAGACAGACTGCTGACCTGTCAGGGGGCGGTTCAACCGGTTTTCAGCGGGGTTTTTGGTCAAACGGCTAGTTTTTGAGCCGTGACTATAAATAGACCCTCTCTCTCTCTTCTTCAATACGGCTGAACACTCACTCATTTATTGCTCACCTAACTTGAGACAAAGCACTCATCTCTCCATCTCTCTCACACTTAAATCTTCCTCAAGATTCAACCTTGTTGGAGGAGCTCTTGGGTGTGAGGTTTGTGCTTGTGCTCACGATTTGGTTTTCCTCTCCCGTCTCTTTTACAAAGACTTGAGCTTGTGCAAACCCCTCTTGTGCGTTCTTGGTGTTCTTGAAACCCTAGGTTTCAAGATCTTTTGAGGTTGCTTGGGAGTCTCCAAATTTGTGGACGACCCTAAGAAGTTTGTATCACCCGCTCTTTGAGCTAAGATAAGAAGAGATTGCCTTGACCTTTGTGGTCGGCTTTTGGAGGATTAGGGTTGAAAAAAAACCCGGCTCTTTCTGGGCTCCTCAATGGGGAGTAGGACACCTTTGTGGTGTGGCCGAACCTCGGATTAAATCTTGTGTCTTGTGTTCTTGCTTGTTTTAACTTGAGATATTTTTACTTGCAAGATTGACATAAAGATTTTTCCGTAGAAGTTTATCTAGAAGTAAAATAGCCTTTACATATTCATCTTTTCATCCTCACTTAGCTATATCTTACTTCTCTCAAGAACTTGCGAAATACTTTTTCGAGTAGATTTTAGTCTAAAGTTTATAAAACAGTTGGATTGGTTCAGAGTGGTTCAACTTGCGCACGTAGCTGTTGAACCGGCCTGCACCAGTCGAACTGTGTATCTAACAATCTTTCGAAGTTTGTTGTGAAAATTTTCAGATTAGCCTATTCACCCCCCCCTCTAGGCTACTTTCATCATGTACTAAACCTTGTTCCGCTTGCCCCCTCTACTCAATTATAAAAATAAAAATTTAAACATTGTTAAAGGATACAAATTTTCGATGGAACCCGTCGTATTGAATCGTGAAAGAGCTGCAGCGGACCGCCCAAAAAGGATGCCTATGTAAGTTATATTAAATGGTTACACGATTTGTGTATCAAACTTATGACCCTTATATTTAATCGAATGGTTAATATAGCTTCAGGTTGTTCGATGACTATCGTGATGAAGATTTTTATGGGCTACCGCGGAAGTACAGTATTGTCGCTCGGGTAGAAGTTAAATTTCCTATTGAACCACGTTATCGAGACAGCCAACATTTCATTTTGTCTGACATCAATGTAAGACAACATTCTCATAATTTTCATTTCAAAAATTATATATGACCTTAATACCATCGCCTCTTTAACTATTAAAATAATATTAGGGATCCAAGATCGAGGCCATGACAAGTTCATATGAGACAGTCAAACACTTCGATAGTTTGCTCAATGAAAAACATGTTTACAAGATGCACAATGTAGAGTTCAGCATTAATTTAGGTGATCGTTTTCGACATATAAGTGGTCCCATGGAATTGTATCTCACCAGACAAACTGTTGTGGAGCCGTACACTGTTCCATTTCAAATGTCGCCATTCCCAAAACATCTATTCTTGAACCTTGCGGCAATCGCCGAACTGCCAAACCGGACATTAGTTGGTAAGTATGTATATCAATCTCCTACTATTTCTAACACCTTCGCAAAAATCAGTATTAATCCATTTTTCACAATTTTGTAGACATTATGGCTATTGTAGTCCACTTAGATACAGTTCAACACACAATGTGGGGTAATGTCAAGAAGATTGTTGTCATGGATGCTAGGTGGTCTCTACACACTATTAAAGTTTGGGGAGCACTGGTTTCAGTTAACACGATATATATAATAGGATTGATAGGGATCCCATTGCTTTTTCTTTATTTGATTGGTAGGGATTTGATTGGATATAATGTACCTGGAAATCACATTGCCTAAGATGTGTAAATGATGATAAATTCACAGGGATGCTTTCTCTTCAACTGCTTATATAGATCTGTACGTTTGTTTGCTGGAGGTACACTTTTTTCCGTTCGTTTGTTTGTCATGTGAGAGGTACACTAGATTCCTACGTCTATCCGTAACGCTGAATAATTTTGTCGGATTGTTAAAACTTGTCGTTTAGCTGTAATGCCTTGACTTGAGAGGTGAGGTAAAGGGTCAGCATTTCAATTCAAGTTTCCTGCTACAAATTTCAAGGTGAATTTTCTCCGAACAATGGAGTCCACTTCCCCTCTCTCTAGCTCTAGCTAGGCAACCGAATCTACTAGCAGAGGCAGCGCATGACGCCGACGACGAAGCTAGCGATGCAGTCCTGTCCGCGGCCTTGGAGCGCGTCGTCTCGAACGAGGCGCTCCAGGCCTCGGTTCCTAGGCAGCGCGCCGGCGCGGTGCAGGATCGTCGCCACCGCGACCGCCGGCCCACCTTCCACCACGCGCGCCGCAAACCGAACCACCGGCCTAAGGAACAGCGGGAGCAGGGCCTGCACGAGCACGAGTGTCGTCAGACAACATAAGGCCTCGCGTCGCGTCTTCAGCAGCACAGCCAAGAAGACACAGGTATACAGACGCTCACCATGAGTTAGTAAATATGCTTGTGCATGTCAGAGGGGAACCACTTGAGTATATGCTCTTGTTATAGGTTTTACTTCAAACCAGGTGTTTGTCTAGAATAGGAGCACTGGTTTCAGTTAACACCTTCCCATTGCTTTTCTATCTTTCGAGTCTGAATGCTTATGCTACATCAGACAAGTAACTATTCTGGAGAATAAGAAAAAAAATGCTCTGATTTCTTTCCAAGTCTCGCACATGACTCAAGAGTGAAGGTTGAGCCTAAGCAAAGCTTGACGATCCCAACATCAGCTCAAACATGTCGTCTGGGGTAAAGAAGGGTTGTCCCACCCAGAATAAGCTCCACATCTGGACTACTGCTCTCCGATATCGCTGTCATGACTTCCCGGACATTGCATACAACATACCGTTTCGTTTGTTAGGATACACCAAAACTGATTGTATATCGTTAATACACTACTTTAAAGCTGCAGTAACTAAAACCTTTTGTGTCTTAGCCATAATCTCAGATTCAACATATAACAATTAGAGAACGATACACTGAACTGTACTCTTGCAAAATAATCAAACCCATTGGTTTGCATGACAGCTAAAAAGAAAGAAAAAGAACATGGTTAAGAAGATGTTCATATATATGAAAGCATGTGCTTCATCTACTGATATGCGGTTGCGGCTCCTGCTCCTGCGGTATCTAGCGCTGCCGCTGCGGCTCCTGCTCCTGCTGCGACTGCGCCGTCTTCCACTGCCTAGACCTCCAGAGGCAATGCGCAGACGACATTCACGTGCAAAGTGTCCAGTCTCACCACATTCATAGCACTTTGACTCAGATCCACCATACCGATCACGACCACCACGACCACTGGAATTACGAGATAGTTCAACTCTCCATCCATTCTTACCTATTTTGGACACCATGCACAAAAGATAGTTAACGCCAGCAAAAAAGTAGTAAGAGCAAAGAGAGGGGTAAGAGTAACAAATTTCAAATCCAGAATAATCAAAATGCTGCTCCGTTCTCCCCAAAAATGCCAAATATAGAAGCAAGCTCTTAATATACACCTGACTGAACAACTCCCCAAACAATCACAGGATTCCTCTTTATAAAAAAAAAGTGTCCAGGCAGAGCTTCAAACAAGTTCAACTTCATTGAGAACAACAGTTAGCGACCTGCACCAGGTGAAACAACAAACTCCATCTCACAAACTAGGCGGGCAAGGCGGCTAGGTTTAGCCGAGCGCCTGGACACCTAGGCGACGCCTTAAAAACATTCTGCATACCTCCATCTAAAAGATCCAAAAAAATCTTGAAATAAAACAGAGTTGGATGAGAATGCAAAATGGATATAAACATTTCAAAGCACCTCTGCAGACAAATAGTTGGACGATCAAGTTTGCAAAGTTTTACACCACTGCAATCAATAATTTTTAGATGGGAACCTAAATCCCTTGAAAAGTCAAATATCACGGTAAATGAAACAAGTTTAACAGACTGGATAGGATGTTGGCCACACAAACATCCAGTGAAGAATACGAGCAAGTTGAAATCAAAGTTAGCGCTGAACTATGAGTCTATGACCCTCTCTAATAAGTTTGTGAGCACATAAATAAATCACCAGAACATCATAAAACTATTCTCTTGGGTTTCATCACCATATGAATGACAAGGTTCTTAGATTAACTTGCCAATCATTCAAGGCTCAAGGGAAAACATGAAAAAACTATGAAATGTATCTATACAAAACCTGAATAAAGTTTGGAAAATTAGTGACCTTCGCAGAACTCCAAACACACGAAACTCATCTTCGAGTTCCCCAGAAGTCACCCATGAATCCAAGTTGCCAACATACACGCGGGCCATTGTGAACAATTCCTGAACTTGGTCACAAGAGAAACAAATAGAGTTAATTCAAGTTAGTACTCCCAACAGCTATGTTATCCCCTTCCCTCCCTATCCCAACAGCAATGGATGCGAGATCCGCGCCTGGCGCAAACCGAACAACAAGGGCTGCGGGATTCGTGCCTGGCGCAAACCGAACAACAAGGGATGCGAGATCCGCGCCTGGCGCAAACCGAACAACAAGGGATGCGAGATCCGCGCCTGGCGCAAACTGAGCAGCAACGGATGCGGGATCCACGCCCGCCTGGACCTTCCCCTTTATGACCATAAATAAAGGTATTTGACCTGAGGAAGATGCGAGTACGCCACCGTGAGCCACTCACCACCAACCTCTACGCCAGATACAAAGAGGGAGAGAAGCTGTCGGCGGTGAATCACAACAACAGCATCGCACCATCTCCAGAGAGCAGTCCGAGGTACTCTCCATCTCTTGTTGGACCTTCTGCTGCCTTCGATTCATCAAAGGGGAATCACAGGGACAACCGTCCAAGCTCGAGGAAGCCACGACACAATCCCCACCTCGTTGGCGCCTAAGGTCGAGTAGAAGCGCGAGGAACACCTCTACCCTAGGTCACGAGGAGGAGGGGCAGGAGGGATCATCGAGCAACACCCATCGGTACAGCCAGCGCCATGGGGGCGCTTTAACCCTGATGAGGACCGAAGCTGGAGCCTCCCACCATAGGGGCTTCGGGTTTTCGATCGCCATATTGATTCCATAGCAATTATTGCTATGTATCTACAATATATTTAGATATATATTTAGATGATTAGATGATTTTATTCGCAATGTATGCAGGATTCTTTCTCCTTGATGGATTCTTTAGAGGAAGAAAATAAAGTACCAGTTGATGAAAGCCAATTGGACAAGGATGCAACATTTGATAATGGATCACCTCTAAATACAAATATAGTTGTCCAAGAAGGTATTACAATTGTATATTAGTTATATCTACCATCACTATTTAATTAGTTCATTAATCACATTGTTTGAACTAATAGTTGTTCACTTTTATGTCCTCACTAATGTTTGCCATGTACCTTGTTTCAGTTGGTTACATATTATTGAATATATATGTTTGCTATTGCTATACTTGGTTATTTGGTAATCGTGATACCAGATTGAGACATATTTTCAACTTGTTATAGTAGAGACATTTTTATTGATATATCAAGTAAAACATAGTATCAATGATTGTAGGTTTTTGTCTCGCGAGGATGGAAGATCAAGAGAAAAATACTGTACTTCCTACCCCCCAAAGAGATAATAAACTATCAGTAGATGAATCTTTACTTGTGTGCTTGTCTCATAACAAGCCAAAAAAATCGGTGGCAACTGTAATTGTTCCAAAAGGTATTATATATATTCTATAAATACTGTAGGGATCAATTTGTTTTCTATTGTAAGCGATTTTCCTTTCATCTCACAACTGTTTTGTTCCTAGATTATATTTGCACGGATGCTGATCTTGCCCTCATCGATTGGATTAAAGAAATCCCTTGTGAACCAAGGGTAGAAGTCGTGCTCATCGATGATGCCTGTGTAGAAAGGAAATGGATAGAATGTCTATTTCAACCGGGCGCATATCTAGGTGATGAGGTAATCTATGATTAGTTTTTCATCTGCTGACCTTGGTATATATAATTTTTTTTACTCGCCCTGGTATTTTTAACCATAAATTACCTGCAGGTGATAGACTGTTACATAAATTTAATAAAAACTACACAGCAACTAAAGTGCAGATCTGGAGGTCGTGTACACATAGAAAATGCTTTTCAGTTCAACTTTCTAAAGCGAGATGGTGATGTTAAAACTAAAACAGATGAGCTATATCCAATTACAGACATGGCACAAATATGTAGTGCTGAACGAAGGGTTTTACTCTACCTAGACCATGATATGGTAAATATTAGTTTGCAATTTAGATGGTTAGTGTTTACATGTATTTTATTTTTATGGAATATTTATAATTATTTTGTAGGTGTTTATTCCGATAAACATCCGAGGAACACACTGGTATCTTGTCGTCATCAATGCAAGAAATATGGAGATACAAGTACTCGATTCACTTGGTACTACATTTGACCGCAATGACCTCACTGACTCGATGAGTTTGCACAAACTAAACAATTACTAATATTATCTCATTAACTTAGCGCAACATCTGATTCCATGTTTTACAAAAATATAAAGATTAAAGGGCTGCAAAGGCAAATTGATATGGTATCTCAGCGTAAAGATTTAAAAGATCACAGGTGGCCAAACCTTCATGTTGCTTCTTGGCCGCTGAGAGAAATAGATATGGGATATGCAAAGCAGACAGATGGGTATACCATAAATTCTTCTTAACTAATTTCTTCATACAAATGTTAATTTTGACATTTTTATTCATGTATATAATGTAGCTCTTCATGTGGCCTATTTCTTTTGAACTATATCGAGTACTGGACAGGGGATGAGCTATCTGACAGTTTTACCCAGGTATATTATTACTATTATGGCATATATGCACATCTACAGTCAGTGTTACATATAATGCTAAGTAAATTGTTTCTTATTTGCAGGATGACATGTCACATTTTAGAAAAAAATTGGCTGCTATATTACTATCTTCATACATGAACAAAAGAAGGGGATATCCAATATACAAATATGATAAAGAAGTTCATACTGGAAGCCCCTCTGATGTTGAGATATTAGATAGCCCAACAAATCATAAGAAGAGGAAACTACTCCATGTGCTTGATAATAGCGAGGTATTGATGGAAGATGAGGATGGCCCCATTACTCAAGCAGACTTACAAAGGTGGTTTGTTGATGAATGGGATAAAAGAACTCCTACAAAAGTCTCGGCGGATGGGTGCACAGACGACTTTTTAATGAGTGGTCTCTCCACAAAAGACATGTCAGTGACTAAAGCCGATTTAATAGATGTGTTATGTGATTACATTATGGCAATCCAAGACGATAGGACATTAGAGTAAGTGCTTATTGTTTTGTCTATTTTATTTATACCAATTACGTATAGTCTTGATATAGACTTCCGTCATGTCATGCTACATTACAGGATGATATGGGTGCGAAGTTTCAATCCTTTTAAGATAGAAATATCTGTCAAAGACCTGCAGAACATATTAAGTATAAATCTAGATACGACTCTAAAATGTTTTGATATGGCTGTTCGATTGCTTGCCAATAAAGAGTCACGTAGGCCGAAAGGTGAAATCATAAAGAATAGAAAGCATTATATGGACATGCGCTTCTGGGTAAGTTTATTTCCAATCAATAATGTAGCAATATATAGTATCTATCTATATCTAATCCTCATGTGGTCATGTATATATATTAATATTTATCCAGAGAATGACTGGTTTTGGTAAACTGCCAAAGTACCATCAGGACCCTACAGCAGAAGAGTTAACAAAAACACTCGATTGTTGGCCATCAATGAACTATTATATCACGGCTTGTAAATATGTAAGTATGAGTTCATTTCAAATGTATTTATAAAGGGCACTTCTTTGCAATCCTAATGACTGATATTTTATAGGTTCTTATGCCATGGAAATTCAACGGTTGCTACGCCCTTTTCGTAATAGATCATGGTAAAAACACGTCACTTTTATTGACTTTGCACCTATTCAAGATTGGTGTAAGCATATGCCATGCAAGAGGTTCGCAGAAGCGATTATCATCGCTTCAAAGAAATATAAGATTGCCTATAGCAAGAAACGTACTAGATGGACAGAGGATATTTTTAAGTGGCAACATACAATTCAACCTGGTGTTCCAATTGACTTAAAAGAGTATTTTCTCTGTACCATCTTCTTAGCAATTTCATTTTTTCTATGATTTCCATTGTATATAACTTAGTTGGCAAAACATTATTTTATAGGCTTAACACCAGCTACCTTATCCTACAAGCTATGACCATGTGGGGGAATGATGGTCCAATGAAATTTGTTAGGGTGAGTGGAGTACGTTCCTTTCATATTCAAACATACATTCCAATTAAATAATAAAAAATTGATGTTTTGTTCTCTTATATGTCTTATGTGTAGGATGCAAAGGTTCTTCGGAGGAACTTTATTATTGAACTGTTAAGTTACGAGGAAAATTCGTGCAGATATGCCATCCCGGCAAATATACAACAGAGAGTTAACAATATTATTAAAAAAGATTAGATTAGTGTACAAGGTGTCAGCATATTTACTTATGATTAAGCATTATATATTTACTCTTTATAAACTATTTGTGTGATTCCATTTCAATCTATTTGGGTAGACTTATTTATATCGTTCTATATCTATGTTTAACAATCACATATTTTGCCGTCACTATTGTACTCACGCCGCACGTCGTCAGGGCCCTAAGTCTATTAAAGGGTCGCAATTTGTATTCCGTAGCATCGCACGGGCACGTTCCTAGTTAAGATAAGAAATAATTAAATTAAGTTGCCTGTATCGTCCTCAACCTAGCTCTATAGGTCTCGGGCAATGGCCTTTAGAGCGTCTTCAACATAGGGGTATCTATAGGAGAAGCCCAGATCCTTGGCCTTCGCCGGAACAACCTTTTGTCCTTCCAACACCTGCAGCGATCAAATATAAAACCGGATTTTTTATAAATTAAACAAGATTATGTAACATTATTTTTTATGACATATATAACCACAGAAAAATTACCGTACACGTCTTAAGTGGCCTAGGAAACAAAAATACAATACAAAAGTAAGAGTCATTTCCTCACTGTTAGAGTGCTGCATGTATATGGGCCTAGCCCATTAGGGCCCCCACCGACGCGCGCTGTCGTCGCCGCCACCCCCACCAGATCCTGCGGGCACTCAGCAGGCTGCGACGACAAGCAGCAGCTCCCAGCCCGCCGCTGCTCCTCCTCGGCTCGTCGTCTCTTGGCCACGCCTCCGACCGCTCCGGCCTTTGTCCCCCCCCCCAACCCGACCACCCATGTCGTTCCACCCTCTGTCCGTCGAGGCCGCGCCGGCGCCGACCCCATCCGCCCCCTGGTGGCTCCTGCTGTTTCCCTGGGCCCCCACGGATCTGCTCCGGCCGTCGCAGTCATCTCCTCGGCTTCCCCTCCAGCGCGCTCTCCCTGCCGGATATCGTCCTGTTTCGCTCTCAGTTGTTGGCGTCAGGTTTTCCCCATGTCCCGCTCGACATGACGGTTGGGGTCCCCGTGCGTGACTACCCACCGCCGCTGACTGTCTACAGCCAGCCCTCCGCCATCACCTCATCACTGTGCGCTCCTTCGGATGACATTGCCACCATCCTCGCCGCCACCTGGGCAGCCGTTACAGTGGCTCGCCAGCGGGCCCAGGACGCCGCGCGTGCCCTTGAGCAGGAGTAGGCAGTTGTCGACGCCATCGAGCGCCAGTACGCCGAGACCTATCGTCGTCTCGCCAGCAAGGTCGTGTTGGATGGCTCTCCCACGTCCGCTCGACACTGCGCAGACACCTTCGAGCCCGCGTCCGTCCTAGCCTCCACTCTTCGCGCCTTTCTTCACGCTCAGGCGGCGACCCTCACCAGCATCCGGGCAACCGTCACCAACATTCTCGCGCCGGACTCCAATCAGTACCCTCGGTGGCGCGACCAGGTCCTGCAGACCCTCTGCCGCTACGCCCTCGTCGACCACGTCCTCTCCCCGGTCACTGGCCCGACGGAGGATTGGCTCCTGATGGATGAGGTGGTACATTCCTGGATCCATGGCACCCTCACGGTCGAACTTCAAGACATCGTTCGTGTGTCGAACGATACGGCTCACCGGATCTGGGGTGCCCTTGAGGCTCAGTTCCTCGGCAACCGCCAGACTCGAATTCTGTACCTTAAGACCGCTTTCCGCCAGCTTGCTCAGGGCGATCTCTCTGTGGACGAGTATTGTCGTCAGATGAAGACGATGGCAGACACTCTCTGCACCCTCGGGGCCCCCATCACCGATGAGAGCCTCGTGCTCAACCTCCTCCGTGGATTTAGCCCTCACTTCGATCGTGTGACGCCCATCCTTACCCGCATGAAGCTGTTTCCCACTTTTGCGGATGTCAAGAACGATCTCCTTCTCGAGGAGCTTCGCCTCTCCGCCACTACGACCGCAGATCCCGCCACGGCGCTCTACAGCGCGCCTCGGGCCCCTCTGACTCCGGGGGCTCCACTTCACCGTCCTTCGGCTCCATCGCCCTCTGGAGCTCTTCGTCGGCCTACTAGCTCCGGGGGGTCGCGGTCGCGGTAGCATGTCGGGCGGCCGGGGTAGCTCTCCGGGTGGTTCTCAGTGGCCATCCCTCTACAACCCGTGGACTGGCACCATCCACATGTGGCTCGAGCCATCCGCGGGTGCCTCAGTCCCTCGCCCCCCCCCCCCCCCCCCCCCCACACACCTCTCAGCAGGTCTTCTTTGCCGCTCTGCCGCCGGCTGCGCCCTCGGCTCCCCAGCCTCAGCAGGGGCTCCTTCCTCTCTTGGGGCCTCCGGCCCAGCCTGTGTGGGGGCCCTGGACCAATGGGTGGGACGCGCAGTCTCTCGCCAGCTCCTTCTCCACGATGACGCTGGCCCCACCCACCTCGGTCTCTGACTGGATGGCTGACTCCGGTGCCTCCTACCACACCATCCCGAACGCAGGTATTTCCATTAAACCTTAGGCTAGGATATCACCATCTCAGGGGTCAGGTTATCACAATCCACCCCCTTAGAAGAACGATGTCCTCGTCGGTCAACCCCAATCCAGAAACCTCCCCTCTTAGCCACGTCTGTGTGTCTAGTGTCGTCATATGCCATGTCATGTGACCACTCTAGGCCCACATGCGCCATGAGCCATATACCCGAACCCCTAACCCACACACGCCCGTGAAACAGCGAGGGTCGACTCTGATACCACTTGTAACACCCCGTCCAATCCCGGACCGATGGTACTTTCTCCTGGCAGCTCTCTAGTATCATATATTATCCCCACAGACCAACACGAGTCTTTTGTGCGCACTTTGTCCTCACTCATGCGCACCCGAGAAAACATCCCGGTCGGTCACCCATCTCAAATTGCTCCAAGCCAAGCACACTTAACTTGGATGTTCTTTCGAGATAGGCTTCCAAAAAAGAAGATGCACCTTGTTGGTATGAATACTCTATTAATTCTATTAAGCCTTGGGCTAGGATATCATCATCCCAGAGGTCAGGATATCACAAAGTCAAGAGGGCCATCCGATGAATTGTTTTGCAAATATTGCAAGAAGACGAACCATGTAATTGAGAACTGTTACAAATTGAAGAACAAGGAGAAGAGGAACAAGGATAAGGGTAAGACCAGTGGTACTGTCTCTGTTGCCTCCAAAAAATAGTTCTGATAATGGTGATGTTCTTATTGCCTTTGCTGGATGTGCTGATGATGATGTCCAATGGATCCTCGAAGCTATGCAAAACGGAGGCACTATTCGGATGGGCAATAATTCCCTTGCACTGTTGTTGGCATGGGCACCATGCAAATCAAGATGTTCGATGGGGTTGTGCACACATTGATAGAAGTGCGGCATGTTCCATCCATGTTCAGGAACCTCATCTCTTTGAGTACTCTAGACGAGAAAGGTTATAAGTATACCGCCAGTGACGGTGTCATGAAGGTAACAAAAGGCTCTCTTGTGGTAATTAAAGGTGATTTGAAAGCTGAAAACTTATATGTGCTACGAGGTATTTCTGGCTCTGCTAATGTTGTTGCTGCTTCTGATCCTAAGACTACTAAAATTTGGCATATGTGCCTTGGCCATATGAGTGCACTTGGTTTAGCAGAATTAAGCAAGAGAGGTCTTCTTGATGGTTTCCATGCTGATACCCTTGATTTCTGTGAGCACTGTGTTTTCAATAAGCATAAAAGGGTAAAGTTCGGTTCTGCTATTCATAATACCGAAAACATTCTTGACTATGTCCATGCTGATTTGTGGGGGCCATCACATATAACTTCTCATGGTGGTGCTCGTTACATGTTGACTATTATTGATGATAAGTCGCGCTTAGTTTGGCCTTATTTTCTTAAGCAAAAATCAGATGCATTTGAGTCTTTTAAGGTTTGGAAGACTATGGTTGAGAAGCAGACTGAGAGGAATCTGAAAGTTCTGAGAACTGACAATGGTATGGAGTTTTGTTCTAGTGATTTTAACTCCTTCTGCAGGAAGGAGGGCATTGTGAGGCACCGCACTATACCATATACGCCTCAGCAGAACGGTGTGGCGGAGCGTATGAATAGAATAATAATCTCTTAGGCTCGGAGTATGTTGTCCAACTCAGGTTTGAGCCAAAAGTTTTGGGCTGAGGCCGCTTCCACTTCTTGTAATTTGATCAATTGTTCACCATCCACTGCTATCGATAAGAAAACTTCAATTGAGGTTTGGTCTGGCTCCCTCTATGATTATTCTCAGTTGAGAGTGTTTGGCTATACTGCATATGCACATGTTGATAATGGTAAACTTGAGCCTAGAGCAATTAAGTGTGTTTTCTTGGGTTATGGATCTGGTGTTAAAGCATATAAATTGTGGAATCCTGATACACAGAAGACATTTTATAGTAGGAACGTTGTGTTCAATGAAACTGTTATGTTCACTTTTGTTGTATCTACTAGTACTACTAATCGGAATTCTGAATCTATCAATGTGCAGGTGGAGCACATGGGGGATGTTGATGATCATGCTCCACCATCTGCTGAACCTGCTGAAAATACATCTCCTATCAGTGCCTCGTAACCTGTTGTGGAGTCTCATCCTCAATCTCTTGTTGAAGGTCGAGCTAGGAGGAAGATAGTTCGGCCTAGAAGACTGATTCAAGAGTGCAATGTTGCTTTTGCTTTGGCTATTGTTGAAGAGGTTGATAACGTTCAGGAACCATTGAATTACTCAAAAGTTATATTGTCTACTGATAGTGAAAAGTGGATCGGTGCTATGCATGAAGAGATGGAGTCTCTTGAGAAGAATGGCACTTGGGAACTAGTTCGGTTGCCTCCTGGCAAAAAGGCAGTTAAGTGCAAATGTATCTTCAAAAGAAAAGAAGGTATGACTACAAAAGAGCCTCTGCACTATAAATCAAGGCTACTTGCAAAGGGTTTTAGTCAGATTCCAGAAATTGATTACATTGATGTCTACTCTCCTGTTGTCAAGCATAGTTCAATTCGTACCTTTCTTAGCCTTGTTGGCATGCATGACTATGAGCTTGAGCAGTTAGATGTGAAAACTGCTTTCTTACATGGTGATTTGGAGGAGGACATTAATATGGACCAGCCTGAAGGGTTCGTTGTTCCTGGAAAAGAAGACTATGTGTGCAAGTTGAAGAAGTCCTTATATGGTCTGAAACAATCTCCCAGACAATGGTATAAGAGTTTGGATTCATTTATGCTTTCTAATGGCTTTCAGAGGTCTCAATATGATAGTTGTGTTTATCTTAAGTTTGTTAATGAATCACCTACATACTTGTTGTTATATGTTGATATGTTGATTGCTGCCAAAAGCATGAAGAAAATCGTTGCTTTGAAGGCGCAGCTTAGTAGCGAATTTGATATGAAGGATCTAGGTGCTGCAAAGAAAATCCTTGGCATGGAGATAGTCAGGGATAGAAAGTCTGGATTGCTATACTTGAGCTAGAAGAATTATATTGAGAAGGTCCTTCGTCATTTCAACATGCAAAATACTAAACCTATGAGTACTCTGTTGGCTCCTCATTTTAAATTGTCTGCTAAACAGTATGCTGAAACTGATGCGGATCTTGACTATATGTCAAAAGTTCCATACTCTAGTGTTGTTGGGTCACTCATGTATGCTATGGTTTGCTATCGTCCTGATTTGTCTCATGCTATGAGCGTTGTTGCTAGATACATGTCTAATTCCGGTAAAGAGCATTGGAAAGTTGTTCAGTAGATTTTCAGATATCTAGGTGGTTCTTCTAGTGCTTGTTTATGTTTTGATAAATCTGGAGATGGTCTGGTTGGCTATGTTGATTCAGATTATGGTGGTGATTTAGACAGGAGGAGATCACTTTCAGGTTATGTCTTTACTGTTGGAGATTGTGTTGTGAGTTGGAAAGCTCGTTTACAGGATATTGTTGCTTTGTCTACCACAAAAGCTGAGTATATGGCGATTGTAGAAGTTACTAAGGAAGTCTTATGGTTGAAAGGTATATATTCAGAGCTATGTGAAATTAAGTCTTGCATTACCATTCATTGTGATAGTCATAGTGCTATTTATCTCACCAAAGATCAAATGATTAATGAGAAATCCAAGCATATTTAAATTCGTTATCACTTCGTTCGCGATATCATTAAGAAAGGTTTGGTGAAGGTATGCAAAATCAGTACTCATGATAATCCTGCTGATATGATGACGAAGCATGTTCCTGTTGCTAAGTTTGAGCTATGCTCAAGCTTAGTTGGTATTACAAATTAGCCCTAGCGGTTGTTGGCACCGGCATGATGATGATGCATTGTTTGAGGTGGAGTTTGTTATTATGATGCTACAAGAAATTTGTCTCAAGGTGGAGTTTGTTGAGTTTGTAATCTAAATTCTGGAGAAGGCGACCAAGTTGGCGAGCGAAGCGAAGGCCCATCGCTGGGAGGCTTCGGCCGGAGCGTAGCGATGAGTGGTACGGATCGTTCCCTACTCACCTTAGGGTTTCACCTCTATAAATACACTGGTAATCCGCAAGAGATAATCATCTCATTGTAAATCTCCTGCGATCTGTAACCACCCAAAAAATAGTGAGATTGTTGTTGTCCGGCGCACGTGGTTTTTCCCCTTCGCTTTGGATGGTTTTCCACGTTAAATCTATGTCTTCTCTGTGTTTGATCTGCTTTGTGTCGTATCGATTCTAACACAGTGTTGTAGCAATATTCAGCCCATGGTAGCCACTCCACCCAAGGCCTTGGACGATCACCTGTGATGCAGCGGAGATACATGGCAATAGTCTTGACCACCTTAGATTGACCATCTGTCTATGGGTGAAAAGTTGTGCTCATTCGAAGTTTGACACCTGCTAGTTTGAACAGGTCGCGCCAGATGTTTCTTGTGAAAACCGGATCGCGATAACTGACGATCGACTTAGGAAACACATGAAGTCGAACTATTCCTTCAAAGAAAGCCTGAGCCACTATTGTTGTTGTGTAGGGATGGCTTAAAGCTATGAAGTGTGAATACTTGGAGAATCTGTCCACTAATGAGAATGGCGGACTTGCCATGCACTTTGGGAAGTTCCTCGATGAAATCCATTGATATATCGGCCCAAACCTGCGATGGCACCTCCAGTGGTTCAAGCAAACCAGCTGGGTGTAGGGCTTTAGTCTTCTTTTGTTGGCACACGGCACATGAACGAACCCAATCACGTACAAACTATCTGTCCTTGTTGATCTTGAAGTCTGCACGTACTCGTTGCAGTGTTTTCTAGATGCCTCCATGTCCTGCCGAGTGGATAGTGTCCAATATAGTTGGCAACAGGGCAGAAGACCCCGGCACAAACACCTGACGGCCATACAAGATAAGGCCATCAACCAGCTGTCATGGGTCAGTAAGGACGTCGTCTTTGATTTGGTTGCAGATTTGTTGGCACTCTGGCGCTGCTGCACATTCATGTCGCAGCTCTTCATAGACCCTTGATGACTGCAAATGGATGACTGAAAATGCTAGTGGTCCTGACCCTTGAAGCAGCACAGCTCCAAATCCGATTCCAAAAGCGTCGCAATCAACAATGAATGATTGCCCAAAGTTTGGAAGTTGTAGGACAAGTGTTGTGGAGAGGGCACCTTAGTGTGTGGAATGTTGTAGTTGCTACTGGTCCCCAAAGGAACCCCTCCTTTTTCATTAGGGCGGTCAATGGGGTTTCAATTTTCCCAAAGTCCTTGATAAACTTACGATAGTTTACGTCTAGTCCCAAAAATCCACGCAGCCCTCTTGGTGACTGAGGAGCTGGCTAAGAAGTGATAGCCTCGATCTTGCTTGAATCCATTGCCACACCTTCTGCTAAGTTTATGTGGCCCAAGTAAGACACCGAAGATGCTCGGGAAGAACACTTGGACTGCTTGATGAAGAGATGATTTTCCCGTAATATTTCCAGAACTCCTTTGACATGTCGAAGGTGGTCTAACCAAGACGAGCTGTAGATTAGGATGTCATCAAAGAATATGAGGACACAACGGCGTAGAAGAGCCCCTACGACCACGTTCATCAATGCTTGGAAGGTAGTCGGTGCGTTGGATAGACCTAATGGCATTACCAAGAACTCAAAATGTTTGCGGTGTCTTCGAAAGGTTGTTTTATGGACATCTGTTGGGTGTACTCGCACCTGATGATAACCAGAGCGAAGGTCGAGCTTTGTGAAGAATCAAGCACCATGGAGCTCGTCCAGCAGCTCATCTACCACTAGTATAGGGAATTTGTCCTTCACAGTCCGTTCATTAAATGCTCGATAATCAATGTAGAATCGCCAAGAATTATCTGACTTCTTGACCAACAAGACCGGGGTTGAAAATGCTAATGTGTTGTGCCTAATATTTCTCTATTGCGACATAGCTGAACATTGTGCTTCTAGCTCATCCTTCTATAGCTGAGGATATTTGTATGGTCTTACAACTACTAGGGTGGTCCTAGGGAGTAGGTGGATGTGATGATCACATGGCCTTGCTGGTGGTAGACCACTGGGGGCCTTGAAGACATCATTGAACTGTTGTAACAGGGACTCCATCATGTTTGTGGGATCTGCCCTGGCTGCTCGAGCTGATAGGGGCATGGGTATATCCCAGCGTGTAGACCCCAGTCCCTTCTAAAGGATCCGCTTGCCCCTTCTCTAGAAGGCCATACACATATCATCCAGATCCCAAAGAATGGGTCCTAAAGTTGGCAGCCATTGAACTCTTAAGATGACACCAAATGAATCCAAAGGAATGGCATAAGCATCCATGATGAACTCCTCCGGACCTACTGAGAAGCTGAGACTATTTGCAAGCCCATAGCAGTTGACTTTGTCCCCATTGGCTACTGTCACCTGGCAACCATGGCAGGGTCTGAACCCCAATTGCATGGATTGTGCAATCTATGTGTTGATAAAATTATGTGTGGATCCTGTGTCCAGAAGAGCAGTGAGGATTTTGTCCCTGACTTGGATCTTGACCTGCATTGTGTCCTCTGATCGGATACCTGCCAGTGCATGGAGCAAGATCACTGGTTCAGAATTCTCCGGTGTCTCCTCTTCTTGTGTGGTCGTGTCATACTCATAATCGGTCACCTCTAAGTAAAAGAGCCGAGGGCACCGATGACTGCGGATATATTGTTCATCACAATTGTAACAAAGTCCTTGGCAACAACACTCAGTCATCTCGGCAGGTGTCAGCTTCTTGAATGGTCGTTGTTGTATTGTGCCGAGTGCTGCAGTTATAGCTGGTTGCGGTGCCGGCACTGGTACTGACGGATGCTGAGGTGGACGTTGCTGGTGCTTGTTGGAGTTTGGTGTCGGGTGGGTGTCGAGCGCCTGTGTCCTTCGTTCGTATGCGCGCGCCAAACTCAGGGTGAGATTGAGATCACGTGGTGCCATGAGTTCCACGTCGATCTTGATACGCTCCGACAGTCCAGCAATAAATAGTTGTACCTTCTGCTCCTGAGACAAAGGAGTTGTTTAGGCTAGCAGGTCCCAAAACCTCTCCTGGTAGTCACCCACTGACGTGCGGAAGGGAAGGCGTGCCAGTTCGCTGAGAGGATTGTTGCGTAGTGGCGGCCCAAAGCGGAGTTGGCAATGCAGCTTGATGATTCCCCACGACAAGGAAGGTTTGTCGCGCTGAAGTTGGGTGTACCATGTCCGAGCAATCCCTGTCATGTGATAAGATGCAAGCCAGACTTTCTCCTCCTCCAACGTGCGCTGACCTTCAAAGAATTGTTCACATCGATTGAGCCACTGGAGGGGGGTCTTCCTTGCCGTCAAATAAGGCAAATTCGAGGCAATCGAAGTGAGGAACTCCTACAGTTGAAGGATGGGGAATGGCACTAATATATGGCTGACAAGGGGTGGATAATGTGGAATGGGTGAGGGTGAATGCGACAAGGGTAGTAGATGGATTGGGAACTGGTTGGTGGTGGCTGGTGGCACGGTGGAGGTATAGGCGACAGCAGAGGATGAGGAGATGGGTGGTGGGATGGGCACATCAGTTGGCGTCGAGGTGGGGGTATGCCTCCATACCCGGGCAAGCCATAGGGGCAGCTTGCTGGAAGGGACAACGCCGATGCTGCAGGTGTGGTCTCCACTGCTGCAATGCGCGAGGAAATGGAGGACATCTACGTTGCAAAGGCCCCAAGTTAGTGCTAAACTTCGGCAAGGGCGGTGGTGATCGCCTCCAACAATGATGGCTGAGCGGCAAAAGCAGGACTGTCGCCGGCGTTGGATCCCGGCATCTCCGATACCAAATTGGTAGGATTACCTCGGCTGCGAAGGTTATAGGAGTGAGTACTCGCGGGGTGATGATTAGGCGAGCGGGGGTGAAGGGGAGTCGTGTTGCTACCGGCTCAAGAACACAGACGAGGGTGGAGAACACGAGTGAGGCAAGGAATGATCCCTTTCTTTGATTGATCAATGCACAATCCTTTTGGATACAACGCCTAGACCTTATAGACCGGTCCCGGGCCTCAACAAACTCCTCCTAATATGTAGCCCTTTTATTTAGGGATAACTAGCTAACAAACTCTATCTAATAACTAGCTAACAGATTCTTCCCTTGTCTTCTAAGCCGTTTGGCCCTGGGCGGGTAGCTGTTTCAGCCTACGCCCATATCCTATACCCGTCATAACAGTATCCAAAAGTAATAATCTGTTCTGATCTCTCTCCAAATAGCATATAAGTGTGATTTACGTAGGAATGTAGTATGTCAATGAGATGAGTGTTACCACAGAAGCGCCTTCTCCTAGCACCGCTTTGAGCGCAAATCCCGGCACGGGCAACCAAGAGGGCCGCCCAACGATTCGCCCCAGACGTTCGCATAGCTCAGACAAACGCACAGGATTAGGTGCAGTTCCATTGATTACACCTAATAAACAGAATGTGAGGCTGCTCTCAATATACAAAATCATGCCATAAAGTGTATCATGTACTCCAAAGTCAGCTAGCACTACGTCATTACTTGAATGCTACCACAATATGAATTCATTGCAGTATCGCACCATAAAGTGTCTTGCATTCAACTGATATCCATACCATTATCTTACAATTCATGAAATTCATAAGTTGTTTTGCTTGCAGTAGGGTGTTTGCATGGCTTCTAGCAGCATACCTAGTCTGTAACACATGGGCGGGGGGGGGGGGGGTCAGAGAATGTGTGAGTTCACCTTTGTATGTAGGGTTCGTTAGAGATTCATAGATGAGGTTGACTAGGTCATCCAGATGAATCCAAGAAAACCTAGCAATCAGATAATCAATTAATTGGTACAATATGCTGAAGTTGAATGTACTAACGATCAAATCCCATCTGTCTGAAAACAGAATGACTAGGATCCCAGCGTATACTATAAGTCTGTAGCACAAGAGAGAGAAGCAACCATTGGCGTCCCGTCCCCAGAGGACCACCAGCAAACATCATAAAAAGGGGTATCATCTTTGCTGCAGATGGACAGATGAACCAGGTGAATAAGCAGCGTAGATTGGAATG
Organism: Zea mays; assembly: GCF_902167145.1. Taxonomy (NCBI): domain Eukaryota; kingdom Viridiplantae; phylum Streptophyta; class Magnoliopsida; order Poales; family Poaceae; genus Zea; species Zea mays. The sequence continues at coordinate 226,035,459 of NC_050100.1, read as the reverse complement.
GTCCTTCTCTTGAGGAAGGAAAATAAAAGGACAAGAGGGGAGAAAAGGAATTAAATGAAACACAGCAACCTAGAGCACCGCCGTCCTTGCCAAGAACAACCCCAATCCGGAGAAGTACAAGCCTAACATCCTCCTGGTTTACTTGGCATGCCGTGGCCTCCCATTCTCTGCACACCTGCACTTTTTGCCCACGTCATAGGGACAGAAGACAGACTGTTGTAAGATGCATGTAAAATGTTGGATGCATCATGCATTAGGAGCAATGATCCTTTACTGAAAGTGTTATGACGCTCGAGGAGTGATGGAAAGTAGGCAATGTAAGCTAGAACTGCATGAACCTAACCTCAGCTAGGTAGTCATTGCCCGAGGGACTTGATTCATCAAAGCTATGGATTTCGCTGGTACCTGCAGCATTTATGCACGCAGCGAAGTGATCGAAAACAACCGGTGCATGTGTTTCTATTGGACTGCAGGTGGATTAAAACGGCGGATGCTAGTTCATCAGCCTCAGCAAGATGAAGCCAAGTGGCTAGTTCACGAACGACGCACCATAATAGCCAATGGCTGTTGCGCTCACAAACACTGAGGGTCGAGTATCAGCGTTTCCAGCATGGTTGATGTACTTCACCACCTTTTTCAGCGGTGAAAATAGGAAGCATAATTATATACTAGTTGAAATAGTTAGCTTAGGAAATCAAAGCGAAGTGAATTATTAGCTTGCATGTTTTGAATTGTATGTAGGGAGGGATGGGATGGGATGTACCTTTGATGTAACATTGACCCGGCTCTGTTTGATTTCCTGCTTAATCTGCGAAAGAGAAGGCAGGTAGTCTATGATGGACGACATAGAGAGGGAGATAAATGCATCGAATCGTGGCAAAGATTACAGATATATCTATGTATCTACTGCAGACTGGAGATTTGAACAAATGGAACGGACCTCGGGTGACCATCTAGTGCTTATGGGCATGCCTGCCAGGTTGACAACAGCAGTGGAGCCTCTGACGCATGCCTCCCAATCCCCTTGCTGGGCTATTGTGAGTCCAGGATAGGTGGAAGCTGCGTGCGATGGATGGATCAGGTCGTCATATGCACATGCACGGATCACAAATTTGGTTTCAGCAACGATAGAACTGAACATCGTTTATTATTATAGCCGCCTGACAGTAGTATCGGTAGTGTATATGCATGGGTAAATGCATCAGGAAGTAGTGATTGTTGAGTTGGATCTTTTCTTACCAGGAAAAACTGACGCAGCCTTGGAGGCAGACCTTGTTAAGATGCAAACCTTGTGATCATCTGGATGCAATGAAACATGTGTATGTATGTGATGAGAGAGAGAAGGCAGGCAATAAGTGAATCCAGTCCAGTAGTGAGCCAAGGAAGGAAGCAGACCCGATAGAAGCTTGTGAACCAATCTGCGTCCAATGAAACCTGTGGCTCCAGTGATGGAAACAGTCATGGGAGGCTGCTGAAACCGATAAGTAAGCATATCAAAGTTAGGTAGTATAGTAATGATGTATGTCTATTGATTGGTGGCAAGGCAGAGAAACATGGATGGATTCATATCTACTGTATGAGATAGTGCTAGCTAGAGATTATCACGTCAGTACACTATACATACCACAGGCTCAGAGCTGAGGGCGCAGCGCAGGAGCCTCCGCGTGCGAGGGCGAGGCTCCAGCTTCAGGTTGGGGGTGCTGGGGAAACCCATGGCAGCGGCACCAGCAGAGCAGGAGAAGCACAAGAAGGACTCCGACTCCGATCCGTTAGCTGGCCCCACTCCAATCTCCTCCCATGGATTCGTAGATGAATGGTGGTGCCGCCGCTTGCGTGGCCGGACGGACCCGAGGATTCCATTCGCTTTTGCTTGGTTGGCGACCGTCCGCAGCTGCACCAAGAATCAATCCATCCTCCAGTCTCGACCGTCGACCATGGGCTGGGCTGGGCTGGCAACACACCTTTCTCACTTACCAGCCCAATAAGGTTGAGCGTTTGTTTTATCGGGAGGGAGGGAGGGAGGGAGGCACTTTGTTGACCGTTGTCCCAACTTCCTTTCGGCTGCCATACCGTACTCCCTCCCTCCCAAGCTTTTTGGGATTATGATCCTCCCGTCCGTTGGCTTCGCCCCGCTGGTACTCTGCAGCGCGTCGTCGCTCCTCTGGTCTTCTCGAGCTCGCCAACTCGCCGGTAAGGTGAGATTTTCCTTTGAGCGCCCGCTAACAGCGCACGCCCTCGGTAAAAGACGTCGATGCCCTCCCCATTCCTCAACTCACCGTCCCCTATTGTGACCTAACCCTAACTCTTAGAAGCTCCTCCTTCCAGCGCCGTCAAGCTCCTTCATCGGAGGTCCTCCTTCTCTGCAATGTCGTCGAGGGGGAAGAAGAGGCTAGTGGTCGAGGTGGATCTCGATTTAGATCCTGCAGCTGAGGTCACCGCCGCCTTCGATCGACTCTGTGTTTCCGTAGTGAACAAGCCGCCACCAGCTGCCGCCGTTGGTAAGGATTCAGCCTCCTCCACCTTGGTCAACAGTGTAGCCTTTGGTAAGGATTCTTCCTCCTCCGCTCGATCTCCTCCGACGATGTCCACCGAACAGCCTCACTCATGGAGCACTCCGGCCGTCACCACTCCATTGTCAGCAGCATCAACTGTGCCGGTAACAAAAGCACTACTTCTTCAAGGACTGAATCGAGTATGGTGGCATGAACTGAATTTAGTACTGAAATGGTTGCTCTTTTTCTTTTGTTTTGCAGTATGCCAGGTACAAAGAGGTCTATAATGGCCTTAATGACGCCATTGAAGAGATGCAGAAAGTAGCGATGAATTTGAAGGCATTGTCTACTGAGTACATTGTTCCTGAGCCTTCTTCGGGTAAAGAGATCTTGGTGAACCAATTAATGTGGCGCGTTCATGAGCTTGCGCAGTCACTAGATGAAGCATTGTATCGATCTCTACTCGCTCAGGCCGGTCCTTCACCACCCTTGTCTGAGTATTTTGACAACGACAGATCAGATGATGAAGCCCACATGATGAGTGGTGGGGATTGGGCTCTGGAAGATGTTAATTTTGAAGAGATTCGGGATCGTATGAGGAACTAGAATTTGGGAGGCAGTGCTTAGCCCATCAACTGGTTGTAGTAATTTGCAATGTAGTATTTGTGATGTAATACATCTAGTAAGTCTTTTGTCGGCAACAAGAGACTACCATATTTGTTCGCTGTTCTGTCAAGTATGTGTCAGTTCGAGTATGTGTTTGTTCAAGTATGTGTATGTTCTAGTATTTGACAGATTAATGTGAGAACAATGTGTGTGTTCGAGCATTTGTCAGCACAATTTGTGAACTAAATGTCTGTTCGAGCAGTTGTCAGATTAAGCTATGTTTGCAGTCGTTGTTGCACTATCTGTCAGGCAATAGTATGTATCACTTGCCATTGCAGGTACTCAAACATATATCACTTGCCATTGCAGCAACAGAATCAATTTTGGCGTTGCACTTTCCAACATGTATCAAACAGGTTCACATGTTCACACAGATTACACATACAAGTTCTTAAAACAGGTCCAAGACAGATTAGACAGATTCAAACTGCAGCAGCAGTGAGGCTTTCTTCTTCGGTGTAATCTTGCGTACGACTCTTCTAATCTTTCTTGGAGGCGATGAAAGGCCAGCTTCTGCAGTTGGGGTGTTGACACCTGGAACAGCACTAGGAACAGCACCAGCAACAACACTAGGAACAGGACCAGCCATGTTTTCTTTGGGAAACCACTGTTTTGTGGTATTCATCCTTGGTTTTCGTTTTCTGCATATAAACATAACAATCAGATGTATATTATTAACATGAAACCTATATTAATAATGATCTATTTGTGGCTTACCTCTTTTTAGTTCCATTAAGGGGGCATTTTGGGCTTGCTTTCCGATGACCTAGTTGACCACAATTTGGGCACTTTATCTTTCCTCTTAGTATCTTTCTCTCATTTTCATTTTCATTTCCAGATACTTTTTTCTTTCCTTTACCACCTTCAATTTCTATGGAGACCCAATCAATTTGTAAACCCTAAACCGACATACTAGTCACTCACTGCAAACAAAATGAAATATACATAAACAAAATGGCATAACCTTACATCTGCAAATGATGCATCCAGAGGTGGAAGAAGGGGCCTATGAGCAGGGGGGTCGCCTGGTATGTCAATCCCTAAGCCGGCGCACCTCCATTGCTCTGACTCACGATCCTCTCCGTCCATGGCGCAACCAACTACTACTGCAGGACTCAGTGAATGAAGGGAATGCAGGGGTACCAGGGCGCTACACGGTGGGGGGATGCGCCTTCCTCCATGGCAGCAGGGAGTTGGAAGGACGTCCACGCTGACCGAACCTTCGTTCGTCCGTGGCGGCCGGACTGGGGAAAATGGGCAGCAGCACGAGTGAAAAAGGAGCAAGAGGAGGAAGGGAGGGAGGGGTAGATCAGTCACAGAATGACTTTTACCGAGGGCGTGCGCTGTTAGCGGGCGCTCAAAGGAAAATCTCACCTTACCGGCGAGTTGGCGAGCTCGAGAAGACCAGAGGAGCGACGACGCGCTGCGGAGTACCAGCGGGGCGAAGCCAGCGGACGGGAGGATCATAATCCCAAAAAGCTCCTCCCTCCCCTCCCCTCGAAAGTCGAAACACAGCACAGCACAACAGGAGCCACCGCCCCCTTTTTCCTTCCCCCCGTCTCTTCAATTCAATTCGTACGGCACGGCCACCGGGTCACCGCAGCAACAGAATGCGGCGAATCTGCATCCCCAAGCTTGTGATTCTTCTGCTGCTCTGCACCAGGACGCTGCCGGCGGGCGTATCCTCTGCAAAGATCCATGGTAAAAATATCTGGATCAGAGCTCAATCGATTTGCCAGTGCTCAAATTGAATCGGCGGTGGTGGTGGTGGCAGGGAACCCAGCCAACGACCTCGTGGCCCTCATCAACGGCAAGAGGGAGGCGAGCAGGCTGCCTGCGCTGCGCAACAGCAGAGGCCTCGGGTGCATGGCGCTGCAGTACATCTCCGAGTGCATGGCGGCCACCACGGGCGGCGCCGCCTGCAGCAGCGGCAACACGATGGCGTGCCAGACCCCCGAGGCCCACATCACGGAGGTCTACGCCGCCAACTGCGGCGTGGAGCTCCCCACGGTGGACGTCATCTCCGGCCGCCTCTTCGGCTGCCACCGGGACCGCGACGGCCCGGAGGACGCGCTGGCATCAGCCACCGCGCTCTCGGTGATCCGCGGCAAGGAGCACACCCAGGTGGGCGCCGGCTTCGACCGCCGCGGGCCCTTCTTCTGGTGCCTCCTCTTCAGCAGCGGCAGCCCCAACTCCACCTTTCTCCTGGAGGCCGGCGGCAAGGGCATCGACCAGACCCATGGCTGCTTCAGCGCTCCGGATCGCCCCTCGTGCAACGCCACGCCGCCGCGCCCCGGCCAGCTCATGTGCACCATTACCGCAGCGGCGGCTGTGCTGCTCTTCCGTTGCCTTGTCTCCACCTAGCTACTCCGACCGGAGTATCCTACTAGCAGCAGCTATGAGCTTCCTGGATGATGATATTGTATTGTATTGCAAATCTCGGACCAATGTCATATTCCATTCATTCCTGGAACTGGACCAGTGTCATATTGTATTTGCTTACGCCTTACCATACCATCTGCAGTGCTAGTTTTGTCTTGTACATACATACAAACAACCAGATACAGTCAACTACACCCGGTGGTCTACACAACACAGTAGGACAAGGATCCTAAAACCACCATCTCCCTTGTGCATGCTGGTGGCATGATCAGGCGATATATTATACAGCAAGGAGGCGATGGTTATCATTGGCAGCAGCGCCGCAGCCAGACTGTTGCCCTCTACCGTTTGTAGTTACAAAATGGTGCATCCCTTCTGCACCTTCTTCTTCCTCTTCTTTTGCTTTGGTGGCTGGAGAACCACCTTAATTGCTGCGTCAAACACTGCTTTTATGTTCTGGATGGAGGTGCAAAGAAGCAACAGTCAGTAACCACAAACACAACAGGTGAGCTCAATGCTGAATCTAGCTAGCGCTGGGGCGACAGTACCTGCTGGGTTTTTGAACTGCATTCGATGTAGGCGGCAGCACCAATTAGCTTCCTCAGCTCTTCGCCCTGCACAGATCAGTGAAACGACGCTCACCTTATATGCCACTATGAACACAAACCGACAAGTCAAAGCAGATAGCATACCTGGGCAGTGGAAATTGGAACAGCACCAGGGTGATCAACAAAAAACTGCTTATCATCACGCAGATCTGTTACAAGTAACTAAATTGTTAAGCAACGCTGTCGGCTAAAAGAACAAAGATCCACTGATTATGAGGCATCACATGTTTTCAGACATATTTGCTCACAAAAGATACCCACATTGACATGGTAGTCAAACCTGGTTCTCTAAAATTAAGTTGGTAAAACAATCTTCATGTTTCGCTTATACCTTTGTTTAATATGCTTCTCTAAAAACTAAGCTGTGGCCATGTGTACTTCTCAATGCAATAAACGACTTCAATGTAATTAAGTCATGCCATACAAGACAATAACTAACCCAGTGTTGTCATTTTGTCCAATTCCCAACAAGCTTGCTACCTTGCAGTCATGTGATCCAATCAAAGACATTAGGCAATGATGCCACTGCAAAATTCAAATAGCTTGTATTTCCTTTCTACCATGATTGTATATATTTCCAGAATCCAGAACCCTATCGTGGCTGCATAAGTTGTAATGGTAAGAGACCGATGGTCAGAACGTGTACCCCTGGTGGCACACAGGGAGTAGGCATGCGAGAGAAACGTGGAAGATGACCCTTAAGGGCTGGTTTGATGGACATGTAATTGGAGGGGATCCATGGGGGAGTAATCCCCTCGCTATTCAAATTTAAATAGGGAGGGGATTCCTCCCACATGGATCCCCTCGAATTCCCTATCCACCAAATCAGCACTAAGACTGAGCAAAATAAATGTCTCATTGCATAGAGAGGCTTATTTGAGCAAGCGATCCTCATTTTTATGGAAACCTTCTAACAAGAATCAATCATGATCCTTTTTAAATACAATGCAAAATATCTAAGGAAGAAAATTCCTGGCCTATAGCTAAAACTGGTCATAACATCTCTGTTGGTGCCTTCCTCTTCCGAATGTTCTAAAAAACGTGACTAACCATATGTTTTTAGTATGACATAGACTATTACAGGAGGCTTCGGCTTTGGGATGAAGGTTCTCTCATGATAAAGGTGTGTGTAATATGAAGATACAACCTGAAGGTGACATGGATGAACGCCGAAGCTATGGCTAAAGGAGCTTCGGCTTGGTATGATAGCAAGCATGAAGGACGGAACCGACCTAAGGGGGAAAAGACTACTTCGTCCTTGTTAACCCACATTATGATTAAGAGTAAATGTCAGGGGCATGAATGTAATCTTATCCGGGTTGCGTCTCGTGCCTATAAATAGATGAACAGTAGCACCGTACTGTTCACGCTGGATTGTAATCGCTTTCGCATCATTCTGTTCTTCTACCTTCTGGCAAGCCGAAGGTACCATCATAATACGAATATTGTTAATGCTTATTCGTGTTTTAGTGAAGATAATAATAAATAAATTACAGATATAAAATAATTGTTATTTCCATTTTTCCATGTTCCTTTACTTTTCTATTCGTACTCACATCTATATGATAAAATGATAGTGTGTCCTTCATGACCTTCGTCTGAGGATCATTAGCCCCGAGAGGAGATAATGCTTCGAAGGACGAAGGTCTTTAACTATTAACAATCGTGTTGTCTTGTTCTTGATCCATAGCGTTTGAGAACAAGTGACCAACAATCTCTTCTTGCCTCTTCGAACTGCTCGACAGCTCATCCTCGAGCTGGACGTTAGGGTAGAGGTACTTAAATTGCTGAAGCGGCCCCCAAATGGTGTCGTCACTAGGCAGGCCACGCCACTGAACAAGGACGTGTCATCTGCCCTGTCGTAGTTGGGTGCACAACACATGCTTTGGCTCGGGCAACAGATGGCCATCATGTAACGATGGCACGTGTATGGAGTCGTCGGAGGGTCCCCACGGAACGGCTTGAGCAGCCCCACGTGGAACACATTGTGGAGACGAGCGCCCTCTAGAAGCTGAAGGCGATAGGCCACCTTCCTTAGCAGGGGCCGATATAGCATAGCCCTAGTTTATCCTTGGGTCGGGACTCTAGCGAGGGTGTCGGTCGGTGGAGACAAAACCACACCCAACCACCCATCGCGAAGCTCACGATGGCAATTGTCATAGTAATGCTTGGTATACTGCTGGTCCTTGAGAAGATGCTCCCGAACCTCCCCGAGGAAGGTGTCACGGTCACACAGGACGACGTCCACCGCCACTGTCTGAGTTGTCTTTGTGACGTGCAGAAGAATAGGTGGCAAGGGTCGGTCGTACACCACCTAGAAGGGCGTGATGTGGACGCCATGTGGAACGAAGTATTATAGCAATACACCGCCCAAGGGAGCTAGTCAACGCAGGCGCGTGAATGATCCTTGGGGTAGTGGCAATCACCTTGTTGATGTGCTCAAACGAAGCTTGATGCCAGCCATCTTCAAGAGGTCGCCACATGTGACTAATGAAGATCGGGTCACGGTCACTGAGGATGGAGGTGATGAAGTCGTGTAAGGCGTGGGTGTCCGAGACAACCATGTATGGGTGGCTGAGGGCGATGAAGTGCGCGTACTTGGAGAAGCGGTCAACAACGATGAGAATGACAGACTTCCTATAGACCTTAGGGAGGCCTCGATGAAGTCCATGAGATGTCGGCCCACACACGGGATGGCATGTCGAGCGGTTGGAGGTCGGCCAACTGCAGGGCCGGCATCTTGTTGAACAGGCACGTGACACACACACTGACGTTGTCCTGAACAAGTGCCCAGTCGCTAGATGTAGAAATTATACTATTAGGTGCCGCAGTACGCCCCGGGATGCGAGGGGCTCAAGGGCTTATACCATCAAGTGCCCCAGGGTGCGAGGCGCCCTACGGTGTTATGACCGACAGCCTAGCAGCCCTAATAAAATCAGTTAGTTTGTTTAGATGGATAAGTATCAGTTAGTTTGTTTAGATGGATACGGATAAGGAGTTTGTTTAGATAGATAAGGATTTGGTTTGTTAAGATATTAGATAAGGACAACTGCTATCTCAGCCCTATAAATGTACCCCTCCAATCAATGAAAGATTAAGCAAGCAATAATTTTGCTCGGCTTCCCCCTTTATCTGTGTCTATTGTTCACCGCGGGTACTGTTCATCCCGTGAACAGTATCGCGCCCCTTTCGGCCAGCAGCCCTAACCCTAGGACAACGACGCCCAAACGTCGTGGTCCAGAGCCTCGCCCTTCTCACCACTCATACCTTCTTAGAAGCCGCAGCACCAACAATCTGGTATCAGAGATGCCAGGCAACGATGACAACACCAGCGATGTGCTTCTGCTGCCGCGACCAACTCTGCCAACGCAGCGCTAGAGCAAAAGATCGACACCATGACGAAGGCCCTTGTCGATCTCACCACAGCCATCACTCAGATGATCAGCAGGCCGCCAACACCGCCACCACCCCCAGCGTCCACTAGCCCTACTTCCATCCCATATGGCATGCCAGGTTATGGCGGGATACCTCCCTTGTCAAACCCTGCACGCCACCCATACCATCACCGTCGATCACCACCACAGCTGCTCCACTCCCATCCACCTCAACCAACCTTCCACCGCCAACCTCAGCCTTGCTGTCGCCCACATCTACCATGCCCATACCCATCCATCAGATAGCCTTCCCACACTCCCCATCACCAATCCTAGGCTTTTCCGAACCCCACCATATCGCTTACCCACCGCAACAAAACCCTCCCAACCAGCACCACCACAACCTTCCCTTTCCCACATTCGACGGCGAAGAGGGTCCGGTTAGCTAGTTGTCCCGCTGTGAGAGCTTCTTCTACAATCAAGGGACGCCGGAGGTGGATAAAGTCTGGATGGCCACATACTATCTCACGGGCGCTGCACAACTGTGGTTTGTCATGCTACGGCGCGCCGAGCCCACACTACACTGGTCGCGCTTCAAGATGTTGTGCCAGCAGCGTTTTGGGCCTCCTCTACGCACAAACACGTTGGGTGAGGTGGCACGCCTGTCGTTCCGCTCCACGGTGGAGGACTACCAGGATCGATTCCTGGCTCTCCTGTGCCACACGAAGCATGTGCTGCTGTCGCACCAACAGGCCCAACTATTCACCGCGGGACTGCCATGGCATCTCCGAGTGGACGTCAAACTGTGTGCGCCCGGCGACCTGCAACAGGCCATGGCCCTCGCCCGAGCATACGAGCGCCGCCAGCAAGGCTCGGACGGGTGCGTGCCTCCGCCCTCTACATGTATACTGGCTACGCCATCCTCAACGTCGACATCACCGGCCGGGCCAACGGCTGCTGCCTCCACCCTGGCAGCACCGACATTCAAGCGCCTCACCCCAGCAGAAATGACGGAATGACGCCGCCAGGGGCTATGCTACAACTACGATGAGCGGTTTGTACGAGGTCATCACTGCCAACGCCTCTTCTACCTTGAGATGACCGCCGACAACAACGGGGTGGCTGCGGCGAAAGATCCCCCACCCCCGTAATCCTTCCTTCCAGCTCGAGGACGAGCTGTTTTTGGAGGCCAGGAGAGATGTTATGGCCGACAGCCTAGCAGCCCTAATAAAATCAGTTAGTTTGTTTAGATGGATAAGTATCAGTTAGTTTGTTTAGATGGATAGGGATAAGGAATTTGTTTAGATGGAAAAGGATTTGGTTTGTTAAGATACTAGATAAGGACGGCTGCTATCTCAGCCCTATAAATGTACCCATCCAATCAATGAAAGATTAAGCAAGCAATAATCTTGCTTGGCTTCCCCCTTTATCTGTGTCTACTGTTCACCGCGGGTATTGTTCATCCCGTGAATAGTATCACGCCCCTTCCGGCCAGCAGCCCTAACCATAGGACAACGGCGCCCAAACGTCATGGTCCAAAGCCTCGCCCTTCTCACCACTCATACCTTCTTAGAAGCCGCAACACCAACATACGGCTTATACTGTTAGGTGCCCTGAAACATCAGAAGCCCAAGGGGCTTATACTATCAGGTGCCCCAAGGCACGAGGGGCTCCGAGAGCTTATACCATTAGATGCCCCGAGACGTCAGGGGTCCCGGGAACTTATACCGTCAGGTGCCCAGGGGCACGAGAGGCCTAGGTACTTATACCATCAGGTGCTCTGGGATGCGATGGGGGCCGAGGGCTTATACCACCAGGTGCCCTAGGACTCGAGGAGCCCTAGGGGCCTATAGTGCCCTAGGCGTGAGGGGACATGTGGGCTTATGTTTGTATGCTATGGGATGTGACCATGAAAGTTTAGAGGATACCCTTGTATAAAATGACTCAGGTCGAATTTCCTCTCTGGCTAAGGCCAAGGGAGGTCCCCATGCCATGTGGCCCCAAGAGTAGTGGTCCCACCACCATGGGCCTAGAAGCTAGTTTCATATGTCAGGATCCTTAAGCATGTCTTGGCATCAGCCGAGGGTATGTCCTTCCTCGGGATCTGATGGATAGGATCCAGAATCCTACCATGGTTGCATAAGTTGCATGGGTAAGAGATCGATGGCTAGGGCATGTGGGTGGTGCACGAGAGTCGTGGTAGCTCACAAGGAGCAGACGAGTGAGAGACATGGAAGATGGCCCTTGAGGCCAGGTAAGATAATTGCCTTGCTCGATTAGATTGATACATCTCCTCTCCTTATGTAGAAAGGCTTACTTGACCCCTAAGCAAGTGATCGTTATTTCTATGGAAACCTCTTAACAAGAATCAATCATGATCCTATTTTTTGGAAACAATGCAAAATATCTAAGGCAAATTCTAGGCATTCCCCCCCCCCACCTGCCCGCGTGACCTATAGGTGATGTCGTCGCCAATCGTAACACATACCATCAAAGGTGATTTTTATAATACCATTTTGGGTCTTATAAAGGTTTCCCCTTTCTTTCTTGAGGGTGGGATATGGGGAGGCTACATTGGCATCGAACGGCTTGACATGAATAGTATATGCAATAAAGGAACAATGATTTGATATTACTTAAATCATAAGCAAGTGGTGAGCCAAAATTTCACAGTACATGTGAAGATCATTCAGTTTGTGTGGCACAAGATTTCGCATGTGTATTTCAGATAATTTTGGCAATGTAACTGGCAACGAATGAGAATGAAAGGCCAATTCTGGAGGAACATAATATGCTGCAGATAGAGGTGAAGAATGAAGAGCATACCAAGTTTTGTCCCAACAAGGATTATGGGCACGCCAGGAGCATAGTGCCTTAATTCAGGAACCCACTGGAAAAAACGACATGCACAGGTAATATGCAAGAAATGCAAGTCAAGAAGCTAAAATAAATAAGAATGCATTAAACCGGGGCCGGGGCAAGAAAGTGGGCAGGGAAAGATTATTGCCTTCTTAGAGACATTCTCATAGCTTGCTTTGCTGATAAGAGAAAAGGCGAGCAGAAAAACATCAGCACCACGATAGCTCAACGGACGCAGTCTATTGTAATCTTCTTGTCCTAAAAAAATCATAGAATATCAGTTACTGTACTTTGGAGCAGGAAGGAATGCAGATACAAAGAAGGATTTTAATGCCAAGGGAAGAGACCTGCTGTATCCCACAGACCCAAGTTGACAGTGCTCCCGTCAACCACAACATTGGCACTGAAGTTGTCGAACACAGTTGGAACATAGTCCTGCAGCATTGAGATGCGCCTTGCAGACATAAGCAACTGCATAATATTGTAGCCAAGACAACTCAAACGAACAAACCCTCGTCCCGTTAGTTGTCTGTGGGCACAGCTTGGCCGGGAACGATAATTAGAGATTCTGTGTGGCTCTGATCTCACTAGTCACAACAACCGAGGGAACGAAAAGAAACGCTAATATATTATGTGGTTCCCAAAATAGATACGAGGGAACGTCGAGCTAAGATAGCGGGTATGGTAGAACTGTGTTTCCATTTTCTTCGCCCTCCTAGAGAAATCAACAGGGGTAGGTTTCTATGTCAATTTGTCGGGAGGCGTAGCTGAGCTGTACCTATCCTGTCTAGATGATGATTGGGTAGAAATCAATGTGCGAAAGAACAATCCCCTCCCCATAGTCCCTGTGTGAGCAGGGGAACCGATTTACTCCTACTCCCTGGCAAAAGCCCAAAGGGCCAGTGCGTGAAGGAAGAAAGGCTCAAAAAGAAAAGAAGAAATCTCAACTCACAGTGGGGAAAGTGTTGGATGTGTAGGAGATGAGCATGCAGGTCTTTCCGACGGCACCGTCCCCCACGGTGACGCACTTGATGAACCGAGACGCGCTCATCGGTGGAGTAGATGTAGATCTACTCTTCTCCTTGTTTCTTGTCCTTGGGCTTCTACGGGCACCTCAGGACACAAGTTGACCACCGCCTTTCTTATCTTTCTCGGTCCCTCGGGAAGGATGGGAGCAGGTAGGCAAGCCGGCCGTCGGCCGTCTTGAGAGCTGGTTCCCCTGCGATGTCTCACCTGCCGGCTGACTCTCGTCTCAGTGGTGTCTCGCTGTCTCGTCTTTCCCAGTCTCCCACCCACTCTAGTCGTGTTTGATTTCTAGAAATTATTAGTTTTATCTTTTTATTTAATTTTATTTCCTAAATTAATAAATACATAAACTAAAATAAAGTTTTAGTTTTCGTTTTTAATAATTTAAAAACTAAAATCAAATAAAATAGAGACTAAAAATTAGTCCTATAAAACAAATACTCCCGTTATAAGGTGAGGAAGGGTTGTGGGGCTCCATGTCAGACTATCTCTGACAGACTCTCTATTTCACTTCTTATCTTACTCACTATTTCAAACTTCATTATACAAACAGCAGTGCAAAATAGTATCTTGCACGGCCGTTTACACGGTCTACTGGAGATGGCCTCGGTGTGTGGCGATGCATGGATGGCGACAGAACCAAACGAGGCATGCAACAGCACCCTAACCCTGAGCAAACAATGGACGAGTATTTCCCTTTTTTGGCTAGTTTAGAAACTCATTTTTTTTAAATGATTTCTATTCTATTTTTAAGGAAAATAAACTTAGGGTTACAAATTAGCCTTTATATTTTTTCCTTGGAAAAAGTCTAATTCGTCGGATTTTTTCCAGAACTATAAAGCCGCTTTTTTATCGCCCTCAACTTTTAAAATAATTTATTTTTACATGATGTAAAACAGACTACGGGTGAAATTTAAATTATGTAATTGGACTAAAAATGTTTTAAAAACAAACTAAAAAATCTAAAATCCGGTTTAGTCCTAGAACATAAAACGAAATTTCTATGAATTTTACAAGAATAAACTATGTTAGTTTTCTATGTAAAAATATTTGGATAGTGTTTTGAAAGAAATGATTTTTGGATAATTTCTAGCTCAATTTACCTCTCTTAACTTTTATCTTATTTCGGTTTGCAAAAAACGGTTTTAAATTAATGATGATAGAAAATGATTTTTGTAGTAGAAAATGTTGGAATAAATGGGTCATCCCGTTTAAAGACAACTAATATCTCATGACACATATTAAATACTAGGGAGTTGATAGATTAATCCCATATTGGTAGACAAGAGAGACTTTGACCAACTCAAAAGGTGAATTTAGAATATATTTGTCGGGGACCATAATTAGGGATACCCCCAAGACTCTTAATCTCAGCTGGTAACCCCAATCAGCACAAAGCTGTAAAGGCCTGATGGGCGCGATTAAGGTCAAGGCTCAGTCCACTCAAGGGACACGTTCTCGCCTCGCCCGAGCCCGACCTCGGGCAAAGGCAGCCGACCCCGAAGGATTCACGTCTCGCCCGAGGGCCCCCTCAAGCGAAGGGCACACCTTCGGCTCGCCCGAGGCCCAGTCTTCGCAGAGAAGCAACCTTGGCCAGATCACCACGCCAACCGACCGTATCGCAGGAGCATTTAATGCAAGGATCGCCTGACACCTTATCATGACGCGCGCTCTTCAGTCGACAGAGCCGAAGTGACCACAGTCACTTCGCCGCTCCACTAACCGACCTGACAAGAAAACAGCACCGCCTGCGCCGCTCCGACTGCGACTGTTGTGCCACTCGACAGAGTGAGGCTGACAGCAGCTAAGTCCAGCCTCGGGCGCCATAGGAAGCTCCGCCTCGCCCGACCCCAGGGCTCGGACTCAGCCTCGGCCTCGGAAGACGGACTCCGCCTCGCCCGACCCCAGGGCTCGGACTCAGCCTCGGCTTCAGAAGACGGTCTCCGCCTCGCCCGACCCAGGGCTCGGACTCAGCCTCGGCCTCGGAAGACGGTCTCCGCCTCGCCCGACCCAGGGCTCGGACTCAGCCTCGACATCGGAAGACGAACTCCGCCTCGCCCGACCCCAGGGCTCGGACTCAACCTCGGCCTCGGAAGACGGTCTCCGCCTCGCCCGACCCAGGGCTCGGACTCAGCCTCGACCTCGGAAGACGGTCTCTGCCTCGCCCGACCCAGGGCTCGGACTCGACCTCGACCTCGGAGGAGCCTCCGCCTCGCCCGACCTCGGGCTCGGACCCGCCACGTCACAGGGAAGGCCATCATTACCCTACCCCTAGCTAGCTCAGGCTACGGGGAACAAGACCGGCGTCCCATCTGGCTTGCCCCGGTAAACAAGTAATGATGGCGCCCCGCGTGCTCCATGACGACGACGGCTCTCAGTCCCTTACGGAAGCAAGGAGACGTCAGCAAGGATCCGACAGCCCCGACAGCTGTCCTTCCACAGGGCCCAAGCGCTCCTCCGATGGCCACGACATCACATGAACAGGGTGCCAAAACCTCTCTGACTGCCACGACGGCATGTACTTAGGGCTCTAGCTCCTCTCTGCTAGACACGTTAGCACATTGCTACACCCCCCATTGTACACCTAGGCCCTCTCCTTACGCCTATAAAAGGAAGGTACATGGCTCTCATACGAGAAGGTTGGCCGCGCGGAAGAACGGGCTGCCGGACAATCTCTCTCTCTCTCTCTCTCCCTCGCGGACACTTGTAACCCCCTACTGCAAGCGCACCCGACCTGGGCGCAGGACAACGCGGAGGCCGCGGGTTTCCCCTTTCGCCTGTCTCTTCCCCCTTCGTGCTCTGTCTCGCGCCGACCCATCTGGGCTGGGACACGCGGCGACAATTTACTCGTCGGTCCAGGGACCCCCCGGGGTCGAAACGCCGACAGTTGGCGCGCCAGGTAGGGGCCTGCTGCGTGTTGACGAACAGCTTCCCGTCAAGCTCCAGATGGGTAGTCTCCAGCAACCTCTTCAACCCGGGACGATGCTTCGTTTCAGGAGTCTGGAGTTCATGTCCCTTGACGGCAGCTACGACATGATACTCCTTCCTCCGCCGCGCGACAACGACAATGGCGGCCGTCATCCCGCCCGCCGGCGGCGGAATCGACGACGTCTGCCCCACGTAGCGGAAGAGCAACATCCGGGTCTGTCTCGTCACCTTCCCCGCCGATGGAGGAGGAGGTGGGGCAGGCATGGCCAAGCAGGAGGCGGCACCTCGTCGGCTGTCAAGCGAGTCGACGGCGCCGGCGCCCCAGCGGGGGACACGTCGGGCGTCGACCTCGCGTCTGAGACGAAGACGAGCGTCGTTTCCCCGCAACACGCCAACTCCAAGCGGACGGACGATGCCAGCATGCTCGCGAAGGACATGCTGGGCATTAGCCTCGTACCTAGGACAACGGTGCAGTCCGTCCCTGACGCGACTTCGTCACCACCCGTCGATCAAGAGGTATTGTCCGTTTCCCGTTTCATGCCTTTTAGATCCAGCTGCGACCCACCAAGCGACCCCGCTTCGGTGGACGCTTTCGTAAAGGCGTGTCCAAACCCTCCGGGGTATCATATGCGGTCACCCTGGGACCGACTGATGGCCGTCTCGACCTACGGGCCTCTGGGTTCCGAGGAAGATGACGAGCCCGACTCTGGTTGGGATTTCTCCGGGCTCGATAACCCTAGTGTCATGCGGGACTTCATGACCTGCATGTGACTACTACCTCTCTGATTGCTCCGATAGCAGCCACAGCCTCGGCGACGAGGACTGTGGCCCAAGTCGCGAATGCTTCCACGTCGATCTAGGGGGTCTCGACGAAGGCAACCATCTTGGTATGCTGGAGGACGGTGATCCCCCTAGGCCTGCGCCTCACGTTGACATCCTTCGGGAGCTAGTTGTGGTCCCAGTCCCTGCGGGGGGTCAGGACGCACAGCTCGAGCAAATCCGCGAGGTACAGGCCAGGCTCGACGAGGGAGCAGGACAACTTGTGCAGCTTCGGCAAAATCTCGGGCAGGAGTGGGCAGGTCGAGTGAAAGGGAATTAGGCTTACACCTAGTTCCTAAATAATTTTGGTGGTTGAATTGCCCAACACAAATAATTGGACTAACTAGTTTGCTCTAGTGTATAAGTTATACAGGTGCTAAAGGTTCACACTTAGCCAATAAAAAGACCAAGAATTGGGTTCAACAAAGAGAGCAAGGGATAACCGAAGGCACCTCTGTTCTGGTGCACCGGACAGTGTCCGGTGCACCAGGGGACTCCAAGTCAAACTCGTCACCTTCGGGAAAATCCAGAGGCGCTCCGCTATAATTCATCGGACTGTCCAGTGTACACCGGACAGTGTCCGGTGCTCCAAGGAAGAGCGGCTCTGGAACTCGCCAGCCTCGGGAATTCGCTCCGCTATAATTCACCGGACTGTCCGGTGAGCCAGCGGAGCAACGGCTACTTCGCGCCAACGGTCACCTACAGAAGCAACGGCTACTTCCAAGGAAGAGCGCGCAGAAGTCAGACACGCGCGCGCTGGTACACTGGACACTCTACAGTACATGTCTGGTGTGCCATCGGACATCCAGGCGGGCCCAGAAGACAGAGCTCCAACGGTCGGAACCCAACAGCCTTGGTGACATGGCTGGCGCACCGGACATGTCCGGTGTGCACCGGACTGTCCGGTGCACCATACGACAGTCAGCCACCACCAAACGGCTAGTTTGGTGGTTGGGGCTATAAATACCCCCAACCACCCCACATTCAAGTCATCCAAGTTTTCCCACTTTAACTACTTACAAGAGCTCTAGCATTCAATTCTAGACACACCCAAGTGATCAAATCCTCTCCAAACTCCAAACAACGCCCTAGTGATTAGTGAGAGAGATTTGCTTGTGTTCTTTCGAGCTCTTGCGCTTGGATTGCTTTCTTCTTCCTTTGATTCTTTCTTGCGATCAAACTCACTTGTAATTGAGGCAAGAGACACCAATCTTGTGGTGGTCCTTGTGGGAACTTTGTGTTCCAAGTGATTGAGAAGAAAAGCTCACTCGGTCCGAGGGACCATTTGAGAGAGGGAAAGGGTTGAAAGAGACCCTGTCTTTGTGACCACCTCAACGGGGAGTAGGTTTGCGAGAACCGAACCTCGGTAAAACAAATCCGCGTGTCACACTCTTTATTTGCTTGCGATTTGTTTTGCACCCTCTCTCGTGGACTCGTTTATATTTCTAACGCTAACCCGGCTTGTAGTTGTGATTAATTTTGTAAATTTCAGTTTCGCCCTATTCACCCCCCCTCTAGGCGACTTTCAATTGGTATCAAAGCCCGGTGCTTCATTAGAGCCTAACCGCTCGAAGTGATGTCGGGAGAACTCGCCAAGAAAGAGATGGAGACCGGCGACAAGCCCGCTACAAGCCACGGGAAGGCCTCATCGAAAGAGTCCCGCAACAAGGAGAAGAAGAAGGAGAAGAAGACTTCTTCTCACAAGTCGCATCGGAGTGGCGACAAAATAAAGAAGATGAGGAAGGTGTTCTACTACGAGACCGACACTTCATCGCCATCTACCTCTGGCTCCGACGCGCCTTCTATAACTTCTAAGTGCCATGAGCGCAAGAAGTTTAGTAAGATCCCCTTACATTATCCTCGTACCTTTAGACATACTCCATTACTTTCTGTTCCATTAGGCAAACCGCCAACCTTTGACGGTGGAGATTATGCTAGGTGGAGTGATTTAATGAAATTGCATCTAACCTCACTCCACAAAAAGTATATGGAATGTTGTTGAGTTTGGAGCATAGGTACCATCCGTAGGGGATGAGGATTATGATGAGGACGAGGTGGCCCAAATCGAGCACTTCAACTCCCAAGCCACAACAATACTCCTCGCCTCTCTAAGTAGGGAGGAGTACAACAAGGTGCAAGGACTAAAAAGCGCCAAGGAAGTTTGGGACGTGCTCAAGACGGCACACGAAGGTGATGAACTCACCAAGATCACCAAGCGAGAAACGATCGAGGGGGAGCTCGGTCGCTTCCGTCTTCGCCAAGGGGAGGAGCCACAAGACATGTACAACCGGCTCAAAACCTTGGTGAACCAAGTTCGCAACCTCGGGAGCAAAAAGTGGGATGACCACGAGGTGGTTAAGGTTATTCTAAGATCTCTTATTTTCCTTAACCCTACTCAAGTACAATTAATTCATGGCAATCCAAGATATACACTAATGACTCCCGAGGAAGTAATCGGGAATTTTGTGAGCTTTGAATTTATGATCAAGGGCTCACGGAAGATCAACGAGCTTGACGGTCCCTCCACGTCCGAAGCTCAACCGGTTGTATTTAAGGCGACGGAGAAAAAGAAGGAGGAGTCTACACCGAGTAGAACACCCATCGACGCCTCCAAGCTCGACAATGAGGAAATGGCGCTCGTCATCAAGAGCTTCCGCCAAATCCTCAAACAAAGGAGGGGGAAAGATTACAAGCCCCGCTCCAAGAAGGTTTGTTACAAATGTGGTAAGCCCGATCACTTTATAGCTAAATGTCCTATTTCTAGTGACAGTGACAGGGGTGACGACAAGAAGGGGAGAAGAAAGGAGAAGAAGAGGTACTACAAGAAGAAGGGCGGCGATGCCCATGTTTGTCGTGAGTGGGACTCCGATGAAAGCTCTAGCGACTCCTCCGACGCCGAGGACGCCGCCAACATCGCCGTCACCAAGGGCCTTTTCTTCCCCAACGTCGGCCACAAGTTCCTCATGGCAAAGGACGGCAAAAAGAAGAAGGTTAAATCTAAATCCTCCACTATATATGAGTCTTCTAGTGATGAAAATGCTAGTGATGAGGAAGATAACTTACGCACTCTTTTTGCCAACCTAAACATGCAACAAAAAGAAAAGTTAAACGAATTAATTAGTGTCATCCATGAGAAGGATGACCTCTTGGACACCCAAGAGGACTTCCTAATCAAGGAAAACAAAAAGCATGTTAAGGTTAAAAATGCTTATGCTCTAAAAGTTGAAAAATGTGAAAAATTATCTAGTGAGCTAAGCACTTGCCATAAGACTATAGACAACCTTAGAAATGAGAATTCTAATTTGTTAGCTAAGGTAGATTCTATTGCTTGTAATGTTTCAATTCTCAATCTTAGGAATGATAATGATGATTTGCTTGCTAAGATTGAAGAATTAAACTTATCTCTTGTTAGCCTTAGGAATGAAAATGAAAAATTAATTACTAAGGCTAAAGATTTTGATGTTTGCAATGTTACTATTTCCGACCTTAGAACTAAGAATGATATATTGCATGCTAAGGTTGTAGAATTAAAATCTTGCAAACCCTCTACATCTACCGTTGAGCACACTTCTATTTGTACTAGATGTAGAGATGTTGATGTTAATGCTATACATGATCACATGGCTTTAATTAAACAACAAAATGATCATATAGCAAAATTAGATGCTAAAATTGCCGAGCATGAAATTGAAAATGAAAAATTTAAATTTGCTCGTAGTATGCTTTATAGTGGGAGATGCCCTGGCATTAAGGATGGCATTGGCTTCCAACAGGGAGGCAATGTCAAACTTAATGCCCCTCCTAAGAAATTGTCCAACTCTGTTAAGGGCAAGGCTCCCATGCCTTAGGATAACGAGGGTTACATTTTATACCCTGCCGGTTATCCCGAGGACAAAATTAGGAGAATTCATTCTAGGAAGTCTCACTCTGGCCCTAACCATGCTTTCATATATAAGGGTGAGACATCTAGCTCTAGGCAACCAACCCGTGCTAAGTTGCCTAAGAAGAAAACTCCTAGTTTATCAAATGAACATAGCTTTTCATTTAAAACTTTTGATGCATCATATGTTTTAACTAATAAATCCGGCAAAGTAGTTGCCAAATATGTTGGGGGCAAGCACAAGGGGTCAAAGACTTGTGTTTGGGTACCCAAAGTTCTTGTTTCTAATGCCAAAGGACCCAAAACCATTTGGGTACCTAAAGTCAAGAACTAAACATGTTTTGTAGGTTTATGCATCCGGGGGCTCAAGCTGGGTAATCGACAGCGGGTGCACAAACCACATGACAGGGGAGAAGAAGATGTTCTCCTCCTACGAGAAAAACCAAGATCCCCAACGAGCTATCACATTCGGGGATGGAAATCAAGGTTTGGTCAAAGGATTGGGTAAAATTGCTATATCTCCTGACCACTCTATTTCCAATGTTTTTCTTGTAGATTCTTTAGATTACAATTTGCTTTCCGTTTCTCAATTATGCAAAATGGGCTACAACTGTATATTTACTGATGTAGGTGTCACTGTCTTTAGAAGAAGTGATGATTCAATAGCATTTAAGGGAGTATTAGAGGGTCAGCTATACTTAGTGAATTTTGATAGAGTTGAACTCGACACTTGCTTAATTGCTAAGACTAACATGGGTTGGCTCTGGCACCGCCGATTAGCCCATGTTGGGATGAAGAATCTTCATAAGCTTCTAAAGGGAGAACACATTTTAGGATTAACAAATGTTCATTTTGAGAAAGACAGGATATGTAGCGCATGCCAAGCAGGAAAGCAAGTTGGTGCCCATCATCCACACAAGAACATCATGATGACTGACAGGCCACTGGAACTCCTACACATGGACCTATTCGGCCCGATCGCTTACATAAGCATCGGCGGGAGTAAGTACTGTCTAGTTATTGTGGATGATTATTCTCGCTTCACTTGGGTGTTCTTTTTGCAGGAAAAATTCATACCCAAGAAACATTAAAGGGATTCTTGAGACGGGCTCAAAACGAGTTCGGATTAAGGATCAAGAAAATTAGAAGCGACAACGGGACGGAGTTCAAGAACTCATAAATTGAAGGCTTCCTTGAGGAGGAGGGCATCAAGCATGAGTTCTCTTCTCCTTACACGCCCCAACAAAATGGTGTGGTGGAGAGGAAGAATAGAACTCTATTGGACATGGCAAGAACCATGCTTGATGAGTACAAGACTTCGGATCGGTTTTGGGCCGAGGCGGTCAACACCGCCTGCTACGCCATCAATCGGTTATATCTATACTGAATCCTCAAGAAGACATCGTATGAACTCCTAACCGGTAAAAAGCCCAACATTTCATATTTTAGAGTCTTTGGTAGCAAATGCTTTATACTTATTAAAAGAGGTAGAAAATCTAAATTTGCTCCTAAGACTGTAGAAGGCTTTTTACTAGGATATGATTCAAACACAAGGGCATATAGAGTCTTTAACAAGTCCTCTAGACAAGTTGAAGTTTCTTGTGACGTTGTGTTTGATGAGACTAACGGCTCTCAAGTAGAGCAAGTTGATCTTGATGAGATAGGTGATGAAGAGGCTCCGTGCATCGCGCTAAGGAACATGTCCATTGGGGATGTGTGTCCTAAAGAACCCGAAGAGCCTCCAAATGCACAAGATCAACCATCCTCCTCCACGCAAGCATCTCCACCAACTCAAAATGAGGATGAAGCTCAAGTTGATGAAGTAGAAGATCAAGCAAATGAGCCACCTCAAGATGATGGTAATGATCAAGGAGGAGATGCAAATGATCAAGACAAGGAGGATGAAGAACAAAGACCGCCACACCCAAGAGTCCACCAAGCAATCCAACGAGATCACCCCGTCGACACCATCCTCGGCGACATTCATAAGGGGGTAACCACTAGATCTCGTGTTGCACATTTTTGTGAACATTACTCGTTTGTTTCCTCTATTGAGCCACACAGGATAGAGGAAGCACTTCAAGCTTCGAATTGGGTGGTGGCGATGCAAGAGGAGCTCAACAACTTCACTAGGAACGAGGTATGGCATTTAGTTCCACGTCCTAATCAAAATGTTGTAGGAACCAAATGGGTCTTCCGCAACAAGCAAGATGAGCATGGTGTGGTGACAAGGAACAAAGCTCGACTTGTGGCCAAGGGATACTCCCAAGTCGAAGGTTTGGATTTCGGTGAAACCTATGCACCCGTAGCTAGGCTTGAATCAATTCGAATATTGTTGGCCTATGCTACTTACCATGGCTTTAAGCTTTATCAAATGGACGTGAAAAGTGCCTTCCTCAATAGACAAATCAAGGAAGAGGTCTATGTTGAGCAACCTCCCGGCTTTGAAGACAGTGAGTATCCTAACCATGTCTATAAGCTCTCTAAGGCGCTTTATGGGCTCAAGCAAGCCCCAAGAGCATGGTATGAATGCCTTAGAGATTTCCTTATCACTAATGGATTCAAAGTCGGAAAGGCCGATCCTACTTTGTTCACTAAAACTCTTGAAAATGACTTGTTTGTATGCCAAATTTATGTTGATGATATTATATTTGGGTCTACTAACGAGTCTACATGTGAAGAATTTAGTAGGATCATGACACAAAAATTCGAGATGTCTATGATGGGGGAGTTGAAGTACTTCTTAGGATTTCAAGTGAAGCAACTCCAAGAAGGCACCTTCCTAAGCCAAACGAAGTATACTCAAGATATTTTAACCAAGTTTGGAATGAGGGATGCCAAACCCATCAAGACACCCATGGGAACCAATGGACATCTCGACCTCGACGAGGGAGGTAAATCCGTCGATCAAAAGGTATACCGGTCGATGATAGGTTCTTTGCTATATTTATGTGCATCTCGACCAGATATTATGATTTCCGTATGCATGTGTGCAAGATTCCAAGCCGACCCTAAGGAAGCTCACCTTACGGCCGTAAAACGAATCTTGAGATATTTAGTTTATACTCCTAAGTTTGGGCTTTGGTATCCTAGGGGATCCACTTTTGATTTAATTGGTTATTCGGATGCCGATTGGGCGGGGTGTAAAATCAATAGAAAGTGCACATCGGGGACTTGCCAGTTCTTGGGAAGGTCCTTGGTGTCTTGGGCTTCAAAGAAGCAAAATTCGGTCGCTCTTTCAACCACCGAGGCCGAGTACATTGCCAGAGGACATCGTTGCGCGCAACTACTTTGGATGAGGCAAACCCTTAGGGATTATGGTTACAAATTAACCAAAGTTCCTCTTCTATGTGATAATGAGAGTGCAATCAAAATGGCGGATAATCCCGTCGAGCATAGCCGCACTAAACACATAGCCATTCGGTATCATTTTCTTAGGGATCACCAACAAAAGGGAGATATCGAGATTTCATACATTAATACTAAAGATCAATTAGCCGATATCTTTACCAAGCCACTAGATGAACAAACCTTTAACAAACTTAGGCATGAACTAAATATTCTTGATTCTAGGAACTTCTTTTGTTGATTTGCACACATAGCTCATTTATATACCTTTGATCATGTCTCTTTCATATGCTATGACTAATGTGTTTTCAAGTCTATTTCAAACCAAGTCATAGGTGTATTGAAAGGGAATTGGAGTCTTCGGCGAAGACAAAAGGCTTCCACTCTGTAACTCATCCTTCGTCGTCGCTCCGAGCAACTCTCCATCTTTGGGGGAGAGATTACTCTTCTACTTTGGTATAATCTTCACTCATTTATTTATAACCAAAGGGGAATAAAGTAATTCAAAGGGCTCTAATGACTCCGTTTTTGGCGATTCATGCCAAAGGGGGAGAAAGTATTAGCCCAAAGCAAAAGGAGGACCGCACCACCACCTAATTAAAAAAAAGAGTTTTTCAATTGGTATGATTCTCAATTGATAAATTTAAAAATTGGCATCTTATTGTGTTCAAAAGGGGGAGAAAAGTAGTATTTCAAAATTGATATATCAAAACCCTCTTTGAACTCTAAGAGGAGAATTTCATTTAGGGGGAGTTTTGTTTAGTCAAAGGAAAAAGCATTTGAAACAGGGGGAGAAAATTTCAAATCTTGAAAATGCTTTGCAAAATCTTATTCATTCACCTTTGACTATTTGCAAAAGAACTTTGAAAAAGAATTCACAAAAGAATTTGCAAAAACAAAACATGTGGTGCAAGCGTGGTCCAAAATGTCAAAAATTAAAGAAACAATCCATGCATATCTTATAAGTATTTATATTGGCTCAATTCCAAGCAACCTTTGCACTTACATTATGCAAGCTAGTTCAATTATGCACTTCTATATTTGCTTTGGTTTGTGTTGGCATCAATCACCAAAAAGGGGGAGATTGAAAGGGAATTAGGCTTACACCTAGTTCCTAAATAATTTTGGTGGTTGAATTGCCCAACACAAATAATTGGACTAACTAGTTTGCTCTAGTGTATAAGTTATACAGGTGCTAAAGGTTCACACTTAGCCAATAAAAAGACCAAGAATTGGGTTCAACAAAGAGAGCAAGGGATAACCGAAGGCACCTCTGTTCTGGCGCACCGGACTGTCCGGTGTGCCACCGGACTGTGTCCGGTGCACCAGGGGACTCCAAGTCAAACTCGTCACCTTCGGGAAAATCCAGAGGCGCTCCGTTATAATTCATCGGACTGTCCGGTGTACACCGGACAGTGTCCGGTGCTCCAAGGAAGAGCGGCTCTGGAACTCGCCAGCCTCGGGAATTCGCTCCGCTATAATTCACCGGTCTGTCCGGTGAGCCAGCGGAGCAACGACTACTTCGCGCCAACGGTCACCTGCAGAAGCATTAAATGCGCGCCAGAGCGCGCAGAAGTCAGACACGCGCGCGCTGGCACACCGGACACTCTACAGTACATGTCCGGTGTGCCACCGGACATCCAGACGGGCCCAAAAGACAGAGCTCCAACGGTCGGAACCCAACGACCTTGGTGACGTGGCTGGCGCACCGGACATGTCCGGTGTGCACCGGACTGTCCGGTGCACCATACGACAGTCAGCCACCACCAAACGGCTAGTTTGGTGGTTGGGGCTATAAATACCCCCAACCACCCTACATTCAAGTCATCCAAGTTTTCCCACTTCAACTACTTACAAGAGCTCTAGCATTCAATTCTAGACACACCCAAGTGATCAAATCCTCTCCAAACTCCACACAACGCCCTAGTGATTAGTGAGAGAGATTTGCTTGTGTTCTTTCGAGCTCTTGCGCTTGGATTGCTTTCTTCTTCCTTTGATTCTTTCTTGCGATCAAACTCACTTGTAATTGAGGCAAGAGACACTAATCTTGTGGTGGTCCTTGTGGGAACTTTGTGTTCCAAGTGATTGAGAAGAAAAGCTCACTCAGTCCGAGGGACCGTTTGAGAGAGGGAAAGGGTTGAAAGAGACCCGGTCTTTGTGACCACCTCAACGGGGAGTAGGTTTGCGATAACCGAACCTCGGTAAAACAAATCCGCGTGTCACACTCTTTATTTGCTTGCGATTTGTTTTGCACCCTCTCTCGCGGACTCGTTTATATTTCTAACGCTAACTCGACTTGTATTTGTGATTAATTTTGTAAATTTTAGTTTCGCCCTATTCACCCCCTCTAGGCGACTTTCATCGAGCACCGGCCAGAGAAGCGCGTCACCTGGCCCAGGACTTCCAGCACCGCATCGCCGACGATGCCAGGGCAAGGCTGCCTCCGGCTTCCAGTGGGGTCGGCCAGAACGTGGCTGCAGCAGCAATGCTACTCCGAGCGATGCCGGAACCATCCACCACCGAGGGGCGGCGTATCCAGGGAGAGCTCAAGAATCTCCTAGAAGACGCCGCGGTCCGGCGGGCCGAGAGCTCTGCCTCCTGAAGGCAGAGGTACCCCCGGAGCATCGCGCTGCGACTTCCTGATTCATGCGGGAAGCCTCGGTCCACACCGGGCACACGCGGAACACCGCGCCTGCGGCCCCGGGTCGCCTCGGCAACGAGCACCACCGCCGCGACCGTCGAGCCCACCTCGACGAAAAGGTGCGCCGAGGCTACCACCCCAGGCGTGGGGGACGCTACGACAGCGGGGAGGATCGGAGCCCCTCGCCCGAACCACCCGGTCCACGGGCTTTCAGCCGGGCCATACGTCGGGCGCCGTTCCCGACCCGGTTCCGAACCCCGACTACCATCACCAAGTACTCGGGGGAGTCAAAGCCGGAGCTGTGGCTCGCGGACTACCGGCTGGCCTGCCAGCTGGGTGGAACGGACAATGACAACCTCATCATCTGCAACCTTCCCCTGTTCCTCTCCGACGCTGCCCAAGCCTCGCTGGAGCATCTGCCTCCCGCGCAGATCTCCAACTGGGACTACCTGGTCAAAGCCTTCGCCGGCAACTTCCAGGGCACATACGTGCGCCCTGGGAACTCCTGGGATCTCCGAAGCTGCCGCCAGCAGCCGGGAGAATCCCTCCGGGACTACATCCGGCGATTTTCGAAGCAGCGCACCGAGCTGTCCAACATCACCGACTCAGATGTCATCGGCGCGTTCCTCGCCGGCACCACTTGCCGCGACCTAGTGAGCAAGCTGGGTCGCAAGACTCCCACCAGGGCGAGCGAGCTGATGGACATCGCCACCAAGTTCTCCTCTGGGCAGGAGGCAGTCGAGGCCATCTTCCGGAAGGGCAAGCAGCCTCAGGGGCGCCAGCCGGAAGACGTCCCCGAGGCGTCCGCTCAGCGCGGCGCGAGGAAGAAGGGCAAGAAGAAGTCGCAAGCGAAACGCGACGCCGCCGACGCGGACCTTGTCGCCGCCGCCGAGCACAGGAACCCTCGGAAGCCTCCCGGAGGCGCCAACCTGTTCGACAAGATGCTTAAGGAGTCGTGCCCCTATCATCAGGGTCCCGTCAAGCACACCCTTGAGGAATGTGTCATGCTTCGGCGCCACTTCCACAGGGCCGGGCCACCGGCGGAAGGTGGTCGAGCCCACAACGACTTCGAGAAGGAGGATCACAAGGCAGAGGAGTTCCCCGAGGTCCACGACTGCTTCATGATCTACGGTGGGCATGTGGCGAATGCCTCGGCTCGGCACCGCAAGCAAGAGCGCCGGGAGGTCTACTTGGTAAAGGTGGTGGCGCCAGTCTACCTAGACTGGTCTGACAAGCCCATCACCTTCGACCAGGGCGACCACCCCGACCGTGTGCCGAGCCCAGGGAAGTACCCGCTTGTTGTTGATCCCGTCATCGGCAACATCAGGCTTACCAAGGTCCTCATGGACGGAGGCAGCAGCCTCAACATCATCTACGCCGAGACCCTCGGGCTCCTGCAGATCGATTTGTCCTAGATCCGGGTCGGCGCGACGCCTTTTCACGGGATCATCCCCGGGAAACGCGTCCAACCCCTTGGGCAACTCGATCTGCCCGTCTGCTTCGGGACTCCCTCCAACTTCCGAAAGGAAACCCTCACGTTCGAGGTGGTCGGGTTCCGAGGAACCTACCACGCAGTGCTGGGGAGGCCATGCTACACCAAGTTCATGGCCGTCCCCAACTACACCTACCTCAAGCTCAAGATGTCGGGCCCCAACGGGGTCATCACCGTCGGCTCCACGTACCGACACGCGTACGAATGCGACGTGGAGTGCGTGGAGTACGCCGAGGCCCTCGCTGAATCCGAGGCCCTCATCACCGACCTGGAGAGCCTCTCCAAGGAGGCGCCAGATGCGAAGCGCCACGCCGGCAACTTCGAGCCAGCTGAGACGGTCAAATCCGTCCCTCTCGACCCCAGCAACGACGCCTCCAAGCAGATACGGATCGGCTCCGAGCTCGACCCCAAATAGGAAGCAGTGCTCGTCGACTTTCTCTGCGCGAACGTTGAAGTTTTTGCGTGGAGTCCCTCGGACATGCCTGGCATACTGAGGGATGTCGCCGAGCACTCGCTGGATATCCGAGCTGGAGCCCGACCCGTGAAGCAGCCTCTACGCTGATTCGACGAAGAAAAGCGCAGAGCCATAGGCGAGGAGATCCACAAGCTGATGGACGCAGGGTTCATCAAAGAGGTATTCCATCCCAAATGGCTTGCCAACCCTATGCTTGTGAGAAAGAAAGGAGGGAAATGGCGGATGTGTGTAGACTACACTGGTCTAAACAAAGCATGTCCGAAGGTTCCCTACCCTCTGCCTCGCATCGATCAAATCGTGGATTCCACTGTTGGGTGCGAAACCCTGTCTTTCCTCGATGCCTACTCAGGGTATCACCAAATCAGGATGAAAGAGTCCGACCAGCTCGCGACTTCTTTCATCACACCCTTTGGCATGTACTGCTACGTTATTATGCCATTCGGTTTGAGGAATGCGGGTGCGACATACCAGAGGTGCATGAACCACGTGTTCGGAGAGCACATTGGTCGAACGGTCGAGGCTTACATCGATGACATCGTAGTCAAGACGATGAAAGCCTCCGACCTCCTCTCCGACCTTGAAACGACATTCCGGTGTCTCAAGGCGAAAGGCGTAAAACTCAACCCCGAGAAGTGTGTCTTTGGAGTCCCCTCGAGACATGCTCCTGGGGTTCATCGTCTCCGAGCGGTGTATCGAGGCCAACCCGGAGAAAATCGTGGCCATCACCAACATGGGCCCCATCAAGGACTTGAAAGGAGTACAGAGGGTCATGGGATGTCTTGCGGCCCTGAGCCGTTTCATCTCGCGCCTCGGCGAAAGAGGCCTACCTCTGTACCGCCTCTTGAGGAAGACCGAGCGCTTCGCTTGGACCCCCGAGGCCGAGGAAGCCCTTGGGAACCTGAAAGCGCTCCTTACCAGCGCACCCATCTTGGTGCCCCCCGCTGCCGGAGAAGCCCTCTTGATCTACGTCGCCGCTACCACTCAGGTGGTCAGCGCCGCGATCGTAGTTGAGAGACGAGAAGAGGGGCATGCATTGCCCGTCCAGAGGCCGGTCTACTTCATCAGTGAAGTACTGTCCGAGACCAAAATCCGCTACCCGCAAATCCAGAAGTTACTGTACGCGGTAATTCTGACGCGACGAAAGTTGCGACACTACTTCGAGTCTGATCCGGTGACTGTGGTGTCATCCTTCCCCCTGGGGGAGATCATCCAGTGCCGAGAGGCCTCGGGTAGGATTGCAAAATGGGCGGTGGAGATCATGGGCGAGACAATCTCGTTCGCCCCTCGGAAGGCCATCAAGTCCCAAGTCTTGGCGAACTTTGTGGCTGAATGGGTCGACACCCAGCTTCCAGCGGCTCCGATCCAGCCGGAACTCTGGACCATGTTTTTCGACGGGTCGCTGATGAAAACAGGAGTGGGCGCGGGCCTGCTCTTCATCTCACCCCTCGGGAAGCACCTCCTCTACGTGCTGCGCCTCCATTTCCCTGCGTCCAACAATGTGGCAGAGTATGAGGCTCTGGTTAACGGGTTGCGCATCACCATCGAGCTAGGGGTCCGACGCCTCGACGCTCGCAGCGACTCGCAACTCGTCATCGACCAAGTCATGAAGAACTCCGATTGCCACGACCCGAAGATGGAAGCCTACTGCGATGAGGTTCGACGCCTGGAGAACAAGTTCTACGGGCTCGAGCTCAACCACATCGCCCGACGATACAACGAGACTGCGGACGAGCTGGCTAAGATAGCCTCGGGGCAGACAACGGTTCCCCCAGACATCTTCTCCCGAGACCTACATCAACCCTCAGTCAAGACCAACGACATGCCCGAGCCTGAGAAGGTCTCGACCCTGCCCGAGGCGCCCTCGGCTCAGCCCGAGGCACCCTCGGCCCCCAAGGGTGAGGCACTGCGCGTCGAGGGAGAGCGGAATGGGGTCCCGCCTAATCGAGACTGGCAGACCCCATACCTGCAATATCTCCACCGAGGAGAGCTGCCCCTCGACCGAGCCGAAGCTCGGCGACTGGCGCGGCGCGCCAAGTCATTCGTCTTGCTGGGGGACGGGAAGGAGCTCTACCACCGCAGCCCCTCAGGCATCCTCCAGCGATGCATATCCATCGCCGAAGGTCAGGAGTTATTACAAGAAATACACTCGGGGGCTTGCGGTCACCACGCAGCACCTCGAGCCCTCGTTGGGAATGCCTTCCGACAAGGTTTTTACTCGCCAACCACGGTGGCCGATGCCACTAGGATTGTTACGCACCTGCCAAGGGTGTCAATTCTACGCGAAGCAGACCCACCTGCCCGCTCAGGCTCTGCAGACAATACCCCATCACCTGGCCATTTGCTGTGTAGGGTCTGGACCTCGTCGATCCCTTGCAGAAGGCGCCCGGGGGCTACACGCACCTGCTGGTCGCCATCGACAAATTCTCCAAGTGGATCGAGGTTCGACCCCTAAACAGCATCAGGTCTGAACAGGCGGTGGCGTTCTTCACCAACATCATCCATCGCTTTGGGGTCCCGAACTCCATCATCACCGACAACGGCACCCAGTTCACCGGCAGAAAGTTCCTGGACTTCTGCGAGGATCACCACATCCGGGTGGACTGGGCCGCCGTAGCTCACCCCATGACGAATGGGCAAGTAGAGCGTGCCAACGACATGATTCTGCAAGGACTCAAGCCGCGGATCTACAACGACCTCAACAAGTTCGGTAGGCGATGGATGAAGGAACTCCCCTCGGTGGTCTGGAGTCTAAGGACAAAGCCGAGCCGAGCCACGGGCTTCACGTCGTTCTTTCTAGTCTATGGGGCCGAGGCCATCTTGCCCACAGACTTAGAATACGGTTCCCCGAGGACGAGGGCGTACGACGACCAAAGCAATCGAACCAACCGAGAAGACTCACTGGACCAGCTGGAAAAGGCTCGGGACATGGCCTTACTACACTCGGCGCGGTATCAGCAGTCCCTGCGACGCTACCACGCCCGAGGGGTGCAGTCCCAAGACCTCCAGATGGGCGACTTGGTGCTTCGGCTACGACAAGACGCCCGAGGGCGTCACAAGCTCATGTCCCCTCCTGGGACAGCGAGAGAGCCCTCACCCACGGAGTGAAGACGACGCACCCGTGTTTCGTTCCTCGAACGGCTCGCGCACGCACAACGGCTGCCCCGCGAACCACTCGTCTCGTCGCATTAACTCTGTGGCAGGACAGGCGGCACCTTTGGCAGGCGAAGCAGGCGACGCTTCACCTCCGCCATAATGACCGCGTCAAAAAAGGTGCGCCACGTCGTTCGATTTTGTATCCTTTTCCTCCTCCTCTTTCTCTCTCTTGCCACAGGGACCGAGAAAGGGGATACTTCGAAAGGGATCCTTCTCCACGAAGGAAGCGGGCCCCGAGCCCTCCTACTGATCAGAGGTTCGAAGGCTGGCCCCTCGGAAGGTTTCGACAGCCGCCTCAGAGCACTCGGGCTCTGAGCCCTCCTACTGATCAGAGGTTCGAAGGCTGGCCCCTCGGAAGGGTTCGACAGCCGCCTCAGAGCACTCGGGCTCCGCGCCCACCACTGGTCAGAGGTTCGAAGGCTGGCCCCCTCGGAGGGGTTCGACAGCCGCCTCAAGCCACTCGGGCTCCGCGCCCACTACTGATCAGAGGTTCGTAGGCTGGCCCCGAAGGGTTCGACAGCCGCCTCAGAGCACGCAGAGCGAGGGATGACTCTGGGTACGTTCGATACACAACCAAGGCTCGGGCTACGCTCCCAAGGTACCCTAGGACATTTCCGAGACCAACGGGAGCGATTTTGTAACGGAATCCCATCAGAGGGAGGCATCGAGCCCTCGGACCCTATCAAACGGGACCGGGTCCAGCAAATCACCTGCAGGTACTTTTGGAGCGCGCCTCTGGGCCACTAGCCGACCCTTATCGAACGGGGCACGGGCGTCCACTCGGATCACCCGCTAGCAACTCACTGGAGACACCATGTTCGACGCCCTCCGAGGGCAACATGGCGCTTTCCCCCCTCCTCCTTGCGGAAAGGCGACGCAAGGGCGTATGAAAAAAGCCGAGTCTGTCCTTGACCGTCCTCTCGCTCTGTGCGGAGGCTCGGGGGCTGCTCTCGCAAACCCGGCTCCAGCCAAACCGTTGACAGCGTCAACATACCAGCCCGAGAACTTGGAACTCGACTATGCACCCGGGCTACGGCCAGTTCGCATGAGGGAACAACCAGACCAGCCGAAGCATCATGAAACGCGCTAAGACCTCAAAGGAGTCAAACCACTCCTCCGAGGCCTCGGGGGCTACACCCGGCGGGTGCGCTCGCGCGCACCCACCAGAATGAAACGCAACCGAGAAAGGTCGGTCCCCTTGCAAAAAAGTGCGACAAAAGCTTCCAAGCGAGTATCAACACTCCCTTCGAGGCTCGGGGGCTACTATCGGGGACCATAATTAGGGGTACCCCCAAGACTCCTAATCTCAGCTGGTAACCCCCATCAGCACAAAGCTGCAAAGGCCTGATGGGCGCGATTAAGGTCAAGGCTCAGTCCACTCAAGGGACACGTTCTCGCCTCGCCCGACCTCGGGCAAAGGCAGCCGACCCCGGAGGATTCACGTCTCGCCCGAGGGCCCCCTCAAGCGACAGACACACCTTCGGCTCGCCCGAGGCCCAGTCTTCGCAGAGAAGCATCCTTGGCCAGATCGCCACGCCAACCGACCGTATCGCAGGAGCATTTAATGCAAGGATCGCCTGACACCTTATCCTGACGCGCGCTCTTCAGTCGACAGAGCCGAAGTGATCGTAGTCACTTCGCCGCTCCACTGACCGACCTGACAAGAAAACAGCGCCGCCTGCGCCGCTCCGACTGCTGTGCCACTCGACAGAGTGAGGCTGACAGCAGCTAAGTCCAGCCTCGGGCGCCATAGGAAGCTCCGCCTCGCCCGACCCCAGGGCTCGGACTCAGCCTCGGCCTCGGAAGACGGACTCCGCCTCGCCCGACCCCAGGGCTCGGACTCAGCCTCGGCCTCGGAAGACGGTCTCCGCCTCGCCCGACCCAGGGCTCGAACTCAGCCTCGACATCGGAAGACGAACTCCGCCTCGCCCGACCCTAGGGCTCGGACTCAGCCTCGGCCTCGGAAGACGGTCTCCGCCTCGCCCGATCTCGGGCTCGGACCCGCCACGTCACAGGGAAGGCCATCATTACCCTTCCCCTAGCTAGCTCAGGCTACGGGGAACAAGACCAGCGTCCCATCTGGCTCGCCCCAGTAAACAAGTAATGATGGCACCCCGTGTGCTCCATGACGACGGCGGCTCTCAGCCCCTTACGGAAGCAAGGAGACGTCAGCAAGGATCCGACAGCCCCGACAGCTGTCCTTCCACAGGTCCCAAGCGCTCCTCCGACGACCACGACATCACATGAACAGGGTGCCAAAACCTCTCCGACTGCCACGATGGCATGTACTTAGGGCTCTAGCTCCTCTCTTCTAGACACGTTAGCACACTGCTACACCCCCCATTGTACACCTGGGCCCTCTCCTTACGCCTATAAAAGGAAGGTCTAGGGCTCTCATACGAGAAGGTTGGCCGTGCGGGAGAACGGGCTGCCGGATAGTCTCTCTCTCTCCCTCGCGGACGCTTGTAACCCCCTACTGCAAGCGCACCCGACCTGGGCGCAGGACAACACGGAGGCAGCGGGTTTCCCCTTTCGCTTGTCTCTTCCCCACTTCGTGCTCCATCTCGCGCTGACCCATCTGGGCTGGGACACGCGGCGACAATTTACTCGTCGGTCCAGGGACCCCCCGGGGTCGAAACGCCGGCAATATTGTTGTGAAGTTGGAAGAAAGAGACCCACGTGTCACGCATGCTCGCTTGCCCAGCGTGCACATGTGCATGACGAGATAGACGGTGTGGTGCTCTTGATCCTATATTACTAAAAACTTCTCCATGATCCCTCTATTTTGTAGTTAATTGCACTAAATCTCCATTGTCGTGGCTCCGCAAGCACATAGATGGAAAGAGCAGAGTCTTCAAAATGATTGTCATTTAAACAATCACCTTCTCGGGTGAACATGGACAATCACATTTTTTGGGAGTGTCTTCGACACGACTACTCGATCGAATATATCAAACGGTACGATTCTGCTACTCGTCTGCACTACATCGAGCGAGACGACTACCTCACCTAGCAAAATGACTGCACCACGGTATGCTAGCTATATCCAATCATTGATAATTATATTTGTCGGAGGGGGAAATCCTCCGGACGAGTGGCAAATTGCACCTGCCCTGGTCCTCTGATGAGGAGTAGGCTTAGGTGCTTGTCTCTCCTTCTAGATGGACACAAGAACACAAGGGTTTATAGTGGTTCGGACCGCTAGAGCGTAATATCCTACATCCACTATGAGTTGTATTGCTTTGAGTGTTTGAGAGCCAAAGGTCTGAGTATGAATCGACCTCCCCCGCTACAGAGCAAGTGCTCTCCCTTTTAAAATCCAAGGGAGGCGCATTACAAGGGAGTTCAAGCCCCAACAGGTGGGCCTAGAAGAGTTTACAATGTAGAACGGGAAATACCGGATAGAGCTGACAATGCTAGATCTTCCTGAGCGTCTATCCCTTCTCGGTCATCGCTCAGGCTCCTGACATCTTATCCTCCTTCTTAGTCTTACTCAGAGTACGTGTGCAGCCCCTGTTGTAGGTTGTGGCATAGCCTGGTACGCTGTCATGCATAGGTGTGTGCAATGTCGTCTCATCTCCTCCGCCCATCCCTTCATGCCTCAGTAACGCACGAACATAGTGGTAGTCATAATGAAAGTTGAAAGGTGCCCAAACGGCGCATTGGGTCAATGCTCTTGACTCGGTAACGTGAGGGTAACAATAAAATTCGCATGTTACAGGCCTGGCGCACCGCGTGCATTTAATGCCAGGGATACGCTACCTGTACTCCATGATGGTGAGCCTTATGTCAGAGGCTTTGATCAGGCATCGTCCGATGGCTTACGCCACGTGTCGGCATCGAACCTCTACATAGATAAGGGGCAGGCCCGCGAATAAGCAATGGCATGGCATTCCTAGGCCTTCTCTGACCGTGGGCTCGGACCGCACCTAAGGGGTCCAGGCTTCGGCCACCCTTTGTCTGGATATTTGGCGATACCGTACCTCACATGCCCTGAGGTCCGGGTGGTATTTTACCTGTCCGGAGCCATTTTGAAGGCTCGGAGCTGCAGAAGAAAGTGTTCTTCTCTAGGGCTTTGTATTCCCTTCGGACCCATTTGTCCGAGGGTTTGTTGGGCCCACAAAAAGGTTTGGGTCCTATCTACAGAATCCCAACCTCATGCAGCATCATAGTGCATGTAGCCTTCATGCCAGGTGGGTTGCTTGTCGGCATATGTTGTTGCTGCATAAGGCAAAGAAAGTGGTCTCCCCCTCATGCTTATCCAGTTTTGGGAAGCCAAGAGTTTACCTTTCCCATCCCCCGTCGTTAAGGCTCCCAAGAGGTTATCCTAGATGTGGGGGCTGCCTTTAGTCCAGGGAGCTACTCCCGAATGTGGTTTAAGAATAGTGCTTAGGAGTGTAAGGTATTCCGAGAGTGGCTTAGGAGTAGTGCTTAGCAGTGAGCCATCGAGATCTTAGCTTTGTCGTACTCATTCCATCGAATTATATAACTGGGTTTTTGCGAAGCGGAGTTTATGAGATCTGACCCTTAATTTTGAATGAGGCATAGGTCTTTCATGTACCTGGTCTATAAAATACTAGGTCAGCTATTCTAGGGCAGTGGGAGGTGTAGGCTTATGGTATGGGACTAGGCTAAGAGGCTACCTAGCTCCGGACCACCCGCGAGAATGTGGATTTTTTCCTTTAGACTAGTTATATAACACACATTTCATGGTAACAACAAAGTTGAGGACCTCAAGAGGGGGTTAGAAAGAGAAAGGGCTTGTTTGGTTCAGCTTTTTTCTGGCTAGCTTTTCTGAGAATCTGGCTGTGGGGAGAATCTGGCTGTGTAGAGAATCTGAGTATCATTAGGATTACGTGCGGAGGAAGATAAAGATATCCATAGGGCTCAGAATCTAGAAAGTGACGGATTCCTACTATTGCAATGACTCAACCACCCAAACGGATTTTATAGAAGCTGGCTGAAAAGCTGAGCGTTTGGCAGTCCGCAACAACTTTTGGTGGCTAGAAGCTGCAAGAAGTTGGGCATTGGACATGATTGATGGATCTAATTTCGCCGGGACTAGACTGAGAGTGAAACCCTTCTTTATTTTTCTAGACGTGTGGGATCTTGCATAGAGATCCCGAGGAGGTCTAAGTTTATGAGATTGGCTCTTATTGGGCTAGACCACATAGAGCACTAGAGATTGGGTTTATGCGAGTGACTGTCACTCCTAGTTTTAGGGGCAAAACCGAATGTATAGTGTATGTGTGCCAGAATCCATTTTTCACACATATGTTGACGTCACACGTGTAATATATCAAAATACAATGCAATAAAGGCGTAAAAGAGAGTATAATAACTTTATTACATCATCTAGACTTAAAAGTCTTAAACAGTATTATCATCAAAATATAACAGAAATATCATGGGCAATCTCCCACAGGAAGATGACCGGAGTGTCGCTAGACTCAGTACTCGTTAAAGTCTTCCTCATCATCTTCTGATAAAAAATTTAGCAAGGGGTGGGCTCAATTATGGTGGGGGCTCAGCAAATGGGAGGAATTATGCAAGGTTAATAAGGTAGGCTATGGTTAAGCGGTAAGCATTTTAGTTGGTTAATATTTTATTAGTAACACATGTCTTACTAACTAGGTATGTGCCCGTGCGTTGCCATGAAAGTTAAAATTTAATATAAAACATAGATACGTAATTGCAAGCATGACTATGATATATAAAATTTTATTTGAGTTTGCGTAATGCTAGTGCGTTGCAATGACACACAAATTATTCAATAAAATATTATAGCACAAGGATTACATAAAAACAAACAACACATTATCATTGACCTTAATCTCTCGCAAATTCTTTGTCAATAATTAATATAGAACTAAATTTGTACAAATCAAATTACACTACAATACGAATATAACAAAAATAAAGTCTAAGAAGTGATGACTAAGGGGGTGTTTGGTTTCTAGTTACTAATTTTTAATCCCGCCATTTTAGTCTCTAAAATTGCCAAATGCGAAAATTACAACAGAAATTTTAGTTTTCGTATTTATTAATTTAGGGACTAAAATATAATAAAATAGAGGAACTAAAAATCAGTCCCTATAAACGAAACACCCTATAAAGCTAAGCAAACTCCAAAGGCTAGTACATAAAACATAGTATATTTGGTTTCATTAAGCTTTAGATTACTACAGAAAGCAATTAAACTCATGGATAAATTATTTATCGAGTGTTTTTTATTGAGTGTTTTTATTTGACACTTGACAAAGAGCTTATTTATCGAGTGTTTGAAAAAACACTCAGCTAATCACTTGTACTCGGCGAAACCCGTTATCCGGTAGTGATGCTCCTCGGTTGTGGAGGATGGCACTTACTCATCATGATAACTGACATCGGAATTCTGGTGACTGTAATTTACCTAGCCCTCATCGTCTCCATCGATCCTAGATGCATATAGTAGGGCACCGACATTCATAATCTACAGCGACCCATAGCTAAAGGACTTCCTGATGGCTGAACACACAAACTCATCATCCTACACTCTGCCATCCAGATCATCATCAAGAGAGTCGGTGTCATAAGAAAACTCTGCAACAATAAATGTGAAAACAATACATCTCACTGTCGTCATAGTCTTGGTGACTCTTTCTGAACCTCCGTGTATGCACGGGATCTCTTACGACTTTTATATTTCTCAAGACCACCTTAATGATAGAAACCTAATCTTTTCCAGAAGGAACCGAGTCGGCAGAGGAAGGTGACAATGGGACAGCAATAAAACGCTGTGAAGCACCAGGTGACTGTTGAGATACTCTTACTTCTGCCAGGCTTAAAGTAAGCTGGAAAGAGAAAATAACACTAAATGCCACATAATGTAGTTATCTAACAAGAACCACAAGCCAAAATAAATCTTGATAGCCCAATACATGGAGCCATATATTTGATAAGAGGCATACATGGAGTGATGGGACCAGGTCTGTTGCACTGCTAGGCACAGACAATGGTAGGATTATCTAGCAGATGCATAATCTGCTAAGTTCAGTGAACAGTCCCCAGAACAAGTTTTCTCTTTGACATTTTACTTGATTCCTGGAGCAACAGAAAAATAAGAAAAAGTCAAGGTGGTTGAAATAAACTGCATTAAACTGCATAAATTTTTCCTAGCATAAGTTATTCAGATATATTTATTCCATCTATATGACTTGGTGGAACTACAAAACCTGCCAACTTCTGTCACATAAATGTATCTGCAAAACCGCTGACTTTACAAATATCTTACCATGTTAGAAGAATTGAAGAAAGTTAAAATAAATGACATGATTATGTTGGAAGCAAAGAAAGATCAATTGTAGTTACTTTGAAAGAAACACTAAATCATAAACCTTGCCTTACAAATTCGAAGAGATGCTGGTGACCCACGCGGAATAAGTGGGTTTCCTAGCCAACAAAATGTTTCCCCAAAGAACGAATCCATCAGGTGCCTACACAAAAATTCAAGTGCATGTTCGAACTTAGCGTGCAAAGATATGCTCATTTTGGTAAGTGTGACTCAGATAATGGAAAAGTACATAAGCATCACTTCCAGTCTTCAACCATTACACAATTTGTTACAGTACAGGATGGGCCACCTACACATTTTATGAAATAACATTAAGGGGTGTTTGGTTTCTATGGACTAATTTTTAGCCCCTCCATTTTATTCCACTAATGTGGTGGGCCTTGGAAAAACACAAAGTAGCAACAAAGTACATTAATCTCATTAAAGATATGTACACTAATGTTGTGACAAGTGTCCGAACAAGTGATGGGGACACCGATGACTTTCCAATTAACATAGGACTACATCAAGGGTCGGCTTTGAGCCCTTATCTTTTCGCTTTGGTGATAGATGAGGTCACAAGGGACATACAAGGAGATATACCGTGGTGTATGCTTTTTGCCGATGATGTGGTACTTATTGAGGAGAGTAGGAGCGGTGTTTCGCAAAAGTTGGAATTGTGGAGGCAGACGCTGGAAGCAAAAGGTTTTAGGCTTAGTAGGTCTAAAACGGAATATATGAAGTGTGATTTCAGTGCCATGGGGTATGAAGATGGCGATGTTAGTCTTGATGGGCAAGTGGTACCCAAAAAAGACACTTTTCGTTACTTAGGATCAATGCTTCAGAAGGATGGAGACATCGATGAGGATGTCAGTCATAGAATTAAAGCTGGATGGTTGAAGTGGCGGCAAGCGGCGGGTGTCTTATGCGACCCCCGGGTGCCACACAAACTAAAAGGCAAATTCTACAGGACAGCAATCCGGCCGGCTATGTTGTATGGAGCAGAATGTTGGCCCACTAAAAGACGACATGTCCAACAACTATGCGTGGCAGAGATGCGTATGTTGCGCTGGATATGTGGCCACACAAGGAGAGACCGAGTCCGGAATGATGATATACGAGAGAGGGTAGGAGTGGCGCCAATTGAGGAGAAGCTTATGCAACATCGTTTGAGATGGTTTGGACATATCCAACGAAGATCTGAGGAGGCACCAGTGCATATCGGAATAATTAGGCGTCCCGAGAATGTGAAGAGAGGTAGAGGTCGACCAACCTTGACGTGGACAGAGGCTGTGAAGAGGGACCTGAAGGAGTGGAATATTGATAAAGAGCTCGCCGTGGATAGGAAGGGGTGGAAGTGTGCGATTCACGTGCCAGAACCTTGATTTATAGTTTTCGCTTTTCCTCTTTAATCGTTTGACCTTTTCTTGTGCCCATTTAGATCTTGCTGGTTCTTGTGGGTTTTATCTCTTTTATGTGTTTCCCCGTTTCATCGTTTTTCGGTTCTCCTTTGCCTTTGTTTCCCCTTTTTCTCTTTGGGGGTTGAGCTCTGAGGTTTTCATACGGGGTTTCATCTCTAGCCTACCCCAACGTGCTTGGGAAAAAAAGGCTTTGTTGTTGTTGTTGTTGTATTTTATTCCATTTTAGTCTCTAAATTGCCAATTACGAAAACTAAAATAGAGTTTTAGTTTACATATTTATCAATTTGGGAACTAAAATAGAATAAAATGGAGGGACTAAAAATTAGTAGAAACCAAACACCCCTAAGAGGTTTACTAACACTCACCACGGAGAGGGGTGGCAATAGCATGGTGTTTCCTGTGCAAATAACTTCTTCTGCAAATAGCTTCTTCTATGATTTGCTAGATGCCATGTGTATTGACTGCACCTTAAAAAGCAAAGTCACTATCAAAGCCATTGTGATGAGCTGATCAACATATAAAACAAAACAATGGGTTATTGAAAGAACCATTTTGTCCATCCCAAAATTCTTTGGTTAAAACGAAGTTAGGGTTGACTAAATCATAGTAAAAATTATCAACATGTAGAACACTAAATTAGTATCGCTATACCAATTATAAAATAACTTTTTACAATGTACTTGTGTAGATATTTTTCGTATAAACCTGGTCAAAACTAAAACAGTTTGACTCAAACCTAGGAGTACCTATATTTTGGGACAGAGGTATGTTTTATGGTCCATCTCAATGTTGAACTTAGTAAAAGATAAAATTGGATGACTGGCATTACTGAAATACCTAAAGCACAAACAACGTTTATGCAAATTAGAAAGTAAGACTTATTCAGTTTTAAAATATCAACATTTGCATGTCTTTGTTTTTGACTCGCTCCCACATATGTGAACCGCTATATCTTTAAAGACTGTGTGCTGCAGTGCATCAAAATCCTGGATCTGCTGCCTGAAAAAAAAACAATTT
The DNA here is from genome assembly GCF_902167145.1 of Zea mays. Taxonomy (NCBI): domain Eukaryota; kingdom Viridiplantae; phylum Streptophyta; class Magnoliopsida; order Poales; family Poaceae; genus Zea; species Zea mays. The sequence goes on along the minus strand of NC_050100.1, from coordinate 225,993,566 downwards.
TCACATTGGAAGGAAGCTATTTGCAACACACTATCTGTAATTGCAACCAATTTCATTAATTTGCCTTCTATACTAGTCTACCATTGAAGTGCCAGGCCATATAAAAGGTCAAAAAAGCTTACAAATATTCAATGGTTGGTTGTCGCCGTTCATAGAGACTTCATTGTAGAAGGCACGGTCCGCCAGCCTACCAGAAAACGAACACACTTGACACCACGCGGAGGTCAGGAACGACTGCGGCTAGGGTTTCGAGAATGACGTAGGGTCGGGGCTCACCACAGACGTCGAGCAGCTGCACGGCATACCGAGTGTTGGCGTCATGTGGCGGGTTGCACCCATCGTGGTCATCGTAGAAGGCGCGGGCCACCAACCTCACCAGTCTGCTAGAAAACCAACCCACCCAATCCCGCGCGGAGGTGCCAAGCTTTCAAGAATGAAGTAGGGTCGGGGCTCACCACGACTGCCGTCGTGCCAGGAGGAGAGCGCAGAGGCCCCAACAACGAGCGTGGCGATCTCCTTGCACCGCAGGCCCACGATAGTGTCGCAACGAAGGAGATTCGTGCGAGCGGGACGGTGGAGGAAGGAGGGCGAGGTCGTTGATGGAGCGGCGGCTGTCATGGTGGGGCATCACGTGCGGGACAGGGAGGAGGGGGCACTGAGGCGAGGGCATGGAAGAAGACGTGGGATGGATACAGAGGCAGGGGCAGGGGCGGGGGCGGGGGCGGGCGGATCGTAGGCATGGCCGGGGAGGCGAGGCGAGGTGAGGTGTGGGCGGCCGATTGACTCACGCATTTGCAGGGTGGAGGCGGGTGTCTTGGTGGGGCCAGCATGTCAGTGAGAGATGGGCGGGGGCATGGCCGCGCCGGGGCGCCCACGGTCCATTCTTAATTAGTAGTAGGATAGGATTGTAGGTGTATCCCAAAACCCAATTAATCATGAGCGTATGATTATACATAAAAACACTTAAGTGAAACCACTTAAGCAAACCACTTAAAAATCACGGGATCACGATTTATTCTACATCTTTAAGTTCACTTATCATGTGAGGGTCTAGGTTGCTCTTAACCGTGAGCACGACTGACATATCAGTTTTACACTCTACAGAGTTGGTACAACTTTACCCACAAGCTGTGTATCCCTAGCCTGGGTTGTACAGACCCTTAAACATTGCTGGGGTGAATGGCTAGGGATCCACTATGAGTCTTTTACAAAATATTCTTAGTACAAAGCCACCCGCTAAGGTTTCCACGTCAGTATTGGTGACCCTCTGGGCGAGATACCTTAGCTAAGACTACCACCCCATGTTAATGTGAGCTGCCACCAAACCACTGTTGCCTACTCTTGCCCATCTTTCAGGTATGGTTGCTAGCACTAAGTCTATAAAGCTATTTACCAAAGCCAGAGCCATGATGGCGCTTGTGGTTGCACTGTTTTTCTGGGTGGTCACTCTATGTTTCATTTAATACAATACGATCTTGTTTAATCATCGGATTAACATCAATGGTATAAATTTCTTCTCCGGAACAATAATATCTTTAAAAGAGCGACATCATAATGATAAAGTCAAGCAATAGCATACTTACTAAGAACAGTATTCATCCCAGGTTAATCAAGGAATAAGGTTGGTGTTTCTATGTAATCCTATTTAGGCAAACCCATCAAATTATTCACAAATCCAAAAGTAAATCTTATTGAATGTGTTATTTGGGTACAATAAAAAATACAGAGGGAGAATACACTTGCCTTGATCAAAATCATCCTGTGGATCATCCTCAAACGTATTCAGATCCTATACCACACAGTCAGCTTCTAATAGCGTGGCACAATCGCACATACAAGGGAAAACATTCACCAGTAAATAAATATATATCATTTCACAGTTGAAGCATCCATCATATAATAAAATATACCTTTAAATAAATCATATTTATAAAAAGAAAACATCCAAATGCAAAACGTGATTTGTAACTACAATATAAATCTTAATTATATTGGTAATCCTATCATTTGCCATGACATATAATACTAATTATTTTGTTTCGATATTTCACTAGGGAAAACTTATATGGCAAACCGACTATGGACAAGCATACCATATAAATTCATTTATAAAAACCTAGGTATAACGTTAAACTAACTTTATGGCTAAATTATCTAACTAATATTTTATTCCTATTGGAAGGCATGTGAGTGACATTTTCTTTTATCTTTTATTTGCAAAACCATATTAAAATACTACAACTTCATATATATATGGCACATAACTCCTAGTTCATTAATATAATTATATTAAATTATCATTTGGACTATAGTAAACATGACAGTGGCTATTTCAACATTAACAGTGACCCTACTATTTTTAGTAAATAAGAAATATGCATATGAACATATGTCCTGATTATAAATCTAAACCACTTTAAAAGCCAAAGTAATAATTCATCCACTGTTTTTTGTACATGAAAATGTGGTATACTCTATTCATTTATTCTTTATTCCAAACAACCATCTCTTAAATAAATTTTGAATGAATATAATCAAATTAACATACACAATGTGACAGATAATAAAAACAATAGTCCATCACATACACTTGATACTAATCGCTCTACATTCTCATGATTTCGATTTCACAATATATACAGATTTAAACAACAAATTGTTGCAGAAAATCTTAAACTAAATTAAACATAGTTTTGAAAATAGAACAAAATTTGTGTCATCTTCAACCTTGCTTCACTAGTTCTTGCGTAGGGAGGTTGGCGAGTAGGGAGAGGGGTTGGTCGGCGGTCGGCAAGCAGGAGCAGAGGGTCGGCCGGGCGCTGAAGGGGGGTCGACGAGCGGTCAGCGGAGCTCCGATCGACGGTGGCGGCTCCAGCGGCGGGCAGGGCATCGCCGACGGCATGCTCCGATGAGAGAGAGAGAGGAGAAGGTGTGGGAATGGGTGAGCTCGAAGGCATGGGAACCGACTCCATGGGGCTCGATGCCGGGATTTATAGGGAGAAGGGAGAGTGGGAGAGAGCGTCGGGGAGGGAGAGGGCCGGCGGTGGCGCCATCAACGCCATAATGGCGGTGGCCATGGTGGAGGGAGAGTGGGGGGAGAGGAAGAGGAGAGAGCGGCGGTTTCCAGTCCTTGGAGGTGAGCGGTCGCGGGCGTGGAGGCGTGGGATCGAGAGCGGAAGCCGAGGGGCCGACTGTCGCGGCAGGCAGAGCGGCGACGTGGTTGCGGCTAAGTGAGTGCCCGCGCGAGCAGAGGAAGGGGAAGGGGTGAGATAGTGGGGGCCAGGGTGAGGCCCACCTGTAAGAGAGAGGGGGAGGGGAGATGAGGGGGAGGCACGACGGCTAGGCCCTTGGTGGGCTGAATTCGGCCGGCTGATTAGGGTTTCAAAAATTTTAATAAGTTATCCATTAAATATATAAAAAATATATTTTTAAATATTTCAAAAAACCATAATAAATCTACCAATAATGTTTAAAGTTAAAATATTTATTTTTAGACCAAAGTCCATACATTAATAAATTGGGTTTCGAATAGAGGGATTTTATTAATAAAAGCATCAATCAAGTATTAGCAAACAAAAATCATTCTCCCAAAATAAATGAAATCAAGCACTTGATTCATGAAAGGGAAATGGACTTAATCATTTCCTATAATCGATTTTGGTGGTTGACGTCCAACACAAACCACGTGAACTAACTAGCTTGTCTAGATATCATTAATCACAGGTGCATAAGGTTCAACACAAACCAAGAAAGAAATTCAGTTAGGGACTCAATCAAAATTAGAGCAAGACTGAGAGTGTGCTACCAAGTGGCGCACCAGACACTGTCCGGTGCACCAGGCCAGGCAGCCAGCGAACCAACCACTCTCCGGTTTCTTCTGGGCGTGCTACACTATAATTCATCGGACTGTCCGGTGTGCCACCGGACTATCTGGTGAGCCAGCGGAGCAACGGCTCCCTGCGCGCCAACGGTCGACTGCACAGATGAACAGTGATGAACAGTGTCGTGACAGAAGTTAGAGCGCAGAAGTGAGAGCTCACCGGACTGTCCGGTGCAGCAAAAAGACAAACGGCTCCAACGGTCAACTACTCCAAACCCTAACAGACGCGCTAACATGGCGCGCACCGGATAGTGAACAGTGATAGTCCGGTGCGCCACCGGACTGTCTGGTGTGCCCATCGCGAGCAGGCTTTGCCAACGGCTATGAAGTGATTGGGGGCTATAAATACCCCCAACCACCTCATTCATTGGCATCCAAGAGTTCTGAATTCAACATTCAATACAAGAGCAAAAGACTCCACTCCAGGACACGTTCAATAGATCAAAATCCTCCCCGAGTCCCAAAATCAACTCCACCACTTAGTGACTTGAGAGAGAGAGAGTTTTTGTGTTCATTTGCGCTCTTGTTGCTTGGATTGCCTTCTTTCTTTCTCATTCCAATTCTTGAGTGCTTTGTAAAGCCAAGCAAGAGACACCAAGTGTGTGGTGGTCCTTGCGGGGTATTAGTGACCCGGTTGATTAAGGAGAAGGCTCACTCGGTCTAAATGACCGTTTGAGAGAGGGAAAGGGTTGAAATAGACCCGGCCTTTGTGGCCTCCTCAATGGGGACTAGGTTCTTTGGAACCAAACCTCGGTAAAACAAATCACCGTGTCTACTCGCTTTGATTCTCGCTTGATTTGTTTGCCCTCTTTCCTCTCTCTAACGTTTCCTTGCTAGTATTGATTTGAGTTAGCTCTCATATGTCATCCACATCCTTTGAGCAACTCTTAGCAAGAGAAACAATCCTTCAGACTTGAATTTAATTCTAACGCTAACCCCTTCCTTAGTTTGTGTTTAAGTTTTATAAATTTCAGGTTTCACCTATTCACCCCCCTCTAGGCGAATTTCAATTGGTATCAGAGCTAGTCATGATCTCCCTCTTGGCGTGATCTCCAGACATCACTTCATGACCGGCGACAAGCCCGTGGGCTCAGGGAAGACTCTCTCAAGGGAGTTCGGCAACAAGTACAAGGAGGAATCCTCTTCCTCCATCAAGTCACATCGGAGGGGTGACAAGAAGAAAAAGAAGATGAAGAAGGTGGTCTACTTCGAGATCGACTCTTCAACACCCTCCACATCCGGCACCGAGTCGTCCACTACTTCTAAGCGCCATGAGCGCAAGAAGTATAGTAAGATGCCCCTACGTTATCCCCATATTTCAAAGCGCGCTCCATTACTTTCCGTACCCCTAGGCAAACCACCATATTTTGATGGTGAAGTTTATTGCATGTGGAGTGATAAAATGAGGCACCATCTAACCTCACTCCACGAAAGTATTTGGGATATTGTTGAGTTTGGAGCACAGGCACCACAGGTGGGGGACGGAGACTACGACTCAGATGAGGCCGCCCAAATTAGGCACTTTAACTCCGAAGAAACTTCTATACTCCTCGCCTCTTTATGTCGAGAGGAGTATAATAAGGTGCAAGGGTTAAAGAACGCCAAATAAATTTGGGACGTCCTCAAAACGGCACACGAAGGGGACGAGGTGACCAAGATCACGAAGCGGGAAACGATCGAGGGAGAGCTCGGTCGGTTTGTCCTCAACAAAGGAGAAGTGTCGCAAGCCATGTACAACCGGCTCAAGACCATGGTGAATCAAGTGCGCAACCTCGGGAGCACCAAATGGGATGACCATGAAATGGTCAAGGTTATTCTAAGATCCCTCATTTTTTGTAATCCTACTCAAGTACAATTAATACGTGGGGATCCTAGATACAAACAGATGTCTCTCGAGGAGGTTATTGGCAAGTTTGTGAGCTTTGAACTAATGATCAAAGACTCCAAACATACTGTCAACTTGGAGCAAGGTGTCACCTCCACACCCAAGGTGCAACCCGTTGCATTCAACACAATGGAAGAGAAGAAAGAGGAGTCTACACCAAGTAGGCTTCCAATCGACGCCTCCAAGCTCGACAATGAGGAGATAGCGCTCACCATCAAGAGTTTTCGCCAAATCCTCAAGCAAAGAAGGGGGAAGGACTACAAGCCCCACTCCAAAAGGGTGTGCTACCGGTGTGGTAAGTCTGGTCACTTTATAGCTTAATGCCCATATTCTAGTGAAAGTGACAGGGACGACAATAAGAAGGGGAAGAAGAAAATGGAGAAGAAGGGCGGTGAGGCAAACATGGGGCGGGAATGAGACTCCGACGAGAGCTCCACCGACTCCTCCTCCAACGAGGATGTCACCAACATCGCTATTGGGGGTCTGCTTCGTCGCCGAAGGTCCTATAAGAAAAAACACCTTCAAAAGATCAGCACAAAAATAACGCCGAAGCTACCTTCCAGAAAGCTTCGGCTTAACGACATGCCTTGAGACGAAGGGTTGCACCGACTTAAAGATGAAAAGACAGATCGGCCCATGATAATTTGTGTCGTGATTGTAATTAATTGTAAAGGGTATAAATGTAATTTTGACCGAGCTGTGTCCCGTGCCTATGAATAGATGAACAGTACCCCGTACTGTTCACGCTGATTTGTACTCGCTCGTGCGTCACGCTTGTACTTACACCTTCTGTCAAGCCGAAGGTACAAATGTAATTCAATATTGTTCTTATTCATTCATGATTATATAATAAGGGCATGTAAATAATGTTATGTGATTATTCATGTTATTCTCTCATGTTTCATATGCTTCTCCTTTTATCAATGTAAATTGTGATCATGAAGGTATGTCCTTCATGACCTTCGTCCGAAGATCGTTATATCCTAAGGGAAATAATGCTTCGAGGGACGAAGGGTTTTAACCTTTAACCTTTTTTCTGTGTTGCCTTGTTCTTAATTCATAGCATTTGAGAACAAGTCCCCAACATTGGCGCCCACCATGGGGTGAACTCACTTCCACTTTTGAGCTGATGGCTTCGTTCAACAACTAAGCTGAAGTACCTTCGGCTATGAAGCTGGTGCTTCCGATAACAGGCGGCTCAGGTTCAAAGTCGGCTAACAAGAAGCAGAAGAAGGAAGCACAAAGAAGAGTACAACATGTTGGGGTGCAGGGACCCTTCATCAAGTCAAAATGGTCCCACATCCCAATCACCTTCTCTCAGGAGGATCTTCAGCTCAAAGATTACCCTCACAATGATGCTATGGTCATATCTTGTGTCATCAAGGGATTTCTGGTCCATAATGTTCTGGTTGATATAGGCAGCACAACAGATATCATATTTGCTAAGGCCTTCAGACAGATGCAAGAACCAGAGGATAAGATTCATGATGCTACACACCCTCTTTGTGGCTTCGGAGGAAGGCAAATTGTAGCACTCGGCAAAATCACAATGCCAGTGACCTTCGGCTTTGTTCACAACACAAGGACTGAACATGTTATCTTTGATATTGTTGACATGGAGTACCCTTATAATGCAATCATTGGTCGAGGGACACTTAACGCTTTCAAAGCAATACTTCATCCAGCATATCTATGCATGAAGATACCTTCGGAACAAGGGCCCATTGCTGTTCATGGGAGTCAAGAAGCTGCCAGAAAGGCCGAAAGAAACTGGACAAATTCAAAAGCAATCCATAATATAGATGGAGCCGAAGCCTGTGAGCAGTATAGATACAAAAGAGAGAAGGCTGCTTCGGCGGATCAGCCGAAGCCTATGCTCCTATGTGAAGACATAGCAGGACAAAGGGTATTGCTGGGGTCTCAGCTATCTGAAGAATAAGAGAAGACTTTGCTAAGATTCTTATTTAACAACAGAGATGTCTTTGCTTGGTCAGCCAATGATCTCTATGGTGTCAACAGAGATGTCATTGAACATTCACTCAATGTGGATCCATCTTTCAGGCCAAGAAAACAAAGGCTTCGGAAAATGTCTGACGACAAAGCTGAAGGTGCTCGGAATGAAGTGAAGAGGCTTCTTAGTGCTGGTGTTATCAGAGAGGTGAAATACCCAGAATGGCTAGCCAACACTGTTATGGTGAAAAAGGCCAACGGTAAATGGAGAATATGCATTGATTTTATAGATCTTAACAAGGCTTGTCCAAAGGATGAGTTCCCATTGCTAATAATAGACTCTCTAGTAGATGCAGCAGCTTCTTCAGAGCTCATGAGTCTACTGGACTGTTACTCAGGCTACCACCAAAACTAGATGAAGAAGGAAGATGAGCCAAAGACTAGCTTCATAACCCCCAGTGGCACATATTGCTACCTTCAGATGCCTGAGGGGCTTAAAAATGCTGGAGGAAGCTTCAGTAGAATGACAGCCAGGGTCCTTCATTCTCAAATAGGCAGGAATGTGCTGACCTATGTTGATGATATCATAGTCAAAAGCACGAAGCAAGAAAATCACATTGCTGATTTGCAAGAGACATTTGCTAATTTCAGGCAAGCTGGTCTGAAATTAAATCCAGAAAAGTGTGTTTTTGGGGTGAAGAAGGGCAAGTTCCTTGGCTGTCTAGTATCAACAAAGGGAATTAAAGCCAACCCAAGCAAGATTGAAGCTATCCTTCGGATGGAGCCGCCAAGTACAAAGAAAGGGGCTCAACGACTGGCAGGTAGTGTCGGCGTTTCGAGACAGGGGGGTCCCTAAGCCGACGAGTGAGTGTGCTGCGTGCCCCAGCCCAGATAGGTCGAGCGCGTGGGCGAGCGCGGAGGGGGGAGAGGCGAGGCGGCCGGAGCCGAGCGTGAGAGAGGTGGAAGTCCCGCGGCCTTCGTGTTCGTCCCGCGCCCAGGTCAGGTGCGCTTGCAGTAGGGGGGTTACAAGCGTCCACGCGGGTGAGGGAAGCGAGCGGCCCCAAGAGAGCGCCTGTCCCGTCCTCGGTCCCGCGCGGCCAACCTTCTCTGAGAAGGCCCTGGTCCTTCCTTTTATAGTCGTAAGGAGAGGACCCAGGTGTACAATGGGGATGTAGCAGAGTGCTACGTGTCTAGCGGAGGGAGAGCTAGTGCCCTAGGTACATGCCGATGTGGCAGCCGGAGAGATCTGGGCATCCTGCTGGCGTGATGTCGTGGCTATCGGTGGTGCGGCGGAGCCTGATGGAGGGACAGCTGTTGGAGCGGTCGAGTCCCTGCTGACGTTGTCCTGCTGCCGTAAGAGAGCTGGGGGCCGCCGTCGTCATAGAGCTCGTGGAGCGCCATCATTGCCCCTCTGGCGGAGCTGGCCGGACGAGACGCCGGTCTTGTTCTCCGTGACCCGAGTCGATTCGGGGTAGGGTGATGATGACGTTTCCTGTTGACGTGGCGGTCTGTGCTCTAGGCAGGGCGACGTGGGGTTTCCTCCGAAGCCGAGGTTGAGTCTTGCCTTCAGTTGCCGTGGCCGAGCTCGAGCCAGGGGGTCGGGCGAGGCGGAAGTCGTCCGGCCGAGGCCAGGGCGGAGTCCGAGCCCTGGGGTCGGGCGAGGCGGAGTTTCGTCGTCTTCCGGGTCTTAGCCTGAGTCCGAGCCCTGGGGTCGGGCGGAGCGGAGTTCGCCGTCTTCCGGGTCTTAGCCCGAGTCCGAGCCCTGGGGTCGGGCGGAGCGGAGTTCGCCGTCTTCCGGGTCTTAGCCCGAGTCCGAGCCCTGGGGTCGGGCGGAGCGGAGTTCGCCGTCTTCCGGGTCTTAGCCCGAGTCCGAGCCCTGGGGTCGGGCGGAGCGGAGTTCGCCGTCTTCCGGGTCTTAGCCCGAGTCCGAGCCCTGGGGTCGGGCGGAGCGGAGTTCGCCGTCTTCCGGGTCCTAGCCCGAGTCCGAGCCCTGGGGTCGGGCAGAGCGGAGTTCGCCGTCTTCCGGGTCTTAGCCCGAGTCCGAGCCCTGGGGTCGGGCGGAGCGGAGTTCGCCGTCTTCCGGGTCTTAGCCCGAGTCCGAGCCCTGGGGTCGGGCGGAGCGGAGTTCGCCGTGGCGCCTTTGGCAAGGCCTAATTGCCTGTCAGACTCACTCTGTCGAGTGGCACTGCAGTCGGAGTGGCGCAGGCGGCGCTGTCCTTCTGTCAGACTGGCCAGTGGAGCGGTGGAGTGACGGCGGTCACCTCGGCTCTGCCGGGGGCGCGTGTCAGGATAGAGGTGTCAGGCCACCTTTGCGTTAAATGCCCCTGCAATTTGGTCAGTCGGTGTGGTGATTTAGTCAAGGTTGCTTCTGAGCGAAGCCAAGGCCTTGGGCAAGCCGGTGATGTGTCCGCCATAAAAAGGGGGGCCTCGGGCGAGACGGAAGTCTCTCGAGGTCGGCTGCCTTCGGCCGAGGCTAGGCTCGGGTGAAGCGCGATCGAGTCACTCGTGTGGACTGATCCCTGACTTAATCGTGCCCATCAGGCCTTTGCAGCTTTATGCTGATGGGGGTTACCAGCTGAGAATTAGGCGTCTTGAGGGTACCCCTAATTATGGTCCCCGACAGTAGCCCCCGAGCCTCGAAGGGAGTGTTCGCACTCGCTTGGAGGCTTTTGTCGCACTTTTTTGCAAGGGGACCAGCCTTTCTCGGTTGCATTTCGTTCCGGTGGGTGCGCGCGAGCGCACCCGCCGGGTGTAGCCCCCGAGGCCTCGGAGGAGTGTTTACACTCCTTCGAGGTCTTAATACTTCGCTTAACGCTTCGGCTGGTCTGGTCGTTCCCTCATGCGAACTGACCGTAGCCCGGGTGCACGGTCGGGGCCCAAGCTCTCGGGCTGGTATGTTGACGCTGTCAACGATTTGGCCGGAGCCGGTTTTTGCGAGAGCAGCCCCCGAGCCTCTGCACAGGGCGAGAGGACGATCAGGGACAGACTCGGCTTTTTACATACGCCCCTACGTCGCCTTTCCGCAAGGAGGAGGGGGGGAGTGCGCCATGTTACCCTCGATGGGCACCGAACATGGTGTCTCCGGTGAGCTGCAAGCGGGTAATCCGAGTGGACGTCCGTGCCCCGTTCGTTGGGGGTCGGCTAGGGGCCCAGAGGCACGCCCAAAAGTACCTGCGGGTGACTTGCCGGACCCGGTCCCCTGGCGACGGGGTCCGAGGGCTCGATGCCTCCCTCCGATGGGATTCCGTTACAAGATCGTTCCCGCTGGTCTCGGATATGTCCTAGGGTACCTCGGGAGCGCAGCCCGAGCCTCGGTTATGTATCGAACGTACCCCTGGTCATCCCTCGCTCGGTGTCTGAGGCGACTGTGAACCCTTCGGGGGCCAGCCTTCGAACCCCTGATCAGTAATGGGCGCGGAGCCCGAGTAGCCTGAGGCGGCCATGGAGCCCTTCGGGGGGCTGGCCTTCGAACCCCTGACCAGTAGTGGGTGTCGGGCCCACGCGATCTGAGGCGGCTGTTGAACCCTCGGGGGGCCAGCCTTCGAACCCCTGATCAGTAATGGGGGGCGCGGAGCCCGGTTCCTTCGCGGAGAAGGATCCCTCTCGGGGTATCCCCCTTCCCCGGTCCCTGTTGCAAGAGATAGAGAAAGAGGAAAACGGAAAAGGATACGAAATCAGACGACGTGGCGTACCTTTTCTGACGCGGTTATTAAGGCGAAGGTGAAGCATCGCGCGCTCCTCCCGCCAGAAGCGCCGCGTGTCCCGCCGCGGAGTTAATGCGACGGGGCGAGTGGTTGGCGGGGCGGCCGTTGCGCGCGGGTGATCCGTTCGAGGAACGGGTCACGGGTGCACCGTCTTCATGCCGTGAGAGGAGGCTCTCTTGCTGTCTCAGGATGGGACGTGAGCCTGGCTGACGACGTGACCGCTGCGCCCGCCCGCCTGCCACCGCTATTACTGCCGGCCCACTTTCGGTCGCTTTGACCGACGCGCCAGTCTGGCGCTGTTGGGTCGCCTCGAGTCGTGGCATAGGCTTCGCAACCGAAGAGGCGCGACGGTGGCACAAGTGGCGGTGCGGTTGCTTGTATGCAGCAACTGGCGTGCCAGTTGCTCGACGCGTGGGCCTGGGCCCCAGGCTGGCGTGTCAGAAGTTGGAGAAGCGCGTCCATCTGGCGCGGTTGCATGCCGCCTGCATGGCTGCTCGCCCCTTCTGCCCGTTGGTCTGGGCGGAAATGGGGGGTCGCCTGTAACCGCTGGACGGTCGTGCGCACCATGCGCGGCGGTTTGGCTTCTTCTGCCCTGAGCCGGCTTGCATGACATGCGGGACCCAGCCCCCGAGTCGCAGGGGAGGGCCTTGGAGCGTGTTGGAGAAGACTCGGCCCGCGGCGCCTGGGGGCGCACGTAGGGGGAGTTGCCTTTAAAAGGAGGGAGGCTCCTTTCGTAAGGCGACCATGTCTTCTTCCTCCCTTAAGCGCCGGGTCTTCTCGTCTTCCAAGCCCCCGGATGGGGGATATCCGCCGCCTTTCCGCCTCCTCGTTGGAGGAACGCAACTCCATGGGAGTTGGTACCTCTCAGCCATCGTTCGGCTTCAAGGATTTTCATCAGCCGGCCCGGCCGTACCCCCATGCCAACGATCACCCAGGATGGTGACCGCCGGTTTCTAGGTGGGGAAGAGCAAGCCAGGCTGCAATCTTGGTCCCACCCTCAGCTTCAAGGATGTTCATCATCCCCGCTGGGGCGGGAGTCATGCCGAGCCGGCGCTCTACCTTCCGCGCGGGTCCGCGGGTCGCCCCTTCCCACGGCGTTTGGGGGTGGAGGCGCTCGCTGGCCCTGCGGACGGCGCGGACTTCGATAACGAGGGGCTGAACGACGGCGGGCGTCGTCACCTCCAGAGTGTCGGAGTTGTCGGCCGGGCTTCCGGCGGCCCCTCCTGCCGGAGGGTGGGCGCCGCAGCGCGTGCATAGGAGGACCACCCAGGATTCCGCGCGCCTTTAGGGCGGCGTTCGTGTTCTGGGGTGGTCCTGCTTTTGCACTGGGACGGCGGCCTTGTGCAGTGGCCGGCGCCCCCACTCGTCCGGGAGGATTTGAGTGGGGATCTGCCGGGGGGCTGGTGCCCCCTGCCATCGGCGCCGGTGCGGAGGCGGCTCGAGAAGTCCTCGTCACCGACGGGATCACTGCCACCGCCCGCGCCCCGGGCCACCGCGCCGGCGTGCTTGTCCTCGCCCCTCGAGCGTCGGCGGGGGCAGGGACAAGACCGCAGCAGCGCCGACCCACTGTTGCCGCAGTCAGGACGGGCGGCGGCGAGCCAGCCATCGGTCTTCTGTGGCCCCGCAGGCCTTCCCCATGGAGTGGGGTCGTTCGTACCTGCGGAGGGGGGAACCGGAGTTCCGTTGGTAGTGGCATCTCGTATGCCAGTGAGTTCGTTCATTGTGGCTGTCGAGGCCTGAACGTGTATGTAATTTTGGCACGGAGCCGTGTTTTTTCCTCATTTCCGAGCACTAAGTCTCGCCTGTTTTATTATCTGAACCGCTTTACCAAGCATGAGTTGCCCCGTGTCAGGGTGACGGGTGAGGTATCCGTATCCCGGAGGCGTAGGAATCCCTCGGCCCGTTCGGCCTTGTTACGTGAGGCTCTTCTAGCTTAGTTGAAGGGACCCCTCGGCCGCCCTTTGGTGGATCGAGGCCGGGGGTAGCGATATCAGTATGAACAGAGGCGGAGTTGGCTCGAGAATGGGGAACCTGGTCGGCCGGAGCCTAGCCGTGTCGCCCGTCAGCGGTGCCGACGCCCAAGTCGGTCAGTCGAGGCCTCGGATCGGGCTAGCGCCCTTGGAAGCCGGTTGCCCGAGGCCCCAGGGGTAACCGGTTGAGCCGCCTGCTCGGGCCGGATTCCTGGAGGAGCCCCTGGACCTCGGCGCCGCCCGAGGCTGGGTCGGGCTTTGCTGTAGACGTCGTCGATGCCGAGGGTGCTACGGCTCCCCTCGGCGTGAAGACCCGAGCCTGCAGAATCAGATCGTCTTGTAGCGTGTGTTTTCTGCGGCCGCCGAGGCCAGAAGAACACGCCCTCGCCGCGCTTGCGAAGCTGCGTCCTTTTTTCCTCTTGTTTCGAGCATCTGGACTCTGTCGGTAATAGGGATGTTTGTGTGAGCGAGAGTTGCTTTTCGCGGAAGGGACGAGTGAGGTATCCGTATCCCAGAGGCGTGGGAATCCCTCGGCTCGGTCGGCCTTGCCGCTTACGCGTACTTTCACCCGTCCATGAGGCCCTGTCCCCGATTTAGTCGAGAAAGCTTGAAGGACTGCTTCGGCAGGAGAGCTTCCGAACGTGATGACTCGTTTGGTCCACGGAGTCGCTTTATCCGAGCGCAAGTTACTTATCGCAGAAGGGGACGAGTGAGGTATCCGTATCCCGGAGGCGTAGGAGTCCCTCGGCTCGGTCAGCCTTGGCTGCTTACGTGTACCTCGTCGTTTCCAGGATCCGCTTTCCAAAGTAGTCAAGAAGCACGGAAGAAATCCTGCTAAAAAGAGGTCCTTTTTCGAGGAAAAAATTCGACGCAGAGGGGGTCTCCCCCCTTTTAGCCCCCGAGGGAGGGTCGGGCTTTGCCGAGGCTAGGCCGACCCTTCCTTGACAACTAAACTTTGCGTAGGTGCGAGGTATGTGAACAACTTGAAAACATCTTAAGGGTAGAAGCGACGTAGCTGTTTGATGTTCCAAGCGTTGCCGTAGATCTCGCCTTGATTGTTGGCCAGCTTGTATGTTCCGGGCTTCAGAACTTTGGCGATGACGAACGGCCCTTCCCAGGGGGGCGTGAGCTTGTGCCTCCCTCGGGCGTCTTGTCGCAGCCGAAGCACCAGGTCGCCCACCTGGAGTTCTCGGGACCGGACCCCTCGGGCGTGGTAACGTCGCAGGGACTGTTGGTACCGCGCCGAGTGTAGTAAGGCCCTGTCCCGAGCTTCCTCCAACTGGTCCAGCGATTCCTCTCGGCTGGCTTGGTTGCTTTGCTCGGTGTAGGCCCTCGCCCTTGGGGAGCCGTATTCCAGGTCAGTGGGCAGGATAGCTTCAGCCCCGTAGACCAGGAAAAACGGCGTGAAGCCCGTGGCACGACTCGGCGTCGTCCTTAGGCTCCAGACCACCGAGGGGAGTTCCTTCATCCATCGCCTGCCGAACTGGTTGAGGTCGTTGTAGATCCGAGGCTTGAGCCCTTGTAGAATCATGCCGTTGGCACGCTCTACTTGCCCATTCGACATGGGATGAGCCACGGCGGCCCAGTCCACCCGGATATGGTGATCCTCGCAAAAATCCAAGAATTTTTTGCCGGTGAACTGGGTGCCATTGTCGGTGATGATGGAGTTCGGGACCCCGAAGCGATGGATGATGTTGGTGAAGAATGCCACCGCCTGCTCGGACCTGATGCTGTTCAGAGGTCGGACCTCGATCCACTTGGAGAATTTGTCGATGGCGACCAGCTGGTGCGTGTAGCCCCCGGGCGCCTTTTGCAAGGGACCGACGAGGTCCAGACCCCATACAGCGAAGGGCCAGGTGATGGGTATTGTCTGCAGAGCCTGAGCGGGCAGGTGTGTCCGCTTCGCATAGAATTGGCACCCTTCGCAGGTGCGGACAATTCTAGTGGCGTCAGCCACCGCCGTTGGCCAGTAGAAGCCTTGCCGGAAAGCATTTCCAACAAGGGCTCGGGGTGCTGCGTGGTGGCCGCAAGCCCCCGAGTGTACTTCTTGCAGCAGTTCCCGACCTTCGGCGATGGAGATGCATCGCTGGAGGATGCCCGAGGAGCTGCGATGGTAGAGCTCCTCTTCGTCGCCCAGCAAGACGAATGACTTGGCGCGTCGCGCTACCCGCCGAGCCTCGACTTGGTCGAGGGGTAGCTCTCCTTGACGGAGATATTGCAGGTACGGGGCCTGCCAATCCTGGTCTGGCGTGGCCCCGCTCTGCCCTTCCTCGACGTTCAATGCCCCGCCCTCGGGGGCCGAGAGTACCTCGGGCTGGGCCGAGGGTACCTCGGGCTGAGCCGAGGGTACCTCGGGCTGAGCCGAGGGTACCTCGGGCTGAGCCGAGGATACCTCGGGCTCGGGC
The DNA here is from genome assembly GCF_902167145.1 of Zea mays. Taxonomy (NCBI): domain Eukaryota; kingdom Viridiplantae; phylum Streptophyta; class Magnoliopsida; order Poales; family Poaceae; genus Zea; species Zea mays. The sequence goes on along the minus strand of NC_050100.1, from coordinate 225,977,772 downwards.
GCGTCGTCGAGCTTGACGGAGGGTTGATGCAGATCCCGGGAGAAGACGTCCGGGGGGACTGTCGTTCGCCCCGAGGCTATCTTCGCCAGCTCGTCTGCGGTTTCGTTGTAGCGCCGAGCGATATGGTTGAGCTCGAGCCCGAAGAACTTGTCTTCCAGGCGCCGAACCTCGTCGCAGTAGGCCTCCATCTTCGGGTCGCGGCAGTGGGAGTTCTTCATGACTTGGTCGATGACGAGCTGCGAATCACCGCGGGCGTCGAGGCGTCTGACCCCTAGCTCGATGGCGATCCGCAATCCGTTGACCAGAGCTTCGTACTCGGCCACATTGTTGGACGCCGGGAAGTGGAGGCGCAGCACGTAGCGCAAGTGCTTTCCGAGGGGCGAGATGAAGAGCAGGCCCGCACCGGCCCCCGTCTTCATCAGCGACCCGTCGAAAAACATAGTCCAGAGCTCCGGTTGGATCGGAGTCGTTGGTAGTTGGGTGTCGACCCATTCAGCCACGAAATCCGCCAACACTTGGGACTTGATGGCCTTCCGAGGGGCGAACGAGATCGTTTCGCCCATGATCTCCACTGCCCACTTTGCGATCCTGCCCGAGGCCTCTCGGCACTGGATGATCTCCCCCAGGGGGAAGGATGACACCACAGTCACCGGATGGGACTCGAAGTAGTGTCGTAGCTTCCGCCTCGTCAGGATCACAGCATACAGCAGCTTTTGAACTTGTGGGTAGCGGATCTTAGTCTCGGACAGCACTTCGCTGATGAAGTAAACCGGCCTCTGAACGGGCAATGTATGCCCTTCCTCCTGCCTTTCGACCACAATCGCGGCGCTAACCACCTGAGTGGTCGCGGCGACGTAGACCAAGAGGGTTTCTCCGTCCGCCGGCGGCACCAAGACTGGCGCCTTTGTAAGGAGCGCCTTTAGGTTGCCGAGGGCTTCCTCGGCCTCAGGGGTCCAAACGAAACACTCGGCTTTCCTTAAAAGGCGGTACAGGGGCAGACCTCTTTCGCCGAGGCGTGAGATGAAGCGGCTCAGGGCCGCGAGGCATCCCATGACCCTCTGTACCCCTTTTAAGTCCTTGATGGGCCCCATGCTGGTGATGGCCGCGATCTTCTCCTGGTTGGCCTCGATGCCTCGCTCAGAGACGATGAACCCTAGGAGCATGCCTCGGGGCACCCCGAAGACACACTTCTCAGGATTAAGCTTGACTCCTTTCGCCTTGAGACACCGGAATGTCACTTCAAGGTCGGAGAGGAGGTTGGGAGCCTTCCGTGTCTTGACTACGATGTCATCGACGTAGGCCTCGACTGTGCGACCGATGTGTTCGCCGAACACATGGTTCATGCACCGCTGGTACGTCGCGCCTGCATTCCTCAGGCCGAACGGCATGGTGACGTAGCAGTACATGCCGAACGGCGTGATGAAAGAAGTCGCGAGCTGGTCGGACTCTTTCATCCAGATCTGGTGATACCCCGAGTAGGCATCGAGGAAGGACAGGGTTTCGCACCCAGCAGTGGAATCCACGATTTGGTCGATGCGAGGCAGAGGGTAGGGAACCTTCGGACATGCTTTGTTGAGACCAGTGTAGTCTACACACATCCGCCATTTCCCCCCTTTCTTCCTCACAAGCACAGGGTTGGCAAGCCATTCGGGATGGAATACCTCTTTGATGAACCCTGCCGCCATTAGCTTGTGGATCTCTTCGCCAATCGCTCTGTGCTTCTCCTCGTCGAATCGGCGCAGAGGCTGTCTGACGGGTCGGGCTCCGGCCCGAATATCCAGCGAGTGCTCGGCGACATCCCTCGGTATGCCGGGCATGTCCGAGGGACTCCACGCAAAGACGTCGGCGTTTGCGCGGAGAAAGTCGACGAGCACTGCTTCCTATTTGGGGTCGAGCCCGGAACCGATCCGGATCTGCTTGGTGGTGTCGCCGCTGGGGTCGAGGGGGACGGCCTTGACCGTCTCCGCTGGCTCGAAGTTGCCGGCATGGCGCTTCACGTCTGGGACCTCCTTGGAGAGGTTCTCCAGGTCGGCGATGAGGGCCTCGGACTCGGCGAGGGCCTCGGCGTACTCCACGCACTCCACGTCGCATTCGAACGCGTGTTTGTATGTGGGGCCGACGGTGATGACCCCGTTGGGGCCCGGCATCTTGAGCTTCAGGTAGGTGTAGTTGGGGACGGCCATGAACTTCGCGTAGCATGGCCTCCCTAACACGGCGTGGTAGGTTCCTCGGAACCCGACCACTTCGAACGTCAGGGTCTCCCTTCGGAAGTTGGAGGGTGTCCCGAAGCAGACTGGGAGGTCGAGTCGCCCGAGGGGCTGGACGCGCTTCCCAGGGATGATCCCGTGGAAGGGCGCAGCGCCTGCTCGGACGGTGGACGGATCGACGCGCAGGAGCTTGAGGGTCTCGGCGTAGATGATGTTGAGGCAGCTGCCCCCGTCCATCAGGACCTTGGTGAGCCTGACATCGCCGACAACGGGGTCGACGACGAGCGGGTATTTCCCCGGGCTCGGCACATGGTCGGGGTGGTCGGCTCGGTCGAAAGTGATGGGCTTGTCGGACCAGTCTAGGTAGACTGGCGCCGCCACCTTCACCGAGCAGACCTCCCGGCGCTCTTGCTTGCGGTGCCGAGCCGAGGCATTCGCCGCATGCCCTCCGTAGATCATGAAGCAGTCGCGGACCTCGGGGAATTCTCCTGCTTGGTGATCTTCGTTCTTGTCGTCGTCGCGGGCCCTGCCACCCTCGGCGGGTGGCCCGGCCCTGTGGAAATGACGCCGAAGCATAACACACTCCTCGAGGGTGTGCTTGACGGGCCCCTGATGGTAGGGGCACGGCTCCTTGAGCATCTTGTCGAAGAGGTTTGCACCTCCGGGGGGCTTCCGAGGGTTCTTATACTCGGCGGCGGCGACAAGGTCCGCGTCTGCGGCGTCGCGTTTCGATTGCGACTTCTTCTTGCCTTTCTTCTTGGCGCCGCGCGGAGCAGACGTCTCGGGAGCTTCTTCCGACGGGCGGCCCTGGGGCTGCTTGTCCTTTCGGAAGATAGCCTCGACCGCCTCCTGGCCGGAGGCGAACTTGGTGGCGATGTCCATCAGCTCGCTCGCCCTGGTGGGGGTTTTGCGACCCAGCTTGCTCACAAGGTCGCGGCAAGTGGTGCCGGCGAGGAACGCGCCGATGACATCCGAGTCGGTGATGTTGGGCAGCTCGGTGCGCTGCTTCGAGAATCGCCGGATGTAGTCCCGGAGCGACTCCCCCGGCTGTTGCCGGCAGCTTCGAAGGTCCCAGGAATTCCCGGGGCGCACGTATGTGCCCTGGAAATTGCCAGCGAAGGCTTGGACCAAGTCGTCCCAGTTGGAAATCTGCCCCGGAGGCAGGTGCTCCAACCAGGCACGAGCAGTGTCGGAGAGGAACAGGGGGAGGTTGCGGATGATGAGGTTGTCGTCGTCCGTTCCACCCAGTTGGCAGGCAAGGCGGTAGTCCGCGAGCCACAGCTCCGGTCTCGTTTCCCCCGAGTACTTTACGATAGTAGTCGGGGGTCGGAACCGGGTCGGGAATGGCGCCCGTCGGATGGCCCGACTGAAAGCCTGCGGACCGGGTGGTTCGGGCGAAGGACTCCGATCCTCCCCGCTGTCGTAACGTCCCCCACGCCTGGGGTGATAGCCTCGGCGCACCCTTTCGTCGAGGTGAGCCCGACGGTCGCGTCGATGGTGCTCATTGCCGAGGTGGCCCGGGGCCGCAGGCGCGGTGTTGCGCGTGCGCCCGGTGTAGACCGAGGCTTCCCGCATGAATCGGGAAGTCGCGGCATGAGGTTCCGAGGGATATCCTTGCCTTCGGGATGCAGTGCTCTCGGCCCGCCGGGCCGCGGCGCCTTCCAGGAGATTCTTGAGTTCTCCCTGGATCCGCCGACCCTCGGTGGTTGACGGCTCCGGCATCGCGCGGATGAGCATTGCTGCGGTTGCCAGGTTCTGACCGACCCCGCTGGATGCGGGCGGCGGCCTGATCCTGACGTCGTTGGCGACGCGGTGCTGGAGACCTTGGGGCAGATGACGTATTTCTCCGGCCAGGGGTTGGCCCACCCATGCCTGTCCGACGTCCCGACGGATCGGCTCAAGCGCTCCCGTTCCCTCGTTGAGCCTGGCCTGCGCCTCGCGGACTTGCTCGAGTTGTGGGTCGTAACCCCCCGCCGGAGCGGGGACCACAGCTAGCTCCCGTGGGATGTCGGCGCGAGGCACCGGCCTAGGGAGATCACCATCCTCCGGCATGCCAAGATGGTTGCCTTCGGTGGGATTCCCTAGCTCGATGTGGAAACATTCGCGGCTTGGGCCGCAGCTCTCGTCGCCAAGGCTGCGGCTTGCATCGGAACAGCCGGACAGACAGTAGTCACATGCGGCCATGAAGTCCCGCACGGCACTGGGGTTGCCAAGTCCGGAGAAATCCCAACCGATGCTGGGATCGTCATCTTCCTCGGACCCAGAGGGCCCGTAGGTCGAGACGTCCGTCAGTCGGTCCCAAGGCGATCGCATACAGAACCTCAGTGGGGTTGCACTCGCCTCAATGAGAGCGCCCGCCAAATCGAGGTCGTTTGGCGGGTGGAGGCCGAGTCGAAATGACGCAAGATGGGAGTTAGTCGTTACCTTTTGGTCGACGGGGAGCGACGTAGTCACATCGGGGACTGGTTGCGCCGTCATCTCTGGTTCGAGGGCGACGTCCTGCAGGCTTTCCGCGAGCGCGCCGGCGTCGTCTTCTTGCTCGGGGTCATCGTGCCGCGGGGGGACGGCGCTTGCCTCCGTCTTGAACGCGAGGTCGATGTCCGGCGTGCCTTCCGTCGGGGCGTCGGGGGCGTCGATTCGCTCGACGGCCGGCGAAGCGTGGCCTCCCGTCTGGCCTTGACGGCCCCGCCTCCTCCTCCGTTGGCGGGGGAGAGAACGGAGCGAGCCCGAATGTTGCTTTTCCACCACGCGGGGTAGACGTCGTCGATTCCGCCGCCGGCGGGCGGGTTGTCGGCCGCCATTGTCGTGGTCGCACGGCGGTGGAAGAAGTATCATGTCGTTGCTGCCGTCGAAGGACATGAACTCGAGAGCCCCGAAACGAAGCACCGTCCCGGGCCGGAGAGGTTGCTGGAGACTGCCCATCTAGAGCTTGACGGGGAGCTATTCGTCAGCACGTAGCAGGCCCCTACCTGGCGCGCCAACTGTCGGCGTTTCGAGACAGGGGGGTCCCTAAGCCGACGAGTGAGTGTGCTGCGTGCCCCAGCCCAGATGGGTCGAGCGCGTGGGCGAGCGCGGAGGGGGGAGAGGCGAGGCGGCCGGAGCCGAGCGTGAGAGAGGTGGAAGTCCCGCGGCCTTCGTGTTCGTCCCGCGCCCAGGTCAGGTGCGCTTGCAGTAGGGGGGTTACAAGCGTCCACGCGGGTGAGGGAAGCGAGCGGCCCCAAGAGAGCGCCTGTCCCGTCCTCGGTCCCGCGCGGCCAACCTTCTCTGAGAAGGCCCTGGTCCTTCCTTTTATAGTCGTAAGGAGAGGACCCAGGTGTACAATGGGGATGTAGCAGAGTGCTACGTGTCTAGCGGAGGGAGAGCTAGTGCCCTAGGTACATGCCGATGTGGCAGCCGGAGAGATCTGGGCATCCTGCTGGCGTGATGTCGTGGCTATCGGTGGTGCGGCGGAGCCTGATGGAGGGACAGCTGTTGGAGCGGTCGAGTCCCTGCTGACGTTGTCCTGCTGCCGTAAGAGAGCTGGGGGCCGCCGTCGTCATAGAGCTCGTGGAGCGCCATCATTGCCCCTCTGGCGGAGCTGGCCGGACGAGACGCCGGTCTTGTTCTCCGTGACCCGAGTCGATTCGGGGTAGGGTGATGATGACGTTTCCTGTTGACGTGGCGGTCTGTGCTCTAGGCAGGGCGACGTGGGGTTTCCTCCGAAGCCGAGGTTGAGTCTTGCCTTCAGTTGCCGTGGCCGAGCCCGAGCCAGGGGGTCGGGCGAGGCGGAAGTCGTCCGGCCGAGGCCAGGGCGGAGTCCGAGCCCTGGGGTCGGGCGAGGCGGAGTTTCGTCGTCTTCCGGGTCTTAGCCTGAGTCCGAGCCCTGGGGTCGGGCGGAGCGGAGTTCGCCGTCTTCCGGGTCTTAGCCCGAGTCCGAGCCCTGGGGTCGGGCGGAGCGGAGTTCGCCGTCTTCCGGGTCTTAGCCCGAGTCCGAGCCCTGGGGTCGGGCGGAGCGGAGTTCGCCGTCTTCCGGGTCTTAGCCCGAGTCCGAGCCCTGGGGTCGGGCGGAGCGGAGTTCGCCGTCTTCCGGGTCTTAGCCCGAGTCCGAGCCCTGGGGTCGGGCGGAGCGGAGTTCGCCGTCTTCCGGGTCCTAGCCCGAGTCCGAGCCCTGGGGTCGGGCGGAGCGGAGTTCGCCGTCTTCCGGGTCTTAGCCCGAGTCCGAGCCCTGGGGTCGGGCGGAGCGGAGTTCGCCGTCTTCCGGGTCTTAGCCCGAGTCCGAGCCCTGGGGTCGGGCGGAGCGGAGTTCGCCGTGGCGCCTTTGGCAAGGCCTAATTGCCTGTCAGACTCACTCTGTCGAGTGGCACTGCAGTCGGAGTGGTGCAGGCGGCGCTGTCCTTCTGTCAGACTGGCCAGTGGAGCGGTGGAGTGACGGCGGTCACCTCGGCTCTGCCGGGGGCGCGTGTCAGGATAGAGGTGTCAGGCCACCTTTGCGTTAAATGCCCCTGCAATTTGGTCAGTCGGTGTGGTGATTTAGTCAAGGTTGCTTCTGAGCGAAGCCAAGGCCTTGGGCAAGCCGGTGATGTGCCCGCCATAAAAAGGGGGGCCTCGGGCGAGACGGAAGTCTCTCGAGGTCGGCTGCCTTCGGCCGAGGCTAGGCTCGGGTGAAGCGCGATCGAGTCACTCGTGTGGACTGATCCCTGACTTAATCGTGCCCATCAGGCCTTTGCAGCTTTATGCTGATGGGGGTTACCAGCTGAGAATTAGGCGTCTTGAGGGTACCCCTAATTATGGTCCCCGACAGGTAGATTAGCATCCTTAAATAGATTCATATCCAGATCAACAGAAAGAAATCTGCCATTCTTTGAAATACTGAAGTCAGCCGAAGTTTTTCAATGGGGTCTAGCTCAGTAGAAAGCCTTCGAAGAGTTGAAGCAATACTTGATTGATTTAACAACACTAACTCCACCTTCTCCAGAGGCTCTATTGCTCTTATATGTGGCAGCTTCGCACTCTGCAGTGAGTGCGGTGCTCGTACAGGAGAAGCTAGGGTCAAGTCAAAAAGCAAGCTCCAGTGTACTTCGTCTCCAAAGTTTTAAGTTTGTCAAAGAAAAATTATACAGAGCTGGAGAAGGTGTTGTATGTTGTGTTAACGGCCACCAGGAAGCTTCGACATTATTTTCAAGCATATCGCATAATAGTTCCTTCGTCACAGCCTCTGAAGAACATAATGAGGAACATAGAAGCTACTGGAAGGATTGGAAAATGGGCTGTAGAACTTAATGAATTCACCATTGACTATGTGCATAGATCCTCAATTCAGTCCCAGGCGCTGGCAGACTTCATCGCTGATTGGACGCCAGGAGCTCAGGAAGAAGAAATAAACAAAAACGCCGAAGCTTGGATGGTGTTTTGCGATGGTTCCTGGAGAACCTTCGGTGCAGGAGCGGCTGCTGTCCTAGTTGCGCCTTCGAAAGTCAAAACATGTTATGCAACAAGGCTTCACTTCAGTTGCACAAATAATATTGCCGAATACAAAGCACTTCTGTTGGGGCTTTAGAAGTTAAGGGCAATGGGAATAAGAAGGGCCATCCTAAAAACTGATTCTCAAGTCATTTCTGGCCATGTAGACAAAAGTAGCAAGGCTAGAGACCCGAAGCTTGAAAAATACCTGGATACAGTTCGAAGGTTGGAGGCTTCTTTCGAAGGTTTTTCTGTCAAGAATATTCCAAGAGGCGAAAATGAGCATGCAGATCTGCTAGCCAAATCAGCGGCTCAGGGGCTCCCTCTACCTTCAGAAGTATTTTTTGAAACGATAAAGGCACCTTCGGTTGAACTCATGGAGAGAGCAGTGCTTGTTATTTCTCCAGTACATAGTGAAGATTGAAGGACTGAAATTATATCTTTCCTCCAAGGTGATTGTCTTTCGGATGACGAAGCTTACAATAAGATAATTGAAGCAAGGACGAGACCGTATGTGATGATAGAAGGGGAATTATATAAACATGGAGTTTGTTCTCCACTTCTCAGGTTTTTATCAAGAGCTGAAGGTATTGAATTAATGAAGGAGATACAAGCAGGTCTGTGTGGATCTCATATTGGGTCTAGGCCCTTGCTGGGAAAAGTGTTTAGACAAAGATTTTATTGGCCGAAGGCAGCTTCGGATGCAACAGAGCTAGTTCAAAAATGCGAAAATTGTCAAAAATGTGCAAGAGACCAGAAACAACCTTCATCTCTCACTCAGCTAATACAACCCACCTGGCCGTTGCAAAGATGGGGTCTGGATTTGTTAGGCCCACTTCCACCAGCGCAAGGCAATTTGAGATATGTTGTGGTGGCTATAGAATATTTTTCTAAATGGATTGAAGCGAAGCCTTTGGCTACAATAACTTCGGTTATAGTCTAGAAATTCTTCTGGCAAAATATTGTTTGTCGCTTCGGCGTGCCAAAGGCTATAACTGTGGACAATGGAACACAGTTTGATGCCAAAACTTTCAAGGATTTCTATGATTAGATTGGCACGAAGATTCATTTTGCATCAGTTAGGCATCCGGAGTCAAACAGGTTGGTCGAAAGAGCAAATGACATTATAATGACGGGAATAATGAAGCTAATCTTCAATCAGCCTAGAAGAAAGTGGCCAGATGAGTTGATTAAAGTGGTATGGAGCCACAATACAACCATATCAAGATCAACAGGTTTTACACCGTTCAAATTATTATTTGGTGACGAAGCTATAACCCCAGAAGAAGCTAAAGCGGGGTCAATAAGAACAACATCTTCGGCAGAAGACGAAGCTAATTAACACGTAGCAAAAGATACTATAGAAGGGACCAGACTTCAGGCTGTGGAGAATATCAATAAATATCAAGCCGAAACAATAAAATAGCGTGACAGAAAAGTACAGTTGAAAAATATTAAGCCAGGGCATTTGGTGCTTCGGAGAGTGGCCAACCCAGACACAGTAGGCAAACTACAGCTGAAGTGGGAAGGACCTTTTCTGGTGGTATTTTCGTCAAGTCCCGGTTCTTACAGATTGAAGGATATGGACGGCAACGACATTCCTAGATCTTGGAATGTGGATGAGCTTCGACGATATTATGTGTAATCTGATGTAATCTTTTTTCATTTTCTCCTATGACACTGTTTTCCTTTCCAAAGGGGGAGAAAGGTTTTTAATGGAGCCATAGCTTGTAATTTTTCCTTTCTTATTTAGCTCCACGAGAGCCAAATCCCCCAAAAGAATGTAAAATGTAAAATTTGAGCATACACCATCAAGTGCAGAAAAGAAAAAAAATCAGGGAGAAGCTCAAAAGTCGTCCCCAAGGGGATGCAGGGCACGACGAAGCTACAAAAAGTCATTCCTAAGGGAGCGCAACGTAAGTTTTTTGCTCAAAAGTCGTTCCTAAGGGAATGCAAAGCCAAATACCGCCGAAATATAAGGCGAAGAAGTTCAAAAGTTGTTCCTAAGGGGATGCAGAACTTATACCGCCGAAATAGAAGGCAGAGAAGTTCAAAAGTCATTCCTAAGGGGGATGCAGAACTTACACCGAAAAATAAGCGGTGAACACCGAAAAATAAACGGTGAAGAAGACTCCAAAGTCGTTCCTAAGGGGATGCAGAGTCTGGGTGTGGCTTCGTAAGCATGTGTTTGGACATTCATTTGCACATTACATCACATCATTCATTGCATTCATACACATTCATTTAGACATTCGTAGGATCATCATCATCATATCATATACAGACAGTTTCTTCGGCTCTAATGACAAAGCTTCGATGAGTACAAAAGAAGCAAATTTATGCTTCGTTGTGTACGAAAAGAAGGGAAGGTGTTTTCGCCTTTGGCTCAAAAAATACAAGTTTCGTCCACATCAAAGCAATTCATACACGAATGAAAAAGGTAAAAATATATTACAAGGTATGGACAAGTTTACAAAGCAGTGTTTGATTCCTAAATTACAATATCTTTTACAAATTAATTCAAAATTTCTCTAGAGCTTTTTGCAGCAGCTTCATCAATACTCGTCAAGCTTCGGATCATTGATCTTCGGCTTCGTCATCCTGTACATAACAAAGCGGTATAATGTAAATAGAAATCTCAGGAAAAGGTAAGCAACAGGTACAAGTTTAGTACCGGCTTGAGATGACTTCGAGCTTCGTCACCAGCTAAATTCCGCCCACCCTTTGTCCAAATTTGAGTTATGAATCTATTTCCAATGCTTTGGGCCAGACTGGGGATGTCAGTTAGATCCGCTGGTGACAGGATGAAGTTTGGCCTGTTCACGATCTTCCCATGCGTGCAACCAGTCTTCATGAAAGCAACAGTTGTGCCACGAGAAGCTAGCAGGGCACAGAAGTCACCGTGCCTAGCTATAACTTCGTCAAGCGCATCAACTTCGCCCTCAATGTGTTCGAAGGTGCCTGACAGGTCTTCAACCGAAGGTTCAAAATTTTCAGAACTGGCTCCAACTGAGTTGAAGACCTGCTTCAGCCGTTGCACGCACCGGTTGCCGAAGTTTAGACATTTATCTTGAAGCTCTTTCAAGGATTTTTGTAAATTCGAACTCTTTTCGACTTCGACTTTAAGCTTCGTATCGAAATTCTTCTTTTCTTGCTCGAAGCTTTTTGATTTCAGGAGGAGTTCACTGTTTAATCTGGTAATTTCGGCTTGGGCTTCTGCTAGTGAACCCTCCATTGTTTGAAGAACAAAATCTTTCTTTTCAAGATCAGCTTCATGATCTTTGATTTTGCTCTCTAAGCCTTCAATTATAACCTCATTTTTCTTATCTTCGAGGTCCTGTTGCATCCTTAAGGCTTTACTTAGTAGCATACTCTATGCAAAAGCAACATTCATCAGAAATCACCTTCATCGTAAAACAGTAAAAAGCTGAGGGAAAAGTTTTACCTTGAAATTAGAATAGAATAAACTACCGACGATATGCTGTCGTCGGTAGCGACTGATGTCAGCTTCAAGCTTCGGGAAACCAACACTCTTCGACAGAGTGCTGATAACCTTCGCTCCAGTCCGATCTCGAATACATCCTAAGCTTTCTTCGTTAATTCCGCCGAAGAGCATCGCTCCTGGCTGGTAGCCACATGATATAGCATACTCCTGCAGCTCCTCTTTCTCAGCCTTAGATAACTCTTGACCAATTATATTTTGAAAATTGAAGCCCTTTTCCTCCGAAATATCTTTGGCGATCTCCTTCCCTTTTTCAGGCACTGTGGTCAGGGTTTCTTCGGCAGCTGCATCACTTTCTTCCGCGGCCATATCTAAGAGCATTTTATCAATATCAGATAATGTGCTCTTTAGATTGGTTTCTTCAGCAGTTGTAGCTTCGACAGTAGCAGCTTCAGTAGGAGCAGCTTCGACAGAAGCAGCAACTTCGACATCTGGTGTTATTTTTGGCGCTGAGGCCGGCAGTGGCATTTCTTCAATAGCTTGCATTACAGTAATAATCCTTCACCTTTTTGGCCCAGCAGACTTCTTGGCTGCCGAAGGTTCCTCCTTCTATAAAAGCTTCGTCAGTTGCGGCCCCAGTGGACTTAGCTTGATAGGTAAGGATTCAGTCATTATCTTTAGAATTTCTTCTACATCAGCAGCAGAAGGTATTGAAGGAGGTTCTTCCTCTGTCTCAGCTGTTTTTGGCTTCGGAGCTGCAGCTTTTCTCTTCTTCGAAGCAGCCACCTTCGGCTCAGGGCTGGATTTTCTCTTTTTCAGAGCTTCTTCATCTTCTTTCACCATCCTAGCAGCTTGTCTGCTCAGAATACTAACAATCATCTTCCTCTTTTGACCTTCGACACCCTTGTTCAATCGCTCATAGTCAGGGTATTCAAAGTTCAAGGCATCCATCACCCGATTCAACCTTCGTTTCGGTCGGGTGCCGAAGGCTGCGGTCATCAACTGATCTTCTTTTTTTGTGTAATTGCCCAAAATTTTGTTGCACATAGTTTCTATCATTTCTAACCATTCTTGGCATGACCCTTTGAATTGTTTCTCAAATTTGAAGCGATAAGGCAGTCGAACAAGTTCATTCTTTTCCTTTGTCCCCTTCATCTTCGGCATATTCCATTCACTCAATGTCGGGGACACCTTGTTGGCTAGGTACTCTTGCACCAGATCTCTAGTGCTAATCTGTTCAGCCACTACCCTGAATTCTGCTACATCTTGTTGGCATGGTGACCCCGACGACATGCGGCACAAGGGCCTAGTCAGTCCTAAGCTTAAACTCAGAGGGCTCAGAACCATCATCTTTAACTTCTCCCTTTTCTTCTCATCGGCCTTGATATAGAACCATTCACTTTTCCAACCGGTTGGCCACTTGGTGCGATAGCTAAGCACCAGGGCCTTCATATCCTTGCGATATGCGAAGTTGTAACATCCAAAGTTTTCATGTAGCCCGTCTTCTCTGGCCTTCGTCTGGTAATGCAGCTCATGCACTCGGCAGAAAGCTTCGGCATTCGGGTCAATTCCTTAGCTTCGAAGAGCCCAGATGAAGACGCTAAACCTAACGATAGCGTTAGGGGTCAGCTGATGAAGATAGATCTCGTAATTATCCAAAACTTCCCCAATCATCTCGTTCAAGGGAAACCGCAACCCCACTTTGAAAAAGCTCTTAAAAACCACTACTTCATCATTTTTGGGCTCTGGAGTGGTTTCTTCTCCGGCAAAACGAATAAGTTTCTTTTCAGTTTCTCCGAAGTAGCCCAACTTCATCATCATGGGTACATCAGCCTCAGACACAGTAGATTTTCTAAAGTCCTAGTGGCTGGGTTTTGCTGGGATGAGAGTGTTATAGTATTCCTCTTCTTCATCAGCATCTTGTTCTTCGATGTCAGCCTGTTCAGCTTCGGCAATAGGTGCACCTTCGTCAGTAGCTCCCTCCGTCACAACCAGTCCCGACTGTCTCATCACTTCGGAGATCGGGGCAGTCTCAATGGCTTCGGCCTCCTCTCCATCGTGGGTCACCCTCGCAGTTGAACGTACTCTGGCCATCTGATGTTGAATCTCTTGCAGTTCTTACGAAGTTGATGATTTTTACAGTTTTGACGAAGCTCCCTCTTATGCCGAAGCTAAAATCAAAATGATGCTTTGCTCGAGAATGCGATGAAAAAGCTCTTTACCCACAAGTCGTGTAACCCCTCTAGCCTGGATTGTACGGACCCTTAAACACCAGCAAGGTGAATGACTAGGGATCCACTATGAGGCTTTCACAAAATATCCTTAGTACAAATCCACCCGCTAAGGTTTCTAGGTCAGTATTGGTGACGCTCTGGGCGAGGTACCTTAGCCAAGACTACCACCCCATGTTAACATGAGCTGCCACCAAACCACTGTCGTCCCCTCTTGACCATCTTTCAGGTAAGGTTGCTAAGCACTAAGTCTATAAAGCTATTTAATAAAACCAGAGCCATAATAGCACTCGTGGTTGCACTGTTTTTCCTGGGTGGTAACTCCATGTTTTGTTTAATACAATATGATCTTGTTTAATCATCGGGTTAACATCAATGGTATAAATTTCATCTTCGGAACACTAAATCGAGCAATAGCGTAATTACTAAGCATAGTATTCATCACAGGTTAATCAAGGAATAAGGTTGGTATTTCTATGTAATCCTATTTAGGCAAACCCATAAAATTATGCACAAATCCAAAAGTAAATATTATTGAATGTGTTATTTGGGTACAATAAGAAATGCAGAGGGAGAATCCACTTGCCTTGATCAAAATCATCCCGCAGATCGTCCTAAAATGTATTCGGATCATCTACCACACAGTCAGCTTCTAATAGCGCCGCACATCGCACATACAAGAGAAAACATTCACCAGTAAATAAACATACATTATTCCACAGTTGAAGCATCCATCATACACTAAAATATACCTTTAAACAAATCATATTTATAAAAGAAAACATCCAAATGCAAAACGTGATTTGTAACTACAATATAAATCTTAATCATATTATCCTATCATTTGCCATGACATATAATACTAATTATTTTGTTTCGATATTTCACTAGGGAAAACTTATATGGAAAACTGACTATGGACAAGCATACCATATAAATTCATTTATAAAAACATAGGCATAACATTAAACATATGCGGTCGGCGGAGCTCCGGTCGATAGTGGCAGCTCCTACGACGGGCAGGTCGTCGTTGGCGGCGTGCTCCTGTGAGAGAGAAAGGAGAGGGTGTGGGAATGGGCGAGCTCGAAGGCACGGGAACCAGCTCCATGGGGCTCGACGTCAGGATTTATAGGGAGAGGGAGAGAGAGCGTCGGGGAGGGAGAGGGCCGGCGGCGGCGCCATCAACGCCATAATGGCGGCGACCATGGTGGACGGAGAGTGGGGGGAGAGGAAGAAGATAGGGCAGTGGTTTCCTGTCCTTGAAGGCGAGCGACTGCGGGCGTGGGAGGCATGGGGTTGGGCGCGGAAGCCGAGGGGCCGGCTGGCGTGGTAGGCAGAGCGACGGCGCGACAACGAGCGCCCGCGCGAGCAGAGGGAGGTGAAGGGGTGAGAGAGGGCGGGCCAGGCGGGGCCAACCTGTAAGAGAGAGGGGGATGAGATGGAGGCGCGACAACTGGGCCCTTGGTGGGCCGAATTCGGCTGGCCGATTATATTTCAAATTTTTTAATAAGTAAAATCTGCACGTTACAGGCCTAGCGCACCACGTGCATTTAATGCTAGGGATACGCTACCTTCTACTTGCGCGGGCAGGTATCCATTCCATCTGCACTCAATGCTGGCGAGCCTTATGTCAAAGGCTTTCGTCAGGTATCGTCCAACGGCTTTACGCTAGGGACGTCTGTCCACGCATCGGCACTGGACCTCTGCCTAGATAAGGGGCAGGCCCGAGAATAAGCGATGGCATGGCATTCCAAGGCCTTCTCTGAACGTGGGCCCGAACCGCACCTGAGGGGGTCCAGGCTTCAGCCACCCTTGTCTGGATACGTGGCGATACTGGACCTCACTTGGCCTGAGGTCCGAGTTGTATTTTCCCTACCCGGAGTAATTCTTAAGGCTCAGAGCTGCAGCTAGAGAGTGCCTTCTTCTCTGGAGCTTTGAGTTCCCTCCGGACCCCTTTGTCCAGGGGTTCATTGGGCTCACAAAGAGGTCTAGGACCTATCTACAAGATCACAGACTCATAGCTGAAGTTGTTGATTCCTCTCTTTATAGGTCTTTGATGGAGATGGTGATCCGGCCTAGGAGACGAGCCTAGCATGGCCACGACTCTATATGGTGGGTTTTAGCCTCACGTTGAGCTGTTACCTGTGGAATCCTCAATGGTGGTCGCTGGGGTCTCACCTTGACATAGCAGGAGTGGGTACCCCGTATTCAGAGTAACGACAATATTTATCAGTATTATATTGGGTGTAGACTTTTTATATCCACATGCACACCTTTCCATTGTCACTAGTAGTTTAATATCAATTTTCTGGATTAAAATACAACTAAAAAGCCTAACTTTTTAACAATCCAAAAACATGATAGAACTTTTTTGGTCACTAGCTTTGAAGGGGGAGAAGGTGTGATCATGTGTTTGTATGTGGATGGATTCTAATTTTTAGTAATAATATAATGTGATTGAGGAAGTGAAAGACTTTTGTTTAGTAACTTTGAAATAAAAGATTTAGGAGTAGTTGATGTTATTCTTAACATAAAGAATGGTGGGGTTACTCTAGTACAATCACATTATGTGGAAAAGGTGTTTAGTCTCTTTTGATACAATGACTGCAAACCCGCTCCAACTCCTTATGGTCCAACCATGTTATTAAGGAAAAATCGTAGAATAGCATGAGATCAATTGAGATACTGTCAACTCATTGGATCTCTCATGTACTTGGCTAGCGCAATGAAACCTGACATCTCATATGCTATTATCAAACTTAGTCGATTTATTTCAAACCTAAGAGATGACAATTGACATCTCGTATGCTTGGATCTTGCTTTCTTTGCGACAATATCTTCCTCTCCCTATAGATGCATGATGACATGCCGACACTGAGGGAGCTGAATAGCACGCTGTTGTGGATGGGGCACAAGATCATGGTCTCGATGACTTCTATCATCAACTGTCGCAACAACCATGAGTGTAGGCAAAGTACGACGCATTGGTGGCTCTCTTGATGCTTGGTTCTAGCGTTGGTGTTTTCGTGATGGTAAAAACTTATGAGTCTAACTTGGATCTAGCACTGGTTGGATTTTATGCCACTCAACAAAAGCGAGATCCAAGTTATGTCACTCAACAAAAGCAACATATTATGCAGACCAATAGTGGGGATAAAATCCGTTGAGTGGCATAATATGTCGCTTTTGTTGGACACATTTGATTTGGACTCTAGGAGAGATAGGTTTCTTTGGGGGCTCAACGAGATGGACTTTTCTCTATCCACTCTATGTACTTCTTTTTAATGAATTCCCCCAATTGGAATCGTTACGGTCTGCTTTGGAAACTAAAAGCCCCCCTAAAAATTAAAGTTTTCTTATGGTAGTTACGGAGGGGGGAGGGTAATCCTCACAAAAGATAACCCATCGAAACGAAGGTGTAAGGGAAGTTTGAAGTGTATTTTTAATCAAAACAAAAGTATTCAACACATTTTCTTTGATAGTTGTCTTGCAAGAAATATATGGAGAACCATTTTCTTTGCCTTCCACATAGACAAACCCTCTAGTATTAATCATATTACAGGGCTTGAGAATCCAACAAAGGAGCGGCACATAAAAAGAAACTTTTAATTGAAGTTTCGACAATGTTTTGGTCCATTTGGCTTTGACACAATGACATCGTTTTTAATTATAAACCAATACCATCAAATCTACAGGTTATTTTTAGAGGAATGCATTGGCTCCGATTTTGGAGATTGCTACATAAAGAAGAATCACACCAAGATACCCTCGATGTCTGTCATCCTTGGAGGTGGTAGCTATAGAGATCTTCACAAGGCATGGGTGAGATCCTTTGTTAGAATTGTGGCTGCTTAATTTGTTTATGGTTCCAATCGGATAATTTTTATATTTCTTACAGTTATTTGAGGAGTTAAAGCTTTTTTTGTAAGGCTATATGCATATAAGTGCAAAAGGTTGGAACATGTTTACATTATAAAAAAAAAATCTGACCACAATTTCACACGGCAGGATCCTCTACGGTAACTGGCACGCGGGACTGGCCGTGGCCTGGCCTTGTCGTACATTACGACATAGGAACCGCTTGTCAATTTCAAAGTATGCATCTGCTCTGCCGTCGTATGCATCTGACACAAGTTGACAAGTCTGCATTTGCTGTACTGATCGGCATGTGCGGCTTGTAGGTTACTTTTCATCTCCTCCGGTGCTGCCCTATTAAGATATTTATTTAAATATAATTATTGTCTGTTTCTAAACATTAAGATATATGTGGTCTAGTGGTTAGTCTTAAATTTCTAGAGTAAGAAAGTGTGAGTTTGAATACTCGCTCTGCATTATTTTTTTGTGTGGTGTGGTACAGTGGCGGACGCAGGGGTGGGCAATGGGGGCCACGGCCCCACCTTGATTTTTATAAACTCTTATATATAGACTTAGATATATAATGAAATAAATAAATTTTTATATAGTAGGTTGGACTAAATTTAATAAAGACTAGACTTTGATCTAACTTTTTCTCGGTGCTTCACTACGACTCACCGGCTACTTTGGGATCCTGTACCAGAACAACTACTTTGCCTTCTAATCCGCACCGGCGGATGGGTAGGATATTAGTGGGATTCTACCTTGGCATCATAGCACCACCCGCCCTCGCTATCTCACAAGGGTCCCGTCGTGCCGTCGCAACGCGACAATGGCTGTCGCTTGCTGCCACCGCCTTTTGTCTCATCGTCGCCATCTACCATCGCATCGTCGCTTGCACTCGCAATCCCACGCCTATTGTCGCCTCACCGTCGTCATTTTACGGTGGAGTCGCTGACTCTCCACACCGACGTGCTGATGCGCCCGCTTTGCCCTAACGTCCAGTCCCTGCCGGTTCACCCCTTTGTTCTCTCCAACTCTTCTTTAGGGTGGCCAAAATGAAGTTTCGGTATTCATGTTATTTTAGAACACTACTTATATTATCACTTAATCTCTATATTATTATCATGAAACTATTTTTATCAAATGGTCTGGTATATTGATTTGTCTTCTACGTTATCGCCTCACCTGAAATTTTGTCCTGCGTCCGCCACTGGTGTGGTAGCTGCGCGGGCAGGATCGGATGCTGGGCAGGCGCAGTAGCTGCACGGGAGGGTATGTGTATGCATCATATAATATATATGGTTAAAGTTATTTAATATTTTCAAAGCTCGGGCTTTGCTGATTGTTGTAAATACTAATACCTTCGTTCTTGAATATTTGTTACCGGCTAGTTTGTTTTTAAACTAAAACGCGATAAATAAAAAAGAACGGAACGAGTAGTTGTTCAATCAAGAGATGACTGATGGCAAGGTTAGATATGTTTGTGCAACAAGCATGGTGAATCATTGTTGGTTATGTGGATAGCAAAATCAGGCACTATTCTAAGAGCATCTCCAACAAACCAGCTAAATTACTCGTCAAGCCAAATTTTAGTCATTTAACAGCAAAATAACTTTCGAACAGACTAACTATCTGACTGTCCAAATTGGCTCCCTCACTAGCCAAACTTGGGTAGCCACCTGACTAGCAAAACTAGATAGATAGTCTGTTGGAATGAGATGTTACATATAAAGTGTAATCTTTATAAAAAGACAAATAGAGTCAAATAGAGAGAAAAAAATAAAGAGTCTCTTAGAGATGCTCTAAGAGCTGTAAGCAGTAGGATTGCTGCACCAGGCTACAGCCAAGCTAATGTTAACTTTGAACACTTTTAATTGTCTGTGCTGGTAACCCAGCTTATTGCATACTGATGTTAGAATATTATAGCAGATGATTACAACGCTACAACCAAGTGCATAAAAAAGACTAAAATCCTTGAGCAGATTGGTTATTCTAGCAGATTAGGGCTAGTACTTTTGCTTCTCTCCTTTCTTGGTCAGGGGCATATACTAAAGAGATTCAAATATCGCCTTTGCCTTTCTCTGTCTAGAGAAAACTATTAGTCGTATATGGTCGTAGCCCATACAGGTGAATGTGTGCGTATCTTATTATGATTAGAACAATAAAAAAAAGACAGGAAACGAATAAAAAGCTCTGTCATGGAGAGAGGTTTGAGTGACCTCTATACTAAAATTGGATCGACACTACCTGGACACCACTAGAGTGGATGCCATGGGTGAAAAAGGCAGCTTTGCGCTAACAATCTAGGAAATACTACATAAACTGCTGTACTAGGAAATTGAAGCAAGCTAGAAGAAGCCAACAAATAAGAGATATTATCGTATTAATCAGCGAATGGCCATGGATTAGAGGGGCTGCAGTCTAGTCTAGCTAGCTTTGTTCGTCTTCCTCCCATTCTTCCTTGGTCATATATGGCTTTAAATTCACATACATATTCCTATTGGTAGCAGCCTAGAGCTGAGTGGATGAGGAGGTTCTTCTGATGTGGGAGCTGCTCTTGCTGCTGCTTTGCTGGACCAGTGCAGCCATATCTAGTTTCAGCTGGTACATGTTATATACAAACAGATGAGTATTCATTCATTTTTAGCTATAAGAGACAAAGTGTGCTACTATTTGTTACTTGTTTGCACTGCCTCTTGAGCTTGAGGTTCTCATTCACCAGGCGACGAACCTCCTTCTCCAGCTCCTGCACATAGGCCTGTAGTGTTTGTGTGTCAGAGAGAGACATGGGTTGAGCTGCTTAGATTCGTGTTCGTACCCTCTTCCTTGCCCTGGAGCGCAGCGCAGACTCCCTGTTCCTCATCATCCGGATGTTCTTCCGCTCGTCGTCGTAGCCGCCGCTGCTGTTGCTGCCGCCACCGGGCCCCGTCAGCTGCAGATCCAGGGCGCCGGCCCCCAGCAGGTACTCCTCCTCGTCCTCACCCTCGTCCTCTTCCTCCTCGCCGACGCTGAGCGACAGGAGAGGGGTGCGCCGTGGGGGCACCGCGCCTGCCGGTGGCGCTGGCACCGGCGCCTTCAGGGCGGCGCTGTCGCGGCTCGTACTGGTGCTGGACAGGGAGAAGAGAGAGCTGCAGCCGCTCAGGCTCAGCTGCGGGCTCCTCGGCATCCTCCTTGGATTGGGTTAGAGCAGCAGGCAGCACTATCGCAGCCAGCGGACAGCGGAGGACAGACACGGACGGACTCGACCACGCGAAATGCGACTCCTCTTCTCTCCTGACCTCAGCTAACCAAAGCCACGAGCCATCCCATTATTGCGGTACCCCACCACGCGATTCGACTCACGCTGTTCGTATCTCGTTTTCCTCTTCTCTATCGGCTATCGCTATGCTATCGGCTATCGCTGTTCCTCTCTCGTTTGTACTTTGGCCTTGTTTTACACCTGCTTCGTCCAGGTTCAGCCTCCCGTCGAGAGCAAGCAGTTATTTTTTTTCTTCATCCTTGCGAGTGGCACCGATTCATCGATCACTGGCCAGTGGGGTAGCCGAGTCACCGACAGATGTCATTCTCTCCTTAAAAATAGTAAAAGATTAGATTGCCAGGGTAAAAGATGGCAACGGCCAAGGGGAATAAAATACTCCTATGTCCACGGACAATAAAAAAATATATACAGATGCGTGAATCTGCCTGTGAACACAGATATGATGCATTCTCAAATTTGATATGTATTATTTAATGAAAAAGAAAAATATTTTTCATGTACACAAATACGATATACCCGCTTCATCCCTCACCATCCATCCTCCACCGACCGCCGCCATACACCCTCAGCCCCCAACTTATCCTCTCCTTGCCTCCTTGGCTTCAGTAGCCTCCTCTACCTGGTTCTTAGGAGACATATAGGCCCTATTTGTTTCGGCTTCTGGCAGCTTCTGACCACCAAAAACTGCTGCGTACTGTCAAATGCTCAGCTTTTCAGCCAGCTTCCATAAAATTCGTTGGGGGCAAAAACATCCAAAATCAACATAAACACATAATCGGTTGAGTCACTGTAATAGTAGGAATATGTCACTTTCTAGATCCTGAGCCCTATGAACAACTTTATCTTCCTCCACACATAATTGTAATGATACTCAGATTCTCCCCACAGCCAGATTCTCCCCACAGCAAGATTTTCAGAAAAGCTTGTTAGAAAAAAGCTGAACCAAACATGTCCATAGTCATTTGTCGGCACAATATAGCACCCATGACGGGTAACAGGTGCGAACACAAAATTTTGCTTGCAAGCGCCGGTATGCGACATTGGTATCCGCAGGCATTTTGTACATTGCCATCTATAGTTCATAGCCTATCTTAAAGGCACCTCCTTCCAATATAAATCAACACTTCGTTTTTCTCCTCACTCCACCGTGTTCTTGGGCCTAAGCCATAGGCGAGCAACCTCTAAACCTTTGTTTGCTTGTGTAAATGCACCGGTAGCCAAGCAATCAAGTTTTTGGGAAGCACATCTACGTGACTGTTCTCTGTCTTTGTCAACTTCGGTTCAATCCAGTAGTCATGTTCTTTATCTTCCTCGAGCGAACAACTACATTGACAACCGCTCATGGGATAGCACTACGTAGCTCTCCCTGCATCAAGCCTAGCATCACTACTTCGAGCATACCATCATGGCCAAGTCTAATGATGGTAATAGTTTTTCCCTACGGCCCTACCCACGACTCTGGTTCCACTCAGGCTCTGTTCGTTTAGTTCAGATTGGAGGCCGGAACCATTCCAACTCATCAAGCTAATACAAATTTATGAACTATTCCAATCCGGAACCAATCCAGTAAAGCATTCAGGAAGAACCGAACAGGCACTCAAGGATACAAACTAAACACGTCTACAATGTATATGTTTATGTGCTTTGTGGATCTATGGTAACTATCTGCTACTACTTGGTTCCATAGCAGATCTGCATATGCGATGAATGAATTATCCACTTTTTATATGCCGTGTTGTATGTTATATCTTATTTCTAGATTAAAGCATGTCATAATATGATTAAATATTCAACAATCCAAAAAACATGATAGATCTTTTTTGTTGCTAGCCTTCCCGCATCACTTAAATCATCCCTTTACAAGATGGTCCAATTATAAGAGATGATGTGTACACTTTGTACTATGATTTACAGTTATGCACTATGAGCATGTGATCAAAGGAAAGTGCACTGGTCCTGCTCCCTCTGCTAAGAAAGAGAGCAGGTTCGATGAGGCAGATAACTTGTTCAAGTGGGGTTCTTATCTGTATACTAGTAGATAACATAGTGGAGGTGTACATGGACATGCCTATGGGCAAGAATATGTGGGATGCGCTTAAGACCAAGTTTGAGGTCTATGATGCTGACAGTGGGTTATACATCATGGAACATTTCTATGACTACAAAATGGCTGATGACCTAGTAGAATAGGCTCATGATATTTAGTTTCTAGCTAAAGAGCTTTAGAGCAATGGGTGTGAGTAACCTAACAAGCTTAAGACCAAGATCGAGGTCTCTAATGTTGACAATGGATTGTACATCATGGAACAATTTTATGACTACAAAATGGTCGATGACCTAGTAGAATATCTTCATGAGATACGATTGCTAGCTAAAGAGCTCTAGATCAATGAGTGTGAGTTAGCTAACAAGTTTGTAGCTTGCTATATTATCGCTAAGTTACTGCCTACTTGACCAGGCTTTGTCACTTATCTAAATCATGGGACGTAGGAGTTCAATGTGACTGACCTCATTGCTACTCTTGGTGTTGAAGAGAAGGTGGTGATAACGTACACTAATGGAAAGAAATTGTTTGACGAGGGAGGTTCTAGCGCTAACTTGGTGCAAAATAAGAACTTGTATGCCTCCTACAATAATAAGAAAAATAACTCTGCTATCAAGCCCAAGGCTACAACAAAAATTTAAAAGAAAGGCAATGGAAAATATGTTTGCTTGTGCAATGGTTTTGACCATTTTCTAATGAGTGCCAATACCACAAGGATA
This sequence comes from Zea mays, assembly GCF_902167145.1. Taxonomy (NCBI): domain Eukaryota; kingdom Viridiplantae; phylum Streptophyta; class Magnoliopsida; order Poales; family Poaceae; genus Zea; species Zea mays. The sequence goes on along the minus strand of NC_050100.1, from coordinate 225,954,573 downwards.
AGCAAAAGAAGGCAACTAACATGATCATTAGTGAAGCTAGAGAATCATGGTATGGCAATTATTTATCTATAATTATTTCGGTTTGCCTCCTGTTTGAATGGTGTGTTGGCATGGTGTCGGGAAAATGACCCTCGGTCCCTAGGAACCGCTAGTCATAAAGTGCGCTAAGGAGCCCTGATCGCTGGGGCCCGTTATTCAGTTAGGAGAGGCAGATATGTCAACCCTAAAAGGACTCGCCCCCGATCGAACCCCGCGCCACCGAACACGGGGTCGGGAGTGGTGGAACCTGACAAGGTAGGCCGAGCGTGTCGGAAGCAAACCACTCGACTGGATCATGCGCTTGGCCCAGACTGACCTACCATAAATATTTGACTACATTTAACTATGCCTGTCACCGAGCCACAACGTGGTGCCGGTCCGCCTCCCACTCATGATCTATGAACCCCTCAGGCCACATAGCACTCATGACCTACGAGCCCCCCCTCCCGACTGCGACTGCATTAATGGTGATGAGGACATCACCGCAATGCATGAACCGATAACACGTACGCTCACGTGCACGACAGCTAAATCTCTAGGTCTGTTCTAACCTAGTTAATTGTGGTTTCAAGCTTACATTTGGGGCCTTGTATGTTTTATTGATTAGGAACCTTGGAGAGGATCAGCAAGGACTTGGGAGAGGCCAAGGTGTCAAGGAGGAGCAGGAAGGGCATCCACAACAGGAAGGAGATCAAGTCTGACTCGGACGCGAATCCATCTCGAGTTCTAGGACCAATCTACACTAAAATGGACGCCTAAGACGCATCTGGACTCTGATTGCGACGAACTTGATATGGTTGGAAAGATAAGGAGATTATCTAACCAACCCAACTAGTCCCACCTTAAAACTCATCTGGAGTCAATGGGAATCGTCAAAACAAGTCAACCTTCAGATTTTGTTTTGGTGCTACGGCACCGTTTGTTGGGCCGTGTAACACGTCAGAGCCCATTAGGGGCGAGACCAGGGATCACACATCCCTAAAACTCTATTTATCTAGCAGTCGCCATCAAATTAGGGTTGAGTTTTGCTTAGATCACATCTGTCATCGAACAATGTCGTCGTTCATTGGTTTGTGAGACCCCACCTCGTGATCAATATAGTTTTGATTGTGTTCTTCTTGTTCTTGCTTTTGTTCTTGATTGCACTTGCAGGGATAAGCCTTCATGGCGAGGTCACTTATGTGCCACGAGTGATAACCAACGGATCAGTGGTGTAGTGATTGCGAGGATCTATTCACTCAAAGACTTGGATCATCAACATAGAGATCTCAACCCAATCAGGTTATCGTACCTCACGAAAGATTGTGCCTCATCCTCTATCAATTAGTATCAAGATTCAGGTTGCCTGTCACACCCGGTTTTAGAAGGCAAACCGAATGCGAACCATGTACGTGTCAGGATCAGCAATTCACGTACACAGCAGTTACATAACATGGACATCATCACACAGTGCTCAAAAAGTATTAAAAAGGGAAATAATAGTCGATTACATCATATGTCTGAGACATCCACATAGTCTTTACAAATAATCAAAGTGCGAAAACGAAACGTAGATAAACGCGGCCTTCACAGGCAGCCGACTGAGGGTTGCCGCTAACCCACGCCTAGAACTCGTCGTAGTCTTGGAACTCCTGGAAGTCTCCTTCCACGACTTCATCTTCTCCTGAGCAGTGGTTGCAATGCTAACAACCTAGGGATGGGGGGGGTTGGTGTGTAGCGCAAGGGTGAGTACACATCAACATACTCAACAAGTATCCTGTTTGCCTGTAGTGGACTAGCTTTATGTGGGGATAAGTCAAGCAGTTGCTTTTAGTTGGTCAGATTATTATTTACTAGTAGAAAGCCAGGTTTTAGCATTAACCCAAGTTATTAGCACGATGTACCCTTTCCAAACGGAAAGAATACCACTTACCAGCACCATAGCCATAACCAAAACCATCAGTCTCATTGCCACCTGTAAACCAAAATGTCTCTGATCAAGTACCACTAATCATTGGAGCTCCCTTGGCCGCTCATAACCGCGAGCACGACTGATATATCAGTTTTCAAACACTCTGCAGAGGTTGTGCACTTTACCCACAAGCCGTGACTCCCTTTCTGTCCGGAGATCATGACTCTCTATTGATCACTACCAAGGTGACCCAGCAGGGCATCACTACGTAGCCTTTACAAAGATTCCCCGGGGCTGTAGCCACCCGTTAGGTTTCTTAAATGCACCGACTCCTCCCCAAGGGGTGAACCCAAGCTTGACAGAGCGAGCCGCATACACCGAGCCCCATTGACGGCACAACGGCTAAGCGAACTACACCCCGGATCCTCTAATTATTCAGCTAAGGGCACCCCATTCCACCCTCATGGTTGCACTGTTTTCCCGGGCGGTCATCCAAAGAACAGGTCCTTACGGAGAGGCACTCGAGAAACCGCTCGAGCCCCCTTAAAGGCCACAGGTATAACATCTTAATAAGAGAAGGGAAAACAGTGTATCATAGATAATCTCATCATGTTCATTGATTAGAGTGGAGCAATAGCATAAGACTAAGCAATAATAATCCAACCCAAATAGGTAAACAAGGACATGGATAACAAAAGCTAGTCAATCCTTAGGTATAACTGTGAAATGCGGGAGGTGAATTAAAGAATGTATAGGACAGAGATAGGTCAAGGGACACTTGCCTCCACCAACCGACTGCTGCTCAGGGGCTTCTCCTGCTAGTTCTTCGGGCTCTTGAACCGGATCGTTCTCTATGCGAGTGCAAACATACATACATCCATCCATTCAAATTAGGGAACAAACAGTACACCATACAAGAGAACAAATAGATTAAACATGCATAAAATATGACATACGATATTGCATTCACCATGGTTAGAAAGAGACGGGGGAAGGTCTCGCAGGGGTTAAAGCTTATGCTCGAGGCGCACTACAGGTAGACGAATAACTAAACGTTACGTGCTCTAGTTCTACTTAGCTCCAATAGTAAGGGTTAACTACATGCACTGATAGAAACGTGACCACTTTTAGTAGATTAACATTAAATGAGGTAGACGATTAGTTATATAAATTAACTAACGTAACCAATTTTTAAATTGAGCTTCCTATTTTATTAACATGAACCATGTGATTAGCGTGCATAAAATATAGGGGGGGTAGACGGGCACATCCATGGGTAGACGAGGGCACAACGAGTCGTGCCAAGGCACTGCGCACTACGCGAGCACGCGCGCAAGGCCGCACGCACGCGCTGCGAACTAGCCGTGCGCACGTCGGGGTCGCGCGCTAGCCGAGCTCAAGGCCGCGCGCCACAAGCACGCTGGGCCGAGCTCGAGGCCGCGCCGGGGCCGTCACGACGCGAGCAGGGCACGCCGGGGCAGGCGGGCGAGCGAGCACGGAGCACGAGCGGGGCACAGGCGGGGCGGGCGCCATGGCCGGGGCCGAGACGAGGGCGGCCGGGGCCGGGAGCGGGGCGGCGCAGCCGGGGCCGAGGCGGGGCCGGGCGGGCGCGCACGGGGGTGCGGCCGGGACAGGACCGGGCGGGCGCGGCTGGGGCGGGGCGGCCGAGGCCGGGGCGGGGGTGCCATGGCCGGGGCCGAGGCGGGGGCGCCATGGCCGGGGCGGGGCAGGGCCGGGACAGCGCGGGACCGGGGCGGGGGCGGCCGGATCGGGGCGGGGGCGCCATGGCCGGGGACGGGGGCGCCATGGCCGGGGAGAGGGAGGGAGGGGGAGAGGAGAGGGAGGAGGGGAGGGCTTACCGCACAGGGGAGGGCGGTGGCGGCGCGCAGGGGGAGGGCGGCGGCGGTTAGGGCAGGGGGGAGAATGACGGGCGGGCCCGCAGGGGAGGGGAGAGAAATTTTGGGGGGGGGGGGGAGGGGGCGCGGCTGGGCCGCTTTGGGCCCAAATGGGGGCGCGGGGGGAGGGGTGGGCGAGGTGGGCCGCGGCCAGGCTGGCCCACGGCGCGGGGGAGGGAAAGGGGAGAAGGGGGGGGGGGTTGGGCCGGAATGGGAGGAGAGGGGGAAAGAGAGAAGAAAAAGGTTTTCCTTTCTCTAAAATCTATTTTTCTCTAGATGAATGCATTCACATTTTCAAACAATCAAAAAGGATGCATGGTTCGGCATGGTGCATCAAACAAAATAAAGTATTTTAGGGTTTTGCTTTACATGGGATCTCAAGCCGAAACCCGCTATAACTTTGGAAAAGATCAAGGTTTAGCGAGGAGAAAAGGGAAAAGGAACGGGTAACGCCCGAACTTGGTGAGAGAAAAGAAGAAAAAATTCTACCCCCAAATTCAGGGCGTTACAAACCTATCCCCCTTAAAAGAATCTCGCCCTCGAGATTCAGGGTTGGCTAGCAAAGAGCTCTGGGTATTTGGCCATCAGATCATCTTCACGCTCTCAGGTTGCTTCTTCCTCAGAGTGATGGTTCCATCTGACTTTGCACATTCTGATGGTCTTCCTTCGGGTGACTCTGTCTGCAATCTCAAGGATTTGCGCTGGTTTCTCTGTGTAGGTCAAATCCTCCTGGACTTCAAGACCTTCCACTGGCAACTGCTCTTCCGGCACATGCAAGCACTTCTTCAACTAAGACACATGAAAGACATCATGCACAGCAGACAAATTTTCTGGCAGACTGAGTTGATAGGCCACTTCTCCCCGCCTTGCGAGAATTTGATACAGACCGATGTAGCGGGGTGCTAGCTTGCCTTTGACTCCGAACCTTCTGACCCCTCTGAACGGCGACACTTTCAGATAGACGAAGTCTCCAACCTCGAAACTCAGCTCTCTTCTTCTTGTGTCTGCATAGCTTCGCTGTCTTGACTGCGCTATCTTCAGATTCTCTCGGACCATCCTGATGTTCACTTCGGCTTCAAGCAGAATGTCTGGCCCGAACACTTGCTTTTCTCCAGGCTGATCCCATTGCAACGGAGTTCTACAACTCCTTCCATAGAGCGCTTGAAATCGTGACATCTTTAAACTGGCCTGGTAACTGTTGTTATAGGAAAACTCTGCATAAGGCAATCTCTTGTCCCATCCGGACTGATCTTGCAACGCGCAGGCTCTCAACATATCTTCAAGGATTTGGTTGGTTCTTTCGGTCTGACCATCTGTCTGCGGATGATAAGCTGAACTGAAATTCAAATGTGTGTCCAAGGCTTCATGCAACTGCTGCCAGAAATGAGAGGTGAACTACGTTCCTCTGTCTGACACTATCTTCTTTGGCACACCATGAAGACAGACGATCCGAGACATGTACAATTCTGCCAATACTGCACTGCTGTAGTTGGTCTTGACAGGTATGAAGTGGGCTAACTTGGTCAAACGGTCCACCACTACCCAAATAGAATCGTAGCCGGCTCGAGTGCGAGGCAATCCGAGTATGAAATCCATACCGATTTCATCCCATTTCCACTGAGGAATTTGCAACGGTTGCAACAATCCAGCTGGTCTCTGGTGCTCTGCCTTGATCCGCCGACAACTATCACACATAGCCACATGCTCTGCGATTTCCCTCTTCATTCCGTACCACCAGAATTTCTTCTTCAGATCCTGATACATCTTCTCACCACCAGGGTGGATCGAATAGGCTGTCTCATGAGCTTCCTTGAGGATCAATTCTCGAATAGACTGGACATTGGGAACACACAAGCGGTCTTTGAACCATATCACACCTTCTGCATCTTCTCGAAAGTCTTTGCCTCTGCCATCTAGAATCAGTCGCCGAATTTCACTGATCTTCTCATCGTTCTTCTGCGCTTCTTTGATTTCCCGCTCCAGGGTAGGTTCCAACTCCATTGTGACTCCTCGCGTGTTGTTCAAAAATCCGAGACTCAACCTGTCAAACTCTTTGTCCAACTCATAAGGCATCGGACGAGCGACCATCAGGTTGACTTGACTCTTCCTGCTCAAAGCATCTGCCACTACGTTCGCTTTGCCTGGATGGTAGTGAATCTCCAACTCATAGTCTTTGATCAACTCTAACCATCTTCGTTGCCTCATATTCAACTCTGACTGAGTGAATATGTACTTCAGACTCTTGTGGTCTGTGTAAACATCACATTTCTGTCCATACAGATAGTGCCTCCATGTCTTCAGTGCGTGAACCACTGCTGCCAACTCTAGATCATGGATTGGGTAATTCTTCTCATGAACCTTCAACTGTCGGGACGAGTAAGCCACAACTCTTCCCTCTTGCATCAACACACATCCCAAACATGTGTAACAAGCATCACAGTACACCGAGAAGGGCTTGTGCACATCAGGCAAGACTAAAACAGGCGCTGTAGTCAACTTCTCTTTCAGCGCTTCGAAGGCCTCTTGACATTTCTGGGTCCACTTGAACTCAACTTTATTGGCTAACAACGCTGTCATTGGTTTCGCAATCTTCGAAAACTCTTCAATGAATCGCCGATAATATTCGGCCATTCCAATGAAACTATTGATTCCTCGAGCATCCGTTGGCGCTTTCCAGTTCAGAATGTCTGCCACTTTCTTCGGATCCACAGCCAATCCTTCTTTGTTGATTATATGACCCAAGAACAGGACTTCACTGATCCAAAACTCGCACTTGCTCAACTTTGCATACAACTGGTGCTCTCGCAATCTCTGCAATACCATCCTCAAATGACTTGCATGCTCTTCTTCGCTTTGAGAATAAATCAGAATGTCATCGATGAATACCACCACAAACTTATCAAGATAATCCATGAATACACTGTTCATCAGAGTCATGAAGAAGGCTGGCGCATTGGTCAAACCAAAAGACATCACAGTGAACTCATACAAACCATACTTGGTAATGAATGCCGTCTTCGAAATATCCGAAGGTCGGATCCTGAGCTGATGATAACCTGACCTTAGATCAATCTTGGTGAACACGCTGGCTCCTCTCAACTGGTCGAACAGATCTTCTATTCTGGGCAAAGGGTACTTGTTCTTGATTGTGACCTCATTCAGAGCTCGATAATCGATACACATCCTTTTGGTGCCATCTTTCTTTTCCACAAATAGGACAGGGGCGACCCAAGGCGAGGTGCTTGGCCGGATGTAACCTTTCTCTAACAGCTCATCAATCTGCTTCTTAAGTTCAACCAACTCTGGTCCGGATATTCTGTAAGCTCTCTTAAAGATAGGGGCGGTTCCAGGAAGAAGCTCTATGGCAAATTCAACTTTCCGCTTCTGGTGGCATACCTGGTGAATCCTTTGGAAACACATCTGGAAAATCAGATACAATCTTGATCCTCTCAATTGGGTCTACTTCACTGCTATCGACAGCCATCTGATAACAACTTCCTTTCTTCGACTCAGGCGGGACTAACTCGGTCACCACTTCCTCTCCTAGTGGGGACACCAACTTGATGGTCCTCTTATCACAACTGATAACTGCCTGATACTTATCTAGCCAATTCTTCCCTAGGATGACATCTATTCCCTGAGTACCCATTACTATGAGGTTGGCGGGAAACGCTATCCCCCTTATTTCCACACTTATATTCAAACAAATGCTATCGGCTCGAATTCTACCACCGGCTGAGTCAATTTGATTGGGGGCTGACATGGTAGTAATTGGAAGATTATGTGCTTCTACCCATGATGCAGTAATGAAAAATGTGTTGCTCCAGTATCAAATAACACTTCTGCAATATGGGAGTCGACTGGGAACATACCTACTATCATGCCGGGGGTCTCCTGAACTGCTTCAGCCTCCAAGTGGTTCAGTCTCCCATGATTATAGCGCGGCTGAGAGCGGTTGCCTGCTCTAGGCTGAGACACGTTCTGCTTCGCTGGGGCATTGGGGCCTGACTGCTGCTGGGCTGCCTTCTTCGAACATTGCATCACCCAGTGGCCTTGCTCTCCACAGTGGAAACATGCCCTGCTCCCAACCTGAGCTAGTGCTGCCTGACTATTCTGCTGGGTTGCTGGGGCAGGAAGATGAGGTGCCTGTTGATTCTGCCTCTGGAACTGACCTCCTCCTGACTGATTGTTTTGACGATTCTGATACTGGTGCTGAGGATACTGCCTTTGGAACTGCTGATGCTGCTGAGGTGGACGCTGGTTCTGCCTGAACTGCTGAGGTTGATTGCTTGAGAAACGGGGATGATTGCTGCTTCCAGGCTGGGGTCCACTGACCTTGCGCTTACGATCCTCCATCTCCTTACGCTTCCTCTCTGTCATGATTGCTCTGTCAATTAGGTGATGGAATGTCGGGAAGGTGTGATTCATCAGCTGATACTGAAGAGGGTCAACCAAGCCTCTCAGAAAACGGTACTATCTCTTGGCGTCGGTGTTGACATCTTCAGGAGCATAGCGAGACAGCTGCAGAAACATGTCCCGGTACTCACTGACAGACGATGACCCTTGCTTGAGGGCCAGGAACTCCTTCTTCACTGTCATCAGACCTGCAGGAACATGGTACTGACGAAAGCTACCTCTGAACTCTTCCCAGGTGATGGTGTCGGGGTTGGCATGGGTGGCGAGATAAGACTCCCACGATGACTGAGCTGCTCCCCTCAACAGACGGGGACCATACAGGACTTTCTCCCTGTCATCGCACTGAGCGGTATGCAACTCCCGCTCCACAGTGCGCAGCCAGTCTTCAGCATCCATGGGGTCAGAAGAATGAGCAAACGTTGGTGGATGACCTCTCATGAATTCAGCACGCTTATCCCTGGGCATCTGAGGCATCTGAGGCTGAGGTGGTGCCTACTGCTGCTGCGGAATGGCGGCCAGAGTCTGATCGATGGCTTGGACTGCCTGAGTCTGCATCAGAAACATCTGCTCGATCGACATCGGGGGCGGGGGCGGCAGCTGCTGTTGCTGGGGTACCTCTTCCTGTTGAGCGGCTTGCTCCTGCTGAGCACGCCTTCCTCCTCTGCGCCTGTTCTCTGACATCTGCAGAATGCAATCACACATCAGAACTGATCTTGCAAATCTTGCAGCATAAGAAAAGAGTATAGAATTCTCCACCACACTGAACAGATGAGCATCCTCACTGATCTCCAACACAGACCAACACAGCTTCTCAGATAAAGAGGAAAGTGGAATAAAAGGTTTCCCAACTAGATAACTAACTCCTTTAACATATAACCGGTAAACCAAAATGCAGGGGATACCCGCACTCTAGTGACAGTCATTACAAAGATCCAAATCAAGCATAGTTCATCATGACAAGCATAAATGCACAGGATATAGCAAACTACCCTGTCTAACTAAGACTAACTAAAAGCGAGACTAACGCTAAGACTATAGCTTCTACGTATATATATTTTGTATTAATTACAAGATCCAACTCTAACGATCTATGGTTCTAGATTTATCTTGGTCTTGCAGTCGGGATTGCCATAAGACTAGCGTCCACGCCGAGGTGAGCGGTACGGGTGCTGAGTCCCGACGGGAGCGGGGGAACCATCGTCCAGGTGACAACGCTCCGCGCGCTCAGCCCGCAGCAGGGCGATCTCAGCACGAGCCCTACTCAGCTCGTCTAGTGCATGGTCCAGCTCCGTGTTTAGCACGACGGCTAGGTTGACTGTGCTGCTCAACCTAGGATTGTCCTCACCAACAGGTGAGACAATCACGCCTCCTGTGCTGCCAGATGGACGACGGGGGTAATACTTCAGGTTGAGACCATCAGCTACCTCACCGAGAACCGAGCAGTAGTGCGAAAGCGCACGCCGTGCGGCATCTTGCATGGCCGCCTCAGTTGAGTCCCGCTCAGAGATGGAATAGTGTTCTGAGCAGGCCTCCGCACCCTGGAGACTGTTCTCCGGACGACGCACCAAGCAGGTCGCCTCCCAGCGGTCCGGGTAGACCCCGCGACTATGCTGGTAGACCACACAGCGATACTCGATGGACCAAGTACGCCGGTTAAGTGCCCGACGTAGCAGGGTGTCGAGCGCATCATGGAAGTGACACCCGCGAGCAGCGTCGCGAGTGATGGGTCGAGCAACCCATCCTTCCGGCTCCTGGTCAGCAGAGAAGTCGGTGTCGTGGCTCGAGCTGTCGTCGCCACCTCCGTCGTCTGGGTCTCCTCCAGCAGCTACTCCAGAGGCTGGGGCGCCCAGTGGTGGTGCAGGGGGCGCCTCCAGAGGAAGCACAGGGGAGTAGCTCCTCACAGACTCTATCTCCTGTTGGAGCGAGAAAGAAGAGCCCTGCTATTCCTGTCGTCGACGTTCCTGCTCCTCATGCAGGCGGTGGTGCAGCCTCTCCAAGTGACTGGACTGACCGGCCACGGGACGGCGAAGCGGACGCTCAGCAAGGCGGGAGGGTAAGAAGGGGATGACAGACTTTCGTGCGGTGTGCCTAAGACGAGCCATCTACAAAAGACACCGCAAGCAAAAGAGTGAGAACAGAATTAATATGACCAGCAAATAATGAACCATAAGTAAATGAAGGATTAGAATAAAACATAATTTTCGGCAAGGTATAATATATAGTAGAACATAGGTTTGGTCGGTATGACCAACTTTTGAAGGGATATCAAAGTCAAGGCAGGGACAGAGGTCTATAGTCCTTAGAACGACCATTCTACTCTAGGTTAACGGTCCTACAGTCAGCACGACTTTGATACCACCTATGTCACACCCGGTTTTAGAAGGCAAACCGAATGCGAACCATGTACGTGCGAGGATCAGCAATTCACGTACACAGCAGTTACATAACATGGACATCATCACACAGTGCTCAAATAGTATTAAAAAGGGAAATAATAGTCGATTACATCATATGTCTGAGACATCCACATAGTCTTTACAAATAATCAAAGTGCGAAAACGAAACGTAGATAAACGTGGCCTTCACAGGCAGCCGACTGGGGGTTGCCACTAACCCACGCCTAGAACTCGTCGTAGTCTTGGAACTCCTGGAAGTCTCCTTCCACGGCTTCATCTTCTCCTGAGCAGTGGTTGCAATGCTGACAACCTGGGGATGGGGGGGGGTTTGGTGTGTAGCGCAAGGGTGAGTACACATCAACATACTCAACAAGTATCCTGTTTGGTTGTAGTGGACTAGCTTTATGTGGGGATAAGTCAAGCAGTTGCTTTTAGTTGGTCAGATTATTATTTACTAGTAGAAAGCCAGGTTTTAGCATTAACCCAAGTTATTAGCACGATGTACCCTTTCCAAACGGAAAGAATACCACTTACCAGCACCATAGCCATAACCAAAACCATCAGTCTCATTGCCACATGTAAACCAAAATGTCTCTGATCAAGTACCACTCATCACTGGAGCTCCCTTGGCCGCTCATAACCGCGAGCACGGCTGATATATCAGTTTTCAAACACTCTGCAGAGATTGTGCACTTTACCCACAAGCCGTGACTCCCTTTCTGCCCGGAGATCATGACTCTCCATTGATCACTACCAAGGTGACCCAGCAGGGCATCACTACGTAGCCTTTACAAAGATTCCCCGGGGCTGTAGCCACCCGTTAGGTTTCCTAAATGCACCGCACTCCTCCCCAAGGGGCGAACCCAAGCTTGGCAGAGCGAGCCGCATACACCGAGCCCCATTGACGGCACAACGACTAAGCGAACTACACCCCGAATCCTCTAATTATTCAGCTAAGGGCACCCCATTCCACCCTCATGGTTGCACTATTTTCCCGGGCGGTCATCCAAAGAACAGGTCCTTACGGGGAGGCACTCGAGAAACCGCTCGAGCCCCCTTAAAGGCCACAGGTATAACATCTTAATAAGAGAAGGGAAAACAACGTATCATAGATAATCTCATCATGTTCATTGATTAGAGTGGAGCAATAGCATAAGACTAAGCAATAATAATACAACCCAAATAGGTAAACAAGGACATGGATAACAAAAGCTAGTCAATCCTTAGGTATAACTGTGAAATGCGGGAGGTGAATTAAAGAATGTATAGGACAGAGATAGGTCAAGGGACACTTGCCTCCACCAACCGACTGCTGCTCAGGGGCTTCTCCTGCTAGTTCTTCAGGCTCTTCAACCGGATCGTTCTCTATGCGAGTGCAAACATACATACATCCATCCATTCAAATTAGGGAACAAACAGTACACCATACAAGAGAACAAATAGATTAAACATGCATAAAATATGACATACGATATTGCATTCACCATGGTTAGAAAGAGACGGGGAAGGTCTCGCAGGGGTTAAAGCTTATGCTCGAGGCGCACTACGGGTAGACGAATAACTAAACGTTATGTGCTCTAGTTCTACTTAGCTCCAATAGTAAGGGTTAACTACATGCACTGATAGAAACGTGACCACTTTTAGTAGATTAACATTAAATGAGATAGACGATTAGCTATATAAATTAACTAACGTAACCAATTTTTAAATTGAGTTTCCTATTTTATTAACATGAACAATGTGATTAGCGTGCATAAAATATAGGAGGGTAGACGGGCACGTCCATGGGTAGACGAGGGCACGACGAGTCGTGCCAAGGCACTGCGCACTACGTGAGCACGCGCGCAAGGCCGCACGCACGCGCTGCGAACTAGCCGTGCGCACGTCGGGGCCGCACGCTAGCCGAGCTCAAGGCCACGCGCCACAAGCACGCTGGGCCGAGCTCGAGGCCGCACCGGGGCCGTCACGACGCGAGCAGGGCACGCCGGGGCAGGCGGGCGAGCGAGCACGGAGCACGGGCGGGGCGGGCGCGGCCGGAGCCGGGGCGGCGGGGCCGGGGCCGGGGCCGAGGCGGGGCCGGGCGGGCGCGCACGGGGGTGCGGCCGGGACGGGGCCGGGCGGGCGCGCACGGGGCGGGGGCGGCCGGAGCCAAGGCTGGGCGGCGGCGCCATGGCCGGGGCCGAGGCGGGGGCGCCATGGCCGGGGCGGGGCAGGGCCGGGACGGCGCGAGACCGGGGCGGGGGCGACCGGATCGAGACGGGGGCGGCCGGGCCGGGGCGGGGGCGGCCGGATCGGGGCGGGGGCGCCATGGCCGGGGAGAGGGAGGGAGGGGGAGAAGAGAGGGAGGAGGGGGGCTTACCGCGCAGGGGAGGGCGGTGGCGGCGCGCAGGGGGAGGGCGGCGGCGGTTAGGGCAGGGGGGAGAATGGCGGGCGGGGCCCGCAGGGGAGGGGAGAGAAATTTGGGGGGGGAGGGGGAGGGGCGCGGCTGGGCCGCTTTGGGCCCAAATGGGGGCGCGAGGGGGGGGCGAGGTGGGTCGCGGCCAGGCCGGCCCACGGCGCGGGGGAGGGAAAGGGGAGAAGGGGGGGCTGGGCCGGATCGGGAGGAGAGGGGGAAAGAGAGAAGAAAAAGGTTTTCCTTTTTCTAAAATCTATTTTTCTCTAGATGAATGCATTCACATTTACAAACAATAAAAAAGGATGCATGGTTCGGCATGGTGCATCAAACAAAATAAAGTATTTTAGGGTTTTGCTTTACATGGGATCTCAAGCCGAAACCCGCTATAACTTTGGAAAAGATCAAGGTTTAGCGAGGAGAAAAGGGAAAAGAAACGGGTAACACCCGAACTTGGTGAGGGAAAAGAAGAAAAAATTCTACCCCCAAATTCAGGGCGTTACATTGCCCGTGAGGTATAATCTTACCTTTTGATTCGTTTGTTCATCCTATAACCCACAAAAGCTAAAAATTATGATCCATTTACCCCGACCTAAAACCTTTGCCTTAGCCTTTGCACAATTCAGTTTTGGAGTCCGTGGTTCTGAGTTCGTGTCCTAGGTCAAGGTCTTGTTGCTGGTTTAGATTTGTTTTGGTCAGCTTGATCATTACCATCCGCTGCCACCCCACAAACTCAATCTCGATAAACCAATCCATCCATAAAACCGACCCATTCACCCTTCATTTGCCTCGCCAACAACCCTAGTTAGGTTGCTGGTTTAGATTTTTTGGGTCAGTTTGGTCATCATCATCCACTATCATTCCACAAACTCAATCTCGATAAACTGACCCAATCACCCAAACCCACCATACCCACAAAACCAAGCCCACTCTTCCAGCGTTTCACTAGAAACCCTGATTCGCAGTCCAAACTAAAAACAACCATAACTTTCGCATCGAACCTCTAATCGGACCCATTTTTTCAAATCGCACAGAATTAAATTTCGCATCCGATTCTTTCTAGATTCGCTGTTTTTAAAATCCCCAAATTCGGCTTGGAAGTACGAGTTCTCATTTTCTGAACATTTATTCCAGTTTTAGGGCAAACTTGCCGAAATTCCAGATGACGCGTCTTTGCAAAAAAAATCTAAAACTTGGTGTGTTCCTTCTTATGTGCTACTGCAAAAGGAAAAGTATGTATTAAAAATATTTGTAAAAAAGAAAAATCACAAAAAACAACGACTAGAGCAAAAATCAGGGAAAAGAGAAAAAGAGAAAAAAAGTAGCACATAAGCAAAAATGCCTTTGATCTGTGCATCTCTCTGTTTGTTTTGCTCCCAACTTGTTTCCTTATTGTATCTAGACCCTTCTTACCTCCTTTGGGTGCCTTGGTCCAACTGTTCTAATACATTTTTTGGCCAGCAACTAGGATGAGTACTTAGAACACTTATTCAGCACTGCTCTCTGTTACTGACTTGTGTGCCACAGATATATATTTAGTGAGCCTTCCCAAATCTCCACCTTTGCAATTAGACTCACGCTCTTTAGGCAGTCACACCAGTCACTGTTTGCCACCTGCAGTGCTGGTAAGAACCTTGTAAGAGCGGGGTAAGACACTTTCATAACTTGTGTTCCACCACCACACCTGAGAGTAGTAGCTACAGGGTTCACACTGTTTGTTTGTTACCTTTTGTCTCTGTTTTGTACTAACAATGATAGGACCAAAGAACCAAACAGACAAGGAGAATGGGTCTAAGTTTAACGACGACGAGTGTGTCTCTCAGCTGGAATTGAAGGAGATGATACATGCGATGACTGATGCTTTCAATAAGTACCAGGACTCTACGGCGACATCCTATGAGCATCTTGATCGACGTGTTGCTGAACTTGTTACACACATGGACATGTTGGAGGCTCGTCCCCCACCACAAGCTCCAGCTACTGGCACGTTAGTGCTTTCTCCTACGGAGGAGAAGGACGACGATGACGATGTTGATGCACCGCTAAGACGACGCCTCGCACATAATCGACAAGGTATGGGAGGTAATGGTAGACGTCGTCGTTGTCATAATCTTGAATTAGACAATGATCCATATGTTAATGTTAAGTTCTCTATTCCTTTGTTCATTAGTTCGTATGATGCTGAAGCCTACTTAGATTGGGAGATGACAGTAGAACAAAAAATTAATTCTCATCTTGTTCCTGAGCGGCATAGGGTTAGATAAGCCACAAGTGAGTTTAAAGATTTTCCTATCATTTGGTGGAATGAACTTGTTAACACACGTGCTGCACCACAAACATGGAATGCGTTAAAAGAGGAGATGCGAGCTCGTTTTGTTCTCCCTTCTTATCGACGTGATCTTCGAAAAATGCAACACTTAGATCAGGGAGACATGTCCTTACATAAATACTACCAAGAACTTCAGAAAGGTATGCTGCGATATGGGGTAGTTGAGGATCCGTAGGACCAAATGGTTAGGTTTTATGAGGGATTGAGGCGGGAGATTCAGGATATTGTTGATTATAAAGAGTATAATTCTATACAATGCTTGTTCCACTTTTCTATGTTGACAAAAAAGAATTGCAGGGTCGCCAGCTGTCGGTGTTTTGGGTCCGACCGCACACCCGGGGTTGCCCCTTGAGGTGTTTTTAGGAGTAGGACGGTGTCGACGACTATAGCAAAATGGTTCGTGCCAGATGCACGAGGGACAGTGGACAATGTTTGCAGGTTCGGGCCGCTTAGAGATGCGTAACACCCTACATCCTGGTGGGTATGCTTGGTGAATGAGGTTACAAGGGAGCTCTCCGAATTGAGAATGCAGAGAGTTGAGATGGGTGGCTGAGTAATAGGGTCGATCGTTCTGAAGGGGTGCCCCCTAGGCCTTATATACTCTACCGTGGGGCAATACACGTGGATATGATAACAATGTGTAGCTAAAAGATAGTGAACTGTTTGAGTTTATCTCCCTGTAGTTCTGCTGACCTATCCCCGCATGGCTCCGTTGCATGGGGGCTCCAGCGCGGGAAAGTCGGATCTCTGTTGTGGTCGCTCGCTCGATGTTGTGGGCCGTCCGGGCTGGCATCAATCCGGCCTCATGTCGATCTGTTTTGCTGATTGTCCCTCCCCAGGCCCACGAAAGGATGACCTTACGATTTATTGGGCCCTTGGGCCTTTCGTGAGGTCTTTTACTCTTTTAGTGGACCCGGGGGATATCTGTCCCCCACAAGCCCCCAATCTTTGGGTTAATTTAGAGGTAATCAGCCCAAAGATCTCAGGTCCAGCTTGCAGGCGATTTGAAGAAAACGACTTCTTACTGTCTCCTCCTGCTTTGATCACTCGTAAACAAAAGCTTTGTTTCGTGCTTGTGCCTTAGAGGTCGGCATTTTGTTTTGTAGGACCCTGAACTTCATTGGGTGCACCGGAGGTGCACCCAATGGGTGTAGCCCCCGAGCTTCGAGTAGATTTTAGAAAATAATCTACTCGAAGGTCTTCACCGGAAATTATTTCCATTTTTACTCCTGCGTTTTGGTTGAGGGCCAGCCTTGTCTTTAATCTTGTCCCATGCCTTAGAAGTCAGCACTATCTTGGCTTGGAATGATGATCCATGGGGTGCACCGAATGTGCACCCAATGGGTGTAGCCCCCGACCTTCAAGTGGATTTTTGAGGATAATCCATTCTAAGGTCTTCCTTTTGTGTCTTTTTGCTGAAGATTATCCTTTCTGCTTGTAAAATTCGGCATGATGCCATCCGCATTATGCTTTGGAGGTCAGCATTATGTCATCAATATTATGCTTCAGAGGTCAGCATGTATTTTGTCTTTTGCAGCCGAGTTCGCAATCCATCCATATCTTGCTAGGTGGTGTAATTTATTTGCTCTGCGACTGATTGGACATTTGATGGACGTTCTCTGTCTAGTCTTCACGTCGCTTCTGTCGGCCATATTTTGTACTTCACTGGCTATATTTGGCTTTCCTCTGATCCTTACTGATATCTTATTTTTGTCTTGAGGTATTCACTGCATGCCCTGTACAGATGTGACCGTTTTGAAAAATATACTGATAATTCCTGGGCGTACCCCCCAATGGGTGTGGGCAAGGGACGGCTTGGTACGCTGAGTGCTTTAGCCGGCTGCTTCTGAGTAGTAATGTGATGTGACGACGGGTGTAATCATATCCTCCGCGCTGTTGACTGGAGTCCCAATGGGTGTTGTGTTGCGTGAAACGGCGTCAGCCGCCTGACGTGTCTTCAGACGGGTTGAAGTGCTTATTGAATGCTTTGCGACTGTTCAGTGACCGCGGTTGGAGGTGCGTGGTTGCCTTCTCCTTCTATAAATAATGTCGTAGTCTCTCCGGCTTTTTCACATCTCTCGCTGTTCTCTGTTGCTTGCTTTTCTTCTCTCCCTTTCGCTTCCACCATGGGCAAGAACAACAAGCGCAAGCGTGAGCCAACTCCTCCATCGGAGGATTTTGGTGACTCGGAGTACTCAGAGGAGGAGTTCTCCTCTGAGTCTGAGGGGTCTCCGGCTCCCATCCCCCTGCGTGAGTCGTCTGACGACTCAGACGACTCCCAGGGGCTCGCGGCGGAGGTCTGGACGTACATCCGGGGCGTCGAGCGCTCCGGGCTCGAGGGCTCGGATGAGTCGGAGTACTCCTCGGATGAGGAGGACTCGGACGGTGGCGGCGAGGATGAGGACGGCGACGACGACGAAGGCGGTGGCGGCGGTGACGGTGATGGCAGCGGCAGGGGCAGCAGCGGCGGTGGCAAGGGTGACGACGGCGGCAGCAGCAGGGGCGGCAGCGGTGGCGGCGGCAGCAGCAAGGGCAGCAACAAGGCCAGTGGCTAAATGCCACTGGTTTTTAGATATTAGTATATATTAGAAGTAGTATAATGTAGTAGTATCAGTAGTATAGAGTAGTATAATGTAATGTAGTAGTAGTAGTAGGGAAGTATCAACTCATAATGAGTTGATTTGTAAGTATGATATCTTCCCTTTATTGAAGAAATTATGTTGCCTTCTCTGTGCCAATTATCCTGCTTATTTGTGAAGTTGATTTCCTTGGAATTTGTAAGTAAATAACTCTGGCATCACATCGATGTTTTTAGAGGTAACTGCCGAGTAACTTGTAGACGACGTCGGAGTTTTAGAGGTAACTGCCGAGCGACTGAAGACAACGTCAGCGTTTTAGAGGTAACGCCGAGTGACTGAACACGATGTCGGAGTATTAGAGTCAACTGCCGAGCGACGTCAGCATTTTAGAGGTGACGTCGAGTGATTGAACACGATGTCAGAGTTTTAGAGTCAACTGCCGAGCGACTTGAGGGCGACGTCAGCGTTTTAGAGGTAACGTCGAGCGACTTGAAGACGACGCCAGCGTTTTAGAGGTGACGCCGAGTGACTGAACACGATGTCGGAGTTTTAGAGTCGACTGCCGAGCGACTTGAGGGCGACGTCAGCGTTTTAGAGGTAACGCCGAGCGACCTGAGGGCGACGTCAGCGTTTTAGAGGTAACGCCGAGCGACTTGAAGATGACGTCAGCGTTTTATAAGTAACGCCGAGTGACCTGAGGGCGACGTCAGCGTTTTAGAGGTAACGCCAAGCGACTTGAAGACGACGTCAGCGTTTTAGAGGTAACGCCGAGTGATAGCGGGCTGCGTGGGCCACTTTGAGGATAATAGCCGAGTGATGATGTGGCGCACCGGTGTTCTGGAAATAACTGCCGGGTGATCACGTGGCACGTCGGTGTTTTGGAAATAACCACCGGGTGCTGACTGGGCGCTTTTTGAAACGGTATCTGGCTTGGAGATATCCCATAAGTGCTGCGCTTTTAGCTGCCTCTTCTTTCCGTGCCCTAGTTCTTGCTTTCTTGCTTCCGAATCCTCTCTGCAATTCGCCTCCCACTCTGCTCACCGGTAGAATCGAGATGGCGCCCAAGAGGAAGGCCTCGAGTTCGTCTGCCGTGGTGATTCCTCCAATCGACCCCAACAGCCAGTTGCCTTTCGCAGGTAACCACATGTCCGTCATCTCTGAGCCCGAACTTCTCCACCTCGAGTCCATCGGGGTTCTTCCTCCGCGGGAACTCTGTTCTTGGCGGATTTGCCATGGGGTTACTGTCCCAACTGAGGATACCCATGAGTCTGTGATTTATGCTCCTTTCCTTCTCCGCGGCCTCGGTCTTCCCATTTCTCCCTTTTTCCGTGGCCTCCTTGATTTCTACCATCTTAACTTGACCCATCTGAATCCCAATTCTATCCTGCAAATCTCCATTTTCGTTCATTTATGCGAAGCCTTTCTTGGCGTGCTGCCACATTTCGGGTTGTGGAAGTACTTGTATCACTGTCGCCCTGGGATGGCCGGTGGACAACATCAGTTGGTTGGGGGTGCTAGCTTGGAGATGCGCCGCGGGAGGAAGACTGAGTATCTCGAAATCCCTCTCAAAGACAGTATCAAGGGATGGCGCTTGGAGTGGTTCATAGTTGAGAATTATGGAAACTCTCTCCCCCCTCGGTCGGGAAGACAGCCGGATGTTCGCACCCCAAGCTGGACCGAGTCCCCCACAGATCAGGAGGTAGCTGAGGCAGGTGCTTTGCTGGCTGAAGTTGGATTGCTGAAGGAGAGGGGTCTGACTGCTGAAGCTGTGGTTGCTGATTTTGTCTTCAAGAATATTCAACCGTTGAAAGACAGGGCATACCCGGCTTATCTGTATCGAGGCCTAGCCGACTCAACTCGGGTTACTAACAGAAGAATTCCTTCTATGGACTTGGTGAACCGACTTGAGATGATCCTTAGAGGCAAAGTGTCAAATGTTGGTGCCCCAGTAGCATTCTCAGCCTGGAACTTGCCTCCTCCCAAAGCCTTCACTCTTTTTGTGTCGAATCCTCCTGTCACTGATGGAAGTTTGGGCCTTAGAGTGCGGCCCTCTGCTGAAGAAGTTAGTGCCTTGGTTGCCTCGCTCGGGGAGATTCCTGATGATGAACGACAGGTCCATTTTGAGGTGCCCCTGAACCCTAGTGATGCAGAGATAAGCGCTATGCTTGATTTGCTGGCTGAGGACTCTTCTGAAGTTGCTCCTGCTGGGGCATTGGTAGTGGCGCCCCTCCCAGAGGCTGATACAACTTTGGATGCTCAGAAGCCTGCCAGTACTCGCCCGAGGCGCCCTTGCCGAGCCAGTCAACCTGATCCTTCTGCTGATGAGCAGAAAAAGAAAAAGAGACGCCTCCGGCGAGTATCCAGTTTGGATCGGGACGTTGGTACCTCGGTTCCTGCTGCTGAAGAAGTGCCTGTGACTGATTTTACTGACGCTGACCCCAATGGGTGTACCCAATCTGTTGCTGATCCCAATGTGGGTGCTCCATCTGTTGCTGATCCCAATGGGGGTGCTGCCTGTGTTTCTAATGTGGACGACGAGGAGGAAGAAGGTGAAGTTCCTTTGACTCGGAAAAACAGTCGACAGTTCATCGCTAGCGGTGAAAGTAGTGGAGTTCCTTCTCCTGCTTTGTCTGCTCTCATTGGTCTGCAAGAACTGTCCCTGGCCAATTTTGATCAGACTCTTGAGGATATGGTTCCAGAAGATTTGTTATCGGAGCCAGCAGGTGATGGTGTGATGGAGGTTTGTGCTGATGTGCTTGATGCTGGGTTAAGGTCATCCCGTGCCTCGTCGACCTTAGAGCGCGATCTCGAGGGTCGAGAGATTGACTTGGATCGTCCTGGTCCTATGGAAGTAACTGAGGGTCCATCAGCCTTAGAGGTGGCTACCGCAGAGAACTTGGACCCCAAGGATGGTGTTGAGACGTGCCCAGCCCCCGAGAATGTTGTCGTGGATGACTTGGTTCGGGTGGGAAGTGCAAGCCACTGCCCAGCCCCCGAGGGTGCTGCCGGGGATGATCCGGCTCAAGTGGGCAGTGCAAACTATGACCCAGCCCCTGAGGATGTCCGAGCGGGGTCTCCCTCTTGTACTTCCATGGACGTTCATGCGGGATCGCCTCCACACTCCGGCTGTATGGTGGTAGCCCAAGCCTTGGACCAGGGAGTCGCTTTAGAGGGTAGCGTCCCCGCTGACCGAGTGTTGGGCTCTGTTGATGGCACCGAGCTGATTCCTGCTGGTTCGTTGCAAGCTGCTTCGGGTGGTGGCCTTACGCCCGGTTATCAATTGATCTCTCCTGATTTGGGGATCCCTTCGTTTTTTCCCAACCTCCAGGTACTGTGATGTATTCCAGCTGTCGGTGTTTACACTGCATGAACTGCTGTCATTACACTCATCTGTTCTCCTCATCAGGCTTTGGTGGATGGGATGGCTAGCCAGCTGAGGTTACAGGGTGCTTCTGTCCCAGAAGTAGCTTCGTCTCTTGCATGTTGGAATCCAGTGTCACTTCAACATCGTGTCTCTGAATTGGAGGCGACCAACGCTGGTTAGTGCTTTTCGCTTCTCTTTTGTCTTCTCTATTAAACTGCTTTACATTCTGACCCCCTTTGTTTGGTTGTCTCTTGCTAGGTATGACTCGACAGATTTCCACTTTTGAAGAAAAACATTCTCGAGATCAGGCTGAAATGGTCCAGCGGTGTTCTGACTTTGAAGGGAAGTATTCTCAAAGTCAGACTGAACTAGCTCAGGTCTCTGCTGCCTTAGATGACGCCAATGCACTAAGTTCTTCTCTTCATGCTCAGCTTAATTCTGAAAAGGTGACTTATGAAACCGTGCTTTGCCTTGTCATGATCCTATTACTTGCTTGATGTTTGAGGGAGTTGGCTTCTGCTTGCAGGAAGAAAAACGTATCCTTGCTGCTTCTCGCGACAGTCTTGACAGATTGTATCGTGATTCTAGCAACTCGCTGACTATCCTGGAGAGGAGTCATCGCTTCACCATGGAAGAGTTAGACAACCAACGCTGTAAGCTGCAGGAATCCATGGATGAGGTGACCCGGCTCAAGCAGTTGATATCAGCGAAGGACGCTACCATCAAAGAACTCCGAGCTTCCAAGAAATCCATCGCCCAGGAGTTAGAAACTGCTCGGCTGGCTGCCAAGGTTGCTGAAGAAACTTCCGTTACCCTCAGGGCCCAGCGCGACAGAGCCATGGACAAGGCTATTCGGGCGGGGCGAATCTTGATGAGGAGACCCGGCGTGGTTGTTCCCGAAGATATAAGGGCTGACGTGAATGCTGCCCCTGATTCCTCGAGTCGTCCTTCCTCATCGATTGCTCCTGAGAAAAATATCACAAAATAGAGAAACATTTTGCGTGTTTTGAGCGTGCGGTTAGCATGGTCAGACATTTGTTAGAGGACGTCATTTCAGTACTTGGACGATATTGTTATTCTCATATTGTTTCAGAATTCATCAGTTCATAAATTTGCAGTAGAAAAATGATGCGCGATGGTTTTGAAATTTGTTTGTGCGATATAGAAGTCATCCTTATATGAGTAATTGTAATCACGTCAGATCGCCTTAAGTCGCTGCTGATTTAAGTCGATTGCTTCTGTTAATAGGGCGTAGTGGTCACCCTAAATTGCGTAGGCGTGAGCATGTTGCACCGGCTTAAGTCGCTGCTGACTTTAGCCGATTGCTCCGTTAGCAGGGCATAGTGGTCACCCCGAGTTAAGTAAGCGTGAGCATGTTGCACCGCCTTAAGTCGTTGCCGACTTAAGTCGATTGCTCCGTTAGCAGGGCATAGTGGTCACCCCGAGTTAAGTAAGCGTGAGCATGTTGCACCGCCTTAAGTCGTTGCCGACTTAAGCCGATTGTTCCGTTAGCAGGGCATAGTGGTCACCCCGAGTTAAGTAAGCGTGAGCATGTTGCACCGCCTTAAGTCGTTGCCGACTTAAGCCGATTGCTCCGTTAGCAGGGCATAGTGGTCACCCCAAGTTAAGTAAGCGTGAGCATGTTGCACCGCCTTAAGTCGTTGCCGACTTAAGCCGATTGCTCCGTTAGCAGGGCATAGTGGTCACCCCGAGTTAAGTAAGCGTGAGCATGTTGCACCGCCTTAAGTCGTTGCCGACTTAGTTCTGGTGGCCTGGCTCCGAGCTGGGATGCCATGATCCCTGTCGTACTCCTCCCGACGGCGGATCTCGTTCTCATGCCGTCGTTCACGCGAAGCATTGATGGAGCTTCGCGCGTCTCGGCGACTGTTGATGGCGTGTCGTAGATCGTTCGGCGGGTGAGCAAGCGGTAGAAGATGGTTGGCTGCCTGGGTGAACAGTCGTCGGTAGCCCTCGGCATCGGGAGTCCGAGGGAGTCCATCAGCTATCCGAGCTAGTACTCCTCCAACTTCGCTCGGCGTGTTCATGGCTCGGGCGAAGTCAGGATTCAGGTTGCGCCCGAAGAATGGATTCTCCCGGCGTTGCCTTGCATCTTGCTCGGCTTGTTCCTGAGCCCGGCGGCGATCACGTCGTCGGGAGTTCCTTCGTTCTCTGAAGACGCGTTCCTCCGGAGTTTCTCCTATCTCCAAGACCTCGTCCCGCGAGACAGGTTGCTCCGGATCCCGTTCTCCGGCCGCGTGATGTCGTCGAACGTTCCTGCGCCGGTTTCTCCGTCGGCGGGATTCTCGTTGAGGTGGTTCCTCTCCGGGTGCGGTTGGCTCGTCGTCGGAGACGGTAGGCGACTCCACTCTCCCGATGAAGAGGACGACGGGATAGAATGGTGCTGCTGTCGTGGCGACCTTCTTTCCGTTCTCCTTTGAGGGTGGAGGAACGGAAAGAACAACTTGCTTCCCCTTGGTCTCCTTCTTCCTTGCGATCTGTGTCCATTCTTTTGTCGGGGAAGTAGACAGTGGAGTTCTCCGGGTCAGCGGGCCCTCAGCCCCTGACTTTCCGGGGACGATCTTTTTCCGGAGAGCTGGAGGTTGCGCTTCTCCGACATTTTCGGAGTTTGTTGGAGGAGACTTCTTTTCCGGCGGATCCGCAATGCGGTGTAGAGTTCCCTCTTCATCTACTACGGATGAGATTGTTCCGAAGTAGAATACGGATCCGGGACGGAGGGTGATCTTGCTGTGGAAGGTGATGGCCATTGAGCTAGCTTGGATCGTCGACACACCCCCTACCTGGCGCGCCAGCTGTCGGTGTTTTGGGTCCGACCGCACACCCGGGGTTGCCCCTTGAGGTGTTTTTAGGAGTAGGACGGTGTCGACGACTGTAGCAAAATGGTTCGTGCCAGATGCACGAGGGACAGTGGACAATGTTTGCAGGTTCGGGCCGCTTAGAGATGCGTAACACCCTACGTCCTGGTGGGTATGCTTGGTGAATGAGGTTACAAGGGAGCTCTCCGAATTGAGAATGCAGAGAGTTGAGATGGGTGGCTGAGTAATAGGGTCGATCGTTCTGAAGGGGTGCCCCTAGGCCTTATATACTCGACCGTGGGGCAATACACGTGGATATGATAACAATGTGTAGCTAAAAGATAGTGAACTGTTTGAGTTTATCTCCCTGTAGTTCTGCCGACCTATCCCCACATGGCTCCGTTGCATGGGGGCTCCAGCGCGGGAAAGTCGGATCTCTGTTGTGGTCGCTCGCTCGACGTTGTGGGCCGTCCGGGCTGGCATCAATCTGGCCTCATGTCGATCTGCTTTGTTGATTGTCCCTCCCCAGGCCCACGAAAGGATGACCTTACGATTTATTGGGCCCTTGGGCCTTTCGTGAGGTCTTTTACTCTTTTAGTGGACCCGGGATATCTGTCCCCCCACACCAACAGTGGAGGAGCAACACCTTCATGCCACGACAGCCACTAGCGCCAGCTAAGGCGTCATCCTCTTCGGACGTACGTACGTCCACACCTGTCGGGTATCATAATTAGGGGTACCCCCAACACTCCTAAACTCGGCTGGTAATCACCATCAGCACAAACTGCAGAGACTGATGGACACAATTCAGGTCAAGGCTTCGTCTACTCAAGGGACGCAGTCTCGCCTCGCCCGAGCCCAGCCTCGGGCGGGAACTGTAGTCCTAGGCGAATTCACGCCTCGCCTGAGGGCCTCCTCAAGCAACGGGCGCACCCTCGACTCGCCCGAAGCCCAGCTCAGGCAGGCTTCGTTGTGAAGCAACCTTGGCCAAATCACCTCACCAACCGACCGTATCGCAGGCGCATTCAATGTAAGGATCGCCTGGCGCCTTATCCTGACACGCATGCCTCAGTCGGCAAGGTCGAAGTGACCGCAGTCACTTCGCCCTCCCACTGACTGACCTGACAGGAAAACAACACCACTCGCCCCTCTCCGACTGCTATGCCACCCGCCAGGGTGAGGCTGACAGCAGCTGAGTCTAGCCTCAGGCGCCACAGGAAGCTTCGCCTCGCCCGACCTTGGGCCTCAGCCTCAGGAGAAGTCTCCGCCTCGCCCGACCCCAGGGCTCGGCCCCCGCCTTGGCCTCGGAATGTGGTCTCCGCCTCGCCCGACCCCAGGGCTCGGCCCCCGCCTCGACCTCGGAAGGTGGTCTCCGCCTCGCCCGACCCCAGGGCTCAACCTCAACCTCGACCTCGGAAGGTGGTCTCCGCCTCGCCCGACCCAGGGCCCGGCCTCAACCTCGACCTCGGGCAGAATCGCGTCCTCGCCCGACCCTGGCCTCGGCCTCGGCCTCAGGAGGAGTCTCCGCCTCGCCCGACCTTGGGCTCGGACCGACCACGCCGCATGGGGTACATCATTACCCTACCCATAGCTAGCTCAGGCTATGGGGGAACAAGACCGGCGTCTCATCCAGGCTCGCCCCGGTAACAAGTAATGATGGCTCCCCGCGTGCGTCCATGACGACGGTGGCTCTCAGCCCCTTACGGAAGCAAGGAGACGTCAGCAAGGTCCCAACAGCCCCGACAGTTGTGCTTCTACAGGGCTCAAACGCTCCTCCGACGGCCACGACACCGCGTACACAGGGCTCTAGCACCTCTCCGACAGCCACGTTGGCATGTACATAGGGCTCTGGCTCCTCTCTGCCGGACACGTTAGCGTATTGCTACACCCCCATTGTACACCTGGACCCTCTCCTTGCATCTATAAAAGGAAGGGCCAGGGCCCTCATACGGGGGGGGGGGGGTGGTCACGCGGGACTCCCTTTCTCCCTCGCGAACGCTTGTAACCCCTACTGCAAGCGCACCCACTCTGGCGCAGGATAACACGAGCCGAGGTTTTCCCCCCTTCGTGTCCCGTCTCGCGCCAACCCATCTGGGCTGGGGCACGTAGCGACAATTTTACTCGTCGGTCCAGGGACCCCCCGGGGTCGAAACGCCGACAGTTGGCGCGCCAGGTAGGGGCCTGCTGCGTGTTGACGAACAACTTCCCGTCGAGTTCCAGATGGGTAGTCTCTAGCAACCTCTTCAGCCTAGGACGCTGCTCCGTTTTGGGAGTCTTGAGTTCATGTCCCTCGATGGCAGCTACGACATGGTACTCCTTCCCCCGCAGCGCGACGGCGACAACGACGACCGTCAGCCCACCCGGCGGCGGCGGACTCGGCGACGTCTTCCCCCATGGTGGAAGAGCAGCATCCGGGTTTGTCCCGTCGCCTTCCTCGCCGTAGGAGAAGGAGGCGGCGCAACCGTGGCCAAGCAAGAGGCGGCACCTCGTCGGCTGTCGAGCGAGTCGATGACGCCGGCGCCCCAGCGGGGGACATGTCGGGCACTGACCTCGCGCCTAAGACAACGACGAGTGTCGTTTCCCCGCAACACGCCAACCCCAAGCGGACAGATGACGCCAGCACGCTCGCGAAGGGCCTTCTGGGCGTTAGCCTTGTACCTGAGATAACGGTGCAGTCCGTCCCCGACGCGACTTCGTCACCGTCCATCGATCGAGAGGTACCGTCCGTTTTCCACCCTGTGCCTTTTAGATTCAGCTTCAATCCACCAAACGATCCCGCTTCGGTGAGCGCTTTCATAAAGGCATATCCTAACCTTCCGGGGTACCATATGTGGTCAACCTGGGACCGACTGACGGCCGTCTCGACCTACGGGCCCCCGGGCTCCGAGGAAGACGACGAGCCCGACTCTGGTTGGGATTTCTCCAGGCTCGGTAATCCTAGCGCCATGCGAGACTTCATGACCGCATGTGACTACTACCTCTCCGATTGCTCCGATGATGGCCACAGCCTTGACGACGAAGGTTGTGGCCCAAGTCGCGAATGTTTCCACATCGATCTAGGGGGTCACGACGAAGGCAACCACCTTGGTATGCCGGAGGACGATGATCCCCCTAGGCCTGCGCCTCGCGTTGACATCCTGCGGGAGCTAGCTGTGGTCCCAGTCCCTGCGGGGGGTCAGGACACACAGCTCGAGCAAATCCGCGAGATGCAGGCCAAGCTCGACGAGGAAGCAGGACAACTTGTGCAGCTCCGGCAAAACATCGAGCAGGAGTGGGCAGGCCGAGCACTAGCTGGAGAAGCGCGTCATCAGGCCCAGGACGTCCAGCGCCGTATCACTGACGATGCCAGGGCAAGGCTGCCCCCGGCTTCCAGTGGAGTCGGCCAGAACCTGGCTGCAGCGGCAATACTACTCCGAGTGATGCCAGAGCCATCCACCACCGAGGGGCGGCGTATCCAGGGAGAACTCAAGAATCTCCTGGAGGATGCCGCGGTCCGACGGGCCGAGAGCTCTGCCTCTCGAAGGCAAGGGTACCCCCCGGAGCATCGCGCCGCGACTTCCCGATTCATGCGGGAAGCCTTGGTCCACACCGGGCACACGCGGGACGCGACGCCTGCAACCCCGGGTCGCCTCGGCAACGAGCACCGCGCCACGACCGTCAAGCCCGCCTCGACAAAAAGGTGCGCCGAGGCTACCACCCCAGGCGTGGGGGACGCTACGATAGTGGGGAGGATCGGAGCACCTCGCCCGAACCACCTGGTCCGTGAGCCTTCAGCCGAGCCATACGACGGGCGTCGTTCCCGACCCGGTTCTGAGCCCCGACTACCATCACCAAGTACTCGGGGAAATAAGGTCGGAACTATGGCTTGCGGACTACCGGCTGGCCTGCCAGCTAGGTGGAACGGATGATGACAACCTCATCATCCACAACCTCCCCCTGTTCCTCTTCGACGCCGCCCGAGCCTAGCTGGAGCATCTGCCTCCTGCGCAGATTTCCAACTGGGACGATCTGGTCAAAGCCTTCGCTGGAAACTTCCAGGGCACATACGTGCGCCCTAGGAACTCCTGGGATCTCCGAAGCTGCCGCCAACAGCTAGGGGAATCCCTGCGGGACTACATCCGGCGGTTTTCGAAGCAGCGCACCGAGCTGCCCAACATCACCGACTCAGATGTCATCGGCGCGTTCCTCGCCGGCACCACTTGCCGCGACCTGGTGAGCAAACTAGGTCGCAAGACTCCCACCAAGGCGAGCGAGTTGATGGACATCGCCACCAAGTTCGCCTCTGGTCAGGAGGCGGTCGAGGCCATCTTTCGGAAGGACAAGCAGCCTCAGGGACGCCAGCAGGAAGACGTCCCCGAGGCGTCCGCCCAGCGCGGCACGAAGAAGAGAGGCAAGAAGAAGTTGCAAGCGAAACGCGACGCTGCCGACGCAGATCTTGTCGCTGCTGCCAAGCACAGGAACCTTCGGAAGCCTCCCGGAGGGGCCAACCTGTTCGACAGGATGCTCACGGAGTCGTGCCCCTATCATCAGGGTCCCGTCAAGCACACCCTTGAGGAATGTGTCATGCTTCGGCGCTACTTCCATAAGGCCGGGCCCCCGGCGGAAGGTGGCAGAGGCCATGACAACGACAAGAAGGAGGGCAACAAGGCAGAGGAGTTCCCCGAGGTCCACGACTGTTTCATAATCTACGGTGGACAAGTGGTGAACGCCTCGGCTCGGCACTGCAAGCAGGAGCGCCGGGAGGTCTGCTCGGTGAAGGTGGTGGCACCAGTCTACCTAGACTGGTCCGTCAAGCCCATCACCTTCGACCAAGCCGACCACCCCGACCGCGTGCCAAGCCCAGGAAAGTACCCACTCGTTGTCGACCCCATCATCGGCAACGTCAGGCTCACCAAGGTCCTCATGGACAGAGGCAGCAACCTCAACATCATCTACGCCGAGACCCTTGGGCTCTTGCAGATCGATCTGTTCATGATCCGGGCTGGTGCGACGCCCTTTCATGGGATCATCCCCGAGAAGCGTGTCCAGCCCCTTGGACAGCTCGATCTGCCCGTCTGCTTCGGGACTCCCTCCAACTTCTGAAAGGAAACCCTCACGTTCGAGGTGGTCGGGTTCCGAGGAACCTACCACGCGGTGCTGGGGAGACCGTGCTATGCCAAGTTCATGGCCATCCCCAACTACACCTACCTCAAGCTCAAGATGCCAGGCCCCAACTGGGTCATCACCGTCGGATCCACATACCGACACACGTACGAATGCGACGTGGAGTGTGTGGAGTACGCTGAGGCCCTCACCGAGTCTGAGGCCCTCATCGCCGACCTGGAGTGCCTCTCCAAGGAGGTGCTAGATGTGAAGCGCCACGCCGGCAACTTCGAGCCAGCAGAGGCGGTTAAGTTCGTCCCTCTCGACCCCAGTGAAAGTCGTCTAGAGGGGGGTGAATAGGGCGAATCTGAAATTTACAAACTTAATCACAACTACAAGCCGGGTTAGCGTTAGAAATAAGAACGAGTCCGAGAGAGAGGGTGTAAAACAAATCGCAAGCAAATAAGAGTGTGACACAAGGATTTGTTTTACCGAGATTCGGTTCTCGCAAACCTACTCCCCGTTGAGGTGGTCACAAAGACTGGGTCTCTTTTAACCCTTTCCCTCTCTCAAACGGTCCCTCGGACCGAGTGAGCTTCTTCTTCTCAATGAAACGGGAACAAACTTCCCCGCAAGGACCACCACACAATTGGTGTCTCTTGCCTCGGTTACAATTGAGTTGTTCGCAAGAAAGAATGAAAGAACGAAGCAATCCAAGCGCAAGAGCTCAAAAGAACACAACAAATCTCTCTCACTAATCACTAAAGCTTTGTGTGGAATTGGGAGAGGATTTGATCACTTGGGTGTGTCTAGAATTGAATGCTAGAGCTCTTGTAAGTAGTTGGAAGGTGGAAAACTTGGATGACTTGAATGTGGGGTGGTTGGGGGTATTTATAACCCCAACCACCAAACTAGTCGTTTGGTGGAGGCTGCTGTCGCATGGCGCACCGGACAGTCCGGTGCGCCACCGGACACTGTCCAGTGCGCCAGCCACGTCACCAGGCCGTTGGGTTCCGACCGTTGGAGCTCTGTCTTGTGGGCCCGCCTGGCTGTCCGGTGGTGCACCGGACAAGTCCTGTAGACTGTCCGGTGTGCTACCCGCGCGTGCTCTGTCCTCTGCGCACGCAGGCGCGCATTTAATGCGTTGCAGTCGTCCGTTGCGCGCAAAGTAGTCGTTGCTCCGCTGGCTCACCGGACAGTCCGGTGTGCACCAGACATGTCCGGTGAATTTTAGCGGAGCGGATTCCCGAAGCTGGCGAGTTCAGAGTCGCTCTCCCCTGGGGCACCGGACACTGTCCAGTGGTGCACCGGACAGTCCGGTGGATTATAGCGAAGCTCCTCTGAGAATTCCCGAAGGTGAAGATTTCAGCTTGGAGTCGCCTGGTGCACCGGACACTGTTCGGTGTTACACCGGACAGTCCGGTGCGCCAGACTAGGGCACACTTCGGTTGTCCCTTGCTCTCTTGGTTGAACCATTTTCTTGGTCTTTTTATTGGCTTTTTGTGAACCTTTAGCACCTGTATATCTTATAGACTAGAGCAAACTAGTTAGTCCAATTATTTGTGTTGGGCAATTCAACCACCAAAATCAATTAGGAAATAGGTGTAAGCCTAATTCCCTTTCAATCTCCTCCTTTTTGGTGATTGATGCCAACACAAACCAAAGCAAGTATAGAAGTGCATAATTGAACTAGTTTGCATAATGTAAGTGCAAAGGTTACTTGGAATTGAGCCAATATAAATACTCATAGGATACGCATGGATTGTTTCTTTATTTTTAACATTTTGGACCACGCTTGCACCACATGTTTTGTTTTTGCAAATTCTTTTGTATATATTTTTCAAAATCCTTTTGCAAATAGTCAGAGGTAAATGAATAAGATTTTGCAAAGCATTTTCAAGATTTGAAATTTTCTCCCCCTGTTTCAAATGCTTTTCCTTTGACTAAAACAAAACTCCCCCTCAATGAAATCCTCCTCTTAGTGTTCAAGAGGGTTTTAAGATATCAATTTTGAAAATACTACTTTCTCCCCCTTTTGAACACAATAAGATACCAATTTGAAAAACTCTTTTTAAAATAAGGGTGGTGGTGCGGTCCTTTTGCTTTGGGCTAATACTTTCTCCCCCTTTGGCATGAATCGCCAAAAACGGATACTTTGAGTAAAATATAAGCCCTTTGCTAACTACTTTCTCCCCTTTGGCAAATAAAACATAAGTGAAGATTATACCAAAGATGGAGAGTTGCTCAGAGCGACGGCGAAGGATGAGTTATGGAGTGGAGTGGAAGCCTTTGTCTTCGCCGAAGACTCCAATTCCCTTTCAATACACCTATGACTTGGTTTGAAATTCACTTGAAAACACATTAGTCATAGCATATATAAAAGAGACATGATCAAAGGTATATGAGTGAGCTATGTGTGCAAAACATCAAAAGAAATTCCTAGAATCAAGAATATTTAGCTCATGCCTAAGTTTGTTAAAAGTTTGTTCATCAAGTGGCTTGGTAAAGATATCGGCTAATTGATCTTTAGTGTTAATATATGCAATCTCGATATCTCCCTTTTGTTGGTGATCCCTTAGAAAATGATACCGAATGGCTATGTGTTTAGTGCGGCTATGCTCAACGGGATTATCCGCCATGCGTATTGCACTCTCATTATCACATAGAAGAGGAACTTTGGTTAATTTGTAACCATAGTCCCTAAGGGTTTGCCTCATCCAAAGTAGTTGCGCGCAAGAATGACCTGCGGCAATATACTCGGCTTCGGCGGTAGAAAGAGCTACGGAATTTTGCTTCTTTGAAGCCCAAGACACCAAGGATCTTCCCAAGAACTGGCAAGCCCCCGATGTGCTCTTTCTATTAATTTTACACCCTGCCCAATCGGCATCCGAATAACCAATCAAGTCAAATGTGGATCCCCTAGGATACCAAAGCCCAAACTTAGGAGTATAAACTAAATATCTCAAGATTCATTTTACGGCCGTAAGGTGAGCTTCCTTAGGGTCGGCTTGGAATCTTGCACACATGCATACGAAAAGCATAATGTCCGGTCGAGATGCACATAAATAGAGTAAAGAACCTACCATCGATCGGTATACCTTTTGATCTACGGATTTACCTTCCGTGTCGAGGTCGAGATGCCCATTGGTTCCCATGGGTGTCTTGATGGGTTTGGCATCCTTCATCCCAAACTTGCTTAGAATATCTTGAGTATACTTTGTTTGGCTAATGAAGTTGCCCTCTTGGAGTTGCTTTACTTGAAATCCCAAGAAATACTTCAACTCCCCCATCATAGACATCTCAAATTTTTGTGCCATGATCCTACTAAATTCCTCACAAGTAGATTCGTTAGTAGACCCAAATATGATATCATCAACATAAATTTGGCATACAAACAAATTATTGACAAGAGTTTTAGTAAATAAAGTAGGATCGGCCTTTCCGACTTTGAATCCATTAGTGATAAGGAAATCTCTAAGGCATTCATACCATGCTCTTGGGGCTTGCTTGAGCCCATAAAGGGCCTTAGAGAGTTTATACACATGGTTAGGGTACTCACTATCTTCAAAGCCGGGAGGTTGCTCAACATAGACCTCTTCCTTGATTGGTCCATTGAGGAAGGCACTCTTCACGTCCATTTGATAAAGCTTGAAGCGATGGTAAGTAGCATAGGCTAATAATATACGAATTGACTCAAGCCTAGCTACGGGTGCATAGGTTTCACCGAAGTCCAAACCTTCAACTTGTGAATACCCCTTGGCCACAAGTCGGGCTTTGTTCCTTGTCACCACACCATGCTCGTCTTGCTTGTTGCGGAACACCCACTTGGTTCCTACAACATTTTGATTAGGACGTGGAACCAAATGCCATACCTCATTCCTTGTGAAGTTGTTGAGCTCCTCTTGCATCGCCACCACCCAATCCGAATCTTGTAGTGCTTCCTCTACCCTGTGTGGCTCTATAGAGGAAACAAAAGAGTAATGCTCACAAAAATGTGCAACACGAGATCTAGTGGTTACCCCCTTATGAATGTCGCCGAGGATGGTGTCGACAGGGTGATCTCGTTGGATTGCTTGGTGGACTCTTGGGTGTGGCGGCCTTGGTTCTTCATCCTCCTTGTCTTGATCATTTGCATCTCCCCCTTGATTATTGTCGTCATCTTGAGGTGGCTCATCTCTTTGATCTTCTTCTTCATCAACTTGAGCCTCATCCTCATTTTGAGTTGGTGGAGATGCTTGTGTGGAGGAAGATGGTTGATCTTGTGCATTTGGAGGCTCTTCGGATTCCTTAGGACACACATCCCCAATGGACATGTTCCTTAGCGCGATGCACGGAGCCTCTTCATCACCTATCTCATCAAGATCAACTTGCTCTACTTGTGAGCCGTTAGTTTCATCAAACACAACGTCACAAGAAACTTCAACTTGTCCAGAGGACTTGTTAAAGACTCTATATGCCCTTTTGTTTGAATCATATCCTAGTAAAAAGACTTCTACAGTCTTAGGAGCAAATTTAGATTGTCTACCTCTTTTAACAAGAATAAAGCATTTGCTACCAAAGACTCTAAAATATGAAATATTGGGCTTTTTACCGGTTAGGAGTTCATACGATGTCTTCTTGAGGATTCGGTGTAGATACAACCGGTTGATGGCGTAGCAGGCGGTGTTGACCGCCTCGGCCCAAAACCGATCCGAAGTGTTGTACTCATCAAGCATGGTCCTCGCCATGTCCAATAGAGTTCGATTCTTCCTCTCCACTACACCATTTTGTTGTGGGGTGTAGGGAGAAGAGAACTCATGCTTGATGCCCTCCTCCTCAAGGAAGCCTTCAATTTGAGAGTTCTTGAACTTCATCCCGTTGTCGCTTCTAATTTTCTTGATCCTTAAGCCGAACTCATTTTGAGCCCGTCTCAAGAATCCTTTTAAGGTCTCTTGGGTATGAGATTTTTCCTGCAAAAAGAACACCCAAGTGAAGCGAGAATAATCATCCACAATAACTAGACAGTACTTACTCCCGCCGATGCTTATGTAAGCTATAGGGCAGAATAGATCCATGTGTAAGAGCTCCAGCGGCCTGTCAGTCGTCATGATGTTCTTGTGTGGATGATGAGCACCAACTTGCTTCCCTGCTTGGCATGCACTACAAATCCTGTCTTTCTCAAAATGAACATTTGTTAATCCTAAAATGTGCTCTCCCTTTAGAAGCTTATGAAGATTCTTCATTCCAACATGTGCTAGTCGGCGATGCCAGAGCCAGCCCATGTTAGTTTTAGCAATTAAGCAAGTGTCGAGTTCAGCTCTATCAAAATCTACTAAGTATAGCTGACCCTCTAACACTCCCTTAAATGCTATTGAATCACCACTTCTTCTAAAGACAGTAACACCTACATCGGTGAAAAGACAGTTGTAGCCCATTTTGCATAATTGTGAAACGAAAATCAAATTGTAATCTAAAGAATCTACAAGAAAAACATTGGAAATTGAGCGGTCAGGAGATATAGCAATTTTACCCAATCCTTTGACCAATCCTTGGTTTCCATCCTCGAATGTGATAACTTGTTGGGGATCTTGGTTTTTCTCGTAGGAGGAGAACATTTTCTTCTCCCCTGTCATGTGGTTTGTGCACCTGCTATCGATGATCCAACTTGAGCCCCCGGATGCATAAACCTACAAAACAAGTTTAGTTCTTGACTTTAGGTACCCAAATGGTTTTGGGTCCTTTGGCATTAGACACAAGAACTTTGGGTACCCAAACACAAGTATTTGACCCCTTGTGCTTGCCCCCAACATACTTGGCAACTACCTTGCCGGATTTGTTAGTTAAAACATAGGATGCATCAAAAGTTTTAAAGGAAATGTCATGATCATTTGATGCACTAGGAGTTTTCTTCTTAGGCAACTTAGCACGGGTTGGTTGCCTAGAACTAGATGTCTCACCCTTATACATAAAAGCATGGTTAGGGCCAGAGTGAGACTTCCTAGAATGAATTCTCCTAATTTTGTTCTCGGGATAACCGGCAGGGTACAAAATGTAACCCTCGTTATCCTGAGGCATGAGAGCCTTGCCCTTAACAAAGTTGGACAATTTCTTAGGAGGGGCATTAAGTTTGACATTGCCTCCCTGTTGGAAGCCAATGCCATCCTTAATGCCAGGACGTCTCCCATTATAAAGCTTACTACGAGCAAACTTAAATTTTTCATTTTCTAGTTCATGCTCGGCAATTTTAGCATCTAATTTAGCTATATGATCATTTTGTTGTTTAATCATGGAAAGGTGATCATGTATAGCTTTAACATCAACATCTCTACATCTAGTGCAAATAGTGACATGCTCAGTGGTAGATGTAGAGGGTTTGCAAGAATTAAGTTCAACAATCTTAGCACGCAATATATCATATTTATCTCTAAGTTCGGAAATTGTAACATTGCAAACATCTAGTTCTTTAGCCTTAGCAAGCAATTTTTCATTCTCAATCCTAAGGCTAGTAAGAGAAATGTTTAATTCTTCAATCTTAGCAAGTAAATCATCATTATCATTTCTAAGATTGGGAATTGAAACATCACAAGTATTTAAATCAACCTTAGCAATTAAATTTGCATTCTCATTTCTAAGGTTGTCAATAGTCTCATGGCAAGTGCTTAGCTCACTAGATAATTTTTCACATTTTCTACTTCTAGAGCATAAGCATTTTTAACCTTAACATGCTTTTTGTTTTCTTTAATAAGGAAGTCCTCTTGGGTGTCCAAGAGATCATCCTTTTCATGAATAGCACTAATCAATTCATTTAATTTTTCCTTTTGTTGCATGTTTAGGTTGGCAAAAAGACTGCGCAAGTTATCCTCCTCATTACTAGCATTATCCTCATCACTAGAGGTTTCATATTTGGTGGAGGATCTTGATTTTACCTTCTTCCTTTTGTCGTCCTTTGCCATGAGGCACTTGTGGCCGACGTTGGGGAAGAGAAGACCCTTGGTCACGGCGATATTTGCGGCGTCCTCGTCGGAGGAGGAGTCAGTGGAGCTCTCGTCGGAGTCCCACTCCCGGCAAACATGGGCATCGCCGCCCTTCTTCTTGTAGTACCTCTTCGTCTCCTTTCTTCTCCCCTTCTTATCGTCGCCCCTGTCACTGTCACTAGATAGTGGACATTTTGCAATAAAATGACCGGGATTACCACATTTGTAGCACACTTTCTTGGAGCGGGGCTTGTAATCTTTCCCCCTCCTTTGTTTGAGGATTTGGCGGAAGCTCTTGATGACGAGCGCCATCTCCTCATTGTCGAGCTTTGAGGCGTCGATTGGTTGTCTACTTGATGTAGACTCCTCCTTCTTCTCCTTTGTCGCTTTGAATGTGACCGGTTGTGCTTCGGACGTGGAGGGGCCATCAAGCTCGTTGATCTTCTTTGAGCCTTTGATCATCAATTCAAAGCTCACAAAATTCCCTATTACCTCCTCGGGAGACATTAGTGTATATCTAGGATTTCCTCGAATTAATTGAACTTGTGTAGGGTTAAGAAAAACGAGGGATCTTAGAATAACCTTGACCATTTCATGGTCATCCCATTTCTTGCTCCCGAGGTTGCGCACTTGGTTCACCAAGGTTTTGAGCCGGTTGTACATGTCTTGTGGCTCCTCCTCTTGGCGAAGACGGAAGCGACCGAGCTCCCCCTCGATCATTTCCCGCTTGGTGATTTTGGTCACCTTGTCTCCTTCGTGCGCGGTCTTTAGCGTGTCCCAAATCTCCTTAGCATTTTCAACCCTTGCACCTTATTATACTCCTCTCGACTTAGAGAGGCGAGGAGTATAGTTGAGGCTTGGGAGTTGAAGTGTTGGATTTGGGCCACTTCGTCCTCATCATAATCTTCATCTCCTACGGATGGTACCTGTACACCAAACTCAACAACATCCCATATACTTTTGTGGAGTGAGGTTAGATGAAATCGCATCAAATCACTCCACCTAGCATAATCTTCACCATCAAACGTTGGTGGTTTGCCTAATGGGACGGAAAGTAAAGGCGTATGTTTTGGAATGCGAGGATAGCGTAAGGGGATCTTACTAAACTTCTTGCGCTCATGGCGCTTAGAAGTGACGGACGGCGCGTCGGAGCCGGAGGTGGATGGCGATGAGGTGTCGGTCTCGTAGTAGACCACCTTCCTCATCTTCTTTTTCTTGTCACCGCTCCGACGTGACTTGTGTGAAGGGGATTCCTTTTCCTTCCCCTTCCCTTTGTTGTAGAACTCTCCCGATGGAGCCTTCCCGTGGCTTGTAGCGGGTTTCTCGCCGGTCACCATCTCCTTCTTGGCGTGATCTCTTGACATCACTTCGAGTGGTTAGGCTCTAATGAAGCACCGGGCTTTGATACCAATTGAAAGTCGCCTAGAGGGGGGTAAATAGGGCGAATCTGAAATTTACAAACTTAATCACAACTACAAGCCGGGTTAGCGTTAGAAATAAGAATGAGTCCGAGAGAGAGGGTGTAAAACAAATCGCAAGCAAATAAGAGTGTGACACAAGGATTTGTTTTACCGAGGTTCGGTTCTCGCAAACCTACTCCCCATTGAGGTGGTCACAAAGACCGTGTCTCTTTCAACCCTTTCCCTCTCTCAAACGGTCCCTCGGACCGAGTGAGCTTCTTCTTCTCAATCAAACGGGAACAAACTTCCCCGCAAGGACCACCACACAATTGGTGTCTCTTGCCTCGGTTACAATTGAGTTGTTCGCAAGAAAGAATGAAAGAACGAAGTAATCCAAGCGCAAGAGATCAAAAGAACACAACAAATCTCTCTCACTAATCACTAAAGCTTTGTGTGGAATTGGGAGAGGATTTGATCACTTGGGTGTGTCTAGAATTGAATGCTAGAGCTCTTGTAAGTAGTTGGAAGGTGGAAAACTTGGATGACTTGAATGTGGGGTGGTTGGGGGTATTTATAACCCCAACCACCAAACTAGCCGTTTGGTGGAGGCTGCTGTCGCATGGCGCACCGGACACTGTCCGGTGCGCTAGCCACGTCACCAGGCCGTTGGGTTCCGACCGTTGGAGCTCTGTCTTATGGGCCCGCCTGGCTGTCCGGTGGTGCACCGGACAAGTCCGGTGGTGAATTTTAGCGTAGCGGATTCCTGAAGCTGGCGAGTTCAGAGTCGCTCTCCCCTGGGGCACCGGACACTGTTCGGTGGTGCACCGGACAATCCGATGAATTATAGCGAAGCTCCTCTGAGAATTCCTGAAGGTGAAGATTTC
Source organism: Zea mays (assembly GCF_902167145.1). Lineage (NCBI taxonomy): Eukaryota > Viridiplantae > Streptophyta > Magnoliopsida > Poales > Poaceae > Zea > Zea mays. The sequence goes on along the minus strand of NC_050100.1, from coordinate 225,916,140 downwards.
AGCTTGGAGTCCCCTGGTGCACCGGACACTGTCCGGTGGCACACCGGACAGTCCGGTTCGCCAGACAAGGGCACACTTCGGTTGTCCCTTGCTCTATTGGTTGAACCCTTTTTCTTGGTCTTTTTATTGGCTTTTTGTGAACCTTTGGCACCTGTATATCTTATAGACTAGAGCAAACTAGTTAGTCCAATTATTTGTGTTGGGCAATTCAACCACCAAAATCAATTAGGAAATAGGTGTAAGCCTAATTCCCTTTCACCCAGCAACGACGCCTCCAAGCAAGTCCGGATCGGCTCCGAGCTTGACCCCAAATAGGAAGCAGTGCTCGTCGACTTTCTCCGCGCGAACGTCGAGGTTTTTGCGTGGAGTCCCTCGGACATGCCTGGCATACCGAGGGATGTCGCCGAGCACTCGCTGGATATCCGAGCTGGAGCCCGACCCATGAAGCAGCCTTTGCGCCGTTTCGACGAAGAAAAGCGCAGAGCCATAGGCGAGGAGATCCACAAGCTGATGGCTGCGGGGTTCATCAAAGAGGTATTCCATCCCGAATGGTTAGCCAACCCTGTGCTTGTGAAAAAGAAAGGTGGGAAATGGAGGATGTGTGTAGACTACACTGGTCTAAACAAAGCATGTCCGAAGGTTCCCTACCCTCTGCCTCGCATCGATCAAATCATGGATTCCACTGCTGGGTGCGAAACCCTATCATTCCTCGATGCCTACTCAGGGTATCACCAAATCAAGATGAAAGAGTCCGACCAGCTCGCGACTTCTTTCATCACACCATTTGGCATGTACTGCTATATTACTATGCCATTTAGTTTGAGGAATGCAGGTGCGACATACCAAAGGTGCATGAACCACGTGTTCGGAGAGCACATTGACCGAACGGTCGAGGCTTATGTCGATGACATCATAGTCAAGACGAGAAAAACCTCCGACCTCCTCTCCGACCTTGAAACGACATTCAGGTGTCTGAGGGCGAAGCACGTGAAACTCAACCCCGAGAAATGTGTCTTCGGAGTCCCCCGAGGCATGCTCCTGGGGTTCATCGTCTCCGAGCGGGGCATCGAGGCCAACCCGGAGAAAATCGCGGCCATCACCAACATGGGGCCTATCAAAGACTTGAAAGGAGTACAAAGGGTCATGGGATGCCTTGCGGCTCTAAGCCGTTTCATCTCGCGCCTCGGCGAAAGAGGCCTACCCTTGTATCGCCTCTTAAGGAAGACCGAGCGCTTCTCTTGGACCCCCGAGGCCGAGGAAGCCCTCGGAAACTTAAAGGCACTCCTTACAAGTGCGCCCATCTTGGTGCCCCCCGCTGCAGGAGAAGCCCTCTTAATCTTCGTAGCTGCAACCACTCAGGTGGTCAGCGCCGCGATCGTAGTCGAGAGACGAGAAGAAGGGCATGCACTGCTCGTCCAGAGGCTGGTCTACTTCATCAGCGAAGTGCTATCCGAGACCAAGATCCGCTACCCGCAAATTCAGAAGCTACTGTACGCAGTAATTCTGACGCGATGAAAGTTGCGACACTACTTCGAGTCTCATCCGGTGACTGTGGTGTCATCCTTCCCCCTGGGGGAGATCATCCAGTGCCGAGAGGCCTCGGGTAGGATAGCAAAATGGGCAGTGGAGATCATGGGCGAGACAATCTCGTTCGGTCCTCGGAAGGCCATCAAGTCCCAAGTCTTGGCAGACTTCGTGGCTGAATGTGTCAACACCCAGCTACGAACAGCTCCGATACAACCGGAACTCTGGACCATGTACTTCGATGGGTCGCTGATGAAAACAGGAGCAGGTGCAGGCCTGCTCTTCATCTCGCCCCTCGGGAAGCACCTCCGCTACGTGCTGCGCCTCCATTTCCCGGCGTCAAACAACGTGGCCGAGTACGAGGCTTTGGTTAACGGGTTGCGCATCGCCATCGAGCTAGGGTTCGGCGCCTCGACGCTCGTGGCGACTCGCAGCTTGTCATCGACCAAGTCATGAAGAACTCCCACTGCCGCGACTGGAAGATGGAGGCCTACTGCGACGAGGTTCGGCGCCTGAAAGACAAATTCTACGGACTCGAGCTCAACCACGTCGCCCAATGGTACAACGAGGCTGCGGATGAGCTGGCTAAGATAGCCTCGGGGCGGACAATGGTTCCCCCGGATGTCTTCTCCAGTGACATGCATCAACCCTCCGTTAAGACCGACGACACGCCCGAGCCCGGGGAAGCCTCGGCCCAGCCCGAGGAGGCCTCGGCCGCCGAGGGTGAGGCACTGCGTGTTGAGGGAGAGCGGAATAGGGTCACGCCTAATCAAAACTGGCAGACCCCGTACCTGCAATATCTCCACCGAGGAGAGCTCCCCCTCGACAAAGCCGAAGCTCGGCGACTGGCGCGGCGCGCCAAGTCGTTCGTCTTACTGGGCGATGAAAAGGAGCTCTACCACCGCAGCCCCTCAGGCATTCTCCAACGATGTCTATCCATCGCTGAAGGGCAGGAGCTATTGCAAGAGATACACTCGGGGGCTTGCGGTCACCACGCAGCACCTCGAGCCCTCGTTGGGAACGCCTTCCGACAAGGCTTCTACTGGCCCACCGCGGTGGCCGACGCCACTCAGATTGTACTCTCCTGCCAGGGGTGTCAATTCTACGCGAGACAGACGCACCTGCCCGCTCAGTCCCTGCAGACAATACCCATCACTTGGTCGTTTGCTATGTGGGGTCTGGACCTCATCGGTCCCTTGCAGAAGGCACCCGGGGGCTTCTCGCACCTGTTGGTCGCCATCGACAAATTCTCCAAGTGGATCGAGGTCCGACCTCTAACCAACATCAGGTCCGAGCCGGCGGTGGCGTTCTTCACCAACATCATCCATCGCTTCGGGGTCCCGAACTCCATCATCACCGACAATGGCACCCAGTTCACTGGCAAGAAGTTCCTAGACTTCTGCGAGGACCACCACATCCGAGTGGACTGGGCCGTCGTGGCTCACCCCATGACAAATGGGCAGGTGGAGCGTGCCAACGACATGATTCTGCAGGGACTTAAGCCGAGGATCTACAACGACCTCAACAAGTTCGGCAAGCGGTGGATGAAGGAACTACCCTCGGTGGTCTGGAGTCTGAGGACGACGCCAAGCCGGGCCACGAGTTTCTCACCGTTCTTTCTAGTCTATGGGGCCAAGGCTATCTTGCCCACAGACTTAGAATACGGTTCCCCAAGGACAAGGGCGTACGACGACCAAAGCAACCAGACCAGCTGAGAAGACTCGCTGGACCAGCTGGAAGAGGCTCGGGACGTGGCCTTGCTACACTCGGCGCGATATCAGCAGTCTCTGCGACGCTACCACGCCCGAGGGGTTCGGCCCCGAGACCTCCAAGTGGGAGACTTGGTGCTTCGGCTGTGGCAAGACACCCGAGGGCGGCACAAGCTTACTCCTCCCTGGGAGGGGCCATTCATCATCGCCAAGATCTTGAAGCCCGGGACATACATGCTGGCCAACAATCAAGGCGAGGTCTACAGCAACGCTTGGAACATACGACAGCTACATCGCTTTTACCCTTAAGATGTTTTCAAGTCGTTCATATACCTCGTTTTCTATATATACACAAATAAAGTCTAACCGTCAAGGAAGGGTCAGCCTTGCCTCGGCAAAGCCCGACCCTCCCTCGGGGGCTAGAAGGAGGGGACCCCCTCTGCGTCAAAATTTTCCTCGGAAAAAGTCTTTCTGCCAGAACATCTTTCGCGCTTTTCAACTGCTTCGATAGCGGGATCCTGAAAACGACGAAGTACACGTAAGCGGCAAGGCCGACCGAGCCGAGGGACTCCTACGCCTCTAGGATACGGATACCTCACTCATCACCTTCTGCGATAAGTAACTCACGCTCGGATAAGCGATTCTGTTAACCGAACAAGTCTTAACGCTCGAAAACTTTTCTGCCAGAACGATTTTCGTGCCTTCTCGACTATATCGATAACAGAATCCTACGAATGAGTAAGAGTGCACGTAAGCGACGAGGCCGACCGAGCCAAGGGACTCCTACGCCTCCGGGATACGGATACCTCACTCGTCACCTTCCGTGAAAAGTAACTCTCGCTCGGATAAACGATTCTGTTACCGACGAACAAGTCCTGATACTCGAAACAAGAGGAAAGGAAACACAGCTTTACAACACGACAATGATATGTTTGGGCCTCGGCGGCTGCGAAAAACATACGCACACTACAGACAAACTCTCCCCGCAGGTTCAGACATCAACAGAGGGAGCAGCAGCACCCTCGGCGTCGTCTCCACCTTCGGAGGAATCTGGCCCGGCCTCGGACGGCGACGCGGGCGGAAGGATCTCCACCTCGAAGGAGGAGGCCAGCACCAAGCTCAGGCCATCATAGCCAAGGTCTCAATAAGGGTCCCGGCCCGGGCAAACACCTCGACCGACCGCTCCGTAGCCTCAGCCAGCTGTCCCCCAAGGACATCAGCCCGGCTCATGGCCTCGGCAGCCTGACTCCGGGGTTGGTCTCGCCAGCGGACGACCTGGCCAAAGCTCCAGCCGCCGCCGCTGCACCTCTTAGGCCAGGGAGGCCACGTGCTCCCGGGCCAACGAAGCTTCTTCTCGAGCTGACTCCGCCTCTATCCATGCTGACACCGCTGCCTCCGGCTCCGGCTCATCACAGAGCAGCCGAGGGTTCTTTAACTGAGCAAGAGAAGCCTTGGGTGGCAAGGCCGATCGAGCCGAGGGACTCCTACGCCTCTGAGATACGGATACCTCACTCGTCACCTTCCGCACAGGGCAACTCACACTTGGTTAAACGGTTCAGCTAGCCGACAGGCGAGTCCTAGTGCTCGAAATGAGGAAGAAAACACGGTATTACACTCAAATACCTAAATGTTCAGGCCTCGACAGCCACAATGAACAACATCGGCACTCAAGGTGCCATTACAAACGGAACTCCGGTTCCACTCCCGCGGGTATGAACAACCTCCACATCGGAGGGCCTGCGGGACGACAAGCTCCAGTTGGCTCGCCGCCGACCACTGCAGCAGCAGCGACAACGACCTCCGCTCCGGGCAGCTAAACAGCAGCAGCAATGACCTTAGGGCAGACGCTGCTACGACAAAGCCCTCGCCCACGTCCCCACTCGAGGGGCGAGGACAAGCCGCCAAGGCCGAAGAGCCAGAGGCCCGACCGCAGGTGGCGCCGACAATCTCGTCAGCAGAGAAACCTTCTCTGGCTGCCACCACCTCAGCACCGACGATGGCAGCCACCTGCCCACCAACACCGCACCAGCGAGCACCGGCCGCCCCAAAGCGCACCGGCAGGTCCTCAATCCTGTCCTCGCCGCAAGAACGAGAACGGGACCGTCTCAGAACACGAGTACCGCCCTCGTGGCGTACGATGTGTTGTGAGACCCTCCGGTGCGGCCAGCCACAGCAGCCCGGACAGAGGACGGAATGCTGCACCCTGGCCAGGCAGCGGCAGTTCGCCTTCCCCCGCATGGCTGGAGGACGCCTCCTCCGTAGAGCTGGAGGATGGTTTCCACCCCCAGATGCCGGAGGAAGAAGCGGGACGCCAGCCCACGCGAAGGCAGGCCCCGGCTCGCCTCGCCCTCCTCCCCATCAAGGATGATGAAGATCCTTGAAGCTGAGTGATGGCTGAAGGGTGCCCACCTCCATAGGGTTGCGCTCCTCCAACAACAAGACAAAGGCAACACGGGCGCTCCCCATCCGGGGGCTCAGAAGGTGGAGGGATGCGATGCATGAGGGGAGTGCGAAGACATGGCTACCACCCGGGGGGTCAATCCCTTTTTAAAGGCGGCTCTCCCCACTCGCGTCCTCAGGCGTTGCGGACTAAGTCTTCACTGACGTGCCCCAGGGTCCTCCCCCTACGACACAGGGGCTGGGTCCCACATGTCATACAAGCTGGCCCGGAACAGAAGAAGCCAAACCGCCGCGCGCGGAGCGTGTAACCGCCCCGCGGTTACAAGCACTCCTCCACCCTCGCCAAAACCAACGGTTGAAAGGGCGGACCGCCATGCAGGTGGCGTGCAACCGCACCACGAAGACGCACCCCTTCGACTTCAACGCATCCAGCATGGAGTCCCAGGCCCACACGTCATGAAACCGGTGCTCTGGTTACTACGTGCGAAAAACTGCACCGCCACTTGCGCTAATGTCGCGCCTTCTCGACTGTGGAACCGGTGCCGCGACTCGAGGCAACCCTGCGCATGGACGAACAGTGCCAACCGAGCACATCGGTCATGGGTTAGTCAGCCGCGGGAGGAGGCGCGACGGTCGATATGGCCAAAAGTGGGCCGGCAGTAATGGCGGCAGCAGGCGAGCGGAAGCAGCAGTCAAATTGTCTGCAGGCTCACGTCCCCTCCTAGAGCAGCAGGGGAGCCCTCTCCCACGGCGTGAAGACGACGCACTCGTGTTCCGTCCCTCAAACGGCTCGCACAACGACTGCCCTGCGAACCACCCGTCCCGTCGCATTAACTTCGCGGCAGGGCAAGCGACAGCTTTGGCAGGCGAAGCGGGCGACGTTACACCTCCGCCATGATGACCGCTTAAAAAAAAGGTGCGCCACATCGTTTAAATTCGTATCCTTTTCTTCTTCCCCTTTCTCTCTCTTGCTACAGGGACCCGGAAAGGGGATATTTCGAAAGGGATCCTTCTCCACGAAGGAAGCGGGCCCCGAGCCCTCCTACTGATCAGGGGTTCGAAGGCTGGCCCCTCGGAAGGGTTCGACAGCCGCCCTAGAGCACTCGGGCTTCAGACTCATTACTGATCAGAGGTTCGAAGGCTGGCCCCTCAGAAGGGTTCGACAGCCACCTCAGAGCACTCGGGCTCCGCGCCCACTACTGATCAGGGGTTCGAAGGTTGGCCCCTCGAAGGGTTCGACAGCCGTGTCAGAGCACGCAGAGCGAGGGTGACTCTGGGTACGTCCGATACATGGCCGAGGCTCGGGCTATGCTCCCGAGGTACCCTAGGATATTTCCGAGACCAGCAGGAGCGATTTTGTAACGGAATCCCATCAGAGGGAGGCATCGAGCCCTCGAACCCTATCGAACGGGACCGGGTCCGGCAAATCACCTGCAGGTACTTTTGGAGCGCGCCTCTGGGCAACTAGCCGACCCTTATCGAACGGGGCACGTGCGTCCACTCGGATCACCCGTTAGCAACTCACTAGAAACGCCATGTTCGGCGCCCTCCGAGGGCAACATGGCGCTTTCCCCCCACCTCCTTGCGGAAAGGCGACGAAGGGGCGTATGATAAAAAGCCGAGTCAGTCCTTGATCATCCTCTCGCTCTGTGCAGAGGCTCGGGGGCTGCTCTCGCAAACCCGGCCCCGGCCAAAACGTTGACAGCGTCAACCGACCAGCCTGAAAACTCGGAACCTGACCATGCACCCGGACTACGATCAGATCATGTGAGGGAACAACCAGACCGGCCAAGGCATCACGAAAGGCATTAAGACCTCGGAGGAGTCAAACCACTCCTCCGAGGCCTTGGGGGCTACACCTGGCGGGTGCGCTCGCGCGCACCCACCGAAACAAAATATAACCGAGAAAGGCCGGTCCCCTTGCAAAAAAGTGCGACAAAGCCTCCAAGCGAGTACCAACACTCCCTTTGAGGCTCGGGGGCTACTGTCGGGTACCATAATTAGGGGTACCCCCAACACTCCTGAACTCGGCTGGTAATCACCATCAGCACAAACTGCAGAGACTGATGGGTGCAATTCAGGTCAAGGCTTCGTCTACTCAAGGGACACGGTCTCGCCTCGCCCGAGCCCAGCCTCGGGTGGGAACTGTAGTCCCAGGCGAATTCACGCCTCGCCCAAGGGCCTCCTCAAGCAACGGGCGCACCCTCGACTCGCCCGAAGCCCAGCTCGGGCAGGCTTCGTTGTGAAGAAAACTTGGCCAAATCACCTCACCAACCGACCGTATCGCAGGCGCATTTAATGCAAGGATCGCTTGGTGCCTTATCCTGACATGCGTGCCTCAGTCGTCAAGGTCGAAGTGACCGCAGTCACTTCGCCCTCCCACTGACTGACCTGACAAGAAAACAGCGCCACTCGCCCCTCTCCAACTGCTGTGCCACCTGCCAGGGTGAGGCTGACAGCAATTGAGTCCAGCCTCAGGCGCCACAGGAAGCTCCGCCTCGCCCGACCTTGGGCCTCGGCCTCAGGAGAAGTCTCCGCCTCGCCCGACCCCAGGGCTCGGCCCCCGCCTCGGCCTCGGAAGGTGGTCTCCACCTCGCCTGACCCCAGGGCTCGGCCTCAACCTCGACCTCGGAAGGTGTTCTCCGCCTCGCCCGACCCCAGGGCTCGGCCTCAACCTCGACCTCGGAAGGTGGTCTCCGCCTCGCCTGACCCCAGGGCCCGGCCTCAACCTCGACCTCGGGCAGAATCGCGTCCTCGCCCGACCCCATCCTCGGCCTCAGGAGGAGTCTCCGCCTCGCCCAACCTTGGGCTTGGACCGACCACGCCACAGGGGGTACATCATTACCCTACCCATAGCTAGCTCAGGCTACGGAGGAACAAGACCGGCGTCCCATCCAGGCTCGCCCCGGTAACAAGTACTGATGGCTCCCCACGTGCGTCCATGACAACGGTGGCTCTCAGCCCCTTACGGAAGCAAGGAGACGTTAGCAAGGTCCCAACAGCCCCGACAGCTGTGCTTCTACAGGGCTCAAACGCTCCTCCGATGGCCACGACACCGCGTACACAGGGCTCTAGCACCTCTCCGACAGCCACGTTGGCATGTACATAGGGCTCTGGCTCCTCTCTGCCGGACACGTTAGCGTATTGCTACACCCCCATTGTACACCTGGAGCCTCTCCTTGCATCTATAAAAGGAAGGGCCAGGTCCCTCATACAGGGGGTGGTCACGCGGGACTCCCTCTCTCCCTCGCGAACGCTTGTAACCCCTACTGCAAGCGCACCCACTCTGGCGCAGGATAACACGAGCCGAGGTTTCCCCCCTTCGTGTCCCGTCTCGCGCCAACCCATCTGGGCTGGGGCATGCAGTGACAATTTTACTCGTCGGTCCAGGGACCCCTCGGGGTCGAAACACCGACAACACCTTCCTCCACTAGCAGCACATGCAACACTGCACCTTCGGCATCACAAGGACACAACAACAGCAAGTCCTTGGTACTTTCCAATGTTGCAGCAAAACCTGCTGCGGCCACCTCTTCCATAGACCGCTTCTCCGACATCAAGTGACACCGCTGCTAGGGACTTGGACATATGCAGCAAGATTGCCTAGCAAATAGTGGGTATGTCAGTGCTTCTGATGTTGAAGATGCAGATACTGTTGGAGCTAACATTACAGGGAATGATGATGGTGACGAAGATGTTCTTAGTACAACAGCGACCCATACATATAAGGCCTTGATTGTGCAGCGCACTTTGAGTGCCACGATCGACAATGATGACAACAGACATCGCCACAACGTTTTCAACATGTCCTCATTATCAAGGACTGTCATGTACATACCATCATTGATAGGGGTAGCTACACCAATTTGGTGAATTTTGAGGTGGTTAAGAAGCTTGGCTTGACCTCACGAGAGCATCTCCACCCTTATCACATTCAATGGTTTAACAACAATGGTAAGTTCAAGGTAACACAAATAGCAAGGGTGCACTTTTCAATTAGCTCTTACCATGACTTTGCTGATTTCGATGTGGTGACTATGGATGCTTGCTCTCTTTTGTTGGGACATCCTTGAGAGTTTGATACTGATGCTATTCACCATGGTAGATCTAATAAATATACTTTAATGCATAAGGGAAAGAAAATTGTGTTGCTTTGTTGGGGGCCTTCGGCTTCCGAAGGTCCTCAAAAACATGATTTGACAATGTTTTCCAAGTGAAATGTGTGAGCAGGTATCTTCGGAATTGGATTACGAGTATATAAGAGTATGGTCAAGACGAAGCTTGAATGGGACGGAAGGCGATTGTGACGAAGGAAAAGATCATCACGAAGCTATGCGCAGATAAGCTTCGGCATGACAGTAGAAAAGGGGAACCGACTTAAAGATGAAAAGCCAAATTAGACCCTGAAGAATTATTGTAGAGTTGTTGATAAATGTAAAGGGCACTAATGTAATTTTACACGGGCTGCGTCCCGTGCTTATAAATAGATGAACAGTACTCCTGTACTGTTCACGCTAACTTGGCATTTGCATCACGCTTGTACCCTCGCTTTCCTTCAGACCGAAGGTACATTTGTAATTTGTCATCGTTTATACAAGTAAAATGAAATAGAAATAAATCAATAATAATGTTTAGAGTAATTATGTTATTCTCTCTATTTCATGCATAAATCTTTTCTTGTTTCTTATTATGATTATGAAGGTATGACCTTCATAACCTTCGTCCGAAATTCATTATACCCAAGGGGAAATAATGTTTCGAAGGACGAAGGGCTTTGATATTTAATATTCTATGTTGCCTTGTTCTTAATTCATAGCATTTGAGAACAAGTCCCCAACATTGGCGCCCACCTCCGGTGAACTCACTTCCATTTCTTGAGCTTTGAACACCTTCGGCAAGCATCACCTTCATCATGCCGCCGAAAAAAGCTTCAGCGACAGGGGCTGCTACTCTGCAGCCGTTGGATCCCAATCGAATTTATGGTGGCATGAAGGACCTTTGTATTATCAAAAATTTGTTCTAACGGACACAGTGCAAATTGTTCGAAACAGTAAAAAGTCGTTCCTAAGGGAGCGCAGAGTAAGTTTTCTGAGCTTACAGCGAAAAGTCAGCGCTGATTCCGCCGAAAGTAAAAGGCGAAGAAGCTCCTAAGGGAGGCTTACAGCGAAAAATAAACGCTGATACCGCTGAAAGTAAAAGGCGAAGAAGCTCCTAAGGGAGGCTTACAGCGAAAAATAAACGCTGATTCCGCTGAAAGTAAAAGGCGAAGAAGCTCCTAAGGGAGGCTTACAGCGAAAAGTCAGCGCTGATATAAAAAGTGTGTGTGCTCTATTACAGGGATATGTATCTGCGGCACAAATATCATTTTGCATAACATAACATCATCACATCATTTTGCATAACATAAGCATCATACAACATATTGTATGTGGAACAAGAAGGGGATACAGTGTTGATCTTCGGAGAATATTTTGGAAAAGAGAAAATCGTGCTAAGGCACAAGATAAATCGAGAAGAAGTGTAGCTTCATTAGAGAGGCAACACAAAACTTTTTTATAGCTTTGGAGAATATTTCATGAAGCTTGGATATTCTTCATCAGAGAAGTATGCAAATTCTTGTGATATAGAAAAGATTTTGTTCACGAAGCATGAAAAGAAGGGAATGTGTTTTTTCGCCGAAGGCTCAAAAAATGGCATGTATGCAAAATTTCATGCATCGTAAAGAATTAAACTATAAATAGATTATATATTACATTCAAAGTTACAATGTATTACACATGTTATGTTCCAAATGTTTCTACAATAGCATTTAATCCTCCTTAAGAACTATTTCTGCAGCTTCGTTCAGTAGCTGGTCGACAACCTTGTCCATAATGGCTTCGGCCATTTTTTCTAATTTCATCGTCCCCCTTCGGGTGGGGGCCCGGAGATGCCTCAGCAGGTTGAGGAAAGAGAAGATACGACTATATTACTATTACAAACTGCGAACAAAGTCTGGAATAAAAAATTACAACATAATAAAAACCACTAATTAATACCTATTTGCCCTTCGGGCTCTGTACTTTTCTCGGCAGCTTCTGCTACTTTTCTAGCATCGTGGATGCCTTTTTCGCTCTTTTGAATAATTTCTTGCGCCATTTCTCGACCGCCATTGTCCCAGATATCGGTGAAAATTTTTCCGCCGATCATGCTTGCTTCGGCTGAGGGGTCTTTAATGTCTTCGGAGGACAAGGTAGCTTCGGATTGCGCTAGAGATTTTACATGCTCACAACCTTTCTTTTCCAAAACAGTAGCAATTCCTCTAGCACCTGAAAAAGCACATATGTCTCCACGGCTATTCAGGATTTCTTCGAAGGCCTCAGCTTCGTGACTGATCCATTCCATCGGACCTTCGGGATTGTCTCTTGAGAAATTCTCTTCGCTAGAGAATGCGCCAACGTTGGCGAAGCTGGATTTTATCTTCTTGACACACACTATGGATTTATCATAGCATCTTCTCTGGGATGCACGAAGCTCTTTAACATTTATTTCTAAATGATTGGCCCATTGATCACTAAGCTCTCGTTTTGTCTCTTCAAGAATACGCTCTTCCTTAGCTCTGGCTAGCTGTTTCTGAAGATCTTTAATTTCGTGTTTTTGGGCTTCAGCTTGAGCCTTAGAGGTAGCTTCGCCTTCCTTTATCTTGTCCACCAATGTAAGCAGAATTTTATCTTTTTTCAGAGCTTCGTTCCTCAGCCTAATAACCTCTGATCGTAGATTGTCGAAAGCAATATTATAGCTCTCGTCTTCGGCACTCTTTTGCGCTCTCAGCGCGTTACTCAATATTAAACCCTATATATACAAGAATTAGTATAAGAATAAAAGAATGATTCAAAAATTGTAAATTTCTAAATATACAATTCTCGCACCTTCAGGCTATTGTATGCAAGGCTATCCGCAAGATCCTCCTTCGTCATAGCGCATAATCCAGCTTCAAGCTTCGGAAACCCCATACTCCTAGCCATCTCCCGGCAGACAGATAATTCTTTATTGTCAGGGAGGCAGTATAGGAAGTCATCTTCGTCTGTTCCATTGAACACTAATGCTCCCTTCGGATATTTTAATTCTCTAGCATAGTGATTAGCTTCATAAATCTCTTCTTCAGATAGTTTTTTCCCCGAAGCATGTCGTACAATGTAATCGCTTATGTTGGAAGGTGCTTCGGGGGCAGCAGTGTCAATTCCTTCAACCGAAATTGGTTCTGACATTTTTTACTTTTTCGGCTTCCAATGCTGCCTTTGTAACCTTTGTTTCTCCGGTTTCCAAAGGTTGTTCCTTGGAGGGCTCTGAAGGCCCAGCTTCAGCTTCAAGTTGTTGCTTCGAAGTTTCAGCAACAAAGGCTTCAGTAGACACTTCAGAAGTTCCAATGGTTTTCTTTGGAGTTATGCTCGAAGATTTAATTGTCTCCAAAACATCTAACACATTAACCATCCTTTTTCTTTTCGGGGTCACTGTTGGACCCTTCTGGCTTTTTTCTGACTCAATTTTTGCTGAAGGACTTAAAACTTCTAATGTTTTCGCTTCTTCAGTCTTTGCTTCTTCTATCTTTTCTGTTGCTGGCTCTTCGACTAGCTCTTTGATTCCTGGCAGCAGAGTCGATTCTTTAGCTTCGGTGGCCGAAGAGGTCTCACCGGCGAACTCAGGCACTGTGGTCAGTTCAATGTAACGTGGCCGGTGTGTGAGAACCTTTACCCTTTTCCTCTTCGGCGCCGGCTCACTAGGAGCGGCTGAAGTAGTTTCCTTTGCAGAGGAAGTGTTCTTTCTTTTTTGACCCCGCACTGGATAGTGGTAGTCGGGGTACACGAACCCAATTGCGTCAAACACTCGGTTCAGTCTCTTCTTTTTTCAGCCTCCGAAGGCTGCTGACAATGCAGTATCTTGGCCTTTGAATATACCCCAAGTAGTTCATCACTTACAGTTTCAATGCTTTTTAGCCAGTCATCATCTGGCTCAACGAATTTATCTCCGAACTTAAAAGTGTACTTCAGCCTGACTAGTCCACCTTCGTCAGCCTCTTTAATGGTCTCCTGTGGCATTTCCCATTTTTCCACAAGCGGCCACACTCTGAAGGCAATGTGTTCTTAGACCAAATCCCTCGTCCCAATAAAAGAGCAAACAACTCCGAAGGCTCTCTGGCATTCTTCGGATGCTTCATTCATTTCCACCTTCGGCCTCCGCAGGCCGAAGCGTTGCCAAATGGGACGCATAATGATCTTCTTTATATCTTCTCGTGATTTCAAGTCATTCTTCACGTAAAACCATTCCGTCATCCAGTCGCCAGGCCACCTCTTTCGAAAGGTCGGCACTGGGCAGCTTGACCCAGACTGGGAGCCGAAGCTGTAGCAGCCAAAATTGTTGTGATATTGTTCCTTACCCCAGGGTTTTGTCTCGTATAACAATTCGTGTATGTTGCAGAAACTTTTCGCATCAGGTTCCAGGCCTTGGCTTCTCACGGCCCACACGAAGATATTCATCCTTATGATTGCTTCGGGGGTAAGTTGGTGAAGGTAGATTTCAAATATCTTTAGCACCTCTACAACAAAGCTGCTTAGGGGAAATCGTAGTCCAGCTTTCAAGAAGCTTCGGAATACTATGACTTCATTTTCCTCAGGAGTTGGACAAGTCTTCTCTCCTTCATCGGCCCTCACAACGGACAAGTCCCGGAAATATGTTCCCCTCATGTTGGCAAGATGATTTTCTTTAATACTTGATTTGCCGAAAACCGCATGGCTTGGTCGCCAAGGTCGATCTTCGGAGTCTTCACCACCACTATCCACATCATAGCTGTCGCTGTCACCAGTATCTTCAGATAAACCTTCCAAAATTTCTTTAGTAATCTTCTCTGTATTAGTCTTCGACATAGATTGAAGAAAACCCAGATGCATTTCCTCAGAAAGTCTCAGCTTCGAATCACCAACAACTTTGTTATCTTCAGACATCCTTGCAAACGCTGAGAAAGTGCTCTCAACTCCGAAGCCTTAAAATTTAAAAGGCCGAGCAAAGGTTGTTGCGCGTAGGCTAAAGGTTGGGTGAGTAAAAACAGTTGGCAAGAGAGTGTGTCAAATAACTCGGGATGAGCTCTTATTTATACGCCCAGAGCGTTGAAAACTGGAGGGTCCCGCTTGTCAAAGACTGATTGCTATTCTAGCAAGGGGAAGGTGTTTTTTCGGACCTTTGGCTTAAGGCCTTCGTCCATATCGCAATATGAATTTATCAGTACAACAAATTAATATTGCGAGGGGCTACTGTTGGGGGCCTTTGGCTTCCGAAGGTCCTCAAAAACATGATTTGACAATGTTTTCCAAGTGAAATGTGTGAGCAGGTATCTTCGGAATTGGATTACGAGTATATAAGAGTATGGTCAAGACGAAGCTTGAATGGGACGGAAGGCGATTGTGACGAAGGAAAAGATCATCACGAAGCTATGCGCAGATAAGCTTCGGCATGACAGTAGAAAAGGGGAACCGACTTAAAGATGAAAAGCCAAATTAGACCCTGAAGAATTACTGTAGAGTTGTTTATAAATGTAAAGGGCACTAATGTAATTTTACACGGGCTGCGTCCCTAGCTTATAAATAGATGAACAGTACTCCCGTACTGTTCACGCTAACTTGGCATTTGCATCACGCTTGTACCCTCGCTTTCCTTCAGACCGAAGGTACATTTGTAATTTGTCATCGTTTATACAAGTAAAATGAAATAGAAATAAATCAATAATAATGTTTAGAGTAATTATGTTATTCTCTCTATTTCATGCATAAACCTTTTCTTGTTTCTTATTATGATTATGAAGGTATGACCTTCATAACCTTCGTCCGAAATTCATTATACCTAAGGGGAAATAATGTTTCGAAGGACGAAGGGCTTTGATATTTAATATTCTATGTTGCCTTGTTCTTAATTCATAGCATTTGAGAACAAGTCCCCAACATTGGCGCCCACCTCCGGTGAACTCACTTCCATTTCTTGAGCTTTGAACACCTTCGGCAAGCATCACCTTCATCATGCCGCCGAAAAAAGCTTCAGCGACAGGGGCTGCTACTCTGCAGCCGTTGGATCCCAATCGAATTTATGGTGGCATGAAGGACCTTTGTATTATCAAAATTTTGTTCTAACGGACACAGTGCAAATTGTTCGAAACAGTAAAAAGTCGTTCCTAAGGGAGCGCAGAGTAAGTTTTCTGAGCTTACAGCGAAAAGTCAGCGCTGATTCCGCCAAAAGTAAAAGGCGAAGAAGCTCCTAAGGGAGGCTTACAGCGAAAAATAAACGCTGATTCCGCTGAAAGTAAAAGGCGAAGAAGCTCCTAAGGGAGGCTTACAGAGAAAAATAAACGCTGATTCCGCTGAAAGTAAAAGGCGAAGAAGCTCCTAAGGGAGGCTTACAGCGAAAAATAAACGCTGATTCCGCTGAAAGTAAAAGGCGAAGAAGCTCCTAAGGGAGGCTTGCAGCGAAAAGTCAGCGCTGATATAAAAATTGTGTGTGCTCTATTACAGGGATATGTATCTGCGGCACAAATATCATTTTGCATAACATAACATCATCACATCATTTTGCATAACATAAGCATCATACAACATATTGCATGTGGAACAAGAAGGGGATACAGTGTTGATCTTCAGAGAATATTTTGGAAAAGAGAAAATCGTGCTAAGGCACAAGATAAATCGAGAAGAAGTGTAGCTTCATTAGAGAGGCAACACAAAACTTTTTTATAGCTTCGGAGAATATTTCACGAAGCTTGGATATTCTTCATCAGAGAAGTATGCAAATTCTTGTGATATAGAAAAGATTTTGTTCACGAAGCATGAAAAGAAGGGAAGGTGTTTTTTCGCCGAAGGCTCAAAAAATGGTATGTATGCAAAATTTCATGCATCGTAAAGAATTGAACTATAAATAGATTATATATTACATTCAAAGTTACAATGTATTACACATGTTACGTTCCAAATGTTTCTACAATAGCATTTAATCCTCCTTAAGAACTATTTCTGCAGCTTCGTTCAGTAGCTGGTCGACAACCTTGTCCATAATGGCTTCGGCCATTTTTCTAATTTCATCGTCCCCCTTCGGGTGGGGGCCCGGAGATGCCTCAACAGGTTCTGAGGGAAGAGAAGATACGGCTATATTACTATTACAAACCGCGAACAAAGTCTGGAATCAAAAATTACAACATAATAAAAACCACTAATTAATACCTATTTGCCCTTCGGACTCTGTACTTTTCTCGGCAGCTTCTGCTACTTTTCTAGCATCGTGGATGTCTTTTTCGCTCTTTTGAATAATTTCTTGCGCCATTTCTCGACCGCCATTGTCCCAGATATCGGTGAAAAATTTTCCGTCGATCATGCTTGCTTCGGCTGAGGGGTCTTTAATGTCTTCGGAGGACAAGGTAGCTTCGGATTGCGCTAGAGATTTTACATGCTCACAACCTTTCTTTTCCAAAACAGTAGCAATTCCTCTAGCACCTGAAAAAGCACATATGTCTCCGCGGCTATTCAGGATTTCTTCGAAGGCCTCAGCTTCGTGACTGATCCATTCCATCGGACCTTCGGGATTGCCTCTTGAGAAATTCTCTTCGCTAGAGAATGCGCCAACGTTGGCGAAGATGGATTTTATCTTCTTGACACACACTATGGATTTATCATAGCATCTTCTATGGGATGCACGAAGCTCTTTAACATTTATTTCTAAATGATTGGCCCATTGATCACTAAGCTCTCGTTTTGTCTCTTCAAGAATACGCTCTTCCTTAGCTCTGGCTAGCTGTTTCTGAAGATCTTTAATTTCGTGTTTTTGGGCTTCAGCTTGAGCCTTATAGGTAGCTTCGCCTTCCTTTATCTTGTCAACCAATGTTAGCAGAATTTTATCTTTTTCCAGAGCTTCGTTCCTCAGCCTAATAACCTCTGATCGTAGATTGTCTAAAGCAATATTATAGCTCTCGTCTTCGGCACTCTTTTGCGCTCTCAGCGCGTTACTCAATATTAAACCCTATATATACAAGAATTAGTATAAGAATAAAAGAATGATTCAAAAATTGTAAATTTCTAAATATACAATTCTCGCACCTTCAGGCTATTGTATGCAAGGCTATCCGCAAGATCCTCCTTCGTCATAGCGCATAATCTAGCTTCAAGCTTCGGAAACCCCATACTCCTAGCCATCTCCCGGCAGACAGATAATTCTTTATTGTCAAGGAGGCAGTATAGGAAGTCATCTTCGTCTGTTCCATTGAACACTAATGCTCCCTTCGGATATTTTAATTCTCTAGCATAGTGATTAGCTTCATAAATCTATTCTTCAGATAGTTTTTTCCCTGAAGCATGTCGTACAATGTAATCGCTTATGTTGGAAGGTGCTTCGGGGGCAGCAGTGTCAATTCCTTCAACCGAAATTGGTTCTGACATTTTTACTTTTTCGGCTTCCAATGCTGCCTTTGTAACCTTTGTTTCTCCGGTTTCCAAAGGTTGTTCCTTGGAGGGCTCTGAAGGCCCAGCTTCAGCTTCAAGTTGTTGCTTCGAAGTTTCAGCAACAAAGGCTTCAGTAGACACTTCAGAAGTTCCAATGGTTTTCTTTGGAGTTATGCTCGAAGATTTAATTGTCTCCAAAACATCTAACACATTAACCATCATTTTTCTTTTCGGGGTCACTGTTGGACCCTTCTGGCTTTTTTCTGACTCAATTTTTGCTGAAGGACTTAAAACTTCTAATGTTTTTGCTTCTTCAGTCTTTGCTTCTTCTATCTTTTCTGTTGCTGGCTCTTCGACTAGCTCTTTGATTCTTGGCAGCAGAGTCGATTCTTTAGCTTCGGTGGCCGAAGAGGTCTCACCGGCGAACTCAGGCACTGTGGCCAGTTCAATGTAACGTGGCCGGTGTGTGAGAACCTTTACCCTTTTCCTCTTCGGTGCCGGCTCACTAGGAGCGGCTGAAGTAGTTTCCTTCGCAGAGGAAGTGTTCTTTCTTTTTTGACCCCGCACTGGATAGTGGTAGTCGGGGTACACGAACCTAATTGCGTCAAACACTTGGTTCAGTCTCTTATTTTTTCGGCCTCCGAAGGCTGCTGACAATGCAGTATCTTGGCCTTTGAATATACCCCAAGTAGTTCATCACTTACAGTTTCAATGCTTTTTAGCCAGTCATCATCTGGCTCAACGAATTTATCTCCGAATTTAAAAGTGTACTTCAGCCTGACTAGTCCACCTTCGTCAGCCTCTTTAATGGTCTCCTGCGACATTTCCCATTTTTCCACAAGCGGCCATACTCTGAAGGCAATGTGTTCTTGGACCAAATCCCTCGTCCTAATAAAAGAGCAAACAACTCCGAAGGCTCTCTGGCATTCTTCGGCTGCTTCATTCATTTCCACCTTCGGCCTCCGCAGGCCGAAGCGTTGCCAAATGGGACGCATAATGATCTTCTTTATATCTTCTCGTGATTTCAAGTCATTCTTCACGTAAAACCATTCCGTCATCCAGTCGCCAGGCCACCTCTTTCGAAAGGTCGGCACTGGGCAGCTTGACCCAGACCGGGAGCCGAAGCTGTAGCAGCCAAAATTGTTGTGATACTGTTCCTTACCCCAGGGTTTTGTCTCGTATAACAATTCGTGTATGTTGCAGAAACTTTTCGCATCAGGTTCCAGGCCTTGGCTTCTCACGGCCCACACGAAGATATTCATCCTTATGATTGCTTCGGGGGTAAGTTGGTGAAGGTAGATTTCAAATATCTTCAGCACCTCTACAACAAAGCTGCTTAGGGGAAATCGTAGTCCAGCTTTCAAGAAGCTTCGGAATACTATGACTTCATTTTCCTCAGGAGTTGGACAAGTCTTCTCTCCTTCGTCGGCCCTCACAACGGACAAGTCCCGGAAATATGTTCCCCTCATGTTGGCAAGATGATTTTCTTTAATACTTGATTTGCCGAAAACCGCATGGCTTGGTCGCCAAGGTCGATCTTCGGAGTCTTCACCACCACTATCCACATCATAGCTGTCGCTGTCACCAGTATCTTCAGATAAACCTTCCAAAATTTCTTTAGTAATCTTCTCTGTATTAGTCTTCGACATAGATTGAAGAAAACCCAGATGCATTTCCTCAGAAAGACTCAGCTTCGAATCACCAACAACTTTGTTATCTTCAGACATCCTTGCAAACGCTGAGAAAGTGCTCTCAACTCCGAAGCCTTAAAATTTAAAAGGCCGAGCAAAGGTTGTTGCGCGTAGGCTAAAGGTTGGGTGAGTAAAAACAGTTGGCAAGAGAGTGTGTCAAATAACTCGGGATGAGCTCTTATTTATACGCCTAGAGCGTTGAAAACTGGAGGGTCCCGCTTGTCAAAGACTGATTGCTATTCTAGCAAGGGGAAGGTGTTTTTTCGGACCTTCGGCTTAAGGCCTTCGTCCATATCGCAATATGAATTTATCAGTACAACAAATTAATATTGCGAGGGGCTATTGTTGGGGGCCTTCGGCTTCCGAAGGTCCTCAAAAACATGATTTGACAATGTTTTCCAAGTGAAATGTGTGAGCAGGTATCTTCGGAATTGGATTACGAGTATATAAGAGTATGGTCAAGACGAAGCTTGAATGGGACGGAAGGCGATTGTGACGAAGGAAAAGATCATCACGAAGCTATGCGCAGATAAGCTTCGGCATGACAGTAGAAAAGGGGAACCGACTTAAAGATGAAAAGCCAAATTAGACCCTGAAGAATTATTGTAGAGTTGTTGATAAATGTAAAGGGCACTAATGTAATTTTACACGGGCTGCGTCCCGTGCTTATAAATAGATGAACAGTACTCCTGTACTGTTCACGCTAACTTGGCATTTGCATCACGCTTGTACCCTCGCTTTCCTTCAGACCGAAGGTACATTTGTAATTTGTCATCGTTTATACAAGTAAAATGAAATAGAAATAAATCAATAATAATGTTTAGAGTAATTATGTTATTCTCTCTATTTCATGCATAAATCTTTTCTTGTTTCTTATTATGATTATGAAGGTATGACCTTCATAACCTTCGTCCGAAATTCATTATACCCAAGGGGAAATAATGTTTCGAAGGACGAAGGGCTTTGATATTTAATATTCTATGTTGCCTTGTTCTTAATTCATAGCATTTGAGAACAAGTCCCCAACATGCTTCTTATGACTCCCACTGAAATTGTCCAATTTGAACATGAGAAAAAGACTAATGCTAAGCAAAAAAGGTGTTTTGAACTCTAAAAATCAGCAACCTATTAAGTTAAAATCTCCTTCTTTGTTAGCTACTAAATCTGATCTTGATGGGTTACATGCCTCTGTTGGACTTTGTTATGCAAAATGTCTTGTGTAATGCACGTTTCTTTGGTAACCTTGAGAAGTGCATCTTAAGCATCGATCATATGTCTTTTCTTGGATATGTTGTGACATCATAGGGCATTGAGATGGATGAGGGAAAGATTGTTGCCATCATGAGCTGGCCACTTCCGACCACGGTCACGCAGGTTTGAAGTTTTCTTGGTCTTGCAGGATTCTACAGGCGATTTATGCGGGATTTCAGCACCATTGCAGCACCTCTCCACAAGCTGACAAAGAATGGAGTGCCGTTTCGTTGGGGACCAGCATAACAACAAGCTTTTGATGCCCTCAAGTCGAAGCTCACACAAGCACCGCTGCTGCAACTTTCTGATTTTGACAAGACATTTGAGCTTGAGTGTGATGCGAGCGGCATTGGGATTGGAGGAGTACTCAACCAAGGAGGTAAACTCATTGCTTTCTTTAGTGAAAATTGCATGGTCCAATTCAAGTTCAGGCGACAATTCAAATAAATCATCTATTGGATTAGATTCTGGGTGATATCAGCACGGGAGTAACCACTCGCTCACGTTTAGCTAACTTTTGTGAGCATTACTCGTTTGTTTCTTCTATTGAGCCTTTTAGGGTAGAAGCCTTGCAGGATCCGGACTGGGTGTTGGCCATGCAGGAAGAGCTTAACAACTTCAAGAGAAATGAAGTTTGGAGCCTGGTGCCACTACCGAAACAAAACATTGTGGGAACCAAGTGGGTGTTCTGCAACAAGCAAGATGAGCACGAGGTGGTGACAAGAAACAAGGCTCGACTTGTGGCAAAAGGTTATGCCTAAGTCGCAGGTTTAGATTTTGAGGAGACTTTCGCTCCTATAGCTAGGCTTGAATCAATACGCATATTATTAGCCTATGCTACTCACCATTCTTTTAAGTTGTTTCAAATGGACGTGAAGAGCGCCTTCCTTAATAGACCAATCAAGGAGGAAGTGTATGTGGAACAACCCCCTGGCTTTGAGGATGACAAGTTTCCCAACCACGTCTACAAGCTCTCTAAGGCGCTCTATGGACTTAAGCAAGCCCCAAGAACATGGTATGAATGCCTTAGAGATTTCCTTATTTCTAATTCTTTCAAGGTTGGGAAAGCTGATCCTACTCCCTTTACCAAGACTTGTAATGGTGATCTTTTTGTATGCCAAATATATGTCGATAACATAATATTTGGTTATACTAATCAAAAGTCTTGTGAGGAGTTTAGTAGGGTGATGATGCAAAAATTTGAGATGTCTATGATGGGTGAGTTGAACTACTTCCTTGGATTTCAAGTGAAGCAACTCAAGGAAGAAACCATCTCTCAAACGAAGCACACCCAAGACTTGCTCAAGAGGTTTGGGATGAAGGAAGAAAAGCCCGCAAAAACATCAATAGGAACGGACAGGCACTTGAACCTCAACAAAGTAGGTAAGTCCATTGATCAAAAGGCATACCGGTCTATGATAGGTTCTTTGCTTTTATCTTTGTGCTAGTAGACCTGATATTATGCTAAGAGTATGCATGTGTGCTAGATTTCAGTCTGACCCTAAGGAATGCCACCTTGTGGCCATTAAGCGAATTC
The DNA here is from genome assembly GCF_902167145.1 of Zea mays. Taxonomy (NCBI): domain Eukaryota; kingdom Viridiplantae; phylum Streptophyta; class Magnoliopsida; order Poales; family Poaceae; genus Zea; species Zea mays. The sequence continues at coordinate 225,893,582 of NC_050100.1, read as the reverse complement.
TTAGATATTTGGTTTCTACGCCTTGCTTCGGGGTTTGGTATCCAAAGGGGTCTACCTTTGACTTAATCGGATACTCAGACTCCGACTATGCCAGGTGCAAGGTTGATAGGAAGAGCACATTAGGGACTTGTCAGTTTCTAGGAAGGTCCCTGGTGTCTTGGAGCTCTAAGAAACAAACTTTCATTGCCCTATCCACCGCTGAGGTCGAGTATGTTGCCGCAGGACAGTGTTGCGCGCAACTACTTTGGATGAGGCAAACTCTCCGAGACTTTGGCTACAATATGAGCAAAGTCCCACTCCTATGTGATAATGAGAGTGCAATCCGCTTGGCGGATAATCCTATTGAACACAACAACACTAACCACTTGCTTATCTTTGGTGCTCAAGTTGTACAAGTCATCCCCGGACCTCACAAGTCCTCATGCAAATGATGCACATGTTTAGGGGGAGGATGTACTACAACTTGATCCTTTGAGACTAACGTGTTTGTTGAGTACTTTTGATATAGTCTCAAAGTTGAATTGAAAGGGAAAAGGTGAACTTGGACAAAGAAAGGGCTTCCACTGCATTCTAGTATCAATGTATCTTGTCCCAAGTTCTTCCTTGTGTTCTCATTGCCTTTTGATATTATTTGACATTTTGGTAAAGCAATGGGGTTAAAGGGCCAACAAGTTCTTTTGTTTTGGTGCTTAATGCTAAAGGGGAGAAATTAAGGCCAAAGCAACTGGATCAGCCAGCCACTTGTGAATTTCAAAATTTTAGTGTTAGAGTCTTTGTGTTTGCTCAAAACCCTCTTATTGCAAAAAAAATGTTCTCTTATGGGGAAGAAATTCGATTATGGGAAAAGGGGGAGTTTTTGGCATTTGATCAAATTTACTCTTGAAAAATCTTTTGATTTGCCAAAACAAGTGTTTTTAATATAGAGATAGGAAAAATAATTTGTTTTGTGAAAATAAATCAAGTGGTGGCAAAAGTGATCCAAATATGCCAAATCCTATGTGAGATAAATTGGTCTTCAAATTTGCACTCTTTAGCTTCTATTTGAAAATGTTGTTGCATTTTGAGTTGCTTTTAATGTGTTGGCATAAATCACCAAAAAGGGGGAGATTGAAAAGGAAATGTGCCCTTGGGCCATTTCTATAAATGTTTTGGTGATTAGATGCCCAACAAATATTGTTTTAGTGGATATGTGCTAAAGTGCTAAAGAGATGCAAATCAAGAATCAAGGTATGTCTCTAGCCTTAGTGAATTGTTTTTTGTACTAATATATTCCTCTAAGTGCTAGGAACCTTATTAAATCAAATGAAATTGGATTGGAAAAGGTTGGCAGTGACCAGCCAGACTTGCACCAGCCTGAGGGTTCACCGGACTGTTCGGTGTGCACCGGATAGTGTCTGGTGCCCAGGCTAGAGCGCTCGACGAACTCGTTGCTCAAGGGATGTTGCGGCTAAAATTCACCAGATTGCCCGTTGATCCAGCGCGCTCGCGCCAACGGTCGGCGGTGCAATCAGCGGGCGACATGTGGCCAGCGCCAACGGTAACCAGGCCACACCGAACTATCCGGTGTGCCACGAGGGTCCGGTGTGCCACGAGGGTCATGGCTGCAATGGTAGACTTCGCCAAAGAAGGAAGGAAATTGACACTGTTCACTGTCTGGTGGGGCACCAGACTGTCCGATGCGCCCACGGACAGAAGACAACTATTGCCTACCAAATGGAGCTCCAACGGCTCCTAGCTGCCTTGGGGCTATAAAAGGGACCCTTAGGCGCATGGATCAGAACACCAAGCCTCCATTGAACATCCTAAGACGCCTAGACTCCGCAAACACGCATCTGATTCATTGTGTTTGAGATTTGAGCACTTGTTTGAGCTGTGAACTCACTTCGCTGTGTTTTGTGCTCGTTTCTTGACTTGTGTGCGTGTTGTTGCTGCGACTCTAGCTCTTGCATGTGTTGCTATTCCCACCTTACTCTTGTGGTTTCATTGTGATCAATCTTGTAAGGGTGAGAGGCTCCAACTTGTGGAGATTCCTCACAAAGGGGATAAAATTTGAGATAAAGAAAACATTGGTATTTAAGTGGATCATTGGATCACATGAACAGGGTTGAGTGCAGCCCTCGTCTCTTCGGACGCCACAACATGGACTAGGCAAGTGTTCCACTTCGCCGAACCATGGGATAAAAATCGTTGTGTCACCTGTCTCTCTTCTTGTGCGATTCTCTCTACTTCTACTCACTCGATAATTGCTCTAAGTTTAATATTCATCTTGTGAAGAGCAATTGAGTGAAGAAGTTGTTTCTACTTGTTCCCTCCCTCTATAATCATAGCACCTTGGTTTTGACTTTACTAACATTTCATAAACCAATTTTGTGTTTAGTCTTGATTTTTACAGGATCACCTATTCACCCCCCTCTAGGTGCTCTCAATTATTCTTTCAGAATGCATGCGTGCATGATTCCAAGCCGACCCTAAGGAAATCCACCTAAGGGTCGTGAAAAGAATCATGAGATATTTAGTTTACACTCCTAAGTTTGGGCTATGGTACCTCAAGGGATCTATCTTTGATCTAATCGGGTATTCTAATGCTGATTATGCCGGATGTAAGATTGATAGAAGGAGTACATCAGGGACTTGTCAATTTCTGGGGAGATCTCTAGTGTCTTGGGCTTCAAAGAAACAAAATTCAGTAGCTCTATCAACGGCTAAAGTTGAGTATATTGTTGCAGGACACTATTGTGCACAATTACTCTAGATGAGGCAAACTCTTAGGGACTATGGCACAAATTGAGCCAAGTCCCTCTCCTATGTGACAATGAGAGTGCAATCCACATGGCGGACAATCCTGTTGAACACAGCCGCACAAAGCACATAGACATCCGGTATCACTTCCTGAGAGATCACCAACAAAGGGGAGATATCACAATTGCTTATGTTAGCACCCACAACCAATTAGCTGATATCTTCACCAAGCCTTTAGATGAAAAGACTTTTAGCAAGCTTAGGGATGAACTAAATATCTTAGATTCTCAGAACTTTGATTGAAATCTTGCACACATTGCTCATTTTATACCTTTGATCATGGCATGTCTCTTTCATTTGGTACAAATGCATATTTCTTATTCTTCTTGTGCCAAAGCTAAGACTAATGTGCTTCCAAGTGTATTTCTATACTTAGTCTTAGATTTAAAGGGAAATGAAGTCGTAGGCAAAGGCAAGGCTTCCACTACATATTCGTCAGTATCGTTATACCCTTTGCCCTACTCATGTATTTACATTCATATCTTTTTTGTTAAAAGACTCTAGTTTTCCTTGTTTCTGGAGCTTAATGCCAACGGGGGAGAAATTAACAGGCCAAAGCAAAAGGACAGCACCACCACCCTGTTTTCTGAAAACTTTTTCTTCCTAATTGGAACTGTTGTGTTTGCAAAAAACCCTCTTGACAGCTAAGGGGAGAACTTTTTCAGGGGAGCTTTTATTTAGTCAAAGGAAAAGCATTTGAAAAAGGGGGAGAATCTTTCAAAACTTAAAAATGCCTTTAGAAAATATATTCTTATACTGTTGGCTAATTACAAAAGAGTTTGAAAAGACTTTTCCAAAATATTTGCAAAAGACAAGCTAAGTGGTGCAAATGTGGTCCAAAATTTTAACTATGTCAAAACATTCATATATACTTAGAACTGCTTTCATTTCACAGTAACTTATGCATATCTATCAAAATGCAAACTAGCTACATTTATATACTTTATATTTGCTTTGATTTGTGTTGGCATCAATCACCAAAACGGGGGAGATTGAAAGGGAAATGGACGTAACCATTTTCTATAATCGATTTTGGTGCTTGACGACCATCACAAATCTTATGGACTAACTAGTTTGCCTAGTTGGTTATTTCTCAGGTGCATAAGTTCATGTACATCAATTATAAGTCGATTGTCTAGAATAACATAGATCATTTCGGACAGGAGAAGCTTTTTAGAAAATTCACCTGTGCACAGACCGTCCGGGCCCTTTCGGCGGACCGTCCGCGACACCAAGGTGTGCCTCAGATAGGAACACTACAAAACACATGTTTACACTGCGGACTGTCTGAAGGAGAAGAGAGAAACGTCCAGGACCAAGCTCGGACCATCTGGCCCCAGGCGCGGACCGTCCGCCCATTGAAAAACCAAAAAAACCCGAAGGTGACGGGTTCGGTAAAATGCATTTTTAACATCCCCGTGGACCATCCAGGGTGAACGGCTGGCTGCTTTATCTGACTTCTAACGACGCATTTAATGCACTATAGCCATTGATATAGTTGTTACTGCTGAACATTGTGGTTTCAGCCGTTAATGTGCAGGGGCTGACCGTCCGCGGTTGGCAGAAAAGTGGCAACAACTAGGAAGTGGTTGGTGGCTATAAATACAACCCCAATCACCTCCATTCAATAGATCCAAGCACTCTACTCACTCACATTCAATACAAGAGCAAGCAATTCATTCCAAGACACATTCAAAGCTTCCAATCCTCTTCAAGTGCCATAATTGCGACTAGTGATCATTAGTGATTAGTGACTTGAGAGAGTGTGATCTGATGTTTCATTTATTGCAATTGTTGCTTGGTTTTCTTAATCGTGCTTTCTCCATCTCCTTCTAAACTCTCTAGTGACTTGGTAAACAAATCACTGTGTTCACTTGTGTTGACTTCCACTTGATTTATTTCCCCTATTTTCTCTCTCTAAAAGTCCCATTGCTCATATTGATTTGAGTTGACTCTCAAAGTTACCCGCATTGATTGAGCAACTCATCGCAAGGAGAACTATCTTCCGCACTTCGAATTATTTCTAATGCTAACCCCAAGCATAGTGCGTGTATAAAGTTTGTAAATTTCGGGTTTTGCCTATTCACCCCCTCTAGGCGACTTTCAATTGGTATCAGAACCCGGTGCTTCATTAAGAGTCTAACAACTCAAAGTGATGTCGAGAGAACACGCCAAGAGGGAGATGGTCACCGGCGAAAAGCCCGAAGGCTCGGGAAGTAAGAACGACGAACGAACTCCATCAATGGAGGTTAGCAACAAGCACAAGGAGGAATCGGCTTCCTCCATCAAGTCACATAGGAAGGGTGACAAGAAAAAAAAATGAAGAAGGTGGTCTACTATGAGACCGACTCTTCATCACCTTCCACATCTAGCGCCAAGTCTACCACTTCGAAGCGCCAAGAGCGCAATAAGTATAGTAAGATGCCTCTACGCTATCCTCGCATTCCAAAATGCGTTCCTCTACTTTCCGTACCCTTAGGCAAACCACCATATTTTAATGGTGAAGATTATTGCATGTGGAGTGATAAAATAAGGCACCATCTAACCTCACTCCACGAAAGCATATGGGATATTGTTGAGTTTGGAGCGCAGGCACCACAGGTGGGCAATGAGGACTACGACTCGGATGAGGCCACCCAAATTAGACATTTTAATTCCCAAGCAACTTCTATACTCCTCACCTCCTTGTGTTGAGAGGGGTATAATAAGATGCAAGGGTTGAAAAATGTCAAACAAATTTGGGATGTCCTCAAAACGGCGCACGAAGGGGACAAGGTGACCAAGATCACCAAGCACGAAACGATCGAGGGAGAGCTCGGTCGATTCATCCTCAACAAAGGAGAGGAGCCACAAGCAATGTACAACCGGCTCAAAATGATGGTCAACCAAGTGCGCAACCTCGGGAGCACCAAGTGGGATGACCATGAAATGGTCAAGCTTATTCTTAGATCTCTTGTTTTTCGTAATCCCACTCAAGTGCAACTAATTCGTGGAGATCCAAGATATAAATAGATGTCTCCCGAGGAAGTAATTGGCAAGTTTGTGAGCTTTGAACTCATGATCAAAGACTCCAAACACATTGTCAACTTGGAGTAAGGCGCCATCTCCCCACTCGAGGTGCAACCCGTTGCATTCAAAACAACGGAAGAGAAGAAGGATGAGTCTACACCAAGTAGACTACCAATCGACGCCTCCAAGCTCGACAACGAGGAGATGACTCTTATCATTAAGAGCTTTCGACAAATCCTCAAACAAAGGAAGGGGAAGGACTACAAGCCCTGTTCCAAGAGGGTGTGCTATAGGTGTGGTAAGTCCGGTCACTTTATTGCAAAATGTCCATATACAAGTGACAATAACAGGACGACGATAAGAAAGAGAAGAAGAAGATGGAGAAGAAGAGATATTACAAGAAGAAGGGTGGAGAGGCGCACATGGGATGAGAATGTGACTTTGACGAGAGCTCCATCGACTCCTCCGACGAGGACGCCGCCAACATCGCCATCAACAAGGGCCTTCTCTTCCCCAACGTCGGCCACAAATGCCTAATGGCTAAGGACGGCAAGAAGAAGAAGGTACATTCTAGAGATACCCCCAAATATACTACATCTGATGATGAGGGTAGCTCTAGTGATAATAATGATGATTTAACTTCTCTTTTTGCCAACCTCACCAAGGATCAAAAGAAAAAGATTAATGAATTGATAGAAAGCATTAACGAGAAGGATGATCTCTTGGAATGGCAAGAGGACTTGCTCATTAAGGAAAAATAAGAAATTTGTTAAGTTAAAAAATGTTTATGCTCTAGAGGTAGAAAAATGTGAAAATTTATCTAAAAAGATTAATATTTGCAGTGATTCAATTTCCTGTCTTAGAACTGATAATGTTGGTTTAAATGATAAGATAGAAGAATTGAATACATGCAATGTCTCTACATCTACTGTTGAGCATGTCACTATTTGCACTAGATGTAGAGATGTTAATATTGATGCTATGAATGATCACATTGCTATGATTAAGGAATAAAATGATCACATAGCTAAATTAAATACTAAAATTGTCGAGCATGAATTAGAAAATAAAAAATTTAAATTTGCTCGAAGCATGCTTTATAATGGGAGACACCCTGGCATTAAGGATGGCATTGGCTTCCAACAAGGGAGGCAAAGCCACATCAAGCTTAGTGCCCCCAAAAACAAACTCTCTAATTTTATTAAGGGTAAGGCTCCCATGGTTCAGGATAGAGAGAGTTACATTTTATATCCTGAAAACTATCCTGAGCATAATATTAGGAGAATTCATGCTAGAAAACCTCATACTGTTTCTCATCATGCTTATATGTATAGTAATGAGGCTTCTAGCTCTAGGCATTCAACTCATATCAAAATGCCTAAAAAGAAAATTATCAATGCATCACATGAGCATAACATTTCATTTAAAACTTTTGATGCATCTTATGTGCTAACTAACAAATCAAGCAAAGTAGTTGCCAAATATGTTGGGGGCAAACACAATATTCCCAAGACTTGTGTTTGGGTACCCAAGGTGCTTATTTCTAATGTCAAAGGACCCAAGACTATTTGAGTACCTAAGAACAAGGCCTAAATTTGTTTTGTAGGTTTATGCATCCGGTGGATCAAGTTGGATAATCGATAGCGGGTGCACAAACCACATGACAGGGGAGAAAATGATGTTCTCCTCTTATGAGAAAAATGAAGATCCCCAAAGAGCTATTACATTCGGGGATGAAAATCAAGGTTTGGTCAAAGGTTTGGGTAAAATTGCTATATCCCCTGACCATTCCATTTCTAATATTTTTCTTATAGATTCCTTAGACTACAATTTGCTTTTGGTTTCTCAATTATGCAAGATGGGCTACAACTGTCTCTTTATTGATGATGGTGTTACTGTCTTTAGAAGAAGTGATGATTCAATAGCTTTTAAGGGAGTGTTAGATGGTCACCTAAATTTAGTTGGTTTTAATGATAACAATGCTGAGCTAGACACTTGCTTAATTGCTAAGACTAATATGGGTTGGCTCTGGCATCATCGACTTGCCCATGTTGGGATGAAGAATCTTCACATGCTTCTAAAGGGAGAACACATTTTAAGACTAACAAACGTTCACTTTGAGAAAGACAGGATTTGTAGCGCATGTTAAGAATGAAAGCAAGTTGGAGTTCATCATCCACACAAGAACATCATGACGACCGATAGGCCGCTTGAGCTACTCCACATGGATCTATTCGGCCCGATCGCTTGCATAAGCATTGACGGGAGTAAGTATTGTCTTGTTATTGTGGATGATTATTCTCGCTTCACTTGGGTATTCTTTTTGCAGGAAAAATCTCAAACCCAAGAGACCCTAAAGAGATTCTTGAGACGAGTTCAAAATGAGTTCGGATTGAGAATCAAAAAGATTAGGAGCGACAACGGAACGGAGTTCAAGAACTCACAAATCGAAGGATTTCTTGAGGAGGAGGGCATCAAGCATGAGTTCTCTTCTCCATACACACCTCAACAAAATGGTGTAGTGGAGAGGAAGAATAGAACTCTTTTGGATATGGCAAGGACCATGCTTGATGAGTACAAGACACCAGATCGGTTTTGAGCATAGGCAATTAATACTGCCTGCTACTCCATCAACCGGCTCTACCTTCACCGAATCCTCAAGAAAACATCATATGAACTCCTCACTGGTAAAAAGCCCAATGTTTCTTATTTTAGAGTTTTTGGGAGCAAATGCTTTATTCTTATTAAGAGAGGTAGAAATTCTAAATTTGCTCCTAAAGAAGTAGAGGCTTTTTACTTGGTAATGACTCAAACACAAGGGCATATAGAGTCTTCAACAAGTCCACTAGATTAGTTGAAGTTTCTTGTGACATTGTGTTTGATGAGACTAATGGCTCCCAAGTGGAGCAAGTTGATCTTGATGAGTTAGATGATGAAGAGGCTCCCTGTGCCGCGCTAAGAAACATGTCCATTGGGGATGTGTGTCCAAAAGAATCCGAAGAGCCTCCACAAGCACAGGATCAACCATCATCTTCCATACAAGCATCTCCACCAACACAAGATGAGAAAATGGCTCAAGAGGATGAAGATCAAGATCAAGACAATGAGTCACCTCAAGAGGAGGACATTGATCAAGGGGGAGATGAAGATGAGAAAGACAAGGAAGATGATCAAGAGATTCAAGATCAAAGACCGCCACACCCAAGAGTCCAAGCAATTCAAAGAGATCACCCCGTCAACTCCATACTTGGTGACATTCACAAGGGGGTAACCACTTGATCTCGAGTTACTCATTTTTTTGAACATTACTCTTTTGTGTCTTCTATTGAGCCATATAGGATAGACGATGCACTAAGAGATCCGGACTGGGTGGTGGCAATGCAAGAGGAGGTCAACAACTTCACAAGGAACGAGGTATGATATTTAGTTCAACGTCCTAACCAAAATGTTGTAGGTACCAAGTGGGTATTCCGCAACAAACAAGATGAGCATGGTGTGGTGACAAGGAACAAAGCCCGACTTGTTACAAAAGATTATTCACAAGTCGAAGGTTTGGATTTCGATGAAACCTATGCACCCGTAGCTAGGCTTGAGTCAATTCGTATATTACTTGTCTATGCTACTTACCATGGCTTTAAGTTATATCAAATGGACGTGAAAAGTGCCTTCCTCAATGGCCCTAACAAGGAAGAGGTATACGTTGAGCAACCTCATGGCTTTGAAGATAGTAAGTATCCTACACATGTTTATAAGCTCTCAATGGCGCTTTATGGGCTCAAGCAAGCCCCAAGAGCATGGTATGAATGCCTGAGAGACTTTCTTATCACCAATGGCTTCAAAGTTGGAAAAGCTGACCCTACTCTCTTCACTAAAACAATTGCTAAAGACTTGTTTATACGCCAAATTTATGTTGATAATACTATATTTGGGTCTACTAACAAGTCATCTTGTGAAGAGTTTAGTAGGATAATGATACAAAAATTCGAGATGTCTATGATGGGGGAGTTGAAGTATTTTGGATTTCAAATCAAGCAACTCCAAGAGGGCACCTTCACCAGCCAAACTAAGTACATTCAAGGCATACTCAAGAAGTTTGGAATGAAGAATGTCAAACCATCAAGACACCCATGGAAACTAATGGGCATCTCGACCTTGACACGTGAAGTAAATCCGTAGATCATAAGGTATACCGGTCGATGATAGGTTCTTTACTCTATTTATGTGCTTCACGACCGGATATTAGAATCCAAAGAGCCTCCATAAGCACAGGATCAACCATCATCTTCCATACAAGCATCTCCACCAACTCAAGATGAGGAAATGGCTCAGGAGGACGAAGATCAAGATCAAGACAATGAGTCACCTCAAGAGGAGGACATTGATCAAGGGGGAGATGAAGATGAGCAAGACAAGGAAGATGATCAAGAGATTCAAGATCAAAGATCGCCACACCCAAGAGTCCACCAAGCAATTGAAAGAGATCACCCCGTCAACTCCATACTTAGTGACATTCACAAGGGGGTAACCACTCGATCTCAAGTTACTCATTTTTGTGAACATTACTCTTTTGTGTCTTCTATTGAGCCATACAGGATAGAGGATGCACTAGGAGATCCAGACTGGGTGGTGGCAATGCAAGAGGAGGTCAACAACTTCACGAGGAATGAGGTATGATATTTAGTTCAACGCCCTAACCAAAATATTGTAGGTACCAAGTGGGTATTCCGCAACAAACAAGATGAGCATGGTGTGGTGACAAGGAACAAAGGCTGACTTGTTGCAAAACGATATCCATAAGTCGAAGGTTTGGATTTCGATGAAACCTATGCACCTGTAGCTAGGCTTGAGTCAATTCGTATATTACTTGCCTATGCTACTTACCATGGCTTTAAGTTATATAAAATGGACGTGAAAAGTGCCTTCCTCAATGGCCCTATCAAGGAAGAGGTATACATTGAGCAACCTCCCAGCTTTGAAGATAGTAAGTATCCTACACATGTTTATAAGCTCTCAATGGCGCTTTATGGGCTCAAGCAAGCCCCAAGAGCATGGTATGAATGCCTGCGAGACTTTCTTATCACCAATGGCTTCAATGTTGGAAAAGCTGACCCTACTCTCTTCACTAAAACAATTGCTAAAGACTTGTTTATACGTCAAATTTATGTTGATAATATTATATTTGGGTCTACTAACAAGTCATCTTGTGAAGAGTTTAGTAGGATAATGATACAGAAATTCGAGATGTCTATGATGGGGGAGTTGAAGTATTTTCTTGGATTTCAAATCAAGCAACTCCAAGAGGGCACCTTCATCAGCCAAACTAAGTACATTCAAGATATACTCAAGAAGTTTGGAATGAAGAATGTCAAACCCATCAAGACACCCATGGGAACTAATGGGCATCTCGACCTCGACACGGGAGGTAAATCCGTAGATCAAAAGGTATACCAGTCGATGATAGGTTCTTTACTCTATTTATGTGTTTCACGACTAGATATTATGCTTTCTGTATGCATGTGTGCAAGGTTCTAGGCAAATCCTAAGGAAGTTCACCTTAGAGTCGTGAAAAGAATAATGAGATATTTAGTTTACAATCAAAAGTTTGGGCTTTGGTACCTCAAGGGATCTACCTTTGATTTAATTGGGTATTCCGATGTCGATTATACCAGATGTAAAATTGATAGGAAGAGCACATCAGGGACTTGTCAGTTTCTGGGGAGATCCCTGGTGTCTTGGGCTTCAAAGAAACAAAACTCAGTAGCTCTATCCACCGCCGAAGCCGATTATATTGCTGCAGGACACTGTTGTGCACAATTACTTTGGATGAGGCAAACCCTTAGGGACTATGGCTACAAGTTGAGCAAAGTCCCTCTCCTATATGATAATGAGAGTGCAATCCGCATTGTGGATAATCCCGTTGAACATAGCCGCACTAAGCACATAGACATCCGGTATCACTTTTTGAGAGATCACCAATAAAATGGGGATATCGAAATTGCTTATGTTAGCACCGGCAACCAATTAGCCGATATCTTTACCAAGCCACTAGATGAAAAGACTTTTAGCAGACTTAGGAATGAACTAAACATCTTAGATTATCAGAACTTTGATTGAAACATTGCATACATTGCTAATTTATATACCTTGATCATGTCTCTTGTAATTGGTACAAATGCATATTTCTTATTCTTCTTATGCCAAGGCTAAGACTAATGTGCTTTCAAGTGTACTTCTATGACTAGTCTTAGATTGAAAGGGAAAAGGAGTATTCAGCAAAGGCAAGGCTTCCACTCTAACTCTGTCGGTATCATTTATCATTTGCCTTACTCATAGACTTCCAATTGGTATAAACTTTCACTCATATCCTTTATTTTCCAAAGGGGAAGAAAATAGGCCCCAAGGGGGAGAATTTCGAGGGCTCTCAAGATTCTTCGTTTTTGGCGATTAATGCTAAAGGGGGGGATTTATTGGCCCAAAGCAAAAGGACCGCACCACCATTTTCAAATTTAAAATTCTTTCACAAAGGAAGAAATTATTTCAACTAGTATCTGTTTCACAAAAGGGGAAGAAATCATTTCAATTGCAAAAACCCTCTTGACAGCTGAGGGGAGAACTTCTTTAGGGGGAGTTTGTATTTAGTCAAAGGAAAAGCATTTGAAACAGGGGGAGAATTTTCAAAATCTTGAAAGTGCTTTTTGGATATCATATTATTAGACCTATGGCTATTTGAAAAAGAATTTGAAAGGACTTTTCCAAAAGATTTACAAAAACAAGCAAGTGGTGCAATTGTGGTCCAAAATGTTATAATAGAAGAAAGCAATCACATTTACTTAGACACATGTAGAAATTCTTTCAATTGGTTTAACTCAATTTAACTTATGCACATTTGTCAAAGTTGCAAACTAGTCACATTCCTCACTTTATATTTGCTTTGGTTTGTGTTGGCATCAATCACCGAAAAGGGGGAGATTGAAAGGGAAATGGGCTTAATCATTTCCTATAATCGATTTTGGTGTTTGACGTCCATCACAAACCACATGGACTAACGGGTTTGACTAGTTGTTATTTATCTCAGGTGCATAAAGTTCAACTTAAACCAAGAAAGAATTTAAGTTGGGGACTCAACCAAGTTTGGAGCAAAGACTAACAATGGTGCTGCCAGTGGCGCATCGGACACCGTCCGGTGCCCAGGACAAGCACCTCCCGAACTAGCCACTCTCGGGTCTCTCAGGGAGCCACTCCACTATAATTGAGCCAATGGAGCAATGGTCACCTGCGCTCAACAGTCGACTGCGTGAACAGTAAAAGCACACAGTGGAGGAGTCAGAAGTCAGAGCTGCAAAGTCAGAACGCACCGGACATGTCCGGTGTGCCACCGGACTGTCCGGTGCAGCAAGAGGATAAAAGACTTCAATGGTCAACCGCTCCAAACCCCAATGGTCTGCTGACGTGGCAGGCACCGAACAGTGAACAGTACCATGTCCAGGGCACCACTGGACTGTCCGGTGTGCCATCGACAGCAACGGCTGGAATAGTGGTTGGGGCTATAAATACCCCCAACCACCACCATTCAAGCTATCCAAGTTTCCTAAACTCAACATTCAATACAAGAGCAAAAGGCTACACTCTAAGACACAATCAATAGATCAAATCCTCTCCAAGCCTCCAAATCAACTCAATTGCTTAGTGACTTGAGAGAGGGTGTTTTGTGTTCTTTTGTTGCTCTTGTTGCTTGGATTGCTCTCTCCTTCTCATTCGTATTCTTCTAAGTGCTTTGTAAAGCTAGCAAGAAACACCTAAGTGTGTGGTGATCCTTGTGGGTGTTTTGTGTTCTTTTGTTGCTCTTGTTGCTTGGATTGCTCTCTCCTTCTCATTCGTATTCTTCTAAGTGCTTTGTAAAGCTAGCAAGAAACACCTAAGTGTGTGGTGATACTTGTGGGGTCTTAGTGACCCAAGTGATTAAAAAGAAGCCTCGACCGGTCTATGTGACCGATTGAGAGAGGGAAAGGGTTGGAATAGACCCGGCCTTTGTGGCCTCCTCAACGGGGACTAGGTTCTTCGGAACCGAACCTCAATAAAGAAATCACCGTGTTCACTTGTGTTGACTTCCACTTGATTTGTTTCCCCTATTTCATCTCACTAAAAGTTCCCTTACTCATATTGATTTGAGTTGACTCCCAAAGTTATCTGCATTGATTGAGCAACTCATAGCAAGGAGAACTATCTTCCGCACTTTGAATAATTTCTAATCCTAACCCCGAGCATAGTGCATGTATAAAGTTTGTACATTTCAGGTTTCATCTATTCACCCCCCCCCCTCTAGGCGACTTTCATTACCGCACTTGAAGAAGGACGCTTTCCCCTTGACTTTTTCTGGTTGGAATACTCCTTGCGTCCCTTCAAGGCAGTCTTGAAGCGCTTGATTATAAGCGCCATTTCATCCTCGTTGAGCCTGACAGCCTCCACTTGTGCTACCTTGCTAGGTAGCGTGTCCTTGCTACTTGTTGCTTTGAGAGCAACAGGCTACGACTCATAGAGAGGAAGCGGTTCGTTTGCATCATCGTCCATATACCTCGCTTCCTTCACCATCATGCGCCCACTCACAAATTTTCCAAGAATTTCCTCGGGCGTCATCTTTGTGTACCTAGGATTTTCATAGATAAGATTTACAAGATGAGGATCAATAACGGTAAATGACCTTAGCATTAGTTGGACGATGTCATGATCTGTCCATCTTGTACTTCCATAGCTTCGAATTTTGTTCACCAAGGTCTTGAGCTTGTTGTAAGTTTTGGTTGGCTCCTCTCCCCTTATCATGGCGAATCTTAGCTCGCCTTCCACCAGTTCCATCTTTGTAATCATGGTGACGTCATTCCCTCGTGAGAGATCTTGAGGGTATCCCATATTTGCTTGGCATTGTCCAAGCCACTGACTTTGTTGTATTCATCCCTGCATAGAGATACTAACAAAACAATAGTACTTGGGCATTTTTATATATTTGCTCATTAATCAATATAGGATTATCAGTGCTATTGAAATGCATTCTGTTTTCCACTACTTCCCAAATACTAGGATGGAGAGAAAATAGATGACTACACATTTTATGACTCCAAAAACAATAGTCTTCTCTATCAAAGTGAGGGGGGTTTACCGAGTGGAATAGATAATAAATGAGAATTTGTATTATAAGGAATGCGAGAACAATCAAAAGAGTAATTCTGATTAACCGTTTTCTTTTTCGATGAGGAGTCTTCGTTGTTGTCATCCCTTGGTGAAGAAGAGCAGGTGTCGCTGTTGTAGTAGATGATTTTCTTAATGCACATCTTTTTATTCCCATCCCTTTTCTTGTGACTCGAGCCTGAGTCAGTGGGCTTGTCGCCTTTTGGCTCGTCAACGTAAAGAGTCTCCTTCTCCTTGTCATTGATCACCATCCCCTTACCTTTAGGTTCCATCTCTTTGGGCAATTAGTCCCTGAATGAAGAGTATGGCTCTGATACCAATTGAGAGCACCTAGAGGGGGGTGAATAGGTGATCCTGTAAAAATCAAGACTAAACACAAACTTGGTTTATGAAATGTTAGTAAACTCAAACCAAGGTGCTATGATTAGAGAGTGAGAGAACAAGTAGAAACAACTTCTTCACTCAATTGCTCTTCACAAGATGAGTATTAAACTTAGAGCAATTATCGAGTGAGCAGAAGTAGAGATAATCGCACAAGAAGAGAGACAGGTGACACAACGATTTTTATCCCATGGTTCGGCCAAGTGGAACACTTGCCTAGTCCACGTTGTGGTGTCCCAACGGACGAGGGTTGCACTCAACCCCTTTCAAGTGATCCAATGATCCACTTGAATACCACAGTTCTCTTTATCTCAAGTTTTATCCCCTTTGTGAGGAATCTCCACAAGTTGGAGCCTCTCACCCTTACAAGATTGATCACAATGAAACCACAAGAGTAAGGTGGAAATAGCAACACATGCAAGAGCTAGAGTCGCAGCAACGACACACACACAAGTCAAGAAATGAGCACAAAACACAACACAGCGAGTTCACAGCTCAAACAAGTGCTCAAATCTCAAACACAATGAATTAGATGCGTGTTTGCGGAGTCTAGGCGTCTTAGCATGTTCAATGGAGGCTTGGTGTTCTGCTCCATGCACCTAGGGGTCCCTTTTATAGCCCCAAGGCAGCTAGGAGCCGTTGGAGCTCCATTTGGTAGGCAATAGTTGCCTTCTGTCCGTTGGAGCCCCACCGGACACTGAACAGTGTCGATTTCCTTCCTTCTTTGGCGAAGCCGACCTTTACAGCCACGACCCTCGTGGCACACCGGACAGTCCAGTGTGGCCTGGTGACCGTTGGTGCTGGCCACGCGTCGCCCACTGATTGCTCCGCCAACCGTTGGCACGAGCGCTGCTGGCTCATTGGACAGTTCGATGCACACCGAACAGTCCGGTGAATTTTAGCCGCAGCGTCCCCAACAATTCTCGAGAGCAGCGAGTTCGTCGAGCGCTCTAGCCTGGGTATTGTTGGGGACCTTCGGCATCCGAAGGTCCTCAAAAACAGGATTTAACAGTATTTCTGGAGTATAATGTGTGAACAGGTATCTTCGGATTCAAGTCAGCATCACAGTAGACCAGAGTAATACGAAGGTTGATACAGAGCCGAAGGTGTGAGCAGGAAAGCTTCGGCGCGGTAGCAAAAAGTGAAACCGACTTAAAGATGAAAAGGCTATTTAAACCTCGACAGATTACTATAGAATTATTATCAAGTGTAAAGGGCATGAATGTAATTTTGTATGGGTTGTGTCCCGTGCCTATAAATAGGAGAACAGTACCCCCGTACTGTTCACGCTGACTTGGCATTCGCTTTTTGCGTCACGCTTGTACTGTCATCTTCTTCCAGTTGGAGGTACATTTGTAACTCAAAGATATTTATGTCTATGTCTGATAGTAATATATAATTATTTATGTTATCTTTTATATTCTCTACATTTTATCCTTCGTCACTGTATAATAAGTTTATGAAGGTACGCTCTTCATTACCTTCGTCCGAAAATCATTATATCCTAAGGGAAATAATGCTTCGAAGGACGAAGGACTTTAACGATTAACATTTTCTATGTTGCCTTGTTCTTAACTCTTAGCATTTGAGAACAAGTCTCCAACATTGGCGCCCACCTCCGGTGAACTTACTTCCACTCTGAGTTTTTTGAACACCTTCGGCGATCATAAACCTTCGTTATGGCGCCGAAGAAGGCTTCAGCGACTGGGGCTGCAGCTCTGCAACCACTGGACCACAATCAGGAGACAGTCTCCCTGCGGGAGGCCCGAAGCCAGAAAAGGAAGGCTGTCAGCCCGACACCACCAGAGGACGAGATAGATCAAGAAATCAGAGATATGGAGATGCTTCATCAACAAGTACAGAGGAAGAAAGAAAAGATGGCCAGGCTAGCTGAACTGCAGAGGCAGATAGACGAAGCCTCTGAAGAAGTTCGTCATCTTGCCCAGGATGAGCAGCACCGAAGGCCTCAACACCAAGATCTTCATCAGGAGGGTTTTCCCAACGAAGATGACTGGTATGACAATTTCCATCATGGGAATTTTGTTTTTGATGATGCTTCTCCTCTGTCCGCTGAGCTGCAGGCTACACCTTGGCCTCCGTCCTACAAGCCGCCCCAGCTTCCTGTATTCGATGGCCACTCAGACCCGAAGCAGTTTTTGATGAGCTACGAAGCAACAGTATCTTCGTATGGTGGCAATGCTTCAGTCATGGCCAAATCTTTCGTTATGGCTGTCAGGAGTGTTGCTCAAACCTGGTATTCCTCCCTTCGACCAGGAACGATCACTTCATGGCAGAAGCTGAAGGACTTGTTGTTAACTAGCTTCCAAGGATTTCAGACGAAGCCGGTCACTGCTCAGGCTCTGTTCCAGTGCACCCAGGATCACGAAGAATACCTTCAGGCGTATGTCCGAAGGTTCTTGCGTTTGAGGGCACAGGCACCAACGGTGCCCAATGAAATTGTCATTGAGGCCATGATCAAGGGGCTTCGGCCAGGACCGTCAGCTCAGTACTTCGCTAGGAAGCCTCCTCAAACTTTGGAGAAGCTGCTCCAGAAGATGGACGAGTACATTCGGGCCGATAATGATTTTCGCCAAAGAAGGGAGGAGGCTTTCAGGTTTTCTGAAATGACCGGGGGCTTCGGAGGGAGGTTCTACCCGAGGCATGTGAGATCAATTCATAACTCTACACAAAATGATGATAGAGGAAGCCAACAGCAAAGGCCACAATGTTCCTCACAGGCTTTGGGGCAACAGCAAAGCTCCTTCCGACCACCAGCTCCAAGAGGCAGAGGCGCCAGGGGCTTTGGAGGAAGATTTGGCGATCAACCGAGAAGAATCTTTTGCTTATTCTGCGGTGAGAACAAAGGCCATACTACCAGGATGTGCCATGTTACTATTCAGAAGCAAAAGGAAATAGCTGAAGCCGCAGCACAACAAGCTCAGCCGAAGCAGGTCATGCATACAGCTTCGTATCATTCGCCCTACATCCCAGAATATGTGGGCAATCATCCTGCAGTTTCTGTTGCTTCGGCGAGTCAGCCTCAAGCTTCCTGGCAACAGCCTCCGCCTCCACCTCCGTTGCAACAAGGCCAGCAGCCAGAAGGGAGCCAGTATGCTCCACACCAGAGGGACTTCAGAGAGCAGTCCGAAGCTCGTACAGTCAATAGCACTGTGCCAGAGTCAAAGCACATCTATTGACAAATATCCTACCTTAATAGCAATCTTTTTCATTCAGTTTTATTTTCTGTAATAAAGGACATTGTTTAGGTTTCATGTAATTAGTTTCGTTGATTCCTACAAGGAAAATATATTTTCTTCACAGGCTTAAATTGATTAAAGTTCAAAGACTTGTGATAACAAAGAGGACCTTCGAACTATCGAAAATTCTTCGAAGCAACAAAAAGTCGTTCTAAGGAACGCAGAGTAAGTTTGCCGAAGTCACAAAAAAGTCGTTCCAAAGGGAGCGTAGTGTAAGTTTTCTGCTCCAAAGTCGTTCCAAAGGGAATGCAGAGCATACAGCGAAAAGTCAACGCTGATACTGCCTAAGTAAAAGGCGAAGCGCGAAAAGTCAACGCGAATACCGCTGAAAGTAAAAGGCGAAGAAGCTCCTAAGGGAGGCTTACAGCGAAAAATAAACGCTGATTCCGCTGAAGTAAAAGGCGAAGAAGCTCCTAAGGGAGGCTTATAAAAGATTGTGTTTTATTGCAGGGATGCGTATGTATCTTCGGAATAAACATCATCTCACATAACATAACATCATCGCATCATTTCGCATAGCATAAGCATCATACATCATTTTGCACATGGCACAAGAGGTGGACACATTATCAATCTACAGAAGAACGCTTTGAAAAAAGGGAGAAATCATAGTCACAAAAAGATACATCATTGATCTTCGGAAGTGTAGCTTCGGAAAATATCTTCACGAAGCCTGGATATTATTCATCAGAACATTGGATATTGTTGTGACAAAGAAAAATTCTTCTTCACGAAGCATGAAAAGAAGGGAAGGTGTTTTTTCGTCAAAGACTCAAAAGCGGTACGTGTAAAGTTTCATGCATCGTAAAGAATTGACTAACAAAAATAGGTATATTACATTTGGGGTTACAAAATGTTACAGTATATTACACTTCAGAAGTTTTTACAAAAATACTTAATCTTCTCTCAAAACGACTTCTGCAGCCTCGTTCAGAAGCCGATTGACGACTTCGTCCATAATATCTTCAGCCATCGTTTTAATTTCGTCGTCTCCTTTCGGCTGAGGGCCCGAAGACGCTTTAGCAGGATCTGAAGTAAGACAGGATACGGCTACATTGCTATTACAAATCGCAAACAAATCTTAAAGCCTAAGATTACAACACAATAAAAACTATTAGTTAATACCTAATTGACCTTCGGCCTCTGCGCTCTTTTCAGCAACCTCAGCTATTTCTCTAGCATCGTGAATGCCCTTTTCACTTCTTCGAATAATTTCTCCGGCCATTTCTCGGCCACCATTATCCCAAATATCGGTAAAAAATTTTCCACCAATTATACTAGCTTCGGCCGAAGGATCTCTTGCATCTTCAAAGGACAAAGCAGCTTCGGATTGTGCTAAAATTTTTACATGTTCGCAGCCCTTCTTCTCTAAGATGGTGGCAATTCCTCTGGCACCAGAGAAGGCACATATATCTCCACGGCTATTTAAAATTTCTTCGAAGGCCTCAGCTTCGTGGTCGATCCATTCGATGGGACCTTCGGGATTGCCTCTCGTAAAGTTTTCTTTGCTTGAGAAGGCGCCGACCCTGGCGAAGCTAGCTTTTAACTTCTTAACACACTCTATAGATTTGTTATAGCATCTCTTTCTGGACGAACGAAGCTCTTCAACAGTTATTTCTAGGTGATCTGCCCATTGGTCGATGAGTTCTCGCTTTGTTTCTTCAAGTATGTGTTCTTCCTTGGCTCTGGCCAATTGTTTCCGAAGATCTTCAATTTCGCGCTTCTGAGCTTCAGCTTGACCTTTAAAAGCAGCTTCGTCTTCCTTTATTTTATTTATCAATGAGTGTAATATTTTATCTTTTTCGAGACCTTCATTCCTCAGTTCAATAACTTTGGAACGAAGGTTGCTCAGGGCTATAGAACACCCTTCGTCTTCAGCATCTTTCTGTGCCCTGAGGGCATTGCTAAGTATCAGGCCCTGCGAAGAGAAATATGTGTGCGTCAATAGGTTTAAACAAACGAAAAATTTTTGGACTCAACAAAAAATACAAGAATTTCATTTGTCGCACCTTTAAGCTATTGTAAGCTAGGCTGTCGGCCAGATCGTTCTTCGACAGCACCGAGAGCCCGTCTTCTAAAGTTGGAAATCCGAAGCTCTTGCTCATCTCCCGACAGACAGAAATCTCCTTGCTGTCGGGGAGACAATACAAGAAGTCTTCTTCTCCACTGCCATTGAATATTAACGCCCCCTTTGGATATTTCAGTTTTTGGGCGTAGTGCTGGGCCTCTTGCTCTTCTTTTTCTGATAATTTTTTCCCCGAAGCATGATGAACAATATAATCACGAATTTTGGGGGATGCTTCGGGGGCAATGACACCGGTTTCTTCAACAAAAGTTGGATTTGTTATTTTTTCTGCCTCACTTTCCAAGGATTTTATCTTTGCGGGCTCTGAGGGCCCAGCTTCGGCTACAGTCTCTTGCTCTGGAGCTTTAGAACCAGAAATTTCAGTTGTTGTTTCAGGAATGACAGCAGCCTTCTTCGGAGGTGTGCTTGAAGATTTGATCGTTTCCAGTACATCTAGCACATTAGCCATTCTCTTTCTTTTCGGAGTCACTGCTGGCACTTTTTGATTTTTTACTGTCTCAATGTTTGCTGCAGGACTCAAAACTTCTGATGTTTTGGATCCCTCAGTTGCTTCTTTTATCTCTTCCATTTTTTCTGTGGACGGCGCTTCGGCCTTCTCTTTCGTTTCTGATAACAAAATCTTTGATTGTTCCAATTCTATCTTTGTTGGCACTTCGGCCGTTTCTGCGACTTCTGGCAGCAAGGTTGGCTCGGTTGGTTTTTTAGCTTCGGCGGCCGAAGAAGTTTCTCCGATAAACTCAGGCACCGAAGCTGGTTCAATATAGCGCGGCCGATGTGTGAGGACCTTTATCTTCTTTCTTTTCGATTCTGGCTCGCTAGGAGCAGTTGCAGCTTCTTCTTTTGCAGAGGTTGTGTTTTTTCTCTTCTGCCTTCGAATGGGATAGCAATAGTCAGGGTAGACAAACCCGATTGCATCAAATACTCGATTCAGCCTCTTCTTTTTTCGGCCTCCGAAGGCTGCTGACATTGCAGTGTCTTCGGCCTTCGAATAAGCCCCAAGCAGTTCATCACTTAAATTTTCAATGCTTTTTAACCAGTCATCATCTGGCTCAACGAATTTATCTCCAAATTTAAAAGTGTACTTTAACCTGATAAGTCCACCTTCGTCGGCCTCTTTTACGGTTTCTTGTGGCATTTCCCATTTCTCCGCGAGCGGCCATACCCTGAAGGCAATATGCTCTTGTACTAAGTATCTCGTTCCAATGAAAGAGCAGACTGCGCCGAAGGCCCTCTGGCATTCTTCGGCAGCTTCATTCATTTCAACCTTCGGCCTCCGAAGGCCGAAGCTTTGCCAAATAGGGTGCATAATTATACCTTTGATATCTTCTCGTATTGTCAGATCATTCTTCACATAAAACCATTCTGTCATCCAGTCGCCGGGCCATCTCTTCCGAAAGGTTGGCACGGGGCAGCTTGACCCGGACCGAGAAACGAAACTGTAGCAGCCAAAATTATTGTGATACTGTTCCTTACCCCAAGGTTTTGTCTCGTATGATAATTCGTGTATATTACAGAAGCTTTTTGCATCAGGCTTCAGACTTTGGCTTCTCACGGCCCACACGAAGATATTCAGCTTTATAATTGCCTCGGGGGTAAGTTGATGGAGATAGATTTCGAATATTTTCAGCACCTCCACAACGAAGCTGCTCAAGGGAAATCGCAGTCCAGCTTTCAAAAAGCTTCGGTACACTACGACTTCATTCTCTTCGGGATGTGGGCAAGTTTTTTCCCCTTCGTCCGCCCTCACAATGGACAAATCCCGGAAATACCTTCCTCTCATATTGACAAGATGATTTTCTTTGATAGTTGATTTACCATAAACAGAATGGCTTGGTCGCCAGGGACGATCTTCGGAGTCTTCACCACCACTGTCCACATCATAGCTGTCACTGTCACCAGTATCCTCAGACAAACCTTCCAGAATCTCCTTGGTGATTTTTTCTGTGTTGGTCTTTGACATCGCTATAAGAAACCCCAAATTTTTCTCTTCGTCGAGGCTCAGCTTCGTCTCAGCAGCAGTCTTCTTATCTTCGGACATCTTCGGAGATGCTAAAAAACTATTCTCAAAGCCGAAGCTTCAAAACTAAAAGCTTAGCAAATCTTAGTGCACAAGAGCTAAAAATTGAGTGAGTGGGAGCAGTTGGCCAGAAGGCGTATCAAATGAGTTTGTGGTATGGCCGTATTTATACGCCAAGTGCGTTGAAAATTGAAAGACCCCGCTTGTCAGTGAATGTTGCTATTCTAGCAAAGGGAAGGTGTTTTTTCGGACCTTCGGCGTAAAGCCTTCGTCCATGTCGCAATCTAAATTTATTATTTTAAAATTAATATTGCGAGGGGCTACTGTTGGGGACCTTCGGCATCCGAAGGTCCTCAAAAACAGGATTTAACAGTATTTCTGGAGTATAATGTGTGAACAGGTATCTTCGGATTCAAGTCAGCATCACAGTAGACCAGAGTAATACGAAGGTTGATACAGAGCCGAAGGTGTGAGTAGGAAAGCTTCGGCGCGGTAGCAAAAAGTGAAACCGACTTAAAGATGAAAAGGCTATTTAAACCTCGACAGATTACTATAGAATTATTATCAAGTGTAAAGGGCATGAATGTAATTTTGTATGGGTTGTGTCCCGTGCCTATAAATAGGAGAACAGTACCCCCGTACTGTTCACGCTGACTTGGCATTCGCTTTTTGCGTCACGCTTGTACTGTCATCTTCTTCCAGTTGGAGGTACATTTGTAACTCAAAGATATTTATGTCTATGTCTGATAGTAATATATAATTATTTATGTTATCTTTTATATTCTCTACATTTTATCCTTCGTCACTGTATAATAAGTTTATGAAGGTACGCTCTTCATTACCTTCGTCCGAAAATCATTATATCCTAAGGGAAATAATGCTTCGAAGGACGAAGGACTTTAACGATTAACATTTTCTATGTTGCCTTGTTTTTAACTATTAGCATTTGAGAACAAGTCTCCAACAGGTATCGGACACTGTCCGGTGAACCCATAGGCTGGTGCAAGTCTGGCTGGTCACGACCAACCTTCTCCAATCCAATATCATTTGATTTAATAAGGTTCCTAGCACTTAGAGGAATATATTAGTACCAAAAACAATTCACTAAGGCTAGATACATACCTTGATTCTTGATTTGCATCTCTTTAGCACTTTAGCACATATTCACTAAAACAATATGTGTTGGGCATCTAATCACCAAAACATTTATAGAAATGGCCCTAGGGCACATTTCCCTTTCAATAATATCCGCTCGTGAAACACACAAATAAAGTAAAGATCCTATCGTCGACCGGTATACCTTTTGATCTACAGATTTGCCTCCAGTGTCGAGGTCTAGATGCCCATTTGTTCCCATAGGAGTCTTTTTGGGCTTGACATTCTTCATTCCAAACTTCTTGAGAATATCTTGAGTGTACTTCGTTTGGCTAATGAAGGTACCCTCTTGGAGTTGCTTGATTTGGAATCCAAGGAAATACTTCAACTCCCCCATCATGGACAAATCAAATTTCTGTATCATAATTCTACTAAACTCTTCACAAGATGACTTGTTAGTGGACCCAAAGAAAATATCATCCACATAAATTTGCCATATAAACAAGTCTTTCACAATTGTTTTAGTGAAGACAATAGGGTCAACTTTTCTAACTTTAAAACCATTAGTAATAATAAAGTCTCTCAGGTATTCGTACCATGCTCTTGGGGCTTGTTTGAGCCCATAAAGCGCATTTGAGAGCTTATAGACATGTGAAGGATACTCACTATCTTCAAAGCCTGGAGGTTGCTCAACATACACCTCGTCCTTGATAGGACCATTGAGGAAGGCACTTTTCACATCCATTTGATATAACTTAAAGCCATGGTAAGTAGCATAGGCAAGTAATATTCGAAATGACTCAAGCCTAGCTACGAGTGCATAAGTTTCATCGAAATCCAAACCTTCAACTTGTGAATACCCCTTGGCAACAAGTCAGGCTTTGTTCCTAGTCACCACACCATGCTCATCTTGTTTGTTGTGGAATACCCACTTGGTACCTACAACATTTTGGTTAGGTCGTGGAACTAAATGGCACACCTCATTCCTCGTCAAGTTGTTGAGTTTCTCTTGCATTGCCACCACCCAGTCTAGATCTCTAAGTGCATCCTCTATCCTGTATGGCTCAATAGAAGACACAAAAAAGTAATGTTCAAAAAATGAGCAACTCGAGAGCGAGTGGTTACCCCCTTTTGAATGTCACCAAGGATGGAGTTAACGGGGTGATCTCGTTGAATTGCTTGGTGAACTCTTGGGTGAGACAGTCTTTGATCTTGAATCTCTTGTTCATCCTCCTTTTCTTGATCAACTTAATCCCCCCTTGATCAATGCCTTCTTCTTGAGGTGGCTCATTGTCTTGAACTTGACCTTCTTCTTCTTGAGCCAGTTCCTCATCTTGAGTTAGTGGAGACGCTTGTATGGAGGATGATTGTTGATCTTGTTATTATGAAGGCTCTTCAGGTTCTTATGGACACACATCTCCATTGGACATGTTCCTTAGCACGATGCATGGAGCTTCTTCATCATCTAACTCATCAAGATCAACTTGCTATACTTGAGAGCCATTACTCTCATCAAACACAATGTCACAAGAAACTTCAACTAATCCAGTGGACTTGTTGAAGACTATATGCCCTTATGTTGTTATAACCAAGTAAAAAACCTTCTACTGCTTTACGAGCAAATTTTGAATTTCTACCTCTCTTAACAAGAATAAAGCACTTGCTCCCAAAAACTCTAAAATAAGAAACATTGGACATTTTACCGGTGAGGATTTCATATGATGTTTTCTTGAGGATTCGATGAAGGTAGAGCCGGTTGATGGAGTAGCAAGCGGTGTTAGTCGCCTCTGCCCAAAACCGATTCGATGTCTTGTATTCTTCAAGCATGGTCCTCACCATATCCATTAGAGTTCTATTCTTTCTCTCCATAACACCATTTTGTTGAGGTGTGTAGGGAGAAAAGGACTCATGCTTGATGCCCTCCTACTCAAGAAATCCTTCAATTTGAGAGTTCTTGAACTTGTTACATTGTCGCTTCTAATCTTTTTGATTCTCAATCCGAACTCATTTTGAGCTTGTCTCAAGAATTTCTTTAAGGTTTCTTGGGTTTGTGATTTTTCCTGCAAAAGAACACGCAAGTGAAGCGAGAATAGTCATCCACAATTACAAGACAATACTTACTCCTGTCGATTCTTATGTAAGTAATCAGGCCGAATAGATCCATGTGGAGTAGCTCAAGTGGCCTCTCGACCGTCATGATGTTCTTATGTGGATGATGAACTCCAACCTGCTTCCCTGCTTAACATGCACTACAAATCCTATCTTTCTCAAAATGAACATTGGTTAGTCCTAAAATGTGTTCCCCTTTAGAAGCTTGTGAAGATTATTCATCCCAACATGAGCAAGTCGGCGATGCCAGAGCCAACTCATATTAGTCTTAGCAATTAGGCAAGTGTTGAGTTCAGCATTATTATTAGTGAAATCAACTAAATATAGCTGACCATCTAACACTGCCTTAAAGGCTAGTGAATCATCATTTCTTCTAAAGACGGTAACATCAACATCAGTAAATAAATAATTGTAACCCATTTTACATAATTGAGACATAGAAAGCAAGTTGTAACCTAGAGATTCTACAAGAAACACATTAGAAATGGAATGGTTAGGTGATATAGCAATTTTACCCAATCCTTTGACCAAACCTTGATTCCCATTCCCGAATGTGATTGCTCTTTGGGTATCATCGTTTTTCTCATATGAGGAGAACATTCTTTTCTCCCCTATCATGTGGTTTGTGCACCCGCTGTCTATTATCCAACTTGTTCCACCTGATGCATAAACCTACAACACAAATTTAGGCCTTGTCCTTAGGTACCCAAACGGTCTTGGTTCTTTTCACATTAGAAACAAGCACCTTGGGTACCCAAACACAAGTCTTTGGACTCTTGTACTTGCCCCCAACATATTTGGCAACTAGTTTATCGGATTTTTTAGTAAGAACAAAGGATGCATCAAAGTTCTTAAATGAAATGTTATGTTCATTTGAAGTATCAACAATCTTTTTCTTAGGCATCTTAACATGAGTTGTATGCCTAGAGCTAGAAGCCTCATTTTTATAAATAGAAGCATGATGAGCAACATGATGAGATTTCTTAGCATGAATTCTTCTAATCTTATGCTCAGGATAGTTTTCAGGATATAAAATGTAACCTTCTCTATCTTGTACCATGGGAGCCTAGCCCTTAACAAAGTTGGAAATCTTGTTTCTATAGGCATTAAGTTTGATGTTGTTTTGGTTCCCAGGTTGGAAGCCAATCCCATCCTTAATGACAGAGTGTCTCTCATTGTAAATCTTACTACGAGTAGATTTAAAATTTTTATTTTCAAGCTCATGCTCGGCAATTTGGCATTCAACTTAGCTATGTCATCATTTTGTTCTTTAATCATAGCAAGGTGATTATTTATAGCATTAACATCAACATCTCTATATCTAGTGCAAATAGTAACATGCTCAATGGTAGATGTAGGGACATGGCAAGCATTCAATTCCTCAATCTTAGCAATTAAACTATCATTTTCAGTTTTGAGACAAGAAATTGAATCATTGCTTGTTTTTAGCTCTTTAGTCAAGTTTTTGCATTTTTCAACTTCAAGAGCAAAAGCATCTTTAAGCTTAACAATTTTTTTGTTCTCCTTAACGAGTAGATCTTCTTGGAATTCCAAGATTTCATCCTTCTCGTTAATGGATTTTATCAATTCATTGATTTTGTCCTTTTGTTCTTTGGTAAGGTTTGCAAAAAGAGAAGATAAATCATCATTCTTTTCACTAGAGCTACCCTCATCATCGAAAGTAGTATATTTGGGAATGTCTCTAGAGTATACCTTCTTATTTTTGCCCTCCTTAGCCATGAGACACTTGTGGCCGACGTTGGGGAAGAGAAGACCCTTGTTGATGGCGATGTTGGCAGTGTCCTCGTCGGAGGAGGAGTCGGTGGAGCTCTCGTCGGAGTCCCACTCCCTTCCTATGTGCGCCTCGCCACCTTTCTTGTTGTAGTACTTCTTCTTCTCCATCCTATTCTTCCATTTCTTGTCGTCGTCCCTGTCACCATCACTTTCATATGGACATTTAGCAATATAGTGACCGGACTGAAGGATTACGGGGAGGCTACGCTAGCGCAAAACAAAATTTTCAACCCCCATAAAACCAAGAACTACTGCGGTTATAGGTCATGGAATTACCACTAGACGCGCAGAGCAGCGGAAGACGTCTCGATGTAGACGAACGCGTCGAGCAGTGCTGTGCAGTCGTCGGCATCCTTCACGTCCTCGCACGGTTCGTCCTAGTGCTCCAGATGCAGCACCTCCAAGGTATCCACACGTACAGGGAGGAAGCGCCGCGTACCGAACTGCTAGGTTCGCGACGGCGGCTTAGCGAGGGCGAGAGGCGAGCGGCTACTCGTTTGCTGGTGGCGAATTAGGGTTAGCCTAACCGTGCCCCCGCCCCTCATTATATAGGCGTTATGGTGGGCTTCTGACACCGAGGCCCATCAGTAACCCTAAAGCCCAATCTAATTTCGGATCTAATCCGAGTTAGGCTTCCTTCCCCTTAAGTGTGTGACCCTATAGGTTCACGTACAAATAGACATAGCCCGAGTACTCTTACTTGGCCCAATAATTGACAGCGGCCTCTAGTAATACATGTCAGCTCCTATGCGCACGTAAAGATCATATCAGACGAACCATTGCAACATTACGTACATGTTGTTCCCTTTGTCTCATGATATTTGGTCTGGCTCTAAGCTGACCTCTCTTTCTCGATACTGTGAATTGGAATCCTTTCAATGGTTAACTCTTAACCCTAGCAAGACCATGCATTTCTTGATCCAATCACTCGAGGGGCCCAGAGATATCTCTCTCACAAAAAGAGGGACAAATTCCATCTTGACTGACCATGCCTCACAGCATGCTTCCTGACAAACCCAAAACTACCTTTATAACTACCCAGTTACGGAATAGTGTTTGATAGTCCCTAAGTAAGTCAATTCAGATCTTGAGAACATGCGACAATCTCAGGTCTAAGGATACAGTATTCATGTTGCAAAAAGAGAACTATATTACAATATCTCACGTTGGGTCGGTCCAGCCTCATGTCATACATGCACCCACATTATTAGTTTAACATCTCCATGTTCATGACTTGTGAAATGTAGTCATCAACTAATACATGTGCTAGTCATCGACTCTGACTAGGGGCATCATTTAGAATAACCATATAAGTAAAGAATCTCACAAACAATTCACATAATTGCTAATCAATACAAGGTGCCTTCCATGGATATTCAATTAAGCAATATATATATATATATATCATGGATACAAAGAAATATGCTCATCTCTATGATTATCTCTAGGGCATATTTCTAACACGGACTTACCACACCGGTAGCAAATCCTCTTGGAGCACGGTTTGTACTCCTTCCCCTTCCTTTGCTTGAGAATTTACCGGAAGCTCTTAATGATAAGAGCCATTTTCTCATTATCAAGCTTGGAGGCATCAATTGGAAGCCTTTTGGTTGGTGTAGGTTCTTCCTCGTTTTCTTTTGTTGCCTTGAATGCAACGGGTTACACCTCGGGTGTGGAGGTGGCACCTTGCTCCAAGTTGACAACGTGTTTGGAGTCTTTGACCATAAGTTCAAAGCTCACAAACTTGCTAATCACCTCCTCGAGACACATTTGCTTATACCTACGATTCTCACGAATTAATTGCACTTGAGTGGGATTACGAAAAACAAGAGATCTTAGAATAACCTTGACCATTTCATGGTCATCCCACTTGGTGCTCCCGAGGTTGTGGACTTGATTCACCATGGTCTTGAGCCGGTTGTACATGACTTGTGGCTCTTCTCCTTTGTTGAGGACAAACTGACCGAGTTCTCCGTCGATTGTTTCCCGCTTGGTGATCTTGGTTACTTCATCCCCTTCATGCGCCGTCTTGAGGACGTCCCAAATTTCTTCGGTACTTTTCAACCCTTGCACCTTGTTGTACTCCTCTCTACACAAGGAAGCGAGGAGTATGGAGGTGGCTTGAGAGTTGAAGTGCCTCACTTGGGCGACCTCATTGGAGTCATAGTCCTCCTCGCCCACTTGTGGTGCCTATGCTCCAAACTCAACAATATCCCAAATGCTTTCGTGGAGTGAGTTTAGATGGTGCCTCATTTTATCACTCCACATACAATAATCTTCAACATCAAAGTATGGTGGTTTTTCTAAGGGAATGGAAAGTAAAGGAGCACGTTTAGGAATGCGAGGATAGCGAAGAGGGATCTTACTATACTTCTTACGCTCTTGGCACTTTAAAGATGTCGACTCGTCATTGGAGGTTAAGGGCGTGGATGAGTCGGTCTCATAGTAGACCACCTTCTTCATCTTCTTTTTCTTCTTGTCACCCTTCTTGTGTGATTTGATGGAGCCAGCAGATTCTTCCTTGTCCTCCTTGTGCTTGTCGTCGGCCTCCTTTGACGGAGTCTTGCCTTCATTCTTCTTCCCCGAAGATCTGGGCTTTTCCTCGGTGATCAACTCCTCTTTGGTGTGTTCTCCCGACATCACTTCAAGTTGTTAGACTCTAATGAAGTACCGGGCTCCGATACCAATTGAAAGTCGCCTAGAGGGGGTGAATAGACGAAACCTGAAAATTATAAACTTTGAACACGAACTTCACCCCGGGCTTAGGATTAGAAGCAAGTATTGAAGAGATCGGAGTGCGAAAGAGAGTTATTCTTGCTATGAGTTGCTTAATCAATGCGGATGACTTTGGGAGCTAACTCAAAAAGATTGTAAGCCAGAGAACTTAGAGAGAGGGGAGAGAAAGAATCAAATCGTAAGGTAATGATCAATACAAATGAACACAACGATTTGTTTCCCGAGGCTCGGTTCTAAAGAACCTACTCCCCGTTGAGGAGGCCACAGAGGTCGGATCTTTTTCAACCATTTCCTCTCTCAAACGATCACTTAGACCGGTTGAGTGCTTCTTCTTAATCTCAAGGATCACTAAGACCCCACAAGGACCACCACACACTTAGGTGTCTCTTGCTAGCTTTACAAGTCACTAGAGAGTTTAGAAGGAGATGAAGAAAGCACGATTAAGAAAACCAAGCAACAAGAGCAACAAATGAAACACCATATCACATTCCCTCAAGTTACTAGTCACTAATGATCACTAGTCGCAATTATGTCACTTGGAGAGGTTTTGAAGCTTTAAATGTGTCTTGGAATGAATTGCTTGATCTTGTATTGAATGTCAATTAGTAGAGTGCTTGGATCTATTGAATGGATGTGGTTAGGGTTGTATTTATAGCCACCAACCACTTCCTAGCCGTTGCCACTTTTCTGCCAACCGCAGATGGTCCGCGCCCCTAGTCTGGACGGTCTGCCCCTGCACATCAACAGCTAAAATTGCAACGGTCAGCAATAATGGCTATATCAACGGCTATAGTGCATTAAATGCGTCGTCAGATGTCAGATAAAGCAGTCATGGACGGTCCGACCGTGCACCCCGGACGGTCCGCGAGGACGCTAAAAATGCATTTTACCGAACCCGTCACCTTCAGATTTTTCTGGTTTTTAAACGGGCGGACGGTCCGCACCTAGGGCCGGACAGTTCGAGCTTGGTCCCGGACGGTGCTCTCTTCTCTTTTGGGCAGTCCGCAGTGTAAACGCGTGTTTTTGCAGTGTTCCTATCCGAGGCACACCTTGGTGTCTCAGACGGTCCACCGAAAGGGCCCGAACGGTCCACGCAGAAGTGAATTTTCCAAAAAGCTTCTCCTGTCCGGAATAATCTACGGTATTACGGACAGTTGACTTAGAATTGATGTATATGAACTTATGCACCTGAGAAATAACCAACTAGGCAAACTAGTTAGTCTATAAGATTTGTGATGGTCGTCAAGCACCAAAATTGATTATAGAAAATGGTTACGGCCATTTCCCTTTCTGAAATCGATTAGCGTTGTTTCGGTGAACATAAAACATCCATTACATACAAGTTTGAACAAATAAACCCTAACTCGACTTTATGAAGGTAAACCCTAACCATATTCAACAAATCAATCTAAGGCTAACTAACTTTACCAAATCATTCAAACTATGTGGAACCCTAAATGGTGTTACCTCAGGGATTGTTGAATCAGGCTAGAAGAAGCGAAGATTGGGGCGGAAAAGCAGATCTAGCACCGCCGTGCACTTCTGGAGGTGGGGACGACGCAAGGCACGACGAAGAACTTCGACGGCGGCGAGCGTAGTCGCGGTTGTTCATCGCAATCGACTGCCAGACGCCCTTGCACATCGCGTCTGCCTCCTGCTCCTGGTCCTCCGTGCCGGTGACGACCACTGGAGCCGACTAGGCCTTGTTTCGCCAAGGACGCTGCCGCGTTGCCTTCACGCGGCCGGATTCGACGGTCGTCTGTAGCTCAAATGGAAGGGGCTTGGAGAAAGAGCTTTCTTCGCGTGCGCGCGAGCGATGGCGTGGACGAGAAGCCGCTCGTGGGGGTGAACATGGTTCCCCTCCATTTGTCGTGAGAGAGAGGAGCTCCGCTGCATAAGGGGGCACGGTGGGGGGTGGCACTGTGGGAGGAAGAGTGTTACTGTAGCCCATAAAAGGTGAACAATAATAGGGGAGAGGGAGCCCAAAGGAGGGCGCTGCGGAAAGTCTAAGAGATTTAAATATGATGTATGGAATTAGTTGACCAAGAAAAGAGTATAGTTTCTTTTGCTTCGCTGTGTACTTGTCTTTATTTTGGTTTGTCCACTATGGATTTATGTGACGAGTGAGGTTAGCACGTGAACTATCATTATGCATGTCTACCACTTAATTTGTTTGGACTATGGACAAACTCTATTGTGGCTGACAATTGTGATCTACTAATCTTTAAGCCACGTCGGCTGGAAACCGTTGATCTTGTTTTTTTATTTATTTCAGATTTCAGCATAGTTGCTATGAACCTTGAAATATATTATGTGCTCTATCAATGCCTTGAAGTCTGTGTGCATCTCATGTGCATCATTGCGTGAAAGTTATTTAAGTGAAGATCTTGCTTGTGGCATCGCGATCTAGAGGGCATCCGAAGGACGCCAAATGCTATAGTAGTACATAGAGTTTAGTAATATGCATGTGATGTGGTTGTAGGATTCATCAGATTACGCTCCATGCACCTAGAAAAAGGTAACCGTTGGAACAAGATGACTGGACCTGAAAAAATCGATGAGCTGAGCCGTTGGGATTGTAGCCATTGCTTTGCTTTCTACTTTTACTTAGGAGGCGTTTGGTTACACCAAATGTAACGTGATCTAATTACGTCCGTAAAGGGATACCCATACAACTGTTTGGTTAGATGTAGTCTGTAATAGATACCCTGTAATCAAATACCTCCTTTATTCAGTTGCCCAGTAAATCAATACCACTCGTTCTGTGACGCTTTCCTCGCGTTGCCTCCCTTCGCGCCGCCGCCACCCTCGCGTCGGCCGTCGCCTCCTCCCCCCCCCCCCCCACTACACGACGGTTCACTTACAGCGACCTACGGTTGGTTGCTAAAACGGCCTTCAGCGACCTACGGTTGGTCGCTAAAAACTTTTAGCGACCCATAAGAATGGTCGCTGTAAGTGCCGTCGCTAAAGGCTTTAGCGACCGACATCTTTTTAGCGACCGACGTCGGCGGCCGCGGCTGGAGCCTCGCGTAGGAGGCGTTGTAGCTCCGGACGTCCACCGCCGCCCCGCCGCCGAACGTGCCGCCCCTCTCCGCGCACGACACCGACCTCTCCTGGAACCAATGAGGACCAAGCGCAGGGGCACGACAGGGCTGAGGGCGAGCTCGGCGAGCACCAAGGGTGAGGTGGCGGCGGCACCCGCCACGGCTGAGGGAGGGGGCGGCCATGGGAGAAGTGACGGCGGCTGCGCGCGTGGAATTGGGTTTCATTTGTTTGTTTAGTAGGCCTTTAGATGGGATTTGGTGAGTAAATAAGAAACACAAAAATCACGTACCCCTATAGCGACCCACCATCAGTCACACACTTACCTCTATAGCGACCGACCATAAGTCGTTAAATTTCTAGACTTTTAGCGACCCACAGACCGTCGCTATAAACGCATTTAGCGACCAACCGTCGGTCTATAACTTTTAGCGACCAACCGTCGGTCCCAAATAAGGGTCGCTAAAGATCAACCGTCGTGTAGTGCCCCCCCGCATCGGTCGTCGCCCCTCACCGGTGAGTATCGTCCTCTCCCTCCCTCTCCCTCTCTAGCTCTATCCTTTCTCTGAAACCCGGTGAGGAGGAGGGCGGGGCAGCAACACCGACCGTGACGACCGGATCCTGGCGGGTGGTGTGGATCTGGGTGAACAACCCTACCCTCGACCTCCTCTGCTGTTCGTGCTAACATATGGGGGTGGCGTGAAGGAGAGGGACGAGATAGGGTTGGCCGCTTCATTTCTGTTGTTAGAAGACAAGAATGAGGCCAATACATTCTCCCTCTCCCTCCATTCTCCCTCTCCCTCCCTTTCCCTCTCTAGCTCTATCCTTTCTCCGAAACCCTAACCTCCCATGAGGCAGGCTCCACGGCAACGGCGGTCTCCCGTGAGGCAAGTGATAAATATTTCTGTTGTTAGATGACAATCATTCCTTTGATCTAATAACACACAGTGCAGTCTTATAAATAGAAACCTACAGTTTTACCAAGGACAAATGGATGTGAAGACACAAAGAAAATAGTGCAAAATATTTATCACTTGATTAGTTTCAGAGTTAAGGGCATACTGAACTTCAATTGTCACATATTGTGCTCAAAGAACCTACTATATATGCACTGAGTTTGATTTTTCTAATATGATTTTTCTATATTATTCTTGAACAGCACTATGGCCCGTCTTCCTTTATCTACACGAACGCGGAAGAGAAATTTGAGATTTAGAAATGTGACATCTGCCATTATGCTTATGTACTATTATATCTTGGCTTTATTAGTACTATCACATAAGTGGAAGTTTTGGAAGATAGAAATGATGATAAAGATTAAAGAACTTAGAAGTCAACGTATGTACCATCTAATCTGTGAGAGCGATGTTAAGTGTATAAATGACCTTCGCATGGATAGGAGAACATTTCATATATTGTGTGATATGCTTAGAGATGTTGGTGGTTTGAGGGTACAAGAAATACACCATTGGAAGAGATAGTAGCGGCATTCTTACACACACTGGCTCATCATGTGAAGAATAGAACAATAGGGGGTTTCTTCTTAAGGAGTGGTGAGACAGTGAGCAGAAACTTCAATGCATGCCTCCTAGCAGTATTGAAGCTTCATCAATTGCTCCTTAAGAAACCAGAACCTATACCTGAGGGCTGCACAGACTTTAGATGGAAGCACTTCAAGGTACCAAACTTGTTAATGGAAATCTATCTAATAGATTATACTAATAGGTGAACAATATTAATACTATTTGTTATTTGGATTATAATAGAGTTGCTTGGGTGCATTGGATGGCACACATGTAAAGGTGACTGTCCCAACTAAGCTGAAGGGGAGATATAGGTCAAGAAAAGGAGAAATTGTGACAAATGTGTTGGGTGTTTGTGCACCTGACATGCAGTTTATATATGTCTTACCTGGTTGGGAGGGTTCTGCACATGACAGGTGTGTGCTTCGAGATGCCATTTCGAGGCTAGATGGATTACGTGTCCCTCAAGGCGAGTTCTATCCCTTCATATTGAAAAACAATTATTTAGGCATAGTTATTGGTGATAAACTTATACTTTCTTTTTTCCATGTTAAGGTTGTTATTATCTTGTCGATGCTGGTTACACAAATGCAAATGGTTTCTTAGCACCATATCGAGGACAGAGGTATCATCTAGGAGGTTTCACTACTCAAAACCCACCACATAATGCTGAGGAGTACTTCAACTTGTGCCATGCTAGAGCTAGGAATATTGTTGAGAGGGCATTTGGAAGGCTCAAGGTTCGGTGGGGAATTTTAAGGTCTCCATCGTTTTTTCCAGTCAAGACTCAAAGTCGAATTATAATGGCATGTGCCCTCTTGCACAACTTAATTTTGCAAAATATGTCTAGAGACCCATTTGAAAATGATGAGGAGCCAGCTATGGATGCATCATTTGATGTTATGGATGGAGAAATCAGTGAACCAGAATTTATCACAGGTGTCTCAACATCTAATGAATGGATTGATTTCCACAATAATCTTGCTCAGGGGATGTATAATAGATATAGAGCTAGGTCTAATAACTAAGGTTTGTACCTTTTGTCTTTGATGTTATTCATTATTTTTGGCATGTTGCTTATACTTTCATAAATACTTCTTTTAGGACATGAACCAATCAGAGAGCTCAAGTGTTGCTCGGGGAAGAGGGAAAAACAAAAGGATCTGGACTTATTATGAGGATGAGGAGTTAATTAAAGCACTATATGAGATATCTTTAGATCCAAAGTGGAAAAGTGAGGGAGGTTTTAAGAATGGGTATTGTTCTGTTCTAGAAAATGAACTCAAAGCAAGGCTACCAGGGTGTGGTCTCAGTGCTATTCCACACATTGAGTCTAGAGTGAGGCATTTTAGGACCAAGTATGGTGCTATTGATGTCATGCTTGCTAAGAGTGGTTTTAATTGGGATGACAATAGAAAAATGGTGCAATGTGAGAAACAGCAATATGAAGCCCATTGTAAGGTAACAACATCTCCTACCTTTGTTTCTAAATATACTACACAGGTTCATACACAATTCAGTCTACTGTATTATTGATGAAAAGTTTGTTTCTTTGTAGGATAATCCTGATGCAAAGGGACTTTATGGTATTGCATTTCCACATTTTGATACCTTGGCTGCTATATATGGCAAGGACATAGCTACTGGAGAAGGGGCCGAGGGGCTTGGTGAGGCTGTAACTAACATGGAGAAAGAAATAGCTATGGGAGAAGATTGTCAAGTAGTGGAAGAGGATAAGATTTCTATGTATACACCACAACGGTCTATGGATAATAGGAACTCAGATCATTCAACTTCATCGAGCAACAAAAGAAGGAAGAAACACAAAGATAGTATGTCAAGTGACCCATTCTTGGATCTAGCAAGTGGAATCCGTGGTGATCATAACAAAGCCTCACAACACTTTGGAATGATGGCAGAAGTGATGGAGATGGAAGCAAAAAAGGATCAAATGCAAGAGTTACAAGAGAAGTCTGTTGTTGACTTAACTAGACTTGGTTTTAGGGGTAGTGAACTGCTCAAAGCCGTTGATGTTTTTGTGAAGGTCCCTAATCATATGACGATGCTTTTCGCGATTCCTGAGACTCTTAGGAGAGAATTCATCTTGAACATGATTGCAGGTAATAACTAGTTGAATTTAAGAATTAATCACTTATACTAGTTGATGCATGCATGATCCAGTAAGATACGTTAATAAGGAGTCCCTAGCTTGCTTATAGACCCGCATGTACTCATGTTTATAGATCTGTATGTTCTCATGTTTATAGACATGTATGCACTCCCAAATGATCTTGTATGTACTCATGTTTATAGACCTATATCCTTTCTTTAGATGAAGCTCAAAAGAAGTGACTTGTCAAATTATCAATGAAGAATGTTAGGAGCATTTGGTGAAGAGTGATCGGCATATCAACTTCTGGAAGTTGAATTTTGAAGACGTTTGAAGTCCTAAGACATTTCTAGATCATGAAAATTATGAATTCCTAAGACTAGCTTTATTGCCTGGCTGTGTTGTTAACTGTTTGTGAAAATAACCCGTTGTTTGAAACCTATTATATTTGCTAGCACAAAGCTGGTAGTTTTATTTGCTGTTCAGTAAGACATATAAAGCTGCTAGCTTTATTGGTTATCTGTGATGTCAACTGTTTGTGAAAATAACCAGTATAAAGCTATTGTTTAGAACATGTTATTTGTGCTAGCACAAAGCTGCTAGCTTTATTTCTGTGCGGCTGCTAGGCTTCATTACCTCCAGGACCATCCAAACAGCATAAAGGGAATGGAAAACGTTACCAGGTTTATCCAAACAATTGGCGCTTTCATTTCCATGTTAATAGATACCACTCTTATTTACTTACATTAACGTTACCATTACAAACGCTCAATTAGTAATAATAATATGGTAACAGTAGTAGAAATATCGGTCGGTCGGTCTAAGTATTAAGCATACACAAAGGTGATAGCCATAGTCAAAATTGACTTGTCATTGATGAGGAGGCACATGTCCACCCCAAAGATGTATCCAGTTTCAGTTCCTTGGAGGCTAAGGCTGTCCGCAATCGCGAACTGTGAAGGCAACTCTAAAGCTAATAGAGTGAGAAATATGTTGCAACCATGTACTGTAAAGCCAACTCCAAAATAACAGTTAGCCGAAAAAACTTCAAATAGAGTGCATCCTTGTGTCCAACTCCACTATCTCTCTCCTCCTTGCAGGGGTGGATCTACCCTTGGTAACCCAGTCCGTGGTCCAGGTATGATCCAATTAACTCCATATAAGTATCTATTTGATTCGGTTGAAATAGTTAAAAAAAAGAAAGACAAGAAAATTTAGTAGTCACGACCTGAGGCATAAGAGAATTCTAGATCCACCCTTGCCTCCTTGCATGGATCAGCAGTAGCATAGTTGGATGTGGATAGGAGATGTGAAATAAATAATAAAATATGTGGTAGTTGGTATATGGTAGATATTTAGGGTAAATATGATATGGAGGATTGTGGGATAGGGTAGAAATTCTCGCTGACCAGGATGGAATATTCCGCACAACTTTAAACTGGGTGCGGCCCCTAATAAAACTCACGAGGTGAGAAAAATTCACACACGTAGACGCGAATAGAGAAAAAAAGGAAGGATATGCTTTCACATTCACGACGAAATATCCTTCTCTAGGCGTGTGTTTTGTTGCGCGACCGGGACAACCGCGCCAACTAAAATGATGGTTCTGTCCTAGATTAGGCTGGGCCATTTAGGGCTGGCACAACACGTCAAGAAAACACGAGCCTAAAGAATGATACGGCACAGAGAAAAATGGGCCGGACCGGCACGACTCGAATGACCGGACCGTGCCTTAAACTTAGGCACAATGGGTGGCATGACATATCACGACTAGATGGGGCGTGCTTAGGCCGACATGGCAGGAAATGAGGTACGAATTAGAAACTAGTGTTTAAATGTTTATTTTATGCTCCAATATTTTTTTATCTCTTCACAAAAGTTATAAAAATATTGGTTTATCTTTCTCATACGATTTTTTAGTCTATAGCAAAGTTATAAGTATTTTAAGGATGCAATTTTAGATATATATATATATATATATATATATATATATATAAGTTTTTTTGTTTGTGTGTGCTTGGGCCGGCACGGCTCGATCATCGGCTCGCCGTGCTTCGGGCTGGGCTGGGTCTAGCTTTTAGTATCTAGGCACGACACAGTCCAGTCCGAAATTATTTCATGTCGTGCTGGCCCCAAAAAAAGTTAGCCTGGCCAAACTTTCAGCTCTATTCTATCCTAACTCTGAACTAAATAATATTATCTTAAGGAATTGTCTCTTCTCGTCCTGTTCTATCATGGTAACAAAACACGCCCTATATTATTGTCTGGAGTGTATGTCCTCTAGAGAGTCACTTTTATTTAAATTTTTAGCTAATGAGAAACCTTAGAATGAAATATGACTGTACTGGTGGATAGATAACCAATCAAAGAAGCTGTTGGAGGATAATTTTTATTTTACCAAATTATTTATTTTTATTTACCAAATTCTCTATTTCTACAAAGAGTCTTTTGGACCTATATTATCTCTACTACTTATTAAGACGATAAGGGTAGCCTGCCGTTCTGTCATTCTGCGATCTCAGCCGTCCATTCTATCATGCAGACAATCTCAACCGTCCGTCCATTCTATCCTGATGTCGAGCAACTCCTGACTCACAAACTCCGGACGTTGGGCCCACATTCCAGACTACGGGTCCACGTGACAGCCACCCTCAGCCACGTCTGCTCGCGCAAAAAATTGCCTCAATTTAACATTGGCAGGAGCATTTGACCATGATTGCTTCCCCTGAACGAGGAAGGCTTATAAGCCGGTAGAAGTTATGTTGGCTGGCCGGTATGGTCATAAAAATGTGCAAGCCGTGACGACGACATAGGTCGTGTGGGCTGTGTTTCTTTAGTGCGGCCCAAGTAGCTGCCAGGAGGCCGCATGCTTCTTACCCGATTCCTGTGGGTGCTGCGCGGGACGCCGGAGCCCGGCACGAAGATGCCCTCGGACGGGAACCTCGCGGAGCTGCTTCCGGCGCATTCTTGGCGAGGACGAAGGACAGAGGGCTCGTGTGGCCTACCAAGGCACCGCAGAAGGAGATACTCGCCCACGCCGCCGTGGGAGGCTTCGTCACGCAATGTGGCTGGAACTCGGTCCTCGAGAGCCTCTGGCATGGTGTGCCGATGGTGCCATGGCCGCTTGCCGTCGAGCAGCACTACATCGCGTTCACACTGGTGGCCGACATGGGCATCGCTGTGGCGCTGAACGTGGAAAGGAAGAAGAAGAATTTCGTGGAGGCAACCGAGCTGGAGCGAGCAGTTAAAGCTCTGATGTGCGATGGTGAGACAACGAGGAAGGTTAGGGACAAGGTCATGGAGATGAAACTGTGAGGGCGCCCTGTTTTTTTTTCTTTTCTTTTTCTTCTGCTGTTTGTTCCGTGCTCGCAACCTGGCTTGTTTTTTTCTTTGGCTGGTTTTCATCTAGAGGTCGTGAATCGTGATGGGCGGCGTCGCATGGCGTGCTCCGCTGCTCGGTTTTCCTCCAGAAATACAAATCTCTTTTGTAAATTTTTATTTCCCTTTACGTGCATGCGATGCGATTGCCTTTTCATGAGGTTTCTATTACGATTTCTTAACTTTTCTACCTGAATCGCCTACGTTACGAGAAGTTTTTAATTTGGTGTGATCTGCATGGCATGTCAGAATGAGATGCCATGAGTTCCGTTATATTTTAGATTTTTCTTTGTTTGGATATGTCTCATTGCGTCAATGGTAGGACACAAACTTGCTATGTTGTGTACGTGTCGCTGGCACAATTTTTATTTTAAATGAAACTAGATAAGTGTGGCATTCATCACATCCTACTCAATGTTGATGGTGTACGTGTTTTGAAACAAACGAATTAGTGAAATTTAAGACTTGCTTTTTTGAACCACTGGGAGTCGTCTCGGGCGGGCGCAGCATGCTCCACCGCCTTCCAAGAGTACAAAACCTTTTCATTTTTATTTTGTTTTACTTTACATGAAATTTCCTTTTCTTGAGATTTGTTTATGATGTTTTCACTTTTTTCTATCAAAATTGCCTATGTTACGTGAAAAATTTCCGGTTGATCTACATGGCATGTCTCATTAAAGCAATGTACTTTTTTTAAGAAAGAACACAAATAATTAAGTTGCTACGCTATCTTAGTGTTTGTTAGCATAATTTAAAAGAAAAAAAGTTAGATCAGTGCGGCATTATATTCATCACATTCTACTCACATGTGTGTTTATGTCTATATCTATGATAGAAAAAATACCTACTGCATCTCTCCCCAAACCCACCTGCTACCCTTGCACAATGCGTAGTAGTAGATAAGTATCACCAAGATTTTTTAATTATATTTTTGGATGGAGTGGGTAGTATTTAAAGAATAGCCTTGCATGCAATTTCTTTTGTTTGAATAATGTTTTTAACTTAAATTCATTTTTTTGCATGCGTGACATTTATTCTCCATAATATTTTTCCATGGATCTGACTTGTGAGTCATTTTCATAAACCAATGCCAAGGATGAATCCATGTTTCTTACTTAGAAACCCTGAACAAACACTACTAGGAGGAGGCGCTCGCGTTGACGTCGGTCATCGACGACGAGAAGAAGCTTGGCGACTGCCAGTGCGACCTCTGGAAGCAGTCCTACGTGGTTGCATGCGCCGCTGTGTACGACAAGCTCCGGCGCAGCCGTCACTTGGACGTGGTCCAAAGCGACTGCACCGCGCTGTCCATCGTTAAGCAGGAGGACCTCATTGTCGTCGCCAACGTCGGTGACTCTCGAGTTGTTATAGGCACCACATCCGACGACGGCGCCATCATGCCGTCCAGGTCATCATCCACCTGAAGCCCAACCTAACACGTAAGTCGCTACTGATCGGCCATGAATTCTTATGCGCTGGGACGACGGTCATTGTTGACGTTGTGTGAGTGTCCTCGAACATAATGTATGTAGAGGAGTAGCGCATCCGATGGTGCAACGACCAGGTGTACTACCTCGCTGATGAGCCCGGGATGCACTTCGTCTAGCAGCCCAGGAGTCATCGGTACTCGCCATGTCGCGCGCGTTCGACGACTACTATATCAAGGACTGTAGCGTCATCTCGGCGCCGGAGATGACGCAGAGGAGGACCGACAACAATGATCAGTTCATCTTTCTCACCATCGTCAGGGTAGCTTTTATGCTGGCATGCTTTTAATTATCTTCACACACACTTGTCTTCCTGTTTAAGCAAGCGCGTTTGGTGGTGCGTGCCTGACGATGTACGAGGGAACTTCTTCCGGTAGGTGTGGGACGTGCTCTCCAATGATGAGACCATGCAAATCGTGGCATATATCAAAGTCTGCATAATACTGATGGTTGCAATGTAGTGGTGAAACAGTTAGATTAAAATAACAAAATTTATGTATGGTCAGGATCATAAATAGATTATGAAATCTTTTCTTGTAACAGTATAACACATATTTTGTATATAAGTTATTATGGTACTATATGTTACCGTTGCAACGCACGGTCACTCACCTATTTATTATAATATCTACTACTTATTAAGACGGTAAGGGGTAGGCTGCTGTCGGCGTTTCGAGACCGGGGGGGTCCCTGAGCCGACGAGTGAATGTCGCCGCGTGCCCCAGCCCAGATGGGTCGAGCGCGAGGGCGAGCGCGAAGGGGGGAGAGCGAGGCGGCCGGAGACCGGCGTGAGAGAGGTGGGAATCCCGCAGCCTTCGTGTTCGTCCCGCGCCCAGGTCGGGTGCGCTTGCAGTAGGGGGTTACAAGCGTCCACGCGGGAGAGGGAGCGAGCGGCCTCAAGCGAGCGCCTGTCTCGTCCTCGTCCCCGCGCGGCCAACCCTCTCTAAGAGGGCCCTGGTCCTTCCTTTTATAGGCGTAAGGAGAGGATCCATGTGTACAATGGGGGGTATAGCAGAGTGCTACGTGTCTAGCGGAGGAGAGCTAGCGCCCTAAGTACATGCCGTCGTGGCAGCCGGAGAGATTTTGGCACCCAGTTGGTGTGATGTCGTGGCTGTCGGAGGAGTGCTGGAGCCTGGCGGAGGGACAGCTGTCGGAGCGGTTGAGTCCTTGCTGACGTCCTTCTGCTTCTGTAAGGGGGCTGAGAGCCGCCGTCGTCACAGAGTATGCGGGGCGCCATCATTGCCTATCTGGCGGAGCGAGCTAGATGGGACGCCGGTCTTGTTCCCTGCGGCTCGAGTCAGCTCGGGGTAGTGTGATGATGGCGCCTCCTGTTGACGTGGCTGGTCTGCGCCCTAGGTTGGGCGACGTGGAAGCTCCTCCGAAGCCGAGGTCGAGTCTGTCTTCCGTGGCCGAGGTCGAGTCTGAGCCCCTGGTTCAGGCGAGGCGGAGACCGTCGGCTGAGGCCAGGGCGGAGTCCGAGCCCTGGGGTCGGGCGAAGCGGAGTTCATCGTCTTCTGGGGCTGAGCCCGAGTCCGAGCCCTGGGTCGGGCGGAGCGGAGTTCGCCGTCTTCCGGGACTTAGCCCGAGTCCGAGCCCTGGGTCGGGCAGAGCGGAGTTCGCCGTCTTCCGGGACTTAGCCCGAGTCCGAGCCCTGGGTCGGGCAGAGCGGAGTTCGACGTCTTCCGGGACTTAGCCCGAGTCCGAGCCCTGGGTCGGGTGGAGCGGAGTTCGCCGTCTTCCGGGACTTAGCCCGAGTCCGAGCCCTGGGTCGGGCGGAGCGGAGTTCGCCGTCTTCCGGGACTTAGCCCGAGTCCGAGCCCTGGGTCGGGCGGAGCGGAGTTCGCCGTCTTCCGGGACTTAGCCCGAGTCCGAGCCTTGGGTCGGGCGGAGCGGAGTTCACCGTCTTCCGGGACTTAGCCCGAGTCCGAGCCCTGGGTCGGGCGGAGCGGAGTTTCCTATGGTGCCTTCGGCCGGGCCTGACTGCCTGTCAGTCTCACTCTGTCAAGTGGCACCGCAGTCGGAGTGGCGCAGGCGGCGCTGTCCTTCTGTCAGGCCGGTCAGTGGAGCGGCGAAGTGACGGCGGTCACTTCGGCTCTGCCGGCTGGGGGGCGCGCGTCAGGATAAAGGTGTCAGGCCACCTTTGCATTAAATGCTCCTGCGATTTGGTCGGTCGGTGCGGCGATTTGGTCAGGGTTGCTTCTTGGCGAAGACAGGGCCTCGGGCGAGCCGGAAATATATTCGCCGCTGGAGGGGGGCCTCGGGCGAGACGGAAATCCTCCGGGGTCGGCTGCCCTTGTCCGAGGCTAGGCTCGGGCGAGGCGTGATCGAGTCCCTCGAATAGGCTGATCCCTGACTTAATCGCACCCATCAGGCCTTTGCAGCTTTATGCTGATGGGGGTTTCCAGCTGAGAATTAGGAGCCTTGAGGGTACCCCTAATTATGGTCCCCGACAGTAGCCCCCGAGCCTCGAAGGGAGTGTTAGCACTCGCTTGGAGGCTTTCGTCGCACTTTTTTGCAAGGGGACCAGCCTTTCTCGGTTGCGTTTTGTTCCAGTGGGTGCGCGCGAGCGCACCCGCCGGGTGTAGCCCCCGAGGCCTCGGAGGAGTGGCTTCACTCCTTCGAGGTCTTAATGCCTCGCGTAACGCTTCGGTTGGTCTGGTCGTTCCCTCATGCGAGCTGGCCGTAGCCCGGGTGTACGGTCGGGTCCCAAGTTCTCGGGCTGGTATGTTGACGCTGTCAACGGTTCGGCCGGAGCCGGGTTTGCGAGAGCAGCCCCCGAGCCTCAGCACAGGGCGAGAGGGCGATCAGGGACAGACTCGACTTTTTTATATACGCCCCTGCGTCGCCTTTCCGCAAGGAGGAGGGGGGAAAGCGCCATGTTGCCCTCGATGAGCGCCGAACATGGTGTCTCCGGTGAGCTGCAAGCGGGTAATCCGAGTGGACGTCCGTGCCCCATTCGTTAGGGGTCGGCTAGGGGC
The DNA here is from genome assembly GCF_902167145.1 of Zea mays. NCBI lineage: Eukaryota > Viridiplantae > Streptophyta > Magnoliopsida > Poales > Poaceae > Zea > Zea mays. Next base: position 225,848,601 of record NC_050100.1, on the reverse strand, counting down.
CCGAAGGCACGTCCAAAAGTACCTGCGGGTGATCTACCGGACCCGGTCCCCTGGCGACGGGGTCCGAGGGCTCGATGCCTCCCTCCGATGGGATTCCGTTACAAGATCGTTCCCGCTGGTCTTGGAAATGTCCTAGGGTACCTCGAGAGCGCAGCCCGAGCCTTGGTTATGTATCGAACGTACCCATGGTCATCCCTCGCTCGGCGTCTGAGGCGGCTGTGAACCCTTCGGGGGCCAGCCTTCGAACCCCTGATCAGTAATGGGCGCGGAGCCCGAGTATCCTGAGGCGGCCGTGGAACCCTTCCGAGGGGCCGGCCTTCGAACCTCTGACCAGTAGTGGGTGTAGGGCCCACGCGATCTGAGGCGGCTGTCGAACCCTTCCGGGGGGCCAGCCTTCAAACCTCTGATCAGTAGGGAGGCTCGGAGCCTGGTTCCTTCACGGGGAAGGATCCTTTTCGGGGTATCCCCCTTTCCCGGTCCCTGTTGCAAGAGAGAGAAAGAGGAAAAAAAGGAAAAGGATACGAAATCGAACGACGTGGCGTACCTTTTTTGACGCGGTCATTATGGCGAAGGTGAAGCGTCGCCCGCTTCTCCTGCCAGAGGCGCCGCCTGTCCCGCCGCGAAGTTAATGCGACGGGGCGAGTGGTTGGCGGGGCGGCCGTTGCGCGTGCGCGAGCCGTTCGAGGAACGGAGCACGGGCGCGTTGTCTTCACGCCGTGAGAGAGGGTTCTCTCGCTGCCCCCGGATGGGACGTGAGCTTGGCTGACGACGTGACCGCTGCTCCTGCCCGCCTGCCACCGTCATTACTGCTGGCCCATTTTTGGCCGCATTGACCGTCGCGCTAGGCTGGCGCTGCTGGGTCACGCGCTGGTGAGAGCACCTAGAGGGGGGGTGAATAGGTGATCCTGTAAAACTTGAAACTTAAGCCACAAAAACTTGGTTAAGTGTTAGCACAATAATGCCAAGTGGCTAGAGAGGAGTCTCACAAAACACGATAACCACAAAGATATCAATCACAGAGATGGCACAGTGGTTTATCCCGTGGTTCGGCCAAGACCAACGCTTGCCTACTCCACGTTGTGGCGTCCCAACGGACGAGGGTTGCAATCAACCCCTCTCAAGCGGTCCAAAGAACCACTTGAATACCACGGTGTTTTGCTTTTTCTTAATCCCGTTTGCGAGGAGTCTCCACAACTTGGAGTCTCTCGCCCTTACAAAGATGTTCACAAAGAAGCACGGAGTAAGGGAGGGATGAGCAACGCACACAAGACTCACAAATCAGAGCAACAACACGCACACAAGTCGCAACAAGAGCTCGCAACACAACCCAATGAGTTTACAACTCAACTAGAGCTCTAGATGCTATCACAAAGAAACAAATGCGTGGAATCGAAGTCTCGATGCTTAGGATTGCTTTGAGTATGCTTGGTGTACTCCTCCATGCGCCTAGGGGTCCCTTTTATAGCCCTAAGGCAGCTAGGAGCCGTTGAGAGCAATCAGGGAAGGCAATTCTTGCCTTCTGTCGTGTGGCGCACCGAACAGTCCGGTGCGCACCGGACACTGTCCGGTGCCCGATTTCTTTCCTTTTTCAGCGAAGTCGACCGTTGGCAGCCAGAGAGCCGTTGGCGCACCGGACATGTCTGGTGCACACCGGACAGTCCGGTGCCCCCTTCTAGCCGTTGGCTCGGCCACGTGTCCCGCGCAGATCGCGCGGCCGACCGTTGGCTCACCGGACAGTCCGGTGCACACCGGACAGTCCGGTGAATTATAGTCGTACGTCGCCGGTGAATTCCCGAGAGCAGCCACTTCGCTCGAACCAGCCTGGCGCACCGGACACTGTCCGGTGCACCACCGGACAGTCCGGTGCTCCCAGACTGAGCAGATTCTTGGCTGCTCAAGCCAAGACATTTCCAATTGGATTTTTCCTGTTTTCAGCACTTAGACACAATACATTAGTCCATAAAACAATGTACTAAGTCTGAGAAACATACCTTTATCCTTGGTTTGTACTTTGTCCACCATTTTATATTTAAGCACTTGTGTTAGTCACTAAATCACCAAAATACTTAGAAATGGCCCAAAGGCACATTTCCCTTTCAATCTCCCCCTTTTTGGTGATTTATGCCAACACAATATAAAGCAAGTAGAACAAATACAAAATCAATTCAAATAAGAACTCAAATTGTTTTGATTCAATTTTGACATATATGGATCACCCTTTGCCACCACTTGGTTTGTTTTTGCAACTCAAACTTAAATTTCTATCTCTAAGTCAAACACACATGTCACGACATAAAGAGAGTCATTCCAAGAGAAATTGATTCAAGATTTCAAAAACTCCCCTTTTTCCCATAATCAACACTTCTCCCCACAAGAAGCCAACTTTTGACAAGAGAGACAATAAAAGAGTTTTGACAAACCAAAAAGCTCTATTCTAGTATTTTCAAAATCTTTCAAGTGGTAGCCGATCCATTAATCGCTTTGGCCTTTATTTTCTCCCCCTTTGGCATCAAGCACCAAAACGGGATTAATCTTGGCCCTTGAACCCCATTGCCTCACCAAAATCTTCAATAAGAATACAAAGGCAATAAGAGTACATGAGATGAACTTGGAATAAGTTACCCTCTCATCGGAGTGCAGTGGAAGTCTTTCATGGTCCAAGTCCACCTTTTCCCTTTCAATCCTTCTTTGAGACTAAATCAAGCAAACTCAAGCACATGGTTAGTCTCAAAGGGTCAAGTTGTAACACATCTCCCCCTAAACATGTGCATCACTTTGCAACGGACTTGTGAGGTCCAGGGAGTGTTTGTACAACTTGAGCACCATAACTAAGCAACAAAATGCATAAGGAACATGATCAAAGGCATAAACACATGTATGCTATAAATCAATCCAAGTTCCGCGAATCTAAGACATTTGGCTCACTACGCAACCTGCAAAAGGTCTTCTCATCTAGAGGCTTGGTAAAGATATCGGCTAGCTGGTTCTCGGTGCTAACATGAAACACTTCGATATCTCCCTTTTGCTGGTGGTCTCTCCAAAAGTGATGCCGGATGTCTATGTGCTTTGTGCGGCTGTGCTCAACAGGATTTTCCGCCATGCGGATAGCACTCTCATTATCACATAGGAGTGGGACTTTGCTCAGATTGTAGCCAAAGTCCCTGAGGGTTTGCCTCATCCAAAGTAGTTGCGCGCAACACTGTCCTGCGGCAACATACTCGGCCTCAGCGGTGGATAGGGCAACGGAAGTTTGTTTCTTAGAGTTCCATGACACCAGGGACCTTCCTAAGAATTGGCACGTCCCCAATGTGCTCTTCCTATCGACCTTACATCCAGCATAGTCGGAGTCTGAATATCCAATTAAGTCAAAGGTAGACCCCTTTGGATACCAGAGCCCGAAGCAAGGCGTAGCAACCAAATATCTAAGGACTCGCTTCACTGCCACTAAGTGACACTCCTTAGGATCGGATTGAAATCTAGCACACATGCATACGCTAAGCATAATATCCGGTCTACTAGCACATAAGTAAAGTAATGACCCAATCATTGACCGGTATGCCTTTTGATCAACAGACTTACTTCCTTTGTTGAGATCAGTGTGTCCGTTGGTCCCCATCGGAGTCTTTGCGGGCTTGGCATCCTTCATCCCAAACCGCTTCAGCAAGTCTTGCGTGTACTTCGTTTGAGAGATGAAGGTGTCGTCCTTGAGTTGCTTCACTTGGAACCCGAGGAAGTAGTTCAACTCGCCCATCATTGACATCTCGAATTTCTGTGTCATCACCCTGCTAAACTCTTCACAAGACTTTTTATTAGTAGAACCAAATATTATGTCATCGACATAAATTTGGCACACAAAAAGATCACCGTCACAAGTCTTAGTGAAAAGAGTTGGATCGGCTTTCCCAACCTTGAAAGCATTAGCAATTAAGAAATCTCTAAGGCATTCATACCATGCTCTTGGGGCTTGCTTAAGTCCATAGAGCGCCTTAGAGAGCTTACACACGTGGTTGGGGTACCGTTCATCCTCGAAGCCAGGGGGTTGTTCCACGTACACCTCCTCCTTGATTAGCTCGTTGAGGAAAGCGCTCTTCACATCCATTTGGAACAACCTGAAAGAATGGTGAGCGACATATGCTAGCAAAATACGAATGGACTCTAGCCTAGCCACAGGAGCAAAAGTCTCCTCAAAGTCCAAACCTGCAACTTGGGCATAACCTTTTGCCACAAGTCGAGCCTTGTTCCTTGTCACCACTCCGTGCTCGTCTTGTTTGTTGCGGAACACCCACTTGGTTCCCACAACATTTTGCTTAGGACGAGGCACCAGCGTCCAAACTTCATTCCTCTTGAAGTTGTTGAGCTCCTCTTGCATGGCCAACACCCAGTCCGGATCGAGCAAGGCCTCTTCTACCCTGAAAGGCTCACTAGAAGAGACAAAGGAGTAATGCTCACAAAAATTAACTAATCGAGATCGAGTAGTTACTCCCTTGCTGATATCACCCAGAATTTGGTCGACGGGATGATCCCTTTGAATCATCGCTCGAACTTGGGTTGGAGGTGCCGGTTGCGCTTCTTCCTCCATCACATGATCATCTTGTGCTCCCCCTTGATCACACGCCTCCTGTTGATGAATCTGTTCATCGTCTTGAGTTGGGGGATGCACCATAGTTGAGGAGGAAGGTTGATCTCGCTCATTTTGTTCCTGTGGCCGCACCTCTCCAATCGCCATGGTGCGTATCGCGGCCGTTGGAATGTCTTCTTCATCTACATCATCACAATCAACAACTTGCTCTCTTGGAGAGCCATTAGTCTCATCAAATACAACGTCGCTAGAGACTTCAACCAAACCTGATGATTTGTTGAAGACCCTATACGCCTTTGTATTTGAATCATAACCTAACAAAAACCCTTCTACAGCTTTGGGAGCAAATTTGGAATTCCTACCCTTCTTCACTAGAATGTAGCATTTACTCCCAAATACACGAAAGTACGATACATTGGGTTTGTTACCGGTTAGCAGCTCATACGACGTCTTCTTGAGGAGGCGATGAAGGTAGACCCTGTTGATGGCGTGGCAAGCCGTGTTCACGGCTTCCGACCAAAAGCACTCGGGGGTCTTGAACTCTCCAAGCATCGTCCTCGCCATATCGATGAGCGTCCTGTTCTTCCTCTCTACCACACCATTTTGTTGTGGTGTGTAGGGAGCGGAGAACTCGTGCTTGATCCCTTCCTCCTCAAGAAACTCCTCCACTTGAAGGTTCTTGAACTCGGACCCGTTGTCGCTCCTTATCTTCTTCACCTTGAGCTCAAACTCGTTTTGAGCTCTCCTTAGGAAGCGCTTGAGGGTCCCTTGGGTTTCAGACTTATCCTGCTAAAAGAATACCCAAGTGAAGCGGGAAAAGTCATCCACAATAACTAAACCATACTTACTTCCCCCTATGCTTAGATAGGCGACAGGTCCGAAGAGGTCCATATGTAGCAGCTCCAGGGGCCTTGATGTGGTCATCACATTCTTGCTGTGATGTGCTCCTCCCACCTGTTTACCTGCTTGACATGCTGCACAAGGTCTATCTTTTTCGAATTGCACGTTAGTCAAACCTATCACGTGTTCTCCCTTTAGAAGCTTGTGAAGATTCTTCATCCCTACATGTGCTAAGCGGCGATGCCACAGCCAGCCCATGCTAGTCTTAGCTATTAAGCATGCATCTAGACCGGCCTCCTCTTTTGTAAAATCAACTAAATAAAGTTTGCCATCTAATACACCCTTAAAAGCTAGTGAACCATCACTTCTTCTAAAGACAGACACATCTACATTTGTAAATAGACAATTATATCCCATATTGCACAATTGACTAACAGATAACAAATTATATCCAAGAGACTCAACTAAAAACACATTAGATATAGAGTGCTCATTTGATATTGCAATTTTGCCTAAACCTTTCACCTTGCCTTGATTCCCATCACCGAATATAATTGAATCTTGGGAATCCTTGTTCTTGGCGTAGGAGGTAAACATCTTCTTCTCCCCCGTCATGTGGTTTGTGCATCCGCTGTCGATAATCCAGCTTGAACCCCCGGATGCATAAACCTGCAAGACAAATTTAGGCTTGGGACTTAGGTACCCAACTCTTGTTGGGTCCTACAAGGTTAGTCACAATTGTCTTAGGGACCCAAATGCAAGTTTTATCACCCTTGCATTTTGCCCCTAATTTCCTAGCAACTATTTTCCTATCCTTTCTACAAATAGCAAAGGAAGCATTTAAAGCATGATAAATTGCAGAGGGTTCATTCATAACTCTCCTAGCAACATGAACAATATTCTTTCTAGGCACATGATGAATATTTTTCCTAGGCATATCTTTACCATGCATATAAGAAGAACTAGAAGCAAACATAGCATAAGAATCATAGGCATGTGCATCAAACGCATTATAAGCATTACAACTCCTATGAGACTGTCTTCTATTATTGTACATAAAAGCATGGTTCTTTTTAGTACTACTTGCCATAGGGGCCTTCCCTTTCTCCTTGGCGGAGATGGGAGCCTTACGGCTTGTCAAGTTCTTGGCTTCCCTCTTGAAACCAAGCCCATCCTTAATTGAGGGGTGTCTACCAACCGTGTAGGCATCCCTAGCAAATTTTAGTTTATCAAAATCACTCTTGCTAGTCTTAAGTTGGGTATTAAGACTAGCTATTTCATCATTTAATTTTGCAATAGAAGCTATGTGTTCACTACAAGCATCAATATCAAAATCTTTACATCTATTGCAAATAACAACATTTTCTACACAAGTTGTTGATTTACTAGCTATTTTTAACTTAGCATTCAAATCATCATTCATGCTCCTTAAGCTAGAAATTGTCTCATGGCAAGAAGATAATTCACAGGAAAGCATTTCATTTCTTCTAACTTCTAAAGCATGAGATTTTTGTGCTTCTACAAATTTGTCATGTTCTTCATACAACAAATCCTCTTGCTTTTCTAAAAGCCTATTTTTATCATTCAAGGCATCAATTAATTCATTAATTTTATCTACCTTGGTTCTATCTAAGCCCTTAAATAAACATGAATAATCTATTTCATCCTCATCACTAGATTCGTCCTCACTTGAAGAAGCATAAGTAGAGTTTCGAGTACATACCTTCTTCTCCCTTGCCATAAGGCATGTGTGACGCTCGTTGGGGAAGAGGGATGACTTGTTGAAGGCGGTGGCGGCGAGTCCTTCATTGTCGGAGTCGGAAGAGGAGCAATCCGAATCCCACTCCTTGCCTAGATGCGCCTCGCCCTTTGCCTTCTTATAGTTCTTCTTCTTCTCCCTCTTGTTCCCTTGATCCTGATCACTATCATTGTCGGGACAGTTAGCAATAAAATGACCAAGCTTACCACATTTGAAGCATGAGCGTTTCCCCTTTGTCTTGGTCTTGCTTGGCTGCCCCTTCCGACCTTTTAGCGCCGTCTTGAATCTCTTGATGATGAGAGCCATCTCTTCATCATTAAGTCCGGCCGCCTCAATTTGTGCCACCTTGCTCGGTAGCGTCTCCTTGCTTCTTGTTGCTTTGAGAGCAAGAGGTTGAGGCTCATTGATTGGACCATTCAATGCGTCGTCCACGTATCTTGCTTCCTTGATCATCATTCGCCCGCTCACTAACTTTCCAAGTATCTCCTCGGGCGTCATCTTGGTGTACCTAGGATTCTCACGAATATTGTTTACAAGATGAGGATCAAGGACAGTATAAGACCTTAGCATTAGGCGGACGACGTCGTGGTCCGTCCAACGTGTGCTTCCATAGCTTCTTATCTTGTTGACAAGGGTCTTTAGCCGGTTGTACGTTTGAGTTGGCTCTTCTCCCCTTATCATAGCGAATCTCCCGAGTTCGCCTTCCACCAACTCCATCTTGGTGAGCATGGTGACGTCGTTGCCCTCATGTGAGATCTTGAGAGTGTCCCAGATCTGCTTGGCATTGTCCAAGCCGCTCACCTTGTGGTACTCATCCCTGCACAATGAGGCTAGCAACACAGTAGTAGCTTGTGCGTTTTTATGAATTTGCTCATTGATAAACATGGGACTATCACTACTATCAAAATGCATTCCACTCTCCACTATCTCCCATATGCTAGGATGGAGAGAGAACAAGTGACTACGCATTTTGTGACTCCAAAATCCATAGTCCTCTCCGTCAAAATGAGGAGGTTTACCAAGTGGAATAGATAATAAATGAGCATTTGTACTTTGAGGAATACGAGAGTAATCAAAAGAAAAGTTTGAATTAACCGTTTTCTTTTTCTCGTAGTCGTCGTCGTTGTTGTCCTTTTGGGAAGAAATGGACTCATCGCTGTCGTCGTAGTAAATGATCTCCTTGATGCGTTTTGTCTTCTTCTTCTTCTCATCTTTGCGTCTGTGGCCCGAGCCTGAGTCGTTAGGCTTGTCATCCTTTGGCTCGTTGACGAAGGACTCCTTCTCCTTGTCGTTGATCACGATTCCCTTCCCTTTAGGATCCATCTCTTCGGGCGATTAGTCCCTTCTTGAAGAGAACGCCTCTGATACCAATTGAGAGCACCTAGAGGGGGGGTGAATAGGTGATCCTGTAAAACTTGAAACTTAAGCCACAAAAACTTGGTTAAGTGTTAGCACAATAATGCCAAGTGGCTAGAGAGGAGTCTCACAAAACACGATAACCACAAAGATATCAATCACAGAGATGGCACAGTGGTTTATCCCGTGGTTCGGCCAAGACCAACGCTTGCCTACTCCACGTTGTGGCATCCCAACGGACGAGGGTTGCAATCAACCCCTCTCAAGCGGTCCAAAGACCCACTTGAATACCATGGTGTTTTGCTTTTTCTTAATCCCGTTTGCGAGGAGTCTCCACAACTTGGAGTCTCTCACCCTTACAAAGATGTTCACAAAGAAGCACGGAATAAGGGAGGGATGAGCAACGCACACAAGACTCACAAATCAGAGCAACAACACGCACACAAGTCGCAACAAGAGCTCGCAACACAACCCAATGAGTTTACAACTCAACTAGAGCTCTAGATGCTATCACAAAGAAACAAATGCGTGGAATCGAAGTCTCGATGCTTAGGATTGCTTTGAGTTTGCTTGGTGTACTCCTCCATGCGCCTAGGGGTCCCTTTTATAGCCCCAAGGCAGCTAGGAGCCGTTGAGAGCAATCAGGGAAGGCAATTCTTGCCTTCTATCGTCTGGCGCACCGGACAGTCCGGTGCGCACCGGACAGTGTCCGGTGCCCGATTTCTTTCCTTTTTCAGCGAAGTCGACCGTTGGCAGCCAGAGAGCTGTTGGCGCACCGGACATGTCCGGTGCACACCGGACAGTCCGGTGCCCCCTTCTAGCCGTTGGCTCGGCCACGTGTCCCGCGCAGATCGCGCGGCCGACCGTTGGCCCGGCCGACCGTTGGCTCACCGGACAGTCCGGTGCACACCGGACAGTCCGGTGAATTATAGCCGTACGTCGCCGGTGAATTCCCGAGAGCAGCCACTTCGCTCGAACCAGCCTGGCGCACCGGACACTGTCTGGTGCACCATCGGACAGTCCGGTGCTCCCAGACTGAGAAGATTCTTGGCTGCTCAAGCCAAGACATTTCCAATTGGATTTTTCCTGTTTCCAGCACTTAGACACAATACATTAGTCCATAAAACAATGTACTAAGTCTGAGAAACATACCTTTATCCTTGGTTTGTACTTTGTCCACCATTTTATATTTAAGCACTTGTGTTAGTCACTAAATCACCAAAATACTTAGAAATGGCCCAAAGGCACATTTCCCTTTCAGCTGGGTCGCCTCGAGACGCGGTATTGGTTCCGCAGTCGAGGAGGCGCGGTGGTGGCGCAAGTGGCGGTGCAGTTGCATGCACGAAGCATTCGGCGCGCCGGTTGCACGACGCGTGGGCCTGGGCCTCCATGCTGGGCGTGTTGGGAGTCGGAGAAGCGCGCCCACTTGGCGCGGTTGCATGCCGCCTGCATGGCTGCCCGCCCCTTTCGCCCGTTGGTCTGGGCAAAAGTGGACGGTCACTTGTGACCGCTGGGCGGTTGTGCGCACCGCGCACGGCGGTTTGGCTTCTTCTGCTTTGAGCCGGCTTGTATGATGTGTGGGACCCAGCCCCCGCGCCGCAGGGGAGGACCTTGGAGCGTGTTGGAGAAGACTCAGCCCGCGACGGCTGGGGATGCAAGTAGGGAGAGTCGCCTTTAAAAGGAGGGTGACCCCCTTGGAAGGCGACCACGTCTTCTTGCTCCCTTATGCATCGTGTCTCTCCACCTTCCAAGCCCCCGGATGGGGGATACCCGCCATCTTTTCGCCTCATCGTTGGAGGAACGCAACTCCGTGGGAGTTGGTACCTTTCAGCCATCGTTCGGCTTCAAGGATTTTCATCATGCGGCCCGGCTGCACCCCCCCCCCCCCCGCCGGCGGTCACCCAAGACGGTGACCTCCAGTTTGATGGTGGGGGAAAGCGAGCCGGGCTGCGGCCTCTGCCCCTCCCTCAGCCTCAAGGATTTTCATCACCAGGGCTGGGGAGGGGAGTGTGCCGAGTTGGGGCCGGCCCCTGCGTGGGCGGCGGCCCGCTCCTTCCCTCAGTGATCGGGGGGAAGGGCGGTTGTTGTCCATGGCACCGGCAGCTGCCGCGTGCCTGGCTCTCGGACGCGAGTGGCTTCGGAGCCGCTCCCAGCGTCGGCGTCTGCCACGGCAGCTGGAAGAGGTTCTTCCGCCGACGAGATAGCCAGGGCCGCCCACGGACCGACCTCCAACTCTATGGCCTTCTGCCCGTCCTTGCCTCATGAGTTTGGGCATGGGCGAGGGCCTCCTGGCAGCAGCATCCGCCCTGAGGTCATCGCTGTCGCTGTTCGGCCCCCCAGAGCGGAAGTCGTCGTCGTCGCCGCTGCTGGAGCGGGCGACGGCGCGACGTTCGTCGGTCTTCTGTTGCTCCGCAGGCCCCCCCCCATCGAGTGGGGTTGTTCGTACCTGCGGAGATGGAACCGGAGTTCCGTTTGTAATGGCACTTTGAATGCCAGTGTGTTTGTTCATTGTGGCTGTCGAGGCCTAAACATGTATGTAATTTCGTCTTGTAGCGCGTGTTTCCTGCGGCCGCCGAGGCCAAAACACACCCTCGCCGTGTTGTAAAGTTGTGTCTCTTTTCCTCTTGTTTCGAGTATCTGGACTTTTTTGTCGGTAACAGAAATGTTTGTGCGAGCAAGAGTTGCTTCTCGCGGAAGGTGATGAGTGAGGTATCCGTATCCCGGAGGCGTAGGAGTCCCTCGGCTCGGTCGGCCTTACCGCTTACGCGCACTCTTACTCGTCCATAGGGTTCTGTCACCGACGCAGTCGAGAAGGCTCGAAGGATCCCTTCGGCAGAAGAGCTTCCGAACGTGAGGACTTGTTCGGTCCGCGGAATCACTTATCCGAACGTGAGTTACTTGTCACAGAAGGTGATGAGTGAGGTATCCGTATCCCGGAGGCGTAGGAGTCCCTCAGCTCGGTCAGCCTTGGCTGCTTACGTGCACTCCGTCGTTTTCAGGATCCACTTTCGAAGTAGTCAAAAAGCACGAAAGACATTCTGGCAGAAAAGATCTTTTTTCGAGGAAAATTTCGACGTAGAGGGGGGGAACAGTTCCCCCCCTTTTAGCCCCCGAGGGAGGGTCGGGCTTTGCCGAGGCGAGGCCGACCCTTCCTTGATGACTAAACTTTGCGTGGGTGCGAGGTATATGAACAACTTGAAAACATCTTAAGGGTAGAAGCGACGTAGCTGTTGGATTTTCCAAGCGTTGTCGTAGACCTCGCCTTGACTGTTGGCCAGCTTGTAGGTTCCGGGCTTCAGAACTTTGGCGATGACGAACGGCCCCTCCCAGGGGGGCGTGAGCTTGTGCCGCCCTCGGGCGTCTTGTCGCAGCCGAAGCACCAGGTTGCCCACCTGGAGGTCTCGGGTCCGGACCCCTCGGGCGTGGTAGCGTCGCAGGGACTGCTGGTACCGCGCCGAGTGTAGTAAGGCCCTATCCCGAGCCTCCTCCAGTTGGTCCAGCGAGTCTTCTCGGCTAGCTTGGTTGCTTTGGTCGGTGTAGGCCCTCGTCCTCGGGGAGCCGTATTCCAGGTGTCGGCGTTTCGAGACCGGGGGGTCCCTGGGCCGACGAGTGAATGTCGCCGCGTGCCCCAGCCCAGATGGGTCGAGCGCGAGGGCGAGCGTGAAGGGGGAGAGCGAGGCGGCCGGAGACCGGCGTGAGAGAGGTGGGAATCCCGCGACCTTCGTGTTCGTCCCGCGCCCAGGTTGGGTGCGCTTGCAGTAGGGGGTTACAAGCGTCCACGCGAGAGAGGGAGCGAGCGGCTTCAAGCGAGCGCCTGTCTCGTCCTCGTCCCCGCGCGGCCAACCCTCTCTAAGAAGGCCCTGGTCCTTCCTTTTATAGGCGTAAGGAGAGGATCCAGGTGTACAATGGGGGGTGTAGCAGAGTGCTACGTGTCTAGCGGAGGAGAGCTAGCGCCCTAAGTACATGCCGTTGTGGCAGCCGGAGAGATTTTGGCACCCAGCTGGTGTGATGTCGTGGCCGTCGGAGGAGCGATGGAGCCTAGCGGAGGGACAGCTGTCAGAGCGGTTTAGTCCTTGCTGACGTCCTCTTGCTTCTGTAAGGGGACTGAGAGCCGCCGTCGTCACAGAGTATGCGGGGCGCCATCATTGCCTATCTGGCGGAGCAAGCCAGATGGGACGCCGGTCTTGTTCCCTGCGGCCCGAGTCAGCTCGGGGTAGGGTGATGATGGCGCCTCCTGTCGACGTGGCTGGTCTGCGCCCTAGGTTGGGCGATGTGGAAGCTCCTCCGAAGCCGAGGTCGAGTCTGTCTTCCGTGGCCGAGGTCGAGTCCGAGCCCCTGGGTCGGGCGAGGCGGAGTTCATCGTCTTCTAGGGCTGGGCCCAAGTCCGAGCCCTGGGTCGGGCGGAGCGGAGTTCGTCGTCTTCTGGGGCTGAGCCCGAGTCCGAGCCCTGGGTCGGGCGGAGCGGAGTTCGCCGTCTTCCGGGACTTAGCCCGTGTCCGAGCCCTGGGTCGGGCGAAGCGGAGCTTCCTATGGTGCCTTCGGTAGGGCCTGACTGCCTGTCAGTCTCACTCTGTCAAGTGGCACCGCAGTCGGAGTGGCGCAGGCGGCGCTGTCCTTCTGTCAGGTCGGTCAGTGGAGCGGCGAAGTGACGGCGGTCACTTCGGCTCTGCCGGCTGGGGGGCGCGCGTCAGGATAAAGGTGTCAGGTCACCTTTGCATTAAATGCTCCTGCGATTTGGTCGGTCGATGAGGCGATTTAGTCAGGGTTGCTTCTTGGCGAAGGCAGGGCCTCGGGCGAGCCGGAAATATGTTCGCCGCTGGAGGGGGGCCTCGGGCGAGACGGAAATCCTCCGGGGTCGGCTGCCCTTGTCCGAGGCTAGGCTCGGGCGAGGCATGATTGAGTCCCTCGAATGGACTGATCCCTGACTTAATCGCGCCCATCAGGCCTTTGCAGCTTTATGCTGATGGGGGTTACCAGCTGAGAATTAGGAGCCTTGAGGGTACCCCTAATTATGGTCCCCGACAGTAGCCCCCGAGCCTCGAAGGGAGTGTTAGCACTCGCTTGGAGGCTTTCGTCGCACTTTTTTGCAAGGGGACCAGCCTTTCTCGGTTGCGTTTTGTTCCGGCGGGTGCGCGCGAGCGCACCCGCCGGGTGTAGCCCCCGAGGCCTCGGAGGAGTGGTTTCACTCCTTCGAGGTCTTAATGCCTCACGTGATGCTTGGGCTGGTCTGGTTGTTCCCTCATGCGAGCTGGCCGTAGCCCGGGTGTACGGTCGGGTCCCAAGTTCTCGGGCTGGTATGTTGACGCTGTCAACGGTTCGGCCGGAGCCGGGTTTGCGAGAGCAGCCCCCGAGCCTCTGCACAGGGCGAGAGGGCGATCAGGGACAGTCTCGGCTTTTTTACATACGCCCCTGCTTCGCCTTTCCGCAAGGAGGAGGGGGAAAGCGCCATGTTGCCCTCGATGGGCGTCGAACATGGTGTCTCTGGTGAGCTGCAAGCGGGTAATCCGAGTGGACGTCCGTGCCCCGTTCGTTAGGGGTCGGCTAGGGGCCCAGAGGCACGCCCAAAAGTACCTGCGGGTGATCTGCCGGAACCGGTCCCCTGGCGACGGGGTCCGAGGCCTCGATGCCTCCCTCTGATGGGATTCCGTTACAAGATCGTTCCCGCTGGTCTCGGAAATGTCCTAGGGTACCTCGGGAGCGCAGCCCGAGCCTTGGTTATGTATCGAACGTACCCATGGTCATCCCTCGCTCGGCGTCTGAGGCGGCTGTGAACCCTTCGGGGGCCAGCCTTCGAACCCCTGATCAGTAATGGGCGCGGAGCCCGAGTAGCCTGAGGCGGTCATGGAACCCTTCCGAGGGGCCGGCCTTCGAACCTCTGACCAGTAGTGAGTGTAGGGCCCACGCGATCTGAGGCGGCTGTCGAACCCTTCCGGGGGGCCAGCCTTCGAACCTCTGATCAGTAGGGAGGCTCGGAGCCTGGTTCCTTCCCGGGGAAGGATCCTTTTCGGGGTATCCCCCTTTCCCGGTCCCTGTTGCAAGAGAGAGAAAGAGGAAAAAAGGAAAAGGATACGAAATCGAACGACGCGGCGTACCTTTACTGACGCGGTCATTATGGCGAAGGCGAAGCTTCGCCCGCTTCTCCTGCCAGAGGCGCCGCCTGTCCCGCCGCGGAGTTAATGCGACGGGGCGAGTGGTTGGCGGGGCGGCCGTTGCGTATGCGCGAGCCGTTCGAGGAACGGAACACGGGCGCGTTGTCTTCACGCCGTGAGAGGGGTTCTCTCGCTGCCCCCGGATGGGACGTGAGCTTGGCTGACGACGTGACTGCTGCTCCTGCCCGCCTGCCACCGTCATTACTGCCGGCCCATTTTTGGCCGCACTGACCGCCGCGCTAGGCTGGCGCTGCTGGGTCGTGCGCTGGGTCGCCTCGAGTCGCGGAATTGGTTCCGCAGTCGAGGAGGCGCGGTGGTGGCGCAAGTGGCGGTGCAGTTGCATGCACGAAGCATTCGGCGCGCCGGCTGCATGACGCGTGGGCCTGGGCCTCCATGCTGGGCGTGTTGGGAGTCGGAGAAGCGCGCCCACTTGGCGCGGTTGCATGCCACCTGCATGGCTGCCCGCCCCTTTCACCCTTGGTTTGGGCAAAAGTGGAGGGTCACTTGTAACCGCTGGGCGGTTGTGCGCACCGCGCACGGCGGTTTGGCTTCTTCTGCTCTGAGCCGGTTTGCATGACGTGTGGAACCCAGCCCCCGCGCCGCAGGGGAGGACCTTAGAGTGTGTTGGAGAAGACTCAGCCCGCGACGGTTGGGGCGCAAGTAGGGAGAGTCGCCTTTAAAAGGAGGGTGACCCCCTTTGGAAGGCGACCATGTCTTCGCGCTCCCTTATGCATCGTGTCTTTCCACCTTCCAAGCCCCCGGATGGGGGATACCCGCCGTCTTTCCGCCTCATCGTTGGAGGAACGCAACTCCGTGGGAGTTGGTACCTTTTAGCCATCGTTCGGCTTCAAGGATTTTCATCATGCAGCCCGGCTGCACCCCTCCGCCGGCGGTCACCCAAGATGGTGACCTCCAGTTTGATGGTGGGGGAAAGCGAGTCGGGCTGCGGCCTCTGCCCCTCCCTCAGCCTCAAGGATTTTCATCACCAGGGCTGGGGAGGGGAGTGTGCCGAGTCGGGGTCGGCCCCTGCGTGGGCGGTGGCCCGCTCCTTCCCTCAGTGATCGGAGGGAAGGGCGGTCGTCGTCCGTGGCGCCGGCAGCTGCAGCGTGCCTGGCTCTCGGACGCGAGTGGCTTCGGAGCCGCTCCCGGCGCCGGCGTCTGCCACGACAGCTGGAAGAGGTTCTTCCGCCGACGAGATAGCCAGGGCCGCCCACGGACGGACCTCCAACTCTACGGCCTTCTGCCCGTCCTTGCCTCACGAGTTTGGGCATGGGCGGGGGCCTCTTGGCAGCAGCATCCGCCCTGAGGTCAGTGCTGCCGCTGTTCGGCCCCCCGGAGCAGAAGTCGTCGTCGTCGCCGCTGCTGGAGCGGGCGACGACGCGTCGTTCGTCGGTCTTCTGTTGCTCCGCAGGCCCCACCCCCATCGAGTGGGGTTGTTCGTACCTGCGGAGGTGGAACCGGAGTTCCGTTTGTAATGGCACTTTGAATGCCAGTGTTTTTGTTCATTGTGGCTGTCGAGGCCTGAACATGTATGTAATTTTGGCACGGAGCCGTGTTTTTTCCTCATTTTCGAGCACTAAGACTCGCCTGTTGGTTGTCTGAACCGCTTCACCAAGCGTGAGTCGCCCCGTGTAAAGGTGACGAGTGAGGTATCCGTATCCCGGAGGCGTAGGAGTCCCTCGTCTCGGTCGGCCTTGTTGTCCGAGGCTTCTCTAGCTTAGTTAAAGGGACCCCTTGGCCGCTCTTCGATGAGCCGAGGCCAGGAGTAGCGGTATCAGCATGAACAGGGGCAGAGTTGGCTCGAAAAGGAAACCTGGTTGGCCGGAGCCTAGCCGGGTCGTCCGTTAGCGGGACCGACACCGGAGTTGACCAGCCGAGGCCTCGAGTCGGGCTGACGTCCTTGGAGGACGGCTGGCCGAGGCCCCGGGGTGACTGGCCGAGCCACCTGCTCGGGCCGGATTCCCGGAGAAGACCCTGGCAGCGATTGCCCGGGCGTGGCGATGACGTCGTCCTTTAGAGTGGAGATCCTCGAACCGCGTCGCCGTCCGAGGCTAGGTCGGACCTCGCCGAAGGTGTCGTCGATGCCGTGGGTGCTGCTGCCCCCTTCCAGCGTCAAGACCCGAGCCTGCAGGATCGGATTGTCTTGTAGCGTGTGTTTCCTGCGGCCGCCGAGGCCAAAACACACCCTCGCTGTGTTGTAAAGCTGCATCTCTTTTCCTCTTGTTTCGGGTATCTAGACTTTTTTGTCGGTAACAGGGATGTTTGTGAGGGCGAGAATTGCTTCTCGCGGAAGGTGATGAGTGAGGTATCCGTATCCCGGAGGCGTAGGAGTCCCTCGGCTCGGTCGGCCTTGCCGCTTACGCGCACTCTCACCCGTCCATGGGGTTCTGTCACCGGCGCAGTCAAGAAGGCTCGAAGGATCGCTTCGGCGGAAGAGCTTCCGAACGTGAAGACTTGTTCGGTCCGCGGAATCACTTATCCGAACGTGAGTTACTTATCGCAGAAGGTGATGAGTGAGGTATCCGTATCCCAGAGGCGTAGGAGTCCCTCGGCTCGGTCAGCCTTGACTGCTTACGTGTACTCCATCGTTTTCAGGATCCACTTTTCGAAGTAGTCAAAAAGCACGAAAGACATTCTGGCCGAAAAGATCTTTCTTCGAGGAAAATTTCGACGTAGAGGGGGTTCCCCCCCTTTTAGCCCCCGAGGGAGGGTCGGGCTTTGCCGAGGCGAGGTCGACCCTTCCTTGATGACTAAACTTTGTGTGGGTGCGAGGTATATGAACAACTTGAAAATATCTTAAGGGTAGAAGCGACGTAGCTGTTGGATGTTCCAAGCGTTGCCGTAGACCTCGCCTTGACTGTTGGCCAGCTTGTACGTTCCGGGCTTCAGAACCTTGGCGATGACGAACGGTCCCTCCCAGGGGGGCGTGAGCTTGTGCCTCCCTCGGGCGTCCTGTCGCAGCCGAAGCACCAGGTCGCCCACCTGGAGGTCTCGGGACCGGACCCCTTGGGCGTGGTAGCGTCGCAGGGACTGCTGGTACCGCGCCGAGTGTAGTAAGGCCTTGTCCCGAGCCTCCTCCAGCTGGTCCAGCAAGTCTTCTCGGCTAGCTTGGTTGCTTTGATCGCTGTAGGCCCTCGTCCTCGGGGAGCCGTATTCCAGGTCTGTGGGCAAGACGGCCTCGGCCCCGTAGACTAGGAAGAACGGCGTGAAGCCCGTGGCTCGACTCGGCGTTGTCCTCAGGCTCCAGACCACCGAGGGGAGTTCCTTCATCCATCGCTTGCCGAACTTGTTGAGGTCGTTGTAGATCCGAGGCTTGAGCCCTTGTAGAATCATGCCGTTGGCACGCTCTACTTGCCCATTTGACATGGGATGAGCCACGGCGGCCCAGTCCACCCGGATGTGGTGATCCTCGCAGAAGTCCAAGAACTTTCTGCCGGTGAACTGCGTGCCGTTGTCGGTGATGATGGAGTTCGGGACCCCGAAGCGATGGATGATGTTGGTGAAGAACGCCACCGCCTGCTCGGACATGATGTTGTTCAGAGGTCGGACCTCGATCCACTTGGAGAATTTGTCGATGGCGACCAGCAGGTGCGTGTAGCCCCCGGGTGCCTTCTGCAAGGGGCCGACGAGATCCAGACCCCACACGGCGAAAGGCCAGGTGATGGGTATCGTCTGCAGAGCCTGAGCGGGCAGGTGGGTCTGCCTCGCGTAGAATTGACACCCTTCGCAGGTGCGGACAATTCTAGTGGCGTCGGCCACAGCCGTCGGCCAGTAGAAGCCTTGTCGGAAAGCATTCCCGACAAGGGCTCGAGGTGCTGCGTGATGGCCGCAAGACCCCGAGTGTATCTCTCGCAGGAGTTCCTGACCTTCGGCGACGGAGATGCATCGCTGGAGGATGCCAGAGGGGCTGCGGTGGTAGAGCTCCTTCTCATCGCCCAGCAAGACGAACGACTTGGCGCGCCGCGCCACCCGCCGAGCCTCGGCTCGGTCTAGGGGTAGCTCTCCTTGGTGGAGATATTGCAGGTACGGGGTCTGCCAGTTTCGATCAGGCGTGACCCCGCTTCGCTCCTCCTCGACGCGCAGTGCCTCACCCTCGGGGGCCGAGGGTACCTCGGGCTGAACCGAGGGCGCCTCGGGCCGAGCTGAGGGTGCCTCGGGCTGTGCCGAGGATACCTCGAGCTGGGCCGAGGGTACCTCAGACTGGGTCGAGGGCGCCTCAGGCTCGGGCGTGTCGTCGATCTTGACGGAGGGTTGATGCAGATCCCGGGAGAAGACGTCCGGGGGAACCGTTGTTCGCCCCGAGGCTATTTTAGCCAGCTCGTCCGCAGTCTCGTGGTAGCGCCGAGCGATGTGGTTGAGCTCGAGCCCGTAGAACTTGTCTTCCAAGTGCCGAACCTCATCGCAGTAGGCCTCCATCTTCGGGTCGCGGCAGTGGGAGTTCTTCATGACTTGGTCGATGACGAGCTGCGAGTCACCGCGGGCGTCGAGGCGCCGGACCCCTAGCTCGATGGCGATCCGCAACCCGTTGACCAGAGCCTCATACTCAGCCACATTGTTGGACGCCGGGAAATGGAGGCGTAGCACATAGCGTATGTGTTTCCCGAGGGGCGAGATGAAGAGTAGGCCTGCGCCGGCTCCCGTCTTCATCAACGACCCGTCGAAAAACATGGTCCAGAGCTCCAATTGGATCGGAGCCGTCGGTAGCTGGGTGTCGACCCATTCGGCCACGAAGCCCGCCAAGACCTGGGACTTGATGGCCTTCCGAGGGGCGAACGAGATTGTCTCGCCCATGATTTCCACCGCCCACTTTGCAATCCTACCCGAGGCCTCTCGGCACTGGATGATCTCCCCCAGGGGGAAGGATGACACCACAGTTACCGGATGAGACTCGAAGTAGTGTCGCAACTTCCGCCGTGTCAGGATCACCGCATACAGCAGCTTCTGAACTTGTGGGTAGCGGATCTTGGTTTCGGACAGTACCTCGCTGACGAAGTAAACTGGCCTCTGAACGGGCAATGCATGCCCCTCTTCTTGCCTCTCGACCACAATCGCGGCGCTAACCACCTGAGTGGTTGCGGCGACGTAGACCAAGAGGGCTTCTCCGGCAGCTGGAGGCACCAAGATAGGCGCCTTTGTGAGGAGCGCCTTCAGGTTCCCGAGAGCTTCCTCGGCCTCAGGGGTCCAAGTGAAGCACTCGACCTTCCTCAAGAGGCGGTACAGAGGTAGACCTCTTTCGCCGAGGCGTGAGATGAAGCGGCTCAGAGCCGCGAGACATCCCATGACCCTCTGTACGCCTTTCAAGTCCTTGATGGGCCCCATGCTGGTGATGGCTGCGATCTTCTCCGGGTTGGCTTCGATGCCCCGCTCGGAGACGATGAACCCCAAGACCATGCCTCGGGGCACCCCGAAGATACACTTCTCGGGATTGAGCTTGACACCTTTCGCCTTGAGACATCGGAATGTCACTTCAAGGTCGGAAAGGAGGTCGGAAGCTTTCCTCGTCTTGACTATGATGTCATCGACGTAGGCCTCGACCATGCGGCCAATGTGTTCGCCGAACACATGGTTCATGCACCGCTGGTACGTCGCGCCCGCATTCCTCAAGCCGAACGGCATGGTGACATAGCAGTACATGCCGAAGGGTGTGATGAAAGAAGTCGCGAGCTGGTCGGACTCTTTCATCCTGATTTGATGATACCCTGAGTAGGCATCGAGGAAAGACAGGGTTTCACACCCAGCAGTGGAATCCACGATTTGATCGATGCGAGGCAAAGGGTAGGGAACCTTCGGACATGCTTTGTTGAGACCAGTGTAGTCTACACACATCCGCCATTTCCCCCCTTTCTTTCTCACAAGCACATGGTTGGCAAGCCATTCGGGATGGAATACCTCTTTGATGAACCCTGCCGCCATTAGCTTGTGGATCTCCTCGCCTATGGCTCTGCGCTTCTCCTCGTCGAATCGGCGCAGAGGCTGCTTGACGGGTCGGGCTCCGGCTCGAATGTCCAGCGAGTGCTCGGCGACATCCCTCGGTATGCCGGGCATGTCTGAGGTACTCCACGCGAAGACGTCGGCGTTCGCGCGGAGAAAGTCGACGAGCACTGCTTCCTATTTGGGATCGAGCCCGGAGCCGATCCGGATCTGCTTGGAGGCGTCGCCGCTGGGGTCGAGGGGGACGGCCTTAACCGTCTCCACTGGCTCGAAGTTGCCGACATGACGCTTCACGTCTGGCACCTCCTTAGAGAGGCTCTCCAGGTCGGCGACGAGGGCCTCGGCGTACTCCACGCACTCCACGTCGCATTCGAACGCGTGTTTGTATGTGGGGCCGACGGTGATGACCCCGTTGGGGCCCGACATCTTGAGCTTCAGGTAGGTGTAGTTGGGGACGGCCATGAACTTCGCGTAGCATGGTCTTCCCAGTACCGCGTGGTAGGTTCCTCGGAACCCGACCACCTTGAACGTCAGTGTCTCCCTTCGGAAGTTGGAGGGTGTTCCGAAGCAGACGGGAAGGTCGAGTTGTCCGAGGGGCTGGACGCGCTTCCCGGGAATGATCCCATGGAAGGGCGCAGCGCCTGCTCGGACGAAGGGCAGATCGACACGCAGGAGCCCGAGGGTCTCGGCGTAGATGATGTTGAGGCTGCTGCCTCCGTCCATGAGGACCTTGGTGAGCCTGACGTCGCCGATGACGGGGTCGACGACGAGCGGGTATTTCCCCGGGCTCGGCACGTGGTCGGGGTGGTCGGCTTGGTCGAAGGTGATGGGCTTGTCGGACCAGTCTAGGTAGACTGGCGCCGCCACCTTCACCGAGCAGACCTCCCGACGCTCTTGCTTGCGGTGCCGAGCCAAGGCGTTCGCCGCTTGCCCACCGTAGATCATGAAGCAGTCGCGGACCTCGGGGAACTCTCCTGCATGGCGATCTTCCTTCTTGTCGTCGTCGCGGGCCCTGCCACCCTCCGCGGGTGGCCCGACCCTGTGGAAGTGGCACCGAAGCATGACGCACTCCTCAAGGGTGTGCTTGACGGGCCCCTAGTGATAGGGGCACGGCTCCTTGAGCATCTTGTCGAAGAGGTTGGCGCCTCCGGGGGGCTTCCGAGGGTTCTTGTACTCGGCGGCGGCGACAAGGTCCACGTCGGCGGCGTCGTGTTTCGCTTGCGACTTCTTATTGCCCTTCTTCTTGGCGCCGCGCTGAGTTGACGCCTCGGGGGCATCTTCCGATGGGTGGCCCTGGGGCTGCTTGTCCTTTCGGAAGATAGCCTCGACCGCCTCCTGGCCGGAGGCGAACTTGGTAGCGATGTCCATCAGCTCGCTCGCCCTGGTGGGGGTCTTGCGACCCAGCTTGCTCACCAGGTCGCGGCAGGTGGTGCCGGCGAGGAACGCGCCGATGACATCCGAGTCGGTGATGTTGGGCAGCTCGGTGCGCTGCTTCGAGAATCACCGGATGTAGTCCCGGAGAGACTCTCCCGGCTGCTGCCGGCAGCTTCGGAGGTCCCAGGAATTCCCGGGGCGCACGTACGTGCCCTGGAAATTGCCGGCGAAAGCTTGGACTAGGTCGTCCCAGTTGGAGATCTGCCCCAGAAGCAGGTGCTCCAACCAGGCGCGAGCGGTGTCGGAGAGGAACAGGGGGAGGTTGCGGATGATGAGGTTGTCATCGTCCGTTCCACCCAGTTGGCAGGCCAGACGGTAGTCCGCGAGCCACAGTTCCGGTCTCGTTTCCCCCGAGTACTTTGTGATAGTGGTCGGGGGTCGGAACCGGGTCTAGAACGGCGCCCGTCGGATGGCCCGGCTGAAGGCCTGCGGACCGGGTGGTTCGGGCGAGGGACTCCGATCCTCCCCGTTGTCGTAGCGTCCCCCACGCCTGGGGTGGTAGCCTCGGCGCACCCTCTCGTCGAGGTGGGCACGACGGTCGCGGTGATGGTGCTCGTTGCCGAGGCGACCCGGGGCCGCAGGCGCGGTGTTGCGCGTGCGCCCGGTGTAGACCGAGGCCTCCCGCATGAATCGGGAAGTCGCGGCATGAGGTTCCGAGGGGTACCCCTGCCTTCGGGAGGCAGAGCTCTCGACCCGTCGGACCGCGGCGCCTTCCAGGAGATTCTTGAGCTCCCCCTGGATTCGCCGCCCCTCGGTGGTTGATGGCTCCGGCATCGCGCGGAGAAGCATCGCTGCTGCAGCCAGGTTCTGGCCGACCCCACTAGACGCGGGTGGTGGCCTGACTCTGACGTCGTCGGCGACGCGGTGCTGGAAGCCCTGGGGTAGATGACGTATTTCTCCGGCCGGAGGCTGGCCCGCCCATGCCTGCCCGTCGTCCCGGCGGATCGGCTCAAGCGCTCCTGCTCCCTCGTCGAGCCTGGCCTGCACCCCGCGGATTTGCTCGAGTTGTGGGTCATGGCCCCCCGCCTGAACGGGGACCACAGCTAGCTCCTGTGGGATGTCAACGCGAGGCACCGGCCTAGGGAGATCACCGTCCTCCGGCATGCCAAGATGGTTGCCTTCGGTGGGACCCCCTAGATCGACGTGGAAACATTCGCGGCTTAGGCCGCAGTCCTCGTCGCCAAGGCTACGGCTACCGTCGGAACAGTCGGAAAGGCAGTAGTCGCATGCGGTCATGAAGTCCCGCATGGCACTGGGGTTGCCAAGTCCAGAGAAATCCCAACAGAAGCTGGGCTCGTCGTCTTCCTCGGACCCAGAGGGCCCGTAGGTCGAGACGTCCGTCAACCGGTCCCAAGGTGACCGCATACGAAACCCCAGAGGGTTTGGGTTTGCCTCTACGAGAGCACCCGCCAAAGCGGAGTCGCTAGGCGGGTTGAGGCTGAATCCAAATGACGTGGGATGGGAATCGGTCGGTACCTCTTGGTCGACGAGCGGCGGTAAAGTCACGTCGGGGACTGACCGCACCGTCGTCTCAGGTACGAGGGTGACGTGCAGCAAGCTTTTCGCGAGCGTGCTGGCGTCGTCCGCTTGCTCGGGATTGGCGTGTCGCGGGGAGACGGCGCTCGTCTTCGTCTCAAGCGCGAAGTCGATACCCGGTGCGCCCCCCGTTGGGGTGCCGGCGCTGTCGACTCGCTCGACAGCCGACGGGGCGCTGCCTCCTGCTTGGCCTTGGTTGCCCTGCCTTCCCCTCCGTCAGCGGGGAAGAGGGCGCGATGAGCTCGAAGGTTGTTCTTCCACCACGCAGGGAAGACGTCGTCGATTCCGCCGCCGGCGGGCGGGCTGTCGGCCGCCATTGTCGCTGTCGCGCGGCGGTGGAAGGAGTATCATGTCGTAGCTGCCGTCGAGGGACATGAACTCAAGACTCCCGAAACGGAGCGCCGTCCCGGGTTGGAAAGGTTGCTGGAGACTGCCCATCTAGAGCTTGACGGGAAGCTGCTCGTCAACACGCAGCAGGCCCCTACCTGGCGCGCCAACTGTCGGCGTTTCGAGACCGGGGGTCCCTGAGCCGACGAGTGAATGTCGCCGCGTGCCCCAGCCCAGATGGGTCGAGCGCGAGGGCGAGCACGAAGGGGGGAGAGCGAGGCGGCCGGAGACCGGCGTGAGAGAGGTGGGAATCCCGCGGCCTTCGTGTTCGTCTCGCGCCCAGGTCGGGTGCGCTTGCAGTAGGGGGTTACAAGCGTCCACGCGGGAGAGGGAGCGAGCGCCTGTCTCGTCCTCGTCCCCGCGCGGCCAACCCTCTCTAAGAGGGCCCTGGTCCTTCCTTTTATAGGCGTAAGGAGAGGATCCATGTGTACAATGGGGGGTATAGCAGAGTGCTACTTGTCTAGCGGAGGAGAGCTAGCGCCCTAAGTACATGCCGTCGTGGCAGCCGGAGAGATTTTGGCACCCAGTTGGTGTGATGTCGTGGCTGTCGGAGGAGTGCTGGAGCCTGGCGGAGGGACATCTGTCGGAGCGGCTGAGTCCTTGCTGACGTCCTCCTGCTTCCGTAAGGGGGCTGAGAGCCGCCGTCGTCACAGAGTATGCGGGGCGCCATCATTGCCTATCTAGCGGAGCGAGCCAGATGGGACGCCGGTCTTGTTCCCTGCGGCCCGAGTCAGCTCGGGGTAGGGTGATGATGGCGCCTCCTGTTGACGTGGCTGGTCTGCGCCCTAGGTTGGGCGACGTGGAAGCTCCTCCGAAGCCGAGGTCGAGTCTGTCTTCCGTGGCCGAGGTCGAGTCCGAGCCCCTGGTTCAGGCGAGGCGGAGACCGTCGGCTGAGGCCAGGGCGGAGTCCGAGCCCTGGGGTCGGGCGAAGCGGAGTTCGTCGTCTTCTGGGGCTGAGCCCGAGTCCGAGCCCTGGGTCGGGCAGAGCGGAGTTCGCCGTCTTCCGGGACTTAGCCCGAGTCCGAGCCCTGGGTTGGGCGGAGCGGAGTTCACCGTCTTCCGGGACTTTGCCCGAGTCCGAGCCCTGGGTCGGGCGGAGCGGAGTTCGCCGTCTTCCGGGACTTAGCCCGAGTCCGAGCCCTGGGTCGGGCGGAGCGGAGTTCGCCGTCTTCCGGGACTTAGCCCGAGTCCGAGCCCTGGGTCGGGCGGAGCGGAGTTCGCCGTCTTCCGGGACTTAGCCCGAGTCCGAGCCCTGGGTCGGGCGAGCGGAGTTCGCCGTCTTCCGGGACTTAGCCCGAGTCCGAGCCCTGGGTCGGGCGGAGCGGAGTTCGTCGTCTTCCAGGACTTAGCCCGAGTCCGAGCCCTGGGTCGGGCGGAGCGGAGTTTCCTATGGTGCCTTCGGCCGGGCCTGACTGCCTGTCAGTCTCACTCTGTCAAGTGGCACCGCAGTCGGAGTGGCGCAGGCGGCGCTGTCCTTCTGTCAGGCCGGTCAGTGGAGCGGCGAAGTGACGGCGGTCACTTCGGCTCTGCCGGCTGGGGGGCGCGCGTCAGGATAAAGGTGTCAGGCCACCTTTGCATTAAATGCTCCTGCGATTTGGTCGGTCGGTGCGGCGATTTGGTCAGGGTTGCTTCTTGGCGAAGACAGGGCCTCAGGCGAGCCGGAAATATATTCGCCGCTGGAGGGGGGCCTCGGGCGAGACGGAAATCCTCCGGGGTCGGCTGCCCTTGTCCGAGGCTAGGCTCGGGCGAGGCGTGATCGAGTCCCTCGAATGGGCTGATCCCTGACTTAATCGCACCCATCAGGCCTTTGCAGCTTTATGCTGATGGGGGTTACCAGCTGAGAATTAGGAGCCTTGAGGATACCCCTAATTATGGTCCCCGACAGCTGCCATTCTGTGTTCTGCCATTCCCATTCCCCCTCCCCGCAAAGCCCATTCTCATTCCCGGTGTTCTGCGAGTGTTCTGCCATTCCCATTCCCCCCTCCCCACAAAGCTCATTCCCATTCCCGACTGTCACTGTCTTTCTCACTCCCCCCTCCCCACAAATCTCATTCCCATTTCCACGTGCATCCCACGCCTAGCTAAAATTAAATTAAAAAACACAAATGTGGCCCAATGGGATTCAAACCTATGACCTCTCAAGCAAATGTGCTCGTAGCTACCACTACACCACATATGTGTTTATGTCAATATCTGTTACAGTAAAAATATCTACTACATCTCTCCCAAAGCCTACCTGCTACTTTTGCACAATGTGTAGTAGTAGATAATTATCAACGAGATTCCTGAATTATATTTTTGGATGGAAGGAGTAGTATTTAAAGAAGAGCCTTGCATGCAATTTCTTTTTGTTTGAATAATGTTTTCAACTTAAATTCTTTTTTATACGTGTTACATTTATTCTCCGTAATATTTTTTCCATGGATTTGACTTATGAGTCATTTTCATAAACCAATGCTAAAGATGAATCCATGTTTCTTACTTGGAAACCTCGAACAAACACCACTGGCAGGAGGCGCTCGCGTTGGCATCGCTCATCGACGACGAGAAGAAGCTTGGCGACTGCTAGTTCAACCTCTGGAAGCAGTACTACGTGGCCACATGCGTCGCTGTGTTCGGCAAGCTCCGCCGCAGCCGCCGCTTGGACGCAGTCCAGAGCGGCTGCATCGCGTTGTCCATCTCAAACAGGGGGACCTCATGGTCGTCACCAATGCCGGCGAATCTTGGGTTGTTCTAGGCACCGCATCAGACAACAGTGCCGTCACACCGTCCAGCTCATCATCACCTGAAGCTCAACCTGCCACGTAAGTCACTACTGACCGGCCATGAATTCTTGTGCGCTGGGACGACGACCGTTGCTGACATTGTGTGAGTGTCCTCAAACAAGATGTATGTAGAGGAGTAGCACATCCGGTGGTGCAACGGCTAGGTGTATTACCTCGCTGATGAGCCCGGGGTGCACTTCGTTTGGCAACACAACAAAGAGTCATCGGTACTCACCATGTCGTGCGCGTTCGACGACTACTATATCAAGGACTATGGCGTCATCTTGGCGCCAGAGGTGACGCAGAGGAGGACCGACAACAATGACCACTCGTCATCGTCGGGTAGCTTTTGTGCCGGCCTGCCTTTAATTCTCTTCGCAAACACATACACTTGTTTTTTGGTTTAAGCAAGCGTGTATGGTGGTGCCTACCTGATGACTGATAATGTACGAGGGAACTTCTACTGGCAGGTGTGGCACGTGCTCTTCAATGATGAGACCATACAAATCATGGCATATATCGAAGTCTGCATGATACTGATGGTTGTAATGTAGTAGTGAAACAGCTAAATTAAAATAACAAAATTTATGTATGGCTAAGATTACAAATGGATTATGAAACATTTTCTTATAACAATATAAGACATATTTTATATTTAAGTTATTATGTTATTATATGTCTCCGTTGCAACACACGGGTACGCACCTAATAAAAAGATAATACTACAATTACTCGGGCGCAAATGTGTTTGTTTAAAAATAAAGGAAAACAACACCATCCCACCCAAGGCCAGCGCATGGGCAGAAAGGAAGGAGAAGGAAAAAAAACCCGCCCTCCCCTCCCGCACCGCACCCCAGCAAGGCAGGCAGGCAGGCCAGCCAGAATCACACGACACACGCATACAGTTTTAGTTTGTTCAACTACACACGCAAATCGGAATCGAAACCCTATCTCGGATCCGATGGCTCGTTCGCCGCCGCCTTCTTCGTCGGCCGGCGGCGCGCAGTACGCGCAGCAGTTCCTCAACACGGCGCTCTCCCAGCGGGGCCCGTCCGCGCTGCCGTACGCCGAGGACGTCAAGTGGCTCATCCGCAACCACCTGGTAGCGCTGGCCGAGGCCTTCCCCTCCCTCCATCCCAAGGCCGCCCTCTTCACCCACAACGACGGCCGCGCCGCTCACCTCCTCCAGGCCGACGGCACCATCCCCATCCACCACGCCGGTGCCTCCTACAACCTCCCCGCCGTCATCTGGCTGCCCGAGCCCTACCCGCGCTCCCCGCCGCTCGTCTTCCTCTCCCCGACCCGAGACATGGTCATCAAGCCCCACCACCGCCTCGTCGACAGCTCCGGCCTCGTCGCCAACGCGCCCTACCTCCGCTCCTGGGTCTTCCCCTCCTCCAACCTCGTCGACCTCGTCCGATCCCTCTCGCACCTATTCGGCCTCGACCCGCCCCTCTTCACCAGGAACCCTCCTGCCGCCGCACAGGCTCCGCCACCGAATCCCTCGCCGACCCAGCCCCCACCACGGCTCGCCGCCTCCCCTTCCCCCTCCTACAGCAGGCTTGGGGGTGCCGCCGGCTTCCCGGCGTCGCCCCAGCTCGCCCCCCGCCCGCCCCCCACGGAGGACCCCGCCGAGGTCTTCAAGCGCAACGCCGTCGCCAAGCTCGTCGACATGGCCTACGCCGACGCCGCCGCACTGCGCACCGCACGGGAGGCTGAGGTCGACGCCCTCTTCGCCGTCCAGGCCGAGCTGCGGCACAGGGGAGGCATCGTCGCTCAAGGTGTGCGCAACATGGGGGAGGAGATGGAAGCGCTCGAGCGGCGCCTGCAGGACGTCATGATGGCCACCGATGTTGTGGAGGACTGGGTCAGGCAGAACAACAGGAGAGGCAGCAACCAAGCCACCGAGGACGACGAAGCCATCGAGCCGGCGGATGTGCTGTCCAGGCAGATGATCCAGTGCACAGCGGCAGATTTGGCGCTCGAGGACACCATCTACGCGCTCGACAAGGCAATCCAGGAAGGATCCGTGCCCTTTGACGGCTACCTCAGGAGCGTGCGTGCACTGTCCCGTGAGCAGTTTTTCCACCGCGCCCTATCTGCCAAGGTGCATAGCGCGCAGCAGCAGGCTAAGGTTGCTAGCATGGCAGCACGGGCGCCACCGCAGTACGCATCATAGGGATCATGGTCAGTATGCTTGCTTGGTTTGCTATTTCCTCCGATTTTGTCTGTCTTACCTGTCTGTGTAAAGTTTCTACCCCATGCTTGTTTACTGCTTATACCAGGGAAGGGGAAGATGATTCAATGCTGCCTGTCACATTTACTTAGTAAGACTGGATGGATATGAAAGGACTTGTCTCTATAATAGCTTGAGTTTGAATGTATGCATATATGGCTTTTGAGCTTGCAGTTCACATTGCATGCTTCATTTCTGTCTATTACAATAACTTGACAATTCCATCTTCACAGAAACATTTGGATGTCTTGTTCTTCTTTGGAGACAAACCCACTTCTATCTGTTTATGATATGAAATTTCATGGGCCTGCTTGTTCCCCATGCGCTAACTCTGCAGCGCAGTGCAACCATGATGTAATTCAACCGTCAGCTGATTAACATAGTACATGGATTCATGTTCACCTTTGGAAGGTTAGGTTTCCATTCTTTCATTTTCAGGGGCAACTATGTGAATGCTGGGAACTTTCAAGTTGATCAGTTCCGAGTCCTGGATTATTTTCAGAAGTGTTCTATCTTAAAATGGAATATGATTACATACTATCTCTGTTGGAATTGAAGGCTGATTGCTTTAGTTTAGCCCTTTTTCTCCTCATTTGTCTTGGCCCCGAGCTAGATCCCCAGGGAAGGATATGATGCTAGCATGTCACCATTGTCTTGTAAGTAGATTATAAACAATGCAATAACCTGTATGGTATTTTGTGCTGAAGAATTGTAACATCAACTTGGGGGCGTCGTCAGAAACATTGCCTTATGGCTGGAGCCATGCAGAAATATAAGGGAGCGGACCAGATGTGTTGGAGTATTTTAGGACAGAAGAAGGCTGGTGATGTGTCCAAACCATTCTGGATTTGACCATGTCTTTAGAAATTTATGGCGTGTTTGATTTGAAGAATGAGTTAGTCCATCATCTTCTCATTCATCACTTTCTTGTTTGGTTTGTGGAATGAGATGAGTTTATCATTTCATTCCTCGTAGGCTAATAATTAGTAATAATATGAGAAATGAGTTCGTTCCATCAAATTCTAGAATAGATTGCTTCTTTAAACCAAACACCCCCTTAGTTCTGAGTTTGAGCAGTTATTATCCATGTGGTAGTGCTGTAAGTTGGAACCATGCAATGCAACTCCTGTTTGGGTTCATTTGGATTGGTTTGCCTGGGTATTATCATCACCAGCCAAAACTTGCTAGCGCTTGCCTTCCTCGTCTCACTGCAAGTAGTTTTAACAGTGGACGCGTTTGGAGCCCTCCCCAGCTGCCACGCGAGCCAACCAAATCCACCCTAATCCTAATGAACGTCAAAAAATAGCCAGGAAAAAAATAACATCAAATTTCCAGTGACAAGAAACCAATAGTTGGGTCTTGGGCATCTACCAGATGAACAGACCGTAAAGAAAATCACACCACAAAGCTCTTTTCAAGGTGTCACTTCAAACGGGTTTCATCAAATAAATCTGCCCTACAGAGCATGGATTCATTTTAACTGGATCTGCAAGCTCCTCTGGACCTGAGTTCACTTACTAGCTGTGCACTAACTATAATCAGTGCAAAAAATTGTAAATCAGATTAAAACTACTAACCTATTCTCAGTGAACAAAAACCAGAGAAAAGGGAACTGATGATTATCTCGCAATGTTGATATACTTACTACTCCCCACTAGAGAAAACGCTGTCTTCTGACTGAGATGCCACCTTAGACGTCCTACCAAGATATATCTCTAGTTTTGCCGAAGACTATTCTACTCCAAATCACGGGTTAGTCTCGAGTAGACATGATCACCGACTACTTGATCTGGCTTGATCCAATCTGTAAAAAAAAACCTGACCCAACCCAACCTAGCTAGTATGTCTGGTCGGCGCAAGACCCACAACAATTCACATGTTGGTGTAAGAAAAATGGACCTCGATCCATTTTACTACTGGTATTGGTGATTGATGACCAACACAATTATTTGGACTGATAACTTTACTAAGTGATTATTTATAGAGTTCAAAGGATGTGATTCAAAAGATCAACGCATCAAGAGAACGACTTGTAAGGACAAATTGAACATGGGACAAGGTTGTATAAAAGTCTAAGGTACAAGGTACGACAAGCCCAAGTAAAGAAACAACTTAAAACGACGCATAATACACCGGTGGTGCACTGGATGACACACCAGATACGACTTGTAGAGAAGGCTGACTTTGGGAGAAATTGGGCACTGAACACTCCACCGGATACGACACTCAGAGAGGGTGTTAAAAAGATCAAAGTCAGTAATATGGCAACAAACATGTTCGGTGCAGTACTGGTCAGAACACCAGACATAACACTCAAAGAGCATGTCAAAATGCACAAGTTAAGTGAAGGCGCACCGGATATACAATGCACAACGGTCGACAATGGGAACACTCCAACAACTAGCTGATGTGGTATGTCCGATGGGGCCGATGAGTTTTGACAACTGACAAAGGCTAACAACTTTTTCAATGGTAACCTCTAAGACGACACTAGATCTATTCGGTGCACTACTGGACATGTCCGGTGAGTATGTAGAAGCCGAAGTAGGGTTCGAACGACTATTTTGAAGCGGGCAACCTATGTATATGCATCCAACCGGGCACAACTCCATCAACGGGCTAAGAAACATCACATACAAGTTATAGGATCATCTCAAAGCATCCAAGCCATCCAAATGTTCCAAAAATACTTGTCTGCTTAGTATATGAAACAAACATGGATGTCAAAGAGGGGGTGAATTAGAACTTCTCTCGCACTAATTTAGAACTCTAATTTTACCTCTTAAACAAAACCTATGCAGATAACTAAGCAAGCTAGTGTGGCTAAGGTTTTGTTTAAGTGTTGCTATCTCTATCGCAAAATGAAGTTATGCAATCTAAGTTCTAGTTCTACCAACTAGTCGATAATCTAAGCTAGGAATGGTAAAGCACACAACTAAAGGAAGCAATATAAATATGGAAGGTTAAATGAGATAGATGAAAGTCGCCTAGAGGGGGGGGGTGAATAGGGCGAATCTGAAATTTATAAACTTAAGAACAACTACAAGCCGGGTTAGCGTTAGAAATATGAACAAGTCCGAGAGAGAGGGTGAAAAACAAATCGCAAGCAAATAAAGAGTGAGACACAAGGATTTGTGTTACCGAGGTTCGATTCTTGCAAACCTACTCCCCGTTGAGGTGGTCACAAAGACCGGGTCTCTTTCAACCCTTTCCCTCTCTCAAACGGTCACTTAGACCGAGTGAGCTTCTCTTCTCAATCAAACGGGACACAAAGTCCCCGCAAGGACCACCACACAATTGGTGTCTCTTGCCTCGGTTACAATTGAGTTGATCACAAGAAAGAATGAGAAAAAGAAGCAATCCAAGCGCAAGAGCTCAAATGAACACAAGTCACTCTCTCACTAGTCACTATTTGATTTGAAATGATCTATGGACTTGGGAGAGGATTTGATCTCTTTGGTGTGTCTTGTATTGAATGCTATAGCTCTTATAAGGTGTGGGAAGTTGGAAAACTTGGATGCAATGAATGGTGGGTGGTTGGGGGTATTTATAGCCCCAACCACCAAACTAGCCGTTTGGTGAAGGCTGCTGTCGCATGGCACACCGGACAGTCCGCTGCGCCACCGGACACTGTCCGCTGCGCCTGCCACGTCACCAAACCGTTGGATTCCGACCGTTGGAGCTTCTGTCTTCTGGGCCACCGGACAGTCCGGTGGTGCACCGGACATGCACTGTTGAGTGTCCGGTGCGCCATCTGGCTCTGCTCTGACTCTGGCGCACACTGTAGCGCATTTAATGTCTTCTGCAGACGACCGTTGGCGCGAAGTAGTCGTTGCTCCGCTGGCACATCGGACAGTCCGGTGCGCCACCGAACACCGTCCGATGCTACACCGGACAGTCCGGTGAATTATAGCGGAGCGGCCTCCAGAATTCCCGAAGGTGAGCAATTCGGAGTTGGAGTCCCTGGTGCACCGGACACTGTCCGGTGGCACACCGGACAGTCCGGTGCGCCAGACCAGGGCACACTTCGGCTGACTTTTGCTCTCTATTTTTGAATCCTTTTCTGGTCCTTTTATTGATTTGTTGTGAACCTTTGGCACCTGTAGAACTCATAATCTAGAGCAAACTAGTTAGTCCAATTATTTGTGTTGGCAATTCAACCACCAAAATCAATTTAGGAAAAGGTGTAAGCCCATTTCCCTTTCAATCTTCCCCTTTTTGGTGATTGATGCCAACACAAACCAAAGCAAATATAGAAGTGCATAATTGAACTAGTTTGCATAATGTAAGTGCAAAGGTTACTTAGAATTGAACCAATATAAATTCTCATAAGATATGCATGGATTGTTTCTTTATTTTTAACATTTTGGACCACGCTTGCACCACATGTTTTGTTTTTGCAAATTCTTTTGTAAATTCTTTTTGAAAGGGAATTAGGCTTACACCTAGTTCCTAAATAATTTTGGTGGTTGAATTGCCCAACACAAATAATTGGACTAACTAGTTTGCTCTAGTGTATAAGTTATACAGGTGCCAAAGGTTCACACTTAGCCAATAAAAGAGTGCCCTGGTGTGCAAAGGAGCAAAGGGATAACCGAAGTGTGCCCTGGTCTGGCGCACCGGACTGACCGGTGTGCCACCGGACAGTGTCCGGTGCACCAGGGGACTTTACGCTGAACTCTTCACCTTCGGGAAAATCCAGAGGCGCTCCGCTATAATTCATCGGACTGTCCGGTGTACACCGGACAGTGTCCGGTGCCCCAAAGAAGAGCGGCTCTGGAACTCGCCAGCTTCGGGAATTTGCTCCGCTATAATTCACCGGACATGTCCGGTGTACACCGGACTGTCCGGTGAGCCAGCGGAGCAACGGCTACTTCGTGCCAACGGTCAGCTGCAGGCGCATTTAATGCGCGCTAGAAGCGCGCAGAAGTCAGGCACGCACGAGACGGTGTACCGGACAATCTACAGTACTTGTCCGGTGTACACCGGACAGCCAGGGGGGCCCAGAAGTCAGAAGCTCCAACGGTCGAATCCCAACGGCCTGGTGACGTGGCTGGCGCACCGGACATGTCCGGTGTGCACCGGACTGTCCGGTGCACCATACGACAGTCAGCCACCACCAAACGGCTAGTTTGGTGGTTGGGGCTATAAATACCCCCAACCACCCCACATTCAAGTCATCCAAGTTTTCCCACTTCAACTACTTACAAGAGCTCTAGCACTCAATTCTAGACACACCCAAGTGATCAAATCCTCTCCAAACTACACACAACGCCCTAGTGATTAGTGAGAGAGATTTGCTTGTGTTCTTTCGAGCTCTTGCGCTTGGATTGCTTTCTTCTTTCTTTGATTCTTTCTTGCGATCAAACTCACTTGTAATTGAGGCAAGAGACACCGATCTTGTGGTGGTCCTTGTGGGAACTTTGTGTTCCAAGCATTTGAGAAGAGAAAGCTCACTCGGTCCGAGGGACCGTTTGAGAGAGGGAAAGGGTTGAAAGAGACCCGGTCTTTGTGACCACCTCAACGGGGAGTAGGTTTGCGAGAACCGAACCTCGGTAAAACAAATCCACGTGCCTCACTCCTTATTCGCTTACGATTTGTTTTGCACCCTCTCTCGTGGACTCGATTATAATTCTAACGCTAACCCAGCTTGTAGTTGTGATTATTTTTGAGAATTTCAGTTTCGCCCTATTCACCCCCCTCTAGGCGACTTTCAATTGGTATCAGAGCCCGGTACTTCATTAGAGCCTAACCGCTCGAAGTGATGTCGGGAGATCACGCCAAGAAGGAAATGGAGACCAGCGAAAAGCCCACTACAAGCAACGAGAAAGCTCTATCGGGAGAGTCCCGCAACAAGGAGAAGGAGAAGAAGAAGGAAAAGAAGACTTCTTCCCACAAGTCGCATCGGAGTGGCGACAAGATAAAGAAGATGAGGAAGGTGGTCTACTACGAGACCGACACCTCATCGCCATCTACCTTCGGCTCCGACGCGCCCTCCATAACTTCTAAGCGCCATGAGCGTAAGAAGTTTAGTAAGATCCCCTTACATTATCCTCGTACTTCTAGACATACTCCATTACTTTCCGTTCCATTAGGCAAACCGCCAACCTTTGACGGTGAAGATTATGCTAGGTGGAGTGATTTAATGAAATTTCATCTAACCTCACTCCACAAAAGTATATGGAATGTTGTTGAGTTTGGAGCACAGGTACCATCCGTAGGGGATGAGGATTATGATGAGGATGAGGTGGCCCAAATCGAGCACTTCAACTCCCAAGCCACAACAATACTCCTCGCCTCTCTAAGTAGGGAGGAGTACAACAAGGTGCAAGGACTAAAAAGCGCCAAGGAAGTTTGGGACGTGCTCAAGACGGCACACGAAGGTGATGAACTCACCAAGATCACCAAGCGGGAAACGATCGAGGGGGAGCTCGGTCGCTTCCGTCTTCGCCAAGGGGAGGAGCCACAAGACATGTACAACCGGCTCAAAACCTTGGTGAACCAAGTGCGCAACCTCGGGAGCAAAAAGTGGGATGACCACCAGGTGGTTAAGGTTATTCTAAGATCTCTTATTTTCCTTAACCCTACTCAAGTACAATTAATTCGTGGCAATCCAAGATATACACTAATGACTCCCGAGGAAGTAATCGGGAATTTTGTGAGTTTTGAATTTATGATCAAGGGCTCACGGAAGATCAACGAGCTTGACGATCCCTCCACGTCTGAAGCTCAACCGGTTGTATTTAAGGCGACGGAGGAAAAGAAGGAGGAGTCTACACCGAGTAGAACACCCATCGACGCCTCCAAGCTCGACAATGAGGAAATGGCGCTCGTCATCAAGAGCTTCCGCCAAATCCTCAAACAAAGGAGGGGGAAAGATTACAAGCCCCGCTCCAAGAAGGTTTGCTACAAATGTGGTAAGCCCGGTCACTTTATAGCTAAATGTCCTATTTCTAGTGACAGTGACAGGGGTGACGACAAGAAGGGGAGAAGAAAGGAGAAGAAGAGGTACTACAAGAAGAAGGGTGGCGATGCCCATGTTTGTCGTGAGTGGGACTCCGACGAAAGCTCTAGCGACTCCTCCGACAACGAGGACGCCGCCAACATCGCCGTCACCAAGGGCCTTCTCTTCCCCAACGTCGGCCACAAGTGCCTCATGGCAAAGGACGGCAAAAAGAAGAAGGTTAAATCTAAATCCTCCACTAGATATGAGTCTTCTAGTGATGAAAATGCTAGTGATGAGGAAGATAACTTACGCACTCTTTTTGCCAACCTAAACATGCAACAAAAAGAAAAGTTAAACGAATTAATTAGTGCCATCCATGAGAAGGATGACCTCTTGGACACCCAAGAGGACTTCCTAATCAAGGAAAACAAAAAGCATGTTAAGGTTAAAAATGCTTATGCTCTAGAAGTTGAAAAATGTGAAAAATTATCTAGTGAGCTAAGCACTTGCCATGAGACTATAGACAACCTTAGAAATGAGAATTCTAATTTGTTAGCTAAGGTTGATTCTATTGCTTGTAATGTTTCAATTTCCAATCTTAGAAATGATAATGATGATTTGCTTGCTAAGATTGAAGAATTAAACTTATCTCTTGTTAGCCTTAGGAATGAAAATGAAAAATTAATTACTAAGGCTAAAGATTTTGATGTTTGCAATGTTACTATTTCCGACCTTAGAACTAAGAATGATATATTGCATGCTAAGGTTGTAGAATTAAAATCTTGCAAACCCTCTACATCTACCGTTGAGCACACTTCTATTTGTACTAGATGTAGAGATGTTGATGTTAATACTATACATGATCACATGGCTTTAATTAAACAACAAAATGATCATATAGCAAAATTAGATGCTAAAATTGCCGAGCATGAAATAGAAAATGAAAAATTTAAATTTGCTCGTAGTATGCTTTATAGTGGGAGACGCCCTGGCATTAAGGATGGCATTGGCTTCCAACAGGGAGGCAATGTCAAACTTAATGCCCCTCCTAAGAAATTGTCCAACTTTGTTAAGGGCAAGGCTCCCATGCCTCAGGATAACGAGGGTTACATTTTATACCCTGCCGGTTATCCCGAGAACAAAATTAGGAGAATTCATTCTAGGAAGTCTCACTCTGGCCCTAACCATGCTTTCATGTATAAGGGTGAGACATCTAGCTCTAGGCAACCAACCCGTGCTAAGTTGCCTAAGAAGAAAACTCCTAGTGCATCAAATGAACATAGCTTTTCATTTAAAACTTTTGATGCGTCATATGTTTTAACTAACAAATCCGGCAAAGTAGTTGCCAAATATGTTGGGGGCAAGCACAAGGGGTCAAAGACTTGTGTTTGGGTACCCAAAGTTCTTGTTTCTAATGCCAAAGGACCCAAAACCATTTGGGTACCTAAAGTCAAGAACTAAACATGTTTTGTAGGTTTATGCATCCGGGGCTCAAGCTGGGTAATCGACAGCGGGTGCACAAACCACATGACAGGGGAGAAGAAGATGTTCTCCTCCTACGAGAAAAACCAAGATCCCCAACGAGCTATCACATTCGGGGATGGAAATCAAGGTTTGGTCAAAGGATTGGGTAAAATTGCTATATCTCCTGACCACTCTATTTCCAATGTTTTTCTTGTAGATTCTTTAGATTACAATTTGCTTTCCGTTTCTCAATTATGCAAAATGGGCTACAACTGTCTATTTACTGATGTAGGTGTCACTGTCTTTAGAAGAAGTGATGATTCAATAGCATTTAAGGGAGTATTAGAGGGTCAGCTATACTTAGTGAATTTTGATAGAGCTGAACTCGACACTTGCTTAATTGCTAAGACTAACATGGGCTAGCTCTGGCATCGCCGACTAGCACATGTTGGGATGAAGAATCTTCACAAGCTTCTAAAGGGAGAGCACATTTTAGGATTAACCAATGTTCATTTTGAGAAAGACATGGTTTGTAGCGCATGCCAAGCAGGAAAGCAAGTTGGTGCCCATCATCCACACAAGAACATCATGACGACCGACAGGCCATTGGAGCTCCTACACATGGACCTATTCGGCCCAATAGCTTACATAAGCATCGGCGGGAGTAAGTACTGTCTAGTTATTGTGGATGATTATTCTCGCTTCACTTGGGTGTTCTTTTTGCAGGAAAAATCTCATACCCAAGAGACCTTAAAGGGATTCTTGAGACGGGCTCAAAATGAGTTCGCCTTAAGGATCAAGAAAATTAGAAGCGACAACGGGACGGAGTTCAAGAACTCACAAATTGAAGGCTTCCTTGAGGAGGAGGGCATCAAGCATGAGTTCTCTCCCTACACGCCACAACAAAATGGTGTAGTGGAGAAGAAGAATAGAACTCTATTGGACATGGCAAGAACCATGCTTGATGAGTACAAGACTTCGGATCGGTTTTGGGCCGAGGCGGTCAACACCGCCTGCTACGCCATCAACCGGTTATATCTACACCGAATCCTCAAGAAGACATCTTATGAACTCCTAACCGGTAAAAAGCCCAATATTTCATATTTTAGAGTCTTTGGTAGCAAATGCTTTATTCTTGTTAAAAGAGGTAGAAAATCTAAATTTGCTCCTAAGACTATAGAAGGCTTTTTACTAGGATATGATTCAAACACAAGGGCATATAGAGTCTTTAACAAGTCCTCTGGACAAGTTGAAGTTTCTTGTGACGTTGTGTTTGATGAGACTTACGGCTCTCAAGTGGAGCAAGTTGATCTTGATGAGACAGGTATTGAAGAGGCTCCGTGCATCGCGCTAAGGAACATGTCCATTGGGGATGTGTGTCCTAAGGAATTCGAAGAGCCTCCAAATGCACAAGATCAACCATCCTCCTCCACGCAAGCCTCTCCACCAACTCAAAATAAGGATGAAGCTCAAGTTGACGAAGTAGAAGATCAAGCAAATGAGCCACCTCAAGATGATGGCAATGATCAAGGGGGAGATGCAAATGATCAAGACAAGGAGGATGAAGAACAAAGCCCGCCACACCCAAGAGTCCACCAAGCAATCCAACGAGATCACCCCGTCGACACCATCCTCGGCGACATTCATAAGGGGGTAACCACTAGATCTCGTGTTGCACATTTTTGTGAGCATTACTCTTTTGTTTCCTCTATTGAGCCACACAGGGTAGAGGAAGCACTACAAGATTCGGATTGGGTGGTGGCAATGCAAGAGGAGCTCAACAACTTCACTAGGAATGAGGTATGACATTTAGTTCCACGCCCTAACCAAAATGTTGTAGGAACCAAGTGGGTTTTCCGCAACAAGCAAGATGAACATGGTGTGGTGACAAGGAACAAAGCTCGACTTGTGGCCAAGGGATACTCCCAAGTCGAAGGTTTGGATTTCGGTGAAACCTATGCACCCGTAGCTAGGCTTGAGTCAATTCGAATATTATTAGCCTATGCTACTTACCATGGCTTCAAGCTTTACCAAATGGACGTGAAGAGTGCCTTCCTCAATGGACCAATCAAGGAAGAGGTCTATGTTGAGCAACCTCCCGACTTTGAAGATAGTGAGTACCCTAACCATGTGTATAAACTCTCTAAGGCGCTTTATGGGCTTAAGCAAGCCCCACGAGCATGGTATGAATGCCTTAGGGATTTCCTTATAGAAAATGGCTTCAAAGTTGGAAAGGCCGATCCTACACTCTTCACTAAAACTCTTGAAAATGACTTGTTTGTGTGCCAAATTTATGTTGATGATATTATATTTGGGTCTACTAACGAGTCTACATGTGAAGAATTTAGTAGGATCATGACACAAAAATTCGAGATGTCTATGATGGGGGAGTTGAAGTATTTCTTAGGATTTCAAGTAAAGCAACTCCAAGAGGGCACCTTCCTAAGCCAAACGAAGTATACTCAAGATATTATAAGCAAGTTTAGAATGAAGAATGCCAAACCCATCAAGACACCCATGGGAACCAATGGGCATCTCGACCTCGATGAAGGAGGTAAATCCGTCGATCAAAAGGTATACCGGTCGATGATAGGTTCTTTACTCTATTTATGTGCATCACGACCAGATATTATGCTTTCCGTATGCATGTGTGCAAGATTCCAAGCCGACCCTAAGGAAGCTCACCTTACGGCCGTAAAACGAATCTTGAGATATTTGGCTTACACTCCTAAGTTTGGGCTTTGGTATCCTAGGGGATCCACTTTTGATTTACTTGGTTATTCTGATGCTGATTGGGCGGGTTGTAAAATTAATAGAAAGAGCACATCGGGGACTTGCTAGTTCTCGGGAAGATCCTTGGTGTCTTGGGCTTCAAAGAAGCAAAATTCTGTAGCTCTTTCTACCGCTGAAGCCGAGTACATTGCCGCAGGCCATTGTTGCGCACAACTACTTTGGATGAGGCAAACCCTTAGGGACTATGGTTACAAATTAACCAAAGTTCCTCTTCTATGTGATAATGAGAGTGCAATCCGCATGGCGGATAATCCCGTTGAGCATAGCCGCACTAAACACATAGCCATTCGGTATCATTTTCTTAGGGATCACCAACAAAAGGGAGATATCAAGATTTCATACATTAATACTAAAGAACAATTAGCCGATATCTTTACCAAGCCTCTTGATGAACAAACGTTTAACAAACTTAGGCATGAGCTAAATATTCTTGATTCTAGGAACTTCTTTTGTTGATTTGCACACATAGCTCATTCATATACCTTTGATCATGTCTCTTTCATATGCTATGACTAATGTGTTCTCAAGTCTATTTCAAACCAAGTCGTAGGTGTATTGAAAGGAAATTGGAGTCTTCGGCGAAGACAAAGGCTTCCACTCCGTAACTCATCCTTCGCCGTCGCTCCGCGCAACTCTCCATCTTTGGGGGAGAGAGCATCACTACATCTTTGGTATAATCTTCACTCATTTATTTATAACCAAAGGGGGAGAAAGTAATTCTAAGGGCTCTAATGACTCCGTTTTTGGCGATTCATGCCAAAGGGGGAGAAAGTATTAGCCCAAAGCAAAAGGACCGCACCACCACCTATTTTAAAAAAAAGAATTTTAAATTGGTATGATTCTCAATTGATAAATTTAACATTGGTATCTTATTGTGTTCAAAAGGGGGAGAAAGTAGCATTTCAAAATTGACATATCAAAACCCTCTTGAACACTAAGAGGATGATTTCATTTAGGGGGAGTTTTGTTTAGTCAAAGGAAAAGCATTTGAAACAGGGGAAGAAAATTTCAAATCTTGAAAATGCTTCGCAAAATCTTATTCATTTACCTTTGACTATTTGCAAAAGAACTTTGAAGAGGATTTACAAAAAAATTTGCAAAAACAAAACACGTGGTGCAAGCGTGGTCCAAAATGTTAAAATCAAAGAAACAATCCATGCATATCTTATAAGTATTTATATTGGCTCAATTCCAAGCAACCTCTGCACTTACATTATGCAAACTAGTATTATGCACTTCTATATTTGCTTTGGTTTGTGTTGGCATCAATCACCAAAAAGGGGGAGATTGAAAGGGAATTAGGCTTACACCTAGTTTCTAAATAATTTTGGTGGTTGAATTGCCCAACACAAATAATTGGACTAACTAGTTTGCTCTAGTGTATAAGTTATACAGGTGCCAAAGGTTCACACTTAGCCAATAAAAAAGACCAAGTATTGGGTTCAACAAAGGAGAAAAAGGGATAACCGAAGTGTGCCCTGGTCTGGCGCACCGGACTGTCCGGTGCACCACCGGACAGTGTCCGGTGCACAGGGGACTTCACGCTGAACTCTTCACCTTCGGGAAAATCCAGAGACGCTCCGCTATAATTCACCGGATTGTCCGGTGCCCCAAGGAAGAGCGGCTCTGGAACTCGCCAGCTTCGGGAATTTGCTCCGCTATAATTCACCGGACATGTCCGGTGTACACCGGACTGTCCGGTGAGCCAGCGGAGCAACGACTACTTCGCGCCAACGGTCACCTGCAGGCGCATTTAATGCGCGCCAGAAGCGCGCAGAAGTCAGGCACGCGCGAGACGGTGGACCGGACAATCTACAGTACTTGTCCGGTGTACACCGGACAGCCAGGCGGGCCCAGAAGTCAGAAACTCCAACGGTCGAATCCCAACGGCCTGGTGACGTGGCTGGCGCACCGGACATGTCCGGTGTGCACCGGACTGTCCGGTGCACCATACGACAGTCAGCCACCACCAAACGGCTAGTTTGGTGGTTGGGGCTATAAATACCCCCAACCACCCCACATTCAAGTCATCCAAGTTTTCCCACTTCAACTACTTACAAGAGCTCTAGCATTCAATTCTAGACACACCCAAGTGATCAAATCCTCTCCAAACTACACACAACGCCCTAGTGATTAGTGAGAGAGATTTGCTTGTGTTCTTTCGAGCTCTTGCGCTTGGATTGCTTTCTTCTTTCTTTGATTCTTTCTTGCGATCAAACTCACTTGTAATTGAGGCAAGAGACACCAATCTTGTGGTGGTCCTTGTGGGAACTTTGTGTTCCAAGCATTTGAGAAGAGAAAGCTCACTCGGTCCGAGG
Organism: Zea mays; assembly: GCF_902167145.1. Classification (NCBI taxonomy): domain Eukaryota; kingdom Viridiplantae; phylum Streptophyta; class Magnoliopsida; order Poales; family Poaceae; genus Zea; species Zea mays. Next base: position 225,806,108 of record NC_050100.1, on the reverse strand, counting down.
GACCGTTTGAGAGAGGGAAAGGGTTGAAAGAGACCCGGTCTTTGTGACCACCTCAACGGGGAGTAGGTTTGCGAGAACCGAACCTCGGTAAAACAAATCCACGTGCCTCACTCCTTATTCGCTTACGATTTGTTTTGCACCCTCTCTCGCGGACTCGATTATAATTCTAACGCTAACCCAGCTTGTAGTTGTGATTATTTTTGAGAATTTCAGTTTCGCCCTATTCACCCCCCTCTAGGCGACTTTCACTTTTCAAAGTCCTCTTGCAAATAGTCAAAGGTAAATGAATAAGATTTTGAGAAGCATTTTCGAGATTTGAAATTTTCTCCCCCTGTTTCAAATGCTTTTCCTTTGACTAAACAAAACTCCCCCTCAATCAAATCCTCCTCTTAGTGTTCAAGAGGGTTTTAGATATTAGTTTTGAAGAGGATGTACCAATTTGAAATTCTATCAAAAATAAGATACCGATTTAAAATTCACCAATTGAAAAATCTTTTCTTAACTCAAATTTTTGAAAATTGGTGGTGGTGCGGTCCTTTTGCTTTGGGCTAATACTTCCCCCCCCCCTTTGGCATGAATCGCCAAAAACGGATACTTGAGTGAAATATAAGCCCTTTTTCTTTCTCTCCATATGGTAAATAACATAAGAGTGAAGATCATACCAAAGTTGGAGAGTTGCTCGAAGCGATGGCGAAGGGTGAGTAATTTGATGGAGTGGAGTGGAAGCCTTTGTCTTCGCCGAAGATTCCAATTCCCTTTCAATCTATGACTTGGTTTGAAATATACTTGAAAACACATTAGTCATAGCACAAGAAAGAGATATGATCAAAGGTATATTATTGAGCTATGTGTGCAAAACATCAAAAGAAATTCCGAGAATCAAGAATATTTAGCTCATGCCTAAGTTTGTTAAATGTTTGTTCATCTAGTGGCTTGGTAAAGATATCGGCTAATTGTTCTTTGGTGTTAATATATGCAATCTTGATATCCCCCTTTTGTTGGTGATCCCTTAAGAAATGATACCGAATGGCTATGTGTTTAGTGCGGCTATGTTCAACGGGATTATCCGCCATGCAGATTGCACTCTCATTATCACATAGAAGAGGAACTTTGGTTAATTTGTAACCATAGTCCCTAAGGGTTTGCCTCATCCAAAGTAATTGCGCGCAACAATGTCCTGCGGCAATATACTCGGCTTCGGCGGTAGAAAGAGCTACGGAATTTTGCTTCTTTGAAGCCCAAGACACCAGAGATCTTCCCAAGAACTGGCAAGTCCCCGATGTGCTCTTTCTATTAATTTTACACCCCGCCCAATCGGCATCCGAATAACCAATTAAGTCAAATGTGGATCCTCTAGGATACCAAAGCCCAAACTTAGGAGTATAAACTAAATATCTCAAGATTCGTTTTACGGCCCTAAGGTGAGCTTCCTTAGGATCGGCTTGGAATCTTGCACACATGCATACGGAAAGCATTATATCCGGTCGTGAAGCACATAAATAGAGTAAGGAACCTATCATCGACCGGTATACCTTTTGATCTACGGATTTACCTCCCGTGTCGAGGTCGAGATGCCCATTGGTTCCCATGGGTGTCTTGATGGGCTTGGCATCCTTCATCCCAAACTTGTTTAGAATGTCTTGAATATACTTCGTTTGGCTAATGAAGGTGCCCTCTTGGAGTTGCTTCACTTGAAATCCTAATAAGTACTTCAACTCTCCCATCATAGACATCTCGAATTTCTGTGTCATGATCCTACTTAACTCTTCACATGTAGATTCGTTAGTAGACCCAAATATGATATCATCAACATAAATTTGGCATACAAACAAATCATTTTCAAGTGTTTTAGTAAAGAGTGTAGGATCGGCTTTTCCGACTTTGAAGCCATTAGTGATAAGAAAATCTCTTAGGCATTCATACCATGCTCTTGGAGCTTGCTTGAGTCCATAAAGCGCCTTAGAGAGTTTATATACATAGTTAGGGTACTCACTATCTTCAAAGCCGGGAGGTTGCTCAACATAGACCTCCTCCTTGATTGGTCCATTGAGGAAAGCACTTTTCACGTCCATTTGGTAAAGCTTAAAGCCATGGTAAGTAGCATAGGCAAGTAAAATGCGAATTGACTCAAGCCTAGCTACGGGTGCATAGGTTTCACCGAAATCCAAACCTTCGACTTGTGAATACCCCTTGGCCACAAGTCGGGCTTTGTTCCTTGTCACCACACCATGCTCATCTTGCTTGTTGCGGAAGACCCACTTGGTTCCTACAACATTTTGATTAGGACGTGGAACTAAATGTCATACCTCATTCCTAGTGAAGTTGTTGAGCTCCTCTTGCATCGCCACCACCCAATCCGAATCTTGAAGTGCTTCCTCTACCTTGTGTGGCTCAATAGAGGAAACAAAAGAGTAATATTCACAAAAATGAGCAACACGAGATCGAGTAGTTACCCCCTTTTGAATGTCGTCGAGGATGGTGTTCACGGGGTGATCTCGTTGAATTGCTTGGTGGACTCTTGGGTGTGGCGGTCTTGGAACTTGTTCATCTTCCTTATCTTGATCATGGGCATCTCCCCCTTGATCGTTGCTCTCCTCTTGAGGTGGCTCATCTTCTTGATCTTTGCTTTCATCATCTTGAGCCTCATCCTCATCTTGAGTTGGTGGAGATGCTTGCATGGAGGAAGATGGTTGATCTTGTGCTTGTGGAGGCTCTTCGGATTCCTTAGGACACACATCCCCAATGGACATGTTCCTTAGCGCGACGCACGGAGCCTCTTCATCATCTAGCTCATCAAGATCAACTTGCTCTACTTGAGAGCCGTTAGTCTCATCAAACACAATGTCACAAGAAACTTCAACTAGTCCAGAGGACTTGTTAAAGACTCTATATGCTCTTGTGTTTGAATCATATCCTAGTAAAAAGCCTTCTACAACCTTAGGAGCAAATTTAGATTTTCTACCTCTTTTAACAAGAATAAAGCATTTGCTACCAAAGACTCTAAAATATGAAACATTGGGTTTTTTACCGGTTAGGAGTTCATATGATGTCTTCTTGAGGATTCGGTGTAGATATAACCAGTTGATGGCGTAGCACGCGGTGTTGACCGCTTCCGCCCAAAACCGATCCAAAGTCTTGTACTCATCAAGCATGGCCCTTGCCATGTCCAATAGAGTTCTATTCTTCCTCTCCACTACACCATTTTGTTGTGGGTGTAGGGAGAAGAGAACTCATGCTTGATGCCCTCCTCTTCAAGGAAGCCTTCGATTTGTGAGTTCTTGAACTCCGTCCCGTTGTCGCTTCTTATTTTCTTGATCCTTAAGCCGAACTCGTTTTGAGCCCGTCTCAAGAATCCCTTTAAGATCTCTTGGGTACAAGATTTTTCCTGCAAAAAGAACACCCAAGTGAAGTGAGAATAATCATCCACAATAACTAGATAGTACTTACTCCCGCCGATGCTTATGTAAGCTATCGGGTCGAATAGGTCCATGTGTAGAAGTTCGAGTGGCCTGTCAGTCGTCATGATGTTCTTGTGTGGATGATGAACACCAACTTGCTTCCCTGCCTGACATGCGCTATAAACCCTGTCTTTCTCAAAATGAACATTTGTTAGTCCCAAAATGTGTTCTCCCTTTAGAAGCTTGTGAAGGTTCTTCATTCCAACATGTGCTAGCCGGCGATGCCAGAGCCAACCCATGTTAGTCTTAGCAATTAAACAAGTGTCGAGTTCAGCTCTATCAAAATCTACTAAGTATAGCTGACCCTCTAACACTCCCTTAAAAGCTACTGAGTCATCACTTCTTCTAAAGACAGTAACACCTGTATCCATAAAAAGACAGTTGTAACCCATTTTACATAATTGCGAAACTGAAAGCAAGTTGTAATCTAAAGAATCTACAAGAAAAACATTGGAAATAGAGTGGTCAGGTGATATAGCAATTTTACCCAATCCTTCGACCAAACCTTGATTTACATCCCCGAATGTGATAGCTCGTTGGGGATCTTGGTTTTTCTCGTAGGAGGAGAACATCTTCTTCTCCTCTGTCATATGGTTTGTGCACCCGCTATCGATGATCCAACTTGAGCCCCCGGATGTATAAACCTACAAAACAAATTTAGTTCTTGAATTTAGGTACCCAAACAGTTTTGGGTCCTTTGACATTAGATACAAGAACTTTGGTTACCCAAACACAAGTCTTTGACCCCTTGTGTTTGCCCCCAACATACTTGGCAACTACCTTGCCAGATTTGTTAGTTAAAACATAAGATGCATCAAAAGTCTTAAATGAAATGTTTGAATCATTTGATGCATTAGGAGTTTTCTTCTTAGGCAATTTTCCACGGGTTGATTTCCTAGAGCTAGATGTCTCACCCTTATACATAAAAGCATGATTAGGGCCAGAGTGAGAATTCCTAGAGTGAATTCTCCTAATTTTGTGCTCGGGATAACCGGCAGGGTACAAAATGTAACTCTCGTTATTCTGAGGCATGGGAGCCTTGCCCTTAACAAAATTAGACAATCTTTTAGGAGGGGCATTAATTTTGACATTGTCCCCCTTTTGGAAACCAATGCCATCCTTGATGCCATGGCGTCTCCCACTATAGAGTATGCTTCTAGCAAATTTAAAATTTTCATTTTCTAAGTCATGCTCATTAATTTTGGCATTAAGTTGAGCTATGTGATCATTTTGTTTCTTAATTAAAGCCAGGTGATCATGAATAGCATCAACATTAATATCTCTACATCTAGTGCAAATGGAAACATGCTCAACGGTAGATGTAGAGGGTTTGCAAGATTTTAGTTCAACAATCTTAGCATGTAAAATATCATTTTCACTTTTAAGATTGGAAATGTTAACGTTGCAAACATCTAAGTCTTTAGCCTTAGCAATTAATTTTTCATTCTCATTTCTAAGGCTAGCAAGAGAGACATTCAATTCTTCAATATTAGCAAGTAAACTAACATTATCATCTCTAAAATTGGGAATTGAAACACCACAAACATTTGAATCAACCTTAGCAATTATTTTAGCATTTTCATTTCTAAGGTTGGCAATAATATCATGGCAAGTGCTTAGCTCACTAGATAGTTTTTCATATTTCTCTACTTCTAGAGCGTAAGCATTTTTAACCTTAACATGCTTCTTGTTTTCTTTAATTAGGAAGTCCTCTTGAGAGTCCAAGAGTTCATCCTTCTCATGAATAGCACTAATTAATTCATTTAATTTTTCTTTTTGTTGCATGTTTAGGTTGGCAAAAAGGGTGCGCAAATTATCCTCCTCATCACTAGAATTATCTTCATCAATAGAAGATGCATATTTAGTGGAGGATCTTGATTTTACCTTTTTCCTTTTGCCGTCCTTTTCCATGAGGCACTTGTGGCCGACGTTGGGGAAGAGGAGTCCTTTGGTGACGGCGATGTTGGCGGCGTCCTCGTCGGAGGAGGAGTCGGTGGAGCTCTCGTCGGAGTCCCACTCGCGGCACACATGGGCATCGCCGCCCCTCTTCTTGTGGTACCTCTTTTTTTCTCTCCTCTTGCCCTTCTTGTCGTTATCCCTGTCACTATCACTTGATAATGGACATTTTGCAATAAAGTGACCGGGCTTACCACACTTGTAGCAAACTTTCTTGGAGCGGGAATTGTAGTCCTTCCCCCCTCCTTTGCTTGAGGATTTGGCGAAAGCTCTTGATGATGAGCGCCATTTCCTCGTTGTCGAGCTTAGAGGCGTCGATGGGGAGTCTACTTGATGTATACTCTTCCTTCTTCTCCTCTGTTGCCTTGAATACGACCCGATTGTGCTTCGGGCGTGGAGGGGCCATCTTGCTCGATGATTTTCTTTGAGCCTTTGATCATCAATTCAAAGCTCACAAATTTTCCTATTACTTCCTCGGGAGACATTAGTGTGTATCTAGGATCACCACGTATTAATTGTACTTGCGTAGGGTTAAGAAAAACGAGTGATCTAAGAATAACCTTGACCATTTCATGGTCATCCCATTTTTTGCTCTCGAGGTTGCTGAAAGGGAAATGTGCCCTTGGGCCATTACTAAGTATTTTGGTGATCAAGTGCCAACACAAATGGTTTAAGTATGAAACTATGCCAAATGGTGGAAGAAGTGCAAATCAACACAAAGGTATGATTCTGGACTTAGTACATTGGTTTTTGTGTACTAACATATTTGTCTAAGTGCTAGAATCAGAGAAAAGACAAAAGGAAAAAGAGTTGGCTGTGTACAGCCAACTGTTGTTCAGTCTGGGTGCACCAGACTGTCCGGTGCGCCAGGCTGGCTCTGGTGAAAAGGCTGCTCTCGGGAATTCGGTGGCGGCGTACGACTATAAATCACCAGACTGTCTGGTGGTGCACCGGACTGTCCGGTGAGCCAACAGTCGACTGCGCCAACGGTCGGCCGCGCAATCCGCGCGTGACGCGTGGCCGAGCCAACAGTCTGATGGGGGCACCGGACTGTCCGGTGTGCACCGGACAGTGTCCGGTGCGCCAACGACTCCAAATCTTCAACGGTCGGCTGCGCCAGAATAGGAAAGAAATCAGCACCGGACAGTGTCCGATGGTGCACCGGACTGTCCGGTGCACCACCCGATAGAAGGCAAGAATTGCCTTCCTGGATTGCTCTCAACGGCTCCTAGCTGCCTTGGGGCTATAAAAGGGACCCCTAGGCGCATGGAGGAGAACACTAAGCATTCTTTGATCATCTCTAAGCACCAAGTCTTCATTCTAGCGCGTTTGATTCTTTGTGATAGCAATTTGAGCTCCTCTTGAGTTGAGAACTCCGTGTGTGAACTTAGAGCTCAAGTTGTGACTAGTGTGCGTGTTTGAGCTGTTGCTTTTGAGACTTGTGTGTGTTGCTTTTCCCTCCCTTACATCCGTGCTTCTTTGTGATCATCATTTACTTGGCCGAACCACGAGATAAATCCTCGTGTCTCTTGTGCTTGTTCTCACTGTGTTTATTGTGTTTCACAAGAGCTCTCCTCTAGCCACTTGATTTCATTGTGCTAACTCTTAATCAAGTTTTGTGGCTTTAAGTTTTAAGTTTTTACAGGATCACCTATTCACCCCCCTCTAGGTGCTCTCAGTTGCGCACTTGGTTCACCAAGGTCTTGAGCCGGTTGTACATCTCTTGTGGCTCCTCCCCTTGGCGAAGCCGGAAGCGACCGAGCTCCCCCTCGATCGTCTCCCGCTTGGTGATCTTGGTCACCTCGTCTCCTTCGTGCGCGGTCTTGAGTACGTCCCAAATCTCCTTGGCACTCTTCAATCCTTGCACCTTGTTATACTCCTCTCAACTTAGAGAGGTGAGGAGTATAGTGGTGGTTTGGGAGTTGAAGTGCACGATTTGAGCCACCTCGTCCTCATCGTAATCTTCATCCCCTACGGATGGTACCTGTACACCAAACTCAACAACATCACATATACTTTTGTGGAGTGAGGTTAGGTGATATCTCATCATATCACTCCACCTAGAATAATCTTCACCGTCAAATGTCGGTGGTTTGCCTAATGGGACGTAAAGTAATGGAGTATGTTTAGGAATGCGAGGATAGCGTATGTGGATCTTACTATACTTCTTGCGCTCTTGGCGCTTAGAAGTGACGGACGCGGCGTCGGATCCGGATGTAGAGGGCGAGAAAGAATCGGTCTCGTAGTAAACCACTTTCTTCATTTTCTTCTTCTTCTCGCCATCTTGTGCGATCGAATGCGTGAAGGGGACCCATCCTTCTTCTTGTTGGCGGACTCCCTTGATGGAGCCTTCCCGTGGCTTGTAGCGGACTTCTCACCACCGATCACCATCTTCTTGGCGTGATCTCCCGACATCACTTTGATCGGTTAAGCTCTAATGAAGCACCGGGCTCCGATACCAATTGAAAGTCGCCTAGAGGGAGGTGAATAGGGCGAATCTGAAATTTATAAACTTAAGAACAACTACAAGCCGGGTTAGCGTTTGAAATATGAACAAGTCCGAGAGAGAGGGTGAAAAACAAATCACAAGCAAATAACGAGTGAGACACAAGGATTTGTTTTACCGAAGTTTGGTTCTTGCAAACCTACTCCCCGTTGAGGTGGTCACAAAGACCGGGTCTCTTTCAACCCTTTCCCTCTCTCAAACGGTCACTTAGACCGAGTGAGCTTCTCTTCTCAATCAAACGGGACACAAAGTCCCCGCAAGGACCACCACACAATTGGTGTCTCTTGCCTCGGTTACAATTGAGTTGATCACAAGAAAGAATGAGAAAAAGAAGCAATCCAAGCGCAAGAGCTCAAATGAACACAAGTCACTCTCTCACTAGTCACTATTTGATTTGGAATGATCTATGGACTTGGGAGAGGATTTGATCTCTTTGGTGTGTCTTGTATTGAATGCTATAGATCTTGTAAGGTGTGGGAAGTTGGAAAACTTGGATGCAATGAATGGTGGGTGGTTGGGGGTATTTATAGCCCCAACCACCAAACTAGCCGTTTGGTGAAGGCTGCTGTCGCATGGCGCACCGGACAGTCCGGTGCGCCACCGGACACTGTCCGGTGCGCCTGCCACGTCACCAAACCGTTGGATTCCGACCGTTGGAGGTTCTGTCTTCTGGGCCACCGGACAGTCCGGTGGTGCACCGGACACGCACTGTTGAGTGTCCGGTGCGCCATCTGGCTCTGCTCTGACTCTAGCGTGCACTGTAGCGCATTTAATGCCTTCTGCAGACGGCCGTTGGCGCAAAGTAGCCGTTGCTCCGCTGGCGCACCGGACAGTCCGGTGCTACACCGGACAGTCCGGTGAATTATAGCGGAGCGGCCTCTAGAATTCCCGAAGGTGAGCAGTTCGGAGTTGGAGTCCCTGGTGCACCGAACACTGTCCGGTGGCACACCGGACAGTCCGGTGCGCCAGACCAGGGCACACTTCGGCTGACTTTTGCTCTCTATTTTTGAATCCTTTTCCGGTCCTTTTATTGGTTTGTTGTGAACCTTTGGCACCTGTAGAACTCATAATCTAGAGCAAACTGGTTAGTCCAATTATTTGTGTTCGACAATTCAACCACCAAAATCAATTTAGGAAAAGGTGTAAGTCTATTTCCCTTTCAATAGAGATGCAAACTCCCGTTAACGCGTTGGTATTTTTATCGAGATATCAAAAACCAAAACCACACAAGTTTCTTACTTATCTTCGTTGGTGCCCCTACATAAAGGGAAGCTCACATGAGGCCGTGAGGGCCAAACACCTCGAATAACATTGGTTTCTCTTTCTTGCTCCAATATTTTTTACCTCTTCACAAAAGTTATAGAAAACATTGATTTCTTTTTCTCATATGATTTTTAGTCTATAGCAAAGTTATAAATATATTAAGGATGTATTTATATATATATATATATATATATATATATATATATATATATATATATATATATAAGTTTTTTTGTTCGTGCCGTGCTTGGGCCGGCACAACACGATCATTGGCCCGCCATGCTTCGGACCAGGCTGGACGTAGCTTTTAGTATCTAGACACGACACGTCCCAACCCGAAATTATTTTGTGTCGTGCTGGACCAAAAAAAGTTAGCCCGAAGCATGATCGGATCGGTACAACACGTCCTAACTTTTAGCTCTATTCTGTCCTAACTTGGAACTAAATAATATTATCTTAAGGAATCGTCTCCTCTCGTCCTGTTCTATCATGGTAACAAAACACACCCTAAATTATCGTTGGAGAGGAAAGTATTTTTTCGTATCTTTATATTGTTCAACACTTTGTTATATTTTGTATGTCCTCTAGAGAGTCACTTTTATTTAGTTTTTTAGCTAATGAGAAACTTTAGAATGAAATATGACTCTAGATAGATAACCAATCAAAGTAATCTCCCCTAATGTGAAAAAATTACCCCCTTTCAAAAACCCCCCTATAGAAAACATTGATTTTAGCACACAAAAGAGGAACCCAAGACATTTTGATGAATATACCGGATTCCCCTTTTTTCTATGCATATTTAGATGAAAAAGGATATTCTAGAGATACTAAAAGAAATTAAAGCATATGCATAAGTTGCAAGATGGGAGGGGGGTAAATGAAATCTAACATGTTAACACGTCTAGTGCACTCTGTGCAACCTGCATTTCTTTGTTTCATCGTGTTTCTTTTCTTGGAATTTTCTTGTCTTGTATCTTTGACTATTGTATGATTTTGGTAGGCCTTCAATGAGTTTTCTTATGCTTTCTTTGAGATGTTGCTCTCCTTAATGCCTCAGTTCGAGCCCATGTTGCATCATTTAAACTCTAAACATAAACACTAGCAAACACATTAGTCCAAGTGTTTACGTTGATCATTAAACACCAAAATCACTAATCAAATGAGCTTAGGTCCATTTTTCATACAATAGGTTTCTTTGTAAAATTGAATTCTGGTAAAAAAAACCATTGTATAGTGTGCATTTTGTTTGCCATTTGTTTTGCCCCTTCCTCTCTAAGTTCTTACTTGCCTCACTTCTCATTTAAATTCTATATTGTTGCAAAGATCAATTCCGCACTTACATTTAATAAGCAACAATAGCAAGTATTGAACTTGGATTTTATCCTAGGCTAAGCTTTCTTGTTCTAACTGTTCAAGTTATAAATCTCTAATAAAGTTTTGTTGTTTGAGTTAAAATTTCGGGTTTCACCTATTCACCGCACTTACTTTTATGAGCGACATCATAACTTCACTGAACTTCTGACATTATGTGCTTCGTTAGATCCTAAGGATTTATTCAGCTATTGAAAATTGATGATGTGTGCTCTCTTGCTTCAAAGTTTTATCCTGCTGATTTTTCCGAGCAAGAAGTATCTTAAGGCTTCAGTTGCAACATTATGAATTTGATGTACCTAAAAATTCTAAGTTTCATAATTTGATAACTGTTGTTGATCTTTATCCCCGGGTAGTAGAAACTGGAAAATAAGATGAATATTATTTGATAGACATGTTATATACCATTTACTATTTAATTTAGTTAATTATTCTCTATCGATAAAAAAATTCATACATCTTCTTTATTAAAACCTCATCCCGTTTCGAGCGCTCTCCGGGCTTCACGGGTACGACGCGCTCTGGCTGTGCCGAAGGCACGGACGCGAACTCATCCTTAGACTGAGCTTTGAGCTAGCTCGTGCCCGGCTCCCATACCCCACACTGTGTCTGGCTCCCATCCCTCCCACGCCGTCCTTAACTCCCCACCTCATAGTCGTCGTTCGTGCTCGACTTGCTCCACCAGCCCACCACGCCGTGGGGCACGACCTTCCTCCATGACACTTGCGGCTCCAATGACCATGAGGACGGCATGCTCCTCTACAACAGCGGCCACCACACCTTCTGCCTCCTCCCCCAAATCATCGCGGAGGTCCACATCTGGTCGCCTCCCCACTGATCACGCCACCATGCTGCCAATGGTCGTGTGCCTCGCGCCTCGATGCCACCTCGGCCTTACATCGCATCGAAAGTCGTCGAACTCTCACTCGATTCGTCTCCGGACGGACCTCTTCTCTGCCCAAACCCTACCCCCACCTTTTCCCAAAAATAATTATTCGATCTCCTTTGTGGAAAGTTTCACTTACAGATCGCTGCAGTAGGCTACTCCACCGTCGCCTTTAGGGGCTCTGACTCCAGCACTAGGCCCTTCTCCACAACTCTTAAGTACGTGACCACTCCTTAGATCCAGTACACCTGTGTTTGCCTAATCTTGCAGCACCTTGATTCGCCGGAGAACAAGTCGGCCATGTGGGAGTTCTCGGGGGCGAATATGAAGAAGGTATTGAGTTAGTGACTACCCTTGCATTTGTTTGTGATTCGTATACACCTCTACTCAATAGGGTAAATTGGCTAGGTTTGGATTCATTATGTCAGATGTTATTCGCACCTGTGCTTGGATCCTAAGTGTCTCAGATATGGTAGTGAACTAGATTGGCTGACTCACTTGGATGTTGAAGTTTTAAATTTGAGCTGATTGTTTGTTGGTAGATATTCTTGTAATGTGACACTTTGCCAAACAGTGTCTTCCATATCCATTCTAATTGCAGTGGTAGTTTAATGCATGTTTTTGTGTCTTCGAAGCCAACAACAGAGGCGCAAAATGTTTTCATTTGACAACGTTGCAATAAAGGATAAGAATGCTAGGAAGCTATAGCACGAAAAGAAAAAAAGTTATGTTATATGAAAAGAAGCTACTATAAACTATAGTTTCCTAAATATGTCTCCCTGTTGCATTTTTTGAAAACACTATAATGTCTACTTCGATTGTAACAACTGTTGTTGGCTCAAACTATTCACAACGCTATAATTACTGATGCTTTCTCTTTCTAACTTAATCTGTATTCTAAACTCATCTTTGCTAAATCTCTATGACAAACAAGTTTTCTTTTGGTATGTTATTATCAGCCGAATTATATTATACAATAGAAGCACAAAATAGCTTCTATATATGTTGCAATACAACAAATTTCCTTTATAACCATATGGTTCATAGAAAAGATGCTTATTGTTTTTGAAGTGCTTGCAGAAGCAGAAAAGGGCAACAGAACTTAATCTCTATATCTCAGGCCTCATCATATTGAACTGTGTTTTTACATCATTATGTTTTGTGATATGTCAAGCACATTGTTTGTACAGGTTGCATATGTTACATTCTCCTAGAATTATTACAATTCTATAGATCTCATGGGGTCATCTTTAGTGGCCATATATTACTTAGCTAGAAGACTTTTGAGCATTATAATTTGTGTTACATTTTGATTATGTCCTATGAAGTCCCTTGTACAATGGCATGTAAGAGTGGCCACCTTTTGTTCTAATGTTGTTTTATATGAACTCGCAGCTATCGATTCTATATTCAAGTCCAATCCCTTTCTACAAAATATGATGAGAGATGCAAGAATGTTGGAGATGTGGCATCTAATCTAACAATGGATGAGGCTACTTTCCGTGATTCCCAGGTATATTTGTGATTCTATTAGAATGCTGGCAACTTCATCCTTGAGATTTGGCTGTGAGCATTTTTTATGTTTGTAGGAACATAGGTTGGAACTTTATTACGCCATAGTTAAGCCGCAAAAAATTGTATGAAGGAGCTGTTTTAAAATGCTATTTTTCCAAATAAATACATATACCATATGCTTTGTGCGCACATATCACACCTACATCTATGTCAGCACCCCCCTTGCTGGTTTCTCTGCATTGTATTCTGTTCTAGAAAGACTGACAGAAAAAGGAAATTATCTACAGGCCTATAGTCTACCTTCGAACTCAGGATTTTACTATTTAGCCCTCCAAAATCCAGTTGACCCCATGGTGGTTTGTGCAGAACTCTTTTGTGTGTTTATTTCATTTTGTGGTTTTTTCTTTTTTCTTTTAGTCATTGCAGGGCAATTATATTTTTCCAGGTTCACGTCCATAGAAATGTCTACATATTTAGAGAAGTGCAACAATGCACACTCCTTTCAAAGACTGGGTGCAGCAAAGATTGTTCCTATGCCCTCAGTCATCAAGATACAACATTGGATCGAAAGCTCAAAAATGATGGAGCAGCAAAAAAGGGTACTGCTATTGTCTGGGAGGCAACAAGTTGGCTTCAACTATTTTTAAATTGTCATAAAGTACATCTAATCTTATTGTTGATTGCGGACTTATAAATTTACTAGCTGAGTGCCCGTGCGTTGCAACGGGAATATATAATACCAGTATACTACGATAACTTATATACAAAATATATGTTATATTGTTATGAGAAAAATGTTTCATAATCAATTTGTGATCCTAGCCATACATAAATTTTGTTATTTTAATCTAGTTGTTTCACCAATACATTGCAACCATCAGTATCATGCAGACTTCGATATATGCCACGATTTGTATGGTCTTATCATTGGAGAGCACGTTCCACACATGCCGGAAGAAATTCTCTCGTACATCGTTAGTCATCAGACACGCACCACCATACGCTCTTGCTTAAACAAAAAAGTAAGTGTGTGTGTTTGCGAAGAAAATTAAAGTCAGACCGACACAAAAGCTACCCTGACGGTGGCGAGGATGACGAACTGGTCACTGTTGTCGATCCTCCTCTGCGTCACCTCCAGCGCCAAGATGACGCCACAATTCTCGATATAGTAGTCGTCAAACGCGCACGACATGACGAGTACCGATGACTCTTGGTTGGGCTGCCAAACGAAGTGCACCCCGGGCTCATCAGTGAGGTAGTACACTTGGCCGTTGCATCACCGGATGCGCTACTCCACTACATACATCATGTTCGAGGACACTCACACAACGTCAGCATCGTCCCAATGCACAAGAATTCATGTCCGGTCAGTAGCGACTTACGTAGCAGGTTGGGCTTTAGGTGGACGATGAGCTGGATCGCGTGATGGCGTCGTCGTCGGATGCGATGTCCAGAACAACCCAACAGTCGTCGACATTGGAGACAACCATGAGGCCCCCCTCTTAACGATGGACAGCGCGGTGCAGCTGCTCTGGACCGCGTCCAAACAGTGGCTTCGTGGGAGCTTGTCGTACACAGCGACGCATGCGACCACGTAGGACTGCTTCTAGAGGTCGAACTGACAGTCGCCAAGCTTCTTCTCGTCATCGATTAGCGACGCCAACGCGAGTGCCTCCTGCTGATGGTGTTTGTTCGGAGTTTTAAGTAAGAAACATGGATTAATGCTTGTCGTTGGTTTATGAAAATGACTCACAAGTCTGATCCATGGAAAAAAATATTATGAAGAAAAAATATCACACATGCAAAAAAGGGAATTTAAGTATAATACATTATTCAAACAAAAAAATTGCATGCAAAGCTCCTCTTTAAATAATATTACCTCCATCCAAAAATATAATTCAAGAATCTCGATGATACTTATCTACTACTACGTATTGTGCAAGGGTAGCAAGTGAGCTTGGTGAGAGATGTAGTAGATGTGTTTCCTGTCATAGATGTAGACATAAACACACATGTGGTGTAGCGGTAGCTACTCTTGGCCTTTGCTTAAGAGATCACGGGTTCAAATCCCCTTGAGGACATGTGTTTTTTTTTAATTTTAGCTAGACTTGGGATGTACGAGGGAATGAGATTTTTTTAATTTTAGCTAGACGTGGGATGTACGAGGGAATGAGAATGGGCTTTGCGGGGAGGGAGGAATGAGAAAGACAGAACAGAACATGGGAATGAGAAACGCAGAACAAGAAATGAGAATAGTGGCAGAACGCGAATGGCAGAACAGGAATGGTGGCAGAACATGGAATAGTCGACTACCCTTGCAGCCTTAATAAGTAGTAGAGATAACTCATGAAATTCTTTGTTGTATTATTATTGCTCGACATTAGGGGTGGGCATTTTGAAACTGAAAACCGAACCCGAACCGAACCCGAATAGACCGAATTATTGGTCTATTCGGGTTCTCGGGTTCGGGTTTGGTTCCTAAATGTGCTATATATTTGGGGTATGGTTCGGGTTCGGTTCCTAACCTTTAAAACCCGAATAGACCAAATAACCCAAAATATAAAAAGCTCTTAATATATGATGGTATTATTATATGATTTATGAACTTATTAGCAAAAAATAATGATATCATCTTAACGATAGTATATATATCTATGTATGCTATTTTTTGTAGTCACTTGTTGTAATAATAGTACTTCTAATTAATTAATCAATGTATATCTTTTAACAAAAAACACTAGACTCTAATATTCGGGTCTATTCGGTGGACCGAATAGACCGAATCAAAATTGCGAGTCTATTCAGGTTCGGTTCCTAAAATTATTTTAAAAATTTCGGTTCTCATTTTTCAGAACCCGAAATTTCACAAACCCGAATAGACCGAACCGAATTACCCTAATAGACCGAATGCCCAACCCTACTTGACATAACGAGAATATGATTGTCATCCAAACTTAACTTGTATCACAATATGTGCTTTCTGTTTTTGTATAAGACTACCAAACATTTTGATTTAAAGATAGTGCTTTCTGTTTTTGTATAAAACTGCCAAACATTTTGATTTAAAGATAGATCGACTTCACCCATGAATGCGCCCTAAAAATTCTTCAAAATGCTCATCTCAGAAAAATGATGAAACTGAAGTTAATTGATTTAATAAATGGTACTCCCTCAGTTCTTTTTTATTTGTTGCCGTTTAGTTTAAAAATGAACTAGCGGGCGACAAATATTCGAGAACGGAGGTAATATAACGCTTTGATTTTAATCTTAGTATCTTAGTTGTTTTGAAGATACTTCTCCCAGCAGATTTGAATTCGTGGAGCTTGAATTTGTTTCATATGCAAACCCATATGCAGACCTAGTTGTTCTCCCAAATATCTACAACACATTGACTGTCATAACTTTCGTTTGCAATTCTTTGTCTCCACATTAGCCTAAATAAATGACAGCATGCTGTTTATTTTTGGGGTCAACAATCAAATATGCCTTTAGGAAACACATTCATGTTCCTTAGATCTTGAGCTTTGCAAAAAGTGGTGATGTAGGACTAAATTGTGACCTACCTACACACTTTTAGTACTATCTTTTGACTTCTGTTTATTTGATGCTTTATAAAGTGTCCCACCCTTTGCTCAACCATAGATGATGAAAAGGTTCTAATTACCTTTGCCAGTTAAAAGACATGCTTAACTATCTGACAGAATGAGCATTCTGCTATTATTGTTTTTTTTAAAATGATACATATGTTGAACTTAATATATTAGATTCATTTTTCTGTGATTGTCTTCGTATATGTTGGTTACTCGAGTGCCTTAGTTTCTTTGACTTTACCCATAAATAATAATAAAAAAGCTATAGGAGTGCTCACCGATCGAGTACCTGCTGCCACACATACAATCTGGCACGTTAGCAGAGATGAATTCCTTTCCTTGCAATATACAACCTGGCATAATAACCAGTACAAGTATAATGCCACGTGGGGCATGGTTGAATTGTATGTAGGTCAGCACTACCAGGCTCACGCTGCTCGGCTACTCACTCCTTGTTCCGTGCAGCCCGGTCTTTCTTGTGTCCGCCTAGGATACGAGAAATCTGCAGACCTCTACTGAAGGCCTGGTTGAACAGCATCCTTGTCTGGAACTCCGAAACAAACGGGAACCAAGCGAGGAATGCGATCGGGGTGAACAACAGCAAGCCCATGATGATCTCATAGCCTCGGGCAAGCGCCTTGACCGATCCCCATAGCCCCATATGTGAAATAGCTGACCTCATAGTTTGTGCTATCTGAAACCAACAACAACACGTCATCCAGATCCAGTTGGCATTAACGCAAGGATGCAAAGCAACCATCTACTTAAAACTTACCAGAAGCAAACCCCATCCAGTTGGCATGAACGCAAGGATGCAAACAAAGATGTCCTGAACTGTCATGTGTGGGATTGCTATCAAGATTATGATAATAGAGATAAACGTTATGAATATCAGCCCCTTGATCAGCCGGAACACAAGCTGGAACTCTGCACTGAATTTCCTCCTGCCAACTGATACAGTCTGCAAACGTCAGAGCACATAGCCAACAGTCAGCAGCATTTTCAAGTGGTTATGCATGTATTTTACATGTACAACTCTATCAAAATTAGACAGACCGGAGCGATAAGCAACTTACCTTCATCACGAGCAAAATGACAAAGATTATGACCCACGAGATGCAATAAACCTGGAAAGAACATCAATAAATGTTCTTATGAGTACATCATGTACATGCATAAATCAGAATGATATCTCGCAATACTAAACGACATGTGTATTACCAGAACGCTCTTCGTGTGAGTGGTGATGTTCAAATGATAAACAAGACCATACTGGTAAATAAAGAAGCGCAACGAAAGCACTATTTCAAGAACAGTGCCACGCTTTCCAGAATGCCTAAGAGGCTCCTGCTCTTTTTCCCACCATGACTCCCAACTTTTCTCTGGCGGCACCCCAATACCTCCACGGTTACTGATCCACTTATTCCAGTCAGTCCAGTCATCCACAATTTTCTGCCACTCGAACCCAGAAGGATTAAACAGGAATGGGGCAAAGAGCCAGGTGACAACCATAAACCACATGGAAAATGTGATGAAAATGTACGCAATAGCTCCTCGGTATGACTGCCCAAATATTTCATACACAATAAGCAAAATCATCAGTTCAATGCCCTTCACAAAATGGCTTCGCGAATACAATCGATAATTCTCAGCAAACTTGGCATGGAACACCACAAATCCACGCCCTGTAGCTCTATATTCAGCTCCTCCATGTAGCAGTGTGGTTCCGTAGTAGTGAGTTTTGGTCCCAAGAGAGAATGTGAAGAACACAGATGCTAACTGGAGCTGCATAAGTACAAAGTCACTCAATGCAGTTCTGAATCCTCTCTCTAGACCAATTTCCATCATCATAGGCAGCGCCATCAAGAACCCAAGCTGCACAAAAGACTGTGAAGCTAGAGCAACCTGGAGAGGCTCGTTGTGTATAAACCTCTTTCCAGTGGCTAATGCTTCATCAAGGCCACTTAGGACAAGATACAGGCGCCCGTAGAGGAATACATAAACGGTCCAAACTGTTATCTGAGAAAGGGCAGAAAAAGTTACAAAGGTCACATTAAAGCAACAGTTCTGAAAGTTGCGAAGTCAAGGGACACGTTTATACCATTGTGCTGAAGTAAAAACCAATAGTAGTATAGTAGCAGGACAACATTCTGAAAAAGTCAAAACGATGTCCAAGACGGTACACGTCACGGCTCAGCGTCTGTTCACCATTACCATTTGCTATTTTTGCTTCAAATAGTGAGATCTGGTTGAGACCAACATCTCTGCCCTTGCCAACTTGCATGTATTCATGATGTGTAACATTTCCTTCACGCAGTGTTGAATTAAATCCTGTCATGAAGTAACAATTATATTAGCAAAATAATTTCCATTGAAATTGAGCAATAATGGGAAGCAGGGGAAACAATGACATACCAGCAAATATGTCTTCACTAAGATTGATAATCTTAGAAGCTTTGCTTACACCTCCACGTGTGAGGTGGAAAAGTCGATCAAAGATATCAGGATGCCCATAATGAAATCGAACTCTGGATACGAAGATGTTTGTGGGGATAAACACACACAAAAAAAAAATCAATTAATGAGTTATAGTACTCACAGAGCAAAAAACAAGCTAAGCATGCTAACTTGACTGAATACATATAATATTAATATGGAAATTCCGGTAACTGTTAGTTCATCGCAAATAAAAAATCTTGATAAGAAACTCCAACATATAATTATCACAAAGAAGCTTGCTAAAAAACCAAGTGAAGTAAACCCACAAAACATGAAATGCTATGGATAATGATGTGATATAGAATGTCCATAATAAGATAAATCACCTTCCCGCGTATTCGAGAAAAAAAAGATAAATCACCTCAAAGGATTGGCAAGTACACGTTGTCCAATGGTCACAAAACTTGTTTCTTGGTTTGACATGAACCATGCAAGAGAAGACACGCTGTAGAAGGATTAAGAGATTATACATTGATTGTCCAACTAAATGGCACTAATAAACTCAGAAATTAAACATAAATTAAGGTGTACCTTCCGGTGAAGATGTGTTCTCTTACACCAAGTATTGATGGATATCTCACACCATCATGTTTCTTCAGAAACTCTTGCAACAAATTCCTCATTTTCAAAGTCTCCTCCATATAATGTTCCTGTTATGATAAAATAGTATAGTAAAAAGCTGTCAGATAATCTGTCATGGAACAAAATGAACCAAATGATGCATACCTGATTCATGTCGATGGTTTGGAGACCTTCACCTCGTGTGAAAATTATGGCATGGTTCTGGTTCTCTGGTTTTCCTTCACCTAGCATTGCATTTCCTGGAAGCTTTATCCTATATATATCCTATGCAGCAAAAGATGAAAGATCATAGGCAAACAGGTTTATACATTCATTCCAATAGGTACTGTTTGAATATTCTAGATTTCTTGTACAGTTCTAGTGAAATATCATAGATCAATTCAATTATTGTTCCCTTTACACCATCTTGCCAGCATACCTCATAAGTGTTAAACAAATCTAGAATACATATAGTGACAATTTATAGTGCATGCATAACCACGAAATTTAGCTCTAGGTTATAAAGTAAAACCTTTTAAATTTAGCTCTAGGTTATAAAGTAAAACTTTTTTTCGCATGGATTAATTTTTGGAACAAGCAATATCCACAACTGTTAGATTGTTAGTGTATAATTGTTGGCAGGCCTGTTAGGGCTACCAGCCTATATATGTAGCCCTATCTCCAACCGATAGTGTATGGAACTATTTTCTTCTATTCTGGTACCATGAGACAGGTTCTTCTACCCTAGCCCTTGCAGCAGCCACCGTCACCATGGCCAGCGTGCCTCTCTTCTCTCCCTCTGGCTGGTGCACGGCTCCCACTTGGGCGTCCTTCGCGGCTGTCGTGATCCCGTCCTCACTGCTGTTGCTGGTCTTCCGCAGCTGCCACCACCTACCGCCGCACCGCCACAGCTCTGACAGCTGTTGTGCACCTGGTCGCCGCAGACACAGGGTTGGGTGTTGTATTAATAGACTGAGTTAGTTGGGTCTGGCCCATTACACAGGGGTGAGAGGGTAATTACATGGGGTAAACCTCAAACCCTAAGGGCTAGTTTGAAAGCCAAAAAACCGGAGGGGATTGGAGGGGCTATAATCCCCTTATTCAAATTTGAATAAGAAGGGGATTCTAGCCACTCCAATCCTGCCCTAAACGGGTATTCTACCACCCAGTCTCAACTCTATCTAGTACAAATGTTGAGACTGGATCGAAAGTTTGAAAATATACTCGACGGTAACCCCTTGGTGAGGATGTCGGCGAATTGCAGTGTCGTGGGGACGCTGAGAACCCAAACGTCACCGGCAGCGACACGCTCGCGAACGAAGTGTAGGTCGAACTCCACGTGCTTCGTGCGCTGATGCTGCACGGGATTGGTGGAGAGGTAGACCGCGTTGACGTTGTCGCAGTAGAGGAGGGTGGCGCGCTTAAGGCGGCTGTGGAGCTCGTGGAGGAGCTGGCGCATCCAAGAGGCCTCTTGGCAGCCTGGGAGACGAGGTTGGCGCCCAGAAACATGGCATAACCGGAAGTGGACCAGCGCGTGTCGGGGTAGCCAGCCCAGTTAGCGTCGGTGTAGACCACGAGCTCCGACGTCGGGGATGGTCGGAGTAGGAGTCCGTAGTCAAGGGAGCCACGGAGGTAGCACAGGATCCACTTGAGAGCGGTGAGATGAGGCTCCCACGGGGTCTGCATATGCAAGCACACCTGCTAGACGGCGTAGGCGATATATGGCTTGGAGAAGGTGAGGTACTGGAGCGCGCTGGTCAGGCTCCGGTAGGACGTCGCGTCGGCAACCAGGGGCCCATTGTCCTCAGAGAGCTTCGCCTGAGTGTCGACAGACGTGGAGCAGGGCTTGCAGTCGGCACATGCCAGCCCGCTCCAGGATATCGATGGCGTACTGGCGCTGTTGGAGGAAGAGACCCTGGGGCCGACGCTCGGCGGTGATGCCGAGGAAGTGGTGGAGGGGGGCCTAGGTCCTTCATAGCGAACTCCTGCTGAAGGGCAGTTCGTGCGCTGTAGGAGGTCGACGATGGATGTCGTGAGCACAATGTCATCGACGTAGATCAGGAGGTAGACGGTGTCATCGCCGCGCCAGTAAATGAAAAGGGACGTGTCCGACTTGGCCTCGACGAAGCCGATGGAGACCAAGTAGGAGGCAAAGCGACTGTACCATGCCCGTGGCGCCTGCTTGAGGCCATATATGGAGCGGTTCATCCGACATACCAGATCCAGGCGAGTGGCGTTGTCGAAGCCAGTGGGCTGGCTGCAGTAGACAGTCTCCGTCAGAGTGTCATGGAGGAAGGCATTTTTGACATCGAGCTGATGGATCGGCGAGAGGGCAAGGAGAGGACAACACGCGGGGTCGACACGCGTGGCATAGGCGGGGTCGACACGAGAAGAGGCGCGAGCGGAGAGGTCGAGGCCGAGTGTGGCGTAGGTACAGGTGCGAGCGAAGGCATTGAGGCCGCACGTGGCGCGGATAGAGGCACGAGCAACAGCGCAAGGCGGGTCGCCTGGGGTGGAGGGAACCGGTCCAGAGATCACAATGAACCAGATCAAAACCCTGCTCAGTCCTAGATGTAGTGAATGGGAGACGAGTATGTCGGCCTAGGTGACAAGCACGACAGAGACCCTCAAAATGTTCCCTACATGAAAGATCTAAACTATTGGTGAGCTTGGTCATGACGTCGGGTCCTAGATGGCCGAGACGACGATGCCAAGTGGTGGAGGACATGGTGGAGACCAAGACGGAAGGTGGAGACGCGCCGGTGGAGGAAGGCCGGAACGTGTAGAGGGGCCCTAAGCTGGCACAAAGGGCGAGAGGGGTCCTGGTGGCCAGATCCTTCACAGAAAAACCAGAGAGGTCAAACTCAAAAGAACGAGTTGTCGGTGGCGAACCGACGAACATAAAGAAGATTGAGTGATGTGAGGGGCTATGAGAACGTCGTTGAGATAGAACGACTCAAGGAGAACCGAGGCACCTACAGAGGTGACTGGGAGAGTGGAACCGTTTCCAAAGACGATCGAGGATGGATCGGAGGCGTGAATGGGACCGAGAGAGCATGCCTGCAGTGGGAATGGTGTTGTAGGAAGCACTGGAGTCGACCACCCAGTCGGAGGGGTGGGGTCATCGCCATGGTACTGAAGGCGGCAACGAGGGAGGTGGGGTCCCATCCTCCAACCAACAGGAACAAGGGCGTCGAGATGGTGGGTCCCCGAAGGCGGGAGCTGGGGCGGTGCCGGAGTCGTCGGTGGCTCTCCGTAGGGAGGCGCTGTCAGGAGGTCCGGCGCCGGAGGACAGGAGACACTCAAGGACTGACCCGACCACATGGAGATGGTACCAGTTCAGGGGTTGTAGAATGACTGCCACCTCGGCCAAAGGGACCACCTCGGGTGCAGCCACCACCCCCGCGGCCGCCCTTGCGAGGCGATGACCTCCGTCGGCGGTGGAAGTCGAACGAGGAGCCGCAGGTGGAGGGCGGGCAGGAGCCCCGGTCGACAGAGGGTGCCGGGCCTACCCCCCCCCCCCCCCCCCCCCGAAGGCGCTTAACCATTGAGAGGAGCGCTTGATAATAGCCTTGAGGTGGTTGTAGCGAGGCTGAGGCCACGCAGAAGGTTCAACACCAAGGTACGGTCGGCAACCTGCTCACCAAGGTCGTGAAGAGAGTCTGCCATGCCCTTCATCTGGCGGCAGTACTCCCCCACGGAGAGACCCCCTGAGAACTGGTGAAACTGGGCGTCGAGGTGGAATGCCCGAGTCGCCCGGTTCCTGAGGAACTGTTCCTCGAGAGCGAGCCACACCTATCGAGCAGTGTCCGCCTGGTTGCGGATGATGTCTTGTAGCTCAACGGTGATGGGGCCGTGGAGCCACAAGAGGACCACACTGTCCATGAGGCACCATGCTAGAGACGGCGGGGCGACGAGGTCGTCGAGGGCGTTGTCGACGAGAGCATACCGCCGAAGCGTGAGAAGGACCTGACCACGCCAACAAGGGTAGTGGGTGGATGCTGGGTCCAACACAATGGACACGAGGGACCGTATGTTGTGCATCCCGTCGGCCTGAGCGTGGAGAGCGGCGATGTGGTCAGCATCGAGTCCAGAGGTGGAGGATGACCGAGGATGAGGCGTTGTGTGGTGGCCATCTAGACGGTCAGGGCAGCGCCCATGGCACACTCTTGCTCTAGGGCGAGGGGCACAGCGCGCTCGTGCTTCTGCGAGGCAGCCACGGCGGCCTGGATGGTGGCGATGGTGGTGACCAGCGCGGAGTCGATGGAGGGCGCCGGGGGAGCCTAGGTGGCGTCGGCGACGAGCGGGCGCGTGGTGGGGAAGCCAGGGGTGGGTGCCGGCGAGATAGGGCCCGCTCCCCCGGCGGTGGCAGAAGCACCCCTGCACGTCGGGTAACCCGAGAGACCGAGCCCGACAGCACGCGCGCTGGCTACGACGGCTGCTGTGGTGGCAGTTGCGCTGGGCGCGTGGGGGCCATGCACAGGGGCGCTGGCCGCGGCGGAGGCGTTGGCCGTGGGGGCGACGTGGTCCAGCTCCTTGCGGGCTGTAGCAGCGGCGCGAGTCGCGACGACGGTACTGGCCATGGGGGCAGCGAGGTGGTGGGTGCGCTCCCGGGCCGTGACGGCATCGGCTTCGAGAAGGGAGGCGCCGAGCGTGAGTGGGAATACCGCGGAGGGGACCTCCACGGCTGGGGCCACGCCTGCACTTGCGGCGGCGACGGTTGCGGTGGCCTGCACGACGGTGGCGGCGGAAGACGTCGGGAACATGGGAGGGGCGGCCGACTTGGGAAGGGTCTGGCAAAGGGGAGGAGAGGAGGCGACAACCGGCTGGAAGGTGCCGACGGCGGTGAACAGGAAGAGAAGGCCAGCAGCGTGCAGGGGAGAGCAGGTCGACGGCTAGGATGGAGGGAGGGAGGGAGAAATTGGAATTGTAACCTATTTCTATACCATGTGGGGATAGGGAGAAATTGGAATTGTAACCTAACTATATACCAGGGTTGGGTGTTGTATTAATAGACCCAGTTAGCTGGGCCAGACCCATTACACAGGGGTGAGAGGGTAATTAAACGGGGTAAACTCCAAACCCTAAGTGATTGTTTGGGTACTCTGGTATTCATCCCAATACACATGGGTTGAGGGGGATTGTAGTGTAAATTAAACTTTTTTACACGTATTGGGATAAATACTAGAGTATCCAAACATAGCCTAAACGAGTATTCTAACATGCAACACTCCCGCTCCGAACGTCGCTGGCCTGACTGCAGCCGCCACAGGCACTACCCTATAACCTGCCGCCACGGGCACAACTACTCTTCCACCACCCTAGCACCCTGCAGCAACTCTCCCACCTGCTCTCCACTCTAGCCCGATGGTGCCCTAGCCCCGCCCGACGCCGCTTTCTCCACGACAACATCGCTGCAACCAACTCCGCTTATTGTTGCTGCCATCACCACCACCAAGTCCACTGTTTTTTTCTCGAATACGCAGTAGAGCTGTGTATCATTATATTAAGAAGAAAATAAGGGGTGGGTGTTAAAAAACCTCATACAACTGTACACAAACACACACTCTTAGTCTAGATGCACTTATACAAGAAGAGGACTGGACCCAAGATCTTGCAGACTGAAGAAGCAAATCACCGATTGGTATGCTGGGGTAAAAGGATATTAGATAATCCAGGGGCCCCAGCCCTACACCAAAGGTGAGACTCATCCCTGACCCAATTGATGACCTTGCTAGAGCTAGGTTGTTCTCCGTTGAAGACACAACCATTGCGATGAATCCAAATGGCCCAAGCCCCTAAAATGATAAGGGAGTTCAGTCCCTTGCTAAGCTTCTTATCGGAGGGGCCATTAAGGGTCATACTGGCTTCCTCCCACCAGTCATCAAAGGAAGTAGAGTTATGACTGGGAGTAAGGTACTGCAAACCAACAACTTTCAGGACATTAAACCAAACTTCCCTTGAGAAAACACAGGATGTTAATAAATGGTTCATAGTTTCTTCCTCATGGTAACATAACATGCAACTTTGAGGGTGAGGCAGACCTTTTCTTGCTAGCTGATCAGCAGTCCAACATCGCCCATGTGCCACGAGCCACATAAAGAACTTACATTTTCCAGGAGCCCAACTTTTCCAAATCCTCTCCCGTGACCTAAAGGTTGTTGAACCTAAGAAGAAACCATCATATGCCGACTTGGCATAATATTTATGCTTATCCTCCTGTCCTGGGTGCAAAGTCCAATTTGTAGCAAGATCCTAGACTCTGATGAAATCAGTTAACACACTAACACTGATAGCCCCTCTTATGTTTTGCACCCATCTCCCTATAGTGAGGGCATCATGAACACTCTATTAGCTCTTGAGGAGACCAGCTTGACAAGATGAGGTGCCAAATGGTACAAACTCTTGCCATCTAACCATTTATCTACCCAAAACAGGGTATTCCTGCCATTGCCCACCACAGAAGAAACTGCTGCAAAAAAGAAGGCATGAACTGAAGGATGCACATGAATTTTAAAGGCTGCCCAAGGCCGGTCAGGATCAGTTTTTTGTAACCAGAGCCAACGCAATCTAAGGTCCCAACTCATATGCTATAGGTGGGAGATGCCCAAGCCTCCAAGCTCTTTTTGGTCTAGTAACCTTGTTCCAGGCCACCAAACAGTGCCCTCCCAAAGCCTCTTTTCTTCCTATGCAAAGGAAACTTCTCCTGATTTTGTCAATAGCCTTTAGAGCCCAGGAAGGAAGGTCCATGGCCATAACTAAATAGACCATCATTGAAGTGAGAACTGCCTAGACAAGAGTCAGCCTTCTACCTCTGGACAGCAGGTCAGTTGTAACACCTTGAATTTAGGGGTATAAAATTTCTTTTCTGATATCCACAAAATTCAGGTGTTACCCTCTCATTTCCTTGCTTTTCTTCTCTTTTTTCTAAATAATGGAGAATTATTTTGTTATATATTGATGTAAGCCTAGTGAAGTGAGCCCTAGAGGTGCTTTGGTTGTTGCATTCATGTCGTTGCATAGTGTTTCTAAGTGCAAAAGGTGTTTGAAACATGTTAATATACCTTATAGAAACTTTCGGTAAATTTTCATATTTTCTGAAATAATTTTTTATTTTCCGAAAACCAAAATATATTTATTTGAGGTACTTAATAACATTTTGAAAAGCACTAAATATGTTTTCTTTGAGTTCATTGGATGCCAAATCATGTCTAGGAATTTTATTATAATTTTTAGAACCTTCTAGATATTTTTCATGCATTAAATATGATTTCTGCTTTTTCTGGAATTATTTTATTCCTAAAAAATGACTTATTTCGAAAAATAAACTATCTTTAAACCCTAGCAATATATATATATGGTCGGAATCCTCTCGCCGAGCCCGTTCCAAATATCAGATCCATTTCGCAAGTCGAGATCCATAGCGCCGTCAGTTCCTCGCAGAAGTTCGGGCTGTTCTAACTCTGCGAGCAATTATTTTCAATCCGTGCATCGTCGGCGAAATCCGAGGATACCACTGTGTTCATCTCGTCGAGTGCTTCGTCTTGGTGCTTTCGGTTCATCAATCGGACCTCCGATTCATCGCCAATCGACGATTTTCTCCGGTGAGTTTTCTCCATTGCTACCCATGAAAGTTCTTTGTTTTCCTTCTCCGTATGCGTCCATCCATCTCGACAGCCCCTCTCCATGGTGCCCCCTCTTCGTCTTTGTTTTCCTTCTCTCTCTGTGCCCCCTCTCTCTTCCCCACTCCCCCCTCGCGCGACCTTCCCCATTGGTGTCAGACGACACGGCTCCCTCTGGTTCCCCACCCATGCGTGGCCGACCAGACGAGCCCTCCAAACGAGTGCGTGCCCGACGCTCGACCAGCAGTCCTGAGGTCGGCGCTCAACCCTCCCAGCGGCCCCATGCGCTCCACCCTTTCCCTGCCAGTGGCTGCCGGCCAGGGCAGTGCCCCTGCGCGCCAACCCTCGGCCCGCCTAGCCGCCCAGCCCCCTTGCGCGACCGGCTAGCCCCGCCTCATCCCCGCGGCCGGCGAGCCTACCCCCGGCCGGAGTAGTGACCCCAGCACCACGACGGTTTCAGCCATGTCCTCCCCTGTGTGCGTGTACGTGAGGAGGAAGACAACAGCCACATTTGATCCCACTAGAGGTAATTTTCTGCGTTCGTGTCCCATGTGGCCTTTTGTGTGGCCACACTGGAAAAAAGAGGACTGAATCATCCTCCTAGATGCCCTCTTTGTGACCAAGAGCCTGAAACCATCAACCATCTTTTGGTTTCTTGTAGCTTTTCCAGATTATATTGGTACATCACTCTTCGGAAATTTGGGCTCCACATTCTTGCCCCTCTCCAGGATGACACAAACTTCCTGCAGTGGTGGAAACGTATTGCTGATATTGTGTCAGAGATGACCAAGAAGGGGGTAAATTCACTTTTGATTCTGGGAGCCTGGATGATCTGGAAGTTCAGAAACATAGTGGTGTTTGACGCCCCCTCCCCAATATCACTACAATCTTAGAGGCCACTGCTGAGGAAAGGGAGAAATGGATGGTTGCAGGAGCTAAGGGTCTTTCCTTTTTAGCTGCTCCTAGTACCGATGTCTGAGATAAGTTGTATCTTTTAGTTGTGTATGGATTATTTACTTTATGCTTGTTTCTCCCTTAACCCTGTTGTGGCCTCTACCCCCTCCTCGTCGTCGTTTTTCCAAGGGGTTGGTTCTGCTTTGGAGGTCGCCGCCATAAGGAGGCCCTGTATTCGGGTACTTTCCGACCCTTTTTCTTCTTACTTAATAAAATGAGGCGCAGTTCTCCTGCGTTTTTCGAGAAAAAAGATCGCGCCACATCGGCTATAATCCGCGAAAGATTATTTATTCAATATATTTTATGCAGTAGATCCTATTCGACCCATTCTAGTTGTGTTCGGTTTGTAGTAATATCGTCTACATGTTAAAAATATTATTTTGTCATGTCGCAATCTTGATTAATTAGTTAGTTAATTGTTCATTCGATAGTTATTAAAAAACAGCTTTTCATTTAAAACTAACTTATAGTTATAATTTACATTTTTTAGAAATACAAGTTAATGTGATTAATGTTAACTCAAATGTTTTTGAATTAATACTTGTTTAGTATAGACACGACATCTATTTAGTATTTCTCGCCTGTCGCATACGCTATTTCACACATGGTCGCGTGCTAATTCGCGCGTCGTTCGCACTGGTCGTGCACGCCGCCGCCTGCGCGTTGTTCGCACACGTCGTCATGTTGTCTGTACGTTGTTCCACTTGATGCGCTCGCCATCGTGGCGTTGTCCGCTCGTCATTCGTGTGTTGTCACGCGCTGCCCGCGCGTATCGCACGCTATCCGCACGCATTATTAAGTCATTTCGCTTCATCACGCATGATAATTAATTAAGTAATATTACTGGTTTAACATGAACACGATAATCCATTTCTCGTGTGCCGCGTCTTCTATAAAATTAATTATTTTGACGATACAAATTCCGTGTAAAAATATAACTTGCCAAGTTTAAAATATGTTTTCTATTCAGAATATAAATTGGATTAAAGCTAAATGAGATCTCCCACAGATGACTTGTATTAATTAAAATCAAATTAGAAAAGAATATAGTTTTAAGTATCCAATTACACGGATTTTTCGAAAGTAATATCTTTCTGTAGCTTTGATTTCAGCGTTTCTTTTTCCTCGCGTGACCGTATTTTTTTTCTCGAAAGCGCAGGAGAACTGCGCAATATTATATTAAAGAAGAAGGACAGTTACAGAAAAAACAACTGAGACGCCTATGGCGGCCAGTAACAGGCATACAGAAACCCATCCAAGACTAAAGAAGAAACTAACACAAAATACCACAATGCTAGCTAACTAGCAGCGATGCCCGGAATGGGGGCGGTGAGCAAAGACAACTTCTTTGCACCAGCCATCTCCCATAGGTGAACCTCCAACTCAACTCTTCTAATAGCATCAGCAATACTGGGGCTCTTATTGTCAAAAACACAGCCATTGTGTTGCTTCCATAAGGTCCAAACTCCCAGAATGACTAGAGAATTGAGGCCGTCCCTTGCAATTCCAGAGACTTTGGTACATAACGTTCTCCACCACTCAAGAAAAGCACTATCCTCAGATTGGGGGGCAAGAAACTGCAGGTTCACTTGAAGAAGCAATTTAAACCAGAATTCTCGAGCAAAGACACATCCGATCAACATATGGTCCAAGGTTTCTTGATCCTGGTCACATAGTGGACATCTCTCTGGATGGTCCATACCTCTTTTCTGCAGCCTGTCTGCTGTCCAAACCTTCCTGTGTGCGACCAACCACATAAAAAACTTGGTTTTTGGAGGAGCCCAAGTTTTCCATATTCTATGAAAAGGCTCAAACTCAGAAGATCCCAAAAAGAAACCCCTATATGCTTCCTTTGAGGAGAACTTTCCGTTTGCAGCTAAACGGAAGAAATGTTTGTCTTCAACTTGAGGTCTTAAAACAATTGAGTCAATTAAATCCCACAAAATGAGAAATTCATTGATAATTCCAACCGAAAGAGCTCCTTGAATGTCAGAAATCCAACTCTGATTAGAGATAGCATCCACCACTGTTCTCTTGCTAACCCGTCTCTTAGGAATGATCCCAAATAATCGAGGGACTAACTCTGCAATTCTGTGACCCGATAACCACCTATCAGTCCAGAAAAATGTTGTAGCCCCATTACCAAGCTCAGTTT
Source organism: Zea mays (assembly GCF_902167145.1). Classification (NCBI taxonomy): domain Eukaryota; kingdom Viridiplantae; phylum Streptophyta; class Magnoliopsida; order Poales; family Poaceae; genus Zea; species Zea mays. The sequence goes on along the minus strand of NC_050100.1, from coordinate 225,775,772 downwards.
GCATAGCCATGGAGAAGAAATCTTTTACCTTTTTAGGGACCTGGATAGCAAGAGAGGCCCACGGGCGAGATGGCTCAGTTTTAGCCAGCCAAAGCCATCGCATTCTAAGAGACCATGCAAGTTCTTTCATGCTGGAAATGCCTAGACCACCCAATTCGTGAGGCCTACAAACAATTCCCCAAGCCACGTGACAGTGGCCACCTTTTACATCTCTTCGGCCTCGCCACAGAAAACCTCGACGAATCTTATCAATGGCTTTAAGGGCCCAAGCTGGAAGGTCAACAGCCATGACCAAGTAGATCACCATCCCTGTGAGGACATGTTGGACGTGCACCTTACGACCAGCTTTAGTCAATAACTCAGCCTTCCATCCAGAGAGTTACCTTGTTCGCGTGACCGGAGAAGCGAACTCTATCTCGTATTGCATGTTTTTATAATTGTTACCTTGTTTGGTGCAATGTAATTGTATATGTATATGTTTGTTTGCTTGTGCATGTTCATGTTCGCTACGTATCGCGAATAGAATGTAATTTGTTCTCGAGCTTTGAGGAACCGACGATCAAGCTTTGGTGAACAAGAGATCAAACTCTTCGAGGTCTACAAGGTTGAAGAACTTGAGCATCTGTTTGGTGAAAGCAAGTGTCGTATGACCTATTTGTGTCCTATTCACATGAGATTTTTTTGACCTGGTTCACCATTAAGCATAACTTGAGTCGACTCAGAAGCAAGGAGATTGCACACAATATCACACTAAACTTGCCCAAAACCCAATTGCCTCATTACTTCCAAAAGGAAAGACCACGAGACCGAGTCAAATGCTTTTGTGATGTCCACTTTAAGAAGGATTCTAGCAAGTTTTTTCTGGTGGAACAATTTAGTTGTTTGTTGAACAAGCATGAAGTTGTCTAGAATAGATCTTCCTTTAATAAAGACACTTTTTTTTGAACAAACGCAGGAGAGTTGCGTGTCATTATATTAAGAAGAAAAAAAGAACATAGGAGAGACAAGACTTGTCAACCCCTAAATACAAAGGCCCCTAGGTCGAGACCCCCCTGACATTAACACTACACACCACGCACACACATAGCAACAACCCGACCAAAAAACGACCACCGGCAGGAAAACTGCTAGGGTCCCCTAGGAAGCTGGCGCAGCAGGAAGCCCTGCAGAGCTGATGCACCAGCCAAACACCAAACGCTGCCCTCCTCAATCACAGCACTCTGAACTCGCTGGGTGCAGGGCACAACCCCCTCAAAAACACAAGCATTACGGTGCTTCAAAATCTCACAAGCGACCAAAATGATCAAGGAGTTAAGACCTTTTCTTAGACTCTTCTCCACTTTCTTGATACTTTGGCACCACCAATTTGAGAAACGAGTGCATCCATGCTGAGGAACAATGGCTAGGAGACCTAAATTGTGTAGTATGGACGTCCATATCTGCCGAGCGAACACGCAGGAGACAAGAATATGCTGGATGGTTTCCTCGGCCTGATCACACAGAGGGCAAACAACTGGATGGGGCAGACCTCTTTTTGCCGGTCGATCAGCTGTCCAAACCCTGTTTTTGATTGCCAACCATACAAAGAATTTGCATCTTAAGGGGGGCCAGGTCTTCCAGACACGTCGCCAAGGGCCAAAATGGATAGAGCCAACAAAGAGAGCATCATAGGCCGATTTGCTACAATAAGTACCATTAGCAGAGAGGCGCCAGATGTGTTGGTCTGCGATGTCAGGTTGCAGAACTACCCCATCAACCAAGTTCCATAGCTGTAGATACTCCACTAGGACCATTACAGACAATCCTCCCCGAATATCTGACACCCATAGACGATTTGTGAGCCCCTCGGCTACTGTTCTTCGCTTTAAATCCCTTCTAGAAATCACCTGGATAAGGGTTGGACAGTATTCAGCCACAGTTTTACCAAGGAGCCAACGATCAGACCAGAACTTCACAGATTCACCACTGCCTACCACTGAGGTAATAGCCACATCAACGAAGGCCTTTGCATTACGGTGCACTCGGATAGGGAGACCAGCCCATGGCCTTGACGCGTCAGTCTTCTGTAACCAAAGCCACCTGGCACGTAAGGCCCAACCAAACATCTCCAGGTTGAGAATACCCAGACCACCATACTTGAGAGGCCGCTGGACAGCTTCCCAGGACACGAGACAGTTACCTCCATTTGCATCACCTTGCCCCTTCCAAAGAAAGCCTCGTCTCCTCTTATCGATTGCCTTAAAAACCCATTTAGGGAGTTCTAATGCAAGCATAAGATAGATAGGGACAGAAGACAGCACTATCTTAACCATGACAAGACGACCAGCCCGGCTGAGAAGATTGGCTTTCCATCCTGGAAGTTTATCAGCAACTTTATCAACAAGCGACAAGAGATCAGAGTTAGCAAGCCTACGGATTGATAGAGGAATCCCCAAGTAAGTGCAGGGAAAATTTTTTGTAGCACATGGTAATAAGGCAGAAATGGTGGTCAGCTCATTCGCTCCACATTGAATGGGTGTAACAGAACTTTTGGAGATGTTCGTAAACTTTTGAATTCTAGACAGGGATGAGATGGATTTCTAGATTTGATCCTTGTTAGAAGGCAGCTTCATTCTAGACAGGAAAACTTTTGAAGTTGTTAGAAGGCAGGGATGAGATGGATTTCTAGATTTCATCCTCAGTAAAAGGACTGTCCAGCATTGAAAGGTCATGGGAGGGGATGTGGAGTTATTCCAGGTTAATTGAGCGCTCTCTGTCGGTTGATCAACCCAACAGATTGGAGTAGAAGTCATTGAGTAGCTCCTCCTTATTCTCGTGTCTTGTCAAAATGAGGCCATCGTTGGATAGCAGGTTACCAACAAAATTCTTGCCTTTGCGATATTTAGCATGCAGATGGAAGAAAGCAGTGTTAGCATCCCCTCGGCCAAGTCCACTGTTGACGTTGCTTTGGAGCGCGAGCGGGCTATTGCTCTTGCCTGAATACAAGAGTGTGCCGCCACTGATGCTCTTGCCTGCTAGCTTGCGGAGGCGAAGCATCAACTCAAGGGTGTCATCATCGTCGACCCCTTCGAGTACGATGATATCAATGTTCCCCGGGCACACGAGGCTCCTATCAACGCCAACCACCATGGTCCTCGACCTGGTCTCCTGTGCCTATGCCCACTGGCCTGACCTCATCCTCCTCACCCTACAATGCTATGCCATCAAAGGCCACGTCCTCACCGATGTTATATGCCTAACGGTCCCGTCATCACCTGGCAATGGATGGACAACATAGTCCTCTCCTGGATCCTCAGCATCATCACCATCAAACAAAGCTATTAAGGCGATAAGGTGATATAAGGCGACCGACCCCCTTTTTATCTTTTAGGCGGTAAAGAGTAAGGCGAAGCGATGCCTTAATTATATAGTAATGCAAACGATTAGATCAAATATCAATTATATAACACTAATTCAAAATTAATAAGCAAGGTAGCATAAGTCTAGTAAGCTCATTTTAGCCTAGTAGTAGGCAGCAATAGGAAAAAAATAAAAAAAACCCACAATCAATCAGCCCAATAGCCCAACTGTCCTAGCCTATCTGACCAACACCAGTTTTAGGTTAAAACATAAGTCTCCAGTTGCAACTGACAACATCTTTCTTCCCCTCCCTAGTCGTCGGCATCTCTTCTTCACCTCACATGCGCCGCCATCATCTCTTGTTTCCCCTTCCCCACATCCCTCCTCCACCGTCGTCGCATGCTGTCGATGCAACGCCATGCACATCACCGCCACAGCCTTCCGCCAAGGCGTCGCCCCAATGACGTCTTGATGACGCCCCGTCAACGCCCTACGGACGCCCTGCGCCGCGGCGGACGCCTTACGCTCCATGGCAAGGCGCGTTAGACGCTAAGGTTCCGGACACGCCTTAGCGCCTAGGCAACATTTCAAGGACGCCTTGATAAGCATGCCATCGAGATACAAGACATCATCCGCAAGCGCCGCGGCACTGCTCACCATACCTGGGTTGCCATTGAGGAGCAGTTCCTCGACAACGGTGAGGCCCACACCATTCATCTCGACATCGCCTTTCGTAACTTCGTCCAAGGGGACCTCTCCATTACTGAGTAATGTCGCCAGATGAAGGGCATGAAGAACTCCTTTCATGAGCTTGGCAAGGCCTTTTTAGATTAAACCCTCGAGGGTAATGGTGCAAGCAAGCACGAAGGCGGACCCCTAGGTGTTGTAATGGAAGTAGTGGGGTGTTGGGGCTGTCTACCAAGGCTAGAGCCTTAGAGGGTCGTGGTAGGTTCAGAGTGGACCTAGCCCCCCTTGGTAATCACCTCAAGGATGAGATTGTTGAGGATCGTGTGAAGGAGGGAAACGGCACAGACTGTGTGATCCAAGTCCATATGTGACTGTTGTTAGAGTGAACGCACTAACCAGTTCAACCCAAAAGCTTAAGTTGTTAGAAGGTAGGCAATCCACTTATATACTTCAACACCCCCACTCACGTGCAACCAAAGAGTAAGACACAAACATGGAAATAAAGGAGTGGAGGCATAAATAAAGCCTCTGCTAGGATTCGAACTCGATACCTCTGACTTTGATACCATGTTAGAGTGGACGCATTAAACAGTTCAACACAAAAGATTAAGATGTTAGGAGAGAGAAGGCAATACACTTATACATTTCAACGGTTCAGGCAGACAACTCACAACTGCTTTCTCTACACCCATATTCTCTAGATATATTTCATCTTCAAGTCATTTTTATTGCCTCCTTCCATGTCAAGCCCACCTAGCTCAGTTAGTAGAGCACAAAGCTCTTAACCTTCTGGTTGTGGGTTCAAGCCCCATAATGGGTGTATTACAGATCCACGAAATAAAAAAAACTAGCATGATTAATATGCTACAGACAAAAAAAGAAGATCCAATATATACATGTGCAGAAGTAAAAAAACTATAGTACAAACATAACAATATAATTTGATAAATCCAACACGACTAACAATGAATTAAAAACCATTTTGCAGTACCTGATCAAGTTTCTGGCCAGGATCATCAGGCTTCGTTACTGCTGCCTTCACCAATGCGGAGTAGTAAACCTTCTCTATTTTCTTATTTTTGTCTTTGCTAGGCTCTTCGACTTCATCGATGTACGCAACCCTAAGTGAAGGATAACTGCCAAAGATTTTCCTTTCAATCACTTTGAAGCTCAAGGCTTCGATACAAGTAACATAAAACAATGTGTTGCAATGGTTAAAGAAAAAACAAAGAACACAAAAAGGAACCTAAATCAATCTTCTAAAGGGAATAAAAATAGAAGGCATGGATCGATTACTAGAAGGGGTTGGGTGATAGATACATAGGCTGAATTAGATGGGCCAGGCCCATTACAATAGGGACGAGAGAGTAAATACATAGGGGAGGACCCAAAACTCTAACAGGTACTCTAACCCCCCCCCCAGTCACAACTCTAGCTTGTACAGATGTTGAGACTGGACCGAATGTCTAGGAATACACTCGATGGCAGCCCTTTGGTGAAGATGTCGGCAAACTGCAGTGTTGTGGGGACGCTGAGAACCCGAACGACGCCTGCTGCGACACGCTCCCGAACGAAGTGCAGGTCGATCTCCACATGCTTCGTGCACTGATGCTGCACAGGATTAGTGGAGAGGTACACGACGCTGATGTTGTCACAGTAGACTAGGGTGGCGCGCTGGAGGGGGTTGTAGAGCTCGTGGAGGAGCTGGCGCATCCAGGATGCCTCTGCCACGTCGTTGGCCACAACGCGATACTCGGCCTCTACACTGGAGCGGGAGACGACGACCTGCCGCTTGGTGGCCCAAGAGACGGGGTTGGCGCCCAGGACCACGACATAACCGGAGGTGGAACGGCGTGACTCCGTACGACGTGCCCACACCGACCCTGACCCCCCTTAGCTCCCGCCTACGGGGCCGTCTACCACGACACCATGGTCCCCGTTCGCTGGAGGCTGGGAACCTGCCGCCCTCGCCGCCGCATACAGCACCATGGCGTTGGCCCCACCATCATCTGACTGGGTCACCGACTCTGGTGCATCCTATCACACCACTCCCACCACAGGCATGCTATCTCGACTACGACCTCCTCCTCCGACCATCCTCGACGTCGAAACTTGTGGTCTACAACGACGCTGACTGGGTCGGCTGTCTCGACACACGTCGGTCCACCTCCGACTATGCCGTGTTCCTGGGAGCCAACCTCGTCTCTTAGGTCGCCAAGCGGCAGCCCGTCGTCTCCCGCTCCAGTGCAGAGGCCGAGTATCGCGTTGTGGCCAACGGCGTGGCAAAGGCATCCTGGATGCGCCAGCTCCTCCACGAGATCTACAGCCCCTCCAGCGCGCCACCCTAGTCTACCCTAAACCCACTCAACGGGTTCGGTGATAGATATATAGGCTGAATTAGATGGGCCAGGCCCATTACAATAGGAACGAGAGAATAAATACATAGGGGAGGACACAAAACCCTAAAAGGTACTGGCAGGTACTGTAACAATATTTAGAGAGCCCACAACACATTATTTAAGTGAGAACCTACAAGGATTCTTGCTATCCAACAACCACTCTAACCCGTAGCACCCTACATTTAAATCTGCCAGTGTGCTTTCTAATTGCTTCGGATGATTTTCCCCTCACGATGTGATCGCGCCGATCTCGCCGGTGATGCCGTACCTGCCGCCGAGGATCTCGGGGTGGATACCGGCTGGAGTCGTGGCCCCTCGGACCATAAATATCGGCCAATCATGACCCCCCCTCTTCTCGTCCGCTCGCCCCCGCATCCATTGAACAATACCGTAGCCACCGCCGCCCCGAGCTCAGGGTCGGGTCCGCCATCGTCGACCGGCAAGTTGACCGGCGCGCGAGCCTCGGTGCCAGGTCTGGGGTGATCATGACGTTGTCCCGGAGGTGATCGCGATCTTTCCTGCCTCAGGACTGGTGCCACCTCACCACAATTGCTCGCCGGCGTCTACTGGGAGCTTCCGATTCGCACCCCGTCGTGGACAGGGCGCTCCGTCGCGACACTCTCGATGAGACACCTCTTAGGTTAGAAGTTTCTTGCTCAGCGTGTAGCGTCGGTTAGGATAGCCGGGGAATCTCCGGGGCGCGTGGGGTCGTACTCCGGCGAGGACCGCCGCCAAACAGGGCCGCGCCGCCGCGGTTGACAGTAGGTAGGTAGGTAGAAGACGGGCGCTCGGCCGTTGATCTTCGTGACGACGGTTGAGATTAAATCCGGAGAGTTGGGGCCTGGGCCGTAGATCCATCATTGAACGGTCGTGATTAAATGGCGTGATACCACTTCGCGCGATCAATCTTGACCGTGGATCTCTGATCGGGTGACTGGGAGCTGAGTGTAGTTGCATCGAATCCTGACCATAGATCCTCCATCTGAGGGCGGTCGTCGTGTACCGGTTGGAGTTAACCAGGATCTAATATTATCCCTTAATTTCGGATCGAGTGGTCCAGGTCGGCTGATACCCCTTCGGTCGGGGCATTTTGCGTAAGAAACCCTAGGGATTTTAGGAATAAACCCGCAGTCCACACCCTGTGCAAATTAATTACACACCGACCCTGGATTCTTGTAAACCAGCCCCTGAACTTCCTGGTATTTATGCGCGCAGAACAGAAAGTTAATAAAATCAGAGGAATTAATGTAGAAAATGATTTTTAGTGTAAAAATAATTCCAGAATCTTGTTTAATTCCTAGAAAATTCATTTTAACTCCTTTTTAATCCATTCCAGTTGCAATAATTTTATTTTAATATTGTTTATCATTTAGTAACTCTGTTGTATCATGAAACCTAGATTAAAATTAATCACTTAGTTATTTTTGGAGAAAATCTCTTCAATGTCATCCAAACTTATACTAATCCCTTCAATGCCATCAGAATTTATAGCTTCCCTTTAATGCCATCAAATTTAAATTTTAATCCCTTAAATGTCATTGTCGTTAGTTTGAAGCTAACGCCGTTAGTTCTATTTAAAGCAAATATCTCTAATGCCATCAAAAATCTATATCAATCCGTTCAATGCTACTAGGAATTGGTTTAATCTATTTGGGTTTTTAAAATTACAGAATAAAAAAATATGGACCAATTCCACAATTTTCAAAAACTTTAGTACATATTTTTTTGTGAACACCAAAAATTACTCCGCGTTTCAAAATTTTTGGGTTCTAAAAAGTATTTAAATATTTTTTTAAAAAAATTCAGTACATATATTTTTATAGAACCTAGAAAACTATGTGTTTATTCGTTTATAACAATTTGATCAATTCGGGTTTTCAAATATTTTTTCAACATTATTAGGAAGCAAATATATTGAAGTAATTTTGGAGTTTCAAAAAGTATGGACAATTGGACAGAAGCTTTTAAAAATCGTGGAATTTTAAAATTTTGGTCCATTTTTTTATTCTGAAATTTTTAAAACCCAAATAGACCGAACCAATTTCTAGTGGCATTGAAGGGATCGGTATAGATTTTGATGGCATTGGAGGGATTTGCTTTAAATATAACTAACAGCGTTAGCTTCAAACTAACGGTTTATGTAGGGTCCTTGGGGGACTTGCTCAGCAACATCTCCTTTTTATAAGGTTTTTATTCCTCTCTAATATATAAGATGTGCAGTTCTCCTGTGCGTTCGATAAAAAAAGATTAAAATTTAAATTTGATGGCATTGAAGGGAAGCTATAAATTTTGATGGCATTGAAGGGATTGATATAAGTTTCGATGGCATTGAAGGAATTTTCTCTTATTTTTGTACCAAACACAAAGACTTCGGAAAAACATAACTTGTTATCCGTAACTCCGAAGTTAGTGATTCTCGAACCTATGATTTCGTTACGATGCGTAGATTATTATTATGCATTCTGTTCTCATGTTTGGTGTGATGTTATTTTTTTCCTATACCATGTTTGTTTGTATTGCTTCGAGTAGACGAGCAAGTGAACGAGGACCCCAGTACCAAACAGGTGGAAATTGCTGAGCAGGAGCTCGTTGAAGGCAAGTAGTGCCCTTGACCACTTTTATTTACCCAATAATGATCTCTATAATCATTTTGGCATGCATAGGCTTAATTTTGATGGGACCCAATAGGTCACCCTAGTTTGGTCATCTTTACACCTTGTTTACCCCTGAACTTTTGGGTAGTCTTGGCTATTTCTATATGTGGTTTTGGGTGTTGAGATAACTATTACACATGGTCATTCTTTATTATTGTTATTCTATTCTGTTCATGATAAGACTATTATGTTAATTGGAACATGGAGCTTAACTTGAGAAACATGTGCCACCACAAGGGTGGAATGAGACGCCCTTGGCTGACTAATTAGGAAAGCTAGTGGAAGTCTACCTTACCCGAAAGGGGCAAGGGCAGTAGGGGAGTTGTCGGTGTAGGGAAGTTCTCGGGTTGATTTTGCTGCGATGGCTTTTCAGACAGGGGATTCCTGCATTGCGCTCCCTAGAAACTGTAGCGGGTTTTCTAAAGCTAGTGTAACTTTGTAAAAGCCTCGTAGTGTTACCCTGCCTCGCTTCCTTGGTAGAGGTGTATGGGGCTCGTACAACCCGTGGCGGATGGGTAACATGACTTGTGGGTAAATGGTACAACCTCTGCATAGTGTAAAACTAGTATACTAGCCGTGCTCGCGGTCATGAGCAGCTCAGGACTCTCGCATGATTAATTTATGAAATTAAACTCAATTTGTCATTTGCATCGCATTGTTGTTTTCCATGCACTTCTATTCAAGGCTAAATCTTTGGGTATATCCCATTCTTTCAAGTCTCCTTTTATTGCTTCTTCCCATGTCAACTTTGGTCTTCCTCTTCTCATCACTACCGCACCTTAGGATCCCACTAGCATCGGTGCCTCTGGAGGTCTCGGTTAGACATGTCCAAACCATCTCAACCAATGTTGGACAAGTTTTTCTTCAGTTGATACTACTCCTATCCTATCATGTATATAATCATTCTAGACTCGATCCCTTTTATGGCAAAATCCAACGCAACATATGTATTTCCGCAACATATGGATTCTAGAGTCTCCCGTAACAACTCTAGTTTTATATATACTACCAAGGTTCAATGCAACATAATTCAATTCCACCCAGTTCTATTCCTTCTAGATGGTATCACGAGTTTTGGTTTAGATCCTAGGCAGTGGGCTCAAACCCTAAAGCGTCAACTTCTACGTCGAGTCCAACAAGGTTTTCTCTCGCAGGTCCTCCATCCTTCTTTTGGCTCTCCTACCTTCTCTACTCCAACGTCCACCATCGACTACACTAGCATCTACCGAACATGTAATGCCCACGTCATTTCTCGGTCATCCCATCCCACCTCACATGTACTTCGGTTTGATCAGCTGATTGTGCACAATCCACTAGGATTCTGTGCCCCCTCATCATCGAATACTACATACATCCTCTTCGAACAACAGGGTTACTAGTATGTTTCTTCCTTGGCCCGCAACACCACCACCCATGTTCATGTGTCCTCTAGCTATTACATCTACATTATCATCCCATGTGGGCAATCTCTTGTGCATTGTCTGTCTGCAGTGGTCTTCGTCATGTTGATTGGGTCTTTGAAAGGGAAATGGGCTCAACCATTTCCTATAATCGATTTTGGTGTTTAACGTCCATCACAAATCTTATGGACTAACTAGTTTGCCTAGTTGATATTTTCTTAGATGCATAAAGTTCAAATACACACATAAGAAAAATACCTCTTGGGAATTCTAGAAGCATGGAGCAAAACAGATTTGCACCAGCCTGCGGCGCACCGGACAGTGTCTGGTGTGCACCTGACAGTCTCCGGTGCCTAGGCTGGCGCGCACAGCGAACTGGCCGCTCTCGGGAATTCGCAGTGCTTCTCCGCTAAAAATCACTAGACTGTCTGGTGTGTCACCGGACTGTCCGGTGAGCCCACGGAGCAACGGTCGACTTCGCCAACGGTCGACTGCACCGCAGTCTGAAGTGTCAAAAGTTCAGAGACGGTCTGCGATGTCAGGTCGCACCGAACTGTCCGGTGCACAAAATGGACAGACGACTTCAACGGTCAACAGCTCCAGACCCCAACGGTCAGCTGACGTGGCACTCACCGGACAGTGAACAGTGCAGTGTCCGGTGCACCACCGGACTGTCCGATATACCCATCGACAGAGAACTCAGCCAACGTCTAAGTGACCGATTGAGAAAGGGAAAAGGTTGAAAAAGACCCGGCCTTTGTGGCCTCCTCAACGGGGAGTAGGTTCTTTGGAACCGAACCTCGGGAAACAAATCGTCGTGTTCACTTGTGTTGATCATCACCATTCGATTTGTTTCTTCCCTCTCCTCTCTCTCTCTCAAAAGTTCTCTTGCTACAATCTCTTGAGTTTGCTCCCAAAGTTATCTGCATTGATTGAGCAACTCATAGCAAAAACTATCTTTCGCACTCCGAATTCACTATTATTTATTTCTAACCCTAACCTCGGGTGAAGTGTGTGGTCAAAGTTTATAATTTTCAGATTTCGCCTATTCACCCCCCCCCCTCTAGGCGACTTTCAGTCTTCATCACCAACATCTTGTCATACCTTGCGTCAAGAGTACTCGCATTTGAGAAAGATCGTCCACCTGAACTGCCCGCCTTCGGGTAGCAGTGGCTGCTCCCTCCACGACTTCAACCGCCTCCACCTCAACCTCGATTACTTTGTTAACTGAAAAGGGCTATAGTCTGCATGAGCTAATCATCGGTTTCTACTCCAGTTGCTACTATTAAATTGTGATGTAGCTACGATTGCCGGATCTTAGCTTTTGACTTCTACATATCGTATGTGATGCTCACGCTAAGATTGCGAGGTATGTCACAATATATTTAGTAGTTAGGATATTGTAATATAATATTGCCATATGTACTCTATATATACCACCGGAGAGGCTCAACGCAATGCAATACAAGCCATGCATTATACGCAATTCTTCTTGCTTTCACTTATATCTTGGGAGGACGAGACAATATTGTGAAAACACAATTTTGCTCTATTTTACTTTTTTTTTCTCGAACGCGCAAGAGACATGCGCATCTTTTCATTAAGTAGGAAGAGAAAAAGATCCAAAATGGATCAGTATCAGTACAAGAAGAACATAGTCTATTTTACTACAGTTCATAATCTGTTTTCCTGTGGGTACTCAGTAAATAGAACATAGCCTAGTTGTGATGCAAGCATGAAATACCACAGGGATCAATCAGCATATTTTATTTTAAATCAAGACTTACGTGGTCATCAATCTCAGAATATCCTGTGCATGTGGATCACCAGAACGTTTCTGAATACCGTATTGCTGGCATGATACAACATATGTGAATTTCATATCAGCTATAGCTTTGCATTGAGTCAATAGTGGTGATTCATCAGATTCAGATAACAGGTCAGCTGCTCTAAAACCCTCCATAAGGTCTGAAGAAAGCAAGTCAAATAATGAAATAGTCATAAAATACTTAGAGTATCGAAATAGGATCAGCTATCAAGTATTCAGAAAATACCATCATCTCTGGCCATATCAAGGGAAGCCTGAAGGACTAAAGCTTGTCTGTAGTACATCATCCCTCTTACTGTAAAAAGCACAACAATAAACAATTATTAAATTAATGAATTTATCAAACATGTACTATATACAAAGTAGTTTCATTGAGAGAAGAAAATATAGTAGCAGCTATGACAGAAGCCAAAGATTGTACCAGTTCTTGTCAAAGTTTGTCCCCGGTATGATGCCCAAAGGCGAAGCTGCTCTTCAGAATGCTCAGTCTCGTGGAGTTGATCTTCACTCTCACAATGCACCCTTTCAAGAAAATTTTTCCATTCATCTGCAAGGATGTTGGATAGAAAACATTGTTTTCATTATCAGAAGAATGTGGAAATATTGAGGTGTGCCTAGCCACAATCAAAATTTCAGCAAAGAACCTGGGTAGATTTTTTGCAAATAAAAAAGGATGGAAACTCCGTCCTCATTCTGTTCTGCTAGTGCTTGTGAAGAGAAAAGAACATCTTCTTTATAATAAGGAGTCAAGACACTGCAATAGCCACCCAGTGAAGAGGAATTAAAACAAGGGTAATTAGAACATGTATAGTAACTCTAGTTAACAAAAGTTCACAAAAGAAAGCAATATGATTTGAGGATATGAATAGAACTGTATCGCATGTTAGTCAATAATGCATGTAGATAATTTAAGACTGGCCCATAAAGCTTTGGATTGTACTGTGACACAATAAATCACTTGTAGTCAATAACTTCATGGAATAAAGGTGTAGAGTTTCATCAAAAGAACAACAAAAAATGTTTAAGTGTGCAAAGTGTACAGGTATAGATATTTTCATCTCTCTTCTAGTTTATCTACAAGATACTACCTTCCATCTGGAGCTAATATGTTTTGTTGATCACTAAGTGAGGATGAGCTTTCTTTCTCAAAAGAGATATCACATATAAAAGAGAGCCAACAAGCTTTATTTAACTGAAAATAGTGTTGAATATCTAAGTAAAATAGAAACATAATAACTCCATGGATAATAAATCGAAGTCTGTTATCACTCACTAGTAAAACATAAAAGGCAGCTAGGAATGTTATAGTATAGATCTTAAAGTGAGTATAACTTACGAGAAGGGCAACATTTGCCGCACTTTTGGAGCATCTGGCATCGACATAAAAAGAGAATTAGCAAAGAAAGATATCCTCCTCCTAGCATCCAGGTTTGTAGGGACATCCATAGCCGATTCCTTCACCGTGAGTAAAAGTCGAAGCCTTTTTATCTGAAACCAATAAATATACATAATCACAAAAATAGCTTTATTCAAGATTAAGTACATTTAATACTAGAAAATAATAAATAAAGTCTGACAAGAAAGAGAACCTTTTCATTCCATGCTTGGGTTTTCTTTACAGGAAAATCAATAGCTTTCGTGAACAACTGATCTTGTTGGTCAAGTGATGTCATTCCTTCAGATCTTTTATTATTTGCACCATGTATCAATTCCAGTAGTCTGCCAAAGAGATAATTATAATAATAGATATATCAAAAGAAAATACAATAAACAACCAACAAGAACCTAGCTGTGATCACCAAAGATATTGATGAAAAACTATGTGTGGCCACCTGAGTAACTGCAAACTATTCATTGTGAACAAAAACATTTTTGTCTATCAAGAACACTGATGTTTTCACATAATAAGATAGGCATCTTCAGTTGGCAACTTAATTTACCACACCAAAACTGAGGTGGCCACAGCTTTACTCACATAATGTTTGGTCCCTCCCGTAACTTAATCTCTAACTTCTTAGCTTTTTGGTTCACATGTTATGGACTCATGTTTCTTGCCTAACTTTACCTAAGGTTAGGTGGCTATTTTTCTTGGCACAAATGTGTGGACCAACGTTAGCCACCATAGCAAAACATGTGTGGTAACATAGCTACCAACCAAATATGATCAAACTGCCCCATTATGGCACCATGTTATAGGAGACACCAGCGAAAGGGCCTCTAGCGTAATGGTTAAGGCTTTCGAGTAGCACCTCCAGGTCCCGGGTTCGATCCCCCTCGGGGGCGAATTTCGGGCTTGGTTAAAAAAATCCCCTCGCTATGTCTCGCCCGCTATCGGATTACGTCCCATGTGCCACCCTCCGGTAGGGCCGTTGCAGAGTGGACGGTGATGGCCCGCTAGTGATGCGGGGTCAGGGTTCGGGGATTTTCTCGGCCGAGACCATGTTTCGGTCTCTTCTTAACATAATACCGGGAGGGCGGTGTTTCCCTCCCGGCCAAGTTTTTTTGTTATAGGAGACACCAAGAAATTTTGAACGACTATACCTACAAGAAAAAAAGAAACAACTCTCATTATTTTTTTTGAACAAACGCAGGAGAGCTGCGTGTCATTATATTAAGAAGAAAAAAAGAACATAGGAGAGACAAGACTTGTCAACCCCTAATTACAAAGGCCCCTAGGCCGAGACCCCTCCGGCAATAACACAACGCACCACACACACACAAGGTAACAACCCGACCAATAACGACTACCAGCAGGAAAACTGCTAAGGTCCCCTAGGGAGCTGGCGCAGCAGGAGGTCCTGCAGAGCTGATGCACCAGCCAAACACCAGCCAAACAACTCTCATTATGCCCGAATAACTTCTTTAATATCCATTTTGTAACCAAATAATATAATATTATTTGGTTTCCTGTGTTTTTGGCCAAGTTTCCTGTGTTTTTGGCCTCCCTAAGGAGGCCTTGTACTCTGTTTCAGGTCTCTTTGACCTGGGCTTATTTCTTCTTAATATATTGAGGCGC
Source organism: Zea mays (assembly GCF_902167145.1). NCBI lineage: Eukaryota > Viridiplantae > Streptophyta > Magnoliopsida > Poales > Poaceae > Zea > Zea mays. The sequence goes on along the minus strand of NC_050100.1, from coordinate 225,760,449 downwards.
AGTTCTCCTGCATTTTTCCAAAAAAAAGGGATGCGCAGGGGCGTGGCCGCACCGGCAAGCGCGGGGGCGGGGCCGCGCCGGCAAGGGAAGGAGAGAGCCTACGCAGGGCGCTTGAGTGGCGCCGGCGAGGTCGACCACAGGCAGGGCGCGACCAGCGGCTCACTGTGGCCAAGCAGGGACGGCAAGAGCTTGAAGAAGACCCTGGGGTAGCGCAGACCAGAGGGAGCAGCCGACGGCGGCCGTGCAGAGAGGCCGTGGAGGGCGTCACAACTGGAGGCGAGGCCGTCGGAGAGGTGCGGCTTTCCGGAGGGAAGCACGTGCCATCGAAGGGGTCGCGGCCGTCGGGAGGCGTCGGAGGGAGGGGGCGCGGTCGTCGGGGGAGGGGACGCGACCGTCCGGCAGGAAGGGGAGCGCATCTGGCTAGGAGGCAACGCCGACGAGTAGGGGAGGGCACGGCCGGCGGCGGACTGTAGCAGCGTGGGGAGGTTGTGGGGTGGGAGGAAGGGGAGAAGAGAGAGAAACCGGCTCTGGTACCAAGTTGGAGAAACGCTAACCCTAATCAGGGTTGGGAGTGTATATATATAGCTGAGTATTGTGGGTCAAGGCCCATTAGAAGGGAGGGTATACACAGTAACGTAAATAACATTGTAACAGAAACACATGAATGGTTGTGTATTCAAGGGGGCCTCTCCAAACATCAACAAAATCCTCACTGAGATTCAAGATCATATCAAGTTTTGGGGAATGGCTGGTGCAAAGGATCTCAGGCGGTTGTGGCCCTAGGCTTGGATGTTTTGGTGCTGTTCGCAGCACCCCTGTTCGTTGATGCTGCTCCCAGCACACCCCCCCCCCTCTCTCTTTCTCTTCCTATTTTGTTTCTCCTTTTTTTTCTCCTTACCTTTTCTTCTTTTTCTGTTTTTTTTCTTTTGCTTATTTCTGCCTTTAAGGTATTCTGTATTTTGGTATTCTTCCTTTATCTTCTTAATACAATGGTGTGCAGTTCTCCTGCGCGTTCGAGAAAAAAAATGATGATTAAAGGCTACTCATCAAATGTGTAGAATGGTTTCTAGGTTCCGTACTCGCTGAGCTGGTCAACCATTATGTCCCTTGTAACCACTTCAAGCATGTCTTGGAACAATATGATGATCTGATCATGATCTTCTTTGTTGTTACTTTCCTGCATTGAAAGAACGAGAATAAAAATTTTCCACATTGAATTTATTAGAACAATGATAACTAATTTTATACCAGTAAGTCAAGCAGCTCAATGAACTTCTTGCTTAGGGTAGGAAGGTTACTCATGTTCAGCTCCTTTATCAAAGTCTCTTCTGCTATGTGCTCATCCACCGCATCGAAGATCTTTTGTATGTAACTGAAAATATCGCATAGTATATCAACTTTATCAATTGGGTTCAAAACAAAACTTAAGCTTTAGGGCTTGTTTGCTTAGAAGGGGATTGGAGGGGATTGAGGGGAATCCCCTTCTAAGCAAACAAGCCCTTAACAGTCAAGGGTGTAGTAATATGAATGAAAGCATAATAATGTCAAATGTACCCTCTCTCTCGTGAATCGATCACTAGTTCATATATGATGTTTTTGAAAGAAGCATAGCATTCCTTGATAGCATAAGTAAAATATGGATCCGATTTCATCCTCTTCTTTAGATCACGATCTTTTCCACCACTATCTGCGGCCATATCCAATGCTATTGGAATCTGAAATACAGTCAATAAAAAAATTGGAAAAAAAACTCATCGAAATAGATAGCACAGAAATAGACGGCAAACAAGTTACAAGAATAATATACCTTGCTGGCAAGCAGGAATGGTGGCCATTGGATTATATCCATATCACGATCTTTGCAGTATGGAACAAGTAACAAGTCCTTCTCTCTGCCATTTTTTTAATATCATAAACAACACCTTGGCAAGAAGGCAAACAAAGAAGTCTATATATGCATGAGTAAAGATAGGATGTTGCACCTGTCGTCTATCAAATCTTCCTCACGGAAGCTTGTGATAATTAAATTCCAAATCTGAGCAAATCTTGCGGCTATTTTTTCTTGTTCTCTGGTATCCTCAGATGTCTAAAAAAATCAAATGTACCAGGTGACAAACAAAAAAAGTGTAATACATATTTTCCATGGCAAGAATCTACATTAGACGTAGCCTCAAGTAAAAGCTGTTAAAAAAACTCGACCTGCGATGGGTAAGACAGCCCCCGGGCATTGTATTAAGAAGAAGACCTTCTCGCACAGGTCGAGAAAACCCCCCGAACCCCTGCCCCATCCATACACAGCGGCATCGAAGCCCATGTGAGAACGACCACGACCGGGGCTGAGCCTTAGACCTGTGCTTTGGCGTGGGACAGACGAGGGGATTTTTTTTAACCACAGCCTGAAATTCGCTCCCACGGGGACTCGAACCCAGGATCTGAGGAGTGCTACTCAGACCACCTAACCAACTCAGCTAGAGGCCCTTTCGCTCAAGTAAAAGCTGTTAGAAAAAAGAATCCACACCTTAGAAGGTTTGGAGAAAGCAGCCCGGAATCCTCTCCTTTTGCTTGTGTCAGATGGAATCAAGCATTGATTGAAAGCCTTAGGCAGGGATTCGAACCGAGATCTCAACATCCCCAATGTCCTTATCTGATCTCATGAAACCAGCAACAGTGCACAGGGTAAGTTAGTTAGATCACTTATAAATTAATAATAAAGAACCATCAAAAAGTACAATGCAGCCCAAAAGCTCTGTATGCATGAAACAAGCTAAGTGTTCATACACATGAACACACACAAAAGAGGTGTGTCAGAAGAATTTGAGCTTCTATCAACTCAAACAGAGAAATGTGTCAGAAAAATTTTAAAAGAAAGTGACACTTAAATCTGAAGATCATATCCAGTGATACCGATTTCAAAAACTGGTGCAAATAGACACAAAAAAATAGATGAATTTGAGGACATGACTGAGCTAATCTATTATGCTACAAGATTTCGATGCAGAACCTGACTGCATACTGAGACTGGGAAAAAAGGCCAGATAGGAAAGCAAATATTTCATTTGTTGCTGAAGATTGCATAGGAGAATAACTAAAAATATAACGTCACACAATGAAACAAGCACAACCAACCCCAGTCTACAAAATAATAAAGTAATTTATTGGCAAGCTTTACTAACCTCACCAAGACGGCGACAAGCCCCATAGACACCACCAATTAGCGTTGAGAAAATTGCATACCAAATTTGAGTATCCATGAAATAGACCTAAAGCACTCAACTAGGGTAAGTCAAAATAGGAGCAACAGAGCCTACCATTCAAGACAACAAAAAAGGGCAAGAAGCATACAAGAATAATAGGAGCCCAAAGCGCAATGACAACACCAATGTTGTTATTTGCTGCAGATTAAAAAGAAAATTAAGCAAATATCAAAATATCTAATAGAAGATCATCATTTCGCGGTATACCATGGGGGAAAAACTCATGCCACTTAAATGTTCGTATTGGCTCCTTCATTATATCTTTTGTTGGCTGCACAAGTGGTTTGATCTGCACGATAGGACATAGGTACACATGAGAGGTGAGTAACCCAAATTTTGACTTATCAATAACAAAAGGAGGAAATGTCAACTAATCTACAGCTCTCTATCCTGAATCTCTTTTTATCGAATACCCAGGAGAGCTGTGTATCTTTGTATAGAGGAAAAAAGGTCTGTCTGATACATGCTTAACCCCAGCCTCGGACAGAGCAAGGGACTATAAACAAAGTTTCGCAGATTTTGATGAGACAGAACTCACATAGAGAGTAGTAGGATACACATTTTATTCGCTTAAATGTTAATCACTTTTTAAGCCCATTTTGCATGAGGTCCATTAACATACACAATTTTGGACCTGCTACTACATAACTTACACTTCTTTTTTTTTCTCGAACGCGCTGCACATCATTATATTAAGAGAGGAAGGTCCTAAGTGGACCGAAATACAACGCCCTGAGGGCAGAAAAAAACAAAAAAAAAACACTGGACCCGAAAACCAAGACATAACACCCAAGCCTCCTCTCCACCACCCAAGAAGGTGAAACAAAGCAAAAAGGAGGGCTGCCAGGCCCCACTAGACCCTATTTAAGGTAATAATAAGCCCCAGACTGTCTATATGCTTAGCTCCCGCCTTATTCCAACTTATCAACTCATCTAAAAACAACCTTTTAACCGAGCTAATGGAAGGGCTCACTCCATCAAAAACATCCTTATTACGAGTGAGCCATATGCACCAAGCCCCAAGAATTATGACACTATTGAAACCCTTCCTCTTGCACATGTGCACTTTTTTTAAGAGTCTTTCCCCACCACTCAACAAAGGACTGTTCATCAACAAACGGAGTGAGGTCACCTAACCCGATGGACGACAAAATGAGATGCCAAAATTGTCTAGTAAAACTGCAGGTGCAGAGGATATGCTGGACTATTTCCTGCTCTTGATCACATAGGGGACAACACACCGGGTACTGCAATCCTCTCCTTTGGAGCCTGCCAGCGGTCCAACACTTGTTCCTTATTGCTAACCAAAGGAAAAACTTGCATTTTGGGGGAGCCCAAGTCTTCCACAACCTTTTCCATGGCTCAAAGGAGATAGACCCCATGAAGAAGGCTCTGTAGGTCCCAACTTGCATCTAAAGAATTGTTGAACTGCCTCACTCTTGTACAATCTATCCTCCTGTCGGAGCAAAGAATTGGTCTAGAACTTGAACTAAATGCTAGGGATTTCATATATATTCCCCCTGAATATACGGATGCACATGTACAATAGAAAAAATGAAGACATTGATCAAATAATACCTCCACATAGAAGCTCACAACCAATTTAGTGGCCAAAAGCAAGACCCAGAACATTGTATACCTACAAGCGCAACAAGCCAACAACACTCATTAAAGGCATTCAATGGTAAACTAAAAGAAATAAAAAACTGAGATAGGCAAGCATACTTGAAAAGGGAGAATGCGCCCTCATGCATTCCTCTTCCAACAAATAAGCGAGGCTGTATAAGTTTTAGATTAATCAATACTACCTAAAGCGTAGTAAGAACAAAATCAGCTTAAAAAGGTAAAACAAGAAATACCTGCGACCACCACATTATGAATGTTACGACTTTAAGATTTGATCTCTCAAGAGCTCTCCTAATTACAGGGAAAAGAAATAGTGTAGCGGACAGCAAGTTTGGTGCCAAATAAATCACAACTGCCAAAATGTATAATGATGGCTGATTCTGACCATCACCAAGCCAACTTTTAATTGCTCTTGCAAGACCAGTTGGATTCTTCCAAGTGTATGCATAAGTTACAGGCAAAATCACAACCCAAGAAGCAGCTGATAGTAACTTCAAGATGTATCGTAGCTTAACAACAAGAGACATGTTTCTTCTTGCTTTCCAGCTCAAGATGATATCCAAGATTGCTGCAGTACAAAATACCCGATTAAATGATAGTGACAATTTCTGTAATCTCAACAAACATAATGCTCCTCCAATTTTGTGCTAAGTAAATTGTTTTATCCTTTTGCCCGGCTATTTTGATATAAATGTGCTCATAAATCTCATCATTCTTGCACAGAACTTTTAAATATATTGTTACTGCAACAGAAGCTCTAGCTGTTCTCATTGTTACCAAAAAAACTCATAGAGGTGAAGTCCACAGATATTTAGATATCATGATCAACTGCAAAATCATGTGTAGCCATTCGCCCTATTGCACAGCAGTCTTGTTTTGTATTCACAATTGATGAGAATGAGACTGACTATATGACGCCCTTTTTTTTTACAAACTCAGGAGAGCTGTGTGTGATAGCAATTAAGAAGAAGAAACGGATAAGGGGGCGCAAACATACAACTACTAGGAACGACCAGGAGCTAGGAGCAGGCTCTGAAGGGCAGCAGCTCCAACTAAACACCAAGCATTTCCTTCCTCAACTATATCCAACATAACACTTTGAACACAAGGCCTAGCCCCCTCAAAAACACAAAGATTACTGTGTTTCCAAATCTCCCAGGCTACCAAGATAATTAGGGAGTTGAGGCCCTTCCGAGATTTCTTCCCAACATTTTTTGACTATGTGACACCTTGATAATTCAACAATCCCAACCATTTTTTTACAAAATACCAAGTTGCAAACATTTTTTCTTGAACACACAGGAGAGTTGTGTATCATTAAATTAAGAAAGAAAGAAGGGTCCAAAAATAGACCAAGTACAAACACAAAGGAAAGGCACCCTATGGTGGCCGCAACTTAGAATACCTGAAAAGCATCCACGGTAGAACACCTAAACAACCCACCATCTACACAGCCCCAACGCGCCAGCTCAACACCAAATAACATCTTCATCTTTGATGTTACCACAAACTCCCTCTGTCAGACCTTGCAAGACACCTGGAATGGGAGCTGTAAGAAGAGCCAGATACTTGGCCCCAGCGAACTTCCATAAAACAATTTCTTCTTCAGCTCTTCTGATAGCTACCTCCAAGTTGGGTTTAATTTTGTCAAAGACACAACCATTTCTATTGTTCCAGAGAGTCCACAGCCCAAGGGTGATCAAAGAATTAAGCCCTTTTTTTGCAATCCCCTGCAACTGTTCACTATTTCTACTCCACCACTGCATAGTGCTCTCTTCCCCCAGTTGAGGAGCAAAACCTTGCAGATTAACCTGTCCAAGCAGTTGGAACCAAAAGTTCCTAGCAAAGACACCCCACCAATATATGGTCTATATTTTCTTGTTCTTGGTCACACAAAGGACATGTCAGGATGACTTAATCCTCTTTTCTCTAGACGGTCTGCTGTCCAACACCTTAAATCAGCTAGCCAAAGGAAGAATTTACATTTAGGTGGTGACCAACTTTTCCAAATTAATTCCCAATGTTCAGAATGGGTCGACCCAATGAAGAATCCCTTATAGGCAGCTTTTGCTGAGTAGTTTCCATCAGTAGCAAACCTGAATATATATGTTTGTCCTCCATGTTTGGTGTCACACCCGGATTTGGAAAGCTTAAAGCAGTTGCTTTTAGTTGGTCAGGTATTTAATACTAGTAGAACCCCACATACAGCTAGTCAACTTTAGCCAAACGGGACATTTGCTGAGATCGTTGATGTGTACTCACCCTTGCTTAAAAACACCAAACCCCAGGTTGTCTCATTGCAACCAGTGCTCAGGAGAAGATGAAGGCAACATGGAGTATTTTCAGGAGGTTTCAGGACTACGACGAGTTCTATAATAGATTAGTGGCAAACCCCCAGTCATCTGCCTGTGAAGACCTTATCGTACTGCGTTTCGTTCAGCACTTTGATTATGACTTAAGTTAATGACTTTGTGGATGTTTTGGACATCGTGATGTAATAAAGTACTTATTTCCTCTTTTATTTTGAGCAATGTGTGATGATGTCTAATTATGTAATCGTTGTGTACTTGAATTTCTGATCCTGGCACGTACATGGTTTGCATTATGTTTGCCTTTGTAATACACTGAATTTGTGGGTATAAAATTTCTTCTCTAATATCTACCAAATTCGGATGTTACCTCTTTTTGTCCTCTCTATAGTCTTCTTTTCTCTTCTTTTTAGTAGAGTTGGATTATTTTATTTGGAATTGTATCACTACTTTTGTAGATTAAACCTAGGGGAGACATGAAATGTTGCATCATGCTGAGCCTAAACTTTACTTTTTGTTTGATGCATATGTTTGGAATATTCAATTTTGAATTTGTGGTTTGGTTGGATTTGAATTCAAAATAGAAAATAAAAAAGAAAAGGGATTACAAATTCAGAATAAAAAGGAAAAGCCAAAGCAGCCTGTAGCCTGCCCCTGCTCGGCCTATCGGCCCAGCTTCTCGCGCCCGCCCCCTCTCTCTCTGACCGGTGGGGCCTGCCTCGTCAGCGTCGTTACTCGTTCGCCCCAGCGCGCCAGAGTCGCTGCACCGTGGACCCGCCCTGTCAGCTCCGTCCTCCCCGTAACCGCGGTGATCCCCGATGCGCATGCACGCTAAGAAAGTCGGCCTCGTCGCGCCCCAAGTTCCCCAGCTCCCTTTTGAGCCCCGCGCACCCGCTCTCTCTCCCCTGCCTCACTTCACTCGCTCCCAACCTCTCTCGTGCACAGTCGCCGCCGCCCGAGCTCGCCGTTGATCCACGCCCGTCGCGCCGTCTACCCGGAGCTCCAGACATTGCGCCAAGCCCTCCACGAGCACTGTCCCGAGGTGAGGAACCGTTCCCGTGCCTTTTTTGCCCCGATTCCTTTCCCTTTGCGGCGAATTAGAGCTTGTCGAAGCTCTGTCGCGCCGGTCCGCCACACCCGCACGGCGTCCGACTGATTCAGCCTCGCCCCGTGTTTGCTGTTCGATCCTAGGTGTCCCACACCCCTCACCGAAGCCTGCGCCGGCCTCGACGCGCTTGATCACCTTTCCCCACAGCCGAGATTGCTCGTCGGAGTGACCCCGACCCGTCTGGAGCGCCCCCTCCGCCATTCACCCGTTTCCAGCCCCGCTCTCACGGTCAGAGCCCCGCCATCGAGTTCGTCTGGTCCCTCTCATTGGTCCTGGCCACAGCTCTGGTGACCTTAGACCCCCTGGAGCCTGCACCTGCCTCGTCTCCGGCGACTTCACCGTCGCCCGAAGCCGCCAACCCCCCTGGCGTTTGACCTTAACCGTCTGCCTCTGATCCAGCGGCCCAGATCACTGAATACCGATTCACGTGGGCGCCCCCTGACCCTGGGTCCCACTCGTCGGTCGCCTGCGCCCCTGGTGCTGGGCCCGATTGGTTAGCCCGCCCTCACCCCCTGAGCCGCTGACTGCCCTGGCCCGCCTGTCAGTGCGCGCGCCTACCCGCAGACCTGATCTTGGCCGTTGATCTTTTTTTTTCTCGAACACGCAGGAGAACTGCGCGTCATTATATTGAAAGAGAGAAAGGTCCGAAATGGACCAAAGTACAAAGCCATAACAGGCAAAAATAAATAGAAAAATAAAACAGTGTAGCCTCATGCACTAGGAAAAGCCCTAGCCCCCCTAGCAAATGCAGCCAGAAGCCCAAGACTCTCGAGCTGCTTCGCACCAGCCATACACCAGCACTCCACCTCATCCAAGAAAAGCCTCTGAATGGTGCTTAATGATGGGTTGACACCATCAAATACCGCCCTATTGCGATGCAGCCATAAACACCAGGCCCCCAGGATAATGAGACTATGGAAACCTTTTCTGATATGTTTGGGGACCCTCCTATGCACCTTGCCCCACCAATCCACAAAAGAGCCCGCCTCCCTAGTAGGCGTAAGATGACCCATCCTCAAAGCTGAAAATATAACATGCCAAAATTGTCTAGCGAAACTGCAAGAGCACAAGAGGTGCAAAATAGTTTCCTGCTCTTGATCACATAGTGGACAGACCACCGGGTGAGGTAATCCTTTCCTCTGAAGTCTATCCGCAGTCCAACATTTATTCCTTATCGCCAGCCAAACAAAAAATTTGCATTTGGGGGGTGCCCACGACTTCCACACCCATTTCCATGGCTGGAAAATAATAGCTCCCATAAACAACGCCGAATAACAAGATTTGGAAGAGAAAACACCAGAGCTCGAGTGCACCCACACATGTCTGTCCTCCTCCTGATTAAGCACCACTCCACTTAAAGCATCCCACAGCTGCAAATACTGATGTAGACCAATCAAAGATAAAGGATTCGTGATATCGCGAACCCATTGCCAATTATGCAACGCCTGAGCAACAGTTCTCGAACTAAATGGCTTGCTGCTCACCATATTAACAACTTCAGGTGCAAAATCCTGTATCCTCTGCCCATTCAGCCATCTGTCTGACCAGAAAAAAGTATTGGTCCCATTCCCAACAACAGAGATCACCGAAGCATTAAAAAATTGTCTAACTTGCTGCTGCACAGGGATACTCAAACCAAGCCACGACCGAGTTGGATCAGTCTTCTCTAGCCAGAGCCACTTAGCCTGCAGTGCCCAACTCATCAATTGCAAATTAGGAACACCAAGACCCCCTAAACTTAGTGGCCTTGTCACACTCTCCCAGGGAACAACACAACTTCCACCATTCACCTCCTTTCGCCCTTTCCAAAGAAACCCTCTTCGAATCTTGTCAATTGATTTAATAACCCATTTGGGAATTTTAATGGCAATAAGGAGATAAATTGGGATGGCTGATAAGACAAACCGCACCAATGTTGTCCTTCCGGCCAGGTTCAATAAACGAGCCTTCCAGTTAGGGAGTCTATCTGCAAATTTATCTATCCACATCTTAAGATCATTTCGCTTCAGCTTCCTGTCTGAGATTGGCAGCCCCAAGTAAGAGCAAGGAAAAGAGGCCAAACTGCACCTCAGCACATTGCAGCCCTCTTGAACCACATGCTCCTCACATCTGATAGGAATAGCATAACTCTTATTCATATTGGTAACCAATCCAGAGGCTGACCCAAAACAATTCAGAATTAATCTAACACATTTCAGATCTTCCTCAATAGGTTTAACAAACAGGACCACATCATCAGCATAGATAGAAAGCCTATTACGGACTCCTGCCCTTTCCAAACTATGCAGCAATCCCCTACATTCAGCAGCCCTAAATAGACTGCTAAGCACGTCCATGATCAGCACAAACAGCATAGGGGAGAGAGGGTCTCCCTGACGAAGACCTCTCCGATGCTTTATATGGATTCCAGGAGACCCATTTAATAACACTTGCGTAGAAGTTGAAGCCAGCAGATTTGAAATCAAATTGCGCCAAATAGGACCGAAACCCAGGTGAGATAAAACTTCAAGAAGGAAAGCCCACGATACCGAGTCAAAGTCCTTGGAAATGTCAAGCTTCAGAAACAGGCTGTCAACCTTTCTCTTGTGAAGGGATTTAATCGATTGTTGGACCAACATAAAATTATCATGAATCGATCTACCTCTGATAAAAGCACTTTGATTAGATTCTACCAATTCATGCAGACGAGGGCCCAAACGATTAGCGAGTAATTTTGTGACCAATTTAGCAACACTATGAATTAGGCTAATTGGCCTGAAATCACCAGCCGACGAAGCATCCATCTTTTTAGGGATCAAAATAATGTAGGAGGAATTCAGTTGTCCCAATCTCTGAACATTGCCCTGGTGTATGATAGACAGAGCCGCCAGCAGATCCACCTTAATGATACTCCAACAAGATTTATAGAACCTCCCTGTAAACCCATCAGGCCCAGGAGCCTTATCAGACGGAAGGCACGCAATTGTGTCTAACACTTCTTTCTCTGAGAAGGGGCACTCAAGATCACTGAGATCCACGGCCTCTCTGTGACAACTCGACAAATTAATAGTGCTTTGCCTCTGAAAATCAGCACCCAAAAGACCGGAAAAAAATCCGTCAAGCACCTCCTGCATATCCTCATGGTTAGAGACCACTCTTCCTTCATCTTCTAGATATGAAATGAAATTTCTTTTCTTCCTGAAACGAGCCTGCATATGAAAGAATTTAGTATTTGCATCCCCCTCTTTTAGGTACTTAATCCTGGACCTCAATCGTGCAATTGTTCTTTCCATAGAAGCATAAACAAAACAATGTTGCTTCAGCTTCCCAATCAGCCAAAACTCATCTTCTGACAAAACTCTAAAGTCCTGTGCTGATTCCAACCTATGCATCACCTCTCTAGCAAGACCCAACTGGTTTCTCACATTTCCCACCTCTCTATGCCCCCAGGACTGCAGCTGTTTAGCAAGCCTTCTGAGCTTTTGGGACAGCCTTTCCAAAGGGCAGGTTGCCAACATTGGTTGATTCCATGAATCAGCCACCACCTCATTGAAACCAGGGAGCTTGGGCCAGAAACCTTCAAAATGAAATCTGCCCTCCCCTTTACAATCCTCTCTAAATTTGAGAGTTAAAGGGCAATGATCAGAGCAAACAGAGGCGTTGCTATACAGCAGACAATCAGGGAAAAAATCCTCCCAACTAGAAGTGCAAAAAACATGATAAAGCTTCACAAGGGTGGGATCCTGTCTCTGGTTCGACCAAGTAAATTTTCTGCCAATCAAAGGAATTTCTTTCAGCTCCATGGAGTTAATTAGGCTCCTGAAATTACCCAACAAAGTCCTATTGATGTTGGAATTATTCTTATCCTCGGGCTTGAAAATCAAATTAAAATCACCACATAAAAGCCATGGTCCAATACAAACATCTCTGATTTCTCGTAATTCTTGCAGGAAAGAAAGTTTGTAACTGTCCTGATGAGGCCCATACACTCCTGTAAACCACCAAGCAACACCAGACTCATCCTGGAATTGAACTGAGATCGAATAATCTTTTATAATAGATGCAACCGAGGAGAAAGTACCATCACGCCAAGCAATCAGCACTCCCCCCTAGATCCCTGAGCTGGTTTAAAAACAAAGTTACTGAAACCAGCCCCAAGGATGGAGAGTATATCATAATCTGAAACGATACTTAATTTGGTTTCCTGCAAACAAATGATTGAAGGCCTAAGATCAACCACCACAGATTTAACAGAATCCCTCTTTGCTCGGTCATTAAGGCCTCTCACATTCCAACACAAAAAACAGCGATCTATCATTGACATAAAGACATCCACCTAATGAGATAAACCAGCAACAGGCCCTAACACTGCGCCACAAGAGGCACCTGCCATCCAAAAAGCGCAGCAACTGCAGCAACATGGCTACCAGAGAGTCCATTTTTGAATAACCTTGCATAACCGTTGGCATCTTCAAGAGAGATGTTCTCCATCTCATCACAAAAACCCAATTGTCTACAGACCTGGGCAGCAGAACTAGAACCCAATTCTGGAGGAAACTTGGCCACCCTCCTGCTACGCCTGGGAATGAAATTAGCAGGCACAGTCCTCCTCCTTCTATTGGTGGTTCGAGGAGGAGGCAGCAAACTATTAATCGGACCAGTGACATCATTCTTGAACTCCAGCAGCTGTGAAGAAAGCACACACTCCTCATCCTGAACTGGCTCTATAACAAGCTTCTTTCTCCTGGAATAAACCTTGAGGCAGGGATCTGAGATAGAACGCCCGATACCCATTCGCTTGGTCTTTTTGTTAAAGAACCCCTCGGTTTTCCGAGAATCAACTTGTCGTCCTGGTTTCTTGCGCCTGAGCCCCTGGTTTCTTGCAGAGACCCCTGGATTTTGTTTTAATCACATAAATAGGTCTAAATTTGGGTTTTAAATCCCAAAACTTGTAAATTTCATACCTTTGTCATAAGAACTCCAAATTGGGTGGTTCAAATTGCAAAATGTCCATTATAATATTTCCTATCTGTTTAAATTATGTTCATTCACTGTTTCCATGTTTCAAATTTATGGTTGGTCTCTAGGTTAGAATAAGGCTATGGGAATTTCATTGGAAATAAAATAAAGGTAAAACCTAATGAATGTTCAAAATGCCTAACCTTGTAGACCTAATCCCATTTAATGTATGATCCCATCCCTGGAATAACTTTGTTTAAGTAATTTACTAAGATACACCTAGTTAGGAAACAATAGACTACTAGACATAGTGATCTACCACAAAACCTTTAATGCACATGTGTGTCTTTACCTTTTTATCGAACCTGTGTTCACTCTGTTGCATATGTTTGGTGTGTTGTTCTTTTGTTATTCCCCAAGTGTGTTCAATAAATGATTGCTTTGCGTAGACAACGAGCAGTCCGAGGTTCCCGAGTGTTTTGTAGGAGATTTCCCTGAACAGAAACCTGGTGAAGGCAAGTGTCATCTGACCCATTATGTCCTACTTACTTTATAATTCATTGTCCCGTGTACCAAGAATAGCCAGGCGGGATGACGCTTCCCCTCCCGCCTCCTCGACTCCCTCCTCCATCCTTTCGCCTCCCTGCCTTGGCCGACGCCCCTGCCTCCTCCTCTACCAGCCCCACGCCGGTTCTTATTCCAAGGCCGGCGGACACCGCTCTTTCCTCCCTGGCGTCGGTCGCTGCTTCCGTTTCTCCTCTCTCCGGTCCTGGCGGGCGTACAAAGTGTTAGACTACCCGTCTAGGGTTAGTGCTATTCCCTGTGTAATGACCGTTATACCCCTGTGTAATGGGCCTTGGCCCAGTTACTCTTCCTATTTAATACCACTCCCAACCCCTGATTAGGGGATGGGTTCCTATTCTAACATGGTATCAGCTTAGGGTTTCATCCTCTCCTCCTGCTACAGCCGCCAGCCGCCAGGGGACGTCTTCCCCTTGCAGCCGCGCCTCCCTCCCGCCGCCGGCCCTAGCCTCCAGCCGCCGGCCTCCCCTCTACCTCCCTCCCTCCCCTTCCCACTCGTCCCCAGCCGCCGGCCTCCATCCGCCGCCGGCCCCAGTCCCCAACCGAAGCCGCCGGCCTCCATCCGTCTTCACAGAGCCGCCCGACCCCGCTCTCGCGGCTCGTCGCGCCGCCAGGGGCAGCTGCCGCGCCGCCTTGGACGGCCGCCGCCAGGACGCGCCCCTGCCGCACTCGCGCCTGGGCGCCGTGCTGCTCTGGCGCCGACCCCGACGCCGCCCTGCGCCCGGCCCAGCCGCCGCTCCGCCTGCGCGCCCTGTCCTGTGCCAGCCGCGCCTCCCCTCTCCAGCAGAGCGCGCCCTCCTCCCCCTTCGCCTCCACCGCCGCAGCCCTCTGCTCACCCTCTGCTCATGGCGGACCTCCGACCCGACCCGCACCCTGCCGGCCTGGTGCAACCGTCCCTGACCGCGGATCTGGGCACGGCACCCACTTCCCTGGCCGCCGGCGTCGCCTCCCTGGGCCTCCCTACCACCGGCCAGACCCACCCCATGGGCCCCGGCCGCTCCGTGGCCGATGCCGAGGCTCCCTACATCGTCGGCCTACGGCCCATCCGCGACGTCTCTTCCCCGGCCCACCGTCGAGGCTCCCCACCGGGGTTTCCTGCCCTCGCGGCACCCCCCGGTACCGACTCCACCCTCGGCGACACCCTCGCCACGATCCAGGCGGTTGTGCTGGCCTCGCAGGAGCGTGCGCGCGCCGCCTCCCTCGCCCTGGAGCATGAGCGTGCTCTGGCTGCCGCTCTGACCACCCAGATGGCCACCACGCAGCGTCTCCTCGGCCGCCCACCGGTCGCCCCGGTGGAACCCCTGGAGGACCCCCGCGACTCCGACCTCGACACCGACCTCATCGCAGCTCTCCACGCTCAAGCCGCTGGTCTGCACAACATCCGGGCCCTCGTGTCCGTGGTGTTGGATCCGGCGTCTTCCCACTACCCCCGGTGGCGTGGACAGGTCCTCCTCACGCTGCGACGGTTCGTCCTCGACGATCACGTCCTCGTCGACCACGACGCTCCACCGCCTCGCTCCTGGTGCCTCATGGACAGCGTTGTCCTCTCGTGGCTCCACGGCACCATCACCGTTGAGCTACAGGACATCATCCGCGACCAGGCGGACACTGCGCGCCAGGCGTGGCTCGCTCTCGAGGACCAGTTCCTCGGGAATCGGGATGCTCGGGCACTCCACCTCGACGCCCAGTTCCACCTGTTCTCTCAGGGGGACCTCTCCGTGGGCGAATACTGCCGCCAGATGAAGGGCCTCGCTGACTCTCTCCGCGATCTCGGCGAGCCAGTTGCCGATCGTACCTTGGTGCTGAACCTCCTGCGTGGCCTCAGCCCCCGCTACGGCCACCTGAAGGCTCTCATCAAGAGGAGCGTGCCCTTCCCCACCTTCCACGCCGTGCGGAACGAGCTTCTCCTCGAGGAGCTCACCATGGCGAATGAGGCACACACTCCTGCCTCGGCCCTCTACAGCGCTCCTACCAGTGGTCAGCCACCTTCAGGGGGCCAGACCACCCGTCCTCCGTCGACCGGGGCTCCCACCCGCCCCCCACCTGCCGTCCCGGCGGCCCCTCGTCCGACTTCCACGACCGACGGGGGTCGTCGCTCCCGCAAGGGCGGCCGTGGGAGCGGCGGCTCCTCTCGTGGTGGTCCCTCCGGCCGGGGTGGCGGCCACGCGTGGCCGTCCTTCTACAACCCCTGGACCGGGACCATCGCCATGTGGCCGGGCTAGGCACCGAGTACCCCCCGTCCTCCGGCGCCCGCCCTCCTGACTACACCTCACTACGGCGCACCTCCTTATGGTGTTCCCGTCGTGCCCCAGGCTCCGCCCGCGCTCCTGCCCCCGGGGACCCACACCTCGACGCCTTGGTCCCCGCCGGCTGGTGGTTGGGACAGCACCTCCCTCGCTGCTGCTTTCAGCACCATGGCGATGACCCCACCCCCCTCCGACTGGGTGATCGACTCCGGTGCCTCGTACCACACCACCCCCACGGCAGGCACGCTCTCTCGCTCTCATCCCCCACTCCCCTCTCACCCATCCTCGATCGTCGTTGGAAACGGTTCCACTCTGCCAGTCACCTCAGTAGGTGCCTCGGTTCTTCCTGGGCCGTTTTACCTCAACGATGTTCTCGTAGCTCCCCACATCACCCACAATCTTCTTTCTGTTCGTCGATTCACTACTGACAACTCCTGTTCCATTGAGTTTGACCCCTCTGGTTTTTCTGTGAAGGATCTGGCCACCAGGACCCTTCTCGCCCGCTGTGACAGCTCGGGGCCTCTCTACACGCTCCAGCCCTCCACCGCCGGCGTGTCTCCACCTCCTGCCTTGGTCTCCACCACCTCCTCCACCACATGGCATCGACGTCTCGGCCATCCTGGACCCGACGTCATGACCAAGATTACCAGTAGTCTCGATCTTTCATGTAGTAGGGGACATTTTGAGGGTCTCTGTCATGCTTGTCAGTTAGGCCGACATACTCGTCTCCCATTTACTACTTCTTCTTCTCGGGCTGAGCAGGCTTTTGATCTGGTTCATTGTGACCTTTGGACCTCCCCTGTACTCAGTCTTTCTGGTTATAAATATTACCTGGTGATTTTGGATGATTTTTCCCATTTTCTCTGGACCTTCCCGCTTCGCTTGAAGTCGGACACATTCACCACCCTCACACACTTCTTCACCTGGGTATCCACTCAGTTTCGTCGCCCGGTCCGTGCTCTGCAGTGTGACAATGGCCGCGAGTTCGATAACAACGCCTCTCGCTCCTTCTTCCTCACTCATGGCGTCCAGTTGCGTCTCTCGTGCCCCTACACTTCTGCCCAGAACGGCCGAGCCGAACGCATGATCCGCACCACCACTAACATGCTCCGCTGTCTCCTCTTCCAGGCGTCTCTCCCTGCCAGCTACTGGGCAGAGGCCCTGCATACTGCCACCCACCTCCTCAACCGTCTTCCCTCGAAGGCGGTACGCCACCCTACCCCCCACTTCGCCCTTTACGGCACAGCCCCTTCCTATGACCACCTTCGCGTGTTCGGCTGTGCCTGCTACCCTAACACTTCCGCTACCACTCCACATAAGCTTTCTCCTCGCTCCACCCGCTGTCTATTCCTTGGCTACTCCCCTGACCACAAGGGGTACCGGTGTCTGGACCTCACCTCCCACCGCATCATCATCTCTCGTCATGTCGTCTTTGACGAAGATGTGTTTCCCCTTGCTGGCTCCACCCCACCCACCGATCTTGACTCCCTCCTCGAGTCCGATCCGCTTCCTCCCCCACCTTCGGCTCCCCGTCTTGCGCCGTTACCTGCTCCTCGTGCGGCCCCCACGACCTCTTCCGCGCCACGCGCGGCCCCGTCGACCCCGACTGCGCCACGCGTGGCCCCGTCGACCCCGCCTGCGCCACGCGCGGCCCCGTCGACCCCGTCTGCGCCACGCGCGGCCCCGTCAACCCCGCCTGCGCCACGCGCGGCCCCGTCGGTCCGGCCTGCACCACGCACGGCCCCGGCGATCCCGCCTGCGCCACGCGCGGCCCCGTCGACCCCGCCTGCGCCACGCGCGGCCCCGTCGACTCCGGCTCGATTCGCCAACCCCGCCCTCGTCTACCATCGCCGCGGCCACGCCACTACCTCGGCACCCCCCGACGCGTGCCCATCGACGAGCGCGGCCCGCTTCGCCGACCCCGCCGTCGTCTATCACCGCCGTGAGCCGGCCCCTCCTGCCGCTCCCGACGTTCCGGTGGCTCACTCCGAGTCATCCGTATACCACCCGGTCGCCATCCATCGCGACCCCGGGCACGTCCACCCGATGGTGACTCGACGCGCTGCTGGCGTTCTCCGCCCCGTCGACCGGCTCATCCTGGCAGCCGCTACGACCAGCACTCCACCCGACGCTTCACCGGTACCCTCCTCCGTTCGCACTGCCCTCGCCGACCCACACTGGCGTCGCGCTATGGAGGAGGAGTACGCGGCCCTCTTGGCCAACCACACTTGGGACCTGGTGCCGCGTCCACCAGGCACCAACGTGGTCACCGGCAAGTGGCTATTTCGCCACAAGCTGACCTTAGACGGCTCCCTCGACTGCTACAAGGCCCGTTGGGTCCTTCGGGGCTTCACCCAGCGCCCCGGAGTGGACTACGACGAGACCTTCAGCCCTGTCGTCAAGTTCGCCACTGTTCGCGCCGTCCTCTCCCTCGCCCTCTCCCGCGACTGGGCGATCCATCAGCTCGATGTCAAGAATGCCTTCCTCCATGGCACTCTGACGGAGACTGTCTACTGCAGCCAGCCCACCGGCTTCGTCGACGCTGACCGTCCGGACCTGGTTTGCCGGCTGAACCGATCCCTGTACGGCCTCAAGCAGGCGCCACGGGCTTGGTACAGCCGCTTCGCCTCCTACCTGGCCTCTGTCGGCTTCGTCGAGGCCAAGTCGGACACGTCCCTGTTCATCTACCGGCGCGGCGACGACACCGTCTACCTCCTGCTCTACGTCGACGACATTGTGCTCACGGCATCCACCGCCGACCTCCTTCACCGCACGATCGTCGCCCTTCAGCGGGAGTTCGCGATGAAGGACCTGGGGCCCCTCCACCACTTCCTCGGCGTCACCGCCGAACGTCGGCCTCAGGGTCTCTTCCTCCACCAGCGCCAGTACGCCATCGACATCCTGGAGCGGGCTGGCATGTCTGACTGCAAGCCCTGCACCACGCCTGTCGACACTCAGGCGAAGCTCTCTGAGGACGACGGGCCTCCGGTCGCCGACGCGACGTCCTACCGGAGCCTCACCGGCGCGCTCCAGTACCTCACGTTCTCCAGGCCCGACATCGCTTACGCCGTCCAGCAGGTGTGCCTGCACATGCACACTCCGCGGGAGCCCCATCTCACTGCGCTCAAGCGGATTCTACGCTACCTCCGCGGCTCCCTCGACTACGGTCTCCTACTCCGCCCATCCCCGACGTCGGAGCTCGTGGTCTACACCGACGCTGACTGGGCTGGCTGTCCCGACACGCGCCGGTCCACCTCCGGCTACGCCGTCTTCCTGGGCGCCAACCTCGTCTCTTGGGCCGCCAAGAGGCAGCCCGTCGTCTCTCGCTCCAGCGCTGAGGCCGAGTACCGTGCCGTGGCCAATGGTGTGGCCGAGGCCTCCTGGCTGCGCCAGCTCCTCCACGAGCTCCACAGTCCCCTCCAGCGCGCCACCCTCGTCTACTGCGACAACGTCAGCGCGGTCTACCTCTCCACCAACCCCGTGCAGCATCAGCGCACGAAGCATGTGGAGATCGACCTGCACTTCGTCCGCGAGCGTGTCGCTGCCGGTGACGTCCGCGTTCTCAGCGTCCCCACCACGCTTCAGTTCGCCGACATCTTCACCAAGGGGTTACCGTCGAGTGTCTTTTTAGACTTCCGATCCAGTCTCAACATCTGTACAGGATAGAGTTGTGACTGCGGGGGGGTGTTAGACTACCCGTCTAGGGTTAGTGCTATTCCCTGTGTAATGACCGTTATACCCCTGTGTAATGGGCCTTGGCCCAGTTACTCTTCCTATTTAATACCACTCCCAACCCCTGATTAGGGGATGGGTTCCTATTCTAACACAAAGGCCCAGCGCTGGAGTGACGAGGGCGGCCATTCTTCGGCTGCTGCTCTGGTTCGCGGTGCATCCCGGCGTTCCTACAAGGAGGTGTTGCTGGCTGCAGAACATCCCGCTTCTGGTGGCACCGCTGGTGTGATTGATGTCGATGGCTGGATAAGAGTGGAAGGTCGCCGGGCTCGACGTGGAACTGTTGGAACTTCGAAGCCCCTGCCAAGGCCTGTCCCGGTCGACTTGCGCAAGAAGTGTTTCAATTGCTTCTCTTCCCATCGTGTTGCTGCGTGCCGGAGCTTAGTTCGCTGGCGGCCATAAGCTTGGCTCGCCAAGTCGAGCTGATGGAGAGCGACTGGCTGTTACAGCAACCAACGCGGCTAGCACCGCGCGGTCCCCCGGGCCCCGCACAGCGGGCTGCCCTGCCGGCAACAGCGCCGCTCCTGGCGCTCCCTGCCCCTCCAGCGGTCGCCCAGCAGGGCCGCGGCGAGAGCAACCAGAGGCGTCTCACACCGGAGGAGATGGCGGAACGACGACGCCAAGGGTTGTGTTTCAATTGCAATGAGAAGTTCACCCGTGGCCACAACAGATTCTGCCGCCGCCTTTTCTTCCTCAATGGTGTGGAGATCGATGACGTCGCGCGGGACGGCAACGCGGCAGCGGAGGATCCCGGCGACAAGGAGGCGCCTGTGTTCGCCGTATGGGCCGCACCAGGGGCATCCACCGAGGAGTCACCGTGTTTCTCCCTCTCCGCTCTCGCTGGGGTCCGCTTCATCGACACCCTCCAGATCGGCGTCACCATCGGCAGCGTCCGATTCTCCGCGCTCCTGGACTCGGGCTCCTCGCACAGCTTCATCTCGGAGTCCGCAGCACGCCGCACGGGGCTCCCTATCTCCGCCCGGCCACGCATGACGGCGACGGTGGCCAACGGCGAGCGAATCACCTGCCCAGGCGTTTTGCACCACGTCACGTTCTCCGTCCAGGGCGACGTGTTCAGCACCGATCTCTTCGTCATGCCGCTGGCTGGGTATGATGTCGTTCTGGGCGCCCAGTGGCTCGGCACGCTCGGGCCGGTGACGTGGGATTTCAAGCGTCGCACCATGTCCTTCATAATGCAGGGGCGCCCGATCTGCTGGCTGTGCGCCCAGGGCGCCATCGCGGCGGCCATATGCTCCACCACGGCCTCCGCGTCCCTCCTCGACGAGCTACTGCACTCCTTCGACCCCGTATTCGCCGAGCCTCAAGGGCTGCCTCCACCGCGCTCTCGCGACCACCGCATCACCCTCCATCTAGGCGCCCAGGCCGTCGCCGTGCGGCCGTACCGCTACCCAGCGACTCACAAGGACGAGCTGGAACGCCAGTGCACAACGATGCTCTCCCAGGGGCTCATCCGCCGGAGTTCCTTGGCGTTCTCTTCACCCGTTCTATTGGTCAAGAAGCCTGAGGGCTCGTGGCGGTTATGCGTCGACTACCGCGCCCTGAACGCCATCACCGTCAAGG
Organism: Zea mays; assembly: GCF_902167145.1. Classification (NCBI taxonomy): domain Eukaryota; kingdom Viridiplantae; phylum Streptophyta; class Magnoliopsida; order Poales; family Poaceae; genus Zea; species Zea mays. The sequence goes on along the minus strand of NC_050100.1, from coordinate 225,739,073 downwards.
ACGCCTTTCCCATTCCAGTCGTTGACAAGCTGCTCGACGAGCTCCACGGCGCCAAGTTCTTCTCCAAGCTGGACCTCCGCTCGGGCTATCATCAAGTCCGCATGCGTTCCAACGACATCGCCAAAACGGCGTTCCGCACGCACGATGGGCTATATGAGTTCCTCGTCATGCCGTTCGGCCTGTGCAACGCTCCGGCGACATTCCAAGCACTCATGAACGACGTTCTGCGTCTCTTCCTCCGCCAGTTCGTACTGGTGTTTTTTTATGACATTTTGATCTACAGCTGCTCTTGGGCCGACCATCTCCGACACCTCCGAGCCGTGCTCACCGTGCTGCAACAACACCAGCTGTTCGTCAAGCGCTCCAAGTGTGCGTTTGGGGTGTCGTCCATCGCCTACCTCGGCCACGTCATCTCCGATACCGGCGTCGCCATGGATCCCGCCAAGGTGCAGGCGGTGGCCGACTGGCCCCAACCGCGTTCCGCCCGCGCGGTCCGCGGGTTCTTGGGCCTTGCGGGCTATTACCGCAAGTTCGTCCACGACTACGGCGCCATCGCAGCACCCCTAACGGCGCTCCTGAAAAAGGAGGGGTTCTCCTGGACTGAGGACGCGGCGGCGGCATTCACAGCCCTCAAGACCGCAGTCACCTCGGCCCCGGTCTTGGCGCTTCCGGATTTCACACGGCCTTTTGTTGTCGAGTGTGACGCCTCTACGCACGGATTCGGGGCGGTGCTGCTCCAAGACAAGCACCCCATAGCTTTCTTCAGCCGCCCCGTCGCGCCACGCCATCGCTCCCTCGCTGCATATGAGCGAGAACTCATCGGGCTCGTGCACGCCATACGCCACTGGCGCCCATACCTGTGGGGACGGCGCTTCACGGTCCGGACAGACCACTATAGCTTGAAGTTCCTCCTCGACCAACGCCTCGCGACAATTCCGCAACATCATTGGGTCAGGAAACTTCTCGGTTTCGACTTCGAGGTGGAATACAAGCCGGACGCCCAGAACACTGTCGCGGACGCGCTGTCCCGCCGGGACACACCTGACGGCGTAGTGCTCACCATCTCGGCCCCGCGTTTCGACTACATCGAGCGGCTACGCCAGGCACACGCTCTCGACCCTGCCCTCGTCGCCATCCGGGATGAGCTGGCCGCGGGTACCCGTACAGCCCCGTGGGGCCTCGTCGACGGGCTGGTCACCTATGATGGCCGGCTGTACATCCCTCCCACCTCGCCACTCCTCCTGGAGATCGTGGCCGCGGTGCACGGGGATGGACATGAGGGCATGCAGCGCACTCTCCACCGACTCCGACGCGACTTCCACTTCCCCGACATGTGTCGCGTCCTCCAGGACTTCGTCCGCGCCTGCCCTACGTGCCAACACTTCAAGACGGAGCATCTGCAACCGGCTGGTCTTCTTCCACTACCCGTGCCGACTGGAGTGTGGACTGACGTCGGGCTGGACTTCATCGAGGCTCTGCCCCGGGTCAAAGGAAAATCTGTCATCCTAACGGTGGTGGATCGCTTCAGCAAGTACTGTCATTTCATCCCTTTAGCTCACCCGTACTCTTCTGAGTCTGTGGCACAGGCGTTCTTCACCGACATTGTACGCCTCCACGGGATGCCGCAATCCATGGTTTCCGATCGCGATCCGATGTTCACCTCCACGTTCTGGAGGGAGCTGATGCGGCTCATGGGCGCCAAGCTACATATGACCACGGCATTCCATCCGCAGTCCGATGGACAGTCAGAGGCTGCCAACCGCGTCATCGCCATGTACCTACGTTGTTTCTCCGGCGACCGGCCGCGGGACAGGTTGCGGTGGCTGCCTTGGGCAGAATATACATACAACACCGCGTACCAGTCTTCTCTACAGGAGACACCATTTCGGGTGGTATACGGCCGCGACCCGCCCACCATCAGATCATATGAAGCAGGGGACACGCGTGTGGCTGCTGTGGCCCAAACAATGGCCGAACGTGAAGAATTCTTGGCCGACGTCCGTCACCGCCTAGAGCAGGCCCAGGCGATCCAGAAGCGCTACTACGACAAAGCTCACCGCCACGTCTCCTATGCCGTTGGGGACTGGGTGCTCCTCCGACTCCGTCAGTGGCCGGTGGCTTCCATTTCTCAAGCGCCGAAGAGCAAGCTTCAGCCCCGTTTCTTTGGGTCGTACCGCATCACCGAGCTCATCAATGAGGTGGCAGTACGTCTCGAGTTGCCTCCACGCGCCAAGCTTCATGATGTGTTCCATGTCGGCCTCCTCAAGAAATGGGTGGGCGAGCCTCCCGCGACACCACCACCGTTACCCGTTGTTCATCATGGAGCCATCAACCCTGAGCCGGAACGTGCTGTGCGCACTCGCGTCGCTCGCGGGGTTCGATAGGTGCTCATCCGCTGGAAGGGAGAACCCGCAACATCCTCCACATGGGAAGACCTCGACGCCTTCTCCGCCAAGTACCCAGCGTTCCAGCTCGAGGACGAGCTGGTGGTCGAGGGGGGGAGAGATGTCATGTACGGCATCCCCTACTCCAGGCGACGTCGCGCCCGCGACATACGCAGGGCAGCCGAGCATGCAGCACAGGAGGCGGCTGCCCAAACCAATTAGCCGCTAGGATTAAGGCAATAAAAGATATCTATCCTATTATTTAGGAAGGGATTACTCCTTTCTGTTAGAAGTTATCTAGCCTATTATTTAGGAGGGGATTACCCTTTTCTGTTTCAGCCGTGGGCTATATATAGATGTAATCAGCACTTGAGAAAAAAAAAAAGAAAACAATTATCCATCTCTCTCTCTATCTCCTCTCAAGCCCAGCCGTCGTAAGGGGCATAACCTTCGGTCCTGGAAGACACGGCAGGAGACTACGAACTCCGTAGTCGAGGGTCGCCTATCCTTGATCACTACGCCCTTGACATATTATTAAGTCAGATTTGTTGGCAGCCATTAATTCACTCCATCAGGGAAATACTCACAAGTTGGGGATGCTGAATTCAGCTTATTTAGCTCTTCTCCCTAAGAAAGTTGATGCATTGTCTGCAAGAGATTTTAGACCAATTAGCTTAATTCATAGTTTTGCTAAGTTAGTCACCAAAATGCTTGCTAATAGTTTGGGACCCTATCTACAGGAGTTGGTGGCATCTAATCAGAGTGCCTTTGTGAGAGGCCGATCGATTCATGACAACTTCATGTTGGTGCAGCATTCAATTAAATCTCTCCACAAGAAGAGAGTCTCTAGTTTGCTCTTGGAGTTGGATATCTCCAAAGCATTTGATTCGGTCTCTTGGGCCTTCTTGATTGAAGTACTTTCACATCTTGGGTTTGGTCCTGTGTGGCGAAATATGATCTCCAATATTCTGGCCTCTTCTTCTACGCAAGTGCTTTTAAATGGGTCTCCTGGTATTCCTATTAGGCACCGGAGAGGGCTTCGCCAGGGTGATCCTCTCTCTCCAATGTTGTTCGTCTTGGTTATGGATGTTCTCAATAGTCTGTTTAATCTGGCTGAAAATAGGGGGCTGCTGCACAGCTTGGAGGGTGCTAATATCCGAAGCGGACTATCCATTTATGCTGATGATGTGGTCCTTTTTGTTCAACCTTTTGAGGAGGACTTTCAATGTGTCAAAACGTTTTTGGACTGCTTTGGTTCAGCCACGGGATTGGTATCTAATTTGCAAAAAAGTTTCGTTATCCCAATCAGGTGTAATGATCAGGCGGTACAGATGGGCTGCAATATTCTTCGGTGCACTTCTTCCTCTTTTCCTTGCACTTATTTGGGGCTGCCGATTTCAGATAAAAAGCTCAGAAAATCTGATCTCATGGTTTGGGTCGAGAAAGTTGCGGACCGACTTCCTAATTGGAAGGCTCGGTTGCTTAGTCTTGCTGGTAGGACAGCTATGGTGCGCTTTGTGCTTTCAGCCATCCCGATCTACCTTCTCAGGGCTGTTTTGGTGACAAGGGGATCCCGAGATGATCGGAGGGAATTGAGGGGGAAATGAACTAATTTTCCCCTCAATCCCCTCCGATCCTCCCGGGATCCCGGATCACCAAATCAGCCCTCATAGCCATGAAAATCCCTAAGTGGGTGATTAATTCTATAGACAAGATTCAGAGATGATTTATTTGGAAAGGAAGAAAGGAGGTAAATGGTGGCAATTGCCTTGTTTCGTGGGACATTGTTACAAGGCCTTTGAATTTCGGTGGGCTTGGGATTTCTAACCTGTTGTACCAAAGTTGGGCACTGCAAGCTAAATGGTTATGGTTAGAAAAAACTGATCCTAACAAGCCGTGGTCTGGTTTGGACTTGCCTATACAACATGTCAAGAGATTCTTTACTTCTTCAATTGTTACCCTGGTTGGTAATGGGTATAATACCTTATTTTAGACATATCGGTGGTTGGATGGGTCTCGTATCCAAGATTTTGCCCCTGTTGTTGTGGCTAATGTTGGGAAACGGGCTATTTCTTCTAGAACGGTGGCCCATGCTCTTGAAAACTGGCAGTGGGTCAGTGACATTGAGACCCCTCTTAATTTGCCTGGACTGCAGCAATATCTAAACCTTTGGGATGCATTAAGGGGAGTGGTGCTCACTCAGGAGGCTGATCGACATGTGTGGATTCATTCTTCCTCTGGACAGTTCTCTTCGAAGTCGTGTTATAAAGCTTTCTTCATGGGTTCGATTACTTTCGAACCATGGAAGAGGTTATGGAAGACTTGGGCTCCACCCAAATGCAAATTTTTTCTTTGGTTGGCAATAAGAAATAAATGTTGGACAGCTGATAGACTGCAGAAAAGAGGGTTGGATCCTCCTGCTCATCTTTGGAGGATTGAAACAGTGGAGAGTCTTCTATTTGGTCTTTGTATGATTCATGAGATCCTTCCAAGTTCTTTTGAGGACAACAACAGGGTTGTTTTCAAGCTTCGTGCATGGTGCCTTGTACCGACATTGTTGCCTGCAATTGTAGATCTGCATGTTGAGGAACCACCTGTGGCTTTTGAGGTGGATTCGTCGTATCCCCGATCACTGGTATATCCTATCTCTGTTTTGGCTTCATGTTTGGATGATCGGCTGGTACGTGAGACAATCCTTTCTCATCCACCATTGCCGGATCAGTCTGATGATGATCGAGATATTGTTCAGCGGAAGAGACGGTTCGGTTTCCATGACTTGACTGTTCGTGCTTCGGTTAAGTCTCGCCTTGGTCCGCGAGTTTCTATTAGTGCTGATAAAGGCGGCCCAGTTGATAGCCTCGCTCTCCCAATTGTTTTGGACGCTGAGCTGATGGCGCCTGAGATGGGACCCTTGATATCTGCTTCATTAATGATTGGCTCTTCGGGTCCTGGCAGTTTGTCTGCTGCTTTGGTGCCCCCCCATGCATGCTTTAATGAGGGTATCTCGGTTGAGACGTCAGTTAATGACCTCTGGTACTCTGTTAAGGGCGGCCCAGTTGATAGCCTCGCTCTCCCGATTGCTTCGGAAGCTGAGCTGACGGCGCCTGGGGTTAGACCCTTTATCTCTGATTCATTGATGAATGGCTCCTCGGGTTCTGTCAGAAGGGCGGCTGCTTTGGCGTCCCCCCTTGCATGCCTTAATACGGACGTTTTGGGTGGGGCGGCGGCAGTTAATGCCTTGGCCCGTATGTTTAATCAGGCAGTGCTATTAATGACTTCGGATATTAGTTGGATGACGCCTAGGGTGGAGAGATTTCGTTACTCTGCTACCTTGTGGGAGGTTTCTAGTTCTGGCTCCCTGTTTTCTGCTTTGGTGCCTGCTGTTTTGGCGCCATCTCGTGCAGATTCAAAAGTGGATGACTCGTTGGTGCTGTCAGAGATTGGTGAAGCTCATGACTCTTTGACTTCTGCTCTTATGGTGTCTGAACCTGCTCAGAATGGTGGATTGGCTCATCTGGACACAGTCGGTTCTCAGATCTCAGTGGATTCTGATGATTTGTCTTTTGAGCAGAATGATAACCTGCACAGCTCCTTGGACTTTATGTGGCCATCTCCTACCCTGGTCCAGCAGCCTTGCAAGGTCTTGCAAGTGTATTCTCGAAGAAAACTCCCCAAGCAAAGTCGTATAGCTTCAGAGGAGGAGGTGGCTATGACATTCATTAACAAGATCGTAAAGCCCCTCACAAATGTGTTGCCGGTTCCTTCATCTCCAAAGCTTAAAGCCAGAAAGTCTATCCCGCCCAACTTCGTGCCAAGAAGATCAAGACGTGTAGCCAAACTTCCTCCCCTTAGGGTGAACTCAGCGGCTCACACTATTTGTTTGAAGCTGGGGTTGAAAAATGGAGAGGCTCCTGTTTCTGCGGATGATCTAGATCGCTGCGCTAGAGAATTTGATAAGCCTCTTTCCGTCAGTCAGATAAAGGCTTTAGCTACCTTGTTCCGATGGGAGATCCCTGATGAGGAGTTCCTCGTTTGTCCAGCTGATGGGCTGCTGCAAGCCTCGTAATGTGGATTACCCCACATGGTTGTATTCTATCTCACAATGAATAATTTTGCTATACTGGTTTGGAATGTGAGGGGTCTGAATGACCCTCATCGCAGGGATACTCTCAGATCATTAATAAACTGTGTGATGCCTACTATTGTATGTATTCAAGAAACCAAGCTGAATTCTATCTCTCACTGGGATGTTGCTTCCTGTCTTGGCTCAGAGTTTGGGGATTTTGTTTTCTTACCTTCTAGTGGTACTAGAGGAGGTATTTTGATAGCCTGGCGTAGAGGGCTCATTTCTGCTATAGACTCCAAAATTCATGACCATTCAGTATCAGTCTGTTTTATGAAAGAAAACAGCACCGCTTGGTGGTTCTCGGGTGTCTACGGACCCCATAGAGATGAAGAGAAATTGGCTTTTTTAGAGGAGCTTTCTCTGGTCAGAACCGGTTGTCCTGGCCCCTGGGTGATCGCAGGGGACTTCAATATGATCAGATGCGCTGATGACAAGAGTAATTCAAATATCAATAGAACTCTTATGGACAGTTTAAATATTTGGATTAATAATCACTCCCTCAAGGAGTTGCCTCTCACTGGAAGAAGATTCACCTGGTCAAATCAAAGAGATGTTCCTACATTAGTCAAGCTGGACAGAGTATTCTACACTTCTGATTGGGAGGACTTATTTCCTGATTGTTCTCTGCAGAGTTCTGCCTCTAATATGTCTGATCACTGTCCTCTGATCCTAAGGCTTAATGAGACCTTTAAGGGAAAGAAGCGTTTTCATTTTGAGAGTTTTTGGCCCAAGATGCAAGGTTTTCAGGAGGTGGTGGCTGGTTCCTGGAATGCTTCTATTTTGGCTGCTTGTCCCATGCAGAGATTATCCCTTAAATTTAAGAGACTTGCAAAGGACCTGCAATCCTGGAGCCAAAAATCTGTGGGTAATGTTTCTACTCAACTTGCTTTGGCCAAGATGACTCTACATCTTCTGGAAATTGCCCAAGACAGCAGATCCTTGTGGACAGCTGAAGAGTGGTTGCGGAAAAAACTAAAATTATTATGTCTGCATCTTTCTTCTTTGGAAAGAACCATTGCTAGATTAAGGTCTAGAGTGAAGTTTATCAAATCTGGAGATGCCAATACGGCTTTCTTTCATGCGCACGCCAGGTTCAGGAAAAAGAAGAATTTTATTCATAAACTGATGGTCGACGAGAATCTCGTTACTTCTCAAGAGGATAAACAGCAGGCTATGTTTCAGTTTTATAAGGATCTGATTGGTAAAGCGTCTGAGCGAAATTTTAGTCTTAACCTTGCTAATTTTCACAAAGGCAATTTGGAGCTCTCACATTTTGATAATCCCATTTCTTTGGAGGAAATCAATTCTGCTGTTTTAAGTCTTCCTAATGATAAAGCCCCTGGACCTGACGGATACACAGGGCGTTTTTATAAATGTTGTTGGGACATAATCAAATGGGACCTACTGGCTGCAGTCTTATTTCTCCAACAAGGATCTCTTGGAAGGCTCGATTTGTTGAATTCAGCATATATTACTCTCATTCCAAAGCATGTTGAGGCTATTCTTCCGGGTGATTTTAGACCAATCAGCCTAGTTCACAGTTTTGCGAAACTTCTCACTAAAATTCTAGCTAACAGGTTAGCTCCTGAGCTGGATAAAATGGTTAGCACAAATCAAAGTGCCTTCATTCGGGGAAGATGTATTCATGATAACTTTATTATGGTTAGTCAAACTGCCAAGATGTTGCACCAGAAAAAAATCCCTGCAATTTTCTTGAAGCTGGACATTAAAAAGGCCTTTGACTCAGTGCATTGGGCATTTCTGCTGGAAATTCTTCGACACTTAGGTTTTGGGCAGGGTTGGTGCAATCTGATTTTGAACCTGCTATGGACATCTTCCACTCAAGTTCTTGTCAATGGAGTGCCTGGACAGCCTATAAATCTCAAGCGTGGGTTGAGACAAGGTGATCCTTTATCTCCCCTTTTATTCATCCTAGTCATGGATGTTCTTAATAGCCTATTCATCAGGGCAGATGAGTGTGGTTTATTACACCCCCTTGCTGGCAGAAACATTAGCCAAAGGGTTTCAATGTTTGCAGATGATGTTGCTGTGTTTGTAAAACCAGTTTCTGGGGACTTAGTGGTAGTCAGAGAAATTTTGAAGTGTTTTGGTGTTGCCTCAGGTCTTCATACTAACTTGCAAAAAAGTTTCTCCTACCCAATTCAGTGCAATACTGAGAGGACTGCGCTGGCTGTTCAGACCTTGGGATGTGCCTCAAAAAAATTTCCCACAACCTATCTTGGTCTCCCTCTAAGCAGCAAAAAACTTAGTGCTGGGGATCTCGCTCACTGGATAGATAAAATTGCTGCCAAGCTTCCAGGATGGAAGGCTGAGCTTTTAAATCTTGCGGGAAGAATCACTCTTATCAAATCTGTCCTCTCTGCCATCTCAGTTTACTTATTTATTGCTCTTAATGCTCCTAAATGGGTTATCAAAGCCATTGATAAAATTCAACGGAACTTCTTGTGGAAAGGAAGAAAGGAGGCTAGAGGAGGTAATTGCCTTGTAGCTTGGGATAAAATCTCTCGGCCTCTTGATTTAGGGGGCCTTGGAATTCCTAATCTCCAAAAGATGAACTGGGCCCTACAATTGCGATGGCTTTGGCTACAAAAAATTGCTCCTTCGAAGCCTTGGAGTGGCCTGGATCTTAAAATATCTTCCCAGGCCCGAGCTTTATTTCAGATAGCAGTGACTACCACCATTGGTAATGGTATTTCAACTTTATTTTGGAAAGATGAGTGGATTCATGGGTATTCTATTGTGGATATAGCTCCCCTTATTGCTGCTGCAGTTCCGATGAAGTTTAAAAAAGTAAGGACTGTGCAGCAGGCCCTCACCTCTCATTTCTGGGTTCAAGATATCCAGAGGAATCTCTCTCTAGCTGAGATTGAGCAATATCTACAATTATGGGAGGTAATTGAATCTTTTCAGCTTCAAAATTCAAATGATCAGCATGTGTGGATATTTAGCAACGATGGTCTGTACACCTCCAAATCTGCCTATAAAGCTTTATTCATTGGAGCAGAATCCTTTGAGCCCTGGAAAAGAATTTGGAAGAGCTGGGCAGCGCCTAAGTGTAAGACCTTTGTTTGGCTGGCCATAAATAACAAATGTTGGACAGCGGACAGACTTAAAAAAAGGGGACTTCAGCATCCTGAATTTTGTGTTCTATGTGACCAAGAAGACGAAACTGTGCAGCATATTCTATCTAATTGCGTCTTCACAAGACAGTTTTGGCATAATATTTTAACCCCCATTGGTCTCTCTTCTGTGGGTCCTAAGAGAAGAGATTCAGTTTTTGCTGAATGGTGGAGAACGGCTTCAACCAAGATTCCCAAGAGCAAAAAAAGGGGGTTTAATAGTATGATAATCCTTGGGGCTTGGAGTATTTGGAAGCAGCGAAACAGGTGTGTTTTTGAAGGAGCTCGACCCTGCCTTAATACCTTAGAGGATGGATTTAAAGACGAGATGAGATTGTGGGTTTCTGCTGGAGCCAAGAACTTGCGCTCTCTTTTTGACCCTGGATAGAGAAAGGAAAGTCTTATAGCCTACTAAAAGACGGGGGTGTTGGGGTGTCGTATGTGTCTGTGTGGTGTGTGCTTTGTAAGGGTGAGTGTGTGTTTGTGTTTAGAGTGTGTGTTTGTGTTGTGTGTGTTCTGTTTGTCCCGGGCCACAGGCCCTTTTTCCCTCTACTTTAATTTAATGATACGCAGCCCTCCTGCGTATTCGAAAAAAAAAGATTCGGAGAATATCCAACACCTCCTTTGCACTTGCATTTTTGTGCGGCAATTTTGGTACTACATTCTTTCTTCATTGGGACTGACTAATCTTTCTCCTGCCTCTAATGAGTCCGCTTTTGCTGACTGGTGGGAGAAGGTGTGTAAGCAAGTGCACAAATCCAGATCTCACTCCGATGAAAGAGAGGTTGAAACTGAGTCGCAACAGCACGACGGAGGTGGATGCTACACAGTGTCGGCGTCTTGTGGGGAGCCTTCGCTACCTCGTCCACACACGGCCGAACTTGGCATACTCCATCGGCTACGTTAGTCGGTTCCTGCAGCGACCGACGATGGAGCATGAGCAGGTTGTGAAGAGGATTATTCGCTACGTTGCGGGGACCAAGGTTATTATGGCGTCGCCTAGGCGACGCCTAGGCGTCCAGGCGGCTGTAGTTTCTGGGCGTCGAGCTCGCCGCACCTTGGGTGCGTATGGCGTCCCCGCGCGCCTAGGCGTCGCCATGGCGTCCAAATTGTGCCGCGGGCGCCACGGACGCGGGAACGGACGCGGGAGTTTTAAGTTCGCGCGCGTACAGGAAAGGGTTTTAGGGTTTGTCCAGCGCGCCGCCTCTCATCCAACCTACGCGCCGCCTCTCCTCCAATAGGCGTGCCGCCTCTCCAACCGGTGCGTCGCGCCGCCGCTCCTCCATCCAGCGACCGGCTCCTCCATCCGGTGTGCCACTCTGCTCTTCCTCTTCCTCTTCCTCTGCTTCCTCACTCCTCAGTTCATCTGCTGACTGCTCTGTTGCTGCTCGCCTGCTCTTCCTCTTCCTCTGCTCTTCCTCTTCCTATGCTCTTCCTCTTCCTCTGCTTCCTCAGTTCATCTGCTGACTGCTCTGTTGCTTCCTCAGGCCAACAGCACCCTGCCACCTTCATCAATCAATGGCTAGCCCATCTTCAGTCAACAATGCCAAATGATCCAAAGACAGACAAAGCAAGGAAGGCTAGCTCAAATGATCCAGGTTGGAAGTATGGTTATTGGGCATATTTGGCAAATAGAGATCAAGTGACATGCACCCTTTGTGACACCATAGTTTTCGGAGGGATAAAAAGGCTAAAGCAGCATCTAGCAGGTGGCTATGGAAATACAAAGATATGTTCAAAGACCACTACTGCAATTAGAAAGGAGATGAGGGATTACTTGGAATCCAAAAGAAGGAAAAGAGCTATTTTCCTAGATGATAATGAGCAGCAAGAGGAGGAAGAGGATGTAATGGTGGTGGATGCAGCAGCTGAATCTGTTCAAGTTCAACAAGATGCACCTATAGAATCCCAAGGCTCTAAGGTACAACCAAGTTCAGGGACTGCAGCCAAACATAGGCGTGCAACCTATCTGTACAAGGATACAACATCAATCAAGACCAAGGCAAATCAAGCAAGCAAGCAAAAGTCAATTGTGGAGATGCTTCGGAAATCACCTGAAGATGTAGTTGATGAAAGGCGTAAAGGGTGTTCTCAACCCACAATTGCATCCAAGATGAAGTCCAAAGAGGAGAAGAATTATGTGGATATGCAATGGGCTTTGTGGTTTTATGAATGCGGTGTGCCATTTAATGCAGCAGCAGCAAGACAATTTCAGGTTGCAGTTGAGGCAACTGCCCAGTTTGGTTCAGGCTATAAGCCTCCATATCAACTTGGGCAGCCATTGCTTAAGGATGCTGTGAAATTGACAACTATGAGGGAGGAACACAAGAGGGCATGGAAGCATTATGGTTGCACGCTTATGTCAGATGGATGGTCTGATAGGAGGGGCAGGCATTTGATCAACTTCCTTGTGAGCCCATGCGTTGCACATTGCTTAGATCTTATGCTAGAAGACATAGGAAACTTGAAGGAATTTAAGAAGCCCATTGTACGTGCAAGACGTGTCACAACTTTCATCTATAGGCACGGTAGAATTCTTAGTTTAATGAGAGAGAAGACAGGTGGGGCAGATCTTGTGAGAGTTGCAGCCACTAGATTTGCCACTGCTTTCCTTACTTTGAAAAGTTTGTACAAGCACAAGGATCCTTTGAAGGCCCTATTTCTTAGTGAAGAATGGAATGAAAACAAGTTGGCAAAAACTGCTGCAGGTAAGGAGGCTTGTGATATTGTGCTCTCTGTGGAGTTTTGGAATAAAGTTGAAGATTGTCTTAGAGCTTCAGCCCCTCTCCTCATTGTACTTAGAGTGGTTGATGGTGATGAGAAACCTGCAATGCCAGAGGTCGCGGCACTAATGAAACATGCAAAAGAGAAGATCAAGCTAAGCTTTGCTATTGATAGCAAGAAAAGCTTACTTAAGAGAATCATAGACATTATTGAGAAACGATGGATGAAACAAATGGATCATCCTTTGTATGGGGCTGCTCTTTATTTGAATCCAGGAAAATTGCATCCTCTCATTCGAGATGATGATGATGCAACTGTTGGCCAACTAAGAGGTTGTTTCCTTGATGTGCTTGCAAGAATGGTGGATGATGAAGAAACAAGAGCCAAGATTGATGCTCAATCCTTAGACTATGAAGCTCTTAGAGGAGAGGCCTTCTCAAACAAAATGGCCAAGAATAACCTGGAGACAATGAACCCACGTAAGTGATGCTTGTCTTGTAATTGCAGCAGGTTTTATACATTAACATCTAAATTTATGTTGTATTTCGCATTTGGCAATCAAGTTGATTGGTGACGTTCATATGGTGGGCGTGCTATTGAGATTCAAAGGTTTGTTAGGCGTATTGTTGGTCTTTGCGCTTCATCATCGGGTTGTGAGAGAAACTGGAGTAGATTTGAGTTTGTGAGTATTGTTGTCTTTGTCTAATTGTTTAATTCTTAGCTTGTGTCTAGAATTTAAGCCAACAAATTATTCTTTTGTAGATCCATACAAAGAAACGTAATAGGTTGCTGCATAAGAGATTGAATGATATTGTCTATGTTTCCTACAACCGAAGGATGAAGACTAGGTTTCAAATAAGGCGTGAGAAGAAAGGGAAAGGTTTTGACCCTTTGGTCATTGAAGAGTTCGATTGGGATAATGAGTGGGCTGATTCCTCCTATGTGCAGCCTCAAGGTGCTCGTGGGTGTGATTGTGGTGAGGATGAGAATGGCCTTACATGGGAACTTGTTGATCAAGCTGTGGGTGCATCAAGCTCGCTGCGAGGCCGAAATCTTCCAAGGAATGCCAACAAGCGTGCAAGAGTTTCACACTCAAGGTTTGACTTTGAAGAAGATTTTGGTTCAGCCAATGAAGAAGAGGAGGACCAAGATCCACATGATGATGTTGATGTGACTGATTCTGAAGATGCACATGATGATGTTGGTGGAGAAAACACTGAGGCTGCTCCAGATGAGTTCGAAGATGGATATTGACTCACTAAGAGTTGGCTGATTTCATATTTGCAGCTTACCTATTTTTGTGCAGTGCTTCAATGCTTCACTGCTTGTGCACTTAATCAACTAGTCTTTTAATCTTTTGATTGATCTATGTTGCTAAGTCATTATGGGGCTGGACTGGAACTAATTATGCCACTAAGACTAGCAGTCTAGCATATGTTGTTGCTGCTATTTTATTCCCACCAATGTATTGTGGGTTTAATTTGATATACCTGTCTGCTGCTGCTATTTTATGTATTACTGTTTTAATATGTCAATATTCATAGGTTAATGTAGCTTGCAGCTTGAAAGAAAAGAAGAGGGGTTGGATCTTCGATAAGAGAGATGGATCATGGATGCTACAAGAACAACAAAGAGAAGTGCAGAGTACATACCAAAGCATGGACAACAAAAAGGCTTGTATTGTATTCTCTAACCTTACCAATTTTGCTATTGCAAGTGTTAGATTGTTAGGATTTTTTTGCATATCCTCGCCTACACGATCCTCATATGGCGTCGCCTCGCCGCACGCCTAACTCGCCTAGGCGTTTGGAAGGGGGTCGGTCGCCATGTCTCGCCTTAACGCCTTAATAACCTTGGCGGGGACCCTTGACTACGGTCTCTACTACCCGAGGTGCCCTGGGGAGGCACACCTCGTCGGGTACGACGGTGATCACGCCGGTGACATCTGTAAGCAACGGGACTCTTACTCTCATCAAAAGGATGACACTACGAGTTAGAACAATTTTTTGTTTATTTTCTCAAAACACCACAATGCCAATACCCATCTAAGGGTTGGGATACATATTTAATAGCCTAAGGGGCTGCAGCATATGCTTCCTAGAGATGCGAATATGTTGTCCTGCACTAAACTACTACATAAAGATGTTGTCCTCTAGTCAAAAGACTACAGCAAGGTGCTGTCCTACAAAAGGAGATGCTCTTCATGTAGTAGTTTAGTGCAGCAGGACAACATATTTGCATCTCTAGGAAGTATATGTTGTAGCCCCTCGGGCTATAAATTGTAAGTCAACCCTTATAAGGGTAATGGCATTGTGTAGTGTGTGAGAAATAAACACGAAAATTGCCCCAACTCATAGTGTCATCATCTCGATGTGAGTAAGAGTCCCGTTGCTTACAAAGCATATGTCAAGATGCTAGTCTAAGATGCTCTAGTCTAAGATGTTGTCCTCTAAGATGTCCTAACTAGTCTAAGATGTTGTCCTTATGATGCTCTAGTCTAAGATGTTGTCCTAAAAGACAAAAAGGGCCACAAAGACAAAAAGACCACCACAAGGACTTATTCCATCATATAAGTGGATTGACTACCCTCTCCCAACAATTTAAACTTATGGGTTGAACTGGTTAGTGCATCCACTAACAAATATGAAGTTATGAGTGGGAGTTGTCAGGCATCGTTTGAGAGAAATAACGAGGATCTATATAAACCAATTCAGTTTCATGTTGGGGAGGTCAACCATGGAAGCCATTTTCTTAATAATACAAGCGATGGGCAGCATATGAAGTAGAAGGAACTACACATGGTTTTCATTGACTTCTAGAAGGCTAATAACAAAATACCAAGGAATGTTATATGGTGGGCAGTACATTGGACTCATTAAGGACATATACAACAATATTGTAAGAGGCATTTATGATTATACCCCTCTGTCTTACAATTATGGTTTTGCCCCTCATTTTTCAACTTTGTGATTTTACCCCTCTTTTTTTGAAAACAAAGCTTTGTCATACCCCTCGCTGTGACATGTATTTGACAGTGTTAAATCTGATGCGAAAAGGCAAAAGTACCCATACAATTTTTTGTGATTTTACCCCTCGTTATATTATGTAATTGCGACTTTACCCCTACTGGGATTGCGCCCATATAGAATAGGAGGGTAGTTTGGACCATTCACCCATTTCTTCTTATATTTTTATTTTTAATAACTAATTCTTGCTTTCCCTAACGTCGTTAAGAGGCAAGGGCAAACGGTAGTTTGTTTTTAAAATGGAGGGGTAAAAACACAAAGTTAAAAAATGTGGAGGGTAAAATCACAACTAAAAGGCCAACGAAGGGTATAATCACAATTGTCCCATATTAACAATATCTCCCCCAAATTCACTTTTCCTTGTCTCTTTTCTTTTGCCAGGAAAAAAGATTGTTTGGTTCAAGAATTTTTAGCCAACATGGATCTGGAACACAATATCCATACTCCTTTATCTCCTTATGCTGCTCAGAAATATCAAACTTTTCATGAGCTTGTCAATAACCTTCAGAATTCTAGAGCTGATAAAGACAAATGGACCCATCCGTGGGGCAACTCTACTTTCAGCTCATCCAAGTTCTATAGCCTTACTTTTCAATCAATTCAGCCCCCTGCTGCCTTTAACTGGATTTGGCAGTCTAAGGCTGGTAAGAAATTCAAGATCTTTGTATGGTTGGTCTTTAGAGATAGAATTAACTCAAAGAACATCCTCAGAAGAAAGGGTTTTCTGGCACCTGACAGTACTTTGTCTGCACTCTGTGTGACCTGCAGTGTGAGGAGACGACTTATCTTTTTTTCTCGAACAGCGCAGGAGAACTGCGCGTCATTTCATTTAAGGAAGAAAGTAAGTACAAAGGTCAAGAGTGACCCGAAACACAAACACCAACACACACACGCCATCCCTCAAATACAACCGTCGCGCCACATCAATGAAGAAGGCGACCACAACCTACAGGGCTAAAAAAGCACCAGTAGGCACCGACCCAAAAACAAGTTCCTGGAGTTTGGAAGCTCCAGCCAAACACCACAGCCCCCCTTCCACATTAACAGCTTTTAGCACTTCCTCAACACATGGCCTAGAATTGTCAAAGACACACCTGTTGCCTTTCATCTGTTGTTTTGCTGTCCTTTCAGTACAGACTGCTGAAGTTATGTGGGTTTCCATTGGAATCATGAGCTTGACTTCTTCTCGATAATTCAAGACGCCAAGGATGCCTTTGGCCACAATTTTTTCATGGAAATTCTGGCCCTGGTGGTATGGTGCATTTGGAAGTGGAGGAATGACTTCATCTTTAGGAATGAGGCTCCTTTTCCTTCTTGGCGATGCTGCTTCAACGATATGTTGAAATTGCAAACGTTGAGATTTAACCCCTCTTAAATCTAGACTGCTGTTTTGGGTAAATTATCGATAGCTTCTTTCATGTTTTCTTTGACTCCACCTTTAATTTCTCTTTTTTAAAGTTTTAATAAAAGTGTGTTGTAGGGGTTTCCCCTACAGCCTTTTCCCCTCAAAAAAACTATCGTCCCATATTATAACTATTGTTCAAACATACAACAATATTGTAACTATTGTTCGAACATACAACAATATTGTAACTATTGTTCGAACATCACACATGACTTCCTAGTTAGAATAGGACTATATCAAGGGTCAACTTTGAGCCCTTACCTTTTTACTTTGGTGATGGATGAGATCATAAGAGACGTACAAGAGAATATCCCTTGGTACATGTTTTTTGCGAATGATGTAGTGCTAGTTGATGAAAACCAGACAGGAATAAATAGGAAATAGAGTTGTGGCAGGAGACTAGAGTCAAAAGGTTATAGATTCAGTAGAACTAAAACTGAATACATGATATGTGGCTTCGGCACTACTACATATGAGATGCGACTTCGGCACTACTACATATGAGAAGGAGATGTTAGTTTGGAAGTTCAAGCAGTGTCTATGAAGGATACCTTTCATTATTTAGGATCAATGCTCAAAGACGTGTATATTGATGAAGATGTTAGCCCTAGAATCAAAGTAGAGTGGATGAAGTGGTGTCAAGCATTTGGCGTTCTTTATGACAAGAGGGTACCACACAAGCTAAAAGGCAAGTTTTATAGGACAGCGCTTAGACCTGCTATGTTGTACGGTGTAGAATATTGACCTACAAAAAAGACATGTTCAGCATATGAGTGTTACAGAAATGTGTATGTCGCGCTGGATTTATAGACATACAAAAAGGGATGGAGTCCAGAACGATGATATACGTGATAGGATAGAGGTAGCACCAATTGAAGAAAAGCTTGTCCAATATCGGTTGAGATGGTTTGGACATGTCAAATAGAAACCTCCAAAGACATCAGTGTGTAGTGGGGGTCCTAAAGCAACACCAGTGAGTAGTGAGATCCTAAATCATGATAGTAGTGGGAAGAGAGATAGGAGAAGACCAAAGTTGATGTAGGAAGAGACATTAAAAGGAGACTTGAAATGATGGAATATACCCAAAGATTTTGCCTTGAATAAAGTGCCTGGAAAACAGCTATCCATGTGTTCGAACCTTAAATTGTGGGTTTTGTTGGGTACTTGGGTTTCAACTCTAGCCTGCCCAACTTTCTTGAGACTAAAAGGTTTTGTTGATTTACAGCATAGCAACCACCTGTTAAAATTCATATAGAACTCAAGCCAATTCTAGCTAACTAGACATGCAACTAAGATCCTCATAGATAACAGCGCCAAGCCGCCAACAGCATGTACCCATTAGCGTTTGCCATGATATAAAGAAGGAACATAGAGAGGGGTGGGGAGGGGGCATAGGGCATACCTTGACCCAGTTTCAGTATAGCCGCAGTTATAAATATGCTCAAAACCTGTTTGAATACTCCTCTATCAAAAATATCACTTGGTGTGCCACCATTCCAAGCAATTATAACCATAGCCTGTGTAAGTATACATGAATTGTAACAATTAAGGATAAGGAAACAGATCGCATCGAAAAAAAGAGTAACCAAAAGAACTCGAACAAACCAGAGAATTGCAAACCTGTAAAGATAAAATTAAGAAGCTCCACATCCTATCAAAGCTGCGGAAGATGTGCCAAAATGACCGTATTTCAACAAAGTTGACTTTTCCCATCCAATTGCCATTACCCACAGTCCTGTCCTCCTGGAACGAAGTAAGAAACAACAGTACCATTTATCAAAATAGTGTATCCACGCGTTTCACCAGCTCTGGTGTGCCCTGTAGGTTAAACTGCAAAAGCTAGAGCACGCAGCTAACTTGTCTCCTTCCCTAGAAAGTAGAAAGTTCTCCCTCTATGCTTGACTTAAATTCATCTGATTGGAACTGAACTTTGGCATAGAATCAAACCCTTAGTAAGAATCTTCGCTAAATAAAAGGTCAAAAAATACCAAATGAAAAACAAAAAAAAGAAGTAGCTTAGGTACAGTATCATACCCACATTGCTACATAGTGCAAACGCCTTTTTGCATTAATAGCAAAAACATACTGACTAGTATCAGATGAATCTTGTTTGACTGCTGCACACTCAAGAACGTTTTACATTCCCATTCTCGGATGAAGTTTCTTCTCAGAAATAGTTAGAACGGACGTATATTTGCCAAATGCCTATAGTATCAGGTCTATGGAAAGCTATAAAGGTGTCTAGTACTCTAGTTTTTATCAACGCTCCCATTATGATACTCATAACTCATGTAACAAAATATTACCTAGCTCAAACCTAATTGATTTGACAAATGCCGTAAGTATATTCATTGTCACAAGGTACATACTCCATCCACATGGTGAAGAGGAACATTTGGAGTCTTGAAAAAATCTGCATCAGATCGCATAGGCCATCCCAATCGGAAGCAATCTCTTGACCTGAGTAGCAGTGCAAAAATAGTTGCATGGCATTCCTCAATATACAGGTTCATGCAACTATATAAAAAAAACTAAGTGATCAGATCAGCCCTTACCAAAAGTACTCATTAAGATCATCGTAGTTTCTCCAGTGTGAGTGCTTTGATTTCATGGTCTTGCTCCTCTCTACTTCCTATGTAAAAGGTGCAAAGGATATAACTATGATGCAGGCATAACAGTGGGCAAAAGAAGTTAAAATTGTACCTTCTCTATAACTTTGTAGATTGGAGTCACAACTCTTTTCAAGAAGGCTTCTTCTTCTCCACCATAAGCTGGTTTAACATTTTCACCAGTCGTCGGGCTCACATTTCCAGCCAACATACCATAGAGTTCAAAGGCCATCTGTTATGAAACAAAATAAGACTGTCAACGCTCACCAATAATAATCTTACTGCAAGACTTGTGGTTTATAAATACTGTAATGTCCCAAAGCCAATCGATCATGACCAACAAACAAGCTGTCTTGATACTTAAGCACATTGCAAGCATATTAAATTTACACGAATTCATTATAGCCAAGAAGGGTCGGCCTAGTGCAGTGGTAAGAGTTGTTTCACTAAGTCACCAGGTCATGGGTCTACAAATATAGACATATATTGCTAACACGAAGTAGTGTCTCGGCAATTGCGAGAAGAAGGCTTGCCTCGATTTATCCTTTCCCCGATATTAGAGAAGAATAACTCAAATTACAAGAAGATTTGTACTTGTGTAGGTACATATAGTAGCTCCATAGTGGGTTGGATACAAGGCCTAGGCCCAATAGGAAATAATGCACTCTAACACCCCCGCAGTCGACACTCTAGTGACGACAGATGTCGAGACTGGAGCAAACCTCCGAGAACACCGGCATAGGGGGACCCTTGGTGAAGATGTCAGTGAACTAAGAAGTCATCAAGACACAAAGGACATGAACAACACCAATGGCAACATGCTCGCGGACGAAGTGGAGGTCGATCTCAACATGCTTTGTCCGCCGGTGCTGAACGGGGTTGGAGAGGTAAACGGCGTTGACATTTTCGCAGTGGTGCTGCTGGAGACAGGACTGTGAAGCTCCAGAAGGAACTGCCTAAGCTAGCACATCTCCACCACACTGTTAGCCACAGCACAACGCTCAGCCTTGGCACTCGAGCGATAGATGATCGGTTGCCGCTTCGACGATCAGGAGACGAGGTTGATGCTTAGTAAGACGGCGTAGCCAAAGGTAGAGTGACATGTGTCCGGGCAACCCACCCAGTCAATGTCAGTGTAGGCGACGAGTGTGGATGCCGAGGACCGCCGAAGAAGGTGTAGTTGAGGGTGCCCTAGAGGTACCAGAGAATCCGTTTCACAACGGTAAGGTGTGCCTCCCGGGGATCATGCATGTATGCACATCTGCAGAACAGCATAGAAGATATCTGGCCTAATGAAGGTGAGGTACTAGAGAGCGCCAGCAAGGCTCCAGTACACAGCGGGATCACTGACAGGGGCACCAGCGGAGGAGACCTTAGCCTGTGTATCAACCGGGGTGGAGCAAGGCTTGCAATCTAGCATGCCAGCCCGCTCAAGGAGCTCTAGAGTGTACATTCGTTGCTGAAGAAACATGTCGTGGGGACGGTGCTCGACGGCAATGCCCAAAAAGTAATGTAGTTGTCCTAGATCCTTCATAGTCAACTCTCGTTGCAAGGCAGAGATGGTCCGTTGCAAGATGGCAATACTGGAGGCCGTAAGAACAATGTCGTCGACATACAGAAGGGGCCAGACAGTGTCACCACCACGACGATAGATAAAGAGCGATCTGTCCGACTTAGCCTCGGCAAAGCCTAGGGAGACCAAGAAGGATGCAAAGTGATTGTGCCAAGCTCGGGGTGCCTACTTCAGACCCTACAATGGCTTGTGAAGCTTGCAATCCATGTCTGGATGAGCAGGATCCATGAAACCGCTCGACCGGTTGCAATACACTATCTCAGTCTAAGTGTCATGGAGAAAAGCATTCTTAACGCTCAGCTGGTGGATAGGCCAAGACCGCGAGAGAGCCAAAGACAGAACTGTGCGGACAGTGGCCGACTTAACCACGGAGCTGAAGGTCCCATCATAGTCAACGCTCGGGCGTTGAGTAAGCACTGAAGGACCCACCGAGCTTTGTACCAGTCGAAGGAGCTAGCGGCGTGCCCCTTTTGAGTGGACACCCACTTGCCAGTCACAACTAGCGATGTAAATGGTATAGATATTATCCGTCTGTATTCGAATTTGATCCGTCTAAAAGGGCTGAGATTCGATACGTATATGAGTTCAGGTACTCAGTATTCGAACCGTATCCAATCTTTATCTATATTTGTATTCTCAAAGTTGGATATTTAAGATGTTGATATCCATTCAAATCTTATCCGACACAACTTAATAATATTTGTATCCAATCCGAATCCGAAGAGAAAATAAGAAAACAAATATGGAACATGTAATATTTGTCCGTATCTGATCCGATTACACCCTTATTCACAAAGTTGTCGTAGGTGGGACGCTGAACCAAGTGCCATGTGTGATTGGCAAGCAGGGTCTCATACTCATATTGCATAGCACGATGCCAGTGAGGAGATGCAAGAGCACGACAGACGAACGGTGTCATATGTGAGACCACCGGCAATGAGGCATACGTCGAGAGGACAAGACGGTCAACAAGCCGAAGGACCCTAGCAGTGTGGCGAGTCACCATCGGATGGATGTGTCGGGGATCCCGACGGTGGAGAGGAGGGTGGTAGACCAACGAATCGTCGCAAGAGCAGGTCGATGTACAATCCTCCATACAACGATGATAGGCATGTACAGGGTCCGCGAAACACAATGGGCTCGTGCATGGTGCAAGTGACATCAGATCCGTGTGGGGCTCCCGTGCACATCGCTGATAGACATGCATTGGATCAGTGAAACTGTAACACCCCGTCCACTCTCGGACCGGCAGTACTAACTCCTGGTAGCCCTCTAGGTAGGGATGGCAACGGGATTTCCCCGTCGGGGAATGGCTTCCCATCCCCGTCCCCGCGGGGACAAAAATTCCCCGTCCTCGTCCCCGCGAACGCTCACGGGGGAGCTTTTTCTCCCATCCCCGTCCCCGTCGGGGAATTTATCCCCGTGGGGAACCCCGCGGGGAATCTATCCCCGCTAGAAGTACAATATTTAAAGATAAATTTAAATTGATTGTATCAAATTAATACAAATTTAACAAACAAGATTGAAAATTACAAGAGACATCTACTTTAGAGTTTAGTTTTCTATTTTATAACATGCCATGCACTAAGTTCTTACTATAATTTTAACAAGTAAATTGACTAACTTGGATAAAATAGTTTCGTGGGGCGGGTACACGGGGAACGGGGACGGGGGATGGTTCCCCGTCCCCGTCCCCGCGAACCCTACGGGGATTAAATTTCCCCCATTTAGATCCCCGCGGGGACTAAATTCGTCCCATACCCGCCCCCTAATAGAGGAATTCCCCGCGGGGAATCGGGGATCGGGTCCCCATTGCCATCTCTACCTCTAGGACCATAGATCATCCCCACAAACCAACACGAGTATTTTGTGCACACTTTGTCCTCACTCATGCGCAGCCAAGAAGACTTCACGGTCAGTCACTGTCCCAAGATTGCTCTAGGCCAAGCACGCTTAACCTAGAGGTTCTTTCGAGACAGGCTTCTGAAAAAAAAGATGCACCTTGTTGGTATGAGTACTCTATTAATTCTATTAAATCTTGGACCAGGATATCACAAAAGCGAGCGTCGAAGTTGTGCAAGGCCGGAAGAGGACGTCAAGGCCTTGTGTGGCACGATAGGGGATGGTGGGACCACAGGGACGCGAGGGATGCCGAGACCACGCACGGCGCGTCCAGCAATGCTAGGGACATGTGTGTCACGGCAGGCGACGCCGGTGCCGCATGTGGCACGGCAGAGTACGAACCTGCAGGGGAAAAACCACTGGTACCCGAATTTTCGGGTATTGTAAAACATGTTGTAATTTCAGATATCGATTCTCAATACCCGAAATTTAAATTACCCGAATGACCCGACCCGAAATTTTCGGGTAACCCGAACTACAAACGAAATTATTTGTCAAAGTTGCATCTTTGGGACATTGTCATTGTCTACATAACTATTTCATAACTAGAGGAAGAAATTGCTAATATTGTATTGAGGAACTGTGTACACGAGGTAGTTAGAGGGAGACTATTTTATTCAACTCTTCCGCATGGTTGTCCTTGTACCGAAGCAAAATTGCACCTAACATAAGCATTCTCAGAAACTGTGAAAGCGGACAGAACGTGATTGTTCATGTTATGCCAACAGCTTTGTGCAAGCGAAGATCACATAAGCATAAGTTAAAAACATACTATTTCTCAATCAAATTTTTGTCGTTACATACAACTATTTATGTTAAAATAATTAACCCTTGCAAGATTCACTTCAATAGTTTAGTAAGTATGCAATGCAATAAACTTATTTTGGAAAACTCAGGATTGTCCATACATGATGATAGATGTAGCAAAGACATTCTGGCATGAATCTCAGGTTAGCTGCCTCGCCCCATATGAGCAGATAAAGACCCATATAGAGAAGTTTGCGTTGTTGCACCTCCTGTTGGATAGTCGGCAACCTAGAATGGAAATGATCAATTCATGAGCCAATCGGTGTTGAGCAGAACATATAACTGCAGCTCTTGACAGTATCATGAGCATCTCATACCATAAGCTGCTTTTGCGACCAAGATACTTGCACCACCTCTTGTAATTCTTAAATAGCTTCTTCATTACTGTATCCAGTGCTCGGTCATCCAACTGAGAACATTAACCAGTAAGAAATGGGTAAATGCCACAAACATGAAGTGCCTCATGTGTTTTATATGATATTGATCTAAGGGGATACCTTTGGTTGTTGGTCAGATTTGGGAATCTGTCTTATGTGCACGTTGGCAAGCAAGAGTATGAGATGCTCCCTTTGGTTGGATACGTTATCTTTCTGCAGAGTGATGAGCAAAGTTAGAGAGCACGGATTCAGAGATCACAAATGGTCATGGGCATGAAAATCTGATACAAAACCAGAGAAGATGATGAAAAGATCATCCAAGTGTGATAACCTGGAATCCAAACATGGCCTGAAGCCAGGCAAGAAGATCTGCATCACGCTTCTTTTCGTGTTCCTTGGGTGCATCACGCTTCTTTTCGTGTTCCTTGGGCCATGGCAGACCTCTAGTGTTACGAAGAGCATGGAAAGCAGCTTGGATCTACACACATAATGATAACACATGCGAGGCAACATATAAACCATAGCGTAAAAATGCATAACCATCTTGTGAGAACATGAACGATAGCAGGTTGATATAAAATAGGTGGTAACCTCAGGATAGAGCATGATAGGCTGGTTGGCACTGTCAGGATCAAGCGGGAGGATATTGTAAGGAAGGTATAGCTTCTTCTTTTCCTCGACCTGGTTGTGCGTCTCCAGAATCTGCAAGGGGCGGTTGTGTTCTGTGAATAGGGAATTAAAGAGAGCTGCAATAGGAAGATGGAACCAACGAAGTAGAAGTCCCCCGTCCCAAAATAGTAGTTGTTATCACTTTTCGAAGAGTCAACCATTTCTAACGTTGATCAAAGATATATAACAAAATATTTAATATTTATAGTATATAATTAGTATCATTAGATATATCTTTGAATCTATTTTCATAATAGACTTATTTAGATTATTGCTAATATTTTCAAATCTAGGCAAACTTGACCAGCACGAATACCATATGAACGACTATTTTGGGACAGAGGGAGTATTACTGCATGCATATATCAATGGTACTCCAGCAAGAAAGGTGGTAGTGATGCTTACCGACTTATCGACTTCGATTTTCTGGGAGACATTGACGGCTCTGAGGACCTCGAAGAGCACGGCTGCAGTTTGATAGGCTTTGGTGAGCTGAGCCCTGGGGATGGATGAATTGATCAGTTGATTGGGTAATGACTTTTATTTTTATGTAGAACGCCTAATAAGTGGAGTACATAACAATAGAATAAAGGAGGAAGAAACAGACCTGTCGGCTTTATCAGCAACTTTTTGAAGCGCCTGAATGTACTTCTTGTAGTAGAGCTGGTAGAAGCTCTGCATTTCTCTGGCGTCACTCTGCTTGACCCTGCCCTTGAGCGTGGGATCGTTCTCCCTCTCGAGCCTCTGCAACAGCGCAGTTTTGAACTGGCGGACACCACGGCCGCTGGAGGTGGGGTCGAGGCGATGCGCCTTCTCGAAGGCGTAGAAGCGGCCTGGAGAGGAAGAGGGAGGCCAAATTGAGTGACTGATTGACTGATTGCGAGGGCCACAGGGAAGCAGAAGCAGACAAACTGAAAACGAAACGAATTCTGCTACTACTACTCACAGAGGTAGGCTACTCGCGGGTTGCTGGCCTCCACCTCGTTGGCCACACGCAGGATGGGGGCGATGTCGACAAGCGACGACGGGACGACCTCGCTGTCGAATATGGAGTCGCCGAGGTTGCCGGCGGTCTGGGTGCGGTAGATCCTCCTGCCGCCGGCGGAGGCAGAGGAGTCTCCTCCGGGGGTCATCCTACGGCCTCCGCCGCCCCCCGAGGAGGATGCCATGGGTATGGGCGGGTTCTCGGCTACCCTAGTACAGCCGCCGCAGGAGCAAGTGAATTGCGATGTTCTTCTTCTTCTTCCCGATCAATCAGCTCTCTCCGCGGCCTCCCCCTGCAACAGCCAGAATTGAATTGAACAAAGTCAGTTTGTACATGATTTGATTGAGATGAAATTTGAATGAAGGGAGCGGGGGGCGGACGGAAGTAAAACAAAAAAAAAATAACCGAGGCAGAGAGACACAGACACTCATGTATCCTGTTTGGGGAAGAGAGGGCGCGAAGAGCTGGATCGCCTCCGGATGGATCGTGTGGGAAGAGGAATTGATTTCTGGGGGAGGAGGAAGAGGAAAGGTGCTGCCCCCGCCGCGTCCCTCCTTGGTCTGGACTGCTGGTGCGAGGAAGAGAAGCGCAGTGGGAGTGCGCAGCGAGGTGCGAGCTTTGCTTTGCTGTGGTAGTGTGGTGGCTGGCTGGCTGGCTGCTTTTCCCTTCCCCTTCTCCCGAAAAGCATGGCTGCCTGCTTTCTTCACTCGCCCCACTTTTTGCAAGGCAGCAGCCCAGTGGCGGTGCGGTGGGTGCTGCTGCTGCACCAGAGGCGTAGCGTAGAGCGGCCGCAGAGACCCGCCTTTTAGACTAACTGCAACGCAGCCCCTACGCAGTGTAGGGGACACTCCACGACCCCAGTGGTGCCCCTATAATGCTCCCTACGCGTCGGCCTCCTTCTCTCTCCCTCCAGATCTAGTGTGTCACTGTTCATCACCCTAAACACTATATTGTGGGTCCACGAGTAATTATTAGTAGATAAAAAATTAGTAGTTAATATAGAAAATAATATTTTATAATTGTAGTGGGGTATAGGGGAGTATTTAGGGGGAATCGCTGCGGGAGATGAAAAAATAGGGGAGAAAATAAGGGAGAAAAGTGATATAGAGGGAAAAATTTAGAGATAACGATTGCGGATAGTCTTATCCCTACTAGTACTAATACACGTCGACGGCGACCTCTGACCAATGTTTTACTACCTGCCAACCATTTTACTGTTCCTATATGCTCTGGAACAAATAAATAAAAAACGGATTCTACATACATATGTGTGCTCGTTTTTTCCTTTTAGCAAAAAAAACGATCAAAGGAAATATGTATGTATACTCCGCTTTTTATTTTTATTTATTTGTTATCGAGGTCGAGGATGTGGCTGCGGTGCGGCGGCTTTAGCTTAGCAGGTCAATGAGAGAAAGAATTTTTCAGTTTCGATGGCTCTGGAGTCTGGATTCATATTGGACGGGTAGGTCGGACCACGCCGTTCTTCTATTCTTTCCTATCTACTGTTGTACTTGTCAGCAATCTAACTCAATATCGTAGCTGTGGTGGTATTAACCTATACTTACTCTGTTCTTTTTTATTTATCGATGTTTAGTTTCAAAATAAACTAGCCGCCAATAAATATTCGAAAACGGAGATAGTGTAATTGTGTATATCCGGTTTTACTCAGGTCGTCCTGATCCAACATGTTGTCTCGATGGGAAGTGGTGTGAGCTTGTCCAAGATAAGTTTCACCATCATGATGTTTAGAGTCTGGACATAGCATAGACTTGTTAGTCGGGGAAGTCGACCATCTGAATCTGGTCATGTGTATCTTGATCACGACGTCGTAATTCTCTTTGGTTCCTTTTGTCTTCTAATCGCCACATAAGTGTCGTTGTCGTATGGTTAGAGGGTTGAGTAGCTTGGTGCCATGAGTCTACCATGAACACAAACCAATCTCCACAGATGGAGTCTAAGTCTGAGGCAAAACTGAAGACCGAATATGGGTAGGTGGCACAATGGAGTACTGAGAGCACCTAGAGGAGGGTGAATAGGTGATCCTGTAAAATCAAACACTAATAGCCACAAAACTTAGTTTAAAGTGTTAGTACGGCTAAGTAGCTTTGAAGCGAGTTCAACAATCACAGAGAAGGCAACGCAAGTGACACGCGATTTTTATCCCGTGGTTCGGCCAAGTAATACTTGTCTACTTCCACGTTGTGGCGTCCCAATGGACGAGGGTTGCACTCAACCCCTTTCAAGTGATCCAATGATCAACTTGAATATCACGGCTTTCTTCCTTATAGTCTTTCTCCCGTTTGCGAGAAATCTCCACAAGTTGGAGCCTCTCGCCCTTACAATAAAGATCTCAAAGAATGCACAAGAGTAAGGCTAGGAGAGCAACACACACAAATCCGCAGCACACACACGCACACAAGCCAAGACTTGAGCTCGAAACGTAGCGCAGAGAGTTCACAACTCGAACGGAGCTCAAATCACTAACACAATCGATCAAATGCGCGGAAACGGAGTGTGGGAGTCTTAGAATGCTTAGTGAATGCTTGGGTGACTCCTCCATGCGCCTAGCGGTCCCTTTTATAGCCACAAGGCAACTAGGAGTCGTTGGAGGCCAACTTGGAGGGCCAAACTTGCCTTCTGTCGGGTGGTGCACCGGACAGTCCGATGCACCACCGGACAGTCACTGTAGTTGTCCGGTGCGCGATCGCCTTCCAAATCAGACGCATCCGATCGTTGGTCCTCGGGGTCGATTGGCGCACCGGACACTGTCCGGTGCACACCGGACAGTCCGGTGTGCCCAACCGACCGTTGTTGCGGGCCACGTGTCGCCCGCGGATTGCACGGCCGACCGTTGGCTCACCGGACAGTCCGGTGAATTATAGCCGTACGCCGTCGTTGAATCCCGAGAGCGGTGAGTTCACCGCGAACCAGCCTGGCGCACCGGACACTGTCCGGTGCACCACCGGACAGTCCGGTGTGCTAGACTGAGCTGAAGTTTTGTTGCTCACAGCCAAGTCTTTTACAATCCGATTCCTCTCTTTTCGGCGCTGTTTCTAGCACTTAGACAAACAATGTTAGTTCACAAAAACAATGTACTAAGTCTAGAAATGTACCTTTTACTTTGATTTGCACCTTTCACATATTTAGCACATAAGTACTCAAATAATGTGTTGTACATCTAATCACCAAAATATTTATAGAAATTGCCCAAGGGCACATTTCCCTTTCAATCTCTCCCTTTTTGGTGATTTATGCCAACACATCAAAAAGCAACAAAAGAAGTGCAATGTTGAATCAAATTGAAGACCAAATTGTTTTTGCTTATGATTTGGCATATTTGGATCACTCTTTGCCACCACTTAGTTTGTTTTTGTAAATCAATTCCTTTTTCCTATCTCTAAGTCAAACACACTTGTTTGGGCAAATCAAGAGATGTTCCAAGAGAAAAATTGATCAAATACCAAAAACTCCCCCTTTCCCCATAATCAAAAATTCTCCCCCACAAGAGACCAAATTTTGTAATTTGAGTATTTTGACAAAATCAAATTCTAACTCTACTATTTTCAAAATTCTCAAGTGGTTGGCTGATCCATTTGCTTTGGCCTTAATTTCTCCCCCTTTGGCATTAAGCACCAAAACGGGATCATTTTTGGCCCATTCAACCCCATTGCCTCACCAAAAATGTCAATAAAGAGCAAAAGGCAATGAAATTGCAAGTATAAACTTGGAAGTAAGTACACGAATACCGAAGTGCAGTGGAAGTCTTTTCATCGTCCAAGTTCATTTTTCCCTTTCAATGCACCTTTGAGACTACATCAAGTATACTCAAACAACCAGGTTAGTCTCAAAGGGTCAAGTTGTAGCACATCTCCCCCTAAATATGTGCACCATTTGCATATGGACTTGTGAGGTCCAGGGAGATCTTGTACAACTTGAGCACCACAAATAGATAACACATGTAGTAAATGCATAAAGTAACATGATCAAAGTCATAGAACCCATGTATGCTATAGATCAATCCAAGTTACGCGAATCTAAGACATTTAGCTCACTACGCAACCTGCAAAATGTTTTCTCATCCAACGGCTTGGTGAAGATATCGTCTAGCTGGTTCTCGGTGCTAATATGAAAAATATCGATATCTCCCTTTTGTTGATGATCCCTCAGGAAGTGATGCCGGATGTCTATGTGCTTAGTGCGGCTGTGTTCAACAGGATTATCCGCCAAGCAGATTGCACTCTCATTGTCACATAGGAGTGGGACTTTGCTCAGATTGTAGCCAAAGTCCTGGAGGGTTTGCCTCATCCAAAGTAGTTGCGCGCAACACTGTCCTGCGGCAACATACTCGGCCTCAGCGGTGGATAGGGCAACAAATGTTTGTTTCTTGGAACTCCAGGACAC
The DNA here is from genome assembly GCF_902167145.1 of Zea mays. NCBI lineage: Eukaryota > Viridiplantae > Streptophyta > Magnoliopsida > Poales > Poaceae > Zea > Zea mays. The sequence goes on along the minus strand of NC_050100.1, from coordinate 225,708,945 downwards.
CAGGGACCTTCCTAGAAATTGGCACGTCCCTGATGTACTCTTCCTATCTACCTTGCACCTGGCATAATCGGAGTCTGCGTATCCAATTAAGTCAAAGGTAGACCCCTTTGGATACCAGATCCCGAAGCACGGCGTAGCAACTAAATATCGAAGAATTCGCTTAACGGCCACAAGGTGACATTCCCTGGGGTCGGATTGATATCTAGCACACATTCATACACTAAGCATAATGTTCGTTCTACTAGCAAATAAATAAAGTAATGACCCTATCATAGACCGGTATGCCTTTTGATCAACGAACTTACCTCCTTTGTTGAGGTCGACATGCCCGTCGGTTCCCATCGGTGTCTTCGCGGGCTTGGCGTCCTTCATCCCAAACCTCTTGAGAAGATCTTGAGTGTACTTCATTTGGGAGATGAAGGTACCGCCCTTGAGTTGCTTCACTTGGAACCCAAGGAAGTAGGTCAACTCGCCCATCATTGACATTTCGAATTTCTGCATCATCACCCTGCTAAACTCCTCACAAGACTTTTGATTAGTAGAACCAAATATTATGTCATCGACATAAATTTGGCATACAAAAAGATCACCATCACAAGTCTTGGTAAAAAGAGTGAGATCGACTTTCCCAACCTTGAAAGCATTAGCAATTAAGAAATCTCTAAGGCATTCATACCATGCTCTTGGGGCTTGCTTAAGTCCATAGAGCGCCTTAGAGAGCTTATACACGTGGTCGGGATACCTGTCATCCTCAAAGCCAGGGGGTTGTTCCACGTATACCTCCTCCTTTATTGGCCCATTGAGGAAAGCGCTCTTTACGTCCATTTGAAACAGCCTAAAAGAATGGTGAGCAGCATAGGCTAATAATATTCGAATTGACTCTAACCTTGCCACAGGAGCAAAAGTCTCCCCAAAATCCAAACCTGCGACTTGGGCATAACCTTTTGCCACAAGTCGAGCCTTGTTTCTTGTCACCACTCCGTGCTCGTCTTGCTTGTTGCGGAACACCCACTTGGTGCCCACAACATTTTGCTTTGGACGTGGCACCAGGCTCCATACTTCATTTCTTTTGAAGTTGTTGAGCTCTTCCTGCATGGCCAACACCCAGTCCGGATCCTGCAAGGCCTCTTCTACCCTGAAAGGCTCAATAGAAGATACAAACGAGTAATGCTCACAAAAGTTAGCTAATCTTGAGCGAGTAGTTACTCCCTAGCTTATGTCACCCAGAATCTGGTCAACGGGGTGATGTCGTTGGATCGTTGCTCGGACTTGAGTTGGAGGGGCACTTGGTGCTTCTTCCTCCATCACTTGTTCTTCCTGTGCTCCCCCTTGATCCTGTCCCTCTTCGTGAGGTACCTGTTCACCGTCTTGAGTTGGAGGATGCACCATTGTTGAGGAAGATGGCTGATCTTGCTCCTGTTGTTCCTGTGGTCGCACATCACCAATCGCCATCGTGCGCATTGCGACCGTTGGAACATTCATCTTCATCTATGTCATCAAGATCAACTTGCTCTCTTGGAGAGCCATTAGTCTCATCAAATACAACGTCGCTAGAGACTTCAACCAAACCCAATGATTTGTTAAAGACTCTATACGCCTTTGTATTTGAGTCATACCCTAGTAAAAACCCTTCTACTGCCTTGGGAGCAAATTTAGAATGTCTACCTTTCTTCACCAGAATGTAACATTTGCTCCCAAATACACGAAAGTAGGAGACGTTGGGTTTGTTACCGGTAAGGAGTTCGTAGGAGGTCTTCTTGAGAAGGCGATGTAGATGGAGCCGGTTTATGGCGTGGCAAGTTGTGTTCACAGCTTCCGACCAAAACCGCTCGGGCGTCTTGAACTCTCCAAGCATCATTCTAGCCATGTCGATAAGTGTCCTGTTCTTCCTCTCTACCACACCGTTTTGCTGTGGTGTGTAGGGAGCGGAGAACTCGTGCTTGACGCCTTCCTCCTCAAGATACTCCTCAACTTGCAGATTCTTGAACTCGGACCCGTTGTCGCTCCTTATCTTCTTCACCTTTAGCTCAAATTTGTTTTGAGTCCTCCTTAGAAAGCGCTTTATGGTCTCTTGGGTTTCTGATTTATCCTATAAAAAGAACACCCAAGTGAAGCGAGGAAAATCATCAACAATTACAAGACCATACTTACTTCCCCCGATGCAAAGGTAGGCAACGGGTCCGAAGAGGTCCATGTGAAGAAGCTCCAGTGGTCTTGATGTTGTCATCACATTCTTGCTATGATGAGTGCTTCCCACATGTTTCCCTGCCTGACATGCTGCACAAGGCCTATCTTTCTCGAAACAAACATTGGTTAGTCCTAACACATGTTCGCCCTTTAGAAGTTTATGATGGTTCTTCATCCCAACATGTGCTAGACGGTGATGCCACAGCCAGCCCATACTAGTCTTAGCTATTAAGCATGCATCTATATCAGCCTCCTCTTTCGAAAAATCAACTAAGTAGAGTTTGTCGTCTAATACATCCTTAAAAGCTAATGAACCATCACTCCTTCTAAAGACAGATACATCAACGTTTGTAAAAAGACAATTGTAACCCATGTGACACAATTGACTTACAGACAGAAGGTTGTAACCAAGCGACTCTACTAGAAATACATTCGATATGGAGTGCTCGTTGGTGATGGTTATCTTGCCCAAGCCTTTGACCTTGCCTTGGTTCCCATCTCCAAAGATGATTGTATCCTGGGAATCCTTATTCTTGACATAGGAGGTGAACATCTTCTTCTCCCCTGTCATGTGGTTTGTGCATCCGCTGTCGATAATCCAGCTTGAGCCCCCGGATGCATAAACCTGCAAGGAATTTAAGCTTGGGTTTTAGGTACCCAACTCTTGTTGGGTCCTGCAATGTTAGTCACAATAGTTTTTGGAACCCATATGCAAGTTTTGTCTCCCTTGCATTTGGATCCCAACTTCCTAGCCACTACTTTTGCATTCTTACATGAAAGAATAAAAGATGTGTTGCAAGTATGAAAAACAGTAGTGGGTTCATTGCACATTTTCCTAGGCACATGAGACACAACATTATTTCTCCTAGGCGCATGAGACACAACATGATTGCGCCTAGGCCTATTTCTACTACAATCATAAGTAGAGCTGGAAGCAATCATAGCATGATCATAGTCTCTATAAGTATTTCTAGAAAATTTTCTATCATAAATGTAGGCATGACACTTTTGAGAACTACTAGCCATAGGGGCCTTCCCTTTCTCCTTGTTGAGAACGGGAGCCTTTTGGCTTTTTAAGTTCTTGGTTTCCTTTTGAAAACCAAGTTCATCCTTAATTGAAGGGTGTCTACCTGTTGGGGACCATAATTAGGGGTACCCCCAAGACTCCTAAACTTGGCTGGTAATCACCATCAGCACAAGCTGCAAAGGCCTGATGGGCGCAATACAGGTCAAAGCTCCGTCCACTCAAGGGACACGATCTCGCCTCGCCCGAGCCCAGCCTCGGGCAGGAACGGTAGACCCAGGTGGATTCACGCCTCGCCCGAGGGCCTCCTCAAGCAACGGGCACACCTTCGACTCGCTCGAGGCCCAACTCGGGCAGGCTTCGCAGTGTAGCAACCTTGGCCAGATCACCTCGCCAACCGACCATATCACAGGAGCATTCAATGGAAGGATCGCCTGACACCTTATCCTGACGCGTGTTCCTCAGTCGGCAGGGCCGAAGTGACCGCAGTCACTTCGCCCCTCCACTGACTGACCTGATAGGAAAACAGCGCCGCCTGTCCTGCTTCGACTATTGTGCCACCCACCAGGGTGAGGCTGACAGCAGCCGAGTCCAGCCTCAGGCGCCATAGGAAGCTCCGCCTCGCCCGACCCCAGGGCTCGGCCCCCGCCTCGACCACGGAAGACGGTCTCCGCCTCGGCCGACCCCAAGGCTCGGACTCAACCTCGACCTCGAAAGATGGTCTCCGCCTCGCCCGACCCCAGGGCTCGGACTCAACCTCGACCTTGGAGGAGTCACCGCCTCGCCCGACCTTGGGCTCGGACCGACCACGTTACAGGGGGGTACATCATTACCCTACCCCTAGCTAGCTCAGGCTACAAGGAACAAGACCGGCGTCCCATCTGGCTCGCCCCAGTAAACAAGTAATGATGGCACCCCGCGTGCTCCCATGACGATAGCGGTTCTCAGCCCCCTACGGAAGCAAGGAGACGTCAGCAAGGAACCGACAGCCCCGACAGCTGTGCTTCTATAGGGCTCAAGCGCTCCTCCGACGGCCACGACATCACATGCACAGGGCGCTAACACCTCTCCAACAGCCACGTCGGCATGTACATAGGGCTCTAGCTCCTCTCTGCTAGACAAGTTAGCATATTGCTACACCCCACATTGTACACCTGGGCCCTCTCCTTACATCTATAAAAGGAAGGTCTAGGGCCCTCGTACGAGAAGGTGGTCGCGCGGGAGGACGGGCTGACGAACATGCTCTCTCCCTCTCTCGCGAACGCTTATAACCCCCTACTGCAAGCGCATCCGCCCTGGGCGCATGATAACACGAGTCGCAGTTCCCTTTTTCCCCCTTGTGTTCCATCTCGCGCCGACCCATCTGGGCTGGGACACGCAGCGACAATTTACTCGTCGGTCCAGGGACCCCCCGGGGTCGAAACGCCGACACTACCAATAGTGTAGGCATCCCTAGCAAATTTCAATCTAATAGAATCATCATTGCAAGTCTTAAGTTGAGCATTAAGACTTGCCACCTCATCACTTAATTTTGTAATAGAAACAACATGTTCATTGCAGGCATCAACATCAAAATCCTTACATCTATTACAAATAACAACATGCTCTACACATGAACTAGATTTATTAACTTCCTCTAGCTTAGCATTTAAATCATCATTTAAACTCCTTAAACTAGAAACAGATTCATGGCAAGCAGACAACTCAGAGGATAGCATTTTGTTTCTCTTAATTTCTAAAGCAAGAGATTTTTGAACACTAATAAATTTGTCATGCTCTTCATACAAAATATCTTCTTGCTTCTCTAGCAATCTATCTTTTTCATTTAGAGCATCAATTAATTCATTAATTTTCTCTACTTTGGCTCTATCTAAACCTTTAAATAAGCTAGAGTAATCTACTTCATCATCGGAGGATTCTTCTTCACTAGATGAAGTGTACTTGGGTGTGTCCCGAACATGTACTTTTTTCTCCTTGGTCATAAGACATGTATGGCGTTCATTGGGGAAGAGTGAGGATTTGTTGAAGGCTGAGGCAGCAAGTCCTTCGTTGTCAGAGTCAGAAGAGGAGCAGTCCGAGTCCCATTCCTTTCCAAGGTGCGCCTCGCCCTTTGCCTTCCTGTAGTTCTTCTTTTTCTCCTTCTTCCCACTCTTTTCTTGTCCCTGGTCACTATCATTATCGGGACAATTTGCAATAAAGTGACCGGTCTTACCGCATTTAAAGCAGGATCGCTTTCCCCTTGTTTTGTTCTTGTTGGGGGTACTCCTTGCGTCCTTTAAGCGCGGTCTTGAAGCGCTTGATGGTAAGCGCCATCTCATCTTCATTGAGTCCGGCAGCCTCCACTTGAGCTACCCTGCTTGGTAGCGCCTCCTTGCTGCTTGTTGCTTTGAGAGAAATGGGTTGCGGCTCGTAGATGGGTAGTTGACCATTCAAAGCATCATCCACGTATCGTGCCTCCTTCACCATCATGCGCCCGCTCACAAATTTTCCAAGGATCTCCTCGGGCGTCATATTGGTGTACCTGGGGTTTTCACGGATAAGATTGACGAGATGGGGGTCAATTACAGTAAATGACCTTAGCATGAGTCGGACGACATCATGATCCGTCCATCTTGTGCTTCCATAGCTTCGGATCTTGTTGATGAGGGTCTTGAGCCTGTTGTAGGTCTGAGTTGGCTCTTCTCCCCTGATCATGGCGAATCTCCCTAGCTCGCCTTCCACTAGCTCCATTTTGGTAATCATAGTGGCGTCGTTTCCCTCATGAGATATTTTAAGGGTGTCCTAGATTTGCTTGGCATTGTCCAAGCCACTTACTTTGTTGTACTCATCCCTGCAAAGTGAAGCTAGCAAGACAGTAGTGGCTTGTGCATTTTTATGAATTTGTTCATTTTATCATTACAGGGTTATACGTACTATCGAAATGGATTTCGTTTTCCACAATTTCCCAAATGCTAGGTTGGAGAGAAAATAGATGACTACGCATTTTATGACTCCAAAATGAGTAATCCTCTCCATCAAAGTGTGGGGGTTTTCCAAGGGGAATGGAAAGTAGATGCGCATTTGAATTGTACGGCATGCGGGAATAATCAAAAGAATAGTTTTGATTAACCGTCTTTTTCTTTGATGAAGAATCGTCATCGTCGTCGTCTCTTGGTGAAGAAGAGGAGGCATTGCTGTCGTAGTAAATGATCTTCTTGATGCGCCTCTTCTTCTTCACGTATCTCTTCTTTTGACTCGATCCTGAGTCAGTAGGCTTGTCGTCTCTTGGCTCGTTGAGGACAGACTCCTTTTCCTTGTCGTTGACCACCATCCCCTTTCCCTTAGAATCCATCTCTTCGGGCGGTTAGTCCCTTAGATGAAGAGTATGGCTCTGATACCAATTGAGAGCACCTAGAGGGGGGGTGAATAGGTGATCCTATAAAATCAAACACTAATAGCCACAAAACTTAGTTTAAAGTGTTAGTACGACTAAGTAGCTTTGAAGCGAGTTCAACAATCACAGAGAAGGCAACACAAGTGACACGATTTTTATCCCGTGGTTCGGCCAAGTAATACTTGCCTACTTCCACGTTGTGGCGTCCCAATGGACGAGGGTTGCACTCAACCCCTTTCAAGTGATCCAATGATCAACTTGAATACCACGACTTTCTTCCTTATAGTCTTTCTCCCGTTTGCGAGGAATCTCCACAAGTTGGAGCCTCTCACCCTTACAATAAAGATCTCAAAGAATGCAAAAGAGTAAGGCTAGGAGAGCAACACACACAAATCCACAGCACACACACGCACACAATCCAAGACTTGAGCTTGAAACGTAGCACAAAGAGTTCGCAACTCGAACGGAGCTCAAATCACTAACACAATCGATCAAATGCGTGGAGACAGAGTGTGGGAGTCTTAGAATGCTTAGTGAATGCTTGGGTGACTCATCCATGCACCTAGGGGTCCATTTTATAGCCCCAAGGCAGTTAGGAGCCGTTGGAGGCCAACTTGGAAGGCCAAACTTGCCTTCTGTTGGGTAGTGTACCGGACAGTCGAATCAGGCGCATCCGACCGTTGGTCCTTGGGGTCGATTGGCGCACCGGACAGTCCGGTGTGCCCAACCGACCGTTGCTGTGGGCCACGCGTCGCCCGCGGATTACGCGGCCGACCGTTGCGCTGGCGACCGTTGGCTCACCGGACAGTCCGATGCACCACCGGACAGTCCGGTGAATTATAGCCGTACGCCGCCGTCGAATCCTGAGAGCGGCGAGTTCACCGTGGACCAGGCTGGCGCACCGGACACTGTCCGGTGCACCACCAAACAGTTTGGTGTGTCAGGCTGAGCTGAAGTTTTGCTGCTCACAGCCAAGTCTTTTGCAATCTGATTCCTCTCTTTTCGGCACTGTTTCTAGCACTTAGACAAACAATGTTAGTTCACAAAAACAATGTACTAAGTCTAGAAACATACCTTTTACTTTGATTTGCACCTTTCACATATTTAGCACATAAGTACTCAAATAATGTGTTGGACATCTAATCACCAACATACTTATAGAGGACGCCAAGGTCGCTAGAAAACAATTGACTAGATGTTCGGAGCTTACGTTTTTCACTTACTACCATATGGATTTGTGTTATGCCCACTTTCAAGCCTAGAAGTGCTCTTTTCTCAATTTGCTTTAACTACCTATGCTCATTGCTCATACAAGATGATGTTAGTCTAAACGCAATGTGTTGAGCATTTAATCACCAAAACAAAATAGAAATGGTCCAAGGGAACATTTCCCTTTCACAAGCACCAAAATGTACACCCTGATCTATTGATTCTAAGGCAAAGCAGTAGGTGCATCAGTGCGAGGGCAAGGAGAAAGCTCAAACACATCATCAAGATCCAAGTCAGAGTCAGATCTAGGATCTACGGTAGAGGCTGCAGTAGGGCCTGACTCAGAAGCAACTAATGTCTAAGCCTGAGGAGCTGGAGCCGGTACTAGTGCTGGAGCTAATGCTGACATAGATACTGCCAGTGGCAGAGACAGGCATGGGGCCACTGGGGCTCAGGCCCTACTCTTGGGTAGAAAAATTTCTAGGGGCCCAAATATGTTTTGAAGGAATGAGAGAATTCGTATAATCCGTTATGGTCATATGTGCCATTATCTATGCATTTGCATGATTTAAGATTTTCTAGCTGATATAAATTTTTGTTAGTGTTATATCGGGCCCTACATTTAGAGAAATCCCGACTCCGCCACTGGATACTGCCACTGAAGCGGTAGACACTGCTGAACACATAGGTGGCGCTGTCTCCTAGACACTCCCAACTCTGACGATCTGTATGGAGAAGTCAAGGTTGACTAGCTAGAGTGGGGAAACTACAAGTCCAAAAGTTTGACTCTAGATAGCTGGGACTACTACAGTCTAAAGAGGAGGGGCGGAACTAACTAAACTGGAGGCACAAGAGACCGGTGTGCTGAAAGATATACTACATGAAGGCTCAGTGCTCTGCCCTATCTACAAGCAACTGCTGCTAAAACATGCCCTGGTGATGCTAAATGTTCTCAAACAGTGTAAGCATCCTATCATCACGTCTCTACCGAGCCAAGCGAAGCTCCTCATCACTTCGAGCATGACCAGTGTTGGGGGCCTTCGTCTGCCGAAGGTCCTCAAAAAGCATGATTTAACAATGTTTCTGGAGTATAATACATGAACAGGTACCTTCGAACTCGGATCAGAACCACAATATGAAGAAGTACAAAGAATGCGAAGGTTGGCGCAGAGCCGAAGCTATGTGCAGGGGACCTTCGGCATGATAGCAGAAAGGGGAACCGACTTAAAAGGGAAAAGGCTATTTAGACCTCGATGGATTACTATAGAGTCATTAGCAAATGTAAAGGGCATGAGTCTAATTTTACATGGGCTGCGTCATGTGCCTATAAATAGATGAACAGTGCTCCCGTACTGTTCACGCTGACTTGGCATTTGCTTTTGCGTCACGCTTGTACCCTTACCTTCTTTCGAGCCAAAGGTACATTTTGTAACTTGATATCATTTCTATTTTTCCATAATAATAAAATATAAATGGGTTGATAATAATACATAATCATTCATGTTGTTCTTTATATTCCATATGATTCTCTTTTCATTATTGTATGTTGAACTGATGAAGGTATGTCCTTCATAACCTTTGTCCGAAGATCATTATATCCTAAGGGAGATAATGCCTCGAAGGACGAAGGGCTTTAACGCTTAACATTTCTTGTGTTGCCTTGTTCTTAACTTATAGCACTTGAGAACAAGTCCCCAACATTGGCGCCCACCTCCGGTGAACTCTTTTCGACCACCTTCGGCAAGCATTGACCTTCGTCATGCCACCGAAGAAAGTTTCAGCGCCAGGGGCTGCCGCTCTGCAGCCACTGGACCCAAATCAAGAGACCCTTTCTCTTCGAGAGGCCCGAAGCCAGAAGAGGAAGGCCACCAGTCCGACACCCCAGGAGGACGAGTTGGACCAAGAAATCAGAAATATGGAGATGCTTCATCAGCAAGTGCAAAAGAAGAAGGAGAAGATGGCTCGACTAGCTGACCTTCAAAGGCAGATTGACGAAGCTACTGAAGAAGTAAGTCACCTTGCTCAAGACAAGCAAGATCGAAGGTCCCAGCACAGGGAGCTTCATCAAGAGGGCTTGTTCAACGACGATGGATGGTATGATGATTTTAATCACGATACCTTTACTTTTGATGATGCTTCTCCCTTGGCAGCAGAACTGCAGGCTATCCCGTGGCCCCCATCATACAAGCCACCTCAACTTCCAATGTATGATGGGCATTCACACCCAAAGCAGTTTTTGATGAGTTATGAAGCAACCATATCTTCATATGGAGGCAATGCAGCTGTCATGGCCAAATCCTTCGTCATGGCAGTTAAGAATGTGGCCTAGACATGGTATTCTTCTCTTCAGCCAGGAACTATCACTTCATGGCAGAAGCTCAAGGACATGCTGGTGACAAGCTTCCAGGGCTTCCAGACGAAGCCAGTCATGGCTCAGGCTCTGTTTCAATGCACACAAGATCATGAGGAGTATCTCCAGGCATACGTCCGAAGGTTCTTGCGTCTGAGAGCACAAGCGCCTACAGTGCCCAATGAAATTGTCATTGAGGCCATGATCATGGGGCTTCGCCCAGGACCTACTGCCCAGTATTTTGCTAGAAAGCCTCCACAGACTTTGGAGAAGCTGCTTCAAAAGATGGATGAATACATTCGCGCTGACAATGACTTTCGTCAAAGAAGGGAGGAAGCCTACAGGTTCTCTGAGATGACCAGGGGCTTCGGAGGGAGAATCCACCCAAGGCACGTCAGATCAATCCACTCCACCCAGAATGACGATAGAGGAAGTCAGCAACAGAGGCCACAATATTCCTCGCAAGCTTCGGGGCAGCAACAAAGCTATCTTCGGCCGCCAGCTCCAAGAGGCAGAGGCGCCAGGGGCTTCGGAGGAAGGTTTGGGGATCAGCCTAGAAAAATTTATTGCCTATTCTGTGGTGAGGACAAGGGCCATACTACAAGGATGTGCCATGTCACCATTCAAAAACAGAAGGAAATAGCAGAAGCTGCAGCCCAACAGAACCAGCTGAAGCAGGTCATGCACACTGCTTCATATCACTCACCCTACATACCAGAGTATGTGGGTAACCATCCTGCGGCTTCTGTTGCTTCGGCTAGCCAGCCACAGGCATCATGGCAACAACCTCCACCTCCGCCACCACTACAACCTGTGTATTCACGAAGCCAGCAGCCAGAAGGGAGCCAACAGACCCATCAGCAGCGAGACTTCAGGGAGGAGTCCAAAGCTCGTACAGTCAATAGTACTGTGCCAGAATCGAAGCATATCTACTGAGAGATATCCTACCCCTGAAACAGTTTTTACATTTATTGCCATTTTCTTTTTTAATCAGGAACAATTATTGAAAACTTATTTCTCTCGTCATTTTCCATTTCTTGTAATAGCTTCGTTCTTGCCATAGTAGGAATATATCTTCTCCACAGACTCGCTGAAGCTACAAAAAGTCGTTCTAAGGAACGCAGCGTAAGTTGTCGAAGCTACAAAAAATCGTTCCTAAGGGAGCGCAGTGTAAGTTTTCTGCTCAAAAGTCGTTCCAAAAAGGGAATGCAGAGCCAAATACCGCTGAAATATAAGGCGAAGCGCGAAAAGTCAACGCGAATACCACCGAAATAGAAGGCGAAGAAGTTCAAAAGACGTTCCTAAGAGAATGCAAAACTTACAGCGAAAAGTCAGCGCTGATACACCGAAAAATAAGCGGTGAAGCCGAAAAATAAACGGCAAAGAGATTGTGTATTCCACTATGGGGATGTGTGTGTGTCTTCGGCACAAATATCATTTTGCATAACATAACATCATCACATCATTTCGCATAACATAACATCATACATCATGTTGCATCAATGGCACAAGAAGGGGATACAATGTTGATCGTCGGAGAATGCTTCGAAAAAGTGAAATTGTGCTAAGGCACAAAATAAGTTTTGAAGAAATACAGCTTCATCAGTTCTGATGTGGAGGAAAAAATCTATTGTTGACGAAGCATTAATGTTTTTTGCGACGATTGGAGGATTTTTCACGAAGCATAAAAGCTCTTCTTTACAAAGCATGAAAGAAGGGAATGTGTTTTTTCGCCGAAGGCTCAAAAACGGTATGTACATAAAAATTTCATGCATCGCAAAGAAATGAATTACAAAACCATTTATATATTACATTCAAAACCCATGAGCACCAAATATTACAAACATAGTCCAGCAAATGTTACATTCATATTTTGGCAATGTTTTTACAAATAGCTATTCTTGTTCTTTCAAAACTTTATCTGCAGCTTCGGTCAGCAGCTGGGTAACAACTTCGTCCATAATAGTTTCGGCCATGCTAATAATTTCTGCTGATTCCTTTGCCTCTGGGTCGGCCAATGACTCTAAGGGCTCGGGGAGAGGAGATAGTTCAGCCGCGGTAGAAAATGTAAATCAGTTCGAAGTCACAAAAATAAACAATAAAGTTAAAACCCATTAAGCAATACCTATCCGTTTTTCGAGTTTCGTAGCTTTTTCAGCTGCTTTCGTTGCTTCCCTAGCATCATGAGTATCTTTTTCGCTCTTCCTTATTATTTCGTGGGCCATCCCTCGGCCACCGTTTTCCCAGACGTCAGTAAAGAATTTTCCACCAGTTAAGCTTGCTTCGGCCGAGGGGTCTTTCGTATCGTCAACAGAGAAAGCAGCTTCGGCTTGGGCCAGAATTTTCACATGTTCGCACCCTGCTTCCTCCAAAATAGCTGTAACTCCTCTTGCACCAGAGAAGGCACAAATGTCCCCGCGGTCGCTCAAAATTTCTTCAAAAGCTTCGGCTTCGTTGCTGATCCACTCAATTAGGCCTTCGGGGTCGCTTCGTACGAAGTTATCTTCACTTGAATATGCGCCAACATTGGCGAAGCTAGTTTTTATCTTTTTTCACACATTCTATAGATTTTTCAAAACATTTTTCTTTTGATGTGCAAAGTTCTGCAACCATTTTCCCAGTAATCTTTCCAGTAATCACTGGCATCTCGTTCAGCTTCGGCAACAACGCATTTTAATTTTGCTTCAGCAAGCTGTTTCCGAAGGTCTTCAATTTCACATTTCTAGGCTTCAGCTTGGGCTTTGGAAGTAGCTTCGTCTTCTTTTATTTTGCTCACCGATGAATTTAATATTTTATCTTTTTCAAGACCTTCGTTCTTTAGTTCAATTACTTCGGAACGAAGATTATTCAGAGCTATAGTGCATCCTTCGTCTTCGACATTTTCTGCGCCCTGAGGGCATTGCTAAGAATCAGGCCCTACAAAAGAAGTGTGGTATTAAGTATAAGCAAATAAAAAAAATCGTTTTTAAGTACAAAAAATTCATTCTCACACCTTTAAACTATTATATGCTAAACTGTCGGCCAATTCATCTTTCGATAGCACCAAAAGCCCGTCTTCTAGTGTCGGGAATCCGAAGCTTCTGCTCATCTACCGACAGACAGAAATCTCCTTGCTGTCTGGGAGACAATACAAGAAATCTTCTTCTTCGCTGCCGTTGAATACCAATGCCCCCTTTGGATATTTCAGTTTTTGGGCATAGTGTTGAGCTTCTCGCTTTTCTTCTTTAGAGAGTTTTTTCCCGAAACATGACATATAATATATTCAATATTCTCTTTCAACACTTCGGGGGTAGGAGCGACAGATTTTTCAGCCAAAATTTGTTCTATAGCTTCTTCCTCCGCTGCCTTTTCTTCAATTTCCGAGGATTTCTCTTTGATGGGCTCTGAAGGCCCAGTTTCAGCATCGGCCCGGCTCGTTGTAGCTTCGGCTTTGGTCAGCTTTGTCTCGGTTTCAATCTATGCTTTCGAAGCCTTGGAAATTTTTCCTGGGGTAGAGCTTGAAGTTTTTATCGTCTCCAGCACATCTAACACACTTGCCATCCTTTTTCTCTTTAGGGTTGCTGCCAGATCTTTTTGTATCTTCGGCGCCTCCACTCCTACCGAAGAGCTTAGAATTTCTAATGTTTTTGTCTCTTTGGGTCTTGGTTCTTCAATTTTGTCAGCCTTCGGCATTGCAGCCGGCTCTTCAATCCTCTGCGTAAGGGCTGGTCCTTCGGCTTCAGTAGCCGAAGAGGTATCATCGCCAAAGTCCGGCACTGTGGCCGATTCAATGTAGCGCTGTCGGTGAGTAAGAACCTTCACCTTTTTCTCCTTCGGCGCGGGCTCGCTTGAGGCGACTGAAGCAACATCCTTCCCAGAAGTTCCACTCTTTCTCTTCTGCCCCCGTGGCGGGTAGCGGTAGTCAGGGTACATAAATCCAATAGCATCAAAAACTCTATTTAGCCTCTTCTTTTTTCGGCTCCCGAAGGCCGCAGATAGTGCGTTATCTTCAGACTTGGAGTAGGCTCCAAGTAGTTCATCACTGGTATTTTCAACACATTTCAGTCAGTCATCGTCTGGTTCGATAAATTGGTCTCTAAACCTGAAGGTATATTTCAATCGAACCAAACCACCTTCGTTAGGGTTGCTGATGGTCTCTTTTGGCATCTCCCAGTTGTCTACCAATGGCCATATCCTGTAGGCCACATGTTCTTGGACTAAATCCCTTGTCCCGATGAAAGAGCAAACTATGCCGAAGGCCCTTCAGCATCCTTTGGCTGCTTCATCAATTTCTACCTTCGGTTTCCAAAGGCCGAAGCGGGACTAAATGGGGCGCATGATGATCTCTGTAATGTCTTCCCTCGCCTTTAAATCATTTTTCACATAAAACCATTCTTTCATCCAGTCTCCAGGCCATCTCTTCCGAAAGGTTGGTACTAGGCAGCTTGAGCCTGAACGAGCAACGAAGCTATAGCAACCAAAATTGTTATGATATTGTTCCTTACCCTAGGGCTTCGTCTCATATGAAAGTTCGTGCATGCTGCAGAAACATTTTGCACTTGGCTCCAAACCTTGACTCCTCACGGCCCAGACGAAGATCCCCATTCTGATAATTGCTTCGGGGGTAACCTGGTGAAGGAAAATATCATATATCTTTAGAACTTTAACCACAAATCTGCTTAAGGGGAACCAAAGCCCAGCCTTGAAGAAGCTTCGGTAGATTACGACTTCATTCTCTTCAGGAACAGGAACAGTCCTGTCTCCGTTGTCAGCCCTCACAATGGATATGTCTCGAAAATACCTTCCTCTCATGTTATCAAGATGACTCTGTCGATAGTCGATTTCCCGAAGACTGCATGACTTGGTCGCCAGGGCCGATCTTCAGAGTCTTCGCCCCCACTTTCCGCATCATAACTATCGATGTCATCGGTATCTTCAGATAAGCCTTCTAGAATTTCTTTTGTAATCTTTTCTGTATTTGTCTTTGCAATTGACTCAATGAATCCAGCAGTCTTTTCCTCAAGAAGCTTCTCCTCTTCGGTCAGCTTCGTTTCAGCAACTGTCTTCTTGTCTTGAGACATCTTATCTTTGGAACTGACGAAAATATGTCCTTAAATCCGAAGCTTAGAAAATTTAAGAAACTAAGCAACTGTTGGAAAGCAAGAGCTAAGAAATCAAGCAAAGCAAAGCAGGCATACCAAATGTGCTCGGGGTGAGTTCTTATTTATACGTCCAGCGCGCTCCAAGTTGGAGGGCCCCGTCTGTCATTGACTGTTGCTATTCTACCAAAGGGAAGGTGTTTTTTCGGACCTTCGGCTTAGGGCCTTCGTACATATCGCAATCTGAATTCGTTATTCTAACAAATTAACCTTGCAAGGGGCTACTATTGGGGGCCTTCATCTGCCGAAGGTCCTCAAAAAGCTTGATTTAACAATGTTTCTTGAGTATAATACATGAACAGGTACCTTCGGACTCGGATCAGAACCACAATATGAAGAAGTACAAAGAATGCGAAGGTTGGCGCAGAGCCGAAGCTATGCGCAGGGGACCTTCGGCATGATAGCAGAAAGGGGAACCGACTCAAAAGGGAAAAGGCTATTTAGACCTCGATGGATTACTATAGAGTCATTAGCAAATGTAAAGGGCATGAGTGTAATTTTACATGGGATGCGTCCCGTGCCTATAAATAGATGAACAATGCTCCCATACTGTTCACGCTGACTTGGCATTTGCTTTTGCGTCACGCTTGTACCCTTACCTTCTTTCGAGCCGAAGGTACATTTTGTAACTTGATATGATTTCTATTTTCCATAATAATAAAATAGAAATGGGTTGATAATAATACATAATCGTTCATGTTGTCCTTTATATTCCATATGATTCTTTTTTCATTATTGTATGTTGAACTGATGAAGGTATGTCCTTCATAACCTTCGTCCGAAGATCATTATATCCTAAGGGAGATAATGCCTCGAAGGACGAAGGGCTTTAACGCTTAACATTTCTTGTGTTGCCTTGTTCTTAACTTATAGCACTTGAGAACAAGTCCCCAACAATCAGCAACTATTCGTGTCTACTCTGTGGCAAGGCGAGCCTGCTCTGCTGCCCGATGCTTCTGCTACTGAATCGGGTGCTGAAGAACGGTTAAGAGAGCATGGTCATGTATCTAAGGTATTGGAGGCGGTACTGAGCTAGAGCCACTGACCTCTGCATCATGTGTACGAGAAGAAAAAACTGGAGGCGGTGGTGGAGGGGCAAGATCATCATCTGAAGAATCTAAAGAATCAACCACAACTCTGTGGAGCTCTAGTTGTCTAAGATCTGCATCCTCCTCTCCCTCTAGAGTCAAGTGCCTTGATGTAGGTGTACTGTCTCTGTGAGTGCCAGGGTGCAAGACATTATATAGTGGAGGCTTGTAGACACCAAAATATAGACATGTGGCTCTCAAAGCTGCTTGTAACTAAGGGGGCAAAACAGCTGAGCAAAAATGTGGCAAAGAATATGATGTCACACCCGGTTTTGGAAGGTAAACCGAATGTGAACCATGTACGTGCCAGGATCAGAACTCACGTACACAATGCTTACATAATTGGACATCATCACACAATGCTAAAAAAAATAGCGGAAAGGTACTACAATTACATCAAGATGTCCGAGACATCCATATAGTCTAATACATATCCATAGTGTTTATCATTAATATCAAAGTGCGGAGAAACAAAACGTAGAAGATAAGCCTACACAGGCAACTGACTGGGGGGGTTGCCACTAAGATAAACTAGAACTCATCATAGTCCTGGAACTCCTCAAAGTCATCCATGTTGCCAACATCTCCTCCTGAGCACTGAATATAGTGGGGACAACATGGGGTGGGGTGGTTTGTAAAGCAAGGGTGAGTACACATCAACGTACTCAGCAAATGTCCCGTTTGGCTAAAGTGGATTAGCTGTATGTGGAGTTAAGGTTGAGCAGTTGCTTTTAGTTGGTTAAGTTTTATTACTATAAGTAGAGCCAACTTTTAGTAATAAACCCAGTTACTACCCAGAAGCACTCCCTCCAAGAGAAAATACCAGAGATCAAATTTATAATCATCATTGCTAATCATCATCATAAAAGTAATCAAAGTTCTTCTAATCAAAGAGGATCCTAAGGCAGCTCATAACCATGAGCACAACTGATATACCAATTTCTAACACTCTGTAGAGGTTGCACACTTTACTCACAAGCCGTGATTCCCATTCTGCCCGGGGTTCTAGCCTCCCCATTGATCACTACCAAGGTGACCTAGCAGGGTCTCACTATGTAGCATTTACAAAGATTTCCCAGAGGTCATAGTCGCCCGTTAGGTTTCTCCAGTTTGATAAACACAGTACATCTCCCCAAAGGAAGGGTGACTAATAAAACCAAATCAAAGAACCTCTGCAACCAGCCTCGGCGGAGCAAGTATTGTGCCCGGACCCCATTGACGGCCCTACGGCGAAGCCAACTACTCCTCTGGTTCCTCTAATTAATCAGCTAAGGGCGTCCCATTCCACCCTCATGGTTGCACTGTTATCTTGGGTTGTCACTCCCCAAACAGGTCCTTACGGAGAGGTACTCAGGAAACAGCCTGAGTCCCCTAAAGTATCACAAGAACCTCATTGGGATAACATCATCGTATCATAAATAATCACATCGTGTTCATTGATTAAGTTAAAGCAAAAGCATAAGCTAACCGTGATTAACCCAAAAAGGTAAACAAGGGTAAGGTAAATACAGACTAGTCAATCCTTAAGTTTCAGTAATGTAATACAGGAATTATAAAGTAAAATAGGACATGATAGGTCTGAGAACACTTGTCTTCACCAGGTTGTTGCTCAGAGGGATCTTCAGCAACACACTCAGGAACCACGGGTTGCTCGTTGTCTAAATAAAGCGATCACACATTCAATACATTTGGAAAGTACAAATGAACATCACATCAAACATGTACAAACATTGGAACATATCCCAAAAGGTATAATATTGAATAAAGGAGAATGAGATCAAATTATAAAATGAACTAATCTTAATTAGGAGTTGATTACTCTCTAAGTGTTTGGAACATATCTCAAAAAGGTAAAGTAGTAATTTAAACAAAGAAAGAGATTAAATTATAAGATGGACTAATCTCATTTAGGAATTGATTATTCTTTAAGTGTGGTCCATAATTACATAACCTAATTCTATTCTTTTTATTGAGACCTAAAAGTTAAACCAAATTTGAATTCATGTAATGCATATTACTAATCTCACAAGATTAAATATACTTTAACCTCTAGGGCTTTCATTTTATTTATTTCATGAAGTGAATAAATCGACATGTAAATTAATCTTGTATTCTAGGTGTAAAATTAAAGTGTAGAGACTATAGATGAACATAATTTATTTGGGCAAAGAATACTTTCATGAACATTTTGCAATTTGAACCACTAAATTTGGAGTTCATATGAAAAAGATATAAAATAAACAAGTTTTGAAGTTTAAAATATGAAATTAGGGCTAATTTTGTGATTAAACAAAAGCACAGGGGGCTATTTAAAATAAACCAGTGGCATGCACGCTAAAACTCAGGACGGCAGGTTGATTTCCTAAAACCCGAGGGTCTCTTAAGCAAAACCTACACGCGAAGGGCTACAGGGTAATCTCGACCATCGGATCAGAGATCGACGGACATGATTAGATCACGCGGACATGAGCGCGCAGACGCGACTGACAGGCGGGTACAGGGTGTCAGCGAGCCAGGGTGGGCTGACCAATCGGGCCTAGCGGCAGGGGCGTGGGTGAGGGGAGAGAGAAGGGTGGTCAGATCTAGATTGGAGGGCTAGGATTAGATTCGTTCAACTAAAGTCTAAACCGCCCGATGTCGGACGGACGCCCGAGATCTAACGGTTGGGGGCGGATCTAAACGCGGTGGCGCCGCTCGGTCCCGCGGCGAGAGCTCGCCGGAGACGAGGGGGCGGCCACAGCGGGGCTCGAGTGGCTTAAGGAAGGGGTCAGACACGTTCAGCGCGACACGACGAACATGACCATGGGCGCAGAACCGACACGAGGGCGCGAGAGAACGCAGACCGCGGTGGGAAAGATCTCGCGGCGGTGCAGCTAACTCTGGTGAGCAATTGCGCTGGCTCTGGGGCGATACTTGGCAAAATAAGGGCATGGGAAGGGGGCTCACGTCGAGTGCGAACTCCGGGACGCTTGGAGAACGGCGGGGGTGCGATGGAGCCTCGGGTCGACAGCGGCGAGGCTCCGGCTACGCATGAAACGCTCCGGTGAGCGCGAACCGGGCAACCCAGAGAGGGGAAGGGCAAACCAGAGGGTGTCCTGAGTAGCTGATGGTAAGGCGGAACTCACCGAGGCAACAGATGGGGCGCGGGCTCGACGACGGTCGCAGAACGGGCGGCAGTCGATGGTGGGTGGTGGTGGAGCTCTCTAGTCGCGCGCGCAGAGTGAGAGAGAGAGCGAGAGGGTTCGGCTGAGGGACCAAGTGAGCGGGGGAAGGTGGGTGAGCAGGGCGCGGGGTTCAAAATGGGCGAGGACGTGCAGAGGTGGCCGGGGATCTCGCGGTCGTGGGCGTGTCCACGGCTAGGGATCGTGGGCGGGAGGTTGAGGACGAACTGACAGGTGGGGTCGGCGAGACAGAGAGAGAGAAGCGGGCGTGCGTGCGAGAGGACGACGCCAACAAGCCTGGCCCATGGGGCAGCGAGAGAGAAGGGGAGAGAGGACGCGCTGGTTAGCGCCGATAGGCGGGGCCCGCCTGTCAGGCACCAAGGGCGCGCGGGGTTGGGCTTAGTGGGCCGACTTGGGCTGAATTGGGTTTTCTATTTTCCAGAGAATTTCTAATTGCTTTTCTATTTATTTTCTCTAGGGTTTTCAATTCAAATTCAAATCAAGTTTCAAATTCAAACCAAATCAAACATGTGCAACAATTCAAAGAATATTTGGGGTTCAACATGATGCAACATTTCATGACTCATATGTTTTGTCAAAAATAAAATAAATAATCCCTCACTAATTATGCTAACCCTAACCAAAAGAGGAAGGGAGAGAGAGAAACTAGGGAGAGATAGAAACTAGAGCGAGATAGAGAAGAGTAACACATGAATTTGGATGATAATAAGAAAGAAATTTTATACCCCCAAATTTAGGGTGTTACAAACATATCCCCTTAAAAGAATCGCGCCCTCGAGATTCAGGGCTGGCTAGCAAAGAGTTCAGGGTACTTGGCTCTCATATCATCTTCTCTTTCCCAAGTTGCTTCTTCTTTTGAGTGATGGCCCCATTTAACTTTGCACATCATGATGGTGTTCCTCCGAGTGACCCGATCTGTTGTCTCCGGAATTTGAGTTGGCTTCTCAATGTACGTCATATCTTCTTGAACTTCGAGATCTTCCGTTGGCCACTGCTCTTCTGGCACTCGCAAGCATTTCTTCAACTGAGACACGTGAAACACATCGTGCACAGTGGACATATTTTCTGGTAAGCTGAGTTGATATGCCACTTCTCCCGTCTTGCTTGAATATGATATGACCCGATATATCGAGGTGCTAGCTTGCCTTTGACTCCAAACCTTTTGGTTCCTCTGATGAGTGACACTTTCAAGTAGACATAGTATCACACTTCAAAACTGAGTTCCCTTCTTCTGGTGTCAGCATAGCTTCGATGTCTGGACTGCGCTGCCTTCAAATTTTCTTGGACCATCCTGATATTCTCTTCAGTGTCAAGCAAAATATCTGGACCGAACACCTGCCTTTCGCCGGGTTGGTCCCAATGCAACTGGGTTCTGCAATTCCTTCCATAAAGCGCTTCGAATGGTGACATCTTCAAACTGGCTTGATAGCTGTTGTTGTAGGAGAATTCTGCAGATATTAGCCTCTTGGCCCAACCTAACTTATCTTGCAAAGCACAAGCTCTCAACATGTCTTCAATAATCTGGTTGGTTCTCTCAGTCTGACCATATGTCTACGGGTGATAAGCTGAACTGAGTTTCAAGTGTGTGCCTAGAGCTTCATGTAGCTGCTGCCAAAAATGAGAAGTAAACTGGGTGCCTCTGTCTAATACTATCTTCTTTGGAATACCATGCAAGCACACAATCCGAGACATGTATAATTCTACCAACACCGCACTATTATAGGTGATCTTGACTGGTATGAAATGGGTCGTCTTTGTTAAACGGTCCACTACTACCTAGATGGAGTCATAACCAGCTCGAGTGCGGGGCAGACCGACTATAAAGTCCATCCCAATCTCATCACATTTCCACTAAGGAATCTGCAATGGCTGCAACAACCCTGCGGGTCTCTGATGTTCTACCTTGATTCTCTGACAACGGTCGCATCTGGCCACATACTCTGCTATCTCTCTTTTCATACCATACCACCAGAATCTCTTCTTCAGGTCTTGGTACATTTTCTCGCCACCAGGGTGTATAGAATATGTTATCTCATGAGCTTCCTTGAGAATCAGTTCCTGGATCGATTTGATGTCGGGAACGCACAGCCTATCCTTGAACCATACCACTCCTTCTACATCTTCATGGAAATCTAGACCTTTCCCATCTATGATTAGTTACCGGATCTCGTTGATCTTCTCATCGTCCTTCTGACCTTTCCTGATGTATTGCTCTAGGGTGGGTTCTAGCTCAACTGTCACTCCTTGAGTGTTGTTTAGAAATCTGAAACTTAGCCTATCGAATTCCTTCGCTAGCTTTAACGACATCGGGTGAGCGGCCAACATATTGACTTGACCCTTTCTGCTAAGAGCATCTGCAACCACATTTGCTTTGCCTGGGTGATAATGGATCTCTAACTCATAGTCTTTGATCAATTCTAGCCATCTTCGCTGCCTCATGTTTAACTCTGACTGAGTGAATATGTACTTGAGGCTCTTGTGGTCCGTGTAGATATCACACTTCTGCCCATAAAGATAATGTCTCTAGGTCTTCAGTGCGTGAACCATCGCTGCTAGCTCCAGATTATGAGTGGGGTAATTCTTCTCAGTCAGTCCATACTCGCTGCTACCTTCCTTGGATCCACAGCTAGTCCATCTTGGTTTATAATATGACCAAGAACAGAACTTCGCTGATCCAGAACTCGCACTTGCTAAGTTTGGCGTACAACTGGCAATCTCGTAGCCTCTGAAGTACTTTCCTCAAATGTTCCTCATGCTCTTGCTCATTCTGGGAATATACAAGAATATCATCAATGAACACTACTACGAACTTGTCAAGGTAGTCCATGAACATGTTGTTCATCAGGTACATGAAGTAAGCTGGCGCATTCGTTAAACCGAATGACACCCTGAATTTGGGGGTATAAAATTTATTTCTTATTATCATCCAAATTCAGGTGTTACTCTTCTCTCTGTCACCCTAGGTTCTAGCCCTCTCTAGATTTTCTCCCACTTTTACCTTTTGAGTAGAAATAGCTTAATTAAGGGGGGATTAATTATTTATTTTTGTCAAAACATTGTGGGTCATGACATGTTGCATCATACTGAGTTTGAATATTCTTTGAATTGTTGCACGTGTTTGAATTTGAAGCTTGATTTGAATTGGAATTGAAAACCCTAGAGAAAAGAAATGGAAAAGCAATTAGGAAATTCAGGAAAAAGGAAAAGGCAAAGCAGCCCAGCCGGCCCAGCTCGGCCCAGCCAGGCCGTGTGCTCGCGCGCCCGTGCCACCTGACATGTGGGATCCACCTGTCGGGGCCAACCCCCTCCCCCGCGCGCCCTCTCTCACCCTCTCTCTGCCCAGTGGGGCCAGGCTGTCGGCGCCGGTTTCTTCGCCCGCGCGCCCCTCTTCCCTCTCTGCCTCGTGGGCCCGGTTCGCCAGTCGCTGAGCCATTACCCCCGCGCGCCCGTCCTCTATCTCTCTGCACCGTGGGCCTGCGCTGTCAGCTCCACCTTACCCGTGCCCGCCGTGGACCAGCGCACACGCGCACTCGCGCACGTCACCGGGAACCTCGGCCACGTCGTCCGCCCACGCGTCCCAGCTCTTTTTGAGCACCGCCCGCACCCGCACTCGCTTCCCCGCCTCATTTCATGCAGCCCTGCTCTCGCTAGCGCTCTGCCCATGCCATCCGACCTCGCCGGAGACCCACGCCCGCCTCCCTGGTCATCTAGCTCACCGGAGGCCACACCAAGCAACCCTGAGCTCCGCCCCGAGGTGAGACATCCATCCCCGTGCTTGTTTTCTCCTATTCGCGCCTGCCTTTAGCCAATTTTGCCTAGCTGGCGTGCGATCACGCTTGCTCGCCGCGCCCGCACGGTGTCCGGCCAGCCAGACCCCGTCCAGTGCCCCGGTATTAGCCCAAAGTGCTTCCACACCTCCACTGGAACTAGCCCGAGCCCTATCACGGTCGATTGCCTCTTCTGGCAGCCGAAATTCCTCACCGGAGTTACCCCGGCCCACCCAGAGCTTTTCCCCCGTCGTTTCCCCCTCTCTGACCCCGGTCTCGTGGCCACAACCCCGCCATCGAGTTCGTCGAGTCGTCTTCTCCATCTCTAACCAACTCCGGCGACCTCGGAACCACCGTAGCACGGCCCCGCCCCAACTCCAGCGACTTCACCGCCGCAAAGAGGAGCAGCGTCGCCCACAGCCGTTCACCCCCTCCCGGTTTGATCTCCCCCGTCCGATCTTGATCGGACGACCCAGATCACGGGATACTGCTTCACGCACGCGGCTTCGAGCCCGCCTGTCAGCGCCTGTGTCCCCTGGCGCTGGGCCCGATCGGTCAGCCCGTCCCCTTCCCAGCCGCTGACACCCCTGGCCCGCCTGTTAGCGCTCGCTCGCCCGCGCGCGCTCGCCCTCGGCCGCAGATCTAATCTCGGCCGTTGGTTTCTGATCTAACAGTTGAGATCGTCCGATACCCTTTCGCGTGTAGTTTTGCTTAAGAGACCCTCGGGTTTTAGGAAATTAACCCGCCGTCCCTGGTTTTCACGCGCAGGCCCCTGTAATCTTACAGATTGAACCCTAGACTTTTAAATAATTATAGAACTAGACCTATTTTCATATTTTAAATTCCCAAACTTGTTTATTTCATATCTTTTGCATATGAACTCCAAATTTAGTGATTCAAATTGCAAAATGTTCATAGGAATATTCTCTGTTTAAATAAATTAGTTCCATCCACTGTCTGTACATTCTAATTTTATGGTTAACTATGAACTAGTATATGTGTGGATTTATTTATTTAATAAAATAAATAAAAGGAAAACCCTAGGGGTTAAAGTATATTTAGTTTTGTGAGACTAATAAAATGTATTACATGAATTCATCTCTGGTCTAACTTTTAAGTTACAATAAAATAAATAAAACTAGGTTATGTAATTATGGACAACACTTAAAGAATAATCAACTCCTAAATGAAGTTAGTTTATGTTATACTCTGATCTCATTCTTCCTTATTTAATATTGTGCCTTTTTGAGATGTACTCCAATGTTTGTACATGTTTGGTGTGCTGTTCATTTGCACTTTCCAAATGTATTCAATGTATGCTCGCTTTATTTAGACAGCGAGCAGTCCATGGTTCCCGAGTGTGTTGCTGAAGACCTCCCTGAGCAACAACCTGGTGAAGGCAAGTGTCCTCTGACCCATTATGTCCTACGTACTTTATAATTCATTGTCCCGCATTACATTATTTGAACCTAAGGATTGACTAGTCTGTATTTACCTTCTCCTCGTTTACCTTTTTAGGTTATCAGGGTTAGCTTTATGCTATTGCTTTAACTTAATCAATGAACATGATGTGATTATTTATGATACGATGATGATATCCCGATGATGATATTGTGATACTCTAGGGGGCTCAGGCCATTTTTCCTAAGTACCTCTCCGTAAGGACCTGTTCGTGGATTGACCACCCGGGATAACAATACAACCATGAGGGTGGAATGAGACGCCCTTAGCTGATTAATTAGATGAACCTGGGGGTGTAGTTGGCTTTGCCTGAGGGCCGTCAATGGGGGCCGCGGCGTTGTGGTCGCTCTGCCAAGGGGGTGCAGAGGTTCATTCGATTTGGTTTTGTTAGTCACCCACCTTGGGGAGGTGTACTGCGTTTGTACGACTGGCGAAACCTTACGAGCAGCTATGCACCAGGGAGTCTTTGTAAAGGCTACATAGTGTATTCCTGGCCATTCGCCTCGGTAGTGAAGATCGGGTCTGTACAACCCAGGCTGGAAAGGGATCACGACTTGTGGGTAAAGTGTACAACCTCTGTAGATTGTTAGAAAGTGGTATATCAGCCGAGCTCACGGTTAAGAGCAGCATTGGGATCCTCTTTGATTAGAAGAACTTTGGTTACTTTTATGATGATGGTTAATAATGTTGGTTATAATTCTGGTCTCTGGTATTTCCTCTTGGAGGGAGTACTTCTGGGTAATAACTAGGTTTATTACTAAAACTTGGCTCTACGAGTAGTAATAAATGTTTGACCAACTAAAAGCAACTGCTTAACCTCAACCCCACATACAGCTAGTCCACTTTAGCCAAACGGAACATTTGCTGAGTACGTTGATGTGTACTCACCCTTGCTTTACACCCCACCCCACCCCAGGTTGTCCCCACTGTATTCAGTGCTCAGGAGGAGATGCTGGCAACATGGAGGACTTTGAGGAGTTCCAGGACTATGACTTGTTCTAGTTTTTCTTAGTGGCAAACCCCCAGTCAGCTGCCTGTGTAGGCTTATCTTCTACGTTTCGTTTCTTCGCACTTTGATATTTATGTTGAACATTATGGCTATGTATTAGACTCTATGGATGTCTTGGACATCTTGATGTAATTAAAGTACCTTTCCGCTATTTATTTCAAGCATTGTATGATAATGTCCAATTATGTAATCGCTGTGTACGTGAGTTTCAGATCCTGGTAAGTACATGGTTCGCATTCGGATTACCTTCCAAAACCGGGCGTGACAGCCTGGTATAAGCTCTTTGGCAAATTCAACCTTCCTCTCAGGTGGCATACCTGGTAACTCTTCAGGGAACACGTCGGGGAATTCCGACACAATTCTGATTGCCTCAATCGGATTGGACTCTTTGTCATCTATTGATAAATGGTGACAGGCTCCTTCTTTCAGTTCAGGAAAGTACAGCTTAGTTACTACTTCCTTTCCGGATGGGGACACCAACTTAACTGTTCTCTTGTCACAACTAATAGTGGCTTGATTTCTGTGTAGCCAATTAATCTCTAGGATGACATCTTACCCTTGAGTTCCCATTACTACTAGGCTAGCGGGGAAGTCTATCCCCCTCATTTCAATCCTTAGATTCGGACAAATCCTATCAGACTGAACTTTTCCCCCCAACTGAATTAACTCTTAAAGGCGGGATCATTGGTTCTATGAGGATGTTATGTGCTTCTACCCAAGATGTAGAAACAAAAGAATGCTGGACACCAGTATCAAATAATACTTTTGCTGGATAGGATTCGACTAGAAACATACCTATTGCCACGTCCTGAGCATCATGGATTGCTTCGGCCTCTAGGTGGTTCAACTTTCCACTGTTGTAGGCATGTCCATGGCCTCCTAGTGCTTGCTGTGGCGCTCCTTGTCTTGCTGGTGTATTAACTGCTGGCGACTGCTGAGCTGCTTTCTTTGGACAGTTCTTCGCCCAGTGGTTTTGTTCTCCACAGTAGAAGCATGCACGACCTCCTACTTGCGCTGGAGCTGCTTGGCCATTCTGGTTAGTTGCTATGGCAGGAAGGCGACTTGCTTGGTTGCTCTGACGCTGGTACTGATTTCCTCCCTGCTGGGTGCTCTGACGGTACTGCTGCTGCTGAGGAAACTGTCTCTAGTACTGCTGCTCATGCTGACGCTAGTGACCTTGCTTGAATTGCTGGGGTGGGTTTCCTGAGTAGCGGGGATGACTGCTACTCCCAACATGAGATCAACCGACCTTGAGTTTCATGTACTCCATATCTCGACGCTTCCTTTTAGTCATGATTGCCCTGTATATCAAGTGCTGGAAGGTGGGGAAAGTGTGATTCATCAGCTGGTAGTGGAGGGGATCAACCAATCCTCTCAGAAAGCGGTACCGCCTCTTAACATCCGTGTTGACATCTTCTGGGGCATAACATGACAGCTGCAAAAACCTATCCCAGTACTCACTGACGGACAGGGGACCTTGCTTCAGGGCGAGAAACTCCTCCTTCCTCACTATCATCAGTCCCTGGGGCACATGGTAGCGACGGAAGTTTTCCCTGAACTCCTCCCAAGTGATGGCTTCAGGGTTGGCATGAGTGGCGAGGTAAGACTCCCACCAAGACTGCGCTGCTCTCGTTAGCTGTCGAGGACCATACAACACCTTCTCACGATCGTTGCACTGGGCAGTGTGCAACTCACGTTCCATGGTACACAACCAATCTTCGGCGTCCATGGGATCAACATAATGGGCAAAGACAGGGGGATGGCCCCTCATGAATTCTGCCCGCTTGTCTCAGGGCACCTGTGGCATCTGGACTTGCACTGGGGGATGAGGTGGGGGTGGCTTCTGCTGCACCTGCTGCATTGCTGCTAGGGTCTGACCAATTGCTTGGACTGCCTAAGTTTGCATCATGAACATCTACTCAACTATCATCGGGGGTGGCGGTGGCAACTGCTGCTGCTGGGCTTCATCTTCTTGGGGTGCCTGCTGTTCCGGCTGAGCACGCCATGCACCTCTGCGTCTGTTCCCAGACATCTGTAGAAAGCACACACACATCAGATCTAACTTTGCAGTCTTTCAGCATAAGAAAAGATATACATAATTCTTCACAGCACGGAACAAATGATCATCTTAACTGACAGCTTCTCAAATAAAGAGGAAAGTGGAAATAAATGGATTACCCAACTAAATAACTGACTTTATTAATAACTACACCAAGTTGCAGGGGATACCCACACCTTGATGACAATCATTACAAAGATACAACTTCATTACATGTTCATCATGACAAGCAATTCAACATATGATAAGCAAACTAACTCTAACTAAGACTGACTAGACTAAGACACTGAATTAAACATTATTTCAGACTCTGTCGATCTATGGATCCAAATCTATCTGGGTTCTACAGTCTGGGGTACCATAGTCGAAGCGACCATGGGGCGGTGAGCGGTAAGGGTGCTGAATCCTGACAGGGGCAAGAGAACCACCATCCAGATAGTGGCGTGCTGCGCACTCAACACACAATTCCGCAACCTCCACCCAAACCTTTCCCAACTCATCAAGAGCGTGGTCTAGCTCGGTGTTGAGCACGACGTCCAGGTTGACCATGTTGTTCAGCCTGGGATTGCCCTCACCAACTGGCGAGACAATCACACCTCCAGCACTACCGGTCGAACGGCGAGGGTAGTACTTCAGGTCAAGGCCATCAGCTACCTCGCTGAACAACGAGCAATACTGAGAAAGTGCACGTTGTGCTGCATCTTGCATGGCTGCCTCGGTAGTATCCCTCTCAGTAATATAGTAGTGCTTTGAGAAGGCCTCTGCACCCCGGATATCATCGCCCGGACGGCGCACCAAGCAAGTAGCCTCCCACTGGTCCGGGTATAACCCACGACGATGCTGGTAGACTACACAACAGTACTCGATGGACCAAGTGTGTCGGTCAGAGGCCTGACGCAGTAAGGTGTCGAGAGCGTCATGGAAGTGACACCCGCGGGCGGCATCGCGCGTGATGGGCCTAGCCATCCATCCCTCTGGCTCCGGCTCCTCCGAGAGCTCCATGTCGTGGCTCGAACTGCCATCGACGTTGGCGTCGTCTCTGTCTCCGTTAGGGTCTCCTCCAGCAACCAGGATGCCCTGTGGTGATGCAGGGGACATCTCTAGCTGAGGTGCAGGGAAGGCGGCCTCCCAGACTCCACCTTCTGCTGAGGCGAGGGAGAAGAGTCCTGCTGCTCCTGGTCCTGCTCCTGCTCCTGGTGTCGATGCTCCTGCTCCTCGTGCAGGTGACGATGCAGTCTCTCCAAATGACTGGACTAACCTGGCACCGTACGACGCAGTGGACGCTTCGCCAGACAAGAAGGCAAAAATGGGATCATAGACTTACGTGCAGTGCACCTAATACGAGCCATCTACAAAAGACATCGTAAGCACAAGAGTGAGAGTAGAACTATAAGACCAGAAAGCAAACAGAAAGAAAAGTGAGATAAAACTTTTGAGATAAGTAAATAACATATAGTTGGTCAAGATGACCAACTTTTGAAAGTACACTAAGGTCAAGATAATAGTAAGGGTTTATAGTCCTTAGGGCGACCATTCTAGTCTAGGTTAGCGGTCCTACAGTCAGCACAACTTTGATAACAGTTATGTCACACCCGGTTTTGGAAGGTAAACCGAATGCGAACCTGAGAGCACCTAGAGGGGGGGGGGGTGAATAGGTGATCCTGTAAAAACTTAAATCTTAAAGCCACAAACTTATTAAGTGTTAGAGCAATAAAGCCAAGTGGCTAGAGAGGAGTTCTTGCGAAACACAATAACCACAAAAAGATCAACACAAAGAGGCACAGTGGTTTATCCCGTGGTTCGGCCAAATCCAACACTTGCCTACTCCATGTTGTGGCGTCCCAATGGACGAGGGTTGCACTCAACCCCTTTCAAGTGGTCCAAAGACCCACTTGAATACCACAGTGTTTATCTTCCTTCCACTATATCCCGTTTGCGAGGAATCTCCACAACTTGGAGTCTCTCGCCCTTACAAAAGATGATCACAAATGAACACGGAAGTAAGGATGGGATGAACAACACACACAAGTCCACAACAATACGCACACACACACGACCAAGACTTGAGCTCAAATGAATATCACAAAGTTCTCACTAGAACGGAGCTCAAATCACTAAGAATGTCAAACGAGTGCGCAAAGACGAAGTGTGAATGATCAAGAATTCTCAAAGTATGCTTGGTATTCTCCTTCATGCGCCTAGGGGTTCCTTTTATAGCCCCAAGGCAGCTAGGAGCCGTTGAGAGCAATCCAGGAAGGCAAATCTTGCCTTCTGTCGACTGGTGCACCGGACAGTCCGGTGCAGATCTCTTTCCTATTCTGGCGCAGCCGACCGTTGAAGATTTGGAGCCGTTGGCGCACCGGACACTCTCCGGTGCACACCGGACAGTCCGGTGCCCCCATCAGACCGTTGGCTCGGCCACACGTCACGCGCGGATTGCGCGGTCGACTGTTGGCTCGACCGACCGTTGGCTCACCGGACAGTCTGGTGCACCACCGGACAGTCCGATGATTTATAGCCGTACGCCGCCGTTCAATTCCCGAGAGCGGCCTTTACACCAGAGCCAGCCTGGCGCACCGGACACTGTCCGGTGCACCGAGACTGAGCAAAGTCTTGGCTGCTCGAGCCAAGTCTTTTCCATTTGTCTTTTCTCTGATTCTAGCACTTAGACAAATATGTTAGTACACAAAAACCAATGTACTAAGTCTAGAATCATACCTTTGTATTGATTTACACTTTGTCCACCATTTGGCATAGTTTAACACATAACCATTTGTGTTGGACACTTAATCACCAAAATACTTAGAAATGGCCCAAGGGCACATTTCCCTTTCAATCTCCCCCTTTTTGGTGATTTATGCCAACACAACAAAAAGCAACATATAGAAGTGCAACATCAATGCAAATGAGAACAAGAATTTGTTTTGATTCAAATTTGGCATATTTGGATCATTCTTTGCCACCACTTGGTTTGTTTTTGCAAATCAAATTCAATTTTCTATCTCTAAGTCAAATTCACTTGTTGAGGCATAGAGAAAGGTATTCCGCGAGAAATTGATCAATGATTCAAAAACTCCCCCTTTTTCCCATAATCAAACATTCTCCCCACAAGAGACCAAATAAGAGACTATAAGAGTATTTTGACAAAACAAAAACTCTAACTCTACTATTTTCAAAATTCTCAAGTGGTAGCTGATCCATTTCTTGCTTTGGCCTTAACTTCTCCCCCTTTGGCATCAAGCACCAACACGGGATCAATCTTGGTCCTTAAACCCCATTACCTCACCAAAATCTTCAACTTAGAGTAAAGAGGCAATAAGAGCATGGAAATGAACTTGGAGTTTGTTACCCTCTCATCGGAGTGCAGTGGAAGTCTTTCGTGGTCCAAGTCCATCTTTCCCTTTCAATCCACCTTTGAGACTAAATCAAGCAAGCTCAAACACATGGTTAGTCTCAAAGGGTCAAGTTGTAGCACATCTCCCCCTAAATATGTGCATTGCTTGCAATTGGACTTGTGAGGTCCGGGGAGTGCTTGTACAACTTGAGCACCATAAATAAACAACAAAATGCATGATCAAAGGCATAAAACACATGTATGCTATAAATCAATCCAAGTTCCGCGAATCTAAGACATTTAGCTCACTACGCAGCCTGCAAAAGGTCTTCTCATCTAAAGGCTTGGTAAAGATATCAGCTAGCTGGTTCTCGGTGCTAACATAAAACACTTCGATATCTCCCTTTTGCTGGTGGTCTCTCAAAAAGTGATGCCGGATGTCTATGTGTTTTGTGCGGCTGTGTTCAACAGGATTATCCGCCATGCGGATAGCACTCTCATTATCACATAGGAGTGAGACTTTGCTCAGATTGTAGCCAAAGTCCCGGAGGGTTTGCCTCATCCAAAGTAGTTGCGCGCAACACTGTCCTGCGGCAACATACTCGGCCTCAACGGTGGATAGGGCAACAGAAGTTTGTTTCTTAGAACTCCAAGACACCAGGGACCTTCCTATGAATTGGCACGTCCCTGATGTACTCTTCCTATCAACCTTACATCCAGCATAATCGGAGTCTAAATATCCAATTAAGTCAAAGGTAGACCCCTTTGGATACCAGATCCCGAAGCAAGGCGTAGCAACTAAATATCTAAGAATTCGCTTCACGGCCACTAAGTGACACTCCCTTGGATCGGATTGAAATCTAGCACACATGCATACACTAAGCATAATATCCGGTCTACTAGCACATAAGTAAAGCAAGGAACCTATCATAGACCGGTATGCTTTTTGATCAACGGACTTACCTCCTTTGTTGAGGTCGACGAGTCCGTCAATTCCCATCGGAGTCTTTGCGGGCTTGGCATCCTTCATCTCAAACCGCTTGATCAAGTCTTGCGTGTACTTCGTTTGGGAGATGTAAGTGTCGTCCTTGAGTTGCTTCACTTGGAACCCAAGGAAGTAGTTTAGCTCACCCATCATCGACATTTCAAACTTTTGAGTCATCATCACCCTGCTAAACTCTTCACAAGACTTTTGGTTAGTAGAACCAAATATTATGTCATCGACATAAATTTGGCACACAAATAAGTCACCATCACAAGTCTTAGTGAATAAAGTTGGATCGGCTTTCCCAACCTTGAAAGCATTAGCAATTAAAAAGTCTCTAAGGCATTCATACCATGCTCTTGGGGCTTGCTTAAGTCCATAGAGCGCCTTAGAGAGCTTACACACGTGGTCGGGGTACCGTTCATCCTCAAATCCAGGGGGTTGCTCTACGTACACCTCCTCCTTGATTGGCCCGTTGAGGAAAGCGCTCTTCACATCCATTTGGAACAACCTGAAATAATGGTGAGCGGCATAGGCTAACAGTATGCGAATTGACTCTAGCCTAGCCACAGGAGAAAAAGTCTCCTCAAAGTCCAAACCTGCGACTTGGGCATAACCTTTTGCCACAAGTCGTGCCTTGTTCCTTGTCACCACCCCGTGCTCGTCCTGTCTGTTGTGGAACACCCACTTGGTTCCCACAACGTTTTGCTTGGGACGTGGCACCAATGTCCAAACTTCATTTCTCTTGAAATTGTTGAGCTCCTCCTGTATGGCCAACACCCAGTCCGGATCTAGCAAGGCCTCTTCTACCCTGAAAGGCTCAATAGAAGAGACAAAAGAGTAATGCTCACAAAAATTAACTAATCTAGAGCGAGTAGTTACTCCCTTGCTTATATCACCCAGAATCTGCTCGACGAGATGATTCCGTTGAATCGTCGCTCGGACTTGTGTTGGAGGGGCTTGAGGTGCTTCTTCCTCCATAACATGATCATCTTGTGCTCCCCCTTGATCACACGCCTCTTCTTGATGAACCTGTTCATCGTCTTGAGTTGGGGGGAGCACCATTGTTGAGGAAGAAGGTTGATCTTGCTCTTGGTGTTCCTGTGGTCGCACATCTCCAATTGCCATGGTGCGAATTGCGTCCGTTGGAACATCATATTCTACATCATTAGGATCAACTTGCTCTCTTGGAGAGCAATCAGTCTCATCAAATACAACGTCGCTAGAGACTTCAACCAAACCCGATGATTTGTTGAAGACTCTATACGCCTTTGTATTTGAATCATAACCTAACAAAAACCCTTCTACAACTTTGGGAGCGAACTTGGAATTCCTACCTTTTTTCACTAGAATGTAGCATTTACTCCCAAATACACGAAAGTATGAAACATTGGGTTTGTTACCGGTTAGAAGCTCATACGAAGTCTTCTTGAGGAGGCGATGAAGGTAGACCCGGTTTATGGCGTGGCAAGCCGTGTTCACGGCTTCCGACCAAAACCGCTCGGGCGTCTTGAACTCTCCAAGCATCGTCCTTGCCATGTCGATGAGTGTCCTGTTCTTCCTCTCTACCACACCGTTTTGCTGTGGTGTGTAGGGAGCGGAGAACTCGTGCTTGATTCCTTCCTCCTCAAGGTACTCCTCCACTTGAAGGTTCTTGAACTCGGACCCGTTGTCGCTCCTTATCTTTTTCACCTTGAGCTCAAATTCATTTTGAGCTCTCCTTAGGAAGCGCTTGAGGGTCCCTTGGGTTTCAGATTTATCCTGCAAAAATAATACCCAAGTGAAGCAGGAAAAATCATCAACAATTACTAAACCATACTTACTTCCCCCGATGCTAAGGTAGGCGATGGGTCCGAAGAGGTCCATATGCAGCAGCTCCAGGGGTCTTGATGTAGTCATCACGTTCTTGCTGTGATGAGCATTTCCCACTTGTTTACCTGCTTGACAAGTTGCACAAGGTCTATCTTTTTCGAAAGACACATTTGTTAGACCTAACACATGTTCTCCCTTTAGAAGCTTGTGAAGGTTCTTCATCCCCACATGTGCTAAACGGCGATGCCACAGCCAGCCCATGCTAGTCTTAGAAATTAAGCATGCATCTAGACCAGCCTCCTCTTTTGCAAAATCAACTAAATAAAGTTTGTTGTCTAGTACACCCTTAAAAGTTAATGAACCATCACTTCTTCTAAAGACAGACACGTCTACATTTGTGAATAAGCAATTATAACCCATATTACAAAGTTGACTAACGGACAACAGGTTATACCCGAGCGACTCAACTAAAAACACATTAGAAATGGAGTGCTCGGATGAAATAGCAATATTTCCTAGTCCTTTAACCTTGCCTTGGTTTCCATCACCGAATATGATTGAATCTTGGGAATCCTTGTTCTTGACGTAGGAGGTGAACATCTTCTTCTCCCCTGTCATGTGGTTTGTGCATCCGCTGTCGATAATCCAGCTTGAGCCCTCGGATGCATAAAACTGCACGGCAAATTTAGGCTTGGGTCTTAGGTACCCAACTTGTGTTGGGTCCTACAAGGTTAGTAACAATGGTCTTAGGGACCCAAATGCAAGTTTTATCTCCCTTGCATTTTGCCCCTAATTTCCTAGCAATCACTTTCTTATCTTTTATACAAATTGCAAAGGAAACATTGCAAGCATTGTAAATTGTAGAAGGTTCATTACTTACTTTCCTAGGTGCATGAACAATATTTCTTCTAGGCATATGACGAATAACATTTTTCCTAGCCAAATTTCTATCATGCATAATAGAAGAACTTGAAGCAATCATGGCATGTGATTCAAAAGCATTATAACTTCTATTATAATGAACATTCTTAGAATATCTCCTATCATGGTATGTGAAAGCATGGTTCTTTTGAGCACTATTAGTCATAGGAGCCTTCCCTTTCTCCTTGGCGGGAATGGGAGTCTTATGACTTGTTAAGTTCTTGGCTTCTCTCTTAAAGCCAAGTCCATCCTTAATTGAGGGGTGTCTACCAATAGTGTAGGCATCCCTTGCAAATTTTAGTTTATCAAAGTCATTTTTGCTAGTCTTAAGTTGGGCATTAAGACTAGCCACTTCATCATTTAATTTGGAAATGGAAATTAAGTGTTTACTACAAGCATCAACATTAACATCCTTACACCTATTACAACTTACTACCTGATCAATACATGAGCTAGATTTATTAGCTACTTCTAACTTAGTATTCAAGTCATCATTAATACTCTTTAAGTTAGAAATAGATTCATGGCATGTAGATAGTTCACATGAAAGCATTTCATTTCTTTTAACTTCTAGAGCAAAAGAATTTTGTGCACTAACAAATTTATCATGCTCTTCATATAAAAGATCCTCTTGTTTTTATAACAATCTATTTTTCTCATTCAAGGCATCAATTAATTCATTGATCTTATCAATTTTAGTTCTATCTAAACCTTTGAATAAACTAGCATAGTCTACTTCATCATCACTAGACTCATCATCACTTGAAGAAGCATATGTAATAGTACTTCTAGTATTTACCTTCTTCTCCTTTGCCATGAGGCATGTGTGATGCTCGTTGGGGAAGAGAGCCAACTTGTTGAAGGCTGAGGCGACGAGTCCTTCATTGTCGGAGTCGGACGAGGAGCAATCCGAATCCCACTCCTTTCCAAGGTGTGCCTCGCCCTTCGCCTTTTTGTAGGTCTTCTTCTTTTCCCACTTTCCGCTCTTCCCTTGTTCCTGGTCACTATCATTATCGGGACAGTTAGCAATAAAGTGACCAATCTTACCACACTTGAAGCAGGAGCGCTTCCCCTTCGTCTTGCTCTTGTTGGGGTGCTCCTTGCGACCTTTGAGCGCCGTCTTGAAGCGCTTAATGATGAGGGTCATTTCATCTTTATTTAGCCCGACCGCTTCAACTTGCGCCACCTTGCTAGGTAGCGTCTCCCTGCTACTTGTTGTTTGAGAGCAACGGTTTGAGGCTCGTAGATTGGGCCATTCAATGGCTCATTAACGTACCTCGCCTCCTTGATCACCATTCGCCCGCTTACAAACTTTCCGAGTATTTCCTCGGGCGTCATCTTGATGTACCTAGGATTCTCACGAATAGAGTTTACAAGATGAGGATCAAGGACAGTGAAGGACCTTAGCATGAGTCGGACGACGTCGTGGTCCGTCCATCTCGTGCTTCCATAGCTTCTTATCTTGTTGACCAGGGTCTTGAGCCTATTGTACGTTTGAGTTGGCTCCTCTCCCCTGATCATTGCGAACCTTCCTAGTTCGCCTTCCACCAACTCCATCTTGGTGAGCATGGTGACGTCGTTCCCCTCATGCGAGATCTTGAGGGTGTCCTAGATTTGCTTGGCGTTGTCCAAGCCGCTCACCTTATTGTACTCTTCTCTGCACAAGGATGCTAAAAGAACAGTAGTAGCTTGTGCATTTTTATGGATTTGTTCATTGATAAACATGGAGTTATTGAAACTATCAAATTGCATCCCATTTTCTACTATCTCCCATATACTTGGATGAAGAGAAAACAAGTGGCTACGCATTTTGTGACTCCAAAATCCGTAGTCCTCTCCATCAAAGTGTGGGGGTTTACCAAGTGGAATGGAAAGCAAATGAGCATTTGAATTGTGCGGAATATGAGAATAATCAAAAGAAAAGTTCGAGTTAACCATTTTCTTTTTCTCCTCATATTCGTCGTCCTTTTGAGAAGAGGAAGATTCGTCGCTGTCGTAGTAGACAACCTTCCTGATGCGCCTCTTCTTCTTTCCGTCTTTCTTCTTTTGACTTGAGCCAGAGTCATTGACTTTGTCTTCCCTTGGCTCGTTGAAGATGGACTCCTTCTCATTGTCGTTGACCACCATCCCCTTTCTCTTCGGATCCATCTCTTCGGGCGATTAGTCCCTTTCTTGAATAGAACGACTCTGATACCAATTGAGAGCACCTAGAGGGGGGGGGGGGGTGAATAGGTGATCCTGTAAAAACTTAAATATTAAAGCCACAAACTTGATTAAGTGTTAGAGCAATAAAGCCAAGTGGCTAGAGAGGAGTTCTTGCAAAACACAATAACCACAAAAAGATCAACACAGAGAGGCACAATAGTTTATCCCGTGGTTCGGCTAAGTCCAACACTTGCCTACTCCACGTTGTGGCGTCCCAATGGACGAGGGTTGCACTCAACCCCTTTCAAGTGGTCCAAAGACCCACTTGAATACCACAGTGTTTCTCTTCCTTTCACTATATCCCGTTTGCGAGGAATCTCCACAACTTGGAGTCTCTCGCCCTTACAAAAGATGATCACAAATGAACAAGGAAGTAAGGATGAGATGAACAACAGACA
Source organism: Zea mays (assembly GCF_902167145.1). NCBI lineage: Eukaryota > Viridiplantae > Streptophyta > Magnoliopsida > Poales > Poaceae > Zea > Zea mays. The sequence goes on along the minus strand of NC_050100.1, from coordinate 225,671,443 downwards.
CAAGTCCACAGCAATACGCACACACACACACACGGCCAAGACTTGAGCTCAAATGAATATCACAAAGTTCTCACTAGAACAGAGCTCAAATCACTAAGAATGTCAAACGAGTGCGCAAAGACGAAGTGTGAATGATCAAGAATGCTCAAAGTATGCTTGGTATTCTCCTTCATGCGCCTAGGGGTCCCTTTTATAGCCCCAAGGCAGCTAGGAGCCGTTGAGAGCAATCCAGGAAGGCAAATCTTGCCTTCTGTCGACTGGTGCACCGGACAGTCCGGTGCAGATCTCTTTCCTATTCTGGCGCAGCCGACCGTTGAAGATTTGGAGCCGTTGGCGCATCGGACACTGTCCGGTGCACACCGGACAGTCCGGTGCCCCCATCAGACCGTTGGCTTGGCCACACGTCACGCGCGGATTGCGCGGTCGACCGTTGGCTCGACCGACCGTTGACTCACCGGACAGTCCGGTGCACCACCGGACAGTCCGGTGATTTATAGTCGTATGCCGTCGTTCAATTCCCGAGAGCGGCCTTTACACCAGAGCCAGCCTGGCGCACCAGACAGTCCGGTGCACCCAGACTGAGCAGAGTCTTGGCTGCTCGAGCCAAGTCTTTTCCATTTGTCTTTTCTCTGATTCTAGCACTTAGACAAATATGTTAGTACACAAAAACCAATGTACTAAGTCTAGAATCATACCTTTGTATTGATTTGCACTTTGTCCACCATTTGGCATAGTTTAACACATAATCATTTGTGTTGGACACTTAATCACCAAAATACTTAGAAATGGCCCAAGGGCACATTTCCCTTTCAGAACCATGTACGTGCCAGGATCAGAACTCACGTACATAGCGCTTACATAATTGGACATCATCACACAATGTTCGAAATAAATAGCGGAAAGGTACTTTGATTACATCAAGATGTTGGAGACATCCACGTAGTCTAATACATATCCACAATGTTCATCATTAATATCAAAGTGCGGAGAAACGAAATGTAGAAGATAAGCCTACACATGCAGCTGACCGGGGGGTTTGCCACTAAGATAAACTAGAACTCGTCGTAGTCCTGGAACTCCTCAAAGTCCTCCATGTTGCCAACATCTCCTCCTGAGCACTGAATACAGTGGGGACAACATGGGGTGGGGTGGTTTGTAAAGCAAGGGTGAGTACACATCAACGTACTCAGCAAATGTCCCGTTTGGCTAAAGTGGATTAGCTGTATGTGGAGTTAAGGTTGAGCAGTTGCTTTTAGTTGGTTAAGTTTTATTACTATAAGTAGAGCCAACTTTTAGTAATAAACCCAGTTACTACCCAGAAGCACTCCCTCCAAGAGAAAATACCAGAGATCAAATTTATAATCATCATTGCTAATCATCATCATAAAAGTAATAAAGTTCTTCTAATCAAAGAGGATCCCAAGGCAGCTCATAACCGTGAGCACGGCTGATATACCAATTTCTAACACTCTACAGAGGTTGCACACTTTACTCACAAGCCGTGATTCCCATTCTGCCCGGGGTTCTAGCCTCCCCATTGATCACTACCAAGGTGACCTAGCAGGGTCTCACTACGTACCCTTTACAAAGATTTCATAGAGGTCATAGTCGCCCGTTAGGTTTCTCCAGTTTGATAAACACAGTACATCTCCCCAAAGGAAGGGTGACTAATAAAACCAAATCAAAGAACCTCTGCAACCAGCCTCGGCAGAGAAGTACTGTGCCCGGACCCCATTGACGACCCTACGGCGAAGCCAACTACTCCTCTGGTTCCTCTAATTAATCAGCTAAGGGCGTCTCATTCCACCCTCATGGTTGCACAGTTATCCCGGGTTGTCACTCCCCAAACAGGTCCTTATGGAGAGGTACTCAGGAAACAGCCTGAGTCCCCTAAAGTATCACAAGAACCTCATCAGGATAACATCATCGTATCATAAATAATCACATCATGTTCATTGATTAAGTTAAAGCAAAAGCATAAGCTAACCGTAATTAACCCAAAAAGGTAACAAGGGTAAGGTAAATACAGACTAGTCAATCCTTAAGTTTCAATAATGTAATGTGGGACAGTGAATTATAAAGTAAAGTAGGACATGATAGGTCTGAGGACACTTGCCTTCACTAGGTTGTTGCTCAGAGGGATCTTCGGCACCATACTCAGGAACCACGGGCTGCTCGTTGTCTAAATAAAGCGATCACACATTCAATACATTTGGAAAGTACAAATGAACAACACATCAAACATGTACAAACATTGGAACACATCCCAAAAGGTATAGTATTAAATAAACGAGAATGAGATCAAATTATAAAATGAACTAATCTTAATTAGGCGTTGATTACTCTCTAAGTGTTTGGAACATATCTCAAAAAGGTAAAGTAGTAATTTAAACAAAGAAAGAGATTAAATTATAAGATGGACTAATCTCATTTAGGAATTGATTATTCTTTAAGTGTGGTCCATTTTCACATAACCTAATTCTATTCTTTTTATTGAGACCTAAAAGTTAAACCAAAGTTGAATTCATGTCATGCATATTACTAATCTCACAAGATTAAATATACTTTAACCTCTAGGGCTTTCATTTTAATTATTTCATAAAGTGAATAAATCAACATATACATTAATCTTGTATACTAGGTGTAAAGTTAAAGTGTACAGACTATAGAAGAACATAATTTATTTGGGCAGAGAATAATTTCATGAACATTTTGCAATTTGAACCACTAAATTTGGAGTTTATATGAAAACTATATGAAATAAACCAGTTTTGAAGTTTAAAATATGAAATTAGGGCTAATTCGTGATTAAACAAAAGCACAGGGCTATTTAAAATAAACCAGGGGCATGTAAGCTAAAATTCAGGACGACAGGTTGATTTCCTAAAACTCGAGGGTCTCTTAAGCAAAACCTACACGTGAAGGGGACAAGGGGTACGAGGTAATCTCGACCATCGGATCAAAGATCGACAGACAAGATTAGATCCCGCGGACGCGCGCGCGGACGCGACTGACAGACGGGGACAGGGTGTCAGCGAGCCAGGGCGGGCTGACCAACCGGGCCTAGCGGCAGGGGCGTGGGTGAGGGGGAGAGAGAAGGGCGCTCAGACCTAGATCAGAGGGCTGAGATTAGATCCGTTCAGCTAAAGTCTAAACCGCCCGATCTCGGACGGACACCCGAGATCTAACGGCTGGGGGCCGGACATAAACGCGGTGGCGCCGCTCGGTCCCGCGGCGAGAGTTCGTCGGAGACGAGGGGGGCGGCCACGGCGGGGCTCGAGTTGCTTAGGGAAGGGGTCAGACACGTTCAGCGCGACACGGCGAACACGACCGTGGGTGCAGAACCGACACGGGGGCGCCCGAGAACGCAGACCGCGTGGGAAAGATCCCGCGGCGGCGAGCAATTGCACATGCTCTGGGCGATACTTAGCGAAATAAGGGCATGGGAAGGGTGCTCACCTCGAGTGCGAACTCCGGGACGCTTGGAGACCGGCGGGGGTGCGATGGATCCTCAGGTCGACGGTGGCGGGGCTCCGGTTGCGCAAGAAACGTTCCAGTGAGCGCAGACTAGGCAAGCCAGAGAGGGGGAGGGCAAACCAGAGGGTGTCCCGAGTAGCTGACGGTAAGCCGAAACTCACCGAGGCAACAGACGGGGCGCGGGCTCGACGACGGTCGCAGAATGGGCGATAGTAGACGGTGGGCGGTGGCGGAGCTCTTTGGTCGTGCGCGCAGAGCGAGAGAGAGTGCGAGAGGGTTTGACTGAGGGTGCAAGTGAGCGGGGGAAGGTGGGCCAGCAGGGCGCGGGGCTCAAAAGGGGCGAGGACGTGCAGAGGTGGCCAGGGATCGCGTCGTCGTGGGCGCGTCCACGGCGGGGGATCGTGGGTGGGAGGTTGAGGACGAACTGACAGGTGGGGTCGGTGAGATAGAGAGAGAAGCGGGCGAGCGTGCAAGAGGACGGCACCGACAAGCCTGGCCCATGGGGCAGCGAGAGAGAGGGGGACAGAGGTCGTGCTGGTTGGCGCCGACAGGCGGGGCCCGTCTGGCAGGCACCGAGGGCGCGTTGGCGCGCACGCGGGGGTTGGGCTTAGTGGGCCGACTTGGGCTGAATTGGGTTTTCTATTTTCTAGGGAATTTCTAATTGCTTTTCTATTTATTTTCTCTAGGGTTTTCAATTCAAATTCAAACCAAATCAAACATGTGCAACAATTCAAAGAATATTTGGGGTTCAACATGATGCAACATTTCATGACTCGTATGTTTTGTCAAAAATAAAATAAATAATCCCTCACTAATTAAGCTAACCCTAACCAAAAGAGGAAGAGAGAGAGAGAGAAACTAGGGAGAGATAGAAACTAGAGTGAGATAGAGAAGAGTAACACCTGAATTTGGATGATAATAAGAAAGAAATTTTATACCCCCAAATTTAGGGTGTTACATATGAGCACAGGACAAATGATGTCGAGCTCTCAGGCCATCAAACGCAACATCCTTAATCTCATAAATCAGAAGGTCACCACATCGAAGACTGAGTGTGTAACTAAGGCTCCAAGCAACCACAACTATAGGTGAGTGAGTGCCTTCTTGCATCATGTCCGCTTAAATAGAGTACGCCCCATTATGGCCTGAAGAACTCGAGCAATTATGATTAAGTCGTGAGGAGAACGTCTTGATCCATCAGAGAAGGGAGGACGAAACAAAGCTGAAATGTTAGCTGTGGGAGGTGCTATGCCACCAGGAGGACAATGAGGGGGCTCTACTAAACCATATCATAAGATGTGAATCGTCGTGGTCGACTCAGGCAATCCAAACAACTCTCTGATCTGACTTGAAATGAAACCACTCGCGGTTGGGGTGAATCCAGACTGTGGCATAGAAAACTTTGACCCACTGCTGCACATGCTTACCACCCAGACTAAGCAGTGCAGACAAACCAGGCAGGTAAGTGATATGAGCCTCAAGAGCTAGACCATATGCTTTCTTAAGTGCCTGGATATCCAAGAGTTGATGAGGCCTCAAAGAGATGTGAGCAAGCATCTCAGCATCAACAAAATGACTTCTGGGTCAATGAGCTGAAACACGGGTTTGCTGCAGGGTCTCGCTATGCTGGAAACCCACTCTTAGCAAGCACATGTTTGAACCTTTGTACCCTAGTTGTAGTAGCACAACAAAGGTTAATCAATCTCGTGTGTCCCTCTAACGATGCAACATCATCCTCGTCGCGTCCTTGGGAGCGAGGGGGGTGGAATAAGTGGTGTGACTGAGGGAGTGGTTGTAGCAGTGGTAGGAGTGGCGGAGGCTGCAAGTGTGGTGGAAGTTGTGGGAGGCTCTAAGGTGGGTGCTGGTGGTATGACGATAAGTGTGGTGGAAGTCGGAGGAGTGGTAGGTTGAGGTGAGGGGTTAAGGTTGGCCAGGGTAGTGCGGAGACGAGGCGACTGACATTGAACACAATAGGCAATTTGATCTGAACCATTATGAATTTGTCCTCCCTACTCGAGTGGCTCTATCCAAACAAGGCTTCTTCTTGCCACCATGTTGCTCGAGGTAGACTGCCTTCCCCTTATCATGCTTAGGAGGGTGTGGAGGATCCTTATCATCACCTTCACCTTCACCTGACGAACCCATGTTCTTGAACCAGGTCATACTAACACTGAGTTGAGTCCAACTCTAAAACTGCCAACAGCAAACTGCTCACACACTGCCCACTAACGCGCTGAGGCACGTCACTCGAGAAAATCCAAGAAGGGGTAAGATAAACACAAGTGGGTGTGTCATCACACAGATCAAAAAGGGAGTTCCAAGGGGTGAAAACGCCAGATATCGAGAAGAGGAGGCCATCGACAACGAGCAGAGCGCAGCTTGGCGAGGAGGCATAGGTGACGGAGGTGAGGCTAGAGCATGGCGGCAGCGCAAAGAATGTGTAAAGTACGTGGGAGGTGGAAGAAAAACAAAGAGACTGACACGCAGGCCCGAGCAGAGAAGGATTTGAACCACTATGACTATGGACACACTGGACCGTGCACAGTGCAAGTCTGGTGAGGAACTAGACCGACTTAATAGAGGAGTGAAGTCCTCGGTAGCAACCGGACCCGGCATATTGCAGGTCTAGTGGGTCACCGGACCGACTTAGAAGGAGGAACTCCTCTGCATCCAACCGGCACTAGACCCTGCACATTGCAGGTCCTGTGAGCCCCTAATGCACCTAGACATGGTTTTTTTACATATTTTAAAAAAGAATTCTTTGCCACACCAATTCCCAACTTATAGCACACAAAAGAACACATGTTGGGCTAGGTTTTGGCACCCTATCACATTATATTATATTTTTTTAAAATATTTGCCATAGGCTATGCATAGTTTTAGCAAAATAGCCAAATTGTGAGAATTTGCACTTGAGTGCTCCACTAGGGTTTTATGAATGAAATGAGTTTTTAATACTACCCTAAGTGTAGTAACAAGCGCATATCTCAATAACCAATAATTAAAACAATAAACAACATTGAAGCGCAGGTAAAGCTAAAAAGTAGAACTTGTCAGGTTTGAGCACAAGTTAAGCTTCTTCACACGCTTTTGGGTGGCTATCTTAACTAGGTTGGACAAGTCCTAGATGTAATACACGAATGTTAATATGCAATGCAAATTTGACACCACCATTTCGGATTCATGTGAAATTTCTGAGATCAAGAATATTAAACTCATTCTGTCGGGTGTGATAATTAGGAGTACCCGGATTATGCTCTTAAAACACGCTCAGGAAGATTCTCTGCCCAGGCATGTCTCTCGAGAGCAAGGAACCAGGTATCCACCTCGCCTGAGGTCCACATCAGGGGTCTTCCCCATAAAAGCATCGTCCTGATAGAGCCCCCTCCCAGAGGGTCCTTCAAAGTCTCCAACTCACCCGAACTCGATCCCGAATTAATCATAGCCTCGGGCAGGTCTCCGCCTCGCTCGAGCCTCTCATGACTCAGGTCCCCCATCTCCGCCTCGCCCAAGGCTACCTCGCCATAGGGCCGCCATATCCATCTTGCTCGAGCCCGTCTCAGGCGACGAAGACAAGGCGTGACCGAGGGCCAACGGGGGACACCTGCATTCAATGCACATACCTACCACGCAAAGTGCTACAAGTGCACAGCAGCAACAAGACCGGAGGTCTTGTCCAAGGCCAACAACATGATTATGCATGCAACACTATGCGCGAATGCCGCCTGCCATCCCCTGACGTGACATCTAATATGATAGAAGGACGGACCGGTCCTCGGGCGCAAACTCCGCCTCGCCCGACGCTGAGCTCGACCTCGGATACCATTTCTGCCTCACCCGAGCTCGGCCTCGGCTACCTACTCCACCACGAATCTTGTAGGAGGCCACTCCATTGACTGTGACGCACGTCAGGAGGGATGTGACCATCACCTCGGGAAGACTTCCGCCTTACCCGAGCTTGGCTCCGACCTTGACATCTGCAGCAAAGGGCATCCCAACGTCATCCCATACCAAAGCCCTGTTACAACCACTATGGTATGGGCAGCCCCCTCGGGGGGGGGCTCGGTTGTCAAGCCGAACCCACAACCTCGACTCTAAGAGGGAAACCGACAAGTTCAAGTCAACAACAAAGTACAAGGCCACACCGTCAAATGGGCACAGGGGCATCTCGCTCGGTAGCAAAGCAGCCCCCGATAACAATGGCATGTACCCCCTAGGTGTATAAATAGGGCAGTCCATGACCCTTCCAAGGGGCAGGCGGACACTTGGTAGTTTTATTGTGTCATTCGGTATTGGTACTTGCCTCAATCAGTTCTAGGGACTTGGGGTCCTTCCCTCCCTCACTTAGCTTGTAACCCCTACTACAGGCACCTTGGTGCGAGTAATATAAGCTTCATCCCCCCTCTGCTGGAAGTAGGGCCTTACAGTGCCCGAACCAGGATAAATCGCTTGTGTCAACTTGCATCACCATCTGGATTCAGGGCACACGGCAACATTACACTAGCTGGTTAGGGCCACAAGTCCAAACATCGATAGTTGGCGCGCCAGGTAGGGGCTCGTCGCATGCAACACCTCTAGTTCCCATCAGGACTCCAGATGGCAATCTTTCACCACCCTCTCAGGCTCGGAACCGTGACCAGGTTCGGGAGTCTAGAGTTCATGTCGCTCCAGATCGAGTACGACATGGTGCTCCTCCCGCCTGTCCCATTGGAGCGTCTGAGCATCTGTCCACGTCCTTCTCGTCGTAGGAGGTAGAGACGGAACAACTGCAATCACGCCACCCATGGCGCCCCATGCCCTGGTGAGGCTCCTAGACCGACCGATGACGCAGACTCCCTTTCGAGGACCTAGCCAACGTCAGTATCATGCCCGGAGTACCACCGGCAAAGCCGACACCCCCCAAATCAACTCTCCTGGTGCCTCCTCCTATAGCATGGGAAGTTCCAACTCCCCAAACCATTAGGTAGGATGAGCCAGCCACACCAGACCTCCCACTTGCAGGTCGGGAGGAGCCAATCACTTCTTGGCAGGACGTATCAAGGGCGGGGGAGAACCATCCGTGTTCAACCCCATCCCCTTCTGGCCAAGCTTTGACGCCAGCTCCGTCACCGGATTGTACGTCGGTCTTCCTTTCCCCTCGGGATGTCTGGACTCTGAGGAGGAAGACGGTCCAAGCTTTGGCCTAGACTTCTCCGAACTGCGAGATCCAGAGTCCATACTGTAATTCCTGTATGCATGCGACGAGTTACTCTCCGACAGCTCAGAGGGCTACAACACCGATGGGGGGAGCTATGACCCGACCTGGAGTGCTTCCACATTGACCATGGGATCCTCAACGAAGGAAATCAACTCGGCATGCCCCGGGAAGATGACCAGACACCCACACGCGTCTAGGAAGCAGGGGAGCCAGGCGAGGCCCAGACACCACCTAGGATCCATGCGGTCAATGACTTGGGCATTGCCATCAAACTAGGAGTCTGACGTCTAGATGTTCGGGGGACTCCCAACTCATCATTGACCAGGTCATGAAGAGCTCGAGTTGCCACGACGCAAGAATGGAAGCCTACCGCGAAGAGGTTCATCGCCTCAAAGACAAGTTCTTCGTCTGGAGCTTAATCACATCGCACGATAGTACAACGAGGCTGTCGATGAACTAGCGAAGATAGCCTCGGGATGAACCGTTGTTCCCCTGAATATCATTGCTAAGGACATCTACAAACCCTCGGTAGTACCCAAGGAGGCTCCTGAACCTGCCGCTCACGGCGACACACCCCCGATCGGTAAGCCCGAAGTCATGCAGATCAATAGTGAGCTACATGGAGTCATCCTAGCCTCAAACCATCGGACGCTATACCTAGAGTATCTCCTCCGAGAGGAGCTTCCTCCAGGTAAGGATGAGGCCCGACGCCTCGCCCGACGGGTGAAAGCTTTCGTGCTACTTGTTGGAGACTTGCTCTCAAATGCTATGAATCAAGAGCAAGGCAACATAAAATGTTAAATAATAACGCCCTTCGTCCTTAAAACATTATTCCCTTCGGGATAATGGATCTTGGACGAAGGTTGATAAGAGTATAATTACGAAGTTGAACCTTCGTAATTAAATTTCAATAAAGATTTATAAGATAATACAAAAAGGTATAATATAAGTAAATAAATCATAGACTAGTTATGTTATATTTATTTACTATATTGAATCATCAAATATAAGAATACCTATGCCTTGACAAAGGTTGAATTCCAAGAGATGCGATTACAATTATCAGAATGCGTGAACAGTAACGGAATACTGTTCACTATTTATAGACACAGGACACAGCCTGTGAGGAATTACAAGTATGCCCTTTATAAAAACTTACAACATCGACTCAGACCTTTATGGACTAAAAGATCATTCCATCTTTAAGTCGGTTTGTAATGCCGAAGCTTCACAAAGAGGAACCTTCGGCTAACTTATACAAACAGCTTCAGCCGAGGACCACTTCTTTCTATAAGACCTTCGGCGACGAAACATAAACCCAACAGTAGCCCCTTTCGCGGTGCTAGATCGTTTTTCGTAACGAGCTTGATCCGTGAAAAATTCTCCAAGGCTTCGGAATGCCGAAGGTCCAAAAAACACCTTCCCTGAGCTCGTTGTCGAGAAACGATTTAATCTCCTAACGCGTAGCGGCCCCACCTTGCAGAGTTACTGTTTGGTCTCTGCGGTCCACCACGCAGCGAGTGCGAGCGGGTGTCCGCCTGGTGTAAAAATTCTGGCGCCTCGCCTTCTTACCTGCAGCACTATATAAACAAACGAGTAGGTGTGAAGTTACCACAGCATTCATTGCTATTTGTACTGTTTTGCTGCCAAAATTTTTAACCATCGCCGAAGCTTGTCTGTCGGAATTGAACGAAGCTCCAGCTTGAAACCTGCTTCGGAGGAAGAAAGTATTAAAGTTTCACAAGTTCATAGTGAAATGGACAGAGTGCGCTCCACCGCCAGGGTTGAGCGTGAGGGAGGCGAAACTGAAGCTTCGGAGACTGTTCCCATCTCCGAAGCCATGCAACGATCCGGGCTGGTGGTTCCTGAAGAGATCCCTAGTGAAGATGCAGAACAAGCAAAACAAGCAGTTGCCGGAGTGGAAGAAGAAGTTATTGAGGAAACTGATCCCGAGGACGATTATCGTTTTGCCATGCCAAGCAAACCCAGCCACTTGGACTTTGGAAAATCTACCGTTTCGAAGGCTGATCTCTCCAAAATTGTAAAATCAGGCTTTTTCAATGAGGATCAGAAGAAGCTATTACGCTTCGGGGGAGAAGAGACTACCCCGAAGCCGGAAAAAGATGAAATTGTCACTTTTAAGAGCTTTTTAAAGGCTGGCTTAAGATTCCCCCTTCATGGGATTATTGCAGAGGTGCTGAAGAAATTTGGTATCTATTTTCACCAACTGACCCCTAACGCTATCGTTAGGCTCAGTGTTTATATCTGGGCACTCCGAAGCCAAACAGTGGAACCATTTGCGGACAGCTTTTGCCGGGTTCACGAGCTGCATTACCAGACGAAGGCTAGAAAGGATGGATTGCATGACAATTTTGGCTGCTACAATTTTGCTTATCGGAAAACTACAAAGTTTCCTGTAATCAGCTATCGGAGTAAATGGGCAGCGGGGTGGAAATCCGAGTGGTTCTATGTCAAGGTTAATGATGACAAGGAGAAGCTCGTGCAAAGTCCACTCGAACTAATCTTCGGAGAAACCCGGCCTCTCTGCAACATGTCAGTAGACGGTACCACACAAAAAGCAATGGATGAATTCAGAATTGTTGCAGAGCATATCAGTACAAGAGACCTGGTTCAGGAGTTCTTGGCTTTCCAAGTTTTTCCTAGTTTAAAAGAATGGGAAATGCCGAAGCCGAAGGGGAAAAAGAAAGAAGGTGAACTTGTGCGTTTGCCTTACTATTTCAAATTTAAGAAATACTTTAAAGCACCTTGCCAAGAATGGCTGGAAACAATTGAAGCAATGTGCAATGAAATACTTGGCAATTATTCCAAAAAAGAATATCAACTGATGACCGCAGCCTTCGGCACCCGTCCAAAACGAAGGCTAAATCGAGTGTTGGACGCCTTGGACTTTGATTACCCTGATTATGAAAACCTGAACAAAGGTGCTGGGGGTCAAAAAAGAAAAAGGATAACTGAGGCCGTGAATGAAGAAAAAGAACCAAAAAAGAAAATTCCGAAGAAGAGGACAGCTCCTTCTCCGAAGCAACAAATATCCGAAGCAGAAGAAACCCCCGCATCACCTTCTGCTGCTCTCGTTGAGGAAATTCTGAAGGTAATGACTGAATCTTTACCTGCGAAGCTAAGTCCACTGGGCCCTCAACTGACAAAGTTTTTTCAGAAGGACAAGGAGCCCGAAAAATCGAAGAAGACAATCAATGCAAAGAAACAAAGAATTATCACTGTAACGGAGGTAATTGACAAGACGCCACCAAGAGCTTCAGCCCAGAAAACACCGGCGGCTGCAGAGGGAACAGATATTGAAATTGCACCTTCGGAGGCCGCAGCTGCCGAAGCTGCCTCAGCTGAAGATTTGAACCTGGAGAGCACAATTGAACATATTGATCAAATTCTGCTAGACATGGCTGCAGAAGAAGCTACCGCTGCTGCCGAAGAGGTCGTGACCACAGCGTCGAATAAAGGAAAAGAAATTGCTGATGAAGCTTCAGAAAACGAAGCCTTCGTGTTCCAGAACTTAGTTGGAGAACATCTATCAAAAGCTGAAATAGAAGAGCTTAGAGAGTATGCCAAATCCTGTGGATACAAACCTGGGGCACTCCTCTTCGGAGGCGTTGATGATGAGAAATTAGAATGTATTCGAGATCAAACAGGGGCCAAAGTTATCAGTACTCTGTCCAAGAGTATTGGATTCCCGAAGCTAGAAACAGACATCAGCCGCTACCAACGACAACATGTCGTTGGTAGTTTATTTTACTCCAACTTCAAGGTGAATAACTTGTCCCTTAACTTTTATTGTTTAGAATAATAAAAACATGTCTGACGAAGGTTGTGTTCGTGTAGAGTATGCTATTGAGCAAAGCCTTGCAAATGCAGCAAGATTTTGAAGATAAAAAGCACGAAGTTATAATAAAAAATTTGGAAAGCAAAATAAAGGAGCAATCAGATGCTTTTGAGAAAAAAAACTTTGAGCTCCAGGCAACCGAAGGTTTATTGGCGGAAGCCGAAGCAAAAATAACAGAACTGAATACGAAGCTTCTCCGCCAGTCTGAGCAGTTCGAACGAGAAAAACAAGATCTTAATGCAAAACTTGAAGCCGAAGCTCAACAAAATTTAGATTTGAGAAAACTACTGACAAATCTTCAAGAAAAATGCTTGGAATTTAGCAACAACTGCATTCAACGATTAAGAAAGATTTTTTACTCAGTTGGAGCCAGCAGTGAAAAATTCACCCCCTCGGCTGAAGATCTACCGAAAACCTTCGAACATATTGAGGGGGAGATTGACGAGCTCGACGAAGTCATAGCTGGGCATGGCGACTTCTGTGCCTGGGTGGCTTCTCGAGGGACTGCTGCAGCCTTCCTGAAGGCTGGCTGTGATCATGGGAAGATTGTCAACAGGCCAAATTTCACTTTATCACCATCAATCCTGGATGACATCCCTGATCTCGCCCGAAGTATCTCGAATCGATTTGTAAAAATGATATGGACAAAAGGTGGGCGAGAGAAGGCTGGAGACGAAGCTCGTAGCCACCTTGATCCAGTAAGAAACCATACCTTGTGCTTACCTTTTCCTGTAAACTTGATTTTGACTTACAACGACCTTATTCATGTAGGATGACGAAGCCGAAGCTGGTGATCAAAAATGACGCCGAAGCCGAAGCTCCTTGGAGATTTAGATAGTAGACTGTAGACAGTACTTGAGAAACTTTTGAGATAACTTTTGTAAATGTAACTAAAACTTGTCTTTAATGAATTCTGTTCATACCTTGTTATATATCCTTACCCTTCCATTGATGTATGAGAAATGCTTTGATGTGGACGAAATTTTCTTTTGAGCCGAAGGCGAAAAAACACCTTCCCTTCTTTTCGTACGCAACGAAGCATAGAAAACAACATTTTCCTTTCTTTTTTTTGTGTACAAAGCTCTTTTCCCTTTCTTTTTTTTTTCTTTTTGCCGAAGCGACCATTTATGTCATGAAGATGATTATCCTACATATGCCTAGATGAATGTTTATGAATGCAAATGCTATGATGTAATGTGATGTGCAAATGAATGGCCAAACACGTATCCGAAGCTATATTCATAGCCATTATTTTCTTAAAAACAATCACACCTCAGCTCTGCATTCCCTTAGGAACGACTTTGGAGCTTCTTCGCCTTTACTTTTGGCGGAATCAGCGTTGACTTTTCGCTGTAAGCTCTGCATTCCCTTAGGAACGACTTTGGAGCTTCTTCGCCTTTACTTTTGGCGGAATCAGCGTTGACTTTTCGCTGTAAGCTCTGCATTCCCTTAGGAACGACTTTGGAGCTTCTTCGTCTTTACTTTTTGGCACTCGATGGTGCGCTCTCATCTTTTACATTTACATTCCTTGGGGGATTTTGCTCTTATAGAACTAAAAAAGGAAATTACATGTGCTGGCCCCATTAAAAACCTTTCTCCCCCTTCGGAAAGGAAAAGGGTGCCGTGAAAGAAAAATAAAAAATATGAAAAATTACATCAAGTTATACATAATATCGCCGAAGCTCATCCGCATTCCAAGACCTAGGAATGTCGTTGCCGTCCATATCCTTCAATCTGTATGAACCGGGTCTTGACGAAGATGCTACTAAGAAAGGTCCGTCCCATTTCAACTGCAACTTGCCCACTGTTTCTGGGTTGGCTACTCTTCGAAGCACCAAGTGTCCTGGCTCAATATTTTTTAGCCGAACCTTTCTATCCCGCCATTTGATTGTTTCGGCTTGATATTTACTGATGTTCTCCACGGCTTGTAGTCTGATCCCTTCTAAAGCATCTTTTTCTATAGAATAAGCAGCTTCGGAATCTGATTCTGCCGAAGCTACTATCCTTATTGATCCGGTTTTAGCTTCCTCTGGAGTTATTGCTTCGTCACCGAATAACAACTTGAATGGAGTGAAGCCTGTAGACCTTGATGTTGTTGTGTTGTGGCTCCACACCACTTTGGTTAACTGATCTGGCCATTTTCCCCTGGGTTGGTTGAAGATTAACTTCATTATTCCTGTCATTATAATGCCGTTGGCTCTTTCAACGAGTCCATTTGACTCCGGGTGCCTAACTGATGCAAAATGGATCTTCGTACCAATTTGGTCACAGAAATCCCTGAAAGCTTCGGAGTCAAACTGTGTCCCATTATCCACAGTGATAGCCTTTGGCACCCCGAAACGACAAACAATATTCTGCCAGAAAAACTTTTGGACAGTGGCCGAAGTTATTGTGGCTAAAGGCTTCGCCTCAATCCATTTAGAAAAATATTCCACAGCTACTACAACATATCTCAGGTTCCCTTGGGCCGGTGGTAACGGACCTAACAAGTCAAGGCCCCACCTTTGCAATGGCCAAGTGGGTTGTATGAGCTGTGTTAAGGACGAAGGTTGTTTTTGATCTTTTGCACATTTCTGACAACCTTCGCACTTCTGAACCAATTCTGCTGCATCCGAAGCTGCCTTCGGCCAATAAAATCCTTGGCGGAAAAATTTTCCAAGTAACGGCCTAGACCCGATGTGAGATCCACACAGGCCTGCATGTATTTCTTTCATTAACTCTATACCTTCAGCTCTGGATAAACATTTGAGTAGCGGAGCACAAACTCCATGCTTGTACAACTCCCCTTCTATTATGACATATGGACGAGCTCTTGCCTCTATTCTCTTGTTATAGGCTTCGTCATCTGAAAGGAATTTACCCTGAAGGTAAGAGATGATCTCGGTTCTCCAATCTTCGCTAAAAACAGGAGATATATTAAGGACTGCTCTTTCAAGAAGTTCCACCGAAGGTGCTTTTATTGTTTCGAAGAACACATCCGAAGGTAAAGGCAGCCCCTGTGCTGCTGACTTAGCTAGCAAATCAGCATGCTCATTTTGTCCTCGAGGGATATTTTTGACAGAAAACCCCTCGAAGGAAGCTTCAACTCTTCGAACCATATCCAGATATTTTTCAAGTTTTGGATCCTTAGCCTTGCAACTCTTGTCAATATGACCCGAAACAACCTGGGAATCAGTTTTAAGTATGGCCCTTCTGATTCCCATTGCTTTTAACTTCCGAAGACCTAGAATCAATGCTTCGTACTCAGCAATGTTATTTGTGCAACTAAAATCAAGCTTTGCCGCATAACAAGTTTTGACTTTGGAAGGTGAAACCAAGACAGCAGCCGCTCCTGCTCCGAAGGTTCCCCAAGATCCATCACAAAACACTGTCCAGGCTTCGTTGTCTTTATTCGTTTCCTCCTCCTGAGCCCCCGGCGTCCAGTCAGCAATGAAGTCTGCCAACGCCTGGGACTGAATCGAAGATCTATGAACATACTCAATACAAAATTCGTTGAGCTCTGCAGCCCATTTTCCAATCCTTCCAGTAGCTTCTCGGTTCCTCATAATATCCTTCAGAGGTTGTGAAGAAGGAACAATTATGTTGTAAGCTTGGAAATAGTGCCGAAGCTTCCTGGAGGCCATCAAGACAGCATACAGTACCTTCTCCAACTCTGTATAATTTTTCTTTGATAAACTAAGAACCTCGGAAACAAAATATATTGGGGCCTGCCTCTTGACTTGACCATCAAGCTTCTCCTGGACAAGCGCTGCACTTACCGCTGAGTGCGAAGCTGCCACATATAATAATAAAGGAGCCCATGGCATTGGTGGAGTCAATGTTGTTAGATCTATTAAATATTGTTTCAGTTCTTCGAAAGCCTTCTGCTGGATTGGTCCCCATTGAAAGACTTCGGCTGACTTCAGCACTTCGAAGAATGGTAAGTTTCTCTCTGCTGATCTAGATATAAATCTATTGAGAGATGCCAATCTTCCTGTCAATCTTTGAGCCCCCTTCTTTGTAGTTGGTGGCTCCATCCGTAGTATAGCTTCAATTTTACTTGGATTAGCTTCAATTCCCTTTGTTGAAACCAAGCATCCAAGAAATTTCCCCTTCTTCACTCCGAAGACACATTTTTCTGGATTTAACTTTAAGCCAGCTTGCCTGAAACTGGCGAAGGTCTCCTGCAGATCAGCAATATGATTTTCCTGCTTCGTGCTTTTTACAATGATGTCATCAACATAAGTTAGCACATTTCTGCCTATTTGAGATTGGAGAACCTTCGCAGTCATTCGGCTGAAACTTCCTCCAGCGTTTTTGAGCCCCTCAGGCATCCGAAGATAGCAATATGTGCCACTTGGAGTTATGAAGCTAGTCTTCGGCTCATCTTCCTTCTTCATCCAAATTTGGTGATAGCCTGAATAACAGTCTAACAGACTCATGAGCTCTGAAGAAGCTGCTGCATCAACTAAAGAGTCTATCCTTGGTAGTGGGAATTCATCCTTCGGACAAGCCTTGTTAAGATCTGTAAAATCGATGCACATTCGCCACTTGCCATTGGCCTTTTTTACCATAACAGTGTTAGCTAGCCATTATGGGTACTTCACTTCTCTGATAACTCCTGCACTGAGGAGTCTTTTGATTTCGTTGCGAGCACCTTCGGCCTTATCATCTGACATTTTCCGAAGCCTTTGCTTTCTGGGTCTGAAGGATGGATCGACATTGAGCGAGTGCTCAATAACATCTCTATTAACTCCGCAGAGATCATTGGCTGACCATGCAAAAACATCTTTGTTATTGAACAAAAACCTTATCAAGGTTTTCTCCTGCTCTTCGGATAATTGAGAGCCTAACAGCACCTTCTGCTCTGCTATGTCCTCACATAAGAGCATAGGCTTCGGCTGATCTGCTGAAGCTGCTTTCTCCCTTCTGAATTTGTACTGTTCACAAGCTTCAGCTCCATCTATGTTATGGATTGCTTTTGAGTCAGTCCAATTGCCTTCGGCCCTTCTTGCAGCTTCCTGACTTCCATGGATAGCAATGGATCCCTGATCCGAAGGTATCTTCATACAAAGATAGGCAGGATGAAGGATTGCTTCGAAGGCATTGAGGGTACCACGACCAATAATTGCATTGTAAGGGTATTCCATGTCAACAATATCAAACACAACTTGCTCAGTTCTAGTGTTGTTGATGAACCCGAAGGTTACTGACATGGTGATCTTGCCCAGTGCTACAATCTGTCTTCCTCCGAAGCCACAGAGAGGATGTGTAGCATCATGAATCTTATCCTCTGGCTCTTGCATTTGTCTGAAGGCCTTAGCAAATATGATATCAGCTGCACTGCCTGTGTCAACCAAGACATTATGGACCAGAAATCCTTTGATAACACAAGAGATAACCATGGCATCGTTGTGTGGGTAATCTTTGAGCTGAAGGTCCTCTTGGGAGAAGGTAATAGGAATGTGAGACCATCTTGACTTGATGAAGGGTCCTTGCACCCCAACATGCTGTACCCTTCTCTGTGCTTCCTTCTTTTGTTTCTTGTTAGCTGGCTCTGAGGACGAACCACCCGTGATCGGGAGCACCAGCTTCGGGTCCGAAGCAGCTCCAGCTTGGTCGTTGAACGAAACCATCAGCTCGAAAAGTGGAAGTGAGTTCACCGGAGGTGGGCGCCAATGTTGGAGACTTGCTCTCAAATGCTATGAATCAAGAGCAAGGCAACATAAAATGTTAAATAATAACGCCCTTCGTCCTTAAAACATTATTCCCTTCGGGATAATGGATCTTGGACGAAGGTTGATAAGAGTATAATTACGAAGTTGAACCTTCGTAATTAAATTTCAATAAAGATTTATAAGATAATACAAAAAGGTATAATATAAGTAAATAAATCATAGACTAGTTATGTTATATTTATTTACTATATTGAATCATCAAATATAAGAATACCTATGCCTTGACAAAGGTTGAATTCCAAGAGATGCGATTACAATTATCAGAATGCGTGAACAGTAACGGAATACTGTTCACTATTTATAGACACAGGACACAGCCTGTGAGGAATTACAAGTATGCCCTTTATAAAAACTTACAACATCGACTCAGACCTTTATGGACTAAAAGGTCATTCCATCTTTAAGTCGGTTTGTAATGCCGAAGCTTCACAAAGAGGAACCTTCGGCTAACTTATACAAACAGCTTCAGCCGAGGACCACTTCTTTCTATAAGACCTTCGGCGACGAAGCATAAACCCAACACTACTGGGAGAAGAAAAGGAGATGTACCGATGGGCTAATCCTCTAGCGGTGCATCCCCGTAAGCTAGGGACAGGAATTGTTAGGCGAAATCCACTCGGGGGCTTGTGGGCACCACACGACACCCTGGACCCTCGTTGGCAACGCCTTCAAGCAAGGGTTCTACTGGCCAACAGCAGTCGCGGAAACCACTAGGATTGTGCGATTCTCCCGAGGTTGCCAGTTCTATGCAAGGGAGACGGACATGCCAACTCAGACCCTACAGACGATACCAGTCACTTGGCCCTTCATGGTGTGGGGATTAGACCATGTAGGTCCTCTATAGAAGGCACCCAGGGGCTTTACGCACCTACTAGTCGCCATCGACAAGTTCTCTAAGTGGATCAAAGTCTGACCCCTCGCAAACATCAGATCCGAGCCGACACTAGCATTCTTCACGGACATCATCCATCGCTTCGGGGTCCCCAAATCCATTATCACAGATAACGACACCCGGTTGATAGGACGGAAGTTCCTAGGCTTCTGTGATGACCATCACATTCATGTGGACTGGTCGGTTGTGCCTCATCCAAGGACAAATGACCAGGTAGAACGCACCAACGGCATGATTCTACAAGGCCTCAAGCCAAGGATCTTCAATGGTCTAATAAGTTTGGCAGACGATGGCTTACCGAACTCCCCTCGATGATTTGGAGTCTGAGAACAACCCCGAGCCAGGCCACGGGGTTCTCACTGTTCTTCTTAGTCTATGGGGTCGAGGCCATCTTACTCACGGACTTAGAGCATGACTCCTCGAGGCTACGAGCATACAACGAACGTTATAATCAAGTCAACCGTGAGGACTCGCTTGACCAGCTAGAGGAAGCTCAAGACATGGCACTGCTTCATTTGGCCAAGTACCAGCATTCACTCCAGCGCTACCATGCAAGGCGTATTCAACCTCAACAGTTCTAGGAGGGGGACATGGTGTTACGACAAGACAGTCGAGGGATCCACAAGCTCACTCCCCCTGGGAGGGGCCCTTCATTGTTGCCAAGGTGCTAAAGCCTGGAACGTACAAACTCTGCAACGAGGAAGGAGAAGTCTACGATAACGCGTGGAACATTGAACAACTATGTTGCTTCTATCCTTAGGAATCTAGGCCTAATTGTACTATGACTTTAATGATTAATAAAGTTCAGGTCTACAATACAATTTACAGCAAACAAACAGAGTTTAAAAACTGAAGAGTCCACGATACAATTTACACAAATTTAAACGTTAACCCCGCAGGGTAAGGGTCAGGTCTACAAGACTGGAGGAGGAAGGGTGCCAGCCTCGGAGTCACTGGGGGGCACAACACCGGCAGGCGACGATGCGGGCGGAATTACCTCAGGCTCGAAGTGGCAAGCCAACGCTGGCCCTGGCCCCTCGACGGCATCGGTACACCTCTGTAGAGGGAGGCCTCGGCAACCTGACGATGAGACTCATCTCACTCTCCGGCCACCGCTTGAATGTTTCCCTTCAGTAGCCGCACCTCATCCTACAGTAGGGCCACCCTTGCCCTTAGTAGCCGCACCTCCTCCTCCAGCAGAGACACCTTCCCGCGCTCGGCCATGGCCACGTCTTTCAGCTCGGTGCATAGCGACGTCAGGTCTGCCACCTCGGCACTCTTTAGTGCCAACTGCTCGTTAACACGACGTAGCATGGCCTGATGGCATTGCAATAGGACCTAGACATCGTGTTCGCGGCGAACAAAAATAGACTTGGCCACGGACTTCGCCATAAGCACCCGCAAAGGAAATAAGTCACATCACCACACTGTGGAGAATAAGGGATCCCTAACACGAGGAAGCACCTCCCTTACCCGAGTCATCATACGGAACTCCGCCCACATCTCCCTCTCCTCCGTATCATCGAGGACAAAGTAGGGGTTGCTGTCGGTGGACATCCACATCAGGGTCGACCCTCCCCATGTCGAGAGGTCCAGCATGGCGCAAACGAGGCCGTCGCCCGCCCCAGCGATAGGAAGCAGGATGATGTACTCCTCGACCGGGTCCCTGGTTGCTCCAAGGGACTGACCTCCTCGATAACCCTGCCCCAGAGCTCCGCGTGGCATCGGGGGTGTCGGGGATGGCACGTAGAAGGTCAAAGACCGTGGGTGACGCCACGGTTGGCGCGTCATCTCCTGCCCCCGTCTCATCCCCATAAGAGATGGGGATGGCCTCCATCAATGGCATCGAGCCCACGGCAACCGCCTCGGCTGCGGTAATATCGGGCTCGGTCGACGCCCTGCGGGTGTGCTGGGCCACCTTGGCGCCCTCCTGGGTGGTCTCCTGGGCGACGTGGGGCCGAGACGAGGCCCCGGCCGATGTTCTAGCACCACGCTTTACCGCCTTAGTAGTGGTAAAGGACGGTTTGTGGGCACGGCGCTTAGTGCTAAAGCAAGACAAGATGTCAGGAAAAAAGCCTCACGTGTAGGAAAACTATATTCATGGTTAGACAGCTTACCCGGATCGGGGAACGACGACCGGTCTCGGTTTCTGTCTCCTCAGGCCCCTACGCTCCGCCATGGGTGTTAGAAGCGGGGTAGCAGCCCTCTCCTCTGTGGGCCTCGGAGCGGTTGCCTAGGGCAGGACGATGGTCGAGTCCACCACAGGCCCCGACACGCCCGCATGGGGTGGGGTAAAGGGCCCCTCCTCCATGTTCCCCGTAGTAGGTGTTTGTGGAGGATGTCGGCCTGCACCCCCACAGGCTCCACGACAGCCCCCCGAGGCAGGGAGGCGGCCCACTCTTCCATGACCCCACCTCTTCCGTGACTATGGGGACGGGAGCCGGCTCGGCTGACGCCCGCGGCTGGGACAGGGACGCTATCAGCCCCTGCGGGGATATGTCCGCGCCACTGGAGGGGCCCACCAAGTGCGGTGCGGACCAAAGTCCGGCCTCGGGGTTGAAGCCCAGGTGGCCTCCATCCCCTTATCATCATTGTCATCATCTTAATATTTCATGCTGAGAGAGGCCTCCGACGGTAGCCCCTCCCTCGTCTGCGCCCTGCGGCGCTTCTCCAGTCCGTCGCAGGCCAGCATTTTCTTGCGGACACGCTTCTTGTCTGTGTCTTTCTTCTTCTTCTTCTTCTTCTTCTTCTCCTCCTAGGCCGCCAACCGACACGCTTCCCTACCGGTCACATCCTCCAGAACCGGAGGTCGGGCGGTTCGAAAGCCTCGCAACCCCTGCGGAAGGGATGAAAGGAGTAAGACAGGAAGATCAGAAACAGGGGGATAAACCAAAGACTCTCCAGGGACACATAGCCCTAATTAGGGCGCATCGGGACAACAACGGTGTAGTCCGCCTTCCCCATCATCCCCTTCATCCGCTGGAGGAACTCGTCGGTGGGGAGGGCAGCCGAGGCCATCCGGGAGCTCTCCACAGAAGCCTTAGGCGTCATCTCAACGAGGTGGAGTCGGCGCTTGGTCAGCGGCAGCACCCTCCTCCGGTGGAATGCGGCGACAACCCCGACCGTGGTAAGGCCACGATCCCCAATCCTCCACAGGGCATCCAACAATGGCTTTAGGTGAGCCTGATGTTCCATGGGTAGGCCCCACCTCCATCGTTCCTCCGCCCCGAAAATGATGCTGCATAAACACCGGTAGCCGCTCGTTGTCATTGCGGAGGTAGAACCACCGGCTCTGCCACCCCTTGTTCGACGAGGTAAGGGTGGCAGGGATATATAGATGCGCCTGATCCGAGCGCAGCAGGAGCATACAACCACTAGCCTAGACAGCATGGCACACCTTCTTCATCTCGCTAGGGAAGGAGAACGCTTCCGCTCGGAAGAGGTGGATCCACATGTCCCTGTGGGGCTCTATCCCTATGTATCCTTCGCAGACGGCTGTGAAGATGGCCGCCTGAGCGATGGAGTTCGAGTTGAAGTTGTGGAACTCCACCCCATAGTAATGCGGAAGTGCCCACATGAAGTGGCTCGCCGACACCCGAACCCACGCTCGATGAACGATGTGAAGCTCACCACATAGCTCGCAGGCGGCGTCGGCTCTTGTTCGTCGCCCGACGCATACCACTTAGGCTGCGGCCCGTGGGAGCGAGGGAGAAGCAGGCTGGTGTCCACCAACGCCTCCAGATCCTTGTCGGTGACGGAAGAGATGGGTCACGAGTTGTGGGGAGGAAGAACGTTTGGTTTCTCGGCCATGGAGGCTATGGAGGGAGACGAGAAGGAGGCAAGTAGCTCTTTCAAGGCAGAGGCAGACAATGTCTAAAAGCAGGAAGGCAAAACGATAAGGTAAAAATTTGAAGAGCCCCTCTCAGGCAAATTTATAGAGACGAGCGGAGTCACCAAGACGAAGGCCGAGCCATTCCAAGTTAAAATAGGTTAGGGCGCTTCGAATCCCATGTACACGCGCGCCTCAACGGTCGGTTTGTGGGACAAAACATCCCATCGCATTAAATGCCCGCTCTTCCTATTGAAATAATGCCAGACAACCGACACCATTTCACATTGCGCCTCGAAAGGTATGCTTTTGTGTCCTCTCTCCCTTCTTTTCCATCTCCTTGCAGACGACGGGAAAATGGCGTCTCCTACCTCGGTCATCTTCCCTCGGAAAGGAAAAGGAGAAAGACACAGTACTATTCAGAGGTTTGAAGGTCAGGCCCTCAGCAGGTTTGAGAAACCGCCTCAGGACATATAGGTTTCGAGCCCGTTACTGATTAGGGGTTCGAAGGTTGGCCCCTCGGATGGGCTTCATAACCGCCCCAGATCATAGAGTCAGGTATGACTATGGGTACGTCCGTATATGGTCATGGCTCAGGCTATGACTTGAGGTACCCTAAGACATATTCGAGACCCTCGGGAGCGATTCGTGACGGTATCCCATCGTAGGGAGGCATCGAGCCCCAGACCCCATCAAAAGGGTTCAGGACCAGGCGAATCACCTACATGAACTTTTTGGGTGTGTCTTAGGAACGCTAGCCGACTCCCATCGAATGGAGCTCGGACCCTCGCTCGGATTACCTGGTAATAGCTCAATGGAAACATCATGCTCGTTGCCGACCGAGGGTGGCGTGGCGCGTTCCCCTCTTCATCCTCATAGAGAGGTGATGAAGAGGCGTATAGACCAAAAAGTCAAGGCACCCCTCGATCGTCCTTTCGCCCCGTGTTAAGGCTCGAGGGCTGCCCTTGCAAACCACACTACGAAAAATTTGCTGGGGGTTCCAACAGATCGGCCTGAGGTCAAATTGAACCCATCACACCAACAACAATAGAGAATCAAGCCCCAGAAGGTGTCAACCACTCCTTCGAGGCCTTGGGGGCTACACCCAATTGTTGCGCTCGCGCGCACCCATCGAAAATTGAACCTTCCACTCCTAAAAAATAGCACAACCACACAAAAAAGTGGCGGAGCCTCCAAGCAAATGTCAAAGCACTTCCTTGGAAGGCTCGGGGGCTACTATCAGGTGTGATAATTCGGGGTACCCGAATTATGCCCTTAAAACACGCTCAAGAAGATCCTCTGCCCAGGCATGTCTCCCGAGAGCAAGGAACCATATCTCCACCTCACCCGAGGTCCACACCGGGGGTCTTCCCCATAAAAGCACCTTTCCGACCAAGCCCCCTCCCGGAGGGTCCTTCGTCTCCAACTCGCTCGAGCTCGATCCCGAATTAGTCACAGCCTCGGGCAGGTCTCCGCCTCGCCTGAGCCTCTCACGACTCAGGTCCCCCATCTTTGCCTCGCCCAAGGCTACCTCACTATAGGGCCGCCATATCCGTCTCACCCGAGCCCGTCTCAGGCGACAAAGACAAGGTGTGACTGAGGGCCGATGCGGGACACCTATATTCAATGCACATACCTACCCTACACAGCGCTATAGGTGCACAGCAGCAACAAGACCGCGGTCTTGTCCAAGGCCAACAACATGATTACGCATGCGCCACTTTGTGTGAACGCTGCCTGTCATCCCTTGACGGGACATCTAATACGATAGAAGGGCAGACCGGCCCTCGGGTGCAAACTCCGCCTCGCCCGACACTGCGTTCGACCTCGGATACCGTGTTCGCCTCGCCCGAGCTTGGCCTCAGCTACTTGCTCGACCTCGAATCCCGCAGGAGGCCACTCTATCGACTGTGACGCACGTCAGGAGGGATTCGACCATCACCTCAGGAAGACTTCCGCCTCGTCGGAGCTCGGCTTTGACCTTGACATCTGCAACAAAGGGCATCCCAACATCATCCAAATTAGGAGCGCTGATGCATCCCGTAAACAGACTTTTTCCCATACTGAAGCCCTGTTACAACCACTACGGTATGGGTAACCCCTCGGGGGGCTCGGACATGAAGCCGAACCCACAGCCTCAGCTCTGAGCGAGAAACCAGCAAGTTCAAGTCAACAACAAAGTATAAGGCCATGCCATCAACAGGGCACATGGGCCTTTCCCTCGGCAGCAAAGCATCCCCCGGTAACAATGGCATGTATCCCCTAGGTGTATAAATAGGGCAGTCCATGACCCTTCTAGGGGGAGGCAAACACTTGGTAGTTTTCTCCTGTCATTCGATATTGGCACTTGCCTCAATCAGTTCCATGGACTCAGGGTCATCCCCTCCCTCGCTCAGCTTGTAACCCCTACTGCAGGCACCTCGGTGCGAGTAAAATAAGCTTCATCCCCCTCAGCTGGAAGTAGGGCCTTACAGTGCACAAACCAAGATAAATCGCTTGTGTTAACTCGCATCAACATCTGGATTTGGGGCACGCGGCAACATTACACTAGTTGGTTAGGGCCACGAGTCCAAAACCGACACATTCCTCAACTTGCAAAAGCGGTATTCATATAACAGTTTCGTGAAAATATCAGCTAGTTGATCATCCGTCCCCACTCCTAGTGAAATATCTCCCTTAACAACATGATATCTTAGGAAATGATGACGGAGGTCAATGTGCATGGTGCGAGAGTATTAAACTAGATTATTAGCAAGTTTTACCGCACTCTCATTATCACACAAAAGAGGTACCTTTTCTAGAAATGAAAAATTGCTCCTTTAGGTACCAAAGGCCAATGCTTGGGGTGTGCTTTAGATTCCTAAGGATTCTTTTAACAGCACTAAGATGAGCTTCCTTAGGATTGGCTTAAAAGCGAGCACATATACACACACACTAAACATGATGTCATGCCTAGATGCAATAAGATACAATAAACTACCAATCATAGAACAATAGAGTTGGATCGACCAGATTACCTCCCTCATCTAGGTCGATATGTCCATTCGTAGTCATTGTGTCTTCATTGGCTTGCTACCCTCCATTTTGAATATTTTTAACAAGTCTTTGGTATACTTCTCTTGAG
Organism: Zea mays; assembly: GCF_902167145.1. Lineage (NCBI taxonomy): Eukaryota > Viridiplantae > Streptophyta > Magnoliopsida > Poales > Poaceae > Zea > Zea mays. Next base: position 225,645,348 of record NC_050100.1, on the reverse strand, counting down.
AGAGAAAGTTCCCTTCCTTCATTTGCTTGACTTGAGAGCCGAGGAAAATTGTGAGCTCGCAATCATTGACATCTTGAACTCCATTGACATCATCTCACCAAATTCCTTGCAGTGACAATCATTTGTCGAGTCAAAGATTACATCATCAACATAAACTTGACAAATAAAAATACCACTGTTATGCTTCTTGGTGAATAGTGTGGTGTCCACGGCCCCGATCTTGAAGACCTTCTCAATGAGGAAGCCGTGAATACGCTCATAACATGCCATTACGCTCCCGAGGGAAAGGAAAATGTTGTAGTGGATGGGGTGAAGAGATCGAGGTACTTTCCCATGGGAATGGACAAATGCCTAGACCCGGCGGACCGATGAGGTCGCCGATGAATATGCGCCACCGCCGCTGTATGCGATCTAGGTGGGGATGAGCGAGGGAGGCGGTTGCTACTGAATGAATGTGTGGAATCTAGAGAGTCGTGTGTACCGGTGTTTTGGTAAGTCTTTGTGATTCTAGTCGATGATTGTTTTTCCTTATGGGACTTGTGTACGTGTGGACAAGTCTGTTTAGACGGTGGGTCGAACCGTTTATTTAGCAAAGGCTTCCTCTTGTTATTAGAAGGCTAGAACTCCATTAATATTTGGCACCCCAGCAGCCAAAGCATGATCGGGCACATCATAATTGTATGCTCTGCACATGCACCAGCCATTTTTCCAAAAAAACAACGCACACATGCATGTTTGATGTTGCGTTTAAAGAAATTAATATCCACTAAATCGAGTGTCAAAATTGAAATATGATTTCACCATTATGTTCGTTGGGATCAAAGCTTCAAAATTAAATCCCACTTGATATATTTATCTTAGAGTTTTATGAGAGTTAGTCGTTCCATCTTTTAACCTCACTTGATATATTTATCTTAGAGTTTTATGAGAGTTAGTCGTTCCATCTTTTAGCCTCAGTTATTCATGAGAAAAACTGAGAGTCATTTTTGAGTGTCATTTTGAAAAAAAGGTATTACGGAAAAGGAGGCGAACAAACTCAGACATTCCATCATTTTAGCCTCAGTCATTCATGAGAAAAAGTGAAATAGCAGTCATTTAGTGAGTCAATCATTCTAAAAATCCAAGCATTTACAGGAAAGGGAGTGAATAAATTCAGTCATTCAATGAATACTCGGTCATACCAACTTTTAACCTCAATCATTCATGAGAATAACCGAGATAAGAGTCATTAGTGATTCAGTATATCTAAAAAACAATCATTGCATGAAAGAAGTGAACAACTCAATTATTTTATAAATACTTAGTCATTCTATCTTTTAATCTCGACATTCATAATAATCACTAACAAAGAAGTCATTTTAGGACTTGTTCGGTTAGCTCTCAATCCATGTGGACTGAGTAGGATTGGATGGGTTTAAATCCCAAACAAGTCAAACTTCTTAATTTTTTTCCAATCCCATCCAATCCATGTTTAACGGGATTAACCGAACAAGGCCTTAATGTGTTAGTCATTCTAAAAAATAGACATTATAGGAAAGGAAGCGAATAAACCCAGTGTCGGGTACCGTAATTAGGGGTACCCCCAATGCTCCTTAACCTGGCTGGAAAACATCTTCAGAACAAACTGCAAAGACTGATAAGCACGGTTCAAGTCAAGACCTCGTCTACCAAGGGACGCGATCTCGCCTCGCCCGAGCCCGGCCTCGAGCGGGAACAGTAGTCCCGGACGAATTCACGCCACGCCCGAGGGCCTCCTCAGGCAGTGGGCGCACCCTCGGCTCACCCGAAGCCCAGCATGGGCAAACTTTGTCGTATAGCGACCTCGGCCGAATCGCCTTACCAACCGACCGTATCGCATGTGCATTTAATGCGGGGATCGCCTGACACCTTATCCTTACACGCGCGCCTTAGTCGGCAAGGTCGAAGTGACCGCAGTCACTTTGCCCCTTTACTAACCGTTCTGACAGGAAAACAACGCTATTCACCCCGTTCCGACTACTATGCCAACCACCAAGGTAAAACGGAGTCACGATCTCCCCAGAATTCAGCCTCGGGCGCAACATGGAGCTCCGCTTCGCCCGACCTCAGGCCTCGGCCTCAGCCTCGGCCTCGGGAGAAGGTCTCCGCTTTGCCCGACCCTAGGCCTCGGCCTCAGCCTGAGGCTCGGGAGGAGTCACATCCTCACCCGACCTCGGCCTCGACCTCGGGAGAAGTCTCCGCCTCACCCGACCTCGGGCTCGGACCGACCGCGCCACAGGGGATACATCATTACTCTGCCCCTAGCTAGCTGCCTCAGGCTACGAAGGAACAAGACCGGTGTCCCATCCAAACTACTCCGATAGCAGGTAATGATGGTTCCCCGCGTGCGTCCATGACGTCGATAGTTCTCAGCTCCCTACGGAAGCAAGGAAACGTCAGCAGGATCCATGCCGCACCGCCAGCTGCGCTTCTACAGGGCTCAAGCACTTCTCCAACGGCCACGTTAACACGTGTACAGGGCTCAAGGCACTTCTCCGCTAGCCACGTTAGCACATAGCTACACCCCCGTTGTACAGCTGGGCCAGCTTCTTGTATCTATAAAAGGGGATGTCCAGGGCCTTCCTAAGGCACGCAGACACAGGGGGCGGAGGCAGGCAGAGTAGGAAAGACGCGGTGGAGGAAAACTCAGACAGCTCACCTCAAGGCCAAACCCTCTCTCTCTCGCTCGCTCTCGCTCTCTCGCAACGCTTGTAACCCCTACTACGAGCACCCCGATGCAAGATAATATAAGCCTCATCCTCCCGCTTGTGTTCCATCTTGCATCAACTCATCTGGGCAGGGACACGCAGCGACAAATTCACTGGTCGGTTGACGGTCCTCGCGGGTCCGAAACGCTGACACCCAGTTATTCTATAAATATACACAATCATCCATTTTTCTCAACCGTTCACAAGAATTACTGAGCACCAGTTTCGACGGTCGTCCCGCGTCATCTTTTTACAAAAAAGTCCCTACATTTCTTTCAAATCTACTCAGCGTAAAATATTAAAAGACGAAGCTGTCTAACCAGTAGAACATCAAACTCAGGTGTTTATAATATTGAATATAAATTGTACATATGTATATATATATGATTTTTTTGTAAAATAAAAAAATAATCGTGTTGGGCCGGGCGGTACTACAGGCCGAGGCTACAGCCCAAGCACCGCACGACCCTCGTGCTGGGTTGGCCCAGGCACTATTAAATGGGTCGTGCTTTGAGCCGGCTCGCCATACACAACTCATTTGGCCATCTATACATCCGCACGATAATGATGGTCCTCGTCTCAGTTTCCACCACCTCGTTCGTCATTTTACTTCTTTTCTCTCTCCCCTCATGCCTCCACCTCCGCGCCACCCCATTCTCGATAGAGGACATAGGAGCAGGCGCCTCCTCCCCGTATTCATCCGACACCAGCCCCGACACCGACTCGCGCAGTGGCTATTGCACGTCCACGAGGACGTTTCACATCATGCGCGCACCATCGTTTTTGTAACACCCCAGGTGTTTATATTCCGCTCGACAAAGAGTACGGATTTAAGCATGTAATCAATGGATAAAATGAATGCTAGATTTTAAACATCTTCGCCTATCGCGAATTTAATATCGCATCTGTCTCGTCGATCGCGACTCCGACATCGTTTTTATTTCTATCTATCCGGGCTCTTCCGAAATTTTCGTGATGTTCGGAACATAGTTGTTCCGAAAAACGGTGCATCCGGTGATTATTTAAAATTCATCGCTCGCACGAATACGAATTCGGAAGCTCGACTCATTCGGATGATTTTATCCCGGACAAATTCATTTGAACTCGACGACTAAAAAATTCGGGGCAAAATAATTGGGACCGCGCGTCATCTGAGTGAAATCGTGCGCGCGAATATGATTCAATTTATTCGTCTGCACGCTGTTTTGACGACGAAATCGCGTATACATTAGCGGCTCTGGTTTCGACTAATTTCGGTCGAATCGCAGAGAACAATTATCAGTGCCGAAATCAGTTGATTTTGGGCTAGCATTTCTCGCCCAGATCTAAATCTTCTGATATAAGTACCTGAGTTAGGAATATCTGTATCGCTTAAAAAAAGGAAAAAAAACCAAATATCTAGTCGCCCTGTTCAGATTTTTTTTCTTCTCCCGTCACCGTTCTCATCCGCGCGCGGGGGGTGGGGAAAGATCTGCCGCCGGTAAAAATCGCGCCGCTCAACTGTCAAGAAAAATCCTATGAGAAGTGTAATGTACGTGTAACGACGCACCTACGCTCAGGTAAGAAGTTGAGTTACCATAATGAGTTGCCCTATGGTTAAAGTGTGGCAACGGCGCCTATACGTGGCTCGGCGCTTAATGATGAGCTGGCCTCCATATAGAAATATATGGAGTATAAACTGTGATAAACTGACATGCGTGGATATTGCATCATGGGCAATTGGGTTGTGATGGAATTTTCTGCAGGTACACTAACCTCGAAAACGTATGTGTAGCTGACAACTAGCCATATACCGTGAGATTCGTAAGTATGCCACCGAGATAGAACGCTATTGCCACATTATGTTGGCAAAAACAGTGAGGACGAATAGGACGAGCATGCATCCTGATTGTTGCATCATGTTTGTCACCTATATATCCAAAATGTTCCTCTCATCTATATTCTAGTAAACAATGATAGTGGATAATGTGGTGTAATGTTGTATTATAAACTTCGATGAAATAGTTGTCCTCCATTCTTAGGTGATATGTTTAGGTGTTATACGTGTTTACTCTTATGCTTGATGTGCTGATAGAAGGTTGGTAGTTTGTTTGCTTAAACCGAAAACTAGGCCATGTTCTTAATTAGTGAACCATGACCCAAATTTGAATTTTCTGTTATCCCTCCACGACCAAACCCATGCAACTAAATGCTTAGATAATTTATTTGTTGGACATAAAGCGTATCCGGGCTTAAAACGAGAATCTTGAGTTATATCTTCTTCCAAAACCGTGTCCTTGTTTGGTTGGTGCAAGCTGATGTCCCTTATCCAGTTTTGCCTCTTATTAAGGATCATGTCGTTATTTTATCAACCTAACTTAGGAAAGCACTACCCAATCTTTTTCTTGAATTTGATGCCTTTGGTTTTCCCATATCTATCGAAGGCATACCAACTTCATCTTATGATTGTTTTCCCTCCGTATCTAATCAGATACTGATCCTTGACCTTGTGATCTCTGTGATGGGCATAGAAATATGCTCGGGGCTGAATTAACAGTCTCCCATCGTACTCCTTTCATCAAATCTAGGTTATGGCCATGCCTTGTTCATTTCATCGAGCCATGATCTATTTGGCTCTCTACTTGTAACCATCTTTATTGGTGGAGTATCTCTTTGTATATTGTCACCCTTGCCCAATCCATTGGTGTCGCGCGAGATTCCTTATTGGTTACGTCTGGCAATGGTGTTATGACTAAAACCGATGGCACCGCGATGAAACCGAGGGCCTCCTGTGGATGCACACGCATGGTTGCGCTACTTGGCACCCGCTGGTATGACCGTTAATAGTCATAATCCATTATTAGACTATATCGATATGTTATCTTTGCGCAAATTGTTCTTACCACGTGACAATTATTGGTGCCAGTTTTGTAATGGTGTCATGATTAAGGACTTATGGTACCGCGGCGAAACTGAGAGCCTCCTGTGAATGTGCACACAGGATTTTGCTGCTTGGCGCATGCCGGTATCGAGGTCTCTAGTCATGATCCATTACGGAATTACACTGATGTGTTATCTTCCATTGACCTTCCCTTAAAACAATTTCTATGTTGTTTGTGAAGTGATCAAGCAACATCTGTCATCACTGTTGGATCAAAAGGGCATACCACTTTCATGTGTGGTCTTATTTCTTTTGATCTTGGTAGTGACTACTCATACAAGTTCCCTTTACATCCTTTGTGTAAAGGTGAAGCCTTGGAGCTTTTTAATGTCGAGAGACAACTGATTAGCTCTCAAAATGGGGATCTGCTTCCCCTGCTGCTAAAATGCAGGAGTTTGTTCATTCGCTCTCTTATTTAATCCCTATATTTCCGAACCAAGTCTGTTCATCTCGCATGGAGAAACGGATGAACAACATGACCAAATGGGTTCCTGCCCAAATGCATGATCAACTGTTAGTATGAGTGAACTCTCAACCCTTGGCTTACCGATGGTACTGAGAGGATCTGCTCAATGTCATAAGTAGTTCAACAAGTTGGTTTTACTAACTTATAACTGCCTAATGAACAAGGGTTGAGTTTAGAGATCGTTTTATCGAGTTATATAAACTCGCTTTGGTTCAAACCATTCTAAGAAAGTACTTGCACAGATCAAGTTAAGTCGACTATTAACCACCTAATTATTGCTCTAGTCATGCCTCGATCGCATCACGTGTGTTTTCCCAGCATAGGTGATCAAGTCGAGCCATGATTAGTACTAGGTAAAATGGACTAGTTATAAAGTCCGCATCTATAGATCCCTCCGCTGGTGATTTTCTCGGATCTATATCACCTTCTGGGACTTAGATTTTCTAGCCTAACACGGGTCAATTGTGATGTTATTCGACATCCACACCCCCGTCCCCTGTGCTATGAATTTCCTGTAACCACTTGTTGGTAAACCTCTTTCTGTGTGTTTTACCCAAGAGGCTGCATCTGATTCTGTTTGAGTAAAGTCACATCTCCACCGCTCGCTCAACAGACTCGGATAGTACAGTGTCATCAGAAAAAGCAAGCTGCACACATGGAACCTTATGTGTTCCTCTGGCAGACATCGTCTCTATTGGTGGACATTTCTAAATTAGCCTAAGGCGATGCATGATATGTCCACTAGAGAAACCACATCATGAGACACTCGCCTTCGCTCAGGATTGTCTTATGATTATCGCTGATATGGATATGGGTTACATGCTTGTCGGCGTTTCGAGACAGGGGGGTCCCTAAGCCGACGAGTGAGTGTGTTGCGTGCCCCAGCCCAGATGGGTCGAGCGCGTGGGCGAGCGCGAAGGGGGGAGAGGCGAGGTGGCCGGAGTCGGGCGTGAGAGAGGTGGAAGTCCCGCGGCCTTCGTGTTCGTCCCGCGCCCAGGTCGGGTGCGCTTGCAGTAGGGGGGTTACAAGCGTCCACGCGGGTGAGGGAAGCGAGTGGCCCCAAGAGAGCGCCTGTCCCGTCCTCGGTCCCGCGCGGCCAACCTTCTCTAAGAAGGCCCTGGTCCTCCCTTTTATAGTCGTAAGGAGAGGATCCAGGTGTACAATGGGGGGTGTAGCAGAGTGCTGCGTGTCTAGCGGAGAGGGAGCTAGCGCCCTAGGTACATGCCAATGTGGCAGCCGGAGAGGTCTTGGCACCTTGCTGGCGTGATGTCGTGGCTGTCGGAGGTGCGACGGAGCCTGGCGGAGGGACAGCTGTTGGAGCGGTCGAGTCCTTGCTGACGTCGCCCTGCTTCCGTAAGAGAGCTGGGGGCCGCCGTCGTCACAGAGCTTGTGGAGCGCCATCATTGCCCATCCGGCGGAGCTGGCCGGATGGGACGCCGGTCTTGTTCTCCGTGACCCGAGTCGATTCGGGGTAGGATGATGATGGCGCTCCCTGTCGATGTGGCGGGTCTGTGCCCTAGGTAGGGTGACGTGGGGGCTCCTCCGAAGCCGAGGTTGAGTCCGAGCCATGGGGTCGGGCGAGGCGGAGGTCGTTCGGCCGAGGCCAGGGCGGAGTCCGAGCCCTGGGGTCGGGTGAGGCGGAGTTTCGTCGTCTTCCGGGTCTTAGCCTGAGTCCGAGCCCTGGGGTCGGGCGGAGCGGAGTTCGCCGTCTTCCGGGTCTTAGCCCGAGTCCGAGCCCTGGGGTCGGGCGGAGCGGAGTTCGCCGTCTTCCGGGTCTTAGCCCGAGTCCGAGCCCTGGGGTCGGGCGGAGCGGAGTTCGCCGTCTTCCGGGTCTTAGCCCGAGTCCGAGCCCTGGGGTCGGGCGGAGCGGAGTTCGCCGTCTTCCGGGTCTTAGCCCGAGTCCGAGCCCTGGGGTCGGGCGGAGCGGAGTTCGCCGTCTTCCGGGTCTTAGCCCGAGTCCGAGCCCTGGGGTCGGGCGGAGCGGAGTTCGCTATGGCGCCTTTGGCAAGGCCTGACTGCCTGTCAGACTCACTCTGTCGAGTGGCACTGCAGTCGGAGTGGCGCAGGCGGCGCTGTCCTTCTGTCAGACTAGTCAGTGGAGCGGTGGAGTGACGGCGGTCACTTCGGCTCTGCCGGGGGGCGCGTGTCAGGATAAAGGTGTCAGGCCACCTTTGCGTTAAATGCCCCTGCAACTTGGTCAGTCGGTGTGGCGATTTAGTCGGGGTTGCTTCTGAGCGAAGCCAAGGCCTCGGGCGAGCCGGTGATGTGTCCGCCGTAAAAGGGGGGGCCTCGGGCGAGATGGAAGTCTCTCGAGGTCGGCTGCCCTTGGCCGAGGCTAGGCTCGGGTGAAGCGTGATCGAGTCACTCGTGTGGACTGATCCCTGACTTAATCGTACCCATCAGGCCTTTGCAGCTTTATGCTGATGGGGGTTACCAGCTGAGAATTAGGCGTCTTGAGGGTACCCCTAATTATGGTCCCCGACAGTAGCCCCCGAGCCTCGAAGGGAGTGTTAGCACTCGCTTGGAGGCTTTCGTCGCACTTTTTTGCAAGGGGACCAGCCTTTCTCGGTTGCATTTCGTTCCGGTGGGTGCGCGCGAGCGCACCCGCCGGGTGTAGCCCCCGAGGCCTCGGAGGAGTGGTTACACTCCTTCGAGGTCTTAATACCTTGCGTAATGCTTCGGCTGGTCTGGTCGTTCCCTCATGCGAACTGGCCGTAGCCCGGGTGCACGGTCGGGGCCCAAGCTCTCGGGCTGGTATGTTGACGCTGTCAACGGTTCGGCCGGAGCCGGTTTTTGCGAGAGCAGCCCCCGAGCCTCTGCACAGGGCGAGAGGACGATCAGGGACAGACTCGGCTTTTTTACATACGCCCCTACGTCGCCTTTCCGCAAGGAGGAGGGGGGAGAGCGCCATGTTACCCTCGATGGGCACCGAACATGGTGTCTCCGGTGAGCTGCAAGCGGGTAATCCGAGTGGACGTCCGTGCCCCGTTCGTTGGGGGTCGGCTAGGGGCCCAGAGGCACGCCCAAAAGTACCTGCGGGTGATTTGCCGGACCCGGTCCCCTGGCGACGGGGTCCGAGGGCTCGATGCCTCCCTCCGATGGGATTCCGTTACAAGATCGTTCCCGCTGGTCTCGGAAATGTCCTAGGGTACCTCGGGAGCGCAGCCCGAGCCTCGGTTATGTATCGAACGTACCCCTGGTCATCCCTCGCTCGGTGTCTGAGGCGACTGTGAACCCTTCGGGGGCCAGCCTTCGAACCCCTGATTAGTAATGGGCGCGGAGCCCGAGTAGCCTGAGGCGGCCATGGAACCCTTCGAGGGGCTGGCCTTCGAACCCCTGACCAGTAGTGGGTGTCGGGCCCACGCGATCTGAGGCGACTGTTGAACCCTTCGGAGGGCCAGTCTTCGAACCCCTGATCAGTAGGGGGGGCTCGGAGCCCGGTTCCTTCGCGGAGAAGGATCCTTTTCGGGGTATCCCCCTTTCCCGGTCCCTGTTGCAAGAGATAGAGAAAGAGGAAAAAGGAAAAGGATACGAAATCAAACGACGTGGCATACCTTTTCTGACGCGGTTTTTACGGCGAAGGTGAAGCGTCGCGCGCTCCTCCCGTCAGAGGCGCCGCCTGTCCCGCCGCGGAGTCAATGCGACGGGGCGAGTGGTTGGCGGGGCGGCCGTTACGCGTGCGCGAGCCGTTCGAGGAACGGGTCACGGGTGCACTGTCTTCACGCCGTGGGAGGAGGCTCTCTTGCTGTCCCAGGATGGGACGTGAGCCTGGCTGACGACGTGACTGCTGCGCCTGCCCGCCTGCCACCGCCATTACTGCCGGCCCACTTTCGGTCGCCTTGACCAACGCGCCAGGCTGGCGCTGCTGGGTTGTGTGCTGGGTCGCCTTGAGTCGCGGCGTAGGCTCCGCAACCGAAGAGGCGCGACGGTGGCACAAGTGGCGGTGCGGTTGCTTGCATGCAGCAACTGGCGCGCCGGTTGCTTGACGCGTGGGCCTGGGCTTCCGAGCTGGCGTGTCAGAAGTCGGAGAAGCGCGTCCACCTGGCGCGGTTGCATGCCGCCTGCATGGCTGTCCGCCCCTTCCGCCCGTTGGTCTGGGCAAAAGTGGGGGGTCGCTTGTAACCGCTGGACGGTCGTGCGCACCACGCGCGGCGGTTTGGCTTCTTCTGCCCTGAGCCGGTTTGCATGACATGCGGGACCCAGCCCCCGAGTCGCAGGGGAGGGCCTAGGAGCGTGTTGGAGAAGACTCAGCCCGTGGCGTCTGGGGGCGCACGTAGGGAGAGTTGCCTTTAAAAGGAGGAAGACTCCTTTCAGAAGGCGACCATGTCTTATTCCTCCCTTATGCGTCGTGTCTCTCCATCTTCCAAGCCCCCGGATGGGGGGTATCCGCCGTCTTTCCGCCTCCTCGTTGGAGGAACGCAACTCCATGGGAGTTGGTACCTCTCAGCCATCGTTCGGCTTCAAGGATTTTCATCACGCAGCCCGGCCGCACCCCTCCACCGGCGGTCACCTGAGATGGCGACCTCCGGCTTGATGGTGGGGGAAAGCGAGCCGGGCTGCGGCCTCTGCCCCTCCCTCAGCCTCAAGGATTTTCATCACCAGGGCTGGGGAGGGGAGTGCGCCGAGTTGAGGTCGGCCCCCGCGTGGGCGGCGGCCCGCTCCTTCACTCAGTGATCGGAGGGAAGGGCGGCCGTCGTCCGTGGCGCTGGCAGCTGCAGCGTGCCTGGCTTTCGGGCGCGAGTGGCTTCGGAGCCGCTCGCGGTGCCGGCATCCGCCACGGCAGCTTGAAGAGGTTCTGCTGCCGGCGAGATAGCCGGGGCCGGCCACGGACTGACCTCCAACTCTACGGTCTTCTGCCCGTCCTTGCCTTACGAGTGTTGGCAAGGGCGGGGGCCTCCTGGCGGCGGCATCTAGCCTGAGGTCAGCGTTGCCGCTGCTTGGCCCCTCGGAGCAGAAGTCGTCGTCGCCGCTGCTGGAGCAGGTGACAGCGCACCATTCGTCGGCCTTCCGTTGCTCCGCAGGCCTTCCCCCTCGGAGTGGGGTTGTTCGTACCTGCGGAGGGGAACCAGAGTTCCGTTTGTGATGGCATCTCGAATGCCAGTGTGTTTGTTAATTGTGGCTGTTGAGGCATGAACACGTATGTAATTTTGGCACGGAGCCGTGTTTTTTCCTCATTTTCGAGCACTAAGTCTCGCCTGTTGATTATCTGAACCGCTTCACCAAGCGTGAGTTGCCCCGTGTCAAGGTGACGAGTGAGGTATCCGTATCCCGGAGGCGTAGGAATCCCTCGGCTCGACCGGCCTTGTTGCCTGGGGCTCCTCTAGCTTAGTTAAAGAGACCCCTCGGCCGCTCTTCGATGAGCCGAGGCCAGGGGTAGCGATATCAGTATGAACGGAGGCGGAGTTGGCTCGAGAATGGGAACCTGGTTGGCCGGAGCCTAGCCGTGTTGTCCGTCAGCGGAGCCGACGCCAAAGTCGATCACCCGAGGCCTCGGGTCGGGCTGGCGCCCTTGGAAGCCGGTTGGCCGAGGCCCCAGGGGTAACCGGCCGAGCCGCCTGCTCGGGCCGGATTCCCGGAGAAGTCCTTGATCGCGTCGCCGTCCGAGGCTGGGTCGGACTTTGCTGAAGACGTCGTCGATGCCGAAGGTGCTACGGCTCCCTTCAGCATGAAGACCCGAGCCTGCAGGATCAGATCGTCTTGTAGCGTGTGCCTTCTGCGGCCGCCGAGGCCAGAAAACACACCCTCGCCGTGCTTGCGAAGCTGCGTCTTTTTTCCTCTTGTTTCGAGCATCTGGACTCTCTGTCGGTAACAGGGATGTTTGTGTGAGCGAGAGTTGCTTCTCGCGGAAGGGACGAGTGAGGTATCCGTATCCCAGAGGCGTGGGAGTCCCTCGGCTCGGTCGGCCTTGCCGCTTACGCGTACTTTCACCCGTCCATGAGGCCCTGTCCCCGACTTAGTCGAGAAAGCTTGAAGGACTGCTTCGGCAGGAGAGCTTCCGAACGTGAAGACTTGTTCGGTCCACGGAGTCGCTTTATCCGAACGCGAGTTACTTATCGCAGAAGGTGACGAGTGAGGTATCCGTATCCCGGAGGCGTAGGAGTCCCTCGGCTCGGTCAGCCTTGGCTGCTTACGTGTACTCCGTCGTTTCCAGGATCCGCTTTCCGAAGTAGTCAAGAAGCACGAAAGAAATCCTGCTAAAAAGAGATCCTTTTTCGAGGAAAAATTCGACGCAGAGGGGGTCTCCCCCCTTTTAGCCCCCGAGGGAGGGTCGGGCTTTGCCGAGGCTAGGCCGACCCTTCCTTGACGACTAAACTTTGCGTAGGTGCGAGGTATATGAACAACTTGAAAACATCTTAAGGGTAGAAGCGACGTAGCTGTTTGATGTTCCAAGCGTTGCCGTAGATCTCGCCTTGATTGTTGGCCAGCTTGTATGTTCCGGGCTTCAGAACTTTGGCGATGACGAATGGCCCTTCCCAGGGGGCGTGAGCTTGTGCCTCCCTCGGGCGTCTTGGCGCAGCCGAAGCACCAGATCACCGACCTGGAGGTCTCGGGACCGGACCCCTCGGGCGTGGTAGCGTCGCAGGGACTGCTGGTACCGCGCCGAGTGTAGTAAGGCCCTGTCCCGAGCCTCCTCCAGCTGGTCCAGCGATTCCTCTCGGCTAGCTTGGTTGCTTTGATCGGCGTAGGCCCTCGTCCTCGGGGAGCCGTATTCTAGGTCAGTGGGCAAGATAGCTTCAGCCCCGTAGACCAGGAAAAACGGCGTGAAACCCGTGGCACGACTCGGCGTCGTCCTTAGGCTCCAGACCACCGAGGGGAGTTCCTTCATCCACCGCTTGCCGAACTTGTTGAGGTTGTTGTAGATCCAAGGCTTGAGCCCTTGTAGAATCATGCCGTTGGCACGCTCTACTTGCCCATTCGACATGGGGTGAGCCACGGCAGCCCAGTCCACCCGGATATGGTGATCCTCGCAAAAATCCAAGAATTTTTTGCCGGTGAACTGGGTACCGTTGTCGGTGATGATGGAGTTCGGGACCCCGAAGCGATGGATGATGTTGGTGAAGAACGCCACCGCCTGCTCGGACCTGATGCTGTTCAGAGGTCGGACCTCGATCCACTTGGAGAATTTGTCGATGGCGACCAGCAGGTGCGTGTAGCCCCCGGGCGCCTTCTGCAAGGGACCGACGAGGTCCAGACCCCATACAGCGAAGGGCCAGGTGATGGGTATCGTCTGCAGAGCCTGAGCGGGCAGGTGGGTCTGCTTCGCATAGAATTGGCACCCTTCGCAGGTGCGGACAATTCTAGTGGCGTCAACCACCGCTGTTGGCCAGTAGAAGCCTTGCCGGAAAGCATTCCCGACAAGGGCTCGGGGCGCTGTGTGATGGCCGCAAGCCCCCGAGTGTATTTCTTGCAGCAGTTCCCGACCTTCGGCGATGGAGATGCATCGCTGGAGGATGCCCGAGGGGCTGCGATGGTAGAGCTCCTCTTCATCGCCCAGCAAGACGAATGACTTGGCGCGTCGCGCTACCCGCCGAGCCTCGACTTGGTCGAGGGGTAGCTCTCCTCGACGGAGATACTGCAGGTACGGGGCCTGCCAATCTCGATCAGGCGTGGCCCCGCTCTGCTCCCTCGACGTCCAGTGTCTCGCCCTCGGGGGCCGAGGGTACCTCGGGCTGAGCCGAGGGTGCCTCGGGCTGAGCCGAGGGTGCCTCGGGCCGAGCTAAGGGTGCCTCGGGCTCGGGCGCGTCGTCGATCTTGACAGAGGGTCGATGCAGATCCCGGGAGAAGACGTCTGGGGGGACCGTCGTTCGCCCCGAGGCTATTTTAGCCTGCTCGTCTGCGGTTTCGTTGTAGCGCCGAGCGATGTGGTTGAGCTCGAGCCCGAAGAACTTGTCTTCCAGGCGCCGAACCTCGTCGCAGTAGGCCTCCATCTTCGGGTCGCGGCAGTGGGAGTTCTTCATGACTTGGTCGATGACGAGCTGCGAATCACCGCGGGCGTCGAGGCGTCTGACCCCTAGCTCGATGGCGATCCGCAACCCGTTGACCAGAGCTTCGTACTCGGCCACATTGTTGGACGCCGGGAAATGGAGGCGCAACACGTAGCGCAGGTGCTTTCCAAGGGGCGAGATGAAGAGCAGGCCCGCGCCGGCTCTCGTCTTCATCAACGACCCGTCGAAAAACATGGTCCAGAGCTCCGGTTGGATCGGAGCCGTCGGCAACTGGGTGTCGACCCATTCGGCCACGAAGTCCGCCAAGACCTGGGACTTGATGGCCTTCCGGGGGGCGAACGAGATCGTTTCGCCCATGATTTCCACCGCCCACTTCACGATCCTGCCCGAGGCCTCTCGGCACTGGATGATCTCCCCCAGGGGGAAGGATGACACCACAGTTACCGGATGAGACTCGAAGTAGTGTCGTAACTTCCGCCTTGTCAGGATCACAGCATACAGCAGCTTTTGAACTTGTGGGTAGCGGATCTTGGTCTCGGACAGCACTTCGCCGACGAAGTAGACCGGCCTCTGAACGGGCAATGCATGCCCTTCCTCTTGCCTCTCGACCACAATCGCGGCGCTAACCACCTGTGTGGTCGCGGCGACGTAGACCAAGAGGGCTTCTCCATCCGCCGGGGGCACCAAGACAGGCGCCTTTGTAAGGAGCGCCTTCAGGTTCCCGAGGGCTTCCTCGGCCTCAGGGGTCCAAGCGAAACACTCGGCCTTCCTTAAGAGGCGGTACAGAGGCAGACCTCTTTCGCCGAGGCGTGAGATGAAGCGGCTCAGGGCCGCTAGGCATCCCATGACTCTCTGTACACCTTTTAAGTCCTTGATGGGTCCCATGCTGGTGATGGCCGCGATCTTCTCCGGGTTGGCTTCAATGCCTCGCTCGGAGACGATGAACCCTAGGAGCATGCCTCGGGGCACCCCGAAGACACACTTCTCAGGATTAAGCTTGACTCCTTTCGCCTTGAGACATCGGAACGTCACTTCAAGGTCGGAGAGGAGGTCGGAAGCCTTCCTTGTCTTGACTACGATGTCATCGACGTAGGCCTCGACTGTGCGACCGATGTGTTCGCCGAACACATGGTTCATGCACCGCTGGTACGTCGCGCCCGCATTCCTCAAACCGAACGGCATGGTGACATAGCAGTACATGCCAAACGGCGTGATGAAAGAAGTCGCGAGCTGGTCGGACTCTTTCATCCGGATCTGGTGATACCCTGAGTAGGCATCGAGGAAGGACAGGGTTTCGCACCCAGCGGTGGAATCCACAATTTGATCGATGCGAGGCAGAGGGTAGGGAACCTTCGGACATGCTTTGTTGAGACCAGTGTAGTCTACACACATCCGCCATTTTCCCCCTTTCTTCCTCACAAGCACAGGGTTGGCAAGCCATTCGGGATGGAATACCTCTTTGATGAACCCTGCTGCCATTAGCTTGTGGATCTCTTCACCAATCACTCTGCGCTTCTCCTCGTCGAATCGGCGCAGAGGCTGCCTGACGGGTCGGGCTCCGGCCCGAATATCCAGCGAGTGCTCGGCGACATCCCTCGGTATGCCGGGCATGTCCGAGGGGCTCCACGCAAAGACGTCGGCGTTTGCGCGGAGAAAGTCGACGAGCACTGCTTCCTATTTGGGGTCGAGCCCGGAACCGATCCGGATCTGCTTGGTGGTGTCGCCACTGGGGTCAAGAGGGACAGCCTTAACCGTCTCCGCTGGCTCGAAGTTGCCGGCATGGCGCTTCACGTCTGGCACCTCCTTGGAGAGGTTCTCCAGGTCAGCGATGAGGGCCTCGGACTCGGCGAGGGCCTCAGCGTACTCCACGCACTCCACGTCGCATTCGAACGTGTGTTTGTACGTGGGGCCGACGGTGATGACCCCGTTGGGCCCGACATCTTGAGCTTCAGGTAGGTGTAGTTTGGGACGGCCATGAACTTCGCGTAGCATGGCCTCCCCAGTACGGCGTGGTAGGTTCCTCGGAACCCGACCACCTCGAACGTCAGGGTCTCCCTTCGGAAATTGGAGGGCGTCCCGAAGCAGACGGGGAGGTCGAGTCGCCCGAGGGGCTGGACGCGCTTCCCAGGGATGATCCCGTGGAAGGGCGCAGCGCCTGCTCGGACGGAGGACAGATCGACGCGCAGGAGCTTGAGGGTCTCAGCGTAGATGATGTTGAGGCAGCAGCCCCCATCCATTAGGACCTTGGTGAGCCTGACATTGCCGACAACGGGGTCGACGACGAGCGGGTATTTCCCCGGGCTCGGCACATGGTCGGGGTGGTCGGCCTGGCCGAAGGTGATGGGCTTGTCGGACCAGTCTAGGTAGACTGGCGCCGCCACCTTCACCGAGCAGACCTCCCGGCGCTCTTGCTTGCGATGCCGAGCCGAGGCATTCGCCGCATGCCCTCCATAGATCATGAAGCAGTCGCGGACCTCGGGGAACTCTCCTGCTTGGTGATCTTCGTTCTTGTCGTCGTCGCGGGCCCTGCCACCCTCGGCGGGTGGCCCGGCCCTGTGGAAGTGACGCCGAAGCATAACGCACTCCTCGAGGGTGTGCTTGACGGGCCCCTGATGGTAGGGGCACGGCTCCTTGAGCATCTTGTCGAAGAGGTTTGCACCTCCGGGGGGCTTCCGAGGGTTCTTGTACTCGGCGGCGGCGACAAGGTCCGCGTCAGCGGCGTCGCGTTTCGATTGCGACTTCTTCTTGCCTTTCTTCTTGGCGCCGCGCGGAGCAGACGCCTCGGGAGCCTCTTCCGATGGGCGGCCCTGGGGCTGCTTGTCCTTTCGGAAGATAGCCTCGACCGCCTCCTGGCCAGAGGCGAACTTGGTGGCGATGTCCATCAGCTCGCTCGCCCTGGTGGGGGTCTTGCGACCCAGCTTGCTCACCAGGTCGCGGCAAGTGGTGCCGGCGAGGAACGCGCCGATGACATCCGAGTCGGTGATGTTGGGCAGCTCGGTGCGCTGCTTCGAGAATCGCCGGATGTAGTCCCGGAGCGACTCTCCCGGCTGTTGCCGGCAGCTTCGAAGGTCCCAGGAATTCCCGGGGCGCACGTATGTGCCCTGGAAATTGCCAGCGAAGGCTTGGACCAAGTCGTCCCAGTTGGAGATCTGCCCCGGAGGCAGGTGCTCCAACCAGGCGCGAGCAGTGTCGGAGAGGAACAGGGGGAGGTTACGGATGATGAGGTTGTCGTCGTCCGTCCCACCCAGTTGGCAAGCAAGGCGGTAGTCCGCGAGCCACAGTTCCGGTCTCGTTTCCCCCGAGTACTTCGTGATAGTAGTCGGGGGTCGGAACCGGGTCGGGAATGGCGCCCGTCGGATGGCCCGACTGAAGACTTGCGGGCCGGGTGGTTCGGGCGAGGGACTCCGATCCTCCCCGCTGTCGTAGCGCCCCCCACGCCTGGGGTGGTAGCCTCGGCGCACCCTTTCGTCGAGGTGAGCCCGACGGTCGCGTCGATGGTGCTCGTTGCCGAGGTGGCCCGGGGCCACAGGCGCGGTGTTGCGCGTGCGCCCGGTGTAGACTGAGGCTTCCCGCATGAATCGGGAAGTCGCGGCATGAGGTTCCGAGGGGTATCCCTGCCTTCGGGAGGCAGTGCTCTCGGCCCGTCGGGCCGCAGCGCCTTCCAGGAGATTCTTGAGCTCTCCCTGGATTCGCCGACCCTCGGTGGTTGATGGCTCCGGCATCGCGCGGAGGAGCATCGCTGCGGCTGCCAGGTTCTGACCAACCCCGCTGGATGCGGGCGGCGGCCTGACCCTGACATCGTTGGCAACGCGGTGCTGGAGACCTTGGGGCAGGTGGCGTATTTCTCCGGCCAGGGGTTGGCCCGCCCATACCTGCCCGACGTCCCGACGGATCGGCTCAAGCGCTCCTGTTCCCTCGTTGAGCCTGGCCTGCGCCTCGCGGACTTGCTCGAGTTGTGGGTCGTAACCCCCCGCCGGAGCGGGCGCCACAGCTAGCTCCTGTGGGATGTCGGCGCGAGGCACCGGCCTAGGAAGATCACCGTCCTCCGGCATGCCGAGATGGTTGCCTTCGGAGGGATCCCCTAGCTCGATGTGGAAACATTCGCGGCTTGGGCCGCAGCTCTCGTCGCCAAGGCTGCGGCTTCCGTCGGAACATTCGGAGAGGCAGTAGTCACATGCGTTCATGAAGTCCCGCATGGCACTGGGGTTGCCAAGTCCGGAGAAATCCCAACAGATGCTGGGATCGTCATCTTCCTCGGACCCAGAGGGCCCGTAGGTCGAGACGTTCGTCAGTCGGTCCCAAGGCGACCGCATACGAAACCCCAGTGGGGTTGCACTCGCCTCAATGAGAGCGCCCGCCAAAGCGAGGTCGTTTGGCGGGTTGAGGCCGAGTCGAAATGACGTAAGATGGGAGTTAGTTGGTACCTTTTGGTCGACGAGGAGCAGCGTAGTCACATCGGGGACTGGTTGCACCGTCATCTCAGGTACGAGGGCGACGTCCTGCAGGCTTTCCGCGAGCGCGCCGGCGTCGTCTTCTTGCTCGGGGTCAGCGCGTCGCGGGGGGACGGCGCTTGCCTTCGTCTCGAGCGCGAGGTCGACGTCCGGCGTGCCATCCGTCGGGGCGTCGGGGGCGTCGATTCGCTCGTCGGCCAAAGAAGCGCAGCCTCCCGCTTGGCCTCGATGGCCCCGCCTCCTCCTCCGTTGGCGGGGGAGAGAACGGAGCGAGCTCAAACATTGTTCTTCCACCACGCGGGGAAGGTGTCGTCGATTCCGCCGCCGGCGGGCGGGTTGTCGGCCGCCATTGTCGTTGTCGCGCAGCGGTGGAAGAAGTATCATGTCGTAGCTGCCGTCGAAGGACATGAACTCCAGAGTCCCGAAACGAAGCACCGCGCCGGGCCGGAGAGGTCGCTGGAGACTGCCCATCTGGAGCTTGACGGGGAGCTGTTCGTCAGCACGCAGCAGGCCCCTACCTGGCGCGCCAACTGTCGGCGTTTCGAGACAGGGGGGTCCCTAAGCCGACGAGTGAGTGTGCTGCGTGCCCCAGCCCAGATGGGTCGAGCGCGTGGGCGAGCGCGAAGGGGGGAGAGGCGAGGTGGCCGGAGTCGGGCGTGAGAGAGGTGGAAGTCCCGCGGCCTTCGTGTTCGTCCCGCGCCTAGGTCGGGTGCGCTTGCAGTAGGGGGGTTACAAGCGTCCACGCGGGTGAGGGAAGCGAGCGGCCCCAAGAGAGCGCCTGTCCCGTCCTCGGTCCCGCGCGGCCAACCTTCTCTAAGAAGGCCCTGGTCCTCCCTTTTATAGTCGTAAGGAGAGGATCCAGGTGTACAATGGGGGGTGTAGCAGAGTGCTGCGTGTCTAGCGGAGAGGGAGCTAGCGCCCTAGGTACATGCCAATGTGGCAGCCGGAGAGGTCTTGGCACCTTGCTGGCGTGATGTCGTGGCTGTCGGAGGTGCGACGGAGCCTGGCGGAGGGACAGCTGTTGGAGCGGTCGAGTCCTTGCTGACGTCGCCCTGCTTCCGTAAGAGAGCTGGGGGCCGCCGTCGTCACAGAGCTTGTGGAGCGCCATCATTGCCCATCCGGCGGAGCTGGCCGGATGGGACGCCGGTCTTGTTCTCCGTGACCCGAGTCGATTCGGGGTAGGATGATGATGGCGCTCCCTGTCGATGTGGCGGGTCTGTGCCCTAGGCAGGGTGACGTGGGGGCTCCTCCGAAGCCGAGGTTGAGTCCGAGCCATGGGGTCGGGCGAGGCGGAGGTCGTTCGGCCGAGGCCAGGGCGGAGTCCGAGCCCTGGGGTCGGGTGAGGCGGAGTTTCGTCGTCTTCCGGGTCTTAGCCTGAGTCCGAGCCCTGGGGTCGGGCGGAGCGGAGTTCGCCGTCTTCCGGGTCTTAGCCCGAGTCCGAGCCCTGGGGTCGGGCGGAGCGGAGTTCGCCGTCTTCCGGGTCTTAGCCCGAGTCCGAGCCCTGGGGTCGGGCGGAGCGGAGTTCGCCGTCTTCCGGGTCTTAGCCCGAGTCCGAGCCCTGGGGTCGGGCGGAGCGGAGTTCGCCGTCTTCCGGGTCTTAGCCCGAGTCCGAGCCCTGGGGTCGGGCGGAGCGGAGTTCGCCGTCTTCCGGGTCTTAGCCCGAGTCCGAGCCCTGGGGTCGGGCGGAGCGGAGTTCGCTATGGCGCCTTTGGCAAGGCCTGACTGCCTGTCAGACTCACTCTGTCGAGTGGCACTGCAGTCGGAGTGGCGCAGGCGGCGTTGTCCTTCTGTCAGACTAGTCAGTGGAGCGGTGGAGTGACGGCGGTCACTTCGGCTCTGCCGGGGGGCGCGTGTCAGGATAAAGGTGTCAGGCCACCTTTGCGTTAAATGCCCCTGCAACTTGGTCAGTCGGTGTGGCGATTTAGTCGGGGTTGCTTCTGAGCGAAGCCAAGGCCTCGGGCGAGCCGGTGATGTGTCCGCCGTAAAAGGGGGGGCCTCGGGCGAGACGGAAGTCTCTCGAGGTCGGCTGCCCTTGGCCGAGGCTAGGCTCGGGTGAAGCGTGATCGAGTCACTCGTGTGGACTGATCCCTGACTTAATCGTACCCATCAGGCCTTTGCAGCTTTATGCTGATGGGGGTTACCAGCTGAGAATTAGGCGTCTTGAGGGTACCCCTAATTATGGTCCCCGACAATGCTTCTCTACTCTTAGAAGTCTTTCGCTCCGAATCTCGGGACGAGATTCTTTTAAGGGGGAGGGCTGTAACACCCCAGGTGTTTATATTCCGCTCGACAACGAGTACGGATTTAAGCACGTAATCAGTGGATAAAATGAATGCTAGATTTTAAACATCTTCGCCTATCGCGAATTTAATATCGCATCTGTCCCGTCGATCGCGAGTCCGACATCGTTTTTATTTCTATCTATCCGGGCTCTTTCGAAATTTTCGTGATGTTCAGAACATAGCTGTTCCGAAAATCGGTGTGTCCGGTGATTATTTAAAATTCATCGCTCGCGCGAATACGAATTCGGAAGCTCGACTCATTCGGATGATTTTATCCCGGACAAATTCATTTGAACTCGACGACTAAAATATTCGGAGCGAAATAATTGGGATCGCGGTCGTCTGAGTGAAATCGTGCGCGCGAATATGATTCAATTTATTCGTCCGCACACTGTTTTGACGAAGAAATCGCGTATACATTAGCGGCTCTGGTTTCGTTTAATTTCGGTCGAATCGCAGAGAACAATTATCAGTGCCGAAATCAGTTGATTTCGGGCTAGCATTTCTCGCCCAGATCTAAATCTTCTGATATAAGTACCTGAGTTAGTAATATCTGTATCGCTTAAAAAAAAAGAAAAAAAACCAAATATCTAGTCGCCCTGTTCAGATTTTTTTCTTCTCCCGTCACCGTTCTCATCCGCGCGCGGGGGGTGGGGAAAGATCTGCCGCTGGTAAAAATCGCGCCGCTCAACTGTCAAGAAAAATCCTGCTCGCGCTTATCTTCCACCCGAACGCGACGATCTCCCTCCTATCCTCTGCTCCATTCCCCTCCTTGGCTCCCTTCCCGTCGCTCTCCCTCTGTAGCCGCTCCCTGGGAGCTTCCCTCAACGGCGCTCCTCCTGCCCCCTCCCATGGCGAGCTCGCCGGAGATGTCCCTTCCCCAGCCGCTTCATCTTCCTGCGGGAGCAGCTCGCCGGACCTCCCTGCTCTCTCTCCCCATTCCCCCCTGCTCGCCCTGCATCCATGGAGCTCGGCTCCTGGCTTCTCCTGCGCACGCGCCGCGGCCTCTTACTGCGCCCGCCCAAGACCGCGCGCGCCCTGCTCTGTGCGTCTCCGGTCCCAGCTTGCCGCGCCCTGGACTTCCATGGCGCGCCCAGCCGCTCCTTCCCCAATCGCGCCCTCCCTGCAAGCTCCAGCTTCCTGCGCGCCCAGCAAGAGCTCCCCTGTGTGCCGCAGTCGCCCCAGCTCCCTTTGCTTCCCTTGCTCGGAGCCTCGGACTGCTCTCGGTCGAATCCCCCTGGAGCTCCTGCGCGTCCCTGGTTCCTGCCTCAATCCGGACCGCGCCCTGCCCAGAATTCCTCCATGGCCGAGCTTCCCTGCTCCCATGGCTGCTTGCCCAGTCGCTCCTCTCTCCTCCCTCCACTCTCTCCCCTCAGCTCGCCTTCCTGCAGCCACGCCATGCGCGCGCTCCTGCTGCTCTGCTCTCGCTGCCGAGCTCCTCTGCGCGCATTGTCCCGGCTCCGCGCGTCCTCGTTTTCTCCCTGACCCTGCTCGGACAGCACCCGGCGGATCTCCTGGTGCCGTGAGCTTGCTGTGCTCCCTGGTGCTTCATGCTTGCCATCGTCCATGACCGCGACCTCTCCTTGGCTCTCTGCTGTAGCTCGCCTCCATGTTCGCTAGCGGTCTTGCTCGAGCCTCTGGTCGCGACTCGAGTCACCCCTTCGTGCTGGTCGCCGCTGCCCTTCTCTGGTGCTTGCTTCCCAGCTGCCGTGAGCTCTGTTTCGCCGTCGCGTCCTGGCCGCGTCGAGCTCCCTTCTCCAACTCGCCGGCTGTGCAACTCTCCTCTGGTGCCTTGGTCGTGCGTATCCGCCGCTGCTTTCTGCGCACGCGTCGCGCGCTCTGGCGTCGGCGTCCTGCCTTTTTCCCTGCGCGCAGTTCGTCCCAACGCCGAGCTCGGTCCTGCTCTCTACTCCTGCTCGCAGTCGCTGCGTTGCCGAGTCCCTGGCCGCGTCTGTGTGGCTGTGTTCTTTTGTGGAACGCTCACTTGACCGTGCTCCTGCGCTTTCTGTTCCGTCCAGCGTGGGTTTTAGTTGTCGGTCAAGCGCGCCCCTATCTCCGTTCAGTCACATTTCCTCGATGCTGGTCCCTACGTGCTGTCTCTAACTTGTGTTTGCGCTGACAGAAGCAAGTCCGTGGTCGATGTCCCAAGTGCTCGGCGAAAAGGCAGAACAAGAATCATCGATGTTTATGCGGAGTTTTACTTAATATGAAGAGATTCCAAGAATTGTGGATAGAAGAGAAAGTGAAGCTCCGTTCTATACTCGTCAGCTGTTTGATCGAAGATTTTATTCGGAGACTGTGGACGTTCTCGCAAGCTTTAAGTCGCATTTAATGGACGGTAAGTGGATTCGTTATTCCAGTCGACTAAATATGATATTTATTAGACTACCTGAATTGTTTACGGCAATTTGATCGGTAGTCGTACATGTTGCTGATCCCTTGCGTTATAATAGTTATTACGTTCTAGGTAGTTTGCTTAGGTTATTAGTTTCGAGTAATTTAATATTAGTACGGTATTTAACGTGTAATCGACGAAAAACTCGGATTCGTATTCGTTAATCAAAGTAGTGAATCTAAACTAAATTTATTACTGGCGCGCAAGTTGTTAGCCGAATTGTTAGATAGATTAAATAAATATGTGTGATGCGAAATAAAATTTAATTAGTTCTTGGTAAGCAAAGTGATATAATTTATAAAGCGAGAGATAAATTTAGCATTTAATTAAGTAGCTGATGAGTTGTGTTTAGGCTAATTATGTTTAAAAGTGTATGATTTGTTGTTCGTAATGTTTGCGTTAAGTTCGTATAATTTAGAGAAGCGTAATTATTACGCGTAGTCGTATATTAATAATTGTATTTCCGTATGAACTTGTACAACGCCTCGCCGCTAGGTGTTTCGCTATCGCGTAGCACTATTTAGGTGTGTGATATTCTTGTCGATATGCATTCATGTGCATAATGCATTTCATTCAGATACGTTAATTAATCGCGCGATGCGGAAGACAAGCCAAGTCGACCCCAAGCACGGACTACTCCGCATGGTGGCGCTGATGGACGAACCCACCTAATCAAGTGTTAGGACAAGGATGATCGTCAAGTGGACGTCGTCTAACAAACACTAACGTAGTGTTTATTCCAGGCAAGCCCCGGTGCATGCAACCCCTTCCTTGTGTTTTAAATGATTTTTACACACTTTAAGTCTAGTGAAATGTGCATTAGGTTTATAGGAGTTGCTTGGAAACCCTTTGATGCATTGGCTACCTTGAAATCCATTCCTTTTATGGATACTTCTGGTGAAGTATCAAAATATGATTTACAAAAAAATACTTAGCCCTGAAAGGGAAATGTACCCTTAGGACATTTCTATAAGATTTTGGTGATTAAGTGCTCCACACAAATGCTTTGAGTAATATTTGTGCCAAAGACTTAAGAAGTGCAAATCAAGAGTAAAGGTATGTTTCTAAGACTTAGTACATTGTTTTGGAGACTAATGTATTGTGTCTAAGTGCTAGAAACAGGAAAAGACCAATTTGGAAAAGACTTGGCTGAGCAGCCAAGACTCTGCGCAGTCTGGGTGCACCGGACTGTCCGGTGGTGCACCAGACAGTGTCCGGTGCGCCAGGCTGGCTCTGGCGAACTGGCTGCTCTCGGGTTTCGTTGGCGGCGTACGACTATAAATCACCGGACTGTCCAGTGGTGCACCAGACTGTCCGGTGAGCCAACAGTCGGTTGGGCCAACGGTCGGCCGCGTAATCCGCGCGCGACGCGTGGCAAAGCCAACGGTCAGAAGGGGACACCGGACTGTCCGGTGTGCACCGGACAGTGTCCGGTGCGCCAACGGCTCTGAATCTCCAACGGTCGGCTGCGCCAAAATAGGAAAGAAATCTGCACCGGACTGTCCGGTGCGCCAGGCGACAGAAGGCAAGAATTGCCTTCCTGGAATGCTCTCAACGGCTCCTAGCTGCCTTGGGGCTATAAAAGGGACCCCTAGGCGCATGGAGGAAGACACCAAGCATTCTCTAAGCATTCCTAAGCACCAAGACTCCAATTCCGCGCATTCGATTCTTTGTGATAGCAACTAGAGCTCCATTTGAGTAGAGAACTCTTTGGGTTGTGTTGTGAGCTCGAGTTGCGACTTGTGTGCGTGTTTGTGCTCTGATTTTGTGTCTTGTGTGCGTTGCTCATCCCAGCCTTACTTATGTGCTTCTTTGTGAACATCAAATTGTAAGGGCGAGAGGCTCCAAGTTGTGGAGATTCCTCGCAAGCGGGATATAGTAAAACAAAGCAAAACACCATGGTATTCAAGTGGGTATTTGGACCGCTTGAGTGGGGTTGATTGCAACCCTCGTCCGTTGGGACGCCACAACGTGGAGTAGGCAAGTGTTGGACTTGGCCGAACCACGGGATAAACCACTGTGCCTATCTGTGTTAATCTTCTTGTGGTTATCGTGTCTTGCAAGAACTCCTCTCTAGCCACTTGGCTTTATTGTGCTAACTCCTAATCAAGTTTTTTGGCATTAAGTTTCAAGTTTTTACAGGATCACCTATTCACCCCCCTCTAGGTGCTCTCAATTGGTATAGAGTCGTTCTCTTCACGAAGGGACTAATCGCCCGAAGAGATGGATCCTAAGGGAAAGGGGATGGTGGTCAACGATAAGGAGAAGGAGACCATTTTCAACGAGCTGAGAGACGACAAAGCTACTGACTCTGGCTCGAGTCAAAAGAAGAAGGAAGGGAAGAAGAAGAGGCGCATCAAGAAGATCGTCTACTACGACGACAGCGACGAGTCCTCTTCCTCCCAAAAGGACAACGACGACAACGACCACGAGAAAAAGAAGACGGTTAACTCTAATTTTTCTTTCGATTATTCTCGTATTCCTCAAAGTACCAATGCTCATTTACTCTCCATTCCACTTGGTAAACCTCCTCACTTTGATGGAGAGGACTACGGATTTTGGAGTCACAAAATGTGTAGTCACTTGTTCTCTCTCCATCCAAGTATATGAGAGATAGTTGAGAATGGAATGCAATTTGATAGTACGGATAGTCCCTTGTTTATTAATGAACAAATTCATAAAAATGCACAAGCTACTACTGTGTTGTTAGCCTCATTGTGCAGGGATGAATATCATAAAGTGAGCGGCTTGGATAATGCCAAGCAAATTTGGGACACCCTCAAGATCTCACATGAGGGGAACGACGTCACCATGCTCACCAAGATGGAGTTGGTGGAAGGCGAACTAGGAAGGTTCGCAATGATCAGGGGAGAGGAGCCAACCCAAACGTACAACAGGCTCAAGACCCTCGTTAACAAAATAAGGAGCTATGGAAGCACACGATGGACGGACCACGACGTCGTCCGCCTAATGCTAAGGTCTTTCACTGTCCTTGATCCACATCTTGTAAACAATATTCGTGAGAATCCTAGGTACACCAAGATGTCGCCCGAAGAAATACTTGGAAAGTTTGTAAGCAGGCAGATGATGATCAAGGAGGCAAGATACGTTGATGATGCGTTGAATGGTCCAATTCATGAGCCTCAAGCCATCACTCTCAAGGCAACAAGTAGCAGGGAGGCGCTACCTAGCAAGGTGGCGCAAATTGAGGCGGCTGGGCTAAATGAGGATGAAATGACCCTCATCATCAAGCGATTCAAGACGGCACTCAAAGGTCGCAAGGAGTATCCCAACAAAAGCAAGACGAAGGGAAAGCGCTCCTGCTTCAAGTGTGGTAAGATTGGTCACTTTATTGCTAACTGTCCCGATAACGATAGTGACCAGGAACAAGGGAAGAGCGGAAAGTGGGAAAAGAAAAAGACTTACAAGAAGGCTAAGGGCGAGGCACACCTTGGAAAGGAGTGGGACTCAGATTGTTCATCATCCGACTCCGACAATGAAGGACTCGCCGCCTCGGCCTTCAACAAGTCGTCCCTCTTCCCCAACGAGCATCACACATGCCTAATGGCAAAGGAGAAGAAGGTAAACACTCAAAAGTCTACCTATGCTTCTAGTGATGATGAATCTAGTGATGATGAAATAGACTATGCATGTTTATTCAAGGGCCTAGATAGAACTAAAATCGATAAGATCAATGAATTGATTGATGCTTTAAATGATAAGAATAGATTGTTAGAAAAGCAAGAGGATCTTTTGTATGAAGAACATGATAAATTTGTAGAGGCACAAAAATCTCTTGCTTTAGAAGTTAAAAGGAATGGAATGCTTTCTTGTGAACTATCTACTTGCCATGAGACCATGTCTTGTTTAAAGAGTGTTAATAATGATTTAAATGCAAAACTAGAAGTAGCAAATAGATCTAACTCTTGTGTAGAACATGTTGTAATTTGCAATAGGTGTAAAGATTTTAATGTTGATGCTTGTAGTGAACACCTAGTCTCTATTACAAAGTTAAATGATGAAGTGGCTAGTCTTAATGCCCAACTCAAGACTAGCAAGAATGAATTTGACAAACTAAAATTTGCAAGGGATGCCTACACTATTGGTAGACACCCCTCAATTAAGGATGGGCTTGGCCTCAAGAGGGAAGCCAAGAACTTAACAAGTCATAAGGCTCACATTCCCGCCAAGGAGAAAGGGAAGGCTCCTATGACTAATAGTAGTCAAAAGAATCATGCTTTCATTTATGGCGATAAGAGATATTCTATAAATGTTCATAGGAGTTGTAATGATTCAAATGCCATGTTTGCTTCAAGTTCTTCCTATGTGCATGGTAGAAATATGCCTAGGAGAAATGTCATTCATCATATGCCTAGGAGAAATGTTGCTAATGTTCCTAGGAAAATTAATGAACCTTCTATAATTTATCATGCTTGCGCGGCTTCCTTTGCAATTTGTAGAAAGGATAAGAAGGTGATTGCTAGGAAATTAGGGGCCAAATGTAAGGGAGACAAGACTTGCATTTGGGTCCCTAAGGCTATTGTAACTAACCTTGTAGGACCCAACATAAGTTGGGTACCTAAAACCCAAGCCTAAATTGCCTTGCAGGTTTATGCATCCGGGGGATCAAGCTGGATTATCGACAGCGGATGCACAAACCACATGACGGGGGAGAAGAAGATGTTCACCTCCTACGTCAAGAACAAAGATTCCCAAGACTCAATCATATTCGGTGACGGGAATCAAGGCAAGGTGAAAGGGTTAGGAAAGATTGCTATTTCATCCGAGCACTCCATTTCTAATGTATTTTTAGTTGAGTCGCTTGGATATAACTTGTTGTCTGTTAGTCAACTGTGTAATATGGGATATAATTGCTTATTCACAAATGTAGATGTGTCTGTCTTTAGAAAAAGTGATGGTTCATTAGCTTTTAAGAGTGTACTAGACGACAAACTTTATTTAGTTGATTTTGCAAAAGAGGAGGCCGGTCTAGATGCATGCTTAATTGCTAAGACTAGCATGGGCTGGCTGTGGCATCGCCGTTTAGCACATGTGGGGATGAAGAACCTTCACAAGCTTCTAAAGGGAGAACACGTAATAGGTCTAACAAATGTTACTTTCAAAAAAGATAGACCTTGTGCAGCTTGTCAAACAGGTAAACAGGTGGGAAGCTCTCATCATACCAAAAATGTGATGACCACATCAAGACCTCTGGAGTTGCTTCGTATGGATCTCTTCGGACCCGTCGCCTATCTAAGCATAGGAGGAAGTAAGTATGGTCTTGTTATAGTTGATGATTTTTCCCGCTTCACTTGGGTATTCTTTTTGCAGGATAAGTCTAAAACCCAAGGGACCCTCAAGCGCTTCCTACGGAGAGCTCAAAATGAGTTTGAGCTTAAGGTGAAGAAGATAAGGAGCGACAACGGGTCCGAGTTCAAGAACCTTCAAGTGGAGGAGTACCTTGAGGAGGAAGGAATCAAGCACGAGTTCTCCGCTCTCTACACACCACAGCAAAACGATGTGGTAGAGAGGAAGAACAGGACGCTCATAGACATGGCGAAGACAATGCTTGGAGAATTCAAGACGCCCGAGCGGTTTTGGTCGGAAGCCATGAACACGGCTTGCCACGCCATAAACTGGGTGTACCTTCATCGCCTCCTCAAGAAGACTTCGTATGAGCGTCTAACCGGTAACAAACCCAATGTATCTTACTTTCGTGTATTTGGGAGGAAGTGTTATATTCTAGTAAAGAAATGTAGAAGTTCTAAATTTGCTCCCAAAGCTGTAGAAGGGTTTTTGTTAGGTTATGACTCAAATACAAAGGCGTATAGGGTCTTCAACAAATCATCGGGTTTGGTTGAAGTCTCTAGCGATGTTGTACTTGATGAGACTAATGGCTCTCCAAGAGAGCAAGTTGTTGATCTTGATGATGTAGATGAAGAAGACGTTCCAACGGCCGCAATACGCACCATGGCGATTGGAGATGTGCGGCCACAGGAACAAAAGGAGCAAGATCAACCTTCTTCCTCAACATTGGTGCATCCCCCAACTCAAGACGATGAACAGGTTCATCAAGAGGAGGCATGTGATCAAGGGGGAGCACAAGATGATCATGTAATGGAGGAAGAAGCACAACCGGCACCTCCAACTCAAGTTCGAGCAACGATTCAAAGGAATCATCCCGTCGACCAAATTTTGGGTGATATTAGCAAGGGAGTAACTACTCGCTCTAGATTAGTTAATTTTTGTGAGCATTACTCTTTTGTCTCTTCTATTGAGCCTTTCAGGGTAGAAGAGGCCTTGCTAGATCCGGACTGGGTGTTGGCCATGCAGGAAGAGCTCAACAACTTCAAGAGAAATGAAGTTTGGACACTGGTGCCTCGTCCCAAGCAAAACATTGTGGGAACCAAGTGGGTGTTCCGCAACAAACAAGACGAGCACGGGGTGGTGACAAGGAACAAGGCACGACTTGTGGCAAAAGGTTATGCCCAAGTCGCAGGTTTGGACTTTGAGGAGACTTTTGCTCCTGTGGCTAGGCTAGAGTCAATTCGCATATTGTTAGCCTATGCTGCTCACCATTCTTTCAGGTTGTTCCAAATGGATGTGAAGAGCGCTTTCCTCAACGGACCAATCAAGGAGGAGGTGTACGTGGATCAACCCCCTGGCTTCGAGGATGAACGGTACCCCGACCACGTGTGTAAGCTCTCTAAGGCGCTCTATGGACTTAAGCAAGCCCCAAGAGCATGGTATGAATGCCTTAGAGACTTTTTAATCGCTAATGCTTTCAAGGTTGGGAAAGCCGATCCAACTTTATTCACTAAGACTTGTGATGGTGATCTTTTTGTGTGCC
The DNA here is from genome assembly GCF_902167145.1 of Zea mays. Lineage (NCBI taxonomy): Eukaryota > Viridiplantae > Streptophyta > Magnoliopsida > Poales > Poaceae > Zea > Zea mays. The sequence goes on along the minus strand of NC_050100.1, from coordinate 225,615,312 downwards.
AAATTTATGTCAACGACATAATATTTGGTTCTACTAACCAAAAGTCTTGTGAAGAGTTTAGCAAGGTGATGACTCAGAAATTCGAGATGTCGGTGATGGGCGAGTTGAACTACTTCCTTGGGTTCCAAGTGAAGCAACTCAAGGACGGCACCTTCATCTCCCAAACGAAGTACACGCAAGACTTGCTAAAGCGGTTCGGAATGAAGGACGCCAAGCCCGCAAAGACACCAATGGGAACCGACGGACATGTCGACCTCAACAAAGGAGGTAAGTCCGTTGATCAAAAGGCATACCGGTCTATGATATGGTCTTTACTTTATGTCACACCCGGATTTTAGGGTCCAAAACCCGGGCGCGAACATAATCACCAGGTGTGCTGGGACCAAGTCTCACACATATGATGAATCATGGCACAGGATCGAATGTCACATCTTTACTACATAACAGGAGTTTTATACAAAATAAATAAATATTTACATCATAAGGAGACAACGGTCCAGCAACCCAAAGTTGACTGGGAGACGACGACCTAGACCACTCACGAACTCATCATAGCATCCTCCAAGCGCCTCATCTTGTGGTACCTGTTCTTGACCTGTGGGGGGGGGGTGTGAGACAGCAAGAGTGAGCTCACATACGTTCATCGCTCAACAAGTTGTGGGGAATAATGTGCATGAACTCGCCAAAGGTGGGAGCTCACGTGAAGTGTAAGGCTTACCAAAGAGGATGGTTAGAGCTGAGCATTGCTTTTAAAGTTGGTCAAAATTTTATTAGCAATTACTAAGTATAAGTAAATACCAGCCCAATTAAGTAGTAGATCAAAAGTAACAAACTCACCTGCGATGCAATGCATATGACAAATTGAGTTTAAGTTCCATAATTTAATCATGTGAGTGTCCGAGCCGCTCATGACCGTGAGCACGGCTAGTATACCAGTTTTACACTCTGCAGAGGTTGCGCATCTTTACCCACAAGTCGTGTTACCCATTTTCCACGGAGTTGATCAGACTCCATACACCTCTACCAAGGAAGCGAGGCAGGGTACCACTACGAGGCCTTTACAAAGTTCCACTAGCTTCAGACTACCCGCTACAGTTTATAGGAAGCTCCAGTGCAGGGTTCTTGTCTGACCGCCATCGCAGCAAAATCAACCCAAGGACCTCCCTACACTGACCACTCCCCTACTGCCCTTGCCCCTTTCGGGTAAGGTAGCCCTCCACTAGCTTTCCTAGTTAATCAGCCAAGGGCGTCCCATTAAACCCTTGTGGTAGCACTGTTTTCCCGGGTGGTTCTCCATGTTCCCATTAACATAATGATCTTATCATGAATAATAATAATAAACAGATAATAACAAGTGTAACAATGAGTGATGAATATCTTTATACCCAAATCCACATAAAGCAATAGCATGAACTACCCAAAACTTTAGTAGTAAAACCAGTGGTGAAACAAGGTATAAAGATAGTCAAATCTAGGGTAACCTATTGGGTCCCAGCAAAATTAACCTATGCAGATCATTATGATTAATAAGAACATGAATGGGTAAAGAAGTGATCAAGGGCACAACTTGCCTTCCACGAGCTCCTGCTCAGCAGTCTCTACTTGCTGAACCTCAGATTCCACAGTGGCTTGCTCGTCTACTCGTATCAACACAATACATACATAGCATAGCATAAATTAACATCACATCAAACATGCCAAAAAGAATATACAGTAATAAACTAGACATTAAAATATGATCACAGGAACTGGAATTATTAATTTTGGAGTTACAGATTTTAAGATATGAATTTCTGAAGCTTTTATGTACTTAATACAAGATTAAGTATTAGATAAATTTAAATGAGTCTTTCATGCCAAAACAGAGGCACCAATGGTTAGACAATAATATTATGAAAATTTAGAAACTGGAATGGTCCAATTTGGAGTTCATATGAATTTTCTACAATTTAAACAAGTTTCCACAATTAAATTTGTACTAAAAACTATTTTCTAAACTATTTTCCTGGTTTTACCAACTATCTGGACTGGGCATATATTTCTGGGAAGTGCAGGGGGTCAAGCGCAAAAGAAACAAAGACTCAGTCGCTGCATAGGGTGGACCGCGAGTTGATTGCTTAGAACCCCAGGGGCTCTTTTGTGAATTTACAACGGTGAAGGGGTATCATCCACCATGGGCCACACGATCAAATATCAGCGGCTAGGATTAGAGCAACGCGGTTATGAATCGGTATGAAGCCGGATCCATCCGATTCTGATCCTGCGGTCTAGATTTAGCGCCATCCCATTCCTATCGTGAGCCGCCCGATCAAGATCTTACGGACAGTATTAAACACGCGAAGGCTATTCCCTTGATCCATCTATCACCGTTAGATGTGGATCCAACGGCGCAAACAAAATTACTCTGAGATCTAATCGTGACCGTTGAATACAATCCAACGGCCCAAGCGGCTTCTTCATCCTCCCACCGCGCACGCAACAGAGCCGAGGCCAACGATTTGCACGGCGGAGCGCAGGTCGCCGGCGAGTTGAACCCGGGCACCCTAGTGCGCTAATCCCCAATCCGAAGCCTCCAACGCGATGCCCAAATGCTAGCACACTAATTAGGGCCACCTACCATTGGTTGAAGGTGACATCGAGACCAGGACACGAAGCATGGCGGCGCGCGGCGGTGAGCTATTCATCCAACCACATCCTAAAGCGCCCAATCTCTCTACCGACAAGCGCAAAACGAAATACGCAGTAAGGCTAATCTCACGGGCAAAATCTTACCGCGAATTGCAGCCTGAATTCCCCCGCTCACGGTGAAGCGCGGTCCGCGGTGGTGATTGAAGTTCCAGTGAGCGATTTACTTTGATTCGGATGCATACGGCATGATTCGAGGGCTCGGGCGGACTTCCCAGGTGCGGGCGACTCCCAAGCGACCACGCGCTGAGGACGGAACACCGGCGCGGGTGGTTTTCACCGGCGGCGCGACCCCGGTCACTTGGTTTGCAGCGCGGTGGCTTCGGCAATATACGGGCACAAACCTCACGGCGCTATGACTGATAGCATGGTGGGAGGATGAGGCGAGGGCACGTCGGCCAGGGCTTATATACCCCAGGAGTTGGAGTTCGGGGTCGTGCGAACCCGGCTGAGGCGGAGTAGAATGCACCGGCCGCTGCTCCAGTTTGTTACGCAGCTGGAGAAGATTCAGCTGACACCTGGGGCCTACCAAACAGAGAAGGAAGGAGAGGTCCAAGTGCGGTGGAGCGGTTGACGCGCGGGCCCCAGAAGTCAGAGAGCGGGCGCGAGAGCGACCAGCCAAGCGCGCGTGCGTGAGGTAGGGCTGAGTACGCAGGAGGTAGCTGACCAGTGGGGTCCCGGTGTCAGTGGCACCGAGCTACACGGAATGGGCCATAGGGGAGATTGGGGAAATGGGCCGAATTGGTTACGAACCGGCCCAAACAGCATTTTGACCTTTTTCTTTTTATTTTCCCACCTTCTTTTCTTCATTTTCAATTTCAAACTCATTTAAAATTTAAATTCCATTCTTGTGGCCATTTTATACTTAGGTTTATATTGTGCCATTAAAATACTGACTTTGAAGATACATATTATTTATATATATAAATTTCTACATTCTTTCTCTTTCTTCTCCTTTTCTATGTTATGTTCCAAATTCCTAAGTGTAACTTAGGTCAACTTCAAATTTGGATAATAATACATTTTTATTAATATTGCTGGTATTAAATGCACAGACAAATAAGACCCAACATGATGCATAAGTTGTTTATGTGCCACTTGTTAATTATTCACTTTTAAATGTGGTTATTCACATGTACCAATGAGTGAAGGCAACACATATAGGGAAAATAATCTCATTTCTTATGCTTTTACAAATTTGGGTATTACACTTTATTTATGTGCTAGTAGACCGGATATTATGCTTAGCGTATGCATGTGTGCTAGATTTCAATCCGATCCAAGGGAGTGTCACTTAGTGGCCGTGAAGCGAATTCTGAGATATTTAGTCGCTACGCCTTGCTTCGGGATCTGGTATCCAAAGGGGTCTACCTTTGACTTAATTGGATACTCAGACTCTGATTATGCTGGATGTAAGGTCGATAGGAAGAGTACATCGGGGACGTGCCAATTCTTAGGAAGGTCCCTGGTGTCGTGGAGTTCTAAGAAACAAACTTCTGTTGCCCTATCCACCGTTGAGGCCGAGTATGTTGCCGCAGGACAGTGTTGCGCGCAACTACTTTGGATGAGGCAAACCCTCAGGGACTTTGGCTACAATCTGAGCAAAGTCCCACTCCTATGTGATAATGAGAGTGTTATCCGCATGGCGGATAATCCTGTTGAACACAGCCGCACTAAGCACATAGACATCCGGCATCACTTTTTGAGAGACCACCAGCAAAAGGGAGATATCGAAGTGTTTTATGTTAGCACCGAGAACCAGCTAGCCGATATCTTTACCAAGCCTTTAGATGAGTCGACCTTTTGCAGGCTGCGTAGTGAGCTAAATGTCTTAGATTCGCGGAACTTGGATTGATCTATAGCATACATGTGTTTTTGCCTTGATCATGTTCCTTAAGCATTTTGTTGTTTTATGGTGTTCAAGTTGTACAAACACTCCCCGAACCTCAAAAGTCCATGTGTGAGTGATGCACATATTTAGGGGGAGATGTGCTACAACTTGACCCCTTGAGACTAACCATGTGCTTGAGTGTTCTTAAATTAGTCTCAAAGGTGAATTGAAAGGGAAAAGGTGGACTTGGACCATGCAAGACTTCCACTGCACTCCGATGAGAGGGTAACTTATTCCAAGTTCATCTCCATGCTCTTATTGCCTTTTTACTCTTAATTGAAGATTTTGGTGAGGCAATGGGGTTCAAGGGCAAAAAATGATCCCGTTTTGGTGCTTGATGCCAAAGGGGGAGAAATTAAGGGCCAAAGCAACAAATGGATCAGCTACCACTTGAGAATTTTGAAAATAGTAGAGTTAGGACTTTTGATTTGTCAAACTTCTAAATGTCTCTTTTTATCAAAAGTTGATCTTTTGTGGGGAGAATATTTGATTATGGGAAATAGGGGGAGTTTTTGAAATCTTTGATCAATTTCTCTTTGAACAACTCTCTTTATGTCTCAACAAGTGTGTTTGACTTAGAGATAGGAAATTGAGTTTGATTTTCAAAAACAAACCAAGTGGTGGTAAAGAATGATCCATATATGCCAAATTTGAATCAAAACAAATTTGTGTTCTCATTTGAATTGATGTTGCACTTCTTTTAGTTGCTTTTTGTTGTGTTGGCATTAATCACCAAAAAGGGGGAGATTGAAAGGGAAATGTACCCTTGGGACATTTCTATAAGATTTTGGTGATTAAGTGCTCCACACAAATGCTTTGAGTAATATTTGTGCCAAAGACTTAAGAAGTGCAAATCAAGAGTAAAGGTATGTTTCTAATACTTAGTACATTGTTTTGGAGACTAATGTATTGTGTCTAAGTGCTAGAAACAGGAAAAGACCAATTTGGAAAAGACTTGGCTGAGCAGCCAAGACTCTGCGCAGTCTGGGTGCACCGGACAGTGTCCGGTGCGCCAGGCTGGCTCTGGCGAACTGGCTGCTCTCGGGTTTCGTCGGTGGTGTACGGCTATAAATCACCGGACTGTCCGGTGGTGCACCGGACTGTCCGGTGAGCCAACAGTCGGCTGGGCCAACGGTCGGCCGCATAATCCGCGCGCGACACGTGGCAAAGCCAACGGTCAGAAGGGGGCACCGAACTATCCGGTGCGCCAACGGCTCTGAATCTCCAACGGTCGGCTGCGCCAAAATAGGAAAGAAATCCGCATCGGACTGTCCGGTGCGCCAGGCGACAGAAGGCAAGAATTGCCTTCCTGGAATGCTCTCAACGGCCCCTAGCTGCCTTGGGGCTATAAAAGGGACCCCTAGGCGCATGGAGGAAGACACCAAGCATTCTCTAAGCATTCCTAAGCACCAAGACTCCAATTCCGCGCATTCGATTCTTTGTGATAGCAACTAGAGCTCCATTTGAGTAGAGAACTCTTTGGGTTGTGTTGTGAGCTCGAGTTGTGACTTGTGTGCATGTTTGTGCTCTGATTTTGTGTCTTGTGTGCGTTGCTCATCCCAGCCTTACTTCCGTGCTTCTTTGTGAACATCAAATTGTAAGGGCGAGAGGCTCCAAGTTGTGGAGATTCCTCGCAAGCGGGATATAGTAAAACAAAGCAAAACACCGTGGTATTCAAGTGGGTCTTTGGACCGCTTGAGAGGGGTTGATTGCAACCCTCGTCCGTTGGGACGCCACAACGTGGAGTAGGCAAGTGTTGGACTTGGCCGAACCACGGGATAAACCACTGTGCCTATCTGTGTTGATCTTCTTGTGGTTATCGTGTCTTGCAAGAACTCCTCTCTAGCCACTTGGTTTTATTGTGCTAACTCCTAATCAAGTTTTGTGGCATTAAGTTTCAAGTTTTTACAGGATCACCTATTCACCCCCCCTCTAGGTGCTCTCAAGCCCTGCTTATAAGCAGATAGAGTTTGTCCTTTGCACTTATGCCTAGCTCAGGTTTATCCTGAGGAAGGATGGCTTTTACCTGCAAGAATATTTTCATTGAGAGCATGGTGGGATCTTATTGCAAAGTTTCCTATAATGCTCTTTTCATCCTAAGGAACACAAAACAATCCTAAGGGTGGAAGTACTTAAATCGGGACTTGGGCTAGGAACAGGTGATGTTCTACCCAGGTTAATTAAGGATTGGATGTGTATGTAGGCCTGTATGATCAAGGACTATCGTAACTGGCCACATGCCCTAGATATGGGACAGGGTAAGCTTGAACCCGGCTATTCCATACGTGAAAAGACAACCGTGCATTGGGCGTGGGAGATGGTGGGAGTAGCGTGTAGCCTCCTGGCTAGAGGCTGGATGGAGGAGTATTGTGCTCCCGGGTAGCGCGAACCGGTTCACATTGTGGAGGATCTATGGGAACGGTTGACATATGCAAGGGTTAAGTGCTACATATGTCGTGTGGTTAGAGATCCTCAGCTGAGTAGATCGATTCGGATCGCCGTTATATCCCCGGAGAGTGGAGACTTGATCTCCGACCTACAACCTAAGTCAGGATGTAAACATTATGAGTAAAAATGATGTTGTATTGATGAGATGGTGAAATTAGACTAGGTGCAAACAAAGTCTATTAATATTAATCTGGCGTTAAAATATTGAAAGTAAGGATTCACTTTAGTAAGCTATTTCTGCAAAAATATCTAAGTTGATTCTTGCTAAGAGCCTCTCCTTGATTCCTAAATCCAGCATATCCTTGAGAGTCTTTTTCCTTAGTCGGGTAAGACTTGTGAAAGTACACTTCGTACTCAGGGCTTTGTCCCATGTTGTTTTAGGTGAAGAGCCTGCGGAGCTTTGCCACTTTTGTGCAAAGGTGGTTCCAAAGCAGGAGGAAGAACCAAAAATAGAAGTGTGTTGCTGTGGATGGTGCTAAGTGCTGGTGGGTTCGGCCTTCTTATAAGTCTAAGTACCTCTTCTATACTTCTTATTGAGGATGGTCACTTAAGCTAGCATATATTTCACACTTACAAGTAGTTTATAACACTTCAAAGTTTATTTCTTTGAATCACTTGTAATCACTCCGATAAACACAATGTACACTTGATGTAACTTGTAAAATTTGGTAATAAGATTTCCGCTGTAAATTGTTAGTGTGTGATTGGTGTTTACTTAATCTTGCGATCCTGGTTGTGAGTGGTTTATCCGAGGTCCTTGGGACACTCGGACGGATCCTGTTAAGTTATTTGGTGCACATGCATAGCCGTCTGAGGTCCTTGAGACAAGGACAAGTGCATGTGGGCCCAATAACTTGGGAGGTTCTGCCATAGTTTTCGTGTTCGTCTTCCCGGCCTTCGCCCTGTTCTTCCTCCCTCGCCCATGGTCGCAGTCGCGAGCCGACCGACGCTCGTCGACGCGGGTACGGGGCGATTCGGTCATGCTCCTGGGCTTTCTCTGTGCGTGCCGTCGAGGAGGACATGGTGGCGCCTGCCACGCTTAGGTTATCTTAGCAATCAGGAGTCCAGGTTTGAGATATTGGACAACTAAGGCCTGTAGCATGGCGGCAGTCGGTATATACTATGGAGTTGGTGGTGGTGGTGTGTCGCTTCGGCGGGTCCAGGGCTGGGAAGACACTCACGTCACCTTCGAACCCAGGACAGCGATTAAGTCGCAGGTCCTGACAGACTTCATCGTTGACTGGACAGGGCCAACATGGCAGCAAGAAGAGTCTCCAGAGAAAGTGTGGACCATCCACTGCGACGACGCGTGGTGCCATGCGGGGGCAGGCGCCGCGGCAATTATCACGTCACCCACAGGCGTCAAGTACAGATACGTGGCACGCCTTAGCTTCGCCTTGGAGTCTGACAGATGCGCCGACAATATAGCAGAATATGAAGCCGTCATCCTAGGCCTTCACAAACTATGAGCACTCGGTGTCACCACATGCATAGTCAGGACAGATTCCAAAGTAGTTGCCGGCCAGGTCGAAAAATAATACTCAACAAAAGACCCCGCGCTCATGCAATAAATCACAGCTGTCCGCAATCTCGAGAAACAATTCAAGGGCTTCACCCTACAGCACGTGGACCGCGCCAAGAAAGAAGAGGTCGACGCGTTGGCTAAAGCAGCAGCCAAAGGCGAGGCCTTGCCCTCCGACGTGTTCTACCACGTCATCGGCTCACCAGCTGTCCGCAACCCAGAAGGCTTACAAATAACCAATGACGTCGAAGGCCATCGCATTGTCAACCTCATCATGGCTGAAGATTAGCGGGCCCCAATAACTTTGTATCTGCAAGGCCATTACCATCCAAGTGATATCAATGAGGCCAAACGCCTCAAGCACCGAAGCCGGGACTTCGCACTACTCGGGGGTCAGCTGTACAAGAAGGGGATAAGTCAGCCCATGCTAAAGTGCATGACTGAAACCAAAGGCATTCAAATTCTTCGCGAAGTCCACAGCAGAACTTGCGGCTCCCACTCAGGACCCAGGGCCCACGCTGCCAAGGTGATCCGTCAAGGATTTTACTGGTCCACAATAATCTGTACTGTGAATCGAGTCGCGAGGTCTTGCGAAGCATGCCAAAAGTTTTCCCCTCGCTCAAGCAACCCTTCGCAATTCACCAAGATAATCGCCCATACATGGCCACTTCAACGCTGGGGGCTGGATATTGTCGGACCACTACCTACGTCTCAAGGGAACCTCAAATTCACCTTCGTTGCCGTTGAATACTTCACCAAGTGGATCGAGACCAGAGCAGTATCCACAATAAAGTCGAAGACCGCCCAAAAGTTCTTCTGGCAAAACATTGTCTGCCGCTTCGGAGTCCCGTCCGAACTCACAGTCGACAACGGCAAATAGTTTGACAGCCAAGACTTTAGGGATTTCTGTTTCTCCATCGGCACCAAGCCTGTCTTCGCCTCGGTATACCACCCGCAATCCAATAGCGTCGTTGAGCGTGCCAACAAGATTTTCACTGCCATCAAGAAAAGACTTCTCGACGATAAAAGGGCAAATGGGCCGACCAAATAACCTGAAGTGGCATGGGCCCTAAACACGACAGAATGTCGGGCAACCGGATTCACACCATTTCGTCTATTGTATGGATCCGAGGCCATGACGCCGCAAGAGATAAAGCATGGGTCCCCCGAACAAGCACATCAGTAGTCCCCGATGTCGACGAACCAACGTCCAAAGATCTCATCGACGGAGATCGCGTCCTCGCCCTACAGGCCCTCAACAAATATCAGGCTCAAACCAAGGCCTGGCGCGACAACGCGGTTGTCCCAATAGAGTTCAACAAAGGAGACCTCGTACTTGTCCGGACCACCCAGATAGAATCACGGGGCAAGCTGGAGCCGAAATGGGAGGGTACATTCATCGTCAAGTCGAAGGCATCCTCGAGCGCGTACAGGCTAGTAACGCCTTCCGGTGAAGACTTAGAGCACTCCTGGAACATTGACAACCTCCGGGAATTTTTTGTTTAACCCTCAGGACCCACGTGCCCTTGTAATTCAGCAAACAATGTTATTCCGGTCCGCACTCTTTTCCTCCCGGGGGGTGAGGTTTTTAACGAGGCGGAGCCATGTAATATACCAGTAAAAGCCCCAGCAAAAACAAAAACGCAGGTGCAACATGTCGAAAAATACCGCTTCGACGGTCTTCGGCATTCGACCAATTTGAAGTCACCACGACAGGTAGCGTAGACTACCCTCGCGTGCGACACTCTCCATGCAAAAGTTGCCTAAGGGTGCAGCCGGAATAGCACAACAAGTGCACGACACGAAGTCTCACTCCGTGCAAAAGTCGCCTAAGGGTGCAGCCGGATAAGCACAACAAGTGCGTCAATCAAAGTCTTTTACTAAAAAGACACTCCGTGCAAAAGTCGCCTAAGGGTGCAGCCGGATAAGCACAACAAGTGCGTCAATCGAAGTCTTTTACTAAAAAGACACTCCGTGCAAAAGTCGCCCAAGGGTGCAGCCGGATAAGCGCAATAAGTGCGTCAATCGAAGTCTTTCACTAAAAAGACACTCCACGCAAAAGTCGCCTAAGGGTGCAGCCAGATTAGCACAACAAGTGCGCGACAACCAGTCTCTCACTCAAAGACGGCCAATAGGCCACATTACAATACAAGCTGCAGTTACATACACTCAGCGAGGGCACCACATACTACATCGGCTCAACCTTCGGGATGATGCCCGCCTCCCTATAATTGAACAACATTATTTTCAATTCCTCACCCTAAAAAAGAGTCCGCAGATCCCCCTCACCAATGCTCGTCTCAATCGGCAAAGACAATGGCTCTCATTTACCAAACCGATCTACTCGAAGACGGTCCCGCTCCATCCCCATCCGACGGCACCGACCACTTTGCGAAACCTCGCCCACGCTATGCTTCGACACCACCCTTCATCGCCGGCACTTGGTCCTCGCACTAGGAAGATCAGACACCTCGCCAACCTCCACCCGCGGCGAGGACTCCGCCGTAGCCACATCTAACGCAACAAAATAATCCAAGTCTTCATCTGAAGACTCTTCGGTCCAGGAAAACGGACTCCCAAACTCACCATCAGACGAAAAAGACCCAGATTCAGAACCAGATAAATTGTCATTGGTAGGCACTGCGGTTGCGTCCGCCATAAAATTAGTATCGTCAGTAGCGGTTGCTTGCGCAGGCCCATACGTCGGAACCTATGCATCAACCGAGATTCAGTATCACAAAAACAAAATCCTACACCCGATAGCCCTAGCCCCTACCCTGCCACCTGCGAAGGGTCGGCCGACGCTGCAGGGTCTTCGGCAGCTGGTTTGCCCGCCACCACCGAAGTGTCCTCACCAGTCGCTGCAGCGGCCGGCACAGGGTCCTCACCAGCACAGGTCAGCGTGGGGGGGTCATCACGGGGCCTTCGCCAACATCGGACGGCGGCGCTAGCTCCCCCTCAGTCCCTTCCTTCACACCCGATGCCTCGGGCAGCATGCTCTCCAGGTCCCCGAAGTCTTCGACCTCCTCATTATGCGCCATCTACAGAAATAGCATACTCATTCAACAAAAACCACATATAAATACACATATACCCATATATACAATAACAAAAACAACTCCATACCTGCTCCATCGCCCGGTCGGACCTCTCCCGGACAGTATCGCGGTCGTGAGGGTCCCACATCCTATCATAAAGTGCTTCGGCCGATCGCTTCAGCACCAGGTCCTCAACCTGGAAGATTCCACGTTCAAAGTCTTCGTTCGATCGGTCAAAGACTTCGAAGTGCCTGCATCCCTCGCGGGACAAGGCATTCACAGCCCCTTCGCAGGTGATGAGCGAGGCGAAGGACATGAGGCCCGTCACAATCGTTGGGAGCACCTCCAACTCCTCCTGTAGCCATCCATGGAAGCGGAGGCCCACCTCCTTACCGGATGCGTCAAAGGGAGCGGTCCACGCACCAAGCTGCCGGTACGCGTCCGCAAGCTGTGCATGCGCCTGGTCGACCTCTACGCGGGTAGAGGCCTCCGCTTTGTCCAGGCAGTCGCGCAGGCTGCTGTGGCTCGTTTCCGCCTCCTCAGCGCGTTGGCGAGCGAGATTGGCCTCAGCACGCGCATGTTTGGCCTCGGCACGTGCAGCCTGTGCCTCAGTGCAGGCCCTGTTTGCATCCTTATTCTCCACCGCCAGCTGACGGCTGAGGTCCTCCTTTTCGGCCTCCGCAACCGCCAACTTCTCCATCAGCCTGCGACTCTTGTTTTCCGCAGCTGACTTGTCCCGCACAGCTTCTATATGCTGCGTCCAGAGGCGCTCAATCCTGCCCTCGAGTCGTTGCCTCTCAGCAGCGAACTCCGAGGTTAGAGCGCCCGACGCAACATGATCGGCGAAGGCAGTCGCCTTCCATGAAAAGTCCATCAAATTCGCAATCACATAAACACAACAAACTGACGAAATCCAAGACGACTTACATGCTTCAGCTGCTGCGTTGCATGCTTCAGCTGCTGCGCAACAGAACCCGCCACGTCTTTAGCGGCGGCGGCCAAAGTAATCTCGCCGCTGGCACAAAACTTGGACCATGGGTCCTGCGAAGCACCCTTCGCCTCGGCCGCCACCGGAGCCGGGACAGCAGCCAGTTTCCCAGCATCCGACCCTGCATCACAATCTTGTCCAAGACCAAGACTTCGTGAAAAAAAAACTCACCGACAAGTCCCCGCCCCGTGCGGGCATCGAACATCATGACACCACCCACGCGGTAGTCATCCACGCAGATGTCCATGGAGAGGTCGGCCCCACCAGCCGCCGCCTCGGCAGTACGCAGCGAAGACGGTGGCCCTAGCTCCTGCGTGGGCTCAGTAGAAGGCAGGAGCGACGGCCCTCGCACCCGATGAAGGTTTGCTGGAGCCGGGGGCAGCAGGCTTCGCAGCCGGCAGTGGCTTGCTACTGCTGGGGGCGATGGACTTCGCGATTCCCCACCCCTTCTTGACCTCACGACTAGGGTCCCCAACCCTAGTGAATGCCCGACGCTTCCGCGTCGCATCTTGGCGATCCTTATCCATCATTGTCGATACAACAGCAGCAATATTCCGTCCATAAGGAAAAAACTTCATCTCACGGGCTAAGCGAGACATAAACATGTCCTCGCCGGCCGCCAGGGGGATCGGAACATTCCTCGGCCAGCGACCCCCGGTAACTTCCAGCATTCGCGCCGAAGATTCCCGGAGCTCGGGCGACGACATCTTTCCCCCGAGGGTCGCACAAGTTCCCATTAAATCCACAACAAAACGATCGGAGACCCCCAACCCCTCAGCTGCAGTACCTAGTTTTCTCTTTTTAGTGGCCGGCACAGCTCCCCGTGAAGGGCCTTCCTCAACCGCAGTCGCTGCCTTTTTTCCCCGGTGATCGACAGTAGTAGCAGCGTCGTCTCTCGGGTAACCGCCATATGGCAGACGGTTCAACTCGAAAACAAGGTTCAAACGAACATTGGAACCGCGAATATCCCAACTCCGCAAAGCCTCCGTCCTCGGCACATATCGCCCCACAATTCTCACTGCACCATCCTCTACTTCACGCACAAACGCGGCTGGGTTCCAGCCGCGCAAATCCAAAGCGAAGGTAGGACTTCGCACCAACTGCTCGCCCAAGGTAGGCATCTGGCGAGGGCACACTTCGCCAAGTACCCAGCCGTGCATAAGGTCCATACTCCATAACCAATGAACTCCTCAACCAGATCACGCCTGCTACTCATGCGGGAAGCATACCGGAGGGCCCCTTCGTCCTCATCGTCCTCCGCCACCTCAAACGGTGGGAATGCCACGTAACAGTGGGAGCACATGATGGCCGCAGGGAGCCCTGGGAGATCTTTGACTTCCCCTCCCGAGACATAAAACCAATAGTCCCACCAGTTGCCCCACTTGTTACGAGCGCAGGGGACTATTTCCACGACTTCCGCCGAAGTCTTTCCGATCCTCGGCGTGAATGTGCACGATCCAAATTGTGCAATCTTATTTCCAATTTTCCTCTTTTGCTAGTGCAGACAATAGTTCTTGGCGAAGACCTCCACAGACGGTTGACTGTCGTACGAAGTCACCGTCCAGACATACTTCGTCAGGGCAACCACGACGTTAGGTGTCAACTGGTGGACCTAGACGTCGAACCTCTGCAAGACCTCCGCCACGAAACAATGCGCCGGTAGGCGAAGGCCGGCGATGAAGAATGCCTTGAACACAACTAATTCGCCCTCACGCTCAAGAATCTCCTCAGCGCCCGGGACGCGCCCAACGCCGTCACCAAAGTACCCCAGCTGCTACATCTTCTGCACGCGAACCGAGGAAATCCTCGAGGTGCCGAACTCCACCATGTGGCCTGGCTGCACCTCCATCGCCACCAAATCTCTCAAGGTATCCTCGGACGACGAATCGGCCGATGACGCACTCACAGCAGATGAGGAAGAAGACATTGCTACGTACCGTCGGCGGCGACGCGCGGTCTGCTTGACGCGAGCCAGATCTCCGAATCAGAAGAACAAGGAGGGCAGGCGAGCGGGCGAGCGGTTTGAAAAAGTTAGGGTTTTCTGGCGCACGCAAGGGTAAGAAACAGCCTCGGCCGTGCCGCCTTTTTATAGACAGGACGCGACGCTTTGGGAAACACGCAGTCCAACAGTGCCACGTTCATCAACGGTCACCTCAAAAACCCTCGCGGGACCACTTTGAGCGAGGGCAGCGTCTCCACCATCTAGCAACGTCTTTGTCACCAGATGACTCAGTCGAACTGGTCCCTCGGAGGGCAAATGTTGGGGCGAAGGCGAAGACGCTACCCTTCGCTCGATGCCTTCGTCGCCTCGCTACACCAACGAAGACCATGCCTGAGCGTGCCGAGGGCGCCGGTCAGATGAGGACCGGCGCGGTCGCCCTTCGTCCTCTCCATTGCAAGACGAAGGCAAGGCTCCGATGAAGTCTGCTAGTCCCACGTCCTCATCGCGTCCGGAGGCCCATGTGGGATTCGGTCCACTATAACGGGCCCCGCGCGGATAAGCATGTTACGAGCCTCATCTGTAATAGCATTTTTTGTAATGACGGTCTGTAACCTCCCCTTGTGGGAATATTCTGAGGATAGTCCGGGTACCCGAGGGCATAAACGTCCTTGCCAGAGGACGGTGGACACTCGGGTGCCTATAAATACCCCCGTACAGTGCCCTTGAGAGGCCAGATTAACATAGCTATTGTCATTCCCCATTGAACTTAGCAAACACCCTTTCCACTCTCCTGTTGGATCTACTTTCCCAGAAAGGCAAGTTCCAACAATGGACACGGATGCTATATAACAATGAGGTGCTCTCTAGTTGTTGTGAACAACGCAACGCTTACATTGGTGGACAGGGTAAAGGAAAGGTTAAAGGAGTTGGCTTTTGGTTCTCATGTCACCCTTTCGAGGTGCCATCGGCTTCATCGCCGCCCCTAATTGCCCCACGCTGATCCACTTGCCCCCACACTCGACGCACACCGTCCCTCCACCTCGTGCATCCCTTTCTGCATACACGACAATAGGAGGCGTGCGACATCACATCCTCGCCCAGATCCGTCTGCGTCCTTGCCCCCTCCGAGCTTACCCAGGCGCCGACCACCAGCTACCCGTTCGCACCCTCTCCCCCTCCGGACTCGCCCAGCCGCCAGCCACCGATGATCCATCCACGCCCTCACCCCCTCCAGACCACGCCCATGCCACTTCCACGCCCTACAAACTTCCCGTCACGGCCCCGCACACCATTTCTGTGTTCGTCGAGAAGGTCTTCCTCTCCATCCCCAGGTTCATCCTCGCCAGCAACAATCTCATCTCCAAGTGCCCCTCCTAGTTCTGGTGTATTCTCTGCTCATCTCGCCCTGCTCTATCTTCCTTCAAACCTAGAAATAAACATATGCATTTCAAATATACCATGATTAAAAACATATCTCCTCTTGAGATGATCAATATGGTTGTATCTGTTCTCTTGTGTTTTTATTCCTAAATACGTCTTTTATGCTAATTTGAATGTGTTATTATGCTCAATTACTAGATCTCGTGTACGCTTCGCGTTGTAAACACGTAGACCACCAATTCTATGCATTTATGCTGATCTTAAATTGGTCCTTACATGATCATGCATCAATACCCAATGATTCAGACTCATCTGTTGCTTCTACGTCCTTACATGAACAACATCAGTAGGTCAGTCATCTCGCTCTACTTACTATAACGAGCACACATGGTCCATCAATGTGATTTTTAATTCATAAATACATCTTTTTATGCTAATTTGAATATTTTATTACTCTCAGTTACCAGATCTTGTGTACGCTCCGCGTTGTAAACATGTAGACTACTAATTCTATATTGTTTATGTTCTTATTTTTTATGCTTTTATGTTGATTTGAATTGGTCCTTTTATTTTAATTTACAAGCAACCCGATTTAGGATTCATGAAACAATTACAACAGACACTAGGTCGGAAGCATAAAAAATCTTCATGTGGGTATCTTATGTGACCTGATTACCTGATTGGCTGATTCTAGTTTTCAATTTAGAATATATAGTTTCCTGAAAGCAAAAACCTTTACAAACTATATACATATTTCACCTGACAATGGGATTGAAAATAGTTGTCATGGCGATGCAGTTTTTTTGTTGACGGGGAGGTACTCACATTGCAGCTAAATCAAAAATATTCTTTGAGCTATTTTTTATTAAAAATTCTGTTTTTGTTTGGATTTGGTCTGGAAGAAAGGTGTATATCTCAACAGACTTGTGCAGATATTCAAATATGCACCACGTGAACAACTAATCATTCCTGATTTTGTGTTCCAGTAAGCAATCTATTACTTGTTAGCTTTTCATAGAGGTCTGCTAGTTACTACACTTCGTCTCAAATAATCAATCTTTGCAGGTATGGTCTTGAAATGAATGGTGGAAAAGGCATAATCACAGACCCAAGTCGAAGGGAGGCAATAGGGATCGGCATGTTCAAGGCTGAGAGCTTTGCATCTAGGCGCAGTCATCGTGTTCGACGTTTTGTGTGTAAGGCAATGTAAGCCTTGCTATTTTTTATTCATATGTTAGAATTTGAGAGGGCCTTCATTGATTCCTATAACTCAATATTGCATAAAAAATGAAACCGTTCTTCAAGTAATTGGATGCAGAGGGGCTTATAGCCATAGGCATCTGTTGTCAAATGTTCTGCAAGCCCAATTAAATGAATTCTGTTTGAAAAATTCATAAATGGAATCCACATTCTTTCACTGCAGGTTCTTAATAACAGAAATTTATTTCTATCATCTAGCTTATGGTATTATTATGCTGATACTGTGCACAATTTCTATTTTAGCATGGGTAGATTACTATTCATTAGACTTTTCATTTACCTCATGTTTATGGGTGATTTGGATAAACATGAGTATATCCTTCATGTTTACATATTGTCTTAGAAAACAAGGACATGGTCATTATAGTGAGGAAAAATATGTTGCATATTTATAGCTTCTAATAGCATTTTAAATGTGTGAACAAGGATGTCATGGTATTTCCTGAAATATGTGACTGGGATGTCATGTTAATTCCTAAAATTGTTTGCCTTTATGCAACTACCCCTCCTTCTGTTTCCTGAAAGACTAATAATTCAGACTGGTTTCAGACACTTTTAGCTTAGTTTGACTGTATTTGCTTCCATTAGGGAAAAACCATCGTAATGATTGTGATGTGGCTTAATGATTTTCATCCAGATTGTCATAGCTGACGAATCACATTTTATGAACGATGACCAAGCAAAGAAAATGCTTGCTTCACTTCCGGTTTTGCAGGTTTGGTGCTTCTTATTGAAAGGGAATTAGGCTTACACCTAGTCCCTAATTAATTTTGGTGGTTGAATTGCCCAACACAAACAATTGGACTAACTAGTTTGCTCTAGTGTATAAGTTATACAGGTGTCAAAGGTTCACAACAAGCCAATTAAAAAGACCAAAGTTGGGTTCAAATTAGAGAGCTAAAGGCATCCCGAAAGGCTCCCTGGTCTGGCGCACCGGACTGTCCGGTGGCGCACCGGACAGTGTCCGGTGCACCAGGGGACTTCGCCCAGAACTCCTCAGCCTCGGGAAATTCTCAGAGCCGGCGCGCTATAATTCACCGGACTGTCCGGTGTACACCGGACAGTGTCCGGTGCTCCAAGAAGACACGGCTCTGGAACTCAGCAGCCTCGGGAATTCTCAATGGTTGCTCCGCTATAATTCACCGGACATGTCCGGTGTACACCGGACTGTCCGGTGCAACTGCGGAAGCAACGGCTACTTCGCGCCAACGGTCACCTGCAACGGCATTTATTGCGTGCCAGAGCGCGCAGGCGTCAGGCACGCCCATGCTGGCGCACCGGACACTCTACAGTACATGTCCGGTGCGCCACCGGACATCCAGGCGGGCCCAGAAGTCAGAACTCCAACGGTCGAATCGCAACGGCTTTGGTGACGTGGCTGGCGCACCGGACATGTCCGGTGTGCACCGGACTGTCCGGTGCACCATACGACAGACAGCCTCCACCAACGGTCATGTTTGGTGGTTGGGGCTATAAATACCCCAACCACCCCACCATTCATTGAATCCAAGTTTTCCAGCTTCCAACCACTATACAAGAGCTAGCATTCATTGCAAAGCACACCAAAAGAGATCAAATCCTCTCCCAACTCCACACAAAGCCTTAGTGTCTAGAGAGAGTGATTTGTAGTGTTCATTTGAGCTCTTGCGCTTGGATCGCTTCTTTTCTTTGGCGTTCTTTCTTGTGATCAAACACTCACTTGTAATTGAGGCAAGAGACACCAATTGTGTGGTGTTCCTTGCGGGAAGTTTGATTCCCATGTGATTTGAGAAGAGAAGCTCACTCGGTCCGAGGGACCGTTTGAGAGAGGGAAGGGTTGAAAGAGACCCGGCCTTTGTGGCCTCCTCAACGGGGAGTAGGTTTGCGAGAACCGAACCTCGGTAAAACAAATCCACGTGTCACACTCTTCATTTGCTTGCGACTTGTTTTGCACCCTCTATCGCGGACTCGTTTTTATTTCTAACGCTAACCCGACTTGTAGTTGTGTTTATATTTGTAAATTTCAGTTTCGCCCTATTCACCCCCCCTCTAGGCGACTATCAATTGGTATCGGAGCCCGGTGCTTCATTAGATCCTAACCGCTCGAAGTGATGTCGGGAGATCACGCCAAGAAGGAGATGGAGACCGGCGAAAAGCCCACTACAAGCCACGGGAGCACTTCATCGGAAGAGTCCCGCACCAAGAGGAAGGAGAAGAAAGACTCCTCCAAAGGGAAGGAGAAGAAGAAGGACTCCTCCAAAGGGAAGGAGAAGAAATCTTCTTCACACAAAGAGAAGAAGGAGAAGTCTTCCTCCCACAAGCCGCAACGGAGTGGGGACAAGAAAAAGAGGATGAGGAAAGTGGTCTACTACGAGACCGATTCTTCATCGACATCCACCTCCGGCTCCGACGCGGCGTCCGTCACTTCTAAACGCCAAGAGCGTAAGAAGTATAGTAAGATTCCCCTACGCTATCCTCGCATTTCTAGACATACACCCTTACTTTCTGTCCCATTAGGCAAACCACCAACATTTGATGGTGAAGATTACGCTAGGTGGAGTGATTTAATGCGATTTCATCTAACCTCACTCCACAAAAGTATATGAGATGTTGTTAAGTTTGGTGCACAGGTACCATCCGTAGGGGATAAAGATTATGATGAGAACGAGGTTGCCCAAATCGAGCACTTCAACTCTCAAGCAACAACAATACTCCTCGCTTCTCTAAGTAGAGAGGAGTATAACAAAGTGCAAGGGTTGAAGAGCGCCAAGGAGGTTTGGGATGTGCTCAAAACCGCACACGAAGGAGATGAGCTCACAAAGATCACCAAACGGGAGACGATCGAGGGGGAGCTCGGTCGGTTCCGGCTTCGCAAAGGGGAGGAGCCACAAAACATGTACAACCGGCTCAAGACTTTGGTGAATCAAGTGTGCAACCTCGGGAGCAAGAAATGGGATGACCACGAAATGGTTAAGGTTATTCTAAGATCACTTATTTTTCTTAACCCTACTCAAGTTCAATTAATTCGTGGCAACCCTAGATATACACTAATGACTCCCAAGGAAGTAATCGGGAATTTTGTAAGTTTTGAGTGCATGATCGAAGGCTCGAGGAAGATCAACGAGCTTGATGATCCTTCCATGTCCGAAGCTCAACCCGTCGCATTCAAGGCGACGGAGGAGAAGGAGGAGGAGTCTACATCAAGTAGAACACCCATCGACGCCTCCAAGCTCGACAACGAGGAAATGGCGCTTGTTATCAAAAGCTTTCGCCAAATCCTCAAGCAAAGGAGGGGGAAAGACTATAAGTCCCGCTCCAAGAAGGTTTGCTACAAATGTGGTAAGCCCGGTCACTTTATAGCTAAGTGTCCATTATCAAGTGATAGTGACAGGGGCGACGACAAGAAGGGGAGAAGAAAGGAGAAGAAGAGGTACTACAAGAAGAAGGGCGGCGATGCCCATGTTTGTCGGGAGTGGGACTCCGACGAAAGCTCTAGCGACTCCTCCGACGACGAGGACGCCGCCAACATCGCCGTCACCAAAGGACTTCTCTTCCCCAACGTCGGCCACAAGTGCCTCATGGCAAAGGACGGCAAAAAGAAGAAGGTTAAATCTAAATCCTCCACTAAATATGAATCCTCTAGTGATGATAATGCTAGTGATGAGGAAGATAATTTGCGTACCCTTTTTGCCAACCTTAACATGGAACAAAAAGAAAAATTAAATGAATTGATTAGTGCTATTCATGAAAAGGATGACCTTTTGGATTCCCAAGAGGACTTCCTAATTAAGGAAAACAAGAAACATGTTAAGGTTAAAAATGCTTATGCTCTAGAAATTGAGAAATGTGAAAAATTATCTAGTGAGCTAAGCACTTGCCATGAGACAATAGACAACCTTAGAAATGAAAATGCTAATTTGTTAGCTAAGGTTGATTCTCATGTTTGTATTGTTTCAACTTCCAATCCTAGAGATAATAATGTTGATTTGCTTGCTAGGATTGATGAATTGAACATTTCTCTTGCTAGCCTTAAAATTGAAAATGAGAAATTGCTTGCTAAGGCTAAAGACTTTGATGTTTGCAATGCTACTATTTACGACCTTAGAACCAAGAATGACATGTTACATGCTAAGGTCGTAGAATTAAAATCTTGCAAACCCTCTACATCTATCGTTGAGCATGTATCTATTTGTACTAGATGTAGAGATGTTGATATCAATGCTATTCATGATCACATGTCTTTAATTAAACAACAAAATGATCATATAGCAAAATTAGATGCTAAAATTGCCGAGCATAACTTAGAGAATGAAAAATTTAAATTTGCTAGAAGTATGCTCTATAATGGGAGACGCCCTGGCATCAAGGATGGCATTGGCTTTCAAAGGGGAGACAATGTCAAACTTAGTGCCCCTCCTAAAAGATTGTCTAATTTTGTAAAGGGCAAGGCTCCCATGCCTCAGGATAACGAGGGTTACATTTTGTACCCTGCAGGTTATCCCGAGAGCAAAATTAGGAGGATTCACTCTAGGAAGTCTCACTCTGGCCCTAACCATGCTTTTATGTATAAGGGTGAGACATCTAGCTCTAGGCAACCAACCCGTGCTAAGTTGCCTAAGAAGAAAACTCCAAGTGCATCAAATGAACATAGTCTTTCATTTAAAACTTTTGATGCTTCTTATGTTTTGACTAACAAATCCGGCAAGGTAGTTGCCAAGTTTGTTGGGGGCAAACACAAGGGATCAAAGACTTGTGTTTGGGTACCCAAAGTTCTTGTTTCTAATGCCAAAGGACCCAAAACCGTTTGGGTACCTAAAGTCAAGAACTAAAATTGTTTTGTAGGTTTATGCATCCGGGGGCTCAAGTTGGATACTCGACTGCGGATGCACAAACCATATGACAGGGGAGAAAAGGATGTTCTCCTCATACGAGAAAAACCAAGATCCCCAACGAGCTATCACATTCGGGGATGGAAATCAAGGTTTGGTCAAAGGTCTTGGTAAAATAGCTATATCTCCTGACCATTCTATTTCCAATGTTTTTCTTGTAGATTCATTAGATTACAATTTGCTTTCTGTATCTCAATTATGCAAAATGGGCTACAACTGTCTTTTCACTGATGTAGGTGTCACTGTCTTTAGAAGAAGTGATGATTCAATAGCATTTAAGGGAGTGTTAGAGGGTCAACTATACTTGGTAGATTTTGATAGAGCTGAACTCAACACTTGCTTAATTGCTAAGACTAACATGGGCTGGCTCTGGCATCACCGACTAGCACATGTTGGGATGAAGAATCTTCACAAACTTCTAAAGGGAGAACACATTTTAGGACTAACAAATGTTCATTTTGAGAAAGACAGGGTTTGAAGCGCATGCCAAGCAGGAAAGCAAGTTGGAGCTCATCATCCACACAAGAACATCATGACGACCGACAGGCCGCTTGAGCTACTCCACATGGATCTATTCGGCCCGATTGCTTACATAAGCATCGGCGGGAGTAAGTATTGTCTTGTAATAGTGGATGATTATTCTCGCTTCACTTGGGTGTTCTTTTTGCAGGAAAAATCTCAAACCCAAGAAACCTTAAAGGGATTCTTAAGACGAGCTCAAAACGAGTTTGGCTTAAGGATCAAGAAAATTAGAAGCGACAACGGGACGGAGTTCAAGAACTCTCAAATCGAAGGCTTCCTTGAGGAGGAGGGCATCAAGCATGAGTTCTCTTCTCCCTACACGCCACAACAAAATGGTGTAGTGGAGAGGAAGAATCGAACTCTATTGGACATGGCAAGGACCATGCTTGATGAGTACAAGACTTCGGATCGGTTTTGGGCCGAGGCGGTCAACACCGCTTGCTACGCCATCAACCGGTTGTATCTACACCGAATCCTCAAGAAGACATCCTATGAACTCCTAACCGGTAAAAAGCCCAACATTTCATATTTTAGAGTCTTTGGTAGCAAATGCTTTATTCTTGTTAAAAGAGGTAGAAAATCCAAATTTGCTCCCAAGACTGTAGAAGGCTTTTTACTAGGATATGATTCAAACACAAGGGCGTATAGAGTCTTTAACAAGTCCACTGGACAAGTTGAAGTTTCTTGTGACGTTGTGTTTAATGAGACTAACGGCTCTCAAGCAGAGCAAGTTGATCTTGATGAGATAGGTACCGAAGAGGCTCCATACATCGCGCTAAGGAACATGTCCATTGGGGATGTGTGTCCTAAGGAACTCAAAGAGCCTCCAAATGCACAAGATCAACCATCCTCCTCCATGCAAGCATCTCCACCGACTCAAAATGAGGATGAAGCTCAAGTTGATGAAGTAGAAGATCAAGCAAATGAGCCACCTCAAGATGATGGCAATGATCAAGGGGGAGATGCAAATGAGGAAGACAAGGAGGATGAGGAACAAAGGCCGCCACACCCAAGAATCCACCAAGCAATTCAACGAGATCACCCCGTCGACACCATCCTCGGCGACATTCATAAGGGGGTAACTACTAGATCTCGTGTTGCACATTTTTGTGAGCATTACTCTTTTGTTTCCTCTCTTGAGCCACACAGGGCAGAGGAAGCACTCCAAGATTCGGATTGGGTGGTGGCAATGCAAGAGGAGCTCAACAACTTCACTAGGAATGAGGTATGGCATTTGGTTCCACGTCCTAACCAAAATGTTGTAGGAACCAAATGGGTCTTCCGCAACAAGCAAGATGAGCATGGTGTGGTGACAAGGAACAAAGCTCGACTTGTGGCCAAGGGATACTCCCAAGTCGAAGGTTTGGATTTCGGTGAAACCTATGCACCCGTAGCTAGGCTTGAGTCAATTCGTATATTATTAGCCTATGCTACTTACCATGGCTTTAAGCTTTATCAAATGGACGTGAAAAGTGCCTTCCTCAATGGACCAATCAAGGAAGAGGTCTATGTTGAGCAACCTCCCGGCTTTGAAGATAGTGAGTACCCTAACCATGTCTATAAACTCTCTAAGGCGCTTTATGGGCTCAAGCAAGCCCCAAGAGCATGGTATTCAAAGTCCCGGATTTTCTCATCACTAATGAATTCAAAGTCGGAAAGGCCGATCCTACTCTATTCACTAAAACTATTGAAAATGACTTGTTTGTATGCCAAATTTATGTTGCTGATATTATATTTGGGTCTACTAACGAGTCTACATGTGAAGAATTTAGTAGGATCATGACACAAAAGTTCGAGATGTCTATGATGGGGGAGTTGAAGTACTTCTTGGGATTTCAAGTAAAGCAACTCCAAGAGGGCACCTTCATTAGCCAAACGAAGTATACTCAAGACATTCTAAACAAGTTTGGGATGAAGGATGCCAAGCCCATCAAGAAACCCATGGGAACTAATGGGCATCTCGACCTCGACACGGGAGGTAAGTCAGTGGATCAAAAGGTATACCGGTCGATGATAGGTTCCTTACTCTATTTATGTGCATCTCGACCGGATATTATGCTTTCCGTATGCATGTGTGCAAGATTCCAAGCCGACCCTAAGGAAGCTCACCTTACGGCCGTGAAACGAATCTTGAGATATTTGGCTTATACTCCTAAGTTTGGGCTTTGGTATCCTAGGGGATCCACATTTGATTTGATTGGTTATTCGGGTGCTGATTGGGCAGGGTGTAAAATCAATAGAAAGAGCACATCGAGGACTTGCCAGTTCTTGGGAAGATCCTTGGTGTCTTGGGCTTCAAAGAAGCAAAATTCGGTAGCTCTTTCCACCGCCGAAGCCGAGTACATTGCCGCAGGCCATTGTTGCGTGCAATTGCTTTGGATGAGGCAAACCCTGCGGGACTACGGTTACAAATTAACCAAAGTCCCTTTGCTATGTGATAATGAGAGTGCAATCAAGATGGCGGATAATCCCGTCGAGCATAGCCGCACTAAGCACATAGCCATTCGGTATCATTTTCTTAGGGATCACCAACAAAAGGGAGATATCGAGATTTCTTACATTAACACTAAAGATCAATTAGCCGATATCTTTACCAAGCCTCTTGATGAACAAACTTTTAACAAACTTAGGCATGAGCTCAATATTCTTGATTCGCGCAATTTCTTTTGCTAAAATTGCACACCTAGCTCTTTTATATACCTTTGATCATATCTCTTTCATATGCTATGACTAATGTGTTTTCAAGATTTCAAACCAAGTCATAGGTGTATTGAAAGGGAATTGGAGTCTTCGGCGAAGACAAAGGCTTCCACTCCGTAACTCATCCTTCGCAGTCACTCCAAGCAACTCTCCATTCTTGGGGGAGAAAGCATGAGCACAAAGCAAAAGGACTTCATCTTTGGTATAATCTTAACTCATTTATTTATGACCAAAGGGGAAGAAAGTACTTCGAGGGCTCTAATGATTCCGTTTTTGGCGATTCATGCCAAAGGGGGAGAGATTATGAGCCCAAAGCAAAAGGACCGCACCACCACCTAATTTTAAAATTGGAGATTTTCAATTGGTCAATTTCAAATTGGTATCTTATTGTGTTCAAAAGGGGGAGAAAGTAGTATTTCAAAATGATATATCAAAACCCTCTTGAACACTAAGAGGAGGATCTCATTTAGGGGGAGTTTTGTTTAGTCTAAGGAAAAGCATTTGAAACAGGGGGAGAAAATTTCAAATCTTGAAAATGCTTTGCAAAATCTTATTCATTTATCTTTGACTATTTGCAAAAGGACTTTGAAAAGGATTTACAAAATAGTTTGCAAAAAACAAAACATGTGGTGCAAGCGTGGTCCAAAATGTTAAAAACGAAGAAACGATCCATGCATATCTTGTAAGTATTTACATTGGCTCAATTCCAAGCAACCTTTGCACTTACATTATGCAAACTAGTTCAATTATGCACTTCTATATTTGCTTTGGTTTGTGTTGGCATCAATCACCAAAAAGGGGGAGATTGAAAGGGAATTAGGCTTACACCTAGTCCCTAATTAATTTTGGTGGTTGAATTGCCCAACACAAACAATTGGACTAACTAGTTTGCTCTAGTGTATAAGTTATACATGTGTCAAAGGTTCACAACAAGCCAATTAAAAAGACCAAAGTTGGGTTCAAATTAGAGAGCTTAAGGCATCCCGAAAGGCTCCCTGGTCTGGCGCACCGGACTGTTCGGTGGCGCACCGGACAGTGTCCGGTGCACCAGGGGACTTCGCCCAGAACTCCTCAGCCTCGGGAAATTCTCAGAGCCGGCGCGCTATAATTCACCGGACTGTCCGGTGTACACCGGACAGTGTCCGGTGCTCCAAGAAGACGCGGCTCTGGAACTCAGCAGCCTCGGGAATTCTCAACGGTTGCTCCGCTATAATTCACCGGACATGTCCGGTGTACACCGGACTGTCCGGTGCAACTGCGGAAGCAACGACTACTTCGCGCCAACGGTCACCTGCAACGGCATTTATTGCGCGCCAGAGCGCGCAGGCGTCAGGCACGCCCATGCTGGCGCACCGGACACTCTATAGTACATGTCCGGTGCGCCACCGGACATCCAGGCGGGCACAGAAGTCAGAACTCCAACGGTCGAATCGCAACGGCTTTGGTGACGTGACTGGCGCACCGGACATGTCTGGTGCACCATACGACAGACAGCCTCCACCAACGGTCATGTTTGGTGGTTGGGGCTATAAATACCCCAACGACCCCACCATTCATTGAATCCAAGTTTTCCAGCTTCCAACCACTATACAAGAGCTAGCATTCATTGCAAAGCACACCAAAAGAGATCAAATCCTCTCCCAACTCCACACAAAGCCTTAGTGTCTAGATAGAGTGATTTGTAGTGTTCATTTGAGCTCTTGCGCTTGGATCGCTTCTTTTCTTTGGCATTCTTTCTTGTGATCAAACACTCACTTGTAATTGAGGCAAGAGACACCAATTGTGTGGTGGTCCTTGCGGGAAGTTTGATTCCCAAGTGATTTGAGAAGAGAAGCTCACTCGGTCCGAGGGACCGTTTGAGAGAGGGAAGGGTTGAAAGAGACCCGACCTTTGTGGCCTCCTCAACGGGTAGTAGGTTTGCGAGAACCGAACCTCGGTAAAACAAATCCGCGTGTCACACTCTTCATTTCCTTGCGACTTGTTTTGCACCCTCTCTCGCGGACTCGTTTTTATTTCTAACGCTAACCCGGCTTGTAGTTGTGTTTATATTTGTAAATTTCAGTTTCACCCTATTCACCCCCCCTCTAGGCGACTATCACTTATCATGAAAACACTTTTTCTTTGTTAGTATAAATATTATATGCCAAATTTTGTACTTTTTGAAGAGAACACACACCAAATTCTACTAAAAGATTACCTTCTCACCTTAGATAAGCACCTTCTTATAATGTTTATCCATAGTTTTTGATTCATGAATTTTTCTTTCTGTTCTTTATTGCAGCTGCGAAAGCCTGTGTCTGAGGTCGTTTCATGCAACTAACGATTCTGGTGAAGACTGTCCAACCTTATGATATAGTAGGCAACAATTAGACATATCTATCATGATCCTTTCATAGTTTAATGAGTATTATCTTTCTCCGAGTATTATGTTTCTCTATAAAGCATACAAATGCTTATTTTGTTAACGCATAGAAAATCAATGACAAAGATGTAGAATTTTTATGAAAGTCAAAACAGAGATCGATGATTTACGCTAACACTTGTGCTCATTTACATTGTTTTGGTTAACATTTTTTGTTGAAATCTGTTTGAGATAGAACTCGTGCACGCTCGGACACGCACTATTTTTACGCCATAATTCGTTCCCCATTCGTCGTTACGAAACAGATTGATGATATACACTAGTTTTTTACTCGTTTACTCTGTTTTGGTCCACGTTTTACGTTGAAATCTGCTCGAGCCAGAAAATTCGTGCACGATCGGGCGAGCGCGATTTTCACGCTGTAATTCAAGCCTATTCGTCGTTACGAAACAGATCGACGGTTTATGCTAAAATTCATACTTAATTACGATGTTATGGTTCACGTTTTACGCCGAAATCTACCTGAGCCAGAACCCGTGCATGATTGGACGCGCGTGTTTTTCACGCGGTAATTTTTGGGCCCCATTCTCTATTATGTAACAGATCCGTGATTTACGCTAAAACATGTAACCGTTTATGCTATTTTGGTTCATATTTTACGCTTTGATCCGTCCGAGCCAGAAACACACGCATCGGGCGCGCGTCAGCCCTACCAGCAAACGCACGGGGCTCTGCCTGGATGGGGTTTCCTGATACTATTGGAAGCCCTAGGCTTCTATTACCTCGACCCTATATATATTGTATATTACGAGCCCTAGGCTTCCAATAACTAGAGGAAGCCCATGTCAGACGGTGCAATCCGGTCGAGCCAGACAAGATCTGGGCTGCTATAAAAACACCCCCACACCGCTAGGGATTAGGTTTTAGTGGCGACGGTGTTTCACTCGGGTGTGCGAGCGGCGTCGATCCTGGGGGCCAGTGGCAGTGCTGCCCCGAGGCAGGCGACCGACGGTGGCGCTCCACCAGGAATGAGCGACGGTGACACTCCCGAGGCGGGCGGGCAAGCAGTGACGGCGCTCCGAAGCAGAAGGGCGGCGGCGGCGCACCCTAGGCCGGTGGCAACGACGGTTGTGCGAGGCACGGTAGGCGTCGATAGTGGCGACGATGGTAACGAGGTACGCGGGTCGCTCCGGCGGTCGCGCGAGGTGCGGTCGTCTCTCGCGATGGTGGCCATACGAGGCATGGGTGGCTCTGGTGTCCTTCGACGACCAACTTCTCCGATCTAGCGGCTTCAGCGGCGTCCTTTGAACTAGCGGCCTCGGGATCGTTCTCCGGCGACGAACTATCCGATCCATGTTTTTGCCATCGATGATTACATTTTATGCCTGCTACTTACACTATTTATGCATTCCAGTGATGATTTTTACGACGATGAATACGATTTTATGTTGCCATAAAACTGTCCCTAATTCCCACGGGGTTGTTATTTGAACCGATATTAGGTTTTTTATTAATTATGCTACATTGTGTATATATTTATGCGACTTTGTATATGAATTTATGCTCTGTGTGAACCATATCATCCTATTTTTCACATGCGTGCAGTGGAAACGAAAATATCATCCAAAATTTGCACGCATGCAATGGAAACTCTAACGATCTGCCATAATTTCTGGATTTGCATAAAAATAGAAACCATATGGATAAGACTCCCATATTTTTCGGAACTGCCATAAAAATAGGATCGTGAATACAACCCACCAGAGATATCAACCTCTCATATTGGCTCGGTATTTACGCTTATAACCGAGGGGTTTTATGCTCAAAACTTAAAATTTGTACACTCGAACCTGGAGATGCGTCCACCAGTGAACCACATGCCAGATTTTTTACGCAGTGTACAACATTGCATAGATACTTATACCATGTAACATAATTTGTATCAGTATATATCATAACCAGGTTCTAACGAGTCTAGTTGCATGGAGTTGGAGCGATCCTATATTTATGGAGGAAATAAAGCATTAAATACAATTTTTTGTTTCCATACATGCCATTCTATTTACTTTCATCGTACATTTTTGTCATCCTAATTTTGTGTGCATGAAACTAGTAAAAACTTTTACGCATTGTACCGAATTGCATAAATATCTACACCGTGTAGCATAATTAGTATCAGTATATATCATAAATTGATCCTGACGAGCCTAGCTACATGGCTGCTAGAGCGTCCTATATTTATGGACGAAATAAAGCATTAAATATGATTTTTATTTCCATACATGCTAATCCATTTCCTTCCATCATACAGTTTTGTCATCCTAATTTTGTGCATGCACCATGTAACAGATTTTTACGTAGTGTACTGAATTGCATAATTTGTATCAGTATATATCATAAATTGGTCCTGACGAGTCTAGCTGCATGTCTGTTGCAGCGATCATATATTTATGGAGGAAATCAAGTATTCAAAAATAGAAACAGACACATATCTCTTTCCTAAATTTACGCGCATGCAGGGAAACCTGTTTGACTCATGCATGCCTTCCTATTTTTTTGCATGCACACACGTGGGGTGGGGGCGCTCCCGATAGCCTGGCTTGGCGAGTGGGTGCAGTGGGCGCGTCGGGCTGGACCAGGTCGTAGGGGTGGTCGGCCTGGGCTTCCACTAACTAGAGGAAGCCCAGGGCTTGTGTGAAGCGCCCCAATCCTCTGGGACTCAAATGTGATACAATTACTAGTCCTAGGAGGCTAGTAATCACATTCCTTACTTCAAATAGTATAGAGTTCGAATAAAAGTTATTACAATACTAGAGTACAAGCTCTATTGAGCCTGAAATACAGAACACAGTGGAAGATTCAACTAGCCCAAGCCACAGGCAGACTGGGTGCAGACACAGCCCCCTTCTAGTCGAGCATAGCAGAAAAGAAGTCTTCAGCTGCTGAAAAACATAAATAAATCTGGGTGAATACACTAGGTATTCTGCAAGCCCATTACACCCGTAAAGAGAGAGGGACCTATATAATACATGCTTTATATGGTGGAGTTGAAGTCACTCTTCTTTTCCAGAAAAAGACAATACTTTGATGGTTTTCCCCAAAGAAGGAAGTAGCACATTTTCACACTCAACCACCACTGAGCTTCCTGCTCCCGTGGTATTGTTTTCATTTCCAAAAACACACCCACTCACACATTTCCCTGTTCGCGGAGGTTATAAACACTAATTGCCATACCACACCAGACTCACCCATACCAGTGGACACGAACTATTCGAATAGGTTTGAACTCTGCGCAGAGGGGTACACTTTACCCACTAGTCCGGCTCTGCGGTCTCATGGCCAATGAGACTCGAATCCGAATCTCTTTCTTTTCTCGCACGTCCTTACCTTAACGGTTATACCGGAAGGAGTCAGGCCACCGCCATGTACAAACCGGACAAAGCATTTCCCCTCCTTATCCTCCCGGTGCCAAGTTTTTAAATATTATTATTTTGTGCCCTATAATTTATTTAGACTATTTTTGGTGCATAAAATATCAATATATGCATAAATATATGAAAATAGGAAAAAGAAATGGAAAAAAGGAAAAATAAAAGGGATTTCCCTGCTAACTGGGCCGGGGGGGATTTTGGCCCAGTCGGGGCGCGCGCGCGTGGCCGCGCGGCAGGTGGCCCACGAAAAGGCAGACGGTGCGGGGACGGCGCCGTCGGCGCGGGCCCACGCGTCAGATTGAGGAGGGGGGTAACAGCGTCGGGGGGGGAGACGGTCCGCGGCGGTGAGAACCGGTCGCTGGTGAAGTTTCGCGGCGGTTCTTCGCCGTTGGTCCGGTTCTGCGTCAGCAGAATGGTGCTAAGGCATAAGAAGAGGTAGGGGATTACGGAGGCGGGGTCAATTTGGACGGTGGACGCTCGGGATGGCCGGTCCACGGCGAGGTGGCGGGTGCCCGCGGCGGTGAAGTCGCCGGCGAGGCTACCGGGCGCAATAGGCGAAGAAGAAGTGTGTGCTAGGCTTGCGGCGCAGAGGCGGAGCTTAAGAGCTAAAGCAATTTGACCATAAGCCACCATAGAGGGGAGAGCGGAGCTCACCGGAGAGGGGAGGGACACCGGCGTCGAGCTTGATTGGGTCTGAGGGAGGGAGTGGAGTGGCTAAGGCCTGGTGTGGTGAAGTAAGGGGCTCGGTGCGGTCCTTTTATAGGCGGCCGGAGAGGGGAAGGGAGGAGAGGTGGCGAGCACCGGCGAGCTTGCCATGACGGTGATGATGGCACATAGTTGCGACGGGACGGCTCGGGCAGGCGGGGGTGAAGGGACGGCTCGGGCACAGTGCGCAGGGGCGCAAGGCACCAAACCGAGCTGGTGAGCGTGTTAATGGCGAGGCGACGGGGCGGACGGTGGCCGGCGACGAACGCGCCGATAGCCTAGTCACGGGCGAGGGGGAGAAGGGGCTGACAGGCGAGGCCCGCTTGCCAGAGAGAGGGCGGTCGCGAGGGAGTGAGGGCGGGCGCGACTGACGGGTGGGGCCGGCCGATCAGCAGGAAGGGAGGTGTGGCGCAAGCGCGGGCGGGCGCGTGGGAGATGGGCCGCATGGGTCGAGCGGGGAACGGATGCGCAGGAGAGAGAGAGAGAGGGGGGTTGGGCCGGATCCGGCCCAGCCGAGGGGGTGAGGATTTCCTTTTTCTTTTTCTTTTTCTATTTCTGTTGGGGACTTGTTCTCAAATGCTATGAATTAAGAACAAGGCAACATAAAATGTTAATGTTCTTCGTCCGCTGAAGCATTATCTCCCTTAAGATATAATGAACTTCGGACGAAGACCATAAGCAAAAATATCACGAAGGTCTTACCTTCGTGATCAGCTCTATAAAACAATGTAAACAATGCTGGAACATGAAACATTAAAGAAATTTATACCAAAGA
Source organism: Zea mays (assembly GCF_902167145.1). Classification (NCBI taxonomy): domain Eukaryota; kingdom Viridiplantae; phylum Streptophyta; class Magnoliopsida; order Poales; family Poaceae; genus Zea; species Zea mays. The sequence goes on along the minus strand of NC_050100.1, from coordinate 225,582,795 downwards.
CAAATATCATTATTCATATATGTTATTATACAAACTTAAGTATTTAAAACATAATATTTAGGTATATTTATACCTCTGCCTTGTCAAAGAACAATAATTCCAGTGTGATGCGTCGATGATTACAGGATTGCGTGAACAGTAAAGGAGTATTGTTCATCTATTTATAGGCACAGGACGCAGCCTGTGAGAAATTACAATCATGCCCCTTACAAAAGATTACAATTATGACTCAGACCCTTATGGACTAAGAAGTCATTTCATCTTTAAGTCGGTTCGAACCTTCGTCTTCAGATACGTTATAGTACCGAAGCTTCATGAGTGGTAGCTTCGGCACTACGTTTAAACGGATTTGTCGAAGGTGTTTCTTCCTGCAGGACCTTCGGCGACGAAGCATGACCCCAACAGTAGCCCCTTCACGGTGCTAGATTGTTTTTCGTAACGAGCTTGATCCGTGAAAAAGTCTCTTAGGCTTCAGGAAGCCGAAGGTCCGAAAAACACCTTTCCTGAGCTCGTTGCCGGGAAACGATAAAATTTCCGAGCGCGGAGTAGTCCCACCATGCAGATTCGCCTTCTCGGGTTTTGTGGCCCACCGTTCAGTGGGTGCGAGCGACTGTTCGTCCGGTGTAGGAGACTTGACGATTCACCTTCTTACCTGTAGCACTATATAAACAGACGAGTAGGTGTGAAGTTACCACAGCATTCATTGCTATTGCACTGTTTTGCTGTCAGGAATTTAACCGTAACCGAAGCTTGACCCTTGCACTCAAACGAAGCACCACCTCGGATTCTGCTTCGTCACAAGAAGAGCTTCGGAAAAAAGGTCATTAATTTCAAAAAACTTCTAGAAATTCATAATCAAATGGCTAGAGTGCGTTCCACTGCCAGGGTTGATCGTGAGGGAGATGAGACCGAAGCCACTGAAACTATCCCAATTTCCGAAGCAATGAGGCGGTCTGGGCTGGTGACATCAGAGGATACAACTGTCGCCGAAGCAAAACAAGCTGACGTTGAAGAAGATGAATTTGAAGATGAGTACGGTGCAATGCCATCTAAACCCAGCCACTTAGAGTTTGGGAAGTCTACTATTACCGAAGGTGATATGGCTAAGTTACTGAAGCTAGGCTATTTTAGTGAAAACAAAAGGGAGCTGATTCGCTTCGGGGGAGAGGAAGTCACCCCGAAGCCAGAAAAAGATGAGGTGGTGGTTTTTAAGAGCTTCTTCAAAGCAGGGTTAAGATTCCCCCTGCATGGGATGATTGCAGATGTTTTAGAGAGATTTGGGATTCACCTTCATCAGTTAACTCCTAACGCCATTGTTAGGCTTAGTGTTTACATCTGGGCACTCCGAAGCCAGGAGGCAGAGCCTCTTGCCGAAGGTTTTTGCCGGGCACACGAGCTTCATTACAAGACAAAAGCTAGAGAAGATGGGCTACATGATAATTTCGGCTACTACAGTTTTGCATATCGGAAAGATGCCAAGTATCCAGTTATCAGGTATCGTACAAAATGGCCAGCTGGCTGGAAGAGTGAATGGTTTTATGTCAAAGTAGATGAGAAGAAGGAGAAGCTAGTTCAGAGCCCTTTGAGTTTAACCTTCGGAGAAACTAGGCCCCAATGTGTCATGTATCCAGATAGTCCATGCCAGATTGCACTGGGTGAATTTCGGGTTGTTGCAGAGCACATTGGCACCAGGGATCTGGTCCAAGAATTCTTAGCCTTTAGAGTATTCTCAACTTTGAAGGAATGGGACATGCCGAAGCTGAAAGGGGAGAAGAAGAAGAAAGAGCTTGTTCGGCTACCTTATTATTACAAGTTTAAAAAACATTTTAAAGCACCTTGCCAAGAGTGGTTGGACACAATTGAGGTTATGTGCAACGAGATCCTTGGCAACTATTCTAAGAAAGAAGATCAGTTAATGACTGCGGCTTTCGGTACTCGCCCGAAGCGAAGAATGAATCGGGTGATGGATGCCTTGAATTTTGATTATCCTGACTATGAGCAATTGGGCAGAGGTGCCGAAGGCCAGAAAAGAAAAAGAGTTGCCAGCGTCCTTGACAAAGAAGCTACTAAATTGATAAAAAGGACAAAGAAATTTTTGAGAAAAAAAAGCTGAGCCCTGAGCCGAAGATAGCTACTTCAAAGAAAAGGAAAGCTACGGCCCCGAAACCAAAAACGTCGGGCCAAGAAGGAGAAGCTCCTACGACGCCTTATGCTGCCGATGTGGAAGAAATTCTAAAGGTAATGACTGAACCTTTGCCTATCAAGCTAAGTCCGCTGGCGCCACAACTGACGATGTTTTTTCAGAAGAAAAAGGAGCCTTCGGCAACGGAAAGTCCCGCTAAGCTGAAAAAACGGAGAATTATCCAAGTGGCCGATGTTATTCATCAGACACCGCCACCGGCATCGGCGTCAAAAATACCAATTACTGAAGACGTTGGCGCTGCCGAAGCTGCAGTGTAATACTCGAAAATTGTATACAAGGAATATATAGTGATTTCCTTAATTTATGTGCCTTATTTGCATCATAAAAAGATTATACATAAAATTAAGAGTGATTAATTAAAACAAATGACACTAAAATAAAAGAAAGTGCATCTTGCTGGAGTTTTGGATTGTGCATTTAAAACTTAGTTTAAAATCCAAACTATATTTAAAACGGCATTGCAGGTTTGAATTTAGAAAACAGAAAAAGATAAAAAGAAAGAAATGAACATGCTAATCGAATTGGCGTAGCCCATCTCCCTAACGTATATAGCCATGATCGTTTTGTTTTTGTTTTATCATATCCAGCCGCGCTCACCCATTTTTCAAACCACGTAAGCAGCCCAAACGCATATATCGGAAGCATGCGTTTCGTCGTCCCAATCGCCTGTGCGCGCCTGCGAAGGCCTCTACGCACAAGCCACTGGCTTGTGGGACCGCCACCAGAAGCCACCCCTTCCCCCACGATGCTCTGCTCAAGTCGTCCGTAAGAAACGCCATATCTACCGCAACGAACTCGATTACTTCGGTCGTCGCCAACTCCTTCCGTTCTGGGGTATATAAACGGGCCTCGGAGATCCCTCGAGGAGCTGAGCCGGAGGGAGTCAAGGAGAAGATAGCAGCGGCGCCGCGAAAGCGCACAGCGAGCCGGAGGGAGAGAACAGTGAGGGACGAGAGCCGCCGCGGCGGGAATTCCAGCAGGGCCACTGTCCGCGTCTCGTTTGATGCCCGTGACCTTCACCAGGCCTGGGGGAAGGTCCTCCGCTGCGTCGCGGGCGAGATTAGCCTCTGCGACTCCGGGAATTGCTCGTCGGAGTTCCTAGCAACACCTGGGAACGGGGATCAGAGAGGAAGAGCTCAGAGGAGAATGAGACTTGGAGAAGGGAATAGCTAGGAAGAAGACGAGAAAATAGATGGCGATATGTTTGTATTCTGATAATTGGTAATTCATATCCCTCTTAGCCCATACAATTGTTCTTTTATAGCTGTAGAAATCTACTTGCCCCTGGCAATGGCCCCACATGGCAACCACTCCTAACATTCCCCACCGCTTAAAATGCGGCTTGCCCCCAAGTCGCTGATAGTGTAGACAAGATTGGTGGATCAACTTCTTCAAGTGTGCAGAGATTTGTAGCAAGAATGTCGAACGTTCCATGAGCTTGAATATAGAATGGGAACCCTTGATCCGAACCCCGTCATATCAACAACGTCAAAGGCATTGCAGAGGCATTATGATCCTTTAATGTGGTAACAAGTGGACATGTGCAATTCCAAGCATTGGCTCTGAATATTCCTAGCAACAAGAAAAGTTGCAATGCATAGTGTAACGAAGCACCTGTGGTACTGTAGCTGCAATCCACTTTGAACAGGCTGCCTCGATCAATTGCCAACCAAGGATGCTTTGTCAGAATGTTGGCCACGACCAGTGATTTAATCCATCGCACCAAGGCTGCATAACAGTAAAAAGATGGCCACGCCATAGGTCTAACTTGAACACCATCACCAAGTAGCATAAATTGCATGGGTGGTGGCCATGGTTGCTTGTACGGCACGACATCCCAACCACAACCACAGCCAAATGGAGGACATCTCAGTTCTGGTTTCTTTGCTCGCCCAATGAATTCGTGGAACCATGAACTTGTTTTTGTTTCTTTCGATGCAAATATGTCCTGCCACTTCCATTGCTCACATTTTCTGAGTCCATCGACCAGGCCATCGTCCTTGGAGAGGGTACTGTCGTAGCCGTCGACCTTGCAGTCCACTATTGACTCGTGCGGCAGGAGCAGCATGGCGGCCGAGTACATGTGCAGGGTCTCGTTGATGATGCAGTGCAGGTAGCCGAGGCAGCACATGTCATCGGTGGTGATCAGATGCGAGCTGCCCACCACCGCGTCGAGCTCTGCCTGTGCCTTCTTCAGGGCCTCCGGGTGGTTCAGCAGAAGCGACGGGGCCCATTCAGTTGTGACCGATGTGGTCTCTGTTCCGGCGCCAAACAAGTCCCAGCAGAGCGCCATGACCATGATATCTGTGTACTGCTCCAACTTCAACCTCTGCAAAGAGAGCAGCACGACAGTCATGCTCTTCTTCTCGCCGTTGCCGTCATCGTCCATCCTCCGACGCTCTCCGTCGATGAGCAGCCACAGGAACACGTCGAACCACCGCAGGAACGGCAGGTAGTCCCACAGGTTGGTCGTGCCGAGGTAGAGCATGACCTTTTCGGAGATCCGTGTCAACTCGCTCGCCTCCTGCGACACGTCAGTGTCTGCGGCGCACGCCTCGCAGCGGAAGGTATTGATCTCAGCGCAGATGATGGGGAACATGCAGGCGACACGGTGCGCAGAGAGGAACACACAGGTCGTCAGTGAAGCGGTCGGGTTGGGGACGGAGTAGGTGCCGCCATTGAGGGCCACCATCGAACACTTGGTGAGCGCGGCCGCGAGCTCGGCGTAGGTCGCGGGCTCTGACTCGGACGATGCCACCACCTCCGCTTGCGGCTGCGGGATCTCCTCGGCAGATGGAGCTTGGGCGGCCATGGGGGTCAGGTTGTCCAGGCCGAACGCCCCGCCGAAGAGGTGGTCGGCGGCGAGGTCCGCGACGACGCTGTCGGGGATGTTGCGGGCGCGGCTGCCGACCGTGGCCTCCGTATCAGAGAGCGAGGAGCGGCCCTCAATCACATCGGTGATTCGAGCCTCCATCAGCGCCATTTCATCGAGCAGGAGCTGCATCATCGCATCCATGGTGGAGGTAGAATGTCCAGGATTGGAACTCCTCTGATCAGCGCCGGTGAGCTCCAGCGAGTCCTTGGTGCTGCTGGCCACAACCACGGTCTGCTTGATGTCGAACTCGAAGGTGGGAAGGATGTCGATGTCGACGTCGACCCCGATGTGGTTGTCGTCGTTGTAGCAGAACTCCATGGTCCGGCCGGTGTCGAGCTCGTCGCCGAAGCAGTGGTCGGCACCGTCGGAGAAGAGAGCCTGAGAGGCTGTGCTGTCGATAGATTCCTCGTCGAAGATAGGCCATGCATCGAAGACCGGTTCGTCGTCGTCGTAGGATGGAGAAGGCGCCGCAGCGCTGGCGCTTGTAGCGAACGCGTCGTCGTACGCCGTGCCCGTCGAAGAGCCGAACACATCGTCGTACCGTGGCGCTGTGGCGGAGGAAGTTGCGGTGCCATTGAACGAGTCAAACAACGAGGCGACTTGCTGTTGAATCCCGTCGCAGCGAGAGGTGAAATGGGTATGCGGTTCATCGCAGCGCTCGCCGATGCGGAGTTCCAAGCCGTCGCAGCGGCCGGCAATCCGCTCGGAGAGGCGCGTTTCCATCTGCTGCAATTCGTCGAACAGCCGGCGGGCCGTGGCGTCGGAGAGCTCCATAGCCGACGATCGGGGCCGGCGAGGCACTGCACCCAGGGGATCCAGGATTGCCGGCTCTGATACCAAATGTTAGCAACACCTGGGAACGGGGATCGGAGAGGAAGAGCTCAGAGGAGAATGAGACTTGGAGAAGGGAATAGCTAGGAAGAAGACGAGAAAATAGATGGCGATATGTTTGTATTCTGATAATTGGTAATTCATATCCCTCTTAGCCCATACAATTGTTCTTTTATAGCTGTAGAAATCTACTTGCCCCTGGCAATGGCCCCACATGGCAGCCACTCCTAACAGATTAGCCTCTGCGACTCCGGGAATTGCTCGTCGGAGTTCCTATTCGTCGCGTCGCCGTGGGCGTGGGTCTCTGCGCCACCACCTGGGGTAAGAACCCTTCCATTCCTTTCGTTTCGCATTACGCATTGTTTAGCGTCGTCAAAGTCTGAGCTTAGGGCCCTAGTGCGCGGATGGGGGCTCGCCGGCGTTATTTGGTTATGGCACCACCGCGGTTGGCCCTGCGCCACCGTACTGCGTGCCTGGAGGTAGTAGAAGGTTGTCGCACCGTTGATTCGTTTACGGACGGTGTGGATTAGATCAATGCGTAACCCTTCGCTGGATCGGATCCTAGCCCTTAGATCGTAAATGGACGAGCGCGTAGCGGTCCTAACATTTAAAATCCTAGCCGTGGGCTCCCAATCGGATGGTTCTGCGGCGCCCTGAGTTTTATCCACGCAGATCTAATCCATACCATCCGCGCGAGATCCGACGGCCAATACGCGGGGATACCCCTTCGCGTGGCATTTATCTAAAGGGACCTTAAGTTATTAACAATTCGACCCGTAGTCCACCCGGGTCTCTCCCTGAGTCTGTGGAATTTTTGTGCCAAAATCCCTATGCTTTCAAGAAATAATCGCCTGGTCCAGTGAACAGAAAAATCAGAGAAATTAATTGGGAAATAGATTTTTAGTGCATATTTAATTCCAGAAACTTGTTTAATTTGTAGAAAATCCATATGAATTCCAATTTGGTCCATTCCAGTTCCTAAATTTTTGTAATATTATTCTCTATCAAATTGTGCCTCTGTTTTGGCATGAAAGACACATTAAATTTTATCTATCGCTTAATCATGTATTAAATACACAAAACATTGGAGAATTCATAACTTAAAATCGATAACTCAAAATTTAATGATTCCAGTTCCTATGATCTTATTCTAGTGTCTAGATTATTACTGTGTATTTTATTTACATGTTTGGTGTGATGTTAATTTTTGCTATACTATGTATGTATTGTGTTGATGCGAGTAGACGAGCAAGCTACAGAGGATTCTGAGGTTCAGCTGGTAGAGACTGCTGAGCAGGAGCTCGTTGAAGGCAAGTTGTGCCCTTGATCACTTCTTTTACCTATTCATGTTCTTATTAATCATAATGATCTGCATAGGTTAATTTTGATGGGACCCAATAGGATACCCTAGATTTTGACTATCTTTATACCTTGTTTCACCACTGGTTTAACTACTAAATTTTTGGGTAGTACATGCTATTGCTTTATGTGGCTTTGGGTATAAAGATATTCATCACTCATTGTTATACTTATTATTATCTGTTTATTATTATTGTTCATGATAAGATCATTATGTTAATGGGAACATGGAGAACCACCCGGGAAAACAGTGCTACCACAAGGGTTTATGGACGCCCTTGGCTGATTAATTAGGAAAGCTAGTGGAGGACTACCTTACCCGAAAGGGGCAAGGGCAGTAGGGGAGTGGTCAGTGTAGGGAGGTCCTTGGTTGATTTTGTTGCGATGGCGGTCAGGCAAGAACCCTGCACTTGAGCTTCCTATAAACTGTAGCGGGTTTTCTGAAGCTAGTGGAACTTTGTAAAGGCCTCGTAGTGGTACCCTGCCTCGCTTCCTTGGTAGAGGTGTATGGAATCTGATCAACTCTCTGGCAAATGGGTAACACGACTTGTGGGTAAAGATGCGCAACCTCTGCAGAGTGTAAACTGGTATACTAGCCGTGCTCACGGTCATGAGCGGCTCGGACACTCACATGATTAATTTATGGAACTTAAACTTAATCTGTCATTTCATTGCATTTGGGATTATTTTATTATTACTTTTACTTATTATTATAATGGTTTGGTATTTACTTGCACTTAGTAATTGCTAATAAAATTTTGACCAACTTAAAAGCAATGCTCAGCTTCAGCCTTATATCATTGATCAGCCTTACACTTCATGAACTCCCACCTTTGGTGAGTTCATGTCACATTATTCCCCACAACTTGTTGAGCGATGAACGTATGTGAGCTCACTCTTGCTGTCTCACACCCCCCCCCACAGGAGAAGAACAGGTGGTAGAAGAGGAGCAGCCTAGCTCTGAGGCTTTCGACTTGATCTAGGTGGCGTCTCCCAGTCAGCTTTCTGGCGCCAAGGATAGATTTTAGATCCTGCGATATTTATCTCTTATTTTGTAAGACTTCCGCTATGTAATAAAGTACTCTGATTATATTGTGACATTTATCTCTATACACTCTGTTATTATATATGTTGTCTTATTTGGCGCATGTATGAGATGCACCTGGCTTTGTTCCTTAAAACCGGGTGTGACATGCAGCCACCGGAGCCGAAGGTGCCAAAGCCGAAACCACCGAAGATTCTGATCTAGAAACCACACTTGGTGATATTGATAACATGCTTCTAAAAATGGCTGAGGAAGAAGTTGATGTGGCCGCGGTGGACACAACAATTGAGAAAGGAAAAGAGCAAATTAAAGATACTTTGGAAGAGGAAAGCTTCAATTTTCAAGATATACTAGGGCAAGAGTTATCAGAAACTGAAAAAGAAGAACTGAATAAATATGTTGTATCCTGTGGGTACAAACCAGGGGCTTTGCTGTTTGGCGGAGTCAATGAAGGGAAATTGAGATGCTTTCGGAATCGAACCGAGGCAAAGGTCGTTAGGACTTTCTCGAAGAATGTTGGCCTGCCGAAGATTGAGGCGGACCTCTGTAGGTACCGGCGACAGCATGTCGCCGGTAGCCTGTTCTATGCTAATTTTAAGGTAAAACTCTTAATTTTTTATTATTTTTTGAATTAAGATGTTTTCTGACGAAGGTTGTTTTGCCAGAGTATATTACTAAGTAAAGTGTTGAGGATGCAACAAGATCTCGAAGACGAGAAAAACGAAGCTACAATTAAAGATCTAGAAAATAAAGTCAAAGATCACGAAGCTGCTTTAGAGAAAAAGGACTTCGTCATCCACTCTATGGAGGGTTCACTGGCAGAAGCTCAAGCCAAAATTGACAGATTAAACAGCGAATTACTCATAAAATCAGAAAAATCTGAGCAAGAAAAGAAGAATCTTGAAACGAATCTCAAAACCGAAATTGAGAAGAGTTCAAATTTGCAGAAAAATCATTGAAGGAGCTTCAGGATAAATGTTTAGACTTCGGCAACCGATGCGTGCAGCGGCTGAAGGATGTCTTTTACTCAATTGGAGCCAGCTCTGAGAAGTTTACACCTTCAGTTGAAGACCTGCCAGGCACCTTTGAATATATTGAGGGCGAAGTTGATGCGCTTGACGAAGTTATCGCTGGGCATGCCGATTTCTGCGCCCTGTTAGCTTCTCGAGGCACAGCTACTGCTTTCCTGAAGACTGGCTGCACACACGACAAAATTGTTAATAGGCCAAACTTTAGTTTGTCACCAGCAGATTTGATTGACATCCCCAGTCTAGCTCGAAGTATAGGAAACAGGTTTATGACTCGAATTTGGATAAACGGGGGGGGGCGAAAAATGGCTGGTGACGAAGCTCGACGCCACCTTAAGCCAGTGAGAAACTTATACTTGTTACTTTTACCTTCTCCTTGAACTCTACGCTTTTCTCATTCCGTTTTAATATGTACAGGATGATGAAGCTAAAGAATGATGAGCTGAAGCCTTAACAGATGTTCCGAAAGACTTTGCTGCAGAAGATTCTAGGAAAATTCTGTAATATGATTGTAAAGAAATTTATGTAAATTTGTGCGTACCTCGTAATATATCTTTACCCCTTTGTCCGTGTACGATCTGCTTTGCTATGGATGAAATTTTCTTTTTGAGCCGAAGGCGAAAAACACCTTCCCTTCTTTTCGTACACAATGAAGCACGAAAATTTCTTCTTTCTGTTTTTCTCCGAAGCTTTATCCTCATAGTCGAAGCATCTGCCTTCTCTGTATGATATGATGATAATGATCCTATGTATGTCTAAATGAATGTTTATGAATGCAAATGAATGTCCAAATACATATTCGAAGCCATAATCATAGCCTTCATTCCCTTAGGAATGACTCAAATCTCTTTGTCGCTTATTTTCGGCTTCACTGTTTATTTTTCGGTGTATCAGCGCTGACTTTTCGTTGTAAGCCTCCCTTAGGAGCTTCTTCGCCTTCTACTTCGGCGGAATCAGCGTTTATTTTTCGCTGTAAGCCTCCCTTAGGAGCTTCTTTGCCTTCTACTTCGGCGGTATCAGCGTTTATTTTTCGCTGTAAGCTCTGCATTCCCTTAGGAAGGACTTTTGAGCTTCTCCCTATTTTATTTTCTTTTTTCTTTGCACTCGATGGTGCGTTCTCAGCTTTTATATTTACATCTTTGGGGGATATTGCTCTTATAGAGCTGAAATAAGAAAAAGAGAAATTACATGTTGTGGCCCCATTAAAAACCTTTCTCCCCCTTTGGAAAGGAAAAGGGTGCCATAAGAAAGAATAGAAAAAATTACACCAAGCTAGACATAATATCGCCGAAGCTCATCCACATTCCATGATCTAGAAATGGCGTTGTCGTCCATATCCTTCAATCTGTAGGAACCGGGTCTTGACGAAGATACTACCAGAAAAGGTCCATCCCACTTCAGTTGTAGCTTGCCTACTGTGTCTGGGTTGGCCACTCTCCGAAGCACCAAATGTCCTGGCTTAATATTCTTTAGCCGAACCTTTCTATCACGCCATTTTATTGTTTCAGCTTGGTATTTATTGATGTTTTCCACAGCCTGAAGCCTGATCCCTTCTATAGCATCTTTGTCCACAGAATAATCAGCTTTGTCTTCTGCCGAAGCCACTGTTCTTATTGATCCTGCCTTTGCTTCTTCCGGAGTTATTGCTTCGTCACCAAATAATAACTTGAATGGTGTAAAACCTGTTGACCTTGATGTCGTTGTATTGTGGCTCCATACCACTTTAATTAATTCATCTGGCCATTTTCCTCTGGGCTGATTGAAGATTAATTTCATTATTCCCATCATTATGATGTCATTAGCTCTTTCGACAAGTCCATTTGACTCTGGATGCCTAACCGATGCAAAATGGATCTTTGAGCCAATTTGTCCACATAACTCTTTAAAAGCTTCGACATCAAACTGTGTTCCGTTATCCACAGTAATGGCCTTCGGCACTCCGAAGCGACAAACGATATTCTGCCAGAAAAATTTCTGAATGGTAACCGAAGTTATTGTGGCTAAAGGCTTCGCCTCAATCCACTTGGAAAAATATTCTACTGCTACCACAACATATTTTAAATTTCCTTGTGCTGGTGGTAACGGGCCTAACAAATCAAGGCCCCACCTTTGCAATGGCAGTGTGGGTTGTATTAACTGAGTCAGAGACGAAGGCTGTTTTTTATCTCTTGCACATTTCTGACAGCCTTCGCACTTTTGGACTAATTCCGTTGCATCCGAAGCTGCCTTTGGCCAATAAAATCCTTGACGAAAAACTTTTCCCAGCAAAGGCCTAGATCCAATGTGAGATCCACACAGGTCTGCGTGTATTTCCTTCATCAATTCTATACCTTCGGCTCTGGATAAACATTTGAGTAGTGGAGAACAGACTCCATGCTTGTACAGCTCCCCTTCTATTATAACATATGGTCGAGCTCTCGCCTCTATTCTCTTGTTATAAGCTTCGTCATCTGAAAGGAAATTACCCTGAAGGAAAGAAATGATCTCAGTTCTCCAATCTTCACTATGAACAGGAGATATATTGAGTACTGCTCTTTCAAGAAGTTCAACCAAAGGTGCTTTTATTGTTTCAAAAAATACTTCCGAAGGTAAGGGCAGCCCCTGTGCTGCTGACTTGGCTAGCAAATTAGCATGTTCATTTTCTCCTCGAGGAATGTTTTTGACAGAAAACCCTTCAAAGGAAGCTTCAATCCTTCGAACCGTGTCTAAATATTTCTCAAGCTTCATTTCTCTTGCTTTACAACTCTTGTCAATATGGCCGGAAATAACCTGGGAATCGGTTTTAAGAACCGCCCTTCTAATCTCCATTGCCTTTAACTTCCGAAGACCCAAAAGCAAAGCTTCGTACTCAGCAATATTATTTGTGCAGCTAAAATCAAGTCTTGCTACGTAGCAAGTTCTAACTTTGGAGGGTGCGACTAACACAGCAGCTGCTCCTGCCCCGAAGGTTCCCCAAGAACCGTCACAAAATACCGTCCATACTTTGGTATCTTTAGTTGTTTCTTTTCCTTGAGCCCCTGGCGTCCAATCGGCAATGAAGTCTGCTAACGCCTGGGACTGTATTGAGGATCTGTGCACATAATCAATGCTGAACTCATTGAGCTCCGCAGCCCACTTTCCAATTCTTCCAGTAGCTTCTCTGTTCCTCATGACATCCTTCAAAGGTTGTGATGAAGGAACAATTATATGATATGCTTGAAAATAATGTCGAAGCTTCCTGGATGCCATTAAGACGGCATATAAGACCTTCTCCAATTCTGTATAATTCTTCTTTGATAGACTAAGAACTTCGGAGACGAAGTATATTGGGGCTTGCTTTTTGGTTTGTCCCTCAAGGTTTTCTTGAACAAGTGCCGCACTCACTGCTGAGTGCGAAGCTGCCACGTACAACAACAGAGGAGCCCCTGGCGCTGGTGGAGTTAACGTTGTTAGGTCTATCAAATACTGCTTCAGCTCTTCAAAGGCTCTCTGCTGAGCTGATCCCCATTGAAAGACTTCAGCTGACTTTAGCACTTCGAAGAATGGTAAATTTCTCTCTGCTGATCTAGATATGAATCGATTGAGAGATGCCAGTCTTCCTGTCAGTCGTTGAGCCCCCTTCTTTGTGCTTGGCGGTTCCATCCGAAGAATAGCTTCGATTTTATTCGGATTAGCTTCGATTCCTTTTGTTGAGACCAGACAACCAAGGAATTTCCCCTTCTTTACTCCGAAGACACACTTCTCTGGATTCAGCTTCAGACCAGCTTGTCTGAAATTAGCGAATGTCTCCTGCAGATCAGCAATGTGATTTTCTTGCTTGGTGCTTTTTACTATAATATCATCAACATAGGTTAGCACATTTTTGCCTATCTGAGAATGGAGAACCTTCGCTGTCATTCTGCTGAAGCTTCCTCCAGCATTCTTGAGCCCCTCAGGCATCCGAAGATAACAATATGTTCCACTAGGGGTTATGAAGCTGGTTTTTGGCTCATCCTCCTTCTTCATCCAAATTTGATGATAGCCTGAGTAACAGTCTAGCAGACTCATAAGCTCTGACGAAGCTACTGCGTCTACTAGAGAATCTATCCTTGGTAATGGAAATTCATCCTTTGGACAAGCCTTATTGAGATTAGTAAAATCAATACCCATTCTCCATTTACCATTGGCTTTCTTCACCATAACAGTGTTGGCTAGCCACTCTGGGTATTTCACTTCTCTGATGACCCCAGCGCTAAGAAGTCTTTTTACTTCATTCCGAGCACCTTCAACTTTGTCGTCAGACATTTTCCGAAGCCTCTGTTCTAGGTCTGAAGGATGGGTCAACATTGAGCGAGTGTTCAATGACATCCCTGTTAACACCACAGAGATCATTAGCTGACCATGCAAAGACATCTTTGTTGTTGAACAGAAACCTTATCAAGGTTTTCTCCTGTTCCTCAGACAATTGAGATCCCAGCAGCACCTTCTGCTCTGCGATATCTTCGCATAAAAGCATGGGTTTCGGCTGATCGGCCGAAGCAGCCTTCTCCCTTCTGTGCTTGTACTGCTCACAAGCTTAGGCTTCATCTATATTATGGATTGCCTTTGAATCTGTCCAGTTCCCCTCAGCCTTTCTGGCAGCTTCCTAACTCCCATAAATAGCAATAGGTCCTTGATCCAAAGGTATCTTCATGCAAAGATATGCTGGATGAAGAATTGCTTCGAAAGCATTGAGTGTTCCGCGACAAATGATTGCATTGTAAGGGTACTCCATGTCGACAATGTCAAACAAAACTTGCTCAGTCCTTGTATTGTTGACAAATCCGAAGGTCACTGGCATGGTAATCTTGCCAAGCGCTACAATTTGTCTTCCTCCGAAGCCACAAAGAGGGTGCGTAGCATCATGAATCTTGTCTTCTGGCTCTTGCATCTGTCTGAAGGCTTTAGCAAATATAATGTCGGCTGCACTGCCTGTATCAACCAAAACATTGTGGACTAGAAATCCTTTGATGACACAAGATATGACCATAGCATCATTGTGAGGGTAATCCTTGAGCTGAAGGTCCTCTTGTGAGAAGGTAATTGGGATATGAGACCATCTTGACTTGATGAAGGGTCCCTGTACCCCGACATGTTGTACCCTTCTTTGTGCCTCCTTCTTCTGCTTCTTATTGGCCGGTTCTGAGCACGATCCGCCTGTTGTTGGGAGCACCAGCTTCGTAGCCGAAGCAGCGCTAGCTTTGTTGTTGAACGAAGCCATCAGCTCAGAAAGTGGAAGTGAGTTCACCGGAGGTGGGCGCCAATGTTGGGGACTTGTTCTCAAATGCTATGAATTAAGAACAAGGCAACATAAAATGTTAAATGTTAATGCTCTTCGTCCGCTGAAGCATTATCTCCCTTAAGATATAATGAACTTCGGACGAAGACCATAAGCAAAAATATCACGAAGGTCTTACCTTCGTGATCAGCTCTATAAAACAATGTAAACAATGCTGGAACATGAAACATTAAAGAAATTTATACCAAAGACAAATATCATTATTCATATATGTTATTATACAAACTTAAGTATTTAAAACATAATATTTAGGTATATTTATACCTTTGCCTTGGCAAAGAACAATAATTCCAGTGCGATGTGTCGATGATTACAGGATTGCGTGAACAGTAAAGGAGTATTGTTCATCTATTTATAGGCACAGGACGCAGCCTGTGAGAAATTACAATCATGCCCCTTACAAAAGATTACAATTATGACTCAGACCCTTATGGACTAAGAAGTCATTTCATCTTTAAGTCGGTTCGAACCTTCGTCTTCAGATACGTTATAGTACCGAAGCTTCATGAGTGGTAGCTTCGGCACTACGTTAAAACGGATTTGCCGAAGGTGTTTCTTCCTGCAGGACCTTCGGCGACGAAGCATGACCCCAACAATTTCTATTTCTATTTCTATTTCTATTTCTTTTTCTCTTTTTCTTTAATCTCCTTTTTCTTTTGAACAAATATTTATCTATGTTTCTTGGGTGTCAAAAATATTCTATGTGAGGTGCTACTAACAACCATGGTGTATGCATATGATGAATGAGATGTCTTATGAGGTGGGGGCCTTAGGAGATAATTAAGGGGGGTTAGGAGTTTTAGGGTTTCTAACCTTGGGATTAAATTTGGGATGTTACAAACCTATCCCACTTAAAGGAATCTCGCCCTCGAGATTTAGATTGGGTTTGAGAAAAGGTAAGGGTATTCCCTCCTCAAAGAGTCCTCACTCTCCCAGGTAGCTTCTTCTTCTGCTCCCTGCTCCACTGAACTTTACAGAGTCTTACTTCTGAGTTTCGGGTCTTTCAGACGGCTGAGTCAAGAATCTTTACTGGCTTTTCTCGGTACCACAGATCCTTCTGAATCTGAATTGCCTCTTCTTCGATGTGACTTTCTGGCATTTTCAGGCATTTGCGGAGCTGGGATATGTGAAACACATTGTGAATATCTGACATGGATTCTGGCAATTCAAGGTGGTAGGGTGTGGGTCCTATTCTGCCAATGATAGGATAGGGGCCGACGAATCGCGGGGCTAGCTTCCCTTTCACCTGAAATCTTTTGACTCTGCGCATTGGGGAGACCTTGAGGTAGACGAAGTCTCCTTCCTTGAACCTGAGTTCTCTCCGCCTGTTGTCTGCATAACTCTTCTGCCGACTCTGAGCTTCGAGTAATCTTTTGCAGATTAGGGCAACTTTCTCTTCTGCCTCCATAACGAAGGCAGACCCTTCCAGTGTATTTTCCCCTACGTTGGACCACATCAGAGGGGTCTGACACTTTCGTCCATACAAGGCTTCAAACGTTGACATCTTGATACTGGCCTGGTAGCTGTTGTTATACGAGAACTCTGCATATGGCAAACTGGACTTCCAATTACTGTCAAAAGTCAACACATAGGCTCTCATTAAATCCTCGAGGACTTTGTTGACCCTTTCTGTCTGACCATCTGACTGAGGGTGATAGGCGGTGCTGAAGTCTAGCTTGGTGCCCATAGCTTGCTGAAGGCTCATCCAGAATTTTGAGGTGAACTGTGTTCCCCTGTCTGACACTATCTTTCGTGGAATACCATGGAGTCTGACTATTTCTTTAAGATATATCCGGGCAAGGGTGGCTCCTTCGAAGGTAATTTTTACTGGGATAAATGAGCTACCTTGGTAAGACGGTCGATTATAACCCAGATAGAATCGTTCCCTTTTTGGGTCCGAGGCAGTCCGGTTACGAAATCCATGCCTATTTCTTCCCACTTCCATTTGGGTACTGGGAGGGGTTGCAGTAGACCTGCAGGCTTCTGATGCTCTGCCTTAGTTCGCTGGCAAATGTCGCACCGGGCCACATACTGTGCTATCTCCTTTTTCATTCCTCTCCACCAGTATCTAGTCTTGACGTCTAGGTACATGTTGGTGGTCCCTGGGTGGATAGAGTAGGCTGAGTTGTGAGCTTCATCGAGCGGAACTCCTTGTGCCTCTCCTTTTGGTACACACAGACGATTTCTGAACCAAATGATTCCTTCTTCATCTGTCCTGAGGTCCGGGAGTTGTTCTTGGCGAGTTCTCTCCACAAGACTTGCCGTCTCAGTGTCCAGGCGCTGAGACTTGCGTATGAGGTCTTCTAGCATTGGATTGACTTCTAGGCTGCCATTGTCTCCCAGACAAGCATTCAGTTGAGCTGATTCTTTCTTCCAGACTTCCAAGAAGTTGGTTTCTTTCTTCCCGAAAGGTTTTCGGTTGAGGGCGTCTGCTACCACGTTGGCCTTCCCGGGGTGGTAGTGGATCTCAATGTCATAATCTTTGATCAGTTCAAGCCATCATCGTTGACGGAGATTGAGGTCTGGCTGAGTGAAAATGTACTTCAGGCTCTTGTGATATGTGAAGATTTGACATTTGTTCCCAATTAGGTAGTGCCTCCATATTTTTAGGGCATGCACTATGGCTGCCAATTCCAAATCATGTGTTGGATAATTCTGCTCATGCGGCTTGAGTAGGCGTGATGCATAGGCAATGACTTTCTCATTTTGCATAAGTACACATCCTAAACCTTGCCTTGAAGCATCACAGAACATGACGAAATTTTGGTGGATATCTGGTAGTGTCAAAACTGGTGCAGTTGTGAGCTTCTGCTTTATGATTTGGAAGCTTTCCTCACACTTCGGGGTCCACACAAATTTATTGTCTTTCTTGAGGAGCTTGGTCATAGGTCTTGCTATGCTGGAGAACCCTTTGATAAAACGGCGGTAATATCCTGCCATTCACAAAAAGCTTCGAACGTTGGATGGCTGCTTCCATTTGGATACTGCTTCTACTTTGGATGGGTCCACTTCTATTCCTTCTATAGTTAAGATATGCCCGAGGAAGGCTATCTTTTCTAACCAGAATTCACATTTGCTGAGCTTAGCATAGAGTTGATGTGCTTTGAGTCTTCCGAGGACAATCCGAAGGTGATGCTCATGATCTTCGCGACTCTTGGAGTAGATAAGGATGTCGTCAATGAAGACTATGACAAACTTATCCAACTCTTACATAAATACCTTATTCATGAGATTCATGAAAAAGGCGGGTGCGTTGGTGTAAGACCCAAAATTAGTAGAATTTTTTTTAAAATAAACAAATATAGTTATTATAGTGCTTTGGAAATTAGGTAATGAGAAAATAAATTTGTATTCAGTCAACTATTGTTAGAGTCAAATATGAGAAGGAGAATAAAATAGTCATATTTAAAATAATATGGTTATATTCACGTTTGGATTTCAAATGATACATTTGGAAAATCTGAAAAAAATAAAATAGGAGTATAAATGTGAGTTTGAATAATTAAATTTGAAATTAGGAATAGAAAATGGGAGTGAAAATCTCAACGAAGTCATTTATTCCTTCTCTAAATGAATAACATGAAAATAATAAATAAATGTATTGTAAATAGTAGAAGTTATATTCACTAGGAAATTTGAAGTTCAAAAATAAGGGTTGAATTTGAATTTGAATTTGAACGTGGAACTAGAAACAAATTTGACGAAAATGGAAATGAAGAACAAAAAGAAAAAAACACACCAGAACTCGACTTGGGCCGGCTCTCTCAATCCACGGCCCACTTGCTTCCTCAGCCTCGGCCTGGTGGGCCCAATGAGCACCCGCACGGCCCACCTCTGTCACAACAACATCGGACCCACGCGCTAGCCGCACGGCTCCACGGCGCGCGCTGTGCCTCGTTCGTCTCACCCTGCTTGGTGGGCCCTTCCTGGCAGCCACCCACTCGTTGTGCTTCCTCTGGTTCATGGGGCCAAATAGTCATCTCCTCCATTGCGCCGTCGCAACAACCCGCGAGTCCGTCGGGGTCGGCTGCGTGCGCGCGCGGATTCTGGGCGTCTGGTACACGCGCCAAACTAAACCTTGGCAGGATATAAAACCCCACGTCCAGTCCCCCTCCTCTCCTCGACAACTCCAATCTCCGCTATTGGCGCCGTTCAAGAACGTCTAGCTGCCGTGGTGAAGAAAGAGAAACTGCGCCGCGCTGGTCGGGTCTGTGGCTTCGACCGAGCCGATTGCGCCCAGAATCGTGGATTGGGCAGTCCTTCCGCCGCGGAGCTTCTACTCATCTCGTGCCACACCGATTGCACTCGGATTCGCGGTAAGTTCCTATGTATCGAGTTCTAGGCGTAGCCCGGGTTCGATTGACGGCGTTTAGTCACGGGATTGCTACGTCAAGGCGCGGATTCGGTTTACTCCGTCGAGGTCGCGGCCGTCGATTTGGGCGGCGCTTCCTCAGGTGGATAATGAGAGAAAGGAAGAGTGGCTGGAGCGCGTGAGAGGTGGAAGATGATGCGATCACCGTCCGATTTAGATTGAGTGGATGGGATTAGATCTGGGGGAGCAATCACCATGGACTGTTGATCGGGTATCTAACGCCTGGGGTTCAGATCGGTTGTGATCCGTTGGATTTAGATCTAGCAGTATGTATCGCATACCGATTCAACGTAAGTCGTATCTAGTCTGGGCCCTCGGTTTTGATCGAACGACCCAAATAGCTCGATACCCCTTCACCGTGTCAGATTTTCTAAAGAGCCCCTCTACTTTCCTTAAACCAACCCGCCGTCCGTGGGCGATGATCATTGAGTCTAGGGTGTATTTGTAGATCAGTCCCTGGGTTTTTCAGAATTTAGCGCCCAATCCAGAAATCAAAAAGAATTAGAAAAATAATTATAGAAATCGATTTTTAATACAAAACAATTTCAGAAACTTGTATAATTCATATTAAATCCATTTTAATTACAAATCGAGTCATTCCAGAGACATTAACTTTGTTTTAATATTGTTTATCACTTAGTAAATTTGTTTGGCCATGAAACATGAACTAAAATTATTCACATGAGTTATGCTATTGTAGGTACTCAATAACTTCGGAAATTCATAATTTGATAACCGTAGAACCAAATTTAGTGATTCTTGTTCCTATGATCTCGTGACGCAGCGTAGAATATTATTATGCATTTTATTCTTATGTTTGGTGTGATGTTAATTTTTCCTATACCATGTATGTTTGTATTGCTACGACTAGCACGAGGTCACGAGCTATCTGAAAAGCAAGTTGGTACCTGGAATCTCAAGTCCCAGGCAAGTTGTGCCCTTGATCACTTCTTTTTACCCACTCATGTTCTGATTAATCATAATGATCTGCATAGGTTAATTTTGATGGGACCCAATAGGTCACCCTAGTTTGACTATCTTTATGCCTTGTTTACCACTGAACTTTTTGGGTAGTACTTGCTAGTGCTATATGTGGTTTTGGGTATGGAGATACATTATTCATGATAACACTTTTGTTATCAGTTGTTATTTACTGTTCATGATAAGATTATTATGTTAATTGGAACATGGAGTGACCACCGGGAAAACAGTGCTACCACAAGGGTTTAATGGGACGCCCTTGGCTGATTAATTAGGAAAGCTAGTGGAGGACTACCTTACCCGAAAGGGGCAAGGGCAGTAGGGGAGTGGTCAGTGTAGGTAGGTCCTTGGTTGATTTTGCTGCGATGGCGGTCAGGCAAGGGATCCCTGCATTGGGGCTTCCTATAAACTGTAGCGGGTTTTCTGAAGCTAGTGGAACTTTGTAAAGGCCTCGTAGTGTTACCCTGCCTCGCTTCCTTGGTAGAGGTGTATGGGGCCCGTACAACCCCGTGGCAGATGGGTAACATGACTTGTGGGTAAAGATGCGCAACCTCTGCAGAGTGTAAAACTGGTATACTAGCTGTGCTCACGGTCATGAGCAGCTCAGACCCTCACATGATTAATTTAGGGAACTTAAATTCAATTTGTCATATGCATTGCATCGTAGGTGATGTTGTTACTTCTATTCTACTACTTAATTGGGTTGGTATTTACTTATACTTAGTAATTGCTAATAAAATTTTGACCAACTTTCAAAACAATGCTCAGCTTCAACCATCTTCGTTGGTAAGCCTTACACTTCACATGAGCTCCCAACTTTGGCGAGTTCATGCACATTATTCCTCACAACTTGTTGAGCAATGAACGTATGTGAGCTCACTCTTGTTGTCTCACACCCCCCACAGGTCAAGAATAGGTACCACAGGATGAGGCGCATGGAGGATGCTGCAATGTGTTCGTGAGAAGTCTAGGCCGTCGTCTCCCAGTCAACTTTGGGTTGCTAGACCGTTGTCTCCTTATAATGTAATTATTTATTTATTTTGTATAGAACTCCTATTATATAGTAAAGTTGTGACATTCGATCCTGTGTCATGATTCTTCATATGTGTGAGACTTGGTCCCAGCACACCTGGTGATTATGTTCGCGCCCGGGTCTTGGTGCCCCGAAAATCGAGTGTGACAGTTGGTTAGTCCGAAGGGCATTACTGTGAACTCATACTGTCTGTACCGGGTGACAAATGCAGTCTTCTAAACGTCTCCTTCCTTGATTCTTAGCTGGTGATATCCTGACCTCAGGTCTATCTTGGAGAAATACTTGGCCCCTGAAGCTGGTCGAAGAGGTCATCGATTCAAGGTAGTGGGTACTTGTTTTTTATTGTAACCTCATTCAAGGATCGGTAATCAATACACATCCTCATACTTCCATCCTTTTTTGTGAAGAATCGGACTGGTGCTCCCCAAGGAGATGAGCTAGGACAAATGTACCCTTTCTGTTGAAGTTCTGCGATCTAGAGTTTTAGTTCTGCTAATTCGATGGGAGCCATGCGATATGGTCTTTTTGCGATTGGTGCGGTGCCGGGAATTAGATCAATGTAGAACTCTACTTCTCTTTCTGGCGGCATTCCTAGCAATTCTTCTGGAAATACATCCATGAATTCTTCTACCACAGATATGTTTTCGGCTGCTAGGTTAAACACCATTAGATCTTGGGAGGGTGGCTGAGCCTGACATGAAACTGACTTTCCTTGGTGGTCAGTGAGAAGAACGGTTTTATCTGCGCAACTTATGATGACATTGTGCTTGGTTAACCAATCCATTCCTAAGATCACATCAATTCCTTGGGATGGCAAGACGGCTAAGTCTGTCAAAAACACTACCCCACATAAAAGAATCCTGACTTGGGAGCATTTGAGATGGCATAGATGGTCTGACCCTAGGGTTCGGGTGACCAAGGGAATTTCTAGGTGTGCAGTGGGAATGCCATGCTTTTCCACAAAACTAGTGGCTATGAATGAATGAGATGCTCCTGAATCAAAAAGTACAGTAGCGAGAGTAAATTCAACTAGGAACTCACCGAGCACGACTCCCGGGGCTTGCTGAGCCTCTTGAGTGTCGACGTGGTTTACTCGTGCCCTGTCATGATACTGGATCTTGCTCTGCTGGCTGTTGGAGGAGGGTGCCTTGGAGGCGGTTGCTAGGGCATTCTTGGGGCCATTCACCGAGTTGGAGTAAGTAGGCACGGATGCCTTCAACTGGGGGCAATTATTCTTGTAGTGACTAGGGTCTCCGCAGTGCCAACAGGCATTTACTGGGGGTTGGTTGCTTAGAACGGAGGGGGCTTGGAGGGAACGTTGCCCCTGCTGACTGAAACGTGACGGAGTGGGTCCAGCTGGCTTGTTGAAGCTTGGTCCCTTGGGTGGAAACCCAAAGGATCGAATTCTCTGGTGCATGTCCTGCTGCTGAGCTCGGAGGACTTGGAATTTCCTCTTGAGGTGACCCTTTTCTTCTTCCCTTGCCCTTTCCACTTGTATGGCCTTGTTTGAGAGGTGCGAGAAGCTGAGGAAATCTTGGCTGGCAAGGATAGTCTTGAGTTCTGGTCTTAGCCCCTTCAAGAAACAGGCCATCTTCTTGGCTTCTGTGCTGACATCGTCAGGTGCATAACGAGCCAATTATGTGAATTTGTGCACGTACTCACTGACAGATCTTCCTCCTTGAGTTAATTCCCGAAATTTATCTTCCTTGAGCTGAACGATCCTGTTGACACCTTTTTGGAGGCGCCAATTACTCAAGAGAACCAGCAGCGGTGTTCTCTGGTCAGGCGCGGACGGTCCGCGGCCCAGGGTCGGACGGTCCGCGACCTGGCACGAGGCGGCGGTGCTCTCTGGTCAGGCGCGGACGGTCCGCGGCGTAGGGCCGGACGGTCCGCGACCTGGTGCAGGAGCCCGGGTTCCCTGCCTAACGGCCGGACGGTCCGCGCCCTAGGGCCGGACGGTCCGCGCGTGCGCAGGGGCGGTGGAGGATCACCGGCGGCGCCTGGATCTCGCTCCCGGGAGGGACCCCGTCGGGGAGGAGAGATCCTAGGTGGTGTCTAGGCTCGGGTAGACCGACCTAGACTCCTCTAATCGACGTAGAGTCGAGGAGAGGCGGAGAATTTGGGGATTGGAAGGCTAAACTAGGGCTAAACTAGAACTACTCCTAGGATAAAATGCGAATAAAAGTTGTATTGATTCGATTGTTGATGATTACAAATCGGCCGTATACCTCTCTATTTATAGAGGAGGGGGGCTGGACCCTTTACAAACTAATTCCCGAGCTTATCCCGCGATTTTAGTTAACAACCGTAGCACAAAACTCGGAACCCTAATCTGCTCTGCGCACGCGCGGACAGTCCGGCCCACAGGCGCGGACCGTCCGGTCTCAGGGCTGGACAGTCCGCCGGCTCATTTCTGGTTCGAACATATGCCCCCCTGCCTTTTGGTGGAGCTGGGCGAACCAAAAGCAACTAACTCGATGTGATCACATCGGTTTTCTTAGGCATCTTGCCACATACTAGGATGGTACTGTTTGAGGAAACGCCCATTCAAAGCCTTAGGTAAATCCTTGCCTTGTAATGTTTGTAGTAAATAAGCGTTACCAGACATCACATGTTTCACTTTATAAGGACCCTCCCAGCTTGACGACCATTTCCCGAACTTTCGGTCTTTATTCCTTAGAGGTAGAATGGTCTTCCACACCAAGTCTCCTACTTGGAATGATTTTGCTTTGACCTTCTTGTTGTAGGCCCTGGCTACCATGATCTTGTCCTTTTCTATTGCTCCCAAAGCTATCATCCTCTTGTCGGTCACCTCATCAATATTATCCATCATTGAATTATAATAATCAGCAGCAGTTAGATCATTTTGTCTGGCAAACCTGACAGCATTCAAACTTATTTCCACAGGTAACACTGCTTCCTGTCCATAGACAAGCTCAAAAGGAGATACTTTAGTAGCACTATGTTTAGATATTCTATGAGCCCATAAAGCTTCCGACAAAATCTTATGCCAATGTTTAGGATTATCAGATACCTTCTTCTTTATCAAATTAATCAACGTCCTATTACTAGACTCGGCCTGTCCATTGGCCTGAGCATAATATGGAGACGAATTAAGCAGCTTAATTCTGTATAATTCAGCAAATTCACGTACCTCCTTTGACATAAAAGAAGTACCTTGATCTGTAGTCAAGGTCTGGGGAATGCCGAATCTATGAATAATATGCTCAGTTATGAACTCAATTACCTCCTTGTGCGTCATGTTCTTTAGAGCAACGGCTTCAGTCCATTTGGTGAAATAGTCAGTGGCAACTAACACAAACCGATGCCCTTTTGATGATGAAGGATGAATTTCTCCAATAAAGTCTAATCCCCATCCTCTGAATGGCCAAGGCTTGATGATAGGATGTAATTCGGCTGCAGGGACCAACTGTAGGTCGCCGAATTTTTGACACACTTGGCACCCCTTGTAGTACTTGAAACAATCAGCTGTCATACTAGGCCAATAAAAACCAGACCTTCGCAACAACCACTTCATCTTTGGAGCTGATTGATGGGTACCACAAATTCCTTCATGTACTTCGGCCATAGCTAATATAGCATCATCTGGGCCCAAGCACTTAAGCAGCACATCATTAACCGTTCGGCGGTAAAGTTCATCACTCATCAAAACATACTTGAAAGTTATTCGCCGAATGTTCTTATCTGTCCTGATATTGGGATTTTGCAAATAATTAAGTATAGGTGTCCTCCAATCACTTGCATCGGCTTCATTGTCAGCCGAATCGATTAAGAGAACCTTTCTGGTAACCTCGGACGGTCCGGCGTCATCACGCGGACGGTCCGCGACCTGGGAATTTGGCTCTGCACTGGTTATCAGATTTTCAGTTTTGTGAAATTTCCCTCTCTTTATCCGATAACCCGATGCATCTTGTGCCAAGTCGTTAGCTCTATGATTCTCAACTCTAGAGATATGCCGAATACTGAATTCGTCAAAAGAATGGATTATGCTCCAACATTTCTCAAGATAACTATTTAGAATACCATCAAGACATTGATATTCTTCTAACACTTCTTGGACAACCAGCTGAGAATCACCAAATACCTTCACATGTTTTACTCCCATACCATTTAAAAGCTCTAAACCGAATAGGAGGGC
Organism: Zea mays; assembly: GCF_902167145.1. Classification (NCBI taxonomy): domain Eukaryota; kingdom Viridiplantae; phylum Streptophyta; class Magnoliopsida; order Poales; family Poaceae; genus Zea; species Zea mays. Next base: position 225,557,613 of record NC_050100.1, on the reverse strand, counting down.
CTCATATTCAGCTTGATTATTAGTGCAATACGTTTTCAATCGGCTAGAGAAGTCAAAGGAGACATTACTTGGTGAAACAAGCACAATGCCAATTCCTTGCCCTTCATTGCAAACCGATTCATCAAAATATAAAGTCCAAGGAGTAATAGTGAGGTATGGTATGTCTAGTTCATGAATATCATTAACCCGATGTTCTACAATAAAGTCCGCTGCGACTTGGCCTTTCATAGATTTCAATGGTTCATAAGCCAAGTCATATTCTATGAGTGCATAAGCCCACTTACCAATTCTACCACTCATAATTGGGTTATGCAACATGTACTTGATTACATCGGCTTGACCAGAAACAGTGCAATGACTAGACAGTAAATAACATCTACATTTGGTGCATGCATAAAACAAGCATAAGCATAACTTTTCAATAGAAGTGTACCTTGTTTCAGCATCCACCAACCTTCGGCTTAGATATGTCACCACATGCTCCTTCCCCTCAGTTTCTTGTGTCAGAACAGCCCCAATAACCTTGTCTTCAGCTGCAATGTATAATCTGAATGGTGCTCCTACTTGTGGTGCTTTTAACACGGGAGCCGAAGACAAGTATTTTTTAATGAGATCAAATGCTTCCTGCTGCTCTGCCCCCCAAGTGAATTCAGCATCATTATTAAGCCGAAGGATAGGGGTGAAGGCATCAATCTTCCCGGCTAAGTTAGAAATAAACCTTCGTAAATAATTCACCTTGCCGAGAAACCTCTGCACTTCGACCTTACACGTCGGAGGCCCCACATTCCGAATAGACTTGATTCGGTCAGGGTCTATTTCTATACCATGTTCATGGATGACAAATCCTATAAACTTACCAGCCGACACTCCAAAAGCACATTTACGTGGGTTCATTTTTAAACCATACCGACGCATTTTATCAAAGGCTTTGCGCAAATCAGCTATATGAGAACTAAACTCAGCCGATTTGACTACAATATCATCAATGTAGACTTCCACAGTGTTTCCTAACAACTCATGGAAGATCATATTCATAGCCCTCTGATAAGTAGCACCAGCATTTTTAAGACCGAATGTCATGACAACCCATTCAAATAAACCAATGAAGCCTGGACATATAAAGGCCGTTTTAGACGCATCTTCTTCGGCCATGAAAATCTGATTATATCCGGCATTACCATCAAGGAAGCTAATAATTCTATTCCCTGATGCATTATTGATTAATGTGTCGGCTATGGGCATGGGATATTCATCTTTAGGAGTTGCTTTATTTAAATTACGAAAATCAATGCATACTCTAAGCTTACCTGACTCCTTCTTCTCCATCGGCACAATATTGGAGACCCACTCTGCGTATCTGCAAGGTCTAATAAAATTAGCTTCTAGCAGCCGGTGGATTTCGTCCTTGATTCGTGGGAGAAGATCTGGACGAAATGTTCTAGCTTTCTGCTTGAAAGGTCTGAAACCAGGCTTAATAGGCAGCCGATGTTCGACAATTTCTCGGCTTAGTCCAGGCATTTCAGTGTAATTCCAAGCAAAACAATCTGAATATTCCTTCAATAGACCGATCATCTCATTTCTAGAATCGGTCTCCAGGGTCTTGTTTACAAAAGTCGGCCTTGGAGTTTTACCGTCTCCTATGTCAATCTCCTCCAAAGGATCGGCCGATGTAAACCCCTGTCCTAGTTTATCAAGATCTCTGAATTCCTCTATCATGTCCCCCACAAAGGAATCAGATGATCTTTGTGTGATGGCGGACTTTCCGGTCTCGGGGACCGGATCATCCGTAATACTGTCTTTTCGCTGTGGTAGATGTTCGGTCTTAAAGTCCGAACTCTTTTGTGAAAGACCAGACCATCCGGCCTTGGCGGCCGAACTGTCCGTGACCAAAGACTCATGAACTTTGTGTGTATTCATCATTTAACTTTATTTAGGATTTAGTCGATTCTCCATCGGCTCTAGCATTACAGGAATGAAACCTTTCTTATCTATACTTATGAATTGATAATTAGAAAAGTCTACTCCTGTGAGACATGTAGCAGTCTCATAAGTCCAGAGTACAGGGGCATCGGCCACAGCGATGCAGGCCGATACATCAGCATGTACTTGTTCTATGTCATCGCCTACCCATTGTATCAGCATTTGATGTAATGTAGAAGGTATACATTGATTGGCGTGAATCCAATCTCTGCCTAGGATTAAACTGTAATTTCCTTCTACATCAGCGACGAAGAATGCAGCAGCAAGGGTCTTAGTCCCGATGGTTAATTCAACGGACGTGACTCCCCTGGCTTTGATCGAACTATCAGTTCCAACACCGCTGAGGGTCATGTTGGTCTTGACAAGTTCGTCATCTTGTTTACCTAATTTTCTGTATAATGAATAAGGCATTAGATTTACAGCCGCCCCTCCATCTACCAACATCTTAGCAATCGGTATCCCATCAATGTGGTCGCGCACGAAGAGCGGCTTTAAATGATTTATCGATTCTTTTGGTTTAGTAAAGGCGGCTTCTTTAGGACCAAAATCAAACTGGGCAACAACAGGTTCATCGTCGCCGATAATAGTACAATCGGCAGAAAATGTAATAATATTTACATCCATACCTGGGTGTTCTGGAGAAGCCTCGTAGTCGACCAGGTCTTCTCCCAGCAGGTCGTCCTCTTCCATTGATGTTGTCGTGTCGTTGGAGGCTTCCTGGTTAACGGTGGACGGTCCGCGTGCGGTGGCCGGACGGTCCGTGCCTGGTGCAGGTTGTCCAGAGACTTCCTGGTGAACGGCAGATGGTCCGCGCGTAGGGGCCGGACGATCCGCGCTTGGTGCAGATTGACTTTCTATTTCTGTGGCCGTTTGTTTTTTCTCAACGGCCTTCGGTCTCCATTTCTTTTGCGGTGGTGGGTATAATGGATGTGTGTCATTAAATGTCTTTTCCGCCTCTTTCTCCTGGCTCTCCTTTGCTCTTAGGCGCTGTAATTTTCTCTTTTGGGATCGTGTCAATCCCGCTGGGCACCATCGAGGCATGGAGTATTTTGGATCGGCTGTTTTGATGGTAGCCGTATCCTTTTCGGTTGTGTTGGCCGATTCGCCGAAAATCATCGGCCTTTTTATTGTCTCCCTGTATGACAACATCTGCGGTGCCTATTTTGATGATGTCCCCTTTTGTTGTTTTTTGAGTTGCTGCAGGCATATGCCCCCCTACCGGATTGGTCGGCCTTGAACGCTGAGTAGTCCGGCAATCCTGTTGGGTTTGTGCCTGGTGACCGGATTGAGCAGTGCTCAATCGGTCTTGTACTGGTGGCGTCAACCTGTTGAAAACAGATGTTTGGGGTGCCCCCCAGGCGGGGTACTGCGGCATCCCAAATGGATATGGTGGCATGCCCCACATTTGATTTGGGACATATGGCGGAGGTAAATATGTGTACGGATATGGCATAGGTGGATATGGAGGTGGAGGTGTCCATGCAGGTATGTTAAGTCTCACTTGTATAGTATGACCTTTCATTTCTTCCGATTGGTGGGGTGGTCCAATCGGCCTGACCTGGCGCTGCTCATGCATGGGTGAGCGGGGTCGCTTTGCTGGCCGGTCACTGGGGTCGGCCTTCTTTTTAACGTATTTAGACAGTAATTGATCAAAAGTTGGGCCGGCTTTAACCAACCGACCAGCTGCCTTGAATGTATTTGTTTTCCACGTACCTATCTCTGGTCGTCGTGGTTTGAAAGTACGTGGCTGTCGTAAGTCCTGAGTACGGTCGGACCGTCCGTCGGAGCTCTCCGGACCGTCCGGTGGGGTCCTGGACCGTCCGCGCCTACGTGTCGGACCGTCCGGGATACGCAGCACGGGTTCCTGCATCTGTCTCCCTGTCTGCGCTTGCCCCCAGTACTGGAGGCTGTGATGGTCACCTTTAGGGTCTCCCCTCCATCGGGAGTCTTCTCGGCTACCACTTTTCTACAAGAAACTTTATGATCCTCATCGGCCTTTTTAGAATTGCCGATGATTGCCTCTTTGCCTTTGCTTTTATCGGCCGTGTTTGGCCGAACCAGGACTTTCTTGCCCTCAAAGTCGATCACGTTCATTGGAAAGGGCTCTGTATCCACCTGCATTTCCTGAAATTTCAATCGTCCCTCATTAATGGCCGATTGAATCTGTCGTCGGAATACATTACAATCATTAGTGGCATGAGAAAATGAGTTATGCCACTTGCAGTACGCACGACATTTTAGCTCGTCGGCGGATGGAACAGTGTGATTTATTTTAATGTTGCCATTTTTAAGTAATTCATCAAATATTCTATCACACTTACCAACATTAAATGTAAACTTAACCTCCTCTTGCCGTTTCTTTTGAACCGGCTGTAAGGAGGCACAAGCCGAAGATTTGGCCTGCTTTGGCCAAACCATTTCAGCAGCATACACCTCTGCTGATTCGTCTTCTGAGCTACTTTGGTCGCATTCTACTACATGTACGTTGTGACGAATTGTTTTAGCAGTTTCTTTGCTTCGGCTTTCACAAGCCAAAGCTCTCTGGTGTAATTGTGCTAGTGTAAAGAATTGGATGCCTTCTAATCTTTCTTTTAAATAATATCGCAGACCATTAAAGGCTAATCCTACTAGCTGTTTCTCTGCTAAATGAATTTGAAAGCATCAGTTTCTTATATCTCGGAATCTCCGGATGTAATCATTAACCGATTCATCTTTTGTCTGTCGCAACGACACTAAATCTACCAAATCCAACTCATAGTCACCGGAGAAAAAATGATCATGAAATTTTTATTCTAGATCCCCCCATGATGAAATGGAATTAGGAGGTAAAGTGGCATACCATGCAAACGCGGTTCCTGTTAGCGACAATGAAAATAAACGTACGCGAAATGCCTCTGTGTCGGCCAATTCTCCCAATTGTGCTAAGAACTGGCCTATATGTTCACGTGTGTTTTCCCCTTGATCACCCGAAAATTTTGCGAATTCGGGTATCCTGGTTCCCTGTGGGTATGGGTGGTGATCAAATCGGCTGTCATAAGGTTTCCGATATGATTGCCCCCCAGGGACCATGCTTACTCCGAGCTTATCTCGGAACGCCCCGGCTATTTCTTCCCTTACTATATCAATGGCAGCTGGTGCGAGACCACCGGCTCTCTGGTCAAACATAGGTGGGGTTGGCTGGACATTAGCATGTTGTCTTTCCCCCCATTGGTTTGAGTTACGTGGTGCATTTTCATTTGCCCTATATGGGTCATAGGTTTGATCGTTTCTTTCCGGCCTTCTAGGTGGGGCCGAAAAGCTTTCCTGGGCTTTGGATCCTGAATTAATGGGCTGGTGCATTGCATAGTGTGATGGGAAGTGTTGCTGGGACGGGCGAGGATTCATGTAATAATCCTCCTCAAAAGACTCATGCGCGGACTGTCCGGATACGTACCCGGACCGTCCGTGGTTGTATGCGGACCGTCCGTCATTGTATGCGGACCGTCCGACTGGGTAGTTTGGGTTCTGTGCCGTGTGTGGTGGCTCGGGCGCATATCTAGGTAACTCATTAAAAATAGGCCCGACTGTTGCTGGCCCGGACGGTCCGCGCTCACGTGCGGACGGTCCGGGCATGTGCAGATCGGCTGGTTTGCTGCCGATTTGCGGTTGCTTAGGGTATGTGTCCATCGGCATCCCATAAAGGGGTTGTGACTGGTCGTGACAACCTGTAGCCGATGTGTTGCACGCGTTATCTCCTAACTCAACCTCGTGCGAAGGAAAATTTGCGGTACTAGATTTATCAAATGCACGCACTAGTCTCTTAAGATCGCTTTGCATACCCCCTATGATGTTCTGCATTTGTTCACGCTGATCTTCTACATAATTTCTAAGAGATTGTAGATCGTTGGTATTACTTACATTGGGGATATCTGGCGTGGGTTGGAGCGAAGCCGGATCCGTCGCCCGATGTTGGACGACCTTGTTGTTCCTGTCCACTTTGAAGTTGGCCAAGAACTTTGCTTTCGCCTCCTGGATCATCCGCTCCTTGTGCTCCTCGAACTGGAGCTGCTCGTCAGCCGACAAGGTTTCCCAAGTCGGCTCTATGATGTTGCTTGGAGAAATATCAGAGCTATCCCTTGCACCGGCCATTGAGGGCCGATTTGATGAGCTTAGATATGTCTTCCCCAGCGGAGTCGCCAAAAAGTATGTTGACACCTTTTTGGAGGCGCCAATTACTCAAGAGAACCAGCAGCGGTGTTCTCTTGTCAGGCGCGGACGGTCCGCGGCCCAGGGCCGGACGGTCCGTGACCTGGCGCGAGGCAGCGGTGCTCTCTGGTCAGGCGCGGACGGTCCGCGGCGCAGGGCCGGACGGTCCGTGACCTGGTGCAGGAGCCCGGGTTCCCTGCCTGATGGCCGGACGGTCCGCGCCCTAGGGCCGGACGGTCCGCGCGTGCGCAGGGGCGGTGGAGGATCACCGGCGGCGCCTGGATCTCGCTCCCGGGAGGGACCCCGTCGGGGAGGAGAGATCCTAGGTGGTGTCTAGGCTCGGGTAGACCGACCTAGACTCCTCTAATCGACGTAGAGTCGAGGAGAGGCGGAGAATTTGGGGATTGGAAGGCTAAACTAGAACTACTCCTAGGATAAAATGTGAATAAAAGTTGTATTGATTCGATTGTTGATGATTACAAATCGGCCGTATACCTCTCTATTTATAGAGGAGGGGGGCTGGACCCTTTACAAACTAATTCCCGAGCTTATCCTATGATTTTAGCTAACAACCGTAGCACAAAACTCGGAATCCTAATCTACTCTGCGCACGCGCGGACAGTCCGGCCCACAGGCGCGGACCGTCCGGACCGCGGACCGTCCGGCCTCAGGGCCGGACAGTCCGCCGGCTCATTTCTGGTTCGAACAGATCCCTTGGGGCACATGATGTTCTCGGAAGGCGGCTTCAAATTTTGCCCAGGTAGCATCTCTGACGGCAACGCTGAAGGTATCCCACCAGGATAGGGCCATCCCAGAAAGTTGATGAGCAGCCAGATGAACATGCTGGTTCTCAGGGCATCCGATGGCTTCTAACTTCCTTTTTATTGTGCGCAGCCAGTCATCATCGTCGAGCGGATTGCTGGATCCAATGAATGTGGGAGGCTTGAGCCTTAGAAATCTGCCATCCTGTCCTGAGGCCTTCCACCATTCAGGCGCTGGTTCTCAAGGCTTCTGGTGAGGACCTCAATGAGTCGGGTTTGGTTGGCCAGAACTTGGGCTAAGTCTAATGGCACCTCCGGAGGTGCGAGGAGGTGGGTCTCACTCCCTTCTCCACCGACTTCTCCTTTAGCTCCTAGGGGGGCCTTGCTCCAATCCTGGAGGCGGTAGGCATGGTTTTATCCGACGCCATCTGCCAGGGGGAGAGGATTACTACTATGCACATGCCAAATTTTTTTCAAACACGTTATTTTATTCATCACAAAAGTTCATTACAAGCATACAGTTACCACAAATCACACTACGCGCGAGCGCTTTCTAAGGTGCTTCCAAACTCCCTTTATAAGGTGTCCCCAAATTCCCTGAGAAGGTCGTCAAGGCTAGCTAGGGACATATCCTCAACGTCTGACAAGTTTTCTATCCTGGAGGGAGGCAGTGTTGGTGGGGCTTCCTCTTTTCGTTATGTCTCGCATCCTTGGCTCTTGGTCCACTTCCGGATCTTCTTATTGGGGGCGAGCTTCTTTAACTTCTTATCATAATTCATCTTCAGGGTTCAGTAGGCTTCACGAGTGTTGGCCTCTTCACCTTCTGCTATTTTGAGACTTTCTTGGAGGGACACCTTGTCCTCTTTTAATTTCTTGATTTGTTGCTCTAGGCTCTCCGCCCGGGAGTTTAGGTGGGTGCAGTGGGAGAAAAGGTCGTCATAGTGGTTGTCAAGGGTGTGGAGATATCCGGCCATGTAGACTATGGTGGGGTCATCTTCAGTAGGATCTCTTCCTGACAGGGCCTGAAGTCTTTTCCTCCAGGTAGGGGTATTTTTGTTGCTGGGTGGAAAATAACGAAGGGGTGTCTCAAAGACTTCCCTGCTGTAGTTTTGGCATAGCTGGCGGAGGGCTTTTCGGGCAACATTTTGGCAAGTGTCTGGGAAGCGGTGTCCAGTGAAGGTGACTTGGAAAGGAGGGTGATTTGGGTAGTTTCAGCTTTCTCCCAGGTAGACTGCCATAGAGCATTTCTTAGTTCCATTCTCGTGGTATTCTTTCCAGACGTACTCCGGCTTCTTGTGGATCCCCATGCGAAGCGCGCAACTCCGTAAAAGATGAGGGAATCCTTCCACCTCTGAGCAGTAAGATGTCCTAATGACAAAAGAGCCTTCCATCTGGTAGAAGAAAAGAAGGGTTTGTTAATATCGGGGAAAGGAGAGAAGATTCTTCTTAGAGGGTAAGAGGTCTTTTCTTTTTAAGGCAAACTTTTAAGGTCGGGGCTGCGATCTACAGCCAGTCCTATGGCTCTGATACCACCTGAAGCGCCCCAATCCTCTGGGACTCAAATGTGATACAATTACTAGTCCTAGGAGGCTAGTAACCACATTCCTTACTTAAAATAGTACAGAGTTCGAATAAAAGTTATTACAATACCAGAGTACAAGCTCTATTGAGCCTGAAATACAAAACACAGTGGAAGATTCAACTAGCCCAAGCCAGAGGCAAACTGGGTGCAGACACAGCCCCCTTCTAGTCGAGCATAACAGAAAATAAGTCTTCAGCTGCTGAAAAACATAAATAAATCTGGGTGAATACACTAGGTATTCTGCAAGCCCATCCCGCCCGTAAAGAGAGAGGGACCTATATAATACATGCTTTATATGGTGGAGTTGAAGTCACTCTTCTTTTCCAGAAAAAGGCAATACTTTAATGGTTTCCCCAAAGAAGGAAGTAGCACATTTTCACACTCAACCACCACTGAGCTTCCTGCTCCCGTGGCATTGTTTTCATTTCCAAAAACACACCCACTCACACATTTCCCTGTTCGTGGAGGTTATAAACACTAATTGTCATACCACACCAGACTCGTCCATACCAGTGGACACGGACTATTCTAATAGGTTTGAACTCTACGCAGAGGGGTACACTTTACCCACTAGTCCGGCTCTGCGGTCTCATGGCCAATGAGACCTGAATCCTAATCTCTTTCTTTCCTCGCACGTCCTTACCTTAACGGTTATACCGGAAGGAGTCAGGCCACCGCCATGTCCAAATCGGACAAAACATTCCCCTCCTTATCCTCCCGGTGCTCCCTAGCCATCATAACCCTGGGGTTTGGACCGTACGAGTTCAGATTGAGTGACTGCCCATACAGTCTCGAGTGGTTGTACTTGTCATGAGTACAGGTAGTGAAGGATGACAAACCGGTCCTTATATGAGGGGGCAATCCTTCTGCTCACACCTAATCCGGCTGAGCCAACACCTGAGGCCCTCCCCTAAACCAGGAAGTCCCTGATTATCCCACTCAAAAGGTGATAAGGGTGAATGCCCTTCATCATACGCTTTTTGAAAACATCGTTTAGTAAAAGCATCGCCCTTTTCTCATCCCAAATTTTGTATTCAAAAGATATTCTTTAATGTGGGCTATCTCTCTTCTCTCAATGCAAAAGACCCAACCCTTATTCCCGGCTTAGGTAGTGGTAGAAAGAGTAGGTAATTTATGCATCAAGGGAAGAATGGACTTGCCTTCGTCGAAGTTCTCCTGGCACAAAAGATCTATCTCGGAGAGGTCGGGTTCCTGCCCTTCTTCCGGAGCTACAAATTCCGGAGGATCGGATCCCTCTTCTCCTAGCAAAAATAGGTAATGAACAATACATCAACCATGGTGGCTTGGTGGAGTGTGCCAAGTTTTTAAATATTATTATTTTGTGCCCTATATATTATTTAGACTATTTTTGGTGCATAAAATATCAATATATGCATAATATAAGAAAATAGGAAAAAGAAATGGAAAAAGGAAAAAAGAAATGGAAAAAGGAAAAAGTAAAGGGATTTCCCTGCTAACTGGGCCGAGGGGGATTTCGGCCCAGTCGGCCCACGGAAAGGGAAACAGCGCGGGGACGGTGTCGTGGGTGCGGGCCCACGCGTCATAGGGAGGAGGGGGAGTAACGGCCTCGGGGGGGAAGGCGGTCCGCGGCGGTGAGAACCGGTCGCCGGTGAAGTTCCGTGGCGGTTCTTTGCTGGTGGTCCGGTTCTGTGTCGGTGAAATGGTGGTAAGGCATGAGCAGAGGTAGGGGATTACAGAGGTGGGGTCAATTTGGCCGGTGGATGCTCGGGATGGCCGCTCCACGGCGAGGTGGCAGGTGCCCGCGGCGGTGAAGTCGCCGGTGAGGCTACCGGGCGCAATAGGCGAAGAAGAAGTGTGTGCTAGGCTTGCGGCGCAGAGGCGGACTTGAGAGCTAAAGAAATTTGAACATAAGCCACCAGAGAGGGGAGAGCGGAGCTCACCGGAGAGGGGAGGGACGCCAGCGTTGAGCTTGATTGGGTCTGAGGGAGGGAGGTGGAGTGGCTAAGGCCTGGTGTGGTGAAGTAAGGGGCTCGGGGTGGTCCTTTTATAGGCGGCCGGGGAGGGGAAGGGAGGAGAGGTGGCAAGCACCGGCGAGCTTGCCACGGCGGTGATGATGGCACACAGTGGCGACGGTACGACTCGGGCATGCGGGGGTGAAGGGACGGCTCGGGCACAATGCGCGGGGGCGTAAGGCGCCAAACCGAGCTAGTGAGCGTGTTAATGGAGAGGCGATGGGGCGGACGATGGCCGGCGGCGAACGCGCCGATAGCCTCGTCACGGGCGAGGGGAGAAGGGGCTGACAGGCGGGGCCCGCTTGCCAGAGAGAGGGCGGTCGCAAGGGAGCGAGGGTGGGCGCGACTGACGGGTGGGGCCGGCCGATCAGCGGGAGGGGAGGTGCGGCGCGAGCGTAGGCGGGCGCGGGCGGGCGCGCGGGAGATTGGCTGCGTGGGCCGAGCGGGGAACGAGCGCGTGGGAGAGAGAGGGGGGTTGGGCCGAATACGGCCAGCCGAGGGGGGGAGGATTTCCTTTTTCTTTTTGTCACACTCGGATTTAAGGAACAAAGTCGGGTGCATCTCATATATGCGCTAGAGAAGACAACACATATAATAATAGAGTGCATAGAGATAAATGTTATAAATATCATAAATGTACTTATTACATAGCAGAAGTCTTACAAAAATAAATGATAAAATAAAGCAAACTAAATATTATTCCCAGGCGCCACGAAGCTGACTGGGAGACACCACCTAGATCAAGTCGAATGCCTCAGCGTTAGGCAGCTCCTCTTCGACCACCTGTTCTTCTCCTGTGGGGGTGTGAGACAACAAGAGTGAGCTCACATACGTTCATAGCTCAACAAGTCGTGGGGAATAATGTGCTTGAACTCACCAAAGGTGGGAGTTCATGTGGAGTGTAAGGCTGAGCAACAAAATAGAGGTTGAAGCTGAGCATTGCTAAGTTGGTCAAAATTTTATTAGCAATTACTAAGTGTAAGTAAATACCAAACCTTAATAATAATAAAGAAAAGTAATAATAAAATAATCCCAAATGCGATGCAAATGTCAAATTGAGTTTTAATTCCATAGATTAATCATGTGAGGGACGAGCTGCTCATGACCGTGAGCACGGCTAGTATACAAGTTTTACACTCTGCAGAGGTTGCGCATCTTTACCCACAAGTCATGTTACCCATCTGCCAAGAGACGACCAATCCCATACACCTCTACCGAGGAGGCGAGGCAGGGTAACACTACGAGGCCTTTACAAAGTTCCACTAGCTTTAGAAATCCCGCTACAGTTTATAGGAAGCTCCAATGCCGGAATCCCTCGCCTGACCACCATCGCAGCAAAATCAACCCAAGGATCTCCCTACACTGACCACTCCCCTACTGCCCTTGCCCCTTTCGGGTAAGGAAGTCATCCACTAGCTTTCCTAGTTAATCAGCCAAGGGCGTCCCATTAAACCCTTGTGGTAGAACTGTTTTCCCGGGTGGTCGCTCCATGTTCTCATTAACATAATGATCTTAACATGAACATTAATAATAAAAGGTAATAAAAGTGTAATCATGAATAGTGTATCTCCATACCCAAATCCACATCAAGCAATAGCAGGTACTACCCAAAAATATTTCAGTGGTAAACAAGGTATAAAGATAACCAAAACTGGGGTAACCTATTGGATCCCATCAAAATTAACCTATGCAGATCATTATAATTAATAAGAACATGGCTGGGAAAAAGTAAGTGATCAAGGGCACAACTTGCCTTCAATGAGCTCCTGCTCAGCAACTTCTACCTGCTGAACCTCAGGATCTACAGTGGCTTGCTCGTCTACTCGCATCAACACAATACATACATAGTATAGCAAAAATTAACATCACACAAAACATGTAAATAAAATACACAATAAAAATCTACGCATTAAAATGAGATCATAGGAACTGGAATCATTAAATTTGGAGTTATAGATTTCAAGTTATGAATTTCCTAAGGTTTAATGTGCTTGAAATAGGATTAAATGAGAAATTAATTTTCTTACTGTTTTCATGTTAAAACAGAGTCACTAGATGATAGACATTAATATTACAAAATTTTAGAAACTGGAATGGACCAATTTGGATTAAAATGAATTTTCTATGCATTTTACAAGTTTCTAGAATTGTTTTTGTATTAAAACTAAATTCTATAATCATTTCTCGGTTTTTATTAACCCCTGGACTGGGTGTCAATTTTTGGTAAGCACAGGGGCGCCTAGGTAAAAACTCCAAGACAAAGTGAACAATACCCCTGGACGGCGGGTTAAATCCTAAATAGTCTAGGGGCTCCTTTATGAAACAGACAGGCCGAAGGGGTATTCTCAATTTCAGTCGCCCGATCTGATTTCTACGACTTAGATTAGATCCATACAACATTGAACCGGTACGCGACGATGTCCACAAGATTTAGATCCTACGACCACGATTTAATGATGCCTGACCTAACCTGAACCGTAGGATCATCGATCAATGGTGTCTGCTCAACCGCGCGAACGGGTACACGTAATCTAATCGTGATCGTCCAATTTGCATCTGACGGCGCAGACACCCCGCAGCTCCGCTCGAGTAAGCACGGCGGCACACAGACCAGGGGCGGCAGCGCCATTGTCGGAGCATGCGCCCCCGGCGATTGTCGCCCCTAACTCTAATCCGAACATACCAGTACGAAACGGTAACAGTAGGGCATCGCGTAGGACGCTACTCACCGCGATTCGAAGAGGCGAACCGAGCTCTCCACGGCGCACGGCGGAAGCCGAAGTCCGACAAGCAATTACACGAGTCCCGGTGGAGTTCGACCTGAATTGAGGGCACAGTCGACTTCCCAGGCGAAAAACGATCTTCCCGGCCCAACACCAAGGACAGGCAACCCACGGTGTTGAGATTCACCGGCGGCGGCTTCTTCCCGAGCGGACGCGACTGTGGTTTGCAGTGGTCTTAGTGGCGGTCGCAAGGGCAAGATTGAGTGGAGGGATAGGCGAGTCCGGGTTCGTGGCACCCTATATGGTCGCGGACGTGATTAGCGCTTCAAGGGTTTGCGCGAAGTTCGCGGCTCCGCGCGCGTTCCGCCATGCTCGGTGAGCTCGTTGATGGGGCGAGGGCTGACGCGCCTGGCCCACACGCCAGCGGAAGGGAAAAGAGCGAGCGCGAGCGGCGACTGGCCGATGGGGCCCGCAAACTAGCGACTGATTCCTGGTTCCAGCGCGCGCATGTGTATGACTTCCTGGTGGGCCCATCAGGACAGCGTCGAGCTGAGGAACGAGGCCAAGGTCGCGCGGCTGACAAGGCGGTCCCGCCTGTCGGCGCCGAAGTGAGTTCAAGCTGCGTAGGAGTGAGTTTGGTGGGCCGAGTAAGGAATTGAGCCCAGTTGCAGTTTCTCTTTTCTTTTTCTTTCTATTTTCTTTTTCTTTTTATTTTCAAATCTAGGATTTAAATTCAAATTTTGTACCCAATTTCTCCTCAATCATATTATGACATCTATAATACAAATTATTGGAGATATTTTTGGATATATATGTCATTTATATTTTTATATCATTTCTATTTTTCTTATTTTCTAACCATAATTTCTATTTAGGGTTTAAACCACTCTTCTAGGCATTATCATATTATTTTTATCCTTATTATTTTATTTAACGCACAAACATATAAACTCCAACAGATGCACTTTATTTTATTTTAGTATCATTTGTTTTAATTAATCACTCTTAATTATAGCTATGCTCTTTTCATGATGCAAACAAGGCACATACAATGAGGAGATATCTCTATATTTCTTGTATACCATTTTTGAATATTACAAATCCTAGCCCCTTACAAAGAATCTCATCCTCGAGATTTAGGATGATATAGGAAAAAGGTGGGGAAAATCTATACGAAGCTCTTCTTCTCTCTCCTAAGTAGCTTCATCTTCTCCATGGTGACTCCATTGAACTTTGCACATCTTTATCACCTTATTTCTCGTGACACGAGTCAGTGTATCAAGAATCTTGATGGGGTACTCTTCATAAGTCAGATCATCTTGAACACTAAGGTCCTCCAGTGGTAGCTGCTCTTCAGGTACCCTGAGACACTTCTTCAGTTGTGACACATGAAAGACATCATGTACATCCGATAGATTATCAGGTAGCTCGAGTTGATAGGCCATCTCTCCAACTCGCCTAAAAACTCCGAATGGTCCAATAAAGCGACGGGACAATTTGCACTTAACTTTAACTCTCCTCAATCCACGTAGTGGTGACACCTTGAGGTACACATGATCTCCTTCCTGAAATTCCAGTGGTCTTCTTCTAATATCAGCATAGCTCTTTTGCCTGGTCTGAGCTACCCTCAAATTCTCTCGAATTATATGGACTTGTTCTTCTGCCTCTTGAATAAGTTCAGGTCCAAATAATTGTCTTCCCCTAGTCTGATCCAATATAGAGGAGTCCTGTATTTCCTGCCATACAGAGTCTCGAACGGTGACATCTTCAGACTAGCCTGGTAACTATTATTATATGAGAACTCAGCATAAGGTAGACTCTTGTCCCAACTACTACCATGCTAAAGGGCCCAAGCTCTCAACACGTCCCCCAATACTTGATTAGTCCTTTCAGTATGTCCATCAGTTTGAGGATGGTAGGCCGAACTAAAATTCAACTTCGTATCCATATTCTCATGAAAACTTTCCCAAAATCTGGAGGTAAACTGTGATCCTCTATCCAAAACGATCTTCTTCAGTACTCCGTGTAGAGACACAATCCAAGCCATATATACTCTGCCAATTGAGATCCCTTATAAGTAGTCTTGACTGGAATGAAATGAGCCACTTTGGTCAGTCTATCCACAATAACTCATATAGAATCATATCCTTTCGAGGTGCGAGGCAATCCAGTATGAAATCCATACCAATCTCTTCCCACTTCCATTCGGGTATCTTTAATGGGTACAGTGGTCCAATTGGTCTCTGGTGTTCAGCCTTAACTCTTTGACACGCATCGCACATAGCCACATGTGCAGCCACATCTCTCTTAAGTCCATACCACCAGGACTTCTGCTTCAAATCCTGATACATCTTGGTGCTCCCAGTATGAATAGAATAATCCGAGTCATGGGCCTCCTTTAAAATAGTATCACGAAGGCTATCAATCTCAGGGAGACATATCTTGTCCTTGAACCATACGATGCCTTGCTCACCCTCTGTGAATTCCGGACCTCGTCCTTCAGTAATCATATCCTTAATCTCTTGTATTTTAGCACCCCAATTTGTCCTTTGCGGATTTCTTGCTCCAAAATAGGTTCCACATCAATAGTAACTCCTTCAGTGTGAGCAACTATCCCCAAGTTAAGTCTCCTGAAATCCTCAACAATCTCATTGGGTAGCTGGGTAACAACAGCTGAATGAACATGCTCCTTTCGACTAAAGGCATCTGCAACCAAATTTGCCTTGCCCGGGTGATAGTGAATCTCCAAATCATAATCCTTAATAAGCTCCAACCAACGGCGTTGCCTAAGGTTGAGATCCTTCTGACTGAATATATACTTCAAGCTCTTATGATCTGTGTATACTTGACACTTGGTTCCCATAATATAATGTCTCCAAATCTTAAGCGCATGCACAACGGCTGCCTGTTCTAAGTCATGAGTGGGGTAGTTCAACTCATATTTCCGCAATTGACAAGACGTGTAGGCAATCACATGTCCTTCTTGCATAAGCAAACATCCAAAGCCTTAACCACATGCATCACAATAAATGTCAAATCCCTTCTGTAGATCTGGCATATCCAACACTGGTGGTGACATCAATATCTTCTTTAATTGATCGAAGCTATCTTAGCACTTCTCATCCCACTTAAACTCTCTTTCCTTCTCCACAAGTAAGGTGATAGACATAGCAATCTTAGAAAATCCTTCAATAAATCTCCAATAATATCCTGCAAGTCCCAAAAACTCCGAGTATCAGTAACTGTAGTGGGTATGCTCCACACCACTATCTCCTTGACTTTAGCAGGATCCACTGATATCCTTCCATGATATGTTCAAGGACTGTTATCTCATCAATCCAGAACTCGCATTTACTGTACTTGGCGTAGAGTTGATTATCTCGTAGCTTCTGTAGCACCAATATCAGATGTTCCTCATGATCACTATCTCTCTTGGAATAAAAAAATATCGTCGATGAAAACCACGACGAATCTGTCCAGATCATGGACACCCTATTCATCAGATCCATAAAATAGAGTGGTGCATTAGTTAGTCCAAATGACATAACGGTGAACTCATATAAACCATATCGGGTCGAGAAATCCGCCTTGGGAATATCCGATGGCCTAATCTTCATTTGACGGTAACCCGATCAGAGATCAATCTTCGAGAATACCCTTGCACCTCTCATCTGAATAAATCCTCAATGCGGGGTAATGGACACTTGTTCTTCACAGTGACATCGTTAAGGGACCTATAATCCACGCACATCCCTTGCGATCCTTCTCTCTTCTGTACAATTAGAACCGGTGCTCCACAAGGTGAAGAATTCGGACGAATGTACCCAGCCTCTTGTAATTCCATTAATTGCTTCTTAAGTTCCTTTAGTTCTTCTACGGACATCCTGTATAGCCGTTTAGAATTAGGAGCAGTCCCAGGTAAGAGATCAATAACAAACTCAACTTCCCTCTCCGGTGGCATCCCTGGTAACTCCTCTGGAAAGACATCCGGAAAATCCCTAACCACACGGATGTTGTCACCAACAAACTTCCCATCTACTAAGAATGCCGCTAGTCTGGTGGCGGTAGTTACTGCAATTCCAACTTCAAATCTTTCTCCTTTGGAACTGGTGAGTTCTATGGTTCCTTTAGCACAGTGTATAAACTGCCTTTGCCTCTCTTAACCATGACATATCAAGGATCACGTCTAAAGTTCTCCCTTCTAACACTATAGGGGTAGCCCATCTGGGTTAGAAACACAGGGTACGAAAGAAAGGATTGTAGACAAGGCATGTAATTACGAGGCATGTTACTTTGGGAAATTTATTAGCTGAGTGTGTCGCCTACTAAAGCTAATTCATTACCTTATGGTGGTACATGCTAAGATGCCCGTCTATACTATTTCAATCAATCAAAGAAGCAAATCAGGCATTGATCATCAGAACATTCAACCAACATTTTTAATAGAGAAAATAATTTTAATTTCGTCTTAGGTTCCTTATCTCTGAAAAAGTTCATAGTTGTAGGATTCCAAGGTGTGAAATCCATCTTGTCTTAAAGTAGAAAAGATAAGAATGGTCAGAGTGGAACAGTAGAAGGTGAGACAGGATCAAGATAAGTATAGAAAGAATCAGAATAAGGTAAGTAGGTAAGGGTTTTGTCCATTTCTATCTAGGTTTCGTCCTACAGCCAACATTTGTTCTGATACCACTTCTGTCACACCCGAATTTAAGGAATAAAGCTGGGTGCATCTCATATATGCGCCAGAGAAGACAACACATATAATAACAGAGTGCATAGAGATAAATGTCATAAATATCATAAATGTACTTATTAAATAGCGAAAGTCTTACAAAAATAAATGATAAAGTAAAGCGAACTAAATATTATTCTCAAGCGCCACGAAGCTCAGTGGGAGACGCCACCTAGATCAAGTCGAATGCTTCAGCGTTAGGCGGCTCCTCTTCGACCACCTGTTCTTCTCCTGTGGGGGTGTGAGACAGCAAGAGTGAGCTCACATACGTTCATAGCTCAACAAGTCATGGGGAATAATGTGCATGAACTCACCAAAGGTGGGAGTTCATGTGGAGTGTAAGGCTGAGCAACAAAATAGAGGCTGAAGCTGAGCATTGCTTTTATAAGTTGGTCAAAATTTTATTAGCAATTACTAAGTGTAAGTAAATACCAAACCTTAATAATAATAAATAAAAGTAATAATAAAATAATCCCAAATGCGATGCAAATGTCAAATTGAGTTTTAATTCCATAGATTAATCATGGTCCGAGCTGCTCATGATCGTGAGCACGGCTAGTATACCAGTTTTACACTCTGCAGAGGTTGCGCATCTTTACCCACAAGTCATGTTACCTATCTGCCAAGAGACGGCCAATCCCATACACCTCTACCGAGGAGGCGAGGCAGGGTAACACTACGAGGCCTTTACAAAGTTCCACTAGCTTTAGAAATCCCGTTACAGTTTATAGGAAGCTCCAGTGCCGGAATCCCTCGCCTGACCGCCATCGCAGCAAAATCAACCCAAGGACCTCCCTACACTGACCACTCCCCTACTGCCCTTGCCTCTTTCAGGTAAGAAAGTCATCCACTAGCTTTCCTAGTTAATCGGTCAAGGGCGTCCCATTAAACCCTTGTGGTAGCACTGTTTTCCCGGGTGGTCGCTCCATGTTCCCATTAACATAATGATCTTAACATGAACATTAATAATAAAAGATAATAAAAGTGTAATCATGAATAGTGTATCTCCATACCCAAATCCACATAAAGCAATAGCAGGTACTACCCAAAAATATTTCAGTGGTAAACAAGGTATAAAGATAACCAAAACTGGGGTAACCTATTGGATCCCATCGAAATTAACCTATGCAGATCATTATAATTAATAAGAACATGGCTGGAAAAAAGTAAGTGATCAAGGGCACAACTTGCCTTCAATGAGCTCCTGCTCAGCAACTTCTACCTGATGAACCTCAGGATCTACAGTGGCTTACTCGTCTACTCGCATCAACACAATACATACATAGTATAGCAAAATATAACATCACACCAAACATGTAAATAAAATACAAAATAAAAATCTACGCATTAAAATGAGATCATAGGAACTGGAATCATTAAATTTGGAGTTATAGATTTCAAGTTATGAATTTCCTAAGGTTTAATGTGCTTGAAATAGGATTAAATGAAAAATTAATTTTCTTACTGTTTTCATGTTAAAACAGAGACACTAGATGATAGACATTAATATTACAAAATTTTATAAACTGGAATGGATCAATTTGGATTAAAAATGAATTTTCTATGCATTTTAAAAGTTTCTAGAATTGTTTTTGTATTTAAAACTAAATTCTATAATCATTTCTCGGTTTTTATTATCCCCTGGACTGGTCGTCAATTTCTGGTAAGCACAGGGGCGCCTAGGTAAAAACTCCAAGACACAGTGAACAATACCCCCTGGACGGCGGGTTAAATCCTAAATAGTCCAGGGGCTCCTTTGCGAAACAGACAGGCCAAAGGGGTATTCTCAATTTCAGCCGTCCGATCTGATTTCTGTGACTTAGATTAGATCCATACAACATTGAACCGGTATGCGACGATGTCCACAGGATTTAGATCCTATGCCCATGATTTAATGATGCCTGACCTAACCTGAACCGTAGGATGACCGATCAACAGTGTCTGCTCAACCGCGCGAACGGGTACACGTAATCTAATCGTGATCGTCCAATTTGCATCTAACGACGCAGACACCCCGCAGCCCCACTCGAGTAAGCACGACGACGCATAGGCCAGGGACGGTGGTGCCATTGTCGGAGCATGCGCCCCCGGCGATTGTCGCCCCTAACTCTAATCCGAACGTAGCAGTACGAAACGGTAACAGTAGGGCATCGCGCAGGACGCTACTCATCGCGATTCGAAGAGGCGAACCGAGCTCTCCACGGTGCACGGTGGAAGCCGAAGTCCGACAAGCAATTACACGAGTCCCGGTGGAGTTCGACCCGAATTGAGGGCACGGTCGGCTTCCCAGACGAAAAACGATCTTCCCGGCCCAACACCAAGGACAAGCAACCCGCGGTGCTGAGATTCACCGGCGGCGGCTCTCGAGCGGACGCGGCTGTGGTTTGCAGTGGTCTTAGTGGCGGTCGCAAGGGCAAGATTGAGTGGAGGGATAGGCGAGTCCGGGGTCGTGGCACCCTATATGGACGCGGACGTGATTAGCGCTTCAAGGGTTTGCGCGAAGTCCGAGGCTCCGCGCGCGTTCCGCCATGCTCGGTGAGCTCGTTGATGGGGCGAGGGATGACGCGCCTGGCCCACACGCCAGCGGAGGGGGAAAGAGCGAGCGTGAGCGGCGACTGGCCGGTGGGGCCCGCAAACTAGCGACTGATTCCTGATTCCAGCGCGCGTGCATGTGTATGACTTCTTGGTGGGCCCATCAGGACAACGTTGAGCTGAGGAACGAGGCCCAGGACGCGCGGCTGACAAGGCGGTCCCGCCTGTCGGCGCCGAGGTGAGTTCAAGCTGCGTAGGAGTGAGTTTGGTGGGCCGAGTAGGGAATTGAGCCCAGTTGCAGTTTCTCTTTTCTTTTTCTTTCTATTTTCTTTTTCTTTTTATTTTCAAATCTAGGATTTAAATTCAAATTTTGTACCCAATTTCTCCTCAATCATATTATGACATCTATAATACAAATTATTGGAGATATTTTTGGATATATATGTCATTTATATTTTTATATCATTTCTATTTTTCTTATTTTCTAACCATAATTTCTATTTAGGGTTTAAACCACTCTTCTAGGCATTATCATATTATTTTTATCCTTATTATTTTATTTAATGCACAAACATATAAACTCCAACAGATGCACTTTATTTTATTTTAGTATCATTTGTTTTAATTAATCACTCTTAATTATAGCTATGCTCTTTTCATGATGCAAACAAGGCACATACAATGAGGAGATATCTCTATATTTCTTGTATACCATTTTTGAGTATTACACTTTTTCTATTTCTATTTCTATTTCTATTTCCTTTTCTCTTTTTCTCTTTTTCTTTAATCTCCTTTTTCTTTTGAACAAATATTTATCTATGTTTCTTGGGTGTCAAAAATATTCTATGTGAGGTGCTACTAACAACCATGGTGTATGCATATGATGAATGAAATGTCTTATGAGGTGGGGGCCTTAGGAGATAATTAAGGGGGTTAGGAGTTTAAGGGTTTCTAACCTTGGGATTAAATTTGGGATGTTACAATATGCCATACATAATTTTTGTTATTTTAATCTAGTTGTTTCACCACTACATTGCAACCATTAATAATATGCAGACTTCAATATATACCACGATTTGCATGGTCTCGTCGTTGGTGAACACGTCCCACCCTGCTGAAAGAAGTTCCCTCGTACATCGTCAGTCATCAGACATGTACCACTATATGCGCTTACTTAAACAAAAAGGCAAGTGTGTATTTGCGAAGAAAATTAAAGGTAGGCAGACACAAAAGCTACCCGATGGTGGCGATGATGACGAACTGGTCATTGCTGCCGGTCCTCCTCTGTGTCGCTTTTGGCGCTGTGATGACGCCACAGTCCTTGATATAGTAGTCATCGAACGCGCGCGACATGGCGAGTCCCGACGACTCCTGGCCGGGCTGCCAGATGAAGTGCATTCGGGCTCATTAGCGAGGTAGTACACTTGGCTGTTGCATCACCAGATGCGTTACTCCTCTACATACATCATGGTTGAGGACACTCACAAAACGTTAGCAACGACCGTCGTCACAGCGCACAAGAATTCATGGCTGGTCAGTAGCAACTTACGTGGCAGGTTGTCACACCCGGGTTTTGGGGCACCAAGACCCGGGCGCGAACAATCACCAGGTATGCTGGGACCAAGTCTCACACATATGATGAATCATGGCACAGGATCGAATGTCACATCTTTACTACATAACAAAAGTTCTATACAAAATAAATAAATAATTACATTATAAGGAGACAACGGTCCAGCAACCCAAAATTGACTGGGAGACGACGGCCTAGATCTCTCACGAACTCATCGCAGCATCCTCCATGCGCCTCATCCTGCGGTACCTGTTCTTGACCTGTGGGGGGTGTGAGACAGCAAGAGTGAGCTCACATACGTTCATCGCTCAACAAGTTGTGGGGAATAATGTGCATGAACTCGCCAAAGGTGGGAGCTCACGTGAAGTGTAAGGCTTACCAAAGAGGATGGTTAGAGCTGAGCATTGCTTTTAAAGTTGGTCAAAATTTTATTAGCAATTACTAAGTATAAGTAAATACCAACCCAATTAAGTAGTAGAACAAAAGAAACAACATAACCTGCGATGCAATGCATATGACAAATTGAATTTAGTTCCATAAGTTAATCATCAGAGAGTCATGAGCTGCTCATGACCGTGAGCTCGGCTAGTATACCAGTTTTACACTCTGCAGAGGTTATACCCTTTACCCACAAGGCGTGTATCCCATGTCGCCAGGGTTAGCTAGACCCTTAGACACTACCGAGGTGAATGGCTAGGGATCCACTACGAGGCCTTTACAAAGTTCCACTAGCTTCCAAAAACCCGCTACAGTTTATGGGAAGAGCACTTGCAAGAATCCCCCGTCTGACCGCCATCGCAGCAAAATCAACCCGAGAACCTCCTTGCATGCAATCCCCTACTGCCCTTGCCCCTTTCGGGTAAGGTAGTCTTCCACTAGCTTTCCTAGTTAGTTGGCCAAGGACGTCCATTAAACCCTTGTGGTGGCACATGTTTCTCAAGTTAAGCTCCATGTTCCAATTAACATTTAATGATCTTGACATGAACATAAATAATATAACAACATAATTGGAACATATATATAATGAAATATTATCCCAAAACCATGTAAAGCAATAGCAAAACTACCCAAGTGATTCAGGGATAACAAGGTAAAGAGATAAACAATCTAGGGTGACCTATCGGGTCCCATCAAAATTAAGCCTATGCATGGTAAATGATTATAAAGAACATTATTGGGTAACAAAAGTGATCAAGGGCACAACTTGCCTTCAATGAGCTCCTGCTCAGCTACTTCTATCTGTTGGTCACCAGGATCCTCAGTCACATGCTCTTCTACTCGCATCAATACAAACATACATAGTATATAGAGAAAATTTAACATCACACCAAACATGTAAACAAATTACATAATAAAAATGTACACATTAAAATAAAATCCTAGGAATAAGAATCATAATTTTTGGAGTTATAGATTTTAAATTATGAATTTCCAAAGGTTTTATGTGCTTAATATATGATTGAGTGAGAAATTACTTTTACTAATGTTTTCATGTAAAAACAGAGGGGCTCTAGGTGATAAACAATAATATTACAAAATTTTAGGAACTGGAATGGATTGATTTGAAGTTCATTTGAATTTTCTATGAATTATACAAATTCTATGAATTGTTTTTATATTAAAACTCATTTTCTAATTCATTTTCCTGATTTTATAACTCTCTGGACGGGGCCTCAAATTCCAGAAAGCGCAGGGGCTCAAGCGTAAAAGAAACTGAGACACAGAGTGTTGTACAGGGTGGACTGCGGGTTCATTAGTGGTTTTCCCAGGGACTCTTATGCAAAAGAGGCCAGCGAAGGGGTATCTCGAAGTCCTGGCCGCTCGATCTGCAACGGACGTGCCCGATTAGATCCAGACGCGCAACACACCCGCGCATGCCCCTGACCGTCCGATCCAGAATCCACGGCCCTGGTTTAATGAATCGAAGGGGTACGCCAAGATTCGATCCAGGCCGTACATCTAATATCTACGGCTCCCACACTCTCAACCATCCATCTAATCATCACCGTTGAAGACGAGATCAACGATCCACCGACCTTCTTCAACCCCCGGCTGCCCAGGCACAGATGTCGCGTCCTCTCCCGCGTTCTCTCTCTCCCGTTGGTCCAACGGCGCTGGCCAAGACCCGACAGAGGTACCCGGCGGCTCGCCGGCCCCTAGGACCGCCCCCGCGACCATGACCGCCACGCCCGCACCCGAACCCCCGGTGCGCACCCAAAATTAACGCAGAGGAAAAGAAGGTTCACCAGCGATGGTGTCCAACGTTGACCGCCGATGTTCCGCCGCTTGCGCAGATCCCAACGAAAGCGCCGTGTGGATGGAGCGAAGGAACGACAACCGCAGTGCCCTGGGATTCGACTGGTGATGTCTATAGTAGCCTGCGCCTGAGCTCCGCCGGTCCAGCAACCCTCTCTCTCCCTCACGATTCTTATGGTGGTACTGGTGGGCTACACAGGACGAGGGGAATAGAAGCGATGGAGGAGGGGAGGTCGTGGGCGCGCCCGGCTTTTATCCCTTGAGTCCTCGGAGTCGGGGACGTGGTCCACTCGCGCGAAACAAGGGAGAGATCCGTGCACGGCGTCCGGGTTGTTGACGCGGATAGGAAACAGAAACAGCGAAGAAGGGGGGAGAGATAGAGATGACAGGTAGGTCCCACCATCCAGTGACTAAATGCCGCGCGTGAGAGGGACTGAGCCGAGGGCCCGGTCGACCAGTGAGCGCGCAGGGAGTAAAATTGGGCTGCCAGCGGAGGTGAATCGGTTTTGGGCCAAAAAGGGTTTAGTCGGCCCATGATGGCACAGTTTCGTTTTTCTTTTATTCTGTTCCGAATTTCCCCCTTTTTCTTTTATATATTTCCAAACTCTAACATTTGAACTTCAACTTGAGTTGTGATCCCTTCATAAAGGTTAGGTACACAAAATATACAGTTCATTAGTCTGAAATAGTATTTTGAATGGGGGATAAAAGTAAATGTTACTTCAAACTTGAATATTCATGTAAACAAATGATTATGGTGCATATTCATTTAGTTGAATAGGAACTTTTCTATTACTTCTTTTCCAAAATAGTTCTTGGTTTTCAAAATTCATTCCTCACATTCATTGCTCAAGTATAAGTTGAGATGTCAGAATCTACTATTTCATTTCTTCATATATTTATTTTATTATTATTACATTTTTTCTTATATGAATTTTGGGCCTTACAAATCCTACCCCCCTTAACAGAAATCTCGTCCTCGAGATTTTGTAAGAAAAGGGTATATAACCATGTTATCTCAAAACATATGCACAAACAAAAATCTCAGCATGATGCATAATTTATTAGCAAAACATATGGTCGATTGGACCTTATTATTATTCCTAAAATAATAAAATACTGGTTAGGAGATGGTTATGAAAATATGGACATATTATGTCTAGGCATCTATGAGATTCCCTTATGGTCAGTATAGGTCATGGCAAGGAAGAGTATAATAAGGAAAGACTTTATCCAAAATGTTTATGTCTTGATTCATCTCGAGATTCGCTTTGGTTGTTATATCCTTCCTTGTCGAGGTTGATCTCCTCGTTTCTTTTGGTCTTGGTGTCTCCATCCGAGCTAGGGAGCTAGCTATAGTTAAGATAGCTAGGGTATATGGGTAGGACAAAATCTTGTTTATCGATAGTTTAGCATAGATGGATTATGTAACCTATTGGGAGTGTATGGTTGAGTTGATCTAAGGCACTAACTTAGGCCCAAAACATGTTTATTGGGTCTAATCCATTTCACCAGTATTAACTAACCTATTTATGTAACTCACTTTAGATTAGATCATATTAGGTTAGATGTGATCTAGATTAGATTGGTATGACTAGTTTAACTAGATAAGATCTAATTAATTTGCATTAGGTCATGGGTGTTAAACTAGGGTGGATAAGTATGCCTATTAGGATAAGATGGATCCATAAAGATAAGATAGAATCTTTTGAGGTCAGTTAGATCTATTAGGATGAGATAAAATCTTTTCAAGATAAGATGAGTATATTTTTAAGATGAGATGGATCTATTAAGATCAGGGAGAATCTTTTAAGATAAGATGAATTGGTTAGAATGAGATCTTTTAGGATAAGATAAATCTTTTAAGCTAGATATGTTCCAATGGGGATAATCTAGGTTGTCTAGTTATTTTATAAATATATTTTTTTATACCTATGTGTATATGCAGATGAAATTGTGGACATTACTCCACAACTCATCACACTCAATCAAATATCTGAATTAGACAACTATCATAAGAACAAACACTCAAGCGTATAGATACCTATAAAAATAGTTTTTTTTTGTTCCTAACAGTAGGCCTACTATTCCTAAAGGTCACTTTAGGCACATGATTTCAAAGTGTGAAATCCACATTTGTCTAGGAAGTGAAAAGGTAAGACTAATCAGAGTGAAGCGGAAATAGATGAGAAAAAGATTAAGATAAGTTTAGAAAAGAATCAGAGTAGCAAAGGTAAGGCTAATCAGAGTAGACCAGTAGAAGGTGAAACATGATCAAGATAAGTATAGAAAGAATCAGAGTAAGGTAAGTAGGTAATGGTTATGTTCATCTCTATCTAGGTTTCATCCTATAGTCAACATTGCTCTGATACCACTTCTGTCACACCCGGGTTTTAGGGCACCAAGACCCGGGCGCGAACAATCACCAGGTATGCTGGGACCAAGTCTCACACATATGATGAATCATGGCACAGGATCAAATGTCACATCTTTACTACATAACAGAAGTTCTATACAAAATAAATAAATAATTACATTATAAGGAGACAACGGTCCAGCAACCCAAAGTTGACTGGGAGACGACGACCTAGATCTCTCACGAACTCATCGCAGCATCCTCCATGCGCCTCATCCTGCGGTACCTGTTCTTGACCTATGGGGGGTGAGACAGCAAGAGTGAGCTCACATACGTTCATCGCTCAACAAGTTGTGGGGAATAATGTGCATGAACTCGCCAAAGGTGGGAGCTCACGTGAAGTGTAAGGCTTACCAAAGAGGATGGTTAGAGCTGAGCATTGCTTTTAAAGTTGGTCAAAATTTTATTAGCAATTACTAAGTATAAGTAAATACCAACCCAATTAAGTAGTAGAACAAAAGAAACAACATAACCTGCGATGCAATGCATATGACAAATTGAATTTAGTTCCATAAGTTAATCATCAGAGAGTCATGAGCTGCTCATGACCGTGAGCTCGGCTAGTATACCAGTTTTACACTCTGCAGAGGTTATACCCTTTACCCACAAGGCGTGTATCCCATGTCGCCAGGGTTAGCTAGACCCTTAGACACTACCGAGGTGAATGGCTAGGGATCCACTACGAGGCCTTTACAAAGTTCCACTAGCTTCCAAAAACCCGCTACAGTTTATGGGAAGAGCACTTGCAAGAATCCCCCGTCTGACCGCCATCGCAGCAAAATCAACCCGAGAACCTCCTTGCATGCAATCCCCTACTGCTCTTGCCCCTTTCGGGTAAGGTAGTCTTCCACTAGCTTTCCTAGTTAGTTGGCCAAGGACGTCCATTAAACCCTTGTGGTGGCACGTGTTTCTCAAGTTAAGCTCCATGTTCCAATTAACATTTAATGATCTTAACATGAACATAAATAAAATAACAACATAATTGGAACATATATATAATGAAATATTATCCCAAAACCATGTAAAGCAATAGCAAAACTACCCAAGTGATTCAGGGATAACAAGGTAAAGAGATAAACAATCTAGGGTGACCTATCAGGTCCCATCAAAATTAAGCCTATGCATGGTAAATGATTATAAAGAACATTATTGGGTAACAAAAGTGATCAAGGGCACAACTTGCCTTCAATGAGCTCCTGCTCAGCTACTTCTATCTGCTGGTCACCAGGATCCTCAGTCACATGCTCTTCTACTCGCATCAATACAAACATACATAGTATATAGAGAAAATTTAACATCACACCAAACATGTAAACAAATTACATAATAAAAATGTACACATTAAAATAAAATCCTAGGAATAAGAATCATAATTTTTGGAGTTATAGATTTTAAATTATGAATTTCCAAAGGTTTTATGTGCTTAATATATGATTGAGTGAGAAATTACTTTTACTAATGTTTTCATGTAAAAACAGAGGGGCTCTAGGTGATAAACAATAATATTACAAAATTTTAGGAACTGGAATGGATCGATTTGAAGTTCATTTGATTTTTATTCCGCGAGAAATTGATCAATGATTCAAAAACTCCCCCTTTTTCCCATAATCAAACATTCTCCCCACAAGAGACCAAATAAGAGACTATAAGAGTATTTTGACAAAACAAAAACTCTAACTCTACTATTTTCAAAATTCTCAAGTGGTAGCTGATCCATTTCTTGCTTTGGCCTTAACTTCTCCCCCTTTGGCATCAAGCACCAAAACGGGATCAATCTTGGCCCTTAAACCCCATTACCTCACCAAAATCTTCAACTTAGAGTAAAGAGGTAATAAGAGCATGGAAATGAACTTGGAGTTTGTTACCCTCTCATCGGGGTGCAGTGGAAGTCTTTCATGGTCCAAGTCCATCTTTCCCTTTCAATCCATCTTTGAGACTAAATCAAGCAAGCTCAAACACATGGTTAGTCTCAAAGGGTCAAGTTGTAGCACATCTCCCCCTAAATATGTGCATTGCTTGCAATTGTACTTGTGAGGTCCGGGGAGTGCTTGTACAACTTGAGCACCATAAATAAACAACAAAATGCATGATCAAAGGCATAAAACACATGTATGCTATAAATCAATCCAAGTTCCGTGAATCTAAGACATTTAGCTCACTACGCAGCCTACAAAAGGTCTTCTCATCTAAAGGCTTGGTAAAGATATCGGCTAGCTGGTTCTCGGTGCTAACATAAAACACTTCGATATCTCCCTTTTGTTGGTGGTCTCTCAAAAAGTGATGCTGGATGTCTATGTGTTTTGTGCGGCTGTGTTCAACAGGATTATCCGCCATGCGGATAGCACTCTCATTATCACATAGGAGTGGGACTTTGCTCAGATTGTAGCCAAAGTCCTGGAGGGTTTGCCTCATCCAAAGTAGTTGCGCGCAACACTGTCCTGCGGCAACATACTCGGCCTCAGCGGTGGATAGGGCAACGGAATTTTATTTCTTAGAACTCCAAGACACCAGGGACCTTCCTAAGAATTGGCACGTCCCTGATGTACTCTTCCTATCAACCTTACATCCAGCATAATCGAAGTCTGAATATCCAATTAAGTCAAAGGTAGACCCCTTTGGATACCAGATCCCGAAGCAAGGCGTAGCGACTAAATATCTAAGAATTCGCTTCACGGCCACTAAGTGACACTCCCTTGGATCGGATTGAAATCTAGCACACATGCATACACTAAGCATAATATCCGGTCTACTAGCACATAAGTAAAGCAAGGAACCTATCATAGACCGGTATGCTTTTTGATCAACGGACCTACCTCCTTTGTTGAGGTTGACGTGTCCGTCAGTTCCCATTGGAGTCTTTGCGGGCTTGGCGTCCTTCATCCCAAACCGCTTTATCAAGTCTTGTGTGTACTTTGTTTGGGAGATGAAAGTGTCGTCCTTGAGTTGCTTCACTTGGAACCTAAGGAAGTAGTTCAACTCGCCCATCATCGACATTTCAAACTTTTGAGTCATCACCCTGCTAAACTCTTCACAAGACTTTTGGTTAGTAGAACCAAATATTATGTCATCGACATAAATTTGGCACACAAATAAGTCACCATCACAAGTCTTAGTGAATAAAGTTGGATCGGCTTTCCCAACCTTGAAAGCATTAGCAATTAAAAAGTCTCTAAGGCATTCATGCCATGCTCTTGGGGCTTGCTTAAGTCCATAGAGCGCCTTAGAGAGCTTACACACGTGGTCGGGGTACCGTTCATCCTCAAAGCCAGGGGGTTGCTCTACGTACACCTCCTCCTTGATTGGCCCATTGAGGAAAGCGCTCTTAACATCCATTTGGAACAACCTGAAAGAATGGTGAGCGGCGTAGGCTAACAATATGCGAATTGACTCTAGCCTAGCCACAGGAGCAAAAGTCTCCTCAAAGTCCAAACCTGCGACTTGGTAATAACCTTTTGCCACAAGTCGTGCCTTGTTCCTTGTCACCACCCTGTGCTCGTCCTGTTTGTTGTGGAACACCCACTTGGTTCCCACAACGTTTTGCTTGGGACGTGGCACCAGTGTCCAAACTTCATTTCTCTTGAAATTGTTGAGCTCCTCCTGCATGGCCAACACCCATTCCGGATCTAGCAAGGCCTCTTCTACCCTGAAAGGCTCAATAGAAGAGACAAAGGAGTAGTGCTCACAAAAATTAACTAATCTAGAGCGAGTAGTTACTCCCTTGCTAATATCACCCAATATCTGGTCGACGGGATGATTCCTTTGAATCGTCGCTCGAACTTGAGTTGGAGCGGCATGTTGTGCTTCTTCCTCCATAACATGATCATCTTGTGCTCCCCTTGATCACACGCCTCTTCTTGATGAACCTGTTCATCTTCTTGAGTTGGGGGTTGCACCATTGTTGAGGAAGAAGGTTGACCTTGCTCCTTTTGTTCCTGTGGCCGCACATCTCCAATTGCCATGGTGCGTATTGCGGTTGTTGGAACGTCTTCTTCATCTATATCATCAAGATCAACAACTTGCTCTCTTGGAGAGCCATTAGTCTCATCAAATACAACGTCGCTAGAGACTTCAACCAAACCCGATGATTTGTTGAAGACCCTATACGCCTTTGTATTTGAGTCATAACCTAACAAAAACCCTTCTACAGCTTTGGGAGCAAACTTAGAATTTCTACCTCTCTTCACTATAATATAGCATTTGCTTCCAAAAACATGAAAGTATGACACATTGGGTTTGTTACCAGTTAGGAGTTCGTATGACGTCTTCTTGAGGAGGCGATGAAGGTAGACCCGGTTTATGGCGTGGCAAGCCGTGTTCACGGCTTCCGACCAAAACCGCTCGGGGGTCTTGAACTCTCCAAGCATCGTCCTTGCCATGTCAATGAGCGTCCTGTTCTTCCTCTCTACCACACCATTTTGTTGTGGTGTGTAGGGAGCGGAGAACTCGTGCTTGATTCCTTCCTCCTCAAGGTACTCCTCCACTTGAAGGTTCTTGAACTCGGACCCGTTATCGCTCCTTATCTTCTTCACCTTGAGCTCAAACTCATTTTGAGCTCTCCTTATGAAGCGCTTGAGGGTCCCTTAGGTTTTTGTTTTATCGTGCAAAAAGAATACCCAAGTGAAGCGGGAAAAATCATCAACTATAACAAGACCATACTTACTTCCTCCTATGCTTAGGTAGGCGACGGGTCCGAAGAGGTCCATATGAAGTAACTCCAGAGGTCTTGATGTGGTCATTACATTCTTGCTATGATGAGCACTTCCCACCTGTTTACCTGCTTGACAAGCTGCACAAGGTCTATCTTTTTCGAAAGTCACATTTGTTAGACCTAACACATGTTCTCCCTTTAGAAGTTTGTGAAGGTTCTTCATCCCCACATGTGCTAGACGGCGATGCCACAGCCAGCCCATGCTAGTCTTAGCAATTAAGCATGCATCTAGACCGGCCTCCTCTTTTGCAAAATTAACTAAATAAAGTTTGCCATCTAGTACACCCTTTGTCACACCCGGTTTTAGAAGGCAAACCGAATGCGAACCATGTACGTGCCAGGATCAGTTATTCACGTACACAGCAGTTACATAACATGGACATCATCACACAGTGCTCAAAATAGTATTAATAAGGGAAATAGTCGATTACATCATACGTCTGAGACGTCCATATAGTTCTTACAATAAATCAAAGTGCGGAAAAGAAACGTAGATAACGCGGCCTTCACAGGCAGCCGACTGGGGGTTGCCGCTAACCCACACCTAGAACTCGTCGTAGTCTTGGAACTCCTGGAAGTCTCCTTCCACAGCTTCATCTTCGCCTGAGCAGTGGTTGCAATGCTGACAACCTGGGGGGGGGTTTGGTGTGTAGAGCAAGGGTGAGTACACATCAACATACTCAGCAA
Source organism: Zea mays (assembly GCF_902167145.1). Lineage (NCBI taxonomy): Eukaryota > Viridiplantae > Streptophyta > Magnoliopsida > Poales > Poaceae > Zea > Zea mays. Next base: position 225,525,484 of record NC_050100.1, on the reverse strand, counting down.
GTATCCTGTTTGGCTGTAGTGGACTAGCTTTATGTGGGGATAAGTCAAGCAGTTGCTTTTAGTTGGTCAGATTATTATTTACTAGTAGAAAGCCAAGTTTTAGCATTAACCCAAGTTATTAACCCGATGTACCCTTTCCAAACGGAAAGAATACCACTTACCAATACCATAATCATAACCAGAACCATCAATCTCATAACCACCTGTACCACAATGTCTCTGATCAAGTACCACTAATCACTGGAGCTCCCTTGGCCGCTCATAACCGTGAGCACGGCTGATATATCAGTTTCATAACACTCTGCAGAGGTTGTGCACTTTACCCACAAGCCGTGATTCCCTCTTGCCTCGGGCCGATCAAACCCTTAAACACTACCAAGGTGAATAGGCAGGGTTTCACTACGTAGCCTTTACAAAGATTCCCCGGGACTGTAGCCACCCGTTAGGTTTCCTAAATGCACCGCACTCCTCCCCAAGGGGCGAACCCAAACTTGGCAGAGCGAGCCGCATACACCGAGCCCCATTGACGGCACGACGGCTAAGTGAACTACATCCCGGATCCTCTAATTATTCAGCTAAGGGCACCCCATTCCACCCTCATGGTTGCACTGTTTTCCCGGGCGGTCATCCATAGAACAGGTCCTTACGGAGAGGCACTCGAGAAACCGCTCGAGTCCCCTTGAAAACCACAAGCATGATCATAAAGAAGAACGGGAAAACAGCGTATCATAGATAACCACATCATGTTCATTGATTAGAGTTGAGCAATAGCATAAAGCTAAACAGTAATAATCCAACCCAGATAGGTAAACAAGGACATGGATAACAAAAGCTAGTCAATCCTTAGGCATAAATGTGTAAGCGGGAGGTGAATTAAATAATGAATAGGACAGAGATAGGTCAAAGGACACTTGCCTCCACCAACCGACTGCTGCTCAGGGGCTTCTCCTGCGAATTCCTCGGGCTCTTCGACCGAATCGTTCTCTATGCGAGCGCAAACATACATACATCCATCCACATATTTAATACAAAAGAACAGTACACCATACAAGATAACAAATAAAGCGAATATGCATCAAGTATGACATTCGATATCGCATTTGTTATGGTTAGAAAGAAACAGGAAAGGGTCTCGCAGGGGGTTAAATCTTATGCACTAATGACACAATTGGTTTTTAACAAAATAATTCTGTTATATATATTTATATATACTAATGGAAACCTAATCACTTTTAGTTGATCAACATTGCACAGGGTAAACAATTAACTACGTGAATCAATAGCATAACGGAATTTTAAATTAAACTTCCTATTTTCCCATAGCATGAACAGTGATTAGCCTACTTAAAATACAGTAATTATAATCACAGAAAGTAAATAAAATAAAATAAAAAATAAATAAAAAAACAGAGGGGGGGGGCGGTTGAACCGGCCCTAGGGGCGGTTGAACCGGCCCGGGGGCAGGCGGCCGAGCTGGGGCGGCCGAGCGCGGGGGGCGGCCGAGCTGGGGCCGGGGGCGGCTGAGCCGGGGCCGAGGCCGGCTGAACCGGCCCGGGACAGGGGGGCGCGGCCAGGGGGCCAGGCGGCCGGGGCGCGGGCTAGGGGCGGCTGCCGGCGCGGCCAGGGGGCGCGCGGGGGTGGGGAGAGAAGAGGGGAGGGAGGAGAGGGAGGAGGGGGAGGGGGCTCACCGGCGGGGATCGACGGCGAGGGGCGGCCGGCGGCAGGGGGCGGCGCGGCGGCCTAGGGTAGGGGGCAGGGGCGGCGGCGGCTTAGGGCAGGGGTAGGGGCGGCGGCGGCTTAGGGCAGGGGTAGGGGCGGCGCTAGGGAGAGAATGAGAGAAAATGAGAGGGAGAGGGAGAGGGTTTGGGGAAAAAGGGGAGGTGGGGGGGGCGGCTTGGGCCAATTGGGCCCAAGGGGGGGGCGCCAGGGGCGGCTGGGCCGGCCGGGGTCGGCCCATGGCGCGGGAGAGAGAGAGATAGAAGAGAGAGAAAGAGAGAAAAGGAAATAAAAGATAAAAGATTTTCCACTTGTTCTCGAAATCCGATCTTTTAGATGAATGCGATTGCACTTTCAAACAACCAAAAATGCAAGGGCGGCATGGTGCATCAAACAACATAAAGTATTTAGGGTTTTTATACATACGGGAATTCCAAACCGAATCCCGCTAAACTTTGAAAAAGGTCAAGGTTTAGCGAGGGGAAAAAGAAAAAGAAAAGGTAACGCCCGAATTTTGGCGAGTAAAGAAAGAAAAAATTCAACTGCAAAAAATTCGGGGCGTTACAAACCTATCCCCCTTAAAAGAATCTCGCCCTCGAGATTCAGGGCTGGCTAGCAAAGAGCTCTGGGTACTTAGCCACTAGATCATCTTCACGCTCCCAGGTTGCTTCTTCCTCAGAGTGGTGATTCCATCTGACTTTGCACATTCTAATGGTCTTCCTTCGGGTGACTCTATCTGCAACCTCAAGGATCTGAGCTGGCTTCTCAATATAGGTCAAGTCCTCCTGGACTTCAAGACCTTCCACTGGCAACTGCTCTTCTGGCACACGCAAACACTTCTTCAACTGAGACACATGAAAGACATCATGCACAGCAGACAAATTCTCTGGCAGGCTGAGCTGATAAGCCACTTCTCCACGCTTTGAGAGAATTTGATACGGACCAATGTAGCGGGGTGCTAGCTTGCCTTTCACTTTGAATCTTCTGACTCCTCTGATCGGTGACACTTTCAGATAGACAAAGTCTCCGACTTCAAAACTCAGCTCTCTTCTTCTTGTGTCTGCATAGCTTCGCTGCCTCGATTGCGCTATCTTCAGATTCTCTCGAACCATCTTGATGTTCTCTTCGGCTTCAAGCAAAATATCTGGCCCAAACACCTGCTTCTCTCCAGGCTGATCCCATTGCAACGGAGTTCTGCAACTCCTTCCATACAGCGCTTGAAACGGTGACATCTTCAAACTGGCCTGGTAACTGTTGTTATAGGAAAACTCTGCATAAGGCAATCGCTTGTCCCATCCGGACTGATCTTGCAACGCACAGGCTCTCAACATATCTTCAAGAATTTGATTGGTTCTTTCAGTCTGACCATCTGTCTGCGGGTGATAAGCTGAACTGAAATTCAGATGCGTGCCCAAGGCTTCATGCAACTGCTGCCAGAAATGAGAGGTGAACTGCGTTCCTCTGTCTGACACTATCTTCTTTGGCACACCATGAAGACAAACGATCCGAGACATATACAATTCTGCCAATACTGCACTGTTGTAGTTGGTCTTGACAGGTATGAAGTGGGCTGACTTGGTCAAGCGGTCCACTACTACCCAAATGGAATCGTAGCCGGCTCGAGTGCGAGGCAATCCGACTATGAAATCCATACCGATTTCATCCCATTTCCACTGAGGGATCTGCAACGGTTGCAACAATCCAGCAGGTCTCTGGTGTTCTGCCTTAATTCTTCGGCAACTATCGCACATAGCCACATGCTCTGCGATTTCTCTTTTCATTCCGTACCACCAGAATTTCTTCTTCAGATCCTGATACATCTTCTCACTGCCAGGGTGAATCGAATAAGCTGTCTCATGAGCTTCCTTAAGAATCAACTCCCGAATAGACTGGACATTGGGAACACACAAGCGGTCTTTGAACCATACCACGCCTTCTGCATCTTCTCGAAAATCTTTGCCTTTGCCATCTAGAATCAATCGCCGAATCTCACTGATTTTCTCATCATTCTTCTGCGCTTCTTTGATTTCGCGCTCCAAGGTAGGTTCCAATTCAACTGTGACTCCTCGCGAATTGTTCAGAAATCCGAGACTCAACCTGTCAAACTCCTTGGCCAACTCATAAGGCATCGGACGAGCGACCATCAGATTGACTTGACTCTTTCTGCTCAAAGCATCTGCCACTACGTTCGCTTTTCCTGGATGGTAATGGATCTCCAACTCATAATCTTTGATCAACTCTAACCATCTTCGTTGCCTCATGTTCAACTCCGACTGAGTGAATATGTACTTCAGACTCTTGTGGTCTGTGTAAACATCGCATTTCTGTCCATACAGATAGTGCCTCCATGTCTTCAGTGCGTGAACCACTGCTGCCAACTCTAGATCATGGATTGGGTAGTTCTTCTCATGAACCTTCAGCTGTCGGGACGAGTAAGCCACAACTCTTCCCTCTTGCATCAACACGCATCCCAAACCTGTGTAACAAGCATCACAATACACAGAGAAGGGCTTGTGCACATCAGGCAAGACTAGGACAGGCGCTGTTGTCAACTTCTCTTTCAGCGCTTCAAAGGCCTCTTGGCATTTCTGGGTCCACTTGAACTCAACCTTGTTGCCTAGCAACGCTGTCATTGGTTTCGCAATCTTCGAAAACCCTTCAATGAATCGCCGATAATATCCGGCCATTCCAATGAAGCTCTTGATTCCTCTAGCATCTGTTGGCGCTTTCCAGTTTAGAATGTCTGCCACTTTCTTCGGATCCACAGCCAATCCTTCTTTGTTGATTATGTGACCCAAGAACAGGACTTCACTGATCCAGAACTCACACTTGCTCAACTTTGCATACAACTGGTGCTCTCGCAATCTCTGCAATACCATCCTCAAATGATCTGCATGCTCTTCTTCACTTTGAGAATAAACCAGAATGTCATCAATGAATACCACCACGAACTTATCAAGATAATCCATGAATACACTGTTCATCAAGTTCATAAAGAACGCTGGTGCATTGGTCAAACCAAAAGACATCACTGTGAACTCATACAAACCATACTTGGTAATGAATGCCGTCTTCGGAATGTCCGAAGGTCGGATTCTGAGCTGATGATAACCTGACCTCAGATCGATCTTGGAGAACACACTGGCTCCTCTCAACTGGTCGAACAGATCTTCTATTCTGGGCAAGGGATACTTGTTCTTGATCGTGACTTCATTCAAAGCTCGATAATCGATACACATCCTCTTGGTGCCATCTTTCTTCTCCACAAACAAGACAGGGGCGGCCCAAGGCGAGGTGCTTGGCCGGATGTAACCTTTCTCTGACAGCTCATCAATCTGCTTCTTAAGCTCAACCAACTCTGGTCCAGATATTCTGTAAGCTCTCTTAGAGATAGGGGCGGTTCCAGGAAGAAGCTCTATAGCAAATTCAACTTTCCGCTCTGGTGGCATACCCGGTAAATCCTTTGGAAACACATCTGGGAATTCAGACACAACCTTGATACTCTCAATTGGGTCTGCTTCACTGCTATCAACAGCCATCTGATAACAACTTCCTTTCTTTGGCTCAGGCGGGACTAACTCGGTCACCACTTCCTCTCCTAGTGGGGACACCAACTTGATTGTCCTTTTATCACAACTGATAACTGCCTGATACTTATCTAGCCAATTCATCCCTAGGATGACATCTATTCCCTGAGTACCCATTACTATAAGGTTGGCGGGAAACGCTATCCCCCTTATTTCCACACTTATATTCAAACAAATGCTATCGGCTCGAATTCTACCACCGGCTGAGTCAATTTGAATGGGGGTTGACATGGTGGTAATTGGAAGATTATGTGCTTCTACCCATGATGCAGTAATGAAAGAATGTGTTGCTCCAGTATCAAATAACACTTCTGCAATATGGGAATCGACTGGGAACATACCTACTGTCATGTCAGGGGTCTCCTGAACTGCTTCAGCCTCCAAGTGGTTCAGTCTTCCATGATTATAGCGCTGCTGAGAGCGGTTGCCTGCTCCAGGCTGAGACACATTCTGCTTTGCTGGGGCATTGGGGCCTGACTGCTGCTGGGCTGCCTTCTTCGGACATTGCATCACCCAATGGCCTTGCTCTCCACAGTGGAAACATGCCCTGTTTCCAACCTGAGCTGGTGCTGTCTGACTGTTCTGCTGATTTGCTGGGGCAGGAAGACGAGGTGTCTGTTGATTCTGCCTCTGAAACTGACCTCCTCCTGACTGATTGCTCTGACGATTCTGGTACTGATGCTGAGGATACTGCCTTTGGAACTGCTGATACTGCTGACGCTGCTGATGCTGCTGAGGTGGACGCTGGTTCTGCCTGAACTGCTGAGGTTGATTGCCTGAGAAACGGGGACGGCTGCTGCTTCCAGGCTGGGGTCCACTGATCTTGCGCTTACGATCTTCCATCTCCTTGCGCTTTCTCTCTGTCATGATTGCTCTGTCAATCAGGTGCTGGAATGTTGGGAAGGTGTGATTCATCAGCTGATACTGCAGAGGGTCAACCAAGCCTCTCAGAAAACGGTATTGTCGCTTGGCGTCGGTGTTGACATCTTCGGGAGCGTAGCGAGACAATTGCAGAAACTTGTCCCGGTACTCACTGACAGACGATGACCCTTGCTTAAGGGCCAGGAACTCCTCCTTCTTCACTGTCATCAGACCTGCAGGCACATGGTACTGACGAAAGCTACCTCTGAATTCTTCCCAGGTGATGGTGTCGGGGTTGGCATGGGTGGCGAGGTAAGACTCCCACCATGATTGGGCTGCTCCTCTCAACAGACGGGGACCATACAGAACTTTCTCCCTGTCATCGCACTGAGCGGTATGCAACTCTCGCTCCACAGTGCGCAGCCAATCTTCAGCATCCATAGGGTCAGAAGAATGAGCAAACGTTGGGGGATGACCTCTCATGAATTCAGCACGCTTGTCTCTGGGCATCTGAGGCTGAGGTGGTGCTTGCTGCTGCTGCTGCTGAATGGCGGCCAAAGTCTGACCGATGGCTTGAACTGCCTGAGTCTGCATCATAAACATCTGCTCAATCGACATCGGGGGCGGGGGTGGCAGCTGCTGCTGCTGGGGCGCCTCATCTTGCTGACCGGCTCGCTCCTGCTGAGCACGCCTTCCTCCTCTACGCCTGTTCTCTGACATCTGCAGAATGCGACCACACATCAGAACTGATCTGGCAAATCTTGCAGCATAAGAAAAGAGAATAGAATTCTTCAACAGCACTGAACAGATGAGCATCTTCACTGATCTCCAACACAGACCACACAGCTTCTCAGATAAAGAGGAAAGTGGAATAAAAGGTTTCCCAACTATATAACTAACTTTATTAACATAGTATGTAAACCAAAATGCAGGGGGTACCCACACTCTGGTGACAATCATTACAAAGATCCAAACCAAACATAGTTCATCATGACAAACATAAATGCACAGGATATAGCAAACCACCCTGTCTAACTAAGACTAACTAAGACCGAGATTAACGCTAAGACTGAAACTTCTACGTATATGTATTTCGTATTAATTACAAGGTCCAACTCTAATGATCTATGGCTCTAGAGTTATCTTGGTCTTGCAGGCGGGATTGCCATAAGACTGGTGTCCACGCTGAGGTGAGCGGTACGGGTGCTGAGTCCCGACGGGAGCGGGGGAACCACCATCCAAATAACGACGTTCCGCGCGCTCAGCCCGCAGCAGGGCGATCTCAGCACGAGCCCTACTCAGCTCGTCTAATGCATGGTCCAGCTCCGTGTTTAGCACGGCGGCTAGGTTGACTGTGCTGCTCAACCTAGGATTGCCCTCACCGACAGGTGAGACAATCACGCCTCCTGTGCTGCCAGATGAACGGCGGGGGTAATACTTCAGGTCAAGACCGTCAGCTGCCCCACCGAAAACCGAGCAGTAGTGCGAAAGCGCACGCCGTGCAGCATCTTGCATGGCTGCCTCAGCTGAGTCCCGCTCAGAGATAGAATAGTGCTCTGAGCAAGCCTCCGCTCCCTGGAGACTGTTCTCCGGGCAGCGCACCAAGCAAGTTGCCTCCCAGCGATCCGGGTAGACCCCGCGACTATGCTGGTAGACCACACAGCGATACTCGACGGACCAAGTATGCCGGTCAAATGCCCGACGTAGCAGGGTGTCGAGCGCATCGTGGAAGTGACACCCGCGAGCAGCGTCGCGAGTGATGGGTCGAGCAACCCATCCTTCCGGCTCAAGGTTAGCAGAGAAGTCGGTGTCGTGGCTCGAGCTGTCGTCGCCATCTCCGTCGTCTGGGTCTCCTCCAGCAGCTACTCCAGAAGCTGGGGCGCCCAGTGGTGGTGCAGGGGGCGCCTCCAGGGGAAGCACAGGGGAGCAGCTCCTCACAGACTCTATCTCCTGGTGGAGCGAGAAGGAAGAGCTCTGCTGCTCCTGTCGTCGACGCTCCTGCTCCTCACGCAGGCGGTGGTGTAGTCTCTCCAAGTGGCTGGACTGTCCGGCCACGGGACGGCGAAGCGGACGCTCAGCAAGGCGGGAGGGTAAGAAGGGGATGACTGACTTTCGTGCAGTGTGTCTAAGTCGAGCCATCTACAAAAGACATCACAAGCAAAAGGGGTGAGAATAGAATTAATATGACCAGCAAGTAATGAATCATAAATAAATGAAGGATCAGAATAAAACATAATTTTCAGCAAGGTATAATATGTAGTAGAACATAGGTTTGGTCAGTAGGACCAACTTTTGAAGGGATATCAAAGTCAAGGAAGAGACAGAGGTCTATAGTCCTTAGAACGACCATTCTACTCTAGGTTAGCGGTCCTACAGTCAGCACGGCTCTGATACCACTTATGTCACACCCGGTTTTAGAAGGCAAACCGAATGCGAACCATGTACGTGCCAGGATCAGTTATTCACGTACACAGCAGTTACATAACATGGACATCATCACACAGTGCTCAAAATAGTATTAATAAGGGAAATAGTCGATTACATCATACGTCTGAGACGTCCATATAGTTCTTACAATAAATCAAAGTGCGGAAAAGAAACGTAGATAACGCGGCCTTCACAGGCAGCCGACTGGGGGTTGCCGCTAACCCACACCTAGAACTCGTCGTAGTCTTGGAACTCCTGGAAGTCTCCTTCCACAGCTTCATCTTCGCCTGAGCAGTGGTTGCAATGCTGACAACCTGGGGGGGGGTTTGGTGTGTAGAGCAAGGGTGAGTACACATCAACATACTCAGCAAGTATCCTGTTTGGCTGTAGTGGACTAGCTTTATGTGGGGATAAGTCAAGCAGTTGCTTTTAGTTGGTCAGATTATTATTTACTAGTAGAAAGCCAAGTTTTAGCATTAACCCAAGTTATTAACCCGATGTACCCTTTCCAAACGGAAAGAATACCACTTACCAATACCATAATCATAACCAGAACCATCAATCTCATAACCACCTGTACCACAATGTCTCTGATCAAGTACCACTAATCACTGGAGCTCCCTTGGCCGCTCATAACCGTGAGCACGGCTGATATATCAGTTTCATAACACTCTGCAGAGGTTGTGCACTTTACCCACAAGCCGTGATTCCCTCTTGCCTCGGGCCGATCAAACCCTTAAACACTACCAAGGTGAATAGGCAGGGTTTCACTACGTAGCCTTTACAAAGATTCCCCGGGACTGTAGCCACCCGTTAGGTTTCCTAAATGCACCGCACTCCTCCCCAAGGGGCGAACCCAAACTTGGCAGAGCGAGCCGCATACACCGAGCCCCATTGACGGCACGACGGCTAAGTGAACTACATCCCGGATCCTCTAATTATTCAGCTAAGGGCACCCCATTCCACCCTCATGGTTGCACTGTTTTCCCGGGCGGTCATCCATAGAACAGGTCCTTACGGAGAGGCACTCGAGAAACCGCTCGAGTCCCCTTGAAAACCACAAGCATGATCATAAAGAAGAACGGGAAAACAGCGTATCATAGATAACCACATCATGTTCATTGATTAGAGTTGAGCAATAGCATAAAGCTAAACAGTAATAATCCAACCCAGATAGGTAAACAAGGACATGGATAACAAAAGCTAGTCAATCCTTAGGCATAAATGTGTAAGCGGGAGGTGAATTAAATAATGAATAGGACAGAGATAGGTCAAAGGACACTTGCCTCCACCAACCGACTGCTGCTCAGGGGCTTCTCCTGCGAATTCCTCGGGCTCTTCGACCGAATCGTTCTCTATGCGAGCGCAAACATACATACATCCATCCACATATTTAATACAAAAGAACAGTACACCATACAAGATAACAAATAAAGCGAATATGCATCAAGTATGACATTCGATATCGCATTTGTTATGGTTAGAAAGAAACAGGAAAGGGTCTCGCAGGGGGGTTAAATCTTATGCACTAATGACACAATTGGTTTTTAACAAAATAATTCTGTTATATATATTTATATATACTAATGGAAACCTAATCACTTTTAGTTGATCAACATTGCACAGGGTAAACAATTAACTACGTGAATCAATAGCATAACGGAATTTTAAATTAAACTTCCTATTTTCCCATAGCATGAACAGTGATTAGCCTACTTAAAATACAGTAATTATAATCACAGAAAGTAAATAAAATAAAATAAAAAATAAATAAAAAAACAGAGGGGGGGCGGTTGAACCGGCCCTAGGGGCGGTTGAACCGGCCCGGGGGCAGGCGGCCGAGCTGGGGCGGCCGAGCGCGGGGGGCGGCCGAGCTGGGGCCGGGGGCGGCTGAGCCGGGGCCGAGGCCGGCTGAACCGGCCCGGGACAGGGGGGCGCGGCCAGGGGGCCAGGCGGCCGGGGCGCGGGCTAGGGGCGGCTGCCGGCGCGGCCAGGGGGCGCGCGGGGGTGGGGAGAGAAGAGGGGAGGGAGGAGAGGGAGGAGGGGGAGGGGGCTCACCGGCGGGGATCGACGGCGAGGGGCGGCCGGCGGCAGGGGGCGGCGCGGCGGCCTAGGGTAGGGGGCAGGGGCGGCGGCGGCTTAGGGCAGGGGTAGGGGCGGCGGCGGCTTAGGGCAGGGGTAGGGGCGGCGCTAGGGAGAGAATGAGAGAAAATGAGAGGGAGAGGGAGAGGGTTTGGGGAAAAAGGGGAGGTGGGGGGGCGGCTTGGGCCAATTGGGCCCAGGGGGGGGGCGCCAGGGGCGGCTGGGCCGGCCGGGGTCGGCCCACGGCGCGGGAGAGAGAGAGATAGAAGAGAGAGAAAGAGAGAAAAAGAAATAAAAGATAAAAGATTTTCCACTTGTTCTCGAAATCCGATCTTTTAGATGAATGCGATTGCACTTTCAAACAACCAAAAATGCAAGGGCGGCATGGTGCATCAAACAACATAAAGTATTTAGGGTTTTTATACATACGGGAATTCCAAACCGAATCCCGCTAAACTTTGAAAAAGGTCAAGGTTTAGCGAGGGGAAAAAGAAAAAGAAAAGGTAACGCCCGAATTTTGGCGAGTAAAGAAAGAAAAAATTCAACTGCAAAAAATTCGGGGCGTTACACCCTTAAAAGCTAATGAACCATCGCTTCTTCTAAAGACAGACACATCTACATTTGTGAATAAGCAATTATAACTCATATTACAAAGTTGACTAACGGACAACAGGTTATACCCGAGCGACTCAACTAAAAACACATTAGAAATAGAGTGCTCGGATGAAATAGCAATCTTTCCTAGTCCTTTAACCTTGCCTTGGTTCCCATCACCGAATATGATTGAATCTTGGGAATCCTTGTTCTTGACGTAGGAGGTAAACATCTTCTTCTCCCCCGTCATGTGGTTTGTGCATCCGCTGTCGATAATCCAGCTTGACCCCCGGATGCATAAACCTGCAAGGCAAATTTAGGCTTGGGGTCTTAGATACCCAACTTGTGTTGGGTCCTACAAGGTTAGTAACAATGGTCTTAGGGACCCAAATGCAAGTTTTATCTCTCTTGCATTTTGCCCCTAATTTCCTAGCAATCACTTTCTTATCTTTTATACAAATTGCAAAGGAAACATTGCAAGCATTGTAAATTGTAGAAGGTTCATTACTTACTTTCCTAGGTGCATGAACAATATTTCTTCTAGGCATATGATGAATAACATTTTTCCTAGCCAAATTTCTATCATGCATAATAGAAGAACTTGAAGCAATCATGGCATGTGATTCAAAAGCATTATAACTTCTATTATAATGAACATTCCTAGAATATCTCCTATCATGGTATATGAAAGCATGGTTCTTTTGAGCACTATTAGTCATAGGAGCCTTCCCTTTCTCCTTGGCGGGAATGGGAGTCTTATGACTTGTTAAGTTCTTGGCTTCTCTCTTAAAGCCAAGTCCATCCTTAATTGAGGGGTGTCTACCAATAGTGTAGTCATCCCTTGCAAATTTTAGTTTATCAAAGTCATTCTTGCTAGTCTTAAGTTGGGCATTAAGACTGACCACTTCATCATTTAATTTGGAAATGGAAATTAAGTGTTCATTACAAGTATCAACATTAAAATCCTTACACCTATTACAAATTACTACGTGATCAATACATGAGCTAGATTTATTAGCTACTTCTAACTTAGCATTCAAGTCATCATTAATACTCTTTAAGTTAGAAATAGATTCATGGCATGTAGATAGTTCACATGAAAGAATTTCATTTCTTTTAACTTCTAGAACAAGAGAATTTTGTGCACTAACAAATTTATCATGCTCTTCGTATAAAAGATCCTCTTGTTTTTCTAACAATCTAGTTTTCTCATTCAATGCATCAATTAATTCATTGATCTTATCAATTCTGGTTCTATCTAAACCTTTAAATAAACTAGCATAGTCTACTTCATCATCACTAGACTCATCATCACTTGAAGAAGCATATGTAATAGTACTTCTAGTATTTACCTTCTTCTCCTTTGCCATGAGGCATGTGTGATGCTCGTTGGGGAAGAGAGCCGACTTGTTGAAGGCTGAGGCGGCGAGTCCTTCGTTGTCGGAGTCGGACGAGGAGCAATCCGAATCCCACTCCTTTCCAAGGTGTACCTCACCCTTCACCTTTTTGTAGGTCTTCTTCTTTTCCCACTTTCCGCTCTTTCCTTGTTCCTGGTCACTATCATTATTGGGACAGTTAGCAATAAAGTGACCAATCTTACCACACTTGAAGCAGGAGTGCTTCCCCTTCGTCTTGCTCTTGTTGGGGTGCTCCTTGCGACCTTTGAGCGTCGTCTTGAAACGCTTGATGATGAGGGCCATTTCATCTTCATTTAGTCCGGCCGCCTCAACTTGCGCCACCTTGCTAGGTAGCGCCTCCCTGCTACTTGTTGCTTTGAGAGCAACGGTTTGAGGCTCGTAGATTGGGACATTCAACGCCTCATCGACGTATCTCGCCTCCTTGATCATCATTCGCCCGCTTACAAACTTTCCGAGTATTTCCTCGGATGTCATCTTGATGTACCTAGGATTCTCACGAATAGAGTTTACAAGATGAGGATCAAGGACAGTGAAAGACCTTAGCATAAGTCGGACGACGTCGTGGTCCGTCCATCTCGTGCTTCCATAGCTTCTTATCTTGTTGACCAGGGTCTTGAGCCTATTGTACATTTGAGTTGGCTCCTCTCCCCTGATCATTGCGAACCTTCCTAGTTCGCCTTCCACCAACTCCATCTTGGTGAGCATGGTGACGTCGTTTCCCTCATGCGAGATCTTGAGGGTGTCCCAGATCTGCTTGGCGCTGTCCAAACCGCTCACCTTATTGTACTCTTCCCTACACAAAGATGCTAAAAGAACAATAGTAGCTTGTGCATTTTTATGGATTTGTTCATTGATAAATATGGAGTTATCTGAAATATCAAATTGCATCACATTTTCTACTATCTCCCATATACTTGGATGAAGAGAAAACAAGTGGCTACGCATTTTGTGACTCCAAAATCCGTAGTCCTCTCCATCAAAGTGTGGGGGTTTACCAAGTGGAATGGAAAGCAAATGAGCATTTGAATTATGCGGAATACGAGAATAATCAAAAGAAAAGTTCGAGTTAACCGTTTTCTTTTTCTCCTCGTATTCGTCGTCCTTTTGAGAAGAGGAAGATTCGTCGCTGTCGTAGTAGACAACCTTCCTGATGCGCCTCTTCTTCTTTCCGTCTTTCTTCTTTTGACTCGAGCCGGAGTCATTGACTTTGTCGTCCCTTGGCTCGTTGAAGATGGACTCCTTCTCATTGTTGTTGACCACAATCCCCTTTCCCTTAGGATCCATCTCTTCGGGCGATTAGTCCCTTTCTTGAAGAGAACGGCTCTGATACCAATTGAGAGCACCTAGAGGGGGGTGAATAGGTGATCCTGTAAAAACTTGAAACTTAAAGCCACAAACTTGATTAAGTGTTAGCACAATTAAATCAAGTGGCTAATGAGAGCTCTTGTGAACCACAATTAACACAGTGAGAACAAGCACAAGAGACACAGAGATTTATCCTGTGGTTCGGCCAAGTACAACACTTGCCTAGTCCACATTGTGGTGTCCCAATGGGCAAGAGTTGCACTCAACTCCTTTCAAGTGATCCAATGATCAACTTGAATACCACGGTGTTCTTTTTCCTTTACTCTTTCCCGTTTGCGAGGAATCTCCACAACTTGGAGCCTCTCGCCCTTACAATGAGATGATCACAAAGAAGCATAGATGTAAGTGGGAAAAGCAACACACACAAGTCCACAGCAATATGCACACACACAGCCAAGACTTGAGCTCAAATGAATAACACAAGGTTCACCACTAACACGGAGCTTAAATCACTAAGAATGCCAATCGAGTGCGCAAAGACGGAGTGTGAATGATCAAGAATGCTTAGAGTGTGCTTGGTGTACTCCTTCATGCGCCTAGGGGTCCCTTTTATAGCCCCAAGGCAGCTAGGAGCCGTTGAGAGCAATCCAGGAAGGCAATTCTTGCCTTCTGTCGACTGGTGCACCGGACAGTCCGGTGCACCACCGGACACTATCCGGTGCAGATTTCTTTCTTGTTCTAGCGCAGCCGACCGTTGGCGTTTTAGAGCCGTTGGCGCACCGGACACTGTCCGGTGCACACCGGACAGTCCGGTGCCCCCATCAGACCGTTGGCCCGGCCACGCGTCACGCGCGGATTGCGCGGCCGACCGTTGGCTCACCGGACAGTCCGGTGCACCATCGGACAGTCCGGTGATTTATAGCCGTACGCCGCCGTTCAATTCCTGAGAGCGGCCTTTTCACCAGAGCCAGCCTGGCGCACAGGACACTGTCCGGTGCACCCAGACTGAGTAGAGTCTTGGCTGCTCGAGCCAAGTCTTTTCCATTTGTCTTTTCTCTGATTCTAGCACTTAGACAAATATGTTAGTACACAAAAACCAATGTACTAAGTCTAGAATCATACCTTTGTATTGATTTGCACTTTGTCCACCATTTGGCATAGTTTAACACATAACCATTTGTGTTGGACACATAATCACCAAAATACTTAGAAATGGCCCAAGGGCACATTTCCCTTTCAATAGCGTATCACATAGTTGCTCAGATAAGATTAGTTATGTGTTACTCACGCTGAATCTGACAGAACCACATGTATTATTTCCCATTTTTTGACCATACCTTAATTTGAACATCAATTTTCCATTTTTAGAATTGGAGCAAGCGAATTGATGTTCCCATCCATTAGAATGATGTGCATTTTCTATATGTTAAATTAACTTGGCTTATTGTAGCTACAAAGATTGATGAAGCTTGTTATGATAATGAAATGTTGCTCTTCAGAGTGTTACTCTGAACCTATCAATGGGAACTGAAATGTTCAGGCTTGGTCACTGAAGGAAGTCTGGAATTGGATTTGCCTGTCGCTACAACATGGACAAAATGGTATGGAGCTAGTTGATCCCTTGCTGTTTTGCTTGTTATATTAGTTGACCTTGATATCAGTGAAAGAATTTGCAGCCTCGCTATTAATTTTGCAACAAGGGATGAACCGGTTGATGACTTATATTATGTTCAAATTGATTTTATTTCTAAACACTATAGTTATTAGAACTTGTTTGTCAGCTTACCCTTTTGTCCTCATGCCAGTTTAATTTTTTTGGCATCCTTCTCTATTTGGTACATAATATTAGCTTAGAGCTGATTTCAGAGATGTCCTAATAACTACGGTGCATGTTGTAAAAGTATATTGTGCTTTTAGTTGTTTGCTTAGATGGTATGCAACTTTGTCTTCTACACAGTTAGACATTGAAAAATGGGATACCTTGAGGCTACTGTAGCAGAGAGTAGTGGCACATCTATAGATACATTTATTAGTTCCTTCATTCCTTGCATCAACACTTAATTTATTTATACAAGAAAGTGTGAGATATATTATTCTAACATGGACACTTGGACATTCCAGTTTACAGTAGCAAATTTGACAATTCAACTAGAATGGTCTATGTATTAGGTATAATTAGAGTTGATGATATGTGTTGTAGATAAATGGCAATAGAGATACTAATGGTATATCTGATTTTTAAGGGAATGTTGAAAACGGCGCGACAATATCAGATAAATGGCAGTATATATATTGTTGTAGCATTGATAGAAAGTGATAAAGTTTATGCCTAAATAAACTCATACAATAGAAAGAAAGACATGCGTTTAACACCTGAAAATGAAAATAAAACCACAAGACTGCTCATTATAGGTACAAATGCTATTAATGTGCACAGTAAAAGGAATAAAAAGATGAGCCAACAGGACAAGTGAAAGTCACCTAGAGGGGGTGAATAGGCGAAACCTGAAATTTATAAACTTTAAACACAAACTAGGGTCGGGGTTAGCGTTAGAATTAAATTCAAGTCCGAAAGAATGTTTCTCTTGCTAAGAGTTGCTCAAAGGATGCAGATGACGTATGGGAGCAAACTAAAATTAATACTAGCAAGGAAACATTAGAGAGAGGAAAGAGGGTAAACAAATCAAGCGAGAATCAAAGCGAGTAGATACGGTGATTTGTTTTACCGAGGTTCGGTTTCAAAGAATATAGTCCCCGTTGAGGAGGCCACAAAGGCCGGGTCTATTTCAACCCTTTCCCTCTCTCTCAAACGGTCACTTAGACCGAGTGAGCCTTCCCTTAATCACACGGGTCACTAAGAGCCTGCAAGGACCACCACACACTTGATGTCTCTTACTAAGCTTTACAAAGCACTTGAGAAATGGAATGAGAAAGGAAGAACGCAATCCAAGAGACAAGAGCAACAGAAGAACACAAATGATTCTCTCACAAGCCCTTAAGCACTAGCGTTGATTTTGGGAACTTTGAGTGGATTGATTGCTTTGATTATGTCTTGGAGTGTTGCACTTTGCTCTTGCAATGAATGAGAAACTAAGAATGCTTGGATGGCTTTGAACGAGGTGGTTGGGGCTATTTATAGCACCCAACCACTTCCTAGCCGTTGGTGAAGTCTACTGGCGATGGGCGCACCGGACAGTCCATGTTCACTGTCTGGTGTGCGCCACGTCAGCGCGCCCGTTAGGGTTTGGAGAAGTTGACCGTTGGAGCGCCTTGTTGTCTTGCTGCACTGGATAGTCTGGTGCCACACCGGACAGTCAAGTGACCTCTGACTTCTGCGCTCTGACTTCTGCGCGACACTGTTCACACTGTAGACCCTACGTAGTCGATCGTTGGCGCGCAAGGAGCCGTTGCTCCGCTGGCTCACCGGACAGTCCGGTGAATTATAGCGGAGCACGCCTCTAAATTCCCGAGAGTGGCTTGTTCGAAGGGCGCCTGGCTTGATGCACCAGACAGTGTCCTCCGGTGCACACCGGACACTGTCCGGTGCGCCAAAAATCAGCACACTCTAAGTCTTGCTCCAATTTTTGATTGAGTCCCTAACAGAATTTTTTCTTGGTTTGTGTTGAATCTTATGCACCTGACATGAATGATATATAGACAAACTAGTTAGTCCATGTGGTTTGTGTTGTATGTCAACCACCAAAATCGATTATAGGAAATGGTTAACCCTATTTCCCTTTCAATCTCCCCTTTTTGGTGATTGATGCCAACACAAACCAAATCAAATATGAAGTGAAGAAATGTAACTAGTTTGCAATTGAGATAGATGTGCATAGGTTACTTGGAATTAAACCAATGAAAGGTTTTATGCATATGAATGGATTGCTTTACTCTAATTTAACATTTTGGACCACATTTGCACCACTTGTTTGTTTTTGCAAATCCTTTTGGAAAATCCTTTCAAAATCTTTTACAAATAGTCAAAGGTATAGGAATATGATTGCAAGAAGCATATTTGAGTTTTGAAATTTCTCCCTTGTTTCAAATGCTTTTCCTTTGACTTAAATAAAGCTCCCCCTGAATGAATTCTCCCCTTAGCTTTCAAGAGGGCTTTGAAATAGATACTAAGTGAAATTATCCCAATTTGAAATTTTTCATACTAATGTGAAGTTTTGAAGATACCTATTTAAAAAACAATTTTGAAATATCAAATGAGATACCAATTGAAAATTCTCTTTACATACCAATTGAAAATTCATTTTGAGGCTATCTCAAATACCAATTGAAATAAACATTTGTGAAAATTTGGAAATGGTGGTGGTGCGGTCCTCTTGCTTTGGGCTTAATAGTTTCTCCCCCTTTGGCATTAATCGCCAAAAACGGAGAACTTGAGAGCCCTTTGCATTTTCTCCCCCTTTGGGGCCTAACACTTTCTCCCAAATGGTAAAATAAAGATGAGTGAAGAGACATACCATTGAGAGTCACATCAGTAACAACAAAGGGTAGATGATACCGTCGGAGTTGGAGTGGAAGCCTTGTCTTTGCTGTATACTCCATTTTCCTTTCAATCTAAGACTAAGGGTAGAAATACACTTGAAGGCACATTTAGTCTTAGCCTTGGCACAAGAAGAATAGGAAATATGCATTTGTACCAAATGAAAGAGACATGATCAAAGGTATATACATGAGCTATGTGTGCAATGTTTCAATCAAAGTTCCCAGAATCAAGTATATTTAGCTCATTCCTAAGTTTGCTAAAAGTTTTCTCATTTAGTGGCTTGGTAAAGATATCGACTATTTGGTTGTGGGTGCTCACATAAGCAATTTCGATATCCCCCTTTTGTTAGTGATCTCTCAGAAAGTGATACTGGATGTCTATGTGCTTAGTGCGGTGTTCAACGGGATTATCCGCCATGCGGATTGCACTCTCATTATCACATAGCAGAGGGACTTTGCTCAATTTGTAGCCATAGTCCCTAAGGGTTTGCCTCATCCAAAGTAATTGCACACAACAATGACCTGCGACAATGTACTCGGCTTCGGCGGTGGAAAGAGCTATTGAATTTTGTTTCTTTGAAGCCCAAGACACCAGGGATCTTCCCAGAAACTGACAAGTCTCTGATGTGCTCTTTCTATCGATTTTACATCCGGCATAATCGGCATCGGAATACCCAATTAGATCAAAGGTAGATCCCTTGGGGTACCAAAGCCCAAACTTAGGAGTATAGACTAAATATCTCATGATTCTTTTTCACGGCTCTAAGGTAAACTTCCTTAGGATTTGCCTGGAACCTTGCACACATGCATACAGAAAGCATAATATCCGGTCAAGATGCACATAAGTAGAGTAAATGTCCTATCATCGACCGGTATACCTTTTGATCTACAAACTTACCTCAAGTGTCGAGGTCGAGATGCCCATTGGTTCCCATGGGTGTCTTGATGGGTTTACCATTCTTCATTCCAAACTTCTTAAGTATGTCTTGAATGTACTTAGTTTGGCTGATGAAGGTACCCTCTTGGAGTTGCATGATTTGGAATCGAAGAAAATACTTCAACTATCCCATCATAGACATCTTGAATTTATGTATCATGATCCTACTAAACTCTTCACAAGTTGACTTGTTAGTAGACCCAAATATAAAATCATCAACATAAATTTGGCATATAAACAAGTCCTTTGCGACAGTTTTAGTGAAGAGGGTAGGATCAGCCTTTTCGACTTTGAAGCCATTAGTGATAAGGAAATATCGCAAGCATTCATACCATGCTCTTGGGGCTTGCTTGAGCCCATAAAGTGCCTTTGAGAGCTTATAAACATGGTTAGGGTACTCACTATCTTCAAAGCCGGGAGGTTGCTCAACATAGACCTCTTCCTTGATAGGGCCATTGAGGAAGGCACTTGTTGGGGACTTGTTCTCAAATGCTAAGAGTTAAGAACAAGGCAACATAAAAAGTGTTAAATATTAAAGTCCTTCGTCCTTCAAGACATTATGTCCCTTCAGATATAATGAGTTCCGAATGAAGGTTATGAAGGAAAAACCTTCGTAAGCTCGATAGATAATAAAGAAGAATTCATATACGAAATACGAAGAATAATTTAAATATTATTATCAATTTATTTTTATTTGCATTATCATGTTCAAAATAACAAATTATAAATGTACCTTCGGATTGACGGAAAGTAAAGGTACAGGCGTGATGCGAAAAGCGAATGCCAAGTCAGCGTGAACAGTACGGGAGTACTGTTCATCTATTTATAGGCAAGGGACGCAGCCCGTGTAGAATTACATTAATGCCCTTTACATTTATCAATAACTCTATAGTAATTCTTCGGGGTCTAATTTGCCTTTTCATCTTTAAGTCGGTTCCCCTTTTCTGATGTCATGTCGGAGCTTTTCTACGCATAGCTTTGTGATCATCTTATCCTTCGTCATAATCGCCTTCCGTCTCACTCAAGCTTCGTCCTGACCGTACTCTTGTATACTCATAACCCGATTCTGAAGATACCTGTTCACATATTTCACTTGGAAAACATTGTCAAATCATGTTTTTGAGGACCTTCGGAAGCCGAAGGCCCCCAACAGTAGCCCCTCGCAATATTAATTTGCTAGAATGATAAATTCATATTGCGACATGGACGAAGGCCTTAAGCCGAAGGTCCGAAAAAACACCTTCCCTTTGCTAGAATAGCAACAGTCATTGACAAGCGGGACCCTCCAGTTTTCAACGCACTAGGTGTATAAATAAGAGCTTACCACGAGTTTATTTGGCACGCTTTCTTGCCATCTGCTCTTGCTCACTCGACTTTTAGCCTGTGCGCAACAACACTTGCTTGGCTTTTTAAATTTTTAAGCTTCGGGTTTGAGAGCACTTTCTCAGCGTTTGCGAAGATGTCTGAAGATAAGAAAGTTGTTGCTGAATCGAAGCTGAGCCTTTCTGAGGAGATGCATCTCGGGTTTCTTCAATCAATATCAAAGACCAATACAGAGAAGATCACTAGGGAGATTTTGGAGGGTTTATCTGAAGACACTGGTGACAGTGACAACTATGATGTAGAAAGTGGGGGTGAAGACTCCGAAGATCGACCGTGGCGACCAAGTCACACAGTCTTCGGAAAGTCGAGCATTAAACAGAGTCATGTTGATAACATGAGGGGAAGATATTTTCGAGACATGTCTACTGTGAGGGCAGATGACGGGGAGAAGACTGTGCCTACTCCTGAAGACAATGAAGTCGTAATCTTCTGAAGCTTCTTAAAGGCTGGACTGCGGTTTCCCTTGAGCAGTTTTGTCATGGAAGTATTGAAGATATTTGAAATCTACCTTCATCAACTTACTCCCGAAGGAATCATAAGAATGGGCATCTTTGTCTGGGCCGTGAGGAGCCAAGGTTTAGAACCAAATGCAAAAAGTTTCTGCAACATACATGAGCTATTGTATGAGACAAAACCCTGGGGTAAAGAGCAGTATCACAACAACTTTGGCTGCTACAGCTTCGGTGCCCGATCTGGGTCAAGCTGTCTCGTGCCAACCTTTCGGAAGAGATGGTCCGGCGACTGGATGACGGAATGGTTTTATGTGAAGAATGACTTGAAAACACGGGAAGATATAAAAGATATCGTTATGCGCCCTATCTGGCAACGCTTCGGCCTTCGGAGGCCAAAGGTGGAAATGAATGAAGCAGCCGAAGAATGCCAGAGAGCCTTCGACGTGGTTTGCTCTTTTATTGGGACAAGGGATTTGGTCCAAGAACACATTGCCTTCAGAGTATGGCCACTTGTAGAAAAGTGGGAAATGCCAAAGGAGACCGTTAGAGAAACTGACGAAGGTGGATTAGTTAGGCTAAAATACACATTCCAATATGGAGATAAATTCGTCGAGCCAGATGACGACTGGCTAAAAAGCATTGAGTCCATAAGTGATGAATTGCTTGGATTATACTCGAAGGCCGAAGATACTGCATTATCAGCGGCCTTCGGAGGCCAAAAGAAAAAGAGACTCAACCGAGTATTTGATGCAATTGGGTTTGTCTACCCCGACTACCGTTATCCAACGCGGGGTCAAAAAAGAAAGAATACATCTTCTGCGAAGGAAGTTGCTTCAGCCGCTCCTAGCGAGCCGACGCCGAAGAGGAAAAGGGTAAAGGTTCTCACACACCGGCCACGTTATATTGAACCGGCCACAGTGCCTGAGTTTGTAGGTGAGACCTCTTCGTCCACCGAAGCTAAAGAACCAACTTCCCTGCCGAATATTGAAGGGTCGGCCGAAGTGTCGGCGACGGAAAAAATAGAAGAACCGAGGGCTGAAGAACCAAATACATCGGAAGTTCTAAGTCCTTCAGCAAAAATTGAGGCAGCAACAAGCCAAAAAGGTCCAGCAGTGACCCCCAAAAGAAAAAGGATGGTTAATGTGCTGGATGTTTTGGAGACAATAAAGTCTTCAAGCACAACTCCGAAGAAAATTGTTGAATCTTCTAAAGTGCATATTGAAGCACTTGATGCCGAAGTCTCAAAACATCAATCTGAGACTGAAGCTGGGCCTTCAGAGCCCACCAAGGTGAAATCCTTGGAAGCCGAAGAAACAGAAACAACAGAACAAATTTTTGCTGAAGAAACTGGTACTGCCGCCCCCGAAGCATCTTCCGAAGCCTTCGATTATATTTTACGTCATGCTTCGGGGAAAAATTTGACTGAAAAAGAAAAGCAAGAGGCCCAGTTTTACGCTCAAAAGCTGAAATATCCAAAGGGGGCGTTGATATTCAACGATAGTAGAGAAGAAGACTTTTTGTATTGTCTCTCTGACAGCAAGGAGATTTCTGTCTGCCGAGAGATGAGCAAGAGCTTCGGATTCCCAATACTAGAAAACGGGCTCTCGGTGTTATCAAAAGACGATCTAGCCGACAGCTTGGCGTACAATAGCTTAAAGGTGCGAAAATAAGGTTTTTTGTTATTATTTCTTGGAATCAAAATTTTTCATTTGTTTAAACTTATTGAAACCAAACTTTTTTGCAGGGTCTTATACTTAGCAATGCCCTCAGGGCCCAAAAAGATGCCGAAGACAAAGGGTGTGTTATGGCCCTGAGCAACCTTCGCTCTGAAGTAATTGAACTAAGGAACGAGGGTCTCGAAAATAATAAAATATTGCATTCATTGATAAATAGAATAAAAGAAGACGAAGCTACTTTTAAAGTTCAAGCTGAGGCTCAGAGGCGTGAAATTGAAGATCTCCGAAAACAACTAGCCAGAGCTAAAGAGGAACGCACACTTGAAGAAACAAAACGAGAAATCAGTGAACAATGGGCCAACCATTTGGAAAAAAGCGTTGAAGAGCTTCGTGCATCTAATAAAAGATGCTATGAAAAATCTATAGAATGTGTTGAAAAAGTAAAAACCAGCTTCACCAGCGTTGGCGCTTTTTCAAGTGAAGAGAACTTCACAAGGGGTGACCCCGAAGGCCCAATTGAATGGATCAGCCACGAAGCTGAGGCCTTTGAAGAAATTTTGAATAGCCGCGGAGACATATGTGCCTTTTCGGGTGCCAGGGGGATTGCTACCATTTTGGAGAGGAAAGGCTGTGAGCATGTGAAATTCTTGGCACAATCCGAAGCCGCCTTATCCTCCGAAGATATAAAAGACCCCTCGGCCGAAGCAAGCCTGGTCGGTGGAAAAATTTTCACCGATATCTGGGACAATGGTGGTTGGGAAATGGCCTAAGAAATTATTAGAAAAAGCGAGAAAGGCATTCATGACGCTAGGAAAGTAGCAGAGGCTACTGAAAAAAGTGTGGATCCCGAAGAGCAATTAGGTACTGACTAGTGGTTTTCGGCTCTTTGTTGTAATTCTTAATTTCAGACTTGCTTACGTTTTGTAATAAAGCCGTACTTTCTCTTCCCTCAGAGCCTACCGAGCCATCGGCGGACCCCCCCCCCGCGAAGGGGGACGACGAAATTAGAAAAATGGCCGAAGCCATCATGGATAAAGTTGTTGATCAGCTACTAAACGAAGCTGCAAAAATAGTTATAAGGGAAGATTAAATGTTATTGTAAAAACATTTAGAATGTAACATTTGTTGAGAAACATGTGTAATATTTTGTAACTTTGAATGTAATATATTAGCTGTTTATGGTTTTATTTTTTACGATGCATGAAACTTCTTATACATACCATTTTTGAGCCTTCGGCGGAAAAACACCTTCCCTTCTTTTCATGCTTCGTAAACAATATCCGTGTTCTCATAAGATCAGCAACCAATCCTCGTAAAATCAATAACCAATAGATCTTTCCATTTTAGAATTTGACGAAGGTATAACTCTTCAATAGCTATTTTTTGGCCTTGTCACTATTTCTTCGAAACAATCTTCGAATATCAATACTGAAACCCCCTTCTTGCGTTGTTGATGCAATATGATGTATGATGTTATGCTATGCAAATGATGTAATGATGTGATGTTATGCAATATGATATTTGCCGAAGGTCAATATTTTTTCACTTCAAGCCTCCCTTAGGAGCTTCTTCACCTTTTACTTCAGCGGAATCAGCGTTTATTTTTCGCTGTAAGCCTCCCTTAGGAGCTTCTTCGCCTTTTACTTTCAACGGAATCGGCGTTTATTTTTCGCTGTAAGCCTCCCTTAGGAGCTTCTTCGCCTTTTACTTTCAGCGAAATCAGCATTTATTTTTCGCTGTAAGCCTCCCTTAGGAGCTTCTTCGCCTTTTACTTTCAGCGGAATCAGCATTTATTTTTCGCTGTAAGCTCTGCATTCCCTTCGGAACGACTTTTGAGCAAAAAACTTACACTGCGCTCCCTTAGGAACGACTTTTTGTTGCTTCGACGAAATTACGTTGTGTTCCTTAGAACAAAATTTTCGATAATTCGAAGGTCCTCCTTGCCACCATAAATTCTTATGCTTCAGCAACTTAAGCCTATGGAGAAGATATATTTTCATTATGGTAAAAAGCGAAATTGTTACAAGAGATTAAAAACGACAAAAAAACACTTAAGCGTCCCATAATTGTTCCTTATTAAAAAGAAAATAATACTGAATGCGAAAAACTGCTGTCGGGGTAGGATATTTGTCAGTAAATATGCTTCGACTCTGGCACAGTGCTATTGACTGTGCGAGCTTCGGACTCTTCTCTGAAGTCCTGTTGGAGGTGAGTGTGCTGACTCCCTTCTGGCTGCTGGCCGCGTTGCGTTGGTGGTGGAGGTTGTTGCCAAGATGCTTGGGGTTGGCTTGCCGAAGCAACAGAAGCTGCAGGGTGGTTGCCTACATATTCTGGAATGTAAGGCGAGTGGTACGAAGCAGTATGCATGACTTGCTTCGGCTGACTCTGTTGTGCTGCAGCTTCTGCTATCTCCTTTTGCTTCTGGATGGTAACATGGCACATCCTGGTGGTATGGCCCTTGTCCTCACTACAGAATAGACAATAAATTTTCCTTGGCTGATCCCCAAATCTTCCTCTGAAGCCCTTGGCGCCTCTGCCCCTTGGAGCTGGCGGCCGGAAAGAGCTTTGTTGCTGCCCTGAAGCTTGCGAGGAGTATTGTGGCCTTTGCTGTTGACTCCCTCTATCATCACTCTGAGTAGAGTTGTGAATTGACCTGACGTGCCTCGGATGGAATCTTCCTCCGAAGCCCCTGGTCATTTCAGAGAACTTGTATGCTTCCTCCCTTCTTTGGCGGAAGTCATTGTCAGCTCTAATATACTCGTCCATCTTCTGGAGCAGCTTCTCCAAAGTTTGAGGAGGCTTCCTGGAAAAGTATTGAGCTGAAGGTCCCGGCCGAAGCCCCTTAATCATGGCCTCAATGACAATTTCATTGGGCACTGTTGGTGCCTGTGCCCTCAGACGCAGGAACCTTCGGACATACGCATGAAGGTATTCTTCGTGGTCCTGGGTGCACTGAAATAAAGCTTGAGCAGTGACCGGCTTCGTTTGAAACCCTTGGAAGCTGGTTATCAGCATGTCCTTCAACTTTTGCCATGAAGTGGTTGTTCCTGGCCGAAGAGAGGAGTACCAGGTTTGCGCAACACTCTTGACAGCCATGACGAAAGACTTTGCCATGACTGCAGTATTGCCACCATACGAAGATATGGTTGCTTCATAACTCATCAAGAATTGCTTCGGGTCTGAATGACCGTCGTACATGGGGAGCTGAGGTGGCTTGTAAGACTGGGGCCAAGGTGTAGCCTGCAGTTCTGTTGACAGAGGAGAAGTATCATCAAAAGCAAAATTTCCATGATGGAAATCTTCATACCAGTCTTCCTCGTTGTAGAAGCCCTCCTGATGAAGCTCTCTATGCGGAGGCCTTCGGTTCTGGTCATCTTGAGCGAGATGACGAACTTCTTTAGAGGCTTCGTCTATTTGCCTTTGCAGGTCAGCCATCTGTTCCTTCTTCCGTTGGACCTGTTGATGGAGCATCTCCAAGTTTTGGATTTCTTGATCCAAGTCGTCTTCCGAAGGCGTTGGACTGGTGGCCTTCCTCTTCTGGCTTCGGGCCTCCCTAAGAGAAAGGACATCCTGATTGGGGTCCAGCGGCTGCAGAGTGGCAGCCCCTGTTGCTGAAGCTTTCTTCGGCGGCATGACGAAGGTGATGCTTGCCGAAGGTGTTCAAAACTCAAAAAATGGAAGTGAGTTCACCGGAGGTGAGCGCCAATGTTGGGGACTTGTTCTCAAATGCTAAGAGTTAAGAACAAGCAACATAAAAAGTGTTAAATATTAAAGTCCTTCGTCCTTCAAGACATTATGTCCCTTCGGATATAATGAGTTCCAGACGAAGGTTATGAAGGAAAAAACCTTCGTAAGCTCGATAGATAATAAAGAAGAATTCATATACGAAATACGAAGAATAATTTAAATATTATTATCAATTTATTTTTATTTGCATTATCATGTTCAAAATAACAAATTATAAATGTACCTTCGGATTGACGGAAAGTAAAGGTACAGGCGTGATGCGAAAAGCGAATGCCAAGTCAGCGTGAACAGTACGGGAGTACTGTTCATCTATTTATAGGCAAGGGACGCAGCCCGTGTAGAATTACATTAATGTCCTTTACATTTATCAATAACTCTATAGTAATTCTTTGGGGTCTAATTTGCCTTTTCATCTTTAAGTCGGTTCCCCTTTTCTGCTGCCATGCCGAAGCTTTTCTACGCATAGCTTCGTGATCATCTTATCCTTCGTCATAATCGCCTTCCGTCTCACTCAAGCTTCGTCCTGACCGTACTCTTGTATACTCATAACCCGATTCTGAAGATACCTGTTCACATATTTCACTTGGAAAACATTGTCAAATCATGTTTTTGAGGACCTTCGAAAGCCGAAGGCCCCCAACAGCACTTTTCACGTCCATTTGATAAAGTTTAAAGCCATGGTAAGTAGCATAGGCTAGTAATATACGAATTGACTCAAGCCTAGCTACGTGTGCATAAGTTTCATCAAAATCCAAACCTTTGACTTGTGAATATCCCTTTGCCACAAGTCGGGCTTTGTTCCTTGTCACCACACCATGCTCATCTTGCTTGTTGCGGAATACCCACTTGGTACCTACAACATTTTGATTAGGACGTGGAACTAAATGTCATACCTCATTCCTCGTGAAGTTGTTGAGCTCCTCTTGCATTGCCACTACCCAGTCCGGATCTCTTAATGCATCCTCTATCCTGTATGGATCAATAGAACACACAAAAGAGTAATGTTCACAGAAATGAGCAACTCGAGATCTAGTGGTTACCCACTTATGAATGTCACCAAGAATAAAGTTGATGGGGTGATCTCTTTGAATTGCTTGGTGGACTCTGGGTGTGGCGGTCTTTGATCCCTTATTTCTTGATCATCTTCCTTGTCATCATTGTCTTCATCTCCCCCTTGATCAATACCCTCCTCTTGAGGAGGCTCATTGTTTTGATCTTCATCTTCATCCTCTTGAGCCTGATCCTTATTTTGAGTTGGTGGAGATGCTTGCATGGAAGATGATGGTTGATATTGTGCTTGTGTGGGCTCTTCGGATTCTTTTGGACACACGTCACCAATGGACGTGTTCCTTGGCGTGATGCATGGAGCCTCTTCATCATCTAGTTCATCAAGATCATTGCTCCACTCGGGAGCCATTAGTCTCATCAAACACAATGTCACAAGAAACTTCAACTAACCTAGTGAATTTGTTGAAGACTCTATATGCCCTTGTGTTTGAGCCATAACCTAATAAAAAGCCTTCTACTACTTTAGGAGCAAATTTAGAACTTCTACCTCTTTTAATAAGAATAAAGCATTTGCTCCCAAAGACTCTAAAATATGAAACATTGGGCTTTTTACCAGTGAGGAGTTAATATGATGTCTTCTTGAGAATTCGGCGAAGATAACCGGTTGATGGAGTAGCAGGCGGTGTTAATCGCCTCCGCCCAAAACCGGTCTGGTGTCTTGTACTCATCAAGCATGGTTCTTGCCATGTCCAATAGAGTTATATTCTTCCTCTCCACTACACCATTTTGTTGAGGTGTGTAGGGAGAAGAGAACTCATGCTTGATGCCCTCCTCCTCAAGAAATCCTTCGATTTGAGAATTCTTGAACTCTATTACATTATTGCTTCTTATCTTTTTTATTCTCAATCTGAACTCATTTTGAACCCGTCTTAAGAATCTCTTTAAAATCTCTTGGGTTTGAGATTTCTCCTACAAAAGGAATACCAAAGTGAAGCGAGAATAATCATCCATAATAACTAGACAGTACTTACTCCCACCGATCCTTATGTAAGCTACCAGGCCGAATAGATCCATGTGGAGTAGCTCGAGCGGCCTGTCAATCGCCATGATGTTCTTGTGTGGATGATGGACACCAACTTACTTCCCTGCTTGACATGCGCTACAAATCCTGTCTTTTTCAAAATGAACATTTGTTAGTCCTAAAATGTGTTCTCCCTTTAGAAGCTTGTGAAGATTCTTCATTCCAACATGGGCAAGTCGGCGATGCCAGAGCCAACCCATATTAGTCTTAGCAATTATGCAAGTGTCTAGTTCAGCTTGGTTGTCATTAAAATCAACTAAATATAGATGACCATCTAACACTCCTTTTAATGTTATTGAATCATCACTTCTTCTAAAGACAGTAACACCTACATCAGTAAATAGACAGTTGTAGCCCATTTTGCATAATTGAGAAACCGAAAGCAAATTGTAATCTAAAGAATCTACGAGAAAAACATTAGAAATGGAATGGTCAGGAGATATAGCAATTTTACCCAAACCGTTGACCAAACCTTGATTTCCATCCCCGAATGTAGTAGCTCTTTGAGGATCTTCATTTTTCTCATATGAGGAGAACATTCTTTTCTCCCCTGTCATGTGGTTTGTGCACCCGCTATCGATTCTCCGACTTGAACCACCGGATGCATAAACTTACAAACAAATGTAGGCCTTGTTCTTAGGTACCCAAACGGTCATGGGTCCTTTGACATTAGAAACAAGCACCTTGGGTACCCAAACACAAGTCTTTGGACTCTTGTGTTTGGCCCCAACATATTTGGCAACTACTTTGCCTGATTTGTTTGTTAGCACATAATAAGCATCAAAAGTTTTAAATGAGATGCTATGCTCATTTGATGCATTAGGAATTTTCTTCTAAGGCATTTTACATGAGTGGTATGCCTAGAACTAGAAGCCTCATTTTTATATATAAATGCATGATGAGAGAGATAATGAGGTTTCCTAGCATGAATTTTCCTAATTTTGTGCTCAGGATAGTTTGCAGGATACAAAATATAGCCCTCTCTATCCTGAACCATGGGAGCCTTGCCCTTTACAAAGTTAGTAAATTTCTTAGGGGCATTAAGCTTGACATTGCTTTGGCTCCCTTGTCGGAACCCAATGTCATCCTTAATGCCAGGGTGTCTCCCATATAGAGCATGCTTCTAGCAAATTTGAACTTTTCATTTTCTAGTTCATGCTCGGCAATTTTAGCATTTAATGTAGCTATGTGATCATTTTGTTGTTTAATCATGGCAAGGTGATCATCAATAGCTTCAACATTAACATCTTTACATCTAGTGCAAATAGTAACATGTTCAACAGTAGATGTAGATGGTTTGCAGACATTCAATGCATTAATCTTAGCAATTAGACTAGCATTCTCATCTCTAAGACATGAAATTGAATCATTGCATATGCTAAGCTCCCTAGACAAATTTTCACATTTTTCTACTTCTAGAGCATAAGCATTTTTCAATTTAACAATTTTTTGTTTTCCTTAACGAGCAAGTCCTCTTGGCATTCCAAGAGATCATCCTTCTCGTTAATGGTTTCTATTAATTCATTCATTTTTTCTTTTGGTCCATGTTAAGGTTGGCAAAGAGAGAAATTAAATCATCTTCATTATCGTTAGAACTACCCTCATCACTAGATGTAGTATATTTGGGGGTACTTCTAGAATGTACCTTCTTCTTCTTGCCGTCCTTAGCCATGAGACACTTGTGGCTAATGTTTAGGAAGAGGAGGCCCTTGTTGACGGTGATGTTGGCGGCGTCCTCGTCGGAGGGGGAGTCGGTGGAGCTCTCGTTGGAGTCCCATTCCCTCCCCATATGTGCCTCGTCGCCCTTCTTCTTGTAATATCTCTTCTTCTCCTTCTTCTTCCCTTTCTTGTCTTCGTCCATGTCACTTTCACTAGAATATGGACATTTAGCAATAAAGTGACCAGACTTACCACACCGGTAGCACACCCTTTTGGAGTGGGGCTTGTAGTCCTTCCTCCTCCGTTGCTTGAGGATTTGGCGAAAGCTCTTGATGATGAGCGCCATCTTCTCGTTGTGGAGCTTGGAGGCGTCGATTGGAAGTCTACTTGGTGTATAGTCCTCCTTCTTTTCTTCCGTTGCTTTGAATGCAATGGGTTGCACCTCGGGTGTGGAGGTGGCGCCTTGCTCCAAGTTGACAATGTGTTTGGAGTCTTTGATCATAAGTTCAAAGCTCACACACTTGCCAATCACCACCTCGGGAGACATCTGTTTATATCTAGGATCCCCACGTACTAATTGAACTTGAGTAGGATTACGAAATACGAGGGATCTAAGAATAACCTTGACCATTTCATGGTCATTCCATTTTGTGCTCCCGAGGTCGCACACTTGATTGACCATCGTCTTGAGCCGGTTGTACATGGCTTGCGGCTCTTCTCCTTTGTTGAGGACAAACCGATCGAGCTCTCCCTCGATCGTTTTGCGCTTGGTGATCTTGGTCACCTCGTCCCCTTCGTGCGCCGTTTTGAGGACATCCCAAATTTCTTTGGCGTTCTTCAACCCTTGCACCTTATTATACTCCTCTCGACACAAGGAGGCGACGAGTATAGAAGTTGCTTAGGAGTTGAAGTGCCTAATTTGGGCGGTCTCGTGTGAGTCATAGTCTTCGTCCCCCACTTGAGGTGCATGCGCTCCAAATTCAACAATATCCCAAATACTTTCGTGGAGTGAGGTTAGATGGTGCCTCATTTTATTATTCCACATGCAATAATCTTCACCATTGAAATATGGTGGTTTGCCTAGGGGTACAAAGAGTAATGGAGCACGCTTTGAAATACGGGGATAGCGTAGTGGCATCTTACTATACTTCTTGCGCTCATGGCGCCTAGAAGTAGTGGACGATTCGGTGCCGGAGGTGGAGGGTGTTGAAGAATCGGTCTCGTAGTAGACCACCTTCTTCATCTTCTTCTTCTTCTTCTTGTCACCCCTCCTATGTGACTTGATGGAGGAAGAAGATTCCTCCTTATACTTGTTGCTGGACTCTCTTGAGAGAGTCTTCCCCGAGCCTACGGGCTTGTCGCCAGTCATGATCTCCCTCTTAGCGTGATCTCCAGACATCGCTTCGAGTTGGTTAGACTCTTAATGAAGCACTGGCTCTTATACCAATTGAAAGTCGCCTAGAGGGGGGTGAATAGGAGAAACCTGAAATTTATAAACTTTAAACACACACTAGGACCGGGGTTAGCGTTAGAATTAAATTCAAGTCCGAAAGAATGTTTCTCTTGCTAAGAGTTGCTCAAAGGATGTGGATGACGTATGGGAGCAAACTCAAATTAATACTAGCAAGGAAACGTTAGAGAGAGGGAAGAGGGCAAACAAATCAAGCGAGAATCAAAGCGAGTAGATACGGTGATTTGTTTTACCGAGGTTTGGTTCCAAATAACCTAGTCCTCGTTGAGGAGGTCACAAAGACCAGGTCTATTTCAACCCTTTCCCTCTCTCTCAAATGGTCACTTAGACCGAGTGAGCCTTCCCTTAATCACACGGGTCACTAAGACCGTGCAAGGACCACCACACACTTGGTGTCTCTTGCTAAGCTTTACAAAGCACTTGAGAAACGGAACGAGAAAGGAAGAAGGCAATCCAAGCGACAAGAGCAACAGAAGAACACAAATGATCCTCTCACGAGCCCTTAAGCACTAGCGTTGATTTTGGGAACTTTGAGTGGATTGATTGTTTTCATCATGTCTTGGAGTGTTGCACTTCGCTCTTGCAATGAATGAGAAACTCAGAATGCTTGGATGGCTTTGAATGAGGTGGTTAGGGGGGTATTTATAGCCCCCAACCACTTCCTAGCCGTTGGTGAAGTCTGATGGCGATGGGCGCACCGGACAGTCCGGTGGCGCACCGGACAGTCTCTGTTCACTGTCCGGTGCGAGCCACGTCAGCGCACCCGTTAGGGTTTGGAGTAGTTGACCGTTGGAGCGCCTTGTCGTCTTGCTGCACCGGACAGTCCGGTGACCTCTGACTTCTGCGTGACACTGTTCACACTATAGACTCTGCGCAGTCGACCGTTGGCGCACAGGGAGCCGTTGCTCCGCTGGCTCACCGGACAGTCTAGTGAATTATAGCGGAGCGCGTCTCTGAATTCCCGAGAGTGGCTTGTTCGAAGGGCGCCTGGCTTTGTGCACACCGGACACTGTCCGGTGCACCAAAAATCAGCACACTCTAAGTCTTGCTCCAATTTTTGATTGACTCCCTAACAGAATTTCTTTCTTGGTTTGTGTTCAACCTTATGCACCTGAGATAAATGATATATAGACAAACTAGTTAGTCCATGTGGTTTGTGTTGTACGTCAACCACCAAAATCGTTGGTTAACCCTATATCCCTTTCAACAAGCAACATTCCAAGTAGTTGCATGGAGTCAGAAGTATCAAAATCCACATATCAATCAATGTGACATTTTGGATCAGTTAGTTAGGGTCTAGAATATATTTGAAAAATGAATAGAAGTTCAGATTACCCCGCCAGAAATGCTATAGAAAAACTGAACATAACACCTAATAGCAATTACCCTATCTAGTCAGCCTAAACAGAGCACTTTTTGTGACTTACTCGGCAGTAGATGGAGGTCATCCCTCAACTAATAATGCCCAATTCGAGGAGCCATATGCAACTGCCATTTCTGATGATGCCAGTTCATCAGCCTTTTGTTCCAAAGATGTAAGATCACGCTGCATCCAACATATAGACGCAAATTTTGTAAATCCCAAGAGTTCATATGCATAACCTTCTATGATGAAGGGGACTATATAGCATGCTCCAATTGAAACATCCATCATACCATCACAATCTTAC
Source organism: Zea mays (assembly GCF_902167145.1). NCBI lineage: Eukaryota > Viridiplantae > Streptophyta > Magnoliopsida > Poales > Poaceae > Zea > Zea mays. Next base: position 225,491,913 of record NC_050100.1, on the reverse strand, counting down.
ATTTAAATCAGGAAACACCATCGTTAGGCTAACTTCCTTCCGTCGACGTGTTAACTCTTCTTGAAGTTTTCTATGTGGTAAGAAGTTCAAGTAACAACAAGACCACAACCTTCATTTGATGACACAAAAAATGACGCACAAATCCTCAAACAATTAGAACAACAATGAAGCTAATAGGCACGACAACAATTATAGCTTACAACACATCAATTTACTAATATCAGGCAAAAAATTGGTCCTATAAATAGATTGTGCATGTGCAATAAAGAAGTTGTGTATAAGAATAATGTGGGCATTGATCTGGAGCCTGAGATAACTTCTCACAGATTAAGAAAAAAACTGGCATACCTATGCTTCAGAACGTGAGCATGAGCTTCCACATCCAATTTTATAGATTGGCATACCTATGCTTCTGAATACGAGCATGAGCTTCCACATCCAATTTTATAGGTGCTCTAATAGATTCCTTTCTCTCGTGATGACTTGGTCCAAACTTAGCATGGGCTCTATTTAATTCCATTTGTTGACTCCATACCATAAGAAAGGAAAATAGATAAAATGGACCAAATTGAACTTACGTTGATCTCCTTCATAGATATTGGACTTTTTGCCTTTGCTCCTTCATAAGAGATTTCATCTTCGCTTTCAGTAATTGGCTTTTCATTTTCAGGCTGCGACAACAAGAATATTATAATAACAAATAAGTATATCCAATCTAAAAGCTATAAGAGGTAACAATCAAGATAAAAATTAATATCATATGTTGTGATTGATTTAAATTAAATTCTATAAAGAGCAAGCAACTAAACTAAGCATGATAGTAGGAACAATTCAAATAAATGAATGAATACAATAGAAATGTACCAGTGAAGCAACGAGCCTAGAAGCTAGTGCTTCAATCTTTCCTGAATACTCAGAAAGCTTAGCTTTTGAAATGCTGGTCAGGGAACAAAATCATCAAAAACATATGGTTGAAAATGGGCAGATGGAGAAAAGATGACGGGGAAAGAGATATGAAACTTTACTTTCATTGATATCCCCATTAGAAGGAATACTATGATCTCTAAGAGTCATGACAACTGCACCACTTTCCAAAACCTTATCAAGGCCATGAAAAACCTTGACACCAGACAAGTGGCATGTTTCTCGCAAAACAAAAAACAAAGGCACTTGTAACCGTTGCAATTCACGACATATTAAAACAAACAATTATGACTATAATTGTTAGCCAACTATTAACTAAAAAGATCTATATATCAATACCTACCACATGTGTATCTTCCTCACCATCGTCATCCCTTGGAGGCAGACATGGTCGATGATGCTAGAGGTGTAGTTCGGGAGGCCCTCGAATTGGTAGAGCTAGCTGTACAGGAGCAACTCCTAGGTGGTCTCATGGACGTGGGAGTCGACGACGGGGCCGTAGCGCAAATCATAGAACTCTCAGAGCAACAAATAATACAAACTTCGTTATCATCAGACGCAACAAGAAAGACCAAAGCAACAGAGGGATGAAATACCCTTGCTAACAACGACATGATCACCATAAGCTCCTCACCTCCATAACAATACACTGGTAGATAGAATATGTTGAGATTCATAAAGTCCTGAAGCACGGGCGTGATGGACTGCTCCAGCGGGATCGCCACGCTCATCCGCTGGCTTGTCGCAGCACCTTGCTGATTTAAACAGGACGATTAAGCGAACACCCAAATGCGCGTCGATGGTAGGTCTGCGTCGATTTGGGGCGAGGTTTTGGGCAGCACGATTCTCCTCGATGGCAGCACAATTCTTCATTGCATCTCGTCGATTTGGGGCAAAGTTGGGCAGCACGATTTGGGGCTAGGTTGGTCCGCGAACGATGGGGCCGCACGCTGTTGACGTTGTCGGGACCCCGCGACGATGGTGTGGCACCTCGATGTGGGGAAGCGCCGAACCAGGGGCGGGATTTGGGGATGCAAACGTCGACGCGCGGAAGCGCCGTCCGCGAATGGGAAGGGAGAGGAACCTGGGCGGGATTTGGGGACTCTCACCTCGACACTCAATATTGATTGGGGGTCGCGGGCAGATCGGCGCGCCATGGGTCGAGGCGCGCGCGTGGTTTGTGCCGGTGAGGAGCCGGAGTGAGATCTGCGCGCCGCGGGGATTTCGGGGAGGAGAAGAGAGCTGGGCATGCTGTGTGCGGCGTGCGTGGTTTGTGCCGGCGAGGAGCTGGAGTGAGATCTGCGCGACACGGGGATTTCAGGAAGGAGAAGAGAGCCGAGCGGTGGGGACGTTGGAGGGGCGGTGAGGAAGGGCGGGGGCACGATGAAGCTATGTGGTGGACGTCCACGGTACCAACATATGGAGCAGTAGAGATTAAATTGTTTTTCTTTCTTTTAAATAGCAAAAAGACATTTCATGACATGTGTCTCGTTTGATAATGGCATTTCAGACGAAAATCACCCGTTTGATGGCAATACAGCGAAGTCCATATCCTATATTGACATAGTTCTAAATTTCTCAGCCCAGCACACAGCCCATAACGATGGCCCCCGGCCTATTCGGGCTCGCCTACCATCTCTCCTCCGGTCCTTCCTATCATACCGGCGGGCGGCGCGGGGCAGCTAATCGGCAATCCGGCTTCGCCTCGTCGCAGTCCAATCCGCACTCACCGCCGCCCTCCCGCCCCTCACCTGCCCGCGGCAGTGTCGGAGTAAACCCTACCGGACCTATCGTCACGCGACTGCGGGAGTTGCTTGCTTCTTCTGCCGCTCTCTCGCTCCGTCCCTTCCGCCCATGGAGACCTCGCTGCGCTTGCGCAGTGGCGGCGGCCTCCGCATCCACGCCAAGGAGAAGCTGCCCCTCGGCCACAGCTCGCTGCTGCAGGTGCAGCTGCAGCTGCTATTCCTCCTCCCTTTACTCTGTCATTCATTCAGTCGTCTCAATTTCATCTCATCTGATTGCTTCGGTTCGATTCCAACCCCACGGCTGCCGCGCAGGCTCATGCGGAGCTCGACCTCCACACAAGCCCCGCCGGAGTTACTACCCCGAGTTATCTCGCTCTCTTTGTCAGGCACTTCTACTCGCAGGTCAGCCGTCAGATACTCCCCCCTCCATTTCCATACCTGCCAACCCATCCTTTCTTTTACAAGTGATAAGCAAACCAGTTTGCCACAAAATTTAAAATAAACATGCCATGTATAGCTATCAGCCAATCTCGGAGCTGGCGTCCAGTTGCACAACGGCGATGACCTCGCCTACAGTTTTCGCGCCAAGAAGGCCGTCCTGTTCAAACCAGATAATGGGTTCCTAGGTCTGAACCTTAAAGGGCGCCTACTTACCGATAAAGAGTTGAAGCCGGTAATTTTCTCGAGCAAAAATACGCTTGCTGTCAGTCCAGTGTGTGTGATCTTATTAACCACACCACAATGTTGCTCTCTGTCTCAAGCCTGTGCCCCTTGGTCCTTGCAGACGAAGACAACTGGATCCGTTGAACTGGCATGGACCATACTTGACTTGAAACAGGGCCAAGACGTAAGGCTCAAAGTTGGTTACGAATTGTGTGACAAGGTAATCAGACCATTTCTATTTCCAGCCGATGCAAAATGTTCCACCGGCAAGCAAGCCACCTAAACAGTTGCTTCCTTTTAGCGATCATGGCCATGCATGGGTGTAGGGTGGTGAATGAAGCATGATTAATCATGAACAGTCACAGCGTTCAAAAGACGCACGGGCTGAGTGAATTATCTAGTCATACAAGTTTCAGTTAGATTGCAAATTATTTCTCTGATTCTTTTCCCCTTACAATCTTCTGGGTGATGCTGGTTCACTCCTGCACATGAGCACAGCACATTAACATGACTAGAAAAAGAAACACCTTATCGGGCGCTGTAACAATCATGAATACACAGGTTCATCTAAAACTATATTGTATATTGAACGAAGCAACTTGTCAGACACAACTCACCCTCAGAACACACCCCAACACATGCAAAAAAAAACTAACTGGCTTAAGCAACTTCTTGGAGCTACACTACTCCAGCTGAACACCGTAGACAAGTTGTGGACCCTGGATTTTGCAATACGGTGTGCCACACCCCCACTAAAAGTTTCACGTGCACTTTGCTAAAAATCCTTTCAGCAATTTGGCAAACAATTGAGAATTTGTCCTGTAATTTGGTGTACACGTACTAATTAACATAAATAGGTCTTAAATTCAACAATTTAGTACACAATGTATGAATAATCAACAAATGATCCCCTAATTACTATTTCCTATATCTACCAGCTACATTAATCAATTGAACTAATTTGAGGATAAATTGATCTGGTTAGTAACTACTGCCAGAGTAAGTCTGCAACATACATTGGACCTGGCCTTGGGGAGTTCAGACTTGGCTCTGCAGTACTGCTGCCTGTCCCCTGTCGCAATGTGCTGTGCTGCTGTGTGGAACTGGAAACAAAAAGAGAGGTGAGGTACTGATGCCTGGCGGTGACCTGCTTTAATTGTAGAATAACATTCAGTAATTTAGTTACATCACATATTCTATCACAGGCAATAAAAAGATCTAACCTGTGTCAAACCCAATATCTCGACAGATTCACTAGTTTTAATTGTTCCCTGTTCACACCTAGTAACAACAGTTCCATGATCCTGTAGATCAAACATGCTACTTGTGACAGATCAACGATATAGGTAATTAACACCGCTCCCGGAGTCCCGGTGCTCTCCTTCCTCCCACGAAGAATCACTATAACACAAGAATTCCAGAGTTTACTCTCCGATTCTCTCTACAGATCGCTCTTCCTCTCCTTCCTTCACTCCATCGGACGCAGCCGACCAATCTACTTACTGTCCAAGGCTTCCCTCCTCACGTACCCCTTACAAGAAAAGAAAACCTCAATAAAAGGAACCAGGTCCTTAGCGGTTCCATTCCGGCCCATAAACCAAAGTATTGGGCTTCTTTTGGGGCCAACTCCTCCTGGATGTCATTATTTCTGTTAAGGTCCATAATGGCCCATATTACTGTGCCTATATATATATATATTCTACCAAGTCCTAAGGACTGATTGTACTCCACTCCATAATCCAAGGTTAGTATAGTAACATGGTACCAAAGCAGGTTAGGGTTAGGGCCTAATCTTCTTTTTTCCAAAGCACCGTCGCGACCACCCTTCTCAAGCCACCGTCGCGGCCTCTACTCGCCTCCGTCACGACCCTATCTTCTCAGGCCGCCGTCGTGGCATCTACAGGCCGCCATCACGACCTCTACTCGCCACCGTCGCGGCCTCTACTCGCCGCTGTCGCGGCGTCTTCTCCCGGCCTTGTCCGGCGATCGCCCGCCCTCGTCCTCCAACGCCGGATCCGCGTCGCCTCCAGTTCGTCGCGCCGGATTCCACCGGATCCGCGCCACCACCAGTCCGCTGCGTCGGATTCGCGGCCTGCTGCGCTGGATCCGCGCCTCCAATCAGCCGTGCCTCTGCCAGATCGACGTCCGGCCCTCCAGTCAGCCGTGCCTCTGCCAGATCGACGTTCGTTCGGCTAGATCCGCCAAGACTTGCCTACCTGGACTGTTGTCTGCCCTTCTGCATTGGATCTATGACTACCTCCAGCTAGCCCAGTCCACCGTCTTCGCACGACCTGCTCGCTTGGGATCCGCATGTCGTCTGTTCTAGACTGACTAGATCAGTGAACCCTCCACATAGTTCCCGATAGAGGATCAGGTTTGGGACAATGAAGGTTACCTCTTCACTGGTTTGCATTATTCACTGGTTTGCATCCTTTGTACATCATATCAATCGATCATCATGTCAGTCAATGCTATTGTGGTTAATATCATCCTTGATGGTCAGAATTATCCAGAGTGGGCCTTTTGTGTTCAGACAACTCTACGTGGTCATGGTCTACGTTTTCACTTAACCAACGATCCTCCTACTTTACGTGAGGATCGTAGCAACGATGCAGATGTTAAAACTTGGCAGATTAATGATGGCAAGGTGATGGCTGCCATGGTTAATAGCACTAAACCATCCATGATTACGAGTCTGTCCAAGTTCACTGCTAAAGCTATTTGGTCTCATTTGAAGGGCCGGTTTGTTCAAGACAGTGGTGCTCTCTTACACACTATTATGCAGCAAACACATGTTATTGAGCAGAATGATATGACTATTGATGAGTACTCTTCTGCTTTTGATCGTTTGATGAGTTCTTTGCTATCTATGGTGCCAGCCTGTGCAACTAATCCATGTCCGTCTCATAAGTTTATTGAAAAGTTCTTTACATACATATTTGTTATATATGGGGGTTCGGGCTGAATATTGTAGAAGACCGGGAGAGTGGAACCGTTGCCTACGACGATGGAGGAAGGATGTGAGGGGTGTGGTGGATGGGAGTGGAATAACGAACTAGTTGTGGGAGTGGTGTGGAAGGAGGCCCCAGAGTCGACCACCCAATCGGTGGGAGAGGGAGACAGTGGGGAGGCCGTAGGGTGCGCAGATAGAGCCAGAGGAGGAGCGCTGATGTGGTTACTGGGAGGGGAGGGAGGGAACGAGGGCTAAATGGCAGGGAGGCGATCACTGCACGGGGGAAGACAAGGGGTCCGGACACGTGACGGCCGGCCTGGGGGTGGAGTTCGACGCAGTCACAAAGGACAGGGCTCATGGTGGGATCGAAGTGCACGAAGGTGCCTCGGACAAGCTGGCCATTGTTGAGAAGGACGCGCACAACCATTCCGACGAAAACGGGCGGAGATAGGGAGGAAGTGGCGCCGACGGCCAGGGCAAAAGCACGGCCGTGGTAGTCAGGAGCCACGGGAGCAGCGGGCGAGGCAAAGCTCATGTGTGGCGGGGGGGACGCCATGGAACCGGGACGAAGCACAACCGGCGCAGCGAAGCCAAGGGCGAGGATGGCCACTGTGTCACAGAAGCAGGGCGCACAAAGGGTGAGCGGGCTGCACGACCACGACAGCTGCTCCGGCCAGGCCGACTCACTGCGGCAGGGCAGGAGGGCGCACAGGGGGAGCAGGATGCTCCGGCGAGGCCAACCCCCTTGCGGCACGGCTTGGGAAGAGCGGACACGGCGCCGGGGCTAGCGCAGCGGGATAGGGGCCAGACGGCTGCCGGCGGTGGACGACGAAGATCCGGCGGGTAGGGATCGATGCAGGAGGGCCGCGGTGCTGCTAGGGACGGGGCACGGTCAGCCGACACAGGGAGGTGCGGCTTGGACAGCCGTCGAAGCACGCACTGCGGCAGGAAGGGCGCGACCGGGTGCGCGGCGTCGGGCGCAGCATGGCACAGGCGAGGCAGGGGCGCGAGCCTCCTGGCGGGTGCTCCTGGCGACGCCTGGGATCCGCGCGCGCCGGATCCGCTCGACGCCAGGTCGGAGGGAAGGAGGCAGGGAGCGCGGCCTGCAGGGGGCGGAGCAGGGCGCGGCTGTCGGGCGGCGGCAGGCCGGCTGGCGAGGGTGGGGGAGAGGTAGCCGGCGGCTGGGAGGAGGGAGGGAGAGAGAGGCAGCCGGCGGCTGGGAGGAAAAAAACTGCCGGCTGGGAGGCTCTGGTACTATGTAGAAGTGAGGAAACCCTAACCCTAGGATAGGGTGGGGCTGTATATTAATAACCATGAGTTGGGCCTAGCCCATTACAGAGGGGCAAAAGAGTAAATGTACCCAAACCCTAATACAGTTCCAACAAATATGACTCTCTTCGTGCACGACTGCTCCACAGTTCTGATACTCTCACAATGGCAAAGGCATTGTCTGAACTACTTGCTGAAGAGACTCGCCTCAAAGCATTTTCTCTGCTACTGGTTCTAGCTCTCATAGTGTGTTGGCTGCTGCTCAGAAGTCCTATGTGCCAAGGAGTTATTCCTCAGTACCTTGTGAGCATTGCAAGAAGAACACTCATCGGTTCGAAAATTGTTTTGTTAAATTTCCAGAGAAGTTGGCCGATTTCCGTACACGACGGACAGCTCGTGGTCGTGGCACATGTTCTACACCTAAAGGTTCAGTTGCTATTGCATCTACTTCACCAGCTACAACCTCGCCATCGTCTTGAGCTCTTGACTTAGGGGCCTCCTTCCATGTGACATCTGATCAGTCACAGTCAGTCTCTTCTACACCTGTCACAGAAAATGCTTCTGTTCAGACCGCTAATGGTACTTTATGCCATATAACCCACAAGGGTTCTCTTTGCACTCCTCAGTTTACTGTTCCTAATTTATTTTTTGTCCCTGAGTTGTCCATGAACCTTCTCTCAATTGGACAAATTACAGACCACAATTGCTTTGTTGGATTTGATGACTCATCTTGTTTTGTACAGGATCGTCGCACAGGGGCTGTGATTGGGACTGGTCGTTGCCGTAGCACTGCTCCTCGCCTCTACATCCTCGACAGCTTGCGCCTTACTTAGTTCACTTCATCATCTACGACCCGTGTGCTTTCTGCAGCCTCAGTTCGTGCCGCCTCTTTTGCCCAATGGCATCACCGTCTAGGTCATTTGTATGGCTCGCGTCTGTCCACCTTAATAAAATCAGGTTGTTTAGGTCATACGTGATCTGAATGAAGTTTCCATTGTAAGGGTTGTCATCTTGGAAAACAAATACAACTTCCTTATTTTACCAGTGACTCTCATTCTGCTAGACCATTTGATCTTGTTCACTCTGATGTTTGGGGCCCAACTCCTTTGGTTTCAAAAGGTGGAAATAAATATTATGTTATTTTTGTTGACGATCATTCTCGTTATACTTAGATCTATTTCATGTAGTCGTTCTGACTTCTGAGTTACTATCTATCTATAGGTCTTTTGCTCGCATGATTCACACCCAGTTTTCTGCTCCTATTAAGATTTTTCGATCTGATTCTGGTGGTGAATATTTATCCGATTTTTTCGACAATTTCTAACTTCAGAGGGTACTTTTGCTCAGCTTTCGTGCCCTGGTGCACATGCTCAAAATGGTGTTGCTGAACGCAAGCATCGTTATGTCATAGAAACTGCTCGCACACTTTTGATATCTTCGTTCGTTCCCTCGCATTTTTGGTGTGAAGCAGTGTCTACCGCTGTCTACCTCATCAATAGACAACCATAATCAAAACTCTTAGGGAAAACTCATGGTGAAGTTCTGTTTGGAACTCGTTATGATCATCTTAGAGTTTTTGGATTTACATGGTATGTGTTGTTAGCCTCTCTTGAACGGACTAAATTAACTGCTCAATCTGTTGACTGTGTTTTTTCTTGGATATAGTCCGGAGCACAAAGGCTATAGATGTTATGATTCTTCAGCACATCACATTCATATTTCACGTGACATGAGTTTTAATGAAAAACCAACCTTTCTTTTATAACTCTCTCACACATTCATCTTCTTTTTCTACAGAGTCAACCTTTTTCATGTGCCTTCCTCCCATCCATAGTCCTTCATCTGGGTCTTCATCTTCCACTACACCATAATCTATCACATCCTCACCTGTTGTTCTCATTCCCGTTACAAATCTTTCTACCTCAACGCCCGTTTCACACTTTGCTTCAAAACCACCAGGTATCAAAACCTACATTCGTCGTCCTCGCACTAGTCCCACGGTCGGTCCTGATGGCGAACCTGTTGTTGATGTTTGTACTAACAACGATGACTCTCCATCTGTTTCTGCTGATCTACATATTGTTGATGGGTCACAGTTTGCTGATGTGTTACCAAATCACCAGGGATATCATCTTCGTTATCATAGTACAATTGAACCTCCAGATCGCTATGGATTTTCTAGTGCCGCTGTTGTAATTGTTGAACCATCTAATTATCATGAAGCTTCTGGTATTCATGAATGGCGGCTTGCTATGTAAGAAGAGTTGGACGCTCTTGATCGAACGGGTACTTGGGATCTTGTTCCTTTACCATCACATGCAGTACCTATAACATGTAAATGGATCTTTAAAATTAAGACCAAATCTGATAGTTCAGTTGAGCGATATTAAGCTCGTCTTGTGGCCAGAGGTTTTCAACAGACTCAACGTCTAGATTATGATGAAACCTTTGCACCGGTTGCACATATGACCACTTTTCGTACTTTGATTGCTGTTGCTGTTGGGGCGAAGGCGAACACGCTACCCTTCGCTCGATGCCTTCGTCGCCTCGTCACTCCGACGAAGACTACATCCACAGAACACGCCCGAGCAAGCTGAAGGCGTCGATTGGATGAAGACCGGCGCGGCCCCCCTTCGTCCTCTCCGTTGCAAGACGAAGGCTCTGTCGAAGTCTACGAGTCTCACGTCGTCACCGCGCCGGGAGGCCCATGCGGGATTCGGCCCATTGTAACGGGCCCCGCGCGGACAAGCGTATTACGAGCCGCGTTTGTAATAGCCTTTACTGTAATGACTGTCTGTAACCTCCCCTCGTGGGAATATTCTGGGGATAAACTGGGTACTCGAGGGCACAAACGTCTTTGTCAAGGGACGGGTGGTCGCTCGAGTGCCTATAAATACCCCGTACAGTGCCCTCACAGGGGTAGATTAACAAAGCTTTTGCCATCCCACGACAAACTTTGCCAATACTCTTTCCGCTTTCCCGTTGGATCTACTTGCCCAGGAGAGCAAGTACCAACATTTGGCGCCCACCGTTCATGCTACGAAAAACAACCCGCGATGGCCCCCAAGCGAGCTAGTTCGAAGGCAGCCCCATCCATCGACGAAGCAGCGAAGGCAGCGCTACTGGCGGAGAAAAAAAGGCAAGGCTCTCGCGGACAACACCCCCCAAGAGGCCTTCGAAGATGAAGCTGTCATCAAAAGACAGCGCCAAGACCACCCCACCCTCGAAGGTACCCTACGCACCTGTAGCTCCGGAGGCGTACCGCAAGCACCACCACCAGGTTTCGCTCCACCAGAGGGCGAAGACGCAATAGAAAACGACGAAGTCATCGGCATCTCAGCCGAAGACCAGCTACAACTGCGGGCCCTGCGCATCAAGAACCACAACCTCCACAAGCAGAAAGAAATCCTCGAGGCCAAGCGCCAACGTGTCACCGCGCAGGCCAAGGTGCGTCAGATGATACAAGACGAGGAGCAGAGAGCTCGGGAGCTAGAGCAAGAAATCGCGCTCATGCAGGGCGAGGGCCAGTACAATCTGCAGCATGGACTGCCCTTCTAGCAGCGCGTCCAAGTCGGAGACCCATTCATACCACGTCGCGGCCCTTTCATTCCGCACGCCACAACTTTCCAAGGGATCAATTACCTCGATGAGCGAAGCCCCTTGGCTCCGCAACTCCAAGCATCGCCTTGGCCCGCCAACTTCAGGGCTGGCACCTACCCCAAATACAACGGCAGTACTGACCCGACATAATACATCATGAGTTACCAGGTTGCCGTCGCATCGTCAGGAGGGGACGACGCCACAATGGCCAAATCTTTCATCATCGCGCTCAAAGGCCCGACCTTGACTTGGTACACCAGGTTACCGCCACTGTCCATTGACTCCTGGAAAGGACTTCGCGACAAGTTCTTGCTCAACTTTCAAGGGTACCGACCTGATACCGATGCCCTGGCCGAGTTATCCCTCTGCAAGCAGCAAGAGAAGGAAACCCTTTGCGAGTACTACAGAAAATTCCTGACCCTCAAGTCGCAACTACCATCGGTCGATGACCACATCGCGATCCATTACGCCATCAGTGGCCTTCGGGCTGGCGTCCTGTACAGTCACTGCATCAGGGACCCACCCAAAAGTCTCCAAGAGCTATATCAACTATTCGAGAAGTATGCTAGGTCCGAAGAGCTGCATCAACGAAATATTGAATCTCAGAGGAAGCCTAAGGACCCTCTGCAGTCCAGTAGAACCTGGACCAGGCCTTCGCAGCCAGACTCCGGGCGTGACAGCCGCAATCACCAACAGATGCACAACATAGCCAATCAGCACCCAGCCCGAGAAACTACTCGCCGTCAGGAATACCATCCCCAAGGCCGCGACAATGGCACCAGAGGGAGAGGCCGAGGACGGACGCAGCAGCTGCGCAGATTCTACTGTCTGTTTCACGGCGAGGACTGCGTGCCCCCAACAAGGGATTGTCCAGAAACAAAGGCCACCAGGGACAGAATGTCCAGAGCACAGCCAACCGACAACCAGAGGGTCGTCGCGCACACATACCACCACCACCAACAACCCTACAACAATGAGCAAATCCAGCATCCACCCAACCACGTGTACCAGCACCGTCAGGAAGTGCAGGTTCTGCCACCACCGCCTCCGCATCACCCAAATCCACAACACCATAACCCCCCAAGCACCCAAGCAGGAAGACTTCGCCGAACAACCATATCGCAGAGTCATCCACATGATCACCAGAGGGTCCAGCGTGGACTTCGAAACAAAGCGGCAGAAAAGGGACCACTACCGAAGTGTGAACCACGTTGCCCTCACCGGCCCAGTGGTACAAACGAGGTGGTCTCATGTACCACTCACCTTCGACGCCAGAGATGTTGATCTGTGCAGCGCCCCTCACGTCGACGCCATGGTGATCAACTGCAGTGTAGCAGGCTGGGACCTACATAAAGTCCTGGTCGACAACGACAGTTAAGCTGATATCATCTTCCTGCACGCCTTCAATCGCATGGGCATAAGCCACAGCTTACTCAAGCCTTCGGACAACCCCCTATATGGCTTCGGCGGCAAGGGCACCTTCCCCGTCGGCAAGATAGAGCTACCCCTATCATTTGGTATAGCACCCAATGCACGAAGTGAGCAGGTCACCTTCGACATCGTCGACATGGTATACCCATACAACGCCATAATGGGCCTGGGATCCATCAACAAGTTTGAAGTGGCCATTCATGGACTCTACCTCTGCATGAAAATCTCGGGTCCGCAAGGCATGATCACATTTTATAGCAACCAGCAGACTGCACACAATATTGAAAGGGACTTCGTCCCAGGGCAACGAAACGTACACTGCCTCACAGCACAACGCGAAGGTTTTGAAGGGACCCGCCCAGTCGCCGACGAAAAAGTAAAGGCACAGCTACAAAGCAACGACGGAACGAAGGCGGTACCCCTCGACCCGGCTACGCCTAAACAAACGGTCATAATAAGCGAAGATCCGACCTCGCGAGACGAGGAAAAACTCATCTCTTGCCTCTCCCAAAACAAGGACGTCTTCGCTTGGTCCGCCCTCGATCTGGTTGGGGTCAGCCGCACCATCATAGAGCACGACTTGGGCATCGACCCTTCGGTGCGCCCAAAAAAGCAACGACTGCGCAAAATGTCCGACGAGAAGACTGAAGCCGCCAAGGCCGAGGTGCACCGCCTATTGGAAGCCAACTTCATCGAGCCAATTGCTTATCCTACATGGCTCGCCAACGTGGTCATGGTGCAAAAGAAAAGCGGCAAGTGGCACATGTGCATAGACTTCACCAGCCTCAATAAGGCTTGTCCCAAGGACAACTTCCCCCTGCCGCGGATCGACAAAATAGTCGATAGCGCAGCAGGATGCGAAGTCATGTCCCTCCTCGATTGCTTCTCCGGTTACCACCAGATTTACATGAAAGAGGAAGACAAGGCCAGCACAAGCTTTATCACACCCTTCGGCACGCACTGCTTCATCAGGATGGCAGAAGGACTAAAAAACATCGGGTCAACCTTTTCTCGCCTCACCAAGAGGGTCCTCGAAAGTCAAGTAGTCCGCAACATTTTCACCTATGTAGACGACATCGTCGTCGCGAACAAAAACAAAGAGGATCACCTGGCCGACCTCGCAGAAACATTCGCTAATATGTGCGACGCATGACTTCGGCTCAACCCTGAGAAGTGTGTCTTCGGAGTTCGCCAGGGGAAGATACTTGGTTACCTGGTGTCGCACCGAGGGATCGAGGCCAACCCAACCAAGATCCAAGCAATCATCAACATGACACCCATCTTGTTCATGGACTCTCTCAGATGGATGTCAAAAATGTTTTTTTTTCATGGTGATTTACCCGAAGAAGTTTATATGCACCCACCACCAGGAGTTGATATTCCTTCCGGACATATCTGTCGTCAGCTTAAAGCTTTATATGGATTGAAACAAGCCCCTCGTGCTTGGTTTCAAAGGTTCGTCGCTGTCATAAGGGCTGCTGGTTTTATCCCTAGTGATCATGATTCAGCTTTATTTCTTTATTCCTCTTCACGAGGGCGCACCTTGCTTCTATTATACGTTGATGACATGCTCATTACGGGTGATAATCCAGAACATATTTCTCAAGTAAAACAACATCTTAGTGAGCAGTTTAAGATGTCTGATTTAGGCCCTCTTGGGTATTTTCTGGGTATTGAGGTATTACAATCTACAAGGGCTATTATCTATCACAGTCTAAATACATACAAGACCTCATTGCTCGCCCTGGTCCGACTGATAATCGTACAACTTCAACACCCATGGATACTCACTTGCAACTTTGTATGAATGACGGTTCCCCACTACATGATCCATCCATATATCGACATATAGTTGGCAGTCTAGTCTATCTCACTATCACTCGATCGGATATTGCACATGCTGTTCATATTCTGAGTCAGTTTGTCTCTGCTCCTACTTCAGTCCATTATGGTCACTTGCTTCGTGTATTAAGATACGGTGAACCACATCTCGAGGCTTATTCTATGATTGTAATAGCCCTCTTAGGCTTCATGCCTACTCTGATGCCACTTGGGCGAGTGATCACACTGATCGCTGCTCTATTACAGGTTATTGTATTTTCCTTGGTTCCTCTCCTATTGCATGGAAATCAAAGAAGCAAGCTGCTGTATCAAGATGCAGTGCAGAGGCAGAAATTTGAGCTCTTGCTACCACTACTGCCGAGATTATATGGCTACGATAGTTATTGATTGATCTTGGTGTCTCTTGTGATACTCCTACGTCTCTTCTGTGCGACAGCGCTGGAGCTATTCAAATTGCAAATGATCCTGTGAAGCATGAACTTACAAAACATATTGGTGTTGATGTTTTCTTCACACGGTCTCATTATCAACAGAAAACTATTGCTCTTCAACATGTGTCCTCAGAAATGCAAGTTACAGACTTCTTCACAAAAGCACAGACAAGAGAACAACATCGTCTCAACTTGTTCAAACTCAATGCTTCAGATCCTCCACTTCCACCTTAAAGTTTGAAGGGGGGGGGGGGGGTGTTAAGGCCAATAATGGCCCATATTACTGTGCCTATATATGTATTCTACCAAGTCCTAAGAACTAATTGTACTCCATAATCCAAGGTTAGTAACAGTTTCCACCGGCTTGGTTACATCTTCATGCGGCATCGTGACAATCTCCCCCCTTGTGTCAAGGCTTGCTCCCAAGCCGTAGCTTCCGGAAACCTTTGTTTGATGAATGCTTCATCTTCCCAAGTTGCCAATTCTTCCGGCCAAGAGGACCACTTGATGAGAAGTTGGGGAGCTGGGCCATCAGATGTGGGAACCAACCTGCGCTGCAACAATTTCTCTTGCCATTGCATAGAATCAAAGAATGGAGGTAAGGTAGGACAGACCTGAGTATTGGCACCAACTGCGTTTTTCAACATGGAGACGTGAAACACAGGATGCAATGCGGAGGACTCCGGTAGTTTTAGTTGATAAGCTACATAACCCACTTTGGCAGTCACCAGGTAAGGGCCGAAGTATTTAAATGCCAGCTTGTGATTAGATCTTTTGATTAAGGATGACTGCACATAAGGTTGAAGTTTCAAGTACACGGTACACCATGTCGCCAACAGCAAACGAGCGTTTAGAGCGGTGTCGATCGGCTTGATGTTTTTGATGTTGTTGGGCTCACAATAATTGTTGTTGGAGTAACTAAACCATTGGGGTATATGATGGGTGAAAGAAATAAGTTGGCCGATAGCTACACACACTTGAACTGGTTGGGACAAGGGGACCATGGTTGGACCGTGAACAGCTAATGCTCGATTGACAAATGAGGAAGAACTGCCAGAGTCCAACATGATAACCTTTTTTGGAAAATAGAGTGGCCACCAATTTCATTATTTGTGGTGCTTCAGTACCATGCAAAGCATGGACAGACAATACCATCAGTTCGTTACTCGAATCATCTTGATTTAATTCTTGAGATTTTGTACTGTCCAATATCTGCCATAGTTCTTCGACCATCTATAAAGGAATTGTAGGACCACATTTGTGCTGTGGTCCCCAACGTAATCCACACTTATAACAAAGTCCTTTTGCCTTACGATAAGCCATTAGTGCGTCAGCTTTGCGTTCATCAGACCCAGTTCCACCAGATTTTGAACCCCGATGGATATCCACCTGATTAACTCTCTGAGTTCCAGGAAACACCGAAGTTGATAATGAGGGACTGCCAGTAGGCACTGAACAAGTATTTGACTTGATAGAAGGAAAATCAGCCAAACGACGAGTGTCTGAACCAGGCAGAGCTATTAGTAGTTCCTCCTGCAACAAGGCAAGAGAGACCGCAATATGCCAATATCCAAGTCCAAAGGGCAGTGAATGAAAACAACAATTTTAATACAGATTTCAGACCATCCACAAACCTATTGGCAATAGACGAGACACTAAACAGTGGGTCGTGAGCTAAAATTTGATGCATTAGTGTGTCAAACTGATCAACATATTCAGTGACTATCAGTTTGTCGAATGTGGAAAAATTGTCTGATGAGGTGGTTACTCCACCTCCTCCACAAAAGTACTGGTTAATGGCGTGCCTGGAGAATACATTCTGGATCATCGAAGGGCTGAGGCAAGGGGATCCTTTATCCCCAATGTTGTTTCTGCTAGTCATGGAAGCACTGAATGCCTTAATCACTAAAGTTGTCCAAGCAAATCTCCTATAGCCGCTGGCGGTTCAGCAGGCTAAGCACCGAATTTCTTTATATGCTGATGATGTCATCTTGTTCCTCATGCCTAATCGAGATGATCTCCTTCTCATATCTCCGCTGTTGGAGGCTTTTGGTCATGCGTCAGGCCTCCGGACCAATCTCGCTAAAAGTTCAGTGTCCCCCATTAATTGCACAAATGAAGATTTGAAGGTCCTTTCTGAGCTCTTGGATTGTGAAGTCAGGAATTTCCCTCGCACCTACCTAGGGATACCTCTTACTATTCGGAAACCAATCAAGAGTGACATGCTGCCTTTGATTGATAAAATAGCAGCTTACCTCCCAAAATGGAAGGCTTCTCCCATGAGCCGAAATGGTCGGCTTGTGACGGTCCGTGCTGTTTTTTCTGCCATTCCTATCCATGTTATGCTAGCTCTGGATCTCCCCAAATGGGTGATCAAAGCTATTGATAAACTTCGACGGGGTTTCTTGTGGGCAGGTCGTCAAAATGTTAATGGTGTAAGTAGAGGGACTCTAACTCTCATCAAGAGGATGACACTATGAGTTGGGGCAATTTTCTGTTTATTTCCTCAAACACTACACAATGCCATACCCATCTAAGGGTTGGAGACCCATATTTATAGCCCTAGAGGCTGCACTACCACACCTTCTCACACACACTACACAACATGATTGTCCTCTAGATGCTAAAGAGACTACAGAGGACAGTCAAAAGCGACTGTTGTCCTCTAGATGCTAAAGCGACTACAGAGGACAGTCAAAAAGCGACTGCTGTCCTCTAGATGCTAAAGAGACTACAGAGGACAGTCAAGCTGTCCTCTAGATGCTAAAGGACTACAGAGGACAGTCAAAAGCGACTGTTGTCCTCTAGATGCTCAAGACTTATTCCATCATTCTCCCCCTAAGTCTTGGGCGTCGTCTTGTGAGAAAAGTTGGGCCATCCCGGACCTGGAGCAAAGCTCAACAAACTTGATCTTCCCAAGGGGCTTGGTGAGCAGGTCTGCAAGCTGATCCTTGGTGTTGATGTAACGCGCCTTGATGCTCCCTTCTGCCAAGCAGTCTCGGATGAAGTGGTATCTCAGCCGGATGTGCTTGCTCCGTTCATGGAACACGGGGTTCTTGGCCAATGCCAGAGCGGACTGGCTGTCCACCCTGAGTTCCACCGCTCCAGTGTCTCTCCCGAGGAGATCACTGAGCAGTCGAGCCAGCCAGAGCGCCTGAGTCGAAGCAGTGGACACCGCTATGTACTCGGCCTCGCAGCTGGACATGGCCACCACCTGCTGCTTGACCGACTGCCAGCTAATGAGGCACTTGCCGAGGAAGAAGAGGATCCCGCTTGTGCTCTTGCTAGTGTCGATTTCACCGGCGTGGTCGCTGTCGCTGTACCCGACAAGGTGTTCCTCCACAGGGCACCTCGGGTAGTAGAGACCGTGGTCGAGAGTCCCCGCAACATAGCGGATGATCCTCTTCACAGCCTGCTCATGCTCCGTCGTCGGTCGCTGCAAGAACCGACTAACGTAGCCGACGGAGTATGCCAAGTCAGGCCGTGTGTGGACGAGGTAGCGAAGGCTCCCCACAAGACGCCGGTACTGTGTAGCATCCACCTCCGTCGTGCTGTCGCGACTCAGCTTCAGCCTCTCCTCCATCGGAGTGAGAGCTGGGTTGCAGTCGGTGAGCCTAGCCAGCTCAACAATGCGCTTGGCGTAGGCGGTCTGGCGAAGTGTGATCCCGGAGTCTCCCTGGTGCACCTCAATCCCCAGGTAGGAGAGATGCCCCAGGTCACTCATTTGGAAGGTGGCCTTCATCTCTTCCTTGAACGCTGCCACCTCTGCATCCTTGGCGCCGGTGATCACCAAGTCGTCGACGTAGACACCCACCAGCAGGGCACTTCCTCCATTGCCCCGCCGATAGATGGCCGCCTCGTGCGCGCTTGGCGTGAAACCCATTCCTTTGAGCGTGGAATCCAGCTTGGCATTCCACGCCCTCGGTGCCTGTCGTAGGCCATAGAAAGTCTTGCGCAGGCGCAACACCTTGCCCTCCTTGCCAGGGATCGCAAAACCTGGCGGCTGGTGTACATAGACCTCCTCCTTTAAGTCGCCGTTAAGAAACGCCGACTTGACGTCCATGTGATGAACGTGCCAGCCCTGCTGGGCTGACAGTGCAAGGAGGAGTCGCACGGATTCCATCCGTGCCACGGGGGCGAAAGCATCATCGAAGTCGATCCCCTCCTGCTGTAGGAAACCGCGTGCCACCAAGCGAGCCTTGTGCTTGACGATGGCGCCGGCTTCATCCCTCTTCAATTTGAACACCCATTTAAGGGTGATCGCGCGATGACCATGAGGGAGATCAGCGAGCTCCCAGGTGCGGTTCGTCTCAACCGCGTTCATCTCCGACTGCATCGCGGCACGCCAAGCCGCATGTTTATCGGCCTCCGCGAAAGACCGAGGCTCACCATCGTCGCATGCAAGATGCAACTCTCCTGCCAGAATGCGAGATGCAGGGCCTGGCACCGACGGGTCGATGAGAAGGCCCTCCACCCTTCGATACCGCAACGGCTCGCCGTCGTAGCACGCGTCGACGCGCTCCTCGTCGCGGGACAGAGGGGTCACAAGCTCCACTGGGTCGTGCTCGACACGAGCTGGTGTCGGAGAGGACGTTCCCGGAGAGGGTACCATCGGTGCTGGAGTACGTGGTGGCGAAGAGCTCGCTGTAGCCGGAGTCGTGGCTGGAGTGCGTGGTGGTGAAGAGCTCGTTGTAGCAGGAGCTGGAAGTTTGGCGCTGGAGTCGGTGGAGACTTGGGGGCTGGGTTAGACCTGCTCGGAGAAGAGTTGCTTACTCCCCCAGCTCCCTCAAAGTGGACGTACTCGATGGTGAAGTCGTACGTCGGAGTCGCGCCGTCGTCCACCGCCTTGTCCCACGCCCATCCTCGCCCTTCGTCGAACACTACGTCGCGCGTCGTGCGCACACGCTGTGTTCTTGGGTCAAGGATGCGGTAGGCCTTCGAGCCCTCCGCGTAGCCAATGAACACCCCCGGGGTGCTCCTATCATCGAGCTTGCTGATGTGGCCAAGCTCCTTGGTGAATGCGAGGCAGCCGAAGACCCGTAGGTGAGAGACCGCCGGCTTGCGCCCATGCCAAGCCTCGTACGGTGTCATCCCGTTGAGAGCCTTGGTGGGCGAGCGGTTGAGGATGTAAACCGCTGTCACCACCGCCTCTCCCCAGAAGACAGCTGGCATTCCTCTCTGCTTGAGGAGAGCCCGAGCCATCCCCACAACCGTCTGGTTGCGCCGCTCGACGACGCCGTTCTGCTGCGTGCTGTATGGCGCGGAGTAGTGGCGCTGAACGCCCTCATCCGCGCAGTACGACGCGAACTCAGCCGCCGTGAATTCGCCGCCGTTGTCGGTGCGCAGCACGTGCAGCTTGCGGCCGCACTCCGCCTCCGCAGCGACCTGCACACGCCTGATGGCGTTCGCAGCCTCTCCCTTGCTGCCAAGGATCATCACCCACATGTAGCGGGAGAGATCGTCGACGAGCAGCAAGAAGTAGCGTCGTCCTCCTGGTGTGGCTGGTGTCACCGGGCCACACAAGTCCCCATGCACGAGCTCGAGCCTCTCCTTGGCTCGGAAGCTTGACTGCTGGGGAAAGGGGAGCCGTCTCTGCTTTGTCAACACACAGACATCGCAGAATTGTTCCACATGGTCAAGGCACGGCAGGCCTCGTACCATCTCCTTGGCACTGAGCCGCTTCAGGGCCTCGAAGTTAAGGTGCCCGAAGCGCTCGTGCCACTGCCATGCCCCGTCGTCTCGACGAGCAGCAAGGCAGCAAGGTTGTGCCACCTTTACATTGAGGATGTATAGCCGATTTGGACTCCTGTGTACCTTGGCAAGAAGGCGACGAGAGGGATCTCAAATCCTCATGACTCCGTGCTCGACCTCCACGCGCGAACCGTTCTCATCCAGCTGTCCCAAGCTGATGATAGAGTTCCTCAACGCGGGGATGTAGTAGACTCCGGTGAGCAGCCTGTGCTCACCAGACGCGGCGGTGAAGACGACTGAGCCGGCGCCCTTGATCTCTACGCCGGAGGCGTCCCCAAACTTGACGGAGCCTCGGACGCTAGAGTCAAGCTCGGTGAAGAACTCCCGTCGGCCGGTCATGTGATGAGTGGCGCCGGTGTCGAGGCACCATCCTTCGATCATGTCCTTGTTGGAGCCGTCGCCGAGGTAAGCGCGTGCTTTCGACTCATCAAGGTGGAGGAGTGCCGCTGCGGCCGGTGCCGCTGGAGATGGCTCGATGCTTGCATGTGCCAGGAGCAGGGCCTCCTCCTCCGCCTCCGCATGTGCGACGTTGGCCTGGCCACGTCGTGGCTACCGACAATCCCTGGCCCAGTGGCCAAGCTTGCCGCAGTTGTGGCAGCCGTCGTCTCGTGCCGGCTTCTTGTTGCCGACGGCGCCGCCTTGGGCACCTCCACGTGCACCACCCTCAGCATGTCCTCGCGCCCCGTCCTGGGCGCCTCCACGCGCCTTGCGTGGCTTGCCGCGTTTGCGGCCTCGTGTCGAGGAGGACTCCCCCTTCTTCTTGTCACCCTGGCAGGCCTCCCACTGCTCCCGAGTGAGATGTAGCTTCCCGCTGATAGTGATAGGCCCAGAGAGAGCCTGTGGTTCGTCGCCGTCGACCACCTTGAGGCGACCAATCGCCTCTTCGATCGTCATCGTGGAGAGGTCTAGCAGAGACTCGATCGAGCGAGCAATCTGCCTGTACTTCTCGGGGATGCAACGAAAGAGCTTCTCAACAGCTCTCTCCTTATTGTAGGTGTCGTCGCCGAACTGCACCATCTTCTGCAACAGAGTGTTGAGGCGGAGAGCAAAGTCATCAACATCCTCACCTGGCTTGAAGGCCAGGTTCTCCCACTCCTTGCGAAGTGCCTGCAGTGTGGTCTTGCGGGCACGATCGCTGCCGATGCGGGTCGCAGCGATGGCGTCCCAGGCCTCCTTGGCAGTCCGCTTCTGGGAAAGCGAAAACTGCATCTCGGGCGGGACTGCAGCAATGAGGGCATCCAGCGCCCGCCGATCCTCGTGGTAGTCGACGTCGTCGTAACGAACTGCTTCCCACATGTGGCGAACCTGGAGCCGTACCCTCATCACCGCGGCCCACTCGACGTAGTTGGTCTTGGTGAGGGTAGGCCACCCACCGCCGGGACCGATGTCCCTGACAATGGCCTAGGCCATGCGGCGACCATGGTACCGATCCGGGAGGGAGAACCGCGCCGCCTGTAGAGGCCGCGATCTCCGTTGACTCGGTCGCCGCCGCCGGGAGCACCGCCGGCGCGTCTACGCCCGTCTAGGCTGCCGCCGCGTGCGCCCCCGCCTGGAGCGCCGTCAGCGCGTCGGCGCCTATCCGGGCTGCCGCCACGCGCCCCCCCATGGGGATGCACGGCTGCCCACTGTGCCGCCTGCTCTCGCGCTGCTTCCCTCGCCAGCCTGAGCTCTTCGTCGGTGTTGTCGTCGACAGAAGCAGAGCTGCCAGCTCTACTGCCGCGCAAAACCTCGAGCTCTGTTGCCGCCGCACGTGCAGCATCCGCCGCCTCCGCTGCTTCTACTTCCGCTCTCGCCGCTGCCAGTTCCGCCGCCGCCAACCGTGCTGCCCTCGCTGCTGCTGCTCGCTCGCGTTCTTGTGCCGCGGCGACCTCGGCCTCCTGCTGGCGCCGCGCACTCGAAGTGGCCGAGCGTAGGGACATGGTGGGCTAGTGAGGGGTCGCTGCGTGTGGAAGAGGCTGTCTCAGACGAAAGGCTGCTCGTCTGAGCAGGGGAGGAAGGAACAGTTGGAGCTCTTGCTGCCGACTGAGTGTGGGGAGAGGCGCGGGAAGGAGATGAGCACGAGATGTTTAGGCTGCAGGATAGTTTGCCTCTGATACCAATTGTAAGTAGAGGGACTCTAACTCTCATCAAGAGGATGACACTATGAGTTGGTGCAATTTTCTGTTTATTTCCTCAAACACTACACAATGCCATACCCATCTAAGGGTTGGAGGCCCATATTTATAGCCCTAGAGGCTGCACTACCACACCTTCTCACACACACTACACAACAGGATTGTCCTCTAGATGCTAAAGAGACTACAGAGGACAGTCAAAAGCGACTATTGTCCTCTAGATGCTAAAGCGACTACAGAGGACAGTCAAAAAGCGACTGTTGTCCTCTAGATGCTAAAGAGACTACAAAGGACAGTCAAAAGCGACTGTTGTCCTCTAGATGCTCAAGACTTATTCCATCAAATGGAGGCAATTGCCTTGTGTTCTGGCAGAAGGGTCAAAGGCCGTTGCAGTATGGAGGATTGGGGGTTCTCAACCTTGAAGCGATGGCTTTGGCTACAAAAAACAGATTCTTCTATACCTTGGTAAGGGTTGCCCATTCAGGTACCCTATAAGGCCCAAGCTCTCTTTCATATGACGGTGGAAACAAAGGTTGGAAATGGCGTTGATGCCAAATTCTGGACTGACCGGTGGCTACTCGGTAGCACTGTGGGAGAATTGGCCCCGAATCTTTTACAATTAATTCCTAAGAGAGCAAGAAGACAATGCTTTGTTTCTCAAGCCCTATCTAATAGGCGATGGGTTACTGACATCTAGGGAGCCCTCATAGTCCTGGTGATTGTCGAATACCTGAAGCTTTGGATGTTGGTGGAAGGTTTTACCTTGCAACCAGCTCTTCCTGATCATCACTTTTGGAAGTTCACAAGTTCAAGACAGTATACTAATAAATCTGCTTATAACGCCTTTTTCTTGTTATATGTTATATTTGCACCTTGGAAAAAGACTTTGAAAACTTGGGCACATCTTCAGTGCAAATTCTTCATATGGCTGGCAATCAAGAACAGAGTTTGGACGGCGGATCGCTTGCTGAAACATTGGCTGCCACATCCTAGTGTCTGCCTCCTTTGTGACCAGGAAGATGAGTCAACTCAACACATTCTAGTGTCTTGCGTCTTCTCCCGGGAGACTTGGACCAAAATCCTCTCTTTTGTTGGGCTGCAGGCCGCTACCCCGCAAACTGAGAGATTTTTTGCTCACTGGTGGGGATGTGTAGTCAACAGAGTGCCAAAGGAGAAGAGAAAAGGATTTAATTCTCTCGTCATTCTTGTTGCTTGGACAATTTGGAAACATAGGAACGCGTACATTTTTAGGGTCTTAGTCCTAGTGTTTGTTTGGTTTGTCAGGTAGTAGCAGAGGAGAGTGAGCTCTGGTGTTTGGTCGAAAACACGACCTCTTCTTTTAGGTTTAGTGCGTGACGCTTTTGTAACCTTTTGGTGATGTGTTGAGGGGGGCGGGGGCTTCTTTCCACTCCTCGAGTGTTGTATCTTTTTCTTCTTAAATGAAATGACACACAACTCTCCTGCGTCGTTTGAGAAAAAGGTGGTTATGATGATGAAAGTCGCCTAGAGGGGGGGTGAATAGGGCGAAACTGAAATTTACAAATATAAACACAACTACAAGCCGGAATTAACGTTAGTAATAAAGAAACGAGTCCGGGAGAGAGGGCGCAAAACAAATCCCAAGCGAATAAGCAAGTGAGACACGGAGATTTGTTTTACCGAGGTTCGGTTCTTGCAAACCTACTCCCCGTTGAGGAGGCCACAAAGGCCGGGTCTCTTTCAACCCTTCCCTCTCTCAAACGATCCACGGATCGAGTGAGCTTTCTTTTCTCAATCACTTGGAACACAAAGTTCCCACAAGGACCACCACAAGATTGGTGTCTCTTGCCTCAATTACAAGTGTGTTTGATTGCAAAGAACGGATCAAGAAAGAAGAAAGCAATCCAAGCACAAGAGCTCGAAAGAACACAAGCAAATCACTCTCTCTAGTCACTATGGCGTTGTGTGAAAATTGGAGAGGATTTGATCTCTTAGGTGTGTCTAGAATTGAATGCTAGAGCTCTTGTAGTAGTTGGGAAGTGGAAAACTTGGATGCAATGAATGGTGGGGTGGTTGGGGTATTTATAGCCCCAACCACCAAATGTGGCCGTTGGGAGTTCTGTCTGTTCGATGGCGCACCGGACAGTCCGGTGCCCCCTGCCACGTCATCACTGCCGTTGGATTCGACCGTTGAAGCTTCTGACTTGTGGGCCCGCCTGGGTGTCCGGTGCACACCGGACATCTACTGTTCCTTGTCCGGTGTGCCGGAATGGGCGCGCCTGACATCTGCGCGCGCAGAGCGCGCATTAAATGCGCGGCAGAGAGCCGTTGGCGCGGAGACGACCGTTGCTTCGGAGTTGCACCGGACAGTCCGGTGCACACCGGACAGTCCGGTGAATTATAGCAGACGAGCCGTTGGCTTTTCCCGAAGCTGGCGAGTTCCTGAGGCCGACCTCCCTTGGCGCACCGGACACTGTCCGGTGTACACCGGACAGTCCGGTGAATTATAGCCGAGTCGCCTCCGGAAATTCCCGAAGGTGGCGAGTTCGAGTCTGAGTCCCCCTGGTGCACCGGACATGTCCGGTGGCCCACCGGACAGTCCGGTGCGCCAGACCAGGGGTGCCTTCGGTTGCCCCTTTGCTCCTTTGTTGAATCCAAAACTTGGTCTTTTTATTGGCTGAGTGTGAACCTTTTACACCTGTATAATCTATACACTTGGGCAAACTAGTTAGTCCAATAATTTGCGTTGGGCAATTCAACCACCAAAATTAATTAGGGACTAGGTGTAAGCCTAATTCCCTTTCAATCTCCCCCTTTTTGGTGATTGATGCCAACACAAACCAAAGCAAATATAGAAGTGCATAATTGAACTAGTTTGCATAATGTAAGTGTAAAGGTTGCTTGGAATTTAGCCAATGTAACTACTTACAAGATATGCATGGAATGTTTCTTTCTTATTTAGTATTTTGGACCACGTTTGCACCACATGTTTTGTTTTTGCAAACTCTTTTGTAAATCCTTTTTCAAAGTTCTTTTGCAAATAGTCAAAGGTAAATGAATCAGATTTTGCAAAGCATTTTCAAGATTTGAAATTTTCTCCCCCTGTTTCAAATGCTTCTTCTTTGACTAAACAAAACTCCCCCTAAATGAGATCTACCTCTTTAGTGTTCAAGAGGGTTTTGATATATCATTTTGAAATACTACTTTCTCCCCTTTTTGAACACAATAGGAAAATCAATTGATAAATATTCAATACTAAATTGAAATCGGTGGTGGTGCGGTCCTTTTGCTTTGGGCTCATTTCTCCCCCTTTTTGGCATGAATCGCCAAAAACGGAATCATTAGAGCCCTCGATTCTATCTTCCCCTTTTGGACATAAAATAAATGAGTTAAGATTATACCAAAGGCGAAGTCCGGTCCTTTTGTCTTGGGCTCATTTCTCCCCAAGGATGAAGTCCGATCCTTTTGTTTGATGCTCATTTCTCCCCAAAGAATAGAGAGTTGCTTGGAGTGATGGCGAAGTATGAGTTACGAAGTGGAAGCCTTTGTCTTCGCCGAAGACTCCAATTCCCTTTTAATATACCTATGACTTGGTTTGAAATAGACTTGAAAACACATTAGTCATAGCACATTAAAGAGACATGATCAAAGGTATATAATTGAGCTATGTGTGCAACCTAGCAAAAGAAGTTCCTAGAATCAAGAATATTGAGCTCATGCCTAAGTTTGTTAAAGGATTGTTCATCAAGAGGCTTGGTAAAGATATCGGCTAATTGATCTTTAGTATTAATATAAGAAATCTCGATATCTCCCTTTTGTTGGTGATCCCTCAAAAAGTGATACCGAATGGCTATGTGTTTAGTGCGGCTATGCTCGACGGGATTGTCGGCCATTTTGATTGCACTCTCATTATCACATAGCAAAGGAACTTTGATTAATTTGTAACCGTAGTCTCGCAGGGTTTGCCTCATCCAAAGCAATTGCGCGCAACAATGGCCTGCGACAATATACTCGGCTTCGGCGGTGGAAAGAGCGACCGAATTTTGCTTCTTTGAAGCCCAAGACACCAAGGATCTTCCCAAGAACTGGCAAGTCCCCGATGTGCTCTTCCTATTTATTTTGCACCCCGCCCAATCGGCATCCGAATATCCAATCAAATCAAATGTAGATCCCCTAGGATACCAAAGCCCAAACTTAGGAGTATAAGCCAAATATCTCAAGATTCGTTTCACGGCCGTAAGGTGAGCTTCCTTAGGGTCGGCTTGGAATCTTGCACACATGCATACGGAAAGCATAATATCCGGTCGAGATGCACATAAATAGAGTAGAGAACCTATCATCGACCGGTATACCTTTTGATCCACGGACTTACCTCCCGTGTCGAGGTCGAGATGCCCATTAGTTCCCATGGGTGTCTTGATGGGTTTGGCATCCTTCATTCCAAACTTGCCTAGAATGTCTTGAGTGTATTTCGTTTGGCTAATGAAGGTGCCCTCTTGGAGTTGCTTGACTTGGAATCCTAGAAAATACTTCAACTCCCCCATCATAGACATCTCGAACTTCTGTGTCATGATCCTACTAAATTCCTCACAAGTAGATTTGTTAGTAGACCCAAATATGATATCATCAACATAAATTTGGCATACAAACAAATCATTTTCAAGAGTTTTAGTGAATAGAGTAGGATCGGCTTTACCGACTTTGAATCCATTTGCAATAAGAAAATCTCTAAGGCATTCATACCATGCTCTTGGGGCTTGCTTGAGCCCATAAAGCGCCTTAGAGAGCTTATAGACATGGTTAGGATACTTACTGTCTTCAAAGCCGGGAGGTTGCTCAACATAGACCTCTTCCTTGATTGGTCCATTGAGGAAGGCACTTTTTACGTCCATTTGATAAAGCTTAAAGCCATGGTAAGTAGCATAGGCTAATAATATGCGAATTGACTCAAGCCTAGCTACGGGTGCATAGGTTTCACCGAAATCCAAACCTTCGACTTGGGAGTATCCCTTGGCCACAAGTCGAGCTTTGTTTCTTGTCACCACACCATGCTCATCTTGCTTGTTGCGGAAGACCCATTTGGTTCCTACAACATTTTGGTTAGGACGTGGAACTAAATGCCATACCTCATTTCTAGTGAAGTTGTTGAGCTCCTCTTGCATCGCCACCACCCAATCCGAATCTTGAAGTGCTTCCTCTACCCTGTGTGGCTCAATAGAGGAAACAAAAGAGTAATGTTCACAAAAATGAGCAACACGAGATCGAGTAGTTACCCCCTTATGAATATCGCCGAGGATGGTGTCGACGGGGTGATCTCGTTGGATTGCTTGGTGGACTCTTGGGTGTGGCGGCCTTTGTTCCTCTTCCTCCTTGTCTTCCTCATTTGCATCTCCCCCTTGATCATTGCCATCATCTTGAGGTGGCTCATTTGCTTGATCTTCTACTTCATCAACTTGAGCTTCATCCTCCTTTTGAGTTGGTGGAGATGCTTGTGTGGAGGAGGACGGTTGATCTTGTGCATTTGGAGGCTCTTCGGATTCCTTAGGACACACATCCCCAATGGACATGTTCCTTAGCGCGATGCACGTAGCCTCTTCAATACCTGTCTCATCAAGATCAACTTGCTCTATTTGAGAGCCGTTAGTTTCATCAAACACAACGTCACATGAGACTTCAACTAGTCCAGTGGACTTGTTAAAGACCCTATATGCCCTTGTGTTTGAGTCATAACCAAGTAAAAAGCCTTCTACAGTCTTAGGAGCAAATTTAGATTTTCTACCTCTTTTGACAAGAATAAAGCATTTGCTACCAAAGACTCTAAAATATGAAATGTTTGGCTTTTTACCGATTAGGAGTTCATATGATGTCTTCTTGAGGATTCGGTGTAGATACAACCGGTTGATGGCGTAGCAAGCGGTGTTGATCGCCTCCGCCCAAAACCGATCCGAAGTCTTGTACTCATCAAGCATGGTCCTTGCCATGTCCAATAGAGTTCTATTCTTCCTCTCCACTACACCATTTTGTTGTGGAGTGTAGGGAGAAGAGAACTCATGCTTGATGCCCTCCTCCTCAAGGAAGCCTTCAATTTGTGAGTTCTTGAACTCCGTCCCGTTGTCGCTTCTTATTTTCTTGATCCTTAAGCCAAACTCATTTTGAGCCCGTCTCAAGAATCCCTTTAAGGTCTCTTGGGTTTGAGATTTTTCCTGTAAAAAGAATACCCAAGTGAAGCGAGAATAATCATCAACAATCACAAGACAATACTTACTCCCGCCGATGCTTATGTAAGCGATCGGGCCGAATAGATCCATGTGGAGTAGCTCAAGCGGCCTGTCGGTCGTCATGATGTTCTTGTGTGGATGATGGGTGCCAACTTGCTTCCCTGCTTGGCATGCGCTACAAATCATGTCTTTCTCAAAATGAACATTTGTTAATCCTAAAATGTGTTCTCCCTTTAGAAGCTTATGAAGATTCTTCATCCCAACATGAGCTAGTCGGCGGTGCCAGAGCCAACCCATGTTAGTCTTAGCAATTAAGCAAGTGTCGAGTTCAGCTCTATCAAAATCTACTAGGTATAGCTGACCCTCTAACACTCCCTTAAAGGCTATTGAATCATCACTTCTTCTAAAGACAGTGACACCAATATCAGTAAAAAGACAGTTGTAGCCCATTTGACATAATTGAGAAACAGAAAGCAAGTTGTAATCTAAAGAATCAACAAGAAAAACATTGGAAATGGAATGGTCAGGAGATATAGCAATTTTACCCAAACCTTTGACCAAACCTTGATTTCCATCCCCGAATGTGATCGCTCTTTGGGGATTTTTGTTTTTCTCATATGAGGAGAACATCTTTTTCTCCCCAGTCATGTGGTTTGTGCACCCGCTGTCGAGTATCCAACTTGAGCCCCCGGATGCATAAACCTATAAAACAAGTTTAGTTCTTGACTTTAGGTACCCAAATGGTTTTGGGTCCTTTGGCATTAGACACAAGAACTTTGGGTACCCAAACACAAGTCTTGGAGCCCTTGTGCTTGTCCCCAACATATTTGGCAACTACTTTGCCGGATTTGTTAGTCAATACATAAGTTGCATCAAAGGTTTTAAATGAAATGTTATGATCATTTGATGCACTAGGAGTTTTCTTAGGCAACTTAGCACGGGTTGGTTGCCTAGAACTAGATGTCTCACCCTTATACATAAAAGCATGATTAGGGCCAGAGTGAGACTTCCTAGAGTGAATTCTCCTAATTTTGCTCTCGGGATAACCGGCAGGGTATAAAATGTAACCCTCGTTATCCTGAGGCATGGGAGCCTTGCCCTTAACAAAGTTGGACAATCTCTTAGGAGGGGCACTAATTTTGACATTGTCTTCCCTTTGGAAGCCAATGCCATCCTTAATGCCCGGGCGTCTCCCATTATAAAGCATGCTACGAGCAAATTTAAATTTCTCATTTTCTAAGTTGTGCTCGGCAATTTTAGCATCTAGTTTTGCTATATGATCATTTTGTTGTTTAATTAAAGCCATATGATCATGAATAGCATTAACATCAACATCTCTACATCTAGTACAAATAGATACATGCTCAACAATAGATGTAGAGGGTTTGCAAGAATTAAGTTCAACAATCTTAGCATGAAGAATATCATTTTTATCTCTAAGATTGGAAATGGTAGTATTGCAAACATCTAGTTCTTTAGCCTTAGCAATTAAGTTTTCATTTTCTACTCTAAGGCTAGCAAGAGAGATGTTCAATTCTTCAATCCTAGCAAGCAAATCGTCATTATTATCTCTAGGATTGGAAATTGAAATACTACAAACATGTGAATCAACCTTAGTATTTAAACTAGCATTTTCATTCCTAAGGTTGTCAATCATCTCATGGCAAGTGCTTAGCTCACTAGATAACTTTTCACATTTTTCAATTTCAAGAGCATAAGCCTTTTTAACCTTAACATGTTTCTTGTTTTCTTTAATTAGACAATCCTCTTGGGAATCCAAAAGGTCATCCTTTTCATGAATAGCACTAACTAATTCATTTAATTTTTCCTTTTGTGCTATGTTAAGGTTGGCAAAAAGGGAACGCAAACTATCCTCCTCATCACTAGCATTATCATCACTAGAAGATTCATATTTAGTGGAGGAGTTAGATTTAACCTTTTTCCGTTTGCCGTCCTTTGCCATGAGGCACTTGTGGCCGACGTTGGGGAAGAGGAGTCCCTTGGTGACGGCGATGTTAGCGGCGTCCTCATCGTCGGAGGAGTCGCTTGAGCTTTCGTCGGAATCCCATTCCCGACAAACATGGGCATCGCCGCCCTTCTTCTTGTAGTACCTCTTCTTCTCCTTTCTTCTCCCCTTCTTGTCGTCGCCTCGGTCACTGTCACTAGATATGGGACATTTAGCAATAAAATGACCGGACTTACCACATTTGTAGCAAACCTTTTTGGAGCGGGACTTGTAGTCTTTCCCTTTCCTTTGCTTGAGGATTTGGCGGAAGCTCTTGATGACGAGCGCCATTTCCTCATTGTCGAGCTTGGAGGCGTCTATTGGTTGTCGACTTGGTGTAGCCTCCTCCTTCTTTTCCTCCGTTGCCTTGAATGCGACGGGTTGAGCTTCGGATGTGGATGGATCATCAAGCTCGTTGATCTTCCTCGAGCCTTCGATCATGCACTCAAAACTTACAAAATTCCCGATAACTTCCTCGGGGGTCATTTTAGTATATCTAGGATTACCACGAATTAATTGAACTTGAGTGGGGTTAAGGAAAATGAGAGATCTTAGAATAACCTTAACCATTTCGTGGTCGTCCCACTTTACGCTCCCGAGGTTGCGCACTTGGTTTACCAAGGTCTTGAGCCGGTTGTACATGTGTTGTGGCTCCTCCCCTTTGCGAAGCCGGAACCGACCGAGCTCCCCCTCGATCGTTTCCCGCTTGGTGATCTTTGTAAGCTCATCTCCCTCGTGCGCGGTTTTGAGCACATCCCAAACCTCCTTGGCGCTCTTCAACCCTTGCACTTTGTTATACTCCTCTCTACTTAAGGAGGCGAGGAGTATTGTTGTCGCTTGAGAGTTGAAGTGCTCGATTTGGGCCACCTCATCCTCATCATAATCCTTGTCCCCTACGGACGGTACCTGTGCACCAAACTCAACAACATCCCATATACTTTTGTGGAGTGAGGTTAGATGAAATCGCA
This sequence comes from Zea mays, assembly GCF_902167145.1. Classification (NCBI taxonomy): domain Eukaryota; kingdom Viridiplantae; phylum Streptophyta; class Magnoliopsida; order Poales; family Poaceae; genus Zea; species Zea mays. Next base: position 225,460,020 of record NC_050100.1, on the reverse strand, counting down.
TTAAATCACTCCACCTAGCATAATCTTCACCATCAAAAGTTGGTGGTTTGCCTAATGGGACGGAAAGTAAAGGTGCATGTTTAGAAATGCGAGGGTAGTGTAGGGGGATCTTACTAAACTTCTTACGCTCTTGGCGTTTAGAAGTTACGGAGGGCGCATCGGAGCCGGAGGTTGATGTTGATGAAGTGTCGGTCTCGTAGTAGACCACTTTCCTCATCCTCTTTTGCTTGTCCTTACTCCGATGCGGCTTGTGGGAAGAAGATTTTTCCTTCTTCTCTTTGTGGTAAGAAGAAGATTTCTTCTCCTTCCCTTTGTTGGAGGAGATCTTCTTCTTCTCCTTTCTCTTGGTGCGGGACTCTTCCGATGAAGTGCTCCCTTGGCTTGTAGTGGGCTTTTCGCCGGTCTCCATCTCCTTCTTGGCGTGATCTCCCGACATCACTTCGAGCGGTTAGGCTCTAATGAAGCACCGGGCTCTGATACCAATTGAAAGTCGCCTAGAGGGGGGGTGAATAGGGCGAAACTGAAATTTACAAATATAAACACAACTACAAGCCGGAATTAACGTTAGTAATAAAGAAACGAGTCCGGGAGAGAGGGCGCAAAACAAATCCCAAGCGAATAAGCAAGTGAGACACGGAGATTTGTTTTACCGAGGTTCGGTTCTTGCAAACCTACTCCCCGTTGAGGAGGCCACAAAGGCCGGGTCTCTTTCAACCCTTCCCTCTCTCAAACGATCCACGGATCGAGTGAGCTTTCTTTTCTCAATCACTTGGAACACAAAGTTCCCACAAGGACCACCACAAGATTGGTGTCTCTTGCCTCAATTACAAGTGTGTTTGATTGCAAAGAACGGATCAAGAAAGAAGAAAGCAATCCAAGCACAAGAGCTCGAAAGAACACAAGCAAATCACTCTCTCTAGTCACTATGGCGTTGTGTGGAAATTGGAGAGGATTTGATCTCTTAGGTGTGTCTAGAATTGAATGCTAGAGCTCTTGTAGTAGTTGGGAAGTGGAAAACTTGGATGCAATGAATGGTGGGGTGGTTGGGGTATTTATAGCCCCAACCACCAAATGTGGCCGTTGGGAGTTTTGTCTGTTCGATGGCGCACCGGACAGTCCGGTGCACACCGGACAGTCCGGTGCCCCCTGCCACGTCATCACTGCCGTTGGATTCGACCGTTGAAGCTTCTGACTTGTGGGCCCGCCTGGGTGTCCGGTGCACACCGGACATCTACTGTTCCTTGTCCGGTGTGCCGGAATGGGCGCGCCTGACATCTGCGCGCGCAGAGCGCGCATTAAATGCGCGGCAGAGAGCCGTTGGCGCGGAGACGACCGTTGCTTCGGAGTTGCACCGGACAGTCCGGTGCACACCGGACAGTCCGGTGAATTATAGCAGACGAGCCGTTGGCTTTTCCCGAAGCTGGCGAGTTCCTGAGGCCGACCTCCCTTGGCGCACCGGACACTGTCCGGTGTACACCGGACAGTCCGGTGAATTATAGCCGAGTCGCCTCCGGAAATTCCCGAAGGTGGCGAGTTCGAGTCTGAGTCCCCCTGGTGCACCGGACATGTCCGGTGGCCCACCGGACAGTCCGGTGCGCCAGACCAGGGGTGCCTTCGGTTGCCCCTTTGCTCCTTTGTTGAATCCAAAACTTGGTCTTTTTATTGGCTGAGTGTGAACCTTTTACACCTGTATAATCTATACACTTGGGCAAACTAGTTAGTCCAATAATTTGCGTTGGGCAATTCAACCACCAAAATTAATTAGGGACTAGGTGTAAGCCTAATTCCCTTTCAGATGATCTCTCTCAAATCTGGCACAAACCACCGAGCAAAATTCTAACCAAGGAGTGACGTAATGCTGGGTCGACAGATTGAAGCCAAAAAGTTGTTGAACCCACAAAATGCATAGAAGCAATTTTGACCCATATATTACTAGGTATATTGAACACCTCAAAATATGATTGACATTTAGCCTTCCACATCTTAGGGTGATGACCATCAAATTGTGGGAAATTAAGTTGTCGTAAAGCAACCACCAAATGTGGAGAATAACTCGACAGTATAGGATCAATCGGAGGAGCTACGGTATTCTGAGGAATATCAGAGTGCAACAAGGAATGTGCACCTGTGACCAGAGGTGGATTTAGGGTCATAACCGACCCAAAACCATCACTTCGGTTGAAATGTACTGCACTCGAGTCTGAAGAACCAGATGGAATTGAATACCCTGAGTGCAGTAAAGGAGTTGAGTTGGGTACCGGAAACTCTTGAGGCCCGCGGTCGAACACCTTCAAGGCTGGTCGTAAAGTTTCCCGGAACACTACCAGTTCCTCCACTGTCGGCGAGATTTCCCACTTTGACGCGGAGATGCCCCACATCCGCATCGATATGAGGCCGCCACCGCCACGTCGACAAATCACGGACTTCAGCAGGGTTCTCTTCCAAGAGCCTTCCAAATGGACCCACTCTAAGACTGCATAGTTTGTAGAAGCATGGACAAATTTGCAATGTTTTCTCCATAACCTCAGCCATCTTCCGAACCCGAGTCTTGTATTACGGACGAAGGAGATAGTCTTGGGGTTCCGTCAGGATCACGAACTGCAAGCCAATACCAATTGTGAAAGATGGGCCAGAATGGACCCGCTAAGGACATGATTGCTTTTGTTGAGGTTGTCTTTTCTTGTAAGGGGTACATGAGGAGGGAGACTTGGACTGTAAGTAGATTGGCCAGCTACGTCCGATGGATTGAAGGAGAGGAAGAGCGACCTGTAGAGAGAATCGGAGGGTAAACTCTGGAATTCTTGTGTTATAGTGATTCTTCGTGAGAGGAAGGAGAGCACCAACTCCTCTTGGATGTCGTTGTTTCCACCGGCTTGGTTACATCTTCATGCGGCATCTTGATACAAGTAGCGAAGGGGGATTGATGATAAGACATTTGTGTAGTTGATGCTAGGCAAAGCTTTGTCCCAAGCAAAAGGAGTGATACAGGGCAAGCAATTGAACCCAGTCAACAATCGTGAGGGGGAAAGGCAACCTTCAATGATGTATCCAAATTCGATGTCCTAGTTTCAGTTAGGCAAATTGACCACCTCTAACCCCTTAGAAGGTTATAGCCGTAGTATATGCAACCTCAATTATATAAATAAGAGAAAAGCCTAAAACATTGTTGTAGTATCCTAATTCCTGAGCCGCCACTTTCAAAAAGAATCCTAAGCCGTCAGAGATGAACAATGCCACAATGTTTTTTTACCAAGCATATATTTCCCATTCAATATATTTGAAAACAAACAATCCACTCTTCGTAACCCCTAGAAAATTCAATAATGTAGAACAAGAAATTTTTAGTAATATCTTTGGCATGATAGAGAAATAATAGTGTTCACATAAACTTTTAGGGATGATAGAGTATTAGTAGTAAGCACTAAACTTCTACGTAGACAAATATAATAGATATATGATGTGTTCTTGAATATTGACGGTTTCAGTATTGCAATTCAAAACTGGCAGGAGGGAGGAGAATATTGATGGTTTTAAGGAAGTAGATTGCTTCCTGTCCGGGTCACCTTTTTTTTTTGACTTAGTAACAGTCTCCCAGAAGCATGATTTCTGTGGGCTGAGCACTTTCTCTAGAAATGAATTTGCAGCCGGGATTGTTTGTTTGTCACCACCATATGTTCACTGGAAAAACCTTTTTAAAATTACTGTCATTTGACTGCAGGTGCCTTATTTCCAGCTCAGAGAGAACGGTTGGACGCTGAATGCTTATATGGATGGGAAATGGGATGTTAGATTTGAAATGTGAATCCACTTGCTCAGTAGTGTTACCAATTCTACTTGTCTGTACTGCACTTGGAACTGTTGATCTGGTAATATGTAAACTGGAGAGCTTTCCATATTCATCTAGTTCTGAAGCGTACGTTGTTGGCTCACTGCATCATCAGCTTTGGTTCTAGTAGCCGCTATTCATCCAAACGTCACAACATGTAATGTGACGTGGGAATTGAGACTTCATCATCATTATTATATACTTAGGGCTAGTTTGTCAACACTATTTTCCCATGAGATTTCTAATTTCTTAGGGCTAGTTTAGGAACCTTATTTTACCAAGGGATTTCTATTTTTCCATGAAAAATAAACTAATTTCCTTTGAGAAAATAAAAATCTTTTGGAAAAATGAGGTTCCCAAACTAGCCCTTAAGGGAAAATAAACTAATTTCCTTTAGGAAAACGAAAATCCTTGAAAAAATATGGTTTCCAAACTAGCCCTTACTAGAGTATAAAAATAAAATAGAAGAGCGAACACGACCCACAAACACAAGAACAAAACACAATTGCTGGATAGATTTGAATTTGAATAATGGCAGGCAGGCACATCAATCAATGGTGGTCGTTGGCTGGCACTGTCGTCAGCCCCCTGGCCCCGACGATGGTGACTGACCTCCTCCAGCGGCAGGCCCTTGGTCTCCGGCACGTGCAGCGCCAGGTAGCAGACGAGCCTCACCCAGGGAGCAGATGGCGATGCAGAGCCAGCGTCGGGAAGATCTCGGTGCACAGGATGTTGGGGATGGGCCTGAACCCCATCACGAAGCAGCACAGCTGCACAGGTACACCATGACGCTCCCCGTGCGCCGCCATCGTCACCACGCTTGCCACCACCAGCGACGCGATCAGCACCGGGATCGTCCACAGCAGCAGCCTCCGGCCTCCGCCGCCCCGGCAAGTCCATGAGACGCATCGCCACGCCGATGGTGGGCAGCATCAGCAGCGTGGTCAGGCCGCTGATGAGGATGGACGTGGACTCGACGCTCAGGCCCGACCTGGTCTAGGATCTGCGGCGTGTAGTAGAGCACGACGTTGATGCCCGAGAACTGCTGCAGCACCTGCATGGTGACGTGACGCACGCTAGGAGCTCGCGCCACCGTCGTCGTTGGTGTTGAGAATAGTCCCACATTGTCTGGTGAGAGTGGAAAAACATGGTTTATATGGTTGAGGGTGCAACCCCTATCAGACTAGCTTTTTGGGAGAGTGTTGGCCCAAGAGACCTAAAACCCGCTGCTATACGTGCGGACGCGTGTGTCGCGGCCCGACAACCTGGGTAGGCGCGCCGTGTGTGCGGGCGGCCCCGATGGACACGCCATGTGTCGGCGGTCCGGTTCCAACAATTGGTATCAGAGCTAGGTTGGTCCAGTGCATTCTCAGACAAATCTCGGCTCACAATGTGTGAGGGGGAGATTGTTGGGAATAGTCCGCCCAAGAGACCTAAAGCCCGCTGCTATACGTGCGGGAGGGGGAGATTGTTGGGAATAGTCCGCCCAAGAGACCTAAAGCCCGCTGCTATACGTGCGGGCGCGTGTGTCGCGACCCGACAACCTAGGCGCGCCGTGTGTGCGGGCGGCCCCGGCGGACACGCCATGTGTCGGCGGTCCGGTTCCAACAATTGGTATCAGAGCCAGGTTGGTCCAGTGCATTCTCAGACAAATCTCGGCTCACAATGTGTGAGGGGGAGATTGTTGGGAATAGTCCGCCCAAGAGACCTAAAGCCCGCTGCTATACGTGCGGGCGCGTGTGTCGCGACCCGACAACCAGGGTGGGCGCGCCGTGTGTGCGGGCGGCCCCGACGGACACGCCATGTGTCGGCGGTCCGGTTCCAACAATTGGTATCAGAGCCAGGTTGGCCCAGTGCATTCTCAGACAAATCTCGGCTCACAATGTGTGAGGGGGAGATTGTTAAGAATAGTCCGCCCAAGAGACCTAAAGCCCGCTGCTATACGTGCGGGCGCGTGTGTCGCGACCCGACAACCTGGGTGGGCGCGCCGTGTGTGCGGGCGGCCCCGACGGACACGCCATGTGTCGGCGGTCCGGTTCCAACAGTTGGCGCTCTTCTCCTCCGACACGAACGCTGGCCCCGTACGTCACCTTCGCCTGTCGCCGTGCTAGTGCAGCGCCGATTCTCCGCCCACATCTCCCGCTCCTCCGTGACGTTGAGGACGAAGTAGGGGTTGCCCTTGGTGGACATCCATCCACGTTAGGGTCGGCCCTCCCAATATCGAGAGGTCCGGCCAGCGCGGACGAGGTCGCCGCCAACCCCTGAGATAGGAGGCAGGATGATGTACTCTTCGGCAACCCCTGCCCCCGAGCTCTTCTCCTCCGACACGAACGCTGGCCCCGTACGTCACCTTCACCTGCCTCCGTGCTGGTGCAGCGCCGATTCTTCGCCCACATCTCCCGCTCCTCCGTGACGTTGAGGACGAAGTAGGGGTTGCCATTGGTGGACATCCACGTTAGGGTCGGCCCTCCCAATATCGAGAGGTCCGGCCAGCGCGGACGAGGTCGCCGCCAACCCCTGAGATAGGAGGCGGGATGATGTACTCTTCGGCAACCCCTGCCCTCGAGCTCCGCGTAGCATCGAGGGTATCAGGGATGGCGCGCAGGAGGTCGGGGACTGTGGGCGACGCCACCGTCGATGTGGCATCTCTCGCCTCAGTCTCTTCCCGGAAGAAACGGGGATGGCCTCCATCAACGGTGTCGGGCTCATGGAAACCGCCTCGGCCGCAGAGGTATCGGGCTCGGCCGACACCACGGGGACGGGCTAGGCCACCTCAACGGTCTCCTGGGCAGTGTGGGGGTGAGACGAGGCCCCGGCCGACGTTCCAGCACCACGCTTCACCGCCTTGGTAGCAGTGAAGGAAGGTTCGTGGGCTCGGCACTTTGTACTGAAGCAAGACAGTGTCAGGGAAAAGAAGGGCTTCGCATGAGAAAACATTTTCGTGGTTCGTCGACTTACCCGGAACGGGGCACGACGACCGACCTTGGTTTCTGGCTCCTCAGCCCCCGACGCCCCGCCATGGGCGACAGCGGTGGGGCAGCAACCCTCTCCTTTGAAGGCCTCGGAGAGGGTGCCTGAGGCAGGATGATGGTCGAGTCCGCCACCGGCCCTGGGACGACCACGTGGGGTGGGGTAACGGGCCCCTCCTCCGTATTCCCCGCGTTAGGTGTCTGCGGGGGGGCGTCAGCCTACACCTCTGCAGGCTCCACGATAGCCCCCGAGGTAGGGAGGCGCCCCACTTCCACAACACCCGCCTCTTCCACGGCTAGGGGGCAGGAGCCGGCTCGGCTGACGCCGGCGGCTCGGACAGGAACGTTGCGGGCCCCTGCGTGGATGTGACCGCGCCACCAGAGGGGCCCGTCGAGGCTAGTGCGGACCCAAGTTCGGCCTCTGGGCTGAAGCCCAGGCAGACTTCCATCCCCTCATCACCAGCACCACCACCATCTTCCGTGCTGGGAGCCTGGGAGAGGCCTCTAGCGGTAGCCCTCCCTCGCCTGCGCTCTGCGACGCTTCTCCAGTGCGTCGCGGGCCAGCATTTTCTTGCGGGCCTGCTTCTTGTCTGCTTCTTTTTTCTTCTTCTTCTCCTTGGCCACCGGCCGACGTGCCTCTCTGCCGGTCGCGTCCTCCAGAACCAGAGGTCAAGCGGTACGGAAGCCATGCAACCGCTGCGAAAGGGATAAAGGTGTGAGATAGGAAGGAGAAGACCAAAAACAGAGGGAGAAACAAAGACTCACCAGGGACAGATAGCCCTGATCTAGGCACATCGGGAAGATGACAGAGTACTCCACCTTCCCCACCGTTCCCTTCACCCGCCGAAGAAGTTCGTCGGTGGGGAGGCCACCGAGGCCATCCACGAACTCTCCACGAAAGCCTTGGGCGTCATCTCGTCGTGGCGGAGCTGGCGCTCAGTCAACGACAGAACCCTCCTCCGGTGGAACGCGATGACGACCCTGGCTGCAGTAAGGCCATGATCCCGGAGCCTCCGTAGGGCATCCAGCAGCGGCTTCAGATGAGCCTGAAGCTCTCGGGGTAGGCCCCACCTCCAGCGCTCCTCAGCTCCAAAAACGACGCGTTGCGTAAACGCCGGCAACCGCCCATCGTCGTTGCGGAGGTAGAACCACCGACTCTGCCACCCCTTGTTCGACGAGGTGAGGGTGGCATGAATGTACAACTGCGCCTAGTCGAAGCGCAGCAGAAGAGTGCAGCTGCCGAGTCGAATGGCGTGGCGCACCTTCTTCACCTCGTTGGGAGGGAGAACGCCTTCGCCCAGAAGAGGTGGAGCCATAAGTCCCAGTGGGGCTCGATCCCCAGATACCCTTCACAGACGGTGGTGAAGATGGCCGCCTCGATGATGAAGTTCGGGTTGAAGTTGTGATGCTCCACCCCGTAGTAATGCGGGAGCGCCCGCATGAAGCGGCTCACTGGCACCCCGAACCTCCGCTCGTGGAACGAGGTCAAGCTCACCACGTAGCCCACTGGTGGCACCGATTCTTGTTCATCGCCCGACATGAACCACTCGGGCTGCGTCCCGTGGGAGCGAGGGCAAAGCAGCCTGACATCCACCAACACATCCAAATCCTCGTCGGTGACATAGGAGATGGGCCATGGGTCGTTGGGACAGAGAACGTTTGGCTTCTCGGCCATTGAGACTTCTAGAGAAAGCAAGGAGGCGAGGAGCTCTTTGTGTAGAGGAGGTGGACGACGTCTAAGGCAGGAAAGCTAAAACGACAAGGTAAAAATCTGAAGCGTCCATCTCGGGCGAATTTATAGGGATGGGCGGAGTCACCGAGGCACGGGCTACGCCATTCCAAGTCAAAACAGACCATTCGACAGTCGCTTCGAATCCCACGCGCACGCGCGCCATAACGGTCGACTGGCAAGCCGGGACATCCCATCGCATTAAATGACCATGCCCCCTCCAGGTGGAAACGTCAGACAACGAGCGTCGTTTCGCATTATACCTCAAAAGGAACGCCCTCCTCCCTCTACCTCTCTTTCCTTTTTTTTGTCCCCTCACAAACAACGAAAGAAGGCATCTTCTACCTCGGGCGTCCCCCCTCGGGAAGAAAAAAGGTGAAGCGGAATACTATTCAGAGGTTTGAAGGTCAGGCCCTCGGCAAGGTTCGGAAAGACCACCTCAGGACGTCAGGGCCACGAGCCCATTACTGATATGGGGTTCAAAGGTTGGCTCCTTGGAAGGGCTTCATAACCGCCCCAGGTCACAGAGTCAGGAATGACTATGAGTAGGCCCATACATGGCCATGGCTCGGGTTGCGACCTGAGGTACCCTAAGACATCCAAGACCCAGGAGCGATTCGTGATTATGTCCCATCGTAGGGAGGCATCGAGCCCTCGGACCCCATCAGACGGGTTCGGGACCAGGCGAATCCCCCGCAGGTACTTTTTGGGGGCGTGTCTCTGGACCGCTAGTTGACCCCTATCAAACGGAGCTCGGACCCCCGCTCAGATTACCCGATAAAAGCTCAATGAAAACACCATGCTCTTTGCCCATCGAGGGTGGCATAGCGCATTCCCTCTTCCTCCTTATGAAGAGGCGACGAAGAAGCGTATAAATAAAAAGGTCAAGGTACCCCTCGACGGCTCGACCATCCTTTCGCCCCGCGCAAAGGCTCGGGGGCTGCCCTTGCAAACCACACTATGGAAAAATCACTGGAGGTACCGACGAGACGGTCTAAGGTCGAATCACACCCACAACAATATAGAATCAAGCCTCCGAAGGAGTCAACCACTCCTTCGGGGCCTCGGGGGCTACACCCGATGGGTGCGCTCACGCGCACCCATTGGAAACTGAACCTTCTTCCCCTTAAAGAATTAGCACACCCACACAAAAAGTGGCAGAGCCTCTAAGCAAGTGTCAAAACACCGCACGCCCTCGCGAAGATATGCGCCCTATAGGCGTTTGAACAAGAGCATAAGCGAACGTCCACATGTTCGACCCTTGTTGACGCGCCAGAGCACGCCCAGGGCACCCAACACCGCACGCCCTCGCCGAGCGACGCCCAACCCCGCGCCCTCGCCGCCCCTCGCCCGCGCCGCGCCTATAAAGCAGCCCCAAGGCTTTGCCCCTACTCCCCCGCACACTCACAGTCCCGCCCAAGCCCGAGTTCGCCGGACTTTCCCCTAAGCACAACGCGCCACCGCCCGCCAAGCCACCCGAGCTTTGGCCACCGTGGCCAGCTCGCCCCAGCCATCCCCTATCCTCGATATCGGCTCGGCTACATGTTGCCAACATTTCCTCCTGAGCACTGAGTACAGTGGGGACAACCTGGGGTGGAGTGGTTTGTAAAGCAAGGGTGAGTACACATCAACGTACTCAGCAAATGTCCCATTTGGCTAAAGTGGACTAGCTGTATGTGGAGTTAAGGTTAAGCAGTTGCTTTTAGTTGGTTAAGTTTTATCACTATAAGTAGAGCCAAGTTTTAGTAATAACCCAATTATTACCCATAAGTACTCCCTACAAGAGGAAATACCAGAGATCAAAATTATAACCATCATTGCTAATCATCATCATAAAAGTAACCAAAGTTCTTCTAATCAAAGAGGATCCCAAGGCTGCTCTTAACCGGGAGCACGGCTGATATACTAGTTTCTAACACTCTGTAGAGGTCACACACTTTACCTACAAGCCGTGATTCCCATTCTGCCCGGGGTTCTACCCTCCCAATTGATCACTACCAAGGTGACCTAGCAGGGTCTCACTACGTAGCCTTTACAAAGATTCCCTAGAGGCCATAGTCACCCGTTAGGTTTCTCCAGTTTGATAAACACAATACATCTCCCTAAAGTAAGGGTGACTAACAAAACCAAATCAAAGAACCTCTGCAACCAGCCTCGGCAGAGCAAGTACTGTGCCCGGACCCCATTGACGGCCCTACGGCGAAGCCAACTACTCCTCTGGTTTCTCTAATTAATCAGCTAAGGTCGTCCCATTCCACCCTCATGGTTGCACTGTTATCCCAGGTTGTCACTCCCCAAACAGGTCCTTACAGAGAGTTACTCAGGAAACAACCTGAGCCCCCTAAGGTAATCACAAGAACCTCATCGAGATAACATCATCGTATCATAAAAAATCACATCATGTTCATTGATTAAGTTTAAGCAATAGCATAAGCTAACCATGATTGACCCAAACAGGTAAACAAGGGTAAGGTAAATACAGACTAGTCAAACCTTAAGTTTCAATAATATAATGCGGGACAATGAATTATAAAGTAAAGTAGGACATGATAGGTCTGAGGACACTTGCCTTCACCAGGTTGCTGCTGAGAGAGATCTTCGGCAACACACTCAGGAACCACGGGTTACTTGTTGTCTAAATAAAGCGATCATACATTCAATACATTTGGAAAGTACAAATGAACAGCACATCAAACATGTACAAACATTGGAACACAACTCAAAAGATGTAGTATAAAGTAGAATGAGGTCAAGTTATAAAATGAACTAATCCTAATTAGGAGTTGATTACTCTCTAAGTGTTTGGAACATACCTCAAAAGGTAAAGTAGTAATTTATACAAGAAAGAGATTAAATCATAAGATGGACTAATCTCATTTAGGAATTTGATTATTCTTTAAGTGTTATCCATAATTACATAACCTTATTCTATTCATTTCATTGAGAACTAAAAGTTAAACCAAAAATGAATTCATGTAATACATGTCACTAATCTCAAAAGATTAAATATATTTTAACTCCTAGGGCTTTCATTTTATTTATTTCATTAAATAAATAAATTAACATATACCTTAATCTTGTATCCTATGTGTAAAATTAAGTATATAGACTATAGCTGATCATAATTTATTTGAACGGAGAATAATTTTATGAACATTTTGCAATTTGAACCACTAAATTTGGAGTTCATATGAAAAAGATATGAAATAAACAAGTTTTGAAGTTTAAAATATGAAATTAGGGCTAAATCTTTGATTAAATAAAAGCACAGGGGGCAATTTAAAACAAACTAGGGGTCTGCGCGCTAAAACTAGGACGACGAGTTGATTTCCTAAAAGCCAAGGGCCTCTTAAGTAAAACTCACACGCGAAGGGGTACGAGGTAACTTCAACCGTCGGATCAGAGATCAACAGGCAGGATTAGATCGCGCGGGCGCGCGCACGGACGCGACTGACAGGCGGGGACAGGGCGTCAGCGAGCCAGGGCGGGCTGACCAGCCGGGCCTAGGAGCAGGGGAGCGGGTGAGGGGGAAGAGAGAAGGGCGGTTGGATCTGGATCGGAGGGCTGCGATCAGATCTGCTCTGGTTACTCTAAATCGCCCGATCTCGGACGGACGCCCGAGATATAACGGCTGGGGGCAGACACAGGCGCGGTGGCGTCGCTCGGTCCCGTGGCGAGAGCTCGACGGAGACGAGGGGGCTGGCCACGGTGGGGCTCCAGAGGCTTGGGGACTAGCTTGGGCGCGTTCAGGGCGGTCTGGCAGACTCGGACATGGGCATCACGCCGACACGGGAGCACCAGAGGGCGCTGCACACGGCGAGGCGGGTTAACGGCGGCGCGGGGCAACTCCAGCGAACAATCGCGCGCTAACCAGGGCAGTAACGACCGAATTAAGGGCGCAGGCATATTGCTCACCTCGAGGGGAAGCGCTGGAGTCACGGGGCAACGACGGTGGCGCAGGGATGCGACAGGGCGACGGTGGCGGAGCTCCGATTGCGCAAGAATCGCTGCAGCGAACGTGGGTCGGGCAAACCAGAGAGGGAGAGGGCACACCGAAGGGTGTCCCGAGCAGCTAACGGTGAGGTGAAACTCACCGAGGCAAAAGACGGGGCGCGGGCGCGACGGTGATCGCAGAACGGGCAGCGGCCGACGGTGAGCGGTGGCGGAGCTCTCTGTTCGCGTGGGCAGAGCGAGAGAGAGGGCGAGGGGGTTTGGCTGATGGCGCAGGTGAGCGAGGGGAGGTGGGCGAGCAGGGCGCGGGCGCAAGGACGTGGCCAGAGAACGCGCGGACATGGGCGCGTCCACGGCGGGGGATCATGGGCGAGAGGTTAGGGACGGCTGACAGGTGGGGTCGGCGGGACAGAGAGGGAAGCGAGCGTGCGGGCGAGAGAAATGGCGCCGAAAAGCCTGGCCCACGGGGCAGCGAGAGAGAAGGGGGAGAGAGGGCGCGCTGGAGTTGGCGCCGACAGGCGGGGCCCGCCTATCAAGCACCGAGGTCACGCGGGCGCGCGCGGGCTGGGCTTAGTGGGCCGACTTGGGCTGAATTAGGTTTTCCATTTTCCAGGGAATTTCTAATTGCTTTTCTATTTATTTTCTCTAGGGTTTTTAATTCAAATTCAAATCAAGTTTCAAATTCAAACCAAATCAAACATGTGCAACAATTCAAAGAATATTTGGGGTTCAACATGATGCAACATTTCATGACTCACATGTTTTGCCAAAAATAAAATAAATACTCCCTCACTTATTAAGCTAACCCTAACCAAAAGAGAAAGAGAGAGAGAGAGGAACTAGAGAGAGATGGACACTAGAGTGAGATAGAGAAGAGTAACACCTGAATTTGGATGCTAATGAGAAAGAAATTTTATACCCCCAAATTTAGGGTGTTACACAGAGACTCAGTACAATAGGAACCCGAGGGCCTGTTTGTAAGGAAACTAGGAAGAAAATGCCAAGGACCCAGAGCAAAGTAGTTTTTCCTTTTCATTTCGAATTTCAAATTCTTTAAATCAGCAGTAAATCAGTTAAATACATAACTTGAGAAATACTCATCTAAAATTAGTCAAACCAATTTTGCTGGATTCCAAACATTATGAACTGTCAGACAAAAATACTGAACTCCATGCTTCCTGTACTAATTTTTTAGAGTTTTGAATTAAATAAAGAAACTGTCCAAACCTTATTAATACAGAGAAAAATAGAAATACTTCTATATTAGGCTGAAGAAATTTTGTAGAGATACATACCCAACATACACACTGTTTAAAAATAATAGACACCCCAATATACAAGAATAACCCAAGAATGTCCATTAAAAACTATTTCTGCCCAAATCTTAGAAAAATAAGAAAGGTGACGAAAAATAATAACCAAAGGATGAACATATTTTTCCTAGAACACTTAAGTGATAAAGAACATAGAAAAAATGCAGAGAACCCTAGTCCAGAGCTAATCCAAGGTTAATTATTTTATTAGGCACTAAGAAATCAAGAAAAGTCGTAATTAAAAATATAAGGACCATTGTAAAAATGGTAAGAAAATTTTAGTAGACTCCTAACTGCTAGAACACCACTCCAAAAATAATAAACACTCCAACCCATCACAATAAGTAAGTTGAACAATTAAAACTTGGATTTGACCCATATTTTAATTAAATCATGAGAAAGCCTAAAATTGTGCAACAGTGGGCGAACAAATTTTTACCCAATTACTTATGAGGTAAACCACCAGAGAAAAATATAAAACTCAAGTAAAAATGCAAGGTAACACACATTACCTCCTACCCCATGAAAAATGCCATATATTCCAAGAATTTCTACCACCCTTTCCCCTAAGCAAAAAGTTGCCAAATTCTAGAATGATTGCCCTTGCACAAAGAAGAAAATAGAAAAATTAGGAACTCTGTTGTTTGACATTTTCAAGTATAGTGATAGTAGAAAGCACTCCTATGGCCAAGAACTTTAGAAAATCACAATAAAATGACCAATAAGTATCAGTGGCTAAAACTTGGTACAAAGTCATATTATAGCACCTAAATGATAGCAAAAATAAGCCTTAGGGAATAATCCAATGTTAGAAGAGAGTTGTAGTTCAAAGCACCCCCTCTGCCCTAAAACTTAATAATTCTGTACATGGTGAACCCTTAACATTTTAGGCCTCAATTTTTGAGATTGAAAATTATACACCAGTGAGAAACTACTGTAATTTTTGCAGAATGTTTGGAAATTTATAGAGATAGGTTGTAGTTCAAACCCACTTTAAAGGGCATAATAGAAAAAGGGGAAAAGAGAGAATTAGTAAGAATAATGAATCACACCCCCAATGAATTCAGCGAGGATCATGATAAACTTTCACTAATACACTAAAAGGAAATCAGTGGGGCACTAAATAATCTGACCATTTAACTTAATCATACTTGACCCTAAAATGGCTAAGTATACCACTAGAAATCTCGTAGCAAGATTAAACCTTACCTTATCCTTTTAATCATTCTTATTACTACCACATTGCATATCATGGCATGCATATGTCTCACTCATTGCATTCATTAGATTGCAACCTCGCTGACGGAGAGTATATGCTCATTCCCGAGCAAGAAGTTGTCCAAGAGAAAATCCAGGAGCCAGTCCCGAGCCTGCCACAGAGGATCTCCCTGCAGCCCCAGCATTTGAAGGCAAGCCCCGGTTTTATGCATAACCCATTTATATATGCTACTTTACTACACTTAATGTTTGTAGGCTTGTAATGTGCACTTAAGTGTAGGAGTTGCTTGAAACCCTTAGTTGCATGAACTCAGTATTCCTTTTTGAGATGGATACTAGTATGTTAGGTCGAGTAGCTGCTTGCTAATTAGGATCTCGGTAGAAGCCGAGTGATTTTTCGGGCACTCGCGCGAGGTCAGACATTGATTGTATTCATCTTGATAATGGGATCTATGATGGTCTATAGACTTGGATCCAGGGATTGGGGTCCTCCCGTCTCCCGCTCAGCTTGTAATCCCTACTGCAGGCACTTTAGTGCGAGTAATATAAGCATCATCCCCCTCTGCTGGAAGTAGGGCATCACATTACCCGAACCAGGATAAATTGCTTGTGTCAACTCTCATCACCATCTAGATTCTAGACACGCGGTATCGTTTACTAGTTGGTTAGGACCGTAGAGTCTAAACACCTAGAGCCACCAACACCGCACCAGAGCCACACATAGAAGCAATGCAAACTCTTTTAAAATGCTGGAGCAGCTGGAGATGGAAGAGGAGACTGGGATTAAGATCTTCACTTTCTTCTTAGATTTAAATAGGCGACTAGTAGTGGTGGTAGTGGTGAAAGACAATATATCCAAGGTCTAGAGGGAGGGTGCAACCTTAAACCCTAAACCCTATCACACGTGGGGCTCATATGTCATTGACCCCTCTCGTTCTGACGACTAGCAGTGAAATACTCCTAGGAAATTACAAGAGACAATTTGGCAATTACCCGAGATTGAAACGCAAACGCAGAGACGAACCAAGCAATATGTTTCATTATTATATTTATATCCCAAAAACATAATGAGAAGGGAGTTATGTCGTCATGTACGCCTGCAAGGGAAGGGAGTTATGGTGCCACGTGTGAATGCCGACTAGATAGCATCTGGTTATGTTTGTCACCAGTCAGTCTAGCAAGCTCAGGTCGAGTCTGCATGATGCATGCGTGAGAACTCCAAAGCATTAGCTCCTGATGATCAGTTAACAATGATAGGACGGGATGGACGATCCTCAAATTAGGTTGTTTGGTCCTGGGTAAAAGGTTAGGACAAAACTATCCCAGTGTTGTCCCCTGTTGTCCCTCAAAATTAGCGGGACGAGAGAGGACGCCAGGGGACGTTCCTGTCCTAGCCGTCCCGCAACCAAACACCATTTTAAAGTGCTCATGTATGCATCAATAGGAGGTGCTCCATTTTGAAGGTGAAGCAGACGCTGCCGTCGGAGGTGAGAGCCTGATGATCATCATTGCCCATGGGTCGAGGACGACAGGTAACAAACTACCTCAAATTTATTCATAATTATCCATGGCATGATAAAGAAACCAGCCCAAATTGAAATTACAGCCCACGGAACAGAATTGTTCTAGCGATGTCCTCCATCTCATTTATTCCAAAGCCAATTAACCACCTAAAGATGCAAGAAAGAAGAGAAAACATACAAATCCATGGGGTTCCCCTTCATTCTTCCTTGTTTGGTGATACAATTGCAGTACCACTTTCCGAATCTGTGGATTCAAACAGAAGCAATAACTTATGATTAAAACCATTGATAGGTTGAAAAATCAAACAACAACCTCAAATTGCAGCTGATGTGCATGCAGATGAGGTGGTAATGGAAAGAGAGCAACCTTTTGCTAGTTCAAGGATGACGTGGCGATGACCCTGGCACCAAGGGTATCGAGCTGCGCGACGGTTGCTGTCGCCTTGAGCTTGCCTGCGCTCCAGAACGCGTCCACCATCTTGCGGGCAACCTCCTCCCCCCTTTCCTCCCCTTGGATGACGGCCACCACTGTGGGGCCCGCGCCGCTAATTGTGCAGCCCAGCGCTCCAGCTTGCAGGGCCGCCGCCTTTACGGCCGCCATGCCAGGTATGAGGGGTGCCCTGGTGGGCTCCACGATGCCGTCGGACGACATCGCGGAGCCGATGAGGCCCGCGTCCCCCTGCAGCACCGCCGCCACGAGCGCCGCTGCCTGGCTGGAGTTGCGCACGTGCTGCTGGACGTCGACCTGCCTGGGCAGCGCGGCGCGCATCTTGCTCGTGGGCGCCTCGAAGTCGGGGGTGACCAGGACGAAGTGGAGGCGGAGCGCTGGCGGGAAGGAAAGCGGGACGAGGTGAAAGGGGTCGTAGCTGCGGACGAGGACGAAGCCGCCGAGGATGGCGGGGGCGATGTTGTCGGCGTGGAAGCCGCTGACGGCCTTCTCCGACTCGAGTCCCGCGAGGACGAGGTCGTCGCGGCCGAGGCGCGAGCCGAAGAGGGCGTCGACGGCCTTGGCGGCGGCGGCGGCGGAGGCCGCGGAGGAGCCGAGCCCCGAGCCGAGCGGCAGGCCCTTGGTGAGGTGGATGGACACGGCGTGGGAGCGGACGCCGAGGGCGCGGAGCGCGGCGATGGCGGCGACGCCCGCGCAGTTGCGGAGCGGGTCCCTAGAGAGGCGCTCGGCGAGGTTGGGGCGGGACGGGGATGTGACGGAGGCGATGGAGACGGTGGCGGGCGGGAGTGACGGGTCCAGGGTTGCGGTGACGGTGTCACCCAGGGAGAGGGAGGCGTCGGCGACGGCGCATCCGAGGAAGTCGAAGCCCGGGCCGAGGTTGGCGACGGTGGCTGGCGCGAAGGTCGTGACGGACTGGAAGGCCGGTGCGGGATCGGCGGTAACGTTGGGATTGGCTGCTCTGACGCGGAGAGAGACGAGCGATGGCCGGGCCCCGACCCTGGCCCTATGCCTACCGGTGGAGTGGAAGGAGGAGGGCGCAGAGGCTGTGGAAGTCGCCGCCGGCGCCATTGTTTGGTGGGGTGGGGCGTGGGGGTGAGGAGAGGAGAAGCTGGGTGCTGGCCGGTGTGACGAAAGGAGCTTTTGTGGTGGGATTCGATGGTGACGTCTCACTCACACTTGCGGCCCGCACCACACCAGGACTCTCTCCATCTCCACTTGACCTGGTTCGGCCCATCCAGCCAATCCGGTCAACAAACTGCGATGCGGAATACGAAGCGTTGTCGCCGCGGCGGACGCTCCTCGCCGCCGCCGTCCTCGGCGCCCCAGCCCCCGCCGCAGCCGCTCTTGCGCGGCCCTCAATTGCGACCCCCTTCAGCCATCCTCATCGATTCCGTCGGGACGGCGATCTGACCCGGTTTAACGCTTCTTTGCTGCAGCCGTTGGGATCCGCTACGGTAAGTACTGCGGTGTGGGATGGAGCGGCTGCGACGGCGAGGAGCCCTGCACCTGCACGACCTCGACGCCTGCTGCCGCGACCACAACTGCGTCGAGAAGAAAGGTTGCGTTTTTGTTTCCCTTTTGTGTACTCGTTGGTGACCTTGCTGCTAACCCACTAGAAACTAAATGGGATAAAATAATAATTAAGTGCTGAAATAAAAGTACATTTTTATTAAAAATGGAATTATAAAACTGATTTATTAATTCAACACTAGTCTAATACTTGGACGTTGCGACGGTACCCAACTATATTTGATGATATTGATTGGATAAGTAAGCGATACTTGAGAGTCTTAATAGACACTTCACATAAAAATATCCATAATAAATGAATTTAATGTGAAAGTAAACATATTATTCATATACTAGATATTGAACTGGTAAAACAAATATTACACTTTATCTTAGCCAAAAGACCAAAAAATAAGTTGAAAAGGAGTCCCTATGCTCGAATTAAATTATAGCCAATATTTTAGCTTAGGACCTGGGAGCGAGAAGCTGGTGTAAATCTGATGCCCTAACTAAAATCATCATTGAGATTCTATAGGTAACACATGCAAAATCATTTATGGTGGCTTAACAATTTTCTCCAAGTTTTGCAAGACATAGAAAAGCACAAGTACGCCAACAAGATCATTCCTGAAATACCAAATACAACAAGTTTATCCTCTAATGTTTAACATGCTTACTGAAATACATACTTGCTTTTGTCTTTAGAGTATCATATCAAACAATAAAAATGAAACTACTTCTGTATGGATCAGAAACATACGTCAAACCTAAGTAGCTCAGTGACCCGCTTGGTAATCTAGGGCTTCATCACGTCCAACTTGACCTTTGACGTATCCACCTACCAAGCACAAAATCGCTGGATGAGAGGAAGCCCTTGCAGACAATAACTATATATCCCTAAAGTATTGTACGCTCATTACATCTAAATTGAGAAATAAAGGTTATGATTGAAAAAACGAACTGGCCAGATGGTCAAGCTCGAACGCGAACTTCTGCGTCTTGAGCAGCTTGGTTTGCTTATTTGAGAAGCTTGTGTCCTGATCAGTGGCATCCCCTGTAAAAAACACGACAGTTAGAGCGGTCTCTATCAATAATAGATCCCACGAGAACAACTGTGACCAGACGAAGCGCACGCTAGGTAGATCTACCATTAATGCCACGTCGCCCATGGGATGGGAGGAGCGCAGCGGAGCTCGCGTCGGAGCGGAAGACGAGTGAGCTAGGAGACGTGCTCTCGACCCCTTTTGGCGATTAGGAGGTTCAGATTTGGCTAGACTTGATGCAACTTTTATCACCTAGTGAGCATCCTTATTTGGAGGCGAGAGCACTAATCCTCCTTGCCGGTGGCGGTGCAACGGCGGAAGAAGCGGACGAAGGTTGTTGCGAGAGCGACAGTTGCGAGAATGCTATTGCGCGAACAAATAGGATAGGGATGGGATATGATCTAGTGCCGTGGGTTAATTTTGAAGAAATAAAAGGGGTTCTTTGTAAAAAAGATGACGCGGGACACCGTTGAAACTGTTGTTTTAATATAGTAGAGGCGAAAGGGCCTCTAGCCTAGTGGTTAAGGACTTCCGAGTAGCACCTCCAAGTCTTGGGTTCGATTCCCCTCGGGAGCGAATTTTCAGGCTTGGTTAAAAAAATCCCCTCGCTGTGCCCCATCCGCTCTCGGGTTACGATGTCCTGTGCGCCACCCTCCGGTTGGGCCGTTGCAGAGTAGACAGTTGACGCCGACCCGTTAGTGATGGGGGGCCAGGGTTCGGGGATTTTCTCGGCCGGGACCATTATTTCGGTCTCTTCTTAATATAATACCGGGAGGGCGGTCTTTCCCTCCCCGGCCGAGTTTTTTTGTTTTTGTTTTAATATAGTAGAGATATATTAATAAAGTGATACGTTAATAATAGAATCGAATGGGATTATAAATAATTAACTATTAGAAAAAGTGAAATAAAAATATATTTTTAAATAAATAGTTATATAGCAACTGGAGTCTAATTTTATTAGTAAAAATATTAAGAACATAAATGTGAAATTGGTTTTAAAATTAGATATATTGATTAAAAGTTAAAATAAAATAAAGTGCATATAAATGGTATATGTTGGGGGCCTTCCTCTTTCGAAGGTCCTAAAAAACTTAACTAACACGTTTTTTATTATAACATACTGTCACAGGAGGCTTCAGCTTTGAGAATAAGGTGTGCATGGTATGAAGGTGCAGTCTGGAGGAAGGATAAATTAGCTCCAAAGTTGTGGCTGAAGAAGCTTCGGCTTAGCACGAGGACGATGGTGAAAGATGAAACCGACCTAAAGAAGAAAAGACTGCTTAGTCCTCGACGGCTTGCCTTATGGTCAACAGTAAATGTCGGGGACATGAATGTAATTTTGTGCAGGCTACGTCCTGTGCCTATAAATAGATGAACAATAACACCGTGCTGTTCACGCTGAATTCTAATCACTCTTGGGTCACTCTTGCTTTTCCACCTTCTATTAAGTCGAAGGTATAAATGTAATATATATATCATTAATGTTCATTCATGTTTATAAAATAAGGATATAAATAATCTAATGATTTGTTATGATTGTTTATATTCTTTTGTATTTCATATGTCTCTATTTACATTTTTTCCACTGAAATGATGAAGGTATGCCCTTCATGACCTTCGTCTGAAGATCATTATAATGCTTCGAAAGATGAAGGTCTCTAATCGTTAACAATTGTGTTGCTTTGTTCTTGATGTATAGCAACCGAGAACAAGGACCAACAATATATATTTTGTTTAGAGTAGATAACTCACAACGGTTTGAACCAAACGACTTTCAGCTCACAACTCAATATAGCTTTTTCATGGTAGACAACTCACGACTGAACCAAACACACTCTTAAACTTATTTGCAAAGTTGGTCATTATGACAAAGTCATCATACATTTTAGTAACATTTTTTAAAAAAATATGGTTTTAGACTATGGCTTTAAAGAATCATTGAATTATTATTGAATCTTGTCAAGATACTCGGTGGCACTTTGACATCCTAACTTCTTATTTCATCTCTTACGCTTTACGCGTTCGAGATCATATACATTACCAAGACAACATTGTTATACCTCAGCCGTTCCTTCTGTACAAGGCTAACATGCTTCGGATTGTCATTGGAATCGTCTATCTCTGTCAAGGCTAATGCCATGTCTATCTTCTCCCCCGAGAGGACAATTGGAGCCATGTAGTGGCTCTAGTCTAGAGATAACACTAAGGATATTAGAGAACTTATACGGTGATGCTTCAGTAAATAAACAAACTTAGTATGTATGTAAAATTCAATATTGGTTTAAATTAAGCACGCAAAATATTGAAAATTACTCCAATTCTAAAACAATTCAGGGTGGGCCGCTAAACCCTTGTCCTACCTAGGCCAAAAGCAACCCAATGCTTTTGCGTGGCCCGATCTAATTCGACGGCCAGCAATCATCTTAGCAAGTATAACAGAAAAAATCGGTTGAGGGGGAAACCCTAATTCATTCTTCTCTCCCCCTTAGCTCACTCCATCTCTTGCTCTAGGAGTGCTGGCGCCGCCAGCGGGGCCCCTCGTCGGTGCGCACACTCACCTTTGGGTGAGCATGCTAGTCACAGCCTCTCGGTGGTGCCTTGAGGCCCGTGCACGTCGTCGCACACAAGATTGACGATCATGTTGCCCTCTTCCATGGCCATCGATAGTCGGGTCCCTTTCTCTGTGTTCTCGGTATGGAAGTTAGAATTAGGGTTTTACAGAGAATGGGAAAAACCGTTTAAGGGTTTAATCTCTATTTGTTTTGCTCGTTTCCTTAATGGATGAATCCGAGTCTTGGGGGTTACTGAGGTACATTCCTAATCCAAAGGTTGTGAACATCTAATGTTAGGGTTCGAGCCCAAACCATGGCTCATGTACCACTGTTAAACTTAAACGATCTTGCTCGTAAAGCCTAGCCACTAGATACGCGAGAATTCAAAGGTTATGCCTTCGGTGTTGGACGAGGATGCCAAAGGGCGATGAGAGTCAGCTCAGGTATGGCGAGGTAGACAACAATGGTCTTCCCTTCACTGATCGCGTATAGATGGATCATCATATCTCTACAGTTGTGTTTAGGAGAGAGGACACGACAATCGTTGGTTCATGTATGGGCCCGCTTCCTATTTAATGTGCGCGGTGTGAAAGCAAGCCGCAACCATAAGGTTGTTGCGCTGCCGGCACAGAAGGTGAGTTCGTTTCGTTCCCTTGAGTGAACCAGATGAGATCAACTTAACAACGACAACTAGCCTGCAACACATAAATCACTCACTCCAATTCTTCCTTTTCTGTCTTTTCTCTCTGGTTAAGTGGTTATGTGTTGTATTGTTCATGGTTCTAAAGAACAGTGTGTTATGGATGGTGGCAATTGGTATGCCATACCAGCATGAGTTATCAGTATATGCAGGCGCCAAACACATTTTAGTGGATCGAACCACAAAAGTTTGCACGAAAAGGATGGGGGATGACCACAGCCATTCCCTCAACCTAAACGTTGCATGTATTCACTCAGCCTCAGCCTCAGCCTGTTGGAAAATAAAAATGAAAATAGTGATCAACAAAGGATGAGCATGTTGAATGTGTTTTTACTTTTAGTCACCTACAGTTCCTGAACCGATACAACTTTTCTGTTGTTTTAATTTATTATTTTCTGCTAGGTATGATGAGCGTGAAAGGCCATGAGAAACTCAAAAACTGCATGAGGAAAGTGAAAAAAGCACGCAAGGTTGGCTTCTCCAAGAAATGCCCCTATGACATGGCTATGGCTACAATGGCCCAAGGATGGATATGGCCAACATGCTCAGCCAAGCTTCACCTCAGGTCCTCTCAGCTGCATGACGAATGATTCTCACTGAAATACGTTTACACTCCACTGCAATAGACCGCATGATTACTTTGTTTCATTGGAATGTCAATTGAAAAGGAAAGAAAATTGAGTTTACTTTATTTTCAACAGTTTTTTTTCTCTCGAATACGCAAGAGAATTGCGTATTTTTTATATTAATAGAAGAAGCAAAAACACAAAAGTCATAGCCAAGAGGCCACACAAGAATTATAGGGGATTACAAGAGGAGAGAAACATAGACAAACATAACAGCCCCAAACACACAATCACACATGAAACACAATATCACTTAGGTAGCAACATCTGGCAGCGACAGACCTTTGGCACCAGCCAGCTTCCAAAGCATAATATCATTTCCAACCATGGCTAAGGCAGCAGAAAGATTTGGACTCATCCCATTGAAAACACAATCATTCCAATGCTTCCAAAGACACCACACCCCCAAGATCACTATGGAATTAAGGGCAACCTGAGAAGATCCCCCCAAGGGAGCGGAGATGCCTTTCCACCATGCCATGAAGTCCTCTTCACCCGGTTCGGTGCCACACCAGCAAGCCCAATCCTTTGGAGAAGGATAAACCAGAATTGTCGAGCGAAAACGCAAGACAGCAGCAGGTGGTTGATCGTCTCCTCCTCCTGGTCACAAAGGACACAAGCGTCGGGATGGTCGAGGTTGCGCCTAGCCAACCGGTCGGCCTTCCAGCAACGATTGTGGGCAACCAGCCATAAGAAGAATCGACACTTTGGAGGCGCCCAACTTTTCCAAATAAGATCGCAATGCTCGAAAGTGATCATCATCTCATAAGCAGACTTTGCTGAATACTGGCCCGAGCTTGAGAATCTCCAGATATGCTTATCAGGGGTATCGGGCAACAACAACACCTCTGAAACAGCTTTCGCTAAGTTAATGAACTCTGCGATGACCACAGCAGTGACCGTACCACGAAGATCGTGAACCCAAGCCATATCAGTTAAGCCCTCAACGACCGTTCTCTTGTTAGCTACTCTCTTAGGAACCATAGCACATAGGTGGGGGGCCAGATCAACCAGGCGCTGCCCTAACAGCCATCTATCACACCAAAACAAGGTGCTGCTGCCATCTCCAACTTCAGAGACTAAGGCAAGATCGAAGAGAGACTTGACCTGATCTGAAAACTGGAGTTGAAAAGAAGCCCAAGCCTTGTCCGGACTAGTCTTTTGAAGCCAAAGCCATCTAACACGAAGAGCCCAATTCAAAGACTGTAAATTAGAGATGCCGAGGCTGCCCAGCTCTTTAGGTCTAGTGACTTTAGGCCAAGCAATCAGACAATGACCTCCATTAGTCTCGCTTCTGCCACGCCAAAGAAAATTTCTCCTGATTTTATCCATGGCCTTGAGGGCCCAAGGAGGGAGATCTAGAGCCATAGCATGATAGACGACAGTAGCTGTCAACACAAATTGAACCTGGACCGCTCTTCCTGCCTTAGTCATAAGATCAGCCTTCCAACCCGGGAGAGAGTTCGCCAAGCGGTCAATGAAGGGCTGTAATTGCGCTTTATTGAGCCTTTTTAAGGACAGCGGCAGCCCCAAATATTTGAAAGGGAATTCCTCCAGCTTGCAAGGCAGATGATCTTGAACAGTGGCTACCTCCGACTGTGAGCACCTGATAGGGATAATACTACTTTTCTGAATATTTGTTTGGAGACCGGAAGCTTCACCAAACAGCCTGAGTATATCACCCACCAGAACAAGGTCATCCGCTGTAGGTTTGATGAAAAGTGCAACATCATCCGCGTAAAGAGAGACTCTATGCAGAAAGGAACGAGTTGACAGGGGCTGCAACAGTCCAGCTTCAACAGCTCGCGCCACCATGAGGTTTAGAACGTCCATCACCAAAATGAATAACATAGGGGAGAGGGGGTCTCCCTGCCGTAGCCCTCTTCTGTGCGGAATGAAGTCCCCTGGAATACCATTAAGGAGAATCTGAGAGGAGGATGTGTCAAGCAGCCCACTCACAATGTCACACCATCCAGCACCAAACCCCAGACTCCGCAAGACTTCCAACAAGAAGGGCCAAGATACTGAATCAAACGCCTTTGATATGTCCAGTTTCAGCATAATTGTTGGCTGATTCTGAGAATGAAGGAAGCGGGCTGTTTGTTGGACCAACATGAAGTTGTCTTGAATAAATCTTCCCTTGATGAAAGCACTTTGGTTCTTGGACACCATACTATCAAGTTGACCTCCCAACCGGTTTGCAAGGATCTTCGTAATCAGTTTGGCAAAACTATGAATGAGGCTTATAGGCCCAAACTCCTTGGCATTAGACGGGTTCTCAACCTTGGGAAGGAGGATAACGAAGGCTGAATTAAGAGCCCGAAAATTCCGAAAGTCCTTCCTCCAAACTGCTGCAACAGCCGCCATGATGTCCTTCTTAATGATTGGCCAACACACCTTATAAAATCTTCCCGTGAAGCCATCGGGCCCCGGCGCTTTGTCAGAGGGCATCTGCTTGATGGTATCCCAAACTTCTTCTTCCGAACATGAGCTGACAAGGTGATCCAGAAGATGGTGTTGGATCCCGAGGGCCTCAAGATCAATAGAAGACTCCCTGTCGTTGCTGCTACCAATCAGCTCCGTAAAATAATTGAGCAGCACATCCGCTTTATCATCATGACTATTAACCAACCCTTCACCGTTAGACAACTTGGCGATGAAGTTCTTCTTCCTATAACGAGCACATGCATGGAAAAACTTGGTGTTGGCATCACCATGTCTCAACCAAGACACCCTAGAGCGGAGTCTAGCAACTGTACGAATGAGCGACGCCAATGCCAAAGAATGCTTCTTGAGTCTGTTTAACAGCCAAATCTCCAACTCAGAAAGCTGTCTGAACTCCCTCGCAAGCTCGAACTGGTAGATAATCTCTCTTGCCAACGCACGCTGCTTACTAAAATTTCCCACTTTGCGGTCACTCCAACTTTGCAGGCCTCTAGCAGTGGCTTTCAATTTAAGAGCTAGGGACTCCAGGGGGCAAGCAGTCGCTTCCATCGAATCCCAAGTTGAAGAAACAGTCTCCTGAAAACCATAAAACTTGGGCCAGAAAGCCTCAAAATGGAATCGTTTTTTGCCATGGAACACATCTTTCAGACCTAAAACAAGAGGACAATGGTCTGAATCATCGGAGGCTGCACTTTGCAATAAGCAACCAGGGAATTGCTGCTCCCAGTCCACAGAGCAAAACACCCTATCCAGCTTGACAAGAACCGGAGAAGTAGTAATTTTTTCCAAGCACTACTACTTCGCACGTAGTTTCCTCTCCCCGTAAAAAATAGGGTAAGACAGTACCGGGCATTATATTAATAAGAAGATCTTCTCATGCAGATTGAGAGAATCCCTGAACCTTCGTCCCATCCATACACAGCGGCAGCGTACCCGTGTGAGAAACTACACAAACCACCTAAACAACTCGGCTAGAGACACTTTCGTTTTATCTTACCCAAAAAAGATAAAGTTTGTTTCTGTCCCTGTGAGTTGCCTAACAGATAATAATGTCGACATGCCTTATCAGGGTTAGCCCATTTATTTCTACACCTATTAATCAACATTTTCGTCGTGCGTCGCTCCCTTCCTCCCTACAGGTGAGCCACAATTCCTCTCTCCACGCGACGTAGTTGTCCTTCGCTCTGCAAATGGTGAAAACCCTCTGTCGGGGATACGATCCTCGGCCCCTGATAGGCTGGGACCCATCGGTCAGCGAGCGCACTGGAGAAAGGTCTCTGGCAACTAGGGCCCACTGGTCAGCCGGAGGAGATAGGTAATGTCTACCTGGAGGCACCCACGTCCGGACGAACCCCACGACACCGAGCTCGGGCGTGGCGGAACCAGACAGTGGGGTTGGGCGTGCTGAAGGGAAACCACTCAAGTGGATCTCATGCCTGGCCTGAGACCGACCCGTCATAAGTGGCCGGTCGCATTAACTATGCCTGGCGACGAGCTGCGACGGAGGCACTGGTCCGCCTCCCACTCATGACCTACGAACCCCTCGGGCCGCAGTGCACTCATGACCTATGAACCCCTCAGCCTGCGACACATTTATGGTCTGTGCACCCCTCGGTCCGCGACACACTCATGACCTATTGAACTAGGCCTGAGTGCAGAGACCTGTAGGAAACGATGACACCTAAAGGGGGTGAATTAGGACTTCTAAAAACTTCACTCTAAACTAGGACACAAATAAATCCAAAACCTATGCGAATAAACAATCTAGAATGTGTACACTAGGTTTTGTCTAAGTGTTGCTATCTCTACCACAAAAAGAGTTATGCAATCTAAGTTCCAATCCTATATATTCTACACTAAGAATAGTAAAAATTGCAACTTAAGTAGAGAGAGTAAATACGAAAGATTAAAGAGCTAGTAGCGAAACCAAACTCTTGTGCACGACGATATTTTTACCGATGTATCCAAAACCACGCAAGGTCCTGACTAATCCTCGTTGGTGCCCCTACGCAAAGGGTAGACCATGCGAGGGCCAAGCACCATGGACGAGTAACTCCGCAGAGAGCCACGGGCCTTCTCCACACACAAGTGGTGCTCCGCTTCCGGCCTCGTCTCGGACACTCCCCGTCATCTTCACTATCGAGCTTCCGGACGAAATGCCACGTGCCTCGTTTCCTCCGGTACACGGTGGCGGCCGTGACACAAACTCGCTTATCAAGGTCTCGCAAGACTCTTGCTCCGCTCAGTACAATATTACAACGGCTCACACAAGAAACGATAGGTTTTGTGGGTTTTCTAAACTCACTCAACTAACTAGGAATCACATAGAGCAAGCGCAATAGTGGTCTAACTAATCTAAACACTTCGCAATGCACCTACGTTAATCACCGAGTGATTCTATTAAGCACTTATATGTTTGAGCACTTGGAAATGTCTATAGCATGTGCTGGTATGTTGCTTGGGCTCCCACACCTTCAAATGGCCGGTTGGTGAATTATATAAAGCCCCCAACTCAACTATAGCCATTGGAGAGAAGTTGTTGTTCTCTGCGGTACACCGGACTGTCCAGTGGTAGGCACCAGACAGTTCGATGCTACTAGCCGTTGCGATTTGACCGTTGGATACCACTGTTAGCACTGTGCAGCCTTACACCAGACATTCCGACCTCTGACACCTAACAGTTCGGTGGCTCTCCTTCATGAAGCCACTAGAACTAGTCGTTGGACTACAGTTCTCTGGTGCACCGGACTATCCGGTCAACCACTGGACTGTCCGCAGCACACAAGCAGAAGGTTCGTGTGTGGCTATACTTCCTTCATGTGTTGGTCTTTGCTTGATACTTGTTGACCTTCACTTATAGTCTTCATGATGTCTTCTTTTGGGGTGTTGCTTCCTCAGTGCCTCAGTCCAAGTCGTTTTTGTATCCTGTGAACTACAAACACAAACACAAGCAAACACATTAGTCCATAGGTTATGTTGATCATCAAACACCAAAATCATTTAGTTAAATGGGCTGAGGTCCATTTTCCTTACAAGAACGCTGGCACGACGCAACATGACAAGTCGCACCGAGCCCCAGGCTACGAAGGCCAGGGGTCAGCATAGCCCAAATGATGGCGTTCGGGCCCCATGCTGCTCACGCCGTCCACCATAAAGAATACGAGACAGCCACGCGACCTCGTGGCCCACGAGCACGCGTTGCTTCACCCTGGTTAGAATGCTTGGTTTCACCTTTGCCCAATGGCTCCTTCGTGGGGAAGCCATCGCTGGCCAACCCCTCCTTCGGTCTATAAAGGAAGGGGTTAGCCCTAAGACGAACGGATGGACCCCAGACGAGAAAACATCTAGACGGGCCAACGAAAAGGAGGAGGATGCATCAGCGAGGATCCAGAGGCCAGAGCCCTACCGCCAAGCCAAGACTTAGCTAGGACTCCACACTGTAACGTTAGCTCCACTTCCACCCTGATAAGAGACTCGGGAGCCTCTCCTCCCTCTCTCGTCCGCTTGTAATCCCTACTATGAGCTTTGATCATCAATGGTGTTGGTAGCGCAAGCCGCGCGATACAGTTGCTACACCTTCACCTACCGAAAGGATAGAGTTGCCCTAGTACTTGCATACCGAACAAAATGACATGGTCACAGGACAAAAGAATGGTTCTATACTGAGGTGGATTATGAACATCGTGAGGAGTTCAAGGATATGTTGATGAATCCTTTGGTGATTAGCACCTAAATAAGTATCAGTGGCTAAAACTTGGTACAAAGTCATATTATAGCACCTAAATGATAGCAAAAATAAGCCTTAGGGAATAATCCAATGTTAGAAGAGAGTTGTAGTTCAAAGCATCCCCTCTGCCCTAAAACTTAATAATTCTGTACGTGGTTAACCCTTAACATTTTTGGCCTCAATTTTTGAGATTGAGAATTATACACCAGTGAGAAACTACTGTAATTTTTGCAGAATTTTTGGAAATTTATAGAGATAGGTTGTAGTTCAAACCCACTTTAAAGGGCATAATAGAAAAAGGGAAAAAGAGAGAATTAGTAAGAATAATGAATCACACCCCCAATGAATTCAGCGAGGATCATGATAAACTTTCACTAAGACACTAAAAGGAAATCAGTGGGGCACTAAATAATCTGACCATTTAACTTAATTATACTTGACTCTAAAATGGCTAAGTATACCACTAGAAATATCGTAGCAAGATTAAACCTTACCTTATCCTTTTAATCATTCTTATTACTACCACATTGCATATCATGACATGCATATGTCTCACTCATTGCATTCATTAGATTGCAACCTCGCTGACGGAGAGTATATGCTCATTCCCGAGCAAGAAGTTGTCCAAGAGAAAGTCCAGGAGCCAGCTCCCGAGCCTGCCACAGAGGATCTCCCCGCAGCCCCAGCATTTGAAGGCAAGCCCCGGTTTTATGCATAACCCATTTATATATGCTACTTTACTACACTTAATGTTTGTAGGCTTGTAATGTGCACTTAAGTGTAGGAGTTGCTTGAAACCCTTAGTTGCATGAACTCAGGATTCCTTTTTAAGATGGATACTAGTATGTTAGGTCGAGTAGCTGCTTGCTAATTAGGATCTCGGTAGAAGTCGAGTGATTTTTCTGGCACTCGCGCGAGGTCAGACATTGATTGTATTCATCTTGATAATGGGATCTATGATGGTCTATGGACTTGGATCCAGGGATTGGGGTCCTCCCGTCTCCCGCTCAGCTTGTAATCCCTACTGCAGGCACTTTAGTGCGAGTAATATAAGCATCATCCCCCTCTGCTGGAAGTAGGGCATCACATTACCCGAACCAGGATAAATTGCTTGTGTCAACTCTCATCACCATCTAGATTCTAGACACGCGGTATCGTTTACTAGTTGGTTAGGACCGTAGAGTCTAAACACCTAGAGCCACCAACACCGCACCAGAGCCACACATAGAAGCAATGCAAACTCTTTTAAAATGCTGGAGCAGCTGGAGATGGAAGAGGAGACTAGGATTAAGATCTTCACTTTCTTCTTAGATTTAAATAGGCGACTAGTAGTGGTGGTAGTGGTGAAAGACAATATATCCAAGGTCTAGAGGGAGGGTGCAACCTTAAACCCTAAACCCTATCACACGTGGGGCTCATATGTCATTGACCCCTCTCGTTCTGACGACTAGCAGTGAAATACTCCTAGGAAATTACAAGAGACAATTTGGCAATTACCCGAGATTGAAACGCAAACGCAGAGACGAACCAAGCACTATGTTTCATTATTATATTTATATCCCAAAAACATAATGAGAAGGGAGTTATGTCGTCATGTACGCCTGCAAGGGAAGGGAGTTATGGTGCCACGTGTGAATGACGACTAGATAGCATCTGGTTATGTTTGTCACCACTCAGTCAGTCTAGCAAGCTCAGGTCGAGTCTGCATGATGCATGCGTGAGAACTCCAAAGCATTAGCTCCTGATGATCAGTTAACAATGATAGGACGGGATGGACGATCCTCAAATTAGGTTGTTTGGTTCTGGGTAAAAGGTTAGGACAAAACTATCCCAGTGTTGTCCCCTGTTGCCCCTCAAAATTAGAGGGACGAGAGAGGACGCCAGGGGACGTCCCTGTCCTAGCCGTCCCGCAACCAAACACCATTTTAAAGTGCTCATGTATGCATCAATAGGAGGTGCTCCATTTTGAAGGTGAAGCAGACGCTGCCGTCGGAGGTGAGAGCCTGATGATCATCATTGCCCATGGGTCGAGGACGACAGGTAACAAACTACCTCAAATTTATTCATAATTATCCATGGCATGATGAAGAAACCTGCCCAAATTGAAATTACAGCCCACGAAACAGAATTGTTCTAGCGATGTCCTCCATCTCACTTATTCCAAAGCCAATTAACCACCTAAAGATGCAAGAAAGAAGAGAAAACATACAAATCCATGGGGTTCCCCTTCATTCTTCCTTGTTTGGTGATACAATTGCAGTACCACTTTCCGAATCTGTGGATTCAAACAGAAGCAATAACTTATGATTAAAACCATTGATAGGTTGAAAAATCAAACAACCTCAAATTGCAGCTGATGTGCATGCAGATGAGGTGGTAATGAAAAGAGAGCAACCTTTCACTCATGACCTACGAACCCCTCGGGCCGCAGTGCACTCATGACCTATGAACCCCTCAGCCTGCGACACATTTATGGTCTGTGCACCCCTCGGTCCGCGACACACTCATGACCTATTGAACTAGGCCTGAGTGCAGAGACCTGTAGGAAACGATGACGCCTAAAGGTGGTGAATTAGGACTTCTAAAAACTTCACTCTAAACTAGGACACAAATAAATCCAAAACCTATGCGAATAAACAATCTAGAATGTGTACACTAGGTTTTGTCTAAGTGTTGCTATCTCTACCACAAAAAGAGTTATGCAATCTAAGTTCCAATCCTATATATTCTACACTAAGAATAGTAAAAATTGCAACTTAAGTAGAGAGAGTAAATACGAAAGATTAAAGAGCTAGTAGCGAAACCAAACTCTTGTGCACGACGATATTTTTATCGATGTATCCAAAATCACGCAAGGTCCTGACTAATCCTCGTTGGTGCCCCTACGCAAAGGGTAGACCATGCGAGGGCCAAGCACCATGGACGAGTAACTCCGCAGAGAGCCACGGGCCTTCTCCACACACAAGTGATGCTCCGCTTCCGGCCTCGTCTCGGACACTCCCCGTCATCTTCACTATCGAGCTTCCGGACGAAACGCCACGTGCCTCGTTTCCTCCGGTACACGGTGGCGGCCGTGACACAAACTCGCTTATCAAGGTCTCGCAAGACTCTTGCTCCGCTCAGTACAATATTACAACGGCTCACACAAGAAACAATAGGTTTTGTGGGTTTTCTAAACTCACTCAACTAACTAGGAATCACATAGAGCAAGCGCAATAGTGGTCTAACTAATCTAAACACTTCGCAATGCACCTACGTTAATCACCGAGTGATTCTATTAAGCACTTATATGTTTGAGCACTTGAAAATGTCTATAGCATGTGCTGGTATGTTGCTTGGGCTCCCACACCTTCAAATGGCCGGTTGGTGAAGTATATAAAGCCCCCAACTCAACTATAGCCATTGGAGAGAAGTTGTTGTTCTCTGCGGTACACCGGACTGTCCAGTGGTAGGCACCGGACAGTTCGATGCTACTAGCCGTTGCGATTTGATCGTTGGATACCACTGTTAGCACTGTGCAGCCTTACACCAGACATTCCGACCTCTGACACCTAACAGTTCGGTGGCTCTCCTTCACGAAGCCACTAGAACTAGTCGTTGGACTACAGTTCTCTGGTGCACCGGACTATCCGGTCAACCACTGGACTGTCCGCAGCACACAGGCAGACGGTTCGTGTGTGGCTATACTTCCTTCATGTGTTGGTCTTTGCTTGATACTTGTTGACCTTCACTTATAGTCTTCATGATGTCTTCTTTTGGGGTGTTGCTTCCTCAGTGCCTCAGTCCAAGTCGTTTTTGTATCCTGTGAACTACAAACACAAACACAAGCAAACACATTAGTCCATAGGTTATGTTGATCATCAAACACCAAAATCATTTAGTTAAATGGGTTGAGGTCCATTTTCCTTACAAGAACGCTGGCACGACGCAACATGACAAGTCGCACCGAGCCCCAGGCTACGAAGGCCAGGGGTCAGCATAGCCCAAATGATGGCGTTCGGGCCCCATGCTGCTCACGCCGTCCACCATAAAGAATACGAGACAGCCACATGACCTCGTGGCCCACGAGCACGCGTTGCTTCACCCCGGTTAGAATGCTTGGTTTTACCTTTGCCCAATGGCTCCTTTGTGGGGAAGCCATCGCTGGCCAACCCCTCCTTCGGTCTATAAAGGAAGGGGTTAGCCCTAAGACGAACGGATGGACCCCAAACGAGAAAACATCTAGACGGGCCAACGAAAAGGAGGAGGATGCATCAGCGAGGATCCAGAGGCCAGAGCCCTACCGCCAAGCCAAGACTTAGCTAGGACTCCACACTGTAACGTTAGCTCCACTTCCACCCCGATAAGAGACTCGGGAGCCTCTCCTCCCTCTCTCGTCCGCTTGTAATCCCTACTATGAGCTTTGATCATCAATGGTGTTGGTAGCGCAAGCCGCGCGATACAGTTGCTACACCTTCACCTACCGAAAGGATAGAGTTGCCCTAGTACTTGCATACCGAACAAAATGACATGGTCACAGGACAAAAGAATGGTTCTATACTGAGGTGGATTCTGAACATCGTGAGGAGTTCAAGGATATGTTGATGAATCCTTTGGTGATTAGCTTCGGTCTGAAGAGGCATAAGTGTGACATGGGCGAAGCTGCTAAAAGTTGTTACAAGGCTTTCAATAATGTTACCGAGAAGATCGGCTCTCGAGACTTAATTCAAGAATTTCTTGCATATAACATTTTCCCCACTCGCATTGGGTAGAAACTGTTGAAGGTTATACAATCAAAAGAAGGTGAGCTTGTGACTTTGGCATTTGAATTCAAGGAGCAAGCTTCGTTCAAAGTACTTCTTTGGGATGGTTGATGCTGATAGAAACAAAGTGTAACGAGATTGCTGGAAACTATCTCATTAAGGAAGACGAATCTATGACCACTGCCTTCGGGACCCGCAGGAAACGAAGGCTGAACATGATCATGAATGCTATTGGGTTCGAATACCCCAGACTACTCCAAACCGGTGCCCAACACCGAAGCTAGAGAAAAAAAGACAGAGGAGCACAAAGGTAACTGACAAGTAGACTTCCAAGAAAAACAAACAAGCTAAGCCTATTGATGATGAGACGAAGATGATGAAATTGACAGTGGCGAAGAGTCGGCCACCCCTTTAGATAAGAAGAAAGCTAGAATTGCTCAGAAAAAGTGGGCAACTGCATAAGAGCAGGGGAAGGGAAGTGCTTCTACTTCATCGCTAGGTTGTACGCGAATTCTTGATGTAATAACTCAGCCTTTGCCCTTTTCGACTTTAAGCCCTTTGGGACTAGAGCTAACCAGCCTATTAGGCTATTATTAACGGCGAAGGGCACAGGCCAAGGTGGTTAGGCTTCGGCACCCACGGAGATAGAGGGATTCTGGACAGGAGGAAAGAGTCCAAGAATGGAGTCTCTTGTTGATGCCATTTTTGGGACTTCGTCGCCAGAGGAGGAAAAGGACAAAGCAAAAATGCCAAAGGTGGTGCATCTTCGAGCCCTGAAAAGGGGGCTGAAGAACCTAGCTTTGCTCTTGAAGCAGATACTGCTGGACCCACCCAAAGCTAAAAATTGATAAACTTTGAGAATCCTTGGAGGAAAAAGACAACAAAATTACATCTTTGAAGGAAGCCTTATCCGAAGCTAAAAAGAAAAAAAAGCAGAAGAAACTCGCAAGAAAGATATGATAAAAATCATGGAGCAAGGTGATACTATTGGGTGAACTTTGTGCCAATATTAAAAAGGCAAAAGAAAACATTATCGCTAAGGACAAAGAAAATGCAAAGATATTGGAATCCTTGAGGCACCTTCGAGACCATTGCTTTGGGATCGCCTCTCGGTGTTGTGATTATTTGAAATTTTTTTCTCTTCTATAGGTGCTACTTCGGGAGAGAGCTCATATGCAAGCGAGAACATCAGCGGGGCACTTACTTGGGCTGAAAAAGAATTGGGAGAACTCGAAGGTGTTATCAACACCCGAGGTGACTACTGTGCAATGATAGGATCCCGTGGCATGACATCAATGTTGAAGAAGGCATGCTGTGAACATATCAAAACAATTAGCAAGGCTGACTTCGACATAAATGTTGAAGATATAAAGAAACCTTCGAAGGAGGTTATGAATGTTGTGAAGCGATTCTTTATGGAGATCTAGGATAAGGGTGGGCAGCAACTAGCTGCTTCCGAAGCCGAGGCTTATACCAAGAAGGTTTGTTGTTAGGACTTGCATCTTCGAAGATCTCTTATTATAGCTTTCCTCGATAATAACTTGGTATGTTATTCTTCTTGCAGAGCAAAGAAACAAAGAAGAAAGAGAAGAAGTAAAGTATGACCGAAGCTTAATTGACGAAGCTTCTTCTTTAGGTTGTAGAATTATTGCCGTAGAAAAGTTTTGTAAATCAATACTTATATGATAAAACTCTTATGGATGTTTGGTAACATTAGCTTTTCGTTGTTTTTTGAGCCAAAGGCGAAAATCACTTTCCCTTCTTTCCACACGGAACAAAGCCACCGAAGCTCGAGCTTAGCTTAGTTGCTTTGAAGCTTGACACTTGCTTCTTTTAGCTAGAAACATCTTTTCTGTTGGAATGTAAAACTCACTATATTGATAGGAGATGGAGTACATATATAGGGACTCAACCCTAACCCTAATGGGCCGGCAGCCCAACAGTGGTGCTGGCCCACACACTCACACACACACTGTCTAACATCCCCCCGCAGTCGCAACGGGGGCACCACACACGATGAGACTGGAGTAGAGGCCGAAGGTAGGAGCCGACGGGTTGAAATCCCCCCGCAGTCGCAGCGTCGTGATGGTGCGAATGTTACGGCTGGAGTAGAGACCGGTGTGTGCTCCAAGGAGACGATAGCCCCTAGATGCCGAGGTAGCCGAAGTCGAGGTGGTCACGGTCGGAAGACGTGCAGCAAAAGCCTGATCTTCGGGAGGGGTCGACGTTCGAGCGTCAACGATCGGCAGGACGACACAGCAAAAGGGCACCGGCAGGCCGACCTTCCTGCTTCTTCGATCATCCGGGCGTCAACGAGCCCCGCCAGGGAGGCCGACAGCAGCGCACGCGTCTGCGCCGGTCATGGTGTCCGCGCCCGCGGCAGAATAGAAGGGGGAAACGGCTGATCCGGCCGGGAAGGCCACGGCAGCGACGGATCCAGCCAGGAAGATGCGATCCAGCCAAAGGGACGGCGGATCGCGCCGGAAAGGTCGCAGCAACGTGGATCCGGCCGGGAAGGCCGCGGCAGCGACGAATCCAACGAAGGCGATGAAGGGGGTGGGCGGCGGGGCGGGTCCAGCCGGACAGGGGCCTGTGTCTGACCTGGCAAGGGATGATGACGGCGTCGGTGACGGGAGAAGCTCTAAAAGGTTGACACTACTTGGTGACGACGCGGGCAGATAGGTGGCCATCGCGATGAGGAGGGCCGGGGGGCGCTGCGCGTGGGAGCGGCGACGCGCAGGGCACACTGGAAGGCCGCGGGACACTGCGCACGAGGAGTTGCGGCGCGGCGCAGGACGAGGGCCGCAGGCAGGTTAGCCCGGTCGCCGCCGCCGCCGCTGCTCCACTGGAGGGCGCGCAGGCAGGCGAGCCCGGCCGCCGCTGCACCGCTGGAGGGTGTGTAGGCAGGCGAGCCCGGCCGCTGCCGCCGCACCACTGGAGGGCGCGCAGGCAGGCGAGCCCGGCCGCTGCCGCCGCTGCACCACTGGAGGGTGTGCAGGCAGGCGAGCTCGGCCGCCGCTGCTCTAGTGGAGGGCGCGCAGGCAGGCGAGGGGCCGCCGGTGCCTGATCCAGCGAGGAGGGCGAGGGAGCAGCGCCGGTGGGGAGGAAGGCGGCCATCGCGGGGAGGGGCAGAGGCCCAGCGCGGCGGCGGGTGGATCCCACGCCTGTGGTGGCCGCGCCCTGGGCGCCGACGGGGAGGGGCAGAGGCCCTGCGCGGCGGTGCGCAGGGAGGCCTGGGGCGACGGATCTGGCCGGCAGCTGCCTGTACTCCCAACAGCGCACGCGCTGCACGAACCGCATCACGTCGGATTGCGTCCTTCTCCATAACTCCGAGACGTACTTTACGCCCCCATGGCAGATGCGACGGCGAGGCAAGGAGGGGCGGGCGCCGCCGGTGTGGAGGCGCGGGCGCCACCGGGCCGCGAGCGCGGGGCGTCTGCAGCAGGCGTGGCGGCGGCTCGCCGCCCCTGGGCGAGGGGTGTAGGAAGCAGCCGAGCCGCGCGAGGGCTGCACGTTCGGCGGCCTCGTCCTCCGTTCGTGCGGCTCTGAGGGAGAGAGAGTTGCAGGGAGGTTGAGCGGCGGGTGGGAGGAGGGAGGCCGCCCCCGGGAGGGAAGGCTAAGCCTCCCGGGGGCAGCGGCGCAGGAGGCGGCTGCTGTGGGAGAGAGCCGCCGGCGGCTGCAGTAGCGAACGGCTGAGAAGAGAAACCCTAACCGAACCTAGTCTGATACCATGTTGGAATGTAAAACTCACTATATTGATAGGAGATGGAGTACATATATAGGGACTCAACCCTAACCCTAATGGGCCGGCAGCCCAACAGTGGTGCCGGCCCACACACTCACACACACTGTCTAACATTTTCCTATATTGTTCTTGTTATAAACGACTTCAGGGTGTTTGGTAGTTCCACCACTGGCTAGCTTCGTGACTGAAATATTCTTTTGCTGTTTGCATTTGCAGTTCCACCAGCGTATTATGCTCACCTGGCTGCGTTCAGGGCTCGATTTTACATGGAACCAGAGACCTCTGGCAGTGGTTCGGTGGCAAGTGGTTCTGCAGGCCGTGGATCTCAGTCAGCAGCAGCATTCCATAGCACTCGGGTCCCTGGTGGTGCAGCTGTTAGGCCACTTCCAGCTCTGAAGGGGATAACGTAAAGAGGGTCATGTTCTACTGCTGAGGCTAGACTGGGGCCTGGGGCGCTTACGGTACCCTCCTCACTTGTAAATAATAATCTGGCAGCTGCTACTTTGGGTGCTGTGATGTTATTGTCTTGTCTCTAGGGATAATGTATGCATGCTGTAATACCCTCGATCGGTTGTGTGTGAGTAATTCCATCTCCATCTGTACGTTGTGTAAAGGTAATGGTATCTCCTTTTGGTTTATCTGGAGCTGCTCAGGCAGGCGCTTTGGAGTCTGTTGGTACTCGCTCTCAGCAGCAAGAAGGCCAACAAGGGTGAACAGTGGTGATAACAGGGTTACGTGCTCGGGGGCAATAGCTCTGTTAATCTAGCCTTTCACGGGCACTGTGCGGGGGTATTTATAGGTATCTGAGTGCCCAACGCCTTGTGTTAAGGACGCATGTGCCCTCAGACACCTAGTTTATCCCCAGAATATTCCCATAAAACAGGGTTACAAGCTGTAATTACAAGTATGCCTTTACAAGTTAGGCCCGTAATACAGAGGCGGCCACGCGGGGCCCGTTACAATGGGCCAGAATGCCAGATCACACGTGGGCCTTGGGACTGAACGAGGCCGCGCCGCGGGAAGACGTCGCCGCAGGCCTCCGTCAAAGTGCCGAGTCCAGCGAAGGGTGTCCCTGCCCGTTTTTTCTCTGTCAGACCAGCGGCTGCAGCGAAGGCCTCGAGCGAAGGGTGGCGTCTTTGCCTTCGCCCCAACATTTGCCCTCCGAGGGACCAGTTCGACAAAGTCACCTGGTGCCGAAGACGTCGCTAGATGGCGGAGACGCTGCCCTCGCTCGAAGTGGTTCCGCGGGGGTTTTTGATGTGACCGTTGATGGACGGCGTACTGTTGGATTGCGGGTTTCCCGAAGCGTCGCGGCCTGTTGGATTGCGGGTTTCCCGAAGAGCCGCGCCCTGCCTATAAAAGGGGGCGGGGGTCGGCGCTGTTTGAACTTTGCCTTCCGCGCTCCGTAAAACCCTAGCCGCCCGCCGTCTTGCTGCTCTTCTTCCTCCGCTGCTCCTTTTGCTCGCCGGCGTTCTGGCTCGAGTGAAGCAGATCGCCCGCCGCCGCCGACGGTACGTAGCAATGCCATCCTCTTCTTCTTCCGCCGACGCCACGCCGCCGGCCGCCGCCTCGTCTGAGGAGACGTTGAGTAGCGTGATGGTGGAGGAGTTGCGCGCCGGCGACTCTGTTGATTTTGGTGTGTCACGGATGACGTCAGCCCGCATTGAAGATATGCAGCGGTTGGGCTACTTTGGCGGCGGAGTCGCTCGTGCTCCGGGGACGGAGGAAGTCCCCGAGCCGGAGGGCGAGTTGGTTGTTTTCGAGGCGTTCTTCGTCGCCGGACTCCGCTTGCCTGCGCACCAGTTTGTTGGCGAAGTCCTGCGTAGATTCAGTGTTCAAATACATCAGCTGACACCGAACGCCATAGTGGCGCTGGCGAAGTATGTCTGGGCGACGACTTCGTACGGCGGACAGCCGTCAGTTGAAGTTTTTGCGAAGAATTATTGTTTGCATTGGCAGAAGAGGATGGTTGAGGACGGAGTTGCCCAGTTCGGGTCATGCACATTCACGCCGAAGACCGGCAAGACCACAATGCCAGTAGTGGAGTTGGTTCCGTGCGCCCGCAACAAGTGGGGCAATTGGAATGAATTTTGGTTTTACGTTGCTGAGGCTACTGTCGAAGGCCATGAAGGACTCCCCGTGTCTGAAATGTGCTCTCACTATTACTCTGCGTATCCGCCTTTTGAAGTGGCAGAAGAGGATGCAGACGAAGGGGCCCTTCGGTGCGCCGCCGGTCAGAGCAGCGGTCGTGATTTAGTTGAAGAGTTCGCGGCGTACGGGGTCTGGCCCTTGGCGCACGGCTGGGCGCTGGGCGAAGTATGCCCTCGCCAGATGCCTTTTCACGGAGGTAGGGTAGTGCGAAGTCCTGCCTTCGCACTGAATTTGCGAAACCGTGACCCGGCCGCCTTTGTGCGTGATGCGGAGGACTTGGCGGTGCGGCTCGTGGGGCGCTACGTGCCGAGGACGGAAGGCCAGCGCAGCTTTGATATCCGTGGGTCAAATGAACGTTTGAACAGGGTCTTCGAATTGAATCAATTGCCGTACGACGGCTACCCTGGTCAAGATGAAGCGGACCGCCGTGGGAATAAACCGGCGGTGGAGACTGGAGGCGACCCTGCGCTGGCGGCTGCCGCCTCCTCGAAAAAGAGAAAATTAGGTACTGCGATGGGAGGACTTGGGGTGTCTGATAGTTTTGCTAGAGAGTTAATGAGGACGTGTGCGGCCCCGGGGGAAAGGATGTCTTCGCCCGAGCTCCGGGAGTCTTCGGCTCGGATGCTGAGGGTTACCGGGGGTTGCTGGCCTAAAGACGTTCCTATCCCCTGCGCGGCTGAGGAGGAGTGTTTTACATCTCGTATGGTTCATCGGTGGAGAGTTTTTCCTTACGGGCAAAATATCGGTGCTGTTGTGTGGGCAGTGATGGACAAGGATCGCCAAGGTGCGGCGCAAAAACGCCAGGCGACTGTCAGGGTTCATGAAGCTCGGCCGAAAAGGCA
Organism: Zea mays; assembly: GCF_902167145.1. Taxonomy (NCBI): domain Eukaryota; kingdom Viridiplantae; phylum Streptophyta; class Magnoliopsida; order Poales; family Poaceae; genus Zea; species Zea mays. Next base: position 225,418,961 of record NC_050100.1, on the reverse strand, counting down.
GCGGGGACCGGCGAAGGCTGTGGCCTCCGGCGGAGGCAAACCGCCGCTGCCGACGAAGGCGGGCGCCTCTGCACCTAGCAAGGCGCCAGAGGCAACGGTGGGCGCCGGAGGCCCCAGACTGACGAAGGTGGTGCCGCCGGTCGGCGGAGTGGCGGAGGCTGCGAAGGCGGCTCGGGCGTTGCCACTGCCGGGCAAACGCGTTGCCGACTTTGGCACCGAGATTAATGTGGATGATTATCTTGGGGGTGAGTCTATTTTTTTTAAGTCTGTTGACGCGTTGCAGGGTCGGACGAGGGCCAGCTTGCTCTTGCTGCGCCTGGCGCGGCGATCGTGACAGCTGCGCCAGCGCCGAAGGCAAGGGGTGAGACCCTTGGCGTCGGAGGCGAGGTGTCGGCCCTCGCTGGTCAGGGACGAGGCGGGCGTGGCGACCCGCCGGCTGAAAGGAGTGACGGAGGCACTGAGTCGGGCGACGGAGGCGCTGAGTCAGGTCCGCTGAGCTTTTTTTTTAACAACGGCCTTACATGTGCTCTGCAGGTGGCTGACTTCACCAGCCGCACTGCGTCGGGGGCCCTTACGGCAGCTTTGTCTGCCGAAGTCGAGAGACTTCGGACGCAATATGCTGACGCTGTCCGTGAGAAGTCGGCCTCCGACAGCAAGTGTCGCAAACTGGCGGACAAGGTGGCCGCCCTGGAGAAGGAGAAGGCTGACCTCCGGCGCCAGCTGGCGGGGGAGAGGAGGGAGGCCAACGAAGCCATCGCCAAAGAGCAGGCTGCGCAGGCGGAGGCCAGGCTGGCGCGGGCGGAGGGCAATATCGCCAAGGAGCTCGCCGGAGAGCTGCAAGGGCGGCTTACTGCCCTGGAAAGCCGCGCGGAGGGGGCCGAGGCCGCGATGCGAGCGGAGGCCGACCGGACGCGCACGCAGCTCATGACTGCATATCGCGAGCTGGGTGTGCGGACCGGTGACTTCGAGGTGCCGGAGCGAGAGGCCGGGCTTCGCTGTCTGGAATGGGTGCAGGAGGAACTGCAGGAGCTCCCCACTGTCTTGGCGGGGTTAATGTCGTTCACCTCCCTGGTCACCTGCGAGGCAGCGATGAACGCACTCTCTCGCGAAGGGTGCCGGCACTTTGAGGCCCTCGACCAGGCAGATGAGGATTTTGGGCGAGATATCTTTGAGGTCGAAGACCCCGTGGTGAAGGAATCCGCCGGGGCCCTCTATGACCGGATGTGGGGTTCGCACGGTCGTGAGGTGGTCAGGGCGCGGGCCGAGGCTGCGAGGGCTCAGGTAACGTTGTCGTTTGCTCGGCGTTTGCTGGATGCGGTCTGTGCGTGTGTTTGCTGAATTTTTGTGCGTTTTGTCTTAGGCGGAGCGCGGCGAGCGGGTGGACGACTTCGGGGCGCTGAACAGCGCGTTGCCTGACCCGGAGACGACCCCTGCGGAGGCCGCGACTGGAGTCGCCCCGGGACCGACCCCGGAGACTGCGGAAGACGCACCAGGCGCCCCCGCAGCTGCTGCGGCCGGCGAAGACCTGCCCCCAAAGGTGGCCGAAGGCGCGCCCGATGCCCCCGCAGCTGCTGTGCCGAGCGCTGAAGATCCCGCGGCGGTGGGGGCGGAGGCAGCGGCGGAGGCTGCGGCGGAGGCTCCCGCAGCGGCAGGGCCTTCGCAGGTGGCGTAGTGGGTGATTAGGGTTGGGGAATTTTTGGATGTTGTACTGAATTTTGGTTGCTGCGCAGGTTCAAGATTTTGGGCCTGCGCACGCAACCGCTACTACTGAGTTTTTGGCGGCTTCGACCGCGGAAGATGGAAATGAATATGGTGGGTCTGTATCTGAGTTGTTTGATTTTACTGACTCTAGGAGCTCGGTTGAGTGGACTGAGGAGTCGTCGGAGGAGGACTTGGATTATTTTGCGGCCTTGGACGTGGCTGCGGCGGAGGCTGTGCCACATGATGCGGACGCGCCAGACGTGCCAGGTCCTAGCACCGGGCGCCGACGACGAAGGGCGGTTGCAAAGCGTAGGGTTAGTGTGGAGGAAGGGGCTCGGCTTCGCGTGAGTAGGGCTGGTCGGCAGGAGCTGCTGTCTTTGCCGGCTGCGGCGGGTGCAGGGGAAGGGGAGCTGCGAAGTCTTTTTGCGGGTGAGGAGCTTAGGATAATGTTATTTAATTATAGGGAGATGGGAATTATTCCTAAGGTTGAGCCGATGTAGAGCGTGGTGCCCTCGCTTGTGTTTGTGTAAGGGCTTGTAAACTAGAGTTGTGTGCCCTCGCGTGCCTGCGCCTGCGAGGGCGCTGTGTACTTTGTCTGGTATGGTTGATTATGCTGTGCCGGTGTGATTACAGTTGGTCTTGCTGTCATTTCTGCTTTCGTTGTACTGGGTCGGCTGCGCCCTTGGGCGGCTCTTGCGCGGAGTCTTTGCGATAGACATCGGAATTTTTCGCACTTGTTGTGCTAAGTCCGGCTGCACCCTTAGGCGACTTCTACGCGGATAGTCTTCGCGATAGACATCGGAATTTTTCGCACTTGTTGTGCTAAGTCCGGCTGCACCCTTAGGCGACTTCTGCGCGGATAGTCTTCGCGATAGACATCGGTATTTTTCGCACTTGTTGTGCTAAGTCCGGCTGCACCCTTAGGCGACTTCTGCGCGGATAGTCTTCGCGATAGACATCGGAATTTTTCGCACTTGTTGTGCTAAGTCCGGCTGCACCCTTAGGCGACTTCTGCGCGGATTAGTCACACGCGAGGGTGGCTAGCGCTTAGCCTTGCGGTGACTTCGAATTGGTCGAATGCCGAAGACCGTTGTCGCGGTCTTTTTTCGACACATGTTTTTGCGGGGGATTTTTCTCACATATATTACATGGCTCCGCCTCGTTAAAAACCTCACCCCCCGGGAGGAAAAGAGTGCGGGCCGGTACAAGATTGTTTGCGGTGAATTACAAGGGCGAAGTCAGCCCTAAATGGATTAAACAAAAAATTTGCGAAGGTTGTCGATGTTCCAGGAGTGCTCCAGGTCCTCGCCATTTGGCGTTGTGAGCCTGTAAGCGCTGGGGGAGGCTTTTGTTTTGACTATGAAGGGGCCTTCCCACTTGGGCTCCAACTTGCCCTTGGACTCCGTCCGAGCTGTTCGGATGAGTACGAGGTCCCCTGCGCTGAACTCCCTTGGGATGACTGCGCGGTCGCGCCATGCTTTGGTCTGGGCTTGGTATTTGTTTAGGGCCTGCAGGGCGAAGACCCGGTCTCCGTCAATGAGATCTTTTGAGGTTGGCTCATCCACGTCAGGGACGGCTGACGGAGCTGTGCGCGGAGACCCGTGCTTTATTTCTTGCGGGGTCATTGCCTCCGATCCGTACAGAAGGCGGAAAGGAGTGAACCCGGTCGCCCTGCACTCAGTTGTGTTTAGCGCCCAGACTGCCTCCGGTAACAAGTCGGTCCATCTGCCTTTTTTTTCATCGAGGAGCATCTTCTTGACAGCTGTGAAGATTTTCCCATTGGCACGCTCCACGACCCCGTTGGACTGCGGATGATAGACTGAAGCGAAGGCAAGCTTGGTGCCGATGGAGAAACAAAAATCCTTGAAATCTTGGCTGTCAAACTGCTTGCCGTTGTCAACTGTTAGCTCAGACGGTACTCCGAAGCGGCAAACAATGTTCTGCCAAAAGAATTTTTGGGCAGTCTTTGATGTGATTGTGGAAACAGCCCTCGCTTCAATCCATTTGGTGAAGTATTCGACGGCTACGAAGGCGAACTTAAGGTTCCCCTGGGCGGTGGGCAGGGGCCCGACGATGTCCAGGCCCCAGCGCTGGAGAGGCCATGTATGGGCAATCAGCTTTGTATATTGCGAGGGGTTGCCTGACCGAGGAGAGAACTTCTGGCAGGCTTCGCAGGACCTTGTGACTCGATTTGCGGCGCAGATCATTGCAGGCCAGTAAAACCCTTGCCGGATCACCTTTGCAGCCAGGGCCCTTGGCCCCGCGTGCGAGCCGCACGTGCCACTGTGGACCTCGCGTAGGATTTGCATGCCTTCGGTTTCGGTGACGCATTTAAGCATTGGCTGACTGACCCCTTTCTTGTATAATTGGCCCTCGATCAGTGCGAAGTCCCGGCTTCGATGTCTGAGGCGCTTTGCCTCACTGACGTCGGTTGGATGATAGTACCCCTGTAGGAACAGGGTTATTGGTGCCCGCCAGTCTTCGGTCATGATTAGGTTGACTATACGGTGGCCCTCGCTATCATTAGTTATTTGGAGCCCTTCGGGGCTCCGGACGGCCGGCGTGCCGATGGTGTGAAAGAATACGTCGGAGGGCAGGGGATCGCCCCTGGCGGCGGCCTTGGCTAATGCATCGGCCTCCTCGTTCCTGGCCCTGTCCACATGCTGTAGGGTGAATCCCTTGAACTGTCTCTCGAGACTTCGGATAGCCGCGAGGTATTGCATGAGCGCGGGGTCTTTTGCTGCATAGTCTTTCTCGACCTGGCCGGCAACTATCTTGGAGTCTGTTTTGATGATACATGTGGTGACTCCGAGGGCCCTTAGCTTGCGGAGGCCGAGGATAACCGCTTCATACTCTGCTATGTTGTTTGTACATTTGTCGGATTCCAGAGCGAAGCTGAGGCGTGCTGCATATCTGTGTTTGACTCCGGCTGGTGAGGTGACGACTGCAGCGACGCCTGCCCCTGCATGACACCATGCACCGTCGCAATGGATAGTCCAGACCTTTTCTGTGGACGGGTCCGGCTGTGTTACTGGCCCAGTCCAGTCGACGACGAAGTCTGCCAGGACTTGCGACTTGATAGCTGTCCTGGGCTCGAAGCTGATGTGGTAGCCGGAGAGTTCGGCTGCCCACTTGGCAATCCTCGTTGATGCCTCCGGGTTTCGGAATAGTTCGCCGAGCCCCCTGTCTGAGGTGACTCGGACTTTGAATGCTTCAAAGTAATGGCGCAGCTTGCGCGAGGACATAACAACTGCGTAGGCGATCTTCTCCAGCTCTGTCATGTTGCATTTGGACGGTGTCAGGACTTCGGAGACATAGTAAACAGGGCACTGTCTGACTGCGCCCTCGACTGTCTGCTCCTGTACCAGTGCCGCGCTGACCGCGTGCGGCGAAGCCGCGACATAGAGCAATAAGGGGAGCGAGGAGTCGGGGCTTGTGAGGATGGCCAGCTCCGACAGGTACTGTTTTAGTGAGGCGAAGGCCGCTGCTTGCTCCGGTCCCCAGGCGAAGTCCTTCGCGCCACGGAGTGTTTTGAGGAAGGGGAGTCTTCGCTCGGCGGACCTGGAGATGAATCTGTTGAGAGCGGCCAACCTGCCTGTCAGGCGCTGGACGTCCCTGGCGGACTGCGGAGGTGACATATCGACGATGGCCTGGATCTTGGTTGGGTTGGCCTCGATGCCGCGGCGGGACACCAGGTAGCCCAATATCTTGCCCTGGCGAACACCGAAGACACACTTTTCCGGGTTTAGGCGGAGTCGTGCATCTCGCATGTTCGCGAATGTCTCTGCCAGGTCGGCGAGATGGTCCTCCTTATTCTTGCTGGCGACGACGATGTCGTCCACATATGTAAATATATTTCTGCCGACCTGCCCTTCGAGTACTGTTTTGGTGAGTCTGGAGAAGCTGCGACTGTCCTTCGGGCCCGCAGGTGCGGAGGGTGTCGTCTTCGCAGGTGCGGGGAATATTGTCTTCGGTGAGCTCTTGGTGGGTGGATTGGGTGAGGGCGAGGGTCTTGCCCTTCCTTGCGGCAAGCAGTGCTGCCTTCGCAGCCTCGTCAGCTTTCGGGTTAGCTCTCTTGGGTGCCATCGCGGGTGGTTTGGTCGTAGCGCCCCACGGTGGGCGCCAAATGTTGGAACTCGCTCTCAGCAGCAAGAAGGCCAACAAGGGTGAACAGTGGTGATAACAGGGTTACGTGCTCGGGGGCAATAGCTCTGTTAATCTAGCCTTTCACGGGCACTGTGCGGGGGTATTTATAGGTATCTGAGTGCCCAACGCCTTGTGTTAAGGACGCATGTGCCCTCAGACACCTAGTTTATCCCCAGAATATTCCCATAAAGCAGGGTTACAAGCTGTAATTACAAGTATGTCTTTACAAGTTAGGCCCGTAATACAGAGGCGGCCACGTGGGGCCCGTTACAATGGGCCAGATCACACGTGGGCCTTGGGACTGAACGAGGCCGCGCCGCGGGAAGACGTCGCCGCAGGCCTCCGTCAAAGTGCCGAGTCCAGCGAAGGGTGTCCCTGCCCGTTTTGTCTCTGTCAGACCAGCGGCTGCAGCGAAGGCCTCGAGCGAAGGGTGGCGTCTTTGCCTTCGCCCCAACAGAGTCCTACGGGAAAAAATTATATATATATATATATATATCCTGTGGATTTCAGTATCAATCTGAACACTGCATTGGGTGAACTCAATCTTAATAATCAAGTAGCTGACTCTGGTGTCTGGTATTATATTACTTTGTGCCAGGTTGGCGATGGTTCATGTTACAGGCAGCATGCAACTCTGGCAAGTATGTATGTATTCCTTTCACAATCATCATGGACACGCGTGATTTCATTCCATTTACATCTTCATGCTTTTTGACAAGGTGATCTCAGTGTCGAGGACTAGTGTCAGAAAGAGAAAGGCCACAATGGACGACGAGCTTTGCTCCTTGGACAAGGGGCTGCCTAACCAACATCTCGTCCTCCCCGTGCTTTGGGGATGAACAACATTCGTTGCCCTCATTCTAGGTTGTCCGCATGGACCTCGAGCTGGAGGAACTTAACATGGAGGGACGGCAGGCGAGGCACACGATCTCAACAACAGTAGGATGTACCCCCATCTCCGCGCTACCATTGTTCTACACGCTCTCTGGTGGCCTTCTTGTCTCTGCTTTTGAGGCCAGCGTATATAGGTGTACATCCGCCCGAACCAAGCTCGAAAAGCTCCATATTGTTTGAATTTTAGGCCGATCCAGCCCGTTTGAATTTCAGGCCGTGCCGGGCCAGCCCACGGCCCGGCCCGTAATTGCTTAAACGTGTCGGGCTCATTTCGGGCGGCCCGAAATTCACATTAGGGCCCGAAATTCACATCAGAGCTTGAAATTCAAAACAAATTTAATAAAACAAATAAAAGATAAGACAAATAAATTTGACCAAAAGCAAATTTAATATTTTGTATTAAGTTACCAGAGCTATACAATGACTATCTCGTTTACAAATTATTTTGTTAGAAAGAAAAAGAGTATAATCAGCTCTATATAAAGTTCGTAAGTTCAGCTCTATATAAAGTTCGTAAGTTCAGTTTATTATTTAATGTTCATAACAAAAATAAAATTACATCACATACTCTAATTCAAAGCTACAAAAAACATCTAACTAACATTATCTCTAGCTTTGTGTTCTTTATCAAGTACATGAAAGTGTAGAATGAAGTGTGATTTTAATAAATATATGGGCCTTTTCATGCCTCTATATGGGTCATTTCGTGTCTGTCTTAAACTGGCTGTGCTCGTGTCCGCCCATAGGCCACGATCTCGGCCCAAACCCGGCCCGACACTAAAATATTTTGGACCGTGTCGTCACTACACCAAAATAGTGAACTTTCTAGAGCCTAAACCCTAGAAAGTTAGCCCTAAACTCTAGGAAGTTAGCTAAACTCTCGGAAGTTAAGCCATCCCGTCGGAAGTTAGCTTAACTTCCTAGAGCCCTTTAGGAAGTTAGCTAACTTCCTACGGTTAAAGAAGCCTCTCGGAAGTTAGTAGGTTCTTGAAAGTTAGTAGCTTCACGCCGTTAGTTGACTAACTTTCTACGACCCAATAAGCCTCTAGGAAGTTAATTTGACCAGCATTACAAATGATGTTTATTTTTTATTTTACACCACATTCCACATCATAACAAATATATAGCACAACATATTTTCACATAAAACATCTCACACACAATCACATAACAATATTTAAATCCATACTCTTATCAATTACATCACAAAAGTCTCATCCATAATCATAATAAGACACATCTCATTCAGTACTAATAAGAGACAATATCTCATACATAGTCATAATAAAAGTCTCAAGTATCAGAACACAATAATATATAGTAGGACACTTGTGTGGATGCTTGCATGAAATAGCTGACGATCCTATGGACGTAGGACACTGTGTGCACTCCTTCATGCATGTAGCTACAATCGATTGGGAATTCTTTAGCCCTCTTAATAACGGTGGACATTTTTCCCGTTCCAATTCAGTAACCTGAACACACACAAAAAAACAGTTCCAAATGTCTGCCAGTTGGTATATATGTAGCTGCAAAAAAACAGTTCCAAATGTCTAGTATATCTGTCATGCAGGAGGAATGGAGGACAACTCGAATTCACGAGATCGAACACCAATCCACAGGACATCAGGCATAACAGCATGTGATGATTGATGCACACGTCCACAGAATTCTGTGTGCCCCCATATATAGACAGTTTTTTATTAAAAAATAGACTTGTACGTGCATCGAAAGTTAGAGAACTGTGCTAAGAGATAGTGATACAAATAAAGAAGAACTTGCATGCATTCTCCACGATTTGCTAATAAAGAAGAACGTGATACAAATAAAGAAAAACGTGCATCGAAAGTTAGAGAACTGTGCTAAGAGACCAATGATGTCGCTTCTGTTTCAACCGATTTAACAGGAACGCCCTTATAAAAAAAGAAAGAATACATAAAAGAAACGGAAGCTTAATTAGGTACACTACACACGATGAGCTGAGCGCATCTGAAAAGAGCGTGCCTGGGCCGTGCTTTTTTTTTTTGTGCTTTGGCTCGACCCATTAGGCCTGGTCCAAATGTACACCTATAGGCCAGCGCAAAAATAAGGGCAAGGAAGGGAAATGGCAAGGGCAAGGACGACGAAGGCAACTCAGGCTCTCCTTCTACACTACGCGTAGGTGGTGCGATCAACTCAATCTCTAGGGGAGGGTGCCTCTTGCTAGCCTTCCTTCTACAACACGTGGGCCAAGACTATCTCTATGTGGCTCGGACCACTATCGATGCACCATTAGATACAACCTGTGACACAAGTTTTTTGGGCTGTGATGGGTCCCTTTGGTCCTCCCAACGGTCCTCCATTCCTGCCAGCACCAACACGTCATCTCCTGGCATCGCCACAGTTCCCATGACAATGGGTGGCATCCTCCTACCCCTAGACGTGGGATCAACCGTCACTGGCTTGCTCCTTCGGCACCATGGCTTTGACTTCACTGATAATCACTAATTGGGTGGTAGACTTCAGTGCCTCCAATCATACTACATTGTATGCTGGTAACTTAACAACTTTTCCTTCATCTCATTCAACTAATTATCCTTCCTCTATCATGGTTGGTAATGTGTATGTCTTTGAAAGGGAAATATGCCCTTGGGCCATTTCTAAAGTATTTTGGTGATTAAAGTGACCAACACAAACTAAGTGAGCAATTATGTGCAAAATGGTGGATGAAGTGCAAATCATCGAGAAGGTATGATTCTAGACTTAGTACATTGTTTTTTTTGTACTAACATATTTGTCTAAGTGCTAGAATCAGAGAAAATGGAAAAAGAAAAGGACTTGGCTGAAACAGCCAAGACTCAGTGCAGTCTGGGTGCACCGGACTGTCCGGTGGTGCACTGGACAGTGTCCGGTGCGCCAGGCTGGCTTCTGGTCAACTGGCCGCTCTCGAGAATTCGTTGGCGGCGTACGGCTAAAATTCACCGGACTGTCCGGTGGTGCACCAGACTGTCCGGTGAGCCAACGGTCGACCGCGCAATCCGCGTGTGACACGTGGCTGAGCCAACAGTCAGATGGGGGCACCGGATAGTGTCCGGTGCGCCAACGGCTCCAAATCTTCAACGGTCGGCTGTGCCAATTTAGGAAAGCAATCTGCACCGGGCACTGAACAGTGCCTGTCCGGTGGCACACCGGACTGTCCAGTGCGCCACCCGACAGAAGGCAAGTATTGCCTTCCCTGATTGCCTCCAACGGCTCCTAGCTGCCTTGGGGCTATAAAAGGGACCCCTAGGCGCATGGAGGAGATACACAAGCATTCTTTGATCATCTCTAAGCACCAAGACTTCATTCTAGTGCATTTGATTCCTTGTGATAGCATTTTGAGTTCCTCTTGAGTTGAGAACTCCGTGTGTGAACTTAGAGCTCAAGTTGTGACTAGTGTGCGTGTTTGTGCTCTTGCTTTGAGTCTTGTGTGTGTGTTGCTTTTCCCCCTTACATCCGTGCTTCTTTGTGATCATCAATTGTAAGGGCGAGAGGCTCCAAGTTGTGGAGATTCCTCGCAAACGGGATATAGTGAAAGAAAGAAAAACACCATGGTATTCAAGTTGATCATTGGATCACTTGAAAGGGGTTGAGTGCAACTCTCGTCCATTGGGACGCCACAACATGGAGGTAGACAAGTCTTGTACTTGTCGAACCACGGGATAACTCGCGTGTATCTTGTGTTTGCTCTTTGTGTAATTGTTGTAATTCACAAAAGCTCGCTTTATAGCCACTTGGTATTATCTCTCTAACGCTTAACCAAGTTTTGTGGCTATAAGTTTTAAGTTATTGCAGGATCACCTATTCACCCCCCTCTATGTGCTCCCAATTGGTATCAGAGTCGTTCTCTTCATGAAAGGGACTAATCGCCCGAAGAGATGGATCCTAAGGGAAAGGGGATGGTGGTCAACGATAAGGAGAAGGAATCCGTCTTCGACGAGCCAAGAGACGATAAGGCCACTGACTCTGGCTCAAGTCACAAGAAGAAGGACGGGAAGAAGAAGAGGCGCGTCAAGAAGATAGTCTACTACGACAGTGACGAGTCCTCTTCTTCCCAAAGAGACGTCGACGACGAGAAAAAGAAAACGGTCAACTCAAACTTTTCTTTTGATTATTCTTGTATTCCGCATAATTCCAATGCTCATTTGCTTTCCTTCCTCTTGGTAAACCTCCACACTTTGATGAAGAGGACTACGGATTTTGGAGTCACACAATGCGTAACCACTTGTTCTCTCTTCATCCAAGTATATGGGAGATAGTACAAAATGGAATGCAACTTGATAGTACGGATAATTCCATGTTTATCAATGAACAAATTCACAAAAAATACACAAGCTACCACTGTTCTTTTAGCATCCTTGTGAGGGAAGAGTATCATAAGGTGAGCGGCTTGGATAATGCCAAGCAAATTTGGGACACCCTCAAGATCTCACATGAGGGGAACGACGCCACCATGATCACCAAGATGGAGTTGGTGGAAGGCGAACTAGGAAGGTTCGCAATGATCAGGGGGGAGGAGCCAACCCAAACGTACAACAGGCTCAAGACCCTGGTCAACAAAATCAGGAGCTATGGAAGCACGAGATGGACGGACCACGACGTTGTCCGGCTTATGCTAAGGTCCTTCACTGTCCTTGATCCTCATCTTGTAAACTCTATCCGTGAAAATCCTAGGTACACCAAGATGATGCCCGAGGAAATACTCGGAAAGTTTGTAAGCGGGCGAATGATGATCAAGGAGGCAAAATATGCTGATGAGGCGTTGAATGGCCCAATGCCGATCCACGAGCCTCAAACCGTTGCTCTCAAAGCAACGAGTAGCAGGGAGGCGCTAACTAGCAAGGTGGCGCAAGTCGAGGCGGCCGGGCTAAATGAAGATGAAATGGCCCTCATTATCAAGCGCTTCAAGACCGCATTGAAGGGACGCAAGGAGTACTCAAACAAGAACAAGGCAAAAGGAAAGCGCTCCTGCTTTAAGTGCGGTAAGCAAGGTCATTTTATTGCTCAATGTCCCGATAATGAAAATGACCAGGGAGACAAAATACATGGGAAGAGGGAGAACAAGAAGGTTTACAAGAAGGCGAAGGGTGAGGCACACCTTGGCAAAGAGTGGGACTCGGATTGTTCTTCATCCGACTCCGACGACGAAGGACTCGCCGCCTCAGCCTTCAACAAATCGTCGCTCTTCCCAAACGAGCAACATACTTGCCTAATGGCAAAGGAAAAGAAGGTAAACACTCGAGGAACTCCTATGTACTCTACTTCTAGTGATGATGATTCTAGTGATGATGAAGTAGACTACACTAGCTTGTTCAAAGGATTAGATAGAGGTAAAATAGAAAAGATTAATGAGTTGATTGATGCATTGAATGAGAAAGATAGATTGCTAGAAAGGCAAGAGAAAATTTTATATGAGGAACATGACAAATTCATTAGTGCTCAAAAGTCTCTTGCCTTAGAGATTAAAAGGAATGAATTACTTTCTTCTGAGTTATCTAAGTGCAATGAATCTATTTCTAGCTTGAAGACATTGAATGATGATTTAAGTGCTAAGCTAGAAGTAGTGAACAAATCTAGTCCTTGTGTAGAGCATGTTGTGATTTGTAATAGATGTAAGGATTTCGATGTTGATGCGCGTAATAACCATTTTATTGCTATTACAAAATTAAATGATAAAGTGGCAAGTCTTAATGCTCAACTTAAGACTTGCAAAAGTGATTTTAATAAACTAAAATTTGCAAGGGATGCCTACACTATTGGTAGACATCCCTCAATTAAGGATGGGCTTGGCTTTAAGAGGGAAGCCAAGAACTTAACAAGCCAAAGGGCTCCCATTTTCATCAAGGAAAAAGGGAAGGCTCCTATGGCTAGTAGTAGTCAAAAGAATCATGCATTCATTTATGACAGAAAATTTTCTAGAAATGCTTATCATAATAGGAGTTATAATGCTTTTGACTCACATGCCATGATTGCTTCGAGTTCAAATGGTAGGCCTACGAGGAATTTTGTGTCTCATGCTCCTAGAAAAGTGTGTAATGGATCTACCACTATGTTTCATGCTTGCAATGCTAAAATTATTCTTTCATGCAAAAATAAAAAGGTGATTGCTAAAAAAGTGGGGGCCAAATGCAAGGGAGACAAGACTTGCATTTGGGTCCCTAAGGCTATTGTTACTAACCTTGTAGGACCCAACAAGAGTTGGGTACCTAAAACCCAAGCCTAATTCGCCTTGCAGGTTTATGCATTCGGGGACTCAAGTTGGATTATCGACAGCAGATGCACAAATCATATGACGGGGGAGAAGGAGATGTTCACCTCCTACGTCAAGAACAAAGATTCCCAAAGTTTGATCATCTTTGGAGACGAGAATCAAGGCAAGGTTAAAGGACTAGGAAAGATTGCTATTTCATCCGAGCATTCCATATCTAATGTGTTCTTAGTTGAATCGCTCGGGTATAACTTGTTGTCCGTTAGTCAACTTTGTAATATGGGTTACAATTGTTTATTTACCAATGTAGATGTGTCTGTCTTTAGAAGGAGTGATGGTTCACTAGCTTTTAAGGGTGTACTAGACAACAAACTCTATTTATTTGATTTTTCGAAGGAAGAGGCCGGTCTAGATGCATGCTTAATCGCTAAGACTAGCATGGGCTGGATGTGGCATCACCGTTTAACACATGTTGGGATGAAGAATCTTCATAAACTTCTAAAGGGGGAACATATGTTAGGTCTAACAAATGTAACTTTCGAAAAAGATAGACCTTGTGCAGCTTGTCAAGCAGGTAAACAAGTGGGAAGTGCTCATCACAACAAGAATGTGATGACCACATCAAGACCTCTGGAGTTACTTCATATGGACCTCTTTGGACCCATCGCCTACCTCAGCATCGGGGGAAGTAAGTATGGTCTTGTTATAGTTGATGATTTTTCCCGCTTCACTTGGGTATTCTTTTTGCAGGATAAATTGGAAACCCAAGGGACCCTTAAGCGCTTCCTAAGGAGAGCTCAAAACGAATTTGAGCTTAAGGTGAAAAAGATAAGAAGCGACAACAGGTCCAAATTCAAGAACCTTCAAGTGGAGGAGTACCTTGAGGAGGAAGGAATCAAGCACGAGTTCTCCGCTCCCTATACACCACAGCAAAACGGTATGGTAGAGAGAAAGAACAGGACGCTCATAGACATGGCGAGGACGATGCTTGGAGAGTTCAAGACACCCGAGCGGTTTTGGTCAGAAGCCGTGAACACGGCTTGCCACGCCATAAACCGGGTCTACCTTCATTGCCTCCTCAAGAAGACGTCGTACGAACTTCTAACCGGTAACAAACCCAACGTTTCGTATTTTCGTGTATTTGGGAGTAAATGTTACATTCTAGTGAAGAAAGGTAGGAATTCCAAATTTGCTCCCAAAGCTGTAGAAGGGTTTCTGTTAGGTTATGACTCAAATACAAAGGCGTATAGAGTCTTCAACAAATCATCGGGTTTGGTTGAAGTCTCTAGCGACGTTGTATTTGATGAGACTAATGGCTCTCCAAGAGAGCAAGTTGATCTTGATGATGTAGATGAAGAAGATGTTCCAACGGCCGCAATACGCACCATGGCTATTGGAGATGTGCGACCACAGGAACACAAAGAGCAAGATCAACCTTCTTCCTCAACAATGGTGCACCCCCCAACTCAAGATGATGAACAGGTTCATCAAGAAGAGGCGTGTGATCAAGGGGGAGCACAAGATGATCATGTTATAGAGGAAGAAGCACCTCAGGCCCCTCCAACTCAAGTCCGAGCGATGATTCAAAGGAATCATCACATCGATCAAATTTTGGGAGATATAAGCAAGGGAGTAACTACTCGCTCTAGAATAGCTAATTTTTGTGAGCATTACTCTTTTGTCTCTTCTATGGAACCTTTCAGGGTAGAAGAGGCCTTGCTAGATCCGGACTGGGTGTTGGCCATGCAGGAAGAGCTTAATAACTTCAAGCGAAATGAAGTTTGGACACTGGTGCCACGTCCAAAGCAAAACGTTGTGGGAACCAAGTGGGTATTCCGCAACAAGCAAGACGAGCACGGAGTGGTGACAAGGAACAAGGCTAGACTTGTGGCAAAAGGTTATGCCCAAGTCGCAGGTTTGGACTTTGAGGAGACTTTTGCTCCTGTGGCTAGGCTAGAGTCTATTCGCATTTTGTTAGCCTATGCTGCTCACCATTCTTTCAGGTTGTTCCAAATGGATGTGAAGAGCGCTTTCCTCAATGGGCCAATCAAGGAGGAGGTGTATGTAGAGCAACTCCCTGGCTTTGAGGATGAACGGTACCCCGACCACATGTGTAAGCTCTCTAAGGCGCTCTATGGACTTAAGCAAGCCCCAAGAGCATGGTATGAATGCCGTAGAGACTTTCTAATTTCTAATGCTTTCAAGGTTGGGAAAGTCGATCCAACTCTTTTCACTAAGACATGTGATGGTGACTTATTTGTGTGCCAAATTTATGTCGATGACATAATATTTGGTTCTACTAACCAAAAGTCTTGTGAAGAGTTTAGCAGGGTGATGACTCAAAAATTTGAGATGTCGATGATGGGTGAGTTAAGCTACTTCCTTGGGTTCCAAGTAAAGCAACTCAAGGACGACACCTTCATCTCCCAAACGAAGTACACGCAAGATTTGATCAAGCAGTTTGGGATGAAGGACGCCAAGCCCGCAAAGACTCCAATGGGAATCGACGGACATGTCGACCTCAACAAAGGAGGTAAGTCCGTTGATCAAAAGGCATACCGGTCTATGATAGGTTCTTTGCTTTATTTATGTGCTAGTAGACTGGATATTATGCTAAGCGTATGCATGTGTGCTAGATTTCAATCCGACCCAAGGGAGTGTCACCTTGTGGCCATTAAGCGGATACTTAGATATTTAGTTGCTACGCCTTGCTTCGGGATTTGGTATCCAAAGGGGTCAACCTTTGACTTGATTGGATACTCAGACTCCGATTATGCTGGATGCAAGGTTGATAGGAAGAGTACATCAGGGACGTGCCAATTCTTAGGAAGGTCCCTGGTGTCTTGGAGTTCTAAGAAACAAACTTCCCTTGCCCTATCCACCGCTGAGGCCGAGTATGTTGCCGCAGGACAGTGTTGTGCGCAACTACTTTGGATGAGGCAAACCCTCCGGGACTTTGGCTATAATCTGAGCAAAGTCCCACTCCTATGTGATAATGAGAGTGCAATCCGCATGGCGGATAATCCTGTTGAACACAGCCGCACTAAGCACATTGACATCCGACATCACTTTTTGAGAGACCACCAGCAAAAGGGAGATATCGAAGTGTTTTATGTTAGCACCGAGAACCAGCTAGCCGATATCTTTACCAAGCCTCTAGATGAGTCAACCTTTTGCAGGCTACGTAGTGAGCTAAACGTCTTAGATTCGCGTAACTTGGATTGATCTATAGCATACATGTGTTTATGTCTTTGATCATGTCCTTTATGCATATTGTTGCTTATTTATGGTGCTCAAGTTGTACACATGATCCCCGGACCTCACAAGTCCATTTGCAAGTGATGCACTTATTTAGGGGGAGGCATGCTACAACTTGACACTTTGAGACTAACCTTGTGTTTGAGTTTACTTGTTTTAGTCTCAAAAGTGGATTGAAAGGGAAAGGTGGACTTGGACCATGAAAGACTTCCACTGCACTCCGATGAGAGGGTAATTACTCCAAGTTCATCTCCATGCTCTTATTGCCTTTTACTCCTAAATGAAGATTTTGGTGAGGCAATGAGGTTAAAGGGCCAAAAATGATCCTGTTTTGGTGCTTGATGCCAAAGGGGGAGAAACTAAGGCCAAAGCAAGCAAATGGATCAGCTACCACTTGAGAATTTTGAAAATAGTAGAGTTAGAGCTTTTGGTTTGTTAAAATACTCTTATTGTCTCTTATTGTCAAAAGTTGGTCTCTTATGGGGAGAATGTTTGATTATGGAAAAAATGGGGAGTTTTTGAATCTTTGATCAATTTCTCTTGGAATACCTCTCTTTATGCCTCAACAAGTGTGTTTGACTTAGAGATAGAAAATTGAAGTTGATTTGCAAAAACAAACCAAGTGGTGGCAAAGGATGATCCAAATATGCCAAATTTGAATAAAAAACAATTCTTGTTCAAAATTGCATTGATGTTGTACTTCTTTTAGTTGCTTTTTGTTGTGTTGGCATAAATCACCAAAAAGGGGGAGATTGAAAGGGAAATGTGCCCTTGGGCCATTTCTAAAGTATTTTGGTGATTAAAGTGACCAACACAAACTAAGTGAGAAATTATTTGCAAAATGGTGGATGAAGTGCAAATCATCGAGAAGGTATGATTCTAGACTTAGTACATTGTTTTTTTGTACTAACATATTTGTCTAAGTGCTAGAATCAGAGAAAATGGAAAAATAAAAGGACTTGGCTGAAGCAGCCAAGACTCAGTGCAGTCTGGGTGCACCGGACTGTCCGGTGGTGCACCGGACAGTGTCCGGTGCGCCAGGCTGGCTTCTGGTCAACTGGCCGCTCTCGGGAATTCGTTGGCGGCGTACGGCTAAAATTCACCGGACTGTCCGGTGAGCCAACGGTCGGCCGCGCAATCCACGCGTGACGCGTGGCTGAGCCAACAGTCAGATGGGGGCACCGGACTGTCCGGTGCGCCAACGGCTCCAAATCTTCAACGGTCGGCTGCGCCAATTTAGGAAAGCAATCTGCACCAGGCACTGAACAGTGCCTGTCCGGTGGCACACCGGACTGTCCGGTGCGCCACCCGACAGAAGGCAAGTATTGCCTTCCCTGATTGCCTCCAACGGCTCCTAGCTGCCTTGGGGCTATAAAAGGGACCTCTAGGCGCATGGAGGAGATACACAAGCATTCTTTGATCATCTCTAAGCACCAAGACTTCATTCTAGCGCATTTGATTCCTTGCGATAGCATTTTGAGCTCCTCTTGAGTTGAGAACTCCATGTGTGAACTTAGAGCTCAAGTTGTGACTAGTGTGCGTGTTTGTGCTCTTGCTTTGAGTCTTGTGTGTGTGTTGCTTTTCCCCCCTTACATTCGTGCTTCTTTGTGATCATCAATTGTAAGGGCGAGAGGCTTCAAGTTGTGGAGATTCCTCACAAATGGGATATAGTGAAAGAAAGAAAAACACTGTGGTATTCAAGTTGATCATTGGATCACTTGAAAGGGGTTGAGTGCAACCCTCGTCCATTGGGACGCCACAACGTGGAGGTAGACAAGTGTTGTACTTGTCGAACCACGGGATAACTCGCGTGTCTCTTGTGTTTGCTCTTTGTGTAATTGTTGTAATTCACAAAAGCTCGCTTTATAGCCACTTGGTATTATCTCTCTAGCACTTAACCAAGTTTTGTGGCTATAAGTTTTAAGTTATTGCAGGATCACCTATTCACCCCCCTCTAGGTGCTCTCAGTCTTTTCGGTCACCTCATTAGGAGACGGAGTGCTTCCTACTCTTTTACCTTAACAGCGTTCTTGTTGCTCCTGAAATTATTTAGAACTTATTATCTATTCGTCGTTTCATTACTAAGAACTGTTGTTCTATATAGTTTGATCTCTTTAATGTGTATATGTTTACATGTCATTGTCATCTAGGTCATCCTGGTCATGATGTGTTGTCTCAGTTGTCTGATGAAGGCTGTCATAAGCAATCATGTGAGCTCTACCATGTTTGCCAGCTAGGTCGCCACACCCGGTTGCCTTTTGCTAGTTTATACTCACATCCAACTAATAATTTTGATCATATTCATTGTGATTTATGTACCTCTGATTGTTAGTGTATGAGGAAATCAGTACTATTTGGTCATTCTTGATGATTGTTCTCACTATATGTGGATGTTTCCTTTATGCCTAAAATTTGATACTTTTTTCTACTCTTTCATTTTTTCGAATGTGTGCATTCAATTTGGTTACAATATCAAGTCTGTTTAATGTGACAATGGACATGAGTTTAACAATGCTTCCTCCCATACTTTCTTCTGGTCTTAGGGTAGGCCTAGATGAAAAACTTGTGGCTCAATAATTCACTCGGCTTGACTCATTAGTGGCTTGACTCAACTCGACTCGTTTGAAATGAGTCACGAGTTGAGCCAACATTTTAGTTCGGTTCTTAATGAGCCAAACTCGAGCTGAGCTGCACAGCTGCGGCCTAGCGAGGCCCAGCCCGGGCGCTGAGTGGCCCAACTCGTGAGTCAAAAGAAATACCCATAACCCATCAACCGACTGTCATCCTCCACGCAATGGGCCACAGCTGACAGCATGGTGAAAACCTTAGCAAATAGCAGAACACCTCCTGAGCCCCATCTACCATCTCCTGCACCCGACGGCGGCTGGCCGACTCCCATCCTCCATCTCCACGCTTCTAATTAGTCGAGGTTGTGGAGACATGATCTCACGGACGTGATCTTGTCATCTCGTAGAGATGCTGACTCCCATCCTCCATCTTCAGTTGTCCACGCCTCCAAGCAATCTCGCGGAGACGTGGACTCCGTGGCCACCACCACATCGCCAACCCTAGCTGCCAGCCCGTCAAGCGTCAACCCAATCGACTATCGTTCCACACTTTGGTTTCTGACCACCATCCACAGCCACGACTATCCCCTCCTTGGCTCCCCCAGACCAGTTTCAGTCCCCTACCGCTGGTAACCGGCTAGCCGGTCCCCCGGTGATCAGTCCAGTATACCAAAGCTCCATGCCCCACCCACCGACCGCTGCCATGGAGGAAACAAGACCCGGAGGAGCATGAGGGAGTGTGGATACTTTGATCATGAGTTGGCTCATGAGTTAATTGATCTAACTCGAGTTGCCAAACGAGTCGATCTCAGTAGCTCCTCCAACTCGTTATGTTAGCGAGCCGAGTCGAGCTGGCTCGTTATCTAGAGTCGAGCGAGCTCCATATCTAGGCCTATCTTAGGGTGCACCACTTCAGATGTCTTGTCCCTACACCATGCCTCAGAATGGTAAAGCTGAGTGCACTATTCGTTCTATTAATAACATTTTCGGTGTCTTGACCCGAGGGTCTCACCAACTAGTGAAATGATGTTGCGTGCCCTAGCCTAGATCGGTGATGCAAGTTGACACAAGTCGTTTATCCTGGTTCGGGCGTGAGAAAGCCCTACTTTCAGCAGAGGGCGGATGAGACTTATATTACTCGCACCTAAGTGCTTGCAGTAGGGAGTACAAGCTGATCGGGAGAGTGAAGGATTCCAAGTCCCTAGGATTGATTGAGGCAAGTGCCAATATCGTGGTGGAGGTGAAAACCGTGGAGTGTCCGCTCGTCGCCTTGAAGTTGTGGACTCCCTATTTATAGTCTCAAGGAGGGCTACTAGGAGTGCCGGGGTTGGCCACGTACGGTGAGGAGGCGAAGCGGGGCCCCTGTAGATGGTATGGCCTATGGTATGGGGCTTGTACTTGTTGTTGACTTATGTCCGGTGGGGACATCCGTTCCTGTAGAGAGCCGAGGTCGAGGCCGAGGGCTCGGTCACGTACCTGAGCCTATCTGACAGGGAGGTTGCCCATGTCGTAGTGGTTGGTGCAGTGCTAAGTATGGCAAAAAGCTCCTGGTAATATGTTAGCTTCGCTATTTCTGGTGACGTTGGGTGCCCTTTTAATGATAATATCGAGGCCGAAGCCAGGCTCGGGCGAGGTGGAAGTCTGTTCGAGGCTAGGATCGAGCCTGCTCCAGGATTCGTAGACGTGCGCGACACAATTTAAAGAATGGCCTCCTATAGGATTCGCGAGGAGCAGGTAGCCGAGGCCGGGCTCGAGTGAGGCGGAGTTTGTTTCGAGGCTGAGGCCGGCTTCGGGCGAGGTAGATCTTGCACCCGAGGACCAGCCCTCACTTTTGTCGTATGTGTGTCTCATCAGGAGTTAGCAGGCAACGTGGGGGAATAGTGGCCACATGCGTCATCGTAGTTGGTGAAGTCTGACGGGACCACAGTCTTGTTACTCTTGTTCACCCTCGACGCTGCGTGGGGTAGGTATGTGCATTGAATGCTTATGTCTCCCGCGGCCTTCGGCTGAGACCTGCCTCAGGGTTGTCTTCTTTCCCCGAGACGAGCTTGGGCGAGGCAGAGACTACAGTTCTGGGGAGGGGGACCTCGGCCGGGATGAGGATTCTCCTGAGTACGTACCTTGTCTGAGGGCAGGCTCGGGCGAAGCGGAGTTATGGTGACCACCGAGAGGGGCCTCAAGCGAAGCATGGTTTACACTCTCTTGACCTCAGGGAATGTGTGGTCTTGGGGTTAAGCGTGTTTTAGGGGCATAATCTAGGTACCCCTAATTACGATACTCGACAGTAGCCCCGAGTCCTCCAAGGAAGTGTTTTGAAACTTGTTTGGAGGCTCTTCTGTCTTCATGGGGGTATACTGCTGAACCCTAAGAGGTGGTAGACATGTTTCCGATGGGTGTGCGCGAGCGAATCCGTCGGGTGTAGCCCCTGAGGCCTCAAAGGAGTGTTTGACTCTTTCGAGGTCTTAATGTTTTCCCTCATAGATATCGTTGATTTGTCCTTTGCCTCGTTACCTAGTCGTGGCCTGGGTGCAAAGGCAGCCCCCGAGTCTCTGTATTGAGTTGCTGGAGTTTCCAACAGTTTTGCCGTAGCAAGGGTGCAAGGGCAGCCCCGCGCCTCTACACCGGGTGAGAGGACGATCAAGGGACGCCTTGACTTTTTGGTGTTACGCTTCTTCGTCGCCTTTCCGCAAGGACGAAGAGGGGGAAAGCGCCATGCTACCCTCGGTGGACAACGAGCATGACATCTCCAGTGAGCTGTTATCGGGTAATCCGAGCGGGGGCCCGAGCTACATTTGATAGGAGTCGGCTAGGGGTCCGAAGATGCGCCCCAAAAGTACCTGTGGGTGATTCGCATGGTCCTAGACCCGTTTGATGGGGTCCGAGGGCTCGATGCCTCCCTCTGATGGGATACTATCATGAATCGCTCCCGGGGGTCTCGGAAATGTCTTAGGGTACCTCGGGATTGTAGCCCGAGCCTTGGCCATGTAAGGATGTACCCATAGTCATCCCTGACTCTGTGTTCTGGGGCGGTTGTCAAACCCTACCGAGGGGCCAACATACGAACCCCTGATCAGTAAAGGGCTCGGAGCCCATGTGCTCTGGGCGGTTATCGAACCCTGCACTCGTTTACCCTTCGAACCCCTGATCAGTACGATGCCTAAGCCTTACTTCCTTCGTGGGGAAGGAAGTCTGAGGGGTGTTTCCTCCCTGCTACCTATGGAGGAATAAAAAGGAGAGAGATACACCTTTTGATGCGCTTACCCTGGGGAGGCGAAGCAGTGCATGTTGGCTCGTGTCAGCCGGACAGGACATGCGGCCCGTGGGTGGGAATTAATGTGATGGGACGGGATGGCCCACGGGCCGTCCGTTGCGACGCGCGTGTGCGCGAAATTCGAAGGGACTAAGCCCACTCCTGGATTTGACTCGGGGAGGCTCGACCCAGCCCTTGGTGAATCCGTCGGTCCCTATATATTCGCCCGAGAGGGGATTCTTCTGGTTCTTACCTTGCCTTTTCCTTTTAGCCCTAGTCGCCTCTGCTTCCCTTAGCCATAGAAAGAGGAAAAGAGCCTGCACGCCCTCCTTTGTCTCCCTCCTCTGTTGCTATGGCCGAGAAACTTAGTGTTCTTCCTCTCCACGACCTGTGGCCCATCTCCTCTGTCGCCAACGAGGATCTGCAGGCCTTGGTGGATGGAGGGCTGCTCCACCCCCGCTCCTACGGGGGCACACCCCGAGTGGCTCGCGTCGGGGACGAGCAGGAGTTGGCCCCGCCTACGGGCTATGTGTTCAGCTTCACCCCCTTCCATGAGCGAGGGTTTGGGCCCGCAAGTCGCTTCATGCTGGCGCTCCCGCACTACTATGGGGTGGAGCTCTGAAAGGATCACGATGCCCAAGAGGGGGAGGGTGAATTGGGCTTTTCTAAAATTCCAACAAAAATTAAACCCTAAGCATTTTCCCAACTTCACCCAAACTACTAGCAATAAGTAAAAGCTACGAGATAGACAACAACCCTAAGTCATTATTACAAATACTAAGCAAATACATAAAGTAAATGCGGAAAGTAAAATAGGGACACGAAGACTCCTCCAATTTTTTCTGAGGTATCGAAGAGTTGGCACTCTTCCCTAGTCCCCGTTGGAGCACCCACGCAAGGGTATCGCTCCCCCTTGGTCCTTGCAAGAACCAAGTGCTCACTATGAGATGATCCTTTGCATCTCCGGCGCGGTGGATCCCTCACGATCGCGTACAATCTTCGAGTCGGGTCACCAACAAATCCTCTAGGGTGATCACCGAGCTCTAGTCGCCACCAAGCCGTCTAGATGATGCTGATCACCAAGAGTAACAAACCATAGACTTTCACTTGACCAAGAGAAGCCCAATGCATGTGGTGTGTGCTCTAGGTGGCTCTCGTGCACACTAATGAGGTCCTAACATGGTATTATGATTTTGCTAATCACCTCACTATGCTTTGTGGACTTGCAATGCTCTATCAATGAATACAAGTGTATTGGGACAACAAGACACTTATTATGGCTGGTGGAGGGGGTATAAATAAACCCACCAACAAAAACTAGTCGTTACTGTAGGCTACTGTGCATGGGTGCACTGGATAGTCCGGTGCGCATCCAACGACTAGTTCTGACAGCTAGCCGTTGCTCTGATAGTGCACCAGACAGTGAACAATGACAGTCCGGTGTGCACCGACAGTCCGGTGCCTGGCTAAAATTTGAGCCAGCGAACAGCGCACTCTCGGGTTTCTTTGGGGGCAGAGGGTTGCTCCTGGGGACTCTTGGGCCCACTGTTAGGGAGAGCACGAGACAGTCTGGTGCACACCGGACAGTCCGGTGCCCCTAGGTCAGCAAACCCAAAAAAAAATCTTAGGTTTTTCTAAACCGTTTTCATTCTAGCTTGTGAGTGAGTTATAGAGTGATATGTAGCACTAGTTGAGAGTGTGAACATGCACCAACACTATACTAGATTTCTCTTGGTCAAACTACTCATCCACAACCCCTCTTTATAGTACGACTAAAATAAAAATAGAAGTCCTAACTCTATACCAAGTGTCAACAACTACTTCGACACTTAGAATATGAAGTCCTTCATCTTTTGATTCACCTTTTTCAGTCGTCTCTTCAAGTTCTCATCTGAGGGATTGTTTTCACCGTTGTAGCGCAACTTCCTACAATGTGACCTAACTTACCATTTGTTCTGCAAAACACACGTTAGTCATATATAATCTTACGTTGCCATTAATCACTAAAACCAACCAGGGGCCTAAATGCTTTCAAGCTCCATAACTTCAACCCCAATTCCATCGCTCAGGCAGCCATCTTCGCGGCGGTCTGCAAGGGGCACCTAGGGATTGAGCCTTAGTGGGACTTGTGGCTCCACCTCTTCCGTGCGGAGCCGTTCTCCCTTCCTTCAAAGGTGAAATGATGTTGTGTGCCCTAGCCCAGATGGACGATGCAAGTTGACACAAGTCGTTTATCATGGTTCGGGCATGAGAAAGCCCTACTTTCAGCACATGGAGGATGAGACTTATATTACTCGCACCTAAGTCTTTGCGGTGGGGAGTACAAGCTGATCGGGAGAGGGAATGATCCCAAGTCCCTCGGTTGATTGAGGCAAGTGCCAATATCGTGGTGGAGGTGAAAACCGTGGAGTGTTCGCCTGTTGCCTTGAAGTCATGGAATCCCCTATTTATAGCCTCAAGGAGGGCTGGCAGGAGTGCCGAGGTTGGTCGCTTACGATGAGGAAGTGAAGCCGAGTCCCTGTAGATGGTATGGCCTGCGGTATGAGGCTTGTACTTGTTGTTGGCTTATGCCCGATGGGGACGTCTGGTTCCTACAGTGAGCCGAGGTCGAGGTCGTGGGCTCGATCATGTACCCGAGCCTACCTGACAGGGAGGTTTCCCATGCCGTAGTGGTTGGTGCAGTGCTAAGTATGGCGAAAAGCTCCTGGGTAATACGTCAGCTCCGCTGTTTCCGGTGACGTCAGGCGCCCTTTCGTTGATAATATCGAAGCCAAAGCCGGGCTCGGGCGAGGCGGAAGTCTGCCCGAGGCTGGGACCGAGCTCGCTCTAGGATTCGTAGATGTGCGTGACAAAATTGAAGGAGTGGCCTCCTACAGGATTCGCGCGAAGCAGGTAGCCGAGGCTGGGCCCGGGCGAGGCGGAATTTGTTCCGAGGCTGAGGCCGGCTTCGAGCGAGGTGGAGCTTGCACCTGAGGACCAGTCCGCACTTTGTCGTATGTGTGTCCCATCAAGGGTTGGCAGGCAGGGGGGCAGTGGCCGCATGTGTCATCGTAGTTGGTGAAGTCCGATGGGACTGTGGTCTTGTCGCTCATGTCCACCCGCGACGCTGCGTGGGGTAAGTATGCGTATTGAATGCTTATGTCTCCTGCAGCCTTTGACTGAGACCTGCCTCAGGGTTGTATTCCTTGCCCGGGATGGGCCCGGGCGAGGCGGAGATGGCAGTTCTGGGGAGAGGGGACCTCGGCTAGGACGAGGATTCTCCCTAGTACTTACCTTATGCGAGGGCAGGCTCGGGCGAAGCAGAGTTATGGGTGACCGCCAAGAGGGGCCTCGGGCGATGCATGGTTTACACTCTCTTGACCTCGAGGAATGTATCTGACGTTGGTCTTAGGGTTAAGCGTGTTTTAGGGGCGTAATCTAGGTACCCCTAATTACGATACCTGACAAACATCATCCACTCTTTGCTTTTCCAGTCATCCATGCTTGCATGCTACTAGTTCGAGGGTCTCCACAACACCATATATTTGTTGAACTATCTTCTCACCAAGACAGTCAACACTTCAAGTCCATATCTAGGTTTATTTAGTGTCACACCTTTCTATGTGCATCTCAGGGTTTTAGGATGTGCGTGCTACCCGAACCTCTCATTAATTGCCAAACATAATCCCACCCTTCGATCTACTAGATGTGTCTTCTTAGGATACTCTTCTTATAATAAGGGATGTATCGATGTATTTATCTATCCACCAATCATATCATTGTTTCTCATCATGTTGTGATCGATGAGGAAAACTTCCCTTTCTCTACCTCGCTAGTCCAACTAGTGATTTAGTTATCTTTGAGGCATGTACACCTAAAAGGATCACGATGCCCAAGAGGGGGGATGAATTGGGCTTTTCTAAAAATCAACACTAATTAAAAGCTAAGCAAGAGCCCAACTTCACCCCAACAACTAGCACTAAGAGAATAATACTAGAAATACAACAATGCTAAGACAATACTTCAAATACTTGCTAAACAAATACACAACGTAAAATGCTTGAATTAAGTGTGGAATGTAAAGCACGGTTTAGAAGACTCCTCCAATTTTTCCCAAGGTATCGAAGAGTCGACACTCTCCACTAGTTCTCATTGGAGCACCTGCGCAAGGGTATCGCTCCCACTTGGTCCTTGCAAGAACCAAGTGCTCACTATGAGATGATCCTTTGCCACTCCGGCGTGGTGGATCCCTCACGACCGCTTACAAACTTGAGTCGGGTCACCAACAAGATCTCCACGGTGATCACCAAGCTCCCAATGCCACCAAGCCATCTAGGTGATCACCAAGAGTAACAAGTCGTAGACTTTCGCTTGACCAAGAGAAGCCTAATGCAAGTGATGTGTGCTCTAGCTGGCTCTCGCTAGCGCTAATGAGGTCCAAATGCGGGATTAAGATTCTCTAATCACCTCACTAGGCTTTTGGTGCTTGCAATGCTCTACCAATGTGCAGGAATAATTGTGGGCAGCAAGACATTGAATATGGTGGGTGGATGGGGTATAAATAGCCCTCACCCACCAACTAGCCGTTACCAGCAATGTTCTGTGCATGGGCACACCGGACAGTCAGGTGCGCCACCGGTGCACCACCGGTCGACTCCAACGGCTAGTTCTGACAGCTAACCGTTGGGCTGATGGCACACCAGACAATGAACAATCACTGTTCGGTGCACACCGGACGGTCCGGTGCGCTGTCCGGTGCGCCACTATAATTCAGCTCGTGAACCTTGCGCTCTCGGGTTTCTGCGCGGGGGAAACCCTTCCCCGGGCCATCCTGGCCCGACCTGACATAGGTCGCACCGAACAGGCCGGTGCCCCAAAGCCAGAAACCCTAACTTCTATTTTCTGCTGTTTTTCAAATCAGTTTTCGTTCTAACTTATGAGTATGTTCTAGAGTGTCACCTAACACTATATGTGAGTGTGAATATGCACCAACACTACACTAGAACTCTCTTGGTCAAACTACTCATCGACAACCCCTCTTTATAGTACGGCTAAAACAAAATAAAAGACCTAACTAAATCACGAGTGTCCACAACTCCTTGACACTCGGACTACGTAGACCTTCACTTTTTGTTTCGTCGCTTTAGCAATCGCTTCGAGTTCTTATTGCCGGGATTGTTTTCACTGTTGTATTACTTCTACCTGTAATGCAACCTAACTTACCATTTGTCTCTGCAAAACACATGTTAGTCACATATAACTTTATGTTGTCATTAATCACTAAAACCAACCAGGGGCCTAGATGCTTTCAATCTCCCCCCTTTTTGGTGATTGATGACAACCCTACAAGATTTGTGAGAGTAGTTTGTTTTTGAAATTTCTGTCAATAGAGAAGATGGTTAGTTGTACTCAATATTTTTTGACAGCAAAAGTGTGTAACATAATAATAGGAATGAGCGCATACACATCGTAAGTTTCTTGTTCATATAAAAGTAAAATCAAATCGATGAACAAGAACTAGTAGACTGGTGATAACATATAAGGTGAAAACATAATACACACACAGTCAACATAAGCATCGAGAGTATATAATAGAGTTTGTGAGCCAAAATCATCATACAAAAGTGGAGCTAGTACAGAGAGTAACAAGCATATATATTACATCAAAATGACTCTCTACTAACTCCCTAACTCCCCCTAGCTCTCACAACTCTCATATCTCTCCCCCTTTGGCGTCAAACACCAAAAGGGAACCCGAACCTACACACCAGAAGAGGAAGGAGGTGGCGGGGGTGCATCCGGTCGCGGTCGAGGCAGAAGAGCGAACGCCAGCTGCGGGTTAGAGTCAGTCTCGGATCCAGGATCTGCTGTAGAAGCTGGAGCTGGTACTGACTCAGACGGAGGCTGCGCTGCAGGAGCTGCCAGAGCTGAAGAGGTCACAGACACCGCCACAGTAGCAGTGGTAACAGCAGGAGCTGGTGGCACTGGCGGCTGAGTGCTAACGGAGCTGATGACCAGTGACGAGAAAACCAGGGTGACCGGCCGGAGCGGAGAGGAAGAAGGACCGACTGTAGGAAGAGGGGGTCCTGCCTGAATGGCTGGCACAATAGCAGCCTGAAGAGGTGGAGGCGGTGCTGACTGAACTGGGGGAATCGGAACACCGGTATGCTGAAGCATGAGAGTCATGACTCATGAAGGACCTGTTCTCAGTCCGGTCTGCCAGAAGCTGTTGCTGCAGAGTATCCTGCCTGTCCTGAATAGTCTGAAACATCGAGAGCATTCTCTCAGACATCTGCTGCTGGACCGCTGCCAAGTGAGCCTACTGCTGAGTAAGGGTCTGGAGGATCGCAGCAAGAGCAGGGTCAATGGCAGGAGGGGTAGCAGGGGCAGCACTGGAGCTCCTAGCCTTATGATCATGAGTGTGTGGAGGCATAGGAGGCAGAGGCGGAACCCCAAAGTCATCATCATCATCATCATCATCATCGTTAGGGACTGCTGCGCCCTGAGTCTCGAACTGGTGAAAAGCGATATCCTTGGTCTGAGTGTCAATCACTGGAGCAGGTGTCGGCACAGGATCCTCAGGGGTTGGACGGTAGGAGCCAAAGAGGAGGAGAGAGGCCTCAAGAGTTCCCTGGAACTGTGGTGGCCAAATCAGCTGAGCGAAGATGTGGCAGAGATAGTGAGCATATGGCTGTTGTCGCCGGGCTCGCAGACCATCCAGTACGGTGTCCTCGATCTCACAAATAAGAAAGTCCACAACATCAAACTCTGAGTGAGAGACCAGGGCACCAAGTAGCCAGAGCTGGATATAGCAGCCTCCCTGTAACCCATTCGTGGCAGAAGCGTCCATCTCATGAGCTGATATCAAAACTTGGTCGCTGTGGTGAAGTCTGCCGGAGAACGTCGCGACCCATCTGAGAAGGGCGGTCGGAACAAAGCCACGACGTGAGCTCTACCAGGAGCAACTCCGTCGTGAGGGCGACGAGGAGGATCAGAGGTGTCGTAGCACAAGTTGTGAAGACGAGTCGATGACTCGTTGAATCTAAACAACTGGCGAATCTGGCTGGCATGAATTGTAATATCCTCTCGCTCAAAGCAGAATCTCATCCACTGGTGATCAGGGTCGATCCATATAGAAGCATAAAAAACTCGGACCCATTCCTCAACATATCTGCTGCTGGTAGTCAAAAGAGAGAGAAGTCCAGGCAGATATGAGAGGTGTACCTTAGAGTCAGCATCGGCGGCTAGCAGAGAAACGCAGGAAGGTCCAAAAGCCGGTGCACTCACAGAGCAATCTGTGCAGACATCTGTGCTCTAAAGAAAGACTCATGTATCCTTGTGCTGAAGAGATCGACTGCAGCAGGGTCTCTCTAAGCCGATAGCCAAGTCTCCATGGGTACGTGTCTGAACCGACGTACCCATGCCGTTGTAGCACGCTGAAGATCAAACAACCTGGGATCCGCAGCTAGAGGTCGCACCTCAGTCTCATCTTGCTCCCAAAAGCGAGCAGGTGGGATAGGTGGAGCGGAAAGGGGAGCGGAAGGAGCAGTGGAAGTTGGAGTAGTGGAGGTGGTAGGTATGGCTGAGGTGGTGGATGGCGCAGGAGTAACGGGAGCAGGTGAAGTGGGAGGTGGAGTGGTAGCAGTGGTGGGAGTGGTAGGTGCGGAGGAGCGAAGCCGAGAGGCGAGACGTCGAACGAGGTAAGCAATCTGATCTAAAGAGATCCGCAGCTAATCTCCTCTCTCTGCCTGCTCAGCAGCTGCCGCTGCTACTAGAGCTGCTCGGGCTGCTCTATCCAGACGTCGCTTCTTGCGGCCTTCCTGCTGCTCCAAGTAAACAGTCTTCCCCTTGACCTGCCTAAAGGGGCGAGGGGGGTCCTCGTCATCTCCTCCCCCTAGCGCCGACACATTCTTTGTGCGCGGTATCCTGACCTGACGACTGCAAATGAGAGAGAGAAACTAAGCACAAGAAGATAACAGTCGATAGGATGAGAAAAGAACGAATATCTACCTGGAAATCTCACACGAGAGGAAGAGAATCTAGGCAGGATAGGAGACGACTCACGGGCAGGCGAGGTCACTGAAATGACAGAAGAGGTGAGCACGTATTAGTCACATAGTCATAAGTATATTAAATGTGAATAAATACATACACAGAGTGTTATGGCACAGAAAACGAGAGATATGGCGACCGAGAGGTCAAGCGACGCGAAAACGGCGTTTGCGGGAAATAGTGCCATAGGAGGTTTGAAATTGAAAATGGGGCATGAAATGACGTGGAATTGAGTCGATAATTCACTAATAGGTTTATATGGGTAAATATGAGTGAAGTGTGCGCTTGGTTTGATTTTAAGCGAAGAAAATGGAATTAGGGCACTCGGCTCGGAATTGATCGCTCGAAACAGGGAATTATGTAAAATTGAAGCCTGGGATATCAGATTGACGTGAAATTTGGCGAATATGTTACTGGAGGTATGGTGAAGGTGCCTGAAAAGTTTGGGTTCAATTGGATCATTTTTGGCTAGTTTGGGCATTTCACCGAGCACGTGGCATGCGGTGTTGTTCGGGGCCTTCGTCTTCCGAAGGTCCTCAAAAATATGACTAACAATGTTTACCAAGTGTAATATATGTACAGGAACCTTTGGACTCGGAATAAATCTGTACACAATTTGAAAAGCATGGACAGGACGAAGGTTGAACCAGTTCCGAAGCTACGCGCAAGGAAGCTTCGGCTCAACGGCAGAAAAAGGAACCGACTTAAAGGGGAAAATGTTATTTAGTCCTTGTTGGATTACCTTTAAATCTATAGTAAACATAAAGGACATGAATGTAATTTTACAAAGGCTACGCCCTGTGCCTATAAATAGATGAACAGTACCCCCATGATGTTCACGCTGACTTGTGCTTGTTCGTGCGTCACGTTTGGACTTTTACCTTCTGTCAAGACGAAGGTACAAATGTAATTCAATATTGTTCCTGTTTATCCATGATGATATAATAAAGATATATTGATGATGTTATATGATCATTCATCTTATCTTTCATATTTCATATGCTTCTTCTTTCATTAACATATACTGTGAAGATGAAGGTACTTCCTTCATGACCCTCGTCTGAAGATCATTATATCCTAAGGGAGATAATGCTTCAAAGGACGAAGAGTATTAACCTTTAATATTTTGTGTTGCCTTGTTTTTAAGTCATAGCATTTTAGAACAAGTCCCCAACATTGGCGCCCATCGTGGGTGAACTCATTCGACCACCTTCGGCAAGTTGTGACCTTCGTTATGCCGCCGAAGAAAACTTCAGGGCTAGGGGCTGCACTGCAGCCACTAGACATCAACCAGGACACGCTGCGCGAAGCCCAAGCTCAAAAGAGAAAGGCTACAAGTCCAACCCTTCAAGAGGAGGAGCTGGACCAGGAGATAAGGGATCTCGAAGCTATCCAGCAACAGGTCGAAAGGAAGAGAGGGAAGATGCTTCGTCTTTCCGATCTTCAGAAGAAGATCGATGAAGCTGCTGAAGAAATATGTCATCTAACTCAAGATGACCAGGACTGAAGACCTCCACAGAGAGAGCTTCGTCAAGATAATTTCTACAATGATGATGATTGGTATGACGATTTCCATCATGGAAATTTTCCTTTTGATGATGCTTCTCCTCTATCAGCAGAACTGCAGGCTATCCCATGGCCCTCATCATACAAGCCCCCTTAGCTCCCCATGTATGATGGGCACTCAGATCCGAAGCAGTTCCTGATGAGCTACGAAGCAACTATATCTTCGTACAGAGGCAAAACTGCAGTCATGGCGAAGTCCTTCGTCATGGCAGTTCGGAGTGTGGCCCAGACATGGTACTCCTCTCTCCGGTCAGGGACAATCACGTCATGGCACAAGCTTAAGGACATACTGGTCACCAGTTTTCAAGGGTTTCGGACGAAGCCAGTCACTGCTCAGGCCTTGTTCCAGTGCACTCAAGACCATGAGGAGTACCTTCAGGCATATGTCCGAAGGTTCTTGCGCCTCAGAGCACAAGTGCCTACAGTGCCCAATGAAATCGTCATTGAGGCCATGATCAAAGGTCTTCGGCCAGGGCCTACGACTCAATACTTCACCAGGAAGCCCCCCCAAACTCTGGAGAAGCTGCTTCAGAAAATGGATGAGTACATCCGGGCTGACAACGACTTCCGCCAAAGAAGGGATGAAGCTTACAGATTCTCTGAGATGACTAGGGGCTTTGGAGGAAGAATCCACCCTAGGCATGTCAGATCAATCCACAGCTCCAGTCAGAATGATGACAAAGGAAGCCAGCTTCAGAGGCCATAGCACACCTCATAGTCTTTGGGACAGCAACAAGGCTCCTTCAGGCCACCAGCTTCAAGGGGCAGAGGCGGCAGGGGCTTCGGAGGAAGATATGGGGATCAGCCCAGGAAAATTTATTGCTTATTCTGTGGTAAGGACAAGGGCCACACTACAAGAACGTGCCAAATCACTATTCTAAAGCAAAAGGAGATTGCCGAAGCAGAAGCTCGGCAGAATCAGCCGAAGCAGGTTTTACACACTGCTTCGTGTCACTCTCCTTACATACCCGAATATGTGGGCAACCAACCTACAGCTTATGTTGCTTCAGCAAGCCATTCACAAGCTTCTTGGCCTCAGCTCCCACCGCCACCACCACTGCAGCCTACCTATTCCCGAAGTCAGCAGCCAGAGGGGCGTCAGTATTCCCAACAGCAACATGACTTTAGGGAGGAGTCTAAAGCTCGTACAGTCAATAGTACTGTACCAGAATCAAAACACATATACTGAGCGATATCCTGCTTATGAAATACTTTTACCTTCTAGGCTATTCTACTTTTTGAATAAGTAACAAGCAATGAAAACTTAGTTTTAATTTCTTGTAATGATTTTGATTTTATCAGAATGAAATATATCTTCTTCACAGATTTACAAAGCTCAAAAGTCGTTCCTAAGAGAATGTAGTCAACATAAACGAAGCTACAAAAGTCGTTCCCAAGGGAGCGCAGCGTAAGTTCCGTTCTCAAAAGTCGTTCCCAAGGGAATGCAGAGCCAAATTTAACGAAGCTACAAAACGTCGTTCCTAAGGGAGCGCAGCGTAAGTCTTCTGCTCAAAAGTTGTTCATAAGGGGATGCAGAACTTATACCGCTGAAATAGAAGGCGAAGAAGTTCAAAAACGTTCCTAAGGGGATGCAAAACTTATATCATCGAAATAGAAGTTGAAGAAGCTCAAAAGTCGTTCCTAAGGGGATGCAGAGCTTGTGTGTTCCAGTGTGGGCGTGTGGGTGTGTGTCTTCGGCATCCTCATCATTTTGCATCATATCATCACATCATTTCGCATAACATCACATCATACATCATATTGCATCAATGGCACGAGAATTGAATACGGAGCTGATCTTCCGCAAATGCTTCGTCAAAATGAAAAGGTGCTAAGGCACGAAGTAAGCTTCGGGAAATGCAGTTTTATTAGCCTTATCACAAGAATGGATCTCTCTTTGCGAAGCATGGATATCTTTCTTTATGAAGCATGGATCTTTTTTTTACGAAGCATGAAAAGAAGGGAAGGTGTTTTTTCGTCGAAGGCTCAAAAACGGTATGTATGTAAGTTTCATGTGTTGCAAAGAAATAGATTACAATAATTTACATATTCGATTCATAGTTACATACATCAAGTGTCACATACTTTTGTTACAATAGAAGCTTAGCCATATTTAAATTGTTCCATACATTCCAGCTATTATTACAACACAATCTATTCCTCTTTAAGAACTTTCTCTCCAACTTCGTTCAGTAATTTGTTAACAACTTTGTCGATAATGGATTCAGCCATGTTTATGATGTCCAACGCTTCCTTCATTTTTGGATCAGCTAGGGGATCGTACTGTTCCGGCGGCGGAGATAGTTCAGCTGAAGTAGGAAAAATTGATTAGCTCGAAGCCA
Organism: Zea mays; assembly: GCF_902167145.1. Taxonomy (NCBI): domain Eukaryota; kingdom Viridiplantae; phylum Streptophyta; class Magnoliopsida; order Poales; family Poaceae; genus Zea; species Zea mays. Next base: position 225,384,981 of record NC_050100.1, on the reverse strand, counting down.
TAAAGCAAGCACCGAAGCTAAAAAACCAAAAAATAATACCTATACGCCTATTGTGTTCTGCAGCTTCTTCAACTCGCTTTGCTTCTGTTCTGGCATCGTGGGTGTCTTTTTCACTCTTTTTTATAATCTCATGGGCCATCTCTCGGCCACCATTCACCCAGACATCATTGTAAAATTTTCCACCCATTAAGGTTGCCTCGGCTGAAGGATCCTTTGTATCATCTACGGAGAAGGCAGCTTCGGCCTGGACTATGGCTTTAATGTGATCACATCCAGCCTTCTCCAGGATGGCTGAAATTCCCCGCGCACCGGAAAATGCACAAACATCCCCGCGATCACTCAAAATTTCTTCGAAGGTTTCGGCTTCTCCACTTATCCATTCAACAACGCCTTCGGGGTCACCTCGTATGAAGTTTGCTTTAGCAGAGTAGGCACCCACTTTGGCGAAGCTAGCTTTTATTTTCTTCATGCAATCCAAGGATTTCTCAAAACACCTTTCCTTGGATGTGCGAAGTTCTTCAACATTTTTCTCTAGATAATTGTTCCAATATTCGCTGATTTCTTGATTAGTTTGTGCGACTGCGCACTTTTTCTTAGCTTCGGCCAGTTGTCTCCGAAGGTCTTCAATTTCAGTTTTCTGAACTTCGGTCTGAGCTTTGAAAATAGCTTCGTCTTCTTTTACTTTGTTGACCAAGGAAATTAAGATTGTCTTTTTCCAGACCTTCGTTCCTCAATTCAATCACCTCTGAACGAAGGTTATTCAGAGCCATTGTATAGCCTTCGTCTTCAATATTCTTTTGTGCCCTCAGGGCATTGCTAAGAATCAAGCTCCGTAAAAAAAGAGAAAAAAGAATTGAGTATGACAATAAAATAAATTGGTTTCCAAATTAAAAGTCAACGTTTATACCTTTATATTGTTGTATGCTAGGCTATCGGCCAGATCATCCTTCGACAAAATTGAAAGGCCATTTTCCAGCTTCGGGAATCCCATACTCTTAGCTATCTCCCGGCAAACAGATATTTCTTTATTGCCCGGGAGACAGTACAGGAAATCATCTTCATTACTGTCGTTAAACACTAAGGCTCCTTTCGGATATTTCAGTTTTTGAGCATAATGCCTTGCTTCCGCGATTTCATCTTCGGACAATTTCTTCCTTGAAGCATGTCGATAAATATAATCAGCAGCTTCGGCCGGCGCTTCGGAAGCAGGGTTTCTTTGGCTCTTTCTGCCATGTCTTGCTCTACTGTCAAATCGGTTTCCGAAGTTTGCAGATCAGCTTTGTCTTCAGGCGCAGCAGCCTTCGTCTCACTAGGCACTAAGGGCCTAGCTTCGGCTTTGGTTTGCCCAGCTTCGGTTTCGGCTCGCCCAGCTTCAGCTTCATCTTGGATTTTGATAGCTTCAATAATTTTCTTAGGAGCAGGGCTCAAGGCCTTCATAGTCTCTATAACAGCATCCAGTACGCTGGCCATTCTCCTCCTCTTGGGAGTTGCGACAGAAGTTTTTTGCGCCTTCGGCAGTTTTGCCTCTGTTGAAGGGCTTAGAATTTCTGGCATTTTCATTGTTTCTTCCGCCTGTGGCTCTTTGGCCTTATCATCTTTAGATACGGTTGGCCCGACTGTAGGCACCTTCGGCACTACAGTCGGCTCTTCAGCGCTCTGCACAATCGGAGCAGTTTGTATTGCTTCGGCAGCCGAAGAGGACTCTATGCCAAATTCAGGTACTACAGCCGGATCAATATAACGTGGCCGATGGATCAGGACCTTCACCTTTTTGCTCTTCGGCTTAGCTGGAGTGACCGAAGCGGCAATCTTCCTCTTTTTCTCTTGCCCTCATAGCGGGTAACGGTAATCAGGGTATACGAAGCTAATAGCATCAAATACCCTATTTAATCTCTTCTTGCCCCGACCTCCAAAGGCCGCGGACAGAGCATTATCTTCGGCCTTGGAGTATGCTCCAAGTAGCTTATCACTGGTAGCTTCGATGCACTTCAGCCAGTCGTCGTCTGGCTCATCAAACCTCTCCCTGAACCTGAAGGTATACTTTAGTCGGACTAGACCACCCTCACTAGAATCGGCGGTGGTCTCCTTCGGCATATCCCAGCTTTCCACAAGTGGCCATACCCTGAAGGATATATGCTCTTGAATTAGATCCCTTGTGCCAATGAAGGCACACACAGTGCTAAAAGCCCTCTGACATGCTTCGACATTGCTATCAATTTCCACCTTCGGCCTTCGGAGGCCGAAGCGAGACCAGATGGGTCGCTGAATAGTTTCTTTAATGTCTTCCCTTGCCTTCAAATCATTTTTAATGTAAAACCACTCTCCCATCCAGGACCCAGGCCATCTTTTCCGGAATGTTGGCACCGGGTTGCTTGCATTGGGGCGAGCAATAAACCCGTAACAACCGAAGTTGTTGTGGTACTGTTCTTTACCACTAGCCTTCGTCTCATACAAAAGCTCATGCATACTACAGAAGCACTTCACGCTTTGCTCCAGCCCCTGACTTCTTACAGCCCAGACAAAAATCCCCATCCTAATAATAGCTTCGGGGGTGATCTGATGAAGGAAGATCTGGATATCTTCAGCAATTCAACCAGAAACTTGCTCAGCGGGAACCGAAGACCTGCCTTTAAGAAGCTTCGGTATATAACAACTTCGTTTTCTTCCAGAGCAGGGGCAGTGCTGTCTCCTCCAACTCTGACATTGGACATGTCGCGAAAATATCTCCCCCTCATGGCATCAACATGACTTTGCTTGATAGTTGGTTTTCCAAAGATAGTATGGCTTGGGCGCCACGACCGATCCTCAGAGTCTTCATCCCCACTTTCCACGTCATAACTATCGCTGTCATCAGAGTCTTCGGATAAACCTTCCATGATCTCCTTAGTAATTTTCTCTGTATTTGTTTTTGCCATGGGTGTTTGCGCAACCTTCCTCTCTTCAAACAACTTTGTCTCCTCGGATGTTTTCTTCTCTTCAGTCATCTTTTTCTCTGCACTCACCTTCTTCTCTTCAAATTTGAAGCAAACGTGTCTTTAAGCCGAAGCTCTAAAGGCTTGAAAAATCAAGCGAGAGCTAGTGAACAAGAGCTAAAGGTTTGAGAAAATATCACAAATGGCAGAAATGACGTATCAAATGATGCCGCTATGGTTCATATTTATACGCCTAGTGCGTTGCAGCTTGGAGGGCCCTGTCTGTCATTGACTGTTGCTATTCTAGCAAAGGGAAGGTGTTTTTTTGGACCTTCGGCTTAAGGCCTTCGTTCATGTCGCAGTCTGAATTCGTCATCATAACAAATTAATACTGCGAGGGGCTACTGTTGGGGGCCTTCGTCTTCCAAAGGTCCTCAAAAACATGACTAACAATGTTTCCCAAGTGTAATATATGTACATGAACCTTTGAACTCAGAATAAAGTTGCACACAATATGAAAAGCATGGACATGACGAAGGTTGAACCAGTTTCGAAGCTACGCGCAAGGAAGCTTCGGCTCAACGGCAGAAAAAGGAACCGACTTAAAGGGGAAAAGGCTTTGTTGGATTACCTTTAAATCAATAGTAAACATAAAAGGCATGAATGTAATTTTACACAGGTTGCGCCCTGTGCCTATAAATAGATGAACAGTACCCCCGTACTGTTCACGCTGACTTGTACTTGTTCGTGCGTCACGTTTGGACTTTTACCTTCTATCAAGACGAAGGTACAAATGTAATTCAATATTGTTCTTGTTTATCCATGATGATATAATAAATATATATTGATGATGTTATATGATCATTCATCTTATCTTTCATATTTCATATGCTTCTTCTTTCATTAACATATACTGTGAAGATGAAGGTACTTCCTTCATGACCTTCATCTGAAGATCATTATATCCTAAGGGAGATAATGCTTTGAAGGACGAAGAGTATTAACCTTTAACATTTTGTGTTGCCTTGTTCTTAAGTCATAGCATTTGAGAACAAGTCCCCAACATGAAAGCTTTTGTAGGATGTGTGTTAGCAACTTGCTTCCCAGCTTGACATGCACTACAAGGCTTATCCTTTTAAAATACAACATCCTTTAATCCTCTAACCATGTCCTTCTTTAATACTTTATTGAGTGTGCTCGTCCCAACATGTGCAAGCCTCCTATGCCAAAGCCATCCAAGTGATGCTTTGGTAAAGAGGCAAGTTCTTAAGTCTGCATCTTCAGAGGTGAAATCCACTAAGTAGAGATTGTTGTATCTAAATCCTTTGAACACCTTTGATTCATCATCCATTTTTGATACAATAACCTCTGTTGGAGTGAATAAGCATTGAAGTCCAAGATCACAGAGTTGACCCATTGATAATAAGTTGAAGCTCAAAGGTGCAACCAAGAGAACATTTGAAATTGATAGATCATTTGAAATTGCCACCTTGCCAAGTCCTTGAACTTTCCCTTTTGAATTATCTCCAAATGTGATTTTGTCTTGTCCATCAACATTCTCATCAAGTGAGGTGAACATCCGTGGGTTTCCTGTCATATGTTGTGTGCATCCACTATCAATAACCCAATGGCTCCCACCGGTCTTGTAGTTCACCTACATCCACAGACAAATCAAGCTTGAGTTTTGAGGGCCCTATATTGCATAGGACCAGTGACTCTCTCAATCAAGGACTTTGCAACCCAAATTTGTCTAGGTCTACTCTTTCTTGGTGGACCTAGGAATGTAACCTTGACTTTTCCATTTGCTACTTTTCTTAGAACATAATGAGCATTGAAAGCAAATGGTCTTGAGTGCTTAGGCAAGGGAGTTGGTGGTTTGGCTTTGCAGTTGTAGGCAAAGTGACCTTCTTTTCCACACTCAAAGCATTTGATAGGCTTATGAGTCTGCTTTGGCTTGTATTGAGTAGTAGTTTTCTTTTGCACAAAAGCATTGTATCCAATACCACTCTTGTTGTTTTTCATGACAGTGTTCATGAGCAATTCATTTTGGAGGTATTGGCCTTTGTTGAACTTTTGCACACTTGTTGCAAGATGTTCATTTTCACTCTTAAGTTTCTTGACCTCATTTTTAAGCCTTTCATTATCCACTGTCAATTCATTGTTGAAATCATTGTTCTCAATGGCAACCTTTCCTCTAGTAGTTGCATCAGTCAAGTATCTCTTCAATTTTTGGTTGTCTAATGTCAAGACTTCAACTTTTTCGGTCAATTCATCATGTAGACTAGTTTGATCTCCTTGACTCAAATCATCACATGAGGTTGCTACATCAATATTAACAACAGGGTTAATAGTCTCATGTGTATTGCAAGATAAAAGTTCATTTTCAACAAGAAGATTATCATGATCAAATTTAATCTTAGTATAGTCTTCCTTGATTTTCACTAGTCTATCTTTCAACTCCATATTAGCTTCATTTAACTTCTCACATTTATCCTTAGCATCTTTTAGGGAGGATGTAAGCTCATTTATAGTGGATGACATAGTTTTGTTTTCTTCTTTCATTCCATCACTAGCTTTCATAACTATGTCATATTTGGCATTCAAAGATTCATTTTCATTTTTCAACTTGTCACATTTAGCTTTTGACTTCCTAATGATTTGAGTGTATTCTTTAAGCAAGTCAGCTAGTTCATCATAGGAAGGTGAAGCAAATTCATCATCACTACCTTCTGTTCACCTCTAGCCATGAGGCATAGGTGAGAAGTCGATGATGGCGATGGTGGTGGTGAAGAGAAGTCCCCAGCGATGACGGCAACTTTTTCATCATTTTCTTCTTCACTTGAAGAAGATCCACTTGATGACTCAATGTTAGTGAGCCAGTCACCAACAATATATGCCTTTCCATTTTTCTTTTTGTCGAACCTCTTGTGCTTCCCATCCTTCCTCTTGAAGAATCTCTTTTCCTTTTTCTCACTATCGTTGTCATCTTCTTTCTTGCCCTTGAACTTGTTCTTCTTAGGCTTGTTACATTGATGAGCAAGATGACCAAGCTCTCCACAGTTGTAGCAATCCATTTCAGAAATGGGCTTTCTTTTGCTGGAAAAGAATTTCTTCTTTCTTGAATCAAATTTGATGCCTTCTCTGTTGAGCTTCTTTAATATCTTGGTGGTCTTCCTCACCATCAAGGCAATGTTAGTATCAAGGTCATCATCACTTGAGGATTCTTCCTTAATTTGTACTTTAGCTTTTCCTTTTCTTTCTTGATTTGCTTTGAGAGCCAAATCCTTTCTCTTGGAAGATGACTCATCCTTGTCATTCATGTGCATATACATCTCATGAGCATTGATCTTTCCCAATATCTGTGTAGGTGTGGTAATTGAAAGATCCATCTGATGCGGCACAGTGACAATGTGTCCATATTTGTCAATTGGGAGAACACTGAGAATCTTCCTCACAACATCTGGTTGTGAAATTTGTGTAAGCCCCAAGCCTTTTACTTCCTCTACAAGAATATTGAGACGTGAGTACATAGCATTGGAATTTTCATTAGCAAGCATTTCAAAAGAATTTAACTTTCTCATAGCAATGTGATATCTCTCCTCACGCTCACTTCTAGTTCCTTCATGTAGAGCACATATGTTCATCCACAAATCATGAGCATTTTTATGATTTCTAACTCTATTAAACACATATTTGCAAAGGCCTCTAAAAAGGGTGTTTTTGGACTTAGCATTCCATTTCTCATAATTAAACTCTTCACCTACAAGATTTGTGGGATCTCTAGGTTCGGGGAATCCTTGTGTGGCGGCTTTGTAGACACCAATGTTTATAGCCTCTAAATATGCTTCCATACGAATTTTCTAATATGGAAAATCGTCACCATCAAAAATAGGAGGAGGTCCATCCCCACCGGACATCGTTACTCTAGCGGTTAAGCTAATCTAAGAGCAACAAGGCTCTGATACCAGTTGAAAGGATCACGATGTCCAAGAGGGGGGGGGGGGTGAATCGGGCTTTTCTAAAAATCAACACTAATTAAAAGCTAAGCAAGAGCCCAACTTCACCCCAACAACTAGCACTAAGAGAATAATACTAGAAATACAACAATGCTAAGACAATACTTCAAATACTTAACCTGGAGTACGGTGAATTTAACGATAACCTGCTAGAAATACTTAACCTGGGCTGAATTTAACGATCGACGTCCTCTAATGACTACGGTGACGTGGAGGGGGTCCGGTGTGCCACAGGAGTACCAGAACATCTATAGTGCCTGGCTCTGGTCAAAACGGTAACCTGCTCCGACAAACTGACAAGGGTCCAGTGTGCACCGGACCGGTACTGTGCAAGGACCGGTGCACACGCAGAAAGTGCATTTCAGCCCATTTCATTTCAACGACTATTTGGGTGTTTGGGGCAATAAATACCCTCAACGAGCACATTGAAGACACAAGAGCTACACCAAATAACCATATATTCAACGCAACATCTTCCACACAGTCAAAGCCATACAAGCGTTCGCATCTGATCGATTTGAGTTAGAGAGACTTAGGGTCTGTTTGGTTGGGCTGTGGCTGTGAAAAAAGTTGTTGTAGGCTGTGAGCTGTGGAAAAAGCTGTTGTAGGCCGTAAGCTGTTAAAAAGTTAAAAACCGTTTGGTGGAAACAACTAAAAGTCATTAAAAATTCTTCGATATATGTTTTCACAGTTCCATACGAAAAGCCACTAAAAGCAGGTCCAGGGGTGCTTTCAGATTTGCACTACGAGAAAGTGAGCTTTTAGAAAAAGCTGCTTCCTGGATCCAGCCCTTTGGTTGGCTTTTGGCTTTTACGGGGGCAAAAGCCAAAGCCAAAAGTCAAACCAAACACACCCTTAGTGCCTTGTGCATTTGAGTGTTGCAAGTTTTTGTGCTCTTGTTCTTGAGTTTCTTCTTTCCATCCTTATTTTCAAGTTGTAAAGCTAAGTAAGAGACTATTTTTGTGTGGAGGTCCTTGTGGGACTTGGTGTCCCTAGTATAGGTGTACATTCGGGCCACCTGGCCCAACAGAAGCCCGAAAAAGCCTGTCACGTTTAATTTTGACTTGGCCGAATATTAAATTCGGACCATGCTGGGCTAGCCCATAGGCTGCGCCCTCGACCCATGACCTGATACATTAATAGCTAAACGTGCATGGCTTAAATCGCGACCCAAAAATAAAAAAAATGCTCGAAATGCATACTAAAGCCCAAAATACACAATAGCGGGGAATTGGAAATAGATAGTCAGATATCATTAGTAAAACAACAAAAGAGAAGACAAGCACATTTTGACCAAAAAGAAACTTAATATTACTAGAGGTGTGCAATGGTTACCTCATTTCAAAACTATTTGGTCAGAAGGGAAAAGGAGTATGAAAAAACACGAAAAACACGTCTGTGTTGCTTTAGCTCCCTCATTCCCACGTTTGGTTTCAAAGGATGGCATGAGATAATCTATTTAAATTAGCTTTATCCCCTTCAACTTCTCATGCGGGACTAAGGGCGCGATTGGAATAGCTCCATCGGCTTTAGATTCACCAAAAACAAATCCACTCCCTGGAAACCTAATCAAATACTTCAAATCCATGAAATCTAGATTCACCAAAATGGTCGATCTAGATGCTAGATTCACCATTTTAGTGGAGCTCCTCAACGGTGCTCCACCGACTCAAGTTGGTAGAGTTGGAGGAAATTATCAACCACCGACATTTGTTGTTTGCCTTTCCCTTTTCCTCCTTTTCCCAACCACACATGGTTTTTTTCCCACAACTAAATCACTGAGCCTTCGGAAAGTATATCTAGGGATGGTAATGAATCATGATTCAAATGTTTCTTCATAAAATATTAGAAAACTAAATAAATTTTAGTTCAAAAATGAATAGAAATAGGTTTCGATCATAATTCAATTAGATCTTATAGTGTAAAATTTAGAGTCTATTGTTAGCCATATCTATACACGAATTTTCGAGTCAGGTTTTAAATATTTCAGGAGTTCAAGGTAGCTCGGCTCACTGCTTGCTTATACAGAGTACAGGTCGTGTCCCTTCTTCTTAGCCACACCCCCTCAGTCTTTACCGACCACGTCGTCGCAATCACCTGGTCGCGTCATGTGCAGAGCGTCCTTTTTTTCTTTGTTCGTGATTGGAGGAAGAAGGCAAACCCACAACTCCTGTGCTTAAAATTTATTCTAGAGTTTATTATAAAATAAATAGGCCAAACTTTAGAAACTCCAACATATTCTAATCAATGTGTATACATGTTTTAAAAACCTTCCAACGATAAAAAAATGTATGATATGCAAAGATTGATTTCAAATCTACATTTACACCTACTTAAGTACTTAACTAACAGACCATATGTATATTTGTGTTTCATATTTTATATTTAATAATCATAAATAAGAACCGTGAACGCTGAACGCAATCACGCTGGTTACTTATATACTAGTCGGTTACCCGTGCTTTGCGACGGCTAACAGAAATACTCACGTAAATTATCCACCAAACGATCTCAAAAAAAATTTATTGGTTGTCTCCACTCTTCGCATAATATTATTTATGAACGCACGGGTACCATAGGTAGCAAATCAGAGACCCCATCCCTCGCCTTCCCCACTTCCAAGGTTTCGTAGAGCAGGAGGGGAAGGGAAGAGGCGAGCATACATGTTCGTTGCCGAAGAAGGACACGACGAAGACCTGGGCATCTAGAGGCAACATAGGTAGTATACCGCTAGATATATAGGGACAGAGCACGCAAGCGGAGAAAGAAGCCCAGCCGAAGCAGCTCCAAACCAAGAGGCACCTGCACCCGGCGTCAGTCCAAGAAGGACGAGAGAATGCGAGTGTCTTCCCAACTCTGGACACGCCGAAGCAACACATCACCACCACCAACTCTGTAGCATATGCCGACAGCTTCCATGCTACGGGCCTTAGTTGTCCAATATCTTAGACATGGACTCCTCATCGCTAAGATAACCTAAGCATGGCAGGCGCCACCATGTCCTCGACGGCACGCACGAAGAAAGGCCAGGAGCATGACCAACTCGCCCCGTACCCACGTCGACGAGCGTCGGTCGGCTCGCGGCTACGACTGTGGGCAGGGCAGTAGGTTGGGGTGGAAGAATAGGCCGAAGGTAGGGAAGACAAACGGGACGTCCGACGACGACGAAAACGATGGTGCGCACATGATGTGAAATGTCCTCGTGGACGTGCAATAGCCACTGCGCGAGTCGGTGTCGGGGCTGGTGTCGGACGAATACGAGGAGGAGGCGCCTGCTCCTACGCCCTCTGCCGAGAATGGGGTGGCACGGAGGTGGAGGCATGAGGGGAGAGAGAAAAGAAGTAGAATGGCGACCGAGGTGGTGGCAACTGAGGCGAGGACCATTATTATCATGCGGAGGTATAGATGGTCAAATGGGCCGTGTCTGGCGAGCCTGCCCGAGACACGACCCATTTAATAGTGCGTGGGCAAACCCGGCATGAGCGTCGTGCAGTGTTTGAGCCGTAGCCTTGGGCTGTAGTGCTAGCCCGGCCCGGCACGATTATTTTTTAAAAACAATCATATATACATATGTATAATTTATATTCAATATTATAAACACTTGTGAAACTGGTGCTTTAAATACTAGTCGGTTGCCTGTGCGTTGCGATGGCTCGCAATAATACCTAGATAAACTATCCACCAAAAAGATCTCAAGGTTTTTTATTGATTGTCTCCGCTATTCGCATAATATTTTTTATGAACGCACAGGTACCATAGGCAGCAAATCAGAGACCTCATCCCTCGCCTCCCCCACTTCCAAGGTTGCGGCACCCGCACCAGGCGTCAGTCCATGAAGGGCGATAGAATACGAGTGTCTTACTAACAGTGGACCCGCTGAAGCGACACAACACCACCATCAACTGAAAGTCGCCTAGAGGGGGTGAATAGGCGGAATCTGAAAATTATAAACTTAAGCACACACTACAAGCCGGGGTTAGCGTTAGAAATGAATTTGAGTCCGAAAGAGAGGGGAAAACAAATCAACCAAGAAATAAAGCGGATGAACACGATGATTTGTTTTACCGAGGTTCGGTTCTAAAGAACCTAGTCCCCGTTGAGGTGGTCACAAAGACCGGGTCTCTTTTAACCCTTTCCCTCTCTCAAACGGTCACCTAGACCGAGTGAGCTTTCTTCTTTACTTCTCACGGGTCACTTAGACCCCGCAAGGACCACCACACAATTGGTGTCTCTTGCCTTGCTTACAAAACACTTGGGAACAAGAATGAGGAAGAAAGAAAGCGATCCAAGCAATAAGAGCCCAAAGAACACGAACAAAAACTCTCTCTCAAGTCACTAAGTGGTTGGAGTGGATTTGGCACTTGGAGAGGCTTTGATTCTTTTGATTTGTGTCTAGGAGTGAATGCGCTCTTGTATTGAATGTGAAGTGCTGGAAACTTGGATGCTTGGAGTGGTGGTGGTTGGGGGTATTTAAAGCCCTCAACCACCACATAGCCGTTGGGGGTGGCTGCTGTCGATGGGCGACCAGACACTATCCGGTGCGCCAGCCACGTCACCCAACTGTTAGGGTTCTGGAGTAGTTGACCGTTGGAGGCTTTGTCCTCTAGTGGCACCGGACAGTCCGGTGCCGCACCGGACAGGTACTGTTTACTGTCCGGTGCGCCTCTGGCGACTGCTCTGACTTCTGCGCGCACTATTTGTGCACTGTAGCGTTGCAGGCGTCCGTTGCAGTCGACCGTTGCGCTGAATAGTCGTTGCTCCGCTGGTGCACCGAATAATCCAGTGGCACACCGGACAGTCCGGTGAATTATAGCGGAGCGCGCCCTGACAAACCCGAGAGTGAAGAGTTGGACGTTGTACGGTCCTAGTGCACCGGACACTGTCCGGTGGCACACCAGACAGTCCGGTGCGCCAGACCAGGGCACACTCGGTTTCTTTGCTACTTTGTATTTGAACTCTTTCTTTAATCTTTTATTGGTTTGTGTTGAACCTTTATGCACCTGTAGAAAATATAATCTAGAGCAAACTAGTTAGTCCATTATTTGTGTTGGGCATTGTCGGTGTTTTGGGTCCGACCGCACACCCGGGGTTGCCCCTCAAGGTGTTTTTAGGAGTAGGACGGTGTCGACAACTGTAGCAAAATGGTTCGTGCCGATCGCACGAGGGACAATGGACAAGATTTACAGGTTCGGGCCGCTTAGAAGTGCGTAACACCCTACGTCCTGGTGAGTATATGAGCGTGGTTACAAGAGAATTCTCTGGATAGAGGACACAGAGAGTTTTTGTGGGTGGCTAAGTAGAACAGGGTCGATCGATCTGAAGGGGTGCCCCCTAGGCCTTATATACTCGGCCGTGGGGCAGTACATGTGATACGATAACAACAAGTAGCTAAAAGATAGTGAACCTCTTGAGTTTATCCCTACGTAACCTTCGCCGACTTATCCCCGCATGGCTCTGTTGCATGAGGGCTTCAGCGCGGGAAAGTCGGGTCTTCTGTTGTGATCCATTCGTTCGACGTTGTGGGCCGCCTATGTTTGCACTAATCAGTCTCACGTCTTCTTTGTTGGTTGCTTTTCCCTAGGCCCACGAAAGAATGACCTTACGAATTATTGGGCCCTTGGGCCTTTCGTGAGGCCTTTTACTTCTTTAGTGGACCCAGGGGATATCTATCCCCCACAAGCCCCCGATCTTTGGGTTGATTTAGAGGTAATCAACTCAAAGATCCAAGGTCCAAAAAATGATTCCCTGCTGTCTTCTCTGGCTCTGATCACTCGTCCGACCAAAGTTTGGCTTTGTGCTTGTGCCTTAGAGGTCGGCATTTTGGATTGTAAGACTCTAGACTTCATTGGGTGCACCGGAGATGCACCCAATGGGTGTAGCCCTCGACCTTTGAGTAGATTTTAGAAGATAATCTACTCTAAGGTCTTCCTCCCAAGGTTGTCTCCATTCGCGCTCCTGCATCTTGGTTGAGGATCAGTCTTTTCAATCTTACTCTACGCCTTAGAAGTCGGCGCTATACCGGTATAGAATATTATTCCATGGGGTGCACCGAAGGTGCACCCAATGGGTGTAGCCCCCGACCTTCAAATGGATTTTTTAAGGATAATCCATTCGAAGGTCTTCCTTTCACTTGTGGAAACTAGCATGAGGCTATTTTGCATTATGCTTTGGAGGTCAGCATTATGTCATCAATATTTTGCTGCCAAGGTCAGCGTATATTTTGTCTTTAGCAGCCGAGTTTGCAATCCATCCATTTCTTGCTAGGTAGCGCAATTTATTTGCTTCTGCGATTGATTGGACGTTTGTCGGACGTTCTCTGTCTAGTCTTCACGTCGCTTCTGTCGGCCATATCTTGTACTTTGCTGGTTATATTTGGCTTTCCTCTGATCCTTACTGATATCTCATTTTTGTCTTGGGGTATTCACTGCATGCCCTGCACGGATGTGACCGTTTGAAAAATATACTGATAATTCCTGGGCGTCCCCCCCCAATGGGTGTGGGCAAGGGACGGCTTGGTACGCTGAGTGTTTTAGCCGGTTGCCTCTGAGTAGTAATGCGATGGGACGGCTAGTGTAATCATATCCTTTGCGCTGTTGACTGGAGTCCCAATGGGTGTAGTGTTGCATGAAACGGCGTCCGCCGTCTGACGTGTCTTCGGGTGGGTGGAAGTGCTTATTGAATGCCTTGCGACTGTTCAGTGACCGCGGTTAGAAGTGAGCGGTTGCCTTTCCCTTCTATAAATAACCCCTTTGCTTCTCTGGTTTCTTCACATCTCTTCGCTGCTCCTTACTGCCTCTTCCCTTTCTTCACTCCCAAAGTTTCAACCATGGGTAAGAACAACAAGCGCAAGCGTGAGCCGACTCCTCCATCGGAGGAGTTTGGTGACTCGGAGTACTCGGAGGAGGAGTTCTCCTCCGATCCCGAGGGGTCTCCGGCTCCCGTCTCTCCCCCGGCGTCGTCCGATGACTCGGACGACTCCCAGGGGATAGCCGCGGAGGTCTGGACATACATCCGGGCCGTCGAGCGCGCCGGGCTCGAAGGCTCGGATGAGTCGGAGTACTCCTCGGATGAGGAGGACTCGGACGGCGGCGACGAGGGTGAAGACGACGACGACGACGACGACGACGGCGACGGCAGTGGCAGGGGCGGCGGCGACGACAGCAGGGACAGCACCAAGGGCGGCAGCAGCAGGGGCAGCACCAAGGGCGGCGGCGATGGCAGCAGGGACAGCACCAAGGGCGGCAGCAGCAGGGGCAGCACCAAGGGCGGCGGCGGCGGCAGGGGCAGGGCCAGTGGCTAGACGCCACTGGTCTTCTTAGATATTAGTATAGTTTAGTATAGCTAGAATAATGTAGTAGTAATTAGTGTAATTTAGTAGTAGTAGTGATGTAGAGTAGTATATTGTAGTTTAGTAGTAGTAGTGATGTAGAGTAGTATATTGTAGTTTAGTAGTAGTAGTAATGTAGAGTAGAATTAGGGAGGTACCAACTCGTAAAGAGTTGGTTTGTAAGCTCGTTAACTTCCCTTTAATGAAGTCTGTCGTTTATCCCCTCTTTTTGATGACTTGTCATTGCTTTTGCTGAATGCTGATCTGATTCTTTTTGATATAGTAGAAACAACGCCGAGCGATGTGAAGATTGACATCAGCGTTTTAGAAGTAACACTGAGCAATCGAACACAAGACCAGCATTTTAGAGGCAATGCCGAATGATAGAAGGTCGGCCTCGGCATTTTAGAAGTAATGCCAAGCGACAAAATACGCGGCTGGCATTTTAAAAATAACGCCGAGTGATTAAATGTCGGCATCAGCATTTTAGAAGTAATGCTGATCGTTTGAACACGTGGTCGGCGTGTTAAAGGTCATGCTGAGTGATTTGAAAGTCGGCTTCGGCATTTTAAAGGCAACGCCGAGCGATTGAGCACGTGGTCGGCGTTTTAGAGGCAACACCGAGTGATTGAAGGTCGGCGTCGGCATTTTAGAGGGAATGCCGAGCGATTGAGCACGTGGTCGGCGTTTTAGAGGCAACACCGAGTGATTGAAGGTCGGCGTCGGCATTTTAGAAGGAATGCCGAGCGATTGAGCACGTGGTCGGCGTTTTAGAGGCAGCGCCGAGTGATTGAAGGTCGGCGTCGGCATTTTAGAAGTAATGCCGAGCGATTGAACACGTGGTCGGCGTTTTAGAGGCAGCGCCGAGTGATTGAAGGTCGGCGTCGGCATTTTAGAAGTAATGCCGAGCGATTGAACACGTGGTCGGCGTTTTAGAGGCAGCGCCGAGTGATAGCCAGCTTCTCAAGTTACTTTGGGGAAAATGGCCGAGTGATGAGGTGGCACATCGGCTTTCTTGGAAATAACTGTTAGATATCCACGTGGCATGCTGGGATTTCGGAGATGACCGCCGGGTGATGACTGGGCACTTTTGAAAAGGTATCTGGCTCAAGAATATCCCTTAAGAGTTGCGCTTTTAGCCGCCTTTGCTTTCCGTGCCCTAGTTCTTGCATTTCCGCATCTGAATCTTCTCTGCCACTCGCCTCCTGCTCTGTTTCGCCAGCGAGAAGCTAGATGGCGCCCAAGAGGAAGACCGCGAACTCGTCTGCCGCAGTGATCCCCGCCATCGACCCCAACAGTCAGTTACCCTTCGCAGGTAACCATATGTCTGTGATTTCTGAAGTTGAGCTTCTCCGCCTTGTTTCCATCGGGGTTCTCCCTCCACGGGAACTCTGTTCTTGGCGTTCTTGCCACGGGACTACTGTCCCAACCGAAGATACCCACGAGTCAGTGGTTTACACTCCTTTCCTTCTTCGCGGCCTCGGCCTTCCCATATCTCCTTTTTTCCGTGGCATCCTTGATTTTTATCATATCAACCTGACTCACTTGAACCCTAACTCCATTCTCCAAATCTCGATTTTCGTTCACCTTTGCGAAGCTTATCTTGGCGTGCTGCCGCATTTTGGCTTATGGAAGTATTTGTATCACTGCCGTCCTGGGATGGCCGGGGGGCAACATCAATTGGTCGGGGGTGCCAGTTTAGAGATGCGCCGGGGGCGGAAGACCGAGTATCTCGAGATACCCCTCAAAGACAGCATTAAAGGTTGGCGTCTGGAGTGGTTTATAATGGATAATTATGGAAATTCTCTTCCTTCCCGCTCAGGGAGACAGGCAGACGTTCGTACTCCGAGTTGGACTGAGTCTCCCACGGACCAAGAAGTAGCCGAGGCGGGCGTGTTGCTTACTGAAGTTGGATTACTGAAAGAGAGAGGTCTGACTGCCGAAGCCGTGGTCACAGATTTTGTTTTCAAAAACATTCAGCCGCTGAAAGACAGAGCCTATCCGGCATATCTTTACCGAGGGCTGGCCGACTCAACCCGAGTTACTAATAGGAGAATTCCTTCTGTGGATTTGGTGAGCCGACTCGAAATGATCCTCAGGGGTAAAGTTTCAAACGTTGGAGCTCCAGTGGCATACTCGGCTTGGAACCTACCTTCTTCCCAAGCCTTCACTCTTTTTGTGTCCAACCCGCCCGTGACAGATAGCAATCTGGGTCTTAGAGTTCGACCTTCTGCTGAAGAGGTCCGTTCCTTAGTTGCTTCGCTCGGGGAGATACCTGATGATGAACGGCAGATTTATTTTGAAGTGCCCCTGAACCCTAGTGATGCAGACATAAATGACATGCTCGATCTGCTAGCTGAGGATTCATCTGATACTGCTCCTGATGGTACATTGGCAGTGGTGCCCCTTCCAGAGGTTGATGCGACCTTGGATGTCTCGAAACCTGTCAGCACTCGCCCGAGGCATCCTAGCCGAACCAGTCAGCCCGAGCCTTCTGCTGATGAGCAGAAGAAGAAAAGAAGACGCCTCCGGCGAGTGTCCAGCTTTGACGAGGATGCCCGCACCTTAGCTCCTGCTGCCGAAGAAATGACTGCGACTGTCCTTGCTGACATTGATCCCAATGGGTGTGCTCCGCCTGCTGTTGACCCCAATGAGGATGCTGTTTGTGCTGTTGCTGTAGAGGATGAGGAGGAAGAGAATGAAACTCCATTATCTCGGAAAAACAGTCGGCAGTTCGTCGCTAGCGGGGGTAGTAGTGGGGTTCCTTCTCCTGCCCTGTCTGCTCTTATTGGTCTGCAAGAACTGTCCATGGCCAATTTTGATCAAGCTCTAGAGGATATGGTCCCTGAGAACTTGTTGTTGGAACCTGCAGATGTTGATGCAATAGAAACTTGTGCAGCCGTGCCAGATGCTGGGTTGAGGTCGTCCCGTGCCTCGTCGACCTTAGAGCACGATCTCGAGGGTCGGGATGATGACTTGGATCGTCCTAATACTATGGAAGTAGCTGAAGGCCCGTCGACCTTAGAGGTGGTCACGGCAGAGAGCTTGGATCCCTTGAATAGTGCTGACATGCGCCCAGCCCCCGAGGGTGTCGCCGGGGAGGACTCAGCTCAGGTGAGGAGTGTAGGCCGCTACCCAGCCCCCGAGGGTGTTGCCGGGGGTGACCCGGCTCGAGTGGGCAGTGCCAACCTTGACCCAGCCCCCGAGGGTATCCGAGTGAGGTCTCCCTTCTGCACTTCCATGGATGTTCATGTGGGTTCACCTCCGCATTCTGGCGGCATGATGGTGGCTCAAACTCCAGATCAGGGGGTCGCTTTGGAGGGCAGCATCCCCACTGGTCTGGCGTTAAGTCCTGCTGAATGTACTGAGCTCGTTCCTGCTGGTCTGCTGCAAGCTGCTTCGAGTGGTGGTCTGGCGCCTGGTCATCAGCCGATTTCTCCTGACTTGGGGATCCCTTCGCTTTTTTCCAACCTCCAGGTGCTGTGCTGTGCTTTTAGTTTGATCTTTACGTTGCATGAATTGTTGCCATTATGCTCATCTGCTCTTCTTATCAGGCTTTGGTGGATGGAATGGTCGGCCAGCTGAAGTCGCAGGGTGCTTCTATCCCGGAGGTGGCTTCATCTCTTGAGCGTTGGAATCCGGTGTTGCTTCGGGGTCGTGTATCTGAGTTGGAGGCCACCAATGCTGGTTAGTGTCCTTTCTTCTTCTTCTTTGTTCTTGCCCGTGGGTTGTTTTACCTTCTGACCTCATTTTGTTTGAATACTTCTTGATAGGGATGACTCGGCAGATCACAGTTCTTGAGGAAAAACACTCTCAAGATCAAACTGAAATGGCTCGACGATGCGCTGACTTCGAGGAGAATTATTCTCAAAGTCAGGTCGAGTTGAGTCAGGTTTCTGCGGCTTTGGATGATGCCAACGCTCTGAGTTCTTCTCTTCATGCTCAGCTTGATTCTGAGAAGGTAGCTTACGAACCTGTGCTTCGCCTTATCATGCTCTTGGATTTTGAATGAGTTGATTTTTGCTTGTAGGAAGAAAAACGCATCCTTGCTGCTTCTCGCGACAACTTGGACAAATTGTACCGAGATTCCAGCAACTCGCTGACCATCTTGGAGAGGAGCCACCGTTTTACGATGGAGGAGCTTGACAATCAGCGCCGTCAACTGCAAGAATCCTCGGACGAAGTGGCCCGCCTTACACAGTTGCTTTCGGCAAAGGACACCACCATCAAGGGACTCCGAGCTTCTAAGAAATCCATTGCTCAGGAGTTAGAAACTGCCCAGCAGGCTGTTAAAGTTGCTGAAGAAGCTGCTGTCACTTTCAAAACTCAGCGCGATAAGACCCTGGACAAGGCCATTCGAGCGGGACGAATTTTAATGAGAAGACCCGGCGTGGTTGTCCCTGAAGATATAAGAGCCGATGTGAATGCTGCCCCTGATTCCTCGAATCGCCCTTCTTCGTCAGTCGTTCCTGAGAGAGACATTGGAAAATAAAGAAACAGTTTGCGTGCTCTGAGCGAGCAGTTAGCATGATCAAGTACTTGTTAGAGGTTATCGGCTTATCATTCGAATGACGTGATTACTCCCTTATTGTATCAGAATTTATTAGTTTGCCGGTTTGTGGTAACGCTGCATGATGATTATGAAGTTTGTTTGTGGGATATGGAGATCATCCCTTGAACTGCATAAGCGCGAGTATGCTATACTGGTTTAAACCGTCAATGACTTTTAGCCGGTAACTTCCACTAGTAGGGTATAGTGGTCACCCTAGGTAAAGTAAGCGTGAGCATGTTGCACCGCTTTAAGTCGTTGCCGACTTAAGTCGATTGCTCCGTTTGTAGGGCATAGTGGTCACCCCGAATTAAGTAAGCGTGAGCATGTTGCACCGCCTTAAGTCGTTGCCGACTTAAGTCGATTGCTCCGTTTGTAGGGCATAGTGGTCACCCCGAATTAAGTAAGCGTGAGCATGTTGCACCGCCTTAAGTCGTTGCCGACTTAAGTCGATTGCTCCGTTTGTAGGGCATAGTGGTCACCCCGAATTAAGTAAGCGTGAGCATGTTGCACCGCCTTAAGTCGTTGCCGACTTAAGTCGATTGCTCCGTTTGTAGGGCATAGTGGTCACCCCGAATTAAGTAAGCGTGAGCATGTTGCACCGCCTTAAGTTGTTGCCGACTTAAGTCGATTGCTCCGTTTGTAGGGCATAGTGGTCACCCCGAATTAAGTAAGCGTGAGCATGTTGTACCGCCTTAAGTCGTTGCCGACTTAAGTCGATTGCTCCGTTTGTAGGGCATAGTGGTCACCCCGAATTAAGTAAGCGTGAGCATGTTGCACCGCCTTAAGTCGTTGCCGACTTAAGTCGATTGCTCCGTTTGTAGGGCATAGTGGTCACCCCGAGTTAAGTAAGGATGTAAGTCAATCATAAAATGAGCCAAGTATCTTTGAAATCTCTCTTTATTGATGACGTATTTCCATTATACAGAATACATGGTCGCCCCGGCTGTTTTGAGATACAGCTAGGGGTAAAACTTTCGGAGGTGCTCTATGTTCCAGGAGTTCCCAACTTCTGTGCCATCCATCTGGGTGAGGCGATATGATCCGGGACGAGTGACCTCTGCTACTATGAAAGGTCCTTCCCATAAGGGTGATAACTTGTGCCGTCCCTCCCCCGTTAGAATTCGGCAGAGGACGAGGTCTCCCATCGAAAAGAAACGTTGCCGCACAGCTTTGTCGTGGTAGCGCCTTAGAGTCTGTTGGTATCGTGCTGATTGAATCACTGCATTCAGTCGTTCTTCCTCGAGTACGTCAATATCCTCCAGCCTAGTGGCTTCGGCTTCTGCTATGCTTTCGAAGATCAATCTTGGCGCCCCAAACTTGAGATCAGCAGGTAGCACTGCCTCCGACCCATAGACCATGAAGAAAGGAGTGTTTCCATGCAGGGCCCGGCTAGGTTGGGTTCTCAAGCTCCAAACAACATAAGGCAATTCTCTTATCCATTTTCCTGCGAATTTTTCATTTTTATCAAAGACCCTTTTTCTAAGTGCCTCCAATATCATTTCGTTGGCTCGCTCAACCTGCCCGTTGGCTCTCGGATGGGCTACAGATGCATACTTGATCTGAATGCTTTTTTGCTCGCAGAAGTCAAAGAATTCTGAACTGGTGAAGTTGGATCCCAAGTCAGTGATGATACTGTTTGGTATCCCAAATCTGAATATTATGCTTTGTATGAATTCCACGGCTTTAGCAGAGGTTAAAGAGGCAATGGGCTGGAACTCTATCCATTTAGTGAATTTGTCAATTGCCACCAATACATGGGTGTATCCTCCTTGAGCTTTCTTGAAAGGTCCAATCATATCCAATCCCCAGCATGCGAAAGGCCAAGTTACTGGTATGGTTTGTAGCTGCTGTGCTGGCATGTGCTGTTGTTTTGACAGGTATTGGCAAGCTTCGCATCTCTGAACTAGCTCGGCTGCATCATTCTTCGCCGTCGGCCAATAGAATCCTGACCTGAAAACCTTCCCGACTAATGTTCTGGATGCTGCATGTACTCCGCACTGCCCAGCATGGACTTCCTCCAGAAGTTGCTTCCCGGTGGACGGGAGAACGCACTTCATGAGGACGCCTGACGCGCCCCTCCTGTATAATATCTCTCCAATGAGTGTATAGTGAGCTGATTGTCTGGTAATGCGCTCTGCCGAGTTCTTGTCATCTGGTTCTTCTTCATTCTTTATATACTTAATAATCGGTTGCCTCCAGTCATCAGAGTCTGACTCGGGTTGGTCTATGATGTTGCACTCTTCTATTTGATCCGTCGAGATGCTCGGCTGAAGGATTTCTTGCACGAAGACCCCGGGCGGGACTTGAGTCCGACCGGATCCGAGCTTGGACAGTACATCAGCCGCCGTGTTCCGATCTCTTTCTATATGATGAAACTCCAGACCTTCGAATTTATCTTCTAGCTTTCGGACGGCGGCGCAGTATCTTCCCATTGAATCACTTGAACAATCCCATTCCTTGTTTATCTGACTGATGACTACCAGAGAATCTCCGTACACCATCAGTCTCTTGACACCCAGCGATATGGCGATGTTTAATCCGTGTATCAAAGCTTCGTACTCGGCTGCATTGTTAGAGGCCGGGAATAGCAACTGGAGAGCATACTTGAGGTGTTCGCCTCCAGGTGCAGTGAAGAGAATTCCTGCTCCTGCTCCCTGCAGCTTCAGCGAGCCATCAAAATACATTTGCCATACTTCTGCGGTTTCTGGATTATCCGGCACTTGCTGTTCTGTCCACTCTGATACGAAATCGACCAGTGCTTGAGTTTTGATGGCAGTACGAGGTCGGAACTCGATATCATGGGATCCCAACTCGCAAGCCCACTTGGCTATTCGGCCAATGGCTTCCTTGTTGTGAAGAATGTCCCCTATTGGAAAACCAGTAACTACTATGACTTTGTGGTCGTCAAAGTAGTGGCGCAGCTTGCGGGCAGTTAGAAGTACTGCATATAATAGCTTCTGAACTTGAGGATACTTTTTCTTCGATGGGCCTAGAACCTCACTGATGAAGTAGACGGGATGTTGTACCGGGTAGGCATGCCCTTCTTCCACTCGCTCGACTACCAACGCAGTGCTTACCACGTGAGTCGTGCAAGAGATATATAGCAGCAAATCTTCAGCTGGCTGAGTCGGCGTAGCTCGCCGGGGCGGTTTCAATACTGGCGGTGTTGTCAGGAATTTCTTCAGTGCGTCTAGAGCTTCTTGTGCCTCTGAAGTCCATTGAAACTTATCCACCTTCTTCAGCAATTTATAAAATGGCAGACCTTTTTCTCCCAGCCTGGATATGAATCTGCTCAGGGCTGCCATACATCCAGTGAGTCGCTGAACTTTCTTTTGCGATCGAGGAGCTTCCATCTTCATGATAGCTTCAATCTTATCTGGATTAGCTTCAATTCCCCGGTGGCTGACAATAAATCCGAGTAACTTTCCTGCTGGTACTCCGAAGACGCACTTTTCAGGATTGAGTTTCCATCTATATCTTCTCAGGCTGTTGAAAACCAGCTGTAAGTCTTCGATGAAGTTTTCCGGATTCTCCGTCTTGATCACCACGTCGTCTACGTAAGCCTCCACACGCTTGCCCCAGTGATCGGCTAAGCATGTTTGAATAGCTCTCTGATAAGTCGCTCCAGCGTTTTTGAGACCGAACGGCATGGAGGTATAACAGAAAGCACCAAACGGGGTGATAAACGCCGTTTTTTCCTCGTCTTCTTTTGCCAAACTAATCTGATGATACCCGGAATAGCAATCTAAGAAAGACAGCATCGAACATCCAGCGGTGGAATCCACCACCTGATCTATCCTTGGGAGCCCGAAAGGATCCTTTGGACAGTGTTTGTTGAGATCAGTATAGTCGACGCACATGCGCCAATCCACTTTATTCTTTTTGAGTACAAGAACAGGGTTGGCTAACCACTCGGGGTGTAGTACTTCTCTAATAAATCCAGCCGCGACCAAGCGAGCTAACTCGGCACGAATGGCCTCTCTCTTGTCGGGCGTGAAACGACGCAGCTTTTGCCGGATCGGCCTCGCCTGGGGATAGACCTTCAATTTGTGCTCGGCCAGTTCTCTTGGGACTCCTGGCATATCCGCAGGTTGCCATGCGAATACGTCTCGGTTATCTTGCAGGAACTGGACGAGCGCGCTTTCCTATTTGTCACTCAAACTGGAGCTGATGATGGCCGTCTTGCGCTCATCAGCGAACCCCAGGTTGATCCGCTTGGTGTCCTCAGTCGGCCGCATAGAGGTCGCGGCCTGAGCTTCGTTTGCCGGCACGGCGAGGTCTTCTTCAGGCTTAGAGTTCGCCGGTGTAGAAGGAACCGCAGACGGCTTGGTGGTGAGGGCTGCTTGGATGGCCACTCGGAAGCATTCTGCGGCGCCTTGGAAGTCGGCGCGTACAGTTATGATTCCTTGCGGCCCTGGCATCTTCAGTATCATGTACGTATAGTGTGGGATGGCCATGAATTTGGCCAGCCCCGGCCTCCCGATGATGGCGTTGTACCCGCAGTCGAAGTTCGCCACCTCGAACCTCAGGAACTCGGTTCTGTAGTTATCCGGAGTCTCGAAGGTGACCGGCATGTAGATGTGGCCCAGCGGGTATTCCCCTTCCGTCGGCACGATGCCGAAGAAAGGAGTGTCTGACTCGTGGAGTTCTTTGAGGTGAACTCCCAAGCCTTGAAGCGTACGGGGGAAGGTGACGTTGATGCTGCTCCCCCCGTCCACTAGCACCTTCTTCACCCGGCTCTCTCGGATCACCGGATCGACGAGGAGCGGGTATTTGCCCGGGTGGTCGAAATTGAGCCATTGATCCTCCCGAGTGAACGTGATTGGGTGCTCCGACCACCGGTACGGGGCGGGAGGGCCGGTGGTCGCCACCAGTATCTGGCGGTCGTTGAGCTTTTGTTGTCTCTTGTTCTCCTGTGACCCATGTCCGCCGAAGATGACGTTGACCTCCCTGTCAACGCGCGGGAAAGCTCCTCCTCCCCCCTCCTCCGGCTGATGGGGCTGTCGTGGTTCATCTGGTCCTCCCCTCGGTGGAGGAGGTGGTAGAGGTTGAAAGGGTCGGCCATGCCCGACGGAGTGCTTGAAATCCCGGCAGTTGCGGAGAGTGTGTCGCATGTCCTTGTGGTATGGGCACTGGGCGTCGAGGATGTCGTCCAGCGTGCGTTCGCCTCCACGAGGTCCTCCTCGGGCGCGAGAGGTGGGTGGTCCGGCGGCGTGTACCTCTTCGCGAGGCCTCTTCTCCCAGCGCTTGTCGGGCGGCTGGTTCGCGTCGCGTCGTGGTGCCGCCGGTGCGGGCTTTGCTCCTCCGATGAGGTCCTGGGCCCGCTCGTCAGCGGTGATGTAGAGGTCGGCTTCCCGGAACAGCTCCTCGGAGGTAGTCGGCGCCTTTTGCAGTATGGCTCGGACGAAAGCCGAGTCGTTAGATCCTCTGTAGAAGTCCTCGATCACGGCCGCCTCCGTGACCTCGGGGATGCGGTTTCTCATGGTCTGGAACCTTTTAAGGTATGACCGGAGAGTCTCATCCCCCCGGCGCTTGATGGATTTGAGGTCCCATGGTTGCGCTGGCTTGTCGGAGAGAGACTGGAAGTTGGCGGTGAAACGTCGGCTGAAGTCTCCCCAGTCGTCGATGCAGTGTCGGGGTAGATGTCGTAGCCACTGCAGCGCGTCTTGCCCGAGGACGATGGGCAGGTACGCAGTCATGACGTCTTCGGATGCCCCGGCAGCCCGAGCAGCGGTGGTGTAGACGGCTAACCAGCCCCCTGGATCCTGCTTAGGTTCATATTTGTCAACATTGGATACCTTGAAGTTGGGAGGCCATTGGATGGCCCTAAGGCGCGGAGTAAGGGCGGATACTCCGCACGTGTCCTCCTGTCGTCGAGGATGTCGTCTGTCCCGGGGAGGGGAGTGGCGGTGATGGTTCCTCGACCGTCCCCGGGTGGTTCCACCAGTTGAAGCTGTTGCCGACTCAGTTCGGGTGGCCTGGCTTTGAGTCGGGAAGCCATGATCTCGATCATACTCCTCCCGACGGCGAATTTCGTTCTCGTGCCGCCGTTCGCGCGAAGCATTGATAGAGCTTCGCGCGTCTCGGCGACTGTTGATGGCGTGTCGCAGATCGTTCGGCGGGTGAGCGAGCGGTAGAAGATGGTTGGCTGCCTGAGTGAACAGGCGCCGGTATCCCTCGGCGTCGGGGGTCCGAGGAAGTCCGTCAGCTATCCGGGCTAGAACGCCTCCGACCTCGCTCGGCGTGTTCATAGCTCGAGCGAAGTCAGGGTTCAAGTTGCGTCCGAAGAGCGGATTCTCGCGTCGTTGCCTTGCATCTTGCTCGGCTTGCTCCTGAGTCCGACGGCGATCACGTCGTCGGGAGTTCCTTCGTTCACTGAAGACGCGTTCTTCCGAGGTTTCTCCTATCTCTGAGACCTCGTCTCGCGAGACAGGCTGCTCCGGATCCCGTTCTCCAGCTGCGTGATGTCGTCGAACGTTCCTTCGTCGGTTCCTTCGTCGGCGGGATTCTCGCTGAGGCGGTTCTTCTCCGGGCGCGGTCGGTTCATCGTCGGAGACGGCGGGCGACTCTGCCCTCCCGATGAAGAGGACGTCGGGGTAGAACGGTATTGCTGCCGCGGCGACTTTCTTTCCGTTCTCCTTTGAGGTCGGAGGAACGGGAAGAACGACTGGCCTCTCCCTGATCTCCTTCCTTCTCATGATCTGTGTCCATTCTTTCGTCGGAGAAGTAGACAGCGGAGTCTTCCGAGTCAGCGAGCTTCTAGCTCCAGCCTCCCCGGAGACGATCTTGTTCCGAAGAGCCGGGGGTAGCGTTTTTCCAGCATTTTCGGAGTTTGTTGGAGGAGACTTCTGTTCCGGCAGATCCGCGAGGCGGTGTAGGATTCCTTCTTCGTCCGCCACGGATGAGATTGTCCCGAAGCAGAATATGGATCCGGGACGCATGGTGATCTTGCTGTGGAAGGTGACGGCCATTGAGCTAGCTTGGATCGTCGACACACCCCCTACCTGGCGCGCCAGCTGTCGGTGTTTTGGGTCCGACCGCACACCCGGGGTTGCCCCTCAAGGTGTTTTTAGGAGTAGGACGGTGTCGACAACTGTAGCAAAATGGTTCGTGCCGATCGCACGAGGGACAATGGACAAGATTTACAGGTTCGGGCCGCTTAGAAGTGCGTAACACCCTACGTCCTGGTGAGTATATGAGCGTGGTTACAAGAGAATTCTCTGGATAGAGGACACAGAGAGTTTTTGTGGGTGGCTAAGTAGAACAGGGTCGATCGATCTGAAGGGGTGCCCCCTAGGCCTTATATACTCGGCCGTGGGGCAGTACATGTGATACGATAACAACAAGTAGCTAAAAGATAGTGAACCTCTTGAGTTTATCCCTACGTAACCTTCGCCGACTTATCCCCGCATGGCTCTGTTGCATGAGGGCTTCAGCGCGGGAAAGTCGGGTCTTCTGTTGTGATCCATTCGTTCGACGTTGTGGGCCGCCTATGTTTGCACTAATCAGTCTCACGTCTTCTTTGTTGGTTGCTTTTCCCTAGGCCCACGAAAGAATGACCTTACGAATTATTGGGCCCTTGGGCCTTTCGTGAGGCCTTTTACTTCTTTAGTGGACCCAGGGGATATCTATCCCCCACAGGCATTCAACCACCAAAATTATTTATAGGAAAAGGTTAAACCCTATTTCCCTTTCACCAACTCCATAACATATGCTGACTGCTGCCACGCTACGGGCCTCGGTTGTCCAATATCTCAGACCTAAACTCCTCATCGCTAAAATAACCTAAGCGTGGCAGGCGCCACCATGTCCTCCTCGACGGCACGCACAGAGAAAGGCCAGAAGCATGACCGACTTGCCCCGTACCCACGTCGACGAGCGCCGGTCGGCTCGCGGCTGCGACCGTGGGCGGGGGCAGCAGGTTGGGGAGGAAGAACAGGACGAAGGTCAGGAAGATGAACGGGACGTCCGATGACGGCGAAAACGATGGTGCACGCATGATGTGAAACGTCCTCGTGGACATGCAATAGCCATTGCGCGAGTCGGTGTCGGGGCTGGTTTCGGACGAATACGGGGAGGAGGCGCCTGCTCCTACGCCTTCTGTCGAGAATGGGGTGGTGCGGAGGTGGAGGCATGAGGGGAGAGATAAAAGAAGCAGGATGGTGAACGAGGTAGTGGCAACTGAGGTGAGTGTAACACCCTGAATTTGGGGGTGTAAAATTTCTTTTCTAATATCCACCAAATTCAGGTGTTACTCTCTCATTTCTTTGATTTCCTTCTCTTTTTCCTAAAAATGGAGAATTATTTTGTTTTATGTTGGCATAAACCTAGTGGAATAAAATCTTAGAGGGAAATTGATTATTACATTCATGCCGATGCATAGTGTTTATGAGTGCAGAAAGTTTCATAACAGATTAAAATATCTCGATGATATTCCCAAGAGTTTTTAGAATCTTTGGAACGTTTTTTGAGTATTAAATACGAATTTTAGTTTTTCTAATATTAATTAAATACCTAAAATTTAGTATTAGCGAAAACTATAAAATTCTGGAAACTCAATAATATATGTATATATATTTTCCTCTCATTGAGTCTGTTCCAGATCTCGTGTCCTTTTCGCGGGATCGTTAAAATGTCTTTCCTCGCAAACGTCGTGGTGCTCATGTCTACCCTCGTCGTGCTCACAACCGTCTCTCTCTCGCCCGGTCGCGACGCGATTCCGCGACGAATTCGGCAACCACCTTCCACGCTATCTCCTTTCTATATATACACACATCACCCCATCGTCGCATAACCCCTCGTCTCCCTCCCCAGATCTAAATCGCGTAGGACCAGGCATCCCATCCAGGCGGTTATTGGTCTTCTTGCGTTCGCAGGTGAGCCCTCTCCCTTTCTCCCCTCCCCTGCATGCTCCCTCTTTTTTTTCCCGATCAAGCGGTTGTGCCGTGGCCATGTCCCCTACGGCAGGGCGTCTTCAATCCATGGTTGCCTCCCGTGTGTGCTCCCTCTGTTTTTCTCGGTCGGCGGCGTGGTGTGGCCAGGCCCGACGTCCCCGGGCGCGGCGTCCCAGCGCGGGTGCACGCGAGCTCGGTGCAGCCAGCGTGGCTCGCCCAGCGCAATGCAGTCGACCCCAGCGCTCCGGCGTGCAGGACCCGCGCGCCCTCGCCCTGCTCCCTCGCTCGGCCGAGCTGTCCCTACGCAAGCCCCTGTAGGTGCGTTTGGACGCGGCTGCATTCTCCGTGCGGCTGCTCACCGCGCCGTGCTGCCCCCTGCGGTGTTTGCCTCTCCTGGTAGCGCGGTGGTCCAAGGCTCCCGGCGAGATTCCCTGGTGGCCGATTTCTTGCTCCATTAGTGCGTAGGTCGGCCTCCCTCCTCCCCTCCATGCTGCTGTCGAGGGTGTTTTTTCTTCTGTGATCCATCGTGAGGAGAGAAAGGAAGAAGCTAGACACATGAGATCCCACCCCTCTAGGTCCTATGTGGCTGTGTCCCATGTGTCCCTTCGTGTGGTTTCGTTTCGACCAATAGAATCGCGCCACGTAGTTTAAATTCGAGAAAACGCTATTCATTCGATATAATTTGTGCCGTAAACCCGTCACGACTCGTTCTAGTCGCGTTAACTTCGTAACAGCATGAATTTCGTATTAGTAACATTATTTTGGGTATGTCGCAGGTCTTAAGTAATCTATTATTTGTTCATTTGATAGTGGTTGAATAACGACTTTCTAATTAAAACTAATTTATAGTTCTAACTTATGCTTTACAAATACACGTTAAATTGATTAATGCCAACTCAAATAATTTAAATTAATACTCGCTTAGTGTATGCGCGTCCTCTACTTAAATACTTCTTGCATGTCGCGCATGCTGTTTCGAGCGCGATGGCGTGCTGGATCACGCGTCGTTCGTGTGCTGTCGCGCGTCCTCACACGTCATTCGCGTGTGCCGCACATTCCATTTTCGCGTGTGTCGTGCATGCCCTTTTCGCGTCACGCACCTTGTCGCGCGTTGTTAATTCGACTCGCTTAGAATCTCTCGTTTTAGTTAAATTACTTATTTAACTGTCAGTTGTTAGTGTAGCAGATTAATCAAAAACTAATTAGTAGATATAATTTATATTAAATGTTATAGTTAATATTTGTTTAGCGTAAACGTTATAACTTCTCGACCGTAGCTTCGACCGTCGCGTTCCTTATCCCCGCGTAACTGTAGGAATGCTCTCTTATTTTTATAATGCTTGTTTTGATAATATTTTATCTTGTATGGTGTAATGTTCTTATGCAAGTATATATTTGTTTGTGCCTGTTTGTATTCGTTGCGCGTCGTGAATAGACTGCGATCCATTTCCGAGCTTCGAGGAATCGACAATCAAGCTTCGACGACCAAGGGATCGAACTCTTCGAGTTCTACGAGGCTGAAGACCCTGAGCATCTGTTTGGTGAAGGCAAGTGTCCTCTGACCTATTATGTCCCATTTACTTTATAATTCACTGTCCCGCATACCATGAACAACCTAAGGATTGACTAGCTTTCTATTTACCCTATCCTTGATTACCTTTTAGGTTACTATGGTTAGATTCATGCTAATGCTTTACTTTAATCAATGAACATGATGTGAACACTTATGATACGATGTTGTTATTATTATTACGATGTTGGGCTGGTGATACTTTAGGGGGCTCGAGCGGTTTCTCGAGTGCCTCTCCGTAAGGACCTATTCGTTGGATGACCGCCCGAGAAAACAGTGCAACCATGAGGGTGGTATGGGACTCCCTTAGCTGAATAATTAGAGGAACTGGGGTGTAGTTCGCTTCGCCGTCGTGCCGCCAATGGGGCTCGGTGTATGCGGCTCGCTCTGCCGAGGGTGGATTGCCCCTTGGGGAGGAGTGTGGTACATTTAGGAAACCTAACGGGCGGCTACAGCCTCAGGGAATCTTTGTAAAGGCTTCGTAGTGAATCCCTAGCCGTTCACCTCGGGAGTGAATAAGGGTCTTGCAAGCCCGGGCTAGAGAGGGAATCACGACTCGTGGATAAAGTGCGCAACCTCTGCAGAGTGTTATGAAACTGATATATCAGCTGTGCTCGCGGTTATGAGTGGCCAAGGGAGCTCCATTGATTAGAGACATATTGAATCATGGCTACTTTGTTTACCGATGATGATGAGGATAATGCTGGTTTCTATTGTGATTATGACTATGATTATGGTTTCTAGTATTCTTTCCGTTTGGAAAGAGTACTTTTGGGTTAACAACTTGGGTTAATGTTAAAACCTGGCTCTCTACTAGTAATAATTACCTGATCAACTAAAAGCAACTGCTTGACCTTAACCCCACATAAAGCTAGTCCACTACAGCCAAACGGGACATTTGCTGAGTACGTTGATGTGTACTCACCCTTGCTTTCACAAAACACCAGATTGCCTTTAATGCAATCTATGCTCAGGTAAAGAAGGTGTCGAGGCAGATCTCCAGGAGTTCCAGGACTTCGACGAGTTCGAGGATTAGACTAGCGACCTCCCCCAGTCAGCTGCCTGTGGTGGGTTAATTTACGTTGGCTACGTTTCGATTCTGTGTACTTTGATTTATATAATGTAAATGACTCTAACCTTTAATATTATTATGTTTTATTGTTATTCGAAGCATTGTGCTATGATGAGTCATTTATGTAATCGATGTGTACGTGAATTTCTGATTCTGGCATGTACATGGTTCGCATTCGGTTTACCTTCTAAAACCGGGTGCGACAGTGAGGACCATCATTATTGTGCGGAGGTATAGATAGCCAAATGGGCCATGTCTGGCGAGCCGGCCCGAGGCACGACCCATTTAATAGTGCCTAGGCCAACCCGGCACGAGCGTCGTGCGGTGCTTGGGCCGTAGCCTCGGCCCGTCTATTTTTTATTTTACAAAAAATCATATATACATATGTATAATTTATATTCAATATTATAAACACTTGAGCATGATGTTCTACTAGTTAGACAGCTTCACTAGTGTCTCCCACCCTTCTTATATATGGGTGTGGGTTCAAAGTCCATCTTTTGCACTCTTTTTTTAACATTTTACTCTGATTTAACCAAATGGCCCGACGAGCTGGCCCAACACGGTCAGCAAGTCAGTGTGTCGTGCCTGCGGAGTCGGACCTAGCGGGCCCTCCATCTTTTGCACTCTTTTTTAACATTTTACTCTGATTTAACCAAATGGCCCGATGAGCTGGCCCAACACAGTCAGCAGACCGGTGTGTCGTGCCTGCGGAGTCGGCCTAGCGGGCCCATGTCGTGTCGTCGTGGGACGTGGAGGTTGGCTGCGCATAGGGAACCGACAGGTTAATTTTAAATAGATGTGAAGGGTTATTTATAAAAAATGACGCAAAACAATCATTAAAATTGATGCTTTAAGTATAGTATAGATATACAAATAGTATTTTACTAGGTAGGTGCCCGTGCGTTGCCACGAGAGTTAAATTAGTATAAAACGTAAGATATAGAACGACAAACATCATGATATGCAAAACTTGGGCCGTTACGTTTTGTTTTTCTAGATGGTATAACAGTATCATTATAGGGCAAAATAAGTATTCGATCAATCCTCCAAAATAAAATGAAGTCATATTCCAAAAATACATTGCAATGGCTAGTTGGATCTAATCCTCTTTCTCTTGGGCATCTCATGACTTAAATCTTCTCACCATACATTCTCATCTGGAGATACATCAACCTCAATTCCAGTATTTCATTAACATTCGAAAACTTATGAATACGATGAAAACAAAGTAGCTCACTTCATGTGCACTAACCAACTCAGGCTTCTTGGCATAGACCCTCACAATTATATCCTCGTATCAGGTACCAAGTGGCTAACCCAATCATCTATGATGGGGAACTTCTCGTCGCATCCAAAATCCTATTGAAACAAAATTTCTGCTTTGACCAGAACCTGGATATATATGTTTACAAATAGTAACTACACGACACATAAGGGGTATTAATAGTGCACAAATAAATTAGCAATCATATTACTCAAAAATATGACATAAAGTAGAACAAAGATAGCCCTCAAGATTCAATTTCAGTATTGAAAGATATGGTTAAACATTTTTTCAGAAAAGTGGTGCTACCTTCCTAAAAAAACTTCAAAATAAAGATGTACGCAAATTATGGCTAAATTACTTACTACATTATGTGAAGAACTACAAAAATAGCGGTAAAATGGGTGAGAAAAAAGTCAAAACTACCATGTATACAATAACAAAGGTTGGCTTGTATTTGAGATTTAAAATTCACCAATGAAATATTATGGATAGAAGGTGGACATATATTCATAGTTTTTCCAAGAAAATGATATCATAGTTACTGAAATAGCTTCAATCAAGACACATATAAGTTTACCAAAAGCAAGTGAATACCTTAAAGAACTTGATGCTGGTGGTTAGTTGTTACATACTTAAAAGAATGCAATCAATTAGTGTTTCGATGTTTCAAACAAATCAATAAGAGAACTAAGTAGCATTCAAATATCAACAACCTTTCAAGAGGCATATCAAGTGAAACAATACCTACCAACTTTCTTATAAAAGGGGGCAAAAAATCAAAGAGTGCAGTGTTGGGGACTTGTCCTTAAATGCTATGAATTAAGAACAAGGCAACACAGAAATTGTTAAACGTTAAAGTCCTTCGTCCTTCGAAGCGTTATTTCCTTTGGGATATAACGACCATCGGACGAAGGTTATGAAGGACGTACCTTCGTGATTACGGTATATGATAGTGAAAATGAGAAACGCATGAAATATGAAAGATAACATAAACATTTAGATATCATTATTAATTCATTTCTATTTTATTAACATGGAAAAATAGAAATGACATTTAAGCTACAAGTGTACCTTCGGCTAGAAGGACAGCAAAAGTACAAGCGTAACGCAAAAGCAAATGTCAAGTCAGCGTGAACAGTACAGGAGTAATGTTCATCTATTTATAGGCACGGGTCGCAGCCCATGTAAAATTACATCCAGGCCCTTTGCATTTGATAATAAATCTATAGTAATTTATCAGGGTCTACATAGTCTTTTCCTCTTTAAGTCGGTTTCCTCTTTTCTGCCAACATGTCGAAGCTTCCTTGCGCACAGCTTCGGCTCTGTTCCATCCTTCGTTCTCCTTGTGTTTCTTCATACAACGATTTTGACATGTCCGAAGGGTCCATGTCCGAAGGTACCTGTTCATGTATTACACTCCATAAACATTGTCAAATCACTTTTTTTAGGACCTTCGGAAGCCGAAGGCCCCCAACATACAGATTCCCAGGGTGAAAGCTGAAAAGAAATATTCTCAACAAAACACCTTTTCCATGGAGTAGAGCATAACTGGTGATGTGATTTTATGATTTTACTCAACAATCTCATACAATAGACAGCATCACCAAGTCATTAAGTAGTTCAAGCAAGCAAAGTAGCACACTCATTAGCAGAACATGGACTATTATTAGAACACGTAATTATGTAACATAGATAAAAGTTAAATATGTGTAGTTACAAATATGATCATTGTTTGCTTTATTGAATTTATGTCTATATGTCAATGTATATCCATTATATTTTTCCTCTAGGGAGGTTATGTGCAATTATATAGCATAGTTAAGAATTAAATATGTGTAGTTAGCAAGGACAAAAAAATCGGTATGTACATAATTCAACAAGCAAACAAAAACATTCAATATGAAGACAGTCAAATCAAATAAACATAACACTGCATGACAAATCTTGACTGGAAGATAAACATAGGAACACTGACGGCAGCAAGAGATGCAAATCCTAGCTTTCTTCCTTAGTTATCTCATCAATATCTGATTAAAAGAAAATACACAAAGTAGCACAAAAGAATAAACAAACAAGAGCACACGAGTACTGTCGGGGACCATAATTAGGGGTACCCTCAAGGCTCCTAATTCTCAGCTGGTAACCCCCATCAGCATAAAGCTGCAAAGGCCTGATGGGCGCGATTAAGTCAGGGATCAGTCCATTCGAGGGACTCGATCACGCCTCGCCCGAGCCTAGCCTCGGACAAGGGCAGCCGACCCCGGAGGATTTCCGTCTCGCCCGAGGCCCCCCTCCAGCGGCGAACATATTTTCGGCTCGCCCGAGGCCCTGCCTTCGCCAAGAAGCAACCCTGACTAAATCGCCGCACCGACCGACCAAATCGCAGGAGCATTTAATGCAAAGGTGGCCTGACACCTTTATCCTGACGCGCGCCCCCCAGCCGGCAGAGCCGAAGTGACCGCCGTCACTTCGCCGCTCCACTGACCGGCCTGACAGAAGGACAGCGCCGCCTGCGCCACTCCGACTGCGGTGCCACTTGACAGAGTGAGACTGACAGGCAGTCAGGCCCTGCCAAAGGCACCATAGGAAGCTCCGCTCCGCCCGACCCAGGGCTCGGACTCGGGCTAAGTCCCAGAAAACGGCGAACTCCGCTCCGCCCGACCCAGGGCTCGGACACGGGCTAAGTCCCGGAAGACGGCGAACTCCGCTCCGCCCGACCCAGGGCTCGGACTCGGGCTCAGCCCCAGAAGACGACGAACTCCGCTCCGCCTGACCCAGGGCTCGGACTCGGGCTCAGCCCCGGAAGACGGCGAACTCCGCTCCGCCCGACCCAGGGCTCGGACACGGGCTAAGTCCTGGAAGACGGCGAACTCCGCTCCGCCCGACCCAGGGCTCGGACTCAGGCTCAGCCCCAGAAGACGACGAACTCCGCTCCGCCCGACCCAGGGCTCGGACTTGGGCTCAGCCCTAGAAGACGACGAACTCCGCCTCGCCCGACCCAGGGGCTCGGACTCGACCTCGGCCACGGAAGACAGACTCGACCTCGGCTTCGGAGGAGCTTCCACATCGCCCAACCTAGGGCGCAGACCAGCCACGTCGACAGGAGGCGCCATCATCACCCTACCCCGAGCTGACTCGGGCCGCAGGGAACAAGACCGGCGTCCCATCTGGCTCGCTCCGCCAGACAGGCAATTATGGCGCCTCGCATACTCTGTGACGACGGCGGCTCTCAGTCCCCTTACGGAAGCAAGAGGACGTCAGCAAGGACTCAACCGCTCCGACAGCTGTCCCTCCGCCATGCTCCATCGCTCCTCCGACAGCCACGACATCACACCAGCTGGGTGCCAAAATATCTCCGGCTGCCACAACGGCATGTACTTAGGGCGCTAGCTCTCCTCCGCTAGACACGTAGCACTCTGCTACACCCCCCATTGTACACCTGGATCCTCTCCTTACGCCTATAAAGGAAGGACCAGGGCCCTCTTAGAGAGGGTTGGCCGCGCGGGGACGAGGACGAGATAGGCGCTCGCTTGAAGCCGCTCGCTCCCTCTCCCGCGTGGACGCTTGTAACCCCCTACTGCAAGCGCACCCGACCTGGGCGCGGGACGAACACGAAGGCCGCGGGATTCCCACCTCTCTCACGCCGGTCTCCGGCCGCCTCGCTCTCCCCCCTTCGTGCTCGCCCTCGCGCTCGACCCATCTGGGCTGGGGCACGCGGCGACATTCACTCGTCGGCCCAGGGACCTCCCGGTCTCGAAACGCCGACAGTTGGCGCGCCAGGTAGGGGCCTGCTGCGTGTTGACGAACAGCTTCCCGTCAAGCTCCAGATGGGCAGTCTCCAGCAACCTCTCCAACCCGGGACGGTGCTCCGTTTCGGGAGTCTTGAGTTCATGTCCCTCGACGGCAGCTACGACATGATACTCCTTCCACCGCCGCGCGACAACGACAATGGCGGCCGACAGCCCGCCCGCCGGCGGCGGAATCGACGACGTCTTCCCCGCGTGGTGGAAGAACAACCTTCGATCTCATCCCGCCCTCTTCCCCGCCGACGGAGGGGAAGGCAGGGCAACCAAGGCCAAGCAGGAGGCAACGCCTCGTCAGCTGTCGAGCGAGTCGACAGCGCCGGCACCCCAACGAGGGGCGCACCGGGTATCGACTTCGCGCTTGAGACGAAGACGAGCGCCGTCTCCCCGCGACACGCCAATCCCGAGCAAGCGGACGACACCAGCGCGCTCGCGAAAGGCTTGCTGGACGTCACCCTCATACCTGAGATGACGGTGCAGTCAGTCCCCGACGTGACTTTATCGCCGCTCGTCGACCAAGAGGTACCGACCGATTCCCATCCCACGTCATTTGGATTCAGCCTCAACCCGCCTAGCGACCCCGCTTTGGCGGGCGCTCTCGTAGAGGCGAGTCCAAACCCTCTGGGGTTTCGCATGCGGTCGCCTTGGGACCGGCTGACGGACGTCTCGACCTACGGGCCCTCTGGGTCCGAGGAAGACGACGAGCCCAGCATCTGCTGGGATTTCTCTGGACTTGGCAACCCCAGTGCCATGCGGGACTTCATGACCGCATGTGACTACTGCCTCTCCGACTGTTCCGACGGTAGCCGCAGCCTCGGCGACGAGGACTGCGTCCCAAGCCGCGAATGTTTCCATGTCGATCTAGGGGGTCCCTCCGAAGGCAATCATCTCGGCATGCCGGAGGACGGTGATCTCCCTAGGCCGGTGCCCCGCGTTGACATCCCACGGGAGCTAGCTGTGGTCCCCGTTCAGGCGGGGGGCCATGACCCACAGCTCGAGCAAATCCGCGGGGTGCAGGCCAGGCTCGACGAGGGAGCAGGAGCGCTTGAGCCGATCCGCCGGGACGTCGGGCAGGCATGGGCGGGCCAACCCCCGGCCGGAGAAATACGTCATCTGCCCCAGGGCTTCCAGCACCGCGTCGCCGACGACGTCAGGGTCAGGCCACCACCCGCATCTAGTGGGGTCGGCCAGAACCTGGCTGCAGCAGCGATGCTTCTCCGCGCGATGCCGGAGCCATCAACCACCGAGGGCCGACGAATCCAGGGGGAGCTCAAGAATCTCCTGGAAGGCGCCGCGGTCCGACGGGCCGAGAGCTCTGCCTCCCGAAGGCAGGGGTACCCCTCGGAACCTCATGCTGCGACTTCCCGATTCATGCGGGAAGCCTCGGTCTACACCGGGCGCACGCGCAACCCCGCGCCTGCGGCCCCGGGCCGCCTCGGCAACGAGTACCATCACCGCGACCGTTGGGCCCACCTCGACAAGAGGGTGCGCCGAGGCTACCACCCCAGGCGTGGGGGACGCTACGACAGCGGGGAGGATCGAGTCCCTCGCCCGAACCACCCGGTCCGCAGGCCTTCAGTCGGGCCATCCGACGGGCACCGTTCCCGACCCGGTTCCGACCCCCGACAACTATCACAAAGTACTCGGGGGAGACGAGACCGGAACTGTGGCTCGCGGACTACCGTCTGGCCTGCCAACTGGGTGGAACGGACGATGACAACCTCATCATCCGCAACCTCCCCCTGTTCCTCTCCGACACCGCTCGCGCCTGGTTGGAGCACCTGCCTCCGGGGCAGATCTCCAACTGGGACGACCTAGTCCAAGCTTTCGCCGGCAATTTCCAGGGCACGTACGTGCGCCCCAGGAATTCCTGGGACCTCCGAAGCTGCCGGCAGCAGCCGGGAGAGTCTCTCTGGGACTACATCCGGCGATTCTCGAAGCAGCGCACCGAGCTGCCCAACATCACCGACTCGGATGTCATCGGCGCGTTCCTCGCCGGCACCACCTGCCGCGACCTGGTGAGCAAGCTGGGTCGCAAGACCCCCACCAGGGCGAGCGAGCTGATGGACATCGCCACCAAGTTCGCCTCCGGCCAGGAGGCGGTCGAGGCTATCTTCCGAAAGGACAAGCAGCCCCAGGGCCGCCTATCGGAAGATGCTCCCGAGGCGTCGACTCAGCGCGGCGCCAAGAAGAAAGGCAAGAAGAAGTCGCAAGCGAAACGCGATGCCGCCGACGCGGACCTTGTCGCCGCTGCCGAGTACAAGAACCCTCGGAAACCCCCCGGAGGTGCCAACCTCTTCGACAAGATGCTCAAGGAGCCGTGCCCCTATCACCAGGGGCCCGTCAAGCACACCCTTGAGGAGTGCGTCATGCTTCGGCGCCACTTCCACAGGGCCGGGCCACCCGCGGAGGGTGGCAGGGCCCGAGACTACGACAAGAAGGAAGATCACCAAGCAGGAGAGTTCCCCGAGGTCCGCGACTGCTTCATGATCTACGGTGGGCAAGCGGCGAATGCCTCGGCTCGGCACCGCAAGCAAGAGCGCCGGGAGGTCTGCTCGGTGAAGGTGGTGGCGCCAGTCTACCTAGACTGGTCCGACAAGCCCATCACCTTCGACCAAGCCGACCACCCCGACCACGTGCCGAGCCCGGGAAAATACCCGCTCGTCGTCGACCCCGTCATCGGCGACGTTAGGCTCACCAAGGTCCTCATGGACGGAGGCAGCGGCCTCAACATCATCTACGCCGAGACCCTCGGGCTCCTGCGTGTCGATCTGTCCTCCGTCCGAGCAGGCGTTGCGCCCTTCCATGGGATCATTCCCGGGAAGCGCGTCCAGCCCCTCGGACAACTCGACCTTCCCGTCTGCTTCGGAACACCCTCCAACTTCCGAAGGGAGACCCTGACGTTCGAGGTGGTCGGG
This sequence comes from Zea mays, assembly GCF_902167145.1. Lineage (NCBI taxonomy): Eukaryota > Viridiplantae > Streptophyta > Magnoliopsida > Poales > Poaceae > Zea > Zea mays. The sequence continues at coordinate 225,346,647 of NC_050100.1, read as the reverse complement.
TTCCGAGGAACCTACCACACGGTACTGGGAAGACCATGCTACGCGAAGTTCATGGCCGTCCCCAACTACACCTACCTGAAGCTCAAGATGTCGGGCCCCAACGGGGTCATCACCGTCGGCCCCACGTACAAACACGCGTTCGAATGCGACGTGGAGTGCGTGGAGTACGCCGAGGCCCTCGTCGCCGACCTGGAAAGCCTCTCTAAGGAGGTGCCAGACGTGAAGCGTCATGCCGGCAACTTCGAGCCAGTGGAGACGGTTAAGGCCGTCCCCCTCGACCCCAGCGGCGACGCCTCCAAGCAGATCCGGATCGGCTCCGGGCTCGATCCCAAATAGGAAGCAGTGCTCGTCGACTTTCTCCGCACGAACGCCGATGTCTTCGCGTGGAGTCCCTCGGACATGCCCGGCATACCGAGGGATGTCGCTGAGCACTCGCTGGACATTCGAGCCGGAGCCCGACCCGTCAAGCAGCCTCTGCGCCGATTCGACGAGGAAAAGCGCAGAGCCATAGGCGAGGAGATCCACAAGCTAATGGCGGCAGGGTTCATCAAAGAGCCGAAAGGCGTCAAGCTCAATCCCGAAAAATGGGTCTTCAGGGTGCCCCAGGGCATGTTCTTGGGGTTCATCGTCTCCAAGCGGGGCATCGAAGCCAACCCGGAGAAGATCGCGACCATCGCACAGCACCCTGAGCCCTTGTTGGGGGCACCCGGGGGCTACACGCACCCCGGGAAGGGCCGCTTGTCATCGCCAAAGTTCTGAAGCCCGGAACGTACAAGCTGGCCAACAGTCAAGGCGAGGTCTACGACAATGCTTGGAACATCCAACAGCTACGTCGCTTCTACCCTTAAGGTGTTTTCAAGTTGTTCGTATACCTCGCTCCCACGCAAGTCTTAGTCGTCAAGGAAGGGTCGGCCTCGCCTTGGCAGAGCCCGACCCTCCCTCGGGGGCTAAAAAGGGGGGAACCCCTCTGCGTCAAGATTGGGGAACCTCTCTGCGTCCAAAATTTTCAATCAAAAAGGCTTTTGCGTTCCCCCGGCTATGTCAGAAGCAGGACCCCAAGGAGCGAACGTGGGTGCATGTAAGTGGCAAGGCCGACTGAGCCGAGGGACTCCTATGCCTCCGGGTTAGGGACACCTCACTCGTCACCCGCCACGAAAAGTGACCTCTACTTGGGGAAGCCACCCTGTTACTAACAGGCGAAGCCGGACACACAAAATAAAAGGGAAAGGAGTACGACTTCATGCAACGGTAACAAAGTGTTCAGGCCTCAGCGGCCGCAGAAAGACACACGTGCATCCAACAGAAACTGTTCCAACAGAGTTAGGCGTCGCCTTGGGAAGGAGCCGCGCCTTCAGCTCCGTCCCCACCTTCGGCAAAGTCCATCCCGGCTTCCGGCGATGACGCAGGTGGGAGGATCTCCGCCTCAAAGGTGGTCGCCAGCACTGCGCTCGGACCCGCGGCGGCCGCATCGAGCCTCTGGACTTCTGCCAGGGCGGCTTCATCTTCGTCGGGAAGGCAATACCCCTCGCTAACTCGCTCCAGGTCCACAACGTAGTGGGAAGCGAGCACAGCGAAGGCCCGCCTGACGTCGTGGTGTAGCGCCTCGCGGAGTCTGCCGCACACATGATCGCCCAAGACTTGAAGGCGACTTTGAGGGGAGCTTCCTCAGGGGACGTCGCCGGAGCCAAGGACCCGGTAAACGTCTGAGACGACCTCGGACATGGCCGCGTGGTCGGCCTCCCTCTGCTCGGCCGCCCCGGCAAGCGCCTCGGCAAGCGCCTTGGCGGACTCATCAAGGGCGGACTCGAGCTCTGCGAACAGCCAGAAGAAAGATCTCAAACACAAGCAGAGGAAACAAGCAGGAACGAAAACCAAGGATGGCCAAGGCGTACCTCCGGCTCGGGCACGCTGCTCCGAGGCTGTGACCTAGGCTACGGCTAAGTCGACTGCAAGGGTTTCGGCCCGGCTTTCGGCCTCGGCAGCCCGGCCCCGAGATTGGTCCCGCTCCTTGACGACCCGGTCGAACTCCGACTGCTGTCGTTGCGCTTCTGCGCGCGCCGCGGCCGCCTCCGCGCGCGCCGCTGCCGCCTCGGCTCTCAGATCGGTGCAGAGCAACTGAAGGTCCGCTACCTCGGCACCCTGCTGAGAGAGGCGCGTGATAGTCGCCTAGAGGGGGGGTGAATAGGGCGAAACTGAAATTTACAAATATAAACACAACTACAAGCCGGGTTAGCGTTAGTAATAAAGAAACGAGTCCGCGAGAGAGGGCGCAAAACAAATCCCAAGCGAATAAGCAAGTGAGACACGGAGATTTGTTTTACCGAGGTTCGGTTCTTGCAAACCTACTCCCCGTTGAGGAGGCCACAAAGGCCGGGTCTCTTTCAACCCTTCCCTCTCTCAAACGATCCACGGATCGAGTGAGCTTTCTCTTCTCAATCACTTGGAACACAAAGTTCCCACAAGGACCACCACAAGTTTGGTGTCTCTTGCCTCAATTACAAGTGAGATTGATTGCAAAGAAGGGATCAAGAAAGAAGAAAGCAATCCAAGCGCAAGAGCTCGAAAGAACACAAGCAAATCACTCTCTCTAGTCACTATGGCGTTATGTGGAATTTGGAGAGGATTTGATCTCTTTGGTGTGTCTAGAATTGAATGCTAGAGCTCTTGTAGTAGTTGGGAAGTGGAAAACTTGGATGCAATGAATGGTGGGGTGGTTGGGGTATTTATAGCCCCAACCACCACAAGTGGCCGTTGGGAGGCTGTCTGTTCGATGGCGCACCGGACAGTCCGGTGCACACCGGACAGTCCGGTGCCCCCGCCACGTCATCACTGCCGTTGGATTCTGACCGTTGGAGTTCCTGACTTGTGGGCCCGCCTGGGTGTCCGGTGCACACCGGACAACTACTGTTCCTTGTCCGGTGTGCCGGAATGGGCACGCCTGACTTCTGCGCGCGCAGAGCGCGCATTAAATGCGCGGCAGAGAGCCGTTGGCGCGGAGATAGCCGTTGCTCCGGAGTCGCACCGGACAGTCCGGTGCACACCGGACAGTCCGGTGAATTATAGCGGACTAGCCGTTGGAGTTTCCCGAAGCTGGCGAGTTCCTGAAGCGGCTCCTCCTTGGCGCACCGGACACTGTCCGGTGTACACCGGACAGTCCGGTGAATTATAGCGCGAGTGCCTCTGGAAATTCCCGAAGGTGGCGAGTTCGAGTTGGAGTCCTCTGGTGCACCGGACATGTCCGGTGGTGCACCGGACACTGTCCGGTGGCACACCGGACAGTCCGGTGCGCCAGACCAGAGGTGCCTTCGGTTGGCCCTTTGCTCCTTTGTTGAATCCAAAACTTGATCTTTTTATTGGCTGAGAGTGAACCTTTTACACCTGTATAATCTATACACTTGGGCAAACTAGTTAGTCCAATTATTTGTGTTGGGCAATTCAACCATCAAAATTATTTAGGAACTAGGTGTAAGCCTAATTCCCTTTCAGCGCGCAGTAGCCCCGGCGAGCGAGGTCCTCAGGGATCGCAGCGAGCCCCAGACGTCGACCTCGCGGCGGATGAACGACAACTTGGCGGCGCTCCGATCCGTCAGATCCTAAGGGAAGGAAGCGGGGCGTCACGAAAGACACCTTGGTAACAAAAGAGAAAAGGTATGCCTGAAACCGCTACCTGGAGGATTTTGGGGACGTCCCTGCAGAAAACCTCCAGCGACGACCGGAGTGACCCCACCGTTGCTTCGGCACACTCGCGGAGCTCGTCCCAGGACTGGTCCTCCCGTTCATCGTCGAGAACGAAGACGGGATTCGAGGCCTCACGGGTCCGGAACCGGAGCAACTGACGCCGGCCCTCGGAGCTCCACCGCACAGCGACGAGGCTGCCGCCCGGCGGGACGGATCGCGTCTCCACGTCCCCCTCTTCCGAGGCACCAAGCGTCGATGCCTCAGCCGTCTCAACATCGGCAGCGACCGGTCGCTCCCCGACTGGGGCGGTGGCGACTTCAGTAGCGACAGGCGCCGGCACGGCCGGCACGTCCGATGGGCACGGGGCCACGTCCGCGTCAGCTGCCTCCCCTATCACAATGGCCGCCTCAGCAGAAGAGCCAGCCTCGGGAACCCGCTCCACGGCGACTGGTGCCGCCTGAGCCCCCTGCTGTGGAGCACCTTGCGAGAAGGTCAGCTGAACGTCAAGGCCCGGAGCGGCGCTGGCCGCGCAAGCCGGCGCCGTCTTAAGGGCCTTCCGGGGTGCCAGGTCGGTCAGGCCATGGCTTCGCTTGCTGAGGGAAAAAGAAAAATCACGGCCGGGACATATGAATGAAAAGCCAGGACGAAGACATTCCAAGGTACTTACCCGCTCTGGGCCAGGATCAACCGTGCCTGGGGGGAGGTCTCTTGGACCTCGACCCCCGGAACCGCCGCCGAGATCCGCTTCGCCGGCAGCTTCGGCACCACCCTTGCTTTGGGCGCCCTGGACGCCCGGGGGGCGGACTGCCCAGGCACTGCCACGACGACCTGAGGGTCGCTCCCCTGCGCTGCCGGCGCGGGCGGCGGCTCTCGGGGAGCAGACGCCCCGGCCTGGCTCCCCGGGGTCGCCTCAGCTCCTCCAGCCGAGGGGTCAAGTACCCTCTCGGATTGCCCCCGCCCCTCGGGCCGGGACCCCGGCGTCCCGACTCCGGGGACTGACGGCATCAGCCCGCTCGGGGGCTGGCTTGACGGCTCCTGGCCAAACCCCAAGCCGGGGCTAAGGCCAAGGCGGGCAGCCATGTCGTCCTCCTCGTCATCATCTTCATCATCGTCGCCGTCGTCGGGCGTTTCCGGCGACGGCTCCCTCGGGAGCCCCTCCCTCTCCTGCCGGCGACGAAGCTTTTCCAAGGCGTCTCGAGCCGCCTCCGCTCGCGGGCCCGGGCCTTCTCCGCGTCCTTCTTTTTCTTCTTCTCCTCCGCGGCGACCCGCCGCGCTGCTCGGTCCACCGCATCCTGCGGGACCCATGGCAGGGAAGGCTTGTGCCACCCCACCTCCTGAAGAAGGGGGAGAACCCCAATCGTAAGAACCAGGAGCAACCCGATGCAAGAGAAAGGAAGAAGCGGACACTCACCAGAGTCACGCACCCTTGGTCTGGGCGCATCAAAAGCTGGGAGAAGGCGCTGGGGTCCGGTTTCCCCAACGCGACGGACACCCGCCCGTGGAGGACATCGAAGCGAAGAGGATCAGAGGACATCCGCGAGCCCTCCAAGTCAGCCTCCAGCGTCATCTCCCAAAGCGACAGTCGTCGCTCCGCCAAGGGAAGCACCCTCCGACGGTGGATGGCGGCAATCACTCCCGCAGCGGTGAGTCCCCCTTTCCGCAACGCCTCCAAGGCCTTGAGAAGGGGTTCGAGGTTCTTTTGTCTTTCGTGCGGGGTCCCGTGGTGTAACGCCCCGAATTTTGCAGTTGAATTTTTTTTCTTTTCTTTACTCGCCAAAATTCGGGCGTTACCTTTTCTTTTTCTTTTTCCCTTCGCTAAACCTTGACCTTTTCCAAAGTTCTAGCGGGAATCGGTTGGATTTCCCGTGTAGGAAAAACCCTAAATACTTTATGTTGTTTGATGCACCATGCCGAACCTTGCATTTCTTTTGATTGCTTTGAAAGTGCAAATGCATTCATGTAGGAAGATCGGATTTCGAAAATAAGAAGAAGATCTTTTATTTCTTTTTCTCTCTTTCTCTCTCTTCTATCTCTCTCTCTCCCGCGCCGTGGGCCGACCCCGGCCGGCCCAGCCGCCCCCTGGCGCCCCCCCCCCCCCCCCTTGGGCCCAATTGGCCCAAGCCGCCCCCCCCCACCTCCCCCTTTTCCCCAAACCCTCTCCCTCTCCCTCTCATTTTCTCTCATTCTCTCCCTAGCGCCGCCCCTACCCCCTGCCCTAAGCCGCCGCCGCCCCTGCCCCCTACCCTAGGCCGCCGCGCCGCCCCCTGCCACCGGCCGCCCCTCGCCGTCGATCCCCGCCGGTGAGCCCCCTCCCCCTCCTCCCTCTCCTCCCTCCCCTCTTCTCTCCCCACCCCCGCGCGCCCCCTGGCCGCGCCGGCAGCCGCCCCAGCCCCGCCGTGGCCCCTGGCCGCCGCTGGCCGGCCCTCGGCCGCGCCCAGCCGGCCCCGGCCGCCGCTGGCCCGCCCCGGCCGCTCCCCTGGCCGCCCTGGCCCGGCCGCTGGCCGCCCCCAGCCGCGCCCCGCCCGGCCGCCAGCCGCCCCTAGCCCGCGCCCCGGCCGCCTGGCCCCCTGGCCGCGCCCCCCTGTCCCGGGCCGGTTCAGCCGGCCTCGGCCCCGGCTCAGCCGCCCCCGGCCCCAGCTCGGCCGCCCCCCGCGCTCGGCCGCCCCAGCTCGGCCGCCTGCCCCCGGGCCGGTTCAACCGCCCCTAGGGCCGGTTCAACCGCCCCCCCCCCCCCCTCTGTTTTTTTTATTTATTTTTTATTTTATTTTATTTACTTTCTGTGATTATAATTACTGTATTTTAAGTAGGCTAATCACTGTTCATGCTATGGGAAAATAGGAAGTTTAATTTAAAATTCCGTTATGCTATTGATTCACGTAGTTAATTGTTTACCCTGTGCAATGTTGATCAACTAAAAGTGATTAGGTTTCCATTAGTATATATAAATATATATAACAGAATTATTTTGTTAAAAACCAATTGTGTCATTAGTGCATAAGATTTAACCCCCTGCGAGACCCTTTCCTGTTTCTTTCTAACCATAACAAATGCGATATCGAATGTCATACTTGATGCATATTCGCTTTATTTGTTATCTTGTATGGTGTACTGTTCTTTTGTATTAAATATGTGGATGGATGTATGTATGTTTGCGCTCGCATAGAGAACGATTCGGTCGAAGAGCCCGAGGAATTCGCAGGAGAAGCCCCTGAGCAGCAGTCGGTTGGTGGAGGCAAGTGTCCTTTGACCTATCTCTGTCCTATTCATTATTTAATTCACCTCCCGCTTACACATTTATGCCTAAGGATTGACTAGCTTTTGTTATCCATGTCCTTGTTTACCTATCTGGGTTGGATTATTACTGTTTAGCTTTATGCTATTGCTCAACTCTAATCAATGAACATGATGTGGTTATCTATGATACGCTGTTTTCCCGTTCTTCTTTATGATCATACTTGTGGTTTTCAAGGGGACTCGAGCGGTTTCTCGAGTGCCTCTCCGTAAGGACCTGTTCTATGGATGACCGCCCGGGAAAACAGTGCAACCATGAGGGTGGAATGGGGTGCCCTTAGCTGAATAATTAGAGGATCCGGGATGTAGTTCACTTAGCCGTCGTGCCGTCAATGGGGCTCGGTGTATGCGGCTCGCTCTGCCAAGTTTGGGTTCGCCCCTTGGGGAGGAGTGCGGTGCATTTAGGAAACCTAACGGGTGGCTACAGTCCCGGGGAATCTTTGTAAAGGCTACGTAGTGAAACCCTGCCTATTCACCTTGGTAGTGTTTAAGGGTTTGATCGGCCCGAGGCAAGAGGGAATCACGGCTTGTGGGTAAAGTGCACAACCTCTGCAGAGTGTTATGAAACTGATATATCAGCCGTGCTCACGGTTATGAGCGGCCAAGGGAGCTCCAGTGATTAGTGGTACTTGATCAGAGACATTGTGGTACAGGTGGTTATGAGATTGATGGTTCTGGTTATGATTATGGTATTGGTAAGTGGTATTCTTTCCGTTTGGAAAGGGTACATCGGGTTAATAACTTGGGTTAATGCTAAAACTTGGCTTTCTACTAGTAAATAATAATCTGACCAACTAAAAGCAACTGCTTGACTTATCCCCACATAAAGCTAGTCCACTACAGCCAAACAGGATACTTGCTGAGTATGTTGATGTGTACTCACCCTTGCTCTACACACCAAACCCCCCCCCCCCAGGTTGTCAGCATTGCAACCACTGCTCAGGCGAAGATGAAGCTGTGGAAGGAGACTTCCAGGAGTTCCAAGACTACGACGAGTTCTAGGTGTGGGTTAGCGGCAACCCCCAGTCGGCTGCCTGTGAAGGCCGCGTTATCTACGTTTCTTTTCCGCACTTTGATTTATTGTAAGAACTATATGGACGTCTCAGACGTATGATGTAATCGACTATTTCCCTTATTAATACTATTTTGAGCACTGTGTGATGATGTCCATGTTATGTAACTGCTGTGTACGTGAATAACTGATCCTGGCACGTACATGGTTCGCATTCGGTTTGCCTTCTAAAACCGGGTGTGACATAAGTGGTATCAAAGCCGTGCTGACTGTAGGACCGCTAACCTAGAGTAGAATGGTCGTTCTAAGGACTATAGACCTCTGTCCCTACCTTGACTTTGATATCTCTTCAAAAGTTGGTCATACCGACCAAACCTATGTTCTACTATATATTATACCTTGCTGAAAAACGTGTTTTATTCTAATCCTTCATTCACTTATGATTCATTATTTGCTGGTCATATTAATTCTGTTCTCACCCTTTTGCTTGCGATGTCTTTTGTAGATGGCTCGACTTAGACACACTGCACGAAAGTCAGTCATCCCCTTCTTACCCTCCCGCCTTGCTGAGCGTCCGCTTCGCCGTCCCGTGGCCGGACAGTCCAGCCACTTGGAGAGACTACACCACCGCCTGCGTGAGGAGCAGGAGCGTCGACGACAGGAGCAGCAGAGCTCTTCCTTCTCGCTCCACCAGGAGATAGAGTCTGTGAGGAGCTGCTCCCCTGTGCTTCCCCTGGAGGCGCCCCCTGCACCACCACTGGGCGCCCCAGCTTCTGGAGTAGCTGCTGGAGGAGACCCAGACGACGGAGATGGCGACGACAGCTCGAGCCACGACACCGACTTCTCTGCTAACCTTGAGCCGGAAGGATGGGTTGCTCGACCCATCACTCGCGACGCTGCTCGCGGGTGTCACTTCCACGATGCGCTCGACACCCTGCTACGTCGGGCATTTGACCGGCATACTTGGTCCGTCGAGTATCGCTGTGTGGTCTACCAGCATAGTCGCGGGGTCTACCCGGATCGCTGGGAGGCAACTTGCTTGGTGCGCTGCCCGGAGAACAGTCTCCAGGGAGCGGAGGCCTGTTCAGAGCACTATTCTATCTCTGAGCGGGACTCAGCTGAGGCAGCCATGCAAGATGCTGCACGGCGTGCGCTTTCGCACTACTGCTCGGTTTTCGGTGGGGCAGCTGACGGTCTTGACCTGAAGTATTACCCCCGCCGTTCATCTGGCAGCACAGGAGGCGTGATTGTCTCACCTGTCGGTGAGGGCAATCCTAGGTTGAGCAGCACAGTCAACCTAGCCGCCGTGCTAAACACGGAGCTGGACCATGCATTAGATGAGCTGAGTAGGGCTCGTGCTGAGATCGCCCAGCTGCGGGCTGAGCGCGCGGAACGTCGTTATCTGGATGGTGGTTCCCCCGCTCCCGTCGGGACTCAGCACCCGTACCGCTCACCTCAGCGTGGACACCAGTCTTATGGCAATCCCGCCTGCAAGACCAAGATAACTCTAGAGCCATAGATCGTTAGAGTTGGATCTTGTAATTAATACGAAATATATACGTAGAAGCTTCAGTCTTAGCGTTAGTCTCGGTCTTAGTTAGTCTTAGTTAGACAGGGTAGTTTGCTATATCCTGTGCATTTATGTTTGTCATGATGAACTATGATTGGTTTGGATCTTTGTAATGATTGTCACCAGAGTGTGGGTATCCCCTGCATTTTGGTTTACCTATTATGTTAATAAAGTTAGTTATATAGTTGGGAAAACCTTTATTCTACTTTCCTCTTTTTCTGAGAAGCTGTGTGGCCTGTGTTGGAGATCAGTGAAGATGCTCATCTGTTCAGTGCTGTTGAGGAATTCTATTCTCTTTTCTTATGCTGCAAGATTTGCCAGATCAGTTCTGATGTGTGGTTGCGTTCTGCAGATGTCAGAGAACAGGCGCAGAGGAGGAAGGCGTGCTCAGCAGGAGCAAGCCGGTCAGCAAGATGAGGCGCCCCAGCAGCAGCAGCTGCCGCCCCCGCCCCCGATGTCGATTGAGCAGATGTTTCTGATGCAGACTCAGGCAGTTCAAGCCATCGGTCAGACTCTGGCCGCCATTCAGCAGCAGCAGCAGCAGCAGGCTCCACCTCAGCCTCAGATGCCTCAGATGCCCAGAGACAAGCGTGCTGAATTCATGAGAGGTCATCCCCCAACGTTTGCTCATTCTTCTGACCCTATGGATGCTGAAGATTGGCTGCGCACTGTGGAGCGAGAGTTGCATACCGCTCAGTGCGATGACAGGGAGAAAGTTCTGTATGGTCCCCGTCTGTTGAGAGGAGCAGCCCAATCATGGTGGGAGTCTTACCTCGCCACCCATGCCAACCCCGACACCATCACCTGGGAAGAATTCAGAGGTAGCTTTCGTCAGTACCATGTGCCTGCAGGTCTGATGACAGTGAAGAAGGAGGAGTTCCTGGCCCTTAAGCAAGGGTCATCGTCTGTCAGTGAGTACCGGGACAAGTTTCTGCAATTGTCTCGCTACGCTCCCGAAGATGTCAACACCGACGCCAAGCGACAATACCGTTTTCTGAGAGGCTTGGTTGACCCTCTGCAGTATCAGCTGATGAATCACACCTTCCCAACATTCCAGCACCTGATTGACAGAGCAATCATGACAGAGAGAAAGCGCAAGGAGATGGAAGATCGTAAGCGCAAGATCAGTGGACCCCAGCCTGGAAGCAGCAGCCGTCCCCGTTTCTCAGGCAATCAACCTCAGCAGTTCAGGCAGAACCAGCGTCCACCTCAGCAGCGTCAGCAGTATCAGCAGTTCCAAAGGCAGTATCCTCAGCATCAGTACCAGAATCGTCAGAGCAATCAGTCAGGAGGAGGTCAGTTTCAGAGGCAGAATCAACAGACACCTCGTCTTCCTGCCCCAGCAAATCAGCAGAACAGTCAGGCAGCACCAGCTCAGGTTGGAAACAGGGCATGTTTCCACTGTGGAGAGCAAGGCCATTGGGTGATGCAATGTCCGAAGAAGGCAGCCCAGCAGCAGTCAGGCCCCAATGCCCCAGCAAAGCAGAATGTGTCTCAGCCTGGAGCAGGCAACCGCTCTCAGCAGCGCTATAATCATGGAAGACTGAACCACTTGGAGGCTGAAGCAGTTCAGGAGACCCCCGACATGACAGTAGGTATGTTCCCAGTCGATTCCCATATTGCAGAAGTGTTATTTGATACTGGAGCAACACATTCTTTCATTACTGCATCATGGGTAGAAGCACATAATCTTCCAATTACCACCATGTCAACCCCTATTCAAATTGACTCAGCTGGTGGTAGAATTCGAGCTGATAGCATTTGTTTAAATGTAAGTGTGGAAATAAGGGGGATAGCGTTTCCCGCCAACCTTATAGTAATGGGTACTCAGGGAATAGATGTCATCCTAGGGATGAATTGGTTAGATAAGTATCAGGCAGTTATCAGTTGTGATAAAAGGACAATCAAGTTGGTGTCCCCACTAGGAGAGGAAGTGGTGACCGAGTTAGTCCCGCCTGAGCCAAAGAAAGGAAGTTGTTATCAGATGGCTGTTGATAGCAGTGAAGCAGATCCAATTGAGAGTATCAAGGTTGTTTCCGAATTCCCAGATGTGTTTCCAAAGGATTTACCAGGTATGCCACCAGAGCGGAAAGTTGAGTTTGCTATAGAGCTTCTTCCTGGAACCGCCCCTATCTCTAAGAGAGCTTACAGAATATCTGGACCAGAGTTGGTTGAGCTTAAGAAGCAGATTGATGAGCTGTCAGAGAAAGGTTACATCCGGCCAAGCACCTCGCCTTGGGCCGCCCCTGTCTTGTTTGTGGAGAAGAAAGATGGCACCAAGAGGATGTGTATCGATTATCGAGCTTTGAATGAAGTCACGATCAAGAACAAGTATCCTTTGCCCAGAATAGAAGATCTGTTCGACCAGTTGAGAGGAGCCAGTGTGTTCTCCAAGATCGATCTGAGGTCAGGTTATCATCAGCTCAGGATCCGACCTTCGGACATTCCGAAGACGGCATTCATTACCAAGTATGGTTTATATGAGTTCACAGTGATGTCTTTTGGTTTGACCAATGCACCAGCGTTCTTTATGAACTTGATGAACAGTGTATTCATGGATTATCTTGATAAGTTCGTGGTGATATTCATTGATGACATTCTGGTTTATTCTCAAAGTGAAGAAGAGCATGCAGATCATTTGAGGATGGTATTGCAGAGATTGCGAGAGCACCAGTTGTATGCAAAGTTGAGCAAGTGTGAGTTCTGGATCAGTGAAGTCCTGTTCTTGGGTCACATAATCAACAAAGAAGGATTGGCTGTGGATCCGAAGAAAGTGGCAGACATTCTAAACTGGAAAGCGCCAACAGATGCTAGAGGAATCAAGAGCTTCATTGGAATGGCCGGATATTATCGGCGATTCATTGAAGGGTTTTCGAAGATTGCGAAACCAATGACAGCGTTGCTAGGCAACAAGGTTGAGTTCAAGTGGACCCAGAAATGCCAAGAGGCCTTTGAAGCGCTGAAAGAGAAGTTGACAACAGCGCCTGTCCTAGTCTTGCCTGATGTGCACAAGCCCTTCTCTGTGTATTGTGATGCTTGTTACACAGGTTTGGGATGCGTGTTGATGCAAGAGGGAAGAGTTGTGGCTTACTCGTCCCGACAGCTGAAGGTTCATGAGAAGAACTACCCAATCCATGATCTAGAGTTGGCAGCAGTGGTTCACGCACTGAAGACATGGAGGCACTATCTGTATGGACAGAAATGCGATGTTTACACAGACCACAAGAGTCTGAAGTACATATTCACTCAGTCGGAGTTGAACATGAGGCAACGAAGATGGTTAGAGTTGATCAAAGATTATGAGTTGGAGATCCATTACCATCCAGGAAAAGCGAACGTAGTGGCAGATGCTTTGAGCAGAAAGAGTCAAGTCAATCTGATGGTCGCTCGTCCGATGCCTTATGAGTTGGCCAAGGAGTTTGACAGGTTGAGTCTCGGATTTCTGAACAATTCGCGAGGAGTCACAGTTGAATTGGAACCTACCTTGGAGCGCGAAATCAAAGAAGCGCAGAAAAATGATGAGAAGATCAGTGAGATTCGGCGATTGATTCTAGATGGCAGAGGCAAAGACTTTCGAGAAGATGCAGAAGGTGTGGTATGGTTCAAAGACCGCTTGTGTGTTCCCAATGTCCAGTCTATTCGGGAGTTGATTCTCAAGGAAGCTCATGAGACAGCTTATTCGATTCACCCTGGCAGTGAGAAGATGTATCAGGATCTGAAGAAGAAATTCTGGTGGTACGGAATGAAAAGAGAAATCGCAGAGCATGTGGCTATGTGCGATAGTTGTCGAAGAATTAAGGCAGAACACCAGAGACCAGCTGGATTGTTGCAACCGTTGCAGATCCCTCAGTGGAAATGGGATGAAATTGGCATGGATTTCATAGTCGGATTGCCTCGCACTCGAGCCGGCTACGATTCCATTTGGGTAGTAGTGGACCGTTTGACCAAGTCAGCCCACTTCATACCTGTCAAGACCAACTACAACAGTGCAGTATTGGCAGAATTGTATATGTCTCGGATCGTTTGTCTTCATGGTGTGCCAAAGAAGATAGTGTCAGACAGAGGAACGCAGTTCACCTCTCATTTCTGGCAGCAGTTGCATGAAGCCTTGGGCACGCATCTGAATTTCAGTTCAGCTTATCACCCGCAGACAGATGGTCAGACTGAAAGAACCAATCAAATTCTTGAAGATATGTTGAGAGCCTGTGCGTTGCAAGATCAGTCCGGATGGGAGAAGCGATTGCCTTATGCAGAGTTTTCCTATAACAACAGTTACCAGGCCAGTTTGAAGATGTCACCGTTTCAAGCGCTGTATGGAAGGAGTTGCAGAACTCCGTTGCAATGGGATCAGCCTGGAGAGAAGCAGGTGTTTGGGCCAGATATTTTGCTTGAAGCCGAAGAGAACATCAAGATGGTTCGAGAGAATCTGAAGATAGCGCAATCGAGGCAGCGAAGCTATGCAGACACAAGAAGAAGAGAGCTGAGTTTTGAAGTCGGAGACTTTGTCTATCTGAAAGTGTCACCGATCAGAGGAGTCAGAAGATTCGGAGTCAAAGGCAAGCTAGCACCCCGCTACATTGGTCCGTATCAAATTCTCTCAAAGCGTGGAGAAGTGGCTTATCAGCTCAGCCTGCCAGAGAATTTGTCTGCTGTGCATGATGTCTTTCATGTGTCTCAGTTGAAGAAGTGTTTGCGTGTGCCAGAAGAGCAGTTGCCAGTGGAAGGTCTTGAAGTCCAGGAGGACTTGACCTATATTGAGAAGCCAGCTCAGATCCTTGAGGTTGCAGATAGAGTCACCCGAAGGAAGACCATCAGAATGTGCAAAGTCAGATGGAATCACCACTCTGAGGAAGAAGCAACCTGGGAGCGTGAAGATGATCTGATGGCTAAGTACCCAGAGCTCTTTGCTAGCCAGCCCTGAATCTCGAGGGCGAGATTCTTTTAAGGGGGATAGGTTTGTAACGCCCCGAATTTTGCAGTTGAATTTTTTTTCTTTTCTTTACTCGCCAAAATTCGGGCGTTACCTTTTCTTTTTCTTTTTCCCTTCGCTAAACCTTGACCTTTTCCAAAGTTCTAGCGGGAATCGGTTGGATTTCCCGTGTAGGAAAAACCCTAAATACTTTATGTTGTTTGATGCACCATGCCGAACCTTGCATTTCTTTTGATTGCTTTGAAAGTGCAAATGCATTCATGTAGGAAGATCGGATTTCGAAAATAAGAAGAAGATCTTTTATTTCTTTTTCTCTCTTTCTCTCTCTTCTATCTCTCTCTCTCCCGCGCCGTGGGCCGACCCCGGCCGGCCCAGCCGCCCCCTGGCGCCCCCCCTTGGGCCCAATTGGCCCAAGCCGCCCCCCCCCCCCACCTCCCCTTTTTCCCCAAACCCTCTCCCTCTCCCTCTCATTTTCTCTCATTCTCTCCCTAGCGCCGCCCCTACCCCCTGCCCTAAGCCGCCGCCGCCCCTGCCCCCTACCCTAGGCCGCCGCGCCGCCCCCTGCCGCCGGCCGCCCCTCGCCGTCGATCCCCGCCGGTGAGCCCCCTCCCCCTCCTCCCTCTCCTCCCTCCCCTCTTCTCTCCCCACCCCCGCGCGCCCCCTGGCCGCGCCGGCAGCCACCCCAGCCCCGCCGTGGCCCCTGGCCGCCGCTGGCCGGCCCTCGGCCGCGCCCAGCCGGCCCCGGCCGCCGCTGGCCCGCCCCGGCCGCTCCCCTGGCCGCCCTGGCCCGGCCGCTGGCCGCCCCCAGCCGCGCCCCGCCCGGCCGCCAGCCGCCCCTAGCCCGCGCCCCGGCCGCCTGGCCCCCTGGCCGCGCCCCCCTGTCCCGGGCCGGTTCAGCCGGCCTCGGCCCCGGCTCAGCCGCCCCCGGCCCCAGCTCGGCCGCCCCCCGCGCTCGGCCGCCCCAGCTCGGCCGCCTGCCCCCGGGCCGGTTCAACCGCCCCTAGGGCCGGTTCAACCGCCCCCCCCCTCTGTTTTTTTTTATTTATTTTTTATTTTATTTTATTTACTTTCTGTGATTATAATTACTGTATTTTAAGTAGGCTAATCACTGTTCATGCTATGGGAAAATAGGAAGTTTAATTTAAAATTCCGTTATGCTATTGATTCACGTAGTTAATTGTTTACCCTGTGCAATGTTGATCAACTAAAAGTGATTAGGTTTCCATTAGTATATATAAATATATATAACAGAATTATTTTGTTAAAAACCAATTGTGTCATTAGTGCATAAGATTTAACCCCCTGCGAGACCCTTTCCTGTTTCTTTCTAACCATAACAAATGCGATATCGAATGTCATACTTGATGCATATTCGCTTTATTTGTTATCTTGTATGGTGTACTGTTCTTTTGTATTAAATATGTGGATGGATGTATGTATGTTTGCGCTCGCATAGAGAACGATTCGGTCGAAGAGCCCGAGGAATTCGCAGGAGAAGCCCCTGAGCAGCAGTCGGTTGGTGGAGGCAAGTGTCCTTTGACCTATCTCTGTCCTATTCATTATTTAATTCACCTCCCGCTTACACATTTATGCCTAAGGATTGACTAGCTTTTGTTATCCATGTCCTTGTTTACCTATCTGGGTTGGATTATTACTGTTTAGCTTTATGCTATTGCTCAACTCTAATCAATGAACATGATGTGGTTATCTATGATACGCTGTTTTCCCGTTCTTCTTTATGATCATACTTGTGGTTTTCAAGGGGACTCGAGCGGTTTCTCGAGTGCCTCTCCGTAAGGACCTGTTCTATGGATGACCGCCCGGGAAAACAGTGCAACCATGAGGGTGGAATGGGGTGCCCTTAGCTGAATAATTAGAGGATCCGGGATGTAGTTCACTTAGCCGTCGTGCCGTCAATGGGGCTCGGTGTATGCGGCTCGCTCTGCCAAGTTTGGGTTCGCCCCTTGGGGAGGAGTGCGGTGCATTTAGGAAACCTAACGGGTGGCTACAGTCCCGGGGAATCTTTGTAAAGGCTACGTAGTGAAACCCTGCCTATTCACCTTGGTAGTGTTTAAGGGTTTGATCGGCCCGAGGCAAGAGGGAATCACGGCTTGTGGGTAAAGTGCACAACCTCTGCAGAGTGTTATGAAACTGATATATCAGCCGTGCTCACGGTTATGAGCGGCCAAGGGAGCTCCAGTGATTAGTGGTACTTGATCAGAGACATTGTGGTACAGGTGGTTATGAGATTGATGGTTCTGGTTATGATTATGGTATTGGTAAGTGGTATTCTTTCCGTTTGGAAAGGGTACATCGGGTTAATAACTTGGGTTAATGCTAAAACTTGGCTTTCTACTAGTAAATAATAATCTGACCAACTAAAAGCAACTGCTTGACTTATCCCCACATAAAGCTAGTCCACTACAGCCAAACAGGATACTTGCTGAGTATGTTGATGTGTACTCACCCTTGCTCTACACACCAAACCCCCCCCCAGGTTGTCAGCATTGCAACCACTGCTCAGGCGAAGATGAAGCTGTGGAAGGAGACTTCCAGGAGTTCCAAGACTACGACGAGTTCTAGGTGTGGGTTAGCGGCAACCCCCAGTCGGCTGCCTGTGAAGGCCGCGTTATCTACGTTTCTTTTCCGCACTTTGATTTATTGTAAGAACTATATGGACGTCTCAGACGTATGATGTAATCGACTATTTCCCTTATTAATACTATTTTGAGCACTGTGTGATGATGTCCATGTTATGTAACTGCTGTGTACGTGAATAACTGATCCTGGCACGTACATGGTTCGCATTCGGTTTGCCTTCTAAAACCGGGTGTGACACGTGGCGCCAAGCATCGGCGGCGGTGGTGACTACTCGCTGGGAGAACGGCGGGAGCAACTCGCCGTCATTCCGGAGGTAGAACCATCGGCGCTGCCACCCCTTGTTCGAGGACGCGAGGATGGCGGGAATATACAGCGACACCCGCGACTGCCTCAGCAGGAGGGTGCAGCCGCCGGCCCGCACCGCTGCGCGGACCTTCCTCTCCCCCGTCGGCGAGGCAAAAAGCTCCGCGAAAAAGAGATGGGTCCACAAATCCCAATGGGGGGCGATCCCCAAGTACCCCTCGCACACCGCTACGAAGATGGCGGGCTGCGAGATGGAGTTGGGGCTGAGGTTGTGCAACTCCACCCCGTAGTGGTGCAGGATCGCCCGCATGAAGCGGCTCGCCGGCACACCAAATCCCCGCTCGTGGAAGGAGACGAAGCTCACGATGTACCCCGGTGGTGGGGACGGAGCGGCTCCGCCCACGGGGGGAATCCATTCCGGTCGCTGCTCATCGGTGAGAGGGCAAAGTAAACCCTCGCCAACAAGATCCTCCAGATCACTCGTCGTCACCGTGGAAAAAGGCCATGGGTCGCGCGGCGAGATGATGGTCACCCGGTCAGCCATCACCGAGCGGAAGGGGTGGCGGCGCAAGGGGCAGGGAGGGCGGTTTCCTCTTCTCTGGCTAAGTCTCTCGGGTTGCGAAAACCTAAGAGGGAGGCAGGAAGCGGAGCAAAGAACCGTCACCAGACCCTCTCCCGAGTATATAAAGACCAAGGCAAGACCGGTTCAAATGTTCCGCCCGGACCGGACGTGGGGTTCAAAAACGCAAAGCGAAACAGCCGTTCCCCGAATGGCTCGCGCACGCGCAACGGCCGCCCCGCGAACCACTCGCCCCGTCGCATTAACTCTGCGGCGGGACAGGCGGCGCCTCTGGCAGGAGAAGCAAGCGACGCTTCGCCTTCGCCATAATAACCGCGTCAAAAAAGGTACGCCGCGTCGTTCGATTTCGTATCCTTATCCTTTTTTCCTCTTTCTCTCTCTTGCAACAGGGACCGGGAAAGGGGGATACCCCGAAAAGGATCCTTCCCCGGGAAGGAAACAGGCTCCGAGCCTCCCTACTGATCAGAGGTTCGAAGGCTGGCCCCCCGGAAGGGTTCGACAGCCGCCTCAGATCGCGTGGGCCCTACACCCACTACTGGTCAGAGGTTCGAAGGCCGGCCCCTCGGAAGGGTTCCACGGCCGCCTCAGGCTACTCGGGCTCCGCGCCCATTACTGATCAGGGGTTCGAAGGCTGGCCCCCGAAGGGTTCACAGCCGCCTCAGACGCCGAGCGAGGGATGACCATGGGAACGTTCGATACATAACCAAGGCTCGGGCTGCGCTCCCGAGGTACCCTAGGACATTTCCGAGACCAGCGGGAACGATCTTGTAACGGAATCCCATCAGAGGGAGGCATCGAGCCCTCGGACCCCGTCGCCAGGGGACCGGGTCCGGCAGATCACCCGCAGGTACTTTTGGGCGTGCCTCTGGGCCCCTAGCCGACCCCTAACGAACGGGGCACAGACGTCCACTCGGATTACCCGCTTGCAGCTCACCGGAGACACCATGTTCGGCGCCCATCGAGGGCAACATGGCGCTTTCCCCCCTCCTCCTTGCGGAAAGGCGACGCAGGGGCGTATGTAAAAAAGCCGAGTCTGTCCCTGATCGCCCTCTCGCCCTGTGCAGAGGCTCGGGGGCTGCTCTCGCAAACCCGGCTCCGGCCGAACCGTTGACAGCGTCAACATACCAGCCCGAGAACTTGGGACCCGACCGTACACCCGGGCTACGGCCAGCTCGCATGAGGGAACAACCAGACCAGCCGAAGCATTACGTGAGGCATTAAGACCTCGAAGGAGTGAAACCACTCCTCCGAGGCCTCGGGGGCTACACCCGGCGGGTGCGCTCGCGCGCACCCACCGGAACAAAACGCAACCGAGAAAGGCTGGTCCCCTTGCAAAAAAGTGCGACGAAAGCCTCCAAGCGAGTGCTAACACTCCCTTCGAGGCTCGGGGGCTACTGTCGGGGACCATAATTAGGGGTACCCTCAAGGCTCCTAATTCTCAGCTGGTAACCCCCATCAGCATAAAGCTACAAAGGCCTGATGGGCGCGATTAAGTCAGGGATCAGTCCATTCGAGGGACTCGATCACGCCTCGCCCGAGCCTAGCCTCGGACAAGGGCAGCCGACCCCGGAGGATTTCCGTCTCGCCCGAGGCCCCCCTCCAGCGGCGAACATATTTCCGGCTCGCTCGAGGCCCTGCCTTCGCCAAGAAGCAACCCTGACTAAATCGCCGCACCGACCGACCAAATCGCAGGAGCATTTAATGCAAAGGTGGCCTGACACCTTTATCCTGACGCGCGCCCCCCAGCTGGCAGAGCCGAAGTGACCGCCGTCACTTCGCCGCTCCACTGACCGGCCTGACAGAAGGACAGCGCCGCTTGCGCCACTCCGACTGCGGTGCCACTTGACAGAGTGAGACTGACAGGCAGTCAGGCCCTGCCGAAGGCACCATAGGAAGCTCCGCTCCGCCCGACCCAGGGCTCGGACTCGGGCTAAGTCCCGGAAGACGGCGAACTCCGTTCCGCCCGACCCAGGGCTCGGACTCGGGCTCAGCCCCGGAAGACGGCGAACTGCGCTCCGCCCGACCCAGGGCTCGGACACGGGCTAAGTCCCGGAAGACGGCGAACTCCGCTCCGCCCGACCTAGGGCTCGGACTCGGGCTCAGCCCTAGAAGACGACGAACTCCGCTCCGCCCGACCCAGGGCTCGGACTCGGGCTCAGCCCCGGAAGACGGCGAACTCTGCTCCGCCCGACCCAGGGCTCGGACTCGGGCTCAGCCCCAGAAGACGACGAACTCCGCTCCGCCCGACCCAGGGCTCGGACTTGGGCTCAGCCCTAGAAGACGACGAACTCCGCCTCGCCCGACCCAGGGGCTCGGACTCGACCTTGGCCACGGAAGACAGACTCGACCTCGGCTTCGGAGGAGCTTCCACATCGCCCAACCTAGGGCGCAGACCAGCCACGTCGACAGGAGGCGCCATCATCACCCTACCCCGAGCTGACTCGGGCCGCAGGGAACAAGACCGGCGTCCCATCTGGCTCGCTCCGCCAGATAGGCAATTATGGCACCTCGCATACTCTGTGACGACGGCGGCTCTCAGTCCCCTTACGGAAGCAAGAGGACGTCAGCAAGGACTCAACCGCTCCGACAGCTGTCCCTCCGCCAGGCTCCATCGCTCCTCCGACAGCCACGACATCACACCAGCTGGGTGCCAAAATCTCTCCGGCTGCCACAACGGCATGTACTTAGGGCGCTAGCTCTCCTCCGCTAGACATGTAGCACTCTGCTACACCCCCCATTGTACACCTGGATCCTCTCCTTACGCCTATAAAAGGAAGGACCAGGGCCCTCTTAGAGAGGGTTGGCCGCGCGGGGACGAGGACGAGATAGGCGCTCGCTTGAAGCCGCTTGCTCCCTCTCCCGCGTGGACGCTTGTAACCCCCTACTGCAAGCGCACCCGACCTGGGCGCGGGACGAACACGAAGGCCACGGGATTCCCACCTCTCTCACGCCGGTCTTCGGCCGCCTCGCTCTCCCCCTTCACGCTCGCCCTCGCGCTCGACCCATCTGGGCTGGGGCACGCGGCGACATTCACTCGTCGGCCCAGGGACCCCCCGGTCTCGAAACGCCGACAAGTACAGAACATAATAAAAGCCTTAACCAATTCAAACAGCAGATTAGATGTATCATTACCTATAACAACAACAAAGCCAACCTCTAAAAACCACCATGGGAATTGGGTGGAAGGTGGCAGGACTATTCAGACAGTGGTACTAAGAGAAAAAGATCATTTGAGTGGCTCATATTTAACCATTCTCAGGATAGCAAGTGCACCTTATAGTGGAAGCACAACAAAATCTCTCTTGCTCTCTTTCTGTCTCTCTCGTAGTAAGGTACAAGCCATCCTAGTTACACCTTATGTTGGTGTTTCATGTAGCAGAACTCACCCTTTTATTGCACCAGGCTCATGATCAGTCGGGATAGAGACCCTTGTCATCTCACCACAATCACTAAAATGTTGTTCGAGAGAGCTCCAGATCTGTATTCATTGTCATAAGCATTGTTATGGCATTTGAGATAAAAAATATCGAAACAAAAATAAATTACCTCATCCTCTGAAATATTTTTATCAAAGCCCCAGATAAATATTGAGATGTTGTTACCCCGAGCAGCCTTCTGGAAAGATCCATCAATGCTGTTTCAGTTCACTTTGGGAGCCAATAGGCGTCTTAGGCTGCCATAGTATCAAATTATAAATGTTGCATCTATGAATTCAAGAAACTTTATGAAAAGAACAAAAACTCAATATCACATGTGCATACTTCTTTGGTAGCAGTTTGCTTTTCAGAGGTGTGCACTGGAGCCTTCTTTGGAGTATTAGCAGGCTCTTCACTGTCTTTATCACTCTCGTCTTTAGAAGATTCATCCTCAGATCCAATGTTTTCTGATACTTTTGGATCCTGATAAAGCATCTAGTTAATACTGGTTAATATTAATAATACATTGCCTACATCCAAGAATTTGTATGTACCTTCTTTTCTTCAACTTTTGTTGGCTCATCATCCGAACTTTCCTCACTACTGTCATCTTCATCCTCACTGCTGCTTTCTTTTTTTGCAGCTGAAAGTGCTTCCTATTAACAGAAGAAATACAATGTGAACAATGGAACATCCTGAGAAAAATAATGAAAATGTTCAAAGAAAAATAAACAAGTTAGAGTATTTGCAACACCTTCTACTTCTTTTGAGGAGGTTCTTCATCATCATCAGTGTCTGAGTCATCACTTGATTCATCTTTCATTTTTGAAGCAGCTCTCTTGGTAGGATGAGTTTTACTTGCATCCTAAGGAGTTCAGAAATAAGGTGAACAAAATGACAAAACACATAATATGCAAACATTTACAACATTACTTGTTTTTAAAATTACCTCAACCTCAGAATCACTCTCGGACTCACTTTCACTGGAATCTTTCTTTTTGATAGTTGCTGCTGGAGCCTTTGACTTTGGAGGCACTTCCTGAATATAATAATGTTACAACTAAAATATGCTTAAACATGGAAATTATTTGCTCAAGGTAAAGAACAGGAACAGGATATACAATGGTTAACCCAAATATATGTGAACAAACAAGCAGAATGCACACACCTCATCCGAGTCATCATCAGAGTCACTCTCAAGAAGAATCTCCCTTTTTCTTTGGGTTTTTTAAGGTGGTGCCCTCTATTTTGGTGATGTGCTCAGTTTTACCCTTAGTGGTTCTTTTTGCTCAGTTTTGCCCTTCTGTTCTATAGCACTGGAAGGGTAAAACTGAGCAAAAAAAACACGACTAAGGGTAAAACTGAGCACACCACCAGAATCGAGGGCACCAGCCTAAAAACCCTTTTTCTTTTGTGCAACAGCCACATATGTTTTCTTTAGTGGGGCAGCAGGTTTCTGAAAAATGCATACAGAAGAGGAATTATACCATCAAGTGGCTAAGTTAAATAAAAGCATTTCAGGGCACACACAACATAATACAGGTCAGAGTGAATTGATGATAAATCAGTGAACACATATCTGGATGTTAGGTTAGAAATGGCATTGAATCAGAAAACCAATGAAAATGCTATCATTAATCTTATAGTAAAATGGAATTAAAGGCAAACAAACATGAATGTTCCACTCACAACATCATCGTCTGACTCATCATCAGAACTGGTCTCATCCCTGCTGGTTTCTTGCTTGCCTTTCTTCAAACCATTTTTAGCAACGGCACCCAAGGTTTAGCAGCAGCCTTCTTTGCAGGTTCCTGAATCAAAAGAAAATGGGTTGGTAGCTCAACATCTGAGAAGTACATTCAAATAATCAATTGGTTGGCTACCAAATTTCTAGGGTAATGACAACTAAACCATTAATCTGTGCTACCATGGTGGTAATTGAGATTAACTATGCACAAAACATAAGACAAACAAGAAACTTTAACTCACATCATCACTGTTGTCATCCGACTCATCTTCAGAACTGTCCTCATCGCTGCTGCTCTCTTGCTTGACCGTCTTCGAACCATTTTTCGCAACTGTAGCCAAGGGTTTAGCAGCAGGCTTCTTTGCATGTTCCTTAATGAGAAGATGAATTGGCATCTAAAAACTCTAAAAACCACATTAACAATTCAATTTGCTGACTGCTGATTTTTTCAGCATTAAAACCCAAAAATGATAACATACCTCATCAGATTCAGAGGTCTCGTCGCTGGTGTCATCATCACTGGACTCTTGTTTAGCAATCTTGGGAGCAGGCGCCTTCTTTGTCTGTACCTTCTTAACCTATAGAAACAGAAGTTAACTATGTTCACGCGGAGGTAGTGGAGGAGGAGGCAGCCCAGTCGTCGCCACCAGAGAACGTACACCAGAGGAACGGAAGAACATAGTGTGGATTGCAACTTTAGTGGCTATCTAGATGGGGAGGAAGCACACCATGGTTATGTTTGATAACACCGAATGAATTAATCACACAACTTGCGTATGGCTTGTGTGCGCATGAAACCCTAATACTATAAAAAAACCTAGTGGGGAAGAATAGAAATAGAAATGTAGATAGGAATAGGAAAATACAAAAAGAAATGGAAAAGGCGAAAGGAAACTACCAGCAGTCAGCGGTCGCTCGCATTCGTGGACACGGCCTAGCCGGGCCTGCTCCCACCTCCTCCCTTTTTCGTCACACGCACATCACAGCCTACAACAACTTGCAGCTCCACCACGGTGTGCTCTCTGTCGATCATATATGACCTCTATATCGACGGCTCTACCACCTTAGCATCCATAAGCGCTGGAAGAAACGTTGATAGGTGAGCCATCAAGGTGTTCTCTGATAATCGGATCATAAGTTGAAAATGAAGGATGGAAAAAAGATAACCCATCAAAAAAAATGCAACCTTGGTGTGCACTAAGTGCCCGCTCGTTTCAGAATATTCTTCCAATTGACTCACTGCAACCTGTTAATAGAAAATGACAAATCTGTTACCAAACTTTGTAAAACGCAAGCTCATAGGACACCTGTAGTATGTAACTATTGCAGAAAGAGAACACACTAAATAGTACTCTATCCATTCCAAAATAGTATTCGTTTTAGTTCTTGATTTTTATGTCTATATGGTGATGAATCTAGACATATATAAAACACATAAAAATCAATTCATATATGTTTTTGTGCATTTTGAAGCATGTTATATGTTTTCAAGGAGATGATAGCTCTTGCACATATGTAACTAATGACCACACCAAGTTACTTCTGATCTAGTCATCAACTAATTTTCAGGGAACCTATAGGTTCACAAATTTCCTATAAGCAGCGTGTTTAATTACTATTTGAGTAAGAGATGTCTTTCATAGTTCACCAAGAAGCAAAAGTTACATCTAAAAAGCAAGTGCCCATATCCTAGAATCATGAAAAATCCTAAGATAACCTTGCAAGTTCATAATTTAGAGGGAATTCATAATAGGAGATGTTTTTAATCTTGGGGTATAGGGTTTAGGGTTTCATCAGTCCACCACTCACAAAAGAGGATGCAAGTCCATGAAAAATCCTAAGATAACCTATAGTAGGAGATGTTTTTAATCTTGCAAGTCCATAATTTAGAGGGAAAATCCTAAGATAACCTCAAGAAAGGAAGAAAAAAACATAACTAATATAACATTGTGCTTCATCTCTATTACAGTGGCAAGTGGCAACTGGAGAAACTAAGCAAGATGACAACACATAGGAAAGAAACAATTTACTGCTATCTCGCTTGTACTCTGGACACACAGTTTCTCTGTGTTAGAACAATCACGTGTCCATGATTTCGGATATTTTTTGACATAAATTAGGATAATACAAGTGCAGTCTGTTGAAGGACCACGGGAGTACTAAAGAAAGTAAAGAACTCATTGACCAACAAATGTAGTTCAGAAGCAAAGATTCAAACCAAATGAGCAGTCGAATCTTGTGCAAAATTAAGGCCCAAAGACATGCCATTCTCATTGCTTTCAGTTTTATCCTACCAATCTAGTGACCCAAACAGTTTAATTACAAGTGAATCAACAGAAAACAAGATCTACAGACTGCAAGTATCAAAATTAACTAAGAGCAGTGATTGGAACATAGAAAATTGAGTTCACTAAACATAATAAGCATATCAAAGTCACAAAATGGTGAAGCAGTGCCCAGATTCATAGGAGCTAACAAATTATTTTTTAGCCTCATACCTGGATTCATAGGATGGACAGTACCAGTCGCCGGCGGAGATGCCTGGGAGGATGGAGCGCCTCCATTGTTGTGATGTCCACAAATCAGACCCTTTAAATGGATGCATCGGGGGTGGAGGGCGGCCGCGGTAGTCTTGCCATAGCGAGCGAAGCGGGGGTGCACGGAGGGATTGGGGACGGGGTGCGTACACGGGGAAAGGGGTGGGAGGCAGGGCATGAAGGCGAGAATGGAGCGGCGGTGGCGAGAATGACGGCGCAAAGGATGTCGGGGAGGATGGGACGCGAGCATCCTTAGGCTGGCATCTCGGCGGGATGACGGGAGCGGGGGCACGGTGAGTCAGGGTGGACGCCCTCCTTGGACCCTTATAAGGTAGTAGAGATATATTTGTTCATTTGTCGTGTCGTTAACTGCGGCAGCAACAGCCCAACCAACGTTAGTGTTTGGGCCGTATGGATAGCAGAAGAAAACAAATGGAGGCCCAGAGCAACTATTGGTAACAACAACGCCTGGGGTGTGGAGCCGAAACCTCCAAAACGCCAACGGTTATCTCCTCGCCGATCGGCGGAAGAATCTCGATTCGATTCAAAATCCACGTATCCAAATCGCAAGACCACACCCACACCTCCCTCCTCCCCTCCACCCAGAGCGATCCCGCCCGCCCGCATCGGATCACATCGCGCCGGAGCCTGACGCCGTGCCGTCAACGAATCCATGGGACCCACGCCGCCGCACACGGACGACACTAGGGTTGCGCAGCTCCCGCTCCCCGGCGGCGCCGAAGATTACGTGCGCGACTCCATCCACGCCTCCCTGGGCCTCCCCGTCTCCGATCGCTCCCTCCGCCTCAAGCTCCTCGCCTCCGAGGAGCAGCGCCACCGCCTCCAGGACCACGTCTTCTCGCTCGAGGAAGACCTCCGCGCAGCCCAGCGCCGCATCGACCTCCTCAAGGTACACAAGTCAGAAGGGACCTCTCCCCCATTTCATTCTTGATTCGTCACCCATTTCCTCTTCTTCCTCAGGCCGAGGCCGCCATGAACGCCGCCGGCCTCCGCCGCTGCGTCGAGGAAAAGGAAGCCGTGGCCGCCGCATACGCCGACCTCTCCGACAAGAGCAGCAAGGAGTGTCGGCTCTACGAGCGGGACCTCGAGCGCGCCATGGAGTCCTGTGACGACCTCGCCAGGGAGAACGACGACCTCCGCGCACGCCTAAACCAGAACACAGATGTCAGTTGCCTCCTTTTTTTTCAAACGGATTCCTAACTACTGATCCTCTGCTTAAGAACCGTGCTTTCCATTGTCTGGTGGTATTCAAAATAGATATAGATGGAACCACGAGTTTTGCCTCGTGTGCGGTCAGTTCATCAACTGATGATTATGTTTACATTACAAATCCAATCCAATCACACTAGTACATGCCCTTGAATTTGTGTGGTCAGTTAATTTCTTTTTAGGTTCCTATAAACAAACAGGGATGTCGTAATCCGTCAAAGGTGTCATTTTGCATTCACATGAATGAAGCGCAATTCCATTTGTCAAGACTACTAGTCACAATAAATTTGTGTAATAGGGTACTAGATTGTTGCTGACCTGTGTAATGCAATTCGTTCCAAGTTTGTACTGCACATGTCTTTGTAAATTGGTAATCGTAATATGGCCTTTGTAAATGGGTAATCGTAGTACGCAAGCATTAGATGATTTGTTTTATTTCCTAGATTAGATTTCTCTCACCTATGGTGTTGCCTTTGGCTTTCACCTGATCAATGCCAACGCATTATACAGTTGGCAGCATTGATGGTGCAAGTGCAAGAACTACATAAGGAAAAGGAGATTCTGAAGATGAATCTTGATACGGCGGAGGCAGAGGTATATCAAAAGCACTCATGTCCTTGGGATTCTTGTGTTTTTACACGGCCGGTGAGTTATTGGCGACAAGCAAATCAATTGTTTTCTTGTTTGCTGCCCTTGAAGGTCGTGACACTGAGTGAGGACAACAGGGCTCTTGATGAAGAGATCAAAAGGCTGCTGAGTTTGTTGGAGAAGGAGCGACAGCGCCGGTCTGAAAGAAAGAAATCTGCCAGTACATCCACCAAGGTAAATTGATAAACTCTGTCGCGGGCTAAGAGGAAGCTAATTGTGATGGGATGATGCGATGAATGATTCTTGTTGCAGAACAAGCGCAAGTCGTCTAGCTTGAGGGATGGCAACACAACTGGCAGGGCTCTTGATTTCGGCTGTGCAGATTCTTCAAGGCATCCATTGTCCCCATTGCCCCACAACTCCCCAGACTACAGGGCGCACAAGAAGTGAAGGCAAGAACCAACAAACCAACCATTCAGAGCATTTCCAGATTACCTTGTGCGCAACGCGAGTGTTGCATCATGCCGCTAATGATCTGATTCAAATATGGTCCCTGCTAATTTTCTTTCTTTCCTGTTTCGGTTGCTGCGATGTTTTTAGACCAGGAGCAAATTTATCAGCAAATGTATGCTTGCTTCGCTTGCATTCTATTACATTGGTAGAGGTTGCTGTTGTTTTTGTGATGGTTCTTAAAGAAATGAGAAGGCACATGGTTTGTTTATGGCTTGATGTATCATGTATGATATGAAAGCAGCTTCTCCAATTCACTTGGACTGAACATAGCTCACTTATATAATGCTGCACAACGCTGGACTGTACCATATATAGAGTATGAAAAGCAGAGAGTGGAGGGAGCACAATGCTGCATTGTATACGTGAGAAATTGTTTGCAGTGTCTTAATTGGGACACTGTAATCCGTCAGGTTGCACCTTTTCTTGAGCTGAATTGTGCCAGTAGTAATTTAATTGATTTCAAAGGTTGATGTATTATCCTAGATGATGGACTGGAAGGGCACTTGGTTTGTGGATTGGGCTTTATCTCCTAGTTGTAATATGGTCCCCGTGCTTTGCAACAAAACACAAGTTATTCGTTAAATTCTTATTACATGCGTATATCTATGTTTTTTAAGCAGCGTGGTAGAATGGTTACCTCATTTAAACCCTTGAATTTTCATGGCATAAGAATTTGTAAAATATCAGTCATTAGGATTGCAAAAAAAAGTGCCCTTTATAAATATCAGTCATAAGTCTGTGTCTCTCGCCTGAGGGTGGCCTCGAGCTAGCTGTGACTGCGTCTCCTGCGCGAGGTTGGCCTCGAGTAAGGCGTGACTCGAGCAAGGTGTGACTGTCTCTCGCCCGAGGTGACTGCGTCTCCCTCCCGAGGGTGGCCTCGGGCAAGCCTTGACAGCGTCTCCCGCCTGAGGTTAGCCTTGGGCGAGGCGTGACCATCTCCTGACCGAGGTGATTATG
This sequence comes from Zea mays, assembly GCF_902167145.1. Taxonomy (NCBI): domain Eukaryota; kingdom Viridiplantae; phylum Streptophyta; class Magnoliopsida; order Poales; family Poaceae; genus Zea; species Zea mays. Next base: position 225,317,694 of record NC_050100.1, on the reverse strand, counting down.
TCTCCCGCTCGAGGGTGGTTTTGGGCGAGCCGTGACCGCGTCTCCCACCCTAGGGTGACCTCGGGCGATCTGTGACTATGTCTCCCACTCGAGGTTGGCCGTGGGCGAGGCTTGACTGCGTCTCTCGTCCGAGGTTGGCCTCGGGCGAGGCGTGACTGTGTCTCCCGACCGGGGTTGACCTCGGGTGAGCTGTGACTGCGAGGTTGCCTCGGGTAAGTCGTGATTGCATCTCCCGCCCAGGGTTGGCCTCGGGCGAGGCATGACTGTGTCTCCAGCCCGGGGATGGCCTTGGGCGAGCGCGACTGCGTCTCCCACCCTCGGGTGCCTCAGGCGAGCTTTGATTGCTTCTCCCGCTCGAGGGTGGCCTCGGGCGAGCAGTGACTGCGTCCCCCGCCTGAGGGTGTCCTCGGGCGACGCGTGACTGCGTCTCTTGTCCGAGGGTGGCCTCGGGTGAGGCGACCGTCTCTCGTTCGAGGTGACTGCGTCTCTCGCATGAGGTTGACCTCGTGCGAGGCATGACTGGTTGGCCTTGGACGAACCCTGACTGTGTCTCCCACCCGAGGCGTGACTACGTCTCCCACCTAAGGATGGCCTCGGGCGAGCCAATGACTGCGTCTCCCACCTGGGGATGGCCTCTAGTGAGACATGACTGCGTCTCCTAGCCAGGGTTGCCCTCGGGCGAGTCCTGATTGCGTATCCTGCCTGAGGGTGGCCTTGGGGAGTCATGACTGTGTTTCTCACCCGATGTTGGCCTCTAGCGAGTCGTGACTGAGATACAAGGCGATGAACTTACTGGGCCTAAATTAACGGGGGAGGAGAGAACCTACCTAGGGCTCGTAGACCAGATCGAAGGCGATGAACTCATCGACATCGATGTTGGACTCACATCCAAGATTGAGTAAGAATGGCAATCATGGAGATGAGAGTGATGGCCACAAATGATACTGCTCAAACTAGAAAATAAGAAAGAGAAAAATAAAATGCATGGTCTAAAGACAAAGGTACAGCTAGAACATTTTGTTTCGTCGATTAAGACATAATAATGTACGTGATAGGATTTATTATACATGATAAATTGGTCATACTATTAAGAGGGCAACTTAAATGTAGAATTCAGTCATCTAGTACCACTAGGTGTTGGAATCTTGTGAATATACATACAGGCCTAATGTTATACTCGAAGAGCAATCATAAATAATTATGGAAAATACTTTGTAAAGTGTACCTTTACTCTAATATGTTTGTCAAAATATTTGAGAGTTTATACACTTGTGAGGAGATGAGAGGGTGTTCTTGGTGCAATAGTTTTATATGCACCAGATGTGTTCGGTGGTGCACTAGACATGTGTTACCAGACACGTAGACTATTCATATATAATGTTTGTTATCTTTGCCAAACACCATGTGATCCGATGAGCACCCGATAACTCTCAACAGATAATAGTTTTGAGAGCACAAATGCTCACCAGATGTGTTCGGTGGTGTTCGGTGCTGGCACCCGAAGCCGCACCGAAAAGTGAACTCATAGAGCGTGTAAATAGAGTGCACGAGCTTTAACATGCACTGGATGTGTGTTGTGTGCAACACCATATTTGTTGTGAGCACCAAATGTCTAACACATAATAACAACTATTCTTGAGTCATTGTAGGAGCACTGGGCATGTTTGGTGCAGACATCGTAGTGCAGCAGACATGTCTAATGCCCCTACGGTTAGCCGATCAAGAGAATAACATTTGAGTTTCTTTAGGGTCTATAAATAGACCTTGTGGCCAACTTTGACTAAGTTCTTGACACCTTATACACTTATACACACCTTTTGTGAGCTGAGAAACACATCCCATTCACTTGCTTATTTGGATCATCATTTGGGTGAGATTGGGGAGCTCCTCATGCATGACATTTATTTTTTATCTATTGGTGGTAGTTGAGAGACTTGGGCTTGTTATACTTTTATTACTCTTGGTGATTGTCGCCACTTAGCCGACAAGAAGCCGAGCAGTTTGATCGTTGCGGGCTCCGATCAAGTGATTGTAAGATCTCTCGTGCTTATTCCGCACGCGGAAAATTGTAATGAGTAATTCTAGTGGGCTAGTTGGAGTGCCTCTCAAATGTAGTTCTTAGGACACTCGAGTATTGGGCTTGGCATGTAATGTTAATCAGCGCAGGAACCACCTAGCTTGGAATCACTACAATAAGGATGTGGGTTATCAACGAGCAACGAAAACTTAGGGATAAATTATTGTGTTCATTCACGTGTCTAATTGATTTGATCACTATCACACTTGCACGTTCATTTATATCCATATTTTTGTGTGGTGGTTGTTTAACTCTATAGTACCTAAAAATTGTAAGCAATTGTTTTTAGTTCCTTAGTTATCTCTCTAGTGTAGTTGTGTAGTTATCAATTTATGTGATTACTAGGTGTGTGCCCGTGCGTTGCAGCGGGAGTATGCTGAGATGAGCATCGACACATCTAATCGGATCTTATATTTCCTTGGAAGTCTGGAAAAAGTTTGCTCGAAAGCCAAATATGTTAAGACCTGAACATGTATTACCCTTGTGCCCCATCAGCACACTGTTCCGCGCTTGACGGCGACGAGGAAGGCGAGCAGGCCCGCGAGGCCGGAGCCGTTGTCCACGGCGACGAGGAGGCCGACGAAGACGAGCACGACGAAGGCGTGGTAGGCGAAGAGGAGCGCGAAGGTGGCGAGGAACGTGGCGGCGAGCCTCCGCCAGACGCGGGGCACGACAGAGAGCACGCGCGGGAAGGTGAGCGCGTCGCGCTTGGCGGTAGACGGAGGCGACGACGGAGAGGAGCGAGAGCAGGAGGAGCGCGAGGAGGTAGGCGGACTTGAAGAGGAGCAGGGCGAGCCAGTCGGAGGCGAGGCGGGACAGCAAGCGGCGCTGCGTGTCGGTGCCCGGGGAGGATGCGTCCAGGGCCGTGTCGTCGGAGTCGATGTGGGTGAAGAGCGCGTGGGAGATGGCGACGTGCAGGAGGAAGAGCGCGGAGAGGGGCAGCGCGAAGGCGGCCGCGATGCACGCGAAGAGCGGGCAGTGCGGGCCTCGGAGGATCTCCGCGGAGAAGCGGTAGATACCGACGACGCCCAGGAACTGCAGCTCCTCCAGCTCGCACTCCATGGCTAGTTGGCTACCTGCCTAGGATTTGGAGACGGGGCGGATTGGCGCTAGGAGACGATTGAATTTGGAGGAGACGGGGAGGGAGGGGAGGCTGTGGCATGGGGATTAGGGAATGGGGATTTTCCCGCGCTCGCCTCTAGGACTGGGGCGGGGCACGGCGGCAGACACATGCGGGGGCGAGGGCACACGATGGCGGTAGGGGCGGGCACAAGGATACTTGGGAGGTGGTGTCGAGGGCGTGGCAACGAAAATGGCGAAGGCGCGGCGCGACAATCCTAGGAGGCGGAGGCACGACAATCCTGAAGTTCGCGGACGAGCGGAGTAGGGAGACGGGGGCAGTCTACACTCCTCTCTTAATAGTTAGTAGGGATTTTTGCATTTGTACTATAGCTATTAAGGCGATAACCACTTTTTTACCTTTTAAGCGGAAAGATATAAGGTGAGGCGACACCTTACTCATATATAAACACGCACTTATCATTTATCAACATATTTGTATAAGTTACATTTCCTTTCACTTTTTATTATGATGCTAGTGTTCTACAATTTCAATTTTTTTTGTTCAGCAGAAAAATACACGGAGTCGGCGTCAGAAGAAACTGAAAGCATATGACCTCTCAGCACTGTCCGAGTCCCTCTCAGAACCAGGTGCACCAAAGCAGAAACCTGAAGCAAAGCTGAACTGCAAGTCAAGACAGACATTAGTGTAATCCTCTCTTCACACCTTCTCCCTTGCTTCATTCAGGTCGTCATGTTTTTTAACTGTAGTTTTGGACTGTAAACCCAATTTTCTTGTCCAGGTTACGGGAGGCTGCTCATCTCAAGGCTGTGCTGGGAAAGATGCAGTTCCAGCTTGACCCATTTGCTGCGATCCATCAGCACCTGCTAGCAACACAGCCACCTGCAGCTGCAAAGGGCGATGCCGTGAAGGAGGGGAAGGACTCCAAGAACAAGAAAAGGAGGAGGAAGAAGGGTGCATCATCGAGCTCTCAAGCAATGGATATTTGATTGCATTCGTTCAGTAGTAACTTGGTCCGGAGCTATGGAGTTAGAACATGGCTGGAGCGAAGGGTTTACCCTTGCTTACAAATCATGACCATCTTTGAGTTGTTGTCATAGATCATGCTGGAGTGCTTGATTTCTCCTGATGAAGTTGCTCAAATATCTACCATTACATTAAGGAAATAAAAACTTCCAATGACAAATGTTACTTCTTTGACCATCATTATATAATATTTATTACAAACAAGTCCAATAAAAATCAAGGTTCATTTGTGTTTAGCCGGTTAGCCTTAATCATAAAAGTAAGATGCTCCCTTTGTTTTAAAATATGATGTTTAAGACAGGCAATTATTTCCTTTGTTAACTATTTAACCTGTCCAGGTGTCATACATTTAAAAAACAAAAACATAGGGAGTATTTAATAGATAAAGAAATAGACACCAGAAAAGGATACATAAGCATGCCTCACTGGTGAACGGAAGATAATTTCATCTCCTCCATTCAAGGTAATCTTGGCAGCCTTGTCTAAAGATTTCCCATTGACATGGACAACTTTGGATTCAAAGACTTCAAGGAGTGCACCTCACTAGAACAAAATGTCAGAATAAAAGGGGAACAAATGCAGGGGAAAAAATCATAATAACACAACTGCAGAGCGTGCACACTAAATAGAAGTATTTGCACTTTGCAGTATTGCACATAATCTGCTAAGCACAAATTTTATTAGCCATAAAAAACATTAAACTGAGTTCTTTTCTGCATAGCTCTTAGTTTAGTAAAACTGATATGGTAATGAGATCTAGATTTTATACCGTAAAATTTAAGGATTGAATTAGGATTGAGCTCTATGTCGATTTATTTTTGAACTAAAATTAATTGAGGACCCAACTTATTGTAAAAAATCGACAATTGGCACGTGGATCTAAAAGTAAAATGACATGTTATTATGTACCATATCCACTACTCAATGCAACTAACCTGGCATAGTAGCATCATTGACATTGGAAAGCAAAACTGTGTCATTGTGTTATGTTCAGAACTTTTTTGCTGATGGTTCTGTTTACAGGTGTCCATTGTCGAGTTGAATCATAATACCCACTTGCCTTCCTTCCCACAATGATCTCTCTCCAGTAACTACAAAAGCTGGTGGAAGTGTTGCCAACACAATCCGTGGGCTCTCAGTTGGTTTTGGAATACCAACTGGAATAATTGGAGCTCGTGGGGATGACAACCAGGGACTATTGTTTGTCAACAATATGAGTTTTAGTGGTGTAGCAAGTTTAAGGGCCAAAAAAGGGCACACCGCTCAGGTAGCCTAATATCTGAAGCCAGAATTTATTACCATTGTGCAGACCGACTCTAGTTAATACAAAGTTGGTGATGAAGACTATTGTGGTTATGACTATATCCTTGTAGGGCAGCTTTTAGAAGTTAGAATCAGCAACTTCGTAACTCACCAGCTATTATTCCTTACACCTCCGTCAGTTTCTAAACTTATATAACGAATTAACAGTAAAGTATTTAGAGCTGTTCAAACTACATAGCACGACCTGATACATTTTGTGAGTACCATAACATGGGCTTGCAATTTGATTGCTGAGTCAATTACCAAAAAGTTACCAAGATGTGGGGTTTCGATTGTTGTTCTGTTATCAGCTCACAGGGCGACTAACACTAATTGGCAAGTATGTATGGATGAGGTGAACCTGTAAGGAGCTGCTGTCCAAGTTACTGAAAACGTATGTGGTGTCATGGTTTGAAATATGCTGGTCACTTTTTTACCTAACACGCAAGAGTAATAAGAATATTTGCTGGCCAAATATTGAAAGACAAAATTTCAATTATCTGTTTCTGTTCAATGTTTGGAGAGATATTTTTGGTGTCGACTTTTGCAAAATTTTGCAGCTAATCAAGTAGCTATTTGGATGAGGTGAACCTGTAAGGAGCAGGTGGGCTGGTTTGGCGGCTAGGAACCCGGAGGTCGGGCGGGTGGGGCTGGGGGCGGGGCGGTCTACAATGAAGCCTTAATAGTTAGTACAGACTTGTCTGTTAAATATAGCCTTGTTTTTCTGATTTAACCCTCTGCGACTTAGAAACAGGAAGCGACATTCAGTTTTGTATCCATGAGTTATCTTGTTGATATGCAGTGAAGTAACTCACATAGATCAGCACCTATTTGTTTCAATATTAACTTCCCTGTCTATAACAGTACTTTATGTTACAACTAAATGAGGGTTAATGTCAAATCTCTGTTAAGTATTGTGCCATTGAGGTGTATCGTCTAATGACTGAAGTTGGGGGTTTCTGATGTTATTACTTTCTGGAAGTAAGATTTTGGTAATATTTTCCTGAGATGTTTTCAAAGGATCACATGTGAAAATTAAATCCTTAGAATAAAATTGTGGGGATTAACAAGGATGCATACATTTTTTCGGGTTCATCTGTAAGGAGGGCCTTGGATTTGGATATGTGTAATCACTACTACTTCATCTTATGGCATTTCAATGTTTTTTTCACTATAAAAGGAAATCTAAACAAGGTTGTAGTTGCTTAGCCCAAATGTCAGGAAGCCTTTTAAGGTGCTAGCACTGAACCATCAGACTATGTACGTGGTCTCGATCAGAAAGCAAAACGCTTGTCTCTGGGAAGAAAGCAAAACGCTCGTGTATTCTTTATAGTTTAGGTGTCAAGGAATTGAGGAACAGACAATTTTGAGCTGTATAATTTTGTGAGATCGGATGAGTGTTGATTGTTTCAGTTTCGGCCAAGAAGGAAAAAAGAAGCCATGAATTTTGGTCTTGGGCGACCAGCTTAATTTGCAGGAGTCCTAGATGAACAAGGCTAAATATGCTAGCGTCGAAATGAACTAATAAATCTTGCAGAAGGATTGGAGAGAAAACCGACACACTGCCTCTGCAACCAAGTCAGCTATGGTGAGATGGTGGCATGTGACAATGATTTCTGAAGTTTTAGACATGAATTTGTCTTGCAGAAGGATTGGGAACCAGAGCCTTTTCCGAGGGCAGAACACATTTTGCTTTTCCCCTGTATATTTTCCATTCAGTGTCAGTCGTATGGTGGTGTTGGGTCTCTTTAGACAAACTGGGGACTGTTGCTTATCCTAAAAATTCGATTGTATTGTGTGGCATGAAATGATCGATGTCAAAGAATATTTTGAACATGCTGCCACCTAATTATACTTTTCATATGAACATCATAAGGAAGAAGTGATGTTTGCATAATGTGTTATGCCCTCGGAAAAGGCTCTGGTTCCCAATCTGCTCCCATGACATTGATAACGATCGATCAATCCCTACTCTAGTTTGAGAAGCTTTTAATTTTTTGTGCCTTTGACTGAAATAACTAAAATACTTGGATCTGTTTGGATCGTCTTCTGGACAGCTAACTAAGGATTAATTTTAATTGTGTTTGGGCAACTAACTAAGGATTAATGACAACGGGATCTACCTAGGGGTGGTAATGAGATCTAGATTTTATACTATAAAATTTAAGGATTGAATTAGGATTGAACTCTGGAAAGCAAAACTGTGTCATTGTGTTATGTTCAGAATTTTTATGTGCTAATGGATACAAACGACAAACATAAAGGATTTCCATTGGGATTAAAAGCTAACAACAGGTTCACAGTAGTTTCATAGAGATCAAATATTCATGTCAACACCAACCAAACTATGGGAGGAATAAAGAATTGAAACCAAAGGAAATGGACCGTACCTCAAGAGTATTAATACCTCCAAGAACAAAAATGATAAGAACAGATTGATCGCCAAAGGCTGGTTTAGACTGCAAATAGAACAAAACTTAGAACTCTGCAATTAAATGGAAACAGACAAAAAGACTGAGGAACTTACCTGTCCAAGCCCGAATCTACTTAGATTAATAACCAGCCCGGATTGGATTGACCCTCCTTGGGCCTCAAGAGGGCCTCCAGCTTGTCCATGGCGCCGGTCAGTGCCTGCAGACCAGCCGTGTTGGGCAGTGGGCCCGCAACGGTGCCGACTTCTGCCGGCGCCATCGACGGCTTCGCGGTGTCTGCCTCCGTGCACCCAACCTACCACCAGCGAGATCGCAATAACAACAAAAACCAGATCAAAACCAGAGACCTGAAGGGGCTACATGCATGGGGGATGGAGGGAGATCCGGACCTTGGCTCGCTTCGGGGGCTGCAACGACGCGACATCGTCACCCGCCCTCGGACCCGCCCCCGCGTTCTCCGCGGGCGCCGATGCAGGCGATGCCGACATATTGGATTTTCAATTTCCGGGGCAGGCGGGTAGCGGGGCTTGCGCGACGTCTGTGCGGGCGGTTCAGAACCGGAGGGTTTCGCGGCGGCGGCGGGCGGGCGGGCGTTCGGTTGCGGCGGGTTTCGTGGGGCAGGCAGGCAGGCAGCGGGGCTTGCGCGACGTCCGTGCGGGCGGTCCGGAGGGTTTCGCGGCGGCGGCGGGCGTGCGGGCGTTCGGTTGCGGCGGGTTTCGCTGGGGCTGGGCGCGCGGTAGCGGGAGGTGTTGGGGAGCGGCGGGGGCAGTCTACACTCCTCTCTTAATAGTTGTAGAGAAGTGAATCATCTTAAAACGTAACAATTAGAATTGTTTAAGGACCTTACTTGTTATGAAATAGAGTTAGAGCAATTATTTTTGTTTATGTTATATTTTATATTAATCAAACTTTGGTCTAACATTGTTCCTCCTCTAGATCGTAACATCGTAGCCTAGCCATCGGAGTATGCGGATTGATGTTGCCGTCAATAGTGCTCCATCCACTCGATGATGTGACCTTAGTGGTTCGATTGGAGCCTAGCGGATGTTGGGATCCGACGTCGAGTGTCTTCGTGACGAGCACACCGGTCGTGGATGTGAAGTCGAGCACGGTGTGCGCCTCCTTGACCCTGGTTCACATCATCGCCTACTTCGTGCAAGCTTGTGTTGCCTCCCCCTCTTCCTTCGTGCTTGAGTGTAACCTCCTCCCTCGAGTCAGACCGACACGTTGGTTGGTCGTGCTTCTCAGACACCTTAAAAATAGTCTGTTAATAGATTATGTCTCATCCGTTAATAGATCAAAACGCCATGTCTTGTCTGGCATGTTACCGTTGAGAGCATCTAGAGGGTGTGAATAGGTGATCCTGTAAAAACTTAAATCTTAAAGCCACAAACTTGATTAAGTGTTAGAGCAATAAAGCCAAGTGGCTAGAGAGGAGTTCTTGCGAAACACAATAACCACAAAAAGATCAACACAGAGAGGCACAGTGGTTTATCCCGTGGTTCGGCCAAGTCCAACACTTGCCTACTCCACGTTGTGGCGTCCCAACGGACGAGGGTTGCATTCAACCCTTTCAAGTGGTCTAAAGACCCACTTGAATACCACAGTGTTTCTCTTCCTTTCACTATATCCTGTTTGCGAGGAATCTCCACAACTTGGAGTCTCTCGCCCTTACAAAAGATGATCACAAATGAACACGGAAGTAAGGATGGGATGAACAACACACACAAGTCCACAGCAATACGCACACACACACGACCAAGACTTGAGCTCAAATGAATATCACAAAGTTCTCACTAGAACGGATCTCAAATCACTAAGAATGTCAAACGAGTGCGCAAAGACGAAGTGTGAATGATCAAAAATGCTCAAAGTATGTTTGGTGTACTCCTTCATGCGCCTAGGGGTCCCTTTTATAGCCCCAAGGCAGCTAGGAGCCGTTGAGAGCAATCTAGGAAGGCAAATCTTGCCTTCTGTCGACTGGTGCACCGGACAGTCTGGTGCACCACCGGACACTGTCCGGTGCAGATCTCTTTCCTATTCTAGCGCAGCCGACCGTTGAAGATTTGGAGCCGTTGGCGCACCGGACACTGTCCGGTGCACACCGGACAGTCCGGTGCCCCCATCAGACCGTTGGCTCGGCCACGCGTCACGCGCGGATTGCGCGGTCGACCGTTGGCTCGGCCGACCGTTGGCTCACCGGACAGTCCGGTGCACCACCGGACAGTCCGATGATTTATAGCCGTACGCCGCCGTTCAATTCCCGAGAGTGGCCTTTACACCAGAGCCAGCCTGGCGCACCGGACACTGTCTGGTGCACCACCGGACAGTCCGGTGCACCCAGACTGAGCAGAGTCTTGGCTGCTCGAGCCAAGTCTTTTCCATTTTTCTTTTCTCTGATTCTATCACTTGGACAAATATGTTAGCACACAAAATCCAATGTACTAAGTCTAGAATCATACCTTTGTATTGATTTGCACTTTGTCCACCATTTGGCATAGTTTAACACATAACCATTTGTGTTGGACACTTAATCACCAAAATACTTAGAAATGGCCCAAGGGCACATTTCCCTTTCAATCTCCCCCTTTTTGGTGATTTATGCCAACACAACAAAAAGCAACATATAGAAGTGCAACATCAATGCAAATGAGAACAAGAATTTGTTTTGATTCAAATTTGGCATATTTGGATCATTCTTTGCCACCACTTGGTTTGTTTTTGCAAATCAAATTCAATTTTCTATCTCTAAGTCAAATTCACTTGTTGAGGCATAGAGAAAGGTATTCCACGAGAAATTTATCAATGATTCAAAAACTCCCCCTTTTTCCCATAATCAAACATTCTCCCCATAAGAGACCAAATAAGAGACTATAAGAGTATTTTGACAAAACAAAAACTCTAACTCTACTATTTTCAAAATTCTCAAGTGGTAGTTGATCCATTTCTTGCTTTGGCCTTGACTTCCCCCCTTTGGCATCAAGCACCAAAACGGGATCAATCTTGGCCCTTAAACCCCATTACCTCACCAAAATCTTCAACTTAGAGTAAAGAGGCAATAAGAGCATGGAAATGAACTTGGAGTTTGTTACCCTCTCATCGGAGTGCAGTGGAAGTCTTTCATGGTCCAAGTCCATCTTTCCCTTTCAATCCACCTTTGAGACTAAATCAAGCAAGCTCAAACACATGGTTAGTCTCAAAGGGTCAAGTTGTAGCACATCTCCCCCTAAATATGTGCATTGCTTGCAATTGGACTTGTGAGGTCCAGGGAGTGCTTGTACAACTTGAGCACCATAAATAAACAACAAAATGCATGATCAAAGGCATAAAACACATGTATGCTATAAATCAATCCAAGTTCCGCGAATCTAAGACATTTAGCTCACTACGCAGCCTGCAAAAGGTCTTCTCATCTAAAGGCTTGGTAAAGATATCGACTAGCTGGTTCTCAGTGCTAACATAAAACACTTCAATATCTCACTTTTGCTGGTTGTCGGGGACCATAATTAGGGGTACCCCCAAGACTCCTGATCTCAGCTGGTAACCCCCATCATCACAAAGCTGCAAAGGCCTGATGGGTGCGATTAAGTCAAGGCTCGGTCCACTCAAGGGACACGATCTCGCCTCGCCCGAGCCCAGCCTCGGGCAAGGGCACGACCCCGGAGGATTCACGTCTCGCCCGAGGGCCCCCTCAAGCAACGGACACACCTTCGGCTCGCCCGAGGCCCAGTCTTCGCCAAGAAGCAACCTTGGCCAAATCGCCACGACGACCGACCGTATCGCAGGGGCATTTAATGCAAGGATGGCCTGACACCTTATCCTGACGCGCGCCCTTCAGTCGACAGAGCTGAAGTGACCGCAGTCACTTCGCCGCTCCACTGACCGGCCTGACAAGAGGACAGCGTCGCCTGCGCCGCTCCGACTGCTGTGCCACTCGACAGAGTGAGGCTGACAGCAGCCAAGTCCGGCCTCGGGCGCCATAGGAAGCTCCGCCTCGCCTGACCTTAGGGCTCGGCCTTGGCCTCGGCCCCGGAAGACGACGAACTCCGCCTCGCCCGACCCCAGGGCTCGGACTCGGCCTCGGCCCCGGAAGACGACGAACTCCGCCTCGCCCGACCCTAGGGCTCGGACTCGACCTCGGCCCTAGAAGACGACGAACTCCGCCTCGCCCGACCCCAGGGCTAGGACTCGACCTCGGCCCCGGAAGACGACGAACTCCGCCTCGCCCGACCCCAGGGCTCGGACTCGGCCTCGGCCCCGGAAGACGACGAACTCCGCCTCGCCCGACCCCAGGGCTCGGACTCGGCCTCGGCCCCGGAAGACGACGAACTCCGCCTCGCCCGACCCCAGGGCTCGGACTCAGCCCTGGCCTCAGCCGACGGTCTCCGCCTCGCCCGACCCAAAGGCTCGGACTCGACCTCGACCTCGGAAGACAGACTCGACCTCGACCTCGGAGGAGCCTCCGCCTCGCCCTACCCAGGGCTCGGACTAACCACATCACAGGAGGGGCCATCATTACCCTACCCCTAGCTAGCTCTGGCTACGGGGAACAAGACCGGCGTCCCATCTGGCTCGCCCCGGTAAAACAAATAATGATGGCGCCCCGCGTGCTCCATGACAACGGCGGCTCTCAGCCCCCTTACGGAAGCAAGGAGACGTCAGCAAGGACTTGATAGCCCCGACAGCTGTCCTTCCGCAAGGCTCCAGCGCTCCTCCGACGGCCACGACATCACACGAACAGGGTGCCAAAACCTCTCCGGCTGCCACGACGGCATGTACTTAGGGCACTAGCTCCTCTCTGCTAGACACGTTAGCACACTGCTACATCTCCCATTGTACACCTGGACCCTCTCCTTATGCCTATAAAAGGAAGGTCCAGGGCCCTCTTACAGAGGGTTGGCCGCGCGGGGAGGACGGGACGGCGCGTGCAGGCCTCTCGCTCCCTCCCACGCGGACGCTTGTAATCCCCTACTGCAAGCGCACCCGACCTGGGCGCGTGACAAACACGAAGGCCGCGGGTTTCCCCTTTTACGCCTGCCTCCCTCCGGCTTTTCCCCCCTTCGCGCTCCGTCTCGCGCCGACCCATCTGGGCTGGGGCACGCGACGACAATTTACTCGTCGGTCAAGGGACCCCCCGGGGTCGAAACGCCGACAGTTGGCGCGCCAGGTAGGGGCCTGCTGCGTGTAGACGAACAGCTTCCCGTCAAGCTCTAGATGGATAGTCCCCAGCAACCTTTCCAGCCCGGGACGGTGCTCCGTTTCGGGAGTCTTGAGTTCATGTCCCTCGACGGCAGCTACGACATGATACTCCTTCCCCCGCCGCGCGACAGCGACAATGGCGGCCGACAATCCGCCCGCCGGCGACGGAATCGACGACGTCTTCCCCACGTGGCGGAAGAACAACATTCTGGTTTGTCCCGTCGCCTCCCCCGCCGACGGAGGAGGAGGCGGGGCAACCAAGGCCAAGCAGGAGGCAGCACCTCGTCGGCTGTCGAGCGAGTCGACGGCGCCGGCGCCCCAACGGGGGACACGTCGGGCATCGACCTCGCGTCTGAGACGAAGACAAGCGTTGTTTCCTCGCAACGCGCCAACTCCAAGCGGACGGATGACGCCAGCACGCTCGCAAAGGACTTGCTGGGCATCACCCTCGTACCTGAGACGACGGTGCAGTCTGCCCCTGACGTGACTTCGTCACCGCCCGTCGACCAAGAGGTACCGACCGATTCCCATCTCGTGCCTTTTGGATTCAGCCTCGACCCACCAATCGACTTCGCTTCGGTGGACGCTTTCATAGAGGTGAGTCCAAACCCTCCGGGGTACGGTATGCGGTCACCTTGGGACCGGACGACAGCCGTCTCGACCTACGAGCCCTCGGGTTCCGAGGAAGATGACGAGCCCGACTTTTGTTGGGATTTCTCTGGACTTGGTAATCCAGTGCCGCGCGAGACTTCATGACCGCATGCGACTACTGCCTCTCCGATTGTTCCGACGGTAGCCGCAGCTTCGGCGACGAGGACTGCGGCCCAAGTCGTGAATGTTTCCACGTCGATCTAGGGGGTCCCGGCGAAGGCAACCATCTTGGTATACCGGAAAACGGTGATCCCCCTAGGCCTACGCCTCGCGTTGACATCCTTCGGGAGCTAGCTGTGGTCCCAGTCCCTGCGGGGGGTCAGGACTCATAGCTCGAGCAAATCCGCGAGATGTAGGCCAGGCTCGACGAGGGAGCAGGAACACTTGAGCCGTTCCGTCGGGACATCGGGCAGGAATGGGCAGGCCAACCTCCGGCCGGAGAAGCGCGTCATCTACCCCAGGGCATCCAGCACCGCATCGCCGACGATGTCAGGGCAAGGCCGCCACCGGCTTCCAGTGGGGTCGGCCAGAACCTGGCTGCAGCGGCAATACTTCTCCGCGCGATGCCGGAACCATCAACCACCGAGGGGCGGCGTATCTAGGGAGAGCTCAAGAATCTCCTGGAGGATGCCGCGGTCCGACGGGCCGAAAGCTCTGCTTCCCGAAGGCAGGGCTACCCCTCAGAGCATCGCGTCGCGACTTCCCGATTCATGCGGGAAGCCTCGGTCCACACCGGGCGCACGCGCAACACAGCTCCTGCGGCCCCGGGTCGCCTTGGCAACGAGCACCATCACCGCAACCGTCGAGCCCACCTCGACGAAAAGGTGCGCCGAGGCTACCACCCCAGGCGTGGGGGACGCTACGACAGCGGGGAGGATCGGAGTCCCTCGCCCGAACCACCCGGTCCGCAGGCTTTCAGCCGGGCCATACGACGGGCGCCGTTCCCGACCTGGTTCCGAACCCTGACTACTATCACAAAGTACTCAGGGGAGACGAGGCCGGAACTGTGGCTCGCGGACTACCGGCTGGCCTGTCACCTGGGTGGAACGGACGACGACAACCTCATCATCCGCAACCTCCCCCTGTTCCTCTCCGACACCGCTCGAGCCTGGCTGGAGCATTTGCCTCCGGGGCAGATCTCCAACTGGGACGACCTGGTCCTAGCCTTCGCGGGCAACTTCCAGGGCACGTACGTGCGCCCTGGGAACTCCTGGGATCTCCGAAGCTGCCGCCAGCAGCCGGGAGAGTCTCTCCGGGACTACATCCGGCGATTCTCGAAGCAGCGCACCGAGCTGCCCAACGTCACCGACTCGGATGCCATCGGCGCGTTCCTCGCCGGCACCACCTGCCGCGACCTGGTGAGCAAGCTGGGTCGCAAGACCCCCACCAGGGCGAGTGAGCTGATGGACATCGCCACCAAGTTCGCCTCTGGCCAGGAGGCGGTTGAGGCCATCTTCCGGAAGGATAAGCAGCCCCAGGGCCGCCAGCCGGAAGATGTCCCCGAGGCGTCCACTCAGCGCGGCACCAAGAAGAAAGGCAAGAAGAAGTCGCATGAGAAACGCGTCGCCGCCGACGCGGACCTTGTCGCCGCCGCTGAGTACAAGAACCCTCGGAAACCTCCCGGATGCACCAATCTCTTCGACAAGATGCTCAAGGAGTCGTGCCCCTATCATCAGGGGCCCGTCAAGCACACCCTTGAGAATGCGCCATGCTTTGGTGCCACTTTCACAAGGTCGGGCCACCTGCGGAAGGTGGCAGGGCCCACGACGACGATAAGAAGGAGGATCGCAAGGCAGGAGAGTTCCCCGAGGTCCACGACTGCTTCATGATCTACGGTGGGCAAGTGGCGAACGCCTCGGCTCGGCACCGCAAGCAAGGGCGTCGGGAGGTCTGCTCGGTAAAGGTGGCGGCGCCAGTCTACCTAGACTGGTCCGATAAGCCCATCACCTTCGACCAGGGCGACCACCCCGACCGCGTGCCGAGTCCGGGGAAATACCCGCTCGTTGTCGACCCCGTCATCGGCAACGTCAGGCTCACCAAGGTCCTCATGGACGGAGGCAGCAGCCTCAACATCATCTACGTCGAGACCCTCGGGCTCCTGCGGATCGATCTGTCCTCGGTCCGGGTAGGCGCGGCGCCTTTCCACAGGATCATCCCCGGGAAACGCGTCCAGCCCCTCGGACAACTCGATCTACCCGTCTGCTTCGGGACTCCCTCCAACTTCCGAAGGGAAACCCTCACGTTCGAGGTGGTCGGGTTCCGAGGAACCTACCACACAGTGTTGGGGAGGCCATGCTACGCCAAGTTCATGGCCGTCCCCTACTACACCTACCTCAAGCTCAAGATGTCGGGCCCCAACGGGGTCATCACCGTCGGCCCCACGTACCGACACGCGTACGAATGCGACGTGGAGTGCGTGGAGTACGCCGAGGCCCTCGCCGAATCCGAGGCCCTCATCGCCGACCTGGAGAGCCTCTCCAAGGAGGCGCCACACGTGAAGCGCCATGCCGGCAACTTCGAGCCAGCGGAGACGGTTAAGTCTGTCCCTCTCAACCCCAGCAACGACACCTCCAAGCAGATCCGGATCAGCTCTGAGCTCGATCCCAAATAGGAAGCAGTGCCCGTCGACTTTCTCCGCGCAAACGCCGACGTTTTCGCGTGGAGTCCCTCGGACATGCCCGGCATACCGAGGGATGTCGCCGAGCACTCGCTGGATATTCGAGCTGGAGCCCGACCCGTGAAGCAGCCTCTGCGTCGATTCGACGAAGAAAAGCGCAGAGCCATAGGCGAGGAGATCCACAAGCTAATGGCGGCAGGGTTCATCAAAGATGTATTCCATCCCGAATGGCTCGCCAACCCTGTGCTTGTGAGAAAGAAAGGAGGGAAATGGCGGATGTGTGTAAACTACACTGGTCTAAACAAAGCATGTCCAAAAGTTCCCTACCTTCTGCCTCGCATCGATCAAATCGTGGATTCCACTGCTGGGTGTGAAACCCTGTCTTTCCTCGATGCCTACTCAGGGTATCACCAAATCAGGATGAAAGAGTCCGACCAGCTCGCGACTTCTTTCATCACACCTTTTGGCATGTACTGCTATGTTACCATGCCGTTTGGTTTGAGGAATGCGGGTGCGACATACCAAAGGTGCATGAACCATGTGTTCGGCGAACACATTGGTCGAACGGTTGAGGCTTACGTCGATGACATCGTAGTCAAGACAAGGAAAGCCTCCGACCTCCTTTCCGACCTTGAAGCGACATTCCGGTGTCTCAAGGCGAAAGGCGTAAAACTCAATCCTGAGAAGTGCGTCTTCGGAGTCCCCCGAGGCATGCTCTTGGGGTTCATTGTCTCCGAGCGGGGCATCGAGGCCAACCCGGAGAAAATCGCGGCCATCACCAACATGGGGCCCATCAAGGACTTGAAAGGCGTACAGAGGGTCACGAGGTGCCTTGCGGCTCTGAGTCGCTTCATCTCGCGCCTCGGCGAAAGAGGCCTACCTCTGTACCGCCTCTTAAGAAAGGCCGAGTGCTTCACTTGGACCCCTGAGGCCGAGGAAGCCCTCGGGAACCTGAAGGCGCTCCTCACGAACGCGCCCATCTTGGTGCCCCCGCTGCCGGAGAAGCCCTCTTGGTCTACGTCGCCGCTACCACTCAGGTGGTCAACGCCGCGATCGTGGTTGAGAGACGAGAAGAGGGGCATGCATTGCCCGTCCAGAGGCCAGTCTACTTCATCAGTGAGGTACTGTCCGAGACCAAGATCCGCTACCCACAAATTCAGAAGTTGTTGTACGCGGTGATCCTGACGCGGCGGAAGTTGCGACACTACTTCGAGTCTCATCCGGTGACTGTGGTGTCATCCTTCCCCCTGGGGGAGATCATCCAGTGCCGAGAGGCCTCGGGTAGGATTGCAAAGTGGGCGGTGGAAATCATGGGCGAGACAATCTTGTTCGCTCCTCGGAAGGCCATCAAGTCCCAAGTCTTGGCGGACTTTGTGGCTGAATGGGTCGACACCCAGCTCCCAACAGCTCCGATCTAACCTGAACTCTGGACCATGTTTTTCGACGGGTCGCTGATGAAGACAGGGGCAGGCGCGGGCTTGCTCTTCATCTCGCCCCTCGGGAAGCACCTACGTTACGTGCTACGCCTCCACTTCCCGGCGTCCAACAATGTGGCTGAGTACGAGGCTCTGGTCAATGGGTTGCGCATCGCCATCGAGCTAGGGGTCTGACGCCTCGACGCTCGCGGTGACTCGCAGCTCGTCATTGACCAAGTCATGAAGAACTCCCACTACCGCGACCCAAAGATGGAAGCCTACTGCGATGAGGTTCGGCGCCTGGAGGACAAGTTCTACGGGCTCGAGCTCAACCACATCGCCCGACGATACAACGAGACTGCGAATGAGCTGGCTAAGATAGCCTCGGGGTGAACAACGGTTCCCCCGGACGTCTTCTCCCGAGACCTGCATCAACCCTCCGTCAAGACCAACGACGCGCCCGAGCCCGAGGAAGCCTCGGCCCAGCCCGAGGCACCCTCGGCCCAGCCCGAGGCACCCTCGGCCCCCGAGGGTGAGGCACTACGCGTCGAGGAGGAGTGGAGCGGGGTCACGCCTAATCGAAACTGGCAGACCCCGTACCTGCAATATCTCCACCGAGGAGAGCTACCCCTCGACCGAGCCGAAGCTCGGCGGTTGGCGCGGCGTGCCAAGTCGTTCGTCTTGCTGGGGGACGAGAAGGAGCTCTACCACCACGGCCCCTCAAGCATCCTCCAGCGATGCATATCCATCACCGAAGGCCAGGAGCTCTTACAAGAAATACACTCGGGGGCTTGCGGTCATCACGCAGCGCCTCGAGCCCTTGTTGGAAACGCCTTCCGACAAGGTTTCTACTGGGGACCGCGGTGGCCGACGCCACTAGAATTGTCCGCACCTGCCAAGGATGTCAGTTCTATGCGAGGCAGACACACTTGCCCGCTCAGGCCCTGCAGACGATACCCATCACCTGGTCGTTTGCTGTGTGGGGTCTGGACCTCGTCGGCCCCTTGCAAAAGGCACCCGGGGGCTACACGCACCTACTGGTCGCCATCGACAAATTCTCCAAGTGGATTGAGGTCCGACCCCTAAACAACATCAGGTCCGAACAGGCGGTGGCGTTCTTCACCAACATCATCCATCGCTTTGGGGTCCCGAACTCCATCATCACCGACAACGGCACCCAGTTCACCGGCAGAAAGTTCCTGGACTTCTGCGAGGATCACCACATCCGGGTGGACTGGGCCGCCGTGGCTCACCCCATGACGAATGGGCAAGTAGAGCGTGCCAACGGCATGATTCTGCAAGGCCTCAAGCCACGGATCTACAACGACCTCAACAAGTTCGGCAAGCGATGGATGAAGGAGCTCCCCTCGGTGGTTTGGAGTCTGAGGACAACGCCGAGCCGAGCCACGGGCTTCACACCGTTCTTTCTAGTCTATGGGGCCGAGGCCATCTTGCCCACAGACTTAGAATACGGTTCCCCGAGGACGAGGGCCTACAACGACCAAAGCAATCGAGCTAACCGAGAAGACTCACTGGACTAGCTGGAAGAGGCTCGAGACATGGCCTTACTACGCTCGGCGTGGTACCAGCAGTCCCTGCGACGCTACCACGCCCGAGGGGTTCGGTCCCGAGACCTCCAGGTGGGCGACTTGGTGCTTCGGCTACGGCAAGACGCCCAAGGGCGGCACAAGCTCACGCCTCCCTGGGAAGGGCCGTTCGTCATCGCCAAAGTTCTGAAGCCCGGGACGTACAAGCTGGCCAACAGTCAAGGCGAGGTCTACAGCAACGCTTGGAACATCCGACAACTACGTCGCTTCTACCCTTAAGATGCTTTCAAGTCGTTTGTACACCTCATTCACACACAAAGTCTAACCATCAAGGGTCAGCCTTGCCTCGGCAAAGCCCGACCCTCCCTCGGGGGCTAGAAGGGGGGAACCCCCTCCGCGTCAAAATTTTCCTCGGGAAAGATCTTTCTGCCAGAACGTCTTTCGTGCTTTTCGACTACTTCGAAAGTGGGATCCTGAAAACGACGGAGTACATGTAAGCAGCCAAGGTTGACCGAGCCGAGGGACTCCTACGCCTCCGGGATACGGATACCTCACTCATCACCTTCTGCGATAAGTAACTCACGCTCGGATAGGTGATTCCGCGGACCGAACAAGTCTTCACGCTCGAAAACTCTTCTGCCGAAACGATTTTTCGGGCCTTCTCGACTATATCGATAGCAGAATCCTACGGACGAGTAAGAGTACACGTAAGCGGCAAGGCCGACCGAGCCGAGGGACTCCTACGCCTCCGGGATATGGATACCTCACTAATCACCTTCTGTGAAAAGTAACTCTCGCTCGGACAAACAATTCTGATTCCGACAAATAAGTCCAGATACTCAAAACAAGAGGAAAAGAAACACAGGTTTACAACACAACGACAATATGTTTGGGCCTCGGCGGCCGCAGAAAACATACGCACACTACAAGATAAACCGATCCTGCAGGCTCGGACCTTGACGGAGGGGGAGCAGCAGCACCCTCGGCGTCAACTACACCTTCGGCAAAGTCCGACCGAGCCTCGGACGGCAACACGGTCGGAGGATCTCTACTCCGAAGGACGACATCAGCACCGCACCCGGGCCATCGCCGCCAGGGTCTTCTCCAGGAATCCGACCCGAGCAGACGGCTCGGCCGGCCACCCCGAAGCCTCGGCCAGCTGTCCCCCGAGGACATCAGTCCGGCTCGTGGCCTCGGCAACTCGACTCCGGCGTCGGTCCCGCCAGTGGACGGCTCGGCCAGGCTCCGGCCGACGAAGTCTTCTTTTCAAGCCAACTCTGCCTCTGTCCATGCTGACACCGCTGCCTCCGGCTTCGGCTCATCGAAGAGCGGCCGAGGGTTCCTTTAACTAAGCAAGAGAAGCCTCGGGCGGCAAGGCCGACCGAGCCGAGGGAATCCTACGCCTCCGGGATATGGATACCTCACTCGTCGCCTTCGCACGAGGCAACTCACACTTGGTTAAGCGGTTCAGTTAGCCGACAGGCGAGTCCTAGTGCTCGAAATGAGGAAAAAACACGGCTCCGTGCCGAAAATACATACATGTTCAGGCCCCGATAGCCACAATGAACAAGACACCGGCACTCAAGGTGCCATTACAAACGGAACTCCGGATCCACCTCCGCAGGTACGAATAACCCCCCACGATTGGAGGGCCTGTGGAGCAACAGAAGGCCGACGGATGGCTCGCTGCCGCCCGCTCCAGCAGCGGCGACAACGACTTCTGCTCCGAGCGGCCGAACAGCAGCAGCGATGACCTCAGGGCGGATGCTGCTGCCATAAAACCCTCGCCCACGTCCCCACTCGAGGGGCGAGGACGAGCAGAATGCCGTAGAGTTGGAGGTCAGTCCGCGGGCGGCACCGACTATCTCGTCGGCGGAGAAACCTCTTCCGGCTGCGGCGGCGGAAGGTGGCACCGAAAGCAGCGCCGAAGCCGCTCGGACCGGAGAGCCGGACACGGGGCAGCTGCCAGCGCCACGAACGGCGAACGCCCTTCCTCCCGATCACTGAGGGAAGGAGCGGGCCGCTGCCCGCGCGGAGACCGACCCCAACTCGGCACACTCCCCTCCCCAGCACTAATGATGAACATCCTTGAAGCTGAGGGAGGGGCAGAGGTCGCAAACCGGCTTGCTTCTCCCCACCCAGGAGCTGGTGGTCACCGTCTTGGGTGACCACCGGCGAGGGGATGCAGCCGGGCTGGCTGATGAAAATCCTTGAAGCCGAACGATGGCTGAAAGGTACCAACTTCCGCGAAGTTGCGTTCCTCCAACGACAAGGCGGAAGAATTGTGAGTGTCCCCCATCCGTTGGCTCGGAAAGGTGGAAAGACGCGACGCATAAGGGGAGCGCGAAGACATGGTTGCCTTTCAAGGGGGTCACCCTCCTTTTAAAGGCAACTCTCCCCACTTGCGTCCTCAGCCATCGCGGGCTGAGTCTTCTCCAACACGCTCCAAGGTCCTCCCCCTACGACACGGGGGCTGGGTCCCACGCGTCATGCAAGCTGGCCCAAGGCAGAAGAAGCCAAACCGCCGCGCGCGGTGCGCGCAACTACCCAGCGGTTACGAGCATTCCTCCACTTTCGCCCAGACCAGCGGGTGAAAGGGCGGACCGCCATGCAGGCGGCATGCGACCGCACCAAGGGGGCGCACCCTTTCGACTTCAACGCGTCCAGCATGGTGGCCAAGGCCCACACGTCATGTAACTGATGCGCCGGTTGCTACGTGCAAGAAACTGCACCGCCACTCGTGCCACTATCGTGCCTCCTCGACTACGGAACCAGTACCGCGACTCGAGGCAACCCTGCGCATGACCCAACAGTGCCAACCAGGCACATCGGTCACGGGTCAGTCAGCCGCGGGAGAAGGCGTGACGGTCGATACGGCCAGAAATGGGCCGGCAGTAATGGCGGTGGCAGGCGGGCGGAAGCAGCGGTCAAGTCGTCAGCCAAGCTCACGTCCCCTCCTGGGACAGCGAGAGAACCCTCTCCCACGGCGTGAAGACGGCGCGCCCGTGTTCCGTTCCTCGAACGGCTCGCGCACGCGCAACGGCTGCCCCGCGAACCACTCGTCCCGTCGCATTAACTCTGCGGCAGGACAGGCGACACCTTTGGCGGGCGAAGAAGGCGACGCTTCACCTCCGCCATAATGACTGCATCAAAAAAGGTGTGCCACGTCATTCGATTTCGTATCCTTTTCCTCTTCCTCTTTCTCTCTCTTACAACAGGGACCGGGAAAGGGGATACCCCGAAAGGGATCCTTCTCCGCGAAGGAAACGGGCCCCGAGCCCCTCTACTGATCAGAGGTTCAAAGGCTGGCCCCTCGGAGGGGTTCAACAGCCGCCTGAGAGCGCTCGGGCTCCGCGCCCACTACTGGTCAGAGGTTCGAAAGCCGGCCCCTCGGAAGGGTTCAACGGCCACCTCAGGCCACTCGGGCTCCGCGCCCACTACTGATCAGGGGTTCGTAGGCTGGCCCTCGAAGGGTTCGACAGCCGCCTCAGACGCAGAGCGAGGGATGACCCTGGGTACGTTCGATACATAACCAAGGCTCGGGCTACGCTCCCGAGGTACCCTAGGACATTTCCGAGACCAACGGGAACAATTTTGTAACAGAATCCCATCAGAGGGAGGCATCGAGCCCTCGGACCCCGTCAAAAGGGGACCGGGTCCGGCAAATCACCCGCATGTACTTTTGGAGCGCGCCTCCGGGCCACTAGCCGACCCCTAACAAATGGGGCACGAGCGTCCACTCGGATTACCCATTAGCAGCTCACTGGAGACACCATGTTTGGCGCCCTCCAAGGGCAACATGGCGCTTTTCCCCCCTCCTCCTTGCGGAAAGGCGACGCAGGGGCGTATGTAAAAAAGTCGAGTTTGTCCTTGACCGTCCTCTTGCTCCGTGCAGAGGCTCGGGGGCTGCTCTCGCAAACCCGGCTCCGGCCAAACCGTTGACAGCGTCAACATACCAGCTCGAGAACTTGGAACTCGACTGAGCACCCGGGCTACGGCCAGCTCGCATGAGGGAACAATCAGACCGGCCGAAGCATCACGAAACGCATTTAGACCTCGAAGGAGTCAAACCACTCCTCCGAGGCCTCGGGGGCTACACCCGGCGGGTGCGCTCGCGCGCACCCACCGTAACAAAACGCAACCGAGAAAGGCCGGTCCCCTTGCAAAAAAGTGCGACAAAAGCCTCCAAGCGAGTATTAACACTCCCTTCGAGGCTTGGGGGCTACTGTCGGGGACCTTAATTCGGGGTACCCCCAAGACTCCTAATCTCAGCTGGTAACCCCCATCAGCACAAAACTGCAAAGGCCTAATGGGTGCGATTAAGTCAAGGCTCGGTCCACTCAAGGGACACGATCTCGCCTCGCCCGAGCCCAGCCTCGGGCAAGGGCAGCCAACCCCGGAGGATTCACGTCTCGCCCGAGGGCCCCCTCAAGCAACGGATACACCTTCGGCTCGCCCGAGGCCCAGTCTTCGCCAAGAAGCAACCTTGGCCAAATCGCCACGACGACCGACCGTATCGCAGGGGCATTTAATGCAAGGATGGCCTGACACCTTATCCTGACGCGCGCCCTTCAGTCGATAGAGTCGAAGTGACCGCAGTCACTTCGCCGCTCCACTGACCGGTCTGACAAGAGGACAGCGCCGCCTGCGCCGCTCCGACTGCTGTGCCACTCGACAGAGTGAGGCTGACAGCAGCCAAGTTCGGCCTCGGGCGCCATAGGAAGCTCCGCCTCGCCCGACCTCAGGGCTCGGCCCCGGAAGACGACGAACTCCGCCTCGCCCGACCCAAGGCTCGGACTCGGCCTCGGCCCCGGAAGACGACGAACTCCGCCTCGCCCGACCCCAGGGCTCGGACTCGGCCTCGGCCCCGGAAGACGACGAACTCTGCCTCGCCCGACCCCAGGGCTCGGACTCGGCCTCGGCCCCGGAAGACGACGAACTCCGCCTCGCCCGACCCCAGGGCTCGGACTCAGCCCTGGCCTCAGCCGACGGTCTCCGCCTTGCCCGACCCAAAGGCTTGGACTCGACCTCGACCTCGGAAGACATACTCGACCTCGACCTCGGAGGAGCCTCCGCCTCGCCCTACCCAGGGCTCAGACCGACCACGTCACAGGAGGGGCCATCATTACCCTACCCCTAGCTAGCTCTGGCTACGGGGAACAAGACCGGCGTCCCATCTAGCTCGCCCCGGTAAAACAAATAATGATGGCGCCCCGCGTGCTCCATGACGACGGCGGCTCTCAGCCCCCTTACGGAAGCAAGGAGACGTCAGTAAGGACTTGACAACCCCGAAAGTTGTCCTTCCGCAAGGCTCCAGCGCTCCTCCGACGGCCACGACATCACACGAACAGGGTGCCAAAACCTCTCCGGCTGCCACGACGGCATGTACTTAGGGCACTAGCTCCTCTCTGCTAGACACCTTACCACACTGCTACATCTCCCATTGTACACCTGGACCCTCTCCTTACGCCTATAAAAGGAAGGTCCAGGGCCCTCTTACAGAGGGTTGGCCGCACGGGGAGGACGGGACGGCGCGTGCAGGCCTCTCGCTCCCTCCCACGCGGACGCTTGTAATCCCCTACTGCAAGCGCACCCGACCTGGGCGCGGGACAAACACGAAGGCCGCGGGTTTCCCCTTTTATGCCTGTCTCCCTCCGGCTTTTCCCCCCTTCGCGCTTCGTCTCGCGCCGACCCATCTGGGTTGGGGCACGCGGCGACAATTTACTCGTCGGTCCAGGGACCCCCCGGGGTCGAAACGCCGACACTTGTGGTCTCTCAAAAAGTGATGCCGGATGTCTATGTGTTTTGTGCGGCTGTGTTCAACAGGATTATCCGCCATGCGGATAGCACTCTCATTATCACATAGGAGTGGGACTTTGCTCAAATTGTAGCCAAAGTCCCGGAGGGTTTGCCTCATCCAAAGTAGTTGCGCGCAACACTGTCCTGCGGCAACATACTCGGCCTCAGCGGTGGATAGGGCAACAGAAGTTTGTTCCTTAGAACTCCAAGACACCAGGGACCTTCCTAAGAATTGGCACGTCCCTGATGTCTATCAACCTTACATCCAGCATAATCGGAGTCTGAATATCCAATTAAGTCAAAGGTAGACCCCTTTGGATACCAGATCCCGAAGCAAGGCGTAGCAACTAAATATCTAAGAATTCGCTTCACGGCCACTAAGTGACACTCCCTTGGATCAGATTGAAATCTAGCACACATGCATACACTAAGCATAATATCCGGTCTACTAGCACATAAGTAAAGCAAGGAACCTATCATAGACCGGTATGCTTTTTGATCAACGGACTTACCTCCTTTGTTGAGGTCGACGTGTCCGTCAGTTCCCATTGGAGTCTTTACGGGCTTGGCATCCTTCATCCCAAACCGCTTGATCAAGTCTTGCGTGTACTTCGTTTGGGAGATGAAAGTGTCGTCCTTGAGTTGCTTCACTTGGAACCCAAGGAAGTAGTTTAGCTCGCCCATCATCGACATTTCAAACTTTTGAGTCATCACCCTGCTAAACTCTTCACAAGGCTTTTGGTTAGTAGAACCAAATATTATGTCATCGACATAAATTTGGCACACAAATAAGTCACCATCACAAGTCTTAGTGAATAAAGTTGGATCGGCTTTCCCAACCTTGAAAGCATTAGCAATTAAAAAGTCTCTAAGGCATTCATACCATGCTCTTGGGGCTTGCTTAAGTCCATAGAGCGCCTTAGAGAGCTTACACACGTGGTCGGGGTACCATTCATCCTCAAAGCCAGGGGGTTGCTCTACGTACACCTCCTCCTTGATTGGCCCGTTGAGGAAAGCGCTCTTCACATCCATTTGGAACAACCTAAAAGAATGGTGAGCGACATAGGCTAACAGTATGAGAATTGACTCTAGCCTACCCACAGGAGCAAAAGTCTCCTCAAAGTCCAAACCTGCGACTTGGGCATAACCTTTTGCCACAAGTCGTGCCTTGTTCCTTGTCACCACCACGTGCTCGTCCTGTTTGTTGCGGAACACCCACTTGGTTCCCACAACGTTTTGCTTGGGACATGGCACCAATGTCCAAACTTCATTTCTCTTGAAATTGTTGAGCTCCTCCTGCATGGCCAACACCCAGTCCGGATCTAGCAAGGCCTCTTCTACCATGAAAGGCTCAATAGAAGAGACAAAAGAGTAATGCTCACAAAAATTAACTAATCTAGAGCGAGTAGTTACTCCCTTGCTTATATCACCCAGAATCTGGTCGACGGGATGATTCCGTTGAATCGTCGCTCGGACTTGTGTTGGAGGGGCTTGAGGTGCTTCTTCCTCCATAACATGATCATCTTGTGCTCCCCCTTGATCACACGCCTCTTCTTGATGAACCTGTTCATCGTCTTGAGTTGGGGGGAGCACCATTGTTGAGGAAGAAGGTTGATCTTGCTCTTGGTGTTCCTGTGGTCGCACATCTCCAATTGCCATGGTGCGAATTGCGTCCGTTGGAACATCATATTCATCTACATCATTAGGATCAACTTGCTCTCTTGGAGAGCCATCAGTCTCATCAAATACAACGTCGCTAGAGACTTCAACCAAACCCGATGATTTGTTGAAGACTCTATACGCCTTTGTATTTGAATCATAACCTAACAAAAACCCTTCTACAGCTTTGGGAGCGAACTTGGAATTCCTACCTTTTTTCACTAGAATGTAGCATTTACTCCTGAATACACGAAAGTATGAAACATTGGGTTTGTTACCGATTAGAAGCTCATACGAAGTCTTCTTGAGGAGGCGATGAAGGTAGACCCGGTTTATGGCGTGGCAAGCCGTGTTCACGGCTTCCGACCAAAACCGCTCGGGCGTCTTGAACTCTCCAAGCATCGTCCTTGCCATGTCGATGAGTGTCCTGTTCTTCCTCTCTACCACACCGTTTTGCTGTGGTGTGTAGGGAGCAGAGAACTCATGCTTGATTCCTTCCTCCTCAAGGTACTCCTCCACTTGAAGGTTCTTGAACTCGGACCCGTTGTCGCTCCTTATCTTTTTCACCTTGATCTCAAATTCATTTTGAGCTCTCCTTAGGAAGCGCTTGAGGGTCCCTTGGGTTTCAGATTTATCCTGCAAAAAGAATACCCAAGTGAAGCGGGAAAAATCATCAACAATTACTAAATCGTACTTACTTCCCCCGATGCTAAGGTAGGCGACGGGTCCGAAGAGGTCCATATGCAGCAGCTCCAGGGGTCTTGATGTAGTCATCACGTTCTTGCTGTGATGAGCATTTCCCACTTGTTTACCTGCTTGACAAGCTGCGCAAGGTCTATCTTTTTCGAAAGACACATTTGTTAGACCTAACACATGTTCTCCCTTTAGAAGCTTGTGAAGGTTCTTCATCCCCACATGTGCTAAACGGCGATGCCACAGCCAGCCCATGCTAGTCTTAGCAATTAAGCATGCATCTAGACCGGCCTCCTCTTTTGCAAAATCAACTAAATAAAGTTTGTCGTCTAGTACACCCTTAAAAGCTAATGAACCATCACTTCTTCTAAAGACAGACACGTCTACATTTGTGAATAAGCAATTATAACCCATATTACAAAGTTGACTAATGGACAACAGGTTATACCCGAGCAACTCAACTAAAAACACATTAGAAATGGAGTGCTCGGATGAAATAGCAATCTTTCCTAGTACTTTAACCTTGCCTTGGTTTCCATCACCGAATATGATTGAATCTTGGGAATCCTTGTTCTTGACGTAGGAGGTGAACATCTTTTTGTCCCCCGTCATGTGGTTTGTGCATCCGCTGTCGATAATCCAGCTTGAGCCCCCGGATGCATAAACCTGCAAGGCAAATTTAGGCTTGGGTCTTAGGTACCCAACTTGTGTTGGGTCCTACAAGGTTAGTAACAATGGTCTTAGGGACCCAAATGCAAGTTTTATCTCCCTTGCATTTTGCCCCTAATTTCCTAGCAATCACTTTCTTATCTTTTATACAAATTGCAAAGGAAACATTGCAAGCATTGTAAATTGTAGAAGGTTCATTACTTACTTTCCTAGGTGCATGAACAATATTTCTTCTAGGCATATGATGAATAACATTTTTCCTAGCCAAATTTCTACCATGCATAATAGAAGAACTTGAAGCAATCATGGCATGTGATTTAAAAGCATTATAACTTCTATTATAATGAACATTCCTAGAATATCTCCTATCATGGTATATGAAAGCATGGTTCTTTTGAGCACTATTAGTCATAGGAGCCTTCCCTTTCTCCTTGGCGGGAATGGGAGTCTTATGACTTGTTAAGTTCTTGGCTTCTCTCTTAAAGCCAAGTCCATCCTTAATTGAGGGGTGTCTACCAATAGTGTAGGCATCCCTTGCAAATTTTAGTTTATCAAAGTCATTTTTGCTAGTCTTAAGTTGGGCATTAAGACTAGCCACTTCATCATTTAATTTGGAAATGGAAATTAAGTGTTTACACAAGCATAAACATTAACATCCTTACACCTATTACAACTTACTACCTGATCAATACATGAGCTAGATTTATTAGGTAGTTCTAACTTAGCATTCAAGTCATCATTAATACTCTTTAAGTTAGAAATAGATTCATGGCATGTAGATAGTTCACATGAAATCATTTCATTTCTTTTAACTTCTAGAACAAAAGAATTTTGTGCACTAACAAATTTATCATGCTCTTCATATAAAAGATCCTCTTGTTTTTCTAACAATCTATTTTTCTCATTCAAGGCATCAATTAATTCATTGATCTTATCAATTTTAGTTCTATCTAAACCTTTGAATAAACTAGCATAGTCTACTTCATCATCACTAGACTCATCATCACTTGAAGAAGCATATGTAATAGTACTTCTAGTATTTACCTTCTTCTCCTTTGCCATGAGGCATGTGTGATGCTCGTTGGGAAGAGAGCCGACTTGTTGAAGGCTGAGGCGGCGAGTCCTTCATTATCGGAGTCGGACGAGGAGCAATCCGAATCCCACTCCTTTCCAAGGTGTGCCTCGCCCTTGGCCTTTTTGTAGGTCTTCTTCTTTTCCCACTTTCCGCTCTTCCCTTGTTCCTAGTCACTATCATTATCGGGACAGTTAGCAATAAAGTGACCAATCTTACCACACTTGAAGCAGGAGCGCTTCCCCTTCGTCTTGCTCTTGTTGGGGTGCTCCTTGCGACCTTTGAGCGCCGTCTTGAAGCGCTTGATGATGAGGGCCATTTCATCTTTATTTAGCCCGGCCGCTTCAACTTGCGCCACCTTGCTAGGTAGCGTCTCCCTGCTACTTGTTGCTTTGAGAGCAACGGTTTGAGGCTCGTAGATTGGGCCATTCAACACCTCATCAACGTACCCCGCCTCCTTGATCATCATTCGCCCGCTTACAAACTTTCCGAGTATTTCCTCGGGCGTCATCTTGATGTACCTAGGATTCTCACGAATAGAGTTTACAAGATGAGGATCAAGGACAGTGAAGGACCTTAGCATGAGTCGGACGACGTCGTGGTCCATCCATCTCGTGCTTCCATAGCTTCTTATCTTGTTGACCAGGGTCTTGAGCCTATTGTACGTTTAAGTTGGCTCCTCTCCCCTGATCATTGCGAACCTTCCTAGTTCGCCTTCCACCAACTCCATCTTGGTGAGCATGGTGACGTCGTTCCCCTCATGCGAGATCTTGAGGGTGTCCCAGATTTGCTTGGCGTTGTCCAAGCCGCTCACCTTATTGTACTCTTCCCTGCACAAGGATGCTAAAAGAACAGTAGTAGCTTGTGCATTTTTATGGATTTGTTCATTGATAAACATGGAGTTATCGGAACTATCAAATTGCATCCCATTTTCTACTATCTCCCATATACTTGGATGAAGAGAAAACAAGTGGCTACGCATTTTGTGACTCCAAAATCCGTAGTCCTCTCCATCAAAGTGTGGGGGTTTACCAAGTGGAATGGAAAGCAAATGAGCATTTGAATTATGCGGAATACAAGAATAATCAAAAGAAAAGTTCGAGTTAACCGTTTTCTTTTTCTCCTCGTATTCGTCGTCCTTTTGAGAAGAGGAAGATTCGTCGCTGTCGTAGTAGACAACCTTCCTGATGCGCCTCTTCTTCTTTCCGTCTTTCTTCTTTTGACTTGAGCCAGAGTCATTGACTTTGTCTTCCCTTGGCTCGTTGAATATGGACTCCTTCTCATTGTCGTTGACCACCATCCCCTTTCCCTTAGGATCCATCTCTTCGGGCGATTAGTCCCTTTCTTGAAGAGAACGGCTTTGATACCAATTGAGAGCACCTAGAGGGGGGTGAATAGGTGATCCTGTAAAAACTTAAATCTTAAAGCCACAAACTTGATTAAGTGTTAGAGCAATAAAGCCAAGTGGCTAGAGAGGAGTTCTTGCGAAACACAATAACCACAAAAAGATCAACCTAGAGAGGCACAGTGGTTTATCCCGTGGTTCGGCCAAGTCCAACACTTGCCTACTCCACGTTGTGGCGTCCCAACGGACGAGAGTTGCACTCAAACCCTTTCAAGTGGTCCAAAGACCCACTTGAATACCACAGTGTTTCTATTCCTTTCACTATATCCCGTTTACGAGGAATCTCCACAACTTGGAGTCTCTCACCCTTACAAAAGATGATCACAAATGAACACGGAAGTAAGGATGGGATGAACAACACACACAAGTCCACAACAATACGCACACGCACACGACCAAGACTTGAGCTCAAATGAATATCACAAAGTTCTCACTAGAACGGAGCTCAAATCACTAAGAATGTCAAACGAGTGCGCAAAGGCGAAGTGTGAATGATCAAGAATGCTCAAAGTATGCTTGGTGTACTCCTTCATGCGCCTAGGGGTCCCTTTTATAGCCCCAAGGCAGCTAGGAGCCGTTGAGAGCAATTCAGGAAGGCAAATCTTGCCTTCTGTCGACTGGTGCACCGGACAGTCCGGTGCACCACCGGACACTGTCCGGTGCAGATCTCTTTCCTATTCTGGCGCAGCCGACCGTTGAAGATTTAGATCCATTGGCGCACCAGACACTGTCCGGTGCACACCGGACAGTCCGGTGCCCCCATCAGACCGTTGGCTCGGCCACGCGTCACGCGCAGATTGCGCGGTCGACCGTTGGCTCGGCCGACCGTTGGCACCACCGGACAGTCCGGTGCACCACCGGACAGTCCAGTGATTTATAGCCGTACGCCGCCGTTCAATTCCCGAGAGCGGCCTTTACACCAGAGCCAGCCTGGTGCACCGGTGTGCACCGGACACTGTCCGGTGCACCACCGGACAGTCCGGTGCACCCAGACTGAGCAGAGTCTTGGCTGCTCGAGCCAAGTCTTTTCCATTTGTCTTTTATCTGATTCTAGCACTTAGACAAATATGTTAGTACACAAAAACCAATGTACTAAGTCTAGAATCATACCTTTGTATTGATTTGCACTTTGTCCACCATTTGGTATAGTTTAACACATAACCATTTGTGTTGGACACTTAATCACCAAAATACTTAGAAATGGCCCAAGGGCACATTTCCCTTTCAACCGTGTTTTTGGGGAAAATAAAAACAATAATAGGACCCAAGAAACATAAACAATAACGGTAAAGAAAATACATAATCTCTACTAACTATTAAGAACCTATTGTAGACTGCCCTCGCCTCTACGCCCGCCTGCCCGCCCGCAATCCCGCCGCGACCGCCCGCAATCCCGCACGCCGCAAACCCCGCCGCGACCAATACCACCCGCACGCCCGCCCACACCTTAAGCACCACGAATCCCGCGTCTCCCCCGCCGTGGAACTCGCCTCCACCCGCACCCCGCCTGCGGAGCCGCTCCCCGCCTCCGCCCGCCCGCCCGCCCGACCTCCGAAAACCCCGCCGCGCTTCCAACCGCCTCCTCAAACCACGCCGCACACAGCTTCGCCTCCACTGCACACAACATGCACGCTCCTTCCCCGCTCTCTTCTCGTCCCCGCATCGCTCAGATCTGCTCTGGCTCCTCGCCGCGCGCGCCCTAGCCCTGAACCCTCCTGGCGGCGAAACCCGCGCGTGCAGGCGCGTGACATCCTATCGGGAGGCGAGGGGGCTCCGATGACCACCAGTGCCAACCTGATCGCTCCTTGTCGTGATGCTCTCCGCGATCCGACCCAGGCCGACGCCGACGACCCTTCTCGCCGCCGGCGGCCATGGCGTACGGCGACCGCGTCACCACCTTCGAGGACTCCGAGAAGGAGAGCGAGTACGGCTATGTCCGCAAGGTCCGCGCCTCCCCCTTCCTTTCTCGCCCGCATCGCTTGCACCTAGATCCCGCTGCTCGGTTTCGCACGATCTATAGTGGGCATGGGCTGCACGCCTGCACGACACAGTGTATGGGTCGTCGGCTTTTAGCGTGCTCGGATCGAGCTGAATTGCTCTCAGATTTGGTTACCTGTGGGTTCTAGGCTTGGGATTTGGGTGATGTTGGCGGTTACTGTCGTGGATCTCTTGGGATCTAGCCAGCATTGGTGGTCAGGTGGGGGTGCCTTGGTGCAGTGGTTCTGGAGATTTGCGGGGTGGTGTTTTGATTGCAATGTTGTGATTTGACTACCTCGATTCTCGAGAGCTATTGGGGTCTTTGGTTCGCGCTGCCATGTAATTAGTTGAATTAGTGAAAGATGTGCATAAGTTTACCATTTTGTAGAAGCTAGATTCATTTTTTGAGCTTGGTATTGATCGATCATGGCCATTTTCAGGTGAGTTTTACTGCACTAATAATGTGTGATTTAGGTGGGGCAAGTGCGTGGACCAACAGAGTGTTTTGTGTTGCATTTTGTTTGTAGAAGTATTAACATTGTTTTTCTTTGCATAATCAAAGAGAATGAAGTCCCATAGTGCACATACGACGCTAGAGGTTGGCAGTGGTTGCAACGCCGAAAGCAGAAGCTGTTGGCTAACTGGCCATTGAATACTTTGTAGTACAACCATTGATCAACCTGTTAGTAGAGCCTTGGCTTACCAAGTTCATGTGTTGTGATCCTCTTTTCCTTAGTTTCAATATAATGCAGACATGCTGGTTAGATTTGTTCTGCTACTGTCACCCACATCTTGTTTGCACCATTTGCATCCGTCCAGTGATCCCTATGCTGTTCGTGTATCTTGTGTAGGACATGAAGCATTGGCCCCTCATAGCTCCCCTGTCGTCCTACGGGAGAGGAAGGGACGAGCCTGGCCCAAGGTACAACAATTTCATCGGAGGTTCCAATCTCACTGATGTCATCATCACAGGTACAGTACGTGTGCCTGCCTTCGAGTAGCGCATCCAAGGTCAGGTGGTAGCTGCAGAAGACTGATGAGCTGCACAAATTTCAGGCAAAAATGGAACGATCAACGGGCAGGGGCAGGTCTGGTGGGACAAGTTCCACGCCAAGGAGCTCAAGTTCATCCGCGGCCACCTCCTCGAGCTCCTCTACTCTGACAACATCATCATCTCCAATGTCACCTTCGTCAACGCGCCGTACTGGAACCTCCACCCTACCTATTGCACGTATGGATCTCAC
Organism: Zea mays; assembly: GCF_902167145.1. Taxonomy (NCBI): domain Eukaryota; kingdom Viridiplantae; phylum Streptophyta; class Magnoliopsida; order Poales; family Poaceae; genus Zea; species Zea mays. The sequence goes on along the minus strand of NC_050100.1, from coordinate 225,283,829 downwards.
TCTTAGCTCTGAAAGCCTAAAGTCACTGATCATCTATTCCCGTGGTGGTTTGTGATCATTGTTTCAGTCAGTGGTGAATCTCACATGTCATGCCACTGTTTTGCGCAGCAATGTGACCATCAGTGGCGTCACAATTCCCGCGCCAGTGAATTCGCCTAACACCGATGGAATTGGCCCGGGTAGCTAGACCAGTCAGCTTCCAGCCATGTTCCTTTGACGCTAAGTGAGAAGCACATGTTTCTGATTCTGAATTTCATTGCCTATGCGTGTGTGCAGAGTCTTCCTCGCGTGTCAAGGTCGAGGACTGCTACATCATCTCCAGCGATGACTGCGTGGCCGTGAAGAGCGGGTGGGACGAGTACGACATTAGGTTCAACATGCCGAGCCAGCACATCGTCATTCAGAGGCTGACCAGCATCTCCCCCACGCGAGCGCCATGATCGCGCTAGGCAGCGAGATGTCGGACGACATCTGTGACGTGCGTGCCGAGGACAGCGTGGCCATCAACACGGAGTCGGGCATCAGGGTCAAGACGCTTGGAGCAATTGCTGGTGTTCTGTTGAGTAATGAGCTCGTCGCTGCAGCTCTCTTCACTCATGCAATCAATCACAAACAGGTTTGCCTCATGTTTAGAAAATTGTGTTCATTCAGTCATTCATAAGCTTTGTTACCATACATGTACAATCAATCACCCTGGAGAATGCTATGTTTCTCTAAGCCCATGCGTTTCCAATTACACAATGTGAAATAGTAGTTCTTATGGTGGATACTTCCTTATTTAGATCAGGATGTTGTCACTGTGAATACAAAGCAGACCCTATGATCCAACTGAACATCATGTCAACGACCAACCAAATTGTTAATTTTATTCTTTGACTAGGTGAGTGCCCGTGCGATGCGACGGGAGTAAAAAAAATTTGTATGAAACATATATGTTACATTGCAAGAAAGGGACTAAATTAATCTGCATGAGCTCCATCTATGTTGAAGAAAAGATAGTTCATCCAAGACGCCCAACAACATGAATGGCTCTGTTATTGTGAATAGCATATATATATATATAGTGTCAACATAAGGCAACTTTGAATGATAACATAGACCATTAAAAAGCAATTGGTTTCATCTGTCTCGTCCTCATCAGAATCATCAGTCTCGTTCTCATCAGAATCATCGTCATCCTTGCTCTTCTTGAAAGCCGGACTTGATTTTGAAGCTGTAGCAACGGTCTTTTCTTGACTTTTATGTTTCTTCCCATCAGCTTTGCTCGTGCGATTCGCTCCGTGCAGGCTAGCCTGTGCGGTTCACTCCGTGCTTCAGTAGTACTACTACTACAACGCAACAGCACACGTGATCATTTTAGAAAACCAGGCCAATCTTGCCCAATGAACAAATCTAGAACTACTCTGACATAATCAAGCCACATTTTCAAGAAAAAGTAGAGGAGCAAAAGGGCATGAAATTTGTGCCACTATACTCCTCCGAGAGACAGACCAAATTAGATGTGCTTGAACCAATCTGACCGAACAGGCAAGCACTCAATATAGGAGAGGGAAGAAAACCTGATCTCGCAGATTCTATCTCCATAAAGCAACATATAAAGACATTCTATCTCAAGTCTAAAAAAACACCTCTAGTTTGAGATACCACGGATAATTTCAGAAATTAGCATAAGCATTACTGATGTTTTAGACAAAATGGAACGCCGCGAGATCGAAAAAAAACACGCTAGTTCTTCCCTGTCATCTGTCGCCAGTCCTACCAACCACGCCGCTGCTCGCTCCCACCACGTCTGCCTGCATCCCCAGCTGGGCGCCAAGTGGTCTGCTGCCTCTGGAACCCGCCACCATACGTCCCTCTTCCTGCATAAGAGCTTCTGTCATTCCTGCTGCCTCGACTTTGCGACGACTCAGCCCCATGGAAACTTCTCCCGTAGCCACGGCCGCCGCCGCCCAGCATCGTCTCGGTAGCGATGGCTCTCCCTCTCCCACGTCCAAAGTTGCTGATCATCGGCTGCGGCTCTAGCACGCTTGGGTTGGTTTCAGGTGGTCGGCAACCCAGATAGGTGTGCCACATCGGCCTCTTGGGAATCTCAGTTTCAGTTATAGTCTGCAGATCATGAAGGCATTGTTTCTTTTATATGGTGGCAAACAAATGACCATGAAACGAACGAAATGTGCAGCCAAAGAGACGTCAGGATATACCTTTTCAGGTTTCTTGACATCATCAAGCAGTCTTGGAATAACAGCATTTTCAGAAATACAAGGAAGCCTTTCTTTGAGAAGCTCAGGTGGTAGATGCTTCAGATACAATAAAATGTGATCCTTCAATGGCCCTGTAGTAATCAGTTCAAAAGATAAGTTTCAAGTAGAGGAATAGCGATTGCCCTGTAGTAATCAATTCAATGGCCCTGTAGTAATCAGTTCAAAAGCTCAGGTGGCAGATGTTTGAAAAGCTAACATGATACAACATATGTGAATTTCATATCACTATAGCTCTGCATTGTGTCAATAGTGGCCTTTAGGAATAGCGATTGCAGTAAAGTCCTTGATCTGATCCGATAAGCTTGATGGCCTATATTCATTATACATGCTCTCCATCTGTAAGTAAAAAAAGTAAACAATTTCTATGGCACACTGATCTGCTGTAAAATAACTTGTGATTTAGAGTCAGCTGATGCAGGCTAGCAATCATTCTTTACTCTTGAATGGAGTCCTAATGTAGAAACCTGATTACATCGTTTGTATCTACTCAAAGAGAACTGTGTTTCTAGGACACGACCTGCCATGCAAACACACAAGAGAACTCCACACAGAGAGTCGAAGACAGGGAACATGGAAAGAGAGAGTGGTCGGCCTTGCGCCGTTTGCCCCTGTAGTAGATGGAGAGACTCAGCCGAGACGCGCAGGGAGCTTACAACCATGAAAATAATTAACCACATGTGAACAGAAAAAAGAACACTTGTAAACACATCAAAAGACAATATCTAAAAAAGCTTGAACTGTGTGCACTTCAGCTTCTTCCAGTGGGTGACGATGGCGGGAGGCTTCCTGTTAGGGCCAGCACTCTGTACGGTCTCGCTGTCATCCGGCATGAACATAACCGCTTCAATGCCCTGCACGGAGATCCTACCGTCGGTGTAGTGGAGGATGTGTGGGAAGGGGAAGCGAACGGGTAAGGGGAAGGGCTAGAGGTAGGGAAAGGCAACGGGGAGGGGAGCGACCCCCACGGCAGCGACATCGACGGGTTGATGGGGGCGGGGGCTTCGGTGGAGGTGACCGATGTTCGACGTGGGGTCGAACGGGACAGCTCGCGGCATTGAGTAGGCCTCCCTCGCGATGCAACGTACAGGGAAGGAGTGGAAGGGGGAAGAGTGCGGATATGGCGGCCACCGGATCCTCCATCTATTTCATATCACTATATATACATATGTAAATTCCCACAAAGGACAGATATGGTCATAACATTGCAAAGTAACAAAATTTTATGTTACCTCAATTGGATGTGAACCTGCAAGAGCATCCAACTTGAAACCTATTGTAGATTCCTCTAGAAACTGAGTCCAAACATTCCATTCAGGAAAGAACTGATCAGCAGCTAAGTAAGACACCTGCAGTGGAAAGAAAAATATTATATGAACAACATAAATTATATAGATCTTTGCAATTACTTATTTTTGTTCTAATTTATTACCCAAGTCGCAAAGCCCTCATTAAGCCACAGATGTGCCCACCATTCCATTGTGACAAAATTTCCAAACCATTGATGAGCTAATTCATGAGCTACAACAACTGCAACCTGGATAGAGAAATATACAAATAGCAAAACATCATTATATATAGTTGGTGTGGCAGCACATGGGAATAAAACAGCTACTACAAATCTGATCAAACCACTACAAAATAATATTGCATCCTTTTGCACTATTGACTATTAAATTATTTGGCAAAAAGAAAATTGATGTGCGGTCACGTTCAACATTGTCCACTGTGGCATGATTCAAATGGTTTTACATGTCATGGGAAGATACATAATTACACATTATCAACTTAGTATATAAGTACAATAATTGAAATAATACAATTGCATAGTGACCAACCCGCTGCTTATTGGCAGCTGCAGAGTGCATCTCATCAAATAGCAATGCTGTTTCATGGTATGTAACCAAGCCATAGTTCTTCATGGCTCCGGCTGCAAAATCTGGAATAGCAACTATGTCCGTTTTGGGGAGGGGGTATGGCACAACAAAATTTTCTTGCTCAGAGCTGAATAAACATAAATAGTGGAAGGGGAAGAAAGAGAGGATTGGGAATGCTCAGAGCTGAATTCAATAAAATATTGGGTCCGGGAGGTGTTTTCTTGCTGCTCGTGCCACGCGTCGACGGGAGCCACATCCGCACTCTATAACCTGTAAGAAGGCCATGCATGGAAAAATTACCTCTATAACCTGTTGAAGCAACAACATTGAGAAGCACTTTCAAGACTTGGAGTACAGTACTTCAACACATAAAACCATACTTGTACTACAGAAACACTGCAATTCAGAATTTTCCCAAAAGTACTTGATGCATACGAAAAGACAAAAAAATGTGTTATTTACATTATATCACATTTGATTAATGGAGATGTCTTCGACAATGTTTTGCGTCAAGCATTTCACAAAATTATAGTTTAAAGTAATTTATTTGTGTCTAATGTGAGAGAAACATGTATCAAGAAGACCACAAAATCAAATGATGACTCATGCAGTGAAGTGTCAATGACTACCATAAATTAGGTGTGAAAAGTGACTGCATCTACGAACATACTCCACACACAGTTCATCCCATATTTTCTAAAATATATACTCGTATTAAGGGAGAAGGGAGGCGTCCACACATTACCTCTTAAGACAATGTACGCTGCAAGAAAATATAAATGAACAAACAAATATAAAAAGATTAAGGTAAACCGCAATGAAACAATAGACATAGTAAGACAATTTGACAATGTGAGAAAGTGATTCATACACGTACATGAGTTAGCTTGAAGAGATTGGCAGAAAAAAACTAAATAGAAACTTATATAAGAGGTACAAATTTTTGTTATCAGATCCAAGTATTGTACAGTGTCCAAGAAAAGATAGCTGATAACATACTTAACTAACAATTATGACATAGTATTTGTCCCTTTATCAAGTGATTATATAGTTAGTTCAGGAAAAGGATAGTATAATGGCAAGTGCATGAATATGTCACTGCTCTTTCATGGTACTGTAATGCTATTTAACAAACACTGTAGAAGTGCAAGAGGAAAATGAACATCCAGGATAAGTAAATGTACCACCTGATGAGTCTTCTTGACGCAGCGTAACATTTGCAATCCCATTGGCAGATAGAATGCAAATTGCCCTTGGATCTTGCTGAGAGAAAGATATGACCTTCATACTGACATCCTAGCAAATAAGATAAAAGTTGGTAAGAATACTGATGAAATTAAAATGAAACGTCTTGTAACAAGAAATATTACTGGATTCTAAAGAATGCTAATTCAAGAGCAAAGGACATCAATCAAGAAGCAAAAGTATGCAATGCATGAAAGTATTGAGTAGAATGCTTTTATCAAGTAGAGGACATAAATCATACTTACCTCACCAGCAGCAACATTAATAATATGCGGTGTAAAGTTAGCACCCGGAAGCACAAGCTACCAATTCACGTGCCCAACACCAAAGATCATGTCTCAGAAACGAAGGACACAACTTTTAGGAGAATGCTCACGTTGGATATTCTGTACGTCTTTCATTTTAATTAAGCACGGAGGGGTAAAAAGATTACCAGATGTCAGCCCTATGATGCATACAACAACCTTATTCAAATAATGCATCGATATATAGATCGATTTAGCTACCAGATAGCTTCTGCAATGATATATAGAAAGAAATATACAGAGAGAAATCACATAAACACAAAGAGCACTAAATGACACTGAACAAAGAGCACTAAATGACACTGAACAACATAAGAAAAATCATTAGCAGACGTTCCATTCTGCTTATTTAAGCACAATAAGTAAAATAACAACATTTCCTTACAAGTCTGTAGGTCAGGGGGTGTTACAAGGGCTAATTACACAATGACAAAAGGCATCCCCATTGTAAGTCTGTATAGGTCACATAAGTGGAAGGTTTGGAGTTCATTTAGCTGTCAAGAAACCAGATAGAGAAGTTGTCAGTCAGCATTGTTCAACGTATAAGAAGGCAATATAACCAAACATATTATAATCAGACAAGCAAACAAACAGTATATTCAGAGATAATAAAAAACCACAAGAAACTAAATCAAATAGTGTCTGATTCAATATGGCCAGCTGATACAAATAGGCAGATTCCAATAGGAAGTTTGCACCTATCCAGATTTGATTTCTTTGATGTCACAATGAAAATTGAATCTTCCTTCAAGGTCTATTGGAGAAAGGATGTGTAAACATATGTTTGCAAAAAGTCAACTGCACCTTGAAATTGTATTAGAAATTGATTCAAACTTACCTTGCCAGCAATACTTTCAAGAAGGTCTAGATCAGTGGTAGGAGAACTCCTACAGTCGATTTCTTCAGCTTAAGGAAAACGATAGGTGATAGAACATGGCTGGAAATTTCAAGCTATGGAGTTTCTGATAGTTCATATTGAATAGGTATGTGCCCGTGCGTTGCCACAAGAGTTAAAATTAATATAAAACATAGATAGAGAATAACATCACTATGATATGCAAGGAACAAAATACTAATAGTACGATGATGTTGTCAGCTTAAAAACATAGAAGCTAGTTTCATCAGCGTAAATTGCATAGACATTCTTCAGGCCACCCATCACCTCATGGCTGATAAGATCATTGTGGTCCAGTGTTCTTAAGTCGGTAAGGCGAGCAAGTAAACATGACCATCGTCTTAACGCCTAGGCGGGCAAGGTGCCTAGAATTATCCAAGCGCTTGGAGGCCTAGGCGACGCCTTAAAAACACTGTTGTGGTCCCACACAATGAAATGTGGCTGCCTTAAAAACTGAGGCCTAGGCTGGGCAGGTGTCTTGTGCCCCCAAATCCCATAAAACTCTCGCCTGGTTCTTGGCAATTGACGAGTGTCAAGGCTTTAGTGGGAGCATTTGGCCCAGCTTTACAAATTAGAACAGGTGTCGTTTCACTACTCACTGGAGAGGGATCTGGTTTGGTGTTCTGTTCCACCCATCAGCTATTTCACAGGAGACAGGCCAATCACATGGTTTCTATTTGCCCGGCACTGGATTTTTAATGCCTTAATTTGTAGTAAGCCTAGGCTACGTTGTAGTAGTATTGCATGACAAGGACCTCTTGTACTATGAATATATGATCAAATGCAAAAAAACAGGAGACACTGTATAATGGAAAATATTTACCTGTTCCTTCACTATGTTTGTCCGAAGCAGTGCAAGGTCTGAGTAAATATGCAACAAAAGTTAGCTAAAAGTGAACTCCAATTCATGTTGTAAAATGCTATGATTTTTCTTTTTGAAAGGGAAAAACATGTTTGGTCTTTGAGCAGAGTTGAGATTTCCAATCAAATAAGCTGCTTGTTTTGTTAAACCACACCATTTACCTGTGCCACTGCGAACATTCCAATCAAATAGGTATGTCACTTGTTGCCCCCTGGGAAAATGCCTTGGGTGAAGGCATCAGGGCAGGAGAATGCAGCTAGTCAAGCACGCAAGCGAGCAATTAGAAGCAGCAAAGCAAGAAATGGTAGAATTAGAAGCAGTATGGGTATGGTACAGGTAAACAGCCCTAGCCCCCACGCTATTCGGTGGCTCACCTTACGACGGAGGTGGCCCATGGAATGACGAGCAGCTCCTCGGCGGTGACGGCCGCCACCACCTTGCCTTACTCCTTTTCCATCTCCGGCTCCACGGTGGAGACCATCGAGACCGTGTCCACCCGCCCAGGACCCATTGCGCAGGAAAGACCTAGCAAAGCGGCAGATCTAGTGAGACATGGTGTGGAGGCGTGCGCTGACTCACCATGCCGCGCCAAGGATGGAGATGCCGATGGCAGAGAAGGTGCTGGAGGCGGCGGAGGGGGCACAAGCCACGGAGCGCCGCGTCACCGTCACCATCCCACGCGAGCATCGTCAGGAGGCGGTTGCAGTGTGCAGGGAGGACCGAGGACGGAGGCGATGATGGAGACGATGATGCCGATGGCGGAGAAGGTGTAGGAGGAGGCGATGGGGGTGGACGCGGGCGAGGAGAGGCACAGATCCGCCTACGGTGCCGGGGCCAAGGTGGACGGGGCGCGGAGGCTGGGTGGTTCCATGTGCGAGTGCGGGGAGGGGGCGGGCACGACTGGATCTGCGTGGACAGGGAAGGGGCGCGTGTGGCTAGATGGCACAGACAATAGAAACGGACGGTCCAGATAGATGGGAGGCAGAACGGCAGAACGAGGGGAGGCAGACTACTATTGCTTACTTAATAAGTAGTAGAGATTATGATGTTGTTAGGCTAATACGTAATGAGTATTTGGTTTTACTACATAGGTACTAGGATATTTGACATTTGCAGAAATAAGTTTTTTCTAGAGTAGTCTTCTAGCTGCAGAGGAGTATGCTGACATTGTGCTAACTTAGGCTAATATTTGCTTGCATTGTTCTGTCCATACTGCCTTAATACTGTATATTATGGCTGCATAATGGTATTTTCGGATTGACTCATTGATGCATAATGTTATTATCGTAAATCATACTGCCTTAATACAGAGGATTGGCATAATGATATTTGCTTGTGGGATATGCTTGTAGCCAGTCCGTTCTGATGATTCCAGTAGGCTCTTTCTTAGGGTTGGATCCCCTCATGGTTTTCTTTTAATTAAATAAGTTTGTGGTGCAGACACTAATTTATATGAATATAACCTATCCATCATTGCTTCACTTCAAGTCTGGCACTGCCATGTCTCTATATGCTTGATAGTCTGTCTAAACCTTGGAGTAGCAGATTGCCATGGCTTGTTGTATCGATGATGCTTAAGTATGGGTAAGCTAAATAGGGATGCAAGTAGCAGATTATGCTAGATTCTTGCATAGGGAAAATTATGTAGTATTGTGGGGGTAACAAGTAGGTTCCTTTTTAAAGGTACACGTGAGCATGCCTATACTATGCCAGATGCTTGATCAGTTCAAAAACATTTGTGTGTGGGGGAGCTGTTTTATTATTGTTTATTTATCAGTTCAAACAGATTGTCATGAACATGCTTGATTGGCTTCGTTTGACAGAGAAACCAATAGTATATAAAATCATGGGCAGAGGTCCCCAAACCATGGTGTACTATAGTGGGCCTTTGTACTCTGTATCTAATCATCTAACCTTAGATGCAGGCATTAGTTTATGTGTTGATACCGTCATACGCCGTTGTTTCATAACAACGCCCATCAGACAGATAGAGAGTGACAACAACACTAGCTCACATATGAAGTGCAAAGGTTTTCTTCCTTCTTGTGTGTTGGTGTAAAGAGCAGGTAAACATGCTTGCGCGATGGTACAAGCAGCAGCAATAGAGGTATAGGGAAAATTATGCGTTCGTGTACTTTCTGTTAATGGAATTCTTTTCGATATACCATGTTATTTTTCTTGTAAATAATCAATTGACCATTTTTCATACAACTGCTAAATGAAATAGTTTTTGCCATAGCTTTTTTTAAAATTCTTCGAATAGGCCGCCACTAAATGGCTCCATGAATAAATGGGTGTGAAGTCTTGGATGCTTGGTTTGCTCACAGGGATTGTATTCTCCTACTAGCCACATGATCAGGTGTTTTTCTGTAATGTTCCTCTTTATCTTCTGTAATTTATTATTTATTCCATGTGGACGGTAGTTTCATCCTCCTTTTTTCACATGGATAACTTTCCTGGCAGGAAAGTCCCTCTGTTTTTAGATCCCCCAAGGGTTCTCTTTGATTCCTAATCAATTGTTTGCCATTTGTAGGCTGTGGAGTATGGAGTTCACAAAATCTAGGAGATGAACAGACTCGGGGTAACCCTCTCACTGTCTCATGCCAGCAGCCGCACCCACGCCCTGTTCCGTCTCGCACGCTCTCGCCAACTTGTGGTTGTCCATTCGTCGCCAAGCACCCGGCCCCAGCAGTCGCATTGTCAGTGTTTTTTCTTTTATAGCAAGCTTCTGTTCTGAAATTATATTGTCTATGATTTGTAACTTGCTTGGTGGTATCAACAAGCTTTTGTCTGGTCCTTGATCGGGTAGGCGGTCGTGTTGTGCATGACGGACTTGAGACAGTTGATGGTTTGTCCGAAGCATTGGAAATCTGAGAGTGAGCTCCCTTGTATGATTGCTTTGGCTAATTTGGTTTTGATATGCCCGCGACTGTAGGTGCTGTTATGCTCTTGTTTATTTATTGTGTTTTCTGTTATAGTTATAGAGTTTGATACTAGATCATTTAGTTCAGTGTATTCCCCGATGAGCTAAGGGCGCCTTCCTTCCATATTTACTTCTTATTTCAACCAAACCAAGATGTTAGGTTTTAGGCCCAGAACCATGCATATGACTGATTGTAAGTTGTAGGCACATATGCCAATGTGTTTTTTTCTTCTGTTTTCAACTTTTAATGACTACATCTCTACTGAGGGTGGCCGGTGATGAGCAACCTGTCTCTTTATTTATAACAAACTCATACCAAGAATGTCAGGTGCTTTTGCTTCTATATTTGTTGATCTACTATATTTGCTTCTATATTGGGAGTTCAATATAACGATTAAGTAATATAAGTCTCGGGATATATTTTAGTTGATCTACTATATTTGTTGTCTGATTGGAATCCTAATACTTTTGTTAAGTTATTTTTGTTGACCTAATACTTTCAAGTAACTGCATATTGCTTTTTGTGAAAATTATAAGGAACAAGCAAACTGGGCACTCAGAAGGCTATGGTTTTATTGAGTTTTCCTCTCGAGCTGCTGCAGAACATACTTTGATGAACTTCAATGGGCAGATGATGTCGAATGTTGAGATGACTTTTAAGCTGAACTGGGCTTCTGCTAGCACTGGTGATAAGCGTGGAGATAGTGGTTCTGATCACACAATATTTGTTGGTGATTTGGCTCATGGTGTTACTGACTCCATGTTGGAAGATGTGTTCAGAGCTAAGTACCCTTCAGTTAGAGGAGCTAATGTTGTTGTTGATAGGATGACTGGATGGCCCAAAGGATATGGTTTCGTGCGTTTTGGAGATCTGAATAATGCATTGTGAAGATGTACATTTGTGCTTGTTTGATCTGAAAAGGGGACAACTTTTAGATATAGCATAATAGGATATGAAGATGAAAGATATGTACTTAGGAATTTGTTCATGAATGCTTTGTTTGACCTTTCACTTCGTATGCTGGCACCTCAGTGTATTAAGTGTTAATGTTACAGTTATTCTTGAATCAACATCATTCGAGTATTTGATTATTGCTTGTCACGTGCACCTGTTATTCTTGCATCACTATTTTGAACCAATTTTTAAGCTATCGTAGCAACGCACGGACACGCACCTAGTAAACAATAACATGACCTATATCAACCACGTGCCCCATCCACCAACAGATGGAGGACAGGAGACATTGTATATATCTATACTATACATAGTAATCGCTTAACTCCATGATTTAGTTGGACAGATGAGTAATAGTGAGTTTATGTTTTGTTTCCAGATAGCAGGAATCTGCACGCTCAGATTTTTCTGCCACTATATATTATCGGTTCCCGACCCATAGATTAGATACTTCTGTTATCGAAATTCCGGTAATAACGATACCATGTTTGTTTTTGACAATATCATTTCTGATACCGTTTCGATGAAAATATAAATAGTTTGACCATTTTACGACCGTTTTCGATGTCCATAGTAGTGCTGTAAACGGCCGTGCAAAATGCTATTTTATATTTTGTATGGTAGATTATACTATTTATAGAACGGATTTTGAAATAAGAAGTGAGATATATAGAATATAAGGGGCACAGTCATCAAAAACAAATTCGTTCGAAAAAACGGAAAAAGCACGAATCTTACCGCAACACAGAACAGACCGCACTTTCTCTGGCAGACCGTGTTCTCCCGCTCCGATCCGCCAGAGCAAACCCTAGCCAATGGACGCCGCCGCCGTTCACAAGCGCAAGCGACCTGAAGAGGCCGACCCAAGCGCGGGGGAGCTCGACCTCTCCGCCGCCGACGCCGTCGAGGTACTCGACCTCCGGGCCGCCAAACGCCTCCTTCTGGCCTTCGAGCGCCGCCTCCGTGACAACCTCGAGGCGCGCATGAAATACCCCGACGACCCTGCCCGCTTTGCAGACTCCGAGATCGCGCTCCACGCCGAGACCGACCGCCTCCGCCTCCTTGCCGGCGCGCCTGAGCTCTTCCCCGACCTCGTCCCCATCGGCCTCGCCTCTTCCCTCGCCTCCCTTCTCACCCACGACAATGTCGATCTCGCAGCTGCCGCCGCATCACTCCTCGCCGACCTCACCGACTCCGAGGACCCCTCCGACCTCGCCGCTGTCCAGGCCCTCGCCGACGCGCTCGTCGACGCCAACGCGCTCGACCTCCTCGTCCACAATCTCTCCCGCTTTTCCGAGACCGACCCCGATGAGGCCGAGGCCGTGCACAACACCCTCGCCGTCCTCGAGAACCTCCTCGACCTCCGCCCCAACCTCGCCGACAAAGTCTGCGGCGGAACCAAGCTTCTACGATGGCTCCTCTCGCGCGTCAAGGCACGCGAGTTCGACGCCAACAAGCAGTACGCCTCCGAAATCCTCGCGATACTCCTGCAGAACAGCCCCGCCAATCAGAAGCGCCTCGGCCAGATCAACGGAGTCGACGCCCTGCTTCAGGCGGTTGCCATGTACAAATCAAGGGACCCAAAGACGTCTGACGAGGAGGAGATGCTCGAGAACCTCTTCGACTGTCTCTGCTGCGTGCTCATGCCCCTGGAGAACAAGGAGAGGTTTGTCAAGGCTGAAGGTGTTGAGCTCATGATCATCATTATGAAACAGAAGAAGCTGGCATACAGCTCTGCGACCCGCACCCTCGATTTTGCCATGACCAAGTTCCCGCCTGCGTGCGAACGATTTGTTGATGTGCTTGGCCTTAAGACTGCTTTTGCGGCCTTCATGGGCAAGGCAAGTAAACCTTCATCCTTTGCCTCTATGATGCTATGTGCTATGCAATAATGGCCTAACTTCATTGGCAGCTTAGTAATCTATCTTGTCTGTTATTGACCTATAAAATAAAATTCTGCCACAGATTCCCGTGAACAAGAAAAACAAGAAAGAGAGTTACCAGGAGGAGCTAGAAGAGCGTATCATTTCACTTATTGCTTCATTGTTTGGTAAGCAGGCGAGTCCACTCTAGTGTGTGTCGCTTCATATTATTATTCTATACTGACTACATGTGCTCTCCTTGGTAATTTTCATTCTAAATAAATCCAGTTGCTGGGTATATGAACATGAATTTCAATAACGAACCTCAGTGTTTTTATTCTTATTATATCAGTTGAAAATTCCTAGGAATTCTACAAATATAGTCAAACAAACAATTTCACATGGGAAACTGTGGATTACCCTGTATAGGAATATCTGGGCTCAATACCTTATGGTAATTAACTAGAAAGCTAGCAATGGCAAAGTGAATGCCATTAGGGGCATATGCTCTTGTTGCCTTCAAATTTCAGATGCTCATTGAGATTCATCATTCATGCAATATAGGAGTTTTAGGAACATTTTTTTACTGTCTTCTACAGCAAACAAATGTCAATGCACATACTGGTGTAAACCACGAGAGCACATTCCCTTGAGGCAATAAACTGCCTTCAGCTGCTCATTATGTAAGAGCTTTAATTTAACTGTATATATTGATTTCACCAAGTAAGACATTATGCCTCTGTAACAGTATGTTCTGGAAGAATCCGTTGCACATGTGGATCCAATAGTTTCTCAAATAATTGATACATGCCACAATTATACTTGCATGACACGTGACAGCTGCTCACAATTATATTTATATAAGATCAACCAAACATCTCTTTGATCCATACTGTATTTTAGTGGTCCCTGTCTGTGATTAAGTGCTTTCTTGTGATTCAGTTATTTTATGTCTTTTGCCATGTTTGGTTATTTTATACCTGCCTTTAGGTGGTATTACCAAAGGCTCACGAAGGATGAGGCTACTAGGAAAATTTGTTGAGAATGAATGTGAAAAGATAGACCGCCTTATGGAGTTATACACAAGGTATATCTTCTGTGGAGAAAGAGGATTGCCTTACTTTTTTCAGGTACTCCATTTCTTGATGCCATGCTACTTGTGTTGTACAGGTATTCAGACAGAGTGAAAGAAGAGACTGAAAGACTTGATAGTCTTGATTTGGAAGATTTAGAGGTGCCTTCGTATGCCTTATTTCTTTGATCATCTCCAATTTGAGCAAACAATGAATCCTTTGATTTGAACGTGTTCCAATTTCTCTCAGATGGACGATGATGAGCGGTATAACCGAAAACTCGAAGCTGGGCTTTACACACTGCAGGTATTGACATAATGAATTTGTAGTGCTGTACCCGATATAGGTTTCTCAGCCAGTGTTGGTTTGGGTTCTTGTTTATGTTAAGATGTTTCTGAATCAAGTCTGTCTACGTATCAGTTAATTGCGCTTATTCTGGGACACATCTGGCACTCTGGGTAATATTCTGTTCTGTGTTGCCTCTGCTTTGTGATGGATATTTGGATTTCAATTCAAAAGTCATCGTCTTTCTTTTGGCATGTCACTGATTTTCAGGAATTCCCAGATGAGAGCAAGAGTAGAATTACTTCTTAAGCAGAACAAACTTACAAAGCAAGATGTGAAGAGCATACTTGAGGTGCGCCCATTCGTCTCCATGTGTCTGCTTCCGCTTTAGTTTGATTGGTGGTGCTGCTCTGAAGTATTTTCTATTACGTGTGGTCCATAGTTTGTATCAAGTGCAAAGCCTATGAAGGGGGTGGTGTAGTATGTAACCGTTTTGCGTTTCAGGAGTACCATGACAACATTGGAGATTTGGATGGACCTGAAGAGAAGGAAAGAGCACAAGTGCGGACCAAGGAAATTATTGACGCGTTGTGATGTGCATGGGCCTAGGGTAGTTGGTTGTGGAGCAAGACAGAGGCTGGTAGATATTTTGAGTATGTTGAGTGAATTTATATCCGCAGTCAGCAAAGCTGTGTAACTTACTAGGTTGTAGATGATGGATGTCAGAAACAAGGGTGCATTAATTAGTTCTGTTGTATTCTATTTTTGTGTAAACTTGCTAGTTACTATTTGTCGTTATATGCTTTGGGAAGGAATTTGTAACACCTCAAAAACTTAACTTGGGAATTTAGTAAAATTCTCCAAAGGTTTGGAGTTAGAATACCTTTTAATGAAAAGTTTCTTACCTTTGAAGCTGTATACCCTAAAATAGATATGTTTTATAATAAAAAGTCAAATGAAAAGATCCTTGTGTATCCTTGTTAAATTATATATTTAAACATAATCATTAAAAGAATTAAATTAAACGATCTCTTAATAAATATTTTATTTCCCTTTAACACAAATAAATGATCAAATATTGAATTTTGAACACATTTTTTAACTAGAATATATTTCCTTCAAATAATTTTTTTGTACATTGCATAGTTGAAGCATTGACTTAAAAGAATAATAAAAGACTTTGCATGCATGATGGAGTTCTATTATTGTTCACGATTTTAAAAGTTTGAAATTCAAAACCAAATTTGAGTTTAAAATAAGAGAATGAAATATGAAAATAGAAAATAAAATAGAAAAGGAAGTAAGAACTGCACCTCTAGGTCAAATCTCCCTCTCTTGGCCCAACTTTCTAACTTCCTGTGTGGCCCATAACTTCCTGCGCGGCTCATTCAACCTAGCTCACCTACTGGTGGTCGACGGCGATAGGCGGACCCCACCCGCCAGTCCCACAACCTTGCCAACCACTCTCTCCCACGTGCCGACAGTTGGGGCCAGATCGTAAGCCTCTCCTACCGCACGCACTCGACTCGTGGGCCTGTTTAGCCAATGGTAGGTGGGCCCTTTTTACTTGCCTAGCCATACACCGTGCGCGAGCCTGCACTTAGGGATGGCAATCGGGCGGGTAGTACACGGATATATAGTTCGCAAATCCATACCCGCGAGACAAAACTCGACCCATACCCGTACCCATAAACGTTCGTGGGTATGGATCTGTATCCATACCCGTACCCGTCGGGTATCCGCTATCCAATGGATACCCGTTACCCGCCCACCTACTACAATTTTAACATTAAACACCAAAAAACAATTTTATTACATTTCAAAATAATTATCATTCCAATAGTATTAAATGACAATTTCAGCACCAAACAACATGTTATGGATACAAATTGAAAAATAAGAATTTACGATAATATATAAATCCGGATGGCCCACATGTTAGATATCCATTGGGTAACGGGTATGGATACTGGATATCCATACCCGCGAAAAACATATCCGCGGATACCTTATTATATCCATAACCGTACCCGTGGATATCAAATTTCACCATATCCATATCCAATGGATAATTATCCGCGGTTATTTACCCATACCCGTACCCATTGCCATCCCTACCTGCACTCCTGCGTAGGGGACCTCCCGCTGACACCCAAGACTACTCGTCAGCTGAGCGTCGCACCACGCACCTTGGTTCTGTGGTTGTCCGGTACGGCCCTGTTGGGGGCCTTCGTCTTCCGAAGGTCCTCAAGAACACGACTGACATGTTTTTCGAGTATAATATATACACAGGGACCTTCGGCCTTGGGATGAAGCTGTACACGATATGAGAAGCGCAGTCCGAGAGAAGGATGAACCAGTTCCAAAGCTACGTGTGGAGAAGCTTCGGCTTAGCGGTGGAAAGTGAAACCGACTTAAAGGGGAAAAGGCTGTCTAGTCCTCGGTAGATTATCCCTAAGTCAATAGTAAATGTCAAGGACATAGATGTAATTTTACACAGGTTGTGTCCTGTGCCTATAAATAGATGAACAGTAGCACCCTACTGTTCACGCTGACTTGTAATCACTCGCACGTCACTCTTGGATTCTTACCTTCTGTCAAGTCGAAGGTACAAATATAATTTAATATCATTAATGTTTGTTCATGATCATATAATGAGACTGTTGATAATATAATGATTTGATATAATTATTCATGTTCTTTTTATGTCTCATATGTCCCTGCTTTTATTCTTACATATTGAGATGATGAAAGGTATGTTCTTCATAACCTTCGTCTGAAGATCATTATATCCTAAGGGAGATAATGCTTCGAAGGTCGAAGGTCTTTAACCATTAACATTTGTGTTGCCTTGTTCTTGACTCATAGCATTTGAGAACAAGTGACCAACATTGGCGCCCACCTCCGGTGAACTCATTCGACCACCTTCGGCAAGCTCTGACCTTCGTCATGCCGCCGAAGAAATCTTCAGCGCTAGGGGCTGCATTGTAGTCACTGGACGTCAACCAAGGGACACTACGCGAAGCTAGAAGCCAAAAGAGGAAGGCTACAAGTCCAACGCCTCAGGAGGAGTTGGACCAAGAAATCAGGGACCTCGAAGCAATCCATCAGCAGGTCCATAGAAGAAGGAGAAGATGTTTCGTCTTGCTTATCTTCAAAAGAAGATAGATGAAGCTGCTGAGGAGATGCGTCATCTTACCCAAGATGACCAGGACTGAAGACCTCAACGCAGAGAGCTTCGTCAGGACAACTCCTACAATGATGACGAATGGTATGATGATTTCCATCATGGAAATTTTGCTTTTGATGATGTTTTTCCTCTGTCAGCAGAACTACAGGCTACCCCATGACCCTCATCAAACAAGCCACCCCAGCTCCCCATGTATGATGCGCATTCAGATCCGAAGCAGTTTCTGATGAGCTACGAAGCAACCATATCTTCATATGGGGGCAACACTGCAGTCATGGCAAAATCCTTCGTCATAGCAATCAAGAATGTCGCGCAAACCTGGTACTCTTCTCTCCGGCTAGGAACAATCACTTCATGGCAGAAGCTAAAGGACATGCTGATCACCAGTTTCCAAGGGTTCCAGACGAAGCCAGTCACTGCTCAAGCTTTGTTCCAGTGCACGCAAGACCACGAAGAATACCTCCAGGCGTATGTCCAAAGGTTCTTGCGTTTGAGAGCACAAGCGCCCACAGTGCCCAATGAAATCGTCATTGAGGCCATGATCAAAGGGCTTCGGCCAGGACCTATGGCTCAATACTTTGCCAGGAAACCCCCTCAGACCTTGGAGAAGCTTCTTCAGAAGATGGATGAGTACATCCGGGCTGATAATGATTTCCGCCAGAGAAGGGAAGAAGCTTACATGTTTTCTGAGATGACTAGGGGCTTTGGAGGAAGAATCCACCCTAGGCATGTCAGATCAATCCATAACTCCAGTCAGAGTGATGACAGAGGAAGCCAGCTTCAGAGGCCATAACATAGCTCACAATCCTCAGGGCAACAGCAAGGCTCCTTCAGGCCACCATCCTCAAGGGGCAGAGGCGGCAGGGGCTTCGGAGGAAGGTATGGGGATCAGCCCAGAAGGCTCTATTGCTTATTTTGTGGTGAAGACAAGGGCCACACTACAAGAACATGTCAGGTCACCATTCAGAAACAAAAGGAGATTGCCGAAGCAGAGGCGCAACAAAATCAGCCGAAGCAGGTCTTACATACTGCTTCATGCTATTCTCCCTACGTACCAGAATACGTAGGTAATCAACCTGCGGCTTCTGTTGCTTCAGCAAATCATTCACAAGCTTCCTGGGCTCAGCTCCCATTACCACCACCACTGCCACCTACTCACACACGAAGCCAGCAGCCAGAAGGGCACCAACACGCCCAACAGCAGCGCGACTTCAGGGAGGAGTCCGAAGCTCGTACAATCAATAGCACTGTACCAGAATTGAAGCATATATACTGAGGAATATCTTACTTTTGATGTACCTTTATCTGCTATGCCATTTTATTTCTTGTACGAGAAACAAGTAATGAAGAACTTAATGTCAATTCCCTGCAATAATTGTGTCGACATCAGAGTAAAATATATCTTCCTCATGGATTTACGAAGCATGAAGGATGCTTTTAAGAAAGCAAAGCAAATTCCGAAGCTCAAAAGTCGTTCCTAAAGGAATGCAGAGCCAAAAACTATGATCTGAAGTTGCAAAAGTCGTTCCTAAGGGAGCACAGCGTAAGTTTTCTGCTCAAAAGTCGTTCCTAAGGGGATGCAGAGCCAAA
Organism: Zea mays; assembly: GCF_902167145.1. Classification (NCBI taxonomy): domain Eukaryota; kingdom Viridiplantae; phylum Streptophyta; class Magnoliopsida; order Poales; family Poaceae; genus Zea; species Zea mays. The sequence goes on along the minus strand of NC_050100.1, from coordinate 225,264,509 downwards.
AATTATGATCCGAAGCTACAAAAGTCGTTCCTAAGGGAGCGCAACGTAAGTTTTCTGCTCAAAATTCGTTACTAAAGGAATGCAGAGCCAAATACCACCAAAATATAAGGTGAAGAAGCTCAAAAGTCGTTCATAAAGGGATGCAGAGCTTAAATGCCATCGAAATAGAAGGTGAAGAAGCTCAAAAGTCATTCCTAAGGGGATGCAGAGCTTAAAGACTCAAAAGACGTTCCTAAGGGGATGCAGAGCCTTGTATATTCCAGTGTGGGTGCGCGCGTGTGTGTCTTCGGCATCACCATCATTTTGCATCATGACATCATATCATTTCGCATAACATTACATCATACATCATATCCCATCAAAGGCACAACAGACTGGTTACGAAGCAAATCTTCGGCAAATTCTTTCTTAAAATGCAAGTGCTAAGGCACGAAGTGAACTTCGGAAAATACAACATTATCAGACTTGCCATAGAAGGGATTTCTTTCTTTACGAAGCATGAAAAGAAGGGAAGGTGTTTTTTCGCCGAAGGCTCAAAAACGGTACGTGTGCAAATTTCACGCATCGTAAAGAAATATATTAGAGTAATTTACATGTCTCATCAATTGTTCCATACATCAAATGTTACAAAAATATTCTTACAATAAAGTCACAAAGTATTATTACAACAAAGTCTACTCTTCTCTAAGAATCTTTTCTGCGGCTTCGTTTAATAACTTGTTGACAACTTTGTCGATAATAGAGTTAGCAATGCTTATTGCATCTAACGCTTCCTTCACGACTGGATCAGCCAGGGGGTTGTACGGCTTCGGCAGCGGCGACAGTTCAGCTGTAGTAGGTAAACTATTAGTTCAAAGCCATAAAGTAAGCGCCAAAACTAAAATTCAAACATAATACTTATGCGCTTTTCGCGCTCAGCAGCTTCTTCAGCTCGCTTAGCTTCTTCTCGGGCGTCATGGGTGTCTTTTTCATTCTTTTTTATGATTTCGCTGGCCAATTCTCGGCCACCATGCACCCAGACATCAGAATAAAACTTTCTGCCCACCAAAGTCGCTTCGGCTGAAGGGTCTTTTGTGTCGTCTATGGAGAAGGCAGCTTCGGCTTGAGCTGTAGTTTTGACGTGATCACATCCAGCCTTCTCCAGTATAGCTGCGATTCCCTGAGCGCCGGAGAAAGCACAAATATCCCCACGATCATATAGGATTTCCTCGAAAGCTTCGGCGTCCTCACTTATCCATTCAATGACGCCCTCGGGGTCGCCTCGGATGAAGTTTTCCTCAGAGGAGTAAGCACCCACTTTGGAAAAGATAGATTTTAATTTCTTCACACAATCAAAGGATTTTTTAAAACACCTTTCCTTGGACTCGCGAAGCTCTTCAATATTTTTCTCTAGCCTAGCTTGTGACCATTCACTAATCTCTTTGCTGGCTTTTGCAACTGCATAGTTTTCATTAGCCTCGGCCAGTTTTTTCATAAGTTCTTCGATCTCAGATTTTTGAGCTTCGGCCTGAGCATTATATCTAGCTTCATCTTCTTTCACTTTATTCACCAATGAAATTAGAATTTTGTCCTTTTCCAGGGCTTCGTTTCTTAGTTGAATTACCTCCGATCGAAGGTTGCCAAGAGCTATTGTGCAGCTTTCGTCCTCGAAATTCTTTTGAGCCCTCAAGGCGTTGCTCAGAATTAAGCCCTGTGAAAAAGAAAGATAAATGTTTAGCATGAGAATAAAAGTTTTATTCCCAAATTCATAAATTTTAAATTTACAATTCATGTACCTTCAGGCTGTTGTACGCAAGGCTATCTGCGAGGTCATTCTTTGACATGGCGGAAAGGCCAACTTCGAGTTTTGGAAATCCCATGCTTTTAGCCATCTCCCGGCAGATAGATATCTCTTTGTTGTCCGAGAGACAGTACATGAAATCATCTTCGTTTGTGCCATTAAACACCAAGGCCCCCTCTGGATATTTCAGTTTCTGGGCGTAATGTTTGGCTTCCAAGACTTCTTCTTCGGATAATCTTTTCCCCGAAGCATGTCGAATAATGTAATTAATATCTTCAGAAGGAGCTTCGGGAGCAGGAGCTTCAGCTTTTTCTGTTACGATCTGCCCCGCTGTCGTACCGGTATCCGGAGTTTGATGCTCAGCCTTATCTTCAGGCGTGACAGGCTTCGTCTCAATGGGCACTGAAGGCCCAACTTTGGCTTCAACCTGGGCTGTGGCAGCTTCGGCAACTTTCTTCGAAGGAGCAGGGGTCAAGACTTTTGTGGTCTCCATGACAGCGTCTAGCACACTGGCCATCCTCCTTCTCTTGGGAGTTGTGGCAGGAGCCTTTTTCACCTTCGACAATTCTACCTTTGCCGACGGGCTCAGAGCTTTTGGCATCATCATTGTTTTTTCCAATTCTGGCTCTCTGGCCGTATCATCTTTGGCTTAGGCTGGCCCGACTGTAGGCACCTTCGGCACTACAATCGATCCTTCAGCGCTTCGAGCGGTGAAAGCAGCCTATTTTGCTTCAGCAGTGGAGGAGGTCCCTTCGCCAAATTCGGGCACTACGACCGGTTCAATATATCGTGGCTGGTGGGTTAGAACCTTCATTTTCTTGCCCTTCGGCGCATCAGTGGTGGCCGAAGCGGCAATTATTCTCTTTTTTCCTTGCCTTCGCAATGGGTAGCAATACTCAGGGTATATGAAGTCAATCGCATCAAACACCCTGTTCAATCTTTTCTTGCCCCGACCCCCGAAGGCCGAGGATAAAGCATCATCTTTGGCTCTACTATATGTCCCAAGTAGCTCGTCGCTAATAGCCTCAATACTTTTCAGCCAATCGTCATTCGGCTCGTCAAACCGGTCCCTGAATCTGAAGGTATACTTCAATTGAACTAATCCACCTTCGGCAGACCCGACAGCACTGTCCTTCGGCATCTCCCAGCTATCTACAAGTGGCCACACTATATAGGCTATGTGCTTTTGAATTATGTCTCTTGTGACAATAAAAGAACAAACATTGCTGAAAGCCTTTTGGCATGCTTCAGTGTCATTGTCAATCGTTACCTTCGGCCTTCGAAGGCTGAAGCGAGACGAGATGGGGCACTGGATAATTTCTTTAATGTCCTCCCTCTCAATCAGATTATTTTAAACATAAAACCATTCCTCCATCCAGGCTCCGGGCCACCTCTTCTGAAATGTTGGAACTGTGTAGCTTGCATTGGGACGAGCAATAAATCCATAACAACCGAAGTTGTTGTTGTACTGTTCTTTGCCAGTAGCCTTCGTCTCGTACAATAGTTCGTGCATATTGCAGAAGCACTTTGCGCTCGGCTCCAGCCCTTGGCTTCTTGCAGCCTAAACAAACATCCCCATCCTAATTACAGCTTCGAGAGTAATTCGATGAAGAAAGATCTGGAATATCTTCAGCACTTCAACCACAAATTTGCTTAACGGGAATCGAAGGCCTGCCTTCATAAAGCTTTGGTAGACAACAACTTCATTTTCCTCAGGAGCAGAGGCGGTGCTGTCTCCTCCAACCCTCACAATAGACATGTCGCGAAAGTATATCTTCCTCTCATGGTGTCAATATGACTTTGTTTAATAGTCAATTTTCCGAAGATGGTATGGCTTGGCCGCTAGGGCCGGTCCTTAGAATCTTCATCTCCACTTTCCACATCATAATCATCACTGTCATCAGAATCTTCAGACAAACTATCTCCTTGGTAATTTTCTCTGTATTCGTTTTTGCCATAGATTCATAAAATCCAGCAATAAAAGGATCCGCAACTTTCTTCTCTTCATACAGATTCTCTTCCTCGGTCATCTTCTCCTTAGTCATCTTCTTTTCCTCAGTCATCTTCTTCTCCTCAGACATGGAGCAAGCACTTGTCTTTAAACCGAAGCTCAAAAATCAGGCGAGGGCTGGTAAGCAAGAGTTAAAATTTGAGAAAATAACGCAAATAGCAGAAATGACATATCAAATGCTGCCGTTGTGGGTTCCTATTTATACGCCTAGCACTTTGCAGCTGGCGGCCCCATTTGTCATTGACTTTCGCTATTCTAGCAAAGGGAAGGTGTTTTTTCGGACCTTTGGCTTAAGGCCTTCGTTCACGTCGCAGTCTTAATTCGCTATTGCAATAGCAAATTAATACTGCAAGGGGCTACTGTTGGGGGCCTTCGTCTTCTCAAGGTCCTCAAAAACACGACTGCCATGTTTTCCGAGTATAATATATACACAGGGACCTTCGGCCTTGGGATGAAGCTGTACACGATATGAGAAGCACAGTCCGAGAGAAGGATGAACCAGTTCTGAAGCTACGTGTGGAGAAGCTTCGACTTAGCGGTGGAAAGTGAAACCGACTTAAAGGGGAAAAGGCTGTCTAGTCCTCGGTAGATTATCCCTAAGTCAATAGTAAATGTCAAGGGCATGGATATAATTTTACACAGGTCGTGTCCTGTGCCTATAAATAGATTAACAGTAGCACCAACGCCCGCACGATTGGTGTGCTCGAGGCCAGAGTGGGTATAGTGGATCTCGCCCAGGTCCAGGCGGTCCCCACCCGCCAGTCCCACAACCCTGCCAACCACTCTCTCCTGCGTGCCGACAGTTGGGGCCAGATCGTAAGCCTCTCCTACCGCACGCACTCGACTTGTGGGCCTGCTTAGCCAATGGCAGGTGGCCCCTTTTTACTAGCCTAGCCATACACCGTGTGCGTGCCTACACTCCTGCGTAGGGGACCTCCCGCTAACACCCAAGACCACTCGTCAGCCGAGCGTCGCACCACACACCTTGGTTCTGTGGTTGTTCGATGGGGCCCCAAGGTCAGTGTTATCCGCTTCGCCTATAACTGATTCTCATATGATCATCGTGCTATTGAAGCTACCTCTGCCATTATCGGGGCTGATTGGGTTGATTCGCCTCACCCCTTGGAGCATAAAAGTCATGCACAGTGTGCCGCATCAAGGGAAGACAAGCACCATGTCAGCTCCAAGGGAGAAGGTACATGCGAGGGAGCAGAAAGACATCTGAATGGCGGTGGGAATCAGAAATAGATGTAGAGGAAAGTGTTGGGCCGTCGTGTACCTAGGCCTAGTGGGCGATATCCATCAGACATATGGTCCATGTAAGAGTGTAGTGGTGAGTTACTAAAACTAAGTTTGGCTATGGTGAACACTAAGAAATGAGAAAACATTATCGTTCTCCTCCTATCTCCTACCTCATGTTCTCCTCTTGTGTAGTAGTCGTAGTAGGCTCGTAACAATTGGTATCGGGTAGGGTTTCCTCGATCTGGCATACTACACACACAGCAAGCACATGGCGGCCGCCTTTGATCCCATCATATCGGTGGCATTGGAAGCTAAGTCCAAATCCATGGCGACCCAATCATGTTTCCTTCAACAGATCGCCGAGCGGCTCGACGCACAGGATAGCCATTAGGCGACGTTGGAGCGCCGAGTCACCACCAACGCCCACACGTTTAGTGTGCTCGAGGCCAGAGTGAGTATAGTGGATCTCGCCCAGGTCCAATCGGATCTCACGCGCACCCATGTTTCTTAGATGGACTCACATGTTGCCGAGTTCCAAGCATCCGCCTGGGAGCGCCTCGACGTAGTCGAGTCTGCGCTGACCACGCGCGTGGAGGCGCTCAAACATTCGTTAGCCACCTGCGGGTCCTGGAGGCCTTTCATCGAATACTTCGTGGGCTTCAATCACTCCTCCATGGAAGCGCTCCGGGCTGACATCTTGAGGATCGCCGCGCACGTCGAACTTCCTCCACACGCCAGCATCCTCGGTGCATACGAGTCGACGGGGGACGCCCACTGGTTCCCGCAGCACACGTCGATGGCCCTTGGGGGCACGACTTCCACAACTACTGTCGGGAGGGGGGCCAAGGGTTTTCCTACACCCAAGGTCCACTCCCGCCCAATGGTATGCAACCTGAATCTGACCTCGTTCCGTTCATGTCGTCTGTTCCGCATCATGATGCATTAGCTAGATCAATGTATCCCCCAACTTCACACCTCCTCGGCCAATTGCCTAAAGTGCCTTTTCCTCCTTTTGATGGGGACAATCCCAAGCTGTGGCAAACTCGCTGTGAGGATTATTTTACCATGTATTCCGTTGATCCGAGGGTTTGGATCCATGTAGCTATAATGCATTTCACAGGGCCTGCAACCCGTTGGCTTCAATATGTAGAACTACAACTGCCACATATTTCCTAGGTTGATTTTGGGGGACTGATTAGGGAGCGTTTTGGTCGAGATCAACACGAAATCCTCATTCGCCAACTCTTCCATATCAAACAAACAACCACTGTCGTTGTTTATATCGAGCAGTTTTCCCAATTAGTTGACCAACTCAAAGCTTACAGCACCATTTCCGACCCACTATACTATACAATGCGATTTATCGATGGTCTCCGTGATGACAAAAGTGTTGTATTAGTTCAACGTACTCACACATTGGATTCTGCCTTTGTTTTGGCACAATTGCAGGAAGAGTTGGCACCACGCGTAGATATGCTCGGAAGTTCGATGCCTCAGTCACTTCGAGGTCCTTCTCGCGCACAGCTCTACCACTACCTCCACCCCCTCCTCGGCAACCAAGCAATTTCAAGCCAGATGTGGAACCTATGCCCAACATGTCCAAGTCTTAGTCAACTGATGACAAGTTCTCCACCTTATATGCTTATCCCAAAGCTAAAGGACTTTGCTACAAGTGTGGGCTTCATTATTCTCGCGGTCACCGTTGTGGAGATACTGTCTCCCAGTAGGTTGTGGAAGAATTATGGCAACTCATAAATCCACTAGCGTCATACACTGAATGTCAGTCTGAAAATGAGGGCAAACTTCAGTCCATGCTGCTGTCCCAAGCTGCTCTTCAGGGTACCTTGGCTCCTCGTACGATCAAATTTCATGGCACTATCCAAGGCATTGATTTATTGATGTTACTGGATTCTGGTAATTCACACTCATTTATTAGCTCACAAGTGGCAAAACATATTCAAGGGGTGTTTCCATTACCAAATCAATTATTTGTACAAGTAGCCAACGGTGAGAGACTACATGGTATGCAGCATGTGCCACATGCCATTTGGACATTGGGAGGTTGCAAATTTCAGTATAATCTCCGCATTTTGCCACTGCAAACATACGATCTAATTGTTGGTATGGATTGGCTCGAGGTTTTCAGTTCAATGATGGTCCACTGGGCAGCAAAATGGTTGGTCATCCCATATCGTGGCTCCACTGTCAAGCTGTTTGGATTGTCTTCGGCTACAGGCCATTGCTCGGTCATTGAATTCTGTCAGCTATCTGCAATGTCGGATAAAGAACAGTCTTTTCTCACAGCCTTACAGCCTGACCTTCAGTCGCTGCTGCACAAGTACAATTCTATTTTTTCCATACCGCAAGGGTTGCCTCCACCGAGAGAGTACGACCACCAGATCCCTTTATTACCCGGTGCTCAGCCCTTCCGCATGAGGCCCTATCGTTATGCACCGGCTCTGAAATCTGAGATAGAACACCAAGTGGCCAAAATGTTAAAGTCCGGTATTGTTCAGCATAGTCAAAGCGAGTTCTCATCCTCGGTAATTCTAGTTTAAAAGAAGATGTCAGTTACCGTTTTTGTGTGGACTACCGCCATCTCAATGCTTTGACTGTCAAGACTCGCTTTCTGGTTCAGTCATCGATGAATTTCTGGATGAGCTTCATGGCGCGGCTTGGTTCTCCACCCTAGATCTCCGTGCTGGTTTTCATCAGATACGAATGGCACCACAAGATCAATACAAGACATTGTTTCAGACTCATCATGGACAGTTCGAGTTCAGGGTTATGTCCTTTGGCTTGACCGGGGCACCAACGACATTTCAGCACACCATGAATCGCACACTGGCTTCATTACTTCAGAAATGTGCTCTGGTATTTTTTGACGATATACTCATGTACAGTCCTACCTAGGAGGCACATTTATCACACTTGGAGTTGGTATTGCAGCTTCTCTCCCGTGATAGTTGGCAAGTCAAATTATCCAAATGCAAGTTCGGGCAGCAAGAAATTGCTTATCTTGGCCATGTGATCAGCAGTGCAGGTGTGGCAACTAACCCAGCAAAAATTGTTGTCGTGTCCACCTGGCCAGTTCCTACCTCATGCAAAGAATTGAGAGGGTTTCTGGGACTTGCGAGATACTAGAGAAAGTTTGTGTGTCACTTCGGACTGCTAGCCAAACCACTAACTACTCTCCTCAAGAAGCATTCAATATTTGTCTGGACATCTGTACAATAGACAACTTTTGAGGTCCTCAAGGAGGCATTGTCTTCAGCCCTAGTCTTGGCTTTACTAGACTTTACACGCCCATTTTCTATTGAAACAGATGCGTCAAGCACAGGCATTGGAGTTGTATTGCAGCAAGATGGCCACCCGTCGGGATTTGTCAGCCAAGCTCTGGGACCTAGGAATTTGGGACTATCCACTTATGAGAAAGAGTACATCGCTATTTTATTGGCTGTTGATCAGTGGTGTGCCTACTTGCAACATTCAGAATTTATGATCTACACGGATCAACGCAACCTTTCTCACCTTATAGAGCAACGACTCCATACTCCGTGGCAACATAAAGTTTTTTACTAAGCTACTCGGGCTCAACTATCACATTGTGTACAAGAAGGGCATCGACAATACTGTCGCAGAAGCTCTATCGCGACGGCCACACCAAGTTGTAGACTGCTATTCAGTTTCGATTGCATCGCCCATGTGGTTACAAGAAGTAACAACTGCATACAAGGCAACCCCCAAGCTATGAAGCTGCTGACAGCATTAGCTATTTCTGACTAGGCCCCTTACACGCTTAAAGATGGAATTATTAGGTTCAAAGGACATGTTTGGTTAGGGCACACTTCTGAAATGCAAACCAAGGTTACTATGGCCCTTCATGCCAGCACCATTGGAGGACATTCTGGCTTCCGAGTGATGTATGCTCGGGTCAAATAGTTGTTCTATTGGCCACATATGAAGCAACATATTCGGGATTTCGTTGCTGCATGTGTTGTGTGTCACCAGGCAAAACCTGACCGGTCTCGTTATCCTGGTCTGTTACAGCCACTGCCCATACCCAACTATACATGGTAGGCAATTTCTCTGGATTCCATTGAAGGTTTGTAGCAGTCGGGCCACTACAACTCCCTTCTGGTTGTCGTGGACAGACTCACTAAATATGAACATTCCATTCCATTGTGGCACCCTTTCACTGCCCTCACCGTGGCCTAGGCTTTCATGGTCGTAGTTTACCGCCTTCATGGAATGCCAGAGTCTATCGTCTTGGATCGTGATCGTATTTTCACGAGTTCCTTATGGCATGAACTCTTTCGTCTATCTGGTACTCAACAATTGATGAGTTCGTCATACCATCCATAAACGAACGGCCAGACCGAGAGGGTCAATCAGTGCTTGGAAACATTTTTACGTAGCTATGTGCAGTTCTGTCCTTCAAAATGGTCCTCATGGTTGTCTGTAGTTGAGTTCTGGTACAACACATGCTCTCACTCATCCTTGGGTCTTCTCCATTTGAGGTTCTTTATGGATGTGCACCTCGTCACTTTGGTCTTTCGGTGGAGGATTCTGTGCAACACACTGATCTCAGTTCTTGGCTTTCACGATGTGAGCTGATGCTACGCATTATCAGGAACAACTTGCTTCGTTCCCAGCAGAGGATGAAACATCAAGCTGACAAGAAGAGAGCTGAATGTGTGTTTCAGGTGGGCGATAAGGTATATTTGAAACTCCAACAGTATGTCCAGTCCTCTGTCGCAACTTGGGCAAATCATAAGCTTTCATAGAAGTATTTTGGCCCTTACGAAGTCTTGCAGAAGGTGGGTGCAGTTGCATACAGACTCTGTTTACCACATTCTTCTACCATTCACCCGGTGTTTCATGTCTCCCAGCTCAAACAGTATATCAAACCTACTTGTGCGGTGAGTGCTACACCAACATCGGCTGCTACTTCCTTGTGTTACCCATTGTAGGTGTTGCAGAGGCGCTCAATTTCCCGTGGCAGCCACCAGGTCGATCAAGTATTGGTCCGCTGGTCTGACTGTGATGAAGCGCTGGACACATGGGTAGATGAAATCACTCTGTGGCGTCAATTTCCAGCAGCCGCTGCTTGGGGACAAGCAACCTCTAAAGGAGGAGGGAATGTCAGCTCCAAGGGAGATGGTACATGCGAGGGAGCATAAAGACATCTGAATGGTGGTGGAAATCAGAAACAACTATAGAGGAAAGTGTTGGGTCGTCGTGTACCTAGGCCCAGTGGGCGATATCCATCGGACATATGGTCCGTGTAAGAGTGCAGTGGGGGAGTTACTAAAACTAATGTAAGGAAAATGGACCCCGAGCCATTTAGCTCAATAGTTTTTGGTGTTTGATGATCAACATAACCTGCGGACTAATGTATTTCCCAAGTGTTTGTGTGTTGTAGTTCACAGGATGCGAAGTGGATTAGACCAAAGGTCTGATGATGCAACACCTCAAAGAAGACATTATAAGACCCATAGAAGACATTAAAAAGTAATATTGAAGACACTTTATACATGCTAAGAGTCCAACACATCAAGAAGTAGAAGTGAGATACAAAGCTACAAAACAAAAGTGAAGTTGACAAGGTTGAGAGGAAGGGCTGACTGAATTGGAAGTGTTTCACATAATCAAATCTACTCAAACTGACATGGCTTCAACTCTAAGATGTACAGAATTTTATAAGCTTTCCAAAAAGTCCAATATCATCAAAATCGAAGTTCGGAGCTAAACGTTATGCCCACAATACGAAGTTGTAATTGCTGAAAAAACTACATCAGCATATGGGATGTCCAGTGCACACCGGACTGTCCGGTGTGCCAAATTTGCTCAAACTGATATGGCTTCTACTCTGGGATGTAGAGAATTTCATAAGCTTTCCAAAAAGTACAAGATCATCGAAATCGGTGTTTGGAGCTAAAAGTTATGGCCAAAATACGACAAACTAGCATGGGCTGTCCGGTGTGCCATCTTCGGAAGCTCCAACGGCTATCTTCAACGACTAGTACATGTGGCATGTCCGGTGTGCCACAGAAAGTTGCAGAACTGCTTTCCAACAGCTATATTTGAGTTGGGGCCTGTATATACTTCACCCAACCGGCCATTTGGAGGTGTGGGAGCCCAAGAGACATACCAAGGCACATAGTTCACATTTCCAAGAGCTCATACACCCAAGTGCTTAATAGAATCACTTGGTGATTAGCGTAGGTGCTTTGCGAAGTGCTTAGGTTAGTTAGACCGCTCTAGCGCTTGCTCTAGGTGAATCCTAGTTAGTTGAGTGAGTTTAGATAAACCACACAACTACTAGTTAGTTAGATGGCGGGGAGCGTCCGAGAGGAGCCGAAAGTGGAGCGCCACTTGCTCGTGGAGAAGGCCCATGGCTCTCTACGAAGTTACTCGACTGAGGATTAGTCGGGACCTTGCGTGGTTCTAGATACCTCGGTAAAAATACTGGCGTCATCCACGAGAGTTTGCATCTCTACCTTGCTCTTTAAGCTTCCGCATTTATATTAAGCATTTAAGTTTCAATCTTGTCTTTATACTTATATAGTGTAGATTGAAACTTAGCCATTGCGGTAGAGATAGCAACACTTAGACAAAACCTAGTTTGCACATTCTAGTTTGATTATTTGCATAGATTTTGCTCTAGGGATTTATTTGTGGCCTAGTTTAGTGAAAGTTTTAGAAGTTCTAATTCACTCCCCTCTTAGGTGTCACCTGTTTTCTTCAATTGGTATCAGAGCCTGGTTTGGCTCATCTGAAACACTTTACCTTCACCGCTAAAAGAGCCAACACTTTTCAGAGGAAGGGATGGATACCCATAGGCCACCACACTTCGATGGCACTAACTTCCCATAATATAATATTAGAATGGCTTGTTACCTAGAGGCCGTTGATCTAGGTGTTTGGAGAGTCACTCGTGACGGGATGAAACACCCGAAGAATCCCGAGAAACCCACCATGAGTGAGGAAAAATAGATTCATTTAAATGCTAGAGCCAAAAATTGCTTGTATGAATCTGTCACACCCGGTTTTGGAAGGTAAACCGAATGCGAACCATGTACGTGCCAAGATCAGAACTCACGTACACAGCGATTACATAATTGGACATCATCACACAATGCTCGAATTAAATAACGGAAAGGTACTTAATTACATAAAGATGTATGCGACATCCATAGAGTCTTATACATATTCCATAGTGTTTAACATTAACATCAAAGTGTGGAGTAAAGAAACGTAGAAGAAAAGCCTACACAGGCAGCTGACTAGGGGTTTGCCACTAAAGTAAACTAGAACTCGTCGTAGTCCTGGAACTCCTCAAAGTCCGCCATGTTGCCAGCTTCACCTCCTGAGCACTGAGTATAGTGGGGACAACCTAGGGTGGGTGGTTTGTAAAGCAAGGGTGAGTACACATCAACATACTCAGCAAATGTCCCATTTGGCTAAAGTGGACTAGCTGTATGTGGAGTTAAGGTTAAGTAGTTGCTTTTAGTTGGTCAAGTTTTATTACTATAAGTAGAGCCAAGTTTTAGTAATAACCCAGTTATTACCCAGAGGCACTCCCTCCAAGAGGAAATACCAGAGATCAGATTTATAACCATCATTGCTATTCATCATCATAAAAGTAATCAAAGTTCTTCTAATCGAAGAGGATCCCAAGGCTGCTCTTAACCGTGAGCACGGCTGATATACCAGTTTCTAACACTCTGCAGAGGTTGCACACTTTACCCACAAGCCGTGATTCCCATTCCGCCCGGGGTTCTAGCCTCCCCATTGATCACTACCAAGGTGACCTAGCAGGGTCTCACTACGTAGCCTTTACAAAGATTTCCCAGAGGTCATAGCCGCCTGTTAGGTTTCTCCAGTTTGATAAACACAGTACATCTCCCCAAAGGAAGGGTGACTAACAAAACCAAATCAAAGAACCTCTGCAACCAGCCTCGGCAGAGCAAGTACTGTGCCCGGACCCCATTGACGGCCCTACGACGAAGCCAACTACTCCTCTGGTTCCTTTAATTAATCAGCTAAGGGCGTCCCATTCCACCCTCATGGTTGCACTGTTATCCCGGGTTGTCACTCCCCAAACAGGTCCTTACAGAGAGGTACTCAGGAAACAGCTTGAGCCCCCTAAAGTAATCACAAGAACCTCATCGGGATAACATCATGGTATCATAAATAATCCCATCAAGTTCATTGATTAAGTTTAAGCAATAGCATAAGCGAACCATGATTAACCCAAAAAGGTAAACAAGGGTAAGGTAAACACAGACTAGTCAATCCTTAAGTTTCAGTAATGTAATGCAGGACAGTGAATTATAAAGTAAAGTAGGACATGATAGGTCTGAGGACACTTGCCTTCACCAGGTTGTTGCTCAGAGGGATCTTCGGCAACACACTCAGGAACCACGAGCTGCTCGTTGTCTAAATAAAGCGAGCATACATTCAATACATTTGGAAAGTAAAATGAACATCACATCAAACATGTACAAACATTGGAACATAACTCAATGGAGGTAATACTACATAAAAGAGAATGAGATCAAGTTATAGAATGGACTGATCTTAATTGAGGATTACTTACTCTCTAAGTGTTGGAACATAGCTCAAAAAGGTAAAATAGTAATTAAACAAAGAAAATATTAAATTATAAGATGAACTACTCTCATTTAGGAATTTGATTATCCTTTAAGTGTTATCCATAACTACATAACCTAATTCTATTCAATTCATTAAGACCTAAAGGTTAAACCAAAAATGAATTCATGCAATGCATATCACTAATCTCACAAGATTAAATATACTTTAACTCCTAGGGTTCTCCTTTTATTTATTTCATTAAATGAATAAATCAACATATACTTTAATCCTATATTCTAAGTGTAAAATTAAGGTATACAGACTACAGTTGGTCATATTTTATTTGAACATAGAATAATTTTATGAACATTTTGCAATTTGAACTACTAAATTTGGAGTTCAAATGAAAAAGATATGAAATAAACAAGTTTTGAAGTTTGAAATATGTAATTAGGGCTAAATCTGTGATTAAATAAAAGTACAGGGGGCTATCCAAAAGAAACCAGGGGCCTGCGCGCTAAAACAGAGGACTGCGTTTTGATTTCCTAAAACTAGGGGGCTCTTAAGCAAAATTCACACGCGAAGGGGTACGGGGTAACCTTGGCCATCGGATCAAAGATCAGCGGCCCAGATTAGATCGCGCGGGCGCGCGGATGCATCTGACAAGCGGGGCCAGGGCATCAGCGGGCCAGGGCGGGCGGACCAGCCGGGCCCAAAGGCAGAGACGCGGGGGAGGGGAAGAGAGAGAGGCGGTTGGATCTAGATCGGAGGGCTGGGATTAGATCCGCTCGGGTTGAGTCTAAACCGCCCGATCTCTTACGGACGCCCGAGATCTAACGGCCAGGGGCGGACATGGGCGTGGTGGCGCCGCTTGGTCCCGCGGCGAGGACTCGCCGGAGACGAGGAGACTGGCCTCGGCGGGGCTCCAAAGGCTTGGGGGCTAGCCTAGGCGCGATCAGGACGGTCTAGCGGACTCGGCCATTGCCTTCACGCTGGCGTAGGGGTACCAGAGGGCGCAGACCACGGCGAGGCGGCTAACGGCGGCGTGAGGTAGCTTCGGCCAGCAATCGCGCGAGCAATAGAGCAGGAATGACAAAATTAAGGGCACGGGCGGGTTGCTCACCTTGAGGTGAAACGCTAGAGTCACGAAGCAACGGCGGAGGCGCAAGGACGCGACGGGGCGACGACGGCGGAGCTCCGGCTGCACAAGAATCGCTCCGGTGAGTGCAGACCGAACGGACCAGAGAGGGGACGGGCACAACGAAGGGTGTCCCGAGCAGCTGACGGTGAGGCAGAACTCACCGTGGCACAGGACGGGGCGCGGACGCGACGGTGGCCGCAGAACGGGCAGCGATCGACGGCGGGCGGTGGTGGGGCTCTCTGCACGCGTGGGCAGAGCGAGAGGGTTTGGCAGAGGGCGCAAATGAGCGAGGGGCGCGTGCGCAGGAGCGTGGCCGGAGAACGCGCGGTCGTGGGCGCGTCCACGGTGGGGAGATCGTGGGCGAGAGATTAGGGACGGCTGACAGGTGAGGACGGCAGGACAGAGAGAGAGATAGAGGGTGCGAGGGAAAAGAACGGCGCCGACAGCTCGGCCCCATAGAGCAGCGAGAGAGAGAGGGAGTAAGCGCGCTCGGGTTGGCGCCGACAGGCGGGGCTCGCTTGTCACGCACCGAAGGCGTGCGCGCGGGGGCTGGGCTTAGTGGGCCGGTTTGGGCTGAAATAGGTTTTCCTTTTTCTAGGGATTTTCTAATTGCTTTTTCTATTTATTTTCTCTAGGGTTTTCAATTCAAATTCAAATCAAGTTTCAAATTCAAACCAAATCAAATTTATGCAACAATTCAAAGAGTATTTAGGCTCAATATGATGCAACATTCCATGACTCATATGTTTTGGGCAAAATAAAATAAATAATCCTTCACTAATTCAACTAACCCTAATTAAAAGAAGAAGGGAGGGAGAAAACTAGAGAGAGAGTGAAACTAGAGTGAGATAGAGAAGAGTAACAACTGAATTTGGATGATCATAAGAAAGAAATTTTATACCCCCAAATTCAGGGTGTTACAGACCTATCCCCCTTAAAAGAATCTCGCCCTCGAAAATCAGGGCTGGCTAGCAAAGAGTTCAGGGTACTTGGCTCTCAGATCATCTTCTCTTTCACAGGTTGCTTCTTCTTCTGAGTGATGGCCCCATTTGACTTTGCACATCCTGATGGTGTTCCTTCGAGTGACCCGATTTGTTGTCTCCAGAATTTGCGTTGGCTTCTCAATGTACGTCAGGTCTTCCTGAACTTCAAGGTCTTCCGTTGGCAACTGCTCTTCTGGTACCCGCAAGCATTTCTTCAACTGAGACACCTGAAACACATCATGCACTGCGGATAGATTCTCTGGTAAGCTAAGTTGATAAGCCACTTCTCCACGTCTTGCTTGAATCTGATACGGCCCGATATAGCGAGGTGCTAGCTTGCCTTTGACTCCAAACCTTTTGGTTCCTCTGATGGGTGACACTTTCAAGTAAACATAGTCTCCTACTTCAAAACTGAGTTCCCTTCTCCTGGTGTCAGCATAGCTTCGCTGTCTGGACTGCACTACCTTCAGATTTTCCCGGACCATTCTGATATTCTCTTCAGCTTCAAGCAAAATCTCCGGGTCAAATACCTGTCTTTCGCCGGGTTGGTCCCAATGCAATGGAGTTCTGCAATTCCTCCCATAAAGCGCTTCAAATGGTGACATCTTCAGACTGGCCTGATAACTGTTGTTGTAGGAGAATTCTGCATACGGTAGCCTCTTGTCCCAACCTAACTTGTCTTGCAAAGCACAAGCTCTAAACATATCCTCAAGAATCTGGTTGGTTCTCTCAATCTGGCCATCTATTGCGGGTAAGCTGAACTGAATTTCAAGTGTGTACCCAAAGCTTCATGTAGCTACTACCAAAAGTGAGAGGTAAACTGGGTGCCTCTGTCCGATATTATCTTCTTTGGAATACCATGCAAGCACACAATCCGAGACATGTATAACTCTGCCAACACTGCACTGTTATAGGTGGTCTTGACTGGTATGAAATGGGCCACCTTTGTTAAACGGTCCACTACTACCTAGATGGAGTCATAACCGGCTCGAGTGCGGGGCAGACCGACTATAAAGTCCATTCCAATCTCATCCCATTTCAACTGCAGAATCTGCAACCGCTGCAACAAACCTGCGGGTCTCTGATGTTCGGCCTTAATCCTCTGACAATTGTCGCATCTGGCCACATATTCTGCTATCTCTCTTTTCATACCATACCACCAGAATCTCTTCTTCAGGTCTTGGTACATTTTCTCGCTACCAGGGTGTATAGAGTATGTTGTCTCATGAGCTTCCTTGAGAATAAGTTCCCAGATCGATTTGATGTCGGGAACGCACAACCTATCCTTGAACCATACCACTCCTTCTGCATCTTCACGGAAATCTGGACCTTTCCCATCGATGATTAGCTGTCGGATCTCGTTGATCATCTCGTCATATTTTTGACCTTTGCTGATGTCTTGCTCTAGAGTGGGTTCCAACTCAATTGCCACTCCTTGAGTGTTGTTCAGAAATCCGAGACTCAGCGTGTCGAATTCCTTTGCTAGCTCGAACGACATTGGGTGAGCGACCAACATATTGACTTGACTCTTCCTGCTAAGAGCATTTCCAACTATGTTTGCTTTGCCTGGGTGATAATGAATCTCCAGCTCATAGACTTTGATCAATTCTAGTCATCTTCGCTGCCTCATGTTTAACTATGACTGAGTGAATATGTACTTGAGACTCTTGTGGTCCGTGTAGATATCACACTTCTGCCCATAAAGATAATGTCTCCAAGTCTTCAGTGCATGAACCACTACTGCTAGCTCCAGATCATGAGTGGGGTAATTCTTCTCATGAACTTTCAATTGTCAGGACGAGTATGCCACTACTTTCCCTTGCTGCATTAACACACATCCCAGTCCGGTGTACGAAGCATCGCAATATACTGAGAATGGCTTGTGAACATCTGGCAGAACCAACACTTGTGCTGTTGTCAACTTCTGCTTCAACATTTCAAATGATTCTTGGCACACTGGGGTCCACTTGAACTCAACCTTCTTTGCTAGCAATGCTGTCATTGGTCTGGCAATCTTGAAGAAACCTTTAATGAAACATCGATAGTAACCGGCCATTCCAATGGAACTCTTGATTCCTCAGACATCTTTTGGTGCTTTCTAGTCCAGAATCGATGCTGCCTTCTTTGGATCCACGGCTAGTCTGTCTCGGTTTATAATATGACCCAAGAACAGAACTTCGCTGATCCAGAACTCGCACTTGCTAAGCTTGGCATACAACTGGCAATCTCGTAACCTCTGAAGTACTTTCCTCAAATGTTCCTCATGCTCTTGCTCATTCTGGGAATATACGAGAATATCATCAATGAACACCACTACGAACTTGTCAAGGTAATCCATGAACACACTGTTCATCAGATACAAGAAGTAAGCTGGCGCGTTCGTCAATCCGAATGACATAACGATGAAACCATATAATCCATACTTGGTGATGAATGTTGTCTTCGGTATATCTGCGGGTCAGATTCTGAGCTGATGGTAACCTGACCTCAGATCTATCTTTGAGAACACACTAGCTTCTCTCAACTGATCAAATAGGTCTTCAATTCGAGGCAGGGGGTACTTATTCTTGACAGTGACTTCATTCAAAGCTCTGTAATCGATGCACATCCTCTTCGTGTCATCCTTCTTCTCCACAAATAATATTGGGACTGCCCAAGGTGAGGTACTTGGTCTGATGTAGCCTTTCTCTAACAACTCATCAATTTTCTTCTTGAGTTCCACCAACTCTGGTCCGGACACTCGATAAGCTCTCTTGGAAATAGGGGCGGTGCCTGGGATAAGCTCTATGGAAAATTCAACTTTCCTTTCAGGTGGCATGCCTGGTAACTCCTTAGGGAATACTAAAAGTCGCCTAGAGGGGGGTGAATAGGGCGAATCTGAAATTTATAAACTTAAGCACAACTACAAGCCGAGTTAGCGTTAGA
Organism: Zea mays; assembly: GCF_902167145.1. NCBI lineage: Eukaryota > Viridiplantae > Streptophyta > Magnoliopsida > Poales > Poaceae > Zea > Zea mays. The sequence continues at coordinate 225,245,826 of NC_050100.1, read as the reverse complement.
AATATGAACGAGTCCGAAAGAGAGGGTGAAAAACAAATCACAAGCAAATAAAGAGTGAGACACAAGGATTTGTTTTACCGAGGTTCGGTTCTTGCAAACCTACTCCCCGTTGGGTGGTCACAAAGACCGGGTCTCTTTCAACCCTTTCCCTCTCTCAAACGGTCACTTAGACCGAGTGAGCTTCTCTTCTCAATCAAACGGGACACTAAGTCCCCGCAAGGACCACCACACAATTGGTGTCTCTTGCCTTGGTTACAATTGAGTTGATCACAAGAAAGAATGAGAAAAAGAAGCAATCCAAGCGCAAGAGCTCAAATGAACACAAGTCACTCTCTCACTAGTCACTATTTGATTGGGAATGATCTATGGACTTGGGAGAGGTTTTGATCTCTTTGGTGTATCTCGTATTGAATGCTATAGCTCTTGTAAGGTGTGGGAAGTTAGAAAACTTGGATGCAATGAATGGTGGGTGGTTGGGGGTATTTATAGCCCCAACCACCAAACTAGTCGTTTGGTGAAGGCTGCTGTCGCATGGCGCACCGGACAGTCCGGTGCGCCACCGGACACTGTCCGGTGCGCCTGCCACGTCACCCAGCCGTTGGATTCTGACCGTTGGAGCTTTTGTCTTCTGGGCCACCGGATAGTCCGGTGATGCACCAGACAGGTACTGTTCACTGTCCGGTGCGCCATCTGGCTCTGCTCTGACACTGGCGCGCACTGTAGTGCATTGAATGCCTTCTGCAGACGACCGTTGGCGCGAAGTAGCCTTTGCTCCGCTGGCACACCGGACAGTCCGGTGCTACACCGGACAGTCCGGTGAATTATATTGGAGCGGCCTCCAGAATTCCCGAAGGTCAGCAGTTCGGAGTTGGAGTCCCTGGTGCACCGAACACTGTCCGGTGGCACACCGGACAGTCCGGTGTGCCAGACCAGGGCACACTTCGGCTGTCTTTAGCTCTCTATTTTTGAATCCTTTCTCGGTCTTTTTATTGGTTTGATGTGAACTTTTGGCACCTGTAGAACTCATAATCTAGAGCAAACTAGTTAGTCCAATTATTTGTGTTGGGCAATTCAACCACCAAAATCAATTAGGAAAAAGGTGTAAGCCTATTTCCCTTTCAATCTCCTCCTTTTTGGTGATTGATGCCAACACAAACCAAAGCAAATATAGAAGTGCATAATTTAACTAGTTTGCATAATGTAAGTGCAAAGGATACTAAGAATTGAACCAATAATCTTTCATAAGATATGCATGGATTGATTTCTTTATTTTTAACATTTTGGACCACGCTTGCACCACATGTTTTGTTTTTGCAAATTCTTTTGTAAATTCTTTTCAAAGTCCTTTTGCAAATAGTCAAAGGTAAATGAGTAAGATTTTGAGAAGCATTTTCGAGATTTGATATTTTCTCCCCCTGTGTCAAATGCTTTTCCTTTGACTAAACAAAACTCCCCCTCAATAAAATCCTCCTCTTAGTGTTCAAGAGGGTTTTAGATATTAGTTTTGAAAGGGTTGTACCAATTTGAAATTCTATCAAAAGTAAGATACCAAATTGAAAAATCTTTTCTTAACTCAAAATTATGAAATTGTGGTGGTGCGGTCCTTTTGCTTTGGGCTAATATTTTCTCCCCCTTTGGCATGAATCGTAAAAAACGGATACTAGAGTGAAATATAAGCCCCTTGTTACTTTCTATCCCTATGGTAAATAACATATGAGTGAAGATTATACCAAAGTTGGAGAGCGGCGCGAAGCGACGACGAAGGATGAGTAATTTCGATGGAGTGGAGTGGAAGCCTTGTCTTCGCCGAAGACTCCTTTTCCCTTTCAATCTATGACTTGGTTTGAAATACACTTGAAAACACATTAGTCATAGCACATGAAAGAGATATGATCAAAGGTATATTTATGAGCTATATGTGCAAGACATCAATAGAAATTCCTAGAATCAAGAATATTTAGCTCATGCCTAAGTTTGGTAAATGTTTGTTCATCTAGTGGCTTGGTAAAGATATCGGCTAATTGTTCTTTGGTGTTAATATATGCAATCTCGATATCCCCCTTTTGTTGGTGATCCCTTAAAAAGTGATACCGAATGGCTATGTGTTTAGTGCGGCTATGTTCAACGGGATTATCCGCCATGCGGATTGCACTCTCATTATCACATAGAAAAGGAACTTTGGTTAATTTGTACCCATAACCCTAAGGGTTTGCCTCATCCAAAGCAATTGCGCGCAACAATGGCCTGCGGCAATATACTCGGCTTCGGCGGTAGAAAGAGCTACGGAATTTTGCTTCTTTGAAGCCCAAGACACCAGAGACCTTCCCAAGAACTGGCAAGTCCCCGATGTGCTCTTTCTATTAATTTTACACCCCGCCCAATCGGCATCTGAATAACCAATTAAATCAAATGTGGATCCCCTAGGGTACCAAAGTCCAAACTTAGGAGTATAAACTAAATATCTCAAGATTCGTTTTACGGCCCTAAGGTGAGCTTCCTTAGGATCGACTTGGAATCTTGCACACATGCATACGGAAAGCATAATGTCCGATCGAGATGCATATAAATAGAGTAAAGAATCTATCATCGACCGGTATACCTTTTGATCTACGGATTTACCTCCCGTGTCGAGGTCGAGATGCCCATTGGTTCCCATGGGTGTCTTGATGGGCTTGGCATCCTTCATCCCAAACTTGTTTAGAATGTCTTGAATATACTTCGTTTGGCTAATGAAGGTGCCCTCGTGGAGTTGCTTCACTTGAAATCCTAAGAAGTACTTCAACTCCTCCATCAGACATCTCGAATTTTTTGTGTCATGATCCTACTAAACTTATCTTCAAAGCCGGGAGGTTGCTCAACATAGACCTCCTCCTTGATTGGTCCATTGAGGAAGGCACTCTTCACGTCCATCTGGTAAAGCTTGAAGCCATGGTAAGTAGCATAGGCAAGTAAAATGTGAATTGATTCTAGCCTAGCTACGGGTGCATAAGTTTCACCAAAATCCAAACCTTCGACTTGTGAGTATCCCTTGGCCACAAGTCGGGCTTTGTTCCTTGTCACCACACCATGCTCATATTGCTTGTTGTGGAAGACCCACTTGGTTCCTACAACATTTTGGTTAGGACGTGGAACTAAATGCCATACCTCATTCCTTGTGAAATTGTTGAGCTCCTCTTGCATCGCCACCACTCAATCTGAATCTTGAAGTGCTTCCTTTATCCTGTGTGGCTCAATAGAGGAAACAAAAGAGTAATGTTCACAAAAATGAGCAACACGAGATCGAGTAGTTACCCCCTTTTGAATATCGCCGAGGATGGTGTTCACGGGGTGGTCTCGTTGAATTGCTTGGTGGACTCTTGGGTGTGGCGGCCTCTGAACTTGTTCATCTTCCTTATCTTGATCATGGGCATCTCCCCCTTGATCATTGCTCTCCTCTTGAGGTGGCTCATCTTCTTGTTCTTCTCCTTCAACATCTTGAGCCTCATCCTCATCTTGAGTTGGTGGAGATGCTTGCATGGAGGAAGATGGTTGATCTTGTGCATTTGGAGGTTCTTCGGATTCCTTAGGACACACATCCCCAATGGACATGTTCCTTAGCGCGATGCACGGAGCCTCTTCATCATCTAGCTCATCAAGATCAACTTGCTCTACTTGAGAGCCGTTAGTCTCGTCAAACACAATGTCACAAGAAACTTCAACTAGTCCAGAGGACTTGTTAAAGACTCTATATGCCCTTGTGTTTGAATCATATCCTAGCAAAAAGCCTTCTACAGCCTTAGGAGCAAATTTAGATTTTCTACCTATTTTAACAAGAATAAAGCATTTGCTACCAAAGACTCTAAAATATGAAACATTTGGCTTTTTACCGGTTAGGAGTTCGTACGATGTCTTCTTGAGGATTCGGTGTAGATACAACCGGTTGATGGTGTTGCAGGCGGTGTTGACCGCCTCGGCCCAAAACCGATACGAAGTCTTGTATTCATCAAGCATGGTCCTTGCCATGTCCAATAGATTTCTATTCTTCCTCTCCACTACACCATTTTGTTGTGGCGTGTAGGGAGAGGAGAACTCATGCTTGATGCCCTCCACCTCAAGGAAGCCTTTGATTTGTGAGTTCTTGAACTCCATCCTGTTGTCGCCTCTAATTTTCTTGATCCTTAAGCCGAACTCATTTTGAGCCCGTCTCAAGAATCCTTTTAAGGTTTCTTGGGTTTGTGATTTTTCCTGCAAAAAGAACACCCAAGTGAAGCGAGAATAATCATCCACAATAACTAGACAGTACTTACTCCCGCCGATGCTTATGTAAGCGATCGGGCCACATAGATCCATGTGTAGTAGCTCAAGTGGCCTGTCAGTCGTTATGATGTTTTTGTGTGGATGATGAACATCAACTTGCTTTCCTGCCAGACATGCTCTACAAATCCTGTCTTTCTCAAAATGAACATTTGTTAGTCCCAAAATGTGTTCTCCCTTTAGAATCTTGTGAAGATTCTTCTTGTAGTACCTCTTCTTTTCTCTCCTCTTGCCCTTCTTGTCGTTATCCCTGTCACTGTCACTTGATAATGGACATTTTGCAATAAAGTGACCGGGCTTACCACACTTGTAGCAAACCTTCTTGGAGCGGGACTTGTAGTCTTTTCCCCTCCTTTGCTTGAGGATTTGGCGGAAGCTCTTGATGATGAGCGCTATTTCCTCATTGTCGAGCTTGGAGGCGTCAATGGGGGGTCTACTTGATGTAGACTCTTCCTTCTTCTCCTCCGTTGCCTTGAATGCAACCAGTTGTGCTTCGGGCGTGGAGGAGGTGCCTTGCTCGATGATTTTCTTTGAGCCTTTGATCATCAACTCAAAGCTCACAAATTTACCTATAACTTCCTCGGGAGACATTAGTGTGTATCTAGGATCACCACGAATTAATTGAACTTGCATAGGATTAAGAAATACTAGTGATCTTAGAATAACCTTGACCATTTCATGGTCATCCCATTTTGTGCTCCCGAGGTTGCGCACTTGGTTCACCAAGGTCTTGAGCCGGTTTTACATTGCTTGTGGCTCCTCCCCTTGGTGAAGCATGAAGCGACCGAGCTCCCCCTCTATCGTATCCCGCTTGGTGATCTTGGTCACCTCGTCTCCTTCGTGCGCGTTCTTGAGCACGTCCCAAATTTCCTTTGCGCTCTTCAACCCTTGCACCTTATTATACTCCTCTCGACTTAGAGAGGCGAGGAGTATAGTTGTGGCTTGGGAGTTAAGTGTTGGATTTGTTCAACCTCCTCCGAGTCGTAATCCTTATCTCCCTTCTTTGGTACCTGCGCTCCATACTCAACAATATACCATATGCTTTTGTGGAGTGAGGTTAGGTGATGCCTCATTTTATCACTCCACATAGAATAATCTTCACCTTCTAGCATAGGTGGTTTGCCTAATGGAACGGAAAGTAATGGAGTGCGCTTTGAAATACGAGGGTAGCGAAGGGGCATCTTACTATACTTCTTGCGCTCATGGCGCTTAGAAGTGACGGATGCCGATTCCGAGCCAGAGGTGGAGGATGACGAAGAGTCGGTCTTGTAGTAGACCACCTTCTTCATCTTCTTCTTCTTGTCACCCTTCCGTTGGGACTTGATGGAGGAAGAGGATTCCTCCTTGTGCTTGTGGGCGGACTCCCTTGAGTGTGTTCTCCCCGAGCTTGCGGACTTGTCGCCGGTCTCGAGCTCCTTCTTGGCGGATGCTCCCGACATCACTTCGAGCGGTTAGTCTCTAATGAAGCACCGGGCTTTGATACCAATTGAAAGTCGCCTAGAGGGGGGTGAATAGGGTGAATCTGAAATCTATAAACTTAAGCACAACTACAAGCTGGGTTAGCGTTAGAAATATGAACGAGACCGAGAGAGAGGGTGAAAAACAAATCGCAAGCAAATAAAGAGTGAGACACAAGGATTTGTTTTACCAAGGTTCGGTTCTTGCAAACCTACTCCCCATTGAGGTGGTCACAAAGACCAGGTCTCTTTCAACCCTTTCCCTCTCTCAAACGGTCACTTAGACCGAGTGAGCTTCTCTTCTCAATCAAACGGGACACTAAGTCCCCGCAAGGACCACCACACAATTGGTGTCTCTTGCCTCGGTTACAATTGAGTTGGTCACAAGAAAGAATGAGAAAAAGAAGCAATCCAAGTGCAAGAGCTCAAATGAACACAATTCACTCTCTCACTAGTCACTATTTGATTGGGAATGATCTATGGACTTGGGAGAGGTTTTGATCTCTTTGGTGTATCTCGTATTGAATGCTATAGCTCTTGTAAGGTGTGGGAAGTTAGAAAACTTGGATGCAATGAATGGTGGGTGGTTGGGGATATTTATAGCCCCAACCACCAAACTAGCCGTTTGGTGAAAGTTGTTGTCGCATGGCGCACCGGACAGTCCAGTGCGCCACCGGACACTGTACGGTGCGCCTGCCACGTCACCCAGCCATTGGATTCTGACCGTTGGAGCTTCTGTCTTCTGGGCCACCAGACAGTCCGGTGATGCACCGGACAGGTACTGTTCACTGTCCGGTGCGCCATCTGGCTCTGCTCTGACACTGGCGCGCACTGTAGCGCATTGAATGCCTTCTGCAGACGACCGTTGGCGCGAAGTAGCCGTTGCTCCGCTGGCACACCGGACACTGTCTGGTGCTACACCGGACAGTCCGATGAATTATAGCGGAGCGGCCTCCAGAATTCCCGAAGGTGAGCAGTTCGGAGTTGGAGTCCCCGGTGCACCGGACACTGTCCGGTGGCACACCAGACAGTTAGGTGCGCCAGACCAGGGCACACTTCGGCTGTCTTTAGCTCTCTATTTTTGAATCCTTTCTCGGTCTTTTTATTGGTTTAATGTGAACTTTTGGCACATGTAGAACTCATAATCTAGAGCAAACTAGTTAGTCCAATTATTTGTGTTGGGCAATTCAACCACCAAAATTAATTAGGAAAAGGTGTAAGCCTATTTCCCTTTCAAATACATCGGGGAATTCTAACACAATCCTAATTGCTTCAATCGGATTGGACTCCTTGTCATCTACTGATAAATGGTGACAGGCTCCTTCTTCTAGTTCAGGTAAATACAGTTTAGTTACTACTTCCTTTCCGGATGGGGACACCGACTTAACTGTTCTCTTGTCACAACTGTCAGTGGCTTGATTTCTGTGTAGCCAATTCATCCCTAGGATGACATCTAACCCTTGAGTTCCCATTACTACTAGGCTAGCGGGGAAGTCTATCCCCCTTATTTCAATCCTTAGTTTTGGACAAATCCTATCGGACTGAACTTTTCCCCCAACTGAATTAACTCTTAACGGTGGGATCATTGGTTCTATGGGAATGTTATGTGATTCTACCCAAGATGTAGAAACAAAAGAATGTGTGGCACCAATATCAAATAGTACTTTTGCTGGGTAGGATTCGACTGGAAACATACCTACTGCCACGTCCTGAGCATCTTGGATTACTTCGACCTCCAGGTGGTTCACCTTTCCACAGTTGTAGGCCTGACCACGGACTCCTGGTGCTTTTTGTGGCGCTCCTTGCCTTGCTGGGGCATTGACTGCTGGTGGATGCTGAGCTGCTTTCTTGGGACAATTCTTCGCCCAGTGATTTTGTTCTCCATAGTAGAAGCATGCACGACCTCCTACTTGTGCTGGGGCTGCTTGACCATTCTGGTTGGTTGCTAGGGCAGGAAGGCGAGCTGCCTGGTTGTTCTGACGTTGGTACTGATTTCCTCCCAGATGAGTGTTCTGACGGTACTGCTACTGCTGCTGCTGAGGAAACTGCCTCTGGTACTGGTGCTGGTGTTGACGCTGATGCTGTTGCTTGTTACCTTGCTTGAATTGATGGGGTGAGTTGCCTGAGTAGCGGGGATGGCTGCTACTCCCAGCCTGAGGTCCACCAATCTTGCGCTTCCTATCCTCCATCTCCCGACGCTTCCTTTCAGTCATGATTGCTCTGTCTATCAAGTGCTGGAAGGTGGGGAAAGTGTGGTTCATAAGCTGGTAGTGGAGGGGATCAACCAATCCTCTCAGAAAGTGGTACTGCCTCTTAGCATCCATGTTAACATCTTCTGGGGCATATCGTGACAACTGCATAAACTTATCCATGTACTCACTGACGGACAGGGGACCTTGCTTCAGGGTGAGAAACTCCTCCTTCCTCACTATCATCAGTCCCTCGGGCACATGATAGCGACGGAAGCTATCCCTAAACTCCTCCCAGGTAATGGCTTTAGGGTTGGCATGGGTGGCGAGGTAAGACTCCCACCAAGACTGTGCTGCTCCCCTCAGTTGTCGGGGACCATACAACACCTTCTCATGATCGTTGCACTGAGCAGTGTGCAACTCACGCTCCACGGTACGCAGCCAATCTTCTGCGTCCATGGGATCAGCAGAGTGGGCAAAGACAGGGGGATGGCCCCTCATGAACTCTGTCCGCTTGTCTCTAGGCACTTGTGGCATCTGAACTTGCACTGGAGGCTGTGGTGGGGGTGGCTATTGTTTCACCTGCTGCATCGTTGCTAAGGTCAGACCAATTACCTGAACTACCTGAGTTTGCATCATGAGCATCTGCTCAACTGTCATCGGGGGTGGCGGTGGCAACTGCTGCTGTTGGGTTGCATCCTCCTGGGGTGCCTTTTGTTCCGGCTGAGTACGCCTCGCACCTCTGCACCTGTTCTCAGACATCTGTAGAAATCACACACATATCAGACCTGACTCTACAGTCTTTCAGCATAAGAAAAGATATACAGAAATCTTCATAGCACTGAACAGTTGATCATCTTCACTGATAGCTTCTCAGATAAAGAGGAAAGTGGAAATAAATGGATTACCCAACTAAATAACTGACTTTATTAATAACTACACCAAGTTGCAGGGGATACCCACACCTTGATGACAATCATTACAAAGATCCGACTTCATTACATGTCTATCATAACAAGCATTCCAACATATGATAAGCAAACTAACTCTAACTAAGACTGACTAGACTAAGACACTGAGTTAAACATTATTACAGACTCCGACTCCATCGATCTATGGATCTAAATTTATTCGGGTCCTGTAGTCTGGGGTACCATAGTCAAAGCGACCACGGGGCAGTGAACGGTAAGGGTGCTGAATCCCGACAAGGGCGGGAGAACCACCATCCAGATAGTGGTGTGTCGCGCATTCAGCACGCAATTCCACAACCTCCACCTGAACCTTGCCCAACTCGTCAAGGGCGTCGTCCAGCTCTGTGTTGAGCACGGCGGCTAGGTTGACCATGTTGTTCAGCCTGGGATTGCCCTCACCGACGGGTGAGACAATCACACCTCTAGCACTGCCGGTAGAACGATGATGGTAGTACTTCAGGTCAAGGCCGTCAGCTACCCCGCTGAACAACGAGCAATACTGAGAAAGTGCTCGTCGTGCTGCATCCTGCATGACTGCCTCGACAGTGTCCCTCTTAGTAATAGAATAGTGCTCTAAGAAGGCCTCTGCACCCCGGAGATCATCGTCCGGACGGCGCACCAAGCAAGTAGCCTCCCACTGGTCCGGGTATGACCCGCGATGATGTCGGTAGACTACACAACGGTACTCAATAGACCAAGTGTGTCGATCGAAGGCTCGACGCAACAGGGTATCGAGAGCGTCGTGGAAGTGACACTCGCAAGCCGCGTCACGAGTGATGGGTCTAGCGATCCACCCCTCCGGCTCTGGTTCCTCCGAGCACTTCGTGTTGTGGCTCGAACTACCATCGACGTCGTCGTCTTTGTCTCCGTCGGGGTCTCCTCCAGCAGCCGGGATGCCCTGTGGGGGTGCAGGGGCATCTTTAGTTGAGGTGCAGGGGAAGGCGGCCTCTCAGACTCCACCTCCTGCTGAGGCGAGGGGGAAGAGTCCTGCTGCTCCTGCTCCTTGCGTCGGCGCTCCTGCTCCTCATGCAGGCAACGATGCAGTCAATCTAGGTGACTAGACTGACCTGGCACCGTACGACGCAGTGGACGCTCTGCCAGGCGAGAAGGCAAAAAGGGGATCACAGACTTACGTGTAGTGCACCTGATACGGGCCATCTACAAAAGATATCGTAAGCACAAGAGTAAGAGTAGAACTATGAGATCAGAAATTAAACAGAAAGAAAAGTGAGACAAAATTTTTGAGATAAGTAAATAACATAGAGTTGGTCAAGATGACCAATTTTTGAAAAGACTCTAAGGTCAAGGTAAGAATAAGGGTCTATAGTCCTTAGGTCGACCATTCTAGTCTAGGTTAGCGGTCCTACAGTTAGCAAGGCTTTGATACCACTTATGTCACACCCGGTTTTGGAAGGTAAACCGAATGCGAACCATGTACGTGCCAAGATCAGAACTCACGTACACAACGATTACATAATTGGACATCATCACACAATGCTCGAATTAAATAACGGAAAGGTACTTAATTACATCAAATGTCTGAGACATCCACAGAGTCTAATACATATTCCATAGTGTTTAACATTAACATCAAAGTGCGGAGTAACGAAACATAGAAGAAAAGCCTACACAGGCAGCTGACTGGGGGTTTGCCACTAAAGTAAACTAGAACTCATCGTAGTCCTGGAACTCCTCAAAGTCCACCATGTTGCCAGCTTCACCTCCTGAGCATTGAGTACAATGGGGACAACCTGGGGTGGGGTGGTTTGTAAAGCAAGGGTGAGTACACATCAACGTACTCAACAAATGTCTTGTTTGGCTAAAGTGGACTAGCTGTATGTGGAGTTAAGGTTAAGCAATTGCTTTTAGTTGGTCAAGTTTTATTACTATAAGTAGAGCCAAGTTTTAGTAATAACCCAGTTATTACCCAGAGGCACTTCCTCTAATAGGAAATACCAGAGATCAGATTTATAACCATCATTGCTATTCATCATCATAAAAGTAACCAAAGTTCTTCTAATCGAAGAGGATCCCAAGGCTGCTCTTAACCGTGAGCACGGCTGATATACCAGTTTCTAACACTCTGCAAAGGATGCACACTTTACCCACAAGCCGTGATTCCCATTCTGCCTGAGGTTCTAGCCTCCCCATTGATCACTACTAAGGTGACCTAGCAGGGTCTCACTACGTAGCCTTTATAAAGATTTCCCAGAGGTCATAGCCGCCCGTTAGGTTTCTCCAGTTTGATAAACATAGTACATCTCCCCAAAGGAAGGGTGACTAACAAAACCAACTCAAAGAACCTCTGCAACCAGCCTCGGCAGAGCAAGTACTGTGCCCGGACCCCATTGATGGCCCTACGGCGAAGCCAACTACTCCTCTGGTTCCTCTAATTAATCAGCTAAGGGCGTCCCATTCCACCCTCATGGTTGCACTGTTATCCCAGGTTGTCACTCCCCAAACAGGTCCTTACGGAGAGGTACCCAGAAAACAGCCTGAGCCCCCTAAAGTAATCACAAGAACCTCATCGGGATAACATCATCGTATCATAAATAATCACATCATGTTCATTGATTAAGTTTAAGCAATAGCATAAGCGAACCATGATTAACCCAAAACAGTAAACAAGGGTAAGGTAAACACAGACTCGTCAATCCTTAAGTTTCAGTAATGTAATGCGGGACAATGAATTATAAAGTAAAGTAGGACATGATAGGTCTGAGGACACTTGCCTTCACTAGGTTGTTGCTCAGAGGGATCTTCGGCAACACACTCAGGAACCATGAGCTGCTCGTTGTCTAAATAAAGCGAGCATACATTCAATACATTTGGAAAGTAAAATGAACATCACATCAAACATGTACATACATTGGAACATAAATCAAAGGAGGTAATACTACATAAAAGAGAATGAGATCAAGTTATAGAATGGACTAATCTTAATTGAGGATTACTTACTCTCTAAGTGTTGGAACATAGCTCAAAAAGGTAAAATAGTAATTAAACAAAGAAAAGATTAAATTATAAGATAAACTACTCTCATTTAGGAATTTGATTATCCTTTAAGTGTTATCCATAACTACATAACCTAATTCTATTCAATTCATTAAGACCTAAAGGTTAAACCAAAAATGAATTCATGCAATGCATATCACTAATCTCACAAGATTAAATATACTTTAACTCCTAGGGTTCTCCTTTTATTTATTTCATTAAATGAATAAATCAACATATACTTTAATCCTATATTCTAAGTGTAAAATTAAGGTATACAGACTACAGTTGGTCATATTTTATTTGAACAGAGAATAATTTTATGAACATTTTGCAATTTGAACCACTAAATTTGGAGTTCATATGAAAAAGATATGAAATAAACAAGTTTTGAAGTTTGAAATATGAAATTAGGGCTAAATCTATGATTAAATAAAAGTACAGGGGGCTATCCAAAAGAAACCAGGGGCATGCGCGCTAAAACAGAGGACGGCGGGTTGATTTCCTAAAACCAGGGGGGCTCTTAAGCAAAATTCGCACGCGAAGGGGTACAGGGTAACATTGGCCATCGGATCAGAGATCAGCGGCCCAGATTAGATCGTGCGGGCGCGCGCAGACGCTGCTGACAAGCGGGGCCAGGGCATCAGCGGGCCAGGGCGAACTGACCAGCCGGGCCCAGAGGCAGAGACGCGGGGGAGGGGGAAGAGAGAGAGGCGGTTGGATCTAGATCGGAGGCCTGGGATTAGATCCGCTCGGGTTGAGTCCAAACCGCCCGATCTCGGACGGACGCCCAAGATCTAACGGCCAGGGGCGGACATGGGTGCGGTGGCGCCGCTCGGTCCCGCGGCGAGGACTCGCCGGAGACGAGGAGGCTGGCCACGGCGGGGCTCCAGATGCTTGGGGGCTAGCCTGGGTGCGATCAGGACGGTCTGGCGGACTCGGCCATGGCCTTCACGCTGGCGCAGGGGCACCAGAGGGCGCAGACCATGGTGAGGCGGGATAACGGCGGCGCGAGGTAGCTCCGGCGAGCAATCGCGCGACCAACAGAGCAGGAATGACCAAATTAAGGGCACAAGCGGGTTGCTCACCTTGAGGGGAAACACTGGAGTCGCGAAGCAACGGCGGAGGCGCAAGGACGCGATGGGGCGACGGTGGCAGGGCTCCGGCTGCGCAAGAATCGCTCCGGTGAGCGCGGACCAGACGAACCAGAGAGGGGACGGGCACACCAAAGGGTGTCCCGAGCAGCTGACGGCGAGGCGAAACTCACCGTTGCACAGGACGGGGCGTGGACGCGACGGTGGTCGCAGAACGGGCAGCGGTCGACGGCGGGCGGTGGCGGGGCTCTCTGCACGCGTGGGCAGAGCGAGAGAGAGAGTGAGAGGGTTTGGCAGAGGGCGCAAATGAGCGAGGGGAGGTGGGCGAACAGGGCGCGAGGCTCAAAAGGGGCGCGAGCGCAGGGACGTGGCCGGAGAACGCGCAATCGTGGGCACGTCCACGGCGGGGAGATCGTGGGCGATAGGTTAGGGACGGCGGGACAGAGAGAGAGAGAGGGCGCGAGGGAAAAGTGAGAGCACCTAGAGGGGGGTGAATAGGTGATCCTGTAAAACTTGAAACTTAATGCCACAAAAACTGATTAGGAGTTAGCGCAAGAATGCCAAGTGGCTAGAGAAGAGTCTTTGCAAGACACGATAACCACAAGAAGATCAATCACAGATAGACACAGTGGTTTATCCCGTGGTTCGGCCAAGTCCAACACTTGCCTAGTCCACGTTGTGGCGTCCCAACGGACGAGGGTTGCAATCAACCCCTCTCAAGCGGTCCAAAGACCCACTTGAATACCACGGTGTTTTGCTTTGCTTTTCTATATCCCGTTTGCGAGGAATCTCCACAACTTGGAGTCTCTCGCCCTTACAAAGATGTTCACAAAGAAGCACGGAGTAAGGGAGGGATTAGCAACTCACACAAGACACAGAGATCACAGCAAATACGCACACACAAGACCCAGATTTAAGCTCAAAAGACTAGCACACTAGAACGGAGCTCAAATCACTCGAATGTCGAACAAGTGCGCAAGAATGGAGTGTGAGTGATCAAGAGTGCTCAAGTAATGCTTTGTGTGCTCCTTCATGCGCCTAGGGGTCCCTTTTATAGCCCCAAGGCAGCTAGGAGCCGTTGAGAGCAATCCGGGAAGACAATTCTTGCCTTCTGTCGCCTGGCCCACCGGACAGTCCGGTGCACCACCGTACACTGTCCGGTGCGGATTTCCTTCCTTATTTGGCGAAGCCGACCGTTGGCAGCCTTGGAGCCGTTGGCGCACCGGACAGTGTCCGGTGCACACCGGACAGTCCGGTGCCCCCTCCCGACCGTTGGCTCGACCACGTGTCTCGCGCAGATCGCGCAACCGACCGTTGGCCCGGCCGACCGTTGGCTCACCGGACAGTCCGGTGCACACCGGACAGTCCGGTGAATTATAGCCGTACGCTGTTAATTCCTTCCCGAGAGCGGCAAGTTCGCCTGAGCCAGCCTGGCACACCGGACAGTCCGGTGCACCCAGACAGAGCTGGCTTTGGCTGAAACAAAGTTATCTCTCTCCAATTTGTTTTCTCCTATTTCCAGCACTTAGACACAATACATTAGTCCATAAAACAATGTACTAAGTCTAGAAACATACCTTTTGACATAATTTGCACTTTGTTTGCCACATTGCATAGATCAACACAAAAGCACTTGAGTTGGCACTCAATCACCAAAATACTTAGAAATGGCCCAAGGGCACATTTCCCTTTCAATCTCCCCCTTTTTGGTGATTCATGCCAACACAACATAAAGCAAGTAGAACAAGTGCAAAATCAATCCAAATAATAACTCAAAATTGTTTTGATTCAAATTTGGCATATATGGATCATTCTTTGCCACCACTTGGTTTGTTTTTGCAAATCGACCTCAATTTCCTAACTCTAAGTCAAACACACTTGTAGAGACATAAAGAGAGTTGTTCCAATAGAAATTGATCACAGTATCAAAAACTCCCCCTATTTCCCATAATCAGCCATTCTCCCTTCAAGAGACTAACTTTTGATAATAAGAAGCAAACAAGAGTATTTTGACAAACAAAAACTCTAACTCTACTTTTTCAAAATTCTCAAGTGGTAGCTGATCCATTTATTTGCTTTAGCCTTATTTTCTCCCCCTTTGGCATCAAACACCAAAACGGGATCAATTTTGGCCCTTTAACCCCATTGCCTCACCAAAAATCTTCAACTAAGAGTAAAAGACAATAAGATCATAAAGATGAACTTGGAATAAGTTACCCTCTCATCGGAGTGCAGTGGAAGTCTTGCATGGTCCAAGTCCACCTTTTCCCTTTCAATCCTCCTTAGAGACTAAATCAAGCAAACTCAAGCACATTGTTAGTCTCAAAGGGTCAAGTTGTAACTCATCTCCCCCTAAATATGTGCATCACTTTGCAACGGACTTGTGAGGTCCGGGGAGTGCATGTACAACTTGAGCACCATAAATAAACAACACAATGCAAAAAGGAACATGATCAAAGGCATAAACACATGTATGCTATAAATCAATCCAAGTTTCGCGAATCTAAGACATTTAGCTCACTACGCAACTTGCAAAAGGTCTGCTCATCTAAAGGCTTGGTAAAGATATCGGCTAGCTGGTTTTCGGAGCTAACATGAAACACTTCGATATCTCCCTTTTGCCGGTGGTCTCTCAAAAAGTGATGCCGGATGTCTATGTGCTTTGTGCGGCTGTGTTCAACAGGATTATCCGCCATGCGGATAGCACTCTCGTTATCACATAGGAGTGGGACTTTGCTCAGATTGTAGCCAATGTCCCTGAGGGTTTGCCTCATCCAAAGTAGTTGCGCGCAACACTGTCCTGCGGCAACGTACTCGGCCTCAGCGGTAGATAGGGCAACGGAGGTTTGTTTCTTAGAACTCCATGACACCAGGGACCTTCCTAAGAATTGGCATGTCCCCGATGTACTCTTCCTATCGACCTTACATCCAGCATAGTCGGAGTCTGAATATCCAATCAAGTCAAAGGTAGACCCCTTTGGATACCAGATCCCGAAACAAGGCGTAGCGACTAAATATCTAAGAATTCGCTTCACAGCCACTAAGTGACACTCCCTAGGATCGGATTGAAATCTAGCACACATGCATACGCTAAGCATAATATCCGGTCTACTAGCACATAAATAAAGTAGAGACCCTATCATAGACCGGTATGCTTTTTGATCAACGGACTTACCTCCTTTGTTGAGGTCGGTGTGTCTGTCGGTTCCCATCGGAGTCTTTGCGGGCTTGGCATCCTTCATCCCAAACCTCTTGATCAAATCTTGTGTGTACTTTGTTTGGGAGATGAAGGTTCCATCCTTGAGTTGCCTCACTTGGAACCCAAGGAAGTAGCTTAACTCGCCCATCATCGACATCTCGAATTTCTGAGTCATCACCCTGCTAAACTCTTCACAAGACTTTTGGTTAGTAGAACCAAATATTATGTCATCGACATAAATTTGGCACACAAAAAGATCACCATCACAAGTCTTAGTAAAAAGAGTTGGATCGGCTTTCCCAACCTTGAAAGCATTAGCAATTAAAAAGTCTCTAAGGCATTCATACCATGCTCTTGGGGCTTGCTTAAATCCATAGAGCGCCTTAGAGAGCTTACACACGTGGTCGGGGTACCGTTCATCCTCGAAGCCAGGGGGTTGCTCCACGTACACCTCCTCCTTGATTGGCCCATTGAGGAAAGCGCTCTTCACATCCATTTGGAACAACCTGAAAGAATGGTGAGCGGCATATGCTAGCAAAATACGAATGGACTCTAGCCTAGCCACAGGAGCAAAAGTCTCCTCAAAGTCCAAACCTGCGACTTGGGCATAACCTTTTGCCACAAGTCGAGCCTTATTCCTCGTCACCACCCCGTGCTCATCTTGTTTGTTGCGGAACACCCACTTGGTTCCCACAACATTTTGCTTGGGACGAGGCACTAGTGTCCAAACTTCATTTCTTTTGAAGTTGTTGAGCTCCTCCTGCATGGCCAACACCCAGTCCGGATCTAGCAAGGCCTCTTCTACCCTGAAAGGCTCAATAGAAGAGACAAAAGAGTAATGCTCACAAAAATTAACTAATCGAGATCAAGTAGTTACTCCCTTGCTAATATCACCCAAAATTTGGTCGACGGGATGATCCCTTTGAATCATTGCTCGAACTTGGGTTGGAGGTGCCGGTTGTGCTTCTTCCTCCATTACATGATCATCTTGTGCTCCCCCTTGATCACACGCCTCCTGTTCATCATCTTGAGTTGGGGTTGCACTAATGTTGAGGAAGAAGGTTGATCTTGCTCATCTTGTTCCTGTGGCCGCACATCTCCAATCGCCATGGTGCGTATTGCGGTCGTTGGAACTTCTTCTTCATCTACATCAACAACTTGCTCTCTTGGAGAGCCATTAGTCTCATCAAATACAACGTCGCTAGAGACTTCAACCAAACCCGATGATTTGTTGAAGACTCTATACGCCTTTGTATTTGAGTCATAACCTAACAAAAACCCTTCTACGGCTTTGGGAGCAAATTTGGAATTCCTACCCTTCTTCACTAGAATGTAGCATTTACTCCCAAAAACTCGAAAATACGAAACATTGGGTTTGTTACTGGTTAGTAGCTCATACGACGTCTTCTTGAGGAGGCGATGAAGGTAGACCCTGTTGATGGCGTGGCAAGCCGCGTTCACGGCTTCCGACCAAAAGCGCTTGGGGGTCTTGAACTCTCCAAGCATTGTCCTCGCCATGTCTATAAGCGTCCTGTTCTTCCTCTCTACCACACCATTTTGTTGTGGTGTGTAGGGAGCGAAGAACTCGTGCTTGATCCCTTCCTCCTCAAGGTACTCCTCCACTTGAAGGTTCTTGAACTCGGACCCATTGTCGCTCCTTATCTTTTTCACCTTGAGCTCAAACTCGTTTTGAGCTCTCCTTAGGAAGCGCTTGAGGGTCCCTTGGGTTTCAGATTTATCCTGCAAAAAGAATACCCAAGTGAAGCGGGAAAAGTCATCAACTATAACAAGACCATACTTACTTCCTCCTATACTTAGATAGGCGACGGGTCCGAAGAGGTCCATGTGAAGCATCTCCAAAGGTCTTGATGTGGTCATCACATTTTTGGTGTGATGAGAGCTTCCCACCTGTTTGCCTGCTTGACAAGCTGCACAAGGTCTATCTTTTTCGAATTGTACATTAGTTAAACCTATCACGTGTTCTCCCTTTAGAAGCTTGTGAAGGTTCTTCATCCCCACATGTGCTAAGCGGCGATGCCACAGCCAGCCCATGCTAGTCTTAGCAATTAAGCATGCATCTAGACCGGCCTCCTCTTTTGCAAAATCAACTAAGTAAAGTTTGCCGTCTAATACACCCTTAAAAGCTAGTGAACCATCACTTCTTCTAAAGACAGACACATCTACATTTGTGAATAGACAATTATATCCCATATTGCATAATTGACTAACAGATAACAAATTATATCCAAGAGACTCAACTAAAAACACATTAGAAATAGAGTGCTCATTTGAGATTGCAATTTTGCCTAAGCCTTTCACCTTGCCTTGATTCCCATCACCGAATATGATTGAATCTTGGGGATCCTTGTTCTTGACGTAGGAGGTGAACATCTTCTTCTCCCCCGTCATGTGGTTTGTGCATCCGCTGTCAATAATCCAGCTTGAACCCCCGGATGCATAAACCTGCAAGGCAAATTTAGGCTTGGGTCTTAGGTACCCAACTCTTGTTGGGTCCTACAAGGTTAGTCACAATTGTCTTAGGGACCCAAATGCAAGTTTTGTCTCCCTTGCATTTTGTCCCTAATTTCTTAGCAACTATCTTCCTATCCTTTCTACAAATAGTAAAGGAAGCATTTAAAGCATGATATATTGTAGAAGGTTCATTAACTTTCCTAGGAACATTAACACCATTTCTCCTTGGCATGTGATTAATAGCATTTCTCCTAGCTACATTTCTACCATGCATATAGGAAGAACTAGAAGCAAACATAGCATATGAAGCATCATAACTTCTATTTGTATTTCTAGCATGTCTCCTATCATGATACATAAAAGCATGGTTCTTTTTAGCACTACTAGCCATAGGGGCCTTCCCTTTCTCCTTGGCGGGGATGGGAGCCTTATGGCTTGTTAAGTTCTTGGCTTCTCTTTTGAAACCAAGTCCATCCTTAATTGAGGGGTGTCTACCAATCGTGTAGGCATCCCTTGCAAATTTTAACTTATCAAATTCATTCTTACTAGTCTTAAGTTGGGCATTAAGACTAGCCAATTCATCATTTAATTTGGAAATTGAAGCTAGGTGTTCACTACAAGCATCAATGTCAAAATCTTTACACCTCTTGCAAATCATAACATGTTCTACACAAGAGTTAGATTTACTAGCTATTTCTAACTTAGCATTCAAACCATCATTCATGCTCCTTAAGCTAGAAATTGTCTCATGGCAAGAAGATAGTTCACAAGAAAGCATTTCATTTCTTTTAACTTCTAAAGCATAAGATTTTTGTGCCTCTACAAACTTGTCATGCTCTTCATATAAAAGGTCCTCTTGTTTTTCTAAGAGTCTATCCTTTTCATTCAAGGCATCAATCAATTCATTAATCTTATCTACTTTAGTTCTATCCAATCCCTTGAACAAACTAGAGTAATCTATTTCTTCATCACTAGACTCATCATCACTAGAAGAATCATAAGTGACATTGTTTTGATTACATACCTTCTTCTCCTTCGCCATGAGGCATGTGTGATGATCGTTGGGGAAGAGGGATGACTTGTTGAAGGCAGTGGCGGCGAGTCCTTCGTTGTCGGAGTCGGACGACGAACAATCCAAGTCCCACTCCTTGCCAAGATGTGCCTCGCCTTTTGCCTTCTTATAGTTCTTCTTCTTCTCCCTCTTGTTCCCTTGTTCCTGGTCACTATCATTGTCGGGACAGTTAGCAATAAAATGACCAACCTTACCACATTTGAAGCATGAGCGCTTCCCCTTTGTCTTGGTCTTGCTTGGCTGCCCCTTGTGACCCTTTAGCGTCGTCTTGAAGCGCTTGATGATGAGGGCCATCTCTTCATCATTGAGCCCGGCCGCCTCAACTTGCGCCACCTTGCTAGGTAGCGCCTCCTTGCTCCTCATTGCCTTGAGAGCAATGGGTTGAGGCTCATGGATTGGACCGTTCAAAGCATCTTCGACATATCTCGCCTTCTTGATCATCATTCGCCCGCTTACAAATTTCCCAAGAACTTCTTCGGGCGACATCTTGGTGTACCTAGGATTTTCACGAATATTGTTCACCAAATGTGGATCAAGTACAGTGAAGGACCTTAGCATTAGACGAACGACATCGTGGTCCGTCCATCGTGTGCTTCCGTAGCTCCTTATCTTGTTGATGAGGGCCTTAAGCCGGTTGTATGTTTGGGTTGGCTCCTCTCCCCTGATCATTGCGAATCTTCCAAGCTCGCCCTCCACCAACTCCATTTTGGTGAGTAAGGTGACGTCGTTCCCCTCATGTGAGATCCTGAGGGTGTCCCAGATCTGCTTGGCATTGTCCAAGCCGCTCACCTTATGATACTTGTCCCTGCACAAAGAGGCTAACAACACAGTAGTAGCTTGTGCGTTTCTATGAATCTGTTCATTGATAAACATAGGACTATCTGAGCTATCAAATTTCATTCCACTTTCCACAATCTCCCATATGCTCGGATGGAGAGAGAATAGGTGACTACGCATTTTGTGGCTCCAAAATCCGTAGTCCTCTCCATCAAAGTGAGGAGGTTTGCCAAGTGGAATGGAGAGCAAATGAGCATTTGTACTTTGCGGAATACGAGAGTAGTCAAAAGAAAAGTTCGAATTAACCGATTTCCTTCTCTCGTAGTCGTTGTCGTCGTTGTCCTTTTGGGAAGAAGTGGACTCATCGCTGTCGTCGTAGTAGACGATCTCCTTGATGCGTCTTGTCTTCTTCTTCTTCCCATCTTTGCGTTTGTGGCCCGAGCCAGAGTCGGTAGGCTTGTCATCCTTGGGCTCGTTGACGAATGACTCTTTCTCCTTGTCATTGATCACAATCCCCTTCCCCTTAGGATCCATCTCTTCGGGCGGTTAGTCCCTTTCTTGAAGAGAACGGCTCCGATACCAATTGAGAGCACCTAGAGGGGGGTGAATAGGTGATCCTATAAAACTTGAAACTTAATGCCACAAAAACTGATTAGGAGTTAGCGCAAGAATGCCAAGTGGCTAGAGAAGAGTCTTTGCAAGACACGATAACCACAAGAAGATCAATCACAGATAGACAAAGTGGTTTATCCCGTGGTTCGGCCAAGTCCAACACTTGCCTAGTCCACGTTGTGGCGTCCCAACGGACGAGGGTTGCAATCAACCCCTCTCAAGCGGTCCAAAGACCCACTTGAATACCACGGTGTTTTGCTTTGCTTTTCTATATCCCGTTTGCGAGGAATCTCCACAAATTGGAGTCTCTCGCCCTTACAAAGATGTTCACAAAGAAGCATGGAGTAAGGGAGGGATTAGCAACTCACACAAGACACAGAGATCACAGCAAATACGCACACACAAGACCCAGACTTAAGATCAAAAGACTAGCACACTAGAACGGAGCTCAAATCACTCGAATGTCGAACAAGTGCGCAAGAATGGAGTGTGAGTGATCAAGAGTGCTCAAGTAATGCTTTGTGTGCTCCTTCATGCGCCTAGGGGTCCCTTTTATAGTCCCAAGGCAGCTAGGAGCCGTTGAGAGCAATCCGGGAAGACAATTCTTGCCTTCTGTCGCCTGGCGCACCGGACAGTCCGGTGCACCACCGAACACTGTCCGGTGCGGATTTCCTTCCTTATTTGGCGAAGCCGACCGTTGGCAGCCTTGGAGCCGTTGGCGCACCGGACACTGTCCGGTGCCCACCGGACAGTCTGGTGCCCCCTCCCGACCGTTGGCCCGGCCGACCGTTGGCTCACCGGACAGTCCGGTGCACACCGGACAGTCCGGTGAATTATAGCCGTACGCCGTTAATTCCTTCCCGAGAGCGGCAAGTTCGCATGAGCCAGCCTGGCACACCGGACACTGTCCGGTGCACCACTGGACAGTCCGGTGCACCCAGACAGAGCTGGTTTGGCTGATACAAAGCTATCTCTCTCCAATTTGTTTTCTCCTGTTTCCAGCAGTTAGACACAATACATTAGTCCATAAAACAATGTACTAAGTCTAGAAACATACCTTTTGACATAATTTGCACTTTGTCTGCCACATTGCATAGATCAACACAAAAGCACTTGAGTTGGCACTCAATCACCAAAATACTTAGAAATAGCCCAAGGGCACATTTCCCTTTCAAAAAGAACGGCGCCGACAGCTCGGCCCCATAGAGCAGCGAGAGAGAGAGGGAGTGAGCACGCTCGGGTTGTGCGGGCGCGCGCGGGCTGGGCTTAGTGGGCCGGTTTGGGCTGAAATAGGTTTTCCTTTTTCCAGGGATTTTCTAATTGCTGTTTCTATTTATTTTCTCTAGGGTTTTCAATTCAAATTCAAATCAAGTTTCAAATTCAAACCAAATCAAATATATGCAACAATTCAAAGAGTATTTAGGCTCAATATGATGCAACATTCCATGACTCATATGTTTTGGAAAAAATAAAATAAATAATCCTTCACTAATTCAACTAACCCTAATTAAAAGAAGAAGGGAGGGAGAAAACTAGAGAGAGAGTGAAACTAGAGTGAGATAGAGAAGAGTAACACCTGAATTTGGATGATCATAAGAAAGAAATTTTATACCCCTAAATTCAGGGTGTTACAGAATCTCTTAGCATGGATATTTGTAATCAAGTGTTTACATTGAAAACTGCTAATGAGATTTGGCTAAAACTGCATGAGCTCCATGACGGCACATCCAATGTCCGTGAGCAAAAACATTGCCTAGTCTTAAATGAGTATAATTCTTTTGCTATGAAAGATAATGAGCTTGTTAGAGATATGTATTCTCGTTTGAACCTAATCATCAATGAGCTCAATTCTATTGGCATAAATAAGCTAGGTGATGCGGACATTGTGAGGAAGATTATCTCCCTGCTACCACAACAAAGATATGGGAGCATCATCACTACTCTTCACAACATGGAGGACTTGAGTACAATGACCCCAACAATTGTGATAGGGAAAATCGCAGCTTTTGAAATGTCGTGAAAAATGTGTCAGGGAGAGGAGCCAACTTCTTCAAGGCCATATACTTTTGCATGTGATGAAAGGAAGGGTAAAAAGAAGGCTCCCACCCTAAGTTCCTCAAGTGAAGAAGAGGAAGAAGAAGAAAGTGATGATGGTGAAGATAATCAACCATCAACATCATCCTCCGAGGACGAAGAAACAATCTGACGCGTCGGAAAGGTAATGGGGATGATCCACAAGATTAATCTAATGGGTGTGCCCCTGCAGGTAGAGGATCTTCTCTTTAACATTACAGGAAAAAGCAAAGAAAGAGAGGATGCTTCGCATGCGGGGAGAAGGGCCACTTCAGGGACAATTGTCCAACTATGGCTGAACCCAAAAAGGAGAGGAGCAAGGGCAAGGCGCTAACAAGTGTCAAAACTTGGGATGATTCTTCAAGCGAAGATGAACCTCAAAGGACGCACATCCACCAGTCCTCATCAAGGTCATCACGCAAATGCCTTATGGCAAGAGGTAAAATGAGCATTTCATCATCTAGTGATGATGAAAGTGAGGGAAAGCCCTCCGTAGATGAGCTTGCAGAAGCCGTTAAATTTTTTTAGGATGTTTGCACTAAGCAAAAGGATCAACTTAAAACCTCTAAAAATAAGTTGATTAGCTCCCAAAATGATTATAAATGTTTGCTAGAAAAATTTGAAACATTTGCAAATTTGAATTGTGATCTATCAACTAAAATTGAGCACTTAGAAACTAGTGCTCCATCCACTGCTACCGATGATGGCCTTGTTAAAAGGAATGAAAAACTTAAGGCTAAGTTAGCTAGCTCCCAAGAAGCTATTAAAAATTTGCTAGGGAAAATGGAAACTCTTAGCATACACAATAATGAGCTAACTACTAAGCTAGAAAACATTGGTAGCACCCCAGGGGCATCTTTAGTTAAAATTCCTGAAATTATTAAGAAAGATGCTTCTACTTCTTGCTTTGATTTAATTGATGATTCTAACCCCTGCAACCAAGTTCTTGTTGAGAATATTGTTGTAGAAACATGTTCGGATGAGGTTGCAAAGGAAAATGAGCAATTAAGGCAAGAAGTGGCTCGCCTTGGCAAGGCTTTGTATGACAAGAAAGACAAAGCCAAACAAATCCAACCTCCACAGGATAACACCACTGCGGGAGTGAACAAGCCTGTGGAAGGCGAAACCGTGATTTGTAGGTTATGCCACAAGGAAGGCCATAAGTCTTTCCAATGCAAGGCGATGACCGAGGATAAGCAAAGGCAAACGCTCAAGCAAAAGCCAACAAGCAAAATCTCCAACACCTACATCAACAAGGTGGACAAAAAGGTTGCTACACCATATTTGATCAAGAAGCAAAAGAATGGAAAGGTGATAGCAACCAAGGCCAACAAGCAAGCCAACAAAGGAAAGAGGTGCAAACGCATCTGGGCGCCAAAGGAAATTATTTCAACCATGAAAAGCACCAAGAAGGGTTGGATCCCGAAAGGGAACTGAGTAGTCCGAAGGACGACGAGAAATTTGGAGACTTGGAAATTTTGGGATGTATATCATGGGATACATCATATTGGATCAAGTTTGTTACCAAGTGGATTAGTGAATATTTTGGACACAAATTTCCCCACCCATGACTAAGGTAACTAGAATCATTGTATTTCTTGTTTTTATATATGCATATCTATTTTCTTGTATCTAGTTTTACCTTTCATGCCTAGTATTTCATTTTGTACTTATTTGAGATTAACAATGCATGCATACTAGGTAAATCACATGGTAGGATTGCTTGTTTTCAATTCATAATCTTGAGAAAACCTACATGGTCTAAAATGTTTAATTAAGCATGACACATAACTTATTCAACATCCCTAAGTAAATGACATTAATGCTTCAAAAACTTATATCCTACAATTGGTATTATTTAACTTATATGTGCCAAAGCTCAGATTATGGATAATTTGCCCCTCTTGATATCAAATCAAAGTGCATGTCTCCTACAAGTATTCAAAACTTGTATGCACACTTTCAGGGGGAGGTTACTCTATAATATAAGACTTTGAGACTAATACTTTTTTGAGTCTATTTCAGTAGTAGTCTCATTGTAAGGAAAATGAAGTCCCCGGAGAAAGACAACAAGTTTCCACTGCAAATCTGCAAGAATTCTTATGTCTTACAAGCCTACCATTTGTCTTCAAATGGTCCGCCATTGATTTTCAATTGGTAACTCTGAGACTACATTTAGCTTCATTTTCATGTCTTCTCTGATATTTGGTTAGACTATATTTCATATCTTATACTTCCCATGATGCTATAAATGCATATGTTGTTGACTCATATTTTGTAACCTATGCATAAGGGAAGTTACTCTATTCAAATCATGTCTTGCACCTCCATTTCTCACATGCTTTTTCCTAAGTAGAAGATCTCTGTCAGGGGGAGTTTTTCTTCATCTCTAAAGGGGAAGAAAATTCTTTCTAAAGGAGAGCACTCATTTAGGGGGAGTAATAATTTGGTGCTTCAACTGGTATTAATTGACAAATCCTTTATGAGGGCAAGTCTTATTTGCTTCCTTTATGCTTTTAATGTCTTCCTTTTCGGTGGTTGATGCCAAAGGGGGAGAAGTTGTAGGGACCAAAGCAATGAAAATGTTATCAAACACCAAACACCACCAAATTAAAAAATTTCATCCTTCAAGTGTTTTTGGCTGTTTGGTCTAAAATAGAAAGTAAGTGAATTATGGAGTTAGGGGAGGCTTAAGTCCATAATCTCACTCTATGAGGATAATCATGCATCCTAACAAGTAGATTGCATATTTTCATTCAAATGTTTGTTATATTTGTTTGCTTTGGTTGTGTTGTCATCAATCACCAAAAAGGGGGAGATTGTAAGGAAAATGGACCCCGAGCCATTTAGCTCAATAGGTTTTTGTGTTTGATGATCAACATAACTTGTGGACTAATGTATTTCCCAAGTGTTTGTGTGTTGTAGTTCACAGGATGCGAAGTGTATTAGACTGAAGCTCTGATGATGCAACACCTCAAAGAAGACATTATAAGACCCATATAAGACATTACAAAGTCATATTGAAGACACTTTATACATGCTAAGAGTCCAACACATCAAGAAGTAGAAGTGAGATACAAAGCTACAAAACAAAAGTGAAGCTGACAAGGTTGAGAGGAAGGGCTGACTGAATTGGAAGTGTTTCACATAATCAAATCTACTCAAACTGACATGGCTTCAACTCTGAGATGTACATAATTTTATAATCTTTCCAAAAAGTCCAAGATCATCAAAATCGGAGTTCGGAGCTAAAAGTTATGCCCACAATACGAAGTCGTAATTGCTGGAAAAAAACTGTAGTAGCATATGGGATGTCCAGTGCACACCAGACTGTCCGGTGTGCCAAATTTGCTCAAACTGATATGGCTTCAACTCTGGGATGTAGAGAATTTCATAAGCTTTCCAAAAAGTACAAGATCATTGAAATCGATGTTCAGAGCTAAAAGTTATGGCCAAAATACGACAAGCTAGCATGGGCTATCCGGTGCGCACCGAACCGTCCGGTGCGCACTGGACCGTCCGGTGCGCCATGTCCGGTGCGCCATCTTCGGAAGCTCCAACGGCTATCTTCAATGGATAGTACACGTGGCATGTCCGGTGCACCACCGGACAGTCCGGTGCACCTGTCCGGTGTGCCGCAAAAAGCTGTAGAACTGCTTTCCAACGACTATATTTGAGTTGGGGCCTCTATATACTTCACCCAACCGGCCATTTGGAGGTGTGGGAGCCCAAGAGACATACCAAGGCACATAGTTCAAATTTCCAAGAGCTCATACACCCAAGTGCTTAATAGAATCACTCGGTGATTAGCGTAGGTGCTTTGCGAAGTGCTTAGGTTAGTTAGACCGCTCTAGCGCTTGCTCTAGGTAAATCCTAGTTAGTTGAGTGAGTTTAGATAAACCACACAACCCCTTGGCTCTTGCGCGAGCCGTTGTAATTGTACCGAGTGGGGCGAGAGTCTTGCGAGACCGTGACAACCACGTTTGTGTCACGGCCACCACCGTGTACCGGAGGGAACGAGGCCCGCGGCGTTTTCGGTCGGAAGCTCGATAGTGGAGACGGCGGGTAGCGTCCGAGAGGAGCCGGAAGCGAAGCACCACTTGCACGTGGAGAAGGCCCATGGCTCTCTACGGAGTTACTCGACCGAGGTGCTTAGCCCTCGCGTGGGTTTCCCTTTGCGTAGAGGCACCAACGAGGATTAGTCGGGACCTTGCGTGGTTTCGGATACCTCGGTAAAAATACCGGCGTCATCCATGAGAGTTTGCATCTATACCTTGCTCTTTAAGCTTCCGCATTTATATTAAACATTTAAGTTTCAGTCTTGTCCTTATACTTATATAGTGTAGATTGAAACTTAGCCATTGCGGTAGAGATAGCAACACTTAGACAAAACCTAGTTTGCACATTCTAGTTTGATTATTTGCATAGATTTTGCTCTAGGGATTTATTTGTGGCCTAGTTTCGTGAAAGTTTTAGAAGTCCTAATTCACCCCCCTCTTAGGCGTCACCTGTTTTCTTCAACTAAGTCTAGCTACGGTGAACACTAAGAAATAAGAAAACACTATCGTTCTCCTCCTATCTCCTACCTCCTGTTCTCCTCTTGTGTAGTAGTCGTAGTAGGCTCGTAACACACCATCATTGAGCGAGAGCAGAGAGAGCGGAAAGGGAACCGATGCCGTCGCCAACTCGATTCATGCCACGACGGTGGCGAGGCCGTTATGATGCATCGGAGGTGATAGCATGTGTCTACCGAAGCTGGTCGTGGCCTCCCCAGGTAGAGTAATCCGCCAAAGCTTCATCGATTGCTCAATGGAGTAGCAACAGTGCCATAGATCCGCCTTGCTTGTGGATAGCGTCGCGGATACCTATAATCCATGGTAAGAAGCCCTTGTTCGAGTTCGTAAGTTTCTAAGCTATGCGTAAGTTGATTCGGGTGGAGGTTGGGGCGGTAGGGAGCTGATTTGCTGCCGCGCCAGCAAGGAGTCGTCGCGGGAGCAATGCTTTGCCACGGAACAACTGCGAGAGGAGGGAGACGTCCATCCGATCGTTGATTCACGATCGAACGGGCCTCAGCAGGTCGGGAAATACATTTGGTATATTTAATCCTAGTTGTTGATCGGAGAATGGGTGGATATGATTAGATTATAATGTACCGGGTCGAGGGAGATGTCGGGAACGTGGATCTTGGATCCAACGGTCTGTGTGTGCCCGGTTCGTGTAGCGATCGAGGCCGTTGATGGTTGATCCGATGGTTGACGTGGCATCGTCCTAATCTAGACCGACGGATGGGAGTCGAACGGCTCAGAATCCAGCATACCCCTTTGTCGAGATAATTTGCTAAAGACCCCTGCCAATTTTAGAAATTAACCCGTAGCCTAAGATCCTTACCAACAGGCCCAAGTTTTTGTAAATTAGACCATGTACTCCAAGATAATCATACCCGTAGTCCATGGAACGTTGTTTTAAGTAAATTAAAAAAAATGAAAATTGATACTTAGTGTAAAAATAAATCTAGAAACTTGTTTAATCCATATCTCATTTATTTTAGCACCGATTTGACATGTTCAAGTTGCATTAGACTCGTAATAATATTGCTTACACTTTACTAACCTTATTTTATCATATAATATATTCTCATAAATAACTAACTAGTTTGTTTGGTCAATGTTCATTGGATTAACTTTTATAATTAAAGCTAAAGTAATATTCTAATGCGACTAAAAATATAATCTCAAATCAAGTTATAACTTAGATTAAATTTAAAATAGTCATATTTTCTTCACATGATTTATATCAATTAACATAAAATATATTTTTACTATGCAATCACCTAAAACTTCAGAAAGCCATATCTTTTCAACCGTAGCTTCGATTTTAGTGGTTTTTGAACCTACGATCTCCTAGCAACACGTAGAATATTCTTATTGTCGGCGTTTCGACCTCGGGGGGTCCCTAGACCGACGAGTAAATTTGTCGCTGCGCGTCCCAGTCCAGATGGGTTGGCGCGAGATGGAACACAAGAGGGAAAACACGGCTCGTGTTATCCCGCGCCAGGAGGGTGTGCTCGTAGTAGGGGTTACAAGCGTTCGCGAGAGAGAGTGAGCCTGTTCGTTAGCTCGTTCTCCCGCGCGACCCTCTCGCATGAAGGCCCTGGACCTCCCTTTTATAGATGCAAGGAGAGGGTTTAGGTGTACAATGGGGGTGTAGCTAGGCGCTAACTTGTCTGGCAGGGAAGTGCCTGAGCTCTGTGTACATGCCATCGTGGCTGTCGGAGAAGTGCTTGAGCCCTGCGTAGGCAATAACGTGGCCGTCGGAGAAGTGCTTGAGCCCTGTAGAAGCACAGCTGTCGGTGCTGCAGGGATCTTGCTGACGTCTCCTTGCTTCCGTAGGGGGCTGAGAACCACCGTCGTCATGGACGCACGCGGGGAGCCATTATTACTTGTTACCGGGGCGAGCCAAATGGGACGCCGGTCTTGTTCCCCCGTAGCCTGAGCTAGCTAGGGGTAGGGTAATGATGTATCCCCCGTGGCACGGTCGATCCGAGCCCGAGGTCGGACGAGGCGGAGACTTCTCCTGAGGCCGAGACCGGGGTCGGGTGAGGACGCGATTCCTCCCAAGGCCGAGGTTGAGGCCGAGCCCTGGGGTCAGGCGAGGCGGAGACCACCTTCCAAGGCCGAGGTGGAGGCCGAGCCCAGGGTCGGTCGAGGCGGAGACCTCCTCCCGAGGTCGAGGCCTTAAGGTCGGGCGAGGCAGAGCTTCCTGTTGCGCATGAGGCTGAACTTGCTATTATTAGCCTTGCCCGGGTGGATGGCACAGCAGTCGGAGCGGGGTGAGCGGCGCTGTTTTCCTGTCAGATCAGTCAGTGAAAGGGCGAAGTGACTGTGGTCACTTCGACCTTGCCGACTGAGGCACGTGTGTTAGGATAAGGTGTCAGGCGATCCTCGCATTGAATGCGCCTGCGATATGGTCGGTTGGTGAGGCGATTTGGCCAAGGTTGCTTCTCGACGAAGCCTGCTCGAGTTGGGCCTTGGGCGTGCCGAGGGTGCGCCTACTGCCTGAGGAGGCCCTCGGGCGAGACGTAACTTCATCCGGGACTACAGTTCCCGCCCAAGGCTGGGCTCGGGCGAGGCGAGATCGCGCCCCTTGGGTAGACGAAGCCTTGACCTGAATCGTGCCCATCAGTATTTGCAGCTTGTGCTGATGGTGGTTACCAGCCGTGTTTAGGAGTGTTGGGGGTACCCCTAATTACGGTACCCGACAGTAGCCCCCGAGCCTCAAAGGGAGTGTTGGCACTCGCTTGGAGGCTTTGCCGCACTTTTTTGCGAGGGGACCGGCTTTTCTCGGTTATACTTTGTTCCGGTGGGTGCGCGCGAGCGCACCCGCCGGGTGTAGCCCCCGAGGCCTCGGAGGAGTGGTTTGACTCCTCTGAGGTCTTAATGCTTTTCGTGATGCCTTGGCCGGCCTGGTTGTTTTCCTCATGTGACCTGATTGTAGCCCGGGTGCATGGTCAGGTTCCGAGTTTTTAGGCTGGTTTGTTGACGCTGTCAACGGTTTGGCCGTAGCCGGGTTGCGAGAGCAGCCCCCGAGCCTCTGCACGGAGCGAGAGGACGATCAAGGACTGTCTCGACTTTTATTGTACGCCCCTTCGTCGCCTTTCCGCAAGGAGGAAGGGGGGGAAAGCGCCATGTTGCCCTCGGAGGGCGCCGAACATGGTGTCTCCAATGAGTTGCTAACGAGTGATCCGAGTGGACGCCCGTGCCCCATTCGATAAGGGTCGGCTAGTGACCCAGAGGCGCGCTCCAAAAGTACCTGCAGGTGATTTGCCGGACCCGGACCCGTTCGATAGGGTCCGAGGGCTCGATGCCTCCCTCTGATGGGATTCCGTTACAAAATCGCTCATGCTGGTCTCGGAAATGTCCTAGGGTACCTCGAGAGAGTAGCCCGATCCTCGGCCATGTAACGGACGTACCCAGAGTCATCCCTCGCTCTGCATGCTCTAGGGGGGGCTGTCAAACCCTTCTGAGGGGCTAGCCTTCGAACCCCTGATCAGTAGTGGGTGCGGAGCCCGAGTGCTCTAGGGCAGCTGTCGAACCCTTCTGAGGGGCCAGCCTTCGAACCCCTGATCAGTAATGGGCTTGAAGCCCGAGTGCTCTAGGGCGGCTGTCGAACCCTTCCGAGGGGCCAGCCTTCGAACCCCTAATCAGTAGGAGGGCTCGGGGCCCGCTTCCTTCGCGGAGAAGGATCCCTTTCGAAATATCCCTTTCCCGGTCCCTGTAGCAAGAGAGAGAAAGGGGAAGAGGAAAAGGATATGAATTTAAACGGTGTGGCGCACCTTTTTTGACGTGGTCATCATGGCGGAGGTGAAACGACGCCCGCTTCGCCTGCCAAAGGTGTCGCTTGCCCTGCCGAGGAGTTAATGCGACGGGACGGGCGATTCACGGGGCGGCCGTTGCGCGTGCGCGACTCGTTCGAGGAACGGAACACGGGTGCGTCGTCTTTACTCCGTGGGAGAGGGCTCCCCTGCCGCTTCAGGAGGGGACGCGAGCCTGTTGACGATTTGACCGCTGATTCCGCTCGTCTGCTGCTGCCATTACTGTTGGTCCACTTTTGGCCATATCAACCGTCGCGCCTCCTCCCGCGGCTGACTGACCCATGATCGTTGTGCTCGATTGGCACTGTTGGGCCATGCGCAGGGTTGCCTCGAGTCGTGGCACCGATTCCGCAGTCGAGAAGGTGCGGCATTGGCGCAAGTGGCGGTGCGGTTTCCTTGCACGCAGTAACCGTTGCGCCGATTGCATGACATGCGGGCCCGGGCCTTCACGTTGACCCACCGGATGTGATGAAGCCGAAAGGGTGCACAACCGTGGTGCGGCTGCACGCCTCCTGCATGGCGGTTCGCCCTTTCGGCCGCTGGTTTCGGCGAGGATGGAGGAGTGCTTGTAACCGCGGGGCGGTTACACGCTCCGCGTGCGGCGGTTTGGCTTCTTCTGTTTCTGGTCAGCTTGCATGACGCGTGGGACCCAGCCCCCGTGTTGTAGGGGGAGGACCCCAGAGCACGTCGGTGAAGAATTTGCCCGTTACGCCTGAGGATGCGAGTGGGGAGAGCCGCCTTTAAAAAGGGATCGATCCCCCGGGCGGTAGCCATGTCTTCGCACTCCCCTTATGCATCGCGCCCTTCCACCTTCCGAGCCCCCGGATGGGGGGCACCCGCGCTGCCTTCGTCTTGCTACTATTGGAGGGGCGCGACCTCGCGGGTGTTGGCACCCTTCAGCCATCGCTCGGCTTCAAGGATTTTCATCATGCAGCCCGGCTGCATTCTCTCACCAATGGTCATCCAAGATGATGACCGCCAGTTCGGTGGTGGGGAGAAGCAAGTCGGGCTGCGGCCTCTGCCCCGCCCTCAGCTTCAAGGATCTTCATCATCCTTGTTGTGGCGGGGGGCGAGCTGAGCCGGGGTTCTACCTCCCGCATGGGCCGGTAGGCTGCCTCTTCCTTTAGCATTCAGGGGAGAGGGCGTTCACCGGCCTTGCGGAGGGGGCAAACTTCAACAACGCGGGACCGGTCGGCCGCAAGTGTCATCAGCTCCAGCGTGCCTGGCTCGCTGGCTCAGCTGGCTCTATCGCGGCCTCCGACGCTGCCTCCTGCCGCTTGATCCGGGCGTGGCTGTTCGTCCACTGCACGGGCGACAGTCGCGCCGCGCACAGGTCGGGCATGTCTATGGCCCTCCCCGCGTCGCCGACTGCACCGGGGGATCGTCCAAGACGTCGCACGCCGCTAGGGCGACGTTCGTGTTCTTGGATTGTCTTGTACTCACTACAGCACGGCGCCTCCACGCGGGGGCCGGTGCTGGTCCGTCCGCGAGGACTTGAGTGGGGATCTACCGGTGCAAGCTGGGGTGGCCGCCATTCGTCGGCGTGGCGCTGGCGTGCAGGTGGCCACTATCGTCGGTGCCGAGGTGGTGGTCGCCATAGGTGAGGCTGCCTCTGCCGAAGCGGTTGCTTCCGTCGATGACACCGTCAGTGCCACCTGCGCTCCGGGCCTCCGGCTCTTTGGCTTTAATGGCTGGTTCTCGTCCCTCGTGAGGGGACGTGAACGAGGGCCTTCCAGCGGTAGCGTTTGCCCTGGGGCCATCGCTGCTGTTGTCTTGCCGTCCGAGACGGAGGTCGTTGTCGCTGCTGGTGCAGTGGTCGCCGGCGAGCCACCTGGAGTTTGTTGTCCCGTAGGCCCTCTGGTGTGGAGGTAGTTCATACCCGCGGGAGTGGAACCGGAGTCCCGTTTGTCATGGCACCCTGAGTATGGGTGTTTGTTCATTGTGGCTGTCGAGGCCTGAACATCTAGGTATTTGAGTTTAATATCGTGTTTTTTCCTCATTTCGAGCACTAGGACTCGCCTGTCGGCTAGCCGAACCACTTAACCGAGCGCGAGTCGCTTTGCGCGGAAGGTGACGAGTGAGGTATCTATATCCCGGAGGCATAGGAGTCCCTCGGCTCGGTCGGCCTTGCCACTCAAGGCTTCTCTTGCTCAATTATAGAACCTTCGGTCGCTCTGCGATGAGCTGGAGCCAGAGGTAGTGGCGTCGGCGTGGACAAAGGCAGAGTCGACTCGAAAAGAGGCTTCGTCGGCCCGGGAGCACGTGGCTTCCCTGGCTGAGGAGGTGCAACGGCGGCGGCTGGAGCTTGGCTAGGTCGTCCGCTAGCGGGACCAACCCCGGGGTCACGCTGCCGAGGCCGTGAGCCGGGCTGAGATGCTCGGGGGACAGCTGGATGAGGCTACGGAGCGGCTAGCCGAGGCGTCCGCTCGGGCCGGAACCCTTGCGGAGAGTCTGACCATGAGGGCCCGAGCGTGGTGCTGGCGTCTCCCCTTGGGGTGGAGATCCTTCCGCCCATATCATCGTCCGAGGCTGGGCCGAGTTCCGCCGAGGGTGGAAACGACGTCGAGGGTGCTGCTGCTCCCTCTGCCGATGTCTGAACCTGCAGGAACAGTTTGTTTGTAGTATGCGTATGTTTTTTGCGGCCTCTGAGGCCTAAACATTTTAACGCCCGATTATAAAGCTGTGTTTTCTCTCGCTTTGAGTGTTTGGACTGGTTTGGTAGCAGAATCCCTCGTCCGAGCGTGAGTTACTTTTCGTGGAAGGTGATGAGTGAGGTATCCGTATCCTGGAGGCGTAGGAGTCCCTCGGCTCGGTCGGCCTTGCCACTTACGTGTACTCTCGTCGCTTTTAGGGTTCTGCTATCGAAGCAGTCGAAATGGCACGAAAGTCGTTTTGGTAGAAAAGTTTTCAAGCGTTAGGACTTGTTCGATAGCAGAATCGCTTATCCGAGCGTGAGTTACTTATCACGGAAGGTGATGAGTGAGGTATCCGTATCCCGGAGGCGTAGGAGTCCCTCGGCTCGGTCGGCCTTGCCGCTTACGTGTACTCTCGTCGTTTTTAGGACCCCCGCTATCGAAGCAGTCGAAAAGCGCGAAAGACGTTCTGGCAAAAGACTTTTTCGAGGAAAATTTTGACGCAGAGGGGGTTCCCCCTTCTAGCCCCCGAGGGAGGGTCGGGCTTTGCAAAGGCAAGGTTGATCCTTCCTTGATTGTTAGACTTTATTTATGCACGTAAAGAAAACAAGGTATATGAACGACTTGAAACATCTTAAGGGTAGAAGTGACATAGCTGTTGGATGTTCCAAGCGTTGCTATAGACCTCGCCTTGATCGTTGGCCAGCTTGTATGTTCCGGGCTTCAAAATCTTGGCGATGATGAACAGCCCTTCCCAGGGAAGAGTAAGCTTATGTCGCCCTCGGGAGTCTTGTCACAGTCGAAGTACCAATTCTCCCACCTGGAAGCCTCGAGGCCGAACCCCTCGGGCGTGGTAGCATCGCAGAGACTGCTGATACCGCGCCGAGTGTAGTAAGGCCACGTCCCGAGCCTCTTCCAGCTGGTCCAGTAAGTCTTCTCGGCTGGCCTGGTTGCTTCGGTCGTCGTACGCCTTTGTCCTCGGGGAACCGTATTCTAAGTCTGTGGGTAAGATAGCCTCAGCCCCATAGACTAGAAAGAACGGCGAGAAACCCATGGCTCGGCTCGGCGTCGTCCTCAGACTCCAGACCGCCGAGGGTAGCTCTTTCATCCACCGCTTGCCGAACTTGTTGAGGTCGTTGTAGATCCTCGGTTTAATTCCCTGCAGAATCATACCGTTGGCAAGCTCCACCTGCCCATTCGTCATGGGGTGAGCTACGGCGGCCCAGTCCACACGGATGTGGTGGTCCTCGCAGAAGTCCAGGAACTTCTTCCCAGTGAACTGCGTGCCATTGTCGGTGATGATGGAGTTTGGGACCCCAAAGCGATGGATGATGTTTGTGAAGAACGCCACCGCCTGCTCGGACCTGATGCCAAACCTCGATCCACTTGGAGAATTTGTCGATGGCGACCAGCAGGTGCGAGAAGCCCCTAGGTGCCTTCTGCAAGGGACCGACGAGGTCCAGACCCCACACAGCAAACAGCCAAGTGATGGGTATTGTCTGCAGGGCCCGAGCGGGCAATTGTGTCTGTCTTGCGTAGAATTGACACCCTTGGCAGGAGCGTACAATCCTAGTGGCGTCGGCCACCGCGGTCGGCCAGTAGAAACCTTGTCGAAAGGCGTTTCACACGAGGGCTCGAGGTGCTGCGTGGTGACCGCAAGCCCCCGAGTGTATTTCTTGCAATAGCTCTTGTCCTTCGGTGACGGATATGCATCATTGGAGAATGCCTGAGGGGCTGCGGTGGTAGAGCTCCTTTTCATCACCCAGTAAGACGAACGACTTGGCGCGCCGCGCCAGTCGCCGAGCTTCGGCCTTGTCGAGGGGTAGCTCTCCTCGTTGGAGATATTGCAGGCATGGGGTCTGCCAGTTCGAGTTTGGCGTGACCCCATTCCGCTCTCCCTCGACACGCAGGGCCTCACCTTCGGCGATCGAGGGTACCTCGGGCTGGGCCAAGGCCTCCTCGGGCTCGGGCGTGTCGTCGATCTTGACGGAGTGTTGATGTATGTCTCTGGAGAAGACGTCAGGGGGAACCGTTGTCCGCCCCGAGGCTATTTTTGCCAGCTCATCCACAGTCTTGTTGTACCATCGAGCGATGTGGTTGAGCTCCAGCCCGTAGAACTTGTCTTCCACGCGTCGAACTTCGTCACAGTAGGCCTCCATCTTCGGGTCCGGCAGTGGGAGTTCTTCATGACTTGGTCAATGACAAGCTGCGAGTCGCCGCGAGCGTCGAGGCGCCGAACCCCTAGCTCGACGGCGATGCGCAACCCATTAACCAGAGCCTCGTACTCGGCCACGTTGTTTGACGCCGGGAAATGGAGGTGCAGCACGTAGCGGACATGTTTCCCGAGGGGTGAGATGAAGAGCAGGCCCGCACCGGCTCCTATTTTCATCAATGACCCATCGAAGTACATGGTCCAAAGCTCAGGTTGGATCGAAGCTGTTGGCAGTTGGGCGTCGACCCATTCAGCCACGAAGTCCGCCAAGACTTGGGACTTTATGGCCTTCCGAGGAGCGAACGAGATTGTTTTGCCCATAAGCTCCACTGCTCACTTTGCTATCCTACCCGAGGCCTCTCGGCACTGGATGATCTCCCCCAGGGGGAAGGATGACACCACATTCATCGGATGAGATTCGAAGTAGTGTCGCAATTTTCGTCGCGTCAGAATTACTGCGTACAGTAGCTTCTGAATTTGCGGGTAGCGGATCTTGGTCTCGGATAGCACTTCACTGATGAAGTAGACCGGCCTCTGGACGAGCAGTTCATGCCCTTCTTCTCGTCTCTCGACTACGACCGCGGCGCTGACCGCCTGAGTGGTTGCGGCTACGTAGATCAAGAGGGCTTCTCCCGCAGCGGGGGGCACCAAGATGGGCGCGTTTGTAAGGAGCGCCTTTAAGTTTCCGAGGGCTTCCTCTGCCTCGGGGGTCCAAGTGAAGCGCTCGGCCTTCCTTAAGAGGCGGTACAAGGGTAGGCCTTTTTCGCCGAGGCGCAAGATGAAGCGGCTCAGAGCCGCAAGGCATCCCATGACCCTTTGTACTCCTTCCAAATCTTTGATAGGCCCCATGTTGGTGATGGCCGCGATTTTCTCCGGGTTGGCCTCGATGCCCCGCTCGGAGATGATGAACCCCAGGAGCATGCCTCGGGGGACTCCGAAGACACACTTCTCGAGATTGAGTTTCACGCCCTTCGCTCTCAGACACTTGAATGTCGTTTCAAGGTCGGAGAGAAGGTCGGAGGCTTTCCTCATCTTGACAACGATGTCATCGACGTAAGCCTCGACCGTTCGGCCGATGTGCTCTCCAAACATGTGGTTCATGCACCTTTGGTATGTTGCACCTGTATTCCTCAAGCCAAATGGCATAGTAGTATAACAGTACATGCCAAAAGGTGTGATGAAAGAAGTCGCGAGCTGGTCGGACTCTTTCATCTTGATTTGCTGATAACCTGAATAGGCGTCGAGGAATGACAGGGTTTCGCACCCAGCAGTGGAGTCCACAATTTGATCGATGCAAGGCAGAGGGTAGGGAACCTCTTTGATGAACCCTGCAGCCATCAGCTTGTGAATCTCCTCGCCTATGGCTCTGTGCTTTTCTTCGTCGAAACGGCGCAGAGGTTGCTTCACGGGTCGGGCACCGGCTCGGATATCCAGTGAGTGCTCGGCGACATCCCTCGATATGCCGGACATGTCCGAGGGACTCCACACAAAAACTTCGGCGTTTGCGCGGAGAAAGACGACGAGCACTGCTTCCTATTTGGGGTTGAGCTCGGAGCCGATCCGGACTTGCTCGCAGGCGTCGTTGCTGGGGTCGAGGGCGACGGTCTTAACCGCCTCAGCCGGTTCGAAGTTGCCAGCGTGGTGCTTCGCATCAGGAACCTCCTTGGAGAGGCATTCCAGGTCGGCGATGAGGGCCTCGGACTCGGCGAGGGCCTCAGTGTACTCCACGCACTCCATGTCGCATTCGTACGCGTGTCGGTACGTGGATCCTACGGTGATGACCCCGTTGGGGCCTGGCATC
The DNA here is from genome assembly GCF_902167145.1 of Zea mays. Taxonomy (NCBI): domain Eukaryota; kingdom Viridiplantae; phylum Streptophyta; class Magnoliopsida; order Poales; family Poaceae; genus Zea; species Zea mays. Next base: position 225,207,606 of record NC_050100.1, on the reverse strand, counting down.
TTGAGCTTGAGGTACGTGTAGTTGGGGACAGCCATGAACTTGGCGTAGCACGGTCTCCCCAGCACCACGTGGTAGGTCCCTCGAAACCCGACCACCTCGAACGTGAGGGTTTCTCTGCGGAAGTTGGAGGGAGTCCCAAAACAGACGGGCAAATCGAGGGCAGGACGCGCTTTCCGGGGACGATCCCGTGAAAGGGCGCTGCACCGGCCCGGATCGTGGATAGGTCGATCTCCAAGAGCCCGAGGGTCTCGGCGTAGATGATGTTGAGGCTGCACCGTCCATGTGGACCTTGGTGAGTCTGGCGTTGCCGATGATAGGATCGACAACGAGCGGGTACCTTCCTGGGCTCGGCACGCAGTCGGGGTGGTCGCCCTGGTCGAAGGTGATGGGCTTGTCGGACCAGTCTAGATAGACTAGCGCCGCCACCTTCACCGAGCAGACCTCCCGGCGCTCCTGCTTGCGGTGCCGAGCCGAGGCGTTCGCCACTTGACCACCGTAGATCATGAAACAGCCGTGGACCTCGGGGAACTCCTCTGCCTTATCGCCCTCCTTCTTGTCGTTGTCTTGGCCTTTGCCATCTCCCGCCGGTGGCCCGGCCTTATGGAAGTAGCGCCGAAGCATGACGCATTCCTCAAGGGTGTGCTTGACAGGACCCTGGTGATAGGGGCACGACTCCTTGAGCATCTTGTCGAACAGGTTGGCACCTCCGAGAGGCTTCCGTGGGTTCCTGTGCTCGGCAGCATCAACAAGATCTGCGTCGGTGGCATCGCGCTTCGCTTAAGACTTCTTCTTGGCCTTCTTCTTCGTGCCCCGCTGGGCGGATGCCTCGGGGACGTCTTCCTGCTGCCGTCCCTGAGGCTGCTTGTCCTTCCGAAAGATGGCTTCGACCGCCTCCTGACCAGAGGCGAACTTGGTGGTGCTGTCCATCAACTCGCTCGCCTTGGTGGGAGTCTTGCGGCCCAGTTTGCTCACCAGGTCGCGGCAAGTGGTGCCGGCGAGGAACGCCCCGATGACATCCGAGTCGGTGATGTTGGGCAGCTCGGTGCGCTGCTTCGAAAACCACCAGATGTACTCTCGCAGGGATTCCCCTGGCTGCTGGCGGCATCTTCGGAGATCCCAGGAGTTCTCAGGGCGCACATACGTGCCCTGGAAATTTCCAGCGAAAGCCTTGACCAGGTCGTCCCAGTTGGAGATCTGCGCAGGAGGCAGATGCTCCAACCAGGCCCGGGCAGCGTCGGATAGGAACAAGGGGAGGTTTCGGATGATGAGGTTGTCGTCGTCCGTTCCTCCCAGCTGGCAGGCCAGCCGGTAGTCCGCAAGCCACAACTCCAGCCTCGTCTCCCCCGAGTACTTAGTAATGGTAGTCGGGGCCCAGAACCGGGTCGGGAACGGCGCCCGTCGTATGGCTCGGCTAAAGGCTTGCGGACCTGGTGGTTCGAGCGAGGGACTCCGATCCTCCTCGCTGTCGTAGCGTCCTCCGCGCCTGGGGTGGTAGCCTCGGCGTACCCTCTCGTCGAGGCGGGCTCGACAGTTGCAATGGTGTGGCTCGTTGCCGAGGCGACCCGGGGCTGCGGGCGTCGCGTCCCGCGTGCGCCCGGTGTGGACCGAGGCCTCCCTCATGAGTCGGGAAGTCGTTGCGCGATGCTCCGGGGGGCATCCTTGCCTTTGGGAGGCAGAGCTTTCGGCCCGCCGGACCACAGCATCCTCCAGGAGATTCTTGAGTTCTCCTTGGATACGCCGCCCCTCGGTGGTGGATGGCTCCGGCATTGCTCGGAGTAGTACTGCCGCTGCAGCCAGATTCTGGCCGACCCCGCTGGAGGCCGGGGGCAGCCTTGCCCTGGCATCATCAATGGTACGGCGTTGGACGTCCCAGGCCCGATGACACGCTTCTCCGGCGAGTGCTCGGCCTGCCCACTCCTGCTCGATGTTTTGCCGGAGCTGCACAAGTTGTCCTGCTTCCTCGTCGAGCTTGGCCTGCATCTCACGGATTTGCTCGAGCTGTGTGTCCTGACCCCCCGCAGGGATTGGGACCACAGCTAGCTCCCGTAGGATGTCAACGCGAGGCGCAGGCCCAGGGGGATCGTCATCCTCCTGCATACCGAGGTGGTTGCCTTCATCGTGACCCCCTAGATCGACATGGAAACATTCGCAACTTGGGCCACAACCCTCGTCGTCAAGGCTGTGGCCATCATCGGAGCAATCGGAGAGGCAGTAGTCACATGCGGTCATGAGGTCTCGCATGGCACTAGGATCACACAGCCCGGAGAAATCCCAACCAGAGTCGGGCTCGTCTTCTTCCTCGGAACTCGGGGGTCCATAGGTTGAGACGGCCGTCAGTCGGTCCCAGGATGACCACATATGGTACCCCGGAAGGTTAGGGTATGCCTTTACGAAAGCGCTCACCAAAGCGGGGTCGCTTGGTGGATCGAAGCTGAATCTAAAAGGCACTGGGTGGAAAACGGACGGTACCTCTTGATCGATGGACGGTGACGAAGTAGCGTCGGGGACGGACTGCACTGTTATCTCAGGTACGAGGCTAACGCCCAGCAAGCCCTTCGCGAGTGTGCTGGCGTCATCTGTCCGCTTGGGGTTGGCACATCGCGGGGAAACGACATCCGTCGTTGTCGCAGGTGCGAGGACAACGCCCGACATGTCCCCCGTTGGGGTGCCGGTGTCGCCGACTCGCTCGACAGCCAACGAGGTGCCGCCTCCTGCCTGGCCACGGTTGCCCCGTCTCCTCCTTCTGCGGCGAGGAGGGTGACGAGGCAAGCCTGGATGCTGCTCCTCCGCCACGGGGGGAAGACGTCGTCGAGTTGGCCGCCGCAGGGCGAGCTGACGACCGTCGTTATTGCTATCGCGCTGCGGGGGGAGGAGTACCATGTCGGAGCTGCCATCGAGGGACATGAACTCGAGACTCCCGAAGCGGAGCACCGGCCCGGGCTGAAGAGGTTGCTGAAGGCTACCCATCTGGAACTCAACGGGAAGTTGTTCGTTAACACGCAGCAGGCCCCTACCTGGCGCGCCAACTGTCGGCGTTTCGACCCCGGGGGGTCCCTGGACCGACGAGTAAATTTGTCGCTGCGCGTCCCAGCCCAGATGGGTTGGCGCGAGATGGAACACAAGGGGGAAAACACGGCTCGTGTTATCCCGCGCCAGGGGGTGTGCTCGTAGTAGGGGTTACAAGCGTTCGCGAGAGAGAGAGAGAGAGAGTGAGCCTGTTCGTTAGATCGTTCTCCCGCACGACCCTCTCACATGAAGGCCCTGGACCTCCCTTTTATAGATGCAAGGAGAGGGTCCAGGTGTACAATGGGGGGTGTAGCTAGGCGCTAACGTGCCTGGCAGGGAAGTGCCTGAGCTCTGTGTACATGCCATCGTGGCTGTCGGAGAAGTGCTTGAGCCCTGCGTAGGTGATAACGTGGCCGTCGGAGAAGTGCTTGAGCCATATAGAAGCACAGCTGTCGGTGCTGCTGGGATCTTGCTGACGTCTCCTTGCTGACGTAGGGGGCTGAGAACCACCGTCGTCATGGACACACGCGGGGAGCCATTATTACTTGTTACTGGGGTGAGCCAGATGGGACGCCAGTCTTGTTCCCCTGTAGCCTGAGCTAGCTAGGGGTAGGGTAATGATGTATCCCCCGTGGAGCGGTCGGTCCGAGCCCAAGGTCGGGCGAGGCGGAGACTTCTCCTGAGGCCGAGGTCGGGGTCGGGTGAGGACGCGATTCCTCCCGAGGCCGAGGTTGAGGCCGAGCCCTGGGGTCGGGCGAGGCGGAGACCACCTTCCGAGGCCGAGGTGGAGGCCGAGCCCTGGGTCGGGCGAGGCGGAGACCTCCTCCTGAGGCCGAGGCCTTAAGGTCGGGCGAGGCGGAGCTTCCTGTTGCGCCTGAGGCTGAACTTGTTGTTGTCAGCCTTGCCCGGGTGGCTGACACAGCAGTCGGAGCGGGGTGAGCGGCGCTGTTTTCCTGTCAGATCGATCAGTGAAAGGGTGAAGTGACTGCGGTCACTTCGACCTTGCCGACTGAGGCACGTGTGTCACGATAAGGTGTCAGGCGATCCTCGCATTGAATGCGCCTGCGATATGGTCGGTTGGTGAGGCGATTTGGCCAAGGTTGCTTCTCGACGAATCCTGCTCGAGTTGGGCCTCGGGCGTGCCGAGGGTACGCCTACTGCCTGAGGAGGCCCTCGGGCGAGACGTAACTTCGTTCGGGACTACAGTTCCCGCCCAAGGCTGGGCTCGGGCAAGGCGAGATCGCGCCCCTTGGGTAGACGAAGCCTTGACCTGAATCGTGCCCATCAGTCTCTGCAGCTTGTGCTGATGGTGGTTACCAGCCGTGTTTAGGAGTGTTGGGGGTACCCCTAATTACGGTACCCGACACTTATGCAGTTCAATCTCATGTTTGGTGTAATGTTTTTTACCTATTACATGTCAATCTATATGTATTGCTGCGAGTAGAAGTGAGGTCTCATGAAACCTAAAGGCCAAATTGGAGAAGTAACTAGAGTTGCACCAAAAAAGCAAGTTGTGCCCTAGATTATTCTTTTACCTAATAATGTTCTCAATAATATTGTGACATGCTCAGGTTAACTTGATGGGACCTATTAGGTTACCTTAGTTTTGTTCACTCTACACCTTGCAAACAAATGAACTATTCGGTAGTTATGCTTTTGCTTTACCTGGTTTTAGGATTAGTTTTATATCTGAATTACGATCATGTTCCATTATTATTATGGTTTAATTATTATTCATGATAAGATTATTATGTCAATTGAAACATGGAGCGACCACCCGAGAAAACAGTGCTACCACAAGGGTGAAATGGTACACCCATGGCAAGCGAGGTGTGGGGAGCTGTCGGTATAGGGAGGTTCTCGGGTCGATCTGTTTGTGATAGCTTTTCGGACAATGGAATCATATATCGCCCCTTATGCCGAAACCGTAGCAAATTCTCTCATGCTAGTGGAACTTTGGAAAGGTCTCGTAGTGCTACCCTGCCTCACTTCCTCAGTAGAGGTGTATGAGGTCCGTACGACCCCGCGGCAAATGGGTATCACAGCTTGTGAATAAATATGTGCAACCTCTGAAGAGTGTAAAACTGGTATATCAGCCGTGCTCACGGTCAAGAGCGGCTTGGACCCTCACATGAGTAACTTATATAATTAAACTTAATCTATCATTTGCATTGCATTGTGGGATTTATTATCAATTTTGATCAATTATTTAATTGGGTTAATATCTACTTACACTTAGCAATTGCTAATAAAATTTTGAGCAGCTTATTAAAAGTAATGCTAAGTCTTAACTATTCTTCTTGATAAGCCTTACACTTGACATGAGCCCCTACCGTAAGTGAGCTCATGCATATTATTCCATACAACTTGTTGAGCGATGAATGTTTGTGAGCTCAATTTTGCTAAGCTCACACCAGGTCAAGAACATGTACCACAAGATGAGGAACATAAAGAATGTTACGATAAGTTCGGAGAGGTTTAGGCCATCGTCTCCCGGTCAACTATAGTTGCAGGGATCGTTATGGTTATATGATATAATTATTTAGATATTTTATACAGAATATCTATTATATAATAAATATGTGACATTGATTTCTGTATCATGAATCATTATATATATAAGACTTGATTCTAGCATACATTTAATTCACGTTCGGGCTAGCTAATTTGTATTTAAATATGGCACATGTCAGAGAAGTTGTCATGAAAATACTTATCTTTGCTCGTTTCTTGTTGTCCGTCCTTGCTGAGATTCTTTTAATAACAAAAAGAAAGACTATTTTATTTCAGTCAAAAAATATTTTAGTTTTTTTTTATTTATTTCTTGGTTAGACTTATTATTCATCTCGGGCGCTACTGATGGAATATGGATGGGCAGGCGAAAGAGCAGGAGGAGCAGAAGAAGCGCGGTTTGCTGACGTCTCCATCCCATCATGTATTATCCTCAGCCTACCGTCTCCTTGGCGGCGGCGGTTGCCCTCCTCCGCCCCTCACTCCGCCGCCACTCTCAAAGGGCGTCATCCCTTCTCCGCTCCTCCACGCCGCCTCCATGGGTTAGTGCGAGGAGGAGGACGGCCGTCTCCGACGACTTCTTCACCGTCGAGTTGGACGCTACTGGAGTGGAACCGGAACCGGATTCCATCGACGACGGGCTCCCCTCTCCATGGGAGGGAGCTGTCGTCTACCGCCGCGACGCTGCCGTCCAGCACCTCGAGTACGCCAGCACGCTGGAGCGCCTCGGCCTAGGGGACCTCTCCTCCCCCGACTCCCGCGCGCGCGCCGCTGACCTGGGCCTGGCTGGAGGGACCCTGGACAGCACTGGCGCGCAGCCTCGGACCCCCGTGCTCGTCTCCGTCGACGTGACCAGGCGCCGCGGCCGCCTGCGCCTGGACGGCATCGTGCGCACCGTCATCACCCTCGGCTGCTTCAGGTGATCTGTCTATAGTTGATGAATGCCACCCAAATTCCTGTCATGTGATCAGCAATTTTTTAAGGCTGTCTTTCAGGTGTGCTGAGCCAGCTCCTCAAGGTATATTTGCCAATTTCTCCCTGCTGTTGACAGAAGACCCAGTAGAGGAGGAACCAGACCTCGGCACGATTTTTCAAGAGGACGACGACAAAGGTGGTGCTTCGCTAGCCTGCGCCATGGATGGAGATCAAGATATCGACTGGGATGACCGGCTGCATTTCCCAGCAGCTGACAAGGAAATCGATATATCCAAGCACATCCGGGACATGATTCATCTGGAGATCACCTTGGATGCAGTGTGCAACCCCAACTGCAAGGGTCTATGCCTTACCTGCGGCGCAAACCTCAACACCACCAGCAGCTGCACATGCAAGCCCAGGAACGTCCAAGGACTTTCTCCTCTCAAAGGGGTTTTCAAGTGATGATGCGGATACCAAAGTTTGTACAACCAGCCCAACTTCATGTCATGCTGTGAGCCTGTGACTTCTAGATTCATATAATCGCAAATATGCATTGAAACTTCACATTTATAGATTCACATCCGCAGATGACAAAATACCAAATCGACTTCATATATCTTATGTTCTTCATTGTAACAAACCACCAAAGATGAAAAATCTTAACAACCATTTTATAAATATTATCACTCATCAATGTTAGATTATTCTGTGTTTCTGATGTAATGGCCTTGTGAAAGGGCCTCTAGCCGAGTTGGTTAGGTGGTCTGAGTAGCACTCCTTGGGTCCTCAGGCTGTGGTTAAAAAAAAAATCCCCTTTTCTATGCCACGCCAAAACACAGGTCTAAGTCTCAGCCCTCATCACGGTCGTTCTCACATGGGCTTCGATGCCGATGTGTATGTGTGGGACATGGGTTTGGAGGTTTTCTCGACCTGTGTGAGAATATCTTCTTAATACAAAACTCGAGGGTTGTCTTACCCTCTGTAGGTCAATTTTTTTTATGTAATGACCTTCGGCCTAGTCTGTATACTATTCCCATGCATGCCTACCCTAATCAAGGTTAAGTCCTCTAACATGGTATCAAGTCAGGTTTTCTCCCCCCCCCCTTCCTCCTCCTGTGGCCACTGCCTTCCTCTCCCCGCTCCTCGCTGTCCAACTGTAGCTATGGAAGCCGGTCTCCCTCTCTCTCTCCTCTCCTCTCCTTTCCTTCCCTCTCTCTCACAGCTGGAGTGCCATCGTGGCCCCTTCGCCTGCCCTCCTCAACACTAGGCCTCGTGCCACACGCCCTTCCCGACGCGGCCTCCCCAACCATTGTACACTCTGTGTCTGCCCGCGAGCCTAGGCTTGCCCTCACTGTCAGCACTGATACCATTGTACACTCTGCGCGGGCATTTTATGCCGGTGAGCCTAGGCGCACTCTCACCGTCAGCGCCTCCCCCACCATTGTACACTATGTGTCTGCCCGCTCCCTCCGTCGCCACGTATTCCCCGCATCCTTGGCTGCCACTACTTTGTCCACCACCTAACATCGTTGTCTTGGACATCCTGGCTTCGATGTCATGTACAAATTGTTTAGCAGCTCAGTCATCTCTTGGAGCAGGGGCTTATTTTGATAGTTATGTCATGCTTGTCAGTTAGATCGAAATATTTGCCTCCCCTTCCCTAGTTTCTCCTTCCAGGCTACTCAGGCTTTTGACCTTGTGTTTTCAACCTCTTGGGGTATAAATATTACTTACTGATTCCTGATGATTTCTCTCATTTTGTTTGGACTTTCCCTTTGCATTTGAAGCCTGACACATTCACCAAGCTCTCACACTTTTTTGCTTGGGTCTCCACCCAGTTCGACCGCATTGTTCGTACTCTCTAGCGTGACAACGGTTGTGGGTTTGACCACTCCTCTTATCTTCTTCCTTTATCACGATGTTCAGCTGCGACTCTCGTGCCCCTACACCTCCCCTTAAAATGGTTGGATTGAGTGCATGATTCGCACCACCACCAACATGTTGTGTTGCCTCATCTTCCAAGCTTCTCTTCCCACACACTACTGGGTTAAGGCGCTGAACACTGCCACATACCTCATTAATTGTCTTCCCTCCCAGGCGATCAACCATCCCACTCTGTTTTTTGCCCTCTTCGATACCACCCCCTCCTATGAGCATCTTCGCGTCTTCGAGTGTGCCTTCTATCCCAACATCCCTACTATCGCTTCCCACAAACTTGCGCCCTGATCCACTCATCTTTTCATCTGGTACTCCCCTAATCACAGGGGGGTATCGGTGCCTCGATCTCCTCACTTGCCGTATCATCATCTCCCATCACATGGTCTTCAATAAGGACGTCTTTCCTCTTGTCGGCTCTTCCCCACCTCCTAACCTTGACACCCTCTTGGATGTCGATTCTGTCGTCGTCCCTCCTCTTCAGTCATGGTATGTGATCCTTTCAATCATGGTAGCGGTCAAATGTATGACTTCGAGGTATCAGGGCAAAAGGGGGCTCGAGGGCTTATCCTACTAGATGCCTTGGGGCACGAGGAGCCTAATGGATTATGGGTGTGTTTGGTTTGACTTTTGACTTTGGCTTTTGCCTCCCTAAAAGCCAAAAGCCAACCAAAGGGCTGGATCCAGGAAGCAGCTTTTTCTAAAAGCCGACTTTCTCGTAGTGCAAATCTAAAAGCACCTCTGTACATGCTTTTAGTGGCTTTTCGGATGGAACTATGAAAACATATATTGAAGAATTTTTAACGACTTTTAGTGGTTTCCACCAAACGGTTTTTAGCTTTTTAACAGCTTACAGTCTACAGCAGCTTTTTCCACAGCTCACAGCCCACAGCAACTTTTTTCACAGCCACAGCCCAACCAAACAGACCCTATTTATGAGGTGCCACGGGGCACAAAAGGGCCATGAGGCTTAGCTTGCTAGGTGCCCTGGGGTTGCGAGGCTTAGGGACTTATGTGAGATGCCTTAGGGCGCAAGGGGATCTAAGGATTATCTTGCTAGGTGCCCCGAGGCGTGAAGGGCCCTATGGGCTTATTTGGTAGATGTCCATAAGCATATGAAGCTTTAGGGGCTAGATCGATAATCGACCTAGGGTGCATGGGGCCTTTTGACCAAGATCCTTCAACACATCATTGCAATAGCCTGGGGTATGCCTTCCCCCAGGTGCTATCAGTCCTCATCCCAACATGAGAAAGCCTTCTATGCCATAACCACTAAGTGATATTTTAGTGATTAGGCATGTCTTCAAGTTGGCATCTTGGAAAGTGAAATCAACCAAGTATATGCTGTATCTAAATCCTTTTAGTATGAATTGATTATTATCTTTCTAGGATACAACTTGTTCCTCTGTGAAAGTGTGAATAGGTATTGCAAGACAAGATCACATAATTGCCCAACAGATAGCGAACTGAGACTCAATGATGCAATTAAGAGCACATTAGATATTGACTGGTCATTTGAAATTGCCGCTTTGCCCAAACTTTTGACTTTCCTTTTTTGAATTGTCCCTAAAGGTATCTTCTCTTGATCATCCACTTCTTCAGTTAGTGAGGTGAACATTCAAGGGTCATGGGTCATGTGTTGGGTACATCCACATTCAATTATCTAATGACTCCTATCGGTCTTTACTTCACCTATATGCAAGGAAGATCAAGCTTGATGTTTAAGCACCCAAACTCGATGGGGCCTACTACCTTCTCAACCAAAGCCTTTCCAACCCAAATCTTCTTAGGCCTATTCTTGTTTGGTGGGCCTAAGAACATAACTTTGTCACTTGCATCTTTCCTTATCATGCAATGTGCTTCTTTTCCATACTCAAAGAATCTCTTTGACTTAGGCTTAGGTATTGTCTTGTTTTCTTGTTGATATTTATTCTCTTTATGTGCTCGATAACCAATACTGCTTTTGTCCATTTTCATGACAATATTCATGAGAAGTTCACTTTGTGGTATTGTCCCTTAATGAATTTTTGCTAATTGGTAGCAAGATGATTCTTTTTATTGTTTTAGTTTCTTGTTTTCTTCTCTAAGTTTTTCATTGTCAAGCGCCATTGCATTATCAACCACTTCATTTTCTATGACAATATTACTCTTGATTACTATCTTTTCAATTCTTGTCCAATCTTCTCATTTTATTTCTCGATTTTCTCAATCTCGTCAAGAAGCTTGTTATCTACCACTTTATTGCATTTGCTTTTAGTACAATGTTCCATGCTTTCAATAAATTCATCATATGAGGTTGTTATATCAATCTCAATTGGATTAGTAGCAACATGTGTTTCACTAAACAAGAGCTCATAAACAATAGCAAGGTTATCATGATTAACTTTAACATGAGTATAGTTTTCTTTCAAAGAGCTAAATCTAGTGTTGAGCTCCTCATGTATCTCTTTAGGGTTAGATGACATAGTTTTATTTTCTTCTTTAAGCTCGTAACTGGCTTTTTATTCTATGACATAGTTAGCAAGTAAAGACTTATTCTCATGTTTTAGTTTCTTATTGTTTCGTCTTGTTTTTCTAATGATTTGAGTATACTTAATAAGCAAGGCAACTAATTCATCATATGTGAGAACGATGAATTCTTCATCGCTATCACTATCATTGCTATAATCATAGTTTTATACCGTTCGATCACCTTTTGCCATAAGACATGAGTGTGTAGTGGATGATGGCAGTGATGGTGGTAGAGAAGAAAAGTCAATAGCAAGTGCGACCATCTTGTCTTCATCGTCACTAGCGCATGAAGATGAGTTACTTGTGAAGTCAATGTTGGTAAGCCAATCAGCAACAATATAGGCATAAGCAGGGGCGGATCTCCACCCGGGGCTGCCTGGGCTGCAGCCCCGGGCGGCACTCGCGGCCCACCAGAGGCCCACCGTCGCGCTCAGCCCCAAATCCCAACCCTAGCTCCAGCCTCTAGCTGCCGCAGCTCCTCTCTAGGCTCCACTGCTCCAGCCGCCGCACCTCCAGGGCTCCAGGCTCCAGCGCCGCAGAGCGCTCGCCCACGGCCCGCGCGGCCACGCCTCCTGCCTGGCTGCCTCCTCTGTCCTCTCCACTTCTCCAGTCTGAGCTGTCTCCAGCGACCAGCGGCAGCGCAGCACCGCCAGGCGCCAGGCGGCCTGCCGGCCAGCTAGGGCCCAGGCGCGCAGTGCGCTCGACCGGCGACCGCACACCGCAGTACGGGAGCAGCCGAGGCCCGACCGCCCGAGGTTAATTTTGTGAATTTGTGATTGACTTATTTTTAGACTACATATTTCTTGAATGTTTAAATTATATCTTGCTTCTTGTGTTATATTAAACATCAATTATATATTTTTTTGTTTGGTTTAATTTTTTTTTGTTATAGTATTAACTTAGTAGCCTCCCTCTTGCATCAATCCTGGATCCGCCACTGAGCATAAGGCATTGGCACCATTCTTTTTCTTGTTGAATTGTGTTTTCTTTATGTCTCCTCGTGAAGACAATTTTGTTGTTCTCATCATCACTTGTGTCATATGTCTTTTCCTTGAACTTTTACTTCTTACTGAGCAAGATGACCAAGTTCACTATAATTATAACAATCCATCTCTGAGATATGCTTTGTTTTTCTACTAGTTGTTGGAATATAATATAAGTGAATTGCACAACTCTTCCCATTAGCTTAAACTTGTGGGTTGAATTGGTTGGTACATGCAACTTAATATGGTATAGAGGTCATGAGTTCAAATCCTGGCTAGCGCAATTAAATAAAATAATTGTTGCTCGCTCCTATTCCACGTCTGAGACCCGAGAGAGGCTCGACATGAGGGGGAGTGTTGGAATATAATATAAGTGAATTGCACACCTCTTCCCATCAGCTTAAGCTTTTGAGTTGAATTGGTTAGTGCATGCAACTTAATACTAGTGAATATTTCTTCTTTCTTAAGTCAAACTTGATGCTTTCTTTATTTAGCTTCTTTAGCATCTTAATTTTTCTTCTTCTCCATGAGTGCTAGGACCAGGATGATTATGTACATAAATAAATAAAATAAATGCCTCCGGGACCACGAACAAGAAGGGGGACATGTGAGGCTGGCTATCGATGACTGTTGCAACCTGAGAGGCAGTAGGCCCTTGGGAAAACTCCAATATGACATCAACCTTCCCAGGCCTTCATTGTCCTCGAGCATTCTCTGAGATAGCTCGCAGACCAAGTGATCAATGGTCTGTTGTGGGCAGATCCGAGCAAGATATAGGCTAACACGCTTCGAAACAGAAAAATAAGTAGCAAATGCACCAGTGATCTCTGCCGATGGATTCACATTGCAGTCCTCAATCCCTCTGGTGATCAAGAAGTTCAAAACTGGGATGATATTGCGAGTATTGCTTCCAAAGTTTCTCAATATCATCAGGAAACTGATCACCATGTTTCCATGTCACATAATAAAGACTATTGAGTAACCTCTCGCTCCAGCCAGATTCCTTCAGTCTCACAAAATTGAGATTTTCGATCCAAGGAGCCAGGACCTGATGCATTATTTCCTTGCACAGATACTCACTGAGGTCAGGATGGTCCTTGGCAAGCCTTGAGGACAACTTATACTGGAACTGTTGGTAGGAATCCGGAAGGTTGCCAACAACAGAAGCCCGGTAATGCCCAACACCATCGGTACCGCCCATTCATTGTAAGAAAAAAAACTGTTAAGTGTAAACTTGTAGATGATAAAGCAGTCAATAAGATCAACAATTAATCTATGCATTGTTTTGAGAAGAAAATTTTAGCATGAATAATTCTTTAGAGCTGATGTGACTATTTCATGATTCATATGATATGAACGTCATTGCAGATGTGTATTAGGCCTTATTTGGGATAGCTCCAACTCCAGTAAATTTGGTGGAGCAGGTCATTATATGCTCCAGAAAATTGTGGAGACATTTAGATAAGTCATTTTATTTATTATTTAGATTAAAATTATTTTTTAAAACTATGGCTCCACATTGGAGTTGGAACCTGAAGCCATCCCAAACAACCTCTTAGTCTACCTATCAAGATATTGAGAATGTAGGCATAAGAATATAAGCTAAACTTACCTGATCTATGCAAGCAGGAAACAAGTCCAAATTTGTCTGCAAAATATTCTTCAGCGCAAGTGACTAGTTTTCTGCTTGTCCCTCCAACCAAAACGTCCTCCATCAGTATGCTTCGAGTGTTCGCGGATGAACTGGAGACGGTTCCAAGAATAAACTATTAATCCATGATATCACCCGGCCAGACATCTTTCTTGCATTATCATCAAAACAAGGTCCATAAAGCAATGGCATTATATTCATTGAAACCCAGTTCATAGCTAACTGTTGAGTCATTTCCCTGTCAAATGAAAATTTGTCAAGTGACCTCGTATATTGATTACTTTTATATCGCTCAATTTCGCGACGATTGTCGCTGCTGCTTTCATGTCCCCATGAACTACCAGAATCCTCACTCCAGGTAAGGAGAAGATCAAAAAGCCCCTTATGTATTCTATTGTCAAACCGCTCAGCTTTCGCATCAACAAATTCTGGAGCTAGGTATCTCAGAATAGATGCTAATGCGTATCGCAGAGGCTGTAAGTATTGAAAGCTATCAGGCAATGAAATAGTAAGTTGGTGGTATGTTTCTTCGATGAACTTCAAAAACTGCTGGGGGAGCACAGGTTTCCGACTAAGCATCCCAGGCCAAACCTTCTCAGCTATCATTCGGCGGAGCACAGGTTTCAAAAACAGATATTATTGTTCATGACAAGATCATTTGTTAATTGAAACATGAAACGACCATCCGGAAAAACAGTGCTACCACAAAGGTGGTATGGATGCCCTTGGCTAACTAATTAGAAAAGCTAGTGGAGGGCTACCTTACCCGAAAGGGGCAAGTGCGGTATAGAGAGAATCTCGGATCGATCATGCTGCGATGACTTTTCGGACGAGAGATTCCTATATTGCCCTTCTCAGAAACCATAGCGGGTTTTCTGATGCTGTGGAACTTTGTAAAGGTCTCGTAATACTACCCTGTCTCGTTTCCTTGGCGGAGATGAATGAAAAGTCGCGATACCTTGACAAATGGGTAACACGACTTGTTTTTCCAAATATGGCCTTAATATACAGGAGAACCGTATTTCATTTTATTAAAGAAGAAAGAGTAACAGGTGCATACAAACACTGGACCTTGCTTTACAAACTAACATCTTGCTTGGAGCAAGCTGTTTAGTGATAGTATGTAATACAGGGAACTATTGTGGTCTTTTACGGTATGCATTACAGAACCTGAAATGGTTGAATTGTCAGGCTCTTTCCCACTAGCAAGAGAAATTGAAGATGAAATAATCTCTCAGCACCTCGAAGAAAACAACCAACCTGCAGTCCTATCTTGTATGATCATTGATCTGTTGGTTCGTTTGATATTAGACCATATTCAACGCTTGCTGCAACTCGTTCCCCTTAGGTTGTCTCCAACAAGAGTCTGTATGTGATCCTGTCCGGTAAATTTAGATGACACAGACGTTCCCAACGCCTCCAGCAGTGTAGGGTAAATGGTACTCTAAATTTTACCATTTGTGGTCCATCCCCTAATTGTGGCGGACTCCAGACCTCCGCTATACACCGGTTGCCAGTGAATCCCGCGCCAACGTGGAGATTTCCTCTCCGTCTTCGTTCCCCTTAGGCTGTCTCCAACAAGAGTCTGTATGTGATCTTGTCCGGTAAATTTAGAGGACACAGACGTTCCCAACACCTCCAGCAGTGTCTGGTACATGGTAATCTAAATTTTACCATTCGTGGTCCATCCCCTAATTTTGGCGGACTCCAGACGTCCGCTATACACCGGTCGGCAGTGAATCCCACGCCAATGCGGAGATTTCCTCTCCATCTCCGTTCCCCTGGCAACCATCTCCACCACACCGTCGGCACGCCCGCGGCTAGGATGTCGGACGCGAAGCTAGGCACCACCACACCAGGCTGCCGGAGTCGACCTGATTTTGGTGAGGACCACTCGCATCGATTGGTTTCCTTACGCAAAGCAGCAACCAGCCGGCGGCGTCGGATGTCGTGGGCGCCACAGAGCACCGACGAACAACTACACTAGCCTTTCGCCCCAAGGTTGCTATCACCAAAACTCATATGTTGGTTCGTTCTGACCTCCAAGCTTGGTGCCGAGAACACCAAACGAATCGTGTCACTAGCATCGTCCTCCTTCGATTTGGTAGTCCGCCCTGGACCCTAGTCGTTTAAGGTGCAAGAATCGTCATCCTTCCCCTTTGAATGGTTGCTAGCTTCTAAGAAACTTCCATGTATATCATACCTTTTTTGGTTAGATCTGCTCATGGTTCATTTGCTGACGGTCTCTCCTATTTGTATGTGGATCTGTTTAGTTGTAGCTAATACATTGAAGATATTTTGCAACAATCTAATAAGAAAAACGAAAACCAATTAACAAAGAATATGTGAGTGACTACAAAACAAAGAGGAAACTACCCTGTTTGGATCCCATATATTTTTTCCAGTAGCCAGATTAATTTAGTCGACATCTAAATAGGTGTCATATGATCTATTATTCCTGCTTACCAAGTTGAAGTTAGGAAGATACTTCCTCAAAGCTACTATATTTCTTATATATGGTTTGTACAAAATAAATATTTCATCGAACCCAATGTCCCATTTTGTATCTTATTTATCTTGATATCACATTTTCTATCTTGCATCCATCTATACAAAGTTATTTTGTATAAGAAACATTGTACAGTCTCCCTACCTTCTTAATTTCAGTGTTGCATGATCATTTAACTTGGTTGTCATCATGTATGGAACCTTGAATTATTGTTATTCTGGTACTGTTAAAATTATATAAGAGAATTATTACTCTACACAGCTCATAGAACTATAGGGTAGTATTTTATTATCTTATTATCTCATGAATTATTACTCTATCTTCTAATAACATATTTTGTTTCCCAAAGAAGATTCTTTATTTACTTTAAATACCTAGATTCATCCTTTTGTTGTATAGGCAAAGGAACAGATTTAATCATTTCCTAAGTGAGATTGAACTACTTCTTAAGTGTTCATAGCCATTGGTCAGATTATATATTTTATGTACAATTGTTTATCAAGTGACATTCTAGTATGCACTGATCAGGTGAAGTGTTGGCACTATCAGTTTTTAGTCCTCTTTGCATCCTCCAACCAAAGTCGAAGTATGAAATAAGTGTTTCTTGGTAGATGCAACTGAATTGAAACAATTGCATAAACTATTAAGTTTGAACTAATATGTCATAAGCACATCATCGATTTTATAAACTTAACAAGAACATCATTTGTAGGCAACTAGCATGCACTAGCAGTAAGGACATTGTTGTTTGGACGGGAAGAACCATCGCATCTTTACCTCTATATAAAATGCTTGGTTGCTGATTGCATTGTGCTAAGGAAAATGGGTGTTTAAATGAAATGACCAATAATGCAATGAATTAGAAATGCTAGCTGGTTCCTGAATATTTAGTTATTCGTTTCATTTTTGCATATAAACAGATTGATGACGATGGAAGAACCTATTTTTGGATGTCCTGCGATGCAAGTGAAATTGTCTGCTGCTCTGCTGCTTAACAACTCCCTAAACATATCTGGGTAGCTTGGGACTGCATTGGTTGGTGCTATTTCAATTGGTTTATTTGTGCCTGAGTTATTGTACCCATTAATAAATTGATGATTATTTTGACATTGGTGATAAGTTACAGTAAACTAACCAAAACAGAAACAACTGATTTCCCCCTAATGTACACAGCTTTTCAAATATGTGATGGATGTTTCCTATTAAAAGTATTGAATTCCTTGATGATTCTTTTGACATCGGTGATAAGTCACAGGAAACAAACCAAAACAGAAACAATAGATTTTCCCCCTAATTTTATGTTTCAGCCATATGTGCGCAATTTTTTAAATATGTGGTGAATGTTTCCTGTTAAAAGTATTGAGTTCCTTCATAATAATGTTCTAATTTGTGACCGAACAGTAGCAGTTAGCCATTTTAGTAGTCACGGACGATTTTTTAGGATCGTGTAATGGAAAAAGGAAATCAGTTAACACTGTAGATTTAGAGGACCGAATTTAGAGGACGTTGCTAGAGACTGGGAAGATATAGAGGACAGAATATTTTAGAGTGTGCTGTAAAGGACAGAGAATATTTCTTTAGGGGATAAAATTTAGAGGGCGCTGCTGCAGACATCCTTAGTGCCTGTAGGGGCTACATGCTAACGCTAAAGCATACATCGCTTGCCCCTACCTCCTCCCCTATCTGCGACAATGCTGGTGTATGGCATAGTACACCGCTAGATCTGGAGGTACCACAACCCCCCCCCCCCCCCCCTCACTCATGTGTGTGTAAGGCAGTATTTATTTGTCAGTGTTTGGACTAAGGGTCCTAACTAACTAGTAAATAATGTCGTGTGGCCAGAATCTAGATGGTGTGCTAGTAGACACAAGCGATTTATCCTGGTTCGTGTAATGCAAGACCCTACTTCCAGCAGAGGGGCATGAGGCTTATATTACTTGTACCGAGGTGCCTACAGTAGGGATTACAAGCACGACGGGAGAGGAAAAGTTCCCAAGTCCCTAGAATTGATTGAAGCAAGTGTCAATATCGAAGACTGGTTGGAGAATAGAGTGTTCGTCTGAGTGTCCTGCTTGTCTGTGCGTCCTCCTGGAGGAACTCTACTGTCCTATTTATACACAAAGGGGGTGTCCACGGTGAAGCCTGGTGTGGTTGTATTCGAAGGAGAGATGTCTTGGCGCCCTGCCAGCCGACATGATGGTGCACTGCATTATTGACTAGTGCCTGCTGGTTTCCTGCTGAGAGCCGAGGCAAAGGCCGAGGGGTTGTCCGTACGCCCGAGCCCCCGGGGGAGAGGCTACCCATACCGTAGTTGTTGTAACAGCGTCAGGGTATGGGCTAAAGGCCTGCTTACGGGGTGCGTCAGCGTCCTTGCGCGGGATGATGTCGAGATTCCTGGCTGCTTTTATCGAGGTCAGAGCCTTGCTCAGGCGAGGCGGAAGTCTTCCTGAGGTGTTGGACGAGCTTGTTGGAGGTCTCCTCTGTCGAAGGTCCTCAAGACGGAGATATTGTCTGTAAGCGACAAGATCGAATGTCGAAGCTACAACGAACATATGTAAAGAGCCAAAGAACGACAGCTTCAACTTAATGTGGCGACGAAGGTCAAACATAATGTTGAGTTGAAGAGAAAAAGACTAGTTAATCCCTGATGTTTTGTATTAGGATTATGTGTACACGTTAAGGTCATAAATGTATTTTTACTCGGTCTGCGTCCCGTGCCTATAAATAGATCAACAGTACCCCCGTATTGTTCACGTTGTATTGTATTTGCTCTCATGTCTTCACCTTCAAACAAGCCGAAGGTATCAATGTAATATAGACTTTGATAATGTTTATACATATAGTATGAAATAAATATGTGTCATGACATCACATTTCATATGTATATTCTAACATTTATGAATAATGAAGACTTGTTCTTCATGGCCTTCGTCTGAAGACCATTATACTCGAAAGGAGATAATGCTTCAAAGGATGAAGGTCCTTAACGTTTAACGGTTGTGTTGCCTTATTTTTTGGTTCACAAAAATCAAAAACAAGCGACCAACAGAGCCATCCCTTGATGTGCGCCATAGTTGGCGGAGTGGCCGTCCGCGGGATTCGCGACGGAGTAGGTGACCGAGGCCGAGCTCGGGCGAGGCAGAGAATTCATCCGAGGGACGGACCTAGCGTCGGGCGAGGCGGAGAATTCACCCAAGGGACGGACCTGGCGTCGGGCGAGGCGGAGATTGCGCCCATGGGCCGGACTCGGCGTCGGGCAAGACGGAGATTTGCGCCCAGGGCCGGTTTGCTTTGCCTGTCGTATTAGGTGTCCCATCGGAGGGATGGCAGGCAGCGTGTGCGTGCTGTAGCGGAGGCGTAATCATGTTGTCGCGCCCGAGTGTGATTGATGTCTTGTCAGCCACTGTGCTTATGATGCCGCGTCGTGGGGTAGGTATGCGCATTAAATGTGCATGTTCCCTTCCTGTTTTCGGGCGCTTTTGTCTTATCTGCCGAGGATCAGCTCAGGTGAGACGGACAGAGTGGTGGCAACCTCGGGCGAGGCGGAGCTCTGCCCGAGACAGGAGACTCTCGGGGAGAAGCCTCAGTTTTAAGGGGTACCTCGACTGTTTCCCCTCGGTGATTTCATCCTTACTTCTCTGAGTGCGCTCTTCGAGGGAATAGTTCGGGTATTCCTAATTATCACCCTCGACATTATTAGTGGATGAAATTGGTAATAAATAATGAATAATTATGAAAAATAATATTTTGTGGAGGTATAGGAGAATTTAGGGTAGCCGCGATAGAGTGAAGATATATGGGGTGAGAGATTGGTAACGTGGAGGGATAATGGGATTTAGGGGGGAAAGCAAACAGAACCAAAGTGCGCTGTTGTCTTCAATTTTCAGTTACATACCTTAGCAGGCCATGTTGGTTCAGTGTGGAAACATGCATTCATGTATCCACTAGTATCTAAAGTCTTCAAAGCCGCTCAGGTTCGGAGGTCTGTCCGCGCTTCATGGAGGTTTTGCCCATCAATAGATCAACGTGTGGACGGCTGCGGTCGCGGACGTGAATCTTTTCTAAACCACATCTGATTTGTCCTCGGTCCTCACCCCCACGCTTCACGCGTACTACCACGTCTCCAAAGCCTGTTGGTTGCGTCCATTCGTGCCAGGACACGACCGTCTCGCCGTCTTAAGTGACGGCTGAGGCCATGATGCGGAGTCCGCCTCTGCTCCCACCACAGTCACGTCTCATCACTCCTTCCTCTCTACTCTTCCTCTTCCCTCATCTCTACTCCCTCCTTACTCCCGCCGCTCGTGCGTCTCCTCCTCCACTCCTGCAGTGGTGAGGTTTCTCTCCCTCCATTCCTTTCGCCTGCTCTCCTCGCCTCATGTGGGCTCGCCCTCGCTGGTGCCATTCATCGACGCCATCCATCCAACCTCCACGTGGGTCACTGTTGTCTGTCGGCTCACCTGCTCAACCTCATCCGCGCAGTCACACCACTGCCCTCGTTTCTTGCCTCCGTGCGCGTCCCCTCGCTCGCTTGGACGATCCCGAGTCGACTCGAGTCCACTCCGCTATTCGCTCATGCCGACTCCTCATCCTCTCCTAGCATTCCCGGACTCCCGGTCGACTCAAGTCCACTATGTTATCTACTCGCATCGACTCATCATCCTCTCCTCACGTCCACAGTGATGGTGCTCGCACACCTGCACTACTGACACACTCCTGTCGCGGTGTCCCTTCCTCCGAGTCACTCCATGTGGTTTCGTAGGTGGGGGAGGTTAGCAGGTCACACGTGCCTATCGTCTGCTGATTGTGGGAGGTGCGGTCGCAATCCTGGGTCAATCTGGGAACCGTGATGGAGGACGTCGATCGCGAGGGCGCTGTTGCCGTGGAGAGTGGGACCATGGGGGGAGGGCTACGTCGTCATTGAAAGTCGCCTAGAGGGGGGTGAATAGGCGAAACCTAAAATTTATAAACTTAAACACACACTAAGGCTAGGGTTAGCGTTAGAATTAAATCTGAGGTGAGAGATTGTTTCTCTTGCCACGAGTTGCTCAGATGATGCGGATAACGTTTGGGAGGAAACTCAAATCATTATTGTCAAGGAAACTTTAGAGAGAGGAAAGAGGGCAAACAAATCAAATGGAAATCAACACAAGTGGACACGGTGATTTGTTTTACCGAAGTTCGGTTCCAAAGAACCTAATCCCCGTTGAGGAGGCCACAAAGGTCGAGTCTATTTCAATCCTTTCCCTCTCTCTCAAAGGTCACTTAGACCGAGTGAGCCTTTTCCTTAATCACACGGGTCACTAAGACCCCGCAAGAACTACCACACACTTAGGTGTCTCTTGCTAGCTTTACAAAGCACTTAGGAATTAGAAGGAGAAAGGAAGAAGGCAATCCAAGCAACAAGAGCGCAAATGAACACAAAAACTCTCTCTCAAGTCACTGAGTGGTTGAGTAGAATTTGGGACTTGGAGAGGATTTGATCTTTGGGATTGTGTCTTAGAGTGAATGCTATTGCTCTTGTATTGAATGAGGATCTCAGAAAACTTGGATTCCTTTGAATGTGGTGGTTGGGGGTATTTATAGCCCTCAACCACTTCCTAGTCGTTGGCGTTTTTGCTGTCGATGGGCGCACCGGACACTCCATTGTTCATTGTCTGGTGCGCGCCACGTCAGCTATCCGTTAGGGTTTGGAGCAGTTGATCGTTGGCGTCTTCTGTCATCAAGCGGCACCGGATAATCCGGTGGCACACCAGACATGTCTGGTGACCTCTGACTTCACTGCTCTGACTTCTATGTGGCACTGTTCATCTGTGCAGTCGACCGTTGATGCGCAGAGAGCCATTGCTCCGCTGGCTCACCGGACAGTCCGGTGAATTATAGCGGAGTGCGCCAGATGAATTCCCGAGTGTGGCTGGTTTGCTTGCGCGAGGGCCTGGTGCATCGGACACTGTCTGGTGCGTCAAAGGCAGCACACTATAAGTTCTTTTGCTCCAATTTTGATTGTGTCCTTAACTAAATTTCTTTCTTGGTTTGTGTTTAACTTTATGCACCTGTAATAAATGATATCTAGACAAACTAGTTAGTCCACGTGGTTTGTGTTGGTTGTTAATCACCAAAATTGATTATAGGAAATGATTAGGTCCATTTCCCTTTCAATCTCCCCCTTTTTGGTGATTGATGCCAACACAAACCAAAGCAAATATGAAGTGTAGAAATGTAACTAGTTTGCAATTGAGATAGATGTGCATAGGTCACTTAGAATTAAACCAATGAAAGATTTTATACATATGTCTAAGAATGAATGGATTGCTTTTCTCTTATTTAACATTTTGGACCGCATTTGCACCACTTGTTTGTTTTGCAAATCTCTTGGAAGAATCTTTTCAGAAATCTTTTGCAAATAGTCAAAGGTATAGGAATATGATTGCAAGAAGCATTTTTAAGATTTGAAATTCCTCCCCTGTTTAAATGCTTTTCCTTTGACTAAATAAAAGCTCCCCCTGAAGAAATTGGCCTCTTAGCTTTCAAGAGGGTTTTTGAAAAAGATTTTACCTTTTTGAAATAGATACCAAATGATATTATACCAATTGAAATTTTTCATACTAACTTGAAAATTTTGAAACCAAATAAGATACCAATTAAAAATGAACTTTGAAATGGTGGTGCTGCGGTCCTTTTGCTTTGGGCTTAATACTTTCTCCCCCTTTGGCATGAATCGCCAAAAACGGAGAAATTGAGATCCCTTTACAATTCCCCTAATACTTTATTCCCATTGATAAAAGGAATATGAGTGCAGAGTTATACCAATTGAGAGTTACATGAGTATCGACAAAGAGTAAATGATACCGTCAGAGTTGGAGTGGAAGCCTTGTCTTTGCCGAGTACTCCATTTCCCTTTCAATCTAAGACTAACCATAGAAATATACTTGAAAGCATATTAGTCTTAGCCTTGGTACAAGAATAATAAGAAATATGCATTTGTACCAAGTGAAAGAGACATGATCAAAGGTATGTAAATTAGCTATGTGTGCAATGTTTCAATCAAAGTTCCGAGAATCAAGTATATTTAGCTCATTCCTAAGTTTGCTAAAAGTCTTTTCATCTAGTGGCTTGGTAAAGATATCGGCTAATTGGTTGTGGGTGCCCACATAAGCAATTTTGATATCCCCTTTTGTTGGTGATCTCTAAGAAAGTGATACCGGATGTTTATGTGCTTAGTGCGGCTGTGTTCAATGGGATTATTCGCCATGCGGATTGCACTCTCATTATCACATAGGAGAGGGACTTTGCTCAATTTGTAGCCATAGTCCCTAAGAGTAGCCATAGTCCCTAAGAGCTACTGAGTTTTGTTTCTTTGAAGCCCAAGACACCAGGGATATTCCCAGAAACTGACAAGTCCCTGATGTGCTCTTTCTATCAATTTTACATCCGGCATAATCGGCATCGGAATACCCAAACTTTGGAGTGTAAACTAAATACCTCATGATTCTTTTCACGGCCCTAAGGTGAACTTCCTTAGGATTTGCCTCGAACCTTGCACACATGCATACAGAAAGCATAATATCCGGTCCAGATGCACATAAGTAGAGTAAAGAACCTATCATCGACCGGTATACCTTTTGATCTATGGATTTACCTCCCGTGCCGAGGTCGAGATGTCCATTGGTTCCCATGGGTGTCTTGATGGGTTTGTCAGTCTTCATTCCAAACTTCTTAAGTATGTCTTGAATGTACTTAGTTTGGCTGATGAAGGTGCCTTCTTGGAGTTGCTTGATTTGAAATCCAAGGAAATACTTCAACTCCCTCATCATAGACATCTCGAATTTCTGTATCATGATCCTACTAAACTCTTCACAAGATGACTTGTTAGTAGACCCAAATATAATATCATCAACGTTAATTTGGCATATGAACAAGTCTTTTGCAATAGTTTTAGTGAAGAGAGTAGGATCGGTCTTCCGACTTTGAAGTCATTAGTGATAAGGAAGTCTCTTAGGCATTCATACCATGCTCTTGGGGCTTGCTTGAGCCCATAAAGCGCCTTTGAGAGCTTATACACATGGTTAGGGTACTCACTATCTTCAAAGCCGAGAGGTTGCTCAACATAGACCTCTTCCTTGATAGGGCCATTGAGGAAGACACTTTTCACGTCCATTTGATAAAGCTTAAAGCCATGGTAAGTAGCATAGGAAAGTAATATACAAATTGACTCAAGCCTAGCTACGGGTGCATAAGTTTCATCGAAATCCAAACCTTCGACTTGTGAATAACCTTTGGCCACAAGTCAGGCTTTATTCCTTGTCACCACACTATGCTCATCTTGCTTGTTGCGGAATACCCACTTGGTAACTACAACATTTTGGTTAGGATGTGGAACTAAATGTCATACCTCATTCCTCGTGAAGTTGTTGAGCTCCTATTGCATTGCCACCACCCAATCTGGATCTCTCAGTGCGTCTTCTATCCTGTATGGCTCAATAGAGGACACAAAAGACTAATGCTCACAAAAATGTGCAACTCGAGATCTAGTGGTTACCCCCTTATGTATGTCACCGAGTATGGAGTTGATGGGTGATCTCTTTGAATTGCTTGGTGGACTCTTGGGTGTGGCGGCCTTTGATCCCGAATCTCTTGTTCATCTTCCTTATCTTCATTATCATCATCATCTCCCCCTTCTTCTTGAGCCTTGTCCTCATCTTGAGTGGGTGGAGATGCTTGATTGGAAGATGATGGTTGATCTTGTGTTTGTGTGGGATCTTCGGATTCTTTTGGACACACGTCACCAATGGACATGTTCCTTAGCGCGATGCATGGATGAAAGTCGCCTAGAGGGGGGGTGAATAGGCGGAATCTGAAAATTATAAACTTAAGCACACACTACAAGCCGGGGTTAGCGTTAGAAATGAATCCGAGTCTAAAAGAGAGGGGAAAACAAATCAACCAAGAAATAAAGCGGATGAACACGATGATTTGTTTTACCGAGGTTCGGTTCTAAAGAATCTAGTCCCCGTTGAGGTGGTCACAAAGATCGGGTCTCTTTTAATCATTTCCCTCTCTCAAACGGTCACTTAGACCGAGTGAGCTTTCTTCTTACTTCTCACGGGTCACTTAGACCTCGCAAGGACCACTACACAATTGGTGTCTCTTGCCTTGCTTACAAAGCACTTGAGAGTAACAAATGAAAAGAAAAGAAAGCCAAGCCAAGAAACAAGAGCAACTAGGAACACAAGGGATCCTTTTACAAGTCCAAATGCGCTAGAGTTGAATTGGGGACTTTGAGCGTATCGATCACTTTGATTTGTGTCTTTGGAGTGAACTGTATTGCTCTTGTATTGAATTCACTATTCAGTATGCTTGGGTCCTTTGAGTGGTGGTGGTTGGGGGTATTTATAGCCCTCAACCACCAAACAACCATTGGGGCAGGCTGCTGTCGATGGGCGCACCGGACAGTCCGGTGCGCCAGCCACGTCACCCAATTGTTAGGGTTCTGGAGCTTTTGACCGTTGGAGGCTTTGTCCTCTAGTGGCACCGGACAGTCCGGTGCCACACTGGACAGACACTATTCATTGTCCGGTGCGCCTCTGATCTCTGTTCTAACTTCTGTCGCGCACTGTAGCGCTGTCAGGGGCACTATTGCAGTCGACCGTTGCGCTGGTAGCCGTTACTCCGCTGAGGCACCGGACAGTCCGGTGATTTTTAGCGGAGTACGCCTGGAGAAACCCGAGAGCGGCCAGTTGATTCTTGTACGGTCCAGGTGCACCGGACACTGTCCGGTGGCACACCAGACGGTCCGGTGCGTTAGACCAGAGCACACTCGGTTTCTTTGCTCCTTTGTATTTAACCCTAACTTCAATCTTTTATTGGTTTGTGTTGAACCTTTATGCACCTGTAGAACATATAATCTAGAGCAAACTAGTTACTCCAATATTTGTGTTGGGCATTCAACCACCAAAATAAATACTGGGAAAAGGTTAACCATATTTTCCTTTCAATGGAGCCTCTTCATCATCTAATTCATCAAGATCAACTTGCTCCACTTGGGAGCCATTAGTCTCATCAAACACAATGTCACAAGAAACTTCAACTAATACAGTGGACTTTTTAAAGACTATATATGCCCTTGTGTTTGAGTCATAACCTAGTAAAAAGCCTTCTACTGCTTTAGGAGCAAATTTAGAACTTCTACCTCTCTTAATAAGAATAAAGCATATGCTCTCAAAGACTCTAAAATAAGAAACATTGGGCTTTTTACTAGTAAGGAGTTCATACGATGTTTTCTTGAGGATTCAGTGAAGATATAACCAGTTGATGGAGTAGCAAGCGGTGTTAATCGCCTCAGTCCAAAACTGGTCTGGTGTCTTGTATTCATCAAGCATGATTCTTACCATGTCCAATAGAGTTCTATTCTTCCTCTTCACTACACCATTTTGTTGAGGTATGTAGGGAGAAGAGAACTCATGCTTGATGCCCTCCTCCTCAAGAAATCCTTCGATTTGAGAGTTTTTGAACTCTGTTCCATTATCGCTTCTTATCTTTTTTATCTTCAATCCAAACTCATTTTGAGCCTGTATTAAGAAACTCTTTAAAGTTTCTTGGGTTTGAGATTTTTTCTGCAAGAAGAATACCCAAGTGAAGCGAGAATAATCAACCACAATAACTAGACAGTACTTACTCCCGCCTACGCTTATGTAAGCGATCGGGCCGAATAGATCCATGTGGAGCAGCTCGAGCGACATGTCAGTCGTCATGATGTTTGAAAGGGAAATAGGGTTAACATTTTCCCAGTATTAATTTTGGTGGTTGAATGCCCAACACAAATATTGGACTAACTAGTTTGCTCTAGATTATATGTTCTACAAGTGCATAAAGGTTCAACACAAGCAAATAAAAGATTGAAGTTAGGGATCAAATTCAAAAGAGTAAAGAAACCGAGTGTGCTCTGGTCTGGCGCACCGGACTGTCCGGTGTGCCACCGGACAGTGTCCAGTGCACCAGGACCGTACAGAGTCCAACTAGCCACTCTCGGGTTTCTTCAGGCGCACTCCGCTATAATTCACCCGACTGTCTGGTGTGCCACCGGAATGTCCGGTGTGACAGCGGAGCAACGGCTACTTCGCGCAACGGTCGACTGCAAAAGCGCCGTGATCAGAGCTACAGTGAAGAACAGTGCGTGCAGAGTCAGAGCCGCGAGTCAAAGGCGCACCGGACACTGAACAGTGTTTGTCCTGTGCGGCACCGGACTGTCCGGTGCCACTAGAGGACAAAGCCTCCAACGGTAAAAACCTCTAGAACCCTAATGGTTGGGTGACGTGACGGACACACCGGACAGTGTACGGTGTGCCCATCGACAGCAGCCTTCCCCAACGGCTTGTTGGTGGTTGAGGGCTATAAATACCCCCCAACCACCACCACCTCAAGCATCCAAGATTTCTGAGTATCACATTCATTACAAGAGCTCTAGCATTCACTCCTAGACACAATTCAAAAGATCAAAGCCTCTCCAAGTCCCAAATTCAACTCAAGCACTTAGTGACTTGTGAGAGAGAGATTTTGTGTTCTTTTGAGCTCTTGCCTCTTGGATTGCCTTCTTCCTTTCTCATTTCTTTTCTCAAGTGATTTGTAATTGAAGCAAGAGACACCTAAGTGTGTGGTGGTCCTTGCGGGGTCTAAGTGACCCGGGAGATTAAGGAAAAGGCTCACTCGGTCTAAGTGACCGTTTGAGAGAGGGAAAGGGTTGAAAGAGACCCGGTCTTTGTGACCACCTCAACGGGAATTAGATTCTTTAGAACCGAGCCTCGGTAAAACAAATCACCGTGTTCATCCACTTTATTTCTTGGTTGATTTGTTTTCCCCTCTCTTTCGGACTCGGATTCATTTCTAACGCTAACCCCGGCTTGTAGTGTTTGCTTAAGTTTATAATTTTCAGATTCCGCCTATTCACCCCCCCCCCCTCTAGGCGACTTTCAATGTTCTTGTGTGGATGATGGACTCCAACTTGCTTTCCTGCTTGGCATGCGCTACAAATCATGTCTTTCTCAGAATGAACATTTGTTAGTCCTAAAATGTGTTCTCCCTTTAAAAGCTTGTGAAGATTCTTCATCCCAACATGGGCAAGTCGGCGATGCCAGAGTCAGCCCATATTAGTCTTAGCAATTAAGCAAGTGTCTGGTTCAGCTTTGTTATCATTAAAATCAACTAAATATAGCTGACCATCTAACACTCCCTTAAATGCTATTGAATCATCACTTCTTCTAAAGACAGTAACACCTATATCAGTGAATAGACAGTTGTAGCTCATTTTGCATAATTAAGAAACAGAAAGCAAATTGTAATCTAAAGAATCTGTGAGAAAAACATTAGAAATGGAATGGTTAGGGGATATAGCAATTTTACCCAAACCTTTGACCAAACCTTGATTCCCATCCCCGAATGTAATAGCTCTTTGGGATCTTCATTTTTCTCATATGAGGAGAACATCATTTTCTTCCCTGTCATGTGGTTTGTGCACCCGCTATCGATTATCCAACTTGATCCACCGGATGCATAAACCTACAAAACAAATTTAAGCCTTGTTCTTAGGTAACCAAACGTTCTTGGGTCCTTTCGCATTAGAAACAAGCACCTTGGGTACCCCAAACACAAGTCTTTGGACTCTTGTGTTTGCCCCTAACATATTTGGCAACTACTTTGCCTAATTTGTTAGGTAGCACATAGGAAGCATCAAAAGTTTTAAATGAAATATTATGCTCATTTGATGCATTAGGAATTTTATTTTTAGGCATTTTGATATGATTGGAATGCCTAGAACTAGAAGCCTCATTTTTACACATAAAAGCATGATGAGAAACAGTGTGAGGTTTTCTAGCATGAATTTTCCTAATCTTGTGCTCAGGATAGTTTCCAGGATATAAAATGTAACCCTCTCTATCCTGAACCATGGGAGCCTTATCCTTAACAAAGTTAGAAAGTTTCTTAAGAGCATTAAGTTTGGTGTTGTTTTGGCTTCCCTGTTGGAAGCCAATACCATCCTTAATGCCAGGGCGTCTCCCATTATAGAGCATGCTTCTAGCAAATTTAAACTTTTCATTTTCTAGCTCATGCTCGGCAATTTTTGCATTTAATTTTGCTTTGTGGTCATTTTGTTCTTTAATCATAGCAATGTGATTATCAATAGCTTCAACATTTATATCTCTACATCTAGTGCAAATGGAAACATGTTCAACAGTAGATGTAGATGGTTTGCAAACATTCAATTCATCAATCTTAGCATTTAGACTATCATTCTCATCTCTAAGACATGAAATTGAATCATTGCAAATGCTAAGCTCTCTAGACAAATTTTCACATTTTTCTACCTCTAGAGCATAAGCATTTTTCAATTTAACAAATTTTTTGTTTTCCTTAACGACTACGAGCAAGTCCTCTTGGTATTCCAAGAGATCATCCTTCTCGTTAATGGTTTCTATTACATCATTCAATTTTTTTGGACCATGCTAAGGTTAGCAAAGAGAGAAATTAAATCTTCATTACCACTTCCTAGATGTTGACGTTTTTTGCTGTCGATGGGCGCACCGAACAGTCCGGTGGTGCACCGGACACTTCACTGTTCATTGTCTGGTGCGCGCCACGTCAGCTATCTGTTAGGGTTTGGAGCAGTTGACCGTTGGCGTCTTCTGTCTTCAAGCGGCACCGGACAGTCCGGTGACTGACTTCGCTGCTCCTACTTCTGCGCGGCACTGTTCATCTGTGCAGTCGACCGTTGACGCGCAGAGAGTCGTTGCTCTGCTGGCTCACCGGACAGTCCGGTGAATTATAGCGGAGCGCGCCAGGTGAATTACCGAGAGTGGCTGGTTTGCTTGCGTGAGGGCCTGGTGCACCGGACACTTTAAGTCCTTTTGCTCCAATTTTGATTGTGTCCCCAACTGAATTTCTTTCTTGGTTTGTGTTGAAACTTATGCACGTGTGATAAATGATATCTAGGCAAACTAGTTAGTCCACGTGGTTTGTGTTGGTTGTCAATCACCAAAATCGATTATAGGAAATGATTAGGTCCATTTCCCTTTTAGTCATCATGGTCATCCCCAAGGAGAGGGGGATCCCGTCGCCATCGGAGTTGGTCGCCTGGATCTCGCCGCCCCCAGGACGGGGTGCTAGCCGGATCTGAGGACGCCTTCTCATCAATCGTTGTTGAGGTCGGGACTATAGGGTCGTGCAGCGACTCTAGGGCTTTCGTCGCGGTCTCGGTGGTCGTCGGGCCAGGTCTTGGGATCTGGCTGCTTTCCTCAAACCTACAGCCACTCGCGCACCCTGGCCAGGCGGAGGATGTTGCCACCACAAGGGGGTCGAGACAATAGGACCTTCCCTGCAGCTTTCGGTCGTGTTGGAGCCAGCGGGGAGCGGAATTGCATGTTTCTATTCGGAGGTGAGCATCCTTGGTTGATTCCATAGTGCCTTGGTTTAGCAAACATCTGTGCAAGATAGGGACCACAAGTTTGATAAAATAGCTTTGGTTTGTTAAACAACTGTTGTTTCTCCTTCACTGCATTTGATACGCATTGGTTGATAGATTAGTTATGATAATCACCCAGTCAACAAAAAGCTTAACAAATTAGCATCGGTCAACACTGTCAATTCAAGTCCAGCTCAATCGATCAACACTTATAAGTGTGACTCTATAGTTATAAAACCATGCCTATTAAGCATTGAACAATTTACCCGTGCTTGTTTCCTATTCTTTGGTCGTGATAACGTATGCAACCATGAATGGAGTACAGATTGCTTTAAGGTTTAAGGTTATTTTTCTAATCTTCCCATATTGTTGGAGTAAATCAGGCAATGGAGAAGGAGCAAGTTCAAGGTTGATCACCTTTTCCACAGGTCGATCAACTACTGATAGCTCAGGGTAGGATTCACTTATTTCTTTGACTCTGACATATTTCTCTGAACACCCAGCAGCTAAATAAGTGAATGTTTAGGCATCTATCTTGTACTGGTCATACTTTTTCCCTCTATTATACATAGCAATTCATTTAGTTTTGCTAAGGACTAGGTGTTTGAATTCCTAAAATTAAAGTTTATGTAGATTCTTCTTTATAATTAGATCTCTGTTTGGCATCTAACTGAATAAATTAGATCCATTATGGAGTGGTTATATTATTTTCTGTGTGATCAGATGGGTTAAAGAAAAGATATTTTCTAGTATGGAATGTATAAATGTAATTATATTCCTATGGTGGTACGTCTTTCTAACCTTGCTATTACATTTTCATTATGGCTTTGTGTTTACCCAAAGTTCCAAACCTTTCAGGTACTGCTTCGCTTTCAGGTGGATTTGTCTTGTAAATGGTATGTGGATCTGTAGCTTCCAGAGGCAATGAGCCTTGCAGGCAGGTAACATGACCACCTCAATGGCTTCCCTTTGAGTGCCAAAAAAACATCTATTCGCCTGCCCTTTGTAACTTCTGTTGACTTGCCTCCTCTTTTCAGTTTGTAGTATAAAAAAGTCCAATTATGTCCGCTGTTGGTTCGACCCAGCGTGTGCCGAGGATTTCTAATGCCGAGCATAAGTATGGATTTCTACTGCCGAGCATAAGTATTTGAAATCAAGAACCTGCATTCATTCAATCATAATGTGTTTCCTATCAAGCATAAGCGTGTGTGTGTTGTTTGATATTTGCTTTCTTCCTCTCCAGATTAAACTGTTTTGTTGAAGATTCAATCATCCTCTAACTAATTAACTAATTTAAATATAGCATGTATAATTACTTGTTCATGCTTTCCCAATGCTGGATAGGGCGCCCCTAGTAATAATAAATCCTGCTACGAAAAGCATAGGTTCATGTAATAAGCACAGAATCACAATTCTCGGCTCTGCAACCAGTCAAAACCATAATAATTGATAGTAATTGTAATACCAGTCAACCATAATAATTGATAGTAATTGTAATAATAATAATAATAAACAAACAGCAATTCAGATCAGCACAGGAATGACAGATGACAAACAAAAATCCGACGCCAAATCAGTGTCACACTAACGAAGCCATCAACACAGGTCTTCGTATCCCAAGCACAAACGCAGCAACAAAGTGTTACATGAGCTGGAGCGAGCTAAAATATATACAGTTCATGCCATGGCAAAAACGGAAATAATCTCTGCTCCACACCCAACTACAAAGCCCATCTGCTCCAGTCCACAGCCACACTCGCGCCAAGGGCCTCAAGCCAACACAAGAAGCTCCCCTCCCGATCCTCTTGCTGCTCAAATAAGATCAGCAACATTCATTGGCATCTCGTCAATTTGTGTGCTGTAGTACTGCTCTATATCTCTCAGTATACGGATGTCATCCTTGCGCACGAAATTGATCGCCACACCCTGCAATGCCCACACAAACAGCTTCTCAGCAACACAATAAACCCAGTATCACATGGATATACAACGATTGCAGTTTGACAACTGCTGGATTCCCTATAATAAATCTGGATGTTGCACATTTAAGCTCTTCATGGCCAGCATGCATGGACAACTATGCATTCATTTTTCCCATGTGCCAAATCGACTAACCAGCATCTGGGATGCACAGAGAGCACAATCTATTCCCATGCCATGTTTCCTGTCTTCTCTACCAAAGAAATGCAGTGCATATGAAAATTGCACAAGCAAGACTCTTTGTTTTCTCATGTCACGTACTGACTACAAAAGACATGAAAAAAAACGTTTTATTTTGTTTGAGTAATCACACCCACAACTGTATGCTGGCCGATTTGTCCCAGTTAAGCAAATAAGCAACAACAAATCTATCCACTGGTGAAAAGCCAAGAGGGGATGCTAAAATAAACCGAAGCCATAATTGGTAGCAGAAATTAGGAACTCCACCTTGCGCCCAAAACGACCAGAACGACCAATGCGATGGATGTAAAGCTCACGATTATTTGGGAGATCATAATTTATGACAAGTGAAACCTGAAAATGAAAGAAATTCAGTCAAATACCCCCAAGAGTTAGCGAACAATATATGAACACATAGAAACAGGACACATTCACCCAAGCCATTCTCCAACAGTATAAAAGATGGTTCAGATAAAAAAATGCCAGAATTCTTGCCTGCTGAACGTCCAGTCCTCGAGCCCAAACATCTGTAGTTATTAGCACACGAGTTGCGCCAGACCTGAACTCACCCATAATGGCATCCCTTTCTTGTTGGGGCATGTCACCGTGCATAGCTGATACGGTGAAGTTATTTGTACGCATTTTTTCAGTGAGCCAATCCACCTGAGCCCAAAAGAAAATTTTCAGCTCAGCACCCAAACCATCAAGGATGGCAAGTGAGCAAAATTTTTGGGGAGAAAAGCAGGATACATATAACAAAAATACAAACAAGGTACCTTTCTCTTAGTATTGCAGAAAATAACAGCTTGGGTGATGGTGAGTGTATCATAAAGATCACAAAGTGTATCAAACTTCCACTCCTCTTTCTCAACAGCAACAAAGAATTGTTTGATGCCCTACAGACATGACATCATAAAACTTATTAGCCAAAAAGACATCAATATAGGTCAAAGCATAACTTTCAATGGCATTTTACCTCCAGGGTCAGCTCATCACGCTTCACAAGGATCCTAACCGGTTCGGTCATGAACTTACTAGTCATCTCCAAGATCTCATGAGGAAGAGTTGCAGAGATCAAAACCACCTTTAAAAAAACAAATACACGATCACACCAGTTCGAGTAAAAGCCGGTATTTCTTATCATCGAAAACAGAATCGACAAAAGCAACTCGTTTTCCCCATTGTTTGCTCATTATGAAATGTGGCAAATGTGTGGTTACATATCAAGAATATAAGCAGATATCAAAAACTATCATTCTTGTCCAGACTATAAGTTCAATAGTAACCTGAAGTTCTGGAGGGAGATATCTGTAGACATCGTAAATCTGATCCTTAAAGCCTCTACTCAACATCTCATCAGCTTCATCCTGTATTATCACGGAAGGAATTAGCCTCTTACATATTGAGCAGACAAAATTTTGAAAACAGCGAAATAAGAGAGCGAACGAACCAGAACTAGAAGCTTGATGGCTCTGGTCCGCAGTGTCCTCCTCTTGATCATATCACAGACTCTGCCTGGAGTTCCAGAGACGACATGCACCCCATTCTCGAGCCTCCTGATGTCCTCACCAATACTCTTTCCACCAATGCAAGCGTGCACTTGGACGTTGAGGTGGTCCCCAATAGCCAGCATAACTCTCTCTGTTTGGGAAGCAAGCTCCCTAGTAGGCGAGAGAATCAAAGCCTGCACCCTGAGGGAACATAATAATGAAGCTAATTCAAATTCCAGCTCTGCTCTTGAATATACTGAGAAAACCATATATTGCTCCGACCGAGGAGGGAGTGCCCTAATTCCTGGGCTGTGCACAAATCATTATTACAGAGGATAAATCAAACTGACTAACTAGGAAAGGAAGATCCTATCCGATCCGGTTAAGTCCTTGGTTCGAAAACCCTAACAAAAACAATATAAGGAAGGACGGATGGTAGTAAGAATAAAATAGAGATAATTACTCGCGCACGGCGGTGTCGACGATCTGGCAGACGGTGAGGGAGATCATGGACGTCTTGCCGGTACCGGACTGGGCCTGCGCGATGACGTCGCGGCCGTTGATGATGGGGAGCACGGCGCGCTGCTGGATGGCGGAGGGCTTCTCGAAACCGTAGCCGTAGATGCCGCGGAGGAGGTCGTCCTTGATGCCCATCTGGTCGAAGCTGCTGACGACCTCGACCCCCGGGGAGGTCTCGAAGGTGAGGTTCTCGTCGTCCATGTTGCGGGCGCCGCCGGGGCCGCGGCGGGAGGTGGTGGGCGCCGCCATTGGTGGAAACCCTAGCTAGCGAGCGAGACTCGGGCGGAGGACGGTCTCGTCTCGACTCGATGGGAACATAGGCCTGTTCTGTTGGTTTTGCCGCCTGCGCCTGGTCTTTTTTGCAAATTTTTCCTCTGCGTGCGTCACAGGGTGCTCTGTGAGATGGGCTGGTCTGGGCCTTGTCTTGTTGTTTACAAGGCCGGAAGGGGTGGTGTCTTCTGAAGAAGAAGTAACAACGTTTTGAGAAGACAAAGCAGGTTCAACTGCTGATTGAGGTTCATTTATTTATTTATACAGACATCAATAGCAGATGTTGTATGCCATATATATAGTAGTAATTCAAAACAAATACGTACTATGTTGTAGATAATCATTGACTGGAAGATTAACATAAAACACTGGCAGCATCTATAGCTTGCTTGCATTGCATTGCTTTGCTTTGGTGTCTCATCATCATCAGTCTCTGATTTAAAAAGAAAAAAAATGCACAACAAACAAACAAACAAAACCCAATCCAAACCATCCATCTCAATATCTCATCACAGTGATGCAAGCAAGGAAGCTTCTTCTAGTCTAGCCTCTCCCTGTCCGTGAAGCTTTCCGCGGCCTGATCCCGTGGCAGTGGTACGCCCAGCATGGCATCCGACCACCGAGCTGGTGACCGGTCGCTGCTGTTTGACGATGACATGGCCTCGGCCCTCGCCTCCCTCACCATCCGGAGCAGCTCCGCCGTGGTGGGGCGCCTGGCCGGGTCCGCAGCCACGCACGTCGCGGCGATGTTGATCAGCGCCGTGAGCTTCTCCTCGGCTCCACCTCCACCGGCGGACACAGACTCCGTCTCCCTCTCCTCCTCACGCACCGCGCGAACCCAGCTGGGGATGTCGTCGCCATGCAGCTCCATGAGGTCCTGGAACGGTGTCCGGCCCGTCAGGAGCTCCAGCAGGAGCACCCCGAAGCTGTACACGTCTGTCGCGGGCGTGAATAATTCCAAGGACGTGGCGTGGGCGCCGCGTACCTCTGGGGCGCGGTAGAACAGGGAGCTCGAGGAGTGGAGCTCGGCGTTGGAGGGTAGCAGCGTCGGCAGCAGGCCGTAGTCGGTGAGACACGACTCGAAGTCGGGGCCTAGGAGGACGTTGGAGGGCTTCAGGTTGCCGTGGACGATGCTCCACTGGTGGAGGTGCACCAGCCCCGCCGCAACGTCCTCTGCGATCTTCATGCACGATGTCCAGTGCAGTGGCTTGCCCTTGCTGGACGGCCTCGACCCTGCACGCAGCATATATATATATACGAGAAGATTAAATGTTAATGCATGGCAGGCAGGGACGCCTGGACCACCGTGTCCGTGTAGATAGACATGTCTGAAGATCACAAGCCCCCAGGCAGCTCTGTTTGTCCCTTAGCTTCTGCTAGTGCTTGACTGAAATAGCAACTAGTACGTGGCCACAGGGTATATTGTCTCAGATCCAACCATCAACTAGCATGGGTGGCCTTTTTCTTTCCTTCAGTTCCGTCCTTGGTTCATTGTGAGGAGTAATCCTATTAATGCATGGTAATGGACAGCATAACCGTTTCAATGAGTTGACTTAACCAAACGTACATCGTGGATCAATTTTTCCCTAGCTAGTGTTACTGATCAATAATTTGTATAGCTTATATGTACACTAAGAAAGATTGGCCACTGAATGCAAGGCATGTGCTACGTATTCTATTCACTTGCTAACAATAATAAGACAAAAGGGAACATTTCATTTTACACAAAAGGAAATTTTATTAGCTCCGTTTAAGCTTTAAGCCTAGCACTGGCAGTGACTAGCAGAGCAGTCAATTGACTCATCACTCACATATCACATGAACCAGAACCACCCATGTTCATGCACTGTAGCCTCTGACTCTTTATTTGTTTGTTTATTAGTCAGTCAGTCAGACAGACAGACAGACAGACAGACAGAGGAGACCACCCTGTTGGTTATTACTTTTTTTTCTTTTTTTTCATGAGAAGTTCTACTTATACAACATCTTGAGGAGGGAGTGACTGTGGAGATGAAGGGTCCTCTGGTCCATGAATCCATGATGGAGGCTTCCATGAACCATATGGATCTCCAAGTACCAGCAAACAATGCAGTTAGCCAAGGCTTTTCTTTACTCTATCATCATGAAATGAAATGAAATGAGAAGGGTTTTTTAAATTTTTCTTGTTGTTTTTCAGTTCACTACCCATTCAAAATGCATCGCCTCTAAAGTATGGCTGCTTAATCCAATTCTGCTCTTGTTTAGGGTTCCTAGATTACTCCAACAGCTTTTGCCGTACCAGTTCTGGGTGGGGGGGATCTCTACACCCCCCATGCAAACGCTCCTTTTCACCCCTCACATCCACCACTGAAGGCCCACGAAAACATATCAAAATTTGTAACATAACTTCTTAGTAATTTGTTTTCCTTCTATTCATGGGTCTTGAGGTGGTGGATGACGTCAAACTCAATCTATGCAACTAATAGGAATCTCTTGCAGTAGAAATTAAGTTATAAAATTAAATGCATAGAACGAGCGACCTAGAAAGAAAGAGTTGAGATTTGACTGCAGCACAGCCAGATGCACATGGTCTCTCTTTGAACCCACAACATCAGTTCAGCCATTGTGCGATCTGGTACTACAGTACTAGCGATACCACACTCATCTATGGATTGCAATACTGCGGAAATAACCAATTCATGTCTTGTGGGTCTTCACTTGCATGAATGAAGGAGTAATTAGGTAGCAGGCTCTGCTTCCTCTCTGCCAGTCACATGCATGCCTGATGCCTAGGCTGCCTTCCATCAAGTTCAATCTTTGTGCTCGTACTGTACTGCGACTAGTAGGATGCCAATTCATTCTGGCTTTTATTTAATTTTAAAGCTCGGGGGAGGACTGGCCAATCTAACACGAGCCGTACTGAATATAATCCCATTTTGCATTATCCCTAAGTCAAGCTCTGTGATGTGACTAGTTTCATCATTAACGATAATTTTGCAATATGTTTCCATTTGAATGAAAATGTTATTCGTCAAATTGTGCCAGATTAAGAACTATGAACCATGACGATGGTGTGTTTATATCTAGAACCAGAGGAGGAGCAAGAAGGTGATGTCCTAGTCTAATCTAACTTTAAGGTGAAGCATGAGGCGTGCATGTACGTCCAGCCTGCCAAAGCCAAACAGCAACAAATAAAGGCAAGGGGCCAAAGGGTCCTTTTGGGTAACTGCATTGCACGGCAGATCCATGGGAGGAGGGTAGAGCTACCCAAGCCAAGCCACTCCATGAGAGAGACATGGACTTCTTGATGGTCCGTCCATCGCAATCCATGGTGAGAGAAGTGACAAGAAATCCGTGGCCCTGGCTGGCTGGGTCAGCCTGGGTATCTTCAATGTGATCTGGCCATCACACATGGCAACGAGAGGGGACTCGCATCAATGCATGCCACAATGTCCGTTTCCGAGAGGTTTGGATTGGAAGGAATTACCGTCAGTCGTCTATATTTTGGTTTAGTTTTGGTTTCCATGACAATTTCCTACAGTACTTCTCCCTAGACAGAGAGAAGAAATGGTAATAAAATCAAAAGCAACGAGTATGTAGGCTGGGTTGGGTTATTACTGACCGTGCACGAGGGAGAAGAGGCTTCCGTTTGGGTAGTAGTCGTACACCAGCAGCCGCTCCTCCTTGGCCTGGAAGTAGGCCCGCAGCGCCACTGCGTTGGGGTGCCGCACCCGCCCCAGCTCCTCGGCGCGCCGCCCGAACTCGGCGGCCCCCACCCCGCCCGCCGACGGGTCGCGCATCCGCTTCACCGTCACGATGAACCCCGTCTCCATGACCGCCTTGTACGTGCTGCCTACCTCGCCACGCCCCAGCGTCTCGGCCGACGCGCGCAGCAGCTCCTCCAGGCTGTACATCTCCGCCACGCCGCCGCAGAACACCAGCTTGCCGATTCCCTCGCGCTCCCACGAGAACTCCCGGCCACCGACGCCCCCGGCTGTGGTTGCGGCCGGCGCCGCGGAGGATGCATGAATATGCTGCTGCTGTGCCTGATGATTATGAACGGGCAAAGGAGAGTTAATTATTACTGATCACGGGCCCACCCACTCGCCCCATCCCCACGGGCCCACCAGACAGTCCCACCTGTGCTGTCTGGTGCTCCGCCTCCGCCGCCACTGTACCGGCGTTGCCCTTGTCGACGTCGCCGGCGACGCGCTTGTTCCTCCCTCTCCGCGACGCCATGAGCGCCGCCGCCACTAGGATGGCCAGCACCACCACCCCTGCCACCGTGGCTCCGGCCACGACGGCGGCGTTCTTGCCGCGTCGTGCCTTGGTCCGGGGCGGGGGCAGGGGCGCGAAAGCCGCCGTGGCCGCGGTGAGCGGCGCGGGGCTCGGGCCACCAGCGACGCAGCGGACGGCTAGAGGAGCGCCGCAGAGGCCGGCATTGGGGAGGAACGACGAGGCGTTGAACCTGGCGGCGAGCGAGCGCGGGATCTCCCCCGACAGGCGGTTGGCCGAGACGTTGAGCGCCCTGAGCGTGCGCTGCGCCAGCGGCGGCACGGCGCCGGTGAGCAGGTTGCGGTCGAGGAGCAGCGAGGTCAGGCGTGGCAGGGCGGCGAGGGAGGGCGGGATCTGGCCCGTGAGTCGGTTGCCGGAGAGGACGATGACGGTGGCCCGGTGGAGCATGGCGAGGGTGGCGGGGACGCGGCCCTGGAGGCGGTTGTCGGCGAGGTACAGCAGCTTGAGATTTGGGAGCGCGCGCGGGAGGGCCTCCGGGATGGGGCCTGTGAGGGCGTTGGACTTGAGGCTGAGGACCCGCAGCTCGGCCAGCGGGGCGAGGAGCGCGGCGGTGAGGGAGCCCGTCAGGTTGAGGCCCTCGAGGACGAGCTTGGTGACGCGGCCGGCGGGGGCGCACTGGCGCACGCCGGGCCAGGAGGCGCAGAAAGCGGGCGCCGTGTCGGGGCGCCACGGGAGGCGGTCGGAGCGGTCGAGGGAGGACTTGAAGGTGAGCAGAGCGTCGGCGTCGGCGGCGTTGACGGCGAGGTGTAGGTGGGCGATAATGTGGAGCAGGAGGAAGCATGGCCAGGCGGCTCCTGCGCGGCGAGGCATGGTGAGGGTGGCTGGTCGGCTGGACTGAGTGGGGCGTGGGGGTTTAGGTTCACCCATTGGCTGGTGTGGTGGAGAGAGAGGGAGAGAGAACGACTTTTAAATGGTCACGGCCTCACCCTCACGGGCTGACCATTGGGGTTGGGGGTGAGAGAGCTACACGAAGGAAGGCGAGTAGTGTTGAGTCTGCCTCGAGCAACCACATGTATAACGTTTTATATTCTAAATATAGCGTTCGTAGTTGAACTCTTCATCCAGCAATAGACTATAAACGGTACTCTAAAATTTAGAAGACGTAGTTGAACTCTTCATCCAGCAATAGACTATAAACGGTACTCTAAAATTTAGAGGACGCCGCACGCACGCTAGATGTGGAGACTTCCGAGCGTTCGCTATCCGGGCGAAGGATCGGGCTCCGGCGGGGTGAAAATTCTGCACGCTTTGTTCTCCCGTCGCTGGCGACTTCGATCCCTGTCGGCGAGGGAGCCTCACGGCGCGGGTCGTCAGAGGAGGCGGCCAAGCTGGGCTCGAAGAGGCCGTGCGCGGGCGGGTCCGGCGGCGGACCACTCTCGGTGGCTGGAAGCAAGGAGGTGGCCGGCGAGGAGAGCAAGATCCAGGAGTTTGAGGAGTTTGGTGGTAGCGTCGGTGTTGGTCGACGTCGAACCGCCATCGCGAAGAGGTTGAGAAGGTCGACGCCGGCGAAGAAGGTTGGTGCGGAGAAACGCAAGCACAGGTCCTCGCCACCATCGTCATCATCTTCCATTCGCTCGATTGCTCCAGATCCGAAGAGAACAAGGTACAAAACTTGGATTGTGATTGCAGATCCTTGGTTTTAGGGTTTTCGTACTTCATATGTTGCAAATCGTCCAGGTCTAGGGTTTAGGCTTCAAGGGATCAATGAATCCAAGGTTCTAGGATTCATTGATCCCTTGGTTTACGTTTAGTAATCTTCATGAAATTGTGAACTCTGTATTGCGACTAGTCACTGGTTCCGAGCCTGTTTAGGTGTATACATTTTACCAACTAGGAATAGGTAACTAACAGAACCATCTCTTTTATGTAGATCATGGATTCGGAGAACGAAAAGCTTCGAAAAGCACTCGCCCATTTAATCAAAGTAGTGGAGCAGCGTTGTGCCGACATCGTCGATGTCATCCACGGTGGCTTCCAACCAGTTAGCTCACTAGACATCAATGAAATGAATCGAGCTTTAGTTCAGATCGAGGACCTCGTGAAGGACCTTGATCACCTAGCACTGGAAAAGACTAGGAGATGGAGCACATGGACCGTTCAGAAAATGTTGAATCATCACATACAGAGGATGAGCTTCTGATTGACTATGATTCAAAGTTGAACATTGATGATATAGTCAGCTACGACGACGGACGCGACTACTCTACCGACGACACCTATCCCTACTAGATTAGCATGCACCTAAATAAAGTGTTAGCACGGTGAAAGACGATGTTTTAGGTTTCTGGAAGTGGTAGTACTCTTTTGTATGTGAACAAAACACCTAGGTTGTGTGCCACAAGTTCCTCGTATCGTCGATGTGCTGTTCATGTTGACGTGGTATCTTTAATGTTAAGAAATTTGCAATATTTGTAGTATTCGACACTTGTGCCATTGTTTTGGTTGTCCTGTTAACTAATATGTCATGGTTTTATTTGTTTGAAATGGTTGGCTCAAAGTACTAGAGTTTTGGATTTTCATGACTTATTTAATGTGCCTACCTTCAATGTACAACAGGGGTACCGACTAGAACCAAGTAATGGCACAATATGGCAGTTTCCTATCCGAGGAAGATGGCACTCGGTTTCAGAACATTGGTTTTGCTCCTCCTCACCCTGATATACCCGCACAGGGGTCAGCACCTGCACCTCTAGTGAAGAAGGGTGGTCAACGCACAAAGCTAGCAAATTTCACGTCTGAGGAGGACATGAGGGTTTGTCATGCTTGATTGGCTGTGAGTTGTGGCCCCATGGTAAACACGGGTTAGAAGCGTCAAGGTTTTTGGAATCGGGTTACCGAGGCATACAACTCTAGAAGAGGATCAATGCCAGAAAGGTCTACGAAATCTCTAATGAGCAGGTGGGATAGTATCAAAACTCAGTGCTCTACCTTTGCCGGTTACATGACGGTTGTGCTTCGACAAAACCCAAGTGGCCTTACTGATGCAGATAAGGTATGTGTCTATACTTATGCCTATGTTCTTCAATCTACTTAGCTAATAATGCATATTTTTTGTAGACTTCTCTTGCAGCTACTAGGTTTGCTGCTGTTGAAAAGAAGCCCTTCCATTTCTTACATTGTTGGGCAATATTGAAGGACCAACCAAAATGGATGGACCAACACATGGGTAACCAAAATCCACCACCCAACCCAATCGGTACCCAATCAAATATTGTTGACTTTGATGATGCTGAAGACTTTGGTCCATCAAGCTTCACTTCTAAGAGGCCGCTTGGTCGTGATTCGTCCAAGGAAAAGGCAAAGAAGAAAAGGTTTGAGAACACATCATCCACTGATTCTAAGTACCTAACACGGATGGGTGAGCTTTTTTGGAACGGTTATCTGTGTACAAATCAGTAGCTTCAACTGAGGAGAGGAAGTTGGAGTCCATGAACAAACACGAGAGGCAGAAACTCATCTTGGAGAGGAAGAAGCTGAACTTAGAGAAACTTAAGATGGAACGACAAAAGGTGAAGGAAGACACGGAACAGGAGGTCATGATATTGAGCATGGATTTGAGTAAATGTAACCCCCTACTTCGATAGTACTACGAGGCTAAGCAATAGGAAATATTGGCAAGGGTTACTGGAACCTCGTCGTCAAGCAAGTGAATGGTTGAGGAAGTCATGTTATTTGTTTTCGAGAAAATTTTATGTTTCTGAACTAGCGAACTTGACATTTTTCAGTACTGTCATGGTTGAACAATGTAATGTTGGTTGATGATACTAGACTTGTTATTTTATTACAAACTTTCAGCATGACACATGCACAAATTACTCTTGTTCGACACACATGACACA
The DNA here is from genome assembly GCF_902167145.1 of Zea mays. Classification (NCBI taxonomy): domain Eukaryota; kingdom Viridiplantae; phylum Streptophyta; class Magnoliopsida; order Poales; family Poaceae; genus Zea; species Zea mays. Next base: position 225,164,580 of record NC_050100.1, on the reverse strand, counting down.
TTACATAATGGAGCTTGCCACAAACTGAAACTACGGCATGACACATGACACTACGACATTTAATAAAATGTCGTCATTTTATTGCTGATGCAAATATAAACTTCATACTTAAGCAGCTCCAGATCCAAGGCGCGCCCAGTGGTGGTGGATTAGATCAACATGCAACTGAGTATATTTGACGGGATCTTGCAGTTGCTCGTACCTATTATTGATGTACCCATTGCGCTCGGCCATGCAACCATGAGTAGTGTCCGCCAGAACTCCGATGTTGTCGAAGCTTGTGTTCAAAGACGAAGGACCTTCATCTTCTACTATAATGTTGTGCAGGATGATGCAAGTTTTCATTATGTCTCCAATGTGTTGTGGAGACCAACCATATGCAGGACCACACACTACAACCCATCGCTTCTGTAGCACTCCAAAAGTTTGTTCGATGTCTTTTCTAGCGGACTCTTGAATAGTAGCAAAGTGTTGGGGTCCTAACATCATACAGATGATAGATTGTCTTGACAAACGCTGGCCAGTCTGGATAAATACCATCTGCTAGGTAATATCCCATGTTGTACGTGTGTCCATTGACAGAGAAAGTCACTAGTGGACTATCACCGATCAGATGCGCAAAGAGGTTTGAACGCTGAAGAACATTGATGTCGTTACAGCTACTGGGCATGCCAAAGTATGCATGCCAAATCCATAGGTCATATGAGGCAACTGCTTCGAGGATCATTGTTGGGTGTTTACCGCGACCGGTAAACATTCCCTTCTATGCAGTTGGGCAGTTACGCCACTCCCAATGCATGCAATCGACACTACCAAGCGTACCAGGGAAGCCGCGTGACTCTCCAACTTGGAGGAGCCTAGCGATATCAGCAGGAGTAGGTGTCCTAAGATAGTACCCCCCCCCCCCAATTCGGTTTGGATGGCAGTGCAAAAGTGTTTCAAAGCATCATGTGTCGTGGATTCACCAATGCTTGCGTATTCATCAACGGCATCAGTAGGAACACCGTATGCAAGGATACGAACAACAGCAACAACTTTCTGCAGAGCAGATAGACCTAGCTCACTGGCACAGTTTGGTCGCTGAACGAAGTAGGGATCGACTTGTTGCATAGCATCAACGAGGCGCTCAAACACATGGCGGCACACCTATAATGGAAAATACAGTGAGTACAAGTGTCAAGCACGTTTTATGAACATAAGAATAGATGTGCGTACGAAAACATATACCTCCTCTGGAATTGAGCATTCGTGTACACCGGTTGGGCGCGAAAGTAGTCCGCTCGGATTCTTGCATCGCCACTCATATGGTCACGGTGGATTCGAACACGACCGAGAATGGAACCAGCATACCGACGCTCGTTGCGTGCACGACGCCTAAGATGTTGGTACGTCGCAACCTCCAACTCATGTTCTTCGTCTTCCATGTCTTGCGCCATCCTAAGAAAAATATTGGAATCTACGTACGGGTTCATTGTTGTGGAGCACTCTAAGTGAAGTGTGAGTGAAGTGTTGAAGCGTGAGTGATTATTTATAGAACGAATAGGCTTCGAAGCTAGTTGATGGATTGTTGAAGAAGTGTCGTGGCTTACGGTGCAAGCTAGTGTTTCTGGAAACGTATTGCCGACAACAATTACACAAAAAATCACTTCGACTGATAATTAATATTTACAATATCAAATTATTAATCCCACATTATTTCATAAAATCTTAATTGCAAATTAATTAAATATACTATTTTTCGAATCCATCTTATTGCGTGTAATGGAAACAAAACAAAAAAAACTAAATGGATGGAAAAAGGAAATATGTTAACATTGTAGCTTTAGAGGACCAAATTTAGGGGACAATGCTGGAGACTGAGAAGATATATAGGACATAATCTTTTAGAGTGTGCTGTAAAGGAGAGAGAATATTCCTTTAGGGGATGGAATTTTGGTGACACGGCTGGAGACATCCTAATAGATAGTAGAGATATAGTAGTACTAGGTGAGTGCCCGTGCGTTGCAACGAGAACATATAATACCACGATAACTTAAGTATAAATATGTGTTATAATGTTATGAGAAAATATTTCATAATCCATTTATGATTCTAGCATACATAAATTTTGTTTGCTTAATCTAGATATTTCACCAATACATAGTACAATGCCTATGTGTTGCGACGACACAGTCATATTTGATAAGTGATTCTAGCAATCCATTATCATGGCATGGCTACTATGCATAATATTCACATAAAAGTAAATTCAATTACAAGCATGAATAGAAAGTAACATTATGAGCAATTCATGTATCTTTAATTGCCATACCACATTTTTCTGCAAGCTGGTCAGGTTAAGTTTTTTTGGTCTGTAATGTAACTTAGCAACAAAAAAACAATTTAGTACATGGTCACAATTACGAACCTACCCTCTATAGCCTAAGCATTTGATACGAACTTCACATTGATCTCAATATCTCACAAATTATTTGTCAGCAACCAATAACAAATGATGACGTGGTCCACGAATGGCCCCATTCGTACTATGAGGTTCTTGATGTAGGTTGCCTCGTAGAGCTTCTTCTTCCCTGCCTCGATGGCCTCGACACTTGACTTGCTCAATCAAATTATTAATAGGTAACCCTATGACTACGGATGCTTCTTGCCAAGCAGACCCTGCAATGAAGATATTCCATTTTATGGGTTTCTAGTAAATACATTGTGAGGTGCTCAATAGCTGTAGAAAAGAAAACAACAAATTCCTCAACAACAAAAAAAGAAAGAAGAATTTACTGAATAGACACAATATCCTAAGGGATCGGGTAGACAGGATTTGACTAAATCCGGAGAGCAGAAGCAATAGATCTGGACAGACTTAGAATTTAAAGATGGAAAAGTTTTGCCTTAATAATAAATATGAGCCTTCCCTTCAATTTATATGTTGCTCTTTGAAAAAAGTAAAACAATCAGTGTACACCACAATTATGATTTGAGATAAATACCTAGTATTTTGGATCATATGAAGGTCAGAACGTAAATGATTATTTTTCTAGTTGTGACTCAATCGCCTCGTGGGCTTTTGCAAGTATATGTATAGGGAGCCTAGTAAGACACGCATAAATTCTAGAAAGTGTGAAAAAACAGACATATCGTGAATCCATGAAACTTCTGCTTTCTATAACCAACTTCTTCCTTTTGTCCCATGCTGGCCCAAACATCTGTGTACACAACGTCTGCACCCTTAACTGCTTCTCTGGGACTGTTTTTATTTCGATTATACTGATTCCGGCACCCCTGGCGATCTCCATTGTGTTTGCATCAGGCTCCAATTCCTTGGGACAAGCACATACAAAGTGAAAAGGAAGTACAACAGCCAATAGAAGCCATGAATGCACAATGTTGTTCTCATATCCAGTGTAGACAACCTACAAGACACAAATTATTCGATGATATAAAATGTTAGTGTATAACGTTTATACGAAAACAGACAACGCATATAAAAAACTGAAATAGAAACAAGTTAGTGACCACTGTAAATAAACAGAAACATGTTTGTAATATGTTCAAAGTATCAGTACCTGAGAGACCTTACCAGGAATACTTTCAATGTTTTCTACTTCTCTATTCCTGCAATGATCAACATTTGTGACCAGATGGTAGGCGACTGTACCCGAGCCTAAACCCAAATTCACAATTCCATATAATCACATGAGTATATCGACACCAGGTATTATTACCTTCTATGCATAAGCACTTTCAGAAGTTACCTCATGACTTACTCCAGATTTCCTTCCATGTTTCTTCCCCTTCTAAAATGACAGAGAACATGACATACACTTTAGTTCACAGAAATTTGAGATAGCTAGACTGTATTATGGTATTTCAGTTCCATGACACAGGAAGAGGACCTAGAAAACTCATCGCTACACGACACAATTGAAATACTATAGAAAATTCATCACTGCACGGTACAAACTAAAGAACAGTTTGGTCATGTCACTATCTTATTGTGTCAAGCAAACAGTTAGCAATAGCAGTTAAAAACCTCCTGTCAGATATAGGAATTGTTGATGCAACGCTACTTCAGTATGGTCTTTACAAAGCAGTATACTTGCACTTGAACATTGAGTGTTGGTGTGACAAATGTATGTATCAGATTTCATGGTCTACATATAAAAGATCAAATTTCCAACATAAATTGAGATGCCGCTAGAAAAATGTGTGATAGAATTTGGATACTCTATTCTTGTTCTAAGAACACGAGGTAGGAAGGCTGGACTGAACCGAACCAAAAGATTTTATACCATATTGGTTTGAAATCAAAACAATCTATCAAGTTTTGTGAATGGTTGTATAGTATATAGATGTGTTATTAAAGCTAAATAAAGCATCAATCATGTTACATTTATTTTCCTTCTTCTCTACCAATAATCAAGTATGTACCAACATCAATTTAAGCCTCACTTTAAATACATCAGCAACTATACTGGCTACAAAAGAACAGAGCTGCTTTTGTTTGGACAGCTAGAGGTAGCAGAAATGGATTGCAAGAAGACAATGATTTTAAACAGGACTAAAATAAATCTATCAAACCACACGCTGTTCAAACAGACAACATTACAATTTTATGAGTAGCTGTAATTTTAAACACTTGAACTTGTAGATGTTCCAATTGTATGATTAGCAGTAATTTTGATCAAAGAAGAGATCAGTTCAGCGGCTTCAAGTTCCTTTGAAATACCTTTATGTTCATTCGTGAGAATAAAAATAAACATTAGAAGAAAAGATGAAGGTGTCTCTACTCTCTACTCTCTAGAAATGTGCATGACAGACAGAGACAGTGGACTAAGAAATGTTTCATCTTTCTTCTAATATAAAGAAAAGCCATACTCATAGTTCATACAACTAAACTACACAAGACTCATGAGAAAGTTTTAATGTGCATTTGGACAGAGAAACACTTCCATACACAAATTTAGGATCAGTGCATGATATAGGGTTCTGGCAAATATTACTAATGACATGCTCCTATAGAACAAAATTCAGTAGCTCCTCATTTCAAAAATCCTGATGCTTTATACTTGACCCCCCTAGGTCATGGGTGCATGATCTATCGTCTTTGCATGCATGCTGCCCTTTGTTCCCGTTTCTTAATTTCTTAAGCATCCAAACATCGATGTGGTGGGTCTAGAAAACTGAAACGATAATCACAACACGATGGGACTTTTAGTAACTTTCTATACCAAAAACCCTCAGATATTCTTAAATGTGTCTTAGGGATATCTAAAGAACTTCCTGAGGTGGATAACCCTTAAACAATAAGATTGAGAATCTAGCGGTACAAAATCAGTTTGGTGCAGGAAAAAGCAGTATGTGTTTAACCAAACTGCCTCTAAAAGGTAAAATCAGATTTTTCATAAATCTAAATCTGAAGATTCCTTTAGGACAAGTTAACTGGTGTCAATTTCCCTGAACAGGTCTAGAAAACTAAAACGATAGTCCCAGCACGATGGGGCCTTCAGTAACTTTCTATAACAAAAATCCTCAGATATTCTTAAATGTGTCTTAGCAACAACTAAAGAACTTCCTGAGGTGGATCACCTTGAAACAATAAGAATGAGAATCCAGGCGAGTACAAAATCAGTTTGGTGCAGGAAAAAACAGTAATGCTCCCTTTGTGTGCAAGGATCTACAGGTGTGTTTAGCTGTTTATAAAACTATACTAGTTAGGTGCCCGTGCGCTGCGATGGTTCCTTACAATCAAATCATCTTTGACACAATTTTCAGTAGCGTGCGAAATATATAACAACAAAGTCTTTTAGCCCCAAACAAGTTAGAATAGGCTACAGCAAAAACAAAATTTTGGAGAACTATTTCACAATTATACAAATAAAAATGTACAAGCTTTTATTTGGATACTATTATGTTATATACATTTGGGATCATCAATTAAACCACATTGCATGAGAATGAAAAACAGAAAATGTCCAGAACTTAATATAACTGGAGAATCTTTCACGAGGTGCTACTTTCCTGACTCTCATAATTACAGAAACTCGCTTGCAATTTACTGTCCAACAATATTGTTGGGGGCCTTCGGCTTCCGAAGGTCCTCAAAAACATGATTTGACAATGTTTTCCAAGTGAAATATGTAAACAGGTGTCTTCGGAATCGGGTTATGAGCATACAAGAGCATGGTCAGGACGAAGCTTGAGCGAGACGAAAGGTGATTATGGCGAAGGACAAGGTGATCACGAAGCTGTGCGCAGGAAAGCTTCGGCACGACAGCAGAAAAGGGGAACCGACTTAAAGATGAAAAGGCAAATCAGACCTCGAAGAATTACTATAGAGTTATTAGCAAATGTAAAGGGCATGAATGTAATTCTACATGGGTTGTGTCCCTTGCCTATAAATAGATGAACAGTACTCCCGTACTGTTCACGCTGACTTGGCATTCGCTTTTTGCATCACGCCTGTACCCTTACTTTCCGTCAAACCGAAGGTACATCTATAATTTGTCATTGTGAAAATGGTAATGCATATAAAAATAAGTTAATGATAATGTTTATATTATTTTTCATATTTCATATATGAATTCTTTCTCATCATTTATTGTGCTTACGAAGGTTTTTCCTTCACAACCTTCGTCCGAAATTCATTATATCCGAAGGGTAATAATGTCCCAAAGGACGAAGGGCTTTAATATTTAACACTTTTCATGTTGCCTTGTTCTTAACTCTTAGCATTGAGAACAAGTCCCCAACATTGGCGCCCACCTCCGGTGAACTCACTTCCACTTTCTGAGTTTTGAACACCTTCGGCAAGCATAGACCTTCGTCATGCCGCCAAAGAAAGCTTCAGCAACAGGGGCTGCAGCTCTGCAACCGCTGGATCCCAACTAGGAGACCCTCTCTCTTCGGGAGGCCCGAAGCCAGAAGAGGAAGGCTACCAGCCCAACGCCTCAGGAGGATGAATTGGATCAAGAGATCAGAGATATGGAGATGCTTCATCAGCAGGTGCAAAGGAAGAAGGAAAAGATGGCTAGACTAGCTGACCTGCAAAGGCAGATAGACGAAGCCTCTGAAGAAGTTCGCCATCTTACTCAAGATGAGCAGAACTGAAGGCCTCAACACAGAGAGCTTCATCAGGAGGGCTTCTTCAACGAAGATGACTGGTCTAAGAATTTCCATCATGGAAATTTTGCTTTTGATGATGCTTCTCCTTTGTCAGCAGAACTGCAGGCTACACCTTGGCCCCCGTCCTACAAGCCACCCCAACTCCCCATGTACGACGGCCACTCAGATCCGAAGCAGTTTCTGATGGGCTACGAAGCAACAATATCTTCCTATGGTGGCAATACTGCAGTCATGGCGAAGTCTTTCGTCATGGCTGTCAAGAATGTTGCACAAACCTGGTACTCCTCCCTTCGACCAGGAACAATCACATCATGGCAGAAGCTGAAGGATATGCTGATCACCAGTTTCCAAGGGTTTCAAACGAAGCCAGTCACCGCTCAAGCTTTATTCCAGTGCACCCAAGATCACGAAGAATATCTTCAGGCTTATGTCCGAAGATGCTTACGCCTGATGGCACAAGCGCCAACAGTGCCCAATGAAATTGTCATTGAGGCCATGATTAAGGGGCTTCGGCCGGGACCTTCAGCCCAATACTTTGCCAGGAAACCCCCTCAGACTCTGAAGAAATTGCTTCAGAAGATGGATGAATACATCCGCGCTGACAATGACTTTCGACAGAGAAGGGAGGAAGCTTACAGATTCTCCGAAATAGCCAGGGGCTTCGGAGGAAGGTTCCATCCTAGACATGTCAGATCGATTCATTCCACCCAGAATGATGACAGAGGAAGCCAGCAGCAGAGGCCGCAATATTCCTCCCAGGCTTCCCAGGCTTCGGGGCAGCAGCAGAGTTATCCCCGGCCTCCAGCTCCAAGGGGCAGAGGTGCCAGGGGCTTCGGAGGAAGATTTGGGGATCAACCTTATAGTGGGAGACGCCCTGGCATCAAGGATGGCATTGGCTTCCAACAGGGAGACAATGTCAAACTCAATGCCCCTCATAAAATATTGTCTAACTTTGTTAAGGGCAAGGCTCCCATGCCTCAGGATAACGACAACTACATTTTGTACCCTGCCGGTTATCCCGAGCACAAAATTAGGAGAATTCACTCTAGGAAGTCTCACTCTAGTTCTAATCATGCTTTTATGTATAAGAGTGAGGCATCTAGCTCTAGGCGATCAACCCGTGCTAAATTGCCTAAGAAGAAAACTCCTATTGCATCAAATGAACCTAATATTTCATTTAAAACTTTTGATGCATCTTATGTGCTTACTAACAAATCAGGCAAAGTAGTTGCCAAATATGTTGGGGACAAACACAAGGGGTCAAAGACTTGTGTTTGGGTACCCAAGGTGCTTGTTTCTAATGTCAAAGGACCCAAAACCGTTTGGGTACCTAAGAACAAGGCCTAAAATTGTTTTGTAGGTTTTTGCATCCGGGGGATCAAGTTGGATCATCGATAGCGGGTGCACAAACCACATGACAGGGGAGAAGAAGATGTTCTCCTCCTATGAGAAAAACCAAGATCCCAAAAGAGCGATCACATTCGGGGATGGAAATCAAGGTTTGGTCAAAGGATTGAGTAAAATTGCTATATCACCTGATCATTCTATTTCCAATGTTTTTCTTGTAGATTCTTTAGATTACAATTTGCTTTCTGTTTCTCAATTATGCAAAATGGGCTACAACTATCTTTTTACGGATATAGGTGTTATTGTCTTTAGAAGAAGTGATGATTCAATAGCATTTAAGGGAGTGTTAGAGGGTCAGCTATACTTAGTAGATTTTGATAGAGCTAAACTCGACACTTGCTTAATTGCTAAGACTAATATGGGTTGGCTGTGGCACCGCCGACTAGCCCATGTTGGGATGAAGAATCTTCATAAGCTTCTAAAGGGAGAGCACATTTTGGGACTAACCAATGTTCATTTTGAGAAAGACAGGCTTTGTAGCGCATGTCAAGCAGGGAAGCAAGTTGGTGTTCATCATCCACACAAGAACATCAAGACGACCGACAGGCCACTCGAGATACTCCACATGGACCTATTCGGCCTGATTGCTTACATAAGCATCGACGGGAGTAAGTACTGTTTAGTTATTGTGGATGATTATTCTCGCTTCACTTGGGTGTTCTTTTTGCAGGAAAAATCACAAACCCAAGAGACTTTAAAGGGATTCTTGAGACGGGCTCAAAATGAGTTCGGCTTAAGGATCAAGAAGATAAGAAGCGACAACGGGACGGAGTTCAAGAACTCTCAAATAGAATGCTTCCTTGAGGAGAAGGGCATCAAACATGAGTTCTCTTCTCCCTACACACCACAACAAAATGGTATAGTGGAGAGGAAGAATAGAACTCTATTGGACATGGCAAGGACCATGCTTGATGAGTACAAGACTTCGGATCGGTTTTGGGCCGAGGCGGTCAACACCGCTTGCTACGCCATCAACCGATTATATCTTCACCGAATCCTCAAGAAGACATCATATGAACTCCTCACCGGTAAAAAGCCCAATGTTTCATATTTTAGAGTCTTTGGTAGTAAATGTTTTATTCTTGTTAAAAGAGGTAGAAAATCAAAATTTGCTCCTAAGGCTGTAGAAGGTTTTTTTACTAGGATATGATTCAAACACAAGGGCATATAGAGTCTTTAACAAGTACACTGGACTAGTTGAAGTTTTTTGTGACATTGTGTTTGATGAGACTAACGGCTCTCAAGTAGAGCAAGTTGATCTTGATGAACTAGATGATGAAAAGGCTCCGTGCGTCGCACTAAGGAACATGTCCATTGGGGATGTATGTCCTAAGGAATCCGAAGAGCCTCCACAAGCACAAGATAAACCATCTTCCTTCGTGCAAGCATCTCCACCAAGTCAAGATGAGGATGAGGCTCAAGATGATGAAGAAGAAGATCAAGAAGATGAGCCACCTCAAGACGACGACAATGATCAAGGGGGAGATGCAAATGATCAAGACAAGGAGGATGAACAAAATCCAAGACCGCCACACCCAAGAGTCCACCAAGAAATCCAACGAGATCACCCCGTGAACACCATCTTAGGAGATATTCATAAGGGGGTAACCACTCGATCTCGTGTTGCTCATTTCTGTGAACACTACTCTTTTGTTTCCTCTATTGAGCCACACAGGGTAAAGGAAGCACTTCAAGATTCGGATTGGGTACTGGCGATGCAAGAGGAGCTCAACAACTTCAAGAGGAATGAGGTCTGGCATTTAGTTCCACGTCCTAACCAAAATGTTGTAGGAACCAAGTGGGTCTTCCGCAACAAACAAGATGAGCATGGTGTGGTGACAAGGAACAAGGCACGACTTGTGGCCAAAGGTTATTCACAAGTCGAACGTTTGGATTTTGGTGAAACATATGCACCCGTAGCTAGGCTTGAATCAATTCGAATATTACTTGCCTATGCTACTCACCATGACTTTAAGCTTTACCAAATGGACGTGAAGAGTGCTTTCCTCAACGGACCTATCAAGGAAGAGGTCTATGTTGAGCAACCTCCCAGCTTTGAAGATAGTGAGTATCCTAATCATGTTTATAGACTCTCTAAGGCGCTTTATGGGCTCAAGCAAGCCCCAAGAGCATGGTATGAATGCCTAAGAGATTTCCTTATCACTAATGGCTTCAAAGTCGGAAAGGCCGATCCTACACTCTTTACTAAAACACTTGAAAATGATTTGTTTGTATGCCAAATTTATGTTGATGATATCATATTTGGGTCTACTAACGAATCTACATGTGAAGAATTTAGTAGGATCATGACACAAAAATTAGAGATGTCTATGATGGGGGAGTTGAAGTACTTCTTAGGATTTCAAGTGAAGCAACTCCAAGAGGCACCTTCATTAGCCAAACAAAGTACATTCAAGATATTCTTAACAAGTTTGGGATGAAGGATGCCAAGCCCATCAAGACACCCATGGGAACCAATGGGCATCTCGACCTCGACACAGGAGGTAAATCCGTAGATCAAAAGGTATACCGGTCGATGATAGGTTCTTTACTCTATTTATGTGCTTCACGACCAGACATTATGCTTTCTGTATGCATGTGTGCAAGATTCCAAGCCGATCCTAAGGAAGTTCACCTTAGGGCCGTAAAACGAATCTTGAGATATTTAGTTTATACTCCTAAGTTTGGTCTTTGGTACCCCAGGGGATCCACATTTGATTTAATTGGTTATTCGGATGCCGATTTGGCAGGGTGTAAAATTAATAGAAAGAGCACATCAGGGACTTGCCAGTTCTTGGGAAGGTCTCTGGTGTCTTGGGCTTCAAAGAAGCAAAATTCGGTAGCTCTTTCTACCGCCGAAGCTGAGTATATTGCCGCAGGCCATTGTTGCGCGCAATTGCTTTGGATGAGGCAAACCCTTAGGGACTATGGTTACAAATTAACCAAAGTCCCTCTTCTATGTGATAATGAGAGTGCAATCCGCATGGCGGATAATCCCGTTGAACATTGCCGCACTAAACACATAGCCATTCAGTATCATTTTCTATGGGATCACCAACAAAAGGGGGATATCGAGATTGTATATATTAACACCAAAGAACAATTAGCCGATATCTTTACCAAGCCACTAGATGAACAAACATTTACCGAACTTAGACATGAGCTAAATATTCTTGATTCTAGGAATTTCTACTGATGTTTTGCACACATTGTGGGGGATAGATATCCCCTGGGTCCACTAAAGAAGTAAAAAGCCTCACGAAAGGCCCAAGGGCCCAATAATTCGTAAGGTCATTCTTTCGTGGGCCTAGGGAAAGACAACCAACAAAGAAGAGAAGACGTGGGACTGGATTGGTGCAAACCCGGACGGCCCACAACGTCGAACGAATGAATCGCAACAGAGACCCGACTTTCCCGCGCTGAAGCCCCCATGCAACGGAGCCATGCGAGGATAAGTCGGCGAGGGTTACGTAGGGATAAACTCAAGAGGTTCACTATCTTTTAGCTACTTGATGTTATCATATCACATGTACTGCCCCACGGTCGAGTATATAAGGCCTAGGGGGCACCCCTTCAGATCGATCGACCCTATTTTACTTAGCCACCCACGTAAACTCTCTGCGCCCTCAATCCAGAGAGTCCTCTTGTAACCACGCTCATATACTCACCAGGACGTAGGGTGTTACGCACTTCTAAGCGGCCCGAACCTGCAAATCTTGTCCATTGTCCCTCGTGCGATCGGCACGAACCATTTTGCTACAGTCGTTGACACCGTCCTACTCCTAAAAACACCTTGAGGGGCAACCCCGGGTGTGCGGTCGGACCCAAAACACCGACACACATAGCTCATAGATATACCTTTGACCATATCTCTTTCATATGCTATGACTAATATGTTTTCAAGTGCATTTCAAACCAAGTCATAGGTTGAAAGGGAAAAGGAGTCTTCGGCGAAGACAAAGGCTTCCACTCCATCGAATTGCTCATCCTTCGCCGTCGCTCCGCAAACCTCTCCACCTTTGGTATAATCTCTACTCATACGTTATTTACCATAGGGAGATAAAGAAAGGGCTTATATTTCACTCTAATATCCGTTTTTGGCGATTCATGCCAAAGGGGGAGAAAGTATTAGCCCAAAGCAAAAGGACCGCACCACCACCAATTTTGAAAAATTTGGAGTTAAGAAAAGATTTTTCAACTTGGTATCTTATTTTTGATAGAATTTCAAAGTGGTACAACCCTTTCAAAACTAATATCTAAAACCCTCTTGAACATTAAGAGGAGGATATTATTGAGGGGGAGTTTTGTTTAGTCAAAGGAAAATCATTTGAAACAGGGGGAGAAAATTTCAAATATCGAAAATGCTTCTCAAAATCTTACTCATTTACCTTTGACTATTTGTAAAAGGACTTTGAAAAGAAACAAAACATGTGGTGAAAGCGAGGTCCAAAATATTAAAAACAAAGAAATCAATCCATGCATATCTTATGAGAATTTATTGGTTCAATCCTAAGTAACCTTTGCACTTAAAATTATGCAAACTAGTTCAATTATGCACTTCTATATTTGCTTTGGTTTGTGTTGGCATCAATCACCAAAAAGGGGGAGATTGAAAGGGAAATAGGCTTACACCTTTTCAAAATTGATTTTGGTGGTTGAATTGCCCAACACAAATAATTGGACTAACTAGTTTGCTCTAGATTATAAGTTTTACAGGTGCCCAAGGTTCACAACAAACCAATAAAAAGACCGAGAAAGGATTCAAACACAGAGAGCAAAGGTCAACCGAAGTGTGCCCTGGTCTGGCGCACCGGACTATCCGGTGTGGCACCGGACAGTGTCTGGTGCACCAGGGACTCCAACTCCGAACTGCTCACCTTCGGGAATTCTGGGAGCCTCTCCGCTATAATTCACCGGACTGTCTGGTGTAGCATCGGACGTGTCCGGTGGGGCACCAGACTGTCCGGTGTGCCAGCGGAGCAACAGCTACTTCGCGCCAACGGTCATCTGCAGAAGGCATTAAATGCGCTACAGTGCGCACCAGAGTCAGAGCAGCGCTAGAAGGCGCACCGGACAGTCTACAGTGCCTGTCCGATGCACCACCGGACTGTCCGGTGGCCCAGAAGATAGAGGCTCCAACGGTCAGAATCCAACGGCTGGGTGACGTGGCAGGCGCACCGGACAGTGTCCGGTGGCGCACCGGACTGTCCGGTGCACCATGCAACAGCAGCCTTCACCAAACGGCTAGTTTGGTGGTTGTGGCTATAAATACCCCCAACCACCCACCATTCATGGCATCCAAGTTTTCAGACTTCCTACACTTTACAAGAGCTATAACATTCAATACAAGACACACCAAAGAGATCAAATCCTCTACCAAGTCCAAAAATCATTCCCAATCAAATAGTGACTAGTGAGAGAGTGACTTGTGTTCATTTGAGCTCTTGCGCTTGGATTGCTTCTTTTCTTCATTCTTTCTTGTGATCAACTCAATTGTAACCAAGGCAAGAGACACCAATTGTGTGGTGGTCCTTGCGGGGACTTAGTGTCCCGTTTGATTGAGAAGAGAAGCTCACTCGGTCTAAGTGATCGCTTGAGAGAGGGAAAGGGTTGAAAGAGACCCGGTCTTTGTGACCACCTCAACGGGGAGTAGGTTTGCAAGAACCGAACCTCGGTAAAACAAATCATCGTGTCTCACTCTTTATTTGCATGTGATTTGTTCTTTCCCTCTCTCTCGGACTCGTTCATATTTCTAACGCTAACCCGGCTTGTAGTTGTGCTTAAGTTTATAAATTTCAGATTCGCCCTATTCACCCCCCTCTAGGCGACTTTCAGCAAGAGACACCAAGTGTGTGGTGATCCTTGTGGGGTCTAAGTGACCCGTGAGATAAGGAGAAAGCTCACTCGGTCTAAGTGACCGTTTGAGAGAGGGAAAGGGTTGAAAGAGACCCGGTCTTTGTGACCACCTCAATGGGGAGTAGGTTTGCAAGAACCGAACCTCGGTAAAACAAATCACCATGTCATTCGCTCTTATTCGCTTGTGATTTGTTTTCGCCCTCTCTTTCGGACTCGACTTTAATTCTAACGCTAACCCCGGCTTGTAGTTGTGCTTAAGTTTATAATTTTCAGATTTCGCCTATTCACCCCCCTCTAGGCGACTTTCAATATCATTTGAAATAAGAACACAGAAAAAAAACTAACAATATGCCACCAGTGCTCGCTAGTAGCAGAGTTCATCTTTCATCATGAACCAACGACATGCCTAACCCATGTAATCTGCTAACCCACCATGTGCCTCAAATTTAGGGGTTGCATCTGCAATGAATATTATTGAACATAACAGTAGAGAGAATGGCTTGATCGAAGAACTTATGTAAAAGAGAACTAACAAGTATATCTGTAACCATACTTCCAAAGCTGATGTATGCTAAACATACATCCAAATCTGATTTATGCTTGACAAGTTACAAAGCTATAGATGTGTTAGGGCATGAGCCTTGAGCTAATTCCCACAATCTAAATTTTATTTACAATTTCCATGTATTGTTACCCTTAGAGAATAATAATTACCTATATTAATTTAGTGCTTGCTGATCAGTAAAGGTGGTCTAGGGCTATATGAAGGACTTGCTAGCAAACTGCAATTTATGCCTTAACATATGAAACAGTGAAGGGGGCTCTTCTGCCTATTTTTCCAAAGGTAATTTAGTTAGTTTTATGCTGAACTTTTTATCGCCGACAGGGAGTTGGTTTGGCTGCTCATTGCCCTTGTCCGGGAATGTGATCTTAGTCCCCTTCTTCTAGCCAGGCTTTATATCGATTATTAAGATTAGCAATGAAAACAGTTTCAGAAATTTTCAGAATTCCGGAAACCGATTTCAAAATTTTTCGATCATATTCACCGGTAACGGTATTTTTCGAAAATGGAATCGGTTTTTGGAATTTTCTATCGGAATCGGCGTGGTGTTTTACCGATCGTTTCTTCGGTTACCGGTTTTTGTCGGAAATTACCGCATTTGTGTCTCGGAATTTTCCGGAATTCTGTCTCGGAATTTTTTTCGGAATTTTCTAGCATGTGATTTTTTCGCATCGCTTGTACGTCTCTGGATAAGGATTACTTATTTTTGTATTTTTTGGGCGTTTTAAGATTTTTTTGGGGATAGATGGTGTTGGAAGACAGTTGAAATTAACGATTTGGTCTCTCGAATGAATCCACTATTTTCTATGCACATATTATGTGTTAGTAATATATAATGATAGAGAGCCAACAGTCTGTCTTTTCCACACACACTAGATTTTAGGGTTTTCCTTGAGGCTGTGAAAAAACTCTTTATGTGAGGAAAAAATATTTCATGTGTAAGCATGCCATGTCAGCTAAATCGAGTGGATATTGTGAACTTTGAGTTTGTGAACTTGTGTTCTTTATGAACTTGTTATACTGTGAACTTGTTATATTGTGAACTTGTGATCTTTGTAAACTTTTTATATTATAAATTTGTGATACTTGTGAACTTGTTGTATTGTGAACTTGTTATATCATAAATTGTGAACTTGTGGTCTTTGTGATCTTTTGTCAACTTTGTTGTATTGTGAAGTTTGATATGTTTACCGATCGTATTTTAGATTTCGACCGTTACCGGTGTATTTTCCGCACCAAACTTTCGTTTCCGATGTTTCCGAAATACCGATATTGTTTCCGTTTCTGGAGTTACCGTTTTTGATTTTGTTTCTGATAAAAAATATGAAAACCGTAATGGTTTTAGTGTTTACCGACTGTTTTCATCCCTAGTTAAGATCTCTGATTCGGTCCCTAGTCTCTACTACCTATTAATAGAGCGGAGATAAGACTCTGTTAATCTATTCAAATTAGCAGTTTTTACTTTATTTGTGACCTAAAAACTGAAATACATTCCTAGTAACTACAAACAAGGGTATGCTTTCATTGGTGAAACAAATCTAGCTTCTAATCGTAAATAAAGCTGAGTAGTCTCTAATGTGAAAGATGGTGCAATGCAAGAACCCAGCTACAAAAATGCTTACCCATTCAGCCTCACAACGCTCCTAGATATCTGCAAAGGCCTTCAGCCCTTCCTTGCCATACTGATCGTATGCCGCCCTCTTCTGGGGATCACTCAAAACCTGAAAGAAGCGAGCAGCCGAGCATTATCGTATCCGAAGGAACAAAAATTCGCAGCCATAGAAACGGCACACAAGGTTATGATTCCAGGAGAATCAACCAGGAACAAGACCTACATATTGAAAACGACATAACACACAGTCGAAATAACACTGTAAAAGCAAATCTAAGCTAGAATAGAAGGCGCTGCAGCTGCATCCAATGTTACTGCATTTTTTTTAAAAAAAACGTTGTGCTGCAATTTCCATACCCCTTAGGCCTTAGAGATCTTGAATTTGGCCTCAACTTCATTCTTGACGTCGCCAGGGTTCTTGTCGGGGTGCCACTTCATGTCCAGCCAGTGGTACGACTTCTTGAGGTCCTCCTCCGTCACGCTGTGGCGTTTCGGCTCACCTTGAGCACATTGTAGTAGTATGTCCCATCTCCAACGCTCATACCAAGAACAGCAGGAGCAACACCACCACCTTCCAAACCCCAACACAAATAAAATCTCTTCCTCGATCCACGTGAATTCCCCAAGAACTACGCTAGAGGATCAATGCGTTTGGGACAAGAGGAACAACCATTTCTTTTGACCCTGCGTGTCGACCACTCCAGACAAGGAAGAGCATGAGGGCTAGAAGAAGGTTATCATGTGACTTTTTACAGAAACATGTGAAATGCAGGGTGTATACAGAAACATGTGAAACATGTGAAATGCGGTTGGAGTGTTAGATTATGAATAGATGATCTAGGCAATGGATGTATACCAGTTGGAGGGTAGGTGAGTACCAATCATCAGCTGCAGATAAAAGCACTAGTACTCTCTTCATGTCTCCTCAAATTGGAATCCCAATAGAGGATTTGAATTGCTTCATCAGAACTGATGAAAGTGATAGTCCACCAGCTTCCAACAAGTCTGAAGAATCAATTGCTATCTTAACACATTCTGCAGCACCTCACAAGCCTCCACGAGTGCCACAATAGGCTAAAGTATTCCTCTTTACATGCAGCTAATATCTATAAAAGCTAATTTCCATGAAATTCTCTAACACAACATGTTCAATATGTCTAATTAGTACATAACATAAAAAATGGTAATAAAAAACAAATAACACAATAGTTGTTTCTCTGGGACAGACCCCATCGTTCATGTAGCCTGCAATAACTGTAGTATAAGCCTTTTTAAATCCAAAAGTGAATTTCACTTGTAGCATAGAAAGATATTTCAAGAGAGATCCTGAGATTTTACGCTGAGATAACTATAGTAACATACCAGACAATCAATCATATGCGAGTATAGCTTTTGGTAGGAAATAAAAATCAACGCATGGGGGATTGAGGATATAAAATACAAGAAATATTCCATCAAAGCATGCCATGGAAAATTGTTGTGCGTGTGTGCATGCTGCTGCATCTAAAAGCGAGAATATGAGTTCATAAAACCAAATCAACGATGTAAATTGGTAAAAAGGATATGGCTCACAGGGAGAGTGGGGATGGGAATGTGAGGGGGAAGAGCAGCAATGCGCGGTTGAGGTTGCTGCTCCGCGCGCAAGGGATACTGCCACCGTTGCTGTGGTCTATCGCGACCAGCAACAACTCCTTCAGGTCGCTAAGCACTGTGACACAAAGCCACCTGAATCCTGCATAGTGTCGAGATCCTGCATAGTCGTTCGGCGCCCCGCGGCTTGAATCCTTCATATCCTGCATAACTGCATAGCTTGACCACCTCAATTCACTACAAGAAATATGACCTTCTATGACATTCATATTATGTCACAAAAATAAGATTTTTTGTCATTGTCCTTGTTCTTGTGACAATTCCATGACGAAAAGGCCATCGTCACAGAAGGTGCGTGGTAAAAGAACTTTTGTGACGAAATTCAAAAAAACATCATAAATGCAATGACAAAATTGTATTCGTCATAAAATTTATGACGCTCTAAATCATCATAAGCAAGTCTCAAAACGTCACGGTGTAGCATTGGACCATTGACACGTGGCAATTTTGTACATCATAAATTGGCTAACATGGCAGGTGACGTGGCCAAAAAATATCGCGATTAATTTTGTCACAAGTAGAATGAGGTGGCAAATGACATGGCAGTTGACGTGTCAAACAAATTGTGACGTTTTTAGTTTATCATCAATTCATAAAAATTAGCATACAACTGAATTCAATCCAAATCATGCATACAATTTCATCAAACAACATGAGCGTACACGACTTTTCTAGCATCCATATATAATTGGAGCATAAATGATCCAGCAAAGTATTAAACACCAACATGTTTAAATATCATATAACCTAGTAGAGGAAGATGCTTTGGCCAACCCTAGGTCATAGTTTCAAGACACTCGTATTGTAGTTTTTTATTTATTTTTGTCTAAGATTTTATTTATTACAAAAATAATCCTATTGTGGTAACCATATCGTCACATGTGATAACATGTCAAACATGAAAGCCTATGTGGCAATAGGACCTACCCTTAGTGATGGGTCACGCGAGCTAACATGGATAATAGTATTTTTATAAAAAAATACACCATATGTATATAACATTTGTGCATTGTTATGCAATATTGTCACAATTATTATGTTGAGAAGATTATGATGATTTATTCTTATGACGATTCCTATATTGTCATAGAAAATTGTCGTAAACATGATGTTAAAGTATATTATGACAGTTTTAATGACGGTGATTAAATTTTCGTCACTACACTCAGCCATCTTCTGAAAATCGTCATAAACAAGGTGTCCTAATGACGAATTATTCTATTGTCATCGACTATTCGTCATAGAAGGCCATAAATGTTGTAGTGATTCTACATAGCCACCTAATGATCTACAGTTGTGCCCCAGCCAGTAGCCGACTAGGCGGTCATCGGACACGGTGCAGTTGAGCACATCCGAGCCCCTATCGCTGAGTGTGGAGACCCCTGTCGTAGCGTGCCTAGGAGGTGGCGTCGACTACGGAGGGAGGCATGCGCGAGATTGGCAAGGCGGTGGTGTCGGTTGTGGAGGGAGGCAGGCACCAGAGTTTACACGAGTTTGGTGGGGACAGAGGCAATGCACGCGGGGGCGCGTCGGCTTCTGAGGAAGGCATCCGAGGTGGCGAAGCGATGGGCGGGGGCAAGGGTTGGGAGGTCGTCTATTACGGAGGCGGTTGCACGATGTGCGGTGACCGGGGAGGGGGCACTGGGGCGGAGCAGGCTCGCGAGGCTGGAGCCGTTGTCCCCAGCGATGAGGAGGCCGATGAAGACGAGCACGACAACGACGTGGTAGGCGAAGAGGAGCGCGAAGGCGGCTAGGAACTTGGTGGCGAGCCTTCGCCAGACACGGGGCACGACAGATAGGACGCGTGGGAAGGTGAGAGCGTTGCGCTTGGCGTAGACGGAGGCGACTGAGAAGATGGAGGCGACGGCGGGGAGGAGCGGTAGCAGGAGGAGGGCGGGGAGGTAGGCGAGAAGGCAAGGGGCGGTGCTATCGGCGGAGCACGCGCGCGAGTATCATGGAGAAACACGCGACGGGGGCAACACGCAGCGGGGAACAGGAGCGCAGACGCGCGGTGGAGGCAGAGGGCGACGGGGCATGCACGAGATCCGGGGGCGGGGGCACGACAGGTGGGGATGCCGACAATCTCGGGCTTGCAGGGGGTGGGGCGTCGGGCGGAGGCATGACCCTCCTTGCAGCCTTATAGAGTAGTAGTAGATAAGTACTGAGCACATTAATTAATCAAAGAAAAAAGAAGCAGCATCCAACATGGCATTATCTCAAACACTTGTTGTGCTTTTAGGACAGGAGCTCCACTCCTAGAGGAGAGATGTTAAACAACTTCAATGCTTCTGGTGAGTCACATCAATCAACAAATGCCATTGGAGAACAAGGCGTTAATAATTTAACCAACAAGATCTTACCCTGCTGTGTACGACATGGACGTCCACGACCGCCGTGAAAGTCGACCACGCCGAGGTCCCCAGCATGGACGTCCACGACCGCCAAGAAGTCGACGACGCCGAGGTTCTCTAGATCCCGTATCTCGCACTCCCCCGCGAGGTGTGAGGACGCGCAGCGGCAGCGGGAGGACACATGTCGTGGAGGCGTTTGTTGTCGGGGGATAGACAGAAGGGAGTCGAGGAGCGCGAGCGCGCGGTCGGCTGCGGCGAGGTGGGGCGGAGCGGGAGGGACGAGAGCGAGAGCGCCGGGTGGGAGGGGCGTATCAGTCGAGGAGCAAGGAGAGCGAGCAGGCAGGCTAGACGATGCAGGGTCAGCGGGTGCGAGGAGAGCGTGGCGACGGCGGTGGAGGCGGGCTTGCGCATCGCGAGTCGGGGCGGGCGCGCCGCGGAGGGGAGGACGTCGGGGGCAGCCATGGCGCGGTGGAGGAGGATGTCGCGGGGGGATCCACAGACCGCTTTCCAGGATCTCATCGCGGCATGTGCGGCGGGCGTGGTGGGGACGCGCGACGCGAGATCCAGGAAGGGAGTTCCTGTAGGCGTCTCCTGTAGGGAGATCTAGGAAGGGAGATCCAGGAAGGGCGTGTGTAGTAGCCGTCTCCTGTAGGCGCTCGACTCTTGTGGTTCTCTGGCCACCATGGCGTGTAGAACGTTGGAGCTGATGCTGGTCTCCGCGAGGGACCTCCGTGCCGTCAACCTCGTCTCCAAGATGGAGGTCTACGCGGTGGCGTACGAAGCCAACGACCCGCGCTCGCGGCAGCGCGTCCCACCGACCACGCCGACGGCCGCAACCCCACCTGGAACGCCACCGTTATGCTCACCGTTCCGGCCTCCACAGGTATCGGGTGGCAGAACAATGACACACAGTGTAGACGCCTACACACCGTGCTTATCTCTACTACTTATTAAGTAAGCAATAGTAGTTTGCCTCCCTTCGTTCTGCCGTTCTGCCTCCCATCTATCTGGACCGTCCGTTTCTATTGCCTATGTCATCCAGCCGCACGCGCCATCCAGTCGTGCCCGCCCCCTTCCTCTCCCCACCCCGCACCAACCGCCCGCCTCATCTGCACCGCCCCTCCACAGACTCCTAGCCGAAACCCTAGCTCTGCTTGCGGTGGGCGGTAGCGACGTGGAGGAGGCACCCCCACCCTCCACACGGCTCATCGCGCTCCAACCCGCTTGCCGGGCCGCATCGTCTCCGAGACGTTCCGCCTCGGCCTCCCCGGCGTGCGCTGGTTCGTCTTGGGCGACGACGACACCGTCTTCTTCCCGGACAACCTCCTCACCGTGCTCAACAAGTTCGACCACCGCCAGCCCTACTACATCGGCTCCCTCTCCGAGAGCCACCTGCAGAACATCTACTTTTCCGGCGTACGGCGGCGGCGACTTCACCATCAGTCGGCCGCTGGCCGAGGCGCTCGCGCGGATGCAGGATGGCTGCCTCCACCGGTACCCGGCGCTGTGCGACAGCGACGACCGGATCCAGGCGTGCATGGCGGAGCTGGGCGTGCCGCTCACCAAGCACCCGGGGTTCCACCAGTACGAAGCCGCTCCAGATCTGCGCGTCCAGGTTGTGGCGGCGATGATCGAGGACTAGATCCACGACCAGGCTGTTGCGGCGACGGCGGAGGCCTCAATCCGGGTCTAGACCAAGGTCATGGTGGCGACGAAGGTGGAGGCCGAGGTGGAGGGCGATGCTTCCACTTGCGATGGTTCTGCTGCCCCTGCCCCTCTCCCACGCGTACATCTTGGTTCTACTGCCTCTCTCCCACTCCTCCGTCCACGCCTGCCGCGGGGGAGAGGGAAGCAATCTCCACGATCATCGCCCCGCCTTGAATCGCGCTTGGATCCCCTTCCATCCTTGGCGCCATTGGCCCTTCCATCCTTGGCGCCCTCCGTCCAACTGCAGCGATCCCATTCCATTGGCCGGCCATCTCCGCCTCCCTTCCACAAGAACACCTGCGCGCCTCCCTTCCATCCGCCATCTTCACGCTTGGATCCCCTTCTAGGCGTTAGAGCCCGCCATCTACCTTAGGTCTACAGCAAGCACAGATTACAGCAAGCCCACCATCTATTTAAGAAATCCTCCTTGTGTAACACCCGTGGAACTTCCACAGGCAAGGCTGACTACAATGGAGTACCGTTCTTTCTTCGATGTCAGTCGATTATGTTTACTATGGATTATGGATGTCCTCTTATATGCTTGGTTGTAGCTCCTGACATGCAGTTGTAGCTTGGCTGGAGGCGGGCATCAGCGATGACAAACATCCTGCTTGATTCGTTGTATGATAAATACTGCGAAAGGATGCTGGTGTTTCATAAGATGACCGTGCAGCTCATGAAAATCTAGGTAAACTATGTAGCTGACTATGGATGGCTCGATGCTATAATTTAGCCATGTTTGTCTTATGCGTGTGATTCAAGTAGTATTCAGTGTGAATTATTTTAATGTTTATCTTCAGCATATTTTATTTGCAAAACGGTTTCCAACACTGTGTATTTGTTTGATGTTTTGTATGTATGCAACTATGCTATTAAGTTCGCTCACTAGGATGCTCCATTCCTGATCATGGTTGATTTTATTGTGTTGCTACTTTCAGGATATTGTGATGGAACAAACTGTTTTGCAAATGGGTCTGGTTTGGCAAATTCTATTGTCGGCTCAATGTCAACATATTCTGATTTCTTAGTGGATCACTACAACACCCCTTCTGCTATTGAAACTGCAAAGCTGCAAGTGAGAATTTTGGGTAAAAATGTCACATCGTACGCAGACGCGGTCATATTACCTACAAGCGAATTGAATGGTAATGTTGTATGTTAATTTAGCGATTGAACCTTCTATTAATCCTGATTTTTTGACTTGAATGTTGAATAAATTTGTAGGGACTATATCTAATGGAGGAGATAGTACTATCAATTTATGACTTGCTGGCCATCAGGAAGCAACTACCATATTCTTTTGCTTAATTTTAATTGGTACAAATAAGTGGCATCATTACTGAAATTTTATGTTAATAGACCATCGCTGGGAAGTCAAATGCACATACCAGTAAATTTAATGTTTCATATACTTCTCAAATTGTTGGGGAATATGAAATTTTGGCATTGTGTGGGAACATAGTGCTAAATGATGGAAATCCATATGCCATGACAATTTTGCCAGGTCCAATTATCTTTTTTATGTGCCTTTTTTATCAATCTTTTCACCATTCATGTGATGCATCAATTAACTACCATATAGTAAGGCAAATAGGCAATTGTAATTCTTGCATTCTGATCTGCTGGTTCTATTTCACATGTCGCGCATATGCCGCAACCACCCCCGCTCGCGCCATGCGCGCGCCTGATCGGGCATCGTCGCCGCCGCCGCCGCTAGAGATGTTGTAGTTTGACCATCGGCCCCCCGTATGCTGGGCTGGGTGGCATCGAGATCTTCGATAAGAGGAAGATGGTGCTCGGCCTGTCTCTCTTCCACTACTACCAGAAGTCGGTATGCCCTCCAGATGTTGATCTTAATTAAATCCATCTAATTGGCTGCTCGTCTTTGCTAAACGGACTTCGTGCGGTGAAATTAGATTAGTGTTACAAAAATGTGGGGTTCAGAAACATGTGTTTATCTTCATCACAAAGCAGTGCCATCTTTGGTTGGTGCAACACCAAATTTACTTGGAGAAATAATTTTAATGTGTTTTGCATTTGGCGGTTTAGCTTCACCGTGTAAGTTTTAGGGGTGAAACTGGACAACTGGTCATGCTAAAGAATCATTGTAGTGCAACCACCATGTAGTCTTTACTCCATAAAAAATTAAGGTAGTGACAGAATGACATTGACATGTCTGAATAATCGGCTATTCAAATGTATTCACAACTCAACATTGTAGAGGGGAAGATGCATTACCTGTATGACGAGCATGGAAAGAGATATCTAGATTGCTTTGGGGGAATCTTGACAGTGTCGTGTGACCATTGTCATTCGGATATTGTGAATGTTGAGATGGGGCAGACCAAGTAGCTCTAGCACACAACCACCATTTATTTGCACCATGCTACTGTAGAGTTTGCGGAGGCACTCACCTCCAAAATACCTAGGAATCTCAAGGTAAGAGTACTGTCTATCTCGGTGCAGCCATAACACTCACCATTTCATTTATGTATGCAAGTAAGGCTCTTTTCAGCAGCTTACCTATCCTTGTACCCATATTCAAACTGCGCTATGCAAACAGTACGGTCTACAGTGCGAAATAGTGTTTTGAGTGACCATATGTGAACTGCTGGACACATGAGCTGAAGGCCTCGTCATGTTTCTGGGTCCTGTATGTTGCGTTTTGAGTTTTGGGACTGAAGCGAATGAGTTGGCAATGTTGATGGCCCCTCTGTATAGTGGGAATCTTGGTATGGTTGCACTCGGAAATGCATATCATGACGGAAGTGCCAGTACGATTGGATTAACTGGTTTGCAGACATATACCTAATTCTCCAGGTATGTGTATAGTATAATCAAGTACTGCACTTTCATCAAATCAAATTATCTGGCTGGTACGTTTTCAGTCACCATGTTTGCTGCAGTAGATTCTTAGTTATCAATAATTTATCTCTTTGCATCTCCCCCTTCTTCCTCCTTCGGCCTAGGCGCAATGGTTCTTTCTTACTCGTGGGCTGCGGTTTTGTGTTCAAAGGCGTGATATTTACACTTGGAATGGTTTTATTACACAAGATAGGGTTCTAGAAGAGGTGCCAATTTCTCGTTGCCAGTTGACTTTCATTTTTCTTGTCGCGCATTGGTTGCCATTTGGAAAGGGCGTTTTATTTGTTTACTGTCGGTGGTGTGTTAATTTTCTATGTCATGTTACTCACACCAGGGAAACAAAGGATGTGATCAAGTCTATAAATAAGTCTACAGGGAACAAGAGCAAGAGCAGTCAGACACTCAGTTCTTCGCTGTCACGGTGAGTAATTTTTCACAGAAGCAGCCCTCATGGATATTGATTCCACGATCAATTCAAAGTGTGATAAATGTTGTTTTTCCTTCTTGTTCTTTTTAACTGCTTACAGGGTGGCAATAAGAGCTCAAGTGATGGTGGGCCAACTCAAAAGGCATCAGGACCCATGACAGCTCTTTCATCTGCATTGAATCTATGGTCACAAGGAAAACATGTACTGCTAATAGTTTCCTTCCCCCATTTCAAAAACAGTAACAATTTCCTTATCGATTTTTTCTTAGCAGCTAACCACTAGGTCATGTGGGTTTCATTTTAGGCACATGAGAGGCGCACAACCGAATCAACAATGAGCTAGACCATTGGGAATACGGGGAAGATATTGTACTCGGTTTCCATATTTTTAGTCCAAATGTTTTGGTTTAGCATATGACAATATATTTGAGCATCTAAATCTAATGGCAATTGATTCAAACTAATGATGCATTTTTGTTTTTATTTGGTTCATGGCCAAGAATTGGGATTGAATATCAAACATTCTACTAGGTAGCTTATGCTCAGTTCGTTTCCGCTGAAAAAGAAGCCTATTTAGTTTGCTTTGTCCTACTATCTTTCAGTTATATGTTATTGATTGTTCATATCCATTATTGTAACAGGCAATCAAAAGATGTCGTCAAGGCACTGAAGAAACAGATTGGCCACAGGAATCCAAAAGTTCAACTTCTTGCTCTAAGTGTAAGTCTGTTTGTGACTTGTCGTTTACTTTTATGTCTTAGATATGGAAGGCTATTGGTAACTGTCAAAGACTTTTCTGTTGTTTTGTATTGTGCTCCCACAAAATCGAACACCTGATCCTCTAGCACTGGTAATTATTGAAGATTTTTTTGTCGTTTTGTATCTTGCTTTCACAGATCAAACACCTGATCCTCTCCTCTAGCACTGGTTATGCTGCATTCAACAAGGTTGACTTTTATGTCTATATATTCATTGAGGAAACCCAACATTTTGCTAAGAACATAATGACATCACTAGCAATTACTCGAGTGGGGTTCATGTTGTAGCAGGCATATTAGTTTCAGGTATATTTTCAACAGCGACCTGTTATACAATGTATAAGTTCTAGCAACTAACGCTCAAAACCAAGGTCACAAAATAAAATGAAGGTAGACAATGCTTTTCTTAAATAAAAGAGGGCAACATAGCTGTTGTTCAAGAAGTCTGAAAAGTTGAAAAGATGAGTTTGGGTCAGAAGTCAAGTGTCAAATGTTTAAGCATTGTAGTGGAGAAAAACTATGTTGCTTGCATTGTAAAAATAACATTGTAATTTTTTCGTGGGTACAAACCTTTTTGTCTAGGTGCTTTTTTATTGCCATCTTACAATGCAGTGCATTTTTCATTTAGACCACATGTAGCGTAGTATTCACAGTTAGTCATTTGATGGCTGATACCTCCAATCTTCTCCCCAGGTTCGGATGGACGACAGTTCTTGGAGGAAGGCTTTGGAGGAAGGCTGTGCGCGTGTTGAAGTCAGTCTTCATGAAAATCCGTGTTTTAGGGTTGTTGTTCGAGTGAAACTATTGTGATATATATGAAGTGAGTTATCCTATGTTTACTAGCTTTGAGTATGCTATGGTTTTTCTAATACCTTTTTTAGTATGCTATGGTCTCTTTCTTTACGTTTGTAATATACTTGCAAGTTCATTTAGTGGCTCTTTTCTGTGTTTTTTAATTAAAAAGCTTATGTGTTATCTATTCAAATTTCTACTTTTAAGTTGACCATTAGTCTTTGTGATAAACCCGTTTACTAAGAATAGTTTCCATAAAAGTGATTTTATTTGTCTATTTCTGACCATTACTGTTTTTAAAATTATAATTTCTAATTTCTGTTAGTACCATATTGGCATGTAACTGAATAACTAAATTGAAAATATGGTGAGTTTCTGACCGACTAGGTATCATTTTCTGTGTAAAAGAACGTTACTGATTATTTTTTGTCCTAATGATAGTTTTGTTCAATTTGCTAATCATGTGAACTATACAGATGACATACTAAACTGTAATAATTGAAACCTGTGATCAATTATCATATGCCTCGATTTTAAAAAATGATAACCTGGTAATCCCTACTACTATTAAGTGTGGAAGGGTGTGCGTCTACAGGGACGAGGCCATGCCCCCGCCCGTGTCCTCCTGTGATGCCCCCCATCTCGCGCGCCCATCGCTGCCGCCATCAAGGCACGATGTCGATGCCCCTGACCGAGATAGCCTCTTCCTTCCCAGTCTCGCTCGCGCGAATGCACAGGCGAGGTCGTCCTCGGCGCCCTGCCTCTCCCTCCTGCCGCAGCAGCGCGAAGCTCCACTGGACATCGACTCCGACGCTGCTCTACCGCTGCGCTCTCTCTCCGTTGGCTCCCACGTACACCTTCTCTATCACGTGTCGCCACTCCACCACCGTCCCCCGGAGATTGCCCTCTCCATGAGACTGCCCCCCGCCCTCCACCTCGCGTGCCTCGCAGACGGGCGACCTCTTACCGTGGCCTCGATGCGCTCGATCGCGGGCCGAGTTTCGCTTTGACGTCATCCCAAACAGCTCGAGGACGCCATCCTCCATCTCATAACAGTACGACACATATTTGTTTATAAGTTATTCTGATATTATATGTTTTCCGTTGCAACGCACGGGCGCTGACCTAGTAGAGTATAAGGATAGATAAGCTCCGTCAAACAAGCAGTAGTGTGTGGTTGATAAACGGGCACGGGTGCGTGAGTGGAAGTGTGGAACCGGCGTATTTGCTTCCTCTTACGGCCCATCCGCTGGGATTGGTAAAGCCCAAGCAAAGATGGCCCACGCGCGGCCACACCCACGTCAGCCCATCCGATTCCTCGCCGCCGCCGCCATGC
This sequence comes from Zea mays, assembly GCF_902167145.1. Classification (NCBI taxonomy): domain Eukaryota; kingdom Viridiplantae; phylum Streptophyta; class Magnoliopsida; order Poales; family Poaceae; genus Zea; species Zea mays. The sequence goes on along the minus strand of NC_050100.1, from coordinate 225,136,138 downwards.
TTCTCCTTTCCTCCGCCATCTTCACCACCGCACGCCTCCCACTCGCCGTCTCCGCTCGCCTCCCAAACCCTACCAACACCACCCGCCTCATCTTCGCCGGCCTACCTGCCTCCTCCCCGGTCCGCGCCTTCTGCCCCAGGGCGCGCCCCTCCCCCTCCACTTGCGCCGCCTTCTCCTCCACCATGGCCGCCTCCGACAACCCCCTCCTCGTCGCCGACTTCGACTTCCCGCCCTTCGACCGCGTCGAGCCCAGCCACGTCCGCCCCGGCATCCACGAACTGCTAACACGACTCGTACGCCATGCCTTCTTCTGCCCGACTTTGCGCACTCGCTCTGCGCCTCTCCCTCATCTGTTTGAGATCTGAAATTACGCGAGCTGCAGGAGGGCGAGCTTGAAGAGCTCGAGAAGGGCATCGAGCCCACGTGGGCGAAGCTGGTCGAGCCGCTAGAACGCATCACCGACAGGCTCGAGGTGATCTGGGGCATGGTCGATCACCTCAAGTCCGTCAAGGACTCCGCTGATCTCCGCGCCGCCGTAGAGGAAGTGCAGGTTCACGATTTATCTTTTTTGCTGTTCGTTCTCGGTCCTAACCTCTCTTTTTGAGCAAAGCAGCTCACATGATCACCGCCTGTTCGAATTTGTTGAGCAAAGGCTGCAAAGCAGCTCACATGGATCACCGCCTGTTCGAATTTGTTGAGCAAAGCAGCTCACATGGATCTCCGCCTGATCGAATTCGTTGAGCAAAGCAGCTCACATGGATCACCGCCTGATCGAATTTCTGCTTTGTTTCACAGCCCGTAAAAGTCAGTTTCCAACTAAGGCTAGGACAGAGCAAGCCTATCTATGAAGCTTTCAAGGCCATCAGGAACTCTTCTAATTGGGACAGTCTCAGCGATGCTCGCAAGCGTATAGTTGAAGGTCACCACCTCTGCATGTCTTCTTCTTCTTCTTCTTCTTCTTCAAAAAAAAAAAAAAAAACTCTGCATGTCACACTGAAACCTCCATCTACTAGCCCTGATAAAATATAACTGATGTCCACTTCCACTGACCCATGGGAGAAAACTGAGTGGTTCTCTCCTTTACTAATAGAAGTAATAGCTTATTTCCATATGCAGCTCAAATAAAGGAAGCTGTTCTCAGTGGAGTTGCACTTGAGGATGAACAAAGGAAGAAATTTAACCAAATCGAACAAGTGAGTTTTGCTTTTGTCACTGCCATGCCACTTGAATGATCATCCAACTAATCACTTCCAGTTCGCTTGGTTCTTCTAATCTTTACTAGTGTATGTCACTACATGGATTAATGGACTGCTAATTTCATTTCAGGAGCTTGAAAAACTGACACAAAAGTTTAGTGAAAATGTGCTGGATGCCACAAAGAAATTCGAGAAGTTAATTACTGATAAGAAAGAAATTGAGGGTTTACCTGCTACAGCCCTTGGTTTAGCAGCGCAGACTGCTGTGTCAAAGGTACTTGCACAGCTACAAAATCTCAGTAGCTGTTTCTTCTATTACTTCTATATGCTGATGACAAGCAATATTGTTAGGGCCATGAAAATGCTACAGCTGAAAATGGACCTTGGGTTATCACGTTGGATGCACCAAGCTATATTCCTGTTATGCAACATGCTCGAAACAGAGAGCTCCGGGAAGAAGTTTATCGTGCTTATCTGACCCGCGCCTCAAGCAGTGAACTTGATAACACCAATATCATCTGCCAAATTCTAAAGTTAAGGCTAGAGAAGGCTAAACTTCTTGGCTACAAGAACTATGCTGAGGTGCTTCTGCTCTAAATGTTTTCCTTGACATTAAAACAAGCGCGCAATTGTTGTGCTCTGACTATTTGGTGATACTTGTGAAGGTAAGCATGGCTCAGAAAATGGCAACTGTTGAGCGAGTAGAAGAGCTTCTCGAGAAGCTGCGTGCTGCTTCCTGGGATCATGCTGTCAAAGGTACAACCAACCAAATTCCTATTGTTCTTCCTATAGGTTTCTTCTTTTGCACAGTGACAGGGTTTTTTGCTTTCTTGCATTTCTTCTGCATCGCTTGCATTATGTACTTTTTTTATCAAGTTGTTCTCCTTGATACCATTATCAGATCAAATATATCAAGTTTGTATTCAGGATTCCAGAGATATGGCTATTATTCTTTCACAACCTGAATTTTGTATTACTTATTTTGTACTTGCTATTGAGCCCATGCACCAAACTTTAGGTTTTCTTTAACCTCTGAAATACCCTAACGTGAATATTTCTTTTCAGCAATCATTGTCTCTTTTGTAGGGAAAGTAGGCTGAACTTCTTGCTTTTCTCCACACATATAATAACAGCTGATTTGTGTATTCAGATATGGAAGATCTGAAAGTCTTTGCGAAAGATTCTGGTTCTCCTGAAGCTAATGATTTGACTCACTGGGACCTTACCTTCTGGAGTGAACGACTGAGAGAGTCTAAATATGATATCAATGAGGTTTGCTTTTTTTATTTTGCTTCATTTAAGTATCTCAATAGTTTTAGCTGCAAGCTGCTAAGTTTCTTTTACTGTTGTCAGTAGCCAGTACCTTTTCTTTATTGATGTTCCACTGCGTTCAATTTTGCCTTAGGTCTTCAGGGCATATGTATTTCTAATACTTTGATACTCATACACTGAAGTGCCACTAAATGTTCTCTCATTGAAAGAAACACATGGTAACAACAGACCAATGAGCTTATTTGAACACTACCGTTGCAGGAAGAGCTGCGCCCTTATTTTGCACTACCCAAGGTTATGGATGGCCTCTTCACTCTGGCACATAAGCTTTTTGGAGTTACTGTTGAACCTGCAGATGGGCTGGCTCCGGTAAGTACTGGTTCACTTTTCTTCACATGATACACATTCTGCGATTGTTGACAAGTGACTACCTTTTCAGATCTGGCACAGTGATGTCAAATTTTATTGTGTCAAAGACTCTTCCAGTAGCCCTGTTGCTTACTTTTACTTCGATCCTTATTCAAGACCATCTGAAAAGCGTGGAGGGGCTTGGATGAATGTAGTCTTTTCTCGAAGTCGCGTGCTAGCTCGCAATGGTTTGGCTGCTAGGCTGCCTGTTGCCCATATAGTGTGCAATCAGACTCCACCAGTTGGCGAGAAGCCCAGTCTCATGACCTTCCGTGAGGTAAGTAATACATCTGTGACATGTATGTGAATAAGGATATATGGAGAAAGCAGTAGCTCTCTGCCTCTCCTTATTATGGTACTATGAAGTTGTGTAAATTCTTTCTGCTGTATGTTGCCTGTAGGTTGAAACTGTGTTCCATGAATTTGGGCACGCCCTTCAGCACATGCTTACTAAACAAGATGAAGGCTTTGTTGCTGGCATTCGTGGAGTTGAATGGGATGCTGTAGAGTTACCCTCCCAGTTCATGGAGAACTGGTGCTATCACAAGTATGACTGGTCCATATCAGTTGGTTTTTAGCTTGAATCTCTCTTTTTTTTTCATTAGTTGATCTCTTTCGTGTCTGTATCAGGAATACTCTTTTGAGCATTGCAAAACATTATGAAACCGGTGAAACTCTTCCAGAGGAAATTTATGCGAAGCTTGTAGCTGCAAAGAATTTCCGTGCTGGCACCTTGAGCCTGCGTCAGGTCCGTAAGCTTGTTTCTTCATATTCAACTTGTTACTCCAGTAACTTTTACCGGTATGGTTACATTACAAAATATGCATCATAGTGTTTGGCTTGTTATTATTTGTTTTTTTTTCTTTTGGAGTAATTGTGTGATTGATTCTTGGCACATGCACTGCTTCTTGTCACCTTTGAATGCTGCCTTTTCTGCCTATACAATTATATAAGGAGTAATCCATGCCATTCCAACTTCTGTTTCTTCTACTCGTGCAGATACGATTTGCCAGTGTAGATATGGAGCTTCATACAAGTTATGACCCCAATGGCTCAGTGTCCATATATGATGTGGACCAAAGAGTTGCAGAACGGACACAAGTTCTTGCTCCTCTGCCGGAGGACAGATTCCTGTGCAGCTTTAGCCATATTTTTGCAGGTTTGCGCCACTCTTTTCTCTCTCTCTCTCTCAAGTTGGTGACAGGATGACCTCTCATTTCATTATGGGCAATTGCAGGTGGCTATGCTGCTGGATACTACAGTTACAAGGTAGGTGGTTGTTGCTCTGAATGCCCTTGTGTTGTGTCCTGTCTTTATACTCCTAGGTTGAGGCGCTAATACCATGTCATGTCCTTCATTCAGTGGGCTGAAGTACTGTCAGCTGATGCATTCTCAGCTTTTGAAGACGCTGGTTTGGATGATGAGAAGGTATGCTTCCGCGTGACTCTCATCCAAACACTATAGAAAATGTGGCTGTCCCCTTCCATCCCTCGTTATACGTTCAACCAAACACACCCTTGTTTGGTCTCCCATTTTGCCATGGCATCAATGTAGTTATACTATGTGAGAGTTCCCTGTTTTGTAGGCAATCGAGGAAACTGGCAGACGATTCAGAGACACTGTTCTTGCGCTTGGAGGTGGAAAGTCTCCGCTTGAGGTAATGGCTTCTTTCAATCTCTTGGGGGCTGCTTTGTTTCGCAGCAAGTCTGTTAAAAAAAATGGAATTGTGCTCTGCAGGTGTTCGTTTCATTCCGAGGACGGGAGCCTTCGCCTGAACCACTTCTTAGACAAAACGGCTTGCTTCCTGTTGCTGCCTAGTGCCCCAAAGATTTCTCTGTTATTTATGCTTAAACAGGGACCATTTTCATCCGGTCAATTATTTGATGAAGATAGACATTTCACCCTTGTTTGTTTACCCTCCTCTAGATTATTAAATAAGTTAGAAGACAAACAAACAACATATATTATTAATGTATGTGTTTTTTATATGTGTCTAGATTCATCGTCTGCTATTTGAATATAGACATAAAAATGAAATGAATACCAGTTTTTTAGAACGGAATGATAGGTGGTGCTTATATAATCTATAAGCTTGATTGTAAACAAAGAGGGCCTAAGCTGAGGTAGTCATGGTCCAACTGCCGGAGCTGCCCGTGGAGGTCTCTACTGGCTGACATGATCTCTGGCATCAGGGGATGCGAGCGGTCGCCGGCAACAAACTCGCAGACCACGCCGCCCACCTCTAGCATGCTGCACCCGGGCACCTTGGCCACCCTCCTCTCCTCCATGTCCCGCCGCACCTTGAGCACCTCCTCCCACTTGCCCCACCCGGCGTACATGTTGGACAGCTGCACGTGCACCCCGCTGTGGTCCAGCCCCAGCTCCGCCAGCCAGCGTACCACCTGCTCGCCGGCCTCCACGTCGCCGTGCGCCGCGCAGGCGTTCAGCAACGCGCCCAGCACGTACGAGTCGGGCCTCATGGGCATCGAACGCACGGCCTCCAAGGCGTCCGCCAGCTGTCCGGCGCGGCCCAGGACGTCCACCAGGCACCCGTAGTGCTCCACGCCGGGCTCCATGCCGTGCACCGCCCCCATGCTGCGGAACACCTCCTTGGCGCGGCCGACGAGGCCCGCGCGGCCGCAGGCGGTGAGCACGCAGATGAAGGTCACCTCGTTGGGGCGCACCCCTTCCACCAGCATCTGCCCGAACAGGTCGATCGCCTCCCCGCAGCGGCCGTGGTCCGAGAGCCCCGAGATCATGGCCGTGTAGGCGAACACGTCCCGCTGCCCCCGCGGTGCCGCCGCGAACACCTGCCTCGCCGTTTCCAGGCTCCCGCACTTGGCGTACATGTCCACCAGCGCCGTCGCCACTACGCCGTCCATCGCCACGCCGTGGCCGCCGCCGCCGACGAGCAAGGCGTGCACCCACCTGCCCTGGTCCAGCGCCCCGAGCGCCCCGCAGGCGGTCAGCACCCCGACCACCGCCGCCCTGTTGGGGCGGACGCACGACCTGAGCATGTCCTCGAACAGCCGCACGGCGTCGCCGAAGCTGCCCGCGGCCACGTAGGCGCTCAGCATGGCGCTCCAGGCGACATCGTTCCTGCGGGGCATTCCGTCGAACAGGGCGCGCGCCTCATCCACGTGCCCGGCCTTGGCGCAGGCCGTGAGGAGCGACGTCCAAGAGCACACGTCGGCCGCGCGGGAGGCGACGGCGCCTCCGAAGAGGCGGCGGGCGGCTGGCAGGACGCCGTGGGTGGCGTAGGCGTGGATGAGGCCGTTGGCGACGTAGGCGTGGGCGTCCCAGGCCAGGACGACGGCGAGGGCGTGGAGACAGGGCACGATGGCGTGGGAGCCGAATGGGGACTCCGGTTCCAGATACGGTGGCGCTGACGAGTCTGCGGCGGCTTTAAGGAGGAAGGAGAAGGTGTAGTTGTTCGGCCGGAAGTCGGGGATGATGCGGCGGAGGCGCGGGAACAGGCGGAGGGCGCCGAGCGGGTGCGCTGGGAGCAGCGAGCGGAGTAGCTGGTTGGGGAGGAAGCGGTCGGCGAGGAGGAGCGTGGAGGAGCGGAGCAGGTGCCCGTCCACCTGCCGGAGCTGAGCGGCGCTCAGCGACGGCCGGCACAGCAGCTGCAGCGCCGCCGCCGTGGCTATTGATTGCATAATTGCAGTTGCTGCCCATCTCCAGGCCCACTGGGTATCTCAGGCACTTGGGCTTTGTATCGGCTGAGATTGCGAGAAGGGCCCGGCACAACCTGGCCCACTCACACCAACCATCCAGCCTGGCCTTCCAAGACAGAAGAGGCAAGCAACAGCCGAGGCAGAGGACAGTTTAGTTGGTGCTGGTGCTGGTGGAGGAAGAAGCAGCGCAGCAGGTGGCAGGGATGGGTCGCGGCGGCGGGATGGGGAACCCAGTCAACGTGGGCATCGCGGTGCAGGCGGACTGGGAGAACCGCGAGTTCATCTCCAACATCTCCCTCAACGTCCGACGCCTCTTCGACTTCCTCCTCAGATTCGGTCAGCTCCTCTTCCATTCCATTTCCCCGCGGCCTGCCCTCTCTCGATCTGGATCTCCAACTTTTGGATCTGGTCCGCCGCCTTCGTGCTTCATACCATACCACGCGGAGCTTAATTGTCCTTGCTACCCGCATATTACCTTGCCCTGCCCGAGCTTATGTTTAGTCATTGTGGGATGGCAGACAATTGCTCAAACTACCCATGAGACCGGATGCTTTAACTAGTCATTGTGGGATAATCAATATTCCGGCGACGTTTGAATTGATGTCAGACAACACATCCTAACAGCCATCCATCTACATAGCCTGCCTACCTACTCGTTCGGCCTGTTGCTACTTACCAGCCTCATGCTCGTTGTCAATTAGGCTCGGGTTTTGCATGGAATGGCTGTAACTTGCGGTCACTAAGTACCTTTTAAAAAATAGTTGATAGTTGAATCCCACACAGCACCAACATGGGATTCAGACCTCACAACCACTTGTTGATAGTTGGATCTTTTGATGGTATGTGAATCCCTTTCGAGTTGCTGTGGGAGAAGCAATTGTTGTACATGAGGATGCAGCAAGAGCTATGGGAAGGAAACGCTTATGAACAATAGATACCTGGTCGTCCTAATTTCATGGTAAGTACGAAGGGAACATATCGAATACAAACCATGTTTTGTTGTAAATCCCGTGCAAATCTACTAAAAAAGTTTTAAAAAAATCTTAAAAAAACATAAATGTACATCTAAGCTTATCTTATCTATATGCAAAATTTCATGGTCAAATTCATCTTACTCTAGCAGTTACAAAAAAAAGACAAATTTTGGTGCATTTGAACTATTATTGTTTGTCAGATTTTTTGTTTTTTTTTTGTATCTGCTAGAGTAAGATGAATTTGACCATAAAATTTTGTGTATATATGATGTAACCTCAGATGTACATTCATGTTCTTTTTCAGAAATTTTCGGAACTTTTTTTAGTAGGTTTGTATAGAGTTTGCACCAAAATATGGTTTGCATTAGATATATTCCCATCTATCATGCATGTGTGTTTGCTACTTAACTCTGACCATCTACTTTGGAGGAGTTACTAAAGATGTGCTTGCTTGCAGAAGCTACGACGAAGAGCAAGCTGGCAAGTTTGAACGAGAAGCTGGACATCCTAGAGCGGAAGCTGGAGGTGCTTGAAGTCCAAGTGGGCAGCGCGACGACCAACCCTTCCGTCTTCAACTAGGAATCGCGGGTTTATATGTATAAATAAATAGATAAATGTAGGTATGAATGTTGCTTGTACCAACGAATTCTGGTCGCTATCAATCATGTAATGTAATGGATTTTGTTATTATTATTGTGGTATGTGTAAAGATGTGCAGAATTGAAAAGATAATAATAGTAGAATGGAGATTGGGTGGGGGAAGAAAAGAAAAAAAGGCAAGTGGTCCTGGTGCTGTATCGCCTTGCCACCACACAACAATAACTATCTTTCCTCCCTTTGGTTTGGTTGGTTTCTTTCTCTCCTCTCTCCTCTCCTCTCCTCTCCCCGTGGCCACACCACAGCCGCCGGAAGCTCCTCCTCCTCCTCCTCCTTCTCCATGAGAGAGATCTAGCAAAGCATAGCCTCCTTCCTGCTGGCGGGATCTCCTTTTGATTCGTAACTTGTACCGTCTCTCTCTGCTACTTTATAGTATTTTTTTCGTTTTAAGGATCTTGCTTATTATTAATTTTTAGGATCTTCAACTCTTCATGTATGCGAATTTCATATGCTGCTAGTCGAAAGATGCAAAAAAAAAAAACAGGGGCATTCCGAGAATTGAACTCGGGACCTCTCGCACCCTAAGCGAGAATCATACCACTAGACCAAATGCCCTGTGTTGCGCTAACGACGGTCCGTTCTTGTAGATAACGAAAGAGGAGGAGGCACAGCACCTTGTCAAATGATGAACTCTCAGAAGCTGCAGCTGCCCGTTCAGGATCTGATGAGTCTGAGAGGGAGATCATTCATCATCAGCAAGGTGATGATGCACCAGTGCACTGCAGCTGCTTCGTCGTCGTCTTCACCTGCTCCTGCTGCTAGAGGCCTGCAGGTTGCTGCCCATCCCAGTTCCAGCAGGAGGCGGCGTCCTCGTGGCCTCGTTGCCGCGGCCGGCAGTGACGACGACGAATGCGCTTCAGCTGGTGGTGAGTCCGAGTCGTCGTCGTCGGGCGGGAAAGACGATGGCGGCGGCGGCTTGTCCCGAGAGGATCTGGAACGCCTGGTCGGGAGTGACGAAGATGCCAAGTTCAATGGGTTGGATCTTGCAAACCTCATCAGGAAGAAGTACGGTAGATCGTACGATGTGACGCTGATAAAGAAAGTATGTATGTTTGTTGCTTCTTTCTTTCTTTCTTTCATCAGCAACATCTAAATACATGCATGCAGGAGTTCATGGGGAGGAATCTGCTGGCCATGAATGTGATGTGGAAGTACAGGGAGCAAGTGAGTTATTAGCCTTTCATTTGTCCATAGATCCATCTCAGTGCGTCGCTAGCTCATGCATGATGATGAACTGTAGAGATCGTTCCCGCTGAGCGAGGAGGAGTACCTGCTGCGGCTGGACGATGTCGCCAACACGCTCAAGTGCTGGGGAGCCGTGGCGCACGTGCGCAACACGCTGGAGAAGCTCAAGGAGAGGCCGCGCATCGGCAAGGCCGTCAGCATCTTCATCGACATGGACCAGACCGGAGGCCGCTCCAACGAATGGATTTACAAGTAGCTTCCCACTCCATCGATCATGTATATGCATCCATCGCCCCCATGAACAAACACATTCATCAGGTGTATGGAGAATGAATGTGGGTACCAATTTCATCTCCAACAATCAAGCACATCGCAAAGATCATACCATCACATGATCTTATTGATTCTTAGATCGCACCTAAGCATGTCTCTTGATATTCTCACATATGACACCATGCATGTATACAACGAGCTCCTTCATCAATACTAGTTAAGTATTGCAATACGTCCAAGCCGCATCACCACCATGGCTCATATTGCTCACACTAGTGTATTATGGACTAATCATCTCTTTATCTGAACATAGACACGTATTAGTCCACCTAACCTATCACTCAATTACTAAAACTAAACTAAAATCTTTCAATCGCCCTGTTTTTGTTAATTGATGACAACTTTACAACTATATGGAAATTAAGCTCATTCTAAGCTAGCACTTCACACAAGTGTAATTTGCTAGGTCGTTGGTTTCGATTTTATGTTATTTATTCCACTTTAAGACCATTTGTTAAAATTTAGTAGAACCCGACTTGGTAGTGATAATTCCCCATACATGTGTGCTCAAAAGGTTTGGTTTCAAGCTCACACACATGCGTACATATGAAATTTGTAACAACCATATCACTACTAAGTGATGCTAAAGTATACAAGATACAAATATGCCTTTGTAGCATGTGTACCACCTTTTGAATTATCCTTAGCGTCTTTGTGGGAGCTATGTCACATAGGGTTCCTCGAGCTCATGGAGACTAAACATCTTATTGGTGGATCAACCCACGTCATCAAGGATATACAATACAAGATGACATATCCCTTGCAAACACAATATGAAGTTCTACTTGGCTATGATCTCTGTTGTGATTTATACTCGGGTTATAACTTAAGTTAGATCTATAGCACATAACCGACCTGCAACTCTAGCCCTTGCATATATAAAAGGGAGCTAGGAACCCTTAAAGGGCTCTATAAAACAGCCACATCTAGAGACAACTCGTGACACCGGCTCACAACATCGACTCACCTATACGCAATACAAGCATCAACCACTCCATACAGACATAGGGTACAATGATTTGGTTGCTTGAATCTATCCAAATCTTAGATCCTTTGACAATACACCATCACATTTCATCCTCCAAGTCCCTTACGAATATACCCACCTTGTGGATCATCCCATGATGGACCATGCAGTACTAAATAAGGACAGTTAGTGTTCCAAATAGGGGCCCTCGCAAGGGAAAACATGTTGCTATGGCGATTTTCGCTAACACCTTCAATCTCTCACTGTGAGGATCTTCACCTTTGGTCGATCATCTTGGTGACCGACAAGTTAGATGACCTCCACGTCATCAACAACGCACTCCAGGTGAGGGAAAACTATACGTGCAATCAAGCCCAAATTGTGGGCTTTGGTGATAATGACCATGCAATCAGAAACATTATGGGATTTATCGAGCGTTGTGGTAGGTTAATGAAACGAGCGATTATATTCACTATTGTAGTGCCCCCAATCACTTAAGGAGATTTAATTTCATTTTGCATTTTGAAATTGAGTATAGGAAAGTCGTACTATCAGGGGATATATTTCACAAACTTGAATGTAAAATCGTATGCTCAAACTCCACCACAAATATTCAAATGGCCTAGAAACATCACTAAGCAACTCACTGCCAAAGATTACAAATTGTGTTGAGCGACACTATCGCTCCCCTGGCATTGTCGCTCGTAACTCAACAGTGACGCGCCTTAAAATGGTTGTTAGGATTGGTGAGGGGTATTTATACCTCTTCACTACCTCCACAATGATAACTTTCATCTAGAACTCACTAGTGGTCACAGAAATGACTCTCGCTCTCTCACTCCACTAGAGCTCCTCAAGCCTCTCCATACATTTATCCTATGATCCTTGAGAGATTGGGCTTCCAAACAGTGAAATGGAACTCATCAAAATGTTCTTCAACTCAAGAGAATTTGGTTCACATTCAAGCCAATGATTGCATTCATTGCTCTTGGATCCTTCCTCATAGTTGGCTAGTGTGTGTCATCTGTTGATCTACTCCGCATGGTGTGATAGACCCAAAAGTTTGTAATCATCCCCTACAATTGAGTAAGAATTACTTCTCTCAAGAGTTTTGCATCTTGACTTGAGAATGAGGATAGGGTTTGAGAAACCCAAGCCTTAGTGGCTTCCTCAGCAATATGGTGGTAGGCAAGCCTTTATGGCGAGCTGAACCACATGATAATCACATGTGTTCATGACTTATTTTGTGATATACTTGCTCATAAGGGAAACTTAGGGTTTGGTCCCAATCTATCAACTTGTGCATTCTAGATTACTTCCTATTGTTGAATTAGGCTATACTTTATCCTAGTAAGCCTAAAAAATTGATCAATCTAATTTTTACTAGACAAAAAATAAATAGTGAATCATGCATTTTTCTGTGTGTGGTAGTGTGAAAGTCGCCTAGAGGGAGGGTGGATAGGCGGAAACTGAAATAAAACCGAGTCCGAAAGAGAGGGTGAAAACAAATCAACCAAGAAATAAAGCGAGTGACACGGTGATTTGTTTTACCGAGGTTCGGTTCTTGCAAACCTAGTCCCCGTCGAGGTGGTCACAAAGACCGGGTCCCTTTCAACCCTTTCCCTCTCTCAAACGATCACCTAGACCGAGTGAGCTTTCTCCTTAATCAAACCGGGTCACTTAGACACCTGCAAGGACCACCACAACTTGGTGTCTCTTGCTTTGATTACAAGTGTCTTTAGAACAAGAAAGAGGAAGAAGAAATCGATCCAAGAACAAGAGCTCAAAGAACACGATCAAAACTCTCTCTAGTCACTATTTGGTTGGAGTGGATTTGGGACTTGGAGAGGCTTTGATTTTATTGAATTGTGTCTTGTATTGATTACACTAGCTCTTGTATTGAATGAGATGTATGAAAAACTTGGATACTTGAAGTGGTGGTGGTTGGGGGTATTTATAGCCCCAACCACCAATTCAACCGTTGGGGAGGCTGTTTGTCGATGGGCGCACCGGACAGTCCGGTGCGCCAGCCACGTCACCCAATCGTTAGGGTTCTGACGGTTCCGACCGTTGGAGCACTGACTTCATGTCACACCGGACAGTCCGGTGCCGCACCGGACAGGTGCTGTTCACTGTCTGGTGCGCCTCTGACGCCTACTCTGGCTTCTACGCGCACTGTTCACACTTTTGCAGACGACCGTTGCGCTGTTAGCCGTTGCTCCGTTTGGCGCACCGGACAGTCCGGTGAATTAAAGCGGAGTGGCGCCTGAGAAACCCGAAGGTGAAGAGTTTAGATTGTACGGCCCCTGGTGCACCGGACACTGTCCGGTGGCGCACCGGATAGTCCGGTGCGCCAGACCAGGGTTCTCTTCGATTTCTTTTGCTCCTTTCTTTTGAACCCTAACTTGTATCTTTTTATTGGTTTGTGTTGAACCTTTAGCACCTGTAGAACATATAATCTAGAGCAAACTAGTTAGTCCAATTATTTGTGTTGGGCATTTCAACCACCAAAATCATTTAGGAAAAAGGTTTGACCCTATTTCCCTTTCAATCTCCCTCTTTTTGGTGATTGATGCCAAAACAAACCAAAGCAAATATATAAGTGAAGAATTGAACTAGTTTGCATAAGGTAAGTGCAAAGGTTACTTGGAATTAAACCAATTTTTACTTTCACTAGATATGCATGGATTGCTTTCTTTCTTTTAACATTTTGGACCACGCTTGCACCACTTGTTTTGTTTTTGCAAATTCTTTTGGAAAATGTTTTCAAAGTCCTTTTGTAAATAGTCAAAGATATATGAATAAGATTGTAAGAAGCATTTTCAAGATTTGAAATCCCCCCTGTTTCAAATGCTTTTTTCCTTTGACTTACACAAAACTCTCCCTGGATGAAATTCTCCTTTTAGTGTTCAAGAGGGTTTTACCAATTGAAAGGAGATCAAATATTTTAGATACCAATTTGAAAATCCTAACCAATTGGAAAACATACCAATTTTGAAATATGTCTATTAAAAATTTTCATCATAAGATGCCAATTGAAAACATAAATCATTATTTTCGAAAATTGGTGGTGCGGCCCTTTTGCTTTGGGCTTAATATTTCTCCCCCTTTGGCAGTAATCGCCAAAAACGGTGTCTTTTGAGAGCCATTTTCGTTTCTCCCAATGGTACAAATGAATATGAGTGAAGATTATACCAAAGTGGAGAGTGGCGTGGAGTGACGACGAAGGGTAAATAATACCGATAGAGTGGAGTGGAAGCCTTGTCTTCGCCGAGTACTCCATTTCCCTTTCAATCTATGACTTAGTAGAAATGCACTTGAAAACACATTAGTCATAGCCTTGGTACATTAATAATAGGAATTATGTATTTGTACCAAAAGGAAAGAGATATGATTAAAGGTACATAAATGAGCTATGTGTGCAAAGTATCAATCAAAGTTTTGAGAATCAAGAATGTTTAGCTCATTCCTAAGTTTGGTAAAGGTTTTTTCATCTAATGGTTTGGTAAAGATATCGGCTAGTTGTTCTTTGGTGCTAACATAAGCAATCTCGATATCCCCCCTTTGTTGGTGATCCCTCAAAAAGTGATACCGAATGGCTATGTGCTTAGTGCGGCTGTGTTCAACGAGATTATCCGCCATACAGATTACACTCTCATTATCACATAGGAGAGTGTTTTTGCTCAATTTGTAGCCATAGTCCCTAAGGGTTTGCCTCATCCAAAGTAACTGCGCACAGCAATGGCCTGCGGCAATATACTCGGCTTCGGCGGTAGAAAGAGCTACTGAGTTTTGTTTCTTTGAAGCCCAAGACACCAGGGATCTCACCAAAAACTGACAAGTCCCTGATGTGCTTTTCCTATCAATTTTACACCCTGCCCAATCAGCATCCGAATAACCTATTAAATCAAAAGTGGATGCCTTGGGGTACCAAAGACCAAACTTAGGTGTATAAACTAAATATCTCATGATTCTTTTCACGGCCCTAAGGTGAACTTCCTTAGGATCGGCTTGGAACCTTGCACACATGCATACGGAAAGCATAATATCCGGTCGAGATGCACATAAATAGAGTAAAGATCCTATCATCGACCGGTATACCTTTTGATCTACGGATTTACCTCCTGTGTCGAGGTCGAGATGCCCATTGGTTCCCATGGGTGTCTTGATGGGCTTGGCATCCTTCATTCCAAACTTGTTAAGTATGTCTTGAATGTACTTTGTTTGGCTGATGAAGGTGCCCTCTTGGAGTTGCTTGACTTGAAATCCTAAGAAATACTTCAACTCCCCCATCATAGACATCTCGAATTTTTGAATCATTATCCTACTAAACTCTTCATAAGTAGATTTGTTAGTAGACCCAAATATGATATCATCAACATAAATTTGGCATACAAATTGAAAGTCGCCTAGAGGGGGTGAATAGGGCGAATCTGAAATTTATAAGCTTAAGCACAACTACAAGCCGGGTTAGCGTTATAAGTATGAACGAGTCTGAGAGAGAGAGAGCAAAAAACAAATCACAAGCTAATAAAGAGTGAGACACAAGGATTTGTTTTACCGAGGTTCGGTTCTTGCAAACCTACTCCTCGTTGAGGTGGTCACAAAGACCGGGTCTCTTTCAACCCTTTCCCTCTCTCAAATGGTCACTTAGACCGAGCGAGCTTCTCTTCTCAATCAAACGGGACACTAAGTCCCCGCAAGGACCACCACACAATTGGTGTCTCTTGCCTCGGTTACAATTGAGTTGATCACAAGAAAGAATGAAGAAAAGAAGCAATCCTAGCGCAAGAGCTCAAAAGAACACAAGTCACTCTCTCACTAGTCACTATTGATTGGGAATGATCTTTGGACTTGGGAGAGGATTTGATCTATTTGGTGTGTCTTATATTGAATGCTATAGCTCTTGTAAGGTGTAGGAAGTCTGAAAACTTGGATGCTATGAATGGTCAAAGGTATATTTATGAGCTACGACGAAAGAGACATGATCAAAGGTATATTTATGAAAGAGACATGATCAAAGGTATATTTATGAGCTATATGTGCAAAATATCAATAGAAATTCCTAGAATCAAGAATATTTAGCTCATGCCTAAGTTTGATAAATGTCTGTTCATCTAGTGGCTTGGTAAAGATATCGGCTAATTGTTCTTTGGTGTTAATATATGCAATCTCGATATCCCCCTTTTGTTGGTGATCCCTTAAGAAATGATACCGAATGACTATGTGTTTAGTGCGGCTATGCTCAACGGGATTATCCGCCATGCGGATTGCACTCTCATTATCACATAGAAGAGGAACTTTGGTTAATTTGTAACCATAGTCCCTAAGGGTTTGCCTCATCCAAAGCAATTGCGCGCAACAATGGCCTGCGGCAATATACTCGGCTTCGACGGTAGAAAGAACTGCGGAATTTTGCTTCTTTGAAGCCCAAGACACCAGAGACCTTCCCAAGAACTGGCAAGTCTCCGATGTGCTCTTTCTATTAATTTTACACCCCGCCCAATCGGCATCGGAATAACCAATTAAATCAAATGTGGATCCCCTGGGGTACCAAAGGCCAAACTTAGGAGTATAAACTAAATATCTCAAGATTCGTTTTACGGCCCTAAGGTGAACTTCCTTAGGATCGGCTTGGAATCTTGCACACGTGCATACGAAAAGCATAATGTCCGGTCGTGAAGCACATAAATAGAGTAAAGAACCTATCATCAACCGGTATACCTTTTGATCTACGGATTTACCTCCCATGTCGAGGTCGAGATGCCCATTAATTCCCATGGGTGTCTTGATGGGCTTGGCATCCTTCATCCCAAACTTGTTTAGAATGTCTTGAATACACTTCGTTTGGCAAATGAAGGTGCCCTCTTGGAGTTGCTTCACTTGAAATCCTAAGAAGTACTTCAACTCCCCCATCATAGACATCTTGATTTTTTGTGTCATGATCCTACTAAACTCTTCACATGTAGATTCGTTAGTAGACCCAAATATAATATCATCAACATAAATTTGGCATACAAACAAATCATTTGCAAGTGTTTTAGTAAATAAAGTAGGATCAGCTTTTCTGACTTCGAAGCCACTAGTGATAAGAAAATCTCTTAGACATTCATACCATGCTCTTGGGGCTTGCTTGAGCCCATAAAGCGCCTTAGAGAGTTTATATACATAATTAGGGTACTCACTATCTTCAAAGCCGGGAGGTTGCTCAACATAGACCTCCTCCTTGATTGGTCCATTGAGGAAGGCACTTTTCACGACCATTTGGTAAAGCTTGAAGCCATGGTATGTAGCATAGGCAAGTAATATACGAATTGATTCTAGCCTAGCTACGGGTGCATAGGTTTCACCGAAATCCAAACCTTCGACTTGTGAATATCCCTTGGCCACAAGTCGGGCTTTGTTCCTTGTCACCACACCATGCTCATCTTGCTTGTTATGGAAAACCCACTTGGTTCCTACAACATTTTGGTTAGGACGTGGAACTAAATGTCATACCTCATTCTTAGTGAAGTTGTTGAGCTCCTCTTGCATCGCCACCACCCAATCCGAATCTTGAAGTGCTTCCTCTACCTTATGTGGCTCAATAGAGGAAACAAAAGAGTAATGTTCACAAAAATGAGCAACACAAGATCTAGTAGTTACCCCCTTTTGAATATCGCCGAGGATGGTGTTCACAGGGTGATCTCGTTGAATTGCTTGGTGGACTCTTGGGTGTGGCGGTCTTGGAACTTGTTCATCTTCCTTGTCTTGATCATGGGCATCTCCCCCTTGATCATTGCCCTCCCCTTGAGGTGGCTCATTCTCTTGATCTTCTCCTTCATCATCTTGAGCCTCATCCTCATCTTGGGTTGGTGGAGATGCTTGCATGGAGGAAGATGGTTGATCTTGTGCTTGTGGAGGCTCTACGGATTCCTTAGGACACACATCCCCAATGGACATGTTCCTTAGCGCGACGCACGGAGCCTCTTCATCATCTAGCTCATCAAGATCAACTTGCTCTACTTGAGAGCTGTTAGTCTCATCAAACACAATGTCATAAGAAACTTCAACTAGTCCAGAGGACTTGTTAAAGACTCTATATGCCCTTGTGTTTGAATCATATCCTAGTAAAAAGCCTTCTACAGCCTTAGGAGCAAATTTGGATTTTCTACCTCTTTTAACAAGAATAAAGCATTTGCTACCAAAGACTCTAAAATATGAAACATTGGGCTTTTTACCGGTTAGGAGTTCGTATGATGTCTTCTTGAGGATTCGGTGTAGATATAATCGGTTGATGGCGTAGCAGGCGGTGTTGACCGCCTCGGCCCAAAACCGATCCGAAGTCTTGTATTCATCAAGCATGGTCCTTGCCATGTCCAATATAGTTCTATTCTTCCTCTCCACTAAACCATTTTGTTGTGGTGTGTAGGGAGAAGAGAACTCATGCTTGATGCCCTCCTCCTCAAGGAAGCCTTCGATTTGTGAGTTCTTGAACTCCGTCCCGTTGTCGCTTCTTATCTTCTTGATCCTCAAGCCGAACTCATTTTGAGCCCGTCTCAAGAATCCTTTCAGAGTTTCTTAGGTGTGAGATTTTTCCTGCAAAAAGAATACCCAAGTGAAGCGAGAATAATCATCCACAATTACAAGACAATACTTACTCCCGCCGATGCTTATGTAAGCTATCGGGCCGAATAGATCCATGTGGAGTAGCTCAAGTGGCCTGTCGGTCGTCATGATGTTCTTGTGTGGATGATGAATACCAACTTGCTTTCCTGCTTGACATGCGCTACAAAACCTGTCTTTCTCAAAATGAACATTTGTTAGTCCCAAAATGTGATCTCCCTTTAGAAGCTTGTGAAGATTCTTCATCCCAACATGTGCTAGTCGGCGATGCCAGAGCCAGCCCATGTTAGTCTTAGCAATTAAGCAAGTGTCAAGTTCAGCTCTATCAAAATCTACTAAGTATAGTTGACCCTCTAACACTCCCTTAAATGCTACCGAATCATCACTTCTTCTAAAGACAGTAACACCTATATCCGTAAAAAGACAGTTGTAACCCATTATACATAATTGCGAAACTGAAAGCAAGTTATAATCTAACGAATCTACAAGAAAAACATTGGAAATAGAGTGGTCAGGTGATATAGCAATTTTACCCAATCCTTTGACCAACCCTTGATTTCCATCCCCGAATGTGATAGCTCGTTGGGGATCTTGGTTTCTCTCGTAGGAGGAGAACATCTTCTTCTCCCCTGTCATATGGTTTGTGCACCCGCTATCGATGATCCAACTTGAGCCCCGGATGCATAAATCTACAAAACAATTTTAGTTCTTGATTTTAGATACCCAAACGGTTTTGGGTCCTTTGACATTAGATACAAGAACTTTGGGTACTCAAACACAAGTCTTTGACCCCTTGTGTTTGCCCCCAACATACTTAGCAACTACTTTGCCGGATTTGTTAGTTAAAACATAGTATGCATCAAAAGTTTTAAATGAGATGCTAGGTTCATTTGATGCAATAGGACTTTTCTTCTTAGGCAATTTAGCATGAGTGGATTGTCTAGAACTAGATGTCTCACTCTTATACATAAAAGCATGATTAGAGCCAGAGTGATACTTCCTAGAGTGAATTCTCCTTATCTTGTGCTCGGGATAACCGGCAGGGTACAAAATGTAACCCTCGTTATCCTGAGACATGGGAGCCTTGCCCTTAACAAAGTTAGACAATCTTTTAGGAGGGGCATTAAGTTTGACATTGTCTCCCTTTTGGAAGCCAATGCTGTCCTTGATGCCAGGGCGTCTCCCACTATAAAGCATACTACGAGCAAATTTAAATTTTTCATTATCTAGCTCATGCTCGGCAATTTTAGCATCTAATTTTGCTATATGATCATTTTGTTGTTTAATCACGACCATGTGATCATGAATAGCATCAATGTTAACATCTCTACATCTAGTGCAAATTGTAACATGCTCAACGATAGATGTAGAGGGTTTGCAAGATTTTAGTTCAACAATCTTAGCATGTAAAATGTCATTTTCACTTCTAAGGTTGGAAATGGAAACATTGCAAACATCTAAGTCTTTAGCCTTAGCAATCAATTTTTCATTTTCAATCCTAAGGCTAGCAAGAGAAGCATTCAATTTTCAATCTTAGCAAGTAAACTAGCATTATCATCTCTAAGATTGGAAATTGAATCATCACATATATTTGAATCAACCTTAGCAATTAATCTAGCATTCTCATTTCTAAGGTTGGCAATGACATCATGGCAAGTGCTTAGCTCACTAGATAATTTTTCACATTTTTCTATTTCTAGAGCATAAGCGTTTTTAACCTTAACATGCTTCTTGTTTTCCTTAATTAGGAAGTCCTCTTGGGTGTCCAAGAGTTCATCCTTCTCATGAATAGCACTAATTAATTCATTCAACTTTTCTTTTTGTTGCATGTTTAGGTTGGCAAAAAGGGTGAGCAAATTATCCTCCTCATCACTAGAATTATCCTCATCACTAGAGGTTGCATATTTAGTGGAGGATTTTGATTTTACCTCCTTCCTTTTGTCGTTCTTTGCCATGAGGCACTTGTGGCCAACGTTGGGGAAGAGGAGCCCTTTGGTGACGGCGATGTTGGCGGCATCCTCGTCGGAGGAGTCGGTGGAGCTCACGTCGGAGTTCCATTCGCGGCACACATGGGCATCGCCGCCCTTCTTCTTGTAGTACCTCTTCTTTTCTCTCCTCTTGCCCTTCTTGTCGTTATCTCTGTCACTATCACTTGATAATGGACATTTTGCAATAAAATGACCGGGCTTACCACACTTGTAGCAAATTTTCTTGGAGCGGGGCTTGTTGAAAGGGAATTAGGCTTACACCTAGTTCCTAAATAATTTTGGTGGTTGAATTGCCCAACACAAATCTTTGGACTAACTAGTTTGCCCAAGTGTATAGATTTTACAGGTGTAAAAGGTTCACACTCAGCCAATAAAAAGACCAAGTTTTGGATTCAATAAAGGAGCAAAGGGGCAACCGAGGGCACCCCTGGTCTGGCGCACCGGACTGTCCGGTGTGCCACCGGACAGTGAACAGTACCTGTCCGGTGCACCAGGGGACTCAGACTCAAACTCTCCACTCTCGGGAATTCTCGGAAGCCGGCGCGCTATAATTCACCGGACTGTCCGGTGTGCACCGGACATGTCCGGTGCTCCAAGGAAGCGCGGTCTCCGGAACTCGCCAGCCTCGGGTTTGCGCGGCAGCCACTCCGCTAAAATTCACCGGACTGTCCGGTGTGCACCGGACTGTCCGGTGTACCAGCGGAGCAACGGCTCTTTCCGGCGCCAACGGCTCCCTGCGGTGCATTTAATGCGCGCGCAGCGCGCGCAGACGTCAGACATGCCCATACCGGTGCACCGGACATCAAATAGTACATGTCCGGTGTGCACCGGACACCCAGGTGGGCCCACAAGTCAGAAGCTCCAACGGTCAGAATCCAACGGCAGTGATGACGTGGCAGGGGCACCGGACTGTCCGGTGCGCCATCGAGCAGACGCCTCCAGCCAACGGTCAAGTTTGGTGGTTGGGGCTATAAATACCCCAACCACCCCACCATTCATTGCATCCAAGTTTTCCACTTCTCAACTACTACAAGAGCTCTAGCATTCAATTCTAGACACACTAAAGAGATCAAATCCTCTCCAATTCCACACAAAGCCCTAGTGACTAGTGAGAGTGATTTGCCGTGTTCATTTGAGCTCTTGCGCTTGGATTGCTTCTTTTCTTTCTCACTTGTTCTTGAGATCACAACTCCATTGTAATCAAGGCAAGAGGCACCAATTGTGTGGTGGCCCTTGCGGGGAAGTTTTTGTTCCCGGCTTTGTTTTGAGAAAAGAAGCTCACTCGGTCCGAGGGACCGTTTGAGAGAGGGAAGGGTTGAAAGAGACCCGGCCTTTGTGGCCTCCTCAACGGGGAGTAGGTTTGAGAGAACCGAACCTCGGTAAAACAAATCCACGTGTCTTACTTTATTATTTACTTGCGATTTGTTTTGCGCCCTCTCTTGCGGACTCGTTTCTTATTACTAACGCTAACCCCGGCTTGTAGTTGTGTTTATATTTGTAAATTTCAGTTTCGCCCTATTCACCCCCCCTCTAGGCGACTATCAATTGGTATCGGAGCCCGGTGCTTCATTAGAGCCTAACCGCTCGAAGTGATGTCGGGAGATCACGCCAAGAAGGAGATGGAGACCGGCGAAAAGCCCACTACAAGCCACGGGAGCACTTCATCGGAAGAGTCCCGCACCAAAAGGAGGGAGAAGAAGAAGAGCTCCTCCAACAAAGGGAAGGAGAAGAAATCTTCTTCTCACCACAAAGAGAAGAAGGAAAAATCTTCTTCCCACAAGCCGCATCGGAAAGGCGACAAGCACAAGAGGATGAGGAAGGTGGTCTACTACGAGACCGACACTTCATCAACATCGACCTCCGACTCCGATGCGCCCTCCGTCACTTCTAAGCGCCAAGAGCGCAAGAAGTATAGTAAGATTCCCCTACGCTACCCTCGCATTTCCAAACATACACCTTTACTTTCCGTCCCACTAGGCAAACCACCAACTTTTGATGGTGAAGATTACGCTAGGTGGAGCGATTTAATGCAATTTCATCTAATCTCGCTCCACAAAAGCATATGGGATGTTGTTGAGTTTGGTGCGCAGGTACCATCCGTAGGGGATGAGAACTATGATGAGGATGAGGTAGCCCAAATCGAGCACTTCAACTCACAAGCCACAACAATTCTCCTCGCCTCACTAAGTAAAGAGGAATATAACAAAGTACAAGGGTTGAAGAACGCCAAGGAGGTTTGGGATGTACTCAAAACCGCGCACGAGGGAGACGAGCTCACCAAGATCACCAAGCGGGAAACGATCGAGGGGGAGCTCGGTCGGTTACGGCTTCACAAAGGGGTGGAGCCACAACACATGTACAACCGACTCAAGACTTTGGTAAACCAAGTGCGCAACCTCGGGAGCAAGAAGTGGGACGACCACGAAGTGGTAAATGTTATTTTAAGATCTCTCATTTTTCTAAATCCCACTCAAGTTCAATTGATTCGTGGTAATCCTAGATATACTAAAATGACCCCCGAGGAAGTTATCGGGCATTTTGTAAGTTTTGAGTGCATGATAGAAGGCTCGAGGAAAATCAACGAGCTTGGCGACCCATCCGAAACTCAACCCGTTGCATTCAAGGCGACGGAAGAAAAGAAGGAGGAGTCTACACCAAGTCGACAACCAATAGACGCCTCCAAGCTTGACAATGAGGAGATGGCGCTCGTCATCAAGAGCTTCCGCCAAATCCTCAAACAAAGGAGGGGGAAAGACTACAAGTCCCGCTCCAAGAAGGTTTGCTACAAATGTGGTAAGCCCGGTCATTTTATTGCTAAATGTCCTATGTCTAGTGACAGTGACCGAGGCGACGACAAGAAGGGGAGAAGAAAGGAGAAGAAGAGGTACTACAGGAAGAAGGGCGGCGATGCCCATGTTTGTCGCGAGTGGGACTCCGACGAGAGCTCAAGCGACTCCTCCGACGACGAGGACGCCGCCAACATCGCCGTCACCAAGGGACTTCTCTTCCCCAACGTCGGCCACAAGTGCCTCATGGCAAAGGACGGCAAAAAGAAGAAGGTTAAATCCAACTCCTCCACTAAATATGAATCGTCTAGTGATGATAATGGTAGTGATGAGGAGGATAATTTGCGTATTCTCTTTGCCAATCTTAACATGGAGCAAAAAGAAAAACTAAATGAATTGATTAGTGCTATTCATGAAAAGGATGACCTTTTGGACTCCCAAGAGGATTGTCTAATTAAAGAAAACAAGAAACATGTTAAGGTTAAAAAGGCTTATGCTCTAGAAGTAGAAAAATGTGAAAAATTGTCTAGTGAGCTAAGCACATGCCGTGAGATGATTGACAACCTTAGAAATGAAAATGCTATTTTAAATGCTAAGGTTGATTCACATGTTTGTAATGTTTCAATTCCCAATCTTAGAGATGATAATATTGACTTGCTTGCTAAGATTGATGAATTGAATGTATCTCTTGCTAGTCTTAGATTAGAGAATGAAAATTTGATTGCTAAGGCTAGAGATTTTGATGTTTACAATACTACCATTTCCGACCTTAGAACTAAGAATGAAATGTTGCATGCTAAGGTTGTAGAACTTAAATCTTGCAAACCCTCTACATCTAATGTTGAGCATGTTTCTATTTGCACTAGATGTAGAGATGTTGATGTTAATGCTATTCTTGATCATATGGCTTTAATTAAACAACAAAATGATCATATAGCAAAATTAGATGCTAAAATTGCCGAGCACAACCTAGAAAATGAGAAATTTAAATTTGCTCGTAGCATGCTTTATAATGGGAGACGCCCTGGCATTAAGGATGGCATTGGCTTCCAAAGGGGAGACAATATCAAACTTAATGCCCCTCCTAAAAATTTGTCTAACTTTGTTAAGGGCAAGGCTCCCATGCCTCAGGATAACGAGGGTTACATTTTGTACCCTGCCGGTTATCCCGAGAGCAAAATTAGGAGAATTCACTCTAGGAAGTCTCACTCTGGCCCTAACCATGCTTTTATGTATAGGGGTGAGACATCTAGCTCTAGGCAACCAACCCGTGCCAAGTTGCCTAGAAAGAAAACTCCTAATGCATCAAATGATCATGCTATTTCATTTAAAACATTTGATGCCTCTTATGTGTTGACTAACAAATCCGGCAAAGTAGTTGCCAAATATGTTGGGGGCAAGCACAAGGGGTCAAGGACTTGTGTTTGGGTACCCAAAGTTCTTGTGTCTAATGCCAAAGGACCCAAAACCATTTGGGTACCTAAAGTCAAGAACTAAAATTGTTTTGTAGGTTTATGCATCCGGGGGCTCAAGTTGGATACTCGACAGCGGGTGCACAAACCACATGACCGGGGAGAAAAGGATGTTCTCCTCATATGAGAAAAACAAAGATCCCCAACGAGCTATCACATTCGGGGATGGAAATCAAGGTTTGGTCAAAGGACTTGGTAAAATTGCTATATCTCCTGACCATTCTATTTCCAATGTTTTTCTTGTTGATTCTTTAGATTACAACTTGCTTTCTGTTTCCCAATTATGTCAAATGGGCTACAACTGTCTTTTTACTGATGTAGGTGTCACTGTCTTTAGAAGAAGTGATGATTCAATAGCATTTAAGGGTGTGTTAGAGGGTCAGCTATACTTAGTAGATTTTGATAGAGCTGAGCTCGACACATGCTTAATTGCTAAGACTAACATGGGTTGGCTCTGGCACCGCCGACTAGCCCATGTTGGGATGAAGAATCTTCATAAGCTTCTAAAGGGAGAGCACATTTTAGGATTAACAAATGTTCATTTTGAGAAAGACAGGATTTGTAGCGCATGTCAGGCGGGGAAGCAAGTTGGAGTCCATCATCCACACAAGAACATCATGACGACCGACAGGCCGCTTGAGCTACTCCACATGGATCTATTCGGCCCGATTGCCTACATAAGCATCGGCGGGAGTAAGTATTGTCTTGTAATAGTGGATGATTATTCTCGCTTCACTTGGGTATTCTTTTTGCAGGAAAAATCTCAAACCCAAGAGACCTTAAAGGGATTCTTGAGACGGGCTCAAAATGAGTTCGGCTTAAGGATCAAGAAAATTAGAAGCGATAACGGGACGAAGTTCAAGAATTCTCAAATTGAAGGCTTTCTTGAGGAGGAGGGCATCAAGCATGAGTTCTCTTCTCCCTACACACCTCAGCAAAATGGTGTAGTGGAGAGGAAGAATCGAACTCTATTGGACATGGCAAGAACCATGCTTGATGAGTACAAAACATCGGATCGGTTTTGGGCCGAGGCGGTCAACACCGCTTGCTACGCCATCAACCGGTTATATCTTCACCGAATCCTCAAGAAGACATCATATGAACTCCTAATCGGTAAAAAGCCCAATATTTCATATTTTAGAGTCTTTGGTAGCAAATGCTTTATACTTGTTAAAAGAGGTAGAAAATCTAAATTTGCTCCTAAGACTGTAGAAGGCTTTTTACTAGGATATGATTCAAACACAAGGGCATATAGAGTCTTTAACAAGTCCTCGGGACTAGTTGAAGTTTCTTGTGACGTTGTGTTTGATGAAACTAACGGCTCTCAAGTAGAGCAAGTTGATCTTGATGAGATAGGTAACGAAGAGGCTCCATGCATCGCGCTAAGGAACATGTCCATTGGGGATGTGTGTCCTAAGGAATCCGAAGAGCCTCCAAATACACAAGATCAACCGTCCTCCTCCATGCAAGCATCTCCACCAACTCAAAATGAGGATGAAGCTCAAGTTGATGAAGGGCAAAATCAAGAAAATGAGCCACCTCAAGATGATGGCAATGATCAAGGGGGAGATGCAATTGATCAAGAAAAGGAGGATGAGGAAGAACCAAGGCCGCCACACCCAAGAGTCCACCAAGCAATCCAACGAGATCACCCCGTCGACACCATCCTCGGCGACATTCATAAGGGGGTAACCACTCGATCTCGTGTTGCACATTTTTGTGAACATTACTCTTTTGTTTCCTCTATTGAGCCACACAGGATAGAGGAAGCACTTCAAGATTCGGATTGGATGGTGGCGATGCAAGAGGAGCTCAACAATTTCACGAGGAACGAGGTATGGCATTTAGTTCCACGTCCTAATCAAAATGTTGTAGGAACCAAATGGGTCTTCCGCAACAAGCAAGATGAGCATGGTGTGGTGACAAGGAACAAAGCACGACTTGTGGCCAAGGGATACTCCCAAGTCGAAGGTTTGGATTTCGGTGAAACCTATGCACCCGTAGCTAGGCTTGAGTCAATTCGCATATTATTGGCCTATGCTACTTACCATGGCTTTAAGCTTTATCAAATGGACGTGAAAAGTGCCTTCCTCAACGGACCAATCAAGGAAGAGGTCTATGTTGAGCAACCTCCCGGCTTTGAAGACAGTGAGCATCCCAACCATGTTTATAGGCTCTCTAAGGCGCTTTATGGGCTCAAGCAAGCCCCAAGAGCATGGTATGAATGCCTAAGAGATTTCCTTATTGATAATGGCTTCAAAGTCGGCAAGGCCGATCCTACACTCTTTACTAAAACTCTTGAAAATGACTTGTTTGTTTGCCAAATTTATGTTGATGATATTATATTTGGGTCTACTAACGAGTCTACATGTGAAGAGTTTAGTAGGATCATGACACAGAAATTCGAGATGTCGATGATGGGGGAGTTGAAGTATTTTCTAGGATTCCAAGTCAAGCAACTCCAAGAGGGCACCTTCATTAGCCAAACGAAGTACACTCAAGACATTCTTGCTAAGTTTGGGATGAAGGATGCCAAACCCATCAAGACACCCATGGGAACAAATGGGCATCTCGACCTCGACACGGGAGGTAAGTCCGTGGATCAAAAGGTATACCGGTCGATGATTGGTTCATTGCTTTATTTATGTGCATCTCGACCGGACATTATGCTCTCCGTTTGCATGTGTGCAAGATTCCAATCCGACCCTAAGGAATCCCACCTTACGGCCGTAAAACGAATCTTGAGATATTTGGCTTACACACCTAAGTTTGGGCTTTGGTACCCTCGGGGATCCACATTTGATTTGATTGGTTATTCGGATGCCGATTGGGCGGGGTGCAAGATTAATAGGAAGAGCACATCGGGGACTTGTCAGTTCTTGGGAAGATCCTTGGTGTCTTGGGCTTCAAAGAAGCAAAATTCGGTCGCTCTTTCCACCGCCGAAGCCGAGTACATTGCCGCAGGTCATTGTTGCGCGCAATTACTTTGGATGAGGCAAACCCTGCGGGACTACGGTTACAAATTAACCAAAGTCCCTTTGCTATGTGATAATGAGAGTGCAATCAAAATGGCCGACAATCCCGTCGAGCATAGCCGCACTAAGCACATAGCCATTCGGTATCATTTTCTTAGGGATCACCAACAAAAGGGGGATATCGAGATTTCTTACATTAATACTAAAGATCAATTAGCCGATATCTTTACCAAGCCACTTGATGAACAATCTTTTACCAGACTTAGGCATGAGCTCAATATTCTTGATTCTAGAAACTTCTTTTGATAGCTTGCACACATAGCTCATTTGAATACCTTTGATCCTATCTCCTTTATATGCTATGACTAATGTGTTTTCAAGTCTATTTCAAACCAAGTCATAGGTATATTGAAAGGGAATTGGAGTCTTCGGCGAAGACAAAGGCTTCCACTCCGTAACTCATGCTTCGCCATCACTCCGAGCAACTCTCTATTCCTTGGGGAGAAATGAGCATCAAAGAAAAGGACTTCATCCTTGGGGGAGAGAGTAAAAGCTCAAAAGCAAAAGGACCGGACTTCTCTTTTGGTATAATCTTAACCCATTTATTTGTGACCAAAGAGGAAGATACCTCTTCGAGGGCTCTAATGATTCCGTTTTTGGCGATTCATGCCAAAAAGGGGGAGAAATGAGCCCAAAGCAAAAGGACCGCACCACCACCACCAAATTCAAAAACTTAGTGCTTTCCAAAAGTATTTATCATTTGGTATCCTATTGTGTTCAAAAGGGGGAGAAAGTAGTATTTCAAAAATGGTATATCAAAACCCTCTTGAACACTAAGAGGTGGATCTCTTTTAGGGGGAGTTTTTGTTAAGTCAAAAGGAAAGCATTTGAAACAGGGGGAGAAAATTTCAAATCTTGAAAATGCTTTACAAACTCGTATTCATTTACCTTTGACTATTTGCAAAAGAACTTTGAAAAGAATTTACATAAGAGTTTGCAAAAACAAAACATGTGGTGCAAGCGTGGTCCAAAATGCTAAATAAAGAAAGAAACATTCCTTGCATGTCTTGTAAGTAGTTATATTGGCGTAATTCCAAGCAACCTTTACACTTACATTATGCAAACTAGTTCAATTATGCACTTCTCTATTTGCTTTGGTTTGTGTTGGCATCAATCACCAAAAAGGGGGAGATTGAAAGGGAATTAGGCTTACACCTAGTTCCTAAATAATTTTGGTGGTTGAATTGCCCAACACAAATCTTTGGACTAACTAGTTTGCCCAAGTGTATAGATTTTACAGGTGTAAAAGGTTCACACTCAGCCAATAAAAAGACCAAGTTTTGGATTCAATAAAGGAGCAAAGGGGCAACCGAGGGCACCCCTGGTCTGGCGCACCGGACTGTCCGGTGTGCCACCGGACAGTGAACAGTACCTGTCCGGTGCACCAGGGGACTCAGACTCAAACTCTCCACTCTCGGGAATTCTCGGAAGCCGGCGCGCTATAATTCACCGGACTGTCCGGTGTGCACCGGACATGTCCGGTGCTCCAAGGAAGCGCGGTCTCCGGAACTCGCCAGCCTCGGGTTTGCGCGGCAGCCACTCCGCTAAAATTCACCGGACTGTCCGGTGTACCAGCGGAGCAACGGCTCTTTCCGGCGCCAACGGCTCCCTGCGGTGCATTTAATGCGCGCGCAGCGCGCGCAGACGTCAGACATGC
The DNA here is from genome assembly GCF_902167145.1 of Zea mays. Taxonomy (NCBI): domain Eukaryota; kingdom Viridiplantae; phylum Streptophyta; class Magnoliopsida; order Poales; family Poaceae; genus Zea; species Zea mays. The sequence continues at coordinate 225,106,926 of NC_050100.1, read as the reverse complement.
CCATACCGGTGCACCGGACATCAAACAGTACATGTCCGGTGTGCACCGGACACCCACGTGGGCCCACAAGTCAGAAGCTCCAACGGTCAGAATCCAACGGCAGTGATGACGTGGCAGGGGCACCGGACTGTCCGGTGTGCACCGGACTGTCCGGTGCGCCATCGAGCAGACGCCTCCAGCCAACGGTCAAGTTTGGTGGTTGGGGCTATAAATACCCCAACCACCCCACCATTCATTGCATCCAAGTTTTCCACTTCTCAACTACTACAAGAGCTCTAGCATTCAATTCTAGACACACTAAAGAGATCAAATCCTCTCCAATTCCACACAAAGCCCTAGTGACTAGTGAGAGTGATTTGCCGTGTTCATTTGAGCTCTTGCGCTTGGATTGCTTCTTTTCTTTCTCACTTGTTCTTGAGATCACAACTCCATTGTAATCAAGGCAAGAGGCACCAATTGTGTGGTGGCCCTTGCGGGGAAGTTTTTGTTCCCAGCTTTGTTTTGAGAAAAGAAGCTCACTCGGTCCGAGGGACCGTTTGAGAGAGGGAAGGGTTGAAAGAGACCCGGCCTTTGTGGCCTCCTCAACGGGGAGTAGGTTTGAGAGAACCGAACCTCGGTAAAACAAATCCACGTGTCTTACTTTATTATTTACTTGCGATTTGTTTTGCGCCCTCTCTTGCGGACTCGTTTCTTATTACTAACGCTAACCCCGGCTTGTAGTTGTGTTTATATTTGTAAATTTCAGTTTCGCCCTATTCACCCCCCCCCCCTCTAGGCGACTATCACTTGTAATCCTTCCCCCTCCTTTGCTTGAGGATTTGGCGAAAGCTCTTGATGATGAGCGTCATTTCCTCGTTGTCAAGCTTGGAGGCGTCGATGGGGACCCTACTCGTTGTATAGTCTTCTTTCTTCTCCTCCGTTGCCTTGAATGCAATGGGTTGCACATCGGGTGTGGAGGAGGCGCCTTGCCCGATGATTTTCTTGGAGCCTTTGATCATCAACTCAAAGCTCACAAATTTTCCTATTACTTCCTCGGGAGACATTAGTGTGTATCTAGGATCACCACGAATTAATTGAACTTGCATAGGGTTAAGGAAAACGAGTGATCTAAGAATAACCTTGACCATTTCATGGTCATCCCATTTGGTGCTCCCGAGGTTGCGCACTTGGTTCACCGAGGTCTTGAGCCGGTTGTACATTGCTTGTGGCTCCTCCCCTTGGTGAAGCAAGAAGCGACTGAGCTCCCCCTCGATCGTCTCCCGCTTGGTGATCTTGGTCACCTCGTCTCCTTCGTGCGCGGTCTTGAGCACGTCCCAAATTTCCTTTGCGCTCTTCAACCCTTGCACCTTATTATACTCCTCTCGACTTAGAGAGGCGAGGAGTATAGTTGTGGCTTGGGAGTTGAAGTGTTGGATTTGTTCAACCTCCTCCGAGTCATAATCCTTGTCTCCCTTCTTTGGTACCTGCGCTCCATACTCAACAATGTCCCATATGCTTTTGTGGAGTGAGGTTAGGTGATGCCTCATTTTATCACTCCACATAGAATAATCTTCATCTTCTAGCATAGGTGGTTTGCCTAATGGAACGGAAAGCAATGGAGTGCGTTTTGTAATACGAGGGTAGCGAAGGGGCATCTTACTATACTTCTTGCGCTCATGGCGCTTAGAAGTGACGGATGCCGATTCCGAGCCGGAGGTGGAGGGTGACGAAGAGTCGGTCTCGTAGTAGACCACCTTCTTCATCCTCTTCTTCTTGTCACCCTTCCATTGGGACTTGATGGAGGAAGAGGATTCCTCCTTGTGCTTGTTGGCGGACTCCCTTGAGTGCGTTCTCCCCGAGCATGCGGACTTGTCGCCGGTCCCGAGCTCCCTCTTGGTGGATGCTCCCGACATCACTTTGAGCGGTTAGGCTCTAATGAAGCACCGGGCTTTGATACCAATTGAAAGTCGCCTAGAGGGGGGGTGAATAGGGCGAATCTGAAATTTATAATATTAAGCACAACTACAAGCCGGGTTAGCGTTAGAAGTATGAACAAGTCCGAGAGAGAGAGCGAAAAACAAATCGCAAGCAAATAAAGAGTGAGACACAAGGATTTGTTTTACCGAGGTTCGGTTCTTGCAAACCTACTCCCCGTTGAGGTGGTCACAAAGACCGGGTCTCTTTCAAGCCTTTCCCTCTCTCAAACGGTCACTTAGACCGAGTGAGCTTCTCTTCTAAATCAAACGGGACACTAAGTCCCCGCAAGGACCACCACACAATTGGTGTCTCTTGCCTCGGTTACAATTGAGTTGATCACAAGAAAGAATGAAGAAAAGAAGCAATCCAAGCGCAAGAGCTCAAAAGAACACAAGTCACTCTCTCACTAGTCATTATTGATTGGGAATGATCTTTGGACTTGGGAGAGGATTTGATCTCTTTGGTGTGTCTTGTATTGAATGCTATAGCTCTTGTAAGGTGTAGGAAGTCTGAAAACTTGGATGCTATGAATGGTGGGTGATTGGGAGTATTTATAGCCCCAACCACCAAACTAGCCGTTTGGTGAAGGCTGCTGTCGCATGGCGCACCGGACAGTCCGGTGCTCCTGCCACGTCACCCAGCCGTTGGATTCTGACCGTTGGAGCTTCTGTCTTCTGGGCCACCAGACAGTCCGGTGGTGCACCGGACAGGTCCTGTAGACTGTCCGGTGCGCCTTCTGGCGCGTGCCTGACTTCTACGCGCACTGTAGCGCATTTAATGCTGTTGCAGGCGATCGTTGGCGCTGAAGTAGTCGTTGCTCCGCTGGCACACCGGACAGTCCGGTGTGCCACCGGACACTGTCCGGTGCTACACCGAACAGTCCGGTGAATTATAGTGGAGTGGCTCTCAGAATTCCCGAAGGTGAGCAGTTCGGAGTTGGAGTCCCTGGTGCACCGAACACTGTCCGGTGGCACACCGGATAGTCCGATGCACCAGACCAGGGCACACTTCGGCTGTCTTTTACTCTCTATATTTGAATCCTTTCTCGGTCTTTTTATTAGTTTGTTGTGAACCTTTGGCACCTATAGAACTCATAATCTAGAGAAAACTAGTTAGTCTAATTATTTGTGTTGGGCAATTCAACCACCAAAATCAATTAGGAAAAGGTGTAAGCCTATTTCCCTTTCACAAAAAATCATTTGCAATGGTTTTAGTAAAGAGTGTAGGGTTGGCTTTGCCGACTTTGAAGCCATTAGTGATAAGAAAATCTCTTAGGCATTCATACCATGCTCTTGGGGCTTGCTTGAGCCCATAAAGCGCCTTAGAGAGTTTGTAAACATGATTAGGGTACTCATTATCTTCAAAGCCGGGAGGTTGCTCAACATAGACCTCTTCCTTGATTGGTCCATTGAGGAAGGCACTTTTCACGTCCATTTGATAAAGCTTGAAGCCATGGTAAGTAGCATAGGCAAGTAATATACGAATTGACTCAAGACAAGCTACGGGTGCATAGGTTTCGCCGAAATCCAAACCTTCGACTTGTGAATAGCCCTTGGCTACAAGTCGGGCTTTGTTCCTTATCACCACACCATGCTCGTCTTGCTTGTTGCGGAATACCCACTTGGTTCCTACAACATTTTTGTTAGGACGTGGAACAAGATGTCATACCTCATTCCTCGTGAAGTTGTTGAGCTCCTCTTGCATTGCCAACACCCAATCTGAATCTCTTAATGCATCTTCCACCTTGTATGGCTCAATAGAAGACACAAAAGAGTAATGTTCACAAAAATGAGTGACTCGAGATCGATTGGTTACCCCCTTATGAATATCGCCGAGGATGAAGTTCACGGGGTGATCTCTTTGAATCGCTTGATGGACTCTTGGGTGTGGCGGTCTTTGATCCTGTTCTTCTTGATCTTCTTCCTTGTCTTGATCATTATCATCTCCCCCTTGATCATTGTCCTTCTCTTGAGGTGACTCATCCTCTTGATCTTCGTCTTCATCATCTTGAGCTTGACCCTCATCTTGGGTTCGTGGAGATGCTTGTATGGAAGATGACAGTTGATCTTGTGCTTGTGTGGGCTCTTCGGATTCTTTAGGACACACATCCCCAATGGACATGTTCCTTAGCACGACGCACGAAGCCTCTTCATCATCTAGCTCATCAAGATCAACTTGCTCCACTTGGGAGCCATTAGTCTCATCAAACACAATATCACAAGAAACCTCAACTAATCCAGTGGATTTGTTGAAGACTCTATATGCCCTTGTGTTTGAGTTATAACCAAGTAAAACGACTTCTACAGCCTTAGGAGCAAATTTAGATTTTCTACCTCTTTTAACAAGAATAAAACATTTGCTACCAAAGACTCTAAAATATGAAACACTGGGCTTTTTACCGGTGAGGAGTTGATATGATGTCTTCTTGAGGATTCGGTGAAGGTAGAGCCGGTTGATGGAGTAGCAGGCGGTGTTAATCGCCTCAGACCAAAACCGGTCCGGAGTCTTGTACTCATCAAGCATGGTCCTCGCCATGTCAAGTAGAGTTCTGTCGGGGACCATAATTAGGGGTACCCCCAAGACTCCTAATCTCAGCTGGTAACCCCCATCAGCACAAAGCTGCAAAGGCCTGATGGGCGCGATTCAGGTCAAGGCTCCGCCCACTCAAGAGGCACAATCTCGCCTCGCCCGAGCCCAGCCTCGGGCAAAGACAGCCGACCCAGGAGGATTCACGTCTCCCCCGAGGGTCTCCTCAAGCAACGAGCACACCTTCGACTCGCCCAAGGCCCAGCTCGGGCAGGCTTCGCGGAGAAGCAACCTTGGCCAGATCGTCATGCCAACCGACCGTATCGCAGGAGCATTTAATGCAAGGATCATCTGACACCTCATCCTGACGCGCGCTCCTCAGTCAACAGGGACGAAGTGATCGCAGTCACTTCGCCGCTCCACTGACCGACCTGACAGGAAAACAGCGTCGCCTGCCCTGCTCCGACTGCTGTGCCACCTGCCAGGGTGAGGCTGACAACAGCCAAGTCCAGCCTTGGGCGCCATGGGAAGCTCCGCCTCGCCCGACCCCAGGGCTCGGGCTCAACCTCGACTCCGGAAGATGGTCTCCGCCTCGCCCGACCCCAGGGCTCGGACTCCACCTCGACCTCGGACGACGGTCTCCTCCTCGCCCGACCCCAGGGCTCAACTCCACCTCGACCTCGGACGACAGTCTCCGCCTCGCCAGACTCCAGGGCTAGGGCTCAACCTCGATCTCGGAGGAATCACCGCCTCACCCGACTTTGGGCTCGGACCGACCACGTCACAGGGGGGCCCATCATTACCCTACCCCTAGCTAGCTCAGGCTACGGGGAACAAGACCGGCGTCCCATCTGGCTCGCCCCGGTAAAACAAGTAATGATGGCACCCCGCGTGCTCCATGACAACGGCGGTTCTCAGCCCCCTACGGAAGCAAGGAGATGTCAGCAAGGACCCGACAGCTCCGACAGCTGTGCTCCTACATGGCTCAGGCGCTCCTCCGACGGCAACGACATCACATGAACAGGGCAGCAACACCTCTCCAACAGCCACGTCGGCATGTACTTAGGGCTCTGGCTCCTCTCTGCTAGACACGTTAGCACATTGCTACACCCCCCATTGTACACCTGGGCCCTCTCCTTACATCTATAAAAGGAAGGTCCAGGGCCCTCGTACGAGAGGGTGGCCGCGCGGGAGAACGGGCCGACGCACAAGGCTCTCTCTCTCTCCCACGCGAACGCTTGTAACCCCCTACTGCAAGCGCATCCGCCCTGGGCGCAGGACAACACGAGGCCGCGGTTTCCCCTTACTGTTTTCCCCCTTGTGTTCCGTCTCGTGCCGACCCATCTGGGCTGGGACACGCAGCGACAATTTACTCGTCGGTCCAGGGACCCCTCGGGGTCGAAACGCCGACAGTTGGCGCGCCAGGTAGGGGCCTACTGCGTGTTGACGAACTGCTTCCCGTCAAGCTCCAGATGGGTAGTCTCCAGCAACCTCTCCAACCCGGGACGATGCTCCGTTTCGGGAGTCTTGAGTTCATGTCCCTCGACGGCAGCTACGACATGATACTCCTTCCTCCGCCGCGCGACAACGACAATGGCGGTCGTCAGCTCGCCTGCCGGCGGCGGAATCAACGACGTCTTCCCCACGTGGCGAAAGAGCAACATCCGGGTCTGTCCCGTCACCTTCCCCGCCGACGGAGGAGGAGGCGGGGCAGGCATGGCCAAGCAGGAGGCGGCACCTCGTCAGCTGTTGAGCGAGTCGACGGCGCCCCAGCGGGGGACACGTCGGGCGTTGACCTCGCGTCTGAGACGAAGGCGAGCGTCGTTTCCCCGCAACACGCCAACCCCAAGCAGACGGACGACGCCAGCACGCTCGTGAAAGGCTTGCTGGGCGTTAGCCTCGTACCTAAGACAACGGTGCAGTCCGTCCCTAACGCGACTTCGTCACCATCCGTCGATCGAGAGGTACCGTTCGTTTCCCATCCTGTGCCTTTTAGATTCAGCTTCGACCCGCCGAGCGATCCCGTTTCGGTGGACGCTTTCATAAGGGCATATCCAAACCTTCCGGGGTATCATATGCGGTCAACCTGGGACTGACTGACGGCCGTCTCGACCTATGGGCCCCTGGGTTCCGAGGAAGATGACGAGCTCGACTCTGGTTGGGATTTCTCCAGGCTCGGTGACCCCAGTGCCATGCGGGACTTCATGACCGCATGTGACTACTGCCTCTCCGATTGCTCCGATGATGGCCACAGCCTTGGCGACGAGGACTGTGGCCCAAGTCGCGAATGTTTCCATGTCGATCTAGGGGGTCTCGACGAAGGCAACCACCTTGGTATGCTGGAGGATGGTGATCCCTCTAGGCCTGCGCCTAGCGTTGACATCCTTCGGGAGCTAGCTGTGGTCCCAGTCCCTGCGGGGGGTCAGGACGCTCAACTCGAGCAAATCCATGAGATGCAGGTCAGGCTCGACGAGGAAGTAGGACAACTTGTGCAGCTTCGGCAAAATATCGGGCAAGAGTGGGCAGGCCGAGCACCAACCGGAGAAGTGCGTCATCTGGCCCAGGACGTCCAGCACCGCATTGCCGATGATACCAGGGCATGGCTGCCCCCAGCTTCAAGTGGGGTCGGCCAGAACCTCGCTGCAGTAGCGATACTACTCCGAGCGATGCCGGAACCATCCACCACCGAGGGGCGGCGTATCCATGGAGAGCTCAAGAATCTCCTGGAGGATGTCGCGTTCCGACGGGCCGAAAGCTCTGCCTTCCGAAGGCAGGGGTACCCCCGGAGCATCGCGTCGCGACTTCCCGATTCATGCGGGAAGCCTCGGTCCACACCGGGCGAACGCGGAACACAGCGCCTGTGGCCCCGGGCCGCCTCGGCAACGAGCACTGCCGCGACCATCGAGCCCACCTCGACGAGAAGGTGCGCTGAGGCTACCACCCCAGGCGTGGGGGACGCTACGACAGCGGGGAGGATCGGAGCCCCTCGCCCAAACCACCCGGTCCGCAAGCTTTCAGCCGGGCCATACGATGGGCACCGTTCCCGACCCGGTTCCGAACCCTGACTACCATCACCAAGTACTCAGGGGAGTCAAAGCCGGAACTGTGGCTCGCGGACTACCGGCTGGCCTGCCAGCTGGGTGGGACGGACGATGACAACCTCATCATCCGCAACCTTCCCTTGTTCCTCTCCGACGCCGCTCCAGCTTGGCTGGAGCATCTGCCTCCTACGCAGATCTCCAACTGGGACGACCTGGTCAAAGCCTTCGCCGGCAACTTTCAGGGCACATACGTGCGCCCTGGGAACTCCTGGGATCTCCGAAGCTACCGCTAGCAGCTGGGAGAGTCCCTACAGGACTACATCCGACGATTTTCGAAGCAGTGCACCGAGCTGCCCAACATCACCGACTCGGATGTCATTGGCGCGTTCCTCGCCGGCACCACTTGCCGCGACCTTGTGAGCGAGCTGGGTCGCAAGACTCCCACCAGGGCGTGCGAGCTGATGGACATCGCCACCAAGTTCGCCTCTGGTCAGGAGGCGGTCGTGGCCATCTTCCGGAAGGACAAGCAGCCTCAGGGGCGCCAGCCGGAAGACGTCCCTGAGGTGTCCGCTCAGCGCGGCGCGAGGAAGAAGGGCAAGAAGAAGTCGCAAGCGAAACGTGACGCCGCCGACGCAGACCTTGTCGCCGCCGCCGAGCACAGGAACCCTCGGAAGCCTCCTGGAGGCGCCAACATGTTCGACAAGATGCTTAAGGAGTCGTGCCCCTATCATCAAGGTCCCGTCAAGCACACCCTTGAGGAGTGCGTCATGCTTCGGTGCTACTTCCACAAGGCCAGGCCCCTGGCGGAAGGTGGCAGAGCCCACAACAACGACAAGAAGGAGGATCACAAGGCAGAGGAGTTCCCCGAGGTCCACGACTGCTTCATGATCTACGGTGGGCAAGTGGTGAACGCCTCGGCTCGGCACCGCAAGAAAGAGCGCCGGGAGGTCTGCTCGGTAAAGGTGGCGGCGCCAGTCTACCTAGACTGGCCTGACAGGCCCATCACCTTCGACCAGGGCGACCACCCCGACCGCGTGTCGAGCCTAGGAAAGTACCCGCTCGTTGTCGATCCCGTCATCGGCAACATCAGGCTTACCAAGGTCCTCATGGACGGAGGCAGCAACCTCAACATCATCTACACCGAGACCCTCGGGCTCCTGCAGATCAATCTATCCTCGATCCGGGCCGGCGCAGCGCCCTTTCACGGGATCGTCCCCGGGAAACGCGTCCAACCCCTTGGGCAACTCGATCTGCCCGTCTGCTTCGGGACTCCCTCCAACTTCCGAAAGGAAACCCTCACGTTCGAGGTGGTCGGGTTCCGAGGAACCTACCACGCAGTGCTGGGGAGACCATGCTACGCCAAGTTCATGGTCGTCCCCAACTACACCTACCTCAAGTTCAAGATGTCGGGCCCCAACGGGGTCATCACCGTCGGCTCCACGTACCGACACGCGTACGAATGCGACGTGGAGTGCGTGGAGTACGCCGAGGCCCTCGCCGAATCCGAGGCCCTCATCGCCGACCTGGAGAGCCTCTCCAAGGAGACGCCAGATGCGAAGCGCCATGCCGGCAACTTCGAGCCAGCTGAGACGGTTAAGTCTGTCCCTCTCGACCCCAGCAACGACGCCTCCAAGCAGATCCGGATCGGCTCCGAGCTCGACCCCAAATAGGAAGTAGTGCTCGTCGACTTTCTCCGCGCGAACGCCGAGGTTTTTGCGTGGAGTCCCTCGGACATGCCTGGCATACCGAGGGATGTCGCCGAGCACTCGCTGGATATCCGAGCTGGAGCCCGACCCGTGAAGCAGCCTCTGCGCCGATTCGACGAAGAAAAGCGCAGAGCCATAGGCGAGGAGATCCGCAAGCTGATGGCTGCGGGGTTCATTAAAGAGGTATTCCATCCCGAATGGCTAGCCAACCCTGTGCTTGTGAGAAAGAAAGGAGGGAAATGGCGGATGTGTGTAGACTACACTGGTCTAAACAAAGCATGTCCGAAAGTTCCCTACCCTCTGCCTCGCAACGATCACATCGTGGATTCCACTGCTGGGTGCGAAACCCTGTCTTTCCTCGATGCCTACTCAGGGTATCACCAAATCAGGATGAAAGAGTCTGACCAGCTCGCGACTTCTTTCATCACACCCTTTGGCATGTACTGCTATATTACTATGCCATTCGGTTTGAGGAATGCGGGTGCAACATACCAAAGGTGCATGAACCACGTGTTTGGAGAGCACATTGGCCGAACGGTCGAGGCTTACGTCGATGACATCGTAGTAAAGACGAGGAAAGCCTCCGACCTCCTCTCCGACCTTGAAACGACATTCAAGTGTCTCAAGGCGAAAGGCGTAAAACTCAATCCCGAGAAGTGTGTCTTCGGAGTCCCCGAGGCATGCTCCTTGGGTTCATCGTCTCCGAGCGGGGCATCGAGGCCAACCCGGAGAAAATCGCGGCCATCACCAACATGGGGCCCATCAAGGACTTGAAAGGAGTACAGAGGGTCATGGGATGCCTTGCGGCTCTGAGCTGTTTCATCTCGCGCCTCGGCGAAAGAGGCCTACCTCTGTACCGCCTCTTAAGGAAGACCGAGCGCTTCACTTGGACCCCCGAGGCCGAAAAAGCCCTCGGGAACCTAAAGGTGCTCATTACAAGCGCGCCCATCTTGGTGCCCCCCGCTGCCGGAGAAGCCCTCTTGATCTACGTCGCCGCTACCACTCAGGTGGTCAGCGCCGCGATCGTGGTCGAGAGACGAGAAGAGGGGCACACATTGCCCGTCCAGAGGCCGGTCTACTTCATCAGTGAGGTACTGTCCGAGACCAAAATCCGCTAACCGCAAATTCAGAAGCTACTATACGTGGTAATTCTGGCGCGGCGAAAGTTGCGACACTACTTCGAGTCTCATCCGGTGACTGTGGTGTCATCCTTCCCCCTGGGGGAGATCATCCAATGCCGAGAGGCCTCGGGTAGGATTGCAAAGTGGGCGGTGGAGATCATGGGCGAGACAATCTCGTTCGCCCCTCGGAAGGCCATCAAGTCCCTAGTTTTGGCGGACTTTGTGGCTGAATGGGTCGACACCCAGCTCCCAGCAGCTCCGATCCAACCGGAACTCTGGACCATGTTTTTCGATGGGTCGCTGATGAAGACAGGAGCGGGCGCGGGCCTGCTCTTCGTATCACCCCTCGGGAAGCACCTCCGCTACGTGCTACGCCTCCATTTCCCGGCGTCCAACAACGTGGCCGAGTACGAGGCTCTGGTTAACGGGTTGCGTATCGCCATCGAGCTCGGGGTCCGACGCCTCGACGCTCGTGGCGACTCGCAGCTTGTCATCGACCAAGTCATGAAGAACTCCCATTGCCGCAACCCGAAGATGGAAGCCTACTGCGATGAGGTTCGGCGCCTGGAGGACAAGTTCTACGGGCTCGAGCTCAACCACATCGCCCGACGATACAACGAGACTGCGGACGAGCTAGCTAAGATAGCCTCGGGGCGGACAACGGTTCCTTCGGGCGTCTTCTCCCGAGACCTACATCAACCCTCAGTCAAGACCGACGACACGCCCGAGCCCGAGAAGGCCTCGGCCCTGCCCGAGGCGCTCTCGGCTCAGCCCGAGGCACCCTCGGCCCTCGAGGGTGAGGCACTGTGCGTCGAGGAAGAGCGAAATGGGGTCCCGCCTAATCGAAACTGGCAGACCCCGTACCTGCAATATCTCCACCGAGGAGAGCTACCCCTCGACAGAGCCGAAGCTCGGCGACTGGCGCGGCGCGCCAAGTCGTTCGTCTTGCTGGGTGACGGAAATGAGCTCTACCACTCAAGCCCCTCAGACATCCTCCAGCGATGCATATCCATCGCCGAAGGTCAGGAGTTATTACAAGAAATACACTCGGGAGGCTTGCGGTCATCACGCAGCGCCTCGAGCCCTCGTTGGAAACGCCTTCCGACAGGGTTTCTACTGGCCAACCGCGGTGGCCGACGCCACTAGGATTGTACGCACCTGCCAAGGGTGTCAATTCTACGCAAGGCAGACGCACCTGCCCGCTCAGGCCCTGCAAACAATACCCATCACCTGGCCTGGCCGTTTGCTGTGTGGGGTCTGGACCTCATCGGTCCCTTGCAGAAGGCACCCGGGGGCTACACGCACCTGCTGGTCGCCATCGACAAATTCTCCAAGTGGATCGAGGTCCGACCCCTAAACAGCATCAGGTCCGAACAGGCGGTGGCGTTCTTCACCAACATCATCCACCGCTTTGGGGTCCCGAACTCCATCATCACCGACAACGGCACCCAGTTCACCGGCAGAAAGTTCCTGGACTTCTGCGAGGATCACCACATCCGGGTGGACTGGGCCACCGTAGCTCACCCCACGACGAATGGGCAGGTAGAGTGTGCCAACGGCATGATTCTGCAAGGACTCAAGCCACGGATCTACAACGACCTCAACAAATTCGGCAGGCGATGGATGAAGGAACTCCCCTCGGTGGTCTGGAGTCTGAGAACGATGCCAAGCCGAGCCACGGGCTTCACGCCGTTCTTTCTAGTCTATGGGGCCGAGGCTATCTTGCCCACATACTTAGAATACGGATCCCCGAGGATGAGGGCGTACGACGACCGAAGCAACCAGTCCAACCGAGAAGACTCACTGGACCAGCTGGAAGAGGCTCGGGACATGGCCTTACTACACTCGGCGCGGCATCAGCAGTCCCTGCGACGCTACCACGCCCGAGGGGTTCGGTCCCGACACCTCCAGGTGGGCGACTTGGTGCTTCGGCTACGGCAAGACGCCCGAGGGCGCCACAAGCTCACGCCTCCCTGGGAAGGGCCATTCATCATCGCCAAGATTTTGAAGCCCGGAACATACAAGCTGGCCAACAGTCAAGGCGAGGTCTACAGCAACGCTTGGAACATCCGACAGCTACGTCGCTTCTACCCTTAAGATGTTTTCAAGTCGTTCATACACCTCGTTTACATACACAAATAAAGTCTAACCATCAAGGAAGGGTCAGCCTTGCCTCGGCAAAGCCCGACCCTCCCTCGGGGGCTAGAAGGGGGGCACCCCCTCTGCATCAAAATTTTCCTCAGAAAAAGTCTTTCTGCCAGAACATATTTCGTGCTTTTCGACTACTTCGAAAGTGGGATCCTGAAAACGACGGAGTACACGTAAGCGGCAAGGTCGACCGAGCCGAGGGACTCCTACGTCTCCGGGATACAGATACCTCACTCATCACCTTCTGCGATAAGTAACTCACGCTCAGATAAGCGATTCCGCTGACCGAACAAGTCTTAATGCTCGAAAACTTTTCTGCCGAAACGATTTTTCGTGCCTTCTCGACTATATCGATAACAGAATCCAACGGACGAGTAAGAGTACACGTAAGCGGCAAGGCCGACCGAGCCGAGGGACTCCTATGCCTCCAGGATACAGATACCTCACTCATCACCTTTCGCAATAAGTAACTCTCGCTCGGATAAACGATTCTGCTACCGACAAATAAGTCTTGATACTCGAAACAAAGGGGAAAGAAATGCAGCTTTACAACACGACGACGGTATGTTTGGGCCGCGGCGGCCGCAAGAAAACATACGCACACTACAGATAAATTGTTCCTGCAGGATCGAACATCAGCAGGGGGAGCAGCAGCACCCTCGGCGTCGACTCCACCTTCGGCGGAATCCGACCCGGCCTCGGACGACGACACGGTCGGAGGATCTCCGCCTCGAAGGAAGCTGTCGGCACCACGCCTGAGCCATCACCGCCAGGGCCTCCTCCAGGAACCCGGCCCAAGCAGATGGCCGAACCGGCCGCTCCATAACCTCAGCCAGCCGTCCCCCGGGGACACCGACCCGGCTCATGGCCTCGGCAGCCTGACTCCAGGGTTGGTCCCGCCAGTGGACGACCCGGCCAGGCTCCGGCCGCCGCTGCTACGCCTCCTCGGCCTGGGAAGTCCCCAGCTCCTGGGCCAACGAAGTCTTCTTTTCGAGCCAACTCTGCCTCTGTCCGTGCTGACACCACTGCCTCCGGCTCCGGCTCATCGCAGAGCGGTCAAGGGTTTCTTTAACTAAGCAAGAGAAGCCTCGGGCGGCAAGGCCGACCGAGCCGAGGGACTCCTACGCCTACAGGATACGGATACCTCACTCGTCACCTTTCGCACGAGGCAACTCACACTTGGTTAAGCAGTTCAGCTAGCCGACAAGCGAGTCCTAGTGCTCGAAATGAGGAAAAACATGGTATTACACCCAAAATACCTAGATGTTCAGGCCCCGACAGCCGCAATGAACAGACACCGGTACTCAAGGTGCCATTACAGACGGAACTCCGGTTCCACTCCTGTAGGTACGAACAACCCCCCACATTGGAGGGCCTGCGGGACGACAAAATCCCGGGTGGCTCGCCGTCACCCACTCGATTATTATGAAGCAATAAAGTAACATAGAAGCATATGGATCATCTATTGAATACTATGAAAGTATTCGATTGATACAAAATGTCAAAAGAGATATCGACACAATTTTTTAAGAAGAGTACATCGAGGCGGACCACGAAGGTTGCCCACTACAATGTCATTCCTCGAGGTATTTATTTTACATTATATTCATAGAATGAAAAATGTATATTATATCACCACTTCAAGAAGCATGATCATACGAAGCATCGTACATGCAGCACTCTCTCAAGTGTAAGAGATATCTATAAGATTATGCTTCACGATGAAACAATGGACATAATATCTTCCCTATGAATTGTTAGGGAATATTGATGATTTCCTATATGAATTATTAAGAAAGGTTGGATGTGGAATTTATTTATGAATTTTTCCTCTTTTTGAACCTAGATTCTAGTCTATTAGAATATGCATACTTGAATTGTGTGGATAAAGAGTTTAGAAACTCAGATATCATCTTCCTTTGCATCATAGAAATCTCAATTATGGTCATAGATAGTGAGAAGCAATGAACTTGCATGACTATCACATTATTATCCCTCGAATCAATAAGATTCATCTGAGCACTCTTTGAGCCATTGGGGAAACTAATAATTCAATACTCTCTTATGAAAAGTAAGAATACTCCTTACCTGGAATGCATCTAGGAGATATCCATAGCCATATAAAACCCTTATTAGGGATTTTAAAAGATTATATGAATCAAACATGCTTCATCGAAGTGGTCAAAAGTGAGTGCGCTCCTTAGAAAACCACATACCGATGAAGTTGATAGCATTGCTCATAAGAATTATGGATATATTGGGTAATCATCACTATGAAGTCTAGCAATGTGAAGGAAGATGCCAAATGGAATAAGGATGCACTTGAAAAATATAGTCGTACTAGAAGAATTACCCCTTTTTTCAAGAAAAGGTAAAGAAGTCCATAATTTCAAAAAAGAAAAAGGGGCATATAGTCCTTTTGCATATGACTAATGCAAATGGTCATAAGAACAACTCCCCAGCTTCAAATCTATGGTATATGTACTTATCAGAATAATGCCTAATGGTATATTCCACAACATTAGGGGGAGAAAAAGGAATACTTGGTAAAGATATCGGCTAATTGTTCTTTGGTGTTAATATATGCAATCTCGATATCCCCCTTTTGTTGGTGATCCCTCAAAAAGTGATACCGAATGGCTATGTGTTTAGTGCGGCTATGCTCAACGGGATTATCCGCCATACGTATTGCACTCTCATTATCACATAGAAGAGGAACTTTGGTTAATTTGTAACCATAGTCCCTGAGGGTTTGCCTCATCCAAAGCAATTGCGCGCAACAATGGCCTGCGGCAATATACTCGACTTCGGCGGTAGAAAGAGCTACAGAATTTTGCTTCTTTGAAGCCCAAGACACCAGAGATCTTCCCAAGAATTGGCAAGTCCCCGATGTGCTCTTTCTATTAATTTTACACCCTGCCCAATCAGCATCGGAATAACCAGTTACATCAAATGTGGATCCCCTGGGGTACCAAAGGCCAAACTTAGGAGTATAAACTAAATATCTCAAGATTCGTTTTACGGCCCTAAGGTGAACTTCCTTAGGATCGGCTTGGAATCTTGCACACATGCATACGGAAAGCATTATATCTGGTCGAGATGCACATAAATAGAGTAAAGAACCTATCATCGACCAGTATACCTTTTGATCTACGGATTTACCTCCCGTGTCGAGGTCGAGATGCCCATTAGTTCCCATGGGTGTCTTGATGGGCTTAGCATCCTTCATCCCAAACTTTGGGAGAATGTCTTGAATGTACTTCGTTTGGCTAATGAAGGTGCCCTCTTGGAGTTGCTTGACTTGAAATCCTAAGAAATACTTCAACTCCCCCATCATAGACATCTCGAATTTTTGAGTCATGATCCTACTAAACTATTCACATGTAGATTCGTTAGTAGACCCAAATATGATATCATCAACATAAATTTGGCATACAAACAGATCATTTGCAAGTGTTTTAGTAAAGAGAGTAGGATCGGCTTTTCCGACTTTGAAGCCATTAGTGATAATAAAATCTCTTAGGCATTCATACCATGCTCTTGGGGCTTGCTTGAGCCCATAAAGCGCCTTAGAGAGTTTATAGACATGGTTAGGGTACTCACTATCTTCAAAGCCGGGAGGTTGCTCAACATAGGCCTCTTCCTTGATTGGTCCATTGAGGAAGGCACTTTTCACGTCCATTTGATAAAGCTTAAAGCCATGGTAAGTAGCATAGGCAAGTAATATGCGAATTGACTCAAGCCTAGCTACGGGTGCATAGGTTTCACCGAAATCCAAACCTTCGACTTGTGAATATCCCTTGGCCACAAGTCGGGCTTTGTTCCTTGTCACCACATCATGCTCATCTTGCTTGTTGCGGAAGACCCACTTGGTTCCTACAACATTTTGGTTAGGACGTGGAACTAAATGCCATACCTCATTCCTCATGAAGTTGTTGAGCTTCTCTTGCATCGCCAGCACCCAATCCGAATCTTGAAGTGCTTCCTCTACCCTGTGTGGCTCAATAGAGAAAACAAAAGAGTAATGTTCACAAAAATGAGCAACACGAGATCGAGTGGTTACCCCCTTATGAATATCGCCGAGGATGGTGTTCACGGGGTGATCTCGTTGGATTGCTTGGTGGACTCTTGGGTGTGGCGGTCTTGGACCCTCATCATCTTCCTTGTCTTGATCATTAGCATCTCCCCCTTGATCATTGTCCTCCTCTTGATCTTCATCATCATCATCTTGAGCTTTATCCTCATCTTGAGTTGATGGAGATGCTTGCATGGAGGAAGATGATTGATCTTGTGCATGTGGAGGCTCTTCGGATTCCTTAGGACACACATCCCCAATGGACATATTCCTTAGCGCGACGCACGGAGCCTCTTCATCATCTAGCTCATCAAGATCAACTTGCTCTACTTGAGAGCCGTTAGTCTCATCAAACACAATGTCACAAGAAACTTCAACTAGTCCAGTGGACTTGTTAAAGACTCTATATGCCCTTGTGTTTGAATCATATCCTAGTAAAAAGCCTTCTACAGCCTTAGGAGCAAATTTAGATTTTCTACCTCTTTTAACAAGAATAAAGCATTTACTACCAAAGGCTCTAAAATATGAAACATTGGGCTTTTTACCGGTTAGGAGTTCATATGATGTCTTCTTGAGGATTCGGTGAAGATATAATCGGTTGATGGCGTAGCAAGCGGTGTTAACCGCCTCACTCCAAAACCGATCCGAAGTCTTGTACTCATCAAGCATGGTTCTTGGCATGTCCAATAGAGTTCTATTCTTCCTCTCCACTACACCATTTTGTTGTGGCGTGTAGGGAGAAGAGAACTCATGCTTGATGCCCTCCTCCTCAAGGAAGCCTTCAATTTGAGAGTTCTTGAACTCCGTCCCGTTGTCGCTTCTAATCTTCTTGATTCTTAAGTCGAACTCATTTTGAGCAAGTTGTAATCTAATGAATCTACAAGAAAAACATTGGAAATAGAATGGTCATGTGATATAGCAATTTTACCCAATCCTTTGACCAAACCTTGATTTCCATCCCCGAATGTGATGGCTCGTTGGGGATCATGGTTTTTCTCGTAGGAGGAGAACATCTTCTTCTCCCCTGTCATGTGGTTTGTGCACCCGCTATCGATGATCCAACTTGAGCCCCCAGATGCATAAACCTACAAAACAAGTTTAGGCCTTGTTCTTAGGTACCCAAACGGTCTTGGGTCCTTTCACATTAGAAACAAGCACCTTGGGTACCCAATCATAAGTCTTTGACCCCTTGTGTTTGCCCCCAACATATTTGGCAACTATTTTGCCTGATTTGTTAGTTAGCACATAGGAAGCATCAAAAGTCTTAAATGAAATGTTATTATCATTTGATGCAATTGGAGTTTTCTTCTTAGGCAATTTAGCACGGTTTGATTGCCTAGAACTAGATGCCTCACTCTTATACATAAAAGCATGATTAGAGCCAGAGTGAGACTTCCTAGAGTGAATTCTCCTAATTTTTTTGCTCCGGATAACCGACAGGGTACAAAATGTAACCCTCGTTATCTTGAGGCATGGGAGCCTTGCCCTTAACAAAGTGAGATAATCTTTTAGGAGGGGCATTGAGTTTGACATTGCCTCCCTGTTGGAAGCCAATGCCATCCTTAATGCCAGGGCGTCTCCCATTATAGAGCATACTACGAGCAAATTTAAATTTTTCATTTTCTAACTCATGCTCGGCAATTTTAGCATCTAATTTTGCTATATGATCATTTTGTTGTTTAATCATAGCAATGTGATCATGAATAGCATCAATGTTAACATTTCTACATCTAGTGCAAATAGTAACATGCTCAACGGTAGATGTAGAGGGTTTGCAAGAATTTAGTTCAACAATCTTAGCATGTAAAATGTCATTCTCATCTCTAAGATTGGAAATAAAAGAATTGCAAACATCTAATTCCTTAGCCTTAGCAATTAATTTTTCATTCTCATTTCTAAGGCTAGCAAGAGAGGCATTCAATTTTTCAATCTTAGCAATTGAACTAGCATTGTCATTTCTAAGATTGTCAATTGAATCATCACAAATATTTGACTTTTCAACCTTAGCAATTAGTTTGGCATTTTCATTTATAAAGTTGGAAATAATATCATGGCAAGTGCTTAGCTCACTAGACAATTTTTCATATTTTTCTACTTCCAGAGCATAAGCATTTTTAGTCTTAACATGCTTTTTGTTTTCCTTAATAAGGAAGTCCTCTTGGCTATCCAAGAGTTCATATTTCTCATGAATAGCACTAATCAATTCATTTAATTTATCCTTTTGTTGCATGTTAAGATTGGCAAAAAGCGTCAATAAATCATCCTCATCATCACTAGAGCTAGCCTCATCACTAGATGTTGCATACTTAGTGGAGGATCTAGATTTTACCTTCTTCTTCTTGCCGTCCTTTGCCATGAGGCACTTGTGGCCGACGTTGGGGAAGAGGAGGCCTTTGGTGACGGTGATGTTTGTGGCGTCCTCGTCGGAGGAGGAGTCGGTAGAGCTCTCATCGGAATCCCACTCTCGGCAAACATGTGCATCGCCGCCCTTCTTCTTGTAGCACCTCTTCTTTTCTCTCCTCTTTCCCTTCTTGTCGTTATCCCTGTCACTATCACTAGACAAAGGGCATTTAGCGATAAAATGACCGGGCTTACCACATTTGTAGCAAACCTTCTTTGAGCGGGACTTGTAGTCTTTCCCCCTCCTTTGCTTGAGGATTTGGCGGAAGCTCTTGATGATGAGCGCCATCTCCTCATTGTCGAGCTTGGAGGCGTCAATGGGGACCCTACTAGGTGTAGAGTATTCTTTCTTCTCCTCCGTTGCCTTGAATGCAACGGGTTGCACATCGGGTGTGGAGGAGGCGCCTTGCTCGATGATTTTCTTGGAGCCTTTGATCATCAACTCAAAGCTCACAAATTTTCCTATTACTTCCTTGGGAGACATTAGTTTGTATCTTGGATCACCACGAATTAATTGAACTTGAGTGGGGTTAAGAAAAACAAGTGATCTAAGAATAACCTTGACCATTTCATGGTCATCCCACTTGGAGCTTTCGAGGTTGCGCACTTGGTTCACCAAAGTTTTTAGCCGGTTGTACATGGCTTGCGGGTCTTCTCCTTGGTTGAGCATAAAGCGATCGAGCTCCCCCTCGATTGTTTCCCGCTTGGTGATTTTGGTCACCTCATCTCCTTCGTGCGCGGTCTTGAGTATGTCCCGAATTTCTTTAGCGCTCTTCAACCCTTGCACCTTATTATACTCCTCTCGACTTAGAGAGGTGAGGAGTATAGTAGTTGCTTGAGAGTTGAAGTGCTCAATTTGGGCCACCTCGTCCTCATCATAATCTTCATCCCCTACGGATGGTACCTGTACTCCAAACTCAACAACATCCCATATGCTTTTGTGGAGTGAGGTTAGGTGGTATCTCATCATATCACTCCACCTAGAATAATCTTCACTGTCAAATGTCGGTGGTTTGACTAATGGGACCGAAAGTAATGGAGTATGTTTAGGAATGCGAGGATAGCGTAGAGGGATCTTACTATACTTCTTGCGCTCTTGGCGCTTAGAAGTGATGGACGCGGCGTCGGATCCCGATGTAGAGGGCGATGAAGAGTCGGTCTCGTAGTAGACCACTTTCTTCATTTTCTTCTTCTTCTCGCCACTCTTGGGTGTCCTAATGCGTGAAGGGGATCCCTCCTTTTTGTTGCCGGACTCCCTTGATGGAGCCTTCCCATGGCTTGTGGCGGGTTTCTCGTCGGTCACCATCTCCTTCTTGGCGTGATCTCCCGACATCACTTCGAGCGGTTAGGCTCTAATGAAGTACCGGGCTTTGATACCAATTGAAAGTCGCCTAGAGGGGGGTGAATAGGGTGAATCTGAAATTTATAGACTTTAAGCACAACTACAAGCCGGGGTTAGCGTTAGAAATATAAACAAGTCCAAAAGAGAGGGCGAAAACAAATCACAAGCAAATAAGACGGATGACACAGTGATTTGTTTTACCGAGGTTCGGTTCTTGCAAACCTACTCCCTGTTGAGGTGGTCACAAAGACCGGGTCTCTTTGAACCCTTTCCCTCTCTCAAACGGTCACTTAGACCGAGTGAGCTTCTCTTCTCAATCAAACGGGACACTAAGTCCCCACAAGGACCACCACACAATTGGTGTCTCTTTTCTTGGTTACAATTGAGTTGGAATCAAGAAAGAATGAAGAAGAAAAGCAATCCAAGCGCAAGAGCTCAAAAGAACACAATTGTCTCTCTCACTAGTCACTATTTGATTGGAATTGTCTTTGGACTTGGGAGAGTATTTGATCTCTTGTTTGTGTCTTGTATTGAATGTTATATGAAAGGGAATTAGGCTTACACCTGTTTCCTAATTGATTTTGGTGGTTGAAATTGCCCAACACAAATAATTGGACTAACTAGTTTGCTCTAGTCTATAAGTTCTACAGGTGCTAAAGGTTCACAATAAGCCAATAAAAAGACCAAGAAAGGGGTCAAACAAAGAGAGCAAAAGACAACCCAAAGGCACCCTGGTCTGGCGCACCGGACTGTTCGGTGCACCATCAGACTGTCCGGTGCACCAGGGCACTCGACGCTGAACTCTCTACCTTCGGGAAGTTCCAAGGGCGCTCCGCTATAATTCACCGGACAGTGTCCGGTGCACACCGGACTGTCCGGTGTGCCAGCGGAGCAACGGCTACTTCGCGCGCAACGGTCGTCTGCAACCGCATTCAACGGTCGTCGCAGTTGGCGCACCGGACAGTCTACAGGACCTGTCCGGTGCACCACCGGACAGCCCAGAGGCCCCACAAGTCATAGCTCCAACGGTCGAACCCCAACGGTTTGCTGACGTGGCTGGCGCACCGGACAGTGTCCGGTGGCGCACCGGACTGTCCGGTGCGCCATGTGACAGACAGCCTCCCAACGGCCACTTTTGGTGGTTGGGGCTATAAATACCCCAACCAACCCACATTCAATGGCATCCAAGTTTCTACACTTCTACACCTTACAAGAGCTATAGCATTCATTACAAGACACACCAAAGAGATCAAATCCTCTCCCAACTCCACACAAAGCTTTAGTGATTAGAGAGAGAGATTTGTTGTGTTCATTTGAGCTCTTGCGCTTGGATCACTTCTTTTATTTCTCATTCTTCTTGTGATCATACTCGATTGTAACCAAGGCAAGAGACCAATTGTGTGGTGGTCCTTGCGGGAACTTTGTGTTCCGTTTGATTGAGAAGAGAAGCTCACTCGGTCTAAGTGACCGTTTGAGAGAGGGAAAGGGTTGAAAGAGACCCGGTCTTTGTGACCACCTCAACGGGGAGTAGGTTTGCAAGAACCGAACCTCGGTAAAACAAATCATCGTGTCTCGCTCTTTATTTTGCTCACGATTTGTTTTGCGCCCTCTCTCTCGGTCTCGTTCTTATTTCTAACGCTAACCCGACTTGTAATTGTGTTTAAGTTTATAAATTTCAGATTCTCCCTATTCACTCCCCTCTAGGCGACTTTCACTATAGCTCTTGTATGTGGTGTGAAGGCTGAAAACTTGGATGCAATGAATGGTGGGTGGTTGGGGGTATTTATAGCCCCAACCACCAAAAGAGTCGTTGGTGGAGGCTACTGTCGCATGGCGCACCGGATAGTGTCCGGTGCGCCAGCCACGTCACCCGACCGTTAGGGTTCGACCGTTGGAGCTTCTGACAACTGGGCCACCGGACAGGTCCTGTAGACTGTCCGGTGCGCCTTCTGGCGCGTGCTCTGACTTCTGCGCGTTCAGCCGCGCACTGTAAGGCATTTAATGTCCTCTGCAGACGACCGTTGGCGCGAAGTAGTCGTTGCTCCGCTGGCACACCGGACAGTCCGGTGCTACACCGGCAGTCCGGTGAATTATAGTAGAGCGGCTCCCAGAATTCCCGAAGGTGGCAAGTTCAGACTGAAATTCCCTGGTGCACCGGACACTGTCCGGTGCGCCAGACCAGGGCACACTTCGATAGTCTTTTACTATTTTCATTTGAACCCTTTCTTGATCTTTTTATTGGTTTGTTGTCAACCTTTGGCACCTGTAGAACTCATAATCTAGAGCAAACTAGTTAGACCAATTATTTGTGTTGGGCAATTCAACCACCAAAATCAATTAGGAAAAGGTGTAAGCCTATTTCCCTTTCAAATACCCCCCAACCACCGCCACTCCAAGCATCCACGTTTCCAGCACTTCACATTCAATACAAGAGCTAGTGCATTCACTCCTAGACACAAATCAAAAGAATCAAAGCCTCTCCAATTGCCAAATCCACTCCAACCACTTAGTGACTTGAGAAAGAGTTTTGTTCATGTTCTTTGTGCTCTTGTTGCTTGGATCGCTTTCTTCCTTCCTCATTCTTGTTCCCAAGAGAATTGTAATCAAAGCAAGAGACACCAAGTATGTGGTGGTCCTTGTGAGGTCTAAGTGACCCGTTTGATTAAGGAGAAAGCTCACTCAGTCTAGGTGACCATTTGAAAGAGGGAAAGGGTTGAAAGAGATCCGTTTTTGTGACCACCTCAACGGGGACTAGGTTCTTTAGAACCGAACCTCGGTAAAACAAATCACCATGTTCATCTGCTTTATTTCTTGGTTGATTTGTTTTCCTCTCTCTCTCGGACTCGAATTCATTTCTAACGCTAACCCCGGCTTGTAGTGTGTGCTTAAGGTTATAATTTTCAGATTCCGCCTATTCACCCCCCCTCTAGGCGACTTTCAATTGGTATCAAAGCTTGGTACTTCATTAGAGTCTAACAACTCGAAGTGATGTTAGGAGATCACACCAAGAGGGAGATGGAAACCGGCGAGAAGGCCACAAGCCACGGGAAGGCTCCATCAAGGGAGTCTGGCGCCAAAGGTAAGGAGGAATCACATCCTCGCGTCAAGTCGCATCGGAGTGGCGACAAGAAGAATAAGATGAAGAAAGTGGTCTACTACGAGACCAATTCTTCGTCGCCCTCCACATCCGGCTCCGACGTCGCGTCCGTCACTTCTAAGCGCCATGAGCGCAAGAAGTATAGTAAGATGCCACTTTGTTATCCCCACATTTCTAAACGCGCTCCTCTACTTTTCGTTCCATTAGGGAAACCACCATATTTTGATGGTGAGGATTATTTTATGTGGAGTGATAAAATAAGGCATCACCTAACCTCACTCCACACAAGCACATGGGACATTGTTGAGTTTGGAGCGCAGGTACCCACGGTGGGAGACGAGGGCTACGACTCGGACGAGGTCGCCCAAATCCGGCACTTTAACTCCCAAGCAACTACTATACTCCTCGCCTCTCTATCTCGAGAGGAGTATAATAAAGTGCAAGGGCTAAAGAGTGCCAAGGAGATTTGGGACGTCCTAAAGACCACACATGAAGGAGATGAGGTGACCAAGATCACCAAATGGGAGACGATCGAAGGGGAGTTCGGTCGATTCGTCCTCAACCAAGGAGAGGAGCCACAAGCAATGTACAACCGGCTCAAGACCTTGGTGAATCAAGTGCGCAACCTCGGGAGCACAAAATGGGATGACCATGAGATGGTCAAGGTTATTCTTAGATCCCTCGTATTTCGTAATCCCACTCAAGTTCAATTAATACGTGGTGATCCTAGATATAAGCTAATGTCTCCAGAGGAAGTGATAGGGAAGTTTGTGAGCTTTGAACTAATGATCAAAGGCTCCAAACAAATCGTCGACTTGGAGCAAGGCGGCACCTCCACACCCGAGGTGCAACCCGTCACATTCAAAGCGACAAAAGAGAAGAGAGAAGAGTCTACATCAAGTAGGCTCCCCATTGACGCCTCCAAGCTCGACAACGAGGAAATGTCGCTTATCATCAAAAGCTTTCGCCAAATCCTCAAGCAAAGGAGGGGGAAGGACTACAAACCCCGCTCCAAAAGGGTATGCTATAAATGTGGTAAGCCCGGTCATTTTATAGCTAAATGTCCAATGTCTAGTGATAGTGACAGGGACAACGACAAGAAGGGGAGGAAGAAGGAAAAGAAGAGGTACTACAAGAAGAAGGGCGGTGATGCCCACGTGTGTCGGGAACGGGACTCCGATAAGAGCTCCACCGACTGCTCCTCCGACGAGGACGCCGCCAACATCGCCGTCACCAAAGACCTCCTCTTCCTAACCTTGAAATTAAATGAAGAAAAGGGTGATTTGCACTCTTTTCCCCTTAAGTGAGTTTTCAATAGAAGTTTCTCACGTAAGGTTTTAATGAGACAAATCATGCAACACAGCAACCGTGAGCCATATACTCTTTTTCAAAAATCTTCTCAATAGGTTTTTGTGGAGTTTTGGAACATGTATATCTCACGACAAGAGGGCTAAGGGGGAGTGTTAAAAAACCAGTTTGGGCCCTAAAGGCCCATGTGACCCATCTAGTCGAAACCTCAACTTTGTACTATATATAGAGGAGGACATCATTATTTATTGTAACCAGTAAACAGAATAGATGAATGAGAATATCAGTTCCTCTTATATCTATCTTTGTGTTTTCTGTCTTTGTGAGTTAAAGAAGTCTTTGAACTACACTCGGTAGTAAAGAGTTGTTTAACAATACATAGGAACCGTTGCGGACATCCTAAACCCTTCCTCTCCCGTTCTTCCTTTTTTCTTTCTTTCCACCTCGCGCCCCGCCTCGCCTCTCCCACCATGGCCTCCGCCGCCGCCGCCCTCTACCGGAGCCCCTCCTTGCTGAGCCGCCGCCACCTCCTCATCCGCCTCCTCTCCACGCAGACCCAGCTCGTCACCCCACCGACGCCCACCACCCCGGCCGACCTGTCCCGCCTCAAGTCCTCCATCCGCGACGCCGCCACCACCCCGGACGCGCTTGCCACCCTGTTCCTCTCGGGCCTCCCGCACCCGGCCTTCCTCGCCGACCGTCCGCTCTTCGCGCTCTCCGTGCACCGCCTCGCCTCCGCCGGCCGCCGCGACCTCGTCGCCTCCGTCCTCTCCTCCTCCCTCACCGCCCTCCCCAGCCCACACCCGTCCGAGGGATTCCTCCTACGCCTCATCTCCCTCTACTCGGCCGCAGGTATGCCCGACCACTCCCTCGCCGTCTTCCGCCTCGTCAAGCCCGCCTCCGACCGCGCCCTCTCCGCGCTCCTATCCGCCTACCACGACAACCGCCTTTACGACCGCACCGTCCGGGCCTTCAACACCCTCCCCGCCGAGCTCGGTATCAAGCCGGGACTCGTCTCCCACAACGTCCTCCTCAAGGCCCTCGTCGCCAGCGGGGACGTCGCCGCAGCCCACACCTTATTCGACGAAATGCCTGACACCGCTGGCGTCCAACCGGACATCGTCTCCTGCAACGAGATCCTCAAGGGCTACCTCAACGCCGGCGACGCCGACGCCTTTGATCGGCTAGTCAAGGAGATCGCTGGTCCGAAAAGGCGCCTGAAGCCTAATGTCGGGACCTACAACCTCCGGATGGCCCTGCTGTGCTCCAAAATGAGGAGCTTTGAAGCTGAAGAACTGTTGGATGTCATGGGGGCAAACGGCGTCCCGCCCAACCGCACGAGCTTCAACACGGTCATCAAGGGGCTCTGCAACGAGGGGGAGGTGGGCGCTGCCATGGCTCTCTTCAAGAGGATGCCGGAGGTGCCCAGGCAGCACGGCAAAGGGGTCTCCCCCAACTTTGAGACCTACATTATGCTGCTCGAGGCTCTTGTCAAGAAGAATTTGTTTGATCCTGCGCTGGAGATCTGCAAGGAGTGCCTGCGCAACAAGTGGGCGCCGCCATTCCAAGCTGTTAAAGGTTTGGTTCAGGGTTTGCTCAAGAGCAGGAAGGCCAAGCACGCAAGGGAGGTTTTCATGGCCATGAGAAAGGCTGTCAAGGGTGACGCCAAGCAGGAGTGGATCAAGGTTGAGGCTCAGTTCCCGATGTTGCTTGCTGACAAGAAAGCCTAACCACCAGGATCATTTTGCAGCCTACATCTGTTATTGCTCAAAATGGTTTGTTTTAGATGAGCTTTGCATTTTTTTAAGTTAATTATGAAATGGGTGACTGTTGATGGTTTACCATTCACTCATGTATGCTTAGTTACTTATGACACAAAATGCTTCTCATCCGGGTCCTTTTATATTCTAAGTTCCATGAACTCGGAATGCACACTGCAGATCTTCATGTTACCAAGATAGGGCAAGGAGCAACTATTTCCTCGACTTTTTTTTTTTTTGCAAAGATAAAATAAGCTAATTCTTATGGTTAACATTTCCTTTTTGTATGTGTGACCGGATGTTGTTGTGTGGTTACATTTCACAACATGGGTATGCTGGCATTTTGTGTTTTGAAGTGCTATTATGTAATTTGCTGTAACCCGTTTCACATCACCTGGCTGTGATGCTGTATTATGTATGTTACCTTGATTGATGAGCTGAATGGAGTGGCTTCACCGCTTCAGCAGGTTACGCTGTCCTCAGTGTGGAGTTTGAAATAGGAGATATGATGGATAAGTTGATGGAGATAGTTAACTGGTTAGTGGTTGTGTCAAACATTTGTGCTGCAAGCAAAATAATAGTTTCGAGGACTATTTTGGTGATATATTCAGTAAATTTCTTTTGCTGAATCAATCAATCATCATGCACCGGGTGCCTGATTACATAAAGGGGTGAGCTTATTTCGCTTCTACATTCTAATTATTCTGCACCGGGTGCCTGATTCGCTTGTTTCCCTTGTGCTGGATAATGGATATTGGTTCTGTTTATTTTTGAACTTTGCTTCGTGAAGCTTTATCTTCTTATGTTTCTTACTTTTGTTTTTGATGCTGATGAAGCTGTGCTAAAGGATCAGCAGAGCTTTGCCTTTCCCAACTCGGAGAAGTGTCGAAGCCTTTGCTAGCATTTGGCCGTTATCTGGCAAACAATTTCTGTAGTAAATTTAAAGCTAAGTTGGTTGTTATCTGGTGCTGATTGATTGTATTGGAAATCTTTATTTATTTATTTATTATAATACGACTAGTGAAGTATATTTATGTTACACGAGTGGTCATTATCTATGTGTATTGATTTTGATCACCGGCTATTCATATTCATATATTGGAGAATGTTCGAATCCATATGTGTATTCACTACAAAATATGAATATTGATGTGAAATAGACTATCTAATTTGTATTCGATCAGTTCATTTTCACTGGAAAGGCAGAAAGCAGAGAAATTCCATACGTTCGTACTCGTTGGCTAGCATATTATCCTCTACCACTTGAAAACAACAATTCGCCAAAAAAAAAAACATTCATAGCACGGCCCATTTTTGCAAAAATGGTGGTTGGGCCTTATCAGCATCACAGCTCAGCCCAGTCCAGCGACAGTGATGTTAGTTTGTGTTGGCCTCCTGCTGCTCCTCCTCCTGCTGCTCCACGGCGTCGGCGTCGGTGGCGCCGTTCCGGCGAGCCCTCCGAATCCTACTCATCCTAGCTAGCGCTGCCTGCCCTGCTTCACTCCCTCCCACCCTCACTGGCGCCTCACCATGATCCATGTCGACTTTCCCTCCTCCACCCCCCAGCGCCGCTAGGAGCCCCGTCGCCAGGGTGCGCCTCGACCACCTGGTCCCGTTCGACGGCGCCTTCACCCCGGCCTACGCGCGCGCAGTCGAAGCCGTCGCTGCTTCCCTCACGCGCCACGGCGCCGCCGCCGTCGACCTCCCTGCAGCGGACGCCGCTGTCGTCCGGTGCGCCCTCGAGTCCGCGCGCGCCTTCTTCTGCGACCGCTCCGGCCTCTACGTCTACCGCGCCGGGAGGTACCGCATCCAATTTCAACACAATTCTGCTCATTCTGTCACCTTTCCCACTTAACTGGATGGAGGGCAGCAGCAGCAGCTGCTTTCCCGTTGCGCCTATTTGCGATTTTACTACAAAAATTCTAGCAGCAGCAGCACACCTTGGTCACTGCAGGCAGGATTTCTAGATGCTGGCATAAGTAATTACCACACCGCACAGTGAGAATGCTCCGGTACCTTTTTACTTGAATGTAGTTAGTATGCTGGTAGCACTCTGAGATCTGAGATGTCTGTTCTACCCGAAAAAATTGACCTTTTGCCATTATTTGAGGGTGAGTGGCAAATAAAATGCAATGTCAGTGACACAGGTTAAGGTGTCATTCGTAAAAGTGGCAGAAAATCGAAAGCCCTGCTCTACCCTATATATTACTACTAGAAGCATCAAGCGTGTGAATCATCCGTAAAGCATTTCGGCAATGTCGCTAATCTGAAATGTGTTCACAAGTTGTTGTTGTGTGCTTCATATCCGACTAGCTTTCTCATACATAATTATGCAAGGTACCCCAGTTGTACCCACCTGTTGCTTACTGCATGGTACCTTCTGTGCACTAGTTACTATCTCTCGACAAAACCTCAGTTTTACCGTAGCCTTCGCCATCTTTCATATACTCTTATATGCGCAACATAGTATAATTTTTCTCCCCATACAAAATATGTTCATTTATTGACTCACTGTATACCCGTATCAACGCCATTTCCAACAGTTTTCCTCTTTCTGCAATACCTTTGCTTTAATCTACTCTATGACAGGGCTCTGGATGATGGAGAGTTGTCACCTGCTTGCATGTCTGATGCTTTCAGATGTTTGGGTAAGACAGCCCGTGCTGCTCTCTGTGCAATAGCACGGAACCTTCGCTTACGTTCAGA
The DNA here is from genome assembly GCF_902167145.1 of Zea mays. Taxonomy (NCBI): domain Eukaryota; kingdom Viridiplantae; phylum Streptophyta; class Magnoliopsida; order Poales; family Poaceae; genus Zea; species Zea mays. The sequence goes on along the minus strand of NC_050100.1, from coordinate 225,077,740 downwards.
GTAATGCAATTGCTCTTTCTTGTTAATTTATTTTCTCTTTCTGTGTTAATGGCTTCTTGTTCCCATTTCTTTTTCTACCAGCTAATTGTTCTTCTTTGATTTCCAGTGCTTTCAGCCATTTGCTTGATGACAACCCATTGCCTCTTGATGAGGTTTCAGCTTCAGAATTGATGGTGTCATTTTCTCATGGGCACCCCCAAAGCAGCCAGGCACCTATGGTGGGCCTCAGGCCATCAATGGCTGAAGTTGATAGAGGTTTTGTTACACTGGTTGCTTCTGACCATCCAGGAATTGAGGTGTGAAGTTGCTCATCCTGTAACTCTTTTGTAATCTTTGTTCAGAATGGCACAAATAACAAAGTTTGTGCCTGGTTCTAGTATTACTTATGGTGAAACGCACTGCTGTCTTGTATCCTCCTCCTGTTTAGTCAGTTAGTGTTTTCTTTCCAGGTTTGCATTTGACTGACTTCTTTACATTGCCTTGTCACTAGTGCTTTTTCATATTTCGATTCCTGACTGTTTATCTTCTTTTGCAGGTTTGCAACCCAAATGGTCATTGGTACCCAGCGGATGTGGGCTCAAGCCCTGATGTCCTGTTGCTTTTGACTGGAAGAGCCTTGAGTCATGTTACTGCTGGCCTACGTCTAAATTCTCAGTACAGGATCATTAATAATGAAAACAGGTGAGAGTTATGGGCAGCTAGAAGGATCAAAGGTTTCTTCTGGCATATCATTTATTTTCTTTCTCCGTTATCTTCCAGGGCATCACTCATGTTTAGGCTCATGCCTCGTGCCAATGCAATATTGGACTGCTCTCCAATTTCAGCTGCTGGGCATTGCACACCACAGATCCACCGGCCCATATCTGCAAGTCAGTTTATGGATGATTTGCGTGCTGAAGAGAATGTTTACCATCACTTAGAAGCACCGCCTGTGAGTATACATTCTAAAGTTGCATAAATTTCATCACATGCATGCGATCTTATTGTACATTCAGTTTCACTGACGCATGAGAGTATGAGACGATGAGAGCCAGTACACCTCTTGACCCTCTTTAATTAATAAGAGTAGTAAAGTGCTTTATTGAAAACTAGATGGGTGCTGTGTGTATTTCAGAGCTTGTTTCATCAGAAGCCTTAAAACTCTGAAGTTGCTTATATCTTGCCAACTTGGGATGCAGGAATCACAGGGAAACTTTGTTAATGAACCATCGCTCAGAAGTGTACTGTCAGACCCTTTGTCGTAAGCTCTTCCTTGTTGAATGCAACACTTCATCATCTCAATATCAATGGCGTGTATATAGTGTCTGTGTACATGGATCCTTCTATGTATGTTGTTCTATGTTTCTTATCTTAACATGACAAGTAAAGAAGAGAGACAGTTTTAGACATGCTGGATCAGAAGAAACTTGCTGAAAGCATACAGCTGCAAAATCCAGATCATGACACATAATTTTTTCACTTAGCTTACAAAACGATGAATATAGACATATAGTGATGGAGTGATTTTATTTATTTATTTTCAGTGGGGCTTTTCTTGAAGATGCTATGGTTCTCCCATGTGGGCACTCGTTTGGTGGCCTCATGCTGAAGAAAGTTCTTGAATTGGTATATTCAGAGACTTTGTATTCAGTTTTTTTAACATTTCTCAAAAAAATTGGTTTGTTTGTAAATCAGTGACATCAAGAATAAAGCTATATGCTTTACTTTAGATACTATATTGTTCTTTTAGATATGATCAATATCCTGAATCTTTGATTTATCTGGTTATGGTTGTGTATAGCCCAGTCCGCTGTTTCTGCAACTTAGTTGTTAGTAGGTCAATCCCTTATATGCAAAATTTCTCTGTTCTGGAACCAGAATACAGTACAACTCTGAGAAAGTAATTACCGATCAGAAGCCACATGTCATAAGAAACTGATAATGATTTAGTAATCCACAAAGTATTTTTGTTAGGACCTAACATGCAACGGAGACAGCATACCATTTTTTTTTTAAAAAAATCTTCTCAGGCAAGGTGCAGCATTTGCAACGGAGATGTTGATGAGGCCTCCTTATTTCCTAACCTCGGTATGTATCGATGCTTATTTTGTAACATGAATGTGGTATCAGACATATTCCGTTTGCTCACTTACATTTGTCAGTATCGAATGTTACACAGCTCTAAGAGCGGTAGCTACCGTGGTGAAGATGGAAGACGATAGGAGGCTCTTTCACAATGCGGCCCTTCGAAAGCGCAGGAAAGAAGTGACTGAGCATATGGATGCCCAAAGGCGAAATGGAAGTAGCAAGGTACACAATTCTTGTAGCATGCCTCCTGTCGTGCAAGTAATATTGTTTTGAGATATATTTTTTTCCTTTGAGCATGTAACAGGACAGTATTGAGCTGGGGCTAGAAGCTGAAAGCCCTAGAGCGTTCAAGGGGGTGCAGTACCCGTTTGTGGTGGGTGAGAGAGTCCTGATCATGGTACATGGAAAATGCACAGTCACTATCAAGAAGGGGAGGGGGGGTAATGGAGAACAATTTTCTGAGAGGTGGACTCTCTTTTCTGCGCGTGCAGGGAAACAAAAGGACGCCTGATAAATTCGTTGGGAAGGAGGCAGTGGTGACATCACAGTGCCTGAATGGCTGGTAAGCTGTTGGGATTATTATTATTATTTTTCCCCCTTGGGTTAGAAGTTTGGCTTAGTGGCAGAAGCCGTCCGGGGGCTGCAGGTACCTTGTGAAGGCAGTTGATAGCGGAGAAAGCATACGGCTGCAGTACAGGTCGCTGAGGAAAGCAGGGGAGCTACAAGTGCAAGCACTCCTGCAGAGTAGACGATGATTTTTTGCACTAGTGTTGCTTGTCTCGTGTTTTGTTTCTGTCCTATGCGATGAAAAGGAAAAGGAAAGGATGCAGCGTCCTTTTGTACAAATTTCCATTCAGTTTTGCCAGCCAAGTCACGTAGCTGTAAAATGACAGATGTTGTGTGGTGTTCTGTGGCCTTTGTGCTTGTGCACTAAGTCTTGTTAATTGTCATACATGCTCCCTTCGTAAAAAAAAAGGAGTCTTAAGTACAAGATTTTTTTTCTAAATATTTTGATTAAATTAGTATAAAATATTTACAACATTTATATCTTTAAATAAAGTTGATATAAAAAATATATTTATTATGTTTTTTCATTGGATAATGAAAAATATTGTTCCGGCTCTATACTTCTTCATTGAAGAAGAATTAGTCTATAACAATTGAAACAAAAGCAACATCTAATATAAAAATATATATAAGACTATCCATATGATGTTTGACCAACTTAATAACTCTCGCCTTTGGAAGAAACATGCTTGTATGATTTTCTCTAAAAAGAAGCTAACGCAATGTTCTATAAACATTGACAGTATCTTATATATGTTTGGTTAAAGTTTCTAATGTTTATTTCTCCAAGAATAACCAATATGCTGAAAAATAAGGATTCCTGAGGCTGAAAGTTGATCCTGTGTTTCCAGAGAATATTGTGTGCATGATGATACAATTCGAGAATGCAATGCTTTCGTATGCTTAGAAACTGAAAGGGAATTAGGCTTACACATTGTCCCTAATTAATTTTAGTGGTTGAATCGCCCAACACAAACAATTGGACTAACTAGTTTGCTCTAGATTATATGTTCTACAGGTGCCCAAGGTTCATCTATAACTATACTAAATCGACTGTCCGGAATACCGTAGATTATTCCGGACAGGAGAAGCTTTTTGGAAAAACAGGCCAAGCGCGGACCGTCCGGTCCTCTACGGCGGACCGTCCGCGACACCAGGATACCCTTCGGACAGAACCAATGCAAAAATACAAGTGTCCACTACGGACCGTCCGGAGGAAAAGCAAGGACCGTCCGAGCCCTCGCGCGGACCGTCCGGCATCAGGCGCGGACCGTCCGGTAGGTGAGAAACCGAAAAACCCGAAGGTGACGGGTTCGGAGAAATGAATTATAGCGGCCTCACGGACCGTCCGGGCCAGGCGGGCGGACCGTCCGCGACTGGGTCTGTCTGACATCTGACGTCGCATTAAATGCAATATAGCCGTTGATATAGCCGTTACTGCTGACCGTTGCGTTTTCAGCCGTTGATCTACAGGCGCGGACCGTCCGGGCCAGGCGGGCGGACCGTCCGCGCTCAGCAGAATGGAGCAACGGCTAGGAAGTGGTTGGTGGCTATAAATACAACCCCAACCACCTCCATTCACCACCCCCAAGCATTCCAACCTTCAACATTCAATACAAGAGCTAGCAATTCATTCCAAGACACATTTAAAGCCTCCATCTCTCCAAGTTTCACAATTGAGAAAAGAGATCATTAGTGATTAGTGACTTGAGAGAGAAAGTGATCCGTGTGTTAATTGTCGCTCTTGTCGCTTGGCCTTTTCAATCGTGCTTTCTTTCAATCTTTCATTGCGATCAAACTCACTTGTAATTGAGGCAAGAGACACCAATCTTGTGGTGGTCCTTGTGGGAACTTTGTGTTCCAAGTGATTGAGAAGAGAAAGCTCACTCGGTCCGAGGGACCGTTTGAGAGAGGGAAAGGGTTGAAAGAGACCCGGCCTTTGTGGCCTCCTCAACGGGGAGTAGGTTTGCGAGAACCGAACCTCGGTAAAACAAATCCACGTGTCACACTTCTTATTTGCTTGCGATTTGTTTTCCACCCTCTCTCGCGGACTCGATCATATTTCTAACGCTAACCCGGCTTGTAGTTGTGATTAACTTTGTAAATTTCAGTTTCGCCCTATTCACCCCCCCTCTAGGCGACTTTCAATTGGTATCAGAGCCCGGTGCTTCATTAGAGCCTAACCGCTCGAAGTGATATCGAGAGATCACGCCAAGAAGGAGATGGAGACCGGCGACAAGCCCACTACAAGCCAAGGGAGCACTTCATCGGAAGAGTCCCGCACCAAGAGGAAGGAGAAGAAGAAGAGCTCCTCCAACAAAGGGAAGGAGAAGAAACCTTCTTCTCATCACAAAGAGAAGAAGGAGAAATCTTCCTCCCACAAGCGCATCGGAGTGGGGACAAGCACAAGAGGATGAGGAAAGTGGTCTACTACGAGACCGACACTTCATCAACATCGACCTCCGGCTCCGATGCGCCCTCCGTAACTTCTAAACGCCAAGAGCGTAAGAAGTTTAGTAAGATCCCCTTACACTATCCCCGTACATCTAGACATACTCCATTACTTTCCGTTCCATTAGGCAAACCGCCAACCTTTGACGGTGAAGATTATGCTAGGTGGAGTGATTTAATGAAATTTCATCTAACCTCACTCCACAAAAGTATATGGAATGTTGTTGAGTTTGGAGCACAGGTACCATCCGTAGGGGATGAGGATTATGATGAGGACGAAGTGGCCCAAATCGAGCACTTCAACTCTCAAGCTACAACCATACTCCTCTCCTCTCTAAGCAAGGAGGAATACAACAAGGTGCAAGGGTTGAAGAATGCAAAGGAAATGTGGGACCTACTCAAGACCGCGCATGAAGGTGATGAACTCACCAAGATTACCAAGCGGGAAACGATCGAGGGGGAGCTCGGTCGCTTCCGTCTTCGCCAAGGGGAGGAGCCACAAGACATGTACAACCGGCTCAAGACTTTGGTGAACCAAGTGCGCAACCTCGGGAGCAAGAAGTGGGATGACCACGAGGTGGTTAAGGTTATTCTTAGATCACTCATTTTTCTTAACCCTACTCAAGTTCAATTAATTCGTGGTAATCCTATATATACTCAAATGACCCCCGAGGAAGTTATCGGGAATTTTGTGAGCTTTGAATGCATGATCAAAGGCTCCAAGAAGATCAACGAGCTTGATGAACCCTCCACGTCCGAAGCACAACCGGTGGCATTCAAGGCGACGGAGGAGAAAAAGGAGGAGTCTACTGAGAGCACCTAGAGGGGGGGTGAATAGGTGATCCTGTAAAACTTCAAAACTTAAGCCACAAAAACTCGTTAAGTGTTAGCACAATTATGGCCAAGTGGCTAGAGAGGAGTCAAAACACAATAACCACAAGAAATCAATCACAGAGATGACACGGTGGTTATCCCGTGGTTCGGCCAAGTACAAAACTTGCCTACTCCACGTTGTGGCGTCCCAACGGACGAGAGTTGCACTCAACTCCTCTCAAGTGATCCAATGATCAACTTGAATACCACGGTGTTCTTGCTTTTCTTTTCTCAATCCCGTTTGCGAGGAATCTCCACAACTTGGAGCCTCTCGCCCTTACAAAAGATGTTCACAGAGAATCACGGAGCAAGGGAGGGATTAGCAACTCACACACAACACAAAGATCACAGCAAATACGCACACACAAGACCCAGACTTGAGCTCAAGAGACTAGCACACTAGAACGGAGCTCAAATCACTAAAATGTCGAACAAGTGCGCAAGATTGATGTGTGAGTGATCAAGAGTGCTCAAGGAATGCTTGGTATTCTCCTCCATGCGCCTAGGGGTCCCTTTTATAGCCCCAAGGCAGCTAGGAGCCGTTGAGAACAAATCTGGAAGGCCATTCTTGCCTTCTGTCGTCGGGCGCACCGGACAGTCCGGTGCACACCGGACACTGTCCGGTGCCCGATTTCTTTCCTTAACAGTCGCAGCCGACCGTTGCCAACCGTTGCAGATCTGGCGCACCGGACAGTCCGGTGCACACCGGACAGTCCGGTGCCTCCTTCCGACCGTTGGCCAGACCACGTGTCGCGCGCAGATTCCGCGGCCGACCGTTGGCTCACCGGACAGTCCGGTGCACACCGGACAGTCCGGTGAATTTTAGCCGTACGCCGTCGGCAAAATTCCCGAGAGCGGCGTCTTCGGGTCGAGGCAGCCTGGCGCACCGGACACTGTCCGGTGCACCACCGGACAGTCCGGTGCCCCAGACCAAAACAGTCTGTTGGTTGTACACAGCCAACTTCTCCTTTTCTTCTTCTCTCTGTTTCTAACACTTAGACAAATATATTAGTACACAAAACCAATGTACTAAGGCTTAGAAACATACCTTTACTTGTGATTTGCAACTTGTTCATCCATGGGCATAGATTCACATTTAAGCACTTGTGTTGGTACTTAATCACCAAAATACTTAGAAATGGCCCAAAGGCACATTTCCCTTTCAATCTCCCCCTTTTTGGTGATTTATGCCAACACAACATAAAGCAACTAGAACAAGTGCAAAATTACTTCAAATAGAATAGATTTGAGTTCTATTCAATTTTGGCATATATGGATCATCCTTTGCCACCACTTGGTTTGTTTTTGCAAATCAAACTCAAATCTCTATCTCTAAGTCAAACACACATGTTGAAGCACAAAGAGAGTCATTCCAAAAGAGATTGATCGAAGATTTCAAAAACTCCCCCTTTTTCCCATAATTACTACTTCTCCCCACAAGAAGCCAACTTCTCACAAAAGAGGCAATAAGAGTTTTGAAATCAAAAGCTCTATTCTACTATTTTCAAAATCTCTCAAGTGGTAGCTGATCCATTTATTGCTTTGGCCTTTATTTTCTCCCCCTTTGGCATCAAGCACCAAAACGGGATCAATCTTGGCCCTTTAACCCCATTGCCTCACCAAAATCTTCAATAAGAGCAAATGACAATAAGGTTCACGAGATGGACTTGGAATAAGTTACCCTCTCATCGGAGTGCAGTGGAAGTCTTTCATGGTCCAAATCCACCTTTTCCCTTTCAATTCTCCTTCGAGACTAAATCAAGCATAACTCAAGCATATGGTTAGTCTCAAAGGGTCAAGTTGTAACACATCTCCCCCTAAGCATGTGCATCACTTTGCAACGGACTTGTGAGGTCCAGGGAGTGTTTGTACAACTTGAGCACCATAATAAGCAACAAAATACAGAATGAACATGATCAAAGGCATAAACACATGTATGCTACAATTCAATCCAAGTTCCACGAATCTAAGACATTTAGCTCACTACGCAGCCTGCAAAAGGTCTTCTCATCTAGAGGCTTGGTGAAGATATCGGCTAGCTGGTTCTCGGTGCTAACATGAAACACTTCGATATCCCCCTTTTGCTGGTGGTCTCTCAAAAAGTGATGCCGGATGTCTATGTGCTTTGTGCGGCTGTGTTCAACAGGATTTTCCGCCATGCGGATAGCACTCTCATTGTCACATAGGAGTGGGACTTTGCTCAGATTGTAGCCAAAGTCCCTGAGGGTTTGCCTCATCCAAAGTAGTTGCCCGCAACACTGTCCTGCGGCAACGTACTCGGCCTCAGCGGTGGATAGGGCAACAGAAGTTTGTTTCTTAGAGTTCCACGACACCAGGGACCTTCCTAAGAATTGGCACGTCCCCGATGTACTCTTCCTATCGACCTTGCATCCAGCATAGTCGGAATCTGAGTATCCAACCAAGTCAAAGGTAGACCCCTTTGGATACCAGAGCCCGAAGCAAGGCGTAGCAACTAAATATCTAAGGATTCGCTTCACCGCCACTAAGTGACACTCCTTAGGATCAGATTGAAATCTAGCACACATGCATACGCTAAGCATAATATCCGGTCTACTAGCACATAAGTAAAGTAATGATCCTATCATTGACCGGTATGCTTTTTGATCAACGGACTTACCTCCTTTGTTGAGGTCGGTGTGTCCGTCGGTTCCCATCGGAGTCTTTGCGGGCTTGGCGTCCTTCATCCCAAACCGCTTCAGCAGATCTTGCGTGTACTTCGTTTGGGAGATGAAGGTGCCTTCCTTGAGTTGCTTCACTTGGAACCCAAGGAAGTAGTTCAACTCGCCCATCATCGACATCTCGAATTTCTGCGTCATCACCCTGCTAAACTCTTCACAAGACTTTTGATTAGTAGAACCAAATATTATGTCATCGACATAAATTTGGCACACAAACAAATCACCATCACATGTCTTTGTAAAAAGAGTTGGATCGGCTTTCCCAACCTTGAAAGTATTAACAATTAGAAAGTCTCTAAGGCATTCATACCACGCTCTTGGGGCTTGCTTAAGTCCATAGAGCGCCTTAGAGAGCTTACACACATGGTCGGGGTACCGTTCATCCTCGAAGCCAGGGGGTTGCTCCACGTACACCTCCTCCTTGATTGGCCCGTTGAGGAAAGCGCTCTTCACATCCATTTGGTACAACCTGAAAGAGTGATGAGCGGCATATGCTAGCAAGATACGAATTGATTCTAGCCTAGCCACAGGAGCAAAAGTCTCCTCGAAATCCAAACCTGCGACTTGGGCATAACCTTTTGCCACAGGTCGAGCCTTGTTCCTCGTCACCACCCCGTGCTCGTCCTGTTTGTTGCGGAACACCCACTTGGTTCCCACAACATTTTGCTTCGGACGAGGCACCAGTGTCCAAACTTCATTCCTCGTGAAGTTGTTGAGCTCCTCCTGCATGGCCAACACCCAGTCCGGATCTAGCAAGGCCTCCTCTACCCTGAAAGGCTCAATAGAAGAGACAAAGGAGTAATGCTCACAAAAATTAACTAATCGAGATCGAGTAGTTACTCCCTTGCTAATGTCACCCAGTATTTGGTCGACGGGATGATCCCTTTGAATCATCGCTCGAACTTGGGTTGGAGGTGCCGGTTGCGCTTCTTCCTCCATCACATGATCAACTTGTGCTCCCCCTTGATCACACGCCTCCTGTTGATGAACCTGTTCATCGTCTTGAGTTGGGGGATGCACCATAGTTGAGGAAGAAGGTTGATCTCGCTCCAAGTGTTCCTGTGGTCGCACATCACCAATCGCCATGGTGCGTATAGCGGCCGTTGGAACATCTTCTTCATCTACATCATCAAGATCAACAACTTGCTCTCTTGGAGAGCCATTAGTCTCATCAAATACAACGTCGCTAGAGACTTCAACCAAACCCGATGATTTGTTGAAGACTCTATACGCCTTTGTATTTGAGTCATAACCTAACAAAAACCCTTCTACAGCTTTGGGAGCAAATTTAGAATTTCTACCCTTCTTCACTAGAATGTAGCACTTGCTCCCAAACACACGAAAATAAGATACATTGGGTTTGTTACCGGTTAGTAGCTCATACGACGTCTTCTTGAGGAGGCGATGAAGGTAGACCCTGTTGATGGCGTGGCAAGCCGTGTTCACGGCTTCCGTCCAAAAGCACTCGGGGGTCTTGAACTCTCCTAGCATCGTCCTTGCCATGTCGATGAGCGTCCTGTTCTTCCTCTCTACCACACCATTTTGCTGTGGTGTGTAGGGAGCGGAGAACTCGTGCTTGATCCCTTCCTCTTCAAGGAACTCCTCCACTTGAAGGTTCTTGAACTCGGACCCGTTGTCGCTCCTTATCTTCTTCACCTTGAGCTCAAACTCATTTTGAGCTCTCCTGAGGAAGCGCTTGAGGGTCCCTTGGGTTTCAGATTTTTCCTGCAAAAAGAACACCCAAGTGAAGCGGGAAAAATCATCTACAATAACTAGACCATACTTACTCCCTCCTATGCTCAGATAGGCGACGGGTCCGAAGAGGTCCATATGTAGCAGCTCCAGAGGCCTTGATGTGGTCATCACATTCTTGCTGTGATGCGCTCCTCCCACCTGTTTACCTGCCTGACAAGCTGCACAAGGTCTATCTTTTTCGAATTGAACGTTAGTCAAACCTATCACGTGTTCTCCCTTTAGAAGCTTGTGGAGGTTCTTCATCCCCACATGTGCTAAGCGGCGATGCCATAGCCAGCCCATGCTAGTCTTAGCTATTAAGCATGCATCTAGACCAGCCTCTTCTTTTGCAAAATCAACTAAGTAAAGTTTGCCGTCTAATACACCCTTAAAAGCTAGTGAACCATCACTTCTTCTAAAGACAGACACATCTACATTTGTAAATAGACAGTTATACCCCATGTTGCATAATTGACTAACAGATAGTAAGTTATAACCCAGAGACTCAACTAAAAACACATTAGAAATTGAGTGCTCATTTGAAATTGCAATTTTACCTAACCCTTTTACCTTGCCTTGATTCCCATCACCGAATACAATTGAATCTTGGGAATCCTTATTTTTGACGTAGGAGGTGAACATCTTCTTCTCTCCCGTCATATGGTTTGTGCATCCGCTGTCGATAATCCAGCTTGAACCCCCGGATGCATAAACCTGCAAGGCAATTTTAGGCTTGGGTTTTAGGTACCCAACTCATGTTGGGTCCTACAAGGTTAGTGCAAATATCCTTAGGGACCCAAATGCAAGTTTTGTCACCCTTGCATTTTGCCCCTAACTTCCTAGCAACAATTTTCTTATCCTTTCTACAAATAGCAAAGGAAACATTTAAAGCACAATAAATTGTAGAAGGTTCATTAACTCTCCTAGGAACATTAACAACATTTCTCCTAGGCATATTGTGAACAACATTTCTCCTACTAACATTTCTATCATGCATAACATGAGAACTAGAAGCAGTCATGGCATAAGAGTTATAAGCATGTGAATCAAAAACATCATTACCTCTAAAAGCATTTCTTGAGTATCTCCTATCATAGTACATGAAAGCATGATTCTTCTTAACACTATTAGCCATAGGAGCCTTCCCTTTCTCCTTGGTGGAGATAGGAGTCTTATGGCTTGTTAAGTTCTTGGCTTCCCTCTTGAAGCCAAGCCCATCCTTAATTGAGGGGTGTCTACCAATAGTGTAGGCATCCCTTGCAAATTTTAGTTTTTCAAATTCACTCTTGCTAGTCTTAAGTTGGACATTAAGACTAGCTAATTCATCATTCAATTTTGAAATGGAAACTAAGTGTTCACTACAGGCATTAATATCAACATCCTTGCACCTAGTGCAAATTTCAACATGTTCAACACAAGAGTTGGATTTATGTGCTTCTACTAGTTTAGCATTTAAGTCATCATTAATGCTCTTTAATTTAGAAATAGAATCATGGCATGTTGACACTTCACAAGCAAGCATTTCATTCCTCTTAATTTCTAATGCAAGGGATTTTTTAGCCTCTACAAACTTATCATGTTCTTCATACAACAAATCCTCTTGCTTTTCTAAAAGTATATTCTTTTCATTCAAGGCATCAATTAATTCATTAAATTTGTCTATCTTAGATCTATCTAAGCCCTTGAACAAACATGAATAATCTACTTCATCCTCATCACTAGATTCGTCCTCACTTGAAGAAGCATAGGTAGAGTTGCGAGTACATACCTTCTTCTCCCTTGCCATAAGGCATGTGTGACGCTCGTTTGGGAAGAGGGTTGATTTGTTGAAGGCGGTGGCGGCGAGTCCTTCATTGTCGGAGTCGGAAGAGGAGCAATCCGAGTCCCACTCCTTGCCTAGATGCGCCTCGCCCTTTGCCTTCTTGTAATTCTTCTTCTTTTCCCTCTTATTTCCCTGTTCCTGGTCACTATCATTATCGGGGCAGTTAGCGATAAAATGACCAATCTTACCGCACTTGAAGCATGAGCGCTTCCCCTTTGTCTTGGTCTTGCTTGGCTGTACACAGCCACTCTCCACTTCTTTTCTTTTCTTCTTTGCGCTTGTGGCTTGAACCCAAGTCGGTAGACTTGTCATTCTTCGGCTCGTTGAAGATAGACTCCTTCTCGTTGTTGTCGACCACCATCCCCTTTCCCTTAGGATCCATCTCTTCGGGCGATTAGTCCCTTTCTTGAAGAGAACGGCTCTGATACCAATTGAGAGCACCTAGAGGGGGGGGGGGGTGAATAGGTGATCCTGTAAAACTTCAAAACTTAAGCCACAAAAACTCGTTAAGTGTTAGCACAATTATGGCCAAGTGGCTAGAGAGGAGTCAAAACACAATAACCACAAGAAATCAATCACAGAGATGACACGGTGGTTATCCCGTGGTTCGGCCAAGTACAAAACTTGCCTACTCCACGTTGTGGCGTCCCAACGGACGAGAGTTGCACTCAACTCCTCTCAAGTGATCCAATGATCAACTTGAATACCACGGTGTTCTTGCTTTTCTTTTCTCAATCCCGTTTGCGAGGAATCTCCACAACTTGGAGCCTCTCGCCCTTACAAAAGATGTTCACAGAGAATCACGGAGCAAGGGAGGGATTAGCAACTCACACACAACACAAAGATCACAGCAAATACGCACACACAAGACCCAGACTTGAGCTCAAGAGACTAGCACACTAGAACGGAGCTCAAATCACTAAAATGTCGAACAAGTGCGCAAGATTGATGTGTGAGTGATCAAGAGTGCTCAAGGAATGCTTGGTATTCTCCTCCATGCGCCTAGGGGTCCCTTTTATAGCCCCAAGGCAGCTAGGAGCCGTTGAGAACAAATCTGGAAGGCCATTCTTGCCTTCTGTCGTCGGGCGCACCGGACAGTCCGGTGCACACCGGACACTGTCCGGTGCCCGATTTCTTTCCTTAACAGTCGCAGCAGACCGTTGCCAACCGTTGCAGATCTGGCGCACCGGACAGTCCGGTGCACACCGGACAGTCCGGTGCCTCCTTCCGACCGTTGGCCAGACCACGTGTCGCGCGCAGATTCCGCGGCCGACCGTTGGCTCGGCCGACCGTTGGCTCACCGGACAGTCCGGTGCACACCGGACAGTCCGGTGAATTTTAGCCGTACGCCGTCGGCAAAATTCCCGAGAGCGGCGTCTTCGGGTCGAGGCAGCCTGGCGCACCGGACACTGTCCGGTGCACCACCGGACAGTCCGGTGCCCCAGACCAAAACAGTCTGTTGGTTGTACACGGCCAACTTCTCCTTTTCTTCTTCTCTCTGTTTCTAACACTTAGACAAATATATTAGTACACAAAACCAATGTACTAAGGCTTAGAAACATACCTTTACTTGTGATTTGCAACTTGTTCATCCATGGGCATAGATTCACATTTAAGCACTTGTGTTGGTACTTAATCACCAAAATACTTAGAAATGGCCCAAAGGCACATTTCCCTTTCATCTACACCAAGTAGACAACCAATTGACGCCTCCAAGCTCGACAATGAGGAGATGGCTTTAATCATCAAAAGCTTTCGCCAAATCCTCAAGCAACGGAAGGGGAAGGATTACAAATCCCGTTCCAAGAAGGTTTGCTACAAATGTGGTAAGCCCGGTCACTTTATTGCTAAATGTCCATTATCAAGTGACAGTGACAGGGATAACGACAAGAAGGGCAAGAGGAGAGAAAAGAAGAGGTACCACAAGAAGAAGGGCGGCGATGCCCACGTGTGCCGCGAATGGGACTCCGATGAGAGCTCCACCGACTCCTCCGACGACGAGGACGCCGCCAACATCGCCGTCACCAAAGGACTCCTCTTCCCCAACGTCGGCCACAAGTGCCTCATGGCAAAGGACGGCAAGAGGAAGAAGGTAAAATCAAGATCCTCCACTAAATATGAAACCTCTAGTGATGAGGATGATGCTAGCAATGAGGAGGATAACTTGCGCGTTCTTTTTGCCAACCTTAACATGGAACAAAAGGAAAAACTAAATGAGCTAATTAGTGTCATCCATGAAGCGAAAGGGCCTCTAGCCTAGTGGTTAAGGACTTCCAAGTAGCACCTCCAAGTCCTGGGTTCGATTCCCCTCGGGAGCGAATTTTCAGGCTTGGTTAAAAAAATCCCCTCGCTGTGCCCCATCCGCTCTCGGGTTACGATGTCCTGTGCGCCACCCTCCGGTTGGGCCGTTGCAGAGTGGACAGTTGACGTCGGCCCGTTAGTGATGGGGGGCCAGGGTTCGGGGATTTTCTCGGCCGGGACCATTGTTTCGGTCTCTTCTTAATATAATACCGGGAGGGCGGTCTTTCCCTCCCCGGCCGAGTTTTTTTTAGTGTCATCCATGAAAAGGATGACCTCTTGGACTCCCAAGAGGACTTCCTAATCAAGGAAAACAAAAAGCATGTTAAGGTTAAAAATGCTTACGCTCTAGAAGTAGAAAAATGTCAAAAACTATCTAGTGAGCTAAGCACTTGCCAAGAGATGATTGACAACCTTAGACATGAAAATGCTAGTTTAAATGCTAAGGTTGATTCACATGTTTGTAATGTTTCCAATCCTAGAGATAATAATGATGATTTGCTTGCTAGGATTGAAGAATTAAACATTTCTCTCGCTAGCCTTAGAGTAGAAAATGAAAATTTAATTGCTAAGGCTAAAGAACTAGATGTTTGCAATGTTACAATTTCCGATCTTAGAGATAATAATGATATATTGCGTGCTAAGATCGTTGAACTTAATTCATGCAAATACTCTACATATAATGTTGAGCATGTTTCTATTTGTACTAGATGTAGAGATGTTAACATTGATGCTATTCATGATCACATGGCTTTAATTAAACAACAAAATGATCATATAGCAAAATTAGATGCTAAAATTGCCGAGCATAACTTAGAGAATGAAAAATTTAAATTTGCTCGTAGTATGCTCTATAATGGGAGACGCCCTGGCATCAAGGACGGCATTGGCTTCCAAAGGGGAGACAATGTCAAACTTAGTGCCCCTCCTAAAAGATTGTCTAATTTTGTAAAGGGCAAGGCTCCCATGCCTCAGGATAACGAGGGTTACATTTTGTACCCTGCCGGTTATCCCGAGGACAAAATTAGGAGAATTCATTCTAGGAAGTCTCACTCTGGCCCTAACCATGCATTTATGTATAAGGGTGAGACACCTAGTTCTAGGCAACCAACCCGTGCTAAGTTGCCTAAGAAGAGAATTCCTAATGCATCAAATGATCATGACATTTCATTCAAAACTTTTGATGCATCATATGTTTTAACTAACAAATCCGGCAAAGTAGTTGCCAAATATGTTGGGGGCAAGCACAAGGGGTCAAAGACTTGTGTTTGGGTACCCAAAGTTCTTGTGTCTAATGCCAAAGGACCCAAAACCATTTGGGTACCTAAAGTCAAGAACTAAACTTGTTTTGTAGGTTTATGCATCCGGGGGCTCAAGTTGGATACTCGACAGCGGGTGCACAAACCACATGACAGGGGAGAAGAAGATGTTCTCCTCCTACGAGAAAAACCAAGATCCCCAAAGGTCTTGGTAAAATAGCTATTTCTCCTGACCATTCTATTTCCAATGTTTTTCTTATAGATTCTTTAGATTACAATTTGCTTTCTGTATCTCAATTATGCAAAATGGGCTACAACTGTCTCTTTACTGATGTAGGTGTCACTGTCTTTAGAAGAAGTGATGATTCAATAGCATTTAAGGGTGTGTTAGAGGGTCAGCTATACTTAGTAGATTTTGATAGAGCTGAACTCGACACATGCTTAATTGCTAAGACTAACATGGGCTGGCTCTGGCATCGCCGACTAGCACATGTTGGGATGAAGAATCTTCACAAGCTTCTAAAGGGAGAACACATTTTAGGACTAACAAATGTTCATTTTGAGAAAGACAGGGTTTGTAGCGCATGCCAAGCAGGAAAGCAAGTTGGTGCTCATCATCCACACAAGAACATCATGACGACCGACAGGCCGCTTGAGCTACTCCACATGGATCTATTCGGCCCGATTGCTTACATAAGCATCGGCGGGAGTAAGTATTGTCTTGTAATAGTGGATGATTTTTCTCGTTTCACTTGGGTATTCTTTTTACAGGAAAAATCTCAAACCCAAGAAACCTTAAAAGGATTCTTGAGACGGGCTCAAAACGAGTTCGGCTTAAGGATCAAGAAAATTAGAAGCGACAACGGGACGGAGTTCAAGAACTCTCAAATCGAAGGCTTTCTTGAGGAGGAGGGTATCAAGCATGAATTCTCTTCTCCCTACACGCCACAACAAAATGGTGTAGTGGAGAGGAAGAATCGAACTCTATTGGACATGGCAAGGACCATGCTTGATGAGTACAAGACTTCGGATCGGTTTTGGGCCGAGGCGGTCAACACCGCCTGCTACGCCATCAACCGGTTATATCTTCACCGAATCCTCAAGAAGACATCGTATGAACTCCTAACCGGTAAAAAGCCCAACATTTCATATTTTAGAGTCTTTGGTAGCAAATGCTTTATTCTTGTTAAAAGAGGTAGAAAATCTAAATTTTCTCCTAAGACTGTAGAAGGCTTTTTACTAGGATATGACTCAACACAAGGGCATATAGAGTCTTTAACAAGTCATCCGGACAAGTTGAAGTTTCTTGTGACGTTGTGTTTGATGAGACTAACGGCTCTCAAGTAGAGCAAGTTGATCTTGATGAGATAGGTATTGAAGAGGCCCCATGCGTCGCGCTAAGGAACATGTCCATTGGGGATGTGTGTCCTAAGGAATCCAAAGAGCCTCCAAATGCACAAGATCAACCATCCTCCTCCATGCAAGCATCTCCACCGACTCAAAATGAGGATGAAGCTCAAATTGATGAAGTAGAAGATCAATCAAATGAGCCACCTCAAGATGACGGCATAGATCAAGGGGAAGATGCAAATGATCAAGACAAGGAGGATGAAGAACAAAGGCCGCCACACCCAAGAGTCCACCAAGCAATCCAACGAGATCACCCCGTCGACACCATCCTCGGCGACATTCATAAGGGGGTAACTACTAGATCTCGTGTTGCACAATTTTGTGAGCATTACTCGTTTGTTTTCTCTATTGAGCCACACAAGGTAGAGGAAGCACTTCAAGATTCGGATTGGGTGGTGGCGATGCAAGAGGAGCTCAACAACTTCACTAGGAATGAGGTATGGCATTTAGTTCCACGTCCTAATCAAAATGTTGTAGGAACCAAATGGGTCTTCCGCAACAAGCAAGATGAGCATGGTGTGGTGACAAGGAACAAAGCTCGACTCGTGGCCAAGGGGTATTCACAAGTTGAAGGTTTGGATTTTGGTGAAACCTATGCACCCGTAGCTAGGCTTGAGTCCATTCGTATATTATTGGCCTATGCTACTTACCATGGCTTTAAGCTTTATCAAATGGACGTGAAAAGTGCCTTCCTTAATGGACCAATCAAGGAAGAGGTCTATGTTGAGCAACCTCCCGGCTTTGAAGACAGTGAGTATCCTAACCATGTCTATAAGCTCTCTAAGGTGCTTTATGGGCTCAAGCAAGCCCCAAGAGCATGGTATGAATGCCTTAGAGATTTCCTTATTGCTAATGGCTTCAAAGTCGGAAAGGTCGATCCTACACTCTTTACTAAAACACTTGAAAATGATTTGTTTGTATGCCAAATCTATGTTGATGATATTATATTTGGGTCTACTAACGAATCTACATGTGAAGAGTTTAGTAGGATCATGACACAGAAGTTCGAGATGTCTATGATGGGGGAGTTGAAGTACTTCTTGGGATTTCAAGTGAAGCAACTCCAAGAGGGCACCTTCATTAGCCAAACGAAGTATACTCAAGACATTCTAAACAAGTTTGGGATGAAGGATGCCAAGCCCATCAAGACACCCATGGGAACTAATGGGCATCTCGACCTCGACACATGAGGTAAGTCCGTAGATCAAAAGATATACCGGTCGATGATAGGTTCCTTACTCTATTTATGTGCATCTCGACCGGATATTATGCTTTCCGTATGCATGTGTGCAAGATTCCAAGCTGACCCTAAGGAAGCTCACCTTACGGCCGTAAAACGAATCTTGAGATATTTGGCTTATACTCCTAAGTTTGGGCTTTGGTATCCTAGGGGATCCACATTTGATTTGATTGGTTATTCGGATGCCGATTGGGCGGGGTGCAAAATCAATAGGAAGAGCACATCGGGGACTTGCCAGTTCTTGGGAAGATCCTTGGTGTCTTGGGCTTCAAAGAAGCAAAATTCGGTCGCTCTTTCCACCGTCGAAGCCGAGTACATTGCCGCAGGTCATTGTTGCGCGCAATTGCTTTGGATGAGGCAAACCCTGCAGGACTACAGTTACAAATTAACCAAAGTCCCTTTGCTATGTGATAATGAGAGTGCAATTAAGATGGCGGATAATCCCATCGAGCATAGCCGCACTAAACACATAGCCATTCGGTATCATTTTCTTAGGGATCACCAACAAAAGGGAGATATCGAGATTTCTTACATTAATACTAAAGATCAATTAGCCGATATCTTTACCAAGCCTCTTGATGAACAAACTTTTAATAAACTTAGGCATGAGCTAAACATTCTTGATTCTAGGAATTTCTTTTGTTGACTTGCACATATAGCTCATTTATATACCTTTGATCATGTCTCTTTCATATGCTATGACTAATGTGTTTTCAAGTCTATTTCAAACCAAGTCATAGGTGTATTGAAAGGGAATTTGGAGTCTTCGGCGAAGACAAAGGCTTCCACTACGTAACTCATTCTTCGCCGTCACTTCAAGCAAAAGGACTCCATCTTTGGTATAATCTTAACTCATTTATTTATGACTAAAGGGGAAGAAAGCACTTCGAGGGCTCTAATGATTCCGTTTTTGGCGATTCATGCCAAAGGGGGAGAAAGTATGAGCCCAAAGCAAAAGGACCGCACCACCACCAATTTCAAAAACTTCGTATTTCCAAGAATATTATCAATTGGTATCCTATTGTGTTCAAAAGGGGGAGAAAGTAGTATTTCAAAAATAATTTATCAAAACCCTCTTGAACACTAAGAGGAGGATCTCATTTAGGGGGAGTTTTGTTTAGTCAAAGGAAAAGCATTTGAAACAGGGGGAGAAAATTTTAAATCTTGAAAATACTTTGCAAAATCTTATTCAATTACCTTTGACTATTTGCAAAAGAACTTTGAAAAGAATTTACAAAATAGTTTGCAAAAACAAAACATGTGGTGTAAGTAAGGTCCAAAATGTTAACAAGAGAAGAAACAGCTCAATTCCAAGCAACCTTTGCACTTACATTATGCAAACTAGTTCAATTATGCACTTCTATATTTGCTTTGGTTTGTGTTGGCATCAATCACCAAAAAGGGGGAGATTGAAAGGGAATTAGGCTTACACATTGTCCCTAATTAATTTTGGTGGTTGAATCGCCCAACACAAACAATTGGACTAACTAGTTTGCTCTAGATTATATTTTCTACAGGTGCCCAAGGTTCATCTATAACTATACTAAATCGACTGTCCGGAATACCGTAGATTATTCCGGACAGGAGAAGCTTTTTGGAAAAACAGGCCAAGCGCGGACCGTCCGGTCCTCTACGGCGGACCGTCCGCGACACCAGGATACCCTTCGGACAGAACCAATGCAAAAATACAAGTGTCCACTACGGACCGTCCGGAGGAAAAGCAAGGACCGTCCGAGCCCTCGCGCGGACCGTCCGGCATCAGGCGCGGACCGTCCGGTAGGTGAGAAACCGAAAAACACGAAGGTGACGGGTTCGGAGAAATGAATTATAGCGGCCTCGCGGACCGTCCGGGCCAGGCGGGCGGACCGTCCGCGACTGGGTCTGTCTGACATCTGACGTCGCATTAAATGCAATATAGCCGTTGATATAGCCGTTACTGCTGACCGTTGCGTTTTCAGCCGTTGATCTACAGGCGCGGACCGTCCGGGCCAGGCGGGCGGACCGTCCGCGCTCAGCAGAATGGAGCAACGGCTAGGAAGTGGTTGGTGGCTATAAATACAACCCCAACCACCTACATTCACCACCCCCAAGCATTCCAACCTTCAACATTCAATACAAGAGCTAGCAATTCATTCCAAGACACATTTAAAGCCTCCATCTCTCCAAGTTTCACAATTGAGAAAAGAGATCATTAGTGATTAGTGACTTGAGAGAGAAAGTGATCCGTGTGTTAATTGTCGCTCTTGTCGCTTGGCCTTTTCAATCGTGCTTTCTTTCAATCTTTCATTGCGATCAAACTCACTTGTAATTGAGGCAAGAGACACCAATCTTGTGGTGGTCCTTGTGGGAACTTTGTGTTCCAAGTGATTGAGAAGAGAAAGCTCACTCGGTCCGAGGGACCGTTTGAGAGAGGGAAAGGGTTGAAAGAGACCCGGCCTTTGTGGCCTCCTCAACGGGGAGTAGGTTTGCGAGAACCGAACCTCGGTAAAACAAATCCGCGTGTCACACTTCTTATTTGCTTGCGATTTGTTTTCCACCCTCTCTCGCGGACTCGATCATATTTCTAACGCTAACCCGGCTTGTAGTTGTGATTAACTTTGTAAATTTCAGTTTCGTCCTATTCACCCCCTCTAGGCGACTTTCAGAAACTACTATAATACAGGTGCAGGCTGCACAACTGAAAACCCCTACTTCACATCACCTCAGCAGTTACAGCTAGAAAAATAATAAAGGAACGAAATTGCAGCCAAACACATGCGATGGGGATTTAGTTTCTGCATATATAATTGTGTATTTTTGATAATACCAGTGAACAAAACTGCTCTCTACCGGAAGTTACAGGCTCCCAACTCTGAATGGTAGAGAGAAAAGAGGCCTCAAAAAGCGTAAACCCCCAATGTTCACTCTCTAGTGTTACATAAGGTACAAAACTGAACAGCATTGGTACAAAAACTGCACACCATTGACCACAGAAAGTCTCTAAGAAATCAATGCTTCCAAGTATTCGTCGACATATGCAAGGCATGGCCAATGATCGGTCCTTATCCTGACCAATGTTGAGGCACTGCCTACCTCCATCAGAAACAGGAGGTGATACCTGGGTGGTAGGAATATCATAACACGCATGATACCCATCTCTCTCTTGCTTCCATGGCCATACCTCTCAGCACCACCCCCAATCTCATCGTCTTCTATGATCTGAAGCTGGAGATTTCTGTCCGGTGAGTACGGAACAAGTGCGTCAGCACCTACACTGGCATCTGCAACATTTTCTTCCCACATGACGTTCTTAATGATTCCGTTTCCTCTCAGGATGGTTACAAGTGAAACTCCAGAAACACTGACAACAAAGGAAGCCAGATATCTTTCAACAGATCCAATCAAAACCTTTGGAGTTACCTCCAAAAGTTTAACAGACCGAGTTCCGTTAATGGCAGCTGACCCTTTCCCTCCACTCAAAGGGAAAGTTTCTCGACCAGTGTTAGTAGAGCTATCACAGGCCTGCCACAAAGCTTGAAACAGATCCTGGTAGTACATAGCCACACCCTCTCTTGGAGTATCAGGTGGTACGCTGGCCTTTAAAAACATGTCCTCAAAGCCAACTGTAATGGGTTTAAGCGGCCCTGATAATACATGGCAGTTCTCTGTGTTTGCTTCAACTGAAACATCAATAAGACCAGGTGAAGGCTCTCGAGGTTCCAGTTCTATCATCACTGAAGCACAGTAACCGGATTCTTCCCTGTTCTGATTATCTACGGGAACGATGTCCATACCAGAACCTGGAGGTTCCCCTAGAATGAAAGGAATATGACATGATGGAATTTTCCCAAACTGTGCACTTGATGAAAATGTAATTGTCACTGCATAAAGGGCAGGCAACTCATCAGCCCCATCAGAATCTGAAACTGGCAAATCTAACCCCCACGCATTGTTAAATGGCTCTGTGTCGAATCTAAAAGTGCACTGTATCTGTATCTTGAAACCAGATGAGTGTAGATAGTCTGGAATGCACGCGAAATACCTTCTGAGAATTTGCAATGTTTCAGCGCCTTTAGCATCCATCACACGTAGGGTTTCTTGTCTATAACCAATTCTCTCAATTGTAGGTCCAGTTGGATTTTCTTGCTCTGAGGGAACAGAGCTGACGTCCTGTATACTTAGAATGGAACCAGATGGTCTGCTCTGGACACTGAAATTAGGCAATGTGAGGGCCCATGATTGCTTCACAACTAAAGGCCCAACCCTTTCAAGATGAATGTAAGACGCCAGATCAGGCATGCTCTTAAGATCTAGAGCAGGACACGGTGATGGGATGTCAAACAAAGAATCAGGATGAGAAGGTGTGACACCTGACGGTTGTTCTCCAACTCCCATGATATGCCTCAGTTTCTTCCCAGGAACACAAGATAACATCCGCAAGCAAATCCTGGATGAATCATTTAAAGTGATGAGAAGAAAATCGAATAATAGATAACACAAATCAGGTGATAACTTGACCTCTACCTGGCATGGTCCCGAACCTCCAGATCGGGGAAGGACTCGATAGTGAGCACAAGAAGGTGTGAAAGGGGAAGAAAGATATGAGAGCTGTGATGATGCTTCAACATGACACGACAAATGCCCACAACTTTGCTTCCCTGAGACCATGACTTCAGCTCTGTGTCCGGTCCATGCTTCTTGGTGAGAGAAACCATCTGCTCGGTGAGCAATTCTATTAGGCGGAGCTGAGGTACCGTCTCATTCTGTGCAATCTTCACGAAAATAGGGTAATATGAAGCAAGCTGATAGCCTGGCTGAAGCCTTGGAAGCAGACTCTCATCAAGTGTCCGGAGCAATCGCTCCCCAGCCCACCGATGTGAGTTGCATGCTAGTAGACGGTTCGTGAAATCAGCAATCACTGGGACTAAACCCTGATGCTCTGATGCCATATCAACCAAGATAGCCTGCATACATAGTGAACAGAAAGACTTGCTAAATTTGTTTGAAAACATAATTGAACTGGTTGTCTTGCATGTCAGATGGGCGTGTCTATTGTTAACTATCTCAATAAATTTCTACCTGTAAATGGTGGAACATAGTAGAATTCAGGAGCTCACCAGCCCCGGAGCAACGTGTGCCGTCAGTTCTGTGAGGAGAAGCACCAACCAAGACACTGTGCAACGCTCGGAACGCCACACCTGTCTCAGTACTCCATGCTGGGAGCCACCTGAAGGCGGAGACGGAAACCAAACCATCGTCAAGTAGCCCAGTCAATCGCTTGCTCGCTCTGCCTGCTGCTGCAACCTTCTCCCCATCAACACCAGCAGCAACATAAGCTAGACAATCCAGCTTCTTGGCCTTGAGCGCAAGGGGATCGAACAAGGCAGGGTAAAACCATCGGGCGAGACCAGGCACCAGATTTCTGAACCTGCCAGAGCCGAGTAGCCAATGCAAAGCCAGCAATCGCACTGCGAGTGGACGGTGCACCTCACAGGCAGCCAAAGCCAGGCGGTGCGCCATTGTGCGCTCGTCCTCAGCTCCAAAGGCATCCGGGAACTGGAGGAAGAGCGTGAGCAGCGAGTGTAGCAGCATGGCGTTGGACGAATGCACCATCCCCCCGAACTGCACTTTAATGTGCGCTGCAATCGCCGGCGCCCACTGGAGCACAGCCGACGCGACCTCGGCAAGGATGGACATCATCTCCATGGCCGCTGCGGGCGTGAGCACCTGCGGCCGGTCCATAAGCAGAGCGAGCACCTTCCTTATGTCCCTGATGTTCACCTCCGAGGGTGGCGCCATGGACGCGCCAGGGGCGGCGGGAGGCAAGAGCAGGTGAGCGGGTACAGCGAAGGGGGTGGGCGGGCCTGCTACCGACAGGATGGAGGCGCTAGAGGCGAGCCTCCCGAGGCGCACGGCGTGGCGCGCGGCGGAGGCGAGCAGGAGGAGGTAGGACTGCGCGGCCGGCGAGCGCTCCGCGGCGGCGAGCGCGTAGAGGTGGCCGAGGACCTCGGCAAGAAGACCCGGTAGCGCAGCTTCGATGGCGCGCAGGGCGTCGCAGGCGAGCGCGCGCGCGGCGCGGTCGGGCGCGTGGTTGGGGCGGTTGGCGGTGACGAGGAGCGCGTCAACGAGGGCGGCGAGGTGCGGGGCCTCGTGGTCCCTGGAGACGGGCGCGGCGAGGGCGGAGGCGAAGGCGGAGACGACGGTGACGAGAAGGTGGTCGCGGAGCGGATGGTCCGGTGGGAAGGAGAGGAAGGAGGCAAGGAGGGCGGGGAGGCTGGTCGAGGAGGGCGGGAGCAGGTGGTCGTCTACTAAGGAGAGGAGGTGAGGCTTGAGATGGGAGGGGAGGTCGCGGCGGAGCAGCGAGGAGACGGCGAGGTCCAGGAGCGGGAGGTGGAGCCATCGGTCGCGGCGAGAGGGGTTCGAAGAGGAAGCGAAATCGTCGAGGAGCTGCTCCCACTCGTGCGCCGAGAGCGAGGCGGTGGGCGGCTGCCGGTCCATCGCCGGCGACGGACACGTGAGATTGTGATGCGGCGGAATATGGGGAATGGAATGGCCGGACGGGAGGAGTTGCCCGGGTTGTTGTTAATTGGGCCTCTCTTTTTCATGGGCTAACCTCTACGGAACTAGTACTAGATCAGGCCCGGAAAGGGTGGAGATGCCCAAATAACCAAGGGAAATTTGGATCCATACCATTAAAAGATCACCACTTTGGATTCATACCATTACTATCTCACTTACATGTGGGTCCAGCTGAGTCAATGACATGTGGGGTCCATGGTATATATCTAAAGTTTGGATCTTTTAATGGTATAGATCCAATTGTTCCAATAACCAATATAGGCCATGTGTCGGGCTCTCTCTCTCTCTCTCTTTTAAAAAAAAAGAGAGATTCTTTTACATAGTCTGTTTTCGGTTTTGTTTACGATGGTTTTCTTTTAAATGTGTCTTTTTGTCCAATCAAAAAATGTGTCTTTTTTGTTTGTAATAGTACTAGATCTAAACGTATTAAAGTTTTATCAGCGAAAGAGTGTCTTCTCATCAGTTTAAACTTTTGAAGTTTGGTCAACTATGTTAAAATAACAAGAGAACACAAAAACTTTGGGATTGTAATAGGAAAAGGACAGAGCAAATAAATTATGACAACAACAGGAAAGGTACGAGCAGAAAACTATAAAGGCAGAAGAATGGTGGCGTGAGTAACATCATGCGATATGGCTCCATGTTTAATCTCAAGTAGCCCCATTTCTTGAAACACAAAACAGAAACTAACAATTTGTTGAATTGAAAAATGTGATCAAGCTCTGGCTGTCCAAACGGTGTCTTGCAAACGATTAAATATTTGTCTAGAAAATATTAAAGCCATTGCAAGCAGCAATGGTACAATGCGTGTGGTGCTGTGACTTACCACCAGCAACCATACGCCCCAAACAACATGTTGACCACCAGTCTGTAAAAGGGATATTCGACAGTCAAATAACAAGGGCTAAGAAAATATTTTGCTCAGTCTGTTGAAAGTGCCCTTAAACAAAAATAAGTATCTCTGTAGACAACAATGCATAATGAAATCAAATCGAAGCTTTCATTCTTAAAGGCTTAGCAGCACATTCAGAAGTATCCTACTCAAATAGATAGAAGCAAAGCATAATAAGCACATTCAGGGAACCAATTTGGTCTTGATATTTTTGAACCAGTAGTTGGGATGCAGAGAACCAATTTGGTCCACCGGAACCACTAACAGGGGAAGATGCTCCAGCCAACTTTCTAGACAAATAAAGATCAGCCATGTCGTCGTCATCATCTAATAATTACGGAAGCACATCTCTCACCTGGCAAATAGAGAACAGTTCCCAGCCAACTTTCTAGACAAATAAAGATCAGCCATGTCGTCGTTATCATCTAATAATTGTTCAAGCTCATATCTCACCTGGCAAATAGAGAACAGTTTGTGATTCCTATCACAAGAAAAACGGAAGAACTGATCCACAAATTCTACATGTCTCTCTATGTTTCATGCATGATTCAGTCAACCTCACCAATCCTGTCTCGCCCTCTCGGCGTCTTTTGCTTCCCCGGGCCACATATCTGTCCATCATGGCCGACACCGCCGTCGCCACAACCACGGTCTGCTCCATGTGCAGTGACGTCGGCTTCACCAAGAAGCTCTTCCGACGAGGGTGGGACGCAAGTCCGATCGCGCTTGCAGAAGGGCGTCTAGTTACACGAGGGCGACAGGGGAGGCCGTGGCAAGGAGGAGGCACACGAGGCCACGACGAGGAGGAGGAGCGGGGCGGCTAGCCACCGCAACGGGGATCCATGGTGCACGCAACAGGGCGTAGCAGACGGGTGGATTTGGGACTGAAGGCGAGCCCATGGCGTTGGCGGCTAGGGGTTTAGGGTTTGGGTGTTCGTCGTGGCACAGCCGCACAGGTGGTTTACGTGGAATGCTTGGAGCCTTGGACTGCGGACGTAAGCGGGGCAGTGCGGGTCGATTTAGAACAAACAGAAGGGCTATTTTGAAAAAAAAATGACGTATAATTACCTAAACCTGATGCTTTAGGCCTCGTTTGGGAGGGCTTCACCTCCTCTGTAAACGACTCTGGCTCCGACTCTTCCAAAAGAGCAGCTCTTCCGTAGGAGCTTATGATTTTTATAAATCGTTTGGCAAAAACTGCTGCTTCCTGCTGTAAACTGATGCTAACTGCTGATGCATTCATCAAACAAAAAAGGACAACATTAGCTAACTGATGCACTACTTTCATCATTCATCATTAAAAAAATCTAAAACCAAATAGAACACTGTTTGCTGCTACTGAAACTGAACAGAACGATCAAAACTGATGCACTGCATTCACCATTAAAACAACTAAACTGCATTCACCATTAAAACAACTAAACTGAAACTGAACAGAATAGTCAACTGATGCACTACATTCGATGGTGATAGAGATTAGAGACAGACGCAGGAGAGATGGCTGTTGACTGCGCTCGTACGTGGAGCCGTGCGGAGCCAAAATTTTAGGCTCCGGCTCCCAGCCGTATTTGGGAAGGAGCCGGAGCTAGAGCCGCCCAAGAGCCCTCCCAAACGGCCACTTAATATAGTAGATAAATATATTTGTTTAGATTTAAAAAATTGTTTGAACCACCCCACAGTCAGTCAGTCACTCACGCTCCGTTGGCGGGAAGCAGGGTTTCATTTCCCGCGCTTTTGCCCGTTCTCCCGCCAGGTTGCTCCGCCTATAGGACTCCGCTCCTTTGAGCTCCCCTCCCCTCGCATCGCATCGCATCGATCCTCCCATCTGCGCACCCGCAAGCCTATTCGCCGCACCTCCTCAGGTGACCGGGAAGATGATGCCGTTGAGCCAAACCGACTTCTCGCCGTCGCAGTTCACCTCCTCCCAGAATGCCGCCGCCGACTCCACCACGCCTTCCAAGGTCCTCTGAGACTCCCTTCTTTTGTTTTCTTCGACCTCAAACCGTTGGCCCCCTTACCCACGGACTGAGTGTTCGGTGGATCTGCAGATGCGCGGCGCGTCCAGCACCATGCCGCTCACCGTGAAGCAGGTCGTCGACGCGCAGCAGTCTGGCACGGGCGAGAAGGGCGCTCCGTTCATCGTCAATGGCGTCGAGATGGCTAACGTACCGATAATCCTCTTGTTCGTCCTTTGGTCCGTTGATATGCAGATGTTCTCGGCGTTAATTCATCTGCCGCGGTTCCCTTTTCAGATTCGACTTGTGGGGATGGTCAATGCCAAGGTGGAGCGGACGACCGATGTGACCTTCACGCTCGACGATGGCACCGGCCGCCTCGATTTCATCAGATGGTGAGCCTACTGCAACAATGCTTGTTTGGTTCTCTCATAGTCAATCCTATCACCGTTTATTTACTCTAAACATCAAAGCGTGACATCCACATCGGGTTATAACCAGAAAACCACACTGGTGCCTGTGAAGTTCTTTTCAGTTCTCCCCAAATGTACTCATGGTGCGCTTCAGTGAAGTTCTTTTTTCCCTTTTTAAAAAGAAATGGCTGGCTTGCCAGGAATATACTGATAAGGAGATCTTTGTCTTGTTTTATACATAACAAAATATAGTCATAATCCTACATTCAACCAAGTTATCTATGGCATATCATGTTGGTTGTCTGTGATAAGTAATAGGTTCCCTTGCACACAGTTATGTTATTTATGTTTCTTGTGTTTCACAGGGTGAATGATGCTTCAGATTCTTTTGAAACTGCTGCTATTCAGTAAGTATAAACTATAATGTATACATTGTCCCTAAAGCATTCCAGTAGTACCTTTTCTGTAGGAAAGTCACCATGCTTTTGTGCGGATGTACATTGGTTATCAAGGAATGGTATGTACATTGCGGTCATTGGAAGCCTCAAGGGACTGCAAGAGAGGAAGCGTGCTACTGCTTTCTCAATCAGGTACCCTAGCAGTAACTTTTGTTTAAGCTGAACGATTCTTGCAATACAAATAATATATTGATTTTCTTTCAGGCCTATAACCGATTTCAATGAGGTTACGCTGCATTTCATTCAGTGTGTTCGGATGCATATAGAGAACACTGAATTAAAGGTGACACCCTTTTCTGTACTAAGGTCATTGAAATACGACCATTCTATCTTTGTTTTACAAGGCTTCTTTCTGGTTTATCTCATAGGCTGGCAGTCCTGCACGAATCAATTCTTCTATGGGAGTGTCATTCTCAAATGGATTCAGTGAATCAAGCACACCGACATCTTTGAAATCCAGTCCCGTAAGCTATAGTCGCAGCTGTTGTATTGTTTATTTAATCAAAACCTTTTCACATATCACCATGTCTTGCTAATTCTTATAGGCACCGGTGACCAGCGGGTCATCCGATACTGATCTGCACACGCAGGTCCTGAATTTTTTTAATGAACCAGCGAACCTGTAAGTTACATATTCACAACCTGCAACTTATTATGTTTTGACCAGCCTTTCCAATAAAAGTGTTTCCTGAATAAAGTTTAAGCTAAACATAACCATCACTTTTTTTCTTATTCAAATATGATGCCACATTTACCTACCCTTTTTCAGTTAACAAATAAAAAGTTGCATTTGCTGTGATGCCCTGGTTAGCAAGTTCTCTCATCTTGGTTTGCCATTCTATTGTTGACAGCGAGAGTGAGCATGGGGTGCACGTTGATGAAGTACTCAAGCGGTTCAAACTTTTGCCGAAGAAGCAGATCACGTATAGCTCCTCACTTCACTTTGACTAGCACACACAGCAAAAAAAAAAAAAAGAGTTCTCAGTGGCTCCTTTTGTATGCAGGGATGCTATTGATTACAATATGGACTCGGGGCGTCTTTACTCAACAATTGATGAATTCCACTACAAGGCAACTTAACCGATTTGAAGGTCAGCCTGCTGGAAATGGCAGAGGACTAAGTATCACTTGTACTAAACCAAAGTCTGGAAATGTCATGTTGTGTCATGAAATGCATGGTTGGTTTATGGAAACATTTATATCTTGTATCAACTAGTTGATTTGTATCTCTTGTGTCAACTTAATGACTGAGCCAACAAAAGGAAGATGTAGAGGCAGACAGACATTTGTAGATTGGCTGATAGCTGATTCGGGTAGCTGGTCCAATTGCAATCTGGGGCCCAATAATTCAGATGCAAAAGCAGAAAGATATTTCACTGTCGTTTCTTTTGATGCAAAAGAAATTAAATTATAAGGAAATGAAGACTGTTCCATTATTTCCCATTAGTTTATGCAGTCATGATGTATTTCATAGTTTTAAATTTAATAAAAGCGTGTACATTTATCCATTTAAAATAGAGAGTATAAAGTGATTAGATCTAGAAGAGAGAGACTGATATAATGTCAATGTGGCTGTAGGCTGATCGCAATGGCAGGACCGAGATGTCAAATTTACAAGGACCCTGAGAGAGGGAGGTGTATTAACGTGAACCAAAAGCATCAAACTTTTTGATCTAGAAAACAAATACTATATCTAGGTTTGAAACAACATAAATCTACTTGTATTTTTTTCAAAGAAGATAGGAGGAGTAGGAGGTGCTATGCACTGCTCCTCGTCGTTGTTGGACTGTAGCTTGTTGGCCCATAAAGATAGATAGCGTGCAGCAGTGAAATGGCAGAAGCTACCACTCCTCCCTTTCTTTCCCTTCATTCCCACATTCTGCTGCCTGGTCCGACCCTTCATTTTGTGTATTCTTCGTCTCCTCTCGCATGCCAATTCATCCAGACACTGACTGTAACTGAACCCAAAAATCTGCCGCACTTGCTGCCTAATAAACCATCATCATGCATGGAAGGGAAAGGAAAGAAAATGAGTGTAGGCAGAGTTGGTGGTGTGGTGAGCGAATGAGA
Organism: Zea mays; assembly: GCF_902167145.1. Lineage (NCBI taxonomy): Eukaryota > Viridiplantae > Streptophyta > Magnoliopsida > Poales > Poaceae > Zea > Zea mays. Next base: position 225,046,974 of record NC_050100.1, on the reverse strand, counting down.
GGGAGACGAAATGACACAACAATGCAATGCTTCTTGCTCCATCAGTCAGTTTAAAATGCACCAAGGGCAAGACAACCCTTAGTAGAGATTCTCCTGGGATCACGAGAGACGTAGGTGGTATGGCTCCAGTTCCATGAGTGTCCCTACTCATGACGACCATCACAAGGTGATCTAGATAAGGTTTTGTTCTACCGCATTAAATGCGATGGACGATGTTCTATTAATGGAAGTGCATCATTATCGAAAAACAACAACATGTGTACATGTGGACACTATGCAGTACATGCTACCGTTCGTGTAGCCACACCTAAACGTGCCAGTGCACTCACAAGCATTATAAAGTACAAACATCTACACAAATTACTAGGTATGTCATACATAATAGCGTGAACTACAATATCTGCCTCTATGTCAGGACATATTTGCCACTGCAATAAGACAGTCTCAACAGTGTGGTTAGGATTAGTTGAACCTCTGTTGGACAGGACCCACTATTCAGCAGGCATGTAACGTGCCCTCTATTGAGCTATAAAAGGGGAGAGATAGAACAACGTATAAAGAACCGCCTTTCCGAAGAAGGAACCCATATTTTGCTTGGAGACCAAAGCACAAACCACTAGAAGTAAGCATCTAGGAAGACGAAGGCGAAGGCCACTTAGGCTGGAACTCTCGGCAGAAAAAAGAGATCTAGTCACTCATATGGCTCAATCGATATTTGAGAATGTAATGTTTTCATCTTTGCATTCATCGATCTGTCATACATAAAGATGGCATATACTATTGCGTTTTGTGGCCTGAATCTCTATAAATCACATATATACACTAGTAGCCGCTCACTTTATCTTTCACTCATCAATATATATTTTATCCAGTATACACCCCACACATCACATCCATTCACTGTCTTTGTGGCTACATGTTGTTGTTGTTATGCTCATCATGGGGATAAGAAAGACATTCTCCGCGCCCCTTTTGACCTCTCTCTTTGTAAAAAGTTGAGCATCAACCAGTGCCTTATCGCCCTCTTTTAAAAGTTTATCATCAACTAGTGCTTAGTAACTACTACCTAAAATCATGCGTCCAATACACTATAGCAGGTCACTTAATGATATTTAGGGCTAGTTTAGGAACCCAAATTTCCTAAGGAAAATTAGTTCATTTTTTTATGGGAAAATAAAAATTCTTTGGAAAATTGTGGTTCTCAAACTAGCCTTTACTTATGTTTTTTCCGTGTAATATTTAGCATCGAAAAACATGCACATAGTTTACTCCTACGTACGTACGATGAGCACCCGATCGTGTCGTTGCAGTGTGAGGGAATAATCTCAGCAAGCATATATACACCAATCGTTTATATGTTTCCCAACAGATTTTGGGCCTCACCGAGCCCAATTACGGAAGGCAGAGCACCCGCCTGCTCGCCGCAGGGCATCATGGTTCGGCTCGAGTACACGGCGACCTGTTCGCAGCGCGCCACTACCGGCGCCGCCCTCATCATCGCCGCCGCCAGGCTCTCCTACGCCAACATCGAGCCCCAGCGTGCCAAGGCCTTCATCCATCGCAAGCTCGGAGGGTCCGCCTCCCCACAGCATCAGGAGCAGGATCCAGCCCGGAGCACCTAGGGTCCTTGTCCTGATTTGTTGCTTCCGTCCACCATCTCTCATCCACACATTTCTTCGTTATAAACTGGAGTAGTCCTTCAGTATAGTACCAGTGCCATGCTTTAGATACTCCTCTACTAGGCCGACGGGCTTGTGTTTCGATTTTTGTTTGGTTAGTTTATTTATTTACCAAGTCATTGTGCTTGCATCATATGCTAATGTAACTGCTACTCCATTAGTTCTTACCTGTAGAAACTTGAATAAACTTGGTGCCTTCCTAATTTCTAGATAGATATACAGATACAGTTCGTTCTGGTTTTGTAAATTATATAGTTTCTATTTCTCCCGCTACCGCTACCATGTTTCAGAAATTTTGGTCCCATTAGTTTTGTCAGTATTATTTGTTGTAGTGGTATTATCCTTGTTGTTAGCCTAACTAATAGCTGTTGCAGGTCGGCCGAGATGATGGGAATCAAGTCATTGACAAATTAGGGGCAGGGCAATCTGCCTGGAAACATCCCGCAACGTCACCAACGCATAGCCACAGAGAGAGAAGAGAAGACAAGTGCCGCGCCCAAGCCCATTCGGTAAGCTACCTTCTTCTTTTTTAAATTTCTTTTATATTTTAAATTCTCAATTTCAAATCTCAAATCATTTTCCAAACTGAGTTGGAATTTGAACTTGTAGTTTAAATGCACAAAGAGTAACTCCAGCATACCATCCAAATCTTATTTTATTCATCGATTAATGTGTAGCCATATTAGAAGTGCATTAATACTTATTTGTTTTAAGAGAAGACACTATAATTTGATTCTTTTTAACCCCCCCCCCCCTAAACCCAAATTTAAGATTTTGCGGTGTTACAAATATGAACATTTCAAAAAAAGGCATATTAGTGTGCCAATCAACCTACACATATAAATTGTGCAGAGATTTAGATTTGAAAGGGCATACCCCAGCAATGCCCTTATGTTTGCATCCTCCTTTGAAAGGTGCGGCTAGGGGATTGAAATGATGAGGCTTAAAGAATTACGTACTCCTAAATGAATCAGAAACATGAAGTTTAAAGTATCCAAAAATAATAATAATCTTAAAGATTAATTAAAATCAAATAAGTTACACTGTTTTTTCTGTGAATTTTAAAGATTCTCACTTAAAACTTTTTATTAAACGAGGCAATTGGTGTAGCACAAAATAAGGCTGGGGGCTTGTGGTCACGGGATCAGACTATCCGCAGCCGTTCCCCCTATATTTTTCCCCCTAAATCTTACTATGCAGCCACGTCAGCAAGATTCCCTCCCCTAAATTTACTCGTTCCGCAACCGTTCCCCCTAAATATTCCCCTACATATCCCTCTACTCATTAAATATACATTTCCCTACAACTAACATAACCAACTTGTTTTTTCATATTTATTTCTTTTTTCAACACGTTATCATTACTACATGAAACTAGGTTAACAAATTTTTTTAAATTATTACTCTTAATTAAGACAAACTTAGTACATAATAAAATATTACAATAATTAATTGTAATCCATCTTACAAAATAGAGAGGTACAATAAATGAACCTTAGCGGTATTCCGAATTGTTCCATTCATTTGTGCACGAACTTCTCTGAACCACACTTACTTTCGAAGACAAACCTTTCAGTCGTACGCTGCAAGCCACGACTATCTTACGATGCAAGACACCATTGCCTTTCATACGAAGCCACGGATGGCTTTGAACGGAAGCCATCTTCCCACCCCCCCAACCTTTCCTCTCCCCTATATATATTCAATGAACCTCTACCATATTCTTCACCCATAGTACTCAGTGAATCAAGTTATCGAAAGTTCGTTATGTCTCCTAGCCATACGGAAGATGAGTTTGCTTCGAGTGATTCGAGTGATAGTGAGGATGAAACTCTTTTGCTTGTCAACCTACTAACCCTAAACATTGCGGCGCAGCACCTTCACCGCCGACGGTCCGGTCTACCCCGCCGTGTCATTCACAGAGATCATTTCGCTGGAGAAAACCTCATCCAACATCACTACTTCGCCGCTAACCCAGTGTATCCACCGCATGTGTTTCGTAGAAGGTGCGCACTTCATACATTAGTCTTATGTTATCATTTGTTCTAGTTTTGACAATTATGCAATACCATTTATATAGGTTCCGCATGAGTAGGCCTTTGTTTCTCCGCATTCTGCAAGGTCTTCAACAACACGATATTTACTTTACACAAAGAGTTGACGCAACTGGTATGCCCGGACTAGGACCATTACAAAAAGTTTGTGCAGCCATGCGGATACTTGCTTATGGCTTACCTTCAGATGCGGTAGACGAGTATATTCAAATTGGGGAATCAACGGCTAGGGAATGCCTTCATCATTTTTGTCGCGCAATCATTGATTGTTTTAGTGCTTGGTATTTACGCACTCCAACTCAAGATGACATTAATCGCATCATGCATAATAGTGAGTCGCGGGGTTTTCCTGGCATGTTGGGATCCATCGATTGCATGCACTGGGAGTGGAGGAACTGTCCAACGGCATGGCGAGGTCAATTTTGTGGTCGAAATGGTAGGGCATCCATGATACTTGAAGCTGTTGCAACGTATGATCTATGGATTTGGCATGCATTTTTTGGCATGCCTGGGACAAACAATGACGTGAACGTGCTCCACCGTTCCCCCGTCTTTGACCCAATCACTACTGGTCGAATGCCCCCTGTCAATTACACAGTTAATGGTAATGCGTACAACTTCGGTTATTACCTCGCTGATGGTATTTACCCAAACTGGCCTACTTTTGTGAAAGCAATCCGACACCCATACGAGGAAAAGAAAGTCTACTTCACTCAGATGCAGGAAAGTTGCCGAAAGGATATTGAGCGTGCATTTGGAGTACTTCAAGCCCGGTGGGCGGTGCTCCGTGGACCAGCTTATGGTTGGGATCGTAATCGTTTGACAGAGATAATGACGGCTTGCATCATCATGCATAACATGATCGTTGAAGACGAAGGCCCATTTGCTGCAAACATTGATTTCGGAGACAACTCTTCAAGGATTGATTCATCTCAAATAATAGCGGAAGGCCGTGCCGAATGGGTTATTAACCACTTCGATCTACGTCGCCAAGATAGATCGTGCTCCCTTCAAAATGATCTTGTCGAGCACTTATGGAGTCGCCGTGGAAGTATGTAATACTAGAGTGTCGTAGCAGCTGAGTTCGTACTTACTATCACTACTTGTTATGTGTTTTCGTCTAAGTTTGTATTCGAATAAATAAGCTACGTTTCGCAAATTTGCCAAACAACCTAGTACATTTTAGTTCACATACTAAGTTTTATTGTACCACACACAACGGAACATAAGAAATCATGTTTTCTTGAACAATTTATAACATACCATTCGATTGTCAATAATCTTGTTCAAACATTTATGACATCCAAGCTCATTATTGTCTAATACAACACCAAACAACTTAAGATACAGTGGTTCGACCAAACAAATACGGTTCCGCATATTACAAATTCGTAAACGAAGTAACCTAAAATTGTTTCAACAAGTCTGAATAGCACAGGCGCACAGCGTACACAACCTTTCATCATTGCTCAAAAGTAAATATGAACTGCTGCAATTTTTTTTCTGTTCCTTCATGACAACCCAAACTTCAGGATCTACATCTTCTTCGTTTGTCGACAACAGCATCTGCAAACGTTGTTCTGCCGATTTGAGTTCTTCTAGTTTGAGTTCCCTTTGTCTTATGCTTAACTTTTGGGCTTCCAAGTCCAATCTCTTCTTTTGTATCTCCCTATCTTCTTCACTGGTCTTTTCTTTTTTTTCCCCCTTTTCTATGGACCTCTGTATTTGTTTCTCAGTAATTTCTTGTAATCGGCTTAAGTACTCCGGGGACGAAGATGAACCTGCTTTCTTTCTCTCAGCTTTACTGTAATCACGGCCACGGGGCCTTTTTCCTGAGAGTCCAGCGGATCCACTGTCAGTCTCCGGTGTTTCCACTGATGGACACCCCGACGAAGGTATTGATCTTGCATGTAATCCTCTAAAAGAGTGTCCTTGACATATGCTCTCCCATTTGGGTTCCCCCTTCAGTTGATGCCAGCAGTGCATATAATGAAATGGTTTGCCCTCCTCATGAGCGAACAATGTGGCTGCCTTCGATGTCTGCAAAGTTCGAATTCATTGTACAATTAGTTGCAGCAGAGACATATGTAGTTCATATAATCATCGTTTCATTAGTCGTACCTTATCGTCATCACTTAGACCACTTTGTTTCTCTCGTAGAACTCTCGCGTAGTATCCAGAGAATTTACTGACATCAGCCCTTATCTTGTCCCATCGGCTGCTGAGTGCTCTGTTTAGTCGACAAGGAAATTCCCCCCTTTGTTCATTGTACCTTTTTTCAATTCTGGCCCAGAGACCCTCCCTCCTTTGCCCAGTATTCACAATGGGGTCACTACTTATTTGCAACCAAGTAGTACAAAGGAGTCTGTCTTCTGGGGCTGTAAAGTTTTGTTCCTTAGATTTCTTTTGTTTTTGAACTGGAGGTGCATTTTTCTCAGGACTATTGATGTCCTGAACACTGTGTTCAACATCTGACTCCAAGTTTACAGGCATTTGTGGTATAGTATTCGAACCCTGCAACGGTGTACTTGATAGTGAAGGTGGATATGAATCTGTGTATGGACTCATTCCCACCGACCCAAGACGGTTCCTCACAAAATTCATGTAGTGATTCCAATATAGTGCAGATTGGGAAGCAGGGATCATGGTTGATTGGGAACTAGTGTTCCCTGCCTGAATTGGAGCCCACATTGTAGTTGGACCTTGACCAGGACTAGGAAAATTAATGTTTCCCATCATGTTGCAATCGACTGGATTCTACTGCATGTAGCCTGTTGGCCATAAGGGTGGTGGTGGTGGAAATTGCTGGGCATTTGAGGGATTCGACATCGCCTGCGACGATGTCGCATTGCTGGCAGGGTCCATGCTAGGATATGTGGAGATGGCACACATTTAGTCTTATGAAACACATTGAAGCCAATCGACAAATCGAGGTACGTTAAACTTAAGACAAACCATATAAAGACACTGAAATAATAGAACCATAATTTCATCAACTTATTAAGGACTAGCATCAGAACATTTAAGAGTCATCACAGTTCGCAGACGACAACGTTCTGGACATCATACTAACTTAAGCTGACGAGGTAGCATGGAGAATTAGACATACATGACACGACTAGTTCGACAACATGACAACTACGACAACCCGAGTAGTGGGATGTTCAAAAGCAAATCCTGCTTGTACAGCTGGAGTACAGGCAACTAATAAATATTCCAATAGCTATTACGAGTTGACCTATCTAAGTCGCTGAAGTACCACTCGTCACTCACATCCGGGCAGTAGAACTCCTCTTCGTCGACAGATGGTTCAGTAACTGTAGGAGGGGTCGAAGGAGATGTCGGTTGAACACTTATGTCATCCCCCTCGTACTTAGCAATTTCAGGAAAAGCTTGGACTTTTGCCTCTAAGGCATCTTGGTGAAGCAAATCAAGTTTTTCTTTCATGGCAAAGAGGGTTCTAGCTAATATCTCTTCGTCATGCATGTGGTCTAATGCATGATCTACTAATCCACGAAGGGATTTTGTGGCATCCTCGGCACAGTCGACAAGTACTTTAACCAAAGACTTCATGGTGTCTTCTTTCGAGGATGCCATTCGTAACTGTGCTGCAAAGAATAATAAATGAACAAACACTACGATTTCCTTATGAACCAAACAGGCGGAACGAATTCATAACAGGCCAACATATTTATCAATGATGTTGCATGCAACAAGTAAAGATTTCAATTGTACTAGTCATATTCATGCATGGAACATAACATAATTATATTAGTATAAGACTGGAATTGTTATGACAGGTAAGGCCAACATATGGGAATTAGAAATAGCAAAAATTTGACTAGTTGGATATATTGTTGTTTCATGTGGTCATGGACTAGAAATAGAAGCAATGCACTCATTGTCCAGCACTAACAGATGTTTGATGTCAGTCTTGTATAAAACAGTTAAGGACATAAATAACAAACAATGCACTCCATGTAAGAAACAAACAATGCTTTAATGCGAGGGTTGAACAAAACATTGTAGGATACAAAAAACAAGGTATGTACTCCATGCAACCACAAACATAATGAACATAATAAATAACTGTCTGCTCATACCATATCTTGCAAAAGAAAACTTAATGTTAATGGGAAGATATTCTGAAATAATTGAGGGTTATACACAATACTACAACACAAATAAAGAAGTTGTTGTATGAATATAGAAACCTACTATATGAAGGTGGACAATTGTTTAGTATCGTCCACTCGTATACAAGGGTGACAAACAAATTGGGGGGTAGTACAGCAACACAATTAGGGTTCCCATAGACCTAACACTATGAATGAACTTGAGGCATACTAAGTTCAGAAGTAATGCCCCCTCTGATTATGTCAATGAGAGTTTTAGAACGCATAATAAACAATGAACATTACACTGAGTTGGTTGAATTAACACATTGTTGGGCACCCAACTATTATCACTCTACTACATTTTATAAAATGACCTGTTGTTGTGGACAGTGGTCATCCTAAATTAATTGGAGACGACTAGAGTTGAAGGCAGTATGCAAGCAACTTCGTAGTTTAGGGATTACAAATTTATGGCAGGTGAAAAACCTGTCGCCCGAATTGTAAGCACAACCAAAATTAGTTGGACCAAGTTTGAAATACATTAACCGGGTGAGTACCTTACAATTGTGAAACCCTAATAGGCAGACCAGATCCGCGGAAATTAGTGAACTGGGGATTCATCGGTTGTTTGCGGATGAAATATCTTACGGTTCAAAGGATAACTGGATTGCCGTAGTAAAAAGATGTTCAAAGATGTGCGGAAGAGTAACATAATCATTACGGGTCGAAGGGCGTACCTCAAGATCCGAAGATTTGGGCGGTAATAAGACGATTCGAACTGCTGGATTGGGGATCCGATGATGGAGTCGATGGTCGGACGGGGAAAGCAACCAAGCGGTGGCGACGAACCTGGAGGGAGCCGGATTTGCGCCCTCTTCGTCTTCGGTCTTGAACGGAGCACCTTGCTGACCACCTCGGCTTCGTCGTCCACAGCTCCGACGCGGACCGGCACGCTAGCGCGCCCGAATCGCCGTCGCCTCGTCCCGAATCGCCGAAACGCAGTCGCCTGGAACAGGAGAGAAGACGACCGCGAAGCTTCCGGTCCGTGCCGCGGGCGGATTCTTCCGCGCGAAGAAGTGGAGGGGGAGTGCACAGTGACGCCCTGCATCTGGCGTGAGAGAGAAGAGGGCGGCGGCGAGGGGAGGCGGATAGCGGCGACCGCTGCGGAGGTAAGGGGTGAACAGTACCCCTACAGCGTGCACAGTGATAGGGGAGGGGGTACGAAGGGGGGAGCGTTGCAGTCAGTCTCACTTCACTCTTGCAGGGAGCAGGGACAGAGGCCAGAGAGGACGAGGGCCCCTCGCCTCTATTACCTTCAGACATGCTACCGCAGACACATGCAATCCATTTCACTGACATCGAGGGGCATACCATCCTCCGGGGCCCATCTGTCATCGAGGTCCAAGATGTGAGCGAGGGAGGGGTGTCGTGGTCCCCACCGCTCCCGCTCCCCCACCCACCCACCCACCCAGACCCAGCCACCCACCGGACGGCTTGGCTGGCCCTCAATCATTGGCCCCTCCACCGCCTCCATTCCTCTCTGCTCTGTTCTGCTCCACCACCCTGATGACGACGAGGCCAGACGGCAGCGCCTCCACGCCCGCGGACAAGCAGCTCGTGGCGGCCTCCAACGGCAACGGCAACGGCAACCCGCTGGCCGTCCGCAAGGCGCCCTCCAAGGACCGGCACAGCAAGGTGGACGGGCGAGGCCGGCGCATCCGCATGCCCATCATCTGCGCCGCTCGCGTGTTCCAGCTCACGAGGGAGCTCGGGCACAAGTCCGACGGACAGACCATCGAGTGGCTGCTCAGGCAGGCCGAGCCCTCCATCATCGCCGCCACCGGCACCGGCACCACGCCGGCCTCCTTCTCCACCTCGTCCCCGTCATCGCTCCGCTCCTCCTCGTCCTCCACAGCCGGCGTCCACCCGCACGCCGCCCCGGCCCAGGGGTTCTGGGCGCTGCCGGCGCGGGCCGACTTCGGACAGCTCTGGAGCTTCGCGGCCGCGCCGGAGATGATGGTCGCCGCGGCTGCAGCAGCAGCGCCGGGCATGGCCGGGGAGGCGTCCGCCGCCAGGGTCGGCAACTACCTCCCCGTCGCGCAGGGCAACCTCAACCTGCTGGCCTCCTTCTCCGGCGGGCCTGCTCCCACAGCGGCCGCCGGACGGGCCGAGGAGGAGACCGCCCGCTAAGGGTCGTCAATTCCCAGTCTCTCTGTGTGTGGCTCAATCCGGGATAGACAGTGTCACTCTCACCCAACTCTCCATTTCTTTTTTTGGGGTTCAGTTCAGATCAGTGTTGGCCACCCGAATTGGGTGGCCTTCCACTCCATCCCAGTGAGCAATCAAGCAAGGAGGAGCTGCATCAGCTCTCCCTCCCGTCCTATCTATCTATATGATTTTTTTTCTTTCTTTTTGAGCATTGGATTAGTGCTCTCAACTACCCACAAGTGTTTATTAGTCAGCCAGCTCCTTCAGTGCTACTAGCAGCTCAGTTCAGTCCATGGTATGTGTCCGGATTGTTTGCTGATGTGCTTGTTGATCAATTAATGGACATAATGGTTGCGAAATGGAATTGGGACATGGTCGCCATTCGTGCGCTGATTCTGTTCCTCTGTTGCTGTCTAGACGTACATACCAGTCCAGGTTGCACTTCCTGCTTGTCAGCTGCAAACTTCTGCTTCGTCTTTCTGACCCAGTTCAGACTAGTGGCATATAATAACATGTTGTCCTGTCTTGGAAAAATGAGCTTGCAATGTTCTGTCTAGTCAACTGTTGGTTTCATGTTTCTTGACCACATGTATCTTGTTTGGTGTGAGCAAATTGAATAGGTTCAAATCAAATCTCGAGACTGATTTGTCATGCTCTTGAGCAGGTTATGCGCAGCATACAATGAGCTACGAAATTCACTCCTGGTCAGCATACAGTACTTGAAGGATATAGTCATTCGAACTGTATATATGATGTAGATGAGCTTTATACCACCCGTGGTTATGTCTTTATTATTGGTAGAAGCGTCGTATCCTGAAGGTCATGCAAGCAGACCATCTTGACAAGGTCAATCATGGAAGCCAAACTTGCTGCACTTGACACAGCAACCACTGAGGCAAAATGGTTGCATGAACTCTTGATGGACTTGTCAGTGGTTGAGAAACCAATACAGGCTATTTTTATGAACTGTGACAATCAGACTGTGATTGGTAAAGTGACAAGTTCTAAGGATAATGAGAAGTCATCAAGACATGTTAAAAGATGATTCAAGTCAGAAAGTTGAGAAACTCTAGAGTTATAAGTGTGAATTATATTTCACAAGATAAAAATCTGGCAGATCCATGTAATGTGATAAAAATTGCATCGAGAGAGATGAGTATGAGACCCGTATAAGTTGCCATGGTGGAAACCCAGTCTATGTGATCGAAAGTCTCATGAATTAGGTCCTGAGAAGAACAAGTCATTGGTGAACTAAGGAGAGTAACTTTTGACCCTCTCTAATTAAAGATATAATACTTTCAAATGCTATAAGGTAGGTTGGCTTTGAGCCTTAATGTGTTATTTTGGATTTTATTAGCAAAGATGTCTTGTAGAACATTCTTGAAAGAAAACACTTATATGTGCTCGACTATCTAACGTCGCAATCTATGAGATTTAGGTGATCTCTAGTAAACTCATGAAGAGACCTTGTAGTACGACATATATGCTACACCTGAGAAGGGGACTATTGGCACCCAAGTAATAGTTATGGCTTTGAGTGAACCTGAAAGTTCCCTTTGTCTGGGAACATTATCTGGATGTCGCCTAGAGGCGGTGAATAGGCGAATAAAAACTATCTCTTAAAAACTGGAAATCATACTCTACTCGAAGTCTGATTGTGGCGGAAAGAATATCACGTCGAGTAGGTTGCAGCGGAAATGAAGTTCATGTCTCAAAATATCCTGCACTTCAAAGATAGCTTATACCACAGATAAGTATTGAAGTGCAAATACAAAAGTAATAAAGACAAAGAGACAAAACACAACACATAGCAGAGCACAAAGGCACAGGAATTTATCATGTGGTTCGACCGAGCCTGAAATGTTTGCCTAATCCACGTTGGACTTTGCCACACCTTGCCTTGGAGTATCTTACTTTGTCCTCCGTTTGCTCAGATCTATCAATGCGACAGACAAAGCCTTCCACTATGTCGGGGTTGGTTACAATGATGTCGCAGTTGTTTACAATCTTTTCGACGATACTCCCGAACAGTAACACCTTCGCTTGCTCAAGATCTTGCCCACTCATACTTGCAACAGGACATCTCTACTCTCTCTTGGCTTATAACAGCGCCAACACACAAACTAGAGAGAAATACACCAGAGAGTGAGATGAGAATGGTTTGCAAAGTATTGGTGCACTTGGGAGCCTTGGTACACTGATTATGGGCGCCTAGGGGATCCTTTTATAACCTCAAAAGAGCCCTAGCCATTGCACCTTCCATTTAGAAACTGCTGAGAAAATTGTACTGTTTGTGCGGACAACGTACCGTCCAGTGCTCTACTATAGCAATGATCGTTGAATCCTTGATTGACACCTTTCCTTTCAGGGGGTGGCACCGGACTTTCTGATAGTTCAATTTGACCGTTGGACGTTGGACGCCGCAGCCGAAGAGAGGTAGCCGTCGGAGAAAACACATCAGACTGTCCGGTGAATGCTCCATACAGTTCGGGAATTTTTATAAAAAATTCCGAGACCGATGCACTCGGTCGTACACAGCATAGGGCGGTCAGGCGCTTCACCGGACTGTTTGGTGATAGCAGCGGACTGTTCAGTGCTTTCTAGACCAGTCAAAGTTTGGCTCAAAAGAGCCAAACTTCTCCAACTCCTTTTTGGCTTTTCTTAGTAGCTTCCCTACAACTTAGACAAACATAGTTAGCACTTAATCCAATTGACTAAGTGTAGGAAATATACCTCTTTTCAAATTTTCTCCAGCTCTTATGTTTCACCTGAAACAGTGCTCCAAATGACACTTTCTCTACAAACATGGTTAGAGAGCAAAACCAACGTGCCATATACAAAGTAGAAGGTGTATACAACATATTTTTAACACTCAAACCTGCATAATTAGCCTTCTTAATTGTTTTGCTCCTTTTAGTCTGTTTGAGATCGATGTTGGATTCCAAAACTTTAAGTCTTCATGACTTAATCTAGATTGTCATCTATAAGCTCCAACACGCTGTAAAGATCGCACAGAACATATCCAAACATATGAACAACCCAAATTAAATGTCAGATGAACTTAACTATGACTGAAGAGGACTGGCAGACAAGTTGTGTTTGATAACACATCTGAATTCCAAGTACATCAAATTATTGTTTGGCTTGACCCCCTGGCCTTGGGTTTATTATTTCGTACAAATACATACATATGCATACGGTGAGAATATATGTATCATTTGACAAGCCCAAGGCTGAGGATCCCGAATGAGGTATGCGGCCAATCCTTGTCGGTGGCCTTGGTCAGCATCGCCCTGCCCCAGGACACCCAGCCCTCCCATGGCATCCTCTTGTCCCAGCTGCTGCCCCACTCCAGCAACAGCCTCAGACCTTCCTCTGCCTGCATCTGCGCCTCGCCGTACCTCTCCATGTTAAGGTACACCTGGGCAAGCACCAGGTGTGGTTCCCCCACAAACGGGTTCTTGGCAATGCTCTGCTGGAGGAGCTGCTCCACCTTGAGCCAGTCCGACGCCTCCTCGCCGCATACCGCCTCCCAGTAGAGGTCTCGTGCCACCTTCTGGTCCTCGGCGTTGAGCAATCGGGTGCAGCCGTTGAACACCGGGGGGATCACCAGGTCCATGTCCTCGTCCCGGCCATGTGTATCTCGCGCTCGCTGCGTGATGTGTATCTCCTCCTCGCGGACGATGAGGGTGTAGAGCGCGGCCATGCGGGAGCTAGAGGTGACCCAGAGGCCAGGCTTGCCGGTGCCGGGCCAGAGGGAGGTCCAGGTGTTGCCGCTGAACTCGAGGCGGCCGTTGCTGTTGTCGAAGAGGCGGTCCTGCCAGTCGAACAGCTGGTCGCTGAAGTCGGCTATGGTCATCAGGAGGAACGTCGCTGCGATGCGCCTGGACAGTGACACATCCTCCCCTGTCCTGCAGTGCAGCTCACTAGCTAGTTGAGACTGGAGAGATAGATGTTGCAGACACTACACTAGCTAGAGTAGGTAGGTGTGGGAAGGGGGATGCAATCCCCAACCCAACCCAACCCCAATGGAATGAATGCTTGCCCACGGTAGTATGTTAAGTACCTACCTGATGTGCTTGACCGTGATGCCGTCCGCCGGGAGGAGGCGCTGGATCTTGCGCCGCCACGGCTGGGCGTCGTCGAACACGCCGCGCCGGGCGTCCCGGACCGACTCCTCGGAGCTGGCTAGGTCGTCGGCGAGGTCCTGGTCGGAGTAGTGGAAGAGCAGGTCGTCGTGGACGAGCTGCTGCCTGGGGACGACGCAGAAGAGGTGGACAAGGCGCTCCGCGGGTCCGCCGACCACGGCAGCGACGTGGGCGCGCCCGGTGTCAGGCTGGAAGATGGCCAGGTTGACGTAGGAGTTGGAGTAGGCGGAGTGGTAGAGGCCGCAGCGCGCCACGGCGTCGGGCGCGCCCCACAGGCGGAGGATCCGGTGCACGTCCAGCAGGTGCGCCAGGAACGTGCCGTGCTTGTGCCAGCACTCGCCGGCGCCCGCGCCGCGCAGCACGGCGGCGAGGCCAGGCAGCGCCGGGTCCACCTCCGCCTCCTCCCCGCGCAGGAAAGGGCGCGCCGCCGCCAGGGCCCGCGACAGCGCCGCCGCCGTGGCTGCTGCAGGCGCGGCGACGGGATCCTTGGTTGCGTGCGGTGGCATGGTGGCTGCCGACTGAGAAGGAGGAGGGGCAGAATGGAGCCGAGAGGTGGCTGTAGTCAAGTTGGACACCTACAGGAGGAGGGGACCTCAACAAATCGACGGTTACCGTTCATTCATTCTAGTAGCTACTCCGTTTTTTTTATTGGCTGTGGTTGCGGTTCGATCCGATTTCCATTTCATCCCCCAACTACTCTGCTAGTAAAAATTTCTGGTATGCTATTAGATTTTATACTCATTTTTGTATGCCACGTAGCATATAAGTACAATTTTTATGTATATGATATATGGGATCAATGGCACACAAGGAACGAGTATATTTTTCAATAAAATACAGGAAATTGGCCCTTCTGCTATACTACAATTCCATGAATTCATTATTTTTTAAATAACATCTTATTTTGTGTCTCAATATAAATACCTCCGCTTACATTATTTGAAGACACAATTAAAAGTGGAAATTGCTTAATTACACAATCATACCAGTGGATATGATATATCTCGCCAATAAACAGAACCAGAGATAGAGCTCTCAATCTAGTTCCTTATAATCAAAATTAGTGATGGCAGCGGGTAAAACACATATTGGGTACATAAGTCTATACCCTTGCTAACTAGAGAAAAAAAAAACACACACACACAACTAAACATACCCGCTACCCAACATAATAGGTGTAAAATTATCCCATAGCCGCCACTCGCATGGGTACCAACATCTTAGTAGATATGTTCATTTAAATCACAACAGTACAAACCAAATATCATCAATAATAAATATGTTCGAGTAACAAATTATGCTTTTATCCAGTATAGTATTTTGGTATTCTATATAGAGCACTTCTATACCTGAACCGAATATATATGGACATCAAATTTGTCGTGCTCATGTCATAATGGGGTTTTTACCGATGGAGTAGCCATTGACTAGAAGTATAGGTGTACATTCGAACCGCACGATTAGGCTCGGGCCAAGCCTGAAAAAGTTTGACCCATTTGAATTTCAGGCCGGTCTGGCCCGTATTTATTTCGGGCCATACCGGGCTAGCCCACAGGTCTAGCCCTTGCCTCACGGCCTGACATGTAATTACTTTAACGTGTCGGACTCATTTCGGGCGACCTAAAATTATAAAAAGCTTGAAATTCAAATTCTACCCCGAAAATCATTTGTTGGCCCAAAAATCAATTCCTGGCCCGAAATTCACATCGGAGCCCAAAATTCAAATCAAATTTAATAAAAAATAAAAGATAAGACAATTAAATTTGACCAAAAGAAAACTTAATATTTAAGTTACTAGATCTATACAATGACTAACTCGTTAAAAAAGTCTATTTGTTAGAACGAAAAAGAGCATAACCAGCTCAATACAGAGTTCGTAAGTTGAGTTCATTGTCTAATGTTCATAATAAAAGTAAAATTACATCACATACTCTAATTCAAAGTTGCAAAAAACATCTAACTAACATCATTTCTAGCTTTGTGTTCTTTATCAAGTACTTGAAAGTGTGGATTGAAATTTGGTTTAATGAATATATAGGCCTTTTCGTGCCTCTATATGCGCCATTTCGTGCCTACCTTAAACGGGTCATGCTCGTGCCCACCCTTGGGCCACGACCTCGGCCCATACCTGACCCGATATATAGGACTGTGTCGGTCCGGCCCTAAAATATTTCAGATCGTGTCATGCCTGGGTTGTGCTTTTTTCGTGCTTCGGGCCAGCCCATCAGGCCCGACCCAAATATACACCTATAACTAGGAGCAATAGCGAACCTTTTGCTCACGTGTCATGGTGTTCCCAGCCTTGCCCAAGGGCATCAGCGACCAAGGTCCACATATAATACTCTTCACCATCAAAATATGGTGATTTGTCTAGGGAACAGAAAGTAAAGGAACACATTTAGGAATGCGAGGATAACGAAGAGGAATCTCACTATACTTCTTGTGTTCTTGACGCTTTGAAGATGTTGACTCGGCGTTGGAGGTTGAGGGCACGGATGAGTCGGTCTCGTAGTAGACCACCTTCTTCATCTTTTTTTTCTTCTTGTCGCCCTTCTTGTTGTGCTATTGATGGAGCCGGCGGATTCTTTCTTGTCCTCCTTGTGCTCCTTGTGTTTATCGCCAGATATCTTGGCCTCCTTTGATGAAGTCTTGACTTCATGCTTATTTCACGAAGACTTGGGTTTTTCCCCGGTGGGCGCATCTTTCTTGGCGTGTTCACCCGATATCACTTCGAGTTGTTAGAATCTAATGAAGTGTCGGACTCCGATACCAATTGAAAGTCGCCTAAAGGGGGTGAATAGATGAAACCTCTAAATTATAAAATTCGAACACATACTTCACCCGAAGTTAGCATTAGAATGAGTAGTAATGAAATCAGAGTGCAGAAGATAGTTATTCTTGCCACGAGTTGCTCAATCAATGCAGATAACTTTGGAAGCTAACTCAAAACAATTGCAAGCAAGAGAACTTAGAGAGAGGGAAGAGGAAGAGTCAAATCGCAATACAAGATTAACACAAAGACACAGGCAATTTGTTTGCCGAGGTTTAGTTCCAAAGAACCTACTCCCCATTGAGGAGGCCACATAGGTCGGGTCTCTTTCACCCTCTTCCCTCTCTCAAACGGTCACTTAGACTGGTTAAGTGCTTCTTCTTAATCTCAAGGGTCACTTAGACCCCACAAGGATCACCACACAATTAGGTGTCTCTTGCTAGCTTTACAAGTCACTTGAGAGTCTAGAAGGAGATGAAGAAAGCACGATCAAGAAACCAAGTGACAAAGAGCAGTAAATGAAACACTAGCTCACACTCTCCAGAATCTCTCACGAGGCACTTAATCAATAATGAACACAATCACTATTGTTGCACTTAGAGGATCTTTGATGCTTGTGTGAGGCTTTGAAGTGAACTCTAGCTCTTTGCAATGAATGTGAGAGTTGGAATACTTGGGTGTCATGAATGGAGGTGGTTGGGGTTGTATTTATAGCAACCAACCACTTTCTAGCTGTTGTACAGATTCTATCATCGTAGACGGTCCGCGCTCCTGGCCTAGACGGGCCGCCCCTACACATCAATGGCTAAAATCATAGCTATAAGTGCATTAAATGTGTCGTCAGATGTCAGATAAAGCAGTTGTGGACGGTCCGTCCGTGCATCTCGGACGATCTGCGAGGACGCTAAAAATGAATTTTACCAAACCCGGCACCTTCGGGTTTTTCTGGTTTTCGATGGGCGGACGGTTCGCGCCTGAGGGACGGACAATCCGAGCTTGGTGTCGGACGGTGCTCTTCTCTCCTTCGGATAGTTCGTAGTAGAATTATGGATTTCAACATAGTTCCAGTGCGATGTGAAACGAGGTGTCATGGACAATCTGTCGGAAGTGCCCGGACAGTCTACGCACTGGTGATTTCTCCAAAAAGCTATCATGTCCGGAATAATCTATGTTATTCTGGATAGTCGACTTAGAATTGAGATGAATAGACTTATGCACGTGTGAATCAATCGGCTAGGCAAACTAGTTAATCCATAAGGTTGTGATGGTCATCAAGCACAAAAATCATTTAGAGAAAATGGTAAAGACCATTTCCCTTTCATTGTTATTGTTCAACAACTATTTGCTCATACAGTCTAAGGACCTTGAGTATGACGATAATGCTCCAAAACCTTTAAGTTGGACGACTTGCGCATAAAATTTCTCGAGAGCAAATAACTCTTATCGGATTAGTACCGATGATCATCGTCGCACCAAAATCCATGGTCTGATGCTCCTATTCTCGGTTACATTGGTCACCTGACGGTGGGACCCCCTTATGAACAGTGTGCCCATTATGTGTGACACTGCATTTTTTCAACCGTCGGACCAAAGATAATGGGCCCCACGCTACTGAGAGAGTGACTAGAGAGCAACTCAGCTTGTCAAATTGGTCCAACCCCCACCATCGAATCCTACACCAGGGTGACTCTACAATTAGGCATCATATTGTCATTGTATCAGTCCAACGCCCTTGAGCAGTTAGGGTTCGACGCCCTCTATTTGTCTCAAATTTTCTCACATGTGCTAACTCCAACTTATTTTAAACTCTATGAATCACAAGTTAGCTTAAGTTAGTGATATCTAAGGTGGTTTCTCTTAACTCCATTAGATCCTAATGCACATGCATGAGTTTTCTTCTCACCTAATGGCACATAAGCAACCGACTTGAAGCACATAATCCGATCACACGCTCAATTGTGTCTTGATCCATAAAACAAAATGCTCTTGCCTATACCTTTGCCTTGCATCTTGCTTTTATGACTTCTCACGAGTCTTAATCCAAATCTAACAATGCCAGACACCTTATTTTCCTATATTTTTCTTCAAGTTTCCGCTTCTACAACATAAATAACCTCTTTAGATCCAATAATGCCAGATACTTTGTTTACCTAACTTTTATCAATATGCATCCTTGTGGAGCACTTGCTAATCTTTGTGAACTTCTACCTATCTTATTCATAACACTCAAAAAAACAAGTTAGTATACCTAGTTGTCTCAATTACCAAAATCACATATGAAGCTTTTAGATGTACTATCCTCTATAGGCATGTGACATCCTTCTATCATGAGACAAGATTAGACTTAGCCACCTCAACTCTCTTGGGGGACCCTCGCCCCAGTGTGCATAGATCCCGACCATCCTCAGTGTAAGAGGTTGAGAACTTTAGGACCTTTAGACTGTCTCCAGCAACGTCCTCTATATACATCCTCTATATCCGTTCTTTACAGTCTTCTCTAAAAGATTCCATCTCCTATATATACTTTCTCTCCAACAACGTCCTCTAAATCACGTACTCTATATGTAAATATCTATATTAAAGATATTTTTAATTTTTTAATTTTTGTACATACGTATTTGTCATACTCTCAAATGTATTGTACATATTTTAGTTTTATTAAACCGGTTGTTTAAAGTATTCAAATAGATAGAGAACCGTTTAGAGAAACTCTACATATAGAGGATCCAACAACGTTCTCTAAATTTAGAGGACCGTTTAGAGGACGTTGTTGGAGGGAGTAGAGGACGTCCTCGTCGTCTAAATTTAGGGTACATGACCCTTTAGAGCTCCTTGTTGGAGCTAGTCTTAGGCCACCGAAGGGCCTTGAGGAGCTAAGCAGTAATTTTTTTATCCAACATTTTATTTGTCATTGCAAATGTCCTAATATTTTCTATACCACTCGGACGCAATTTCTTACCTTTCAGGCCAGGCCATCGTCTGTGGTATAAAAGGGATTAGGACATATAATTTTTAATCCCTTCTATACCATTGGCGATGGCATGGAAGGGTATATCCAAGTGGTATAAAAAGGATTAAAATATTTGTGATAGTAAATAAGGTATTGAGCAAAATTACAGTTGCATACAGAAAATTATTCTGTATGTTTTATTATTTGCATGTGTATGAAATGGTGAACTAGCGAACTTGTATTTGTTATTTAAGAATTGAGAACTGTCATATTATTAGTTTATTGTTTGTGAAAAAAAAAACGAAAATGGATCAACCTATCCCTCTAATAACGACATACGAACGAGGAGTGAATCAAACCAGGACAGCGTAAAATTCAGTAATATTTGTTGCCACATGGAGTCAACCACATAATGTGAGGTGCTAGTAACCGTTGGACTACACACCCTCTCCCAACTCAGTTTAAATTTGAATCTGAAAGGCGATGATGCCTTGGGTGTTGAAAGTTGGAATAAGAAATTCTGGTGTCTTAGGATGATTGACTAACGAGGCATTTTCAGGACAAAAATTTTCAGTCATTTTTTCTTAACTTTGTTTTGGAGAAACATGTCATACATCTGATTGCAGAAGGAAGTGTCTATGTGGCCTGGAGGCAGACTGAATAACCTTCTGTTCCTATTAATTGGTTCAGTTTTCAGCGGAGCAATCAGAAGAAGAAAAATCTGCAAACTTGCTGCAGGTGATGGGGTGCTTCAATTCTAAGGCAGACGATGCCGGTGCAGTGAGAAGAAGGCCTGGGAACAAACAGGTGGGTGGAGAAGCCTGATATAAGAAGTATTGTATTAACGTGGTGGGCTGTAGTGGTGGAAGGTGTTATTTGTAAATTACAGTGATCAACAAGAAACGTTAGATTCGAGATGGATAGTGATGATTCAATATGTACACCATGTGCGCAAAGTTTTCATGTGTATCGGATATGTTCTCAATAGCAAATAGCTACAAAACAAACATGTTGGTGGAGTTTTGTATATTTTATTTTGTAGCCAGTGCAGGAGTTATTGTCCTTATATTAGCTGCCATTTTGTGTACGAAAGGTCTTCCTGTAGCTGTAGACTTGTGCGAAGGGAGAAGTGCTGAAAGCGATCTGCATGCAAGTACTGTTGGTTCATGTTTCTATTTGTTGGTTTGGTAGGCAAGCAATCCATGTCCAGCTAGGGCTGCCAATCGACAGTCCCGAGGTTAGCAGCATGCGGAGATGGCAAGTGCTGGCAGCTGCAGGTAATGGCTCAGTTCTTTTGTGTGTGTATTGATGGATTCTAATATTTGCCATCAACAAGAAACAGGTTTGTAAAATTATTATCAGACTCACATTTTATAGTTCAGCTGTAAAATTATTATCAGACTCACATTTTATAGATCCAGCTGAACTCATAATTCATAAACACAATAGTAATTATAATAAGAAGATAATATTGTGAGTAACAAAAATCCAATTATCATACTGATGAATGTGTTGGCAGGCACATGTAAGTATGGCGGCGGATCGATAGCTGGGGTGAGTGCGAAGCACATCCCACCATGGCGCCATCCCTTGCCGACCTCTCCCGAGAGCTCTGCGCAGCCGTCGTCAAATCCACCTTCCGCCCCCACCTCTCCCTCCTCGCCGCCTCGCCATCCCTTCTCACCGCCGTCCTCCACCGCCTCTCCCCGCTCCCCTCCGCTGCGCTCGCCTTCTTCCGCGCGCTGCCTCCGCCGCACCCGCTGGACGCCTCGCTCGCCGTCCTCCGCCTCCTGGCGCCGCACCCGCGCCACCACACCGCCGCGCGGGCCCTCCTCCGGGACCTCTCCCTTCGCCACCCGCTCTCCTCCCCGCTCCTCCTCCCCTCCCTCCTCGCCGGCCCCCACGTCCCCAGCTGGCTCGTCCTCGTCCTCGCCCAGTCAGCGCGCCCCCACGACGCCGTACGGGTGTTCGACCACATGCGCGCGCGCGGCCTCGCCCCCGACGCCCACGCCTGCACCGCGCTCCTCACAGCGCTCGCCAGGGCCCGGATGACGGCCACCGCGCGCAGGGTGTTCGACGAAATGGCCAGGGCGGGGCTCGCCGCCACCACGCACGTCTACAACGCCATGCTGCACGTGTGCCTCAAGGCCGGGGACGCCGCGCAAGCCGAGGCGATCGTCACCAGGATGGACGCGGCCGGCGTGACCTTGGACCGATTCTCCTATAACACCGTCATCGCCCTCTACTGCCGGAAGGGGATGGGGTACGAGGCCATGTGTGCGCGGGACCGCATGGACAAGGAGGGGATACGGCCGGACACTGTCACATGGAACTCCTCCATCCATGGCCTGTGCAAGGAAGGCAGGGTGAAGGAGGCGGCTCAGCTCTTCACGGAAATGGTTGCGGCACAGGCGACACCAGACAATGTCACCTACACCACACTGATTGATGGGTACTGCCGCGCGGGCAATGTTGAGGAAGCTGTCAAGCTCCGAGGGAGAATGGAGGCCGCAGGGATGCTCCCAGGGGTCGCCACTTACAATGCCATTCTCAGGAAGCTCTGTGAGGATGGCAACATGAAGGAAGTCCATCGGTTGCTTCATGAGATGGACGGGAGGAAGGTGCAGGCTGATCATGTGACCTGCAACACGCTCATCAACGCCTACTGCAAGAGAGGCGACATGACCTCAGCATGCAAGGTCAAGAAAAAGATGATGGAGTCTGGGCTGCAGCTCAATCACTTCACTTACAAGGCTCTCATCCATGGATTCTGCAAGGCCAGGGAGCTTGATGGAGCCAAGGAAGCCTTCTTTCAGATGGTCGATGCAGGTGACTTGAATGCATCCTATACCTTATAGTTCCAGTTACTAGCGCTAGCTAACTGTAAGGTCTTCATTTGGCAGTTTAAATGGCACTAAGATCATTATGTTTCTAGCATAGGCAATTATCTTGCAATATATCATAACTGTATCTTCTTCTGATCATGTGGATGCTTTTGTTGTACGCAGGTTTTTCACCCAATTATAGCGTATTTTCATGGCTTGTCGACGGTTTCTGCAAGAAGAACAATGCAGATGCAGTGCTAGCCATCCCTGATGAACTTATGAAAAGAGGCCTTCCACCAGATAAAGCGGTATATAGATCTCTGATTCGAAGGCTTTGCAGAAAAGGGCTGGTTGATCAGGCACAAAGAGTATTTGACCAGATGCAAAGCAAAGGCTTAGTCGGTGACAGTCTTGTATATGCCACACTCGCATACACATACCTGACAAAAGGAAACCCAACTGCCGCTTTGAATACCTTGGATGGTATGACAAAGAACCAATTGTACATAACACCCCAGATTTACAACTGCCTGTGTACTTCTTATGCTGATGAGAAGGAAACCCTCAATATGCTGTGGGTTCGTGCTATTGAGAGAGGCCTAATCAAGAAGAGCGTGTACAAACTGATGCACGAAGCAAGGCTGGAATCAACAAAGCTTACAGTTGAGACTGGGTGATATGCTCCTGTTTCAAGGCCAGACTATCTAGGGGCTACACTTGATACTTGAATACAATTGGATTCAGGACATTCAGGATGCAACCTCTGTTTGTGTTTTCACTGAATACCTTGATATTTGGGATATGTTATCTGGGACTGTACTGCAGCCAGGTGAAGATACTCATTGCTGGCGGCTTTCAGCTTCGAGACAGTACTCGGCCAAATCAGCTTATGAAAACTTCTTTCAAGGCTCAGTTCAATTTCAGCGATGGGAGCGAATATGGAAGCCATGGGTGCCAGGCAAATGCCATTTGCTTCTTTGGTTGGTGGTACATAAACGGTGCTGGATATGTACTAGCTTGCTCTACAAAGTTTGCCGCATCCAGTGTGCTGTCCTCACTGTGATCAGGTCGATGGGACAAGTGATCATCAGCTCACTAATTGTGCGTTTGTGAGACATTTTGGGTTCAATCTCCTGCGGGGATTTGGCCTTCGAGGTCTGTCACCTTCTGTTGAAGATAGATCCTTTGATTACGGGCCAGCTAACGGACCAGTGCAGAAATACCTCAATTTTCTGAGCCTGGAGCCCTGGACTCTGGAAGCATCGGAATCTCCATGTTTTTGATGGTGCTGCCCCAGAAATGGCAGGTGTATTGCTTGCTGCTTGAGGAGGTACAACTTTGGGTAATGGCTGGAGCCCATAGGGTTTTCCCTCTTGAGTTACCTTACACCTATTGATTATGCTTCGATTATGATCATTAGTATTTCAGTCACAGACTCACATGCATGGATGTAAAGCTAAGAATTCACTTTCCAAATTCAAAAGCCACTCAATCACAATCAGCTTGTTGATGAGACACAAATCAAACATTCAAACTTTTTTTTTTTGCAATATTCAGTTCTGTAAGAAGTAGGTAGTAGGTGTTGTTCATTATTTGTTCTGATTGTGGACCTTTTCTGTTCTCTGATATTTCTACAGCATCATGTGTTACAAATTTGATGCCTGGCTAACAACATTTATTAACCTTAGTTTTCTGTTTGTTTGGCTTCCTGGTGCGCTTGATCGACAGGAGCAAATATTGAGTTCAAAACCCTCCCTTGCCGCTGCAACCTCCTCCTCATCCGCTGCACATACCCCGGATGGGCCAAGTACGCCTCGCTCACTATTTGTCGGCTGGATGTCCGTTTCTTGCTTGTTTTCATTCCTGTCGAAATCCAAATGGCGGCCTGCTGTTTCCTAATGCTGTGGAACGCCTGCCATTCTCGGTGATAGATAGCGTCGGCAACCTGGAGCTCATGAAGCAAATCCAAGAAAGGCAGCTGCTGCTGGTGGTCATATACAGAAGGTGATATTGAGCTATTAAAACACATCCGTCTAATGAAATGGCTCCGTGTTTGTGCAAAAATATATCATGGCCCAAGATAAATAGATGGCCTCAGTTTACGTCTTCAACCTTGGATAAAGACAAAGGACATATGATTGTCATGTAGTAGTAGTACAATGTACAAACGAGGGCAGGTTACACCACTTGTAAATTTTCTTGTGGACAGCTCTTACATACACTGTCAAAAACAAAAACAAAAACAAAAAAAGGAGGATACAGCTTTTACACCTTCACATCAACCTACCTAGCCTCTCTCTCTCTCTCACCTAAACTCCTACTTTCACTGTCATTATTCTGTAGTTGTACGAGGAAAAAAGAATCATTTCTCTGTAAACGAATGGCAAAATGGGGCCAAGTGTTGGTGTGATGTTTTACATGGCAGACGGGGGTGTTTTGGGCATGAGCATCAGCCAAATCCATGGAACCCGGCAGATTGGTACGAGTTGGACAGCTTTGGCAGCTTGAGAACTGCGAGCACACCTGCTGCCAGGGAGAAGACCGAAGCCAAGACGAACGCCGGGGTATTCCCTCCTCCATACAGAGCGTCCCATGGACCTGCTCCAAGCGACACTACTATCTGTAAATTTTCATATGGCAGCATTAGTCTATGGATATCTTCCACAGCCCGTTCAAAACAAAACGGTACTAGTAGCAGCTGCCTAACCTGGGGAACCACGATAGCAAGATTTAGGACTCCTGTGGCCAAACCTGGAGATGGAGCATAAACAGTACCAGTCACTGTGGTTCGCAAGGCTGCTAATTAATACAGTATATGCGCAACACGAACCTTGTCCACCTCCTGTACCGGCAGTCAGCTCAGCAGTCACAGAAAACGGAACGCTGTAAGTGATCTGCAATGCTTGACAGCAAAAGCATAAGGCAGCTTCCAATTTAAGCCATTAAGAACATGTGCTGACTCTGGTTTTCATACTTACGGAGAGTGGCAATCCGAGAAGAGAGAAAACAACCAATGCCGTGATCTTGACTGTTTTATTTGCCCCGATGATGTGATGAAGTTTGCTTGAGTACAGATCAGAAGAGATCCAACTTAATATCGTTGTAGCCATCATGCAAATAAACACCGTGAAGTTGCTAATGGCCCAAACTAATCTTGCACCAATCATCCGGCATAGTGGATCAACAAGGAATGAACCAACGCCAAGGACAACCTACAAGAATGAAATCACAGTTATAGACTTATGTTGTGATGATACACATACACTAAAAAACACTACCAATACATATTGATCGTGAGTTCTTACTGAATTCAATAGCAAACCAAATGCACCTTCTCGGACACCATTGTCATAAGCTTTCCTCTCACTCAAATCTCCATTTGGATCCCCATGGTAAACTTCGCGTCCCATCCAGTCAGTGTCAAAAAGGAAAAAGGGAAACCATGACAACTGCAAGGCAAAATAAAACAAGGGTAAATCATCAACCTCGAATAAAACAAACCATCAGCAAGGAGTCGGTAGGCATGTATATATGTAATCTGGTAGCGTACCCATGTTAGGGCCATAACTAGAAGCACTGAATGCATCCCAGGAGGTAGATGCCTCATTCTGGTCAAAATGTTAACCAAAACTGCTCCTGGCCCATCATTGAAGACTCCTCCTTTCTCTGTGTTGGAATTCACATTTGTAAATTCCTCAGTGTTGTTGTTAGCCGACACATTGTTTAAACCCACATGGCCATTAGGAAATCTTTCATTATTTGGTTCATTTGATGCATGGGCAGCATCTCTAGAACCGTTCAGCAGAGGAGCAGAATCTGATAGTCCTTGTGTATCTTTTGGATCTAGTGGGCTCTCTTCAGCGAAGTACAGGGTAACAGACATACATAACAAAAGAAATACCTGCAAAATTCAGCTTGCTAAGCTTTGGCATACAGCCCTAAAAAGGACCATAGAACGCCTAAGGAAGATCCTTAGGCAATTACAGTATTTCTAAAACTTACAACTGCAACTAAGAAAGCTGCTTTCAAATTACCGCAAGCTTCACAGCATGCTCTTGTCGTTAGAAATGGAAACCACCTGCACAAACAAAAAGCAGGCAAGCTCAATTCTCATAAAAGAAGTAGATCTTGTTGACTAGGAAGAATTTTGGAGAAAATATCTGAACTTAGTAGACCAAGAAGCACTTAATAAGAGGACCGATTGTCAAAACTCAAAAGATGGCATCATTGTTTTTCTTTATAATCTTATCTGACTATGCAAGGATTCTTCATCATGAAAAGGTAAGGCAAATTTACAGGATTGCTAGTTTCCTCTACTACTTTTAGACTTTTTACAGAATAAACAGAAGAATCAAAATGTCACACAAATTTGAGGAGAAATTTGGATTTTGCCATTACAAAGATTGTCTCTTTGATTATAATTGCCACTTAGTCTATGAATTGTGGGTTCATCTCAGTCTATGAAATGTGGGCTTGGTGGCAATTGTGCGAAGCCCATCCTTTGTAATGGCAAAAATCCAAATCTCTCCAAATTTGAGCCTATTACTTTTGGATGCCAATCGGCACATATCTTGTGGTTTGCTAACTGCAAAGGGTACCATTTACATTAACTAGCACAAGTTAAATCAAATGTATAATGACTATCTTAAAGTGAACGTCAACTGCTGAACCGTAGTCATGTTTATGCCAAGCACAAAAGAGAGCAAATAATAAGGCATACTTGTGCCATTCCCCACTCGCTCCAGCTGAAAAACCAAGAATATTCCCAACAGCCATCCATGAGCAGAATATTGCATTTGCAGAATTGCACTGATCAGGACCTGCATAATAGAAAGGATCATTGAATAACTAACACTTGATGAATACAGCATTAGTAAACTTTCTAAACTTAAGATAGTAACCACCTGAAAGATCAGCTAGAAGAGCACGCGCAGGACCCTAAACATAACATGAAGGAACAATGTTAGGAGAACATCCATAAAAATACTCTTACAATAAAATTTCAGCACCAAAGTTGGTAAAGACATGGTGCAGGCATGGCAGATCGCATGCTTACTTGCACTGTATTGTTTGCCAGGTCCAACATCCAGAATCCTAGAATGAAAACAATAGCAGCTCGAAACCTTGAACCTTTATATGTTCTGAATTTTTTAAAAGAAAAAACACAGCATTTCAGTGAAAACAAGCTTGATGGAAATAAAAAAAGCAAGCGAGAAAGCATTATGATAATTACCTGCAGTGCTCAGTGGTGTCCCCTAAGATGTAACCGAGGTCTGCAGAAAACCCGATTAGAGTTACCTACGTATGGAGTCCATCTATTAGAACATGCGAATTGCAGAGAACAGGAAATACAATGGCATATGAAACTTCATCTAACTCACAGCAGCACATATCATTATGCATCCAGCCAAAATAAATGGTCTTCTCCTCCCATACTTTGAACGGCACTTATCACTCCAAACACCAACACAAGGTTGAACCTGGGAAGGCAGCACATCAGCATAGCTCTAATCCTGACTATGACCCAAGGAAGAAAAAAAAGGAGGGGGTGACTTACCACAAAACCAGTTATAGGCCCACACAGCCAAATAAATGATGCCATGGCATGGTCTATTCCTAGGGTCTGCACAAAATTGAGAAATGAGCAACATGTGAATACATGGCAGAAATGAGATGTGGGGGCATGATATTAAAAAAATCATAGATACAGGTCGACCCAGGTGGTTGTTACAGTACATTTTAATCATCATCCCAGCATTTATATGCGACATTGACAGTTCAATTTAGCATAGTATTGTGGTATCCATACGAAACCGGCTGCTGTGTCTGCTAGCCTGGCCGTAATTTGTGTGGTGTTAGCCAAGTTCCTAGCCAGATAGTGAATCTTCCCTCTGTCTTGACAGTTCAATCTAGGCGTCGTTAGTATACCTGAATCTGGAAAAAAAACTGAGGGGCGGTCGGTAACCAATAGTACCTGGATGTATGGCGTAAGGAGGGAGAGCTGCAGCGCCCATCCGAACTGGACGCCCGCGGCGACCATGCAGGCGAGCACGAGCTTGGTCCTGTCGGCGCGGCTCCGCGGCTGGTCCTTGGGCGGTGGCGGGGGCGGGCCCGTGTCCCCTCCGGGAGCGCCGCCGTTGAGGCTGACGAGCTCCATCTCGGCGTCGCGGAGGTGGCGGTAGGGCACTCGGATGGCCGTGGCCCCGGCGCCGGCGTCCATGGCGGGCGCGCCGTAGATCTGGGCTGGGGCTGGCGGCGTGTATGGCGCGGGTGAGATCTGGGGTTCAGGCGGGAAGTCGGTGCGCTGCCGCAGCGGTGGTCGGAGGGGCAGGCGGCGCTGGAGTACGAGGAGAGAGACTCCAGGTAGATCAGGGAGAGACGCCTATGCCGATGCCGGTGAAGGAAGGAAAGGGGAGGGAGTAGAAAATGGGAGGGAAATTGGGGGAGCGCGTCCGCCCGCCGTCACCGTGTGATCTTCTGAAGCGTGGCGTGGCGAGCAGCCGCGGCAAGCAAAAGAGCTCACGCGCCGCGCCGCGCCGACGCCTGTGCGTCCGTCCTGTTTGACTACTCTAGGACTGCATTTGCAACCCGACCCATTCAACCGTTTCCTCTCGCATCCCATGTCAGTCCCCGGCACGCCTTCCATCGTCAGTCCCCGGTCTACCCTCCGATGCCGGTATATTCTTGTTGACATCTTTTTAAGGCGTCAATCACTCAACATGAACCAGCGGCGTTGCTCTCTGCGCAGAGGCGGATGGTCCATAGCTAGGAGTTGGACGGTCCGCGGCCTGGTGCGAGGCTTGGTTTTCCTGCCTGAAGACCGGACGGTCCGCGCCCTAGGACCGGACGGTCCGCGCGTGCGCAGGGGCGGCAGAAGATCGCCGGTGACGTCTGGATCTCGCTCCCGGGAGGGACCCCGTCGGGGAGGAGAGATCCTATAAGTTGTCTAGGCTCGGGCAAGCCGACCTAGACTCCTCTAATCGACGTAGAGTCAAAGAGAAGCGGAGAATTTGGGGATCGAGAGACTAAACTAGAACTAGACTAGAACTACTCCTAATGTACAGGAAATAAATGTGAAATAGAAGTGTTATAGATTCGATTGATGATTACAAATCGACCGTATACCTCTATTTATAGAGGAGGGGGATGGACCCTTTACAAACTAATTTTCCGAGCTAATTCCACGAATCTAGCTAACAACCGCAGCACAAAACTCGGAACCCTAACCTGCTCTGCGCACGCGCGGACCGTCCGGCCCACAGGCGCGGACCGTCCGGACCGCGGACCGTTCGGTCTCAGGGCCGGACCATCCGCGCTCAAATTGGTGCTCAACATATGCCCCCCCTGCCTTTTGGTGGAGCTGAGCGAACCAAAAACAACTAACTCGTTGTTATCACATCGGTTTTCCTAGGCATCTTACCACTTACTAGGATGGTACGCAGTGACCTTGGTCTCGATGGTTGACTCAACGAATGTGACCCCTTTAGCTTTGATCGAACTGTCAGTCCCAACACCGTCGAGCGTCATACTGATCCTGACCAATTCGTCACCTTGCTTTTCCTAATTTTCTAAGTGTTCTGGCGTAGCTTCGTAGTCGACCAGGTCTTCTCCTTGCAGGTCATCTTCCTCCATGGGTGTCGGTACATCGTTGGAGGTGTCTTGGTGTAGTGCGGATGGTTCGGCCTCAGGGGTCGGACGGTCCGCGTCCTGTGCAGATGATCCGACCTTTATAGCCGGACAGTCTACCATACCTGCAGAGAGCTGCACAGTTGTCGTTTTATTTTCTATCTTTGTGGCCGTTTGATTTTTCTCAACGGCCTTTGGTCTCCATCTCCTTTGTGGTGGCGGATACTGCGGATGCGTGTCATTGAATATTCTTTCCGCCTCCTTTTTCTGATTTTCCTTTGCTCTGAGGCGCTGTAATTTTCGCTTTTGCGATCATGTCAATCCTGATGGGCACCATCGGGGCATGGAGTATTTTGGATCGACTGTTTTGTTGACAGTCGTACCTTTTTTTGTTTGTGTTGGCCAATTCACCAAAAATCATCGGCCCTTCGTTATTTTGTTGTATGACGACATCTGTCGTTCCTATTTTAATGACGTCTCCTTTTATCGTACTGTTGGAGGTTGTAGCTGTATGCCCCCCTGCTGGATTAGTCAGCCTTTGGAGCCGAGTTGTTCGGCAATCTTGTTGGGCCTGTGCTCATGGACCAGATTGAGGGGCTCTCAATCGGTCTTGAACTGGAGGTGTCAACCTATTGAATATAGATGTTTGGGGTGCCCCCACGCGGGGTACTGTGGCATCCCAAATGGGTATGGTGGCATGCCCCACATTTGATTTGGGACATATAGTCGATGTATGCATGTGTATGGATAGTTGGATACGGCATAGGTGGATATGGGAGTGGAGGTGTCCATGCAGGTACGTTAGGTCTTAATTGAACATTATGACCTCCCGCCTTTTCCGATTGGTGAGGTGGTCCAATCGGCCTAACCTGCTATTGCTCCTGGGTGGGTAAGCGAGGTCGTTTTGGTGGCCGGTTGCTGGGGTCGGCCTTCTTTCTCACATATTTAGACAATAATTGATCAAAGGTTGGGCTGGATTTTACCAACCGACCAGTTGCCTTGAACATGTTAGTTTTCCACGTACCCATTTCTGGTCGTCGTGGTTTCAAGGTACGTGGTCGTCGTAGCTCTTCGGCGTTGCCGGACCGTCCGCTGGAACGCTCTGGACCGTCCGGTGATGTTACGGACCATCCACGCCTGGGAACCGGACCGTCCGTGATGCGTTAGTATGGGTTCTCGCGCATGTCCCCTTGTCTGCGCTTGCCCTCCAGTGCTGGAGTTTGTGATGGTCACCTTCAGTGTCTCCCCTCCATCAGGAGTCTTCTCGGCCACCACTTTCCTGCAAGAAATTTTGTTGTTTTCATCGGCCTCCCGTGCGTTGCCGATGATGACTTATTTGTCTTTGCCCTTATCGGCTGTGCTGGGCCGAATTAGGACCTTTTTGCCATTGAAGTCGATCACATTCATGTGGAAGGGCTCTGTGTCCTCCTGAAATTTCAATCGTCCCTCGTTAATGGCCGATTGGATTTGTCGTCGAAACACATTACAATCATTAGTGGCATGGGAAAATGAGTTGTGCCACTTGCAATATGCGCGACGCTTTAGTTCGTCGGTGGGTGGGACGGTATAATCGATCTTAATGTTACCATTTTTAGTAATTCATCGAATATCTTATCACATTTGCCAACATTAAATGTAAACTTAATCTCCTCCTGCCGTTTCTTTTGAACTGACTGCAAGGAGAAGCAAGCCAAAGATTTGGTCTGTTCGGGATAAACTATTTTGGCAATATAAACTTCCTTTGGTTCATCGTCTGAACTACTTTGATTGTGTTCTACTATATGGACATTATGATGAACTGTTTTGACTAGTTCTTTGCTTCGGCTTTCACAAGCTAAAGCTCTCTGATGTAATTGTGCTAGCATAAAGAACTGGATGCCTTCTAATTTCTCTTTTAAATAATAGTGCAATCCATCAAAGGCTATTCCCGCCAGTTGTTTATTTGTTAAATGAATTTGAAAGCATCGGTTTCTCGTATCCCGGAATCTCCGGATGTAATCACTAACTGATTCATCCTTTTCTTGTCGCAAGGTCACTAAATCCGCTAAATCTAACTCAGTCACCGGAGAAAAAGTGATCATGGATTTTTTGTTCTAAATCCCCCATGACAAGATAGAATTAGGAGGTAATGTAGCGTACCATGCGAACGCGGTTCCTGTTAAAGATAGTGAAAATAAACGCACGTGAAATGCTTCCGTGTCGGCCAATTCTCCTAATTGTGCTAAGAACTGTCCTATGTGTTCGCGCGTGTTTTTCCTTGGTCACCCGAAAACTTTGCGAATTCGGGTATTCTGGTCCCCTGTGGGTATGGGAGACGGTCAAACTGGCTATCATAAGGTCTCCGATATGACTGCCCTCCGGGGACTATACTAACTCCGAGCTTATCTCGGAACGCCCCAGCTATTTCCTCTCTTACTATATCGATGGCAGCCGGTGGGAGATCACCGACTCGTTGGTCCAATATGGGTGAGTTTGTTTGGATGTTGGTATGTTGTTTTCTTCCCCATTGGTTTGGGTTTTGCGACGCGTTAATACATGCCCTATGAGGCTCATAGGACTGGCCATTCCTTTCTGGCCTTCTGGGGGCCGGAAAGTACTCACTCTCACGGTTTTGGTAGATTATATTATGGTGCTGGTGTATCGTATGGTGAGATGGGGAGTCTAGCTGGGATAGATACGGAGTTGGATATCCATCCTCCTCAAAAAAACTCTATGCCGGACCATCCGGTTAAATACGCGGACCGTCCGGCTCCATGCGCGGACTGTCCGGCCATGTGGCCGGACCGTCCGACATTATATTCGGACTGTCTAGCGCCATACACAGACGGTCTGAATGGGTTATCTAGGGTTTGCACGACATGTGGCGGCTTGGGTGTAGGTCTCGGTAATTCGCTTCTAAAAATGGGATCAGTCGCCGCTGGCCCGGACGGTCCGCGCTCACATGCGGACGGTCCGGACATGCGCAGATCGGCAAATTTATTGCCGATGTGCGTGGGAGGTTGTCGTTGCCCAAGGTACATGTCTATCGGCATCCCATAAAGGGGTTGTGACTGGTCGTGACACCCTGTAGCCGATGAACTACGTGTGTATTCCCTCAATTCAACCTCGTGCGAAGGAAGATTTGCCATAGTAGACTTATCAAGCGCACACACTAGCCTTTTATGATCGTTTTGTATATCCCCTACGATACGTTGCAACTGCTCTCGATGTTCGTCTATGTAAGCTTTAAGAGATTGGAGTTCGTTGGTGCTACTTACATTGGGGTAATCGTAGTAGGTCGGAGCGAAGCCAGATCTGTCGCACGTTGCCGAACGACTTTGTTGTTCCTGTCCACCTTGAAGTCGGTTAGGAATTTTGCCTTTGCTTCCTAGATTAGCTGCTCTTGGCGCTCCTCGAATAGGAGTTTTTCTTCAGCCGACAAGGTTTCCCATGTCGGCTTGATGATATTGCTGGTGGAAACTTCAGAGCTATCCTTTGAACCGTCCATTGAGGGCCGATATCGATAGGTCTCTATAAAAATCTTCCCCAGCGAAGTCGCCAAAAAGTATGTTGACACCTTTTTAGGGCGCCAATCACTCAACACGAACCAGCGGTGGTGCTCTCTGCGCAAGGGAGGACGGTCCGCGGCCTGGCGCGAGGCTTGGTTTTCCTGCCTGATGGTCCGCGCCCTAGGACCGGACGGTCCGCGCGTGCGTAGGGGCGGCAGAAGATCGCTGACGGCGCCTGCATCTCGCTCCCGGGAGGGACCCTGTCGGGGAGGAGAGATCCTAGGAGTTGTCTAGGCTCAGGCAGGCCGACCTAGACTCCTCTAATCGACGTAGAGTCAAAGAGAAGCGGAGAATTTGGGGATCGAGAGGCTAAACTAGAACTAGACTAGAACTACTCCTAATTGTACAAGAAATAAATGCAAAATAGAAGTGTTATTTATTCGATTGATGATTACAAATCGACCGTATACCTCTCTATTTATAGAAGAGGGGGATGGACCCTTTACAAACTAATTTCCCGAGCTAATTCCACGAATCTAACTAACAACCGCAGCACAAAACTCGGAACCCTAATCTGCTCTGCGCACGCGTGGACCGTCCGACCTTAGGGCCGGACCATCCGCGCTCAGATTGGTGCTCAACAGTTCTCTAGTAGGCACAACCCGCGAGTCTTACTAGTGTTATCGTCGAACATGTAAAGGTCACTGTTCATCACTGTCTAGACAAGCCTGCTAATGATGACAAATGTTATAAATTCACTGAAATGCATCTTGATGCTGTTGGAATGTTCCTTTAATTATGACTAAAATATAACAGCGAGACCTCGTCACTAAAAATTTACGACTTAGTCAATAATGGCTTTAATTTATTTATATCTTATGCTTATGGATTCCTCAAATATTAAAATAGTGTAAGTTTCATTTATTTTGAATGATGTCATCTGATTGAATTGAAGATATCATCCTGAGTGTGGTAATATAATCAAAAAGGTTACCATATCCAGATCATCCTTCATCACGAAACAAACAAGAGATGGTGCAGCTCTAACCCACTTTAACCCTGTAATCAAACAAGAAACTAGGTTCAACCTGTCACTGAAACCAAACAGGAACAGGTCCGACCCAACCCACAAAAATTGGTCGGCTCCGACCCGACCCACGTCGTTCCGAAACCAAACACATGCTTAATCTCTCAAAAACCTAACATAGACGCCTAGCGATACCATGACTACATTCCACGCTCCCCGTTCGATCGTCTCCCCCACTCTCCTGCATCTCAAAAGTCCACGTTGCCCGACCCACACCCACGCGTGCCCCTGCGCTCATCCCCGTGATGCCTGCCCCTACGCCCACCCCGTCTCCATGACGCATGCCATGGTGCCCCCACCAATAGTCTTCTCTCATCCCCTCCCGCTCGGCTTCCGCGACCACAGCCACAACCCCCCTTGAACGTCTCGCTCCCCACCCCTATGGCCTCCTCCTATAGGCTGTAGCAAACTTGCCCTTCACCTTCGCCGTTGAACGCACCATCGCCTGCACTGTTGCTCAGTCGCACTGCCCTCGCCCGCGATCCCCAACCCGTGGCGGGTATAAGGAGGTGTCGACGGAGGGTCCCCCGCATAGCTGCTCATGCGGTTCTTCGTGTCCCCTATATCCCTCATCGTGGAATCCACACGCTCGCCCTTGTCGACTCCACCATCCCACCCCTGCTCCTGATTCGCGAGACCATGCGTAATCCGGTCGCATCTCCTCTCCCTATCTCCCGTCGTCCGTCCGCTTCAGTACGACGTCAAGCAGGGGGGTACAAGTTCCTGTGGCGTGTGCCATGTTTAAGAAGCGAGTCCTCTCTTGCTCTCCTCCTGCATCACTTACATGTAACCCCTTTCCGATTTCTAGGCGCCACATGGAGCTTTTTCACTGCCATCTCATCTGACCCCTCCGAGTTTGAAGGCTGCGGCGGTAGCCATGGCAATCTCGCTTGTGCTCATCGTGCTCCCACTCGACAAACTCTTCCTCTTGTTTGGCCTCATCATCAACACCATCCTGGTAACCCGCCCGCCCTCACTCCCCCCTTCCCACTAGGGCCCAACTCGATTTGTTTTCTTTTTAGGCGACCGGGGTGACCCAATGTGGTGGCTGAGCATGCAAGATATTCTATTTGTTTCCTTCCAAGGCGTCACCCTCGCCCCTGACACTTTAGTTTGGTCGCTCGATAATGGTGATGGTCGCACCTTGTAGGGTCATTCCAGCTGATGTGTGTTAGATATTCGATCTTCTTACGGTTCCCCTATGTGATTTCTTATGTCCTGATGGTTCCAGGCATATTTTACTCTATCTAGTGCAAACATAATGTGTCCTGAATTGACTTCACCTGGTGGTGCCTTAGATGACAAAGTCGAGGAGTGAAAGTGCATTCATCCCTTTTATGAGTTTTGGTGATTTGGATAACAACACATTTAAAGGTCTAACAAGTTTGCTAAGTGTTGAACAGGAAATTCAGTATGATGAACATACTTGAATAGTGTATAATGATCAGTGAACAAAGGTTCAACACAAGGTTAAATAACCAGTGAGACAATGCAAATGGATATAATATGGTCTCTATATTGGTTTGAATATATGGATAAGACCTAAGAAATCACTATGCATAAATATGATCAGAATAGAGGTTGAAGTGATTAAGAGGATTGGTCAAGCCAAAGTGAATGAGATATGAGGAATCATGAATTGGCTTGACCATATTACTATTAGTCCATATATGCTTCTATGAGAATCAAACTAGAGCTTGATTGATCTTAGCATTTAAATCTAGATGACATTCAAGCAAGGTTCACAATATCGAAGAAATGATTCTCTCAATAGATGCTTAATGTGATGTGACTCAAGAATGGCTTGATAGGGTGAAGATAGCAAGGAAAGGGCTTCAAGGAACTAAGCGAAGGTGAAGGCCAAGCAACGGCTTGTGGACCGAGGTACCATGGCTAAGGTGAAGAAGAGAGTACTTGCACTAAGTCGATGAACTAATCAGTTATGAAGAGTTATAATATGTTGATGCATCAGTAAGGTGACTTGAAGCCATGATTTGAACTCATATATGGTGAAATGGTACAAGTCACAGGGTTTGATTTGTGTTTGCTTCAAAAGGTGAGACAAAGATGTTTGTGATCCTTATGAAGCAATGCCATGGAGAAATCACACATGAGACACCAAATACTCAAGGAGTTTACTTAATTATATTTTATTTAACTTGAGTATAGGAATCGTCGTACTATCAAGGGGGGTCCAAAAAGAAGGTTGATGTTGGTACTAAAGCTCAAAATCCTTGATCCAAAACTTCTATTTTACTTTTACCCTTGTTAATCCTAAGTGAAATTATGTAGTACAACCTTTTTAAGTCTATCTTGGCCAAAATTGCTCTCTGGAAAATACTTGTTCAGCCGGTTTTTAGGCTGGTTCAGCTGGTATTCAAATACTGGTTCAGCTGGTTTTCAGGCTGGTTCAGCTGGTATTCAAATACTGGTTCAGCCGGACACTCAACTGGTTTTTAGTCTGGTGGAAACCGGTTCAACCGGTTTTTGCACTGTTCACTTTTTTCTGCCAGTCTGCAGTGTCAGCCAAAAAGTTGTGCGCAGCTTTTTGAAAACCGATTCAACCGGGTTTGGGACCGATTCAACCGGTTTTTGTGTAGAAAAGTAAAAACGACTAGTTTTGGAGCCCCACCTATATATACTCACTTCTACCTCTCTCCCCCACAGCGGAGCACGACTTGGACTCCATTTCTAACCTGAGAAACACCTCCCACTCTCTCACACACACACCTCTTGCCTCTCCCATTTCAAATCTTTGGAGAGAAATCTTTGAGTGAGTTTGAGAGCTGCGGTTTTTGTGCTTCATCTCTAAATCTCTCTTGCTCTTCTTCATTCGAGCTTTGGTACTACATCGAGTTCTTTGTGGATTCATTACTCTTGGAGCTTCTAGCTCCTAGACGACTAGGTGTCTCTTGTGAGTCTCCAAGTCTTGTGGAAGACCACAAGAAAGTTTGTATTACTCGCTCGTTTGAGCAAAGATTAGTGTGTGGGCTTGACCTTTGTGGTCGGCAAAGGGAGGATTAGGGTTGAAAGAGACCCTACTCTTTGTGGGCGCCTCAACGAGGAAGTAGAGCACCTTGGTGGTGTGACCGAACCTCAGGATAAATCTTGTTTCTCTTGTGTTCTTGCTCATTGTGTTTGTTTGTGTTCTTCGTCCTCTCTCCATTCCGTGGAAGATTTGTTTATATCTTTTTGGTGTGTGTATTTTGAGAAGTGCCCTTCTCAGATCTACTACTTTGAACCCTGTGGATCAACTAGAACATCTCATTTCCAAAGTTAACTAGGTGGATTTCGAGATCAATTTAGATTTATATCTCATTCTTTAGTTGAGCTCGTGCAAACCGGTTGAACCGGTTTTGACATCGGTTGAACCGGTTTTACCCAGTTTGTTTCTAGTTTTTGTTAAAAAAAGTTTTCACTTGCCTATTCACCCCCCCTCTAGGCAACTTTTAAGGAGGAAACACCAGTGGTAAATGGCTTATGCTAAATTTCTAGGTCATATGTTACAAATACTGAATGTTTAATATTGCTTTAGTAAGTAGTTTGCAACCAAAAAATGTATACCTTAGTGTGCTTCTGCATTCTGCGATTAAAGAGATACACTTATAAACTATCCATGTGTAGATATTTTGCATCTCATCTGTGTTGTTTAGTTATGCACCATAGTAATTGATAATATTTTACCAAGCTTGGCCTTGCATTGTACATGCCAATGGTCACTCTCATCTTCTCTATTTAAATATGTTTTTCTAGGCTATAATGGCTGAAGACAAACAACATGCCCTGGCAATTGGATATACAAAAATGTCAGCAAAAGACATGTAAGTTTTACTCTAAAGTATGAGGTTTTATTTTACTTAAAAAGGTTTAACTATACCTTTTAATACTGAAATTGAACCTTTAAGGGTTGTCTTTGTTCTACTTAGTGTCATATTTGTGAGTAATATGATTGCTAATTTATTTGTGTGCAATAACCTAACCATCTGTTGGGAAAATGACCCTCGGTCCCTAGGACCCGCCCGTCAGAGAGTACGTTGAGGAAAGGAGCCCCTGATCACTGGGGCCCATTAGTCAGTTAGGAGAGGCAGATGTGTCAACCCTGAAAGGACCCGCCCCCGGTCGAACCCCATGGCACCGAGCCCGAGGTCGGGTGTGGAGGAACCTGACAGGGGAGGCCGGGCATGTCGAAAGTGAACCACTCGAGTGAATCTCGGACCCGGCACCAAACTGACTCGCCATAAATACCCGACCACATTTAACCATGTCTGGAACCGAGCCACAACACGACGTCGGTTCGCTTCCCACTCATGACCTACAAGCACCTCAAACTGCATAGCACTCATGATCTACGAGCCCCTCAGACTGCAGCGCATTAATGGTCCACGCACCCCTCGGCCTACGCCGCACTTATGGCCTATCAGACTAGACTTTAGTACGACACTACACGATGGGTTGCGCCGAGCCCCAGGCTATGGAGGCTAGGGGTCGGCCTAGCCATAATGATGACGTCTGGTACCATCGCCGCCCCCACATCATCCACTGCGGTAAATACGAGATAACCAGGTAGCTCTAAGCCCCACGAGTACGCGTGGCTCCACCCAAGGTAAAACGCTGGTTTTACCCTTGCCTTATGGCTCCTTCCCAAGGAAGCCACCGCTGGCTGACCCCTCTCCCAGCCTACAAAAGGGAGATGTTAGCTTTAGGGCAAGGGGATCAAAAGGAGAGAGCTCTTGGGCAACCGGGCGCCTTCAGACGGACACAAACCCATAAGGACGAATAGGAGGAGAAGCTCCGACGAGGACCAGGAGGTCGGAGCCCACCAAGCCAAGACTTAGCTAGGACTCGACCTATGAACTTCTAAGCTCCACTTCTACCCCGATAAATAGATCTGGGAGCATCTCCTACCTCTCTCGTCCGCTTGTAACCTCTACTACGAGTTTGATCATCAATGGTGTCGGTAGCGCAAGCCACCGATGTTTGGAAGTAGGGACGTTCTGCCCGAACCAGTATAAACCTTGCACCCTCCGCGCACACCCTCTGGAGTCTGGAATGCGTATAATAAATTTACTTGTCGGAGCGAGATACGAAACACTTACAATGGGAAACTGCAAGCATAATTAGATTTAGGAGAATTCTGGGTCCTTTTTTGTGCCAATAGGGATGAATGCAATAAGTGATGTTAATATTGTTCTTGAAAACTACATCACCAAAGATTTTCAGGTACTCACTTTTTATAAGTGTGTAGTCTACTGTATTTGGTCTACTGGTTACATCACCAAAGCTTTTCAGGTACGTACTTTTTATGCGTGTGCAGTTAACTGTATTTGGTCTACTGGTTTTAATCATCGATACTTGTTAAGACCTATAAAGTTTTTCTAACGATAGATAGCTGTCGCTGCCTCTACAATAGGCAAAAAGATCCAATGGTCATACTTTTATAAAATGACCTCACACAGGCTGACAAGATACAAGGTCATTTTATAGAAGTATTTCATGGTCATTCGTGTTGATATTTGAGCGTGCACAATACTTTAACAGGTTTTCAGGCATGTGGTGCTTTACTTTGGCAAAGTCTCAGTCATGTTGATCATTGATCGTGCATAGTAATCTGGTCCTTCCTTGTGCCGCCATTTGCACGGAGCCACAACCATATATGTTCGTTTTTACGTTGTACACTAACATTTTATTGGGCATTGTACTAGATTACATATTTATATCATCAATATAATATTATTAGTGTTACGGTGATATTTTGTAACACTGATTTGTATATCATAGTAATGTTTGTCATTCTGTATCTATATTTTATACTAATTTTTAACTATTGTAGCAACGCACGGGTACATACCAAGTTCCCATGTGAAGTGTGTTGAATGTTTTGTGTTGGTCAGTGTCGAGGCTCTGTCTCCGTCGGCTCCTCTATCTCCTCATCTATTTGAAACTTCACTCTATAAACAATGTCATCTATAAGGTCGTGTCCCCTATTTTACACGATCAGCTGAAGACAGCCTTATAGTTTATTTTTGTTCGATCCCCAAAGTCGAGAGGTAAGATACTTTGTCCATCCACCCAAGCATAAGATTTATGGGCTCGTACTGCTTTAGCCACTACTGACGTGGGAACGTTGAGAGCACCTACAGGGGGTGAATAGGCGATCCTGCGAAAATCAACTCTAAACAAGACAAACTTAGTTTATGATGAGTGTTAGTGAAAACTAAAACCAAGTTATTATAAGTAAAGGTGGAGAGAAGAAGAGAATTCTTCACTTGAGCTGTCCTTGGATATGTGTATTAAACTCAGGAACAATAACGCAAGTAAAATATGAAAACTCTTGGAAGACAACAATCGTAATAAATAAAATGCACAAGAGACACGACGATTTTATTCCGTGGTTCGGTCAATGCCTACTCTATGTTGTGGTGACCTCCTTCGGTCAAGGGTTGCAATCAACCCTCTCAAGTGATCCAAAAATCAAACTTGAGTACCATATTGTTCTTCCTTATATCAAATCCCTTTGTGAGGAATCTCCACAAGTTGGAGTCTCTCACGTCTTACACGAATCATCTCAATCAAAGCACAAGAGTAAGGAGGAATAGCAACACAAACAAG
Source organism: Zea mays (assembly GCF_902167145.1). NCBI lineage: Eukaryota > Viridiplantae > Streptophyta > Magnoliopsida > Poales > Poaceae > Zea > Zea mays. The sequence continues at coordinate 225,005,413 of NC_050100.1, read as the reverse complement.
AGTACAAGAGCAGCAACACCACGCACACAAGCAAAGGAGAAAACACAAGAATCAAAACGACATAGTTTCTCTCAAGAAAACACTCAATTCTCTCTAGAATGAGTCGAAAGCGTGGTTGTGTTGAATTGGAGTTTTGATGTGCTTTTAGTACGCTTGGGTAGTGCTCCGTCGCGTCTAGGGGTCCTTTTATAGCCCCAAGGGACCTAGGGACCGTTGGAGCTCTGTTTGGAAGGCCCTGGTTGCCTTCTGTCCGCGGGGTGCACCCGACTGTCTGGTGCACACCGGACACTACACAGTGCAACAGCTACGTATCTCCTTATTGGCTGCTTTCCACTTCTGGGGCACCGGATCGTCCGGTGCACCAGTTGACCATTGGCTCTGGCCGACGTGTCAACTATCTGTTGGCCGGCTGGCACACCGGGCTGTTCGGCGCTCCTTGCGGACTATCCGATGATTTATAGCCGACGAAGTCTTGGTTTTCCCGAGAGTGGTGAAAGGGAAATGGACTTAATCATTTCCTATAATCGATTTTGGTGGTTGACGTCCATCACAAACCACGTGGACTAATTAGTTTGCCAAGATGTCTTTTATATCAGGTGCATAAGGTTCAACACAAACCAAGAAAGAAATTCAGTTGGGGACTCGAATTTATTTGGAGCAAAGGACTTGAGAGTGCACTGCAAATGGCGCACCAGACAGTGTCCGATGCACCAGACCGAGCAGCACTCAAACTAGCCACTCTCGGGTTTCTTCTGGGCGCGCTCCGCTATAATTCATTGGACTGTCCGGTGAGCCAACGGAGCAACGACTACCTGACGCCAACGGTCATCTGCCAAAAGTGAACAGTGGTGAACAGTGCGTGTCAGAGCGAGAGCAGAGAAGTCAGAGCATACCGGACATGTCCGGTCACTACCAGAATCGTGTTCTTTGCCGAGTGTCTAAAACACTCGGCAAAGGCTATTTTACACTCGGAAAATTTTTTTATCGGCAAAGGGTTCTTTGACGAATACTTTTTTCGGACACTCGGCAAAGACTTTGCCGAGTGTCAAAAAGCACTCGGCAAAGAAAAACACTCGACAAATTAATAATCGAAAATTAAAAAAAACAACAAAACATTTTTTTAAATTCTAGGAACAACTCTCCAACCCTACCTATTTACCTTACCCATTGCCCTATTATTTGTCACTATTATTTTGAATCAAATTTATATATTTTGTAAATTATAAGATTCGAACTCGCAACCTCTCTCTCGCGCATACCCTTCTATACCACTACACTACTACACCAATTATGTCTATATTGTGTTTTCATTCCCCATGTACTATAACAAACCGAGAGTAATTTGATTATTTAAGGCACTAAATGAGTTCATTTAAAAAATGTGATCAACTATAAAGTTGCATAACTTTTTGAGATCTACAAGTTTTATTTTAATAGTTTCTACATTCGAGACCGTTTACAAAATTTGAATTTTAAATTTGAAAACTTCACACAAATTTTTCAATGATAAGATGATTTCAAATAAAAAAATGTCAACTACAAAGTTTCATTACATTTCAAGACCTACAACTTTTATTTTGGTGTTTTTTCCATCTGAAATAGTTTAAAAAATTCAAATTTTAAAATTCAAACATAGTTTTGCATAACAAGATGATTTCAAACCAAAACATTGTCAACTACAAAGTTTCCTAACTCTTCAATACCTACAACTTTCATGTTGGTGGTTTTTTTCTTTCGAAGTCGTTTTCAAAATTCAAATTTTAATTTTTTTAAATTCAGACGTAGTTTTCGTTGACAATATGACTTCAAATGAAAAAGTTGTCAACTATTAACTTCTATAACTTTTCAAGATCTATAAAGTTTATTTTGGTTGTTTGGTCATTTGTTTATCTCACATGATGGTTCTAACAATATGCACAAATTCTATACGTCTCTCTCGTAGTTTCATAAACTACGAGAGAGATATATGTTTTATGAACAAATTTATTTTTATTTTGTCATATGAAGAAATGTTCAATATATAAATTGTACATCATGATGAGTTATACAAATTTGTAGTTGAAAACTTTTTCATTTGAATTAATTTACTACTTTAAAATGTGATTTTTAAATTGTCTTTGCCTAGTGTTGGAGAAAAAAACACTCGGCAAAGAGCTCTTTGCCGAGTGTCAAAAAAGACACTCGGCAAAGAAACTCTTTGCCGAGTGTCAAAAATAAAACACTCGGCAAAGAGTTTCTTCGCCGAGTGTTTTCTTTTACCGAGGGTTTTTTGCGTGGCACTCGGCAAAGAGCTTCTTTGCCGAGTGCCCAAAAAAACACTCGGCAAGGAATGTGGCACTCGGCAAAGAGCAAAATTCCGGTAGTGGGTGTGGCACCGGACTGTCCAGTGCAACTACAGGACAAGGGTTCCAACGGTCAAGTCGCTCCAAACCCCGACGGGCGTGCTGACGTGGCGCGCACCGGACAGTCTCAAATTGAAGGCTTCCTTGAGGAGGAGGGCATCAAGCATGGGTTCTCTTCTCCCTACAGACCACAACAAAATGGTGTAGTGGAGAGGAAGAATAGAACTCTACTTGACATGGCGAGGACCATGCTTGATGAGTACAAGACTTCGGATCGGTTTTGGGCGGAAGCAATCAACACCGCTTGCTACACCATCAACCGACTCTACCTTCACTGAATCCTCAGGAAGACATCCTATGAACTCCTCGCCGGTAAAAAGCCCAATGTTTCATATTTTAGAGTCTTTGGTAGCAAATGTTTTATTCTTGTTAAAAGAGGTAGAAAATCTAAATTTGCTCCTAAGGCTGTAGAAGGCTTTTTACTTGGTTATGACTCAAACACAAGGGCATATAGAGTCTTTAACAAGTCCACTGGACTAGTTGAAGTCTCTTGTGACATTGTGTTTGATGAGACTAACGGCTCTCAAGTAGAGCAAGTTGATCTTGATGAGTTAGATGATGAAGAGGCTCCGTGCGTCGCGCTAAGGAACATGTCCATTGGGGATGTCTGCCCCAAGGAACCCGAGGAGCCTCCACATGCACAAGATCAACCATCGTCTTCCATGCAAGCATCTCCACCAACCCAAGATGAGGATCAAGCTCAAGATGATGAAAATGAAGATCAAGAGGAGCCACCTCAAGAGTAGGACAATGATCAAGGGGGAGATGCTAATGATCAATACAAGGAAGATGATCAGTGTCCAAGACCGCCACACCTAAGAGTCCACCAAGCGATACAACGAGATCACCCCATGAACTCCATCCTCGGCGATATTCATAAGGTGGTAACCACTCGATCTCGTGTCGCACATTTTTGTGAACATTACTCTTTTGTGTCTTCTGTTGAGCCATATAGGGTGGAAGACGCATTAAGAGACTCGGATTGGGTGTTGGCAATGCAAGAGGAACTCGACAACTTCATGAGGAATGAGGTATGGCATCTTGTTCCACGTCCTAATCAAAATGTTGTAGGAACCAAGTGGGTTTTCCGCAACAAGCAAGATGAGCATGGTGTGGTGATAAGGAACAAATCTCGACTTGTGGCCAAGGGTTATTCACAAGTCGAAGGTTTGGATTTCGGTGAAACCTATGCACCCGTAGCTAGGCTTGAGTCAATTCGTATATTACTTGCCTATGCTACTTACCATGGCTTCAAGCTTTATCAAATGGACGTGAAAAGTGCCTTCCTCAACGGACCAATCAAGGAAGAGGTCTATGTTGAGCAACCTCCCAGCTTTGAAGATAGTGAGTACCCTAACCATGTGTATAAATACTCTAAGACGCTTTATGGGCTCAAGCAAGCCCCAAGAGCATGGTATGAATGCCTAAGAGATTTTCTTATCCCTAATGGCTTCAAAGTCGGTAAAGCCGATCCTACTCTCTTTACTAAAACAATTGTAAATGATTTGTTTGTATGCCAAATTTATGTTGATGATATCATATTTGGGTCTACTAACAAATCTACATGTGAAGAGTTTAGTAGGATCATGATTCAAAAATTCGAGATGTCTATGATGGGGGAGTTGAAGTATTTCCTAGGATTTCAAGTGAAGCAACTCCAAGAGGGCACCTTCATCAGCCAAACTAAGTACATTCAAGACATACTCACCAAGTTTGGAATGAAGGATGCCAAACCCTTCAAGACACCCATGGGAACCAATGGGCTTCTCGACCTCGACACGAAAGGTAAATCCGTAGATCAAAAGGTATACCGGTGGATGATAGGATCTTTACTCTATTTATGTGCATCTCGACTGGATATTATGCTTTCCGTATGCATGTGTGCAAGATTCCAAGCCGATCCTAAGAAAGTTCACCTTAGGGCCGTGAAACGAATCTTGAGATATTTAGTTCAGGGTGTAAAATTGATAGAAAGAGCACATCAGGGACTTGTCAGTTCTTGGGAAGATCCCTGGTGTCTTAGGCTTCAAAGAAACAAAATTCAGTAGCTCTTTCTACCACCGAAGCCGAGTACATTGCCGCAGGCCATTGTTGCGCGCAATTACTTTGGATGAGGCAAACCCTTAGGGACTATGGTTACGAATTAACCAAAGTCCCTCTCCTATGTGATAATGAGAGTGCAATCTGTATGGCGGATAATCCCGTTGAGCACAGCCGCACTAAGCACATAGCCATTCGGTATCACTTTTTGAGGGATCACCAACAAGGGGGATATCGAGATTGCTTATGTTAGCACCAAAGAACAATTAGCCGATATTTTTACCAAACCATTAGATGAGAAACTTTTACCAAACTTAGGAATGAGCTAAACATTCTTGATTCTCGGAATTTTGATTGATACCTTGCACACATAGCTCATTTATGTACCTTTGATCATATCTCTTTCATTTGCTATGACTAATGTGTTTTTCAAGTGTATTTCTTGCTAAGTCATAGATTGAAAGGGAAATGGAGTCCTCGGCGAAGACAAGGCTTCCACTCCATCGTATTATTTACCCTTCACCATCACTCCGCATCGCTCTCCACTTTGATATAATCCTTCACTCATATATTGTTTGCCAAAGGGGAGAGAATTTAATAAGGGCTCTAAAGACTCCGTTTTTAGCGATTAATGCCAAAGGGGGAGAGAGTATTAGCCCAAAGCAAAAGGACCGCACCACCACGCCAATTTCAAATTTTTTCGAAACAAGTCTAAGTTTTAAATGTTGTTTTCAATTGGTATTCTTCAAATGTGTAGTCCTCTAAGAAATTCTATCTCATTTGATATTTATATCTTAAGGAGGAGTTTTTCAAAATTGGTATCTGTCGGAGACGAAATCTCCGGCCGGGTGGCGGAATGCACCCGCCCTAAATCCTAAGATGAGGAGGGGCCTAAGCGTTTTGCCTGTCGGGTGAAAACGGGAAGAACACAAGAACACACAAGGATTTAGAGTGGTTTGGGCCGCCGTAGCGTAATACCCTACTCCACTGTGTGATGTATTGAGCTTGAGAGCTTGTATGAACTTGTGAGCCCGAGTTGGGTCTAAGTGTGTCTGCCTTGTATCGTTGTGTGCCTCCCCTTTTATAGCTCAAGGGGGGCACGTACAAGGGTGCTGAGCCCCGACATGCGGGCCTAGGAACATAACAGATGTAATACTTGGAGCAACTAATGCTAGTTACCAGTGCAATCTCCTTGCACCCTGATATCCGCGGTCTGCATAGCATTGGCGTGCAGCGGAAGATTCCCTGGCAACATACGAGTGATGATGAGCACAGTGCACTCCGCAGTACGGGCGTACTGCCTGCCAACGGAATGGACAGGCACGCCGCCTGCGAGACGGCCTGGTTGCCGCCTACCAGTGGAATGGACAGGGCACATTAAATGCCGAGGCGACACATCGCCTGTCAGGCGGAGTGGACAGGCGGCGCGGCTTATCCGCAATTAATGCAGAGGCCGCACGACCTAGAGGCCTTACGTCAGGCTCCGCCCGCAGGCTTACGTCACGGGCAGTGGGCCACGTGGCAGCATCAGGTCTCCGTCTGAGCGGGGAGAAGAAGCGTACACAGCATGGATCAGACACGTGTCGGCTCTGGACCCTCGCTTGGTCTTGATTAAGGTCCGGGTACTCTTTGTCCTAGAATCCCGGGACCCTGTCGTGAGTGGCCCGAACCCCACACAGAGGGGTCCGGGACCCATACCAGGGGTCCGGTTCGTGCCCGTGGGGGTCCTAGACTTTACCCGGAGGTCCAGTCCATATATACTGGGGTCCGACACTTCCCATGGGGGTCCGGACCTACTGACGGTACCTTGGAGGATATCGTCTTCTCTGGCCACGTGGCGGCCCTGGAGCTGCCCGCGTGGTGGGGTCGGGCGTTGTTTGCCAAGCGACTAGAGATAGCCGCATGGACTCCGCGCCTTCATACTGTAGTAAGGGGTACCCCTGTTCCAGGGTACTGACAGTGGCCCCCGGGCCCGCCTCAGGGGAGGATACGAGCCTGCAGGTGGGGCCAAAGCTTGACTGGTGATTGGCGCGCCGCTTCCGTGTGTTTGCTGACGTAATCACTGCCAGTCCGCCTTCGGTCATGCCAACTGTCACGCCTGTCCCCGCGGCTGACTGACTTGTGGCCTTCGCACTTGATGGTTTTGCTGGGCCACGCGCAGGGTGCCTCGATACCGCTGCATTGGTTTTGAAAATTCACCTTCTCTATCTTCTGCTGCGGCCCCGAGGAGACGCGGTTATGGCGCGAGCGGCGGTTCGACTTCTCTGCACCTAGGAATCTGCGCCCAGGGAGGATGACTCGTGGGCCCCGGACCCTGTGTCAGAGACTGGGCTGTTGGTTTCGGCGGAGGTGAAGAGGCGTACTACCGCGGACGGCGGCCTGCTCCTCCCGCGGCGATTCGCCTTCTTCGCACTCGGAGGCCGACGCCCAAGGAGTATGACTCATGGGCCCGGGCCCCCGTGTCAGAGACTGGTCTGCTACTTTCGACGGAGATGAAGAGGCGCAGCGGTTCGCTTCTCGCGTGGCGGTTCGCCTTCGCGTGGCGGTTCGCCTTCTTCGCACACGGAGACCGACGCCCAAGGAGTATGACTCGTGGGCCCGGGCCCCCGTGTCAGAGGCTGGTCCGCTGCTTTTGGCGGAGATGAAGAGGCGCGGCGGTTCGCTCCTCGCGTGGCGGTTCGCCTTCGCGTGGCGGTTCGCCTTCTTTGCACACGGAGACCGACGCCCAAGGAGTATGACTCATGGGCCCGGGCCCCCGTGTCAAAGGCTGGGTCACCTTGGTGCGCGTCGGGCGAGATCTTCTGCGGTGTCTCGGGGCGTCAGAGGGGGAATCTTTCTTAAAAAGGGGTTCCCTCGAGTGCGGTAGTCATTCTCATCACTCGCAACGCCATTTCGCCCTCGAGTACTCCGCGCTCTTCTGCTGCCATAGCCGCCATGGCCTTGCTAGACCCTCCCGAGTGCTTCCAGTCCGAGGTGGCACTCAACTTGGTGCGCAACCTGCTTGGATGGGGTGTGCTGGCGTTCGCCGGAAGGATCTATGTCGGCATCTCTCCCCCCGGCGATCTCACCGCCGGGGAGTTCATTCTCTTCGTCTCCAACCTCCCCTGCGGGTTGGCGCTGCCGATCTCATCTTTCTTCGTGCTGCTGCTGGAGGAGCTCGGCCTCCAACCTCAGCACTTCACGCCCCGCTTCATCCCTCAGGCGGCCATCTTCGCCTACCTCTGCGAGATGTCCGTGGGGGCGACGCTTCTTCCTCCAGCATACGGACGGAAGGGTGTTGCGCAGCGACCTTCTGGAGGCGGAAAGCGAGCTGAGCTACGACTCCATCTTTCGCGTGAGCTTCACCAGCATCCCATGGTGCTCCTCCACGAACTGGTCTAGCTCCAATTCCATGAGGTGGCAAGCGAGCTAAGCTGCGGCTCCATCTCTTTGGCTTTGATGGCTTCGGTGCCGGCTCCAACGGTGACCACTGGCCCGGCTGCTGATACCGAAGACGCCACCCGGGAGGTCGTACAAGATGTCGTGGAGACGACGGCTGCGCGCTTCCAACGTGACCCTACTGATGTCGAGTAGCTCATACCTGTAGACATGAGGCTAGGGTCCCGCTTGAAGGCGGATGTAATAACTCTGTTTTTGTAAGATACTTTTGGGAACTATCAATTAAATAGCTCTTATCTGTATGATGCTTGTTCTTGCTGTGTGTTGTTTTATCAACTTCTCTCTTGATACCTGCCCCCCTGGGATGTAGGCTTGACGTGTCGAGGCTAGATACCAGCATACCTAAGAAAGAGTTGGTGTCCCGGCCCCCAGGAGGCAGCCTCGACTGGGCCCGGACCTGCACACAACTTCGGTTAGGAAGTGTTAGTAGCACACCCATCAGGGTCCATCGTTTGGTATCAGCCATCCTTTGATTCATGCAATAGGACCTGCAGGATTTGGCCTAGGAAGCCAAGCCGCGTGCCCGGACCCCCTGAATCGCAGTTCCAGATACTAGGACACCTATCGTAGAGTGGTGGAGCGTGCAGGCTTATGGTACGGGACTAGGCTAAGCGGCTACACGGCTCCGGACCACCCCAGGGGACGTGCGTCCATTCTCTAAAACCTGACCCCGGGTTCCCGGACCCACAGGGCTATAGTTCCAAATACTAGGATACCCATCGCAGAGTGGTGGAGCGTGCAGGCTTAGGGTGCAGAACCAAGCTAAGCGGCTACACAGCTCCGGACCACCCCAGGAGACGAGTACCCTTCTCTAGAACTGGCCCCCAGGCTGCCAGACCTCTCCGCTTTCGTAGAGGGGTCCCAAACTGCAAGCCTGGCTACTCAATTCGGATGTCATTATACCAGCAAGGGTGGGAGACCGTATGGGTGGGTTAGATAAAAAATAATAGTATCTGGAATCTGTAGCAAAATAAAACCATCACAGGGCACATCTGAGGGGGTAAATTCTTTCCTTATAACTTGACACACATGAGTGCAAACCAACAGGCCGGGCCTATGAGGGCAGACCTCACCGGGCTGGCGTACCCGTATGCACAACCTAGTTACAAGGAGAAATCATAACCCCTCGGACTTGCTTCTGTGGGTAGGACTTACAGGAATGCTCCATGTTCCAGGGATTGGGAAGAGGCACCCCTTCAGTTGTGGCGAGGCGGGCACTCCTGGGTCGGCATTCTTCCGTCACCTTGAAGGGTCCTTCCCAACTGGGGGAGAGTTTGTGGAGCCCTTCTCGGTTCAGTACTCGCTGTAGGACTAGGTCCCGGACCCCGAGCTCCCTACTATGCACGATCCGCTGGTGGTGGCACCCGAGCGCTTGGTTGTATCGTGCATTTCAGGTCACCGCTTGCCATCTGTGTTCGTTGATGAAGTACACGTCCTTACGCCGCAGCTATTCCTGCATAGACTCGTTAAAATACTGGACCCGTGAGGAGCCCATAAGGGTTTCCGGGGGAAGGCAGGCTTTAGCCCCGTAGACCAGGAAGGACGGGGTCTCTCCGGTGGCCCGACTAGTTGTCATCGCCGGAGTCGGAGTCTCCGGTGAAAACATCCTTCAGGACCCCCTCGGGTGACTGATACCCGATGTTCGGTTCTCTCGCGGCCACCTCGCCGCTGTCGACCCTTTCCTTGCCAGGCCGGCGACGAGGAGGGGAGCTGTCCTTGGAGGTCTGCTCGCGCCGCTCGCCGACGCGCTTCGCGAGTTCGATGATCTCGCGACACTCTGCGACACTATGGCGACTGTTGGGGTGTACAGGGCATGAGCCGCTGTTACCCCTCTGCGGTCGTGGGCGCTTGTTGCGCTTGTTTCGGCCCCCAGTCGCAGATGCGACGATCGAAGCAGCAGACGATGACCTCTCAGAGCCGCGATTCCTCTTCTTCTTCTTTTTGCCGTCCTGAGCGACGACACCCGAGCCACCCGTCTGGGCAACCCCGGTCTGTGGTGCCGTGTGCCATGCACGGCCCTCGGCAGCCCTGGCGCACTTGTCGGCTAGAGCGAAGAGTGTGGTGGCAGTTTCCACGTCATGCGTGGCCAACTTCTCCAGCATCTTTTCATCACGCACCCCCTGGCGGAAAGCGGTAATGATGGAAGCATCAGAGATACGGGGTATAGTTCCTCATACCCTGGTGAAGCGGGAGATAAAGGTCCGATGAGTTTCCCCGGGCTCCTGCCTCACTGCATGGAGGTGAGCCTCCACGCCATGCCGCTGATGAGCACTGGCGAAGTTCGCTGTGAACCGCGCGCAGAGCTCTTCCCAGGAGCAGATTGATCCTGGGGTAAGGTTCATGAGCCAAGTCCGGGCAGGCCCAGACAAGGCAACATGAAAATAAGTTTCCATCACGGCGGTGTCTCCACCCGTTGCCGTAATGGCGGTGACGTACACCTGCAAGAACTCCGACAGGTTGGACGTACCGTCGTACTTTTCCGGCAGGTGCGGCCGGAACTTGGATGGTCAGGTCGCCGTGTGGAGATGATCCGCGAGTGCGGCGCAGTCCACGCCGGCCAAAGGGACACCCGTCTGGATTCGGGCGCCCGTTGGGGTCTGCGGTGCAACCGCAACGAAGTCGTAGTCGAGGTTGCAACCCTCGATGTTTTGTCGTCGCTCACGCGCCCTCTCCAGAGAGACACGGGCATCCTCGCCCGCACGCCTGCGGTTGAGTTCCGCCACCAGGTCATTAGACCTCTCCATAGAGACTGGGGCGTCCTCGCCCGCTCGCCGGTGGTTGAGCTCCGCCCGTAGGTCCTTAGTCGGCGCGGCCCTCACCGAGGGAGAGCGCACTGATGCTGATGCCTCATGCTGGCGCCGGGATGACCGAGGCCTTGGCCTGGTTGAGCCAGAGTGTGCCATGCCGAGCAGGCGGTCGACGTCGTCGCGCCACTACTTCATGGCCCCTGGTGAGGCCGTGGAGCTTGGAGGGTGGCACAGCAACTCCCTGGCCGCAGACAATGCCCCCCGGAGCAGCCCTCGACGAAGTCTGGGTTGTCTGCGCAGTTGTATGCTGATGTGTCGCGTGCACAGCAGCAGTGCCCGGCACTGGGCGGTTGGGAACCCGTGGCATCGAAGAAGCAGCTTCCTCCTCCACCAGGAAATCCTCCGAAGTCTCGGCACGGTGCTCAACGATTTGCACCATCATGCTGAGCAAGAAAACAAGTAAAAACCTAAAGCCTAAGCCCCTACGTGGCGCGCCAAATGTCGGAGAGAAAATCTCCGGCCGGGTGGCAGAATGCACCCGCCCTAAATCCTAAGATGAGGATGGGCCTAAGCGTTTTGCCTGTCGAGTGAAAACGGGAAGAACACAAAAACACACAAGGATTTAGAGTGGTTCGGGCCGTCGGAGCGTAATACCCTACTCCACTATGTGATGTATTGAGCTTGAGAGCTTGTATGAACTTGTGAGCCTGAGTTGGGTCTAAGTGTGTCTGCCTTGTATCGTTGTGTGCCTCCCCTTTTATAGCTCAAGGGGGGCACGTACAAGGGTGCTAAGCCCCGACATGCAGGCCTAGGAACATAACGGATGTAATACTTGGAGCAACTAATGCTAGTTACCAGTGCAATCTCCTTGCGCCCTGATATCCGCGGTATGCATAGCATTGGCGTGCAGGGGAAGCTTCCCTGGCAACGTACGAGTGATGATGAGCACAATGCACTCCGCAGTACGGGCATACTGCCTGCCAATGGAATGGACAGGCACGCCGCCTGCGAGACGGCCTGGTTACCACCTGCCAGCGGAGTGGATAAGGCACGTTAAATGCCGAGGCGGCACATCCGTGCCAGTGGAATGGATAGGGCTCATTAAATGCCGAGACGGCACATCGCCTGTCAGGCAGAGTGGACAGGCGGCGCGGCTTATCCGCAATTAATGCAGAGGCCGCGCGGCCCAGAGGCCTTACGTCAGGCTCCGCCCGCAGGCTTACGTCACGGGCAGTGGGCCATGTGGTAGCATCAGGTCTCCGCCTGAGCAGGGAGCAGAAGCGTACACGACATGAACCGGACACGTGTCGGCTCTGGACCCCCGCCTGGTCTTGATTAAGGTCCGGGTACTCTTTGTCCCAGAATCCCGGGACCCTACCGTGAGTGGCTCGGACCCCACACAGAGGGGTCCGGGACCCATACCAGGGGTCCGGTTCGTGCCCGTGGGGGTCCTGGACTTTACCCGGAGGTCCAGTCCATATATACAGGGGTCCAACACTTCCCATGGGGGTCCGGACCTACTGACGGTACCTTGGAGGATATCGTCTTATCTGACCACGTGGCGGCCCTGGAGCTACCCGCGTGGTGGGGTCGGGCGTTGTTTGCCACGTGACTAGAGATAGCCGCATGGACTCCGCGCCTTCATACTGTAGTAAGGGGTACCCCTGTTCCAGGGTACTGACAGTATCTAAAATATTTGACCTTCTTTCAATTTGTAAAACCCTCTTGAACACTAAGAGGAGAATTTCATTAAGGGGGAGTTTTGTTTAGTCAAAGTAAAAGCATTTGAAATAGTGAGAGAAAATTTCAAATCTTGAAAATGCTTCTCGAAATCTTATTCATATACCTTTGACTATTTGCAAAAAAGACTTTGAAAAGAATTTCCAAAAATATTTGCAAAAACAAAACAAGTGGTGCAAGCGTGGTCCAAAATGTTAAAAGAAAGAAAGCAATACATGCATATCTTATAAAAGTATAAATTGGTTTAATTTCAAGCAACCTTTGCACTTACCTTATGCAAACTAGTTCAATTCTACACTTATATATTTGCTTTGGTTTGTGTTGGCATCGATCACCAAAAAGGGGGAGATTGAAAGAGAAATATGGTCAAACCTTTTCCTAAATGATTTTGGTGGTTGAATTGCCCAACACAAATAATTGGACTAACTAGTTTGCTCTAGATTATAAGTTCTACAGGTGCCAAAGGTTCAACACAAACCAATAAAAAGTCCAAGAAAGGGTTCAAAAGGAAAGGAGCAAATGAAACCGAAGGTTGCCCTGGTCTGGCACACCGAACTATCCGGTGTGCCACTGGACAGTGTCCGGTGCACCAGGGTGGATCAACTCGAACTCGCCACCTTCAGGTTTCTGGAATGGAAATGCCACTCCACTATAATTCACCGGACTGTCCGGTGTGGCACCGGACTGTCCAGTGTGCCAAGCGGAGCAACGGCTACTGCGCCAACGGTCGTCTGCAAAAGGTGAACAGTGCGTGAACAGTGCGCGGATAGCGCACGCAGAGTCAGAGCAGACGCCAGAAGGCGCACCAGATAGTGAACAATGACTGTCTGGTGCACCACCGGACTGTCTGGTGGACCCAGCTGTCAGAGCTCCAACGGTCGAACCCTAACGGTTGGGTGACGTGGCTAGCACACCAGACTGTCCGATGCGCCCATCGACAGACATCCTCCCAACGACCATTTTGGTGGTTGGGGCTATAAATACCCCCAACCACCACACTTCAAGGCATCCAAGTTTTCAGCCATTGCATTCAATACAAGAGCTCTATACTTCACTCCAAGACACAAAACAAGAGATCAAATCCGCTCCCAAGTCTGGAATCACTCCAAACAATTAGTGACTAGTGAGAGAGAGATATTTGTGTTCATTTGAGTTCTTGTCGCTTGGATCGCTTTTCTTCTTCCCCATTCTTGTTCTCAACACCTTTGTAATCAAATCAAGAGACACCAAGTTGTGGTGGTCCTTGTCGGGTCTAAGTGACCCAATTGATTGAGGAGAAAAGCTCACTCGGTCTAGGTGACCGTTTAAGAGAGGGAAATGGTTGAAAGAGACCCGGTCTTTGTGACCACCTCAACGGGGAGTAGGTTTGCAAGAACCAAACCTCGGTAAAACAAATCACCGTGTCATCCGCTTTATTTGCTTGTGATTTGTTTTCGCCCTCTCTTTCGGACTCGACTTTATTTCTAACGCTAACCCCGGCTTGTAGTTGTGCTTAAAGTTTATAAATTTTCAGATTTGCCTATTCATCCCCCCTCTATGCGACTTTCACTATGCATTGTTGATCACTTCTCATAAGTTGACTCATTATTTTCTATCAAATTAGGTTGAAGTACACACCTCATCCATACTAGGTGAAGTTATGCATAACAAAGATGCTATTGGCCGAGTTATCAAATGGGCTCTAGGGCTTGGAGTCTATGATATAATCTTCAAGCCATGTGTTGTTATCAAAGCTCAAACTCTTATTGACTTTGTGGTTGAGTGGACCAAGGCACATGTCCCCGTTGAAACGAAGATCTTAGATTATTGGGCAATCAATTTTGACGGGTCACTATAACTCGGCGGGGCTTGAACACGAGTGGTCGTTACTTCCTCTAAAAGTGAGAAGTTTAAATTTGTGCTACAAATATGATCCCATGTCTCCAATAATATAGTCGAGTATGGAGCTATACTACTCAGCATGAGAATATCTGTCACTCTCGGCATCCATCAGATCCGAGTCATAGGAGTCTCGATGCTAGTGACAAATCAAGTCAATAAAGAGTGCACATACAATGAGAATTATTTGTCGGTATGTGCAACATTGTATCCCTTGTCTACCCCATTTCACTAACAAATAATCTTCGATAGATATCCCTAGTAGATAGTAGTGAGGAATAGACACCTCAAAACCCTTAGTGCTTATGCGCACTATAGTATAGTATCCCTTGACATGCTAGCATCATTATATTATACCAAGAGAGACTATATATTGCGAGATTACATAGACTGTGCTGAGGTGTGATTGCCACCGTGTACCGGTGAGAACAAGGTTCGCTATGTTTCACCCAAAAGCTTGATAATGGAGACGACAAAGAGCATCCGAGAGAGGTATAAAGTGAAACATCACATACGCGTGGGAGAAGACCCTAACTATCTATAGAGTTACCTGACCGGGAGCTTAACTCTCACATATGCTTCTCTTGCATGAAGCCTTAACGAGGATTAGTAAGAAGCTTGCATGTTTTTTGATATCTAGATATAAATATCGACACATCAACATGAGTTTATATTTAAACTTTCACATTTATATTATTACTTTGGTTGTGTGCTTTATCTTATTAGATTAATTATAGGCTAGTGTGTAGGTCTAAAACTTAGACTGCTAAACTTTTTTTGCGATAAAGATAGTAACGCTAAGGCAAAACCTAAATTGCGCGTATAAACTATTAACACTTGGTTATTTATAGGTTTTGTTTTAGAAAAAAAATAGAGACCATAAATTAGTAAAAAAAAATTGACTAGTTCACCCCACTTCTTAGACGTCACCACCGTTCCTTTCACAGTGTCACCCCTCTCCTAATCTCTTCTTTGTGTACTCTGTATACTCCGGTGTCTGTCCATGACGAATAGCAACATGAAAAGACAGTGTACAGTCAAAATTAAGCAGGAACAACATAACAGAGAGGACACAAAAAGGTAGCACAACAGCCTCATTAATGTTGAGCTCTAGACCTCACTATTCATTAGTACCAAAGCTTACAAGTATCATAGTAACACAACATTCATGTACTAATATTAGGGGCATGACACAAAAACAAAATCTCAAACTCTATAGGCACTACACAACTCCTCTATAGTTGGGGTACTGCAAGGAAGAAAAAGAAAAGTGAAAAAAAGCCAAGTCAGCAAGGATCAGCCAAAAAAAAAAAAAACTGCAAGGATGAGCAAGGCCCCTGCTTATCCCTATTATCTCCCCTCCAACAAAGGAGCAAAGAATACAGCTCCAGTGGGTCTGTAAAGCATACATGAGTGTCAATCCCGTAGAAATCCCCAAGTCACATGCATAAAGATCCATCTGCAGGAGAAAGTAGAGCGCTTTATCAATTCTTCAAGCAAAACCTTCACATGGCCAAGGTCCTGTGTTCCTGGCGATCGTGCAAACATAGTTGGAGACACGTGCCAAGTTACTTCAAAGCTCAAAGCCACATTTGTGCCAAGACAAAAATACATGTTAATCAACTAGAACAAGTAATAACACCTTACAAACCCAATTCAACAGCATATATTTGATTCTCCAAGCCTCAAGCTTTGTACTCATGGATGTGCATCCACTTGGTTGATGACCATTTATTTCCTTTAATCACAGGACAACCCCCTGCAAGAACAACAGTATATAAATAAAACTGCATATAACATAGAAAAAGTTGGAGGATCAATATATTTTCACATGGAAAATGGAACAAGTCTACAAGAGCATCATAATTGAAAAGGTGGAATATCATCAGATGTTTCCATATCATTGGAGAAAAAAAAAGTAAAAAAAACAAAAGACGGGTATTGAACTAACCATGCAAGCTTAATGGGTCCAAAGTGGCATCTGGTTTCATGCTCCAGAAAAGAAGCGCATCTCCCATCTTTGGTTTGACAGAAAGGCCTCTTTTGGCACAATCTGAAAGCTCATTGTACCATGGTAAAGAACTGGCGTTCACATTTGCATCAGGGAAAATAGTCTCGCCCCCTTCTTCAACATCTGATCTGTACCCATTGAAAATAATTCATAAGAAAACACTACAGGCTCAATTAACACTACAAAAAATGTAACAAGGAGATAGGAGATATATGTATAAATATGCACTTACAGATACATCAGAAGAGTAGCTATCCTCTGACCACCATTCTTTGTGTTAAACTCATCAAGAAAATAATCAAAGTGAGGCTCATACTTCTGCCCGACTTCATAATGCAGCACTTGGAGTCCCTCACCATGATCTGCAAGGCAGCATGAATTAATATGATTCGACAGGATAAATACATCCTATAAATGATCAAAGCAAAAAGAGAGAACGAGTTGGGAGATTCATAGCCTGATTGTGTTATGTGCTATGTGTGTGGAAGTTCTACTTACACCTCGGTTTTAACTTATCATTTTTAAGATCATTCTAAGCACAGAGTTTGCACATGAAGAGTATGGCCATACAATAAAAATCATAAAATTCACACACCTACGGGTATGAAGGTATAGTCTGCTATCCTCTTTTCAATTGCTCGAATAACCTTGTCTCTTCCTCTTTGAAGAAACATGCCTGAACTTGTCCGGACCCTGCTGTCCTTGCTTTTGCCGGTAGTGCTGTCGACAACTGTTGATTTTACCATGTGAGGCTTGGCCAATCCAATTAGGTATTCACACTCATCCTTAGACTAAGGAAAAGAACAAAATATCAGCAATCATCATAGTCAGATAATCATTGACATCAGGTTATGAACTAAAAGTTATTAAAAGTTTCTGTGTTGGTGGGGGTGGGGAGAAGTTAATAGATGCTGGGTATATAGATTGTATAGTATGCGTAACTATGAACAATCAAACACATATGTAGCATCTGGGTTTTTTTTTCCAAGTGACGGTACATATGGAATTGCATAACCAACCAGGTGAACCTAAACATGGTATTTATCAAGTCAGGTGTACTCACATTTCAAAATAGTGACGCACAACAAGAAGCAAAAGACGATGCATGTGGTTCTTCCACTGCATTTAATATTGTTTAGTTTAAGATGGCCCATAGAGTAACACATACAGTACTAGCCTGCCCAATTCATAAGTCCATGGCAAAACCCATCCGTAAGTCATAAGCTGAGCACCATTATTGTATTCCCAGATCCAACTGTACTACCACACAGCTCATGGTTCAATCCACTCGGTCATGGGAATCATATGACAGGCGAAGATGAGCAAGCATGCATGCACGCACAGGAACATTGTGCGAATAATAACTTTGATGATACGAAGACGAACAGACAGAGCGACCGCGGTGGTGGAATTTGCAATTTAAAGTTGCTTACGAGGAAGTTGTGGTAGACAAATGCCCTGGGCTCCCACGAGATGACCTCGGTCCACTGCGCACCGCGCTCTCCCAGCCCCTCCCTGCTCCCAACCAACCAACCAACAGCATCGACGATGAGGATCAGCAGCGGATCGAGCCAAATCTGAACGAGCGACAACAGGTGGGGAGACCGAAACGGAAGCCCCAGGTGGAGGAGGAAGGGTCACATCAGTCGTGACTCACCCCAGGTCGCGGCGGGCGCGGGGGCGGACGTCGGCCGACTCGGTCTCCCCTCCGGCTGCAGTGCCGGTGGTGGCGGCAGCATTTGGCGCGGACACGGGGAGCGAGAAGACGCCGAAGGCTATGAGCGCGAGGAGGGCGGCGGAGACGAGAAGTAGCGCGGTGAGCGCGACGGTGTACGGCGAGGCGCGGCCGCCGCGGGTCGGGAAGACGCGCGGCGGGCGGATCCCCCGCATGAGCGGTCGCGACGGCGCCATGGAGCGGGCAGGTCTCCCGCGCGGGAGATGACAGGTGGAGGAGGGAGCGGAGTGGCGAAGGGCGGGGGAGGTACAGTCGTCCGTGCGCGCTGGAAAATGGAATTCGGTCGCGAGCCGCGGGTTTGTCTCCGTCCGTTTCCGTTCTGGCCAAAACTGAGGGCGCCGCTCATGTGATACGGCATACGGGTGTCTCTAGCTCCATATTTCCATGTAGTTTGAGTTGGGGGTTACATTAAAAAAGCAGCTTATCTGATAAGCTGCTTAAAAAATAGCTTCTGTTTATTGATTGCTTTTAGTTCATTTTGAGAAACAGCTGAACTGATAAGTTGTTGCAGAAGCTGTCTATTTGGCAGAACTTCAGCTTAAATTTGTGAAGAAGCTGAAAATAAGTTGTGCCAAACAGGGTCATAGATTGTATAGGTGAAAAAAAAACACGATACCCATTGCTCTAACCTAAACTACCTGATCTATCTAAACCCGAATTACAGTCAAACACTAGCTCGGGTCCTAGGTCTGAAAACCCGAGATTATATCAAGCAAATCGGGTAATATGCTCTCGTACCCGATTTATTTGAACAACACAAAAGTATATGCTATTTTGTGATGCATAATATATACTCTTATGGATTGATTACTTTATGTGAACTCTTAAATGTCCTAAGTTGTGATATATATAATGTATTGTGGTTGCATTTGTGGACGCTAGATTGCTGATGTGGCACTAGTACGCTGGACCGTGTGACAAGGCCCAGCACAAGACAAAACTCTTTTATCCCTCGTCTTCTTCCTTCCCAGGTCCGGTCAGCTCGGGACTCGGGAGCGGCAGCTCCCAACCATACGTCCATATCCCCCTCCCAACAAAAAAAAAACTCCCATCAATGGCGATCTGAATCAACCAAGGCATCTGGAAGCTTGGACATGGAGCGGATCCTCAAGTCCGCCAGGGAGTCGGGCTCCCTGAACCTCTCCAATCGCTCCCTCAGGTCTGTCACCATCTCGTTCAAATCTCACCTCTCCCACCTCGTTTCTGTAGCGTCCTCCTTCAGATGTCACCTGGATCACATCCCACTCCAATGGGGCGGGCCCTCCCTCTACGTCTCGCACCCGCCAACGCTGCCTAGCTAGCTAGCTTCTCCCCTTCTGGCGAGGGGATCGCGTGCTGGCATTAACATTTCGTCCTTTTTCGTGTGTTCGTGTATGTGTATCAAATCAAATCAGTGCTCTCTATATAACTGTTGTAGCTGGCCTCTGTTCAGTTTCACTCAACTGTAACAATAAAAAACTGGCAGTTAGCGCTGTTCCATACTTGCATTTGCTGCAAACCCAGATGACAGAACATGGAAAGCATTGATGCATTTGGTGATTCCAACATCACCTGCCCCACTTATGACTTCATCTATCCTTCAATAAATATCAGCACTTCCTGTTAGGGGGCGGCCTCAGAGCTAGCACTTATATCTTTCCTTTTACCCTCACTCACATCGCCACATTCTCAACTCTGGAGCTTGTTGCTAAATACGAGATCACTCTATTTGTCGTACCTAAAACATACACATTCTATCCTTCACTTGATCCATTCTGTTATACTCCCTCCGTCTCAGTATATTAACCACCTATGGTTCAAAGATCAAGAAATATATTTAATTCTCTCTAACAATACTAATACTACTGCATCAATGTTTGTATGTATAGAGAGAGCGCACCTTATATTATAGGTATAGAATAAAAAGTGGTTACGCCTTATATTATGGGACAGAGGGAGTATCTAGCTAGCTAGTTAGTTATTGTGTGTGTTGCTCACCTCAGTACTTCTGCCTGTTCCTTTGCCGCCTTGCTCTGCAGGGAGATACCCAAGGAGGTTTACAACAACTTGGACACTGGCAGCCAGGATGAGAAATGGTGGGAGGTAACATGCTCATTACCCACCACTACGAGCTAATATACACACGCCTACAGGTGATGTCAAGTAATCAGACTGTGTGTGCATTTTTCAGGGAGTGGACCTCCAAAAGCTCATTCTGGCTCACAATAATCTTGAGGTGTTAAGAGAAGACCTTAGGAACTTGTCTTCGCTTGTTGTTCTAAATATAAGTCACAACAAGATATCTTCCCTTCCAGCAGCTATCGGAGAGTATGCACCTCCTATCTATTGACGAATTTCATTAATAAATATGCGCCATTAATATAATGCCACCGTGTTTTTTGTTAATCCTATTTCTTGCAGTCTCCCGTTGCTAAAATCACTGGACATGTCTTTCAATCAAATAAACACTCTGCCCGAAGAGATTGGCCTGGCTACTGCTTTAGTCAAGTAAGCTTATATGTACTTTTTTTGTGTAATTCAGTTAATTTACTTTGTGTTGTTACACAGTTTCACATTCTTTTAGCGAACAGGAGTATCTTGCAGCCATATTTCCTTCCCTCTAGTTGAGATCTCCATAGTCTGCATGACCTTTTTTTACTGCTCCACCTTGTTTATGTTTCAAAAAGTGTACATCAGCTGTTGATTTGCACATTGCGAGAAGAGTAGAAGCAACATGTGATGCTTAATACTCATGTATTTTATGCCATGTTTTTCCAGGGTTGACTTCTCAAACAATTGCCTTACTGAGCTTCCACCTAACCTCGCCACATGCCCGGACTTGTCCGAACTCAAGGTAAGTTGCATTGGATGCTCTCTGTTCCACCTCATACCCCCTTCCTTCTTGCTCTGGTACAGTTTCTCTCCCTGTTGTTTCTGGATCAGTTGTCGAGCTTCTCTTTGTTTTAATAAAACTTCACAGTGGGGGCCTCCCATGCTGTTTTTTCGCTCCAAAAAGTTCCATTGGATGTATTCTTATCTTTTTTTTGACATATAGTTATCTAGTTTCTTGGTCCTTGTACTTGATGGCTTTCCAATTTATCACTTCCTTGTTTACTTTCTGGTTCAGACACACAAAATAATGTTTTCATTGTGTACAGGCATCAAACAACAACATATCCAGAGTACCAGATGTACTTGCTGGCTGTTCCAAGTTAAGTAAATTGGATCTAGAGGTAAGAACTAATAGAATGCTAAAGCTATTATTTTGTTGTTCCAGTTGCCTATTGAAACTCATGTGCGACAACTTATCAGGGTAACAAGCTTGTGGCACTTTCTGAAAACATGTTTGTGTCATGGACAATGCTCACAGAATTGAATCTCGGTATGAAAAATAACATAAGATTAAGATCCGTTGAATTTATGTGTTTTGTTTGAGTTTTGCTTGCATTTAACTATCTTTTTAGCTCGTTACAGCAAAGAATCTACTTACAGCCATCCCAGGTAGCATTGGAGCACTTCCAAAACTAATCCGCTTGGACATGCATCAGAATAGTGAGCTTGTCTATCCATGTTGTCACATGTGCGTGCTCTGCATTTTTACTCTTTCACTAGCATTGATGGATTTCTACCTTTCTGTGTCAGAAATAACATCGATTCCCCCTTCCATAAAAGGTTGCTCTTCGCTAGCCGAGTTGTATATGGGGTTTGTTCTCTACTCACAACTCAAGACATATTCAACTTTTTTCTTCTTGTGTGCATTTATTTTTCTGTGATGTAAATTCATCTTTTCTGTTTTGTGTTCCAGAAATAACTTATTGTCTTCAATACCAGCTGATATTGGCACGTTATCAAAGTTAGGCATACTTGATCTCCATTCTAATCAGGTTCTACCCATCTTTTTCATGGCCAAACTCAATATTATATTCTCACCATTCCCCTAGACCCTTACACATTTACCCTGCATCATTTAGAAAAAAAGAAGACACTGTCGAGAATAGCTGCTAGTTCCTTGGCTGGGAATATCTAGCATTTATCTGGAATTGCAAGCAGCGTATAGTGTGTGATAGTTGCTTTGGCTTTTTCATACATGATAAATTATCTTTCCTTTTACAATTTTACCCGGAATAGGCTTACTGGCCTATCCTGTCAACTGTTTTAATAGGCTTTTTTAGGGGGGTGGGGGTAGAATATCCTTTGAGATCTTGTTAGTTAGGATGCATACATGATACATCAAATGGATTTGTAGAGCACAGTAATTCAGAGTAACTTTAGTTGTATTGTTGCTTCCTGTCACTTGATGATGGCTTTCACAACAAACGTATTTGTTAAAACTTTGGATGACTTCAAACAATTAAATTATTTGTCAGTAGCGCATATGAATAACAATGTAGCCTTTTAGTCCCAAGTAAGTTGTGGTAGACTGCTGTTTATTTGGGTTTAGGAGTATCCAGCGACAAACCCCAATGCCTGATGAATTTTCTCCTGTTACCAGCTAAAGGAGTATCCAGTTGGAGCCTGCAACCTCAAATTATCTTTCCTTGATCTATCAAATAACTCATTATCTGGTCTACCAGCTGAACTAGGTTCGTTCTACTCTGCCCTATGCTACTGTTTGTCTGCTTTGTTTGGACTCACTATGCATTGGTCTGCTTTTTTGCCTAGGCATATGTTATGCATTCCTCTCTGTCTGTTTTTATGTGACTAACAGATCATAGATCTGATTCTTGCATGCGTGATAAGTGTATGCTTTGGCCTTTAAGAACCTCATATAGTTTGTGGTACTGCCTTACTGAAAATTCTGACAATCCATGCGCCACTCAAGGTAAAATGACTACCCTAAGAAAGCTTCTGCTTACTGGAAATCCTATGAGGACACTTAGGAGGTATGCATTATCCCTGTTTCTCCTACTGTTTCTTAAACTAGTTGTTAGGGATCTCTATGGAGCTGCCAAAATTAATATATTGTGTTCCCAGTTCATTGGTTTCTGGACCAACAACAACATTGCTGAAGTATCTGCGCAGCCGGCTTTCATCCGATGAGGAAGGTAATTGACAAGGCTAAGTCAACATGCATGCATTTGATCTTTGATGGCAACATTTTATATTAGATTGTCGAGATTTGAGAATCATCGCCTCAACCACTTGAATAATCATTAAAGCTATTTTCTGCACAGCATCAGGATCCAGAAGCACCCCAACTAAAGATGACCAAATTGCTGCAGCAAGGCGCTTGTCCTTATCTTCAAAGGTATGTTTTAATTTTTCAAAATATTTGTGGTGTCACAAGAAAGTTCTCCTTTTCCTTTTATTCGCCTTAAATGAATTGGTTCTCACATTGCTGCTGTATCAGGAACTGGACTTGAGTGGCCTTGGAGTGACCAGTGTACCAGCTGCCGCGTGGGAGACAAGTGATGTGGTGAAACTGGATCTTTCTAAAAATTCAATAGAAGATCTACCAAATGAGTTGTCATTATGCTCATCACTTCAAGTAAGTTTCTTAGAAAGGAAATATTGTCATTTATTATTATTATTATTATTATTATTATTATCATGCTCAACATGATTTTTTTTTACGTTTGCCCTTCTTTTCAGTCCTTAGTTTTGTCTAATAACAAGATAAAAAGGTGGCCTCACACAGTGGTTTCCTCCCTTCCCTGTCTGTCTTCCTTAAAGCTGGACAATAACCCCTTGGTAGAGGTAATATAACATTCATGTCTCTTTGTATCATTTGTCTTATGGTATATATTTGGCAAACAGAAGAATCTCAATTTGTCAAGTCTTATGGCCAATGTTGATTATTGATTTATGGACGTCTTTAATTGTTATAGGCAGTGACAGAACTTGCCAAAATGTCGATAGTACAAAATGAAAGCAGTATTAACTTTGAGAGAGCACAGAGAATATGCTTGAAACATTACGCGTAAATATGCAAATCATAACACACTTGCTTTTCTTGTAGATATCATCCACTGATCTTGTGCCTCTGTCCAAACTTGAAGTACTTGATCTAAGTGGCAATGCTTCAGCACTTCCTGAACCTTCTGCAGTTTCTGCATTACCACAGCTGCAAGAGCTTTACCTAAGGTTGGAAGTTGGAACATATGCACAGCCTCTAAACTATAACTATTAAAAGGAGGCTTATTTCTCTTTCTCTTTCTCTATCTGTGAGCAGACGAATGAAACTCCATGAATTTCCTAATGGTTTGCTGGGCCTAAAACTGCTTAGGATTCTTGACCTGAGTCAGAATCACCTTACAACTGTGCCGGAGGTAAGGATTTCTTGGCAAGCGAGGGCTGGAGTTTGCTAGTTTTAATAAATTTTCCTTTTGATTTCCTGACATGTTTTGAAGACCAAAATTTATACAAATTTGTAAGCAGCTGATAGTGGTCCTATTCTGATTTCTGCATATACTGACTGAACTGCACATAAAACAGGGCATCAAGAATTTCACTGCACTCATTGAGCTTGATCTGTCTGACAACAATATAACAGCACTCCCAGCGGAGCTGGTATGTTTTTTTTTTCCTTCCAATTTTTAGTACTTCATTTCTTGTATCTTCTTAGTATCTATTTCAGCACACTATAATATAAATGTTGTGGACAACTCTTCCTGTCCACGAGTTGTATTTTACGCATGTATCTCAATCTAACTTGATCTTCTATTTATGGATGCTTTTCTCTGCAGGGATTGCTTGAAGCTAACCTGCAAGTGCTGAAACTGGATGGAAATCCGCTAAGAAGGTAAGAATGTAACCTCGGGCTGTGATTCGGTGATACATGTGTTAATAAAGGAACCCGGGATGTAGCGGTATGGTTCTACCAAAAATTACAGAAACACTCATAATAGCCATATGGTGCTTTGTGACAAAAAGAATGAAATAAAAGGGAAATATATAGTTGACGGAGACATTGGTCAACGTTACAATATGCTTAGCCTCCTGTTGCTTTCTTGTGCAGCATAAGACGAACTCTGTTGGAGCGAGGAACGAAAGCAGTTCTCAAGTACCTCAAAGAAAAATTGCCGTCTGAATAATATTTATAGAACAAACTATTGTTGGAGTAATGGAATAAAATGTTTTTTTGCCACTGTATCTCAGTTTTCTGGACTGAATTTTGTGCAAAAGTATCTGGACCTTGTGTGAGAAGAGAGCTTTGTGAGTGTGTTGTTGGATATACTGGTTATAGTCCACATGTTTTATTGGAACAAAAATATTTTCTCTGTTCAATCTTTACATGGACACAACCTGGAAAGATGTTATCCACCGTTGTATCGTTCATAGATCGTCAACGACTACACCAGCCAGCGGAATTTGGAAAAAAGGTTTCACGTCGGAATCATCTTCTGACAAAATCTTTGACCAGATTTTATGTGAATCAAACTTTTTGTGTAGCTAAAGTCGACTTACTGATTCATAGTCATGCATAAGCACCACCTTCGAAGAGCATCTGTCTTCAATCGATACTATCTCAATATATAAAACTTATTCCATAAAAAATAGCTCCAACAATACTCTATTTTACAAAATTTTATAAAAATATCCTGAATTAATGTCACGTCCTTATTTTCTATATCATCCTCAATCTTTTCTTTTTCCTAAAATACATGATTTAAGGCTCACTTTAAGCTAAATTTATTTTTAGTACCTAAACACTTTAAATAATGTAACATTTTAATTTTTTGGGTACTATTTTGATGCACCTGGATGGTCTAAGCAGGCTCTTCGGCCACCAACAAAACTCAACAATTAACGTGGGACAAAATGGCAATGCCTGTACTGTCCGGTATTTTACGGGTGCACATCTGCCCACCGTAAGCCAATCTCATTACCTAACAAATGGCTACATATCAAACCCACTCAAAAATTAATGTATTTTCAGTTAAGACATTTGTACAGAAACAATTTCGCGTAAACAAAAAAATGAGTAAGACGTGAAGGAAGAAGAGAACAAAGTGTTAGTTTCGTATTCAGCCTGGTTGTATACCAGAGTACGATCCAGGCAAGCCCCCACGATGGATGACCAGCTTGTCATGCTGGGGCTACTCCAGATGGTGATGCGCTGCTGCGATGCAAGATGATTCCTGCTTTTCTTGCTTGAGTAGCCTGGACCTGGTAGCAGTTAAAAAGGTGCTCCGCATATCTCTAATCATCCGGATCCATCTCTTCATCTTGCTCCGAAGATTTATTCGAGTCACTTGTATTAGATTCCTGCGTGTCTTGGCTAGAGCCATCTTCACGCAACTCATCCTCATAGTCCTCATTTTGAGGTTCGCTATTCCTAGCAGATGCCATTGCCAGGCTGCGTGCCATCCAATCAGGACACTCTACCTCACCTCCAAATAGGGATCTGCCATTGCTGTCTTTTACCGGTTGAACAGCAGGTGACTTTGGTGTTCTGCAAGAGCACTCTGGCAATGGGTGGGCAAGAAACGATACAGGTTTTGACAACATAGCCGATGACACGATGCCTTCCACACTTGCACTCCTGTTGAGGTGCTCACGTGCAGCAATTGTCCAATTCCGTGGTGGATGATACCTATGATCGTTAACTTCTTCAAACAGTGCAGCAATAATTTTCCTGTTGATTCACAATGAAAAAGACATCATCATGCAAAACTACATAGCAAGTGGATAGCTGTCAAAAGGTTATTATACTTGACCTACAATATACTGCTGGACAATCCAGTAACTTTGATGAACTTACAATTAGGATAGCTATTGTGTTTGTTCCTACCACTAATGTCAGTTACATTTTTTCCCTCTGCAATTTAGCAAATATTAAATACATTTTTAATGGTTGAAGATAGGAAAAAACTGTTTCAAGCTGCACAAAAAAGTATGTAGCCACAAAAATATAATAGCCTGTACCTGTCAGGCCTGTAGGTTATACCGGAAGGTGTTTGGTATAACCGGTGTCCCATGACCAAACTTGAGTAGTCTGGCCAACCACTCCCGTCGTTGTGAAACCCAGGGAAGAAGGCATCAGCTTCAACAGAAACAAAATAATCAAGTGCATCCCAGAGCAACCGATGTGCTTGCCTCCTGAACTCAATCAGTGAAGCCTCCGGTTCTGTGTCATTCTCACCAATCCAACCATACCAGCCTTCCTTCTCATGTGCATAGAATGGCCTTGCAGGAGGTGGAGGCAGCGGTCTTGGACGAGGCCCTGCTCTCTTCCATTCTTCAATGAGTTGTTTTTCACTTTTGGGAGGTGGAGGCTGTGGCAAATCTGAGGTTAGAGGATCTTCTGACCCAACTAAATCAAACAGCTCCCTCTGACTACATAATGAAGTTCGATCGACTAGGTTAGCAAACATAGCTCGTAGAGGAATCAGCATTCTTTGTCCACCAAAAGTCTCGGAACCAGCCAAGAATATTATTGTAGTTGGTGGGTAACCTAATGCTTGAAGTAGAAGTCCAGCCTGGAATCACAGGATTGTTTACATCACAGCATTAGCAATAAAAATGAATCAGTAAGCTGGTATGGTGAATCAGGCATAGTATCAAGCAGATTATATCGTGCAGCTCAATGTGTGCCACAAGACCAAGGAATGGAAAGAAGAGACGAAGTCTTTCTACTTTTATAGTTAACTTTTCTTTCTTTAAACTTCTTTGTCTCGAGCTTGATTTTCATAATGATTAGATTAGTACAAACAATGTCGTATAAAAGCAAAACATGAAGTTCATATTTCAAAGGTAAAGGCCCACATGGTAAAGGAAAATTATCATATAGTTTTCTTTTGTTTGGTTGCTTATAATTTGTCAGCCTCAGATTTTTTCTACGTAAATTCTCCTGGTGTAAGCAGTAATATAACACCAGCTTACCTATTATTAATAAACATGCAAAAGTTGCATCCAGATTTAGTTAGCAAACATACAAGACTGTTATAAGCAAGCTCACCTCTTCTGGCATGAGTGGACACAACCCAGCCATCTTCCTGGACACTGAATCAACTGTTAGCTGCTCCTTTACTGTTCCTCGTTTAATCATCTGATTCCTTCTATACTGAATAAGTTCTGTATGAATATCCTAGAGATGTAAAAATTAACAACCAGTCAAATATAAGTCAGTTGATAGTATTGGGATACAATAATTGTAAGCATACAGACCTGGAACAGTTCAGCACAACCATGAAAAGCTAGAGTATCTCTAAGCAGTCCTGGGTGATAGGCCACATAAGGACGGCCAGATGCTCGCAACCTATACAGATCATTCTGGAGTTATGACTTACACGAATAGAAAGCCACACTATAGGGAAAAATAATGAGTAAAGAAACCCTTCAACTCCTATAGCTAGCATACCCTGAAAAGGTAAGATTTTAATGCCTAATTTAAAACAACATTCTCAATCCAGAGAAAGCAACCCAAAACTTTCCAGAACATACAAGGAAAAGAAACATTACAAATGATCAAAGTCCATCTTTCTCCTTAGTTGGTACAAGGGAAGTCAGCTTGAATTACGGATTAAGGCCAACCATTATTTAATGAGGCATCACAACTAAAATACTCCATTCCAATTTGTAAGTCGTTCTAGCTTTCCTAGATACATAGCTTTCACTAGCCATGAATCTAAACATAACAGATATTTAGGTGGGTAACAGAAACCAAGAAAAGCTAGAATGACTAACAATTTGGAACAGAGGGAGTAATAGTTTCTTTGCATAAATTGATGATGCATAGGGTATGGAGCATAACTGATAATTCTAGAATTCATCAATGAACAAAAAAAGAAAGGTAAGTGGATCAATGGCAAAGGTGGGAAGCCTCACCTTCCTACTACTTGGCTCCCAAGAGCCCGAATTTGAGGGCGCAACCTCAGTGCATGGAAGGCTACCCTGCATCTAAGCTGCTGAAATTCCTCCAGACTTGCAGGGAGAATTGACTGCAGAAAACCGCATGGAAAGGCTCTAACTTCACGCTGGCCAAAGAATGAAAACAAAACGCAGTAAGTATGGTCTCGGAAGATACCTGAAGACAATTACCTCCATTAACAATTATCCCAAGAACTTTTGATTTTACAAGTCTGGGTAATACTTCTTTGATGTAGTATTCTGGAGTAGCAGAATTCCTAGGAGATACTGTGGGAAATTTTATCTTTTTCCTAGCCTCTCTGAGATCCTTTGGCAAGCCATGCACAATAACCACATCACTGGACAGTGAATGTATGAAATGATCTTCATCGTATAGATAAGAAAAGCTTTTGAACTTTGAACTGCACAGTTGGTAGAGGTCGAGCAGAAAAAAAAGGATAAGGAATAGACAACCACCATAATGAATTTCAGAACGAGGAAGGGCACAGCAACCTGATGCCTTTTGTACGAGTTGTTGCTTGTATCTCAGGAATAACCAGAGTGGCATTTAATAGCCTGGCAACGGCAACAAGATCACAGATCTAATAAAGGAAACAATGTCATGATCCTATTACAATGATAACAAGTACAAGGATCCATTACACATCACACAAGAAAACTTACTGAAGACTGTATCTTCTCAAAACCACCATATATCTTTGCATAAATAAAACCATTATGCTTACTGGGAACTGCAATAAGGTAATCAGACAGATTTATCAATGTTTAGCTATATCGTAAAACAGTTTGATGTGGAGTATACAAACCATAGCATCTCAGGTAATCTTGCACTTTATAAAATGGGATAAGCATGTAGTAATTATAGTGAAGTGTGGCAATAGATTTATCCACATTATTGCACAGAAATCACATTAAAAACATCAGTTTATCCCTTCCCCGGACCTCACTCATGCGGGAGTCTCTGGCGCTGGGTTTGCCCTAAGGTCAACAACATAATACTAATGGTTCCAATGTTAGGAAAATATAGAATATTTAATTACCATTCTGAATGAATCTCAACATAAGACAAAATGTGGAAATTAATGAAGAACGCTAGCATATTCAATGTTTGGAAAATATAAGTTATACAATGCCGAGCGAAGGTTTTAAAGTCGACAAGTCGACTCTAGTCGCCTGAGCACCGATAAGGTGACTAATCGCCATAAGCCGTCGATTTGCTCGATTAGTCGAGCCTAGTCGACTTCTAGTCATCCTATAGTCGTCCACCTATAACAGGACCATATGTATATATATTGATATATATATAGCTGTAGCAGCATCATAGGTTCAAAATTCAAATGCAAGTCATAAGATTAAATGCAGGACAGAAGGACACTACATTGCAAATACCGTCGTCTCCTATTCTTATCTGCAGTGTCAGAACAAACAAGCGAAGAGAAACTCAAGAGGAGGCCGAGGCGGGCACAATACTACTGAACAAGTGAATAACCAAAAGAACAGAGAGATTACTGTCTAAAAAGGTGCTCATCTCTCTCTGAAGTCTAAACAGAGGAGGAAGGTCGTGGCTGATGGAGGAGAGTGGAGGACGGCCGCGGCTGCAGAAGGCCGCCGAGCGCTAGAGCAGAGGATCTCTGTAGCCGCCGCACGATGGAGGGGGGGGGGGGGGGCAGCCACGCGATGGAGCAACGATCGCACAGCAGGGCGGTAGGAGAGGAGGGCGGCGGCGCTGAGCAGGGCGCACGCAGCATACAGGTGACGACTGCTACATGTGCTACGTATCCAGAATTCCAGGTACGACAAAACAATGTATTTAGACCTTTAGAGATGGTGGACCAGCCCATAGAACAGAGACTAGAAAATGGCCCAAAATGGACAAAATTACTCAGCCATAACCCTAGTCGGACAACTAATCACGATTAGGCAGCGACTAGGACGACTAATCGCTTCCTAATCGCCCTATTAGAGTCGAAGACCCTGCTCGAGCTTGCTCCAGCGTTAAGGCCGACTAATCGCGATTAGTCGGACAACTTACCTTGAGCGAGAATACACCTGGGTGTGTTTGTGCCCATTTTAGTCTGAGCGCTGATATGTATACATGTCAGAAAAAAAATGAAAGACAGATAGCATGATAAAATATGCAAACTTGTAGAAAAGGAATGATCATCATACATACAAAAAATGCATATCACTACTATATGCATGTATCTTTGAGGCATTTCTTATACACAAATGATTTGTTCAAAAAGAAATACAAATGCACCTACAGCTTTTCACTCAGTGTCTGAAGTAGCCAAACGACTAGTTGAACAGAAGATGTCACAATGAAAATACTAATAAAGTGAGCGCAACTTTAAGATCAATTTACCAGCATATGATTTGCTAGGTTTCACAAAAGGATGCAAGTGATCAAGTGGGACCAACGGACCCCACAGTCTCCGTGGTCGAGGCCTCTGCCAAAAAATCAAGAAGCATAGAAAAATATATTAGACACATAATCAATGATTCCTTTGTTATAAAACTAAGGGAAATTGAGAATCGATACTGTTACATGGTCAGAGCATGTGAATTACCGGTCCAAATGGAAGGACATCGTCCATGTGCATGCTGTACTTTGTAATGCCCCCAGCTGAATAATTAGCAAGAAAAAGGTGCACGAGCAGCGATAGCATCGATAGCACGATGCCAATGGCTGTGGCCAACTTAAACTTGCTTTTGAGTAGCATTTTATTTCATTACTCTAACCTCCAAACCCTGGTGAAAAGGTAAATCTTAGTCTTAGGGGGTGTTTGGTGAAAAGGTAACTCTTAGTCTTAGGGGGTGTTTGGTTTCTAGGGACTAATTTTTAGTCCTTCTATCTTATTCTATTTTAGTATCTAAATTGCCAAATATTCCTTATTTGGAAATTTAGAGACTAAAATGGAATAAAATGGAGGGACTAAAAATTAGTCCCTATAAACCAAACACCCCCATAGACATCTCCACACAGCTATATCAGGTGCCAACAAATCACAAATGAAAAAGGGCACAGTTGCATGCATTTATTTAGCAAAGAAAAGAGCTAGTACAATAAGGCTATATGCTAAACCGACACCCAATTTTATCCACAACAATAAGGCTATATGCTAAACCTATGGGTGTACAAAATGACCACAACAAAGTAACAGCGAAGGGCTAACCAGAAAAAAAAAAATCACAAAAAACAACATAGCAGCACGACCTGCCTCAACCAATCCAATGGAGCAAGCGCACAGTGGCCAATCTAGAAAGCTCCTGAATGCAGCTGCACTGGGTACCTCACACAACACTAAGAGCACACACCAAATACTCAGAAGCAGGAGAAGCATGTCTAGAAGGATCTGTCAATCTCGGATGCAGATTCGACAACTTGGTGGGGTTTTGGTGGAAAGCGTGAGACCAAGGCTTTGGATCCTGAGCAGACCGTCTCCAGTGGAGTGTGTAAAATAGGGGACGCGGATGACACTGTTTGCATAGAGAAGTTTGAAATAGGAGATGCGATGCTGGAGGTAGGCCAGACTCAGAGCAGCATATTGATGTTCGGGGTAACCCAGTGTCGTATGGCTCAGTTAGGTAGGCCACTGCTGCTGCTATGACCAAGTATTCAATCAAGTTGAGTAAAGCACCCCCCCCCCCCCCCCACCCCAAACCAAATCTCGGAAGGCGATCGACGACTCGACGTGTGTTCTACGAGTAGGAGCTGTTAATCAACAGCTAGTGAATCGGTATGGAACGTTAATAGCCACCGCACACTAGTCCAGTTGCCCGCACACCACCCTTCAACCGAATCCACCTACACCGGCACAGCTAACGCGTCTCACAAACCGTATATAGATGCCGCCAAATGCAGGGCGGCGGAGCAAAGTTTGGCGGCGAGAAAAGCTCGCGGGGACAAACTGCTGTAGCAGTCGAATCGAATGGAAGCACGAGTGCAGGGGCTGGGAATTCTACGTGCCAGCCCAGGAAGGAGGGTGGGTTTCCTTACCGATCGAGAGGAGGAGAAGGAGGTGCGAATCAATCCACGCCCCGGCTAACGGGGCGAGCGGCGGCGCGGGCAGTGGGGGCGGAGAGGCGGCGCCTGATCTGGAGGGAGGGAGGGAGCGGGCGGGCTTCGCCGTGCCGTGATCGGCGCGGGGGGGACCGGGGAAGGTGGTGGGTGGATGAGTCCGTGATAGTGGAAGTGGCTGCTAGCGTGGAGAGGAGGTGTGAACCAGCCCAGCCCACACGGCCCAACCCAAAGCCTGCAAAAAATGGAAAAGGGTCCCACATGTCGGCGCGATTTTACCGTGGACGACTGGAGGGGGCGACGGGGACGAACGAGACGACCGTATTTGTTATCGGACTGGGAAGCAGCGGCGGTACAAAGTGTGGGAGAGAAAGGAGAAGAGACTTGATGTCCTCGCAGTTTGTCCAATAGATCTCCTCGCCGCCTCACCCGTCTCCTCCTCCGCAGCTTCCCCGCGATCCCGACCATGGTGAGCTTCCCCGCCGGCCTCCTCTGCCACCTGTATCTCGTCCGTCCGCGCTCCACCCCGCTTCGTAGTGTTTGGGCCGGACGCGCGCTCCCCGCCTAGGGTTTCAATCTCGCGCTGATTTATCTTCTACCTCGCGAGTCTGACCCTGCGCTTGATGGATGAGTGCAGGAGGGCGACGGTACCAACCTTGATGCGGCGATAGAGTCGCTCCTGAATGTCGAGAAGCAGATGAGGCTGGCCGGAGATGTCGCCGGCACTCGGAAGGCCGTCATCGACATCGTCGAGCTCTGCTACAAGGCCGGCGCGTGGAAGACGCTAAACGACCAGATCGTTCTCCTATCTAAGAGGAGAGGCCAGCTTAAGCAGGTCAGGCTCTCGAGAATTCACGGCTTGCTCGTACATCTTTCGGTTGGGTTTTTTTAACTACTAGAAAGATAGGCGCCGGGATTCGCGGCGCCCTGTAAGCTGTGTACCATGATCTGTTTCATAAGTTCAGGGATGTCAGTGGCTCTGCATGTTGCTGTGACTTAAGATCAATTATATCTCAGCTCTAGTTGTGTCAGCAATATTATCATCTAAAAATGTGAACAGACCTCTTAAAGAAAGAGATAATAAATCATAAAAGTTGGTTGTTGGCATAGAGTCCGTCTTTAATTATACTGGAAAAACATAATCTGCCATTGCAAAATTATCCTAATAGTAGGAACCTACGCTGAACATTGATCTAATTTTCTAAACTAAAGACATTGGCCTGGATGAAAGATACACCCGCCATTCATGCATCATTTAAATACCAATTTTAGAAGCAACTTCTTTCAGCAACACAGGGTGACTGAGGGCATGTTTGGTTCCATGAGACTAAACTTTAGTCCCTCTTTTTTAGTCCCTAAATTACCAAAAATAGGACTAAAGAGAGGGGAGGAAATCTGATTTATTCCCTTTTATTTCCTATATTTAGTAATTTAGGGACTAAAATAGACTAAAAGGGAGGGACTGAAGTTTAGTCCCATGAAACCAAACAACCCCTGAATGCATCACCTTGAGGTACCAAATTTGCAAACTTTCATGCTGCTAAACACACTACTCTCTCCTCGAGGCCGAATACAAATTAACTGAAAATTGTAAAGGGGGGTATCAAATGAATAAACTTTATGCAAACTGCAGTACAAATATCAAATAATTTCTTAGAGAAGTAGAAATCTGTCTGAGCATTTACAGTCCTGAACAGTCTGCTGAGGTGTTTTCAGAATTTTCAATGCACAAAAAAAACTGCCAGTTGTTTTATTTTAGGATGATCTGTTCCTACTAACATTGGAGTGTAGCCCATAGAGTAAGAATACCTACTGAAATATAAATAAAAGATCGCTGTGTGCAGAAGCTTGACAGATCTTGATTCGAGTAGACAGCCTGCAAAATCACATAATGGCAATGAAAGTCAGGCCATGTGACCTCTTCTGTTTAATCCGACAAATAGCAACAAATTTATGGTGATAGATATTATGAAACAGAAAAGCCCTAGAAACATACATGAACTGCATTTAGTAGACACATAAATCAATTTGAAGCAACAACCTAGAGGCACATAAAAAAGGCATCTTGCATATAGTTCCGTGTGAAGCTGACTTTTACTATTAGTATATGTGTATTCTCCCTTTAGAGGTGCTTTAGTAATCAGTTTGCTTGTACGAAGGCAGAGTGGCCTTTAAACATCGGTTTTTGCTGAATAACGTGTGCTTGAAGTGGGCAAAGAAATATTCCAGTACTGTAACTTTGTTGTACTTTTGGTGTTGACTCTAGCTATTGGTTTGAGGTATTGACCCAAACATCTATTGAACTCCTGTCTGGTAACAGAAGCTTATATTACTGTCACTTATGTTTATTGCAGGCTATTACTGCTATGGTTCAGAAAGCAATGGAGTACATTGATTTGACACCAGGCATTGACACAAGCATCGAGCTAATAAAAACACTGAGCAGTGTCTCTGCTGGCAAAGTGAGATTTTTTCCATCTTGATGATTATTCCTTTTATAAGATTCATTGTTTATATGTGTGTAATCTCATAGTTGTTCATCTACAGATCTATGTTGAGATAGAGAGAGCAAGATTGATCAAAAGGCTTGCAAAAATTAAAGAGGAGCAGGGACAAATTTACGAGGCTGCTGATTTGATGCAAGAAGTTGCTGTAAGTTTGCCCCGCACTATAATTGAGGACATGTAATTCCATATTCTGTGACAATGTTTTTGTCATTCTTTAGTACCGTTCCTCAATTCTCACTATCCATGACTATAATGGACTAACAAGCTGTTTATCAGGTTGAAACATTTGGCTCTATGGCAAAGACGGAGAAAATTGCTTTCATTCTTGAGCAGGTATTCCCTCCGTTCTTTTTTATTTGTCGCGGTTTAGTTCAAAAATGAATTAGCGGGCGACAAATATTTGAGAACGGAGGTAGTACTATGGCAACCTACTATGTTAATACTTGGTATTCTTACTAAAATGTGTATTCATGCAAAACTTACTATTATCGTTGTCACAGGTCCGGCTATGCCTGGATCGGCAAGATTTTGTCAGAGCACAAATTTTATCCAGGAAAATCAGTACTAGAGTATTTGACGCAGATCCATCAAAGGAAAAAAAGAAACCAAAGGAAGGTGACAGTATTGTTCAGGATGCTCCTGCAGATATTCCTTCCCTTCTAGAATTGAAGCGCGTCTACTACGAACTGATGATTCGGTATGTCATCGTTAGATCGTCTACCTGACTGCTTCTGGAACCGCTAATCTCTTTGTTCTATTTAACGCTATGCTTCACAATGACATTTTATATTGGAGCCAATCATAATTATTCGTTGCATTGTTTTCAGATCATCCGACTTATCGCGATTAGTCAGACTGATCGGTACTCTGCGCTCGATAAGGGTGTTTGATTTGATTAGGGTGGCTGATCGTCCATATCGTCCGATTAGGCGACGATATGGAACGATCGTTTGGGAAACGAATCAGTCTCGATTAATCAGGCACGGGTAGTCCAACTGTCTGTTTGACTGGACTGGCCCATTATTAATAGAGGTAGCCGCCCCCAGATCTTCTTGTCTCTTCATCTTCCATGCCGGCTGGGAGAAAACACCCTTCTCAGTTCTCTCTTTCCAGCTCCCTTCCCTCTCCCTTCTTCACCCTTCCCTCTCCCTCCAAGGCTCCAACACCCTTCTCTCTACACCAGCTGGGAGAAAACACAGGGATTGGAGATGAGCTCCTCATCTGAAGGTATATGTCTGAACTCTGAAGTCTCCAGTTAAGACTGAACTTTTCCCATTTTAGACTGAACTCTGAAGTCTCCAGTTAAGACTGAACTCTGATGTCTGAACTTTTCTCATTTTTTGTTTGGTTCAGACTTCAGTTTAGTTTAAGACTTCTGAAGCTCCTGTCTTGAGTTCAGTTTAGTTTAGTTCAGACTTCAGTTTAGACTATATATCTATATAATATATATAGTGTTATATATGACTATATAGTCTATATATACATATATATGTCCCGCAAATACACAGGACGACCAGGGGAACGATTAGGCTCGATCAGGGGCGACTAATCGCCCTGATCGTCGCCTAATCGCGACTAATCGCCTGATCGCCCAGTGGGGTCGGTCAGACGACCAGGCGTTCTGAAAACAATGATCCGTTGTTTCTTCACAGTTATTACTCTCACAACAATGATTACTTGGAAATCTGCCGTTGTTACAAGGCTATTTATGATATTCCAGCAATAAAAGAGGATCCAACAAAGTGGATACCGGTACACACTCTCTCTCTCTCTCAACATGTGTATACACTTCCCCGCCCTGACAGACACCCATCAACCAACCCCTCAATTATCTGACTACCTTATTTCCTTTGCAGATTCTTAGGAAGATCTGTTGGTACTTGGTGCTAGCACCTCATGATCCTATGCAATCAAGCCTTCTCAATGCTACACTAGAGGATAAAAACCTTTCAGAAATCCCAAATTTCAGGTACAATCTGTATGTTTTCAAAATTGATCTAATAATAACTCCAGGTGGGTTTATCTCAATGATCACCTATTTTCTTTTCCTGCTGTAATGTGATGGGAAAAAAAGGTTATTACTGAAGCAGCTGGTCACCATGGAGGTGATACAGTGGACAAGTCTGTGGGAATTCTTCAAGGAGGAATATGAGAAGGAGAAGGATCTTCTTGGGGGAGCTTTGGGTGCCAAAGCTTCAGAAGATTTGAGGCTGAGGATTATCGAACATGTATTGGTTACTTTGTGTTTGGTCTAGTTATTTTGCTCTATGCTTGTCCATTGAATCTGATCTCTTGCTCTCTTCAGAATATCTTGGTTGTATCCAAGTACTATGCAAGGGTTACCCTCGAGAGGCTTGCTGATCTTCTTTGCCTGACTTTGCAGGTTTGTTTGTTTTTTCACCTTTGCATGATATTGTATTTCCTTTGTGATGCCAACCGTGGCATCTTGTGTTTAAACCCACTACATGACAATCACCTGAATTGTTAGGCATTTTATGGCTGCAGCTTGAGATATCTTAACTGCCCCCCCTACACGTTACTCTTTCATTTCAGGAGGCAGAGAAGCATCTCTCAGACATGGTTAACTCGAAATCTCTAGTGGCAAAGATCGACAGGCCGATGGGAGTTGTCAGCTTCCGGACGACCCAAGACAGCAATGGCACACTGAACTCATGGGCCACGAGCCTTGAGAAGCTTCTGGACCTCGTTGAGAAGAGCTGCCACGAGATACATAAAGAGACCATGATCCACAAGACGGCGTTAAAAGTTTAACTCTTTTGGTTTAGGTTTTGAAACCCGTGCTGTTCATGAGTTACCGTAACAGGAGGGGGGGTTTTTTGTTGTTGTTGGGCACGGCCAGTGTCCCCGCAAATTTGCTTTGACTCGCTGAATATTTTTCGGATTCCTAGATCTGCAATCAGATACCTAGTCCTGAAAAAAAAAAGTAGATGCACCTTTTTTTTTATTAAAATTCAGTTCTCCAGGCTTCAGTCTCGGAAAAGTAGACACCTTGTTTGGGCGAGCCACTTTGTAACGGGCACAATCAGAAATGCGTTCCCGTTTTCAGCCTGGCCCAGAAACGGTTTTCCAGACGTTTTTTAAATTTTTTTGTTTAAAATTTTAAAAATCTGAAAACGTTTATAAAAAACTGAAAAGAAAAACACGATAAAAATATCCCATAATTAATTTTAGTGTTTCTCGGTCGATGCCGATGTTCTACAATCACCGCCTAGTAATATATGTGATTTATGTGTACCATGCGGGTGATGTGCAAGAAATATACAATAATTTTATTCTGGTTTGGACCAAAATTCTCTACGTCCAAACCAGTAACTTGCTGTCGGTAATATAGGAGTTCCAGTGCACCCAGGATCACGAAGAATACCTTCAGGCGTATGTCCGAAGGTTTTTACGACTGAGGGCACAGGCGCCAACGGTGCCCAATGAAATTGTCATTGAGGCCATAATTAAGGGGCTTCGGCTAGGACCTACAACCCAATACTTCGCCAGGAAGCCCCCTCAGACTCTGGAGAAACTACTTCAGAAGATGGATGAATACATCCGAGCTGATAATGACTTTCGACAGAGAAGGGAGGAAGCTTACAGATTCTCCGAAATGACCAGGGGCTTTGGAGGGAGAGTCCATCCTAGGCACGTCAAATCAATTCATTCCACTCAGAATGACGACAGAGGAAGCCAGCAACAGAGGCCACAATATTCCTCCCAGGCTTCGGGGCAGCAACAGAGCTATCCTCGGCCCACAGCTCCAAGGGGCAGAGGCGCCAGGGGCTTCGGAGGAAGGTTTGGGGATCAGCCCAGAAAAAAATATTGCCTATTCTGCGGTGAGGACAAGGGTCATACTACCAGGATGTGCCATGTCACCATCCAGAAACAGAAAGAGATAGCAGAAGCTGCAGCACAGCAGAGTCAGTCGAAGCAAGTTATGCATACTGCTTCGTACCACTCACCGTACATTCCAGAATATGTGGGTAACCATTCTGCAGCTTCTGTTGCTTCGGCAAGCCAACCTCAGGCATTTTGGCAACAGCTTCCACCTCTACCACCAATACAACGAGCTCAGCAGCCAGAAGGGAGCCAACACACTCATCAGCAACGAGACTTCAGAGAGGAGTCCAAAGTTCGCACAGTAAACAATATTGTACCAGAGTCGAAGCACATCTACTAGAAGATATCCTGCTGCTGAAATAGTTCTTGCATCTGTTACCATTTTTCTTTTTAATAAGGAACAATCATTGAAAGCCTAAGTTTTTCTTGTCGTTTTCAATTTCTTGTAACAGCTTCGTTTTTGTCATAGTGAAAATGTATCTTATACACAGATATACGGAATCCAAACAATCGCTGAAGCATG
The DNA here is from genome assembly GCF_902167145.1 of Zea mays. NCBI lineage: Eukaryota > Viridiplantae > Streptophyta > Magnoliopsida > Poales > Poaceae > Zea > Zea mays. The sequence goes on along the minus strand of NC_050100.1, from coordinate 224,965,734 downwards.
AAAACTCATTATTAAGAGCCCGTGGATACAGAAAGAATCTCTGAAGTTACAAAAAGTCGTTCTTAAGGGAACACAACGTAAGTTTACTGCTCAAAAGTCGTTCCAAAGGGAATGCAGAGCTTACAGCGAAAAATAAACGCTGATACCGCCGAAGTAAAAGGCGAAGAAGCTCCTAAGGGAGGCTTACAGCGAAAAATAAACGCTGATACCGCCGAAGTAAAAGGCGAAGAAGCTCCTAAGGGAGGCTTACAGCGAAAAGTCAACGCTGATACACCGAAAAATAAACGGTGAAGCCGAAAAATAAACGGCAAAGTGATTGTATTCTACTGTGGGAATGTGTGTGTATCTTCGGCACAAATATCATCTTGCATATCATAGCATCATCACATCATTCGCATAACATGTCATCATACATCATATCGCATCAATGGCACAAGAAGGGAATACAACGTTAACCTTCGGAAATTGTTTCGAAGAAATTGTGCCAAGGCACAAAATAAAGTTTGAAGAAGTGCAGTTTCGTCAACTTTAGTATCAGAGGAAATCTATTGCTTACGAAGCATAATATTTTCACGAATATGGATATTCTTCACGAAGCATGAAAAGAAGGGAAGGTGTTTTTTTCGCCAAAGGCTCAAAAACGGTATGTGTGTAAAGTTTCATGCATTGTAAAGAACTGAATTACATACAGCTTATATATATTACTTTCAAAACTATAGAATATTACACACTTAGTTCAGCAAATATTACATCAGTACTCCGAATGTTTTTACAACAATAGCTAGTCTTCTTTTAGAACTACTTCTGTAGCTTCGTTTAGTAGTTGAGTCACAACTTTGTCCATAATAGCTTCGGCCATCTTAATAATTTCATCTTCATTTTTTGCTTCGGGGTCGGTTTGTAACTCGAAGGGCTCCGGGGGAGGAGATAATTCGGCTGCGATATAAAACATGAATAAGTTCGAAGTCACAAGATAAAACATAAAGTCAAAAACAATTAGACAAAACCTATCCGCCTTTCAAGTTCTGCAGTTTTTTCAACTGCCTTTGCTGCTTCTCTAGCATCGTGGGTATCTTTTTCACTCTTCTTTATAATTTCGTGAGCCATCTCTCGGCCACCATTTTCCCAGATGTCGGTAAAAATCTTTCCGCCAATCAGGTTTGCCTCAGCCGAAGGGTATTTTGTATCTTCAATAGAAAACGCAGCTTCGGCTTGGGCCAGAATCTTCACATGCTCGCATCCTGCCTTCTCTAAGATACCCGCAATTCCCCTGGCACCTGAGAAGGCGCAGACATCTCCGCGACCACTCAAAACTTCCTCAAAGGTTTCGGCTTTGCCCTTGATCCATTCGATTGGACCTTCGGGGTCGCCTACTACGAAGTTGTCCTCATTTGAGTATGCGCCAATATTGGCGAAGCTGGTTTTTATCTTTTCTACACATGCCATAGATTTTTCATAACATATTTTTCTTGAAGAACGAAGCTCCACAACTGTTTTCTCCTAGTGATTTTTCCAGTATTCACTAGCGTCTCGCTCAGCTTCGGCAACCGCACATTTTAATTTTTCTTCTGCCAACTGTTTCCGAAGATCTTCAGTTTCGCACTTCTGGGTCTCAGTTTGGGCTTTCAAAATAGCCTCATCTTCTTTTATCTTGTTTAACAATGAGTTTAATATTTTGTCTTTTTCAAGACCTTCGTTCCTTAGCTCAATTACTTCAGAACGAAGGTTATTCAAGGCCATGGTATATCCCTCGTCTTCAGCGCTTTTTTGCGCCCTGAGGGTGTTGCTAAGAATAAGGCACTGCAAAAGAAGTGTGGTATCAAGTATAAGCAAACGAAAAAAATCTTGTTTTTAAGCACAAAAATCTTGTTCTCTCACCTTTAAGCTGTTATACGCTAAGCTGTCGGCCAATTCATCTTTTGATAACACTGAGAGCTCGTCTTCTAGCGTCGGGAATCCGAAGCTTCTTCCCATCTCTCGGCAGACAAAGATCTCCTTATTGTCTAGGAGACAATATAAGAAGTCTTCTTCTCCGCTGCCATTGAAAATCAATGCCCCTTCGGATATTTCAATTTTTGGACATATAACCGAGCCTCTTGCTTTTCTTTTTCAGTCAACTGTTTCCCCGAAGCATGTCGTAAAATATAATTGAGAGCTTCGGAAAATGCTTCGGGGGTGGCAATGCCAGTTTCTTCAGCCAAAATTTGTTCTGCCGTTTCTGTTTCTTTTTCTATGGTTTCCAAGGATTTCACCTTGGCGGGCTCTGAAGGCCAGCTTCAGTCTCAGCTTGGTGCTTTGTAGCTTCGGCATCAGAGGTTGTTGTCTCAATTTGCGCTCTGGGAACTTCGGTAATTTTCTTCGGAGTAGTGCTTGAAGACTTTATTGTCTCCAATACATCCAGAACATTAATCATCCTTTTTCTTTTGAGGGTCATTGCTGGACCTTTTTGGGTTTTTGGCATTTCAACTTCAGCCGAAGGACTTAAAATTTCTGATGTTTTTGTCCCTTCAGCTCTCGGCTCTCCAATTTTGTCAGCCTTCGGCGTTGCTGAAAGGGAAATGTGCCTTTGGGCCATTTCTAAGTATTTTGGTGATTAAGTGCAAACACAAGTGCTTAAATGTGAAAATATGCCCATGGATGAACAAAGTGCAAATCACAAGTAAAGGTATGTTTCTAAGCCTTAGTACATTGGTTTTGTGTACTAATATCTTGTCTAAGTGTTAGAAACAGGAAGAAGAAGAAAAGAAAAGAAGTGGAGAGTGGCTGTGTACAGCCAAAGGCTGCTTCGGGCTGGGGCACCGGACTGTCCGGTGTGCACCGGACAGTGTCCGGTGCGCCAGACCAGCGCGGCGCAAACCAGCCGCTCTCGGGTTTTTCTCCGGCGACTTCGGCTAAAATTCACCGGACTGTCCGGTGTGCACCGGACTGTCCGGTGAGCCAACGGTCAGCCGGGCCAACGGTCGGCCGCGCGATCGGCGCGCGACACGTGGCCGAGTCAACGGTCGGGAAGGGGCACCGGACATGTCCGGTGCGCCAACGGTGCGCAGATCTGCATCAGACAGCAACGGTCGGATGCACTGTTTATGGAAACAAATCGGGCACCGGACAGTGTCCGGTGTGCACCGGACTGTCCGGTGCGCCACGACACAGAAGGCAAAGATGGCCTTCCAGATTTGTTCCCAACGGCTCCTAGCTGCCTTGGGGCTATAAAAGGGACCCCTTGGCGCATGGAGGAGAAAACCAAGCATTCCTACAACATTTCTAAGCACCAAGACATCGATCTCGCGCATTCATTTCATTGTGATAGCATCTAGAGCTCTTGTTGAGTTGTGAACTCATTGAGTTGTGTTGCGAGCTCTTGTTGCGACTTGCGTGCGTGTTGTTGCTCTGATTTTGAGTCTTGTGTGCGTTGCTAGTTCCCTCCTTACTCCGTATTTCTTTGTGAATCTCAAGTGTAAGGGCGAGAGGCTCCAAAGTTGTGGAGATTCCTCGCAAACGGGATATTGAGAAGAAAAGCATAACACTGTGGTATTCAAGTTGATCATCGGATCACTTGAGAGGAGTTGAGTGCAACTCTCGTCCGTTGGGACGCCACAACGTGGAGTAGGCAAGTTTTTGTACTTGGCCGAACCACGGGATAAATCACTGTGTCTTCTCTGTGTTGAACTTCTTGTGATTGTCTTTGTGTGCAAGATCCTCTCTCTAGCCACTTGGCATTAACTGTGCTAACAATTAACCAAGTTTTTGTGGCTTAAGTTTTGAAGTTTTACAGGATCACCTATTCACCCCCCCCCCCCCCCTCTAGGTGCTCTCAATTGGTATCAGAGCCGTTCTCTTCAAGAAAGGGACTAATCGCCCGAAGAGATGGATCCTAAGGGAAAGGGGATGGTGGTCGACAACAATGAGAAGGAGTCTATCTTCAACGAGCCGAAGAATGACAAGTCTACCGACTTGGGTTCAAGCCACAAGCGCAAAGATGGGAAGAAGAAGAAGACTAGGCGCATCAAAGAGATCGTCTACTACGACAGCGACGAATCCTCTTCTTCCCAAAAGGACGACGACCACAACGACTACGAGAAAAGAAAACCGGTTAATTCGAACTTTTCTTTTGACTACTCTCGTATTCCGCAAAGTTCAAATTCGCATTTGCTTCCCATTCCACTTGGCAAGCCCCCTCACTTTGATGGAGAAGACTACGGATTTTGGAGCCACAAAATGCGTACTCACTTATTCTCTCTCCATCCTAGCATATGGGAGATTGTAGAGAGTGGAATGCAATTTGATAGCTCGGATAGCCCTATGATTATCAATGAACAGATTCACAAAAATGCACAAGCTACTACTGTATTGCTAGCCTCTTTATGCAGGGACGAGTACAATAAGGTGAGCGGCTTGGACAATGCCAAGCACATATGGGACACCCTCAAGATCTCTCACGAGGGCAACGACGTCACCATGCTCACCAAGATGGAGTTGGTGGAAGGCGAACTTGGGAGATTCGCTATGATAAGGGGAGAGGAGCCAACCCAAACATACAACCGGCTCAAGACCCTTGTCAACAAGATAAGGAGCTATGGAAGCACGCGATGGACGGACCACGACGTCGTCCGACTATTACTAAGGTCCTTTACCATTCTTGATCCTCATTTGGTGAATAATATTCGTGAGAATCCCAGGTACACCAAAATGTCGCCCGAAGAAGTCCTAGGAAAATTCGTCAGCGGGCGAATGATGATCAAGGAAGCAAGGTACGTGGACGACGCCTTGAATGGACCGATCAACGAGCCGCAACCTTTTGCTCTCAAAGCAACAAGAAGCAAGGAGGCGCTACCTAGCAAGGTGGCACAAATTGAGGCGGCCGGACTTAATGATGAGGAGATGGCTCTCATCATTAAACGCTTCAAGACGGTTCTAAAGGGTCACAAGGGGCAGCCAAGCAAGACCAAGACGAAGGGGAAGCGCTCATGCTTCAAGTGCGGTAAGATTGGTCATTTTATCGCTAACTGCCCCGATAATGATAGTGACCAGGAACAGGGAAATAAGAGGGAAAAGAAGAAGAATTACAAGAAGGCAAAAGGCGAGGCGCATCTAGGCAAGGAGTGGGACTCGGACTGCTCCTCTTCTGACTCCGACAGTGAAGGACTCGCCGCCACCGCCTTCAACAAATCAACCCTCTTCCCAAACGAGCGTCACACATGCCTTATGGCAAGGGAGAAGAAGGTATGTACTCGCAACTCTACCTATGCTTCTTCAAGTGAGGACGAATCTAGTGATGAGGATGAAGTAGATTATTCATGTTTGTTCAAGGGCTTAGATAGATCTAAGATAGACAAAATTAATGAATTAATTGATGCCTTGAATGAAAAGAATATACTTTTAGAAAAGCAAGAGGATTTGTTGTATGAAGAACATGATAAGTTTGTAGAGGCTCAAAAATCCCTTGCATTAGAAATTAAGAGAAATGAAATGCTTGCTTGTGAATTGTCTACATGTCATGATTCAATTTCTAAATTAAAGAGCATTAATGATGACTTAAATGCTAAACTAGTAGAAGCACAAAAATCCAACTCTTGTGTTCAACATGTTGAAATTTGCACTAGGTGTAAGGATGTGGATATTAATGCTTGTAGTGAACACGTAGTTTCCATTTCAAAATTGAATGATGAATTAGCTAGTCTTAATGCCCAACTTAAGACTAGCAAAAGTGATTTTGAGAAACTAAAATTTGCTAGGGATGCCTACACGATTGGTAGACACCCCTCAATTAAGGATGGGCTTGGCTTCAAGAAGGAAGCCAAGAACTTAACAAGCCATAAGGCTCCCATCTCCGCCAAGGAGAAAGGGAAGGCCCCTATGGCAAGTAGTACTAAAAGGAATCATGCTTTTATATATCATGATAGGAGACAAACTAGAAATGCTTATAGGAGTTATAATGCATATGATGATTTTAACTCTCATGCCATGTTTGCTTCTAGTTCTTCCTTTATGCATAATGGAAATATGTCTAGGAAAAATGCTATGTCTAGAAAGAATATTACTCATGCTCCTAGGAAAGTAGTAAATGAACCTTCTACAATTTATTGTGCTTTAAATGCTTCCTTTGCTATTTGTAGAAAGGATAAGAAAATTGTTGCTAGGAAGTTAGGGGCAAGATGCAAGGGAGATAAAACTTGCATTTGGGTCCCTAAAGATATTTGTGCTAACCTTGTAGGACCCAACATGAGTTGGGTACCTAAAACCCAAGCCTAAATTTGCCTTGCAGGTTTATGCATCCGGGGGTTCAAGCTGGATTATCGACAGCGGATGCACAAACCATATGACGGGGGAGAAGAAGATGTTCACCTCCTACGTCAAAAATAAGGATTCCCAAGATTCAATTGTATTCGGTGATGGGAATCAAGGCAAGGTAAAAGGGTTAGGTAAAATTGCAATTTCTAATGAGCACTCTATCTCTAATGTGTTTTTAGTAGAGTCTCTTGGTTATAATTTGCTATCTGTTAGTCAATTATGCAACATGGGGTATAACTGTCTATTTACAAATGTAGATGTGTCTGTCTTTAGAAGAAGTGATGGTTCACTAGCTTTTAAGGGTGTATTAGACGGCAAACTTTATTTAGTTGATTTTGCAAAGGAAGAGGCCGGTCTAGATGCATGCTTAATAGCTAAGACTAGCATGGGTTGGCTGTGGCATCGCCGCTTAGCACATGTGGGAATGAAGAACCTTCACAAGCTTCTAAAAGGAGAACACGTGATAGGTTTGACTAACGTTCAATTCGAAAAAGATAGACCTTGTGCAGCTTGTCAAGCAGGTAAACAAGTGGGAGGAGCACATCACAGCAAGAATGTGATGACCACTTCAAGACCCCTGGAGCTGCTGCATATGGACCTCTTCGGACCCGTCGCCTATCTGAGCATAGGAGGGAGTAAGTATGGTCTAGTTATTGTTGATGACTTTTCCCGCTTCACTTGGGTATTCTTTCTGCAGGATAAGTCTGAAACCCAAGGGACCCTCAAGCGCTTCCTCAGGAGAGCTCAAAATGAGTTTGAGCTCAAGGTGAAGAAGATAAGGAGCGACAACGGGTCCGAGTTCAAGAACCTTCAAGTGGAGGAGTTCCTTGAAGAGGAAGGGATCAAGCACGAGTTCTCCGCTCCCTACACACCACAGCAAAATGGTGTGGTAGAGAGGAAGAACAGGACGCTCATCGACATGGCGAGGACGATGCTAGGAGAGTTCAAGACCCCCGAGTGCTTTTGGACGGAAGCCGTGAACACGGCTTGCCACGCCATCAACAGGGTCTACCTTCATCGCCTCCTCAAGAAGACTTCATATGAGCTGCTAACCGGTAACAAACCCAATGTATCTTACTTTCGTGTATTTGGGAGCAAGTGCTACATTCTAGTGAAGAAGGGTAGAAATTCTAAATTTGCTCCCAAAGCTGTAGAAGGGTTTTTGTTAGGTTATGACTCAAATACAAAGGCGTATAGAGTCTTCAACAAATCATCGGGTTTGGTTGAAGTCTCTAGCGACGTTGTATTTGATGAGACTAATGGCTCTCCAAGAGAGCAAGTTGTTGATCTTGATGATGTAGATGAAGAAGATGTTCCAACGGCCGCTATACGAACCATGGCGATTGGAGAAGTTCGGCCACAGGAACAAGATGAACAAGATCAACCTTCTTCCTCAACAAAGGTGCACCCCCCAACTCAAGACGATGAACAGGTTCATCAACAGGAGGCGTGTGATCAAGGGGGAGCACAAGATGATCATGTGATGGAGGAAGAAGCGGAACCAGCACCTCCAACCCAAGTTCGAGCAATGATTCAAAGGGATCATCCCGTCGACCAAATTCTGGGTGACATTAGCAAGGGAGTAACTACTCGATCTCGATTAGTTAATTTTTGTGAGCATTACTCCTTTGTCTCTTCTATTGAGCCTTTCAGGGTAGAAGAGGCCTTGCTAGATCCGGACTGGGTGTTGGCCATGCAAGAGGAGCTCAACAACTTCAAAAGGAATGAAGTTTGGACGCTGGTGCCTCGTCCAAAGCAAAATGTTGTGGGAACCAAGTGGGTGTTCCGCAACAAACAAGACGAGCACGGAGTGGTGACGAGGAACAAGGCTCGACTTGTGGCAAAAGGTTATGCCCAAGTCGCAGGTTTGGACTTTGAGGAGACTTTTGCTCCTGTGGCTAGGCTAGAGTCCATTCGTATCTTGCTAGCATATGCCGCTCACCATTCTTTCAGGTTGTTCCAAATGGATGTAAAGAGCACTTTCCTCAACGGGCCAATAAAGGAGGAGGTGTACGTAAAGCAACCCCCTGGCTTTGAGGATGAACGGTACCCCGACCACGTGTGTAAGCTCTCTAAGGCGCTCTATGGACTTAAGCAAGCCCCAAGAGCATGGTATGAATGCCTTAGAGATTTCTTAATTGCTAATGCGTTCAAGGTTGGGAAAGCCGATCCAACTCTTTTCACTAAGACATGTGATGGTGATTTGTTTGTATGCCAAATTTATGTCGATGACATAATATTTGGTTCTACTAATCAAAAGTCTTGTGAAGAGTTTAGCAGGGTGATGACGCAGAAATTCGAGATGTCGATGATGGGCGAGTTGAACTACTTCCTTGGGTTCCAAGTGAAGCAACTCAAGGAAGGCACCTTCATCTCCCAAACGAAGTACACGCAAGATCTGCTGAAGCGGTTTGGGATGAAGGACGCCAAGCCCGCAAAGACTCCGATGGGAACCGACGGACACACCGACCTCAACAAAGGAGGTAAGTCCGTTGATCAAAAAGCATACCGGTCAATGATAGGGTCTTTACTTTATTTATGTGCTAGTAGACCGGATATTATGCTTAGCGTATGCATGTGTGCTAGATTTCAATCCGATTCTAAGGAGTGTCACTTAGTGGCGGTGAAGCGGATTCTTAGATATTTGGTTGCTACGCCTTGCTTCGGGCTCTGGTATCCAAAGGGGTCTACCTTTGACTTGGTTGGTTACTCAGACTCCGACTATGCTGGATGTAAGGTCGATAGGAAGAGCACATCAGGGACGTGCCAATTCTTAGGAAGGTCCCTGGTGTCGTGGAACTCTAAGAAACAAACTTCCGTTGCCCTATCCACCGCTGAGGCCGAGTACGTTGCCGCAGGACAGTGTTGCGCGCAACTACTTTGGATGAGGCAAACCCTCAGGGACTTTGGCTACAGTCTGAGCAAAGTCCCACTCCTATGTGATAATGAGAGTGCTATCCGCATGGCGGAAAATCCTGTTGAGCACAGCCGCACAAAGCACATAGACATCCGGCATCACTTTTTGAGAGACCACCAGCAAAAGGGGGATATCGAAGTGTTTCATGTTAGCACCGAGAACCAGCTAGCCGATATCTTTACCAAGCCTCTAGATGAGAAGACCTTTTGCAGGCTGCGTAGTGAGCTAAATGTCTTAGATTCGCGGAACTTGGATTGAATTGTAGCATACGTGTGTTTATGCTTTTGATCATGTTCATTCTGTATTTTGTTGCTTAATGTGGTGCTCAAGTTGTACAAACACTCCCTGGACCTCACAAGTCCGTTGCAAGGTGATGCACATGTTTAGGGGGAGATGTGTTACAACTTGACCCTTTGAGACTAACTATGTGGTTGAGTTTGCTTGATTTAGTCTCGAAGGAGAATTGAAAGGGAAAGGTGGACTTGGACCTATGAAAGACTTCCACTGCACTCCGATGAGAGGGTAACTTATTCCAAGTCCATCTCATGAACTCTTATTGCTATTTGATCTTAATTGAAGATTTTGGTGAGGCAAGGGGTTAAAGGGGCCAAAGTTGATTCCGTTTTGGTGCTTGATGCAAAAGGGGGAGAAAATAAAGGCCAAAGCAATAAATGGATCAGCTACCACTTGAGAGATTTGAAAATAGTAGAGTAGAGCTTTTGTTTTGTCAAAACTCTTATTGCCTCTTTTGTGAGAAAAGTTGGCTTCTTGTGGGGAGAAGTAGTAATTATGGGAAAAAGGGGGAGTTTTTGAAATCCTTGATCAATCTCTGTTGGAATGACTCTCTTTATGCTTCAACATGTGTATTTGACTTAGAGATAGAGATTTGAGTTTGATTTGCAAAAACAAACCAAGTGGCGGCAAAGGATGATCCATATATGCCAAAATTGAATCAAAATGAATTTGAGTTTCATTTGAAGTAATTTTGCACTTGTTCTACTTGCTTTATGTTGTGTTGGCATAAATCACCAAAAAGGGGGAGATTGAAAGGGAAATGTGCCTTTGGGCCATTTCTAAGTATTTTGGTGATTAAGTGCAAACACAAGTGCTTAAATGTGAAAATATGCCCATGGATGAACAAAGTGCAAATCACAAGTAAAGGTATGTTTCTAAGCCTTAGTACATTGGTTTTGTGTACTAATATCTTGTCTAAGTGTTAGAAACAGGAAGAAGAAGAAAAGAAAAGAAGTGGAGAGTGGCTGTGTACAGCCAAAGGCTGCTTCGGGCTGGGGCACCGGACTGTCCGGTGTGCACCGGACAGTGTCCGGTGCGCCAGACCAGCGCGGCGCAAACCAGCCGCTCTCGGGTTTTTCTCCAGCGACTTCGGCTAAAATTCACCGGACTGTCCGGTGTGCACCGGACTGTCCGGTGAGCCAACGGTCAGCCGGGCCAACGGTCGGTCGCGCGATCGGCGCGCGACACGTGGCCGAGTCAACGGTCGGGAAGGGGCACCGGACTGTCCGGTGTGCACCGGACATGTCCGGTGCGCCAACGGTGCGCAGATCTGCATCAGACAGCAACGGTCGGATGCACTGTTTATGGAAACAAATCGGGCACCGGACAGTGTCCGGTGTGCACCGGACTGTCCGGTGTGCCACGACACAGAAGGCAAAGATGGCCTTCCAGATTTGTTCCCAACGGCTCCTAGCTGCCTTGGGGCTATAAAAGGGACCCCTTGGCGCATGGAGGAGAAAACCAAGCATTCCTACAACATTTCTAAGCACCAAGACATCGATCTCGCGCATTCATTTCATTGTGATAACATCTAGAGCTCTTGTTGAGTTGTGAACTCATTGAGTTGTGTTGCGAGCTCTTGTTGCGACTTGCGTGCGTGTTGTTGCTCTGATTTTGAGTCTTGTGTGCGTTGCTAGTTCCCTCCTTACTCCGTATTTCTTTGTGAATCTCAAGTGTAAGGGCGAGAGGCTCCAAAGTTGTGGAGATTCCTCGCAAACGGGATATTGAGAAGAAAAGCATAACACTGTGGTATTCAAGTTGATCATCGGATCACTTGAGAGGAGTTGAGTGCAACTCTCGTCCGTTGGGACGCCACAACGTGGAGTAGGCAAGTTTTTGTACTTGGCCGAACCACGGGATAAATCACTGTGTCTTCTCTGTGTTGAACTTCTTGTGATTGTCTTTGTGTGCAAGATCCTCTCTCTAGCCACTTGGCATTAACTGTGCTAACAATTAACCAAGTTTTTGTGGCTTAAGTTTTGAAGTTTTACAGGATCACCTATTCACCCCCCCCCCCCTCTAGGTGCTCTCAGTTGCAGCCGACTCTTCATTCTTCTGTGTAAGAGCAGTTCCTTTGGCTTCAATAGCCATAGAGGGCTCACCACCAAATTCGGGCACGGAGGCCGGTTCGATGAAGCGCGGACGGTGAGTAAGGACCTTCACCCTCTTCCTCTTTGGCGCGGCCTCACTTAGAGCAACTGAAGCATCTCCTTTTCCAGAAGTTGCGCTTTTTTTCTTTTGCCCTTTCAGCGGGTAGCGGTAATCAGGGTACATAAACCTAATAGCATCGAAAACTCTATTCAACCTCTTCTTCTTCCGGCCTCCAAAGGTCACAGACAGTGTGTTATCCTCCGCCTTTGAATATGCCCCAAGTAGTTCGTCGCTTGTAGCTTTGATGCATTTCAGCCAATCGTCATCTGGCTCAATAAATTTACCTTCGTATCTGAAGGTGTATTTCAATCTAACCAGTCCGCCTTCGTCAGACTTACTGATAGTTTCTTTTGGCATCTCCCATTGCTCTACAAGCGGCCACACTCTGAAGGCTATGTGCTCCTGGACTAAATCCCTTGTCCCGATGAAACAACATACTATGTCGAAGGCCTTTTGGCATTCTTCGGCTGCTTCATCAATTTCCACCTTCGGTTTCCGAAGGCAGAAGCGCTGCTAGATAGGACGCATGATAATATCTTTAATGTCCTCTCGTGCCTTTAAATCGTTTTTCACGTAAAACCATTCCTTCATCCAGTCCTCAGGCCATCTTTTCCGGAAGGTTGGCACGGGGCAGCTCGAGCCAGAACGAGCGACGAAGCTATAGCAGCCAAAGTTGTTATGATATTGCTCTTTGCCCCAGGGTTTCGTCTCATAAAGCAGTTCGTGCATGCCGCAGAAACTTTTTGCATTTGGCTCCAAGCCCTGGCTCCTCACGGTCCGTACGAAAATTCCCATTCTTATAATCGCTTCAGGAGTAATTTGATGAAGGTAAACCTGATAGATCTTTAAAACCTCAACCACAAATTTGCTTAACGGGAACCGAAGCCCAGCTTTAAAAAAGCTTCGGAAGATCACAACTTCATTCTCTTCGGGAGTAGGCACAATCTTCTTCCCGTCATCAGTCCTCACAGTAGATATGTCTCGAAAATATCTTCCCCTCATGTTATCGAGATGACTCTGTTTAATACTAGACTTTCCGAAGACTGCGTGACTGGGCCGCCACGGTCGATCTTCGGAGTCTTCACCTCCACTTTCTATGTCATAGCTGTCACTTTCACCAGTGTCTTCAGATAAACCTTCTAAAATCTCCCTAGTGATCTTCTCTATGTTCGTCTTTGCCATCGATTCAAGAAACCCAAGATTCTTCTCTTCAGAAAGGCTCAACTTTGTTTCGGCGACAACTTTGTTATCCTGAGACATCTTCGGAAATGTTGAAAACATGCTCTTAAGGCCGAAGCTAAAAAAATCTAAAAAACTAAGCAAGCGTGGGTGTGCAAGAGCTAAAAATTGAGAAAGCAAGAGTAGATGGCAAGAAAGCGTGCTAAATGTGCTTGCAGTGTGCTCTTATTTATACGCCCAGTGTGTTGCAAGTAGGAGGGCCCCGCTTGTCATCAAGTGTGTTGCAAGTGGGAGGGCCCCGTTTGTCATTGACTATTGCTATTCTTAGGGATGAAAACAGTCGGAAACGGTCGGTAAACACTAAAACCGTTTTCATTTTCATAATTTTTATCGGAAATGGAATCGGAAACGGTTAAACCGGAAACGGAAACGATATCGATATTTCGGAAACATCGGAAACGAAAGTTTAATACGGAAAATACATCGGTAACGGTCGGAATCTAAAATACGACCGGTAAACATATGAATATAACAAGTTCACAATACAATAAAGATCACAAGCCAACAATTCACAATATAACAAGTTTATAAATATCATAAGTTCATAACATAACAAGTTCACAATATAACAAGTTCATAAATATCACATGTTTATAGATTCAAGGTTCAACATTTTCTTACTCTAACTATGTATAACTTTATTCATCCATATCACATAGAAGAGTACTCTCTCCGTCTACATGAATTTGTCTTTCTAGAATTATCTTAAGTCAAACTATTTAAACTTGGATATTCAATACAAATACAATACACAATATTATTTATATATCCATATATATATATACACACACGCACGCAAGAGGGCCAATATGAACATGGCGGGAGCTCACCACCCAGTCGCCTATCATCAGACATGCAGCCCACCAGGAGCTCACCGTCCAGTCGCCCACGAAGCGGATTCATCAGACATGCAGCCCACCTACGGACCCACTTCTCCCAGCAGCTGTTAGCGAAGCCGGATGGGTACAGTGCACAACATTATTTAGTCCCACCTCGCCCACCTAAATGTCATCGAGGAAGAGTCTCATCTATATAACAGCCCGAGCCAGATGAAACGGTAGGCACTTGGGCCTAAGCGTCCATTATTGAGTGTGGGCTTTTAAATAACCTACTTATTTTTTTGTTTTCGGAAAAATTCCGATACCTAAATTCGGTAAATTCCGATTGAAAACGGAAACCGATTAAAACGGTCGGAAAAATCTCATATTGTTTTCGATACCGATTTCGAAACAAAATTCCGATAACCGATGCTGGTTCCGAAAAATACCGGTACCGTTGGTTTCGGGCGAAAAAAATCGAAAACGGTTTTCGAAAAACCGAAAAAAACCGAAATTGTTTTCATCCCTAGCTATTCTAGCAAAGAGAAGGTGTTTTCGGACCTTCGGCTTAAGGTCTTTGTCCATATCGCAATCTGAATTTATCATTCTAACAAATTAATATTGCGAGGGGCTACTGTTGGGGGCCTTCGGCTTCCGAAGGTCCTCAAAAACGTGATTCAACGATGTTTCTGGAGTATAATACATGAACAGGTACCTTCGGGCTTGGACCCTTCGGACTTGAGTCAAAATCATAATGAGAAGAAGCACAAGGGAAACGAAGGATGGAACAGAGCCGAAGCTGTGCGCAAGGGAGCTTTGGTATGATGACAGAAAAAAGGGAACCGACTTAAAGGGGAAAAGGCTATCTAGACCCCGATGAATTACTATGGAGTTATTAGCAAATGTAAAGGGCCTGGATGTAATTTTACATGGGCTGCGTCCCATGCCTATAAATAGATGAACAGTACTCCCGTACTGTTCACGCTGACTTGGCATTTGCTTTTGCATCACGCTTGTACTTTTGCCTTCTTTCAAGCCGAAGGTACATTTGTAATTTGTTATCATTTCTATTTTTCCATAATAATAAAATAGAAATGAGCTAATAATAATGTTTAAGTGTTTATGTTATTTCTCATACTTTATGTGAATCCTTCTTCATTATTTATTGTACTGATGAAGGTATGTCCCTCATAACCTTCGTCCGAAACTCATTATCTCCCAAAGGGATATAATGCTTCGTAGGGCGAAGGACTTTAATGTTTAACATTTTCTGTGTTGCCTTGTTCTTAACTCATAGCATTTAAGAACAAGTCACCAATATATTAAATGTATGATCGCTTTATTTAGACGATGAGCAGCCCGTGGTTCCCGATTGTGTTGCCAAAGATCTTCCTGAGCAACAACCTGGTGAAGGCAAGTGTCCTCTGACCTATTATGTCTTACTTACTTTATAATTCACCGTACTGCACTACATTATCGTAACCTAAGGATTTACTAGTCTATATTTATCTTGTCCTTGCTTACCTTTTAGGTTATCATGGTTAGCTTTATGCTATTGCTTCAACTTAATCAATGAATATGATGTGAATATTTATGATACGATGATGTTATCCCGATGATGATCTTGTGATATTTTAGGGGACTCGGGCAATTTTCCTGAGTTCCTCTCCGTAAGGACCTGTTCGTTGATTGACCACCTGGGATAACAGCGCAACCATGAGGGTGGAATGTGACGTCCTTAGCTAAATAATTAGATGAACCTGGGGTATAGTTGGCTTTGCCGAAGGACTGTCAATGGGGGCTGGGGCGTAGTGCTCGCTCTGCCAAGGGGGGTGCAGAGGTTCATTTGATTTGGTTTTTGTTAGTCACCCACCTTGGGGTGGTGTACTGCATTTGTACGACTGGTGAAACCTAACGAGCAGATATGCACCAGGGGAGTCTTTGTAAAGGCTACGTAGTGAGACCCTGCCAGGTCACCTTGGTAGTAATCAATGGGTGAGAGCACCTAGAGGGGGTGAATAGGTGATCGTGTAAAATTTAACACTAAATAGCACAACTTGGCTATGAAATGTTAGTAAGATTAAAGCCAAGTTGCTATAGCGAGAACTCTTGAGAAGAAACCAGTCACAAAGAAAAGTGACACAAGAGACACAGTGATTTTATCCCGTGGTTCGGCCAAGTAAAACACTTGCCTACTTCCACGTTGTGGCGTCCCAATGGATGAGGGTTGCACTCACCCCCTTTCAAGTGGTCCAATGATCCACTTGAATACCACAGTTTTCTTCCTTATACTTTTTTCCCGTTTGTGAGGAATCTCCATAGGTTGGAGCCTCTCACCCTTACAAAGTTGATCACAACAAGAGCACAAGAGTAAGGGAGGGAAAGAAACACACACAAGACTAGAATCGCATCAATAATACGCACACAAGTCAAGAAGAGAGCACACAAGAACAATGCCACAAGTTCACAACACACTTGGTGCTCAAATCTCAGTCACGATGATCCAAATGTGTATTTGTGGAGACTAGTCGTCTTAGGATGTTTAGTGAATGCTTGGTGTTATGCTCCATGCGCCTAGAGGTCCCTTTTATAGCCCCAAGGCAGCTAGGAGCCGTTGGAATTCCATTTGAAAGACAATTCTTGCCTTTTGTCGGGTGGCGCACCGGACAGTCCGGTGCACCACCGGACATGAACAGTCCCCGTCCGGTGCCTGATCTCCTTCCTTTTCTAGCGAAACCGACCATTGAGCCATCGGTCCCCTTGGCGCACCGGACATTGTCCGGTGCACACCGGACAGTCTCGTGCAACCAAGTTACCGTTGGCCCAGGCCACGCGTCACCCGCTGATTGCGCTGTCGACCATTGGCACGGGCGTCGTTGGCTCACCGGACAGTCCAGTGAATTATAGCCGCAACGCCCTCGGCGAATTCCTGAGAGCGACGAGTTCGTCGCCGAGCCAGCCTGGGCACCGGACACTGTCCTGTGCACACCGGACAGTCCGGTGCACCTCAGGCTAGTTCAAGTTTGGCTGCACTTAGCCAAACTTCTCCAATCCAATCTTAGTTGATTAATGAAAGGGAAATAAGCTTACACCTTTTCCTAAATAGATTTTGGTGGTTGAATTGCCCAACACAAAAAAATTGGACTAACTAGTTTGCTCTAGATTATGAACCTACAGGTGCCAAAGGTTCACAACAAGCCAATAAAAAGACCAAAGATGAGTTCAAATAAAGAGAGCTAAAGACATCCCAAAGGCACCCTGGTCTGGCGCACCGGACAGTGTCCGGTGCACCAGGGTACTCGAAGCTGAACTTGCCACATTCGGGAAAATGGGAGGGCGCTCCGCTATAATTCACTAGACTGTCCGGTGAAGCACCGGACAGTGTCCGGTGTCACACCGAACTGTCTGGTGTGCCAGCGGAGCAACGGCTACTTCGCGCCAACGGTCGAGTGCAAACGCATTCAATGCGCTACAGTGCGCGCCAGAGTCAGAGCAGCAACAGACGGCGCACCGGACAGTCTACAGGACCTATCCGGTGCACCACCGGACAGCCCAGAGGCCCCACCAGTCAGAGCTCCAACGGTCGAACCCTAACGGCTGGGTGGCGTAGCTGGCGCACCAGACAGTGTCCGGTGGCGCACCGGACTGTCCGGTGCGCCATGCGACAGTCAGCCTTCCAACGACCACTTTTGGTGGTTGGGGCTATAAATACCCCAACCACCCACATTCAATTGCATCCAAGTTTTCCAACTTCCCACACCTTACAAGAGCTATAACATTCAATTCTAGACACAACCAAAGATATCAAATCCTCTCCCAAGTCCGGAATCACTCCAAATCAAATAGTGACTAGAGAGAGCGACATTTGTGTTCATTTGAGCTCTTGCGCTTGGATTGCTTCTTTTCTTTCTCATTCTTCTTGTGATCAACTCAATTGTAACCGAGGCAAGAGACACCAATTGTGTGGTGGTCCTTGCGGGAACTTTGTGTTCCATTTGATTGAGAAGAGAAGCTCACTCGGTCTAAGTGACCGTTTGAGAGAGGGAAAGGGTTGAAAGAGACCCGGTCTTTATGACCACCTCAACGGGGAGTAGGTTTGCAAAAACCGAACCTCGGTAAAACAAATCCTTGTGTCATACTCTTTATTCGCTTGCGATTTGCTTTCCGCCCTCTCTCTCGGACTCGTTTATATTTCTAACGCTAACCCGTCTTGTAGTTGTGCTTAAGTTTATAAATTTCAGATTCGCCCTATTCACCCCCCTCTAGGCGACTTTCAATTGGTATCAGAGCCTGGTGCTTCATTAGAGCCTAACCGCTCGAAGTGATGTCGGGAGCATCCGCCAAGAGGGAGATCGGGACCGGCGAGAAGCCCGCCACAAGCCATGGGAAGGCTCCATCCGGGGAGTCCGCCAACAAGGTGAAGGGATCCCCTTCACACAACAAGTCGCGTCAGAGCGGTGACAAGAAGAAAAAGATGAGGAAGGTGGTCTACTACGAGACCGACTCTTCGTCGCCATCCACCTCCGGCTCCGACACGTCGTCCGTAACTTCTAAGCGCCATGAGCGCAAGAAGTTTAGTAAGATCCCCCTACGCTACCCTCGCATTTCCAAACGTACTCCATTACTTTCCGTTCCATTAGGCAAACCACCTATGTTTGATGGTGAAGATTATAATATGTGGAGTGATAAAATGAGACATCATCTAACCTCACTCCACACTAGCATTTGAGATGTTGTTGAAATTGAAGTACATGTACCATCACCAGGGGATGAAGACTATGATTTGGACGACGTCGCCCAAATTCGACACTTCAACTCTCAAGCCACCACTATACTCCTCGCCTCTCTAAGTCGAGAAGAGTATAACAAGGTGCAAGGGTTAAAGAGCGCCAAGGAGATTTGGGACGTGCTCAAGACCGCGCACGAAGGAGACGAGGTGACCAAGATCACCAAGCGGGAGACGATCAAGGGGGAGCTCGGTCGCTTCCGGCTTTGCCGAGGGGAGGAGCCACAAGAAATGTACAACCGGCTCAAGACCTTGGTGAACCAAGTGCGCAACCTCGGGAGTAAGAAATGGGATGACCATGAAATGGTTAAGGTTATTCTTAGATCACTCGTTTTTCTTAACCCTACGCAAGTTCAATTAATACGTGGTGATCCTAGATATACACTAATGTCTCCTGAGGAAGTAATAGGGAAATTTGTGAGCTTTGAGCTAATGATCAAAGGCTCCAAAAGGATCATCGAGCAAGGCGACTCCTCCACGCCCGAAGCACAACCCGTTGCATTCAAAGCAACGGAGGAGAAGAAAGAAGATTCTACTCCAAGTAGAATCCCCATCGACACCTCCAAGCTCGACAACGAGGAAATGGCGCTCATCATCAAGAGCTTCCGCCAAATCCTCAAGCAAAAGAGGGGGAAGGATTACAAGCCCCGCTCCAAGAAAGTTTGCTACAAGTGTGGTAAGCCCGGTCACTTTATTGCAAAATGTCCATTATCAAGTGACAGTGATAGGGATAACGACAAGAAGGGCAAGAGGAGAGAAAAGAAGAGGTACTACAAGAAGAAGGGCGGTGATGCCCATGTATGCCGCGAGTGGGACTCCGACGAGAGCTCCACCGACTCCTCCTCCGGCGAGGACGCCGCCAACATTGCCGTCACCAAGGGCCTTCTCTTCCCCAACATCGGCCACAAGTGCCTCATGGCCAAGGACGACAAAAGGAAGAAGGTAAAATCAAAATCCTCCACTAAATATGCAACCTCTAGTGATGAGGATAATTGTAGTGATGAGGAGGATAATTTGCGTACCCTTTTTGCCAACCTAAACATGCAACAAAAAGAAAAGTTAAATGAATTAATTAGCGCTATTCATGAGAAGGATGAACTCTTGGATTCTCGAGAGGACTTCCTAATTAAGGAAAATAAGGAGCATGTTAAGGTTAAGAATGCTTATGCTCTAGAAGTAGAAAAATGTGAAAAACTATCTAGTCAGCTAAGCACTTGCCATGATGTTATTACCAACCTTAGAAATGAGAATGCTAGTTTAATTGCTAAGGTTGATTCAAATGTTTGTGATGTTTCAATTCCCAATCTTAGAGATGATAATGTTAGTTTACTTGCTAAGATTGAAGAATTGAATATCTCTCTTGCTAGCCTTAGAAATGATAATGAAAAATTAATTGCTAAGGCTAAAGACTTAGATGTTTGCAATGTTACAATTTCCAATCTTAGAAGTGAAAATGACATTTTACATGCTAAGATTGTTGAACTAAAATCTTGCAAACCCTCTACATCTACTGTTGAGCATGTTTCCATTTGCACTAGATGTAGAGACATTAATATTGATGCTATTCATGATCACCTAGCCTTAATTAAGAAACAAAATGATCACATAGCTCAACTTAATACCAAAATTAATGAGCATGACTTAGAAAATG
This sequence comes from Zea mays, assembly GCF_902167145.1. Lineage (NCBI taxonomy): Eukaryota > Viridiplantae > Streptophyta > Magnoliopsida > Poales > Poaceae > Zea > Zea mays. Next base: position 224,945,590 of record NC_050100.1, on the reverse strand, counting down.
AAAAATTTAAATTTGCTAGAAGCATGCTCTATAGTGGGAGATGCCCTGACATCAAGGATGGCATTGGCTTCCAAAAAGGAGACAATGTCAAACTTAATGCCCCTCCTAAAAGATTGTCAAATTTTGTTAAGGGCAAGGCTCCCATGCCTCAGGATAACGAGGGTTACATTTTGTACCCTGTCGGTTATCCCGAGCACAAAATTAGGAGAATTCATTCTAGGAAGTCTCACTCTGGCCCTAATCATGCTTTTATGTATAAGGGTGAGACATCTAGCTCTAGGCAATCAACCCGTGCTAAATTGTCTAGAAAGAAAACTCCTATTGCATCAAATGATTCTAACATCTCATTTAAAACCTTTGATGCATCTTATGTTCTAACTAAAAAACCTGGCAAAGCAGTTGCCAAATATGTTGGGGGCAAACACAAGGACTCCAAGACTTGTGTTTGGGTACCCAAAGTTCTTGTATCTAATGTCAAAGGACCCAAAACCGTTTGGGTACCTAAAATCAAGAACTAAATTTGTTTTGTAGGTTTATGCATCCGGGGGCTCAAGTTGGATCATCGATAGCGGGTGCACAAACCACATGACAGGGGAGAAGAAGATGTTCTCCTCCTACGAGAAAAACCAAGATCCCCAACGAGCTATCACATTCAGGGATGGAAATCAAGGTTTGGTCAAAGGATTGGGTAAAATTGCTATATCACCTGACCATTCCATTTCCAATGTTTTTCTTGTAGATTCTTTAGATTACAACTTGCTTTTAGTTTCACAATTGTGTAAAATGGGCTACAACTGTCTTTTTACAGATGTAGGTGTTACTGTCTTTAGAAGAAGTGATGATTCAATAGCTTTTAAGGGAGTATTAGAGGGTCAACTATACTTAGTTGATTTCAATAGAGCTGAACTCGATACTTGCTTAATTGCTAAGACTAACATGGGTTGGCTCTGGCACCACCGACTAGCCCAAGTTGGGATGAAGAATCTTCACAAACTTCTAAAGGGAGAACACATTTTGGGACTAACAAATGTTCATTTTGAGAAAGACAGGATTTGTATCGCATGCCAGGCAGGGAAGCAAGTTGGTGTTCATCATCCACATAAGAACATCATGACGACTGACAGGCCACTCGAGCTCCTACACATGGATCTATTCGGCCTGATTGCTTACATAAGCATCAGCGGGAGTAAGTATTGTCTAGTTATTGTGGATGACTATTCTCGCTTCACTTGGGCGTTCTTTTTGCAGGAAAAATCTCATACCCAAGAGACCATAAAGGGATTCTTGAGACGGGCTCAAAATGAGTTCGGCTTAAGGATCAAAAAGATTAGAAGCGATAACGGGACGGAGTTCAAGAACTCTCAAATTGAAGGCTTCCTTGAGGAGGAGGGCATCAAGCATGAGTTCTCCTCTCCCTACACGCCACAACAAAATGGTGTAGTGGATAGGAAGAATCGAACTCTCTTGGACATGGCAAGGACCATGCTTGATGAGTACAAGACTTCGGATCGGTTTTGGGCCGAGGCGGTCAACACCGCTTGCTACGCCATCAACTGGTTGTATCTACACCGAATACTCAAGAAGACATCGAATGAACTCCTAACCGGTAAAAAGCCAAATGTTTCATATTTTAGAGTCTTTGGTAGCAAATGCTTTATTCTTGTTAAAAGAGGTAGAAAATCCAAATTTGCTCCTAAGGCTGTAGAAGGCTTTTTACTAGGATATGATTCAAACACAAGGGCATATAGAGTCTTTAACAAGTCCTCTGGACTGGTTGAAGTTTCTTGTGACATTGTGTTTGATGAGACGAACGGCTCTCAAGTAGCGCAAGTTGATCTTGATGAATTAGATGATGAAGAGGCTCCGTGCGTCGCGCTAAGGAACATGTCCATTGGGGATGTGTGTCCTAAGGAATCCGAAGAGTCCATTCAAGAACAAGATCAACCATCTTCCTCCGTACAAGCATCTCCACCAACTCAAGATGAGGATAAGGCTCAAAATGATGAAGGAGAAGATCAAGAGGATGAGCCAACCCAAGAGGAAGACAATGATCAAGGGGAGATGTCCATGATCAAGATGAGAAAGAAGAACAAGTTCCGAGACCGCCACACCCAAGAGTCCACCAAGCAATCAAACGAGATCACCCCGTGAACACCATCCTCGGTGATATTCAAAAGGGGGTAACTACTCGATCTCGTGTTGCTCATTTTTGTGAACATTACTCTTTTGTTTCCTCTATTAAGCCACACAAGGTAGAGGAAGCACTTCAAGATTCGGATTGGGTGATGGCAATGCAAGAGGAGCTCAACAATTTCACAAGGAATGAGGTATGACATTTAGTTCCACGTCCTAACCAAAATGTTGTAGGAACCAAGTGGGTCTTCCGCAACAAGCAAGACGAGTATGGTGTGGTGACTCGCCTTCCACAAGTTCCATTTTAGTGATCATGGTGGCATCATTTCCCTCGTGAGAAATTTTGAGGGTGTCCCATATCTATTTGGCATTATCCAGGCCACTTACTTTGTTGTATTTATCCCTGCATAGAGATGCTAACAAAATAGTAGTAGCTTGTGCATTTTTGTGTATTTGCTTATTGATAAACACAGGGTTGTCAGAGCTATCAAAATGCATTCCATTTTTAACAATCTCCCAGATACTAGGATGGAGGGAAAATAAATGACTATGCATTTTATGACTCCAAAAAGAATAATCCTCTCCATCAAAGTGTGGGGGTTTTCCAAGTGGAGTAGAGAGCAAATGGGCATTCGAATTGTAGGGGATGCGAGAATAATCAAAGGAATAATTTTGATTAACCGTTTTCTTTTTCGACGAAGAGTCTTCTTCGTCGTCATCCCTTGGTGAAGAGGAGGAAGCGTCGTTGTCGTAGTAGATGATCTTCTTTATGCGCCTCTTCTTCTTCCCGTCCTTCTTCTTGTGACTCGAGCCTGGGTCAGTGGGCTTGTCATCTCTTGGCTCGTTGAAGAGGGACTCTTTCTCCTTGTCGTTGATCACCATCTCCTTACCCTTAGGATTCATCTCTTCAGGCGGTTAGTCCCTAAATGAAGAGTACGACTCCGATACCAATTGAGAGCACCTAGAGAGGGGGGGGTGAATAGGTGATCCTGTAAAATTCAACATTAAATAGCAAAACTTGGTTATGAAATGTTAATAAGATTAAAGCCAAGTTGGTATAGCAAGAACTCTTGAGAAGAAACCAATCACAAAGAAAAGCGACACAAGAGACACAGTGATTTTATCCTATGGTTTGGCCAAGTAAAACATTTGCCTACTTCCATGTTGTGGTGTCCCAATGGACGAGGGTTGCACTCAACCCCTTTCAAGTGATCCAATGATCCACTTGAATACCACAGTTTTCTTCCTTATACTTGTTTTCCCGTTTGTGAGGAATCTCCACAGGTTGGAGCCTATCACCCTTACAAAGTTGTTCACAACAAGAGCACAAGAGTAAGGGAGGGAAATAAACACACACAAGATTAGAATCACAACAACAATACACACACAAGTCAAGAAGAGAGCACACAAGAACAACGCCACAAGTTCACAACACACTTGGTGCTCAAATCTCAGTCACGATGATCCAAATGTGTATTTGCGGAGTCTAGACGTCTTAGGATGCTTAGTGAATGCTTGGTGTTGTGCTCCATGCGCCTAGGGGTCCCTTTTATAGCTCCAAGGCAGCTAGGAGCCGTTGGAATTCCATTTGGAAGACAATTCTTGCCTTCTGTCGGGTGGCGCACCGGACAGTCCGGTGCACCACCGGACATGAACAGTCCTCGTCCAGTGCCCGATCTCTTTCCTTTTTTGGCAAAGCCGACCATTGAGCCCTTGGTCCCCTTGGCGCACCGTACATTGTCCGGTGCACACCGGACAGTCCGGTGCGGCCAAGTTATCGTTGGCCTAGGCCACGCGTCGCCCGCTGATTGCGCTGCCGACCGTTGGCACAGGCGTCGTTGGCTCACCGGACGGACGACTACCTAGGACAGTTAAAGGAGTGATGGTCACAGAACGGACGGCTACCTAGGACGGTTACAACGCATGGGTAGGGGCGGGCACGATATCGGGGAAGGGGGCCTCACGGTTGGATGGCGTGGGGCGATAGAACGGACGGTGCAGATATATGGACGGCAAAACGACAGATTCATTCCAAAAGATGTAAGGACTTTTTTGTAAAAAAATGACGCATGACGACTGTTGAAACTGATGCTTTAATAAAACTAGTCGGTTACCCGTGCGTTGCGACGGCTCACAACAATACCCACGTAAATTATGCACCAAAAAGATCTCAATATTTTTTATTGATTGTCTTCATTCTTCGCATAATATTTTTTATGAACGCACGTGTACCATAGGCAGCAAATCAGAGACCCTCATCCCTCGCCTTCCCACTTCCAAGGTTTGTAGAGCGGGAGGGGAAGGGAAGAGGCGGACATGCCTGTTCGTTGCTGGAGAAAGACACGACGAAGACCTGAGCATCTAGAGGCGATATAGGTAGTATACCGCTAGATATATAGAGAGAGAGCACGCAAGCGGAGAAAGAAGCCCAGTCGGAGCAGCTCCAAACCGAGAGGCACCCGCACCAGGCGTTAATCATAGAAGGGCGAGAGAATGCAAGTGCCTTCCCAACCCTGGATCGCCAAAGCGACACACCACCACCACCAACTCCGTAGCATATGTCGACAGCTGCCATGCTACGGGGCCTTGATTATCCAATATCTCATACATGGACTCCTCATCGCCAAGATAACCTAAGACTAGCAGGCGCCACCATGTCCTCCTCGACGACATGCACGGAAAAAGGCCAGGAGCATGACCGGCTCGCCCCGTACCCGCGTCGACGAGCGTCGGTTGGCTCGCGGCTGCGACCGTGGGCGGAGGCAGCAGGTTGGGGAGGAAGAACAGGGTAAAGGTCGAGAAGGCGAACGGGACGTCCGACGACGACGAAAACGATGGTGCGCGCATGATATGAAACGTCCTCGTGGACGTGTAATAGCCACTACGTGAGTCTGTGTCGGGGCTGATGTCAGACGAATACGGGGAGCAGGCGCATGCTCCTACGGCCTTTGCCAAGAATGAGGTGGAGACATGAGGGGGGAGAGAAAATAAGTAGAATGACGAATAAGGTGGTGACAACTGAGGCGAGGGCCATCATTATCGTGCGGAGGTATAGATGGCCAAATGAGGCGTGTCTGGCGAGCCGGCCCGAGGCACGACCCATTTAATAGTGCCTGACCCATACCATTACTATGATGGAAACGACGATCATGGCACCCATCCTCGGCGTCCGATTGGCTCTCTGGTGCTGCGCAAGCCACTGCATCTTCGCTTGGGCCCAGTGCCGGCTGAGGGCTGCGGCACCGAGGCGTCTGCGCCGCCAGGAGCCTCGAAGGCGGGGCCTTGGGATACTGGGCGTGATATGCAATTAACTCCAGGCACTGATATGTCTCCGACATCCATGGCGTCCCTTCGGGATGTTGTGCATTTAACGACTTGTATTGATGGGTCCCCAGTGTCCGAGGCGCCCCTTCATGAGGACGGAACACCTTCAGGGCGAGATATGCAATTAACTCCAGGCACTGATATGTCTCCGACGTCCACGGCGCCCCTTCGGGATGTTGAGCATTTAATGACCGGTATTGATGGGTCTCCAGCGTCCGAGGCGCCCCTTCATGAGGACCGAACACCTTCATCAATCTCCAATGCAGCAGGAAAGGTTTTGTCGGGGAAGATAAACAGTCCCCGAAGCAGCTATGGGCCGGGGATGTCCCTCGGGCCGGATCCGCCCCGATGCTTGGTTGGGCCGCTTGAGACTACTGGGCCAGTTTCTGTCTCGCCCCAGGTGCCGGTTGGGCCGCTTGAGACTTGCATTTCGATGCCGGTCTCGCCCCAACTGCGCTATGGGCCGCTGGAGACGAACGCCCTTGCGTATGTCTCGCCCCAACTAGCTTCTGGATATCCCAAGAAGACGGGTCCAATATCTCTTCAGCTGACTGAGATGGCTGGGACGATGGCAGCAACAAGAGATGAAGCAACAAAGGCTCTCAAGGTCTATTTTCGCAGAAGAACTAAAGCAAATCTCCTTCAACTCAGTCAGAATGAGGAGACAGAGGAAGGCTCAGTTCAGAATAATGATTCCTTGCACTCGGCCCCAAGGACTATGAATCACTCCACAACGAAGGACGAGTTCTTCAGAAAAATCAGTACAACAGCTGAACAATTACTGCCGGCACCGAAGCAGGATATGAATGCCTTACTGTCTTCAAATTCTTCTCGGGAAGCTGCACCTAGGCGAAGCCGACGCATTGCTGGTGCTGGAGTTGAATTCAATATGCATGACTGGGGCAGCAGGGCTACTAAACAAGCTTTAAGAGCACTGCATATCATTTCTGAGGCTGAGGGTACGTCCCAGGAAGCAACAGAAGCTTATGCAAGGGTTTTCAAGCAACCCTTGTCACATAGCCAGGTGAAAGCTTTGGCAGCCCTCTTTGGCTAGACCCCTCCACCTGACCTGGTGTATTAGATTTTTTGGCCACCCGGGTTTTTCAGTAGTTTCTTGTGTTTGTATTTCATGGATCCCACAAAACTGCTGGTATGGAATGTGAGGGGGCTGAACTCCTCTGTTAGGCAAGACTCAATTAAGGAGTTGGTGGATTCTTCCCAGGTTGATGTAGTATGTTTACAAGAAACAAAAATGCAGATCATTACTAGGAGGACTATTTTGTCGATGTTGGGAGCTGATTTTTCAGAATATGTGTACCTTCCATCTGTGGGGGCAAGTGGTGGCATTCTGATTGCTTGGAGGAGACACATAGGTCACACAGGACAACAAAATCTTAAACATCATAGCATTTCAGTCCAGTTTTGTAAGGCTGAGGGGCAGGCCTGGTGGCTAACATGTGTTTATGGCCCTCAGGGAGAGGGAGGAAAAATCCAGTTCCTTCAGGAACTTAGAGATATTAGAAATGAATGCGATGGTCCTTGGATGGTGGCTGGAGATTTCAACCTCATCTATAGCTCTGCTGATAAGAACAATTCCAATATTAATAGGGCAATGATGGGCCGTTTTAGAAGAGTAATCAACGACCTTGCCCTTAAGGAGATTCCACTACATGGGCGCAAGTATACATGGTCCAATCAACAAGCAAGTCCTGTATTAGTTAAGCTGGATAGGGTGTTTTGCTCTGTAACTTGGGAGCACTGGTTCCCTAATGTTCTCCTCCAGAGCACAGCATCACATGATTCTGACCATTGTCCGCTCCTTCTGGGCCTCACAGGGAACATACAGGGGAAGAAACGCTTTCATTTTGAGGCGTTTTGGCCAAAATTGGAAGGCTTCCATGAGGTTGTCCAAGCAGCTTGGGATTCAGTGCATAATATCAGATGTCCTTTTCTGACCCTGGACAGAAAGCTAGGGGCGACAACAAGAAAACTTCAAAGCTGGAGTAATAAGCAGGTGGGCCACGTTCGAATTCAGCTTGCTCTGGCAAAAGAACTGCTGCACAGACTTGAGATGGCACAAGATGAAAGAGCCCTATCCCCAGCAGAAAATTGGTTCATGAATCGCCTCAAAAAACAATCATTGCTGCTATCATCATTCAAACGCACTATGGCTAGGCTGAGATCAAGGATCACATGGCTGGGGGAAGGTGACGCCAATACAAAGTTTTTTCACTTGCATGCTAGGTACCGCAAGAAGAAAAACTTTGTTGCCAAGTTGATTGATGGAGATCATATCCTAACGGGGCATAGTGAAAAAGCAGCAGCAGTGGACTTCTTCTACAAAAAACTCATTGGGCAGGAGGGACAGAGGAATGCAACAATTGATCTGGAGGCCCTTGGCCTTCCTAGACACAACCTGGCAGCCCTGGACTCCCCCTTTACAGAACAGGAGGTCCTGGAAACCATCAAGGGGTTACCCTCCGATAAGGCCCCTGGGCCGGACGGCTTCACTGGCCTTTTTTATAAAGTATGCTGGAACATTATAAAGGGTGACGTTATGGCTGTTGTTTCAGCTGTTTGGAGCAGGAGATTCGACAATTTCTGGAAGCTTAACACTGCCTACATTACTATGGTACCGAAGAAAGAAGGGGCTGAGCAAGTTAAGGACTTCAGGCCAATTAGCCTCGTCCACAGCTTTGCAAAGCTGATTACAAAAATCCTTGCAAACTGACTGGCTCCAAGGTTGGGTGAATTAATTTCCCCGAATCAAAGTGCATTCATTAAGGGAAGATTCATCCAAGACAACTTTATGTTAGTGCAGCAGACATCAAGGCTGTTTCATCAACAGAAAATGTCACGGCTGCTCCTCAAACTGGATATCACCAAGGCCTTTGACTCAGTCTCCTGGCCTTTTTTAATTGAAGTCATGCAGCAGCTTGGGTTTGGACAGATCTGGAGAGACATTGTTTGTGGTCTCCTTGCTTCCTCCACCACACAAGTCATGCTCAATGGGTTTCCTGGAAAGCAAATTCATCATAGAAGAGGGCTTAGACAAGGGGACCCCCTTTCCCCGATGCTATTCATATTGGTCATGGATGTTCTTGGCTACCTCCTTTTGAAGGCAGAGCAGGCAGGTCTTCTACAACAGCTAGCAGCAAGAAGAGAGTTACATAGGGTATCCATTTATGCAGACGATGTAGCCCTTTTCTTACACCCTACAGCCGACGAAATTACCACTACCTTAGATATATTGCAGCTCTTTGGCAGTGCTTCCGGTCTGAAAAATAATGTGCAAAAATCTAATGTCTACCCCATACAGTGTTCAGAGGAAATTTTATTAGAAGTCCAAAGCTTGCTACCATGTGATCTTGCAGCTTTCCCTTGCAAATATTTGGGGCTTCCTCTATCCTTGCACAAGCTGTCCAAGCAGCAGTTCCAGCCATATGTGGATAGATTTGCTGACCAACTTCCTAACTGGAAAGCTGATTTGATGACCAGGGCAGGCAGGAGAATCCTAGTGCAACATGTTCTAACAGGTATGACTGTGTATCTTGCAATGGCGATCGATATACCCCACTGGGCCTGTGATGCGATTGATAAAATAAGAAAGGGCTTTCTATGGAGAGGAAGAAAGGACGCCAAAGGAGGACACTGTCTGGTGGCTTGGGGCAAGGTGTGTCGTCCTCTTCAACTTGGAGGTCTGGGAATATCAAGCCTCCCAGAGCTCGGGTGGGCCCTCCGGATGCGTTGGTTGTGGCTTCAAAAAACAGACTCCAGTAGACCTTGGACAGGGCTTCCTATTCAGGTTCCAAGTAAAGCCAGAGCTTTCTTCAGTAAGGTCCTGATCTCTGAGGTTGGAAATGGGTATAGTACCCTTTTCTGGTCTGATAATTGGCTGCAGGGTAAAAGCATCTCGACCATTGCCCCTAGTCTGCATTCTATAATCCCAAAGAGGATAGCAAAAAGTAGAACAGTCCATGAGGCATTGTTAAACAGAAGATGGATATCTGACATTAGAGGTAGTCTCACTGTTGGAGTTTTGGCGGATTATTTAAAGCTCTGGGATTGTCTCTCCGAAATTGAGCTACACCCCCTCACTGAAGACAGGCATATCTTTAGTGTAGCCCCAGATGGAAAGTATTCAGCTAAAACAGCTTACAAGGGCCTCTTCCTGGGTTCCTGCTCATTTGGCCACTATAAGCGGGTTTGGAAAACTTGGGCTCCAGCAAAATGTCGTTTCTTCCTCTGGCTGGTGGCTCATAACAGGTGCTGGACTGCTGACAGATTGGAAAAAAGGGGCTCATTCATCCAAGCACCTGTCCATTATGTGACCAAGAACCTGAATCCATTAACCACCTACTGGTCTCATGTGTGTTTGCAAGGAGCTTCTGGTATAATCTGCTTTGAAAATTTGGGTTGGATAACCTTGCTCCCCAACCGGGCCTAACATCCTTTTTGGAATGGTGGGAGACAGCTTCTGAAACAGTTCATGGAATGATCAAGAATGGATTGAGCTCACTGATCTCTTTGGGGGCCTGGATGATCTGGAATCACCGTAATAGATGTGTGTTTGATGGTCAAACTCCCACTCTCCCATCTATCCTTCGGCAGGCAGACGACGAGAGAAGACTTTGGGAATTAGCTGGGGCCAAGGGTCTCTCCTTTTTGGCAGCCCCTTTGCCGGATGGCTGACCCCCTGGTTTTCCTTCATCTCTAGTAGTGTTTTTGAGTCCGGTTTCCATGGATTCTTTCGCTTATGTGCGTTACTGGCCTCCGTAAGGAGTCATTGCTGTAATCTGTGGTCTATTTTAGACCTTATTATCTCCTTCTTAATATATTTAAGGCGCAGTTCCCCTGCGCTTTCGAGAAAAAAAAACTTTATCTGCAGATATTACTAAACAATTTATATGCAGAAGTTCGAATTGTTATTCCAAACATCGAAAATATATTTATGGTCTCTAGACTTGCTCCCGATTTCCCCTCCCCCTTGTCCGCCGCATCCTGGTTCGGATTCGCCGTCGCGCTAGGGCAAACAGGAAAGGAAGATGGCGGCTGCGGCGGCCGCCAGCATGGTGGTGGTGCGGGAGGTCCTGGGCCTCGATGTCGTCGACGAGGTGGACCAGCCCATCATCGACTACATCGCCAACGTCCTCGCCGACGAGGACTTCGACTTCGGGGCCCCGGAAGGGCACGGCATCTTCGAAGCGCTCGGGGAGCTCCTCATCGACTCTGGGTGCGTCTCTGACCAGGAGCACTGCCTTCAGGTACCGCCCCCGCGTACGACCCTACCGCCTCGCCCTTCCTGGTACAGTGGTACCACTACTACTAGCCTGTCTGTTCTCCGATCTGACTAATCGTACTCACGCTAGACTAGGTTGCCATCTCGCTGGCCGGTAATCAGATATGGTCACGGTCTCCATTGCTTCGTGCTGGACATAAGCGCTCTGGACTGCTCGGATTCTGTGGTTCCTTATTTTTTTTCTTTCTGTATGTAATTATCAGAAGCCAGCTTCTCTGATTAAAGCAAACTTAACTGTCTGCGTGATTTGAACATGAAACACCGCACTAGTTTGTTTGCTTCGAGTTACTGGTGGATGTGTCATCCAGTGAGTAATTTGAGGGTAGCGGTTGCAAATTAGTTGATTTAGTGCCAGCATTTTGTGATTCAATGCGGTTCAGTTGTCATCAGATCAGCTTGAATTGGAGCCTAGCCTCATTACTTCCTGATGCTTTGTGTCATTGTAGTGGTTGTGGGCATGTCATTTTAGTTGATTGTGAGTTTGTAGTTGTCACATTTTATTTTAGAACGTGTCGTTTTAGTTGATTGTGTGCTTGTGGTTGTCACATGTCATTTTAGAACTTGTCGTTTTAGTTGATTGTGTGCTTGTGACTGTGGACATGTCATCTTAGAAATTGTTATTATGGGAGGTTGGTATTTCCCTTGATATTATTATGTGAACCTATGTTATATTAATATTTTGTCCATGCTGTTTAAAAAGACGTTTTAAAGCTTGCTTAAACGTTTTAAACTCAAGAAGTACTCATGAGCGCTTCAACATTTTATCACTTTAATAACCATGTCCGAAGCACTGACGTGTGTCTTATTTCGTGTCCACTATAGGTCTGCAGTAAGCTTTGTGAAAAGTTTGGAAAGCATGGTCTGGTGAAACCGAAACAAGCTATGCGCAGCCTTGTCACACCATTACGAATGAATGCGGGGATGGACGATGATGTCGCTCCCAAAAAGCCGCAGCCTGAAGTATTCGATGGACCACTGCTGTCTTCGCGCGATAAAGCCAAGATTGAACGGAGAAAAAGAAAAGAGGAGAGGCAAAGAGAGGTAATCTATTTTGCAGACGAATCCTCTTAGATCACCACATCATGCAATTCTTGGTAGTATACATCTGAATCTGATGTTCAGCATCTTCCCCACTCTGTTCTTATTTTATTTGCAGACGCAAATCTTCCTGACTATGTTATTCTTTCTTCTATGTACTGTCCTGCTTGCTGGTACAGGTTCAATATCAAATGCATGTTGCGGAGATGGAGACACTTAGGGCTGGAATGCCTCCTGTTTATGTAAACCACAGTAATGATGGTGGGCCAGCTGTTAGGGATATACATATGGAGAACTTCAGTGTCACTGTTGGTGGTCGTGATCTAATTCAAGAAGCCACTATAACACTTGCTTTTGGGAGGCACTATGGTGAGTACTCTGTGGTGTTTGGTAGTTTTCAGTAGATAAAACTGTGGCCGGGGCCTGGGAAGCTTGCATGTTCAGTTTATTTATACATATCTATAAAAGTTTTCGTTGAAATGCTACCCTACAAGTTTTGGAATTTCTTATTTACTTGTTTCAGGACTTGTTGGAAGAAACGGGACTGGGAAGACATCTTTTCTCAGAGCGATGGCATTGCATGCAATTGATGGTATTCCTAAGAACTGCCAGATATTGCATGTTGAGCAAGAGGTCGTGGGTGACGATACGACAGCTTTGCAGTGTGTTCTGAACGCCGATGTCGAACGAGTTCAACTTTTGCAGGAAGAAGCTCGTCTTGTTCAACAACAGGTTGACTAGGGGCATAACTGCTGATGGTTTTCCTCTGATTTTTTTTTGCATCTGTCATGTGTTCTGCCCATCTGCTAATTGTCGCCACTGTTTTGCAGAAAGATTTAGAGATTGAGGCTGAGTTTGGGCAGAGCTCTGACAAGGGCAAGGATGGTTTTGACAAAGATTCTATCAGCAAGAGGCTTGAGGAGATATATAAACGGCTTGAGCTCATTGATGCGGATGCAGCAGAGGCTCGCGCAGCATCAATTTTGGCGGTCTGTCTTATTTCTGTGTTTGTACCATTCAGACAATATCATGTCATTGGTTTACTTCTGCTCCTGTTTTGATTTGAGCACCTACCTTGATTACACATCAAATTTTCTTTCAAGCATCAGTATGCGTCTTAAAATAGATAATCCTCAATAAAAGCAATCACAGTTCCTTTATGTTTTATACTTGGAGTGCATCAGTTCATTTAGGATTTGTGCATGTTGATCTCAGAAACAACATATGATTTGACGATTCGATCATCCTGATCACATTACATATTTTCATTGTACTGTTCTGAATGGAGGAATTGTTTGCAGGGTCTTAGTTTTACTCCAGAAATGCAACGCAAGCGTACAAAACAATTTTCTGGTGGATGGCGCATGAGAATAGCTCTAGCACGTGCTCTGTTCATTGAGCCTGATTTGCTACTACTTGATGAGCCGACAGTAAGTTGGAAATGTGGGGTTATTTTTCTTCACTTGCTTGCACATGCTAAAGCTGTATCACTTTCCAGAACCATCTTGATCTTCATGCTGTGTTATGGCTAGAAACTTATCTCCTGAAGTGGCCAAAGACATTCATTGTTGTATCACACGCAAGGGAGTTTTTGAATACGGTATGAACACCCAATATCATTTCATAGGAGCTAATTGGACAAAATTTGCACTAGCACATTTTTCTTTTCTTGTGTGGATTTGAAGTTTATAGTGGATATTTGACAACCTGAACTTTTTAGGTTGTCACCGATATCCTTCATCTGCATGGTAGAAAACTACATGCTTACAAAGGTGACTATGACACATTTGAGAGGACAAGGGAAGAGCACCTTAAGAATCAGCAGAAAGCCTTTGAAACAAATGAGAAGGCCAGACAGCACATGCAGGTTGGTTGTATTTCTATCAAGTACCATGTGTTCTGAGAGTGCTTAAATGTCTCTTTTCAAGAAAACTTCATAGTTTCTGAAGCAAAATCTGACTTGGAAGATGACCTATACAAATACAAAGTGTTCACACCTCTTTTATTGGTTTATACACTTCCTTTTCAAGAGCAAATAAGAGCTCATTGACTGTCACCTATCTTTTCCAGTGCACCATATAGCTTTGTAGCGTAGAGGATATTGGTGACACCATGACTGCCTTTGATATAGTTTTTTAATTGATTAAATAGTACTAATTACGGACAAGAAAACTTGATGTTCAGATAAGGGGAACAAGAAAACAAGCTTTCCAGCTTATCTGATACACCACGTTTACTAGACTGCATATTTGTTTAGCTTGGATGTGGTAATAGGCCAATTAGAGACTGTTGGCAGCTGGAGCTTGTGCAAGGTGGGCTAGCCCTGCTTTCATTGTCTAGTGCGACTGTGCGACCAAACACTTGAGACAAATCTCTGCATGGTATAAGCTCAAGGATGAACAGAAATTTTAAATACCTGGAAACTGTTCAAGATATTAATCGCTTCTCGATATTTTCTCGAAGACGAGGGATGAACTTTCATTGTTTTTCTGTGTAGACATTCATTGACAAGTTTCGGTACAATGCAAAGAGAGCATCACTTGTTCAATCAAGAATCAAGGTACACTTTCTCACTCGTAACCGGAATTTTTGTAGTTGTTTCACTTAACAGATACTGTATGGACAAACTCCCAACCAGAATTTTGATCAAGGATGTTGTTCAGTGACAAATTTGATGTCTGACTTGAAATTCTTATCTCTGCTATGGCAGGCATTGGAGCGAATGGAACATGTTGATGCAGTTGTCAGCGATCCAGAGTATGTCATCTCCCTAAACTATTGTACTTTGGTATTTTGTTTACAATCAACTCATTAATTGCTTGGATAATTCCTTGCAGCTATAAATTTGAATTTCCAACCCCAGATGACCGCCCTGGGCCACCAATCATCAGCTTCAGGTTTTATTTCAGATACCTAATGCTATTTATGAAATCTGTATTGGATGTTTGTAATTCTTTCAACCTCTTCAAGGCAAATTTTAGGCATCCACGTGTTCTCTGTTGAATATATTCTTTCTATCTTTGCAGTGATGCCTCATTTGGTTACCCTGGAGGGCCTACCTTGTTTAAAAATTTGAATTTTGGTATCGACCTGGACAGCCGCATAGCAAGTATGATTTCTTCTTTGTTCCACTCATTGTAGTCTTACTGCATATTAATGTCTGGTTTTTGAAGTTGCAGTTCTTCCATTTTTAAATCCCTCATTGTCTTGTTTCAGTGGTTGGTCCTAATGGCATTGGCAAGTCCACTATACTGAAACTAATTTCTGGGGATCTGCAGCCAACTTCTGGAACAGTATTTCGCTCTCCCAAGGTGCTTCATTCTTCTGTAGCTACAGCTGCATTTACCATCATGTGACATGCTTTGCATTTTCTTTGATTTTTGTCATTTGAGCGTTATTGTCTGAATTTCATTACAGTATTGTATTGAGTTGCCAGTATGTGCATATCTGTTCTTGACTTGTCAGGGTGTGGTTCTGATGCCTGTATCAATCAGTGCCATTACCGAATCAGACACAATACTCTGAACCTTGATCTGTAATATTGAATGTGTTTTTTCCTTTTGTTTACTAGCATAATACTGCCAATCACAAGTGCAGGATGCTCTCTTTTGTTTGTTTATTTGAAATTTTCTTGGGGATGTTTTTACAGGTTCGCATGGCTGTATTCAATCAGCATCATGTTGATGGCCTTGATTTGACGGTGAATCCCCTTTTGTACATGATGAAGTGCTATCCGGTAAGTTTGAAGAGCACCTCTTTCGGTGTTTGTTGGATATGGGCTCCACCATATGGTTAGCTGCCTAATAGGATGGATATCCCTTTTTGCTTAAGTGAGAGAATGTGTGTGGCAGGGTGTGCCGGAGCAGAAGTTGAGGGCACATCTGGGTTCGTTTGGTGTTTCGGGAAGCCTTGCCCTCCAATCTATGTACACTTTATCAGGTAGAAATCGTAGCGATCGTGCAAAGGGGCTCATTTCTGTGTAGAACACAGAATTGCTGATTTCTGGATCCTAACCCAAAGCAATTGCGATTCCAGGTGGTCAGAAGAGTAGGGTTGCATTCGCGAAAATAACCTTCAAGAAGCCGCACATCATTCTCCTTGACGAGCCTTCTAACCATCTTGTGAGCACGCTGCGTACCGATTGTTGTTGTTGTTTATGACTTGGAGGATGGCAAACTGAACTTGAAGGGACTGCTCTGTGTTGCAGGATCTGGACGCTGTTGAGGCGCTCATCCAGGGTTTACTCATTTTTCAGGGAGGGGTGCTGATGGTATGATTTGCATTTCGCGTTGCTTGCAAGTCGTTCGTTTGTTTGTGTCGTTCGTTTGTTTGTGTTGACGACTAAGGGCCTGTTTAGTTCCTTTAGTCTAAGGACTAAAGTTTAGTCAGGGAACTAAAGTTTAGTCTCTATCTTGTTTGGTTCTAGGGACTAAAAGTTTTCAGAATATATTAAATGAATCATAAGAAGACTAAAATAGTATTCTCCCTTCATTAGTGTAACTGAAATAATCGAGAACAAAAGTTGAAATTAATATAGTTTAGTTCTTTTTAGTCACCCCTTGAGGGACTAGAGGCTTTGAGGGACTAGAGGCTGAAGTAGTTTAGTTCCTGTTTTAATCTCTCACCGTTTGGTAATTTAGGGATTAAATGAGACTAAAATCAAACCAAACGGGGCCTAAGACGACGAGTGTGTGTTTGCATTGCAGGTGAGTCACGATGAGCATCTTATCACTGGAAGCGTGGACGAGCTTTGGGTGGTGTCGGAAGGCAGGGTGACCCCGTTCTCGGGCACTTTCAAGGACTACAAGAAGATGCTCAAGTAACAAAAACATGTATTATCGACCATAGCCTATATATCTATATGCTTGCTATTATGTTGTATTACCGTATAAATTTTGGGAGTAAAGCATCGAAATTATTATAACACATACCTAATGCCGAAAGGAGAAGATTTCTCACATTTTTAGTTCGACCCATCCGTCCATCCCATAGGATCCTATTTCGTTCAGCTTTTTTCTAATTAGATTTTATGAGAATTTGAATATCGCGGAGATTACACGTGGAGGAAAATAACGATGTCCATAGGGTTTAAGATCTAGAAAATGATGGATTTCTATTCGACCGATTTCTCTACTATATATACTTAAAGTACCAGTTTCAGCGGTTGTCCCGCGTCATTTTTTTATAAATGTCTTTACATTTTTTCTAAATCAACTCAACGTAAAATGTTAAAAAGCGGTGTAGGAGGTGGGATTTGAACCCACACCCTGATAGAAGAAGGGTGAGAGACACTGGACAAAGCTGTCTAACTAGTACAACATCATGATCATGTGTTTATAATATTGAATATAGATTGTATATATGTATATATAATTTTTTTTGTAAAATAAAAAAATAATCGTGTCGGGCCGGACAAGCATTATGGGTCGAGGCTACGACCCAAGCACCGCACGACGCTCGTACTGGGTTGGTCTATGCATTATTAAATGGGTCGTGCCTCGGGCCGGCTCGCAAGACACGACCTATTTGGCCATCTATATCCTCTATCATCTACTATACTTAAAACATCAGTTTCAACGGTCATCCTGCGTCATCGTTTTAAAAAAAGTCCCTATATTTATTTTAAATCATTTGTTTAACCAGTAGAATATCATGCTCAGGTGTTTATAATATTGAACATAAATTGTGCATATGTATATATGATTTTTTGTAAAATAAAAAATAATCGTGTCAAGCCGGACCACCACTATGGGCCGAGGCTACGACCCAAGCATCGTACGGTGTTCGTGCCGGGTTGGCCCAGACACTATTAAATGAGTTGTGCTTCGGGCCGGCTCGCCAAACACGACCTATTTGGCCATCTATACATCCACACAATAATTATGGTCATCGTCTCAGTTGCCATCGCCTCGTTTGTCATTCTACTTCTTTTCTCTCTCCCCTTATGCCTCCACGTCCGCGCCACTCCATTCTCGGCAGAGGGCGTAGGAGCATGCGCCTCTATTCGTCCGACATCAGCCCCGATACCGATTCGCGCAGTGGCTATTGCACGTCCATGAGGACGTTTTACATCATGCATGCACCATCGTTTTCGCCGTCATCGGACGTCCCATTCATCTTCTCGGCTTTCGCCCTGTTCTTCCTCCCCAACCTGCTGACCCCGCCCACGGTCGCAGCCATGAGCCGACCGACGCGAGCCGGTCATGCCTCTTGCCTTTCTCCGTACGTATCGTCGAGGAGGACATGGTGGCGTCTACCACGCTTAGGTTATCTTGGCGATGAGGAGTCCAGTTCTGAGATATTGGACAACCAAGGTCCATAGCGTGGCAGCAGTCGGATATGCTACAGAGTTGGTGGTGGTGTTGTGTTGCTTCGGCGGGTTCAGGGTTGAGAAGACACTCACATCGCCCTTGTCAGATTGACGCCTGGTGCGGGTGCCTCTCGGTTTGGAGCTGCTCCGGTTGGACTTCTTTCTTCGCTTGCGTACTCTCTCCCTATATATCTAGCGGTGTACTACCTATGTCGCCTCTAGATGCCCAGATCTTCGTCGTGTCTTTCTCCGGCAACGAACGGGTATGTTCGACTCTTCCCTTCCCCTCCTGCTCTACGAAACCTTGGAAGTGAGGGAGGCGAGGGATGTGGATCTCTGATTTGCTGCCTGTGGTACCTGTCCGTTCATAAAAAAATATTATGCGAAAAGCGGAGACAATCAAATCTTTTTGGTGGATAATTTGCGTGGGTATTATTGTGAGCCGCCGCAACGCACGGGTAACTGACTAGTATGTGTTTATGTTAATTATGGATGATTTTTACCGAATTAATTTTTATAAAAGCTGGTGAAAAGCTGAGCGTTTGTGCAGTCCGTTGCTTTTGGTTAGAAGCTGAAAAAAGGCAAGATCTGACATGAGTTCACGTTTTTAATTTACAACGAGGAGGATCGTTGCAATCTAATCTGAGACCTAAAACCGGCAGAATCAATTGAAATCTAACACGAGACTGCTTCGAATAGCGCATGTATTGCAACTGCAGGACAATGTTTGCTAGTAAATAATAATAATAATAATAATAATAATAATAATAATAATAATAATAATAATAATAATAATAATAATAATAATAATAATAATCGATGGGCATTCAGTTTTGCTGGGCTTGCCGGCCCTGGCCGGCGAGGCGAGTAGGCGACCCGGCGTGCGTTGGACTCTCTCTCTCTCTCCCCCTTTTCAACGCGGTGGAGTCGAGCCGAACTCAACCCAACTTCTCTCCCTCTCCCTCGCCTGCCTGCCGTTCCGCGTTTGACCAACTCCCCCGCACCGTAACCCTAGCAGCAGATCGGCCATGGAGAGCTGGGCGACCTGGGTGGGGACAAGCGTCACCTCCGCCTTCTTCGCCTCCCTCGAGCGCTGCTCCTGCATCAACCTCTCCACCGACGACGACGACGACGACGAGGACCACGACGAGGCCAAGGACCGGCCCCTCATCCTCGCCGCCGCCCCACGCCACGACTCCGCCGCCAAGCCCGATCCAGACTCCGCCGCCGAGGACCAGGACGACCAGAAGCAAGAGCAGCCGCCGCTGCCGCCCGTATGAATCGAACCCGATTCCTTGCTTGTACTAGCTGCTACTGCTGTTATGTCGCCAAATAAAGTCGTGTGTGCGTGTGCAGTCAGTACTACTGCTCTGCTGCTACTATCCTAGTCCTAGTATATTAGTATATTATACAGTCCTCTGTGAAATTTGAATCGACTCGAAAACCAAACCCCACCAACATGAGCTTGTTAATATTTGTCCTCCCGAATCAACCAGCGCTTGTTAATAATGGCTGATGATGCATGCTTCTACTATCCTGCCTGCACTCTGCAATCACTTTGAACTTGAATTTTCATGTGTAGTGTAGTGAGTAGTGCAGATTTGTATATAGATGTGGCTTGTTGCTGCTTGCTGCGTAGTAAGTAAAGTAATCCATTCACTGGGAATGATCTTCCGATGGTGTTCATGAAAATAGCACCATCTGTACTTTCTATCCAGCGGTGCTTGCAATAATAAAGAACGATTAAAGGTTTCCCCAGTTGTCTGGTAGGAGAGTACCGTCTCTGAGTAGTAGGAAGTTCTAGTAGTATTTGGCAGAGACCAAAAGCAAGCATTGTTGTATTAGTGGGTGGATGCTGAAAAGGAGTATTTGCTACGATAGAGTGCCACATCACAAGCACAGGGAGATGACGGAGAGGATTAGAATACCATTCGCAATAGATAGCTGATGCTTTGATATATTAGTGAGAGATGGAGATAGTTATGTTAAACAAGGATATTGCGGACCATATCAATTTATTTATGTGACACATATGTTAATGGTGAATGCAAAAATTGCACAAAAAAAAGTTTCCCTTTCTATATTTTTTCTTTTCAATTAGTGAAGAAAACAAAGTTTTACAATAAATTAGAATATCGGAATATCGACAGCCTCCTACAATGTTATGGGGCATTATAGACATTCCAGAGCAATTCTGTAGTTTCATAGTTGTTTGAACCAAACGGCTTTATGCTTTCTCACATCCCGCAACAGCCTTGCCTTTTTTTTACAGTTCGTAGTCCATAACCGTTTTTCGATAGCCAGGGGTGAAAACATGTTAGGTATACTCGTGGAGTATCAGATACAGATAATATAAATACCCATTTTTTATACGAATTCAGATACTTTTATATTCGCGGCGGATACAGAAAGTACCTAGATAATACAACTTCGGATTCAGGTCGAATATAGGGTCGAATATAGAGCGAGAACTATCTGGTAAACACTCGAATATTCGGGTCGGATACAAATACAAGGGTTTCAGGTACCCATTTTTCTTTTTCATGTATAATATTTTTTTAATAAAATTATAACTTTTACATATGAACTCGGACGAAGATAAAGTTTATATGAAAATCGTATAGCTTGAAGAGATCTATAATTTTGTAGTACATCATTTTTTTGTTTGGACATGTATCTATATCAAAATTATTGAAATAATGTTTGAATTTATATCAAAGTAATAAAATATACATCACTTGTGTAACTCCAATACTCCGTATCTTATTAATAGACTATATATCACATATGTTGGATTACTTTGTGTTGTATTAGACTATCTTATGTCATTTCAAAACTATCTTGTGTTGTATTAAACTACCGTGTGATTCAAATCTTGCTATTACATTTGAATAATTGTGTTGGACTATTGTATGATATCAACTTATTGCTATATTGTAATGTTGATCTATAGTCTATGCAATGCTCACAGCGTAACTGTCTTACATGTGAACTGAATTTTAGTGAACAATATGTAATCCATGCATTATCTAAGTATCCAGCATCCACATGTATCTGACCAAATAATATCCGTATTCGTCACTTATCTACCTGAATAAATATTCGGTCCTTGTATCTACATTCATCTCGTTTCTAACTATTCGTATTCGATCCTGAATCGGATTAAAATAATTATTTATTCGTATCCGTGTCGTTTTCACCCATCTATAATCACATCTCAATCATTTTTATTCGTATCCGTGCCCTTTTCACCCATCTATAATCACAGCCCAATCATTTTTATTTATTTTTGGGTGGGGGAGGGGGGTTCCGATGCTAATAGTACCAGCACCAACTAGCAGTTTGGATTCTGGAATGTACTACTAGGGCTGGAGGATATGGACGTCCGATAAATATATGCTTCGACCAAAGCTTGTTAGAGAAACGAATTCATCCTCTAAATTTAAGATACAAAACCTTTTAGAGATTTTTATTGGAGTTAGTCCTAGTACTTCCTTTGTCCCAAAAAAGTTGTTTTCTCACATGTAATGCTAGAATGGCAAGCTTTATACTATCTCCGGCAGTTTATTCATAGTTAAACTTTAGTCTGCGAATAGTGCAGTCTACAGTGTAGAATAGCGTAAAATAGTGATTATAAGTAAATTTTAGGTAAACTGAACTTATGAGACGGAGGGACTAGTACACTTACTAGTCTGAGTACACACCTAACTGTATGTATTGGCCCTGACCACTTGATATCTGCCTTTGATCTCCAACTTAGTTTGACCAATTTCACTTCCTCTCCTCTCTCGAGGATTGACATCTATTCACAGCCTGGTTTCGAATTAATCTGGTTTCCGGATCCCTTTCAAGCATGTATATAAAGGTACGTACAATACTGAGTCATCGGATCAGTTTTCTAAGTACAAAGGACATCTAAGAGACTATATGATACAATAATAAATCTTTAGATCATAAATATAGTTAAGAGATAATATAGAGAGAGTCGTGTAGAGACATACTAGATACCCCTCAATCGAAGAAATTGACTTCGTATGGGCATTTTACTGGCGGCTATAGAGATAGCCGCTCTAGCTATAATTTCGGATACTCCGCTCATTTATATATAGTCAAGAAAGAAGATCTAGAATCTATCCAAATACAATATTTATATAAAATGTAACCCTTCCTTTTTTAAATCTTCTTTTTTTATTCTTATTGAATCATGGTAAAGTATTCTAATCCAATAAAGATTTCATAGGCGAATATTTATTCTTTCCTATCTTATTTGTTAATTTAGAACCTTATCAAATAAAGTATTTTTTGGTTTGTTCCGCCATCCCACCCAATGAAGTGTTAGTATTCTTTTCAATAAAATTCTATGTAATCATAGGTTTTATCGTTCCCACGGTTTCTCCTTTAATGATTAGGTTTGAATCTTGTAATGGAGCTTCCAAAAAAAATCGAGTTAATATTCTCAGTTTTATTAACCCGACTGCTCTTTATTTATTGCTTTATATTTTTATTTGTTGTTTCAAAAGCAAAGTTATGATTTCGAATTCTCTCTTTTTTATAATTTTATTATATTGATGCTTTATCACATTGCCTTTTTTATAATGTAATTCATAGACCATACACATGGGAATCCTATATCTTTCTTATTCTTCTTCCTTCTATGTGTCATCCCTCCTTTTATCCACATCCATTTAGTTTTGCTTCACAACCTAGAATCATGTTTCTTTTGTAGAGAAAAAAATGCAGTTGCTACAACTATATGATAGATCTACTCATTTTTATAGATGTATTTATTTACATAGTGACTGTTTCTTAGTTAGGATCTCGACAATACAAAGCAATAGGTTGGTTATTAGTTATTTTTCTATCATTACTAAGTTATTTTTTTTCCATTTTTGACCCTAAAGAAAAAACTAACGAGTCACACACTAAGCATAGCAATTATATTAAAAGATTTCTTAATTTTCATTAAATCTTATAGGAAGATGGATACTTTCTTCTTTTTAGGGATTTTTTGGGGAAACAAGGTTCTTGTCCTTTTTATTCTATCGCTGGCCGGAATGGGAAGACATGGTTAGGTTATTCTTCTTCTACGAATACCCAAAATTTGACACCTAATACTCCATAGATAGTTCGAACTGGATAGCAACAATAATCAATTTTAGAGTGAATTGTTTGGAGGGGTAGTCTACCCTTTTTTGATGCATTCGCACGTGCAATTTCTTTTCCTGCTAGACGACCTGCAATTTGAATTTTGGTTCCATTTATATCTGCTTTTTAGTTAATTCAATAGCTTTTTTCATTGCTTTTGGGAATGAAACTCTATTTTTTAATTGGAAAGCTATATATTCTGCAAGAATATTAGGTTGTCTATAAGGTTATTTAACCTTTTCGATAGCAATATTAAGTCTCTGGTTTACAGAATTAACTTCCTTTGGATATCTTTCTCTAATTCTTCGATTGCACCCTTTTGCTTTAATAAATTGGGGAATCCAATGTGGATTATGACGTTCAGAACTTGAGTCTAATTCCATTTTCTATTCGAGTCTTTTTTCTATTCTTTTGTATACAATTCTTGATATAATTCCATATTTTTTTATCTTCCTGTAGACCGTCAGAATAATTTTTTGGTTGTGCGAACCAAAAGGAATGGTGATTTTGGGTTGTACCAAGTTTGAAACTGAGTCAATTTATTTTTTGTCCCATATTTTTCTATTATATTTATTTTTTACTGGAAATCAAAATCTTAGGTTGATCTAAAGATTATTTTGATTTCTTTACTATATTTAGTGCAATTGTTATATCATACATCGTTTTTGTAGAATAACTACGCCCTCGAGCTCGAGGCCTGATTTTTTACATAATCGTACTCCTAGTGACTTCAGTTTTAGTGATGAATAAATTTATTTTGTCGAAACCTTATAATGAGTAGCATTTGCTGCTGTCGAATAAACCTACTTTAAGATGGGATACAACGCTCGATTAGGCATGAGATTTAGTATCATAACAATTTCCTCGTAGTAACACCAGCGAATATCATCTAGAACTCTTTGTGCTTTCAAAACAGACATATGTATGCGTTTTTGTACTTTGAAAACCCATTCAAATTTAAGTAGACGATCAATTGGAACTTTTCTTGCGAGTTTTCTCAGCCCCTTCTTCTTTATCCTAGGGGTATACTTTACCAATTCGAAACTTGTCATAAATAAGGTTATTACCCGCCTACCTTTACTTTATTTGATTATTTGAATCCTATAAAATTTGTTTATTCTGAATTCAATTAATGAGAGATTTAGTATCCTTTCTTGTACTTTCATAACTCATGAAATACCGAGTAGGCATGAATTCTCCCAATTTACGACCTACCATAGGATTTGTTAATGTAAATAGGTATATGTTCTTTTCCATTATGAATCGTGATGGTATGGCCAACCATTGCGGGTAGAATGCTAGCTGCTTGGGACCACATTACTATTATTTCTTTCTCCGTCATATTGATCTTTTCAATTTTTGACAATAAATGTCAAGATACAAAAGGATTCATTTTTTGTGTCACAGCTGATTACTCCTTTTTCATTTTAAAGAGTGACATCCTATGTCCACTATCTCAATCTAGGTATGGATGTCAGAATAAATAGAATAATAATGAATGGAAAAAAGAGAAAATCCTTTAGCTGGATAAGGGGCGGATATAGCCAAGTGGATCAAGGCAGTGGATTGTGAATCCACCATGCGCAGGTTCAATTCCCATCGTTCGCCCATCACATTATTGCAAATTCCAAAATTGCAATTTTTCCATATTCCTAGTTATGTATTTACTTATGGGGACGAAGAATAAAACTATCACTATATTTTTTCCTTTTTCTAGTTCTTCTTCCAAGCGCAGGTGAAAGTTTCCTAGAGGGGGGTGAATAGGCAAGTTAAAACTTTTTCAACAAAAACTAGAAACAATCTGGGTAAAACCGATTCAACCAGTGTCAAAACCGGTTTAACTGGTTTGCACAAGCTCAACTAAATGATGAGATATAAAACTGAATTGATCTCGAAATTCACCCAGTTATCTTTGGAAATAAGATGTCATAGATAATCCACATGGTTCAAATTAGTAGATCTGAGAAGGGCACTTTTCAAGATCCACACACCAAAAAGATATGAACAATTCTTTCACGGAATGGTGAGAGAACGAAGTACACAACAAACACAATGAACAAGAACACAAGAGACACAAGATTTATCCCGAGGTTCGGTCACACCACAAAAGGTGCCCTACTTCCTCGTTGAGGCACCCACAAAGAGCCGGGTAATACCAAAGCTCGAATCAAGAAGAGCAAGAGGGATTTAGAGATGAAGCACAAAAATCGCAGCTCTCAAACTCACTCAAAGATTTCTCTCCAAAGATTTGAAATGGGAGAGGCAAGAGATGTGTGAGAGTGAGTGAGAGGTGTTTCTCAGGTTAGAAATGGAGTTCAAATCATGCTCTCTTGTGGGGAGAGAGGTAGGAGTGAGTATATATAGGTGGGACTTCAAAACTAGTTGTTGGGTTGATTTTTCTAGGGAGGACCGGTTGAATCGCCCCTGGTCTGACTATCAGCCTATCTGCTAGTCTGACTGGTAGACTGCTGCACAGTCTGGTCAAGTTGACTAAAACCGGTTGAACCACCCCTGACAGACCTGTCAACCTGTCTGCCAGTCTGACTGGTAGACTGCTGCGCAGTCTGGCCAGAGGGGTCAGAGACCGGTTGAACCGCCCCTAGGGACCATTTCAACTGGTCTTGACCAGAAAGTTTAGGAGAGAAAACCCCAGTTCAACTGGCCCAGAGGCAAGTTCAACTGGTGTATGGTCAAAGAGGTTCATAGTTGAAGTTGAAGTTCAGTTTTCTCAACTGCAACTGAGAAAGCTCAACTGCGGTTGAAGAAGTTCAACTCAGCTGAAGTTCAACTCATCTGAAGAAGCTCAACTGAGCTGAAGAAGCTCAACTCAGCTTGGAAAAACTCAAATGCAGCTGAAGAAGCTCAACTCAGCTGAAAAAGCTCAACTGCAGCTGAAGAAGCTCAACTCAGCTGAAGTTCAACTCAGCTGAAAAAGCTCAACTGCTTTTAAACAGGAACACTCTTGGTTTCTCAATCCTAACAACAGTCAGACATAGAGTGTCCAAGGGATTTTGGTTTTTCGAAATAGCTTTTGAATATAGAGGCTTGAGCTTCGGCAAACACCAACCTTTTTTTTGGACCTCCTTGTTAGTACGACGATTCCTATAATCAAGTTAAATAAAATATAATTAAGTAAACTCCTTGATTAATTGGTGTCTCATGTGTGATTTCTCCATGGCGTTGCTTCATAAGGATCACAAACATCTTTGTCTCACCTTTTGAAGCAAACACAAATAAAACCCTATGACTTGTACCATATCACCATATATGAGTTCAAATCATGGCTTCAAGTCACCTTACTGATGAATCAACATGATTTTCTTTGCTCGAAAATTCATTTCTAATTTGAGACTACACACATAATAGACTTGGAAATGAAGTTAGTCTCAAAGATTCAAATTATAGACATTCTCCCCCTAAATGTGTACCTGCAAAACTTATTAAGTATATTTTGGTACCCATCTCATGATGGTTCCATCAAGGTTAGCCAATAAGGACTTAGGCACCCAAATAGCCTTGGTCCTAGAATGTGGTGAACTCATCACCTTTCTAGCACAAGGGTCAAATTTGAGTCTCCTAAGCATATTTGAATGTATTGATAAGTTAGGCTTAGGAGTTTTACCCTTTGGACAAACCTTGAATAGATGACCTTTTTCACAACAATTATAGCAAATGCGGTGCTTGTCCTTGCAATGCATTTGCCTTTTGCTTTCATCTTTCTTGATGACCATCTTTCTTGATCGTGCAAGGTCTTGGTTCTTCATGTGGGGACATGAATCAATTTCATGACCCTTCTTGCATCCATAGCACCTTCTATCGCTTCTCTTTGATCTTTCTTTGTTGAAGCACATAGGTACATTGTTAGAGCAAATAATATGAACATTAAATTTCTTACCATGAATTTTGCTCATGCCCTTCCTGGAAAGCTTGGTATTCTTTTGAAGGGGTTTTATGCATGCTACGGTTGTCCCCTTCTCAAGCCTTTTCATCATATTATCACTATTATCTTGAGAAGGTTGAGCATGACACTTTCCCTTCAATTGAGTCAATCTCCTTCTTAGCCTCTCATTTCCTTCCTTGAGCTCATTGTTTTGTTTTGTATAGGAAACATTACTTGTTCCTGAAAATTCTAGCTCAATGGCACATTGGCTTTCTTGAGAGCAACATTTGTTAGCACATGATAATATAGTTTCTATTTGAGTACATGTGCATAAGTGAGGCTGGTATGATTTTAAATTAGTTAACACAACCTCATGAGCCATTTCTAACATGATATGTGAATCCATAAATTTATTATGAGAGCACACAGGCATATCATGTTTTTCTTGCAAAGCTAGATTTTTAATATTTAATTTTTCTATCGTGTTCTTGAGCATAAAATTTTTATTTTCTAATTGATCAATATATGATGAATGATTAACAACTCTAATTTGCTCAATTGAAATGTCTTCATACCTTTGGACCAAAGCATCATGAGAGCACTTTAGCTTCTCATGCTCTTTGGTCAACTTCTCTAAGTCTTCGATTTTTCTGATGAGGAAGTCTTCTTGCTTATGAAACATTTCTTTTTGTTCTTCCGCTCTTTTCATGAGTTTGAGCAAGCTCATCCGATTTTCTTGCTTAGCTGAGCAAAGAATTGTTGAAGATCATCCTCATCTTCACTATCACTTTCTTGCTCCTCCTCATCCTCACTTTCGCTTTCACTGTCACTCCCATTAGTGATAAAGCACATATGAGAAGTGGATTTGAAAGACGAACCTTGTGAAGAGGTGGATTCACTTTCGCTTCTCCATATTACCATATCTCTAGAGTTAATAATTTTCTATGAGGAACTACCGACCTCAATCACTTGCTGCCGTTACTCAATATTTTTCTGTTGAGGTCTATCCCATAGAGGTAGTCAAATTGGATAAGTGATCGATTTCTAGGTTTCATCATAAACCTAATCGGTTACTTCCAATTACGTAAATCAGTAGTTCAAACCGCACTCAAAGGTAGGGCATTTCCCATTAATAAAGGAACTTTTGTACCAGAAACAATAGTATCTCCAATTATAGCCCCTCTGGGATGTAAAATATATCTCTTCTCACCATCCCCATAGTGTATGAGACAAATGTATGCATTTTGATTAGGCTCGTATTCTATGGTTACTATTCTACCAGATTTGTCTTTTTGATTCCGTTAAAAACTGATTTTACGGTATAAGCGCTTATGTCCTCCCCCTCTATGCCTGCGGTAATGATTCCTCTGGCATTATGACCTTTACCACAACGATGCCGTCCATGGATCAATTTATTTTGTGGATTGGATTCACTTGCCTGTCTACGATTCCCTTGCGTGTGCTCGGAATAGGTGTTTTGTATAAATGTTGTGTCGTATTATTAAATATTCTCCTTTAGTTCGTTTCTCTATCTAGAAGTGGAATAGAATAACCCGATTGAAGGGTAATGATCATACATTTGCAATGCATTGTATGTCCTAGAATAGGTCCCATTCTTCTACGCTTTCCGGGTAGTCGATGGCTATTCACAGCTACAACTTTAACACCAAAGAATACTTCGACTTAATGCTTTATTTCTGTCTTAGTGAATCCCGATTCAACATTAAAATTCTATTGATTCTTTCCCAATAAACAAAGACTCTTTTCTGTAAATATTGCATATTTGATTCCATCCATAAATCGACTTTCCCCCTATGATCTGAGTTCCAGTATCAATAAGAATTCAAGTTCTTATTGTTCTTATGTTATGTTATGAATATACCATACCAATTCGTTATGTATGAATGATGGATGAGATTCCATGGATAGAGAAACAATTCCAATAGACCGTTCCCGTTCGCGTGCATCCAACAGGACTAGAACCCGCAAATTTACCAATTATGAGTTGGGCGCTTTAACCGTTCGGCCGTGGATGCTTAACAGAGATCATCGTACATCATAAATAACCAATTTTCATATAGAAAGACATATCATAGAAAAATGAAATAAAAAATATTCAGAGATGGCAAATATTCGGAGATGACTATGAAAACACCTCTCCGGATCCTCGCATTGAAAGAGAGATTGAGAGGGATCAAGAATCCTAATTCTTGCTATTTGGAATGGATCCAATTCTATTGAGTCTAACCCATAGTGATCATTTCTCTTTAGCAAAGAATGACCTTGGTTATCAAAGGATTGAACAACCGAGATCCATTTACTTATGATACCTAGTTGACATTGCTAACAAGGATATAATGAATTATGAGTTTAATAGATCCTCTTTAGTAGAAAGACATATATTCCTTGCTCATTATCAAACAATCACTTATTCCCAAACCTCGTGTGGGGTTAATCGTTTTCATTTACCATCTCATGGAAATCCCTTTTTGTTTCGTTTAGCCCTATCGGGTATTTTAGTGATAGGTTTTTAGGAACTAGACAATCCTATTTGGTCAAATACCTAACAAAAAATTCTTATTTTCCTTTCATTAAGGTACGATGGCCTTTTCATTCTTTCATATACTATGGGTTTTTACTTGGAAAAGACAATGTTCCATACTAAAGGATTCGAGTCCATAACCATGAGTTCCAGTGCACTAGATCTTGTAGCACTTAGCAATGAGGCCCTATCCATAAGTATTCCACATAAGAAATCCATTATAGAAAATAATACAATTATATTCACTACAGGAATTCACTTAATTCCCGTCGGCCCGAAACCGACGGGAATAAGCATATACCGACGGGAATTACTTAATTCCCGTCGGTTTAGGGCTTATTCCCGTCGGTTTTCAGCCGCCAGGCGTCCCTTGTCGGGGATACGTTTATCCCCGTCGGCCACTAACTAGCCGACGGGAATTAATGCTAACTCCCGTCGGTTCACCAGGCCGACGAGAGTTATCAATTAATTCCCGTCGGTTCCCCAGGCCGACGGGAGTTATTAGTTAATTCCCGTCGGTTCCCCAGGCCGACGGGAATTAACTGGGCCGACGAGAGTTATTAGTTAATTCCCGTCGGTTCGACCATAGCCGACGGGAATTAACTGGGCCGACGAGAATTACCCTATGCTGCTACAAAAACAACACTAAATTAGGACACTATTTCTGCACACATAACATATATCACACATAACATAAATAACAGATAACAGCCACATTACAAACACATGCATTCATAATAAAATCACGCATTACAAACATAACATCCACCAACATTTCAAATATAAGTTCAACCACCACATCGAGTCAACGAGTACGACATAGTATTGAAATATAAGTACGACATATGTTCAAGTACGACCAAGAGTCCACGAGTTAAGAAACATGTTCATGTGTTTAGAGATAAGCACCACTTGGGTGGTTAGAGCTTTGACCGTGCCGCCACCACCACCAGGAGGAGGGAACGCGAAGAGCGAGTCAACAAATCCAGTCCCTGCTGCGGGATCAGACCCACTACCACCCGCTTCGGGCGTAACCTATGCAAGTTAGCAAATATCATCACGTTAAATGTAAATATCAAAAAGTATACAAGTATATAAATTAATGGAGAGTTATCAAACGTACCCTATCTCCAGGTGCAGGTATATGTGTCGGAGGGGTGGTGAACTGTGGTGGTGGAACTGGTGTGTTTGCAAATTGGCTCCATTGTGGTGGCGGTGGAAAATTTGATGTCATGCCATGTTGCTGCATTAACTGTTAAACATATATGTGTTACTATTGAAGATGTTGTATTGAAATATAATAATTTAGAGTTCGGATTATGTGTACTCACTTGATACATCGCTTGGTTATGTGCATTGCAAGCCTCCATAAATTCGCGTTGTTGTCTCATCTCTTCACGCATCCTCATAATCTCCAACTCCTGCTCGTTCGGTCGACGAGAGCATGAGCTACGGGAAGATGAACCCGTCCTCTGAGATCTCACCGACGACGAGTCAATGAATCCGTCGAAGAGTGCGTATCTATAAGTTATTCAAAAAATGTGATTATTGTATAATCAATTTAGTGTCAACCATATAATTTCATAAGTTAGAGCTTACCGTCCATGCGCTTTGCCACCACCACTTGCGTACACCACCGAGGGATCCACCGGTTCATGGCGCCAGTCGAAGTCAGGGCCATGGCGACGAACCATCTCCTCCCCATATGCCGCCTATACATCATTGACAACCTTACAAATGCAGGAATTTATATACTTTGAACGTTTGAACTTTTGAGCCAAAACTCACCAAGCGATCCGTGGCTGTCTGGCTGTAGAGCTGGTCAGGGTTGTCCGGGTCTGGTCCTTTGTGGCCCTCCTGGTAGACCTCAATGTCACTAGGCTTTTGGCCACTCGTAGCTTCCTGTATAAACAAAAAACATTCATAAGCAATCGTATTATTTGCTAATCGACATAGATAGATCAAACTTACCATTCTTTTAGCTTTTCGTATCATGTCGTCACCGCCAAACTTGTGGTTAGGATTGGTTCCTCGACATTGTCTGTGATGCGCTGACGCTTTCTGGAAGCCTTCGGAAGCCCAATATCGACACCAAGCATAGTACGCATCAGGCACGGGTGCCATCCATGGAACCATCACCTGCACACACACAATGTTACATATTATCAATCACAACAATAAATATAAAGGGTAAAACAAATTGAATACTAACCTCACGATATTGATCCTCAGTCAAATATATCTTTGAGGACCCTTCCTTTTTATTCAAGGGGCCTGCTTCTTCCGGATGCTTTTGAAAATACAGGTTTGTAGCCTGAATTCTCGCATAGTATATGGCATCCTTCACCAGCTTCTTTGCATTGTTTTGGAAGACACGTTCAGCGTGCCCCATGTAATCCTCTCCGTCAGGCAACCGATATCGAAGCTACAACATAAAGAATACAAATACAATGGTATAAGTCATAGATTTACAATATTAAGAAACATAACAAAAATAATAAAGAATTCATACCCAAAAGTCATTACGCACAAGTCCCTGTCTGTCGGTGTGGTTTCGTTCCTTTTTAAACTTGTACTCGTCCCAGGTACTGACGAGCACCTCATCCTCGGTATCACCGTTTGACACCTTCACTATACCAGGGTAGTGAAGGCGGCAAAGAGAACCCAACGTAAGGTTAACCTGAGTGTGGTGTCCCTTGCCGTAAAAGGACAGGTCCTCCCAATTCCTGCATTACACAAAAACATTAACAATACACATAATAGTTATATGAGATAAGTTAATATATTACACTCACAGATCTCCATGTGGCATGATTAAAGTCCTATCAGCCTCTCGCTCTATCGCGTGACGAGGCTTTACTGAGTGGCTTTTTCTTGAGCGACGTGTGCATGTCGCTGAAGAGCCTCCCGAGCCATCATCCATCGGGTTGTCAGCCGGTTCGCCCTGTTGGCCCCACTGGTCCCACGCCTGTTGCTGCTCTCTCTGGTGGTCCCACTGGTCCCATGGCTGGTGATGCTGTGCGGTCTGTGTGGCGGAACTGCCCGAATTATTCCAACTTAAGTGCCCAAGTCCCGCCTTAGAGGCTAGACCACACTTAAATGGGAATATCCCGTCAATCCCTCGGATCTAGTCCGACACGGCCACTGACAGGATCAAGTACCACAATCTCACTCGAAGGTGAGTCACAGAGCAAATACAATAAAGCATAAAACCATACATGCCACAATGTTAAATTATTACATCACCATTATCATCATCGGAGTTTTTGCAAAAGTATCCATCATTGTTCGAAGTGCAGCGGAATAAAACTAACGGTCATTAAACAGAGAAATGGGGAAGCCTGTCCCATCACTCCTCATGCTCCTCCTCAGCCGAGGCAGGGTCCCACTCAACAGTCCAACCCGGTGGCAAGGTGGACGACCAAGTTATCCCAGCAACCATCTCCTCCAGAGAACCTGTAAAAATTATGCCACAAGCAAGGCTGAGTATACTAATACTCAGCTAGACTTACCCGGTGTGAGGAGTCTACTCCTCTACCTCTAGACATGCAGCTGTTTGGCTGTGGGGTTTGGTTGCCAAAAGCACTAGCTGAGTTTCTAAATCAAGATTTTAACTTAGTCAAGATTAAGTGTGACTCTCTTAAGGCTAAAGTGGACTATCTATTCATTCATGGTAGCAAGCATTATTAGCAATCAACATCTTATCTCATCTCATCAGACTTCCACTTATTACTCAATGCAGTACAATGGATCAAGCAGTCTCATTAGCTGCGAGAAGCAGACGATTCGAATCGAGTTTTTATCCTTGCAAGGTAAACCTAAACACACGACATGCAGGGGCACTCCGTCCCCACACACATCGACCGTCCCCATCGATTCCCTGGCAACAGATCAGGGCTCACCGCCTTGGCGTACAATGCCCCACTGACCCCGACTGGCCGTCGTGCAGTGGCCGCACTTGTACCCACCATAACCGGAATGGGAGACCTCGTCTCAGGTCGCGTGAGGGGTAAAGTCTGCGGGCAGGTTCACTCAGGTACTAGGCTTACCGATTTACCATATTTCTCGTATGTGTTTAGTACATTCAAACGCTTGACACAGGTATCCGCACGTTAATCCTTATTCCTTTTTCCATCTTGTAAACAACCAATCCCCATGGATTGTTGTCCACCAACTAGTATCATGACAGTGTGAAAGTGAGTACAATCAATTTCCTGATCTCGCGCGAGTGCTAGAAAAATCACTCGTCTTCTACCGAGATCCTAATTAAATAAAGCAACTACTCGACCTGTCATACTAGTATTCATCTCAAAGGGATTCCTGAGATCATGCAACTAGGGTTTCAAACAACTCCTACACCTAAGTGCACAATCAAACCTACAATCATTAAGTGAAGTAAAATAGCATAAATAACAGGTTATGCATAAAACCGGGGCTTGCCTTCCAAAGCAGTGGCAGGCAGGTCCTCTGGTGCTGGCCCGGGTGCTGGATCTGGGGCTACCTCCTGAGCAGCTCCTTGCTCCGGCACGAGGATGTACTCTCCGTCAGCAAGATTACAGTCTATCGAATGCAATGAACATGTATGTCATGATTATGCAAAATTTAAGAACATTAAGCTAAAGAAACTAGCCAAGAAGTAATTTAGGGTTTCTTAGTCATGCGGGGCTTCTAGTGGTATATAGATAGACTTATTACCCTTTAGACTTAGGTTTTACTTTAGGATAACATAGTGGAATTTGCATTGTCTTTATAGAATTTAGTAGATCGTTTTACAAAGGTTTTAGTATGACCTTAAATTCCCTTATCCAATTTCCTTTCTTTAATTTCCATTTAGGGTTTCTAGTGTAGGTTGAACTACAACAGGGTTTTAATAATTTCCAAAAATTCTGTAAAAATTACAGTGGGTTGTCACTGGCTATTCTAGCTTGTTTTAAAAATTTGAGGCTTAAAGTATAAAAGTTAGGCTTTAAACAAAAATAACAAAGTTAGGCAAAAAGGGCCACTTTACACTACACCTCTTAGTTAGGGGTAGGTTCTGTCCTAAAGGTTATTTTTGTTGGCATCCTCTGGTAATAATAGGCCTCTGTGCTAAAAATCACAGAAAACTAAGGGGTGGTTATTTAGTTATGCTTTTCTTAAGTTTAATGCCCAAAAGGCACTTCCTACTACATTATTATTTGAAAAATGTCAAACAGCAGATTTCATATTTTTCCTAAGTTCTCTCTAATAAAACAATAGTCATCCCAAGGGTGGGGGTGTTTTTACCTTGGGGTCATTTTTGTAGGGTTTTTCTAAGTTATCCTTGTTTTAATAAAATAAAAGATATCCTACTTAATTTGTACTAAACCAGGGTATGATATATTTTTCCAGTGAACTATATTGAATAAGTAACCTAACAAAAATAGAAGTACTCTCTGGTTCATTAATTAAGTTGCATTTTCTATTTTCCTTATCCTTAAGCATATTATAGACTAAAGGGTAAAACTAACTTAAATGGAGTGGGCAGAGGGGTTTAACATTTTTACTTGATCTAGCAGGTAGATATAAGCTTCTCAAAATTTTTCTAACCCTGGCCAAACAATATTCCTATTTTTCCTCCTAATATTGTGTTTTGAGTGGTTTTCTTATTTAATTCTAAACTTCAGAAAGAAATACAGAAGCTATGGGTTCTATGATTTTTCTCCGATAGCTCATAAATTTCTGAATCTAGCAAAATTGGTTTGAACATTTTTGGATGATTATTCTGCAAGTTATGCATTTACTTAGCTATCTGTTATAACAAAAGAAAA
Source organism: Zea mays (assembly GCF_902167145.1). Taxonomy (NCBI): domain Eukaryota; kingdom Viridiplantae; phylum Streptophyta; class Magnoliopsida; order Poales; family Poaceae; genus Zea; species Zea mays. The sequence continues at coordinate 224,910,130 of NC_050100.1, read as the reverse complement.
GAAATTCGAAAATGGAAAAAGAAAACGTGTTTATGCCGAGGCCCCTGGGGTTTTTCCTTTTCTTTTCTCACAGAACAGCCCTTGGTCCACTATTGGCTTGAGTCACTGACATTGCGCAAAGCCCCCTGGACTTAACTAAAATCTAACACGCGCTCCCTGACCGGCTCAAACAGTGCCCGCGGTACATTTTACGGCGGTGGGGCTTACCGGCGGCAGTAGAGCTCCGGCGAGGTGGTCAGTGACGTCCGGGAGGTCGCAACGGTCACGCCGATGTGCGGGTCGGTGTCGGAGGTGGTCGGAGCTACCCTGGCCACGAGCACAGGCGGCGGGGGTCGTCGGCGGCTCCTGCTCCGGCCAAACCACGGCGGCATAGATCAATTAGGGTGCACGAGGAGCTTCACGGGGTGACACAGAGGCCATACACGCAAGGAATTGGAAAACGGTGCAGGGGATTACCCGGTCCACGCGCGCCGGCGGGTTCTTGAACTCCGGTGAGCACGATTGGGCTATTCCGGTGACGCGGGTCCCTGGGTCAAGCTTGAGCAAGACTCACGGCTTCACCAGGAAGCTCTCTGAGGGCTTGGATCGAACGGAGGAGGACGGGAGAGGGGCTGGCCACGGTGGTTGCTCTCGGGCGGCACTGGCGGGTCGCGGGGAGGTCGCCGGAGTTAATGGCTGGCTCGGGCGAGTCCGGCGAGGTACGGAGGGGATAACGGGGAAGGCAGCCAAGCGCTGGGGCGGGCTTTATAGCCGTGGCGCGGGCGTGGTCACGGGCGGCCGCGGGTGCGCGGGGGTTCGCGCACGGGCGTGCTCTGAGCGCGCCCCCGGATGCCAGCTCGCGTCGAACACGTGGAAGCTTGCTTCTGCCATGGTTCAACGACCGATTAGAGCGCCATAGCGTGCGTATCTTGGCAAAGTCACTGTGTACGGTCGCTTCTCTGCTCCAAATCCTATCTTTTCGCTGTGAGTTCCAAGTCGAGATATGGTCGGGGTAGAGAGATAGAGAGGGGAGAAGTTTGCTGTGTCAGCCAAGCCCGAACCGAGACAAAAGGAGTGTCAAGTCATGTCTAGCGCCCTAGGATAGGTGTCATCTCTTTCCAGGGTGTTCTAGGGTTAATTTGGCGCCATTTTGTCAATTGGGTCGAAGGGTTTTGAAAAGGGGATTAAGGTGAACATGTGGAGTCTTTGCGCAAGGGTTAGTTTTTGTACTTAGGCAAAAACTGAATTTTCCCTTGTGCTAAATCTTAGGTGAACTGTTTAGGGCTTTTCTGAAAACTTTTTGGGGGTACTTCCTTACTATTAATTGTAGGTTATTAAGTGTACTACAACTTTTATATTTGGCCCAAACCATGATCATAAGGTTTACATGATCTTTTGATCATGGCTTCAATTAGGGTTCCCATTGCCTATGGGGGTTTTGCTTTAGGGTTTTGGGAGATCCCCACTTAGATGTGCATGATAAGCTAGGGCATGACATCCAAGGTGGATTACACTTTCTTAGGACCTAGAATTCCAAGTTTGGTATACTTTGCCCAATTCAGTCTTCATGTGATAATGGGTAAAAGGGGTAACCCTGGGATGGACACCCTGAGTAACACCTGGGGTGTTACAGCCCTCCCCCCTTAAGGGAATCTCGCCCCGAGATTTAGGTAGAGTCCCTTGGAGGGTGCTTGAAGGTGTGCTGGTGCTGTTTTTCCTTTATACTTAAGTTTCTCTTGTTAACTGCTCTTTGAATGTCATCCTCTTTGCAACTTCAGAAGGAAGCCCTTCTTAAATTAAATCCACAACTTAGACTATCCTTGTTATCTAAGTTTTTCTTATAATTGATTTCAAAGGGCAGGTGGGGGTGGGGTTTTGGGGTTACGTACCGACTCCTTTGGGCAGAAAGTCGGGGAAGCGAGAGCGTAGAAAATCCTCAGTCTCCCATGTAGCTTCTTCTGCTGAATGGTGACTCCACTGAACCTTGTACATTCTGACCGACCTTGCCCGAGTTGATCTTTCCTTTTGATCTAATACCTTGACGGGGTACTCTTGGTAAGACAAGTCTGGTTCTATCTCAATGTCTGGCTCCGGTAGTACTTCAGTGGGTAGACGAACGCATTTCCGCAGCTGAGACACATGGAACACATTATGAACTGCTGACATGTGAGGTGGCAATTCTACTTGATAGGCCACGGGCCCACAACTTGCCTTGATCTCATAGGGTCCAATGTAGCGAGGAGCTAACTTGCCCTTGATCCCGAATCTCTGGACACCCTTGGTGGGTGATACCTTAAGGTAGACATGATCTCCCACCACAAACTGTAGAGGCTTCCGCCTCCTATCATGATAGCTCCTTTGCCTGGCCTGAGCAGCTTCTAAGTTCTTGGTAATAACCCTGACCTTTGCCTCTGCCTCGAGTACCAAGTCTGGCCCAAAAATTTCCCTTTCTCCTGCTTGAGACCAGTTTAGTGGGGTCCTGCACCTTCTCCCATACAAAGCCTCAAAAGGTGCCATCTTCAGACTGGACTGGTAGCTGTTATTGTACGAAAACTCTGCCAAAGACAGACACTTGTCCCAATCCTTCCCGTAGTGTAGTGCACATGCTCGCAACATGTCTTCCAAAATCTGATTCACCCTTTCGGTCTGGCCATCTGTTTGTGGGTGATATGCTGAGCTTCGGATTACTTGGGTTCCAAGTGATTCTTGCAGTTTTTCCCAAAAGCGTGCCACAAACAGTGCTCCTCTGTCAGATATAATGGTCTTGGGAATACCATGCAATCTCACTATCTGATCAACATAAATTTCAGCATACTTCTCTGTCTTGTGGGTGGTGTGCACTGGCAAGAAATGAGCAGTCTTGGTCAACCTATCCACGATAACCCAAATAGAATCATGGTGCCTGGAGGTATTGGGTAATCCCACTATGAAGTCCATGCAAATGTCCTCCCATTTCCAAGATGGTATGAGAAGGGGTTGCAAAGGGCCTGCTGCCTTCAAGTGACTAGCCTTTATCCTCTGGCAAGTATCACACTCGGATATGTACTTGGCAATTTCCCTTTTCATTCTAGTCCACCAATACAGAGATCTGAGATCATGGTACATCTTGTTGCTACCAGGGTGCATGGAGAATTTGGAAAGGTGAGCTTCGTCCAGTATCTTCTTTCTGAGCTCAGGGTCCTTAGGAACAACCAATCGATCTCCAAACCATAGAATTCCCTTGTTGTCCTGTCGGAAACACTTGTATTTCTCTGCCTTTTGCTTGATCATATCCTTGATAACCTGAACACCCTTATCCTCAACCTGTGCCCTGACTATCAGCTCTTGCAATGTGGGCTCCACCGAGATATAGCTTAGGTTACCCGAATAAACAACTTCCAGGTTCAGCTTGCACAACTCATCACACAGGGTGGTAACTCCTACATCCATGCTCACACAATTGCACTGGGCCTTTCTGCTCAAGGCATCTGCCACAACATTTGCCTTCCCTGGGTGGTAATGCACTTCTAAATCATAATCCTTGATCAACTCTAACCATCTCCTTTGCCTCATGTTCAGATCTGCCTGAGTGAAAATGTACTTGAGACTCTTGTGATCAGTGTAGATGTTACAGTGAGCTCCCATCAAGTAGTGTCTCCATATCTTAAGAGCATGAACTACAGCTGCCAATTCTAGATCATGTGTAGGGTAGTTCTGCTCATGGGGCCTGAGTGCCCGGGAAGCATAAGCAATCACTCTGTTCTCTTGCATCAAGACACATCCCAAACCAGTACCAGAAGCATCACAATAGACTTCAAATGGCTTGGTGTTGTCAGGTTGAGCTAGCACTGGGGCTGTTGTCAAATGCTGCCTCAAGGTATGAAAGGCACCTTCACACTTTTGGCTCCACTCAAATTTGACTCCCTTCTTCAACAATTCAGTCATTGATTTGGCAATTCTGGAGAAATCCGGAATAAATCGTCGGTAATACCCTGCCAATCCCAGAAAACTCCGAATCTGCTTCACTGTAGTCGGGGGTTTCCAATCCATTACCTCTTGTACCTTCTCAGGATCAACTGATATTCCATCCTGAGAAATTGTGTGACCCAAGAATTTGATCTCTTTTAGCCAAAACTCACACTTACTCAGCTTAGCATACAACTGATGATCACGCAGTCTCTGAAGTACAGTATGCAAGTGTTTAGTGTGCTCGGCTTCATTCTTGGAATAAACCAGTATATCATCAATGAAAACAACCACGAACTTATCCAATTCTGGCATAAACACTGAGTTCATCAGGTACATGAAATAGGCCGGGGCATTGGTCAGCCCAAAAGACATCACCAGAAACTCATACAGTCCATATCTGGTAGAGAAAGCCGTCTTGGGAATGTCACTGGCACGGATCTTGATCTGATGGTATCCCGAGCGAAGGTCTATCTTGGAGAACACCTTGGCTCCAACCAACTGATCAAACAGAACATCAATGCGGGGCAGCGGGTATTTGTTCTTAATAGTCACCGCATTGAGAGGACGGTAGTCAACACACATCCTCAAACTCTCATCCTTTTTCTTCACAAATAATGCTGGACATCCCCATGGTGAAGTGCTTGGACGAATAAACCCCTTGTCCAACAACTCTTGCAATTGTTTCTTTAATTCTGCCAATTCCGCGGGAGGCATCCTATAAGGTCTCTTGGAGATAGGAGCAGTCCCGGGTTGCAATTCGATGGCAAACTCAATATCTCGGTCAGGTGGCATTCCTGGCAATTCATCCGGAAAAACATCCGGATAGTCACAGACCACTGGGATCTTTTCCACTGGGGATTCTAACATAACAAAAGCACAAGATCGGGTACAACCCCGGTCAGGCAAATACAGTGTGGTCTCACCGCAAGTTGGTGAGTGCACCTCAATGGCTCTGGCTGCAATATCCATAACTGCTTGGTGCCTGGTCAACCAGTCAGCTCCCAATATAATATCCACACTATCCAACCCCATTATCATTAGGGTAGTTTTGAATATGAGACTACCCAGCTTAATTGGTATGTGCCTACAGATCTGATAGGAGGCAACCCTGCCTCCTGGTGTTGAGATTGTAATACCCCCATTGGTGTGGTGAAAAGACAATTGGCACTTGGCACAAAATTTGGTACTGATAAAACTGTGTGATGCACCAGAATCAAAAAGAACAATAGCAGGATAATTCAAAACTGTAAAGATACCAGTCAAGACGGGTGCTCCCTCTGGAATGTCAGCCATGGTGGTGAAGTTCAGCCTGCCTTGCCTTACTTGCACCTTCTGCCTCTTCCCTTGGTTCTGATTTGCATTCTGCCCCTGCCTCTGCTGGTTCCTGGGGCAATTCTTGGCATAATGCCCAGTGTTGCCACAAGTGAAGCACCTGTTGTCATTGGCTTGGCGGTACTGCTGCTGCAGATTATTCCGCTGTGCTGGAAATTGATTGCGGTTGGGTGCCTGTTGCTGCTGTTGCTGAGGTCGGATTACCCATCGCCCTTGCTGCTGCTGGGGCCCCCTGCCCTGGGTGTCGGACACAATCCTGAAGCGTTGTGGCTGAGCTGAAGGTCCTGCCACAGGGGTCTTCCTCTTCTTCTCTGCCTGCCTAGCTGTAATGCAGTCCTCCTGGGAGATAGCCATGTTGACCAACTCATTGTAGCTGTTGGCCCTGACGGTGTTGAGACGATCCCGGAGCTTAGTGCTGAGCCCCCTTCTGAATCTGTCCCTCTTCTTCTCATCTGTATCTGCATGATATCCCGCGTACTGGCACAAGTCATTAAAGGCCTGGGCATACTGCAACACTGTCCTGTTGCCCTGAGTGAGTGCCAAGAACTCATTGAGTTTCTGGTCCATGATCCCGGCAGGTATATGGTGTCCTCTAAAAGCTGCCTTAAACTCTCTCCACTCCACCTCTCGGTCCTCTGGCTGCATAGCAAGAAAATGATCCCACCAAGTCCTTGCAGGTCCGCGAAGCTGCTGGGTGGCGAACCTGACTTTGGTGATCTCTGAGCAAACTCCATGGAGTAGTGGGAATTTGGATTCCACCACTCGCAGCCATACATCTGCGTCAAGTGGGTCCTCCGCCCTTGTGAATAGTGGAGGCTGGGTGCTGAGGAATTCCTGATAGGTGGCCGCCGCGGGGTGACGTTGGTGGTCCCCACCACCATAATGCTGAGGTGGTGGCTGACGTTGAGCCAGCTGCCTCAGGATCTCATTCTGCTGAGCCATGAGCTCCTGCAGAGTGGGAGGTGGTGGTGGCGGTGGAGGAACGCGCTCGTTCTGGCCACGACGCTGCCTCCCGGCCATCTGAAAAACCACATACTTACTTAACACCACAGTTCCAATTTCAAGATTTTATCATGGGGAAAAAGTTAAAACAACATGATAGATTCCGACTTCAACAAAAGGGATTTTGAGAGGCATAAATTTTTCCTTCCAAAAACTTAAACTGATAATAGCATCCATCAAACAAGCTCCCAAGAGGGTTTAACACGGTTACATCAAATTGTTCCAAAATGACTCAACTCTACCTAGCCTAGTACCCCAAGGGTGCAAAAGCTAAGCTAGCTGCGAGGAGTCCGACTGTCCAACTTCTAAGCCTACCCTGGACACCTAGTGAGCGAACGAAGCAACACTTGACTCGGGGGAAGGTGGTCTTCCCGAGCCAGCAGTGTCCACACTGGAGGCAGGCTCATCTCCTCCCTCAATGTCGACGTCCTCGTTGGCCTCCTGGTCCTGGATCTCCTGGTGATGCATGTCCAGGTGCTCGTTAGCCTCAGCAAGCTGCTGCTGAGTGTTAATGAGCTGATCCTCGAGAACCTCGATGGTGTTCTCCCTGGTGCCTACCAGCTCCTCCAACTCCTGAATATCAGTGGATAGCTGCTCCACCTGCAAGTCCTTCTCCACCATTTCTTGAGATAGGTCAACCACCAGCTCCTCTCTGTTATCCAGCGTGATCTTTGTTGCCTCCAGCAGTGCCATCAGATGGGACATTGCCTCACCGCGCATCACCTGCAGACGGTACAGAGCATTCATGCACCGTACTGTCAAGTGCGCAGTCTGACCTGGGTAGATGGCCCAGATGTCCTTGGCATGCTCCACCCGATCCTTCCACATTGGGTCGTCCTCCTTCTCAGCGGGGAACAAGCCAATGGGGTGGGTAGCCAGCTCCAAGGGATGGAATCCGCAGAAGGTAGTCAACCCATGCAGACCGATCGCCTCGATCGTGTCCTCTGCCCGGTACCCGAAAGACTCGGAGTCCAAGGAGCGCCAGCCTGGCTGCAGGGGATGAGGCTCCAAAGTCATCCTCACCCTACAGCGGGGCACTCGGTGCTTCTCGAACTGCTGCACCGCGTACTGAGGGGGTGTCGTGTATCCGGCCCCCTGAAGTACTTCCCACAAAATGCGGGGAAAGCCCTCTCGTGCAAGTCCGTCAGTGTGGGTCAGTGCATTTTCGTCATCGGAGGATCCATGGGAAGTCATCTGTGTATGGTTAAGCGTAAGTAAAAGAAAAAGAATTATAAAAAGAACAATGAAAAGTAAAACTCAGTCTTTCTCTAGTTAAGTAGAAAGGCATTAGGGACCTAATTGGTTGTTATTTTATTTTTAAGTCCTTTACTCAGTTATCCATTTGCTTAATTATGAATGCATGCATGCTCGTCCTGAACGGCCTCACAACAAGATAAAAGGAATAGGGAGGAACTCCCATCCTGTAAAAGTGGCCTGTAGGGCCTAGTTACTTAGCCACCTAGCTACCATTCTATTAACCTAAGGCTTCACGTCCTAGGTCTATCCTGTTCGTCCTACTATCTATCCAACCTTGTTTCTATCAAGTTTTATTTGGAAATTTTGATGGTATTTATATTTTATTGATTCCTCTGTGGTGGTACAAGCTCCGATACCAACTGTGGCGGAACTGCCCGAATTATTCCAACTTAAGTGCCCAAGTCCCGCCTTAGAGGCTAGACCACACTTAAATGGGAATAACCCGTCAATCCCTCGGATCTAGTCCGACACGGCCACTGACAGGATCAAGTACCACAATCTCACTCGAAGGTGAGTCACAGAGCAAATACAATAAAGCATAAAACCATACATGCCACAATGTTAAATTATTACATCACCATTATCATCATCGGAGTTTTTGCAAAAGTATCCATCATTGTTCGAAGTGCAGCGGAATAAAACTAACGGTCATTAAACAGAGAAATGGGGAAGCCTGTCCCATCACTCCTCATGCTCCTCCTCAGCCGAGGCAGGGTCCCACTCAACAGTCCAACCCGGTGGCAAGGTGGACGACCAAGTTATCCCAGCAACCATCTCCTCCAGAGAACCTATAAAAATTATGCCACAAGCAAGGCTGAGTATACTAATACTCAGCTAGACTTACCCGGTGTGAGGAGTCTACTCCTCTACCTCTAGACATGCAGCTGTTTGGCTGTGGGGTTTGGTTGCCAAAAGCACTAGCTGAGTTTCTAAATCAAGATTTTAACTTAGTCAAGATTAAGTGTGACTCTCTTAAGGCTAAAGTGGACTATCTATTCATTCATGGTAGCAAGCATTATTAGCAATCAACATCTTATCTCATCTCATCAGACTTCCACTTATTACTCAATGCAGTACAATGGATCAAGCAGTCTCATTAGCTGCGAGAAGCAGACGATTCGAATCGAGTTTTTATCCTTGCAAGGTAAACCTAAACACACGACATGCAGGGGCACTCCGTCCCCACACACATCGACCGTCCCCATCGATTCCCTGGCAACAGATCAAGGCTCACCGCCTTGGCGTACAATGCCCCACTGACCCCGACTGGCCGTCGTGCAGTGGCCGCACTTGTACCCACCATAACCGGAATGGGAGACCTCGTCTCAGGTCGCGTGAGGGGTAAAGTCTGCGGGCAGGTTCACTCAGGTACTAGGCTTACCGATTTACCATATTTCTCGGTATGTGTTTAGTACATTCAAACGCTTGACACAGGTATCCACACGTTAATCCTTATTCCTTTTTCCATCTTGTAAACAACCAATCCCCATGGATTGTTGTCCACCAACTAGTATCATGACAGTGTGAAAGTGGGTACAATCAATTTCCTGATCTCGCGCGAGTGCTAGAAAAATCACTCGTCTTCTACCGAGATCCTAATTAAATAAAGCAACTACTCGACCTGTCATACTAGTATTCATCTCAAAGGGATTCCTGAGATCATGCAACTAGGGTTTCAAACAACTCCTACACCTAAGTGCACAATCAAACCTACAATCATTAAGTGAAGTAAAATAGCATAAATAACAGGTTATGCATAAAACCGGGGCTTGCCTTCCAAAGCAGTGGCAGGCAGGTCCTCTGGTGCTGGCCCGGGTGCTGGATCTGGGGCTACCTCCTGAGCAGCTCCTTGCTCCGGCACGAGGATGTACTCTCCGTCAGCAAGATTACAGTCTATCGAATGCAATGAACATGTATGTCATGATTATGCAAAATTTAAGAACATTAAGCTAAAGAAACTAGCCAAGAAGTAATTTAGGGTTTCTTAGTCATGCGGGGCTTCTAGTGGTATATAGATAGACTTATTACCCTTTAGACTTAGGTTTTACTTTAGGATAACATAGTGGAATTTGCATTGTCTTTATAGAATTTAGTAGATCGTTTTACAAAGGTTTTAGTATGACCTTAAATTCCCTTATCCAATTTCCTTTCTTTAATTTCCATTTAGGGTTTCTAGTGTAGGTTGAACTACAACAGGGTTTTAATAATTTCCAAAAATTCTGTAAAAATTACAGTGGGTTGTCACTGGCTATTCTAGCTTGTTTTAAAAATTTGAGGCTTAAAGTATAAAAGTTAGGCTTTAAACAAAAATAACAAAGTTAGGCAAAAAGGGCCACTTTACACTACACCTCTTAGTTAGGGGTAGGTTCTGTCCTAAAGGTTATTTTTGTTGGCATCCTCTGGTAATAATAGGCCTCTGTGCTAAAAATCACAGAAAACTAAGGGGTGGTTATTTAGTTATGCTTTTCTTAAGTTTAATGCCCAAAAGGCACTTTCTACTACATTATTATTTGAAAAATGTCAAACAGCAGATTTCATATTTTTCCTAAGTTCTCTCTAATAAAACAATAGTCATCCCAAGGGTGGGGGTGTTTTTACCTTGGGGTCATTTTTGTAGGGTTTTTCTAAGTTATCCTTGTTTTAATAAAATAAAAGATATCCTACTTAATTTGTACTAAACCAGGGTATGATATATTTTTCCAGTGAACTATATTGAATAAGTAACCTAACAAAAATAGAAGTACTCTCTGGTTCATTAATTAAGTTGCATTTTCTATTTTCCTTATCCTTAAGCATATTATAGACTAAAGGGTAAAACTAACTTAAATGGAGTGGGCAGAGGGGTTTAACATTTTTACTTGGTCTAGCAGGTAGATATAAGCTTCTCAAAATTTTTCTAACCCTGGCCAAACAATATTCCTATTTTTCCTCCTAATATTGTGTTTTGAGTGGTTTTCTTATTTAATTCTAAACTTCAGAAAGAAATACAGAAGCTATGGGTTCTATGATTTTTCTCCGATAGCTCATAAATTTCTGAATCTAGCAAAATTGGTTTGAACATTTTTGGATGATTATTCTGCAAGTTATGCATTTACTTAGCTATCTGTTATAACAAAAGAAAAGAAATTCGAAAATGGAAAAAGAAAACGTGTTTATGCCGAGGCCCCTGGGGTTTTTCCTTTTCTTTTCTCACAGAACAGCCCTTGGTCCACTATTGGCTTGAGTCACTGACATTGCGCAAAGCCCCCTGGACTTAACTAAAATCTAACACGCGCTCCCTGACCGGCTCAAACAGTGCCCGCGGTACATTTTACGGCGGTGGGGCTTACCGGCGGCAGTAGAGCTCCGGCGAGGTGGTCAGTGACGTCCGGGAGGTCGCAACGGTCACGCCGATGTGCGGGTCGGTGTCGGAGGTGGTCGGAGCTACCCTGGCCACGAGCACAGGCGGCGGGGGTCGTCGGCGGCTCCTGCTCCGGCCAAACCACGGCGGCATAGATCAATTAGGGTGCACGAGGAGCTTCACGGGGTGACACAGAGGCCATACGCGCAAGGAATTGGAAAACGGTGCAGGGGATTACCCGGTCCACGCGCGCCGGCGGGTTCTTGAACTCCGGTGAGCACGATTGGGCTATTCCGGTGACGCGGGTCCCTGGGTCAAGCTTGAGCAAGACTCACGGCTTCACCAGGAAGCTCTCTGAGGGCTTGGATCGAACGGAGGAGGACGGGAGAGGGGCTGGCCACGGTGGTTGCTCTCGGGCGGCACTGGCGGGTCGCGGGGAGGTCGCCGGAGTTAATGGCTGGCTCAGGCGAGTCCGGCGAGGTACGGAGGGGATAACGGGGAAGGCAGCCAAGCACTGGGGCGGGCTTTATAGCCGTGGCGCGGGCGTGGTCACGGGCGGCCGCGGGTGCGCGGGGGTTCGCGCACGGGCGTGCTCTGAGCGCGCCCCCGGATGCCAGCTCGCGTCGAACACGTGGAAGCTTGCTTCTGCCATGGTTCAACGGCCGATTAGAGCGCCATAGCGTGCGTATCTTGGCAAAGTCACTGTGTACGGTCGCTTCTCTGCTCCAAATCCTATCTTTTCGCTGTGAGTTCCAAGTCGAGATATGGTCGGGGTAGAGAGATAGAGAGGGGAGAAGTTTGCTGTGTCAGCCAAGCCCGAACCGAGACAAAAGGAGTGTCAAGTCATGTCTAGCGCCCTAGGATAGGTGTCATCTCTTTCCAGGGTGTTCTAGGGTTAATTTGGCGCCATTTTGTCAATTGGGTCGAAGGGTTTTGAAAAGGGGATTAAGGTGAACATGTGGAGTCTTTGCGCAAGGGTTAGTTTTTGTACTTAGGCAAAAACTGAATTTTCCCTTGTGCTAAATCTTAGGTGAACTGTTTAGGGCTTTTCTGAAAACTTTTTGGGGGTACTTCCTTACTATTAATTGTAGGTTATTAAGTGTACTACAACTTTTATATTTGGCCCAAACCATGATCATAAGGTTTACATGATCTTTTGATCATGGCTTCAATTAGGGTTCCCATTGCCTATGGGGGTTTTGCTTTAGGGTTTTGGGAGATCCCCACTTAGATGTGCATGATAAGCTAGGGCATGACATCCAAGGTGGATTACACTTTCTTAGGACATAGAATTCCAAGTTTGGTATACTTTGCCCAATTCAGTCTTCATGTGATAATGGGTAAAAGGGGTAACCCTGGGATGGACACCCTGAGTAACACCTGGGGTGTTACAGTCTGGTCCCATGTCACGTGCTCCACCTCCTCATTGTGCTCCACCTCCTCATTGTGCTGCTCAGCCTCATTGTGCTGCTCCTCCTCAATGTGCTGCTCCTCAGTGTGCTGCTCATCCTGGTACATACAACTCAAGATTTATTTGTAAATATGTAAACAAATTTATTTGTACAAGATATGTTACCTCATCTCCATGTACCGCGCTCAATAGCTCTCGACGTCTGCTGCTGCTCGAAGAACTGCCCAGAAAAAGGCCCAGGCCCTTGAACAACCCCTTAACTGACTTCTTTGATTTTGGCGGCATCCTGCATAAAAAATAAGAAATTATTCATTAGTGCATAAAAATGACATAATACTTAAAATATAAACAAATTAAATAACAAAACAACTTTACTTGTTAAATATCATCAAAATCAGGATCTATTTGTTCTCTTCTATGCAGAGGTCGCCATGTTACTTTTCTCCTAACAGGTTGTCTTCTCCTTTTCTCGAGAAAAGTTAAGTCGTTAACGTCTGCAACTAGTGAATCTAATGCCGGTGCAGGATCAATATAAAAACTAGTTGGCAACTCTTCTTCTTGAAACACCTCATCAACCTGCTCAAGGTGACCAATTTGATATTCGTCCTCACCAGGAGTGTATAGGCGTTCGCGGGGATTTACATTGTACACAACCCTCCATTTAGACAACTTTTTGCATGGATATGTCGAGAAATAAACTTGGTCTGCTTGATGGGCAAGGATATACGTGTCGTGTCCTTGAAGCAATTTTTCAGGTTGGATCTGTGTCATCCCAAATTCGGTCCTATAATACTTCGGGTCATACCATTTACACTCAAAGAAAACTAGCGCTAAAGGCTTATTTCCAGCAAATGTAATCTCGATTATATTTTTGATTTTCCCGTAATAGCAGGCTTCGTGTCCTTCCATGTCGGTTGCCCTAGTAACGACTCCACTATTTTGAGTGGCGGCCATAGGATGACTTGATTCGAAAATGCTTGAACGAAAGCGATATCCATTGACGTCGTAACGTCCATAGCTTTTGGCAGTTATGCTTCCAATAGATAACTGACGTAAGTCATCATTCAAATTCATTTTCTTCCCAAACTGTCAATTATGCCACAAAGTATTAGCAAATTTTGTAATATTAGTTAACTGAAATTAGTTGTCGGAGCCACATAATTAAGACTTACACGATCCCGAAGCCACATAATGAAATTAGGTCGCCCATGCATACCATCGCGTCGCAATTTATATATATCTCTCGCTGTTGGCCTACCGAGACACCTCATGTTTTGTTCATCAAACTCGCTGTCAAATATTATTGTATGACATGAGATATTTGATAACATAAACTAATTCACATATGAACAATTTAAGAAAATAAGTCTTACACAAAGTATTTCTCCACCTCAGGCATATTCGTGAACATGTACAGTAAAGCAGACTTCCGTTCTTCCATACTGAGGTGATATGCCTTGGGTGGACCAACGGCTTTGCCGTTTGTCTGAAAAATCGAAAGATCACTACACGGAGGCATCTCTCGTTCATCATCATGGTACCTTTTCTTTCGAGCAAATACATTATGTTCTTCTGCAAAGTAACAACTTGTGAAGTGTGCTACCTCCTTTAGTTTAAATTGTTCCGCAATACATCCTTCAACTCTTGCTTTATTGCCCACCATTGCTCTAAGCTTCTTTAATGCTCTTTCTATATGAAACATCCACCTATACTGAACAGGACCACCGACCTTAGCCTCATATGGAAGATGTATAAAGAGATGCTGCATAGGATTGAAGAAACCCGGTGGAAATATTTTTTCCAATTTGCACAAAAGCACTGGTGCCTCTTTCTCCAGCTGTTCCATCACATCTCTTCTGATTTCTTTAGCACACAACTGTCTGTAGAAATAGCTAACTTCAGCTAACATTTTCCACACAGCTTCGGAAATGTACCCACGAAACATTACATGCATGAGCCTCTCCATAATTATGTGGAAGTCATGGCTCTTCAGTCCATTCATCTTCATTGTCTTCAAGTTCACAGATCTTCTAAAACCAGCGGCATAACCATCGGGGAATTTAATATCCTTCATTCACTTCATCACTTCTTTCCGTTGCTTAGATTTCAGACAATAGTCAGCTTTTGGTTTGCCTCCGTTTTCTCTAAGCACTTGGGTTGGACGATCACATATCACTGCTAAGTCCATGCGTGCCTTGTCATTGTCTTTCGTTTTATCAGGGAAATCCATGCATGTATTTATGAGGGCTTGGCAAAAGTTACTCTCTTGATGCATGACGTCGATGTTGTGCATCAAAATCAATGACTTAGCATAAGGAAGCTCCCACAAGGCACATATGTGAGTCCAGTTATGCTCCTCACCAAAACCTTGATACCTTTTACCACTCTCGTCTAGGACAAGTTTCATATGCTCTTCTGTAATTTCTATCCCACTACGTCGCTTGGGCGGTCCCTTCGTGACAATGGTGCCCTTCCTAAATTCCTTTCTCTGCCTTCTGAAGGGGTGATTGAAGGGTAGAAAACATCTATGGCAATCAAAGTAACATATCTTGCCACCAGCACTAAGACGAAAATAATCTGTATCTTTAGCACAATAAGGACACGTCAATCTACCATGCACGCTCCATCCAGAGAAAATACCATACGCCATAAAATCATGAACCGAGAACAGATATGCAACACGAAGATTGAATTTCTGCTTCTTGAAGCAGTCATAGGCTTCCACACCTTGCCATAGCTTCTTTAACTCTTCAATCAGTGGTTGAAGCATCACATTGAGGCGTACGCCAGGATGCTCAGGCCCAGGTATAACAAGACATAGGAACATAAACTCATATTTCATGCAAAGAGCAGGTGGAAGGTTGTACGGTATGGCAATGACAGGCCAACATGAATACGACGCAGCGGTCATATTGAACGGCGTGAAACCATCAGTTGCCAAGCCGATACGAACGTTTCTTGCATCGCTGGCAAAATCTGGATCAAATTTGTCAAGAGCCTTCCATGCATCACCATCTAACGGGTGCACCATTAACCCATCTTGTCTGTCCATACAATCTTTATGCCACCTCATGTGCATAGCGGTCTTCCTCGAGAGAAACAAACGTTTCACTCTAGGAGTGAGAGGCATGTACCGAAGCTGTTTATGTGCAATCTTTGTCACCACCTTCTCCCCATCTTCATTTACAAGCTCCACGTACCTTGACTTCCCACATTTTAAGCATTTTTGTTCTCTGCCATGTTCCTTCCAAAAAAGCATACAGTTGGCTTGGCAAACATCAATCTTCTCATACTCCATACCAAGACCTTCAAGCAATTTTTTGGACTGGTACATGTCTTTGGGCATCTTGTGACCCGTAGGAAGAACCTCGCTAATCAAATCCACAAGCTCCTTGTAACAATTAATTGAAAATGCAAATTTTGACTTGATTGACATCAGTCGGGTCACGAATTCGAGGACGGTCACGTCAGTGTGCCCGTGAAGAGGCTCTTCTGACGCTTTGAGTAGGTCGAAGAACTTCTGAACCTCTAGTGTAGGTGAATCATGATGATCTGGTGCCAGTTCAGGCTGCAGATCCTCAAGCATCTGGTCCATCCTATCAACATCATCTTCACCATCATCAACTTCTACTTCTGCTGCTCGTTCAGCATCTTCACCGTGGAGATACCAGACCTTATAGCCTGGCACGAAACCATGCGAGCACAGGTGTAGTGTGACCTGCCTCTTGGTGTGGCTCGTCATATTTCTACATTTATTGCATGGACACCTAATATTATCTATTTGTGACAAAGCAGCTGCATGGTCCAGAAATATTTGCGTCTTGGCAAACCATTCACTAGTGTGACACCCACCCTTCTTGAAACCTTCATACATCCAATCACGTCTATCACCCATTATTGTGGCTGTGTACGAGTAAAGAGTGTGTGTGAGACAATCACGTTTCTACACGTCACACACATATATACATACATATATACATCTATAGGTAAGTAGTAAAACTATATATATACATAAATAATTATATATACACATAAATAACATCAAATTAATCAATATCAAAACCTTCATACATCCTAATATTATAAGTTAAATCTAATCAATAAATAACATCAAATTTAACAATTCAATAGTATAAGTTAAATCTACTATAAGAATACAATAAATAATTGTGGGGGATAGATATCCCCCGGGTCCACTAAAAGAGTAAAAGACCTCACGAAAGGCCCAAGGGCCCAATAAATCGTAAGGTCATTCTTTCGTGGGCCTGGGAAAGGACAACCAGCAAAGCAGATCGACATAGGGCCGAATTAGTGCAAACCCGGACAGCCCACAACGCTGAGCGAGCAACCACAACAGAGATCCGACTTTCCTGCGCTAGAGCCCCCATGCAACGGAGCCATGCGAGGATAAGTCGGCAGAACTACAGGGAGATAAACTCAAACAGTTCACTATCTTTTAGCTACACGTTGTTATCATATCCACATGTATTGCCCCACGGTCGAGTATATAAGGCCTAGGGGGCACCCCTTCAGAACGATCGACCCTATTACTTAGCCACCCACTCGAACTCTCTGCATTCTCAATTCAGAGAGCTCTCCTGTAACCTCATTCACCAAGCATACTCACCAGGACGTAGGGTGTTACGCATCTCTAAGCGGCCTGAACCTGTAAACATTGTCCATTGTCCCTCGTGCATCTGGCACAAACCATTTTGCTACAGTCGTCGACACCGTCCTGCTCCTAAAAACACCTTGAGGGGCAACCCCGGGTGTGCGGTCGGACCCAAAACACCGACAGCTGGCGCGCTAGGTAGGGGGTGTGTCGACGATCCAAGCTAGCTCAATGGCCGTCACCTTCCGCAGTAAGATCACCCTTCGTCCCGGATCCGTATTCTGCTTCGGAGCAATCTCATCCGTGGCAGATGAAGAGGGAACTCTACACCACATTGCGGATCCGCCGGAAAAGAAGTCTCCTCCAACAAACTCCGAAAATGTCGGAGAAGCGCAACCTCCAGCTCTCCGAGCAAAGATCGTCTTCGAAAAGTCAGGGGTCGAGGACCCGCTGACCCGGAGAGTTCCACTGTCTACTTCCCCGACAAAAGAATGGACACAGATCGCGAGGAAGAAGGAGACCAAGGGGAAGCAAGTTGTTCTTTCTGTTCCTCCACCCTCAAAGGAGAACGGAAAGAAGGTCGCCACGACAGCAGCACCATTCTACCCCGATGTCCTCTTCATCGGGAGAGTGGAGTCGCCCACCGTCTCCGACGACGAGCCAACTGCACCCGGAGAGGAACCGCCTCAACGAGAACCCCGCCGACGGAGGAACCGGCGCAGGAACATTCGACGACATCACGCGGCCGGAGAACGGGATCCGGAGCAGCCTGTCTCGCGAGATGAGGTCTCGGAGATAGGAGAAACTCCGGAGGAACGCGTCTTCAGAGAACGAAGGAACTCCCGACGATGTGATCGCCGCCGGGCTCAGGAACAAGCCGAGCAAGACGCGAGGCAACGCCGGGAGAATCCATTCTTCGGGCGCAACCTGAACCCCGACTTCGCCCGAGCCATGAACACACCGAGCGAAGTCGGAGGAGTACTAGCTCGGATAGCTGATGGACTCCCTCGGACTCCCGACGCCGAGGGCTACCGACGACTGTTCACCCAGGCGGCCAACCATCTTCTACCACTCGCTCACCCGCCGAACGATCTACGACACGCCATCAACAGTCGCCGAGACGCGCGAAGCTCCATCAACGCTTCGCGTGAACGGCGACATGAGAACGAGATCCGCCGCCGGGAGGAGTACGACAGGGATCATGGCATCCCAGCTCGGAGCCAGGCCACCAGAACTGAGTCGGCAACGGCCTCAACTGGCGGCACAACCCGGGGACGGTCGAGGAACCACAACAACTACTCCCCTCCCCGGGACAGACATCATCCCCGACGACAGGAGGACACATGCGGAGTGTCTGCTCTTACTCCGCGCCTCAGGGCCATCCAATGGCCTCCCAACTTCAAGGAGAAGGCCAATCATCAAGTGTAATATTATAGATCAACCCGAGTTAGACTCTGATGACTGGAGAAGGCCAATCATCAAGTATATAAGAAACGAAGAGGAACCAGACGACAAGAATTCAGCCGAGCGCATTGCCAGACAGTCGGCTCACTACACACTCATTGGGGAAACATTGTACAGAAGGGGTGCATTAGGCGTCCTCATGAAGTGCATCCCCCCATCTACTGGGAAGCGACTTCTGGAGGAGGTTCATGCTGGGCAATGTGGAATACATGCAGCATCCAAAACACTAGTCGGGAAGGTCTTCAGGTCAGGGTTCTATTGGCCAACAGCAAAGAGTGATGCAACCGAGTTAGTTCAGAGATGCGAAGCTTGCCAATACTTGTCAAAACAACAACACCTACCAGCACAACAACTGCAGACCATACCAGTAACTTGGCCTTTCGCCTGCTGGGGACTGGATATGATTGGACCTTTCAAGAAAGCTCAAGGAGGATACACTCATGTATTGGTAGCAATCGACAAATTCACTAAATGGATAGAGTTCAAGCCCATTGCTTCTTTAACCTCAGCTAAAGCCGTGGAATTCATACAAGACATAATATTCAGATTCAGGATACCAAACAGCATCATAACTGACCTAGGATCCAACTTCACAAGTTCAGAATTCTTCGACTTCTGCGAGCAAAAATGCATTCAGATCAAGTATGCATCTGTAGCACATCCAAGAGCCAACGGGCAGGTTGAGCGAGCTAACGGGATGATACTGGAGGCACTCAGGAAAAAGGTCTTCGATAAGAATGAAAAATTCGCAGGAAAGTGGATAAGGGAATTACCCTATGTCGTTTGGAGCCTAAGAACCCAACCTAGCCGAGCCCTGCATGGAAACAATCCTTTCTTCATGGTCTATGGGTCGGAGGCAGTGCTACCCGCCGATCTCAAGTTCGGGGCACCAAGGTTGATCTTCGAAAACATAGCAGAAGTCGAGGCCACCAGGCTGGAGGACATTGATATACTCGAAGAAGAATGGCTGAATGCGGTAATCCAATCAGCACGGTACCGGCAGACTCTAAGGCGCTATCATGACAAGGCTGTGCAACAGCGATCCTTCTCAGTAGGAGATCTCGTCCTCCGCCGAACTCTAACGGGGGAGGGACGACACAAGTTATCGCCCTTATGGGAAGGACCCTTCATAGTAGCAGAAGTCACTCGGCCCGGATCATATCGTCTCACTCAGATGGATGGCACAGAAGTCGGGAACTCCTGGAACATAGAACACCTCAGGAAGTTTTATCCCTAGCTGTATTTCAAAAGCTATCGGGACGACGATGTACTCTGTAAAATGGAAATATGTCATCAATAAAAAAGGGGTTTCAAAGATACTCAGTTTGTTCACGATTGACTTGCACGCTTACTTAACTCGGGGTGACCACTATGCCCTGCTAACGGAGCAATCGGCTTAAGTCGGCAACGACTTAAGGCGGTGCAACATGCTCACGCTTACTTAACTCGGGGTGACCACTATGCCCTGCTAACGGAGCAATTGACTTAAGTCGGCAACGACTTAAGGCGGTGCAACATGCTCACGCTTACTTAACTCGGGGTGACCACTATGCCCTGCTAACGGAGCAATCGGCTTAAGTCGGCAACGACTTAAGGCGGTGCAACATGCTCACGCTTACTTAACTCGGGGTGACCACTATGCCCTGCTAACGGAGCAATCGGCTTAAGTCGGCAACGACTTAAGGCGGTGCAACATGCTCACGCTTACTTAACTCGGGGTGACCACTATGCCCTGCTAACGGAGCAATCGGCTTAAGTCGGCAACGACTTAAGGCGGTGCAACATGCTCACGCTTACTTAACTCGGGGTGACCACTATGCCCTGCTAACGGAGCAATCGGCTTAAGTCGGCAACGACTTAAGGCGGTGCAACATGCTCACGCTTACTTAACTCGGGGTGACCACTATGCCCTGCTAACGGAGCAATCGGCTTAAGTCGGCAACGACTTAAGGCGGTGCAACATGCTCATGCCTACGTAGTTCAGGGTGACCACTACGCCCTATTAACAAAAGCGATCGACTTAAGTCAGTAGCGACTTAAGGCGATCTGACGTGATGATAATTACGCATATAAGGATGACTTCTATATCTCGCAAACAAATTTCAAAACCATCGCGCATCGTTTCACTACTGCAAATTTACGAACTGATGAATTCTGAAACAATATGAGAACAACAATGGCGTTTAAGTACTGAAATGACGTCCTCTAACAAATGTCTGACCATGCTAACCGCGCGCTCAAAGCACGCAAAATGTTTCTCTATTTTGTGATATTTTTCTCAGGAGCAATCGATGAGGAAGGACGACTCGAAGAATCAGGGGCAGCACTCACATCAGCCCTTATATCTTCGGGAACAACCACGCCAGGTCTCCTCATCAAGATTCGCCTCGCCCGAATAGCCTTGTCCATGGCTCTATCGCGCTGGGCTCTGAGAGTAACAGAAGTTTCTTCGGCGACCTTGGCAGCCAACCGAGCAGTTTCTAACTCTTGAGCGATGGATTTCTTGGAAGCTCGGAGTTCTTTGATAGTAGCGTCCTTCGCTGATATCAACTGCTTGAGCTGGGTCACTTCATCCGCGGATTCCTGCAGCTTACAGCGTTGGTTGTCCAACTCTTCCATGGTGAAGCGATGACTCCTCTCCAGGATAGTCAACGAGTTGCTAGAATCACGGTACAATCTGTCAAGACTGTCACGAGAAGCAGCAAGGATACGTTTTTCTTCCTGCAAACAAAAGACAACTACCTCAAAAACCAAGCAAGTAATAAGAGCACAACAAGGAAAAGCACAGCTTCATGAATCACCTTTTCAGAATTGAGCTGAGCGTGAAGAGAAGAACTCAGTGCATTGGCATCATCTAAGGCAGCAGAGACCTGAGTTAGTTCGGTCTGAGTTTGAGAGTACTTTTCCTCGAAGTCAGCGCACCGCTGGGCCAATTCAGCCTAATCTCGGGAATGTTTTTCCTCAAGAGTGGAAATTTGCCGAGTCATACCTAGCAAAAGACAATCAAACAAGGAGGGGTCAGAATGTAAAGCAGTCTATAGTGAAGACAAAGAGCAGCAAGAAAAGCACTAACCAGCATTGGTCGCCTCCAATTCAGAGACACGATGCTGAAGTGACACTGGATTCCAACATGCCAGCGACGAAGCTACTCCTGGGATAGAAGCACCCTGTAACCTCAGCTGGCTAGCCATTCCGTCCACCAAAGCCTGATGAGGAGAACAGATAAGTGTAATGACAGCAGCATGTGCAATGTAAAAACCAAGCTAAAATACATCACAGTACCTGGAGGTTGGAAAAGAACGAAGGGATTCCCAAATCAGGAGAGATCAATTGATAACCGGGTGTAAGGCCACTACCCGAAGCAGCTTGCAACGAATCAGCAGGAATCAACTTGGCGCCATCAACAGAGCCCAACACTCGGTCAGCGGGGACACTGCCCTCTAAAGCGACCTCCTGGTCCAAGGTTTGAGCTACCACCATACAGCCGGAGTGAGAAGGCGATCCCGCATGAACGTCCATGGAAGTACAGGAGGGAGACCCCGCTCGGGCACCCTCGGGGGCTGGGTCATAGTCTGCACTACCCACTTGAGCCGGATCATCCCCGGCGGCACCCTCGGGGGCTGGGCAGTGGCTTACACTTCCCACCCGAACCAAGTCATCCCCGGCAACATCCTCGGGGGCTGGGCATGTGTCAACACCACCCTGGGGGTCCAGGTTCTCTGCGGTAGCCACCTCTAAGGCTGATGGGCCCTCAGCTACTTCCATGGGACCAGAACGATCCAATTCAGTCTCCCGACCCTCGAGATCGCGCTCCAAGGTCGACGAGGCACGAGATGACCTCAACCCAGCATCTGGCACATCAACACAAACTTCCGTCACACCATCATCCACTGGCTCCGATAACAAATCCTCTGGAACCATATCCTCAAGAGCCTGATCAAAATTGGCCAGGGACAGTTCTTGCAGGCCAATGAGAGCAGACAAAGCAGGAGAGGGAACTCCACTACTTTCACCGCTGACGATGAACTGTCGACTATTTTTCTGAGTCAAAGGAACTTCATCTTCCTCCTCCTCATCGTCCACATTGGCAACACAAGCAGCACACCCATTGGGATCAGCAACAGAAGGAGCACCCACATTGGGATCAGCAGCGGATTGGGTACACCCATTGGGATCAACATCAGCAAATTCAATCACAGGCATTTCTTCAGCAGCAGGAACCGAGGTACCAACATCCCGATCCAAACTGGATACTCGCCGAAGGCGTCTCTTTTTCTTTTTCTGCTCATCAGCAGAAGGATCAGGTTGACTGGCTCGGCAGGGGCGCCTCGGGCGAGTACTGACAGGCTTCTGAGTATCCAAAGTTGTATCAGCCTCTGGGAGGGGTGCCACTACCCACGCCCCAGCGGGAGCAGCGTCGGAAGAATCCTCAGCCAGCAAATCAAGCATAGCGCTTATCTCTGCATCACTAGGGTTCAGGGGCACCTCAAAATGGACCTGCCGTTCATCATCAGGAATCTCCCCAAGCGAGGCAACCAAGACACTAACTTCTTCAGCAGAGGGTCGCACTCTAAGGCCCAAACTGCCATCAGTGACAGGCGGATTCGACACAAAAATGGTAAAGGCTTTGGGAGGAGGCAGGTTCCAGGCCGAGTATGCCACTGGAGCACCAACATTTGACACTTTGCCCCTAAGGATCATCTCAAGTCGGCTCACCAAGTCGGCAGATGGAATTCTTCTGTTGGTAACCCGAGTTGAGTCGGCTAGCCCTCGATACAGATAAGCTAGGTATGCCCTGTCTTTCAATGGCTGAATATTCTTGAAGACAAAATCAGCAACCACAGCTTCAGCAGTCAGACCCCTCTCTTTCAGCAATCCAACCTCAGCTAACAACGCACCTGCCTCAGCTACCTCCTGATCTGTGGGAGACTTGGTCCAGCTTGGGGTGCGAACATCCGGCTGTCTTCCCGACCGGGAGGGGAGAGAATTCCCGTAATTCTCAACTATGAACCACTCCAAGCGCCATCCCTTGATACTGTCTTTGAGAGGGATCTCGAGATACTCAGTCTTCCTCCCGCAGCGCATCTCCAAGCTGGCACCCCCAACCAATTGATGTTGTCCCCCGGCCATCCCAGGGCGACAGTGATACAAGTACTTCCACAGACCGAAATGCGGCAGCACGCCAAGAAAGGCCTCACATAAATGAACGAAAATGGAGATTTGCAGGATAGAATTGGGATTCAGATGGGTCAAGTTGAGATGGTAGAAATCAAGGAGACCGCGGAAAAAAGGAGAAATGGGAAGGCCAAGACCGCGGAGAAGGAAAGGAGCATAAACAACGGACTCATGGGTATCCTCAGTTGGGACAGTAACCCCATGGAAAATCCGCCAAGAGCAGAGCGCTCGCGGAGGAAGAACCCCGATGGACACGAGATGGAGGAGCTCGGGCTCAGAGATGACGGACATGTGGTTACCTGCGAAAGGCAGTTGGCTGTTGGGGTCGATTGGAGGAATCACCACAGCAGACGAACTCGAGGCTTTCCTCTTGGGCGCCATCTCGATTCTACCGGCGAGCAGAGTGGGAGGCGAATTGCAGAGAGGATTCGGAAGCGAGAAAGCAAGAACTAGGGCACGGAAAGCAGAGGCGGCTAAAAGCGCAGCACTTATGGGATATTCTCGAGCCAGATACCGTTTCAAAAAGTGCCCAGTCAGCACCCGGAGGTTATTTCCAAAACACCGGCGTGCCACGTGATCACCCGACAGTTATTTCCAGAACACCGGTACGCCACCTCATCACTCGGCTATCATCCTCAAAGTGGCCCATGCAGCCTGCTATCACTCGGCGTTACCTCTAAAACGCTGACATCGTGTTCAGTCGCTCGGCGTTACCTCTAAAACGCTGACGTCGCCTTCCAGTCACTCGGCGTTACCTCTAAAACGCTAACGTCGCCTTCCAGTCACTCGGCAGTACCTCTAAAACGCTGATATCGTGTTCAGTCGCTCGACGTTACCTCTAAAACGCCGACGTTGCCCTCTAATCACTCGGCGTTGCCTCTAAAACGCTGATATCGTGTTCAGTCGCTCGGCATTACCTCTAAAATGCTGACGTCGCCCTCAAGACGCTTGGCAGTTGACTCTAAAACTCCGACATCGTGTCAAGTCACTCAGCATTACCTCTAAAATGCTGACGTCGCCCTCTAGTCACTCGGCGTTGCCTCTAAAACGCTGATATCGTGTTTAGTCGCCCGGCATTACCTCTAAAATGCTGACATCACCCTCAAGTCGCTTGGCAGTTGACTCTAAAACTCTGACATCGTGTCAAGTCGCTCGGCATTACCTCTAAAATGCTGACGTCGCCCTCAAGTCGCTTGGCAGTTGACTCTAAAACTCCGACGTCGTGATCAGTCACTCGGCGGCTACCTCTAAAAGTGTCGAAGCGATGCCAGAGTTATTTACGTGCAAACTCCAATAAAATCAGCTTCACAAATGAGCAGGATAATCACCACAGAGAAACCAACACCATTACTTCATTAAAGGGAAGATATCATGCTTACAAATCAACTCTTTATGACTTGATACTTCCCTATTACTACTACTACATTACATTACATTACTGCTACTACTACTACTACACTACACTATACTACTCTACACTAGTAATTACTACTACATTATTCTAACTATACTATACTAATATCTAAAAGGTTAGTGGCATCTAGCCACTGGCCCTGTTGCTGCCGCCGCCGCTGCCGCCCCTGGTGCTGCCTCTGCTGCTGCCGCCACCGCTGCCGCCGCCCCTGCTGCCACCGCCGTCACCGCCCTTGCTGTCGCTGCCGCCGCCCCTGCCGCTGCCGTCACCGTCACCGCCGCCACCGCCTTCGTCGTCGTCGTCGTCGTCGTCATCCTCGTCCTCGCCGCCGCCGTCCGAGTCCTCCTCATCCGAGGAGTACTCCGACTCATCCGAGCCCTCGAGCCCGGAGCGCTCGATGACCCGGATGTACGTCCAGACCTCCGCCGCAAGCCTCTAGGAGTCGTCTGAGTCGTCAGACGACTCACGCAAGGGTATGGGAGCCGGAGACCCCTCAGACTCAGAGGAGAACTCCTCCTCTGAGTACTCCGAGTCACCAAACTCCTCTGATGGAGGAGTTGGTTCATGCTTGCGCTTGTTGTTCTTGCCCATGGTGGAAGCAAAAGGGAGAGAAGAAAGGCAAGCAACAGAGAACAGCAGGAGATGTGAAAAAGCCGGAGAGACGACGACATTATTTATAGAAGGAGAAGGCAACCGCTCACCTCCAACCGCGGTCACTGAACAGTCGCAAAGCATTCAATAAGCACTCCAACCCGTCTGAAGACACATCAGGCGGCTGACGCCGTTTCACGCAACACAACACCCATTGGGACTTCAGTCAACAACACGGAAGATATGATTACACCAACTGTCACATCGCATTACTACTCAGAAGCAGCCGGCTAAAAATACTCAGCGTACCAAGTCGTCCCTTGCCCACACCCATTGGGGGGGGACGCCCTGGAATTATCAGTATATTTTTTTAGAACGGTCACATCTGTGCAGGGCACGCAATGAATACCTCAAGACAAAAATGAGATATCAGCAAGGATCAGAGGAAAGCCAAATATAGCCAGCGAAGTACAAAATACGGCCGATAGAAGCGACGTGAAGACTAGACAGAGAACGTCCATCAAATGTCCAATCAGTCACAGAACAAATAAATTACACTACCTAGCAAGATATGGATGGATTGCGAACTCGGCTGCAAAGGACAAAATACATGCTGACCTCTGAAGCATAATATTGATGACATAATGCTGACTTCCAAAGCATAATGCGGATAGCTTCATGCCAATTTTTACAAACAGAAAGGATAATCTTCAGCAAAAAGACACAAAAGGAAGACCTTCGAATGGATTATCCTCAAAAATCCACTTGAAGGTCGGGGGCTACACCCATTGGGTGCACCTCCGGTGCACCCCATGGATTATCATTCTGAGCCAAGATAGTGCCGACTTCTAAGGCATGGGACAAGGTTAAAGACAAGGCTGGCCCTCAACCAAAACGCAGGAGTACAAATGGAAATAATTTCTGGTGAAGACCTTCGAGTAGATTTTTTTCTAAAATCTACTCGAAGCTCGGGGGCTACACCCATTGGGTGCACCTCTGGTGCACCCAATGAAGTTCAGGGTCCAAAAAATTGAAATGCCGACCTCTAAGGCACAAGCACGAAAGAAAGCTTCGGTTTACGAGTGATCAAAGCAGGAGGAGACAGTAAGAAGTCATTTTCTTCAAATCACCCGTAAGCTGGACCTGGGATCTTTGGGCTGATTACCTCTAAATTAACCCAAAGATCGGGGGCTTGTGGGGGATAGATATCCCCCGGGTCCACTAAAAGAGTAAAAGACCTCACGAAAGGCCCAAGGGCCCAATAAATCGTAAGGTCATTCTTTCGTGGGCCTGGGAAAGGACAACCAGCAAAGCAGATCGACATAGGGCCGGATTAGTGCAAACCCGGACAGCCCACAACGCTGAGCGAGCAACCACAACAGAGATCCGACATTCCTGCGCTGGAGCCCCCATGCAACGGAGCCATGCGAGGATAAGTCGGCAGAACTACAGGGAGATAAACTCAAACAGTTCACTATCTTTTAGCTACACGTTGTTATCATATCCACATGTATTGCCCCACGGTCAAGTATATAAGGCCTAGGGGGCACCCCTTCAGAACGATCGACCCTATTACTTAGCCACCCACTCGAACTCTCTGCATTCTCAATTCAGAGAGCTCTCCTGTAACCTCATTCACCAAGCATACTCACCAGGACGTAGGGTGTTACGCATCTCTAAGCGGCCCAAACCTATAAACATTGTCCATTGTCCCTCGTGCATCTGGCACGAACCATTTTGCTACAGTCGTCGACACCGTCCTGCTCCTAAAAACACCTTGAGGGGCAACCCCGGGTGTGCGGTCGGACCCAAAACACCGACAATAATTATCTAACATGAAGCCACACATGTGATATTAAATTAACTATAATCACACTCTAATCACATGTGTTATTAAATTAATACTAATCACATGAAAGTTAACTCCCGTCGGCCATAAAAAACCGACGAAAATAAACATGTACACACATAATTAACATTCACAATCCAATGCATTAACATGTACACACATAATTAACTCATGTGGGTGTCGTAGTTGGTTCGGAGATGCGGTCGGGGCGGAGGCGGCGCTTGGGCGTGGCGGCGGCGCTCGAGGAGGCAGCGACGACGCTCCGAGAGGCGACGACAGCGGCGTTTGTGAGCGCGATGGGAGGCCCGGCGGCGATGTGGGCGGTGTGGGGCACGACGGAGACGAGCGAGGGCGGGCACAGCCGCGACGGACGGGCGGGCGCGCGGCGGGGACGGGCGGCCGGGCTCGCGGCAGCGCTGACGAGCGCGCGGCGGTGGGGCGGCTGGGCGCTCGGCGCCGCGAGAGGACGGGCGGCGCCGGGGCGGCCGGGTGCGCGGCGTGGACGGGCGGCGCTTCGAGGGGCGGCGTCGGGCTCGGCCGGGAAGGCACGCCGGCGGGGAGGGGCGGCGGCGCGGCGGCGGTTAGAGGCGGCGGCGAGAATAGGGCAGGCGGCAGCGGCGGCGGCCAGGAAGAAAGACAGAGAAATGAGCCCGCGCGGGTGAACCCGCGCTCATAAAAGCCTAATCCCCGTCGGCCTGCGCTCTGGCCGACGGGAGTTAAGTAATCTCCGTCGGCCTATTTTCTGGCTGACGGGAGTTAAGTTAACTCCCGTCGGCCTACTCTCTGGCCGACGGGCGTCAAGTTATTCACGTCGGCTTCTGTGTAGCCGACGGGAGTTACGTTATCCCCGTCGGTTTTTTCCCTGGCCGACGGGAATTATCCTGGCCGATGGGAATCATTAGGATTCCTGTAGTGATTAGCTCTTCATAGACAAACTTGGGGTTTGTGAGCCAAGATAAGACCGGCTCGGGGTTTGTGAGCCAAGATAAACCATGGACAGAATAAGATAAAATTTTTTTAACAAGGTATAATATAGTATATATATGTAGTAAAACATAGGGTTGGTCGAGGTGACCGACTTTTGAAGCAACATCAGAGGTCAAGGTGAGAGGGAAGGACAATAGTCCTTAGTACGACCAGTGCTACTCTAGGTCAGCGGTCCTACAATCAGCACGACTTTGATACCACTTATGTCACACCCGGTTTTGGAAGGCAAACCGAATGCGAACTATGTACGTGCCAGGATCAGAACTCACGTACACAACGATTACATAAATGAACATCATCACACAATGCTCGAATAATAACATAAAGGAGTACTTATTACATCATAGAGTCATAGACATCCACATAGTCATTGTCTTAACAAGTAAATCAAAGTACTAGCGAAACGCAGTAAAGATAAGGCCCTCACAGGCAGCTGACTGGGGGTTGCCGCCAACCCACTCCTAGAATTCATCGTAATCTTGGAACTCCTGGAAGTCTCCTTCCACGGCTTCACCTTCCCCTGAGCAGTGGTTACAATGCAGACAACCTGGTGTTTTGTGGTAAAGCAAGGATGAGTACACATCAACGTACTCAGCAAATGTCCCGTTTGGCTGAAGTGGACTAGCTTTATGTGGGGTTAGGCTCAAGCAGTTGCTTTTAGTTGGTCAAGTATTTATCATTAGTAGAAGCCAGATTTTAGCATTATTCAACCCGTAAACCACCTCCTCATCGAGGAACAACATCATCATAGTCGAACCAAAACCACAATATAATCCTTGTATCTTGAACCATCTGTATCTCTAATCAAAGAGGATCCCAAGGCTGCTCTTAACCGTGAGCACGGCTGATATACCAGTTTCACTACCCTCTGCAGAGGTTGCACACTTTACCCATGAGTCATGATTCCCTTTCTACCCGGGGAGAGCTAATCCCCATTGACCACTACCTAGGTGGTCCGGCAGGGCATCACTACGTAGCTTTTACAAAGATTCCCTAGAGATCATAGCTGCCCGTTAGGTTTCTCCAGTTTGATAAACACAGTACCCCTCCCCGCAGGAGAGTGACTAACAAAGAGCAAAACGAAAGAACCTCGGCACTCAGCCTCGGCAGAGCAAGCACTGTGCCTGGACCCCATTGACGGCACGACGGCTAAGCAACTACACCTCTAGTTCATCTAATTAATCAGCTAAGGGCACCCCATTTCACCCTCATGGTTGCACTGTTATCCCGGGTGGTCTCTCAACGAACCAGTCCTTACGGAGAGGTACTCAGGAAACAGCCTGAGCCCCCTAGAGTATCACAAGATCATCAACATCATCAGGATAACAGTATCATAAATAGTCACATCATGTTCATTGATTAAGTTAAGGCAATAGCAGAATGCTAACCATAACAGCCCATAAGGTCATCAAGGATAAAGTAAAGTGTACAGCTAGTCAATCCTTAGGTTTCAAGTAAGTAATGCGGGGTAGTAAGTTATAAATGAATAGGACATAATGGGACAGAGGACACTTGCCTTCACCAAACTGCTGATCAGGGACTTCCTCTGCAACCTCCTCGGGAAACACAGACTGCTCGTTGTCTACGTAAAGTAATCATTCACACTATGCACTTGGGAAGATAACAAACAAAAAGCAACATACCAAACATATGCAGCAGAGAGATCACAAGTTCATAGTTGGAAAGGGATAGGCACTCTGGTGTTCCCTAGGTCTGGGGTAGAGGACTATACAAGGTGATTCACTATCCACTAATCAGGTTTAAGTCAGTGGTGGGATTAAATTATTACATGGTTTTAAGTTACTAAACTTAAGTGTTTAAGTCCATAAACTTAAGTAATCCAACTCTTATTAAAGTCTACCAATTTCTAATTATCTCAATTAGGGTTCCAATAGCCTTAATCCTATCCTGGTGATTAACTATTAATTGGTACATGGAAACAGCAGAGAAACATTGTTTAAATGGATAGACAAAAACATCATGAGCATTTTGCAATTTGAAGCACCTAATTTGGAGTTCATATGACAAAGTTATGAATTTTACAAGTTTGGGGATTAAAAATATACCCTAAATACCTATTTTGAATTAAATAAAAGGTCCAGGGACTTATCTGCGAGAAACCAGGGACGGCGGGTTCAAATTCCAGAAAACCGGGGGTCTCTTTAAGAAAACGCGCGGGTGAAGGGGTATCGGGCTACTACGGCCGTCAGATCTAAAACGAACGGCCAGGATTAGATCCTGCGGGCGGGCGCGCGAGCGCGCGGCGGCCTGGGCGACTGACAGGCGGGACTGGGCGGGCAGCGCGGGGCGCGGGCAGGCTGACAGGCGGGGCCCTACTAACAGGGAGGCAGGGTGTGGGGGAAGCGGGCCTGGGCCGCTGGATCTCGGGCGGACGGCCAGGATTGGGCTTGGCCTAATCAAAACGAGGCCGCCCGATCTGGGACGGACGGTGGGGATCGGGTGGCCGGCCTGGGCTTATCCTACGGCTAGCTGGGGCGGCGGCGCTCGTCCCCGCGGCGGAGGACTCGCCGGAGACGAGGGGCGCGGGCGTTTGGCGGGGCTCCGAGGCGACCTGAGCGGCCGGGAAGGTTGGGGAGGGCACAGAGAGTCCTCTGGTGGGGTCTGGGTCGGGGCAGGGGCACCGGAGGGGGGCGGTTCACGGCGGAGCGGCTCGGCGGCGGGATTAATCTACTCCGGCGAGGAATTAAACATGGTAGAAGGCAATACACGGGTCGATAGGGGTCGGGAGAGGTTCCTTACCTCAAGGCGGGCTCCGAGGACTACTCGGCGGCGGCAATGGCTCGACGGTGGCCCGGGGCGACGGTGGCGGACCTTCGCGGCTGCACGGGGAACGGCGGGTGAGTGCGGGCAGAGAGAAATAGAGAGGGGGAGAGGGATTTGGGGCGCGTCCCGGGTTGCGGACACCGGGGCGAAGCTCACCGTGGCAACGGACACGGCGGAGCTCCAACGGCGGCCGGGAAACGAGCTCGGGACGGCGGGGATTTGTGGCGGCGGTGCTCTGGCGTGCGCGCAGCGAGGGAGAGGTGGAAGAGGGGTCCGCTAGAGCGCAAATGGGGGAGGGGGCGAGGGCGAGTGGGGTTCGGGGCTCAAGTGGCCAGGGGCGGGTCAGTTGCGAGCTCCACGCGCGACGTGGGCGCGGAGAAGGCGGGCGCACGCAGCTCGGGCGGCGGTTACGCGAGGACGAGGGAGCTGACAAGCCGGGCCCGCGAGCAGAGAGAGAGGGGAGAGCGGAGGCGGGCGCGCGAGAAGCGGCTGCGCTGACGGGCGGGCCCGCCAGGGCAGAGAGAGCGGGGGGGGGGGGGGGGGGGGGGGAGAGCGCGCGCGCGGGATTGGGCCGGCTGGGCCGAAAGGCCGAGGGGGGCAGGGGAGTGGGCTTCTTTTCCTTTTCTTTTTATTCTGGAATTGTTTTCTCTTTTCTTTTTATTTTCTCCAATTGATTCAAATCCAAATGAGCCACAAATTCAAATCAAACTTTCCAAGAATTATGCACCAAGCAAAAGTGAAATCTAGGGTTCATCATGATGCAACAATTCATACTCCCTTAGGGTTTAACATAATAAACTATAATTACAAATAAAGTAAGCACTTTTCTCCTATAGAAATGAGAAAGAAAAGGGTGAGGAAGGATGAGAAAAGGGAAGTAACACCTGAATTTGTGAATATGAGCAAAGAAATTTTATACCCCCAAATTCAGGGTGTTACAAACCTATCCCCCTTAAAAGAATCTCGCCCCGAGATTCAAGGTTGGTCAGCAAAGAGTTCAGGGTATTTGGCCTTCAGATCATCTTCTCGTTCCCAGGTTGCTTCTTCCTCAGAGTGGTGACCCCATCTGACTTTGCACATTCTGATGGTGTTCCTCCGGGTGACTCTGTCTGCAAACTCCAGAATCTGCGTTGGCTTCTCTATGTATGTCAGATCTTCTTGGACTTCCAAACCCTCCACTGGCAACTGTTCTTCTGGTACTCGCAGACACTTCTTCAATTGCGACACATGGAACACATTGTGCACTGCCGACAAACTTTCTGGTAGGTTGAGCTGGTAGGCCACTTCCCCACGCTTTGCTTGGATCTGATATGGTCCGACGTACCGGGGTGCTAACTTGCCTTTAACTCCGAACCTTCTGACTCCCCTGATAGGTGACACCTTCAGATAGACGTAGTCTCCCACTTCAAAACTCAGTTCTCTTCTCCTTCTGTCCGCATAGCTTCGCTGTCTTGACTGGGCTGTCTTCAGGTTCTCCCGAACCATTTTGATATTCTCTTCGGCTTCAAGCAAAATGTCGGGGCCAAACACCTGTCTCTCTCCAGGCTGGTCCCAATGCAGCGGAGTCCTACAACTCCGTCCATAGAGTGCCTGAAACAGCGACATCTTCAAGCTGGCCTGGTAACTATTGTTGTAGGAGAATTCTGCATAAGGTAGCCTTTTGTCCCATCCTGACTTGTCTTGCAACGCACAGGCTCTCAACATATCTTCTAGGATCTGATTAGTTCTTTCAGTCTGACCGTCTGTCTGCGGGTGATAAGCTGAGCTGAAGTTCAAATGTGTGCCCAAAGCTTCTTGTAGCTGTTGCCAAAAATGAGAGGTGAACTGCGTTCCTCGATCTGACACTATCTTCTTCGGCACACCGTGAAGGCAGACTATCCGTGACATATATAACTCAGCTAGCATTGCTCCGGTGTATGTTGTCTTCATAGGTATGAAATGGGCCACCTTTGTTAAGCGGTCCACAACCACCCAGATGGAATCATAACCGGCCCGGGTACGAGGTAGGCCAACTATAAAATCCATCCCGATCTCATCCCACTTCCACTGAGGAATCCGCAAAGGCTGCAACAATCCGGCGGGCCTTTGATGCTCTGCTTTGGTTCTCTGACAGCTATCGCAGATGGCGACATATTCTGCGATCTCTCTTTTCATGCCATACCACCAAAACCTTCTTTTTAAATCCTAGTACATCTTCTCACTTCCAGGGTGTATCGAGTAAGCTGTCTCATGAGCTTCCTTGAGGATCAGTTCCCGAATAGGTTTGAGGTCGGGAACACACAATCGGTCCTTGAACCATATTACTCCCTCTTCATCCTCTCGAAAGTCTTTGCCTCTTCCTTCTAAGATCAGCTGCCGGATCTTGTTGATGTTTTCATCATCCTTCTGCCCTTCTTTGATCTCCCGCTCTAGGGTGGGCTCTAATTCCACTGTTACTCCTTGCGTACTGTTCAGGAAACCGAGGCTCAGTCTGTCGAATTCTTTGGCTAACTCATACGGCATCGGGTACGAGGCCAACATATTGACTTGACTCTTCCTGCTCAGAGCATCTGCGACCACATTGGCTTTGCCTGGATGGTAATGTATCTCCAACTCATAGTCTTTGATCAATTCCAACCATCTTCGCTGCCTCATGTTTAACTCTGACTGGGTGAATATGTACTTCAGACTTTTATGATCTGTGTAGATGTCGCACTTCTGTCCATACAGGTAATGTCTCCAGGTCTTTAAGGCATGAACCACTGCTGCCAACTCCAGGTCATGTGTGGGATAATTTTTCTCATGGATCTTCAGCTGTCGAGACGAGTATGCTACAACTCTTCCTTCTTGCATCAGCACACATCCCAATCCGGTGTACGAAGCGTCGCAATACACTGAGAATGACTTGTGGACATCAGGCAGGACTAGCACAGGAGTTGTAGTCAATCTATTCTTCAGTTCTTCAAATGCTTCCTGACACTTTTGAGTCCATTTAAACTCAACTTTCTTCGCTAGCAACGCTGTCATTGGCCTAGCAATCTTTGAGAAGCCTTCAATGAAACGCCTATAGTATCCGGCCATCCCAATGAAGCTCTTGATCCCACGAACATCCTTCGGTGCTTTCCAGTTTAGGATATCTGCTACTTTCTTTGGATCCACTGCTAACCCCTCTTGATTTATGATGTGACCCAGAAATAAGACTTCATGAATCCAGAACTCGCATTTGCCCAGCTTGGCATACAACTGATGCTCTCGAAGTCTTTGCAATACCATCTTCAAATGCTCCACATGATCTTCCTCACTTTGAGAGTATATGAGAATGTCATCGATGAACACTACCACAAATTTGTCTAGATAGTCCATGAACACACTGTTCATCAGGTACATAAAGAAGGCTGGCGCATTTGTCAAACCAAAAGACATAACTGTGAATTCATATAACCCATACTTGGTGATGAACGCCGTCTTCGGTATATCCGAGGGTCGGATTCTGAGTTGATGGTAACCAGATCTCAGATCTATCTTCGAGAATACGCTGGCACCTCTGAGCTGGTCGAACAAATCTTCTATCCTTGGCAGGGGGTACTTGTTCTTGATAGTGACTTCATTCAAGGCCCTGTAGTCTATGCACATCCTTTTGGTACCATCTTTCTTCTCTACAAACAACACTGGGGCGGCCCAAGGCGAGGTGCTTGGCCTGATGTAACCCTTCTCTAACATCTCATCTATCTGCTTCTTGAGTTCCACCAATTCTGGTCCAGACACTCGATAGGCTCTTTTGGAAATGGGGGCGGTACCAGGGATAAGCTCTATGGCAAATTCAACCTTTCTCTCGGGTGGCATGCCCGTTAACTCTTCGGGAAACACATCCGGAAAGTCCGACACAACCTCGATAGCCTCGAGCGTGTTAGGCTCCTTACTATCAACTGAAATCTGGTGACAGACTCCCTCTTCTGACTTAGGCATCCTTAGCTCGGCCACTACCTCTTCTCCTGACGGGGACTTCAATGTTACGGTCCTCTTGTCACAACTAACATTTGCTTCATACTTCATTAACCAATTCATCCCTAGAATAACATCTATCCCAGGGGTGTCTATTACTATTAAGTCACTGGGGAATCCTATCCCTCTTATTTCCACCATTATATTTGAGCATATTTTATCTGTTTGCACCTTGCCACCAACCGAATTAATCCTCATGGGCGGCATCATTGCCTCTACTGAAATATTATGCAATTCTACCCAGGTTGCAGTGACAAATGAATGAGTTGCACCAGTATCAAATAGCACTTTTGCGGGATGAGATTCGACTGAGAACATACCTACTGCCACATCTGGTGCATCGTGGATCGCTTCGGCCTCCAAGTGGTTCACCTTTCCACGGTTGTACGCTTGGTTACGATTGCCTGCTGCCGGCTGCAGTACACCTTGCCTTGTTGGAGCATTGGGGTTGGTCTACTGCTGAGCCATCTTCTTTGGGCACTGCATCGCCCAGTGGCCTTGTTCTCCACAGTGGAAACATCCTCTGCCTCCTCCTTGTGCTGGGGCTGCTTGGTTGCTCTGATTTGCTGCTGGGGCAGGAAGGCGAGGTGCCTGGTTGTTCTGCTTCTGATACTGATTACCTCCCTGCTGGCTGTGCTGACGATACTGCTGCTGCTGCTGTGGGTACTGCCTCTGAAACTGCTGCTGATGCGGACGCTGATTCTGATTCTGATATCCCTGTGGGTGACCAGGCCTGCCTTGCTGAGATGAACTGCCTGAGAAACGTGGACGGCTGATGCCTCTGGACTGGGTTCCACTCATCTTGCGCTTCCGATCTTCCATATCCTTACGCTTCTTCTCAGTCATAACTGCCCTATCGATCAGGTGCTGGAAGGTGGGGAAGGTGTGATTCATCAGCTGATAATGCAGGGGATCCACCAAACCTCTCATGAACCTGTACTGCCTTTTGGCATCAGTGTTGACATCCTCAGGTGCATAACGAGACAGCTGCAGAAACTTGTCTCTGTATTCACTAACAGACAGGGGTCCCTGCTTCAGAGCCAGAAACTCCTCCTTCTTCACGATCATCAGTCCCTCTGGCACATGGTACCTGCGGAAACTCTCGCTGAATTCTTCCCAGGTGATAGCTTCAGGGTCAGCATGGGTGGCGAGGTAGGACTCCCACCAGGACTAGGCTGCTCCCCTTAGCTGGCGGGGACCATACAGAACCTTCTCCCTATCGTCACATTGGGCGGTGCGCAGCTCCCTTTCCACTGCGCGCAACCAGTCTTCTGCATCCATGGGGTCAGCAGAATGGGCGAAGGTAGGAGGGTGCCCTCTCATGAACTCACCACGCTTATCTCGTGGCATCTGGGGCATCTGCACTTGCAATTGGGGTTGGGGTTGCTGTTGAGCCTGCTGCATGGCTACCAGAGTCTGCCCAATGGCCTGCACTGCCTGAGTCTGCATCAAGAACATCTGCTCCACTGTCATCGGGGGTGGTGGGGGAGGCTGCCTCTGTTGTTCCTCTTGCTGGTCATGCTGCTCTTGCTGAGCACGCCTGTTGCATCGGCGCCTGTTGTCAGACATCTGTGGAAGACATTCATACATCAGCATTGATCTTACAACCCTTCAACATAAGAAAAGAGAATACAGAATGCTTCATGACACTGAGTGAACAAAGAGCTTCACTGATCCTCATTATGATTCAACACGGCCTCTCAGATAAGAAGGAAAGTAGAAGTAAATGGTTTCCCAACTAAGCAACTGACTTCATTAACATTACTAGCTAAGCCAAACTGCAGGGGAAACCCACATGTTGGCTACAGTCATTACAAAGATTCAAATCCAGCACAAGTTCATCATAACAAGCATGAAAGCAACTGATATGCAATCTAAACTAAATGAGAGCAACTGATAAGAAAACTAAACTGACTACCTAAGACTGAGACATCTGACTTAAGATTTATTACAAACTCCGACGCTAACGATCTAAGGATCCAGATCTATCCTGGTCTTACAGACAGGGGAACCATAAGTGTGATGACCACGTGGCGGTGAGCGGTATGGGTGCTGAGTCCCAACAGGAGCGGGAGAACCACCCTCCTGGTGATGGCGCTCTGCCAACTCAGCACGCAACTCCGCAATCTCCGTTCGAGCCCTGCTTAGCTCGTCCAGAGAGTGATCCAGCTCAGTGTTAAGCACTGCGACTAGGTTGACTGTGCTGCTCAACCTAGGGTTAGCCTCACCAACAGGTGAGACAACCACACTCTCTGTGCTGCCAGTAGGACGGCGGGGGTAGTACCGAAGGTTAAGACCGTCGGCCACCCCACCGAACAAAGAACAGTACTGGGAGAGTGCACGTCGTGCTGCATCCTGCATAGCCGCCTCTGCAGTGTCCCTCTCGGAGATGGAATAGTGCTCCGAAACGGCCTCCGCACCCCGGAGGTCATCCTCCGGACGGCGAACTAGGCAGGTAGCCTCCCAGCGGTCCGGGTATCTCCCGCGACTGTGCTGGTAGACTACACAACGATACTCGATCGACCAGGTGTGCCGGTCGAAAGCCTGGCGCAGCAAGGTGTCGAGTGCGTCGTGGAAGTGACAACCGCGAGCGGCGTCACGGGTGATGGGTCGGGCGACCCATCCTTCCGCCTCCTGCGACTCAGAAGACTCCATGCTGTGGTCTGAGTCGTCGTCGTCGGGGTCTCCTCCAGTAGCTCCTCCAACAGCCGGGGCGTCCCGCGGTGGTGCAGGGGGCGCCTCCAGCTGGGTCACAGAGGAACGGGGCCTCACAGACTCCACCTCTCGCTGGGGTGGGGAGGAAGAGCCCTGCTGCTCTCTGTGCTGGCGCCGGCGTTCCTGCTCCTCACGCAGGCGGTGGTGCAGCCTCTCCAGGTGACTCGACTGACCGGACACGGTGCGGCGCAGAGGACGCTCCGCAAGTCGAGATGGCAGGAAAGGGATCACCGACTTACGTGCAGTGTGTCTAAGACGAGCCATCTACAAAAGACACCGTAAGCATAAGAGTAAGAGCAGAACTAATATGACAAGTGAGTAAACCATGGACAGAATAAGATAAAATTTTTTTAACAAGGTATAATATAGTATATATATGTAGTAAAACATAGGGTTGGTCGAGGTGACCGACTTTTGAAGCAACATCAGAGGTCAAGGTGAGAGGGAAGGACAATAGTCCTTAGTACGACCAGTGCTACTCTAGGTCAGCGGTCCTACAATCAGCACGACTTTGATACCACTTATGTCACACCCGGTTTTGGAAGGCAAACCGAATGCGAACTATGTACGTGCCAGGATCAGAACTCACGTACACAACGATTACATAAATGAACATCATCACACAATGCTCGAATAATAACATAAAGGAGTACTTATTACATCATAGAGTCATAGACATCCACATAGTCATTGTCTTAACAAGTAAATCAAAGTACTAGCGAAACGCAGTAAAGATAAGGCCCTCACAGGCAGCTGACTGGGGGTTGCCGCCAACCCACTCCTAGAATTCATCGTAATCTTGGAACTCCTGGAAG
This sequence comes from Zea mays, assembly GCF_902167145.1. Taxonomy (NCBI): domain Eukaryota; kingdom Viridiplantae; phylum Streptophyta; class Magnoliopsida; order Poales; family Poaceae; genus Zea; species Zea mays. The sequence goes on along the minus strand of NC_050100.1, from coordinate 224,871,474 downwards.
TCTCCTTCCACGGCTTCACCTTCCCCTGAGCAGTGGTTACAATGCAGACAACCTGGTGTTTTGTGGTAAAGCAAGGATGAGTACACATCAACGTACTCAGCAAATGTCCCGTTTGGCTGAAGTGGACTAGCTTTATGTGGGGTTAGGCTCAAGCAGTTGCTTTTAGTTGGTCAAGTATTTATCATTAGTAGAAGCCAGATTTTAGCATTATTCAACCCGTAAACCACCTCCTCATCGAGGAACAACATCATCATAGTCGAACCAAAACCACAATATAATCCTTGTATCTTGAACCATCTGTATCTCTAATCAAAGAGGATCCCAAGGCTGCTCTTAACCGTGAGCACGGCTGATATACCAGTTTCACTACCCTCTGCAGAGGTTGCACACTTTACCCATGAGTCATGATTCCCTTTCTACCCGGGGAGAGCTAATCCCCATTGACCACTACCTAGGTGGTCCGGCAGGGCATCACTACGTAGCTTTTACAAAGATTCCCTAGAGATCATAGCTGCCCGTTAGGTTTCTCCAGTTTGATAAACACAGTACCCCTCCCCGCAGGAGAGTGACTAACAAAGAGCAAAACGAAAGAACCTCGGCACTCAGCCTCGGCAGAGCAAGCACTGTGCCTGGACCCCATTGACGGCACGACGGCTAAGCAACTACACCTCTAGTTCATCTAATTAATCAGCTAAGGGCACCCCATTTCACCCTCATGGTTGCACTGTTATCCCGGGTGGTCTCTCAACGAACCAGTCCTTACGGAGAGGTACTCAGGAAACAGCCTGAGCCCCCTAGAGTATCACAAGATCATCAACATCATCAGGATAACAGTATCATAAATAGTCACATCATGTTCATTGATTAAGTTAAGGCAATAGCAGAATGCTAACCATAACAGCCCATAAGGTCATCAAGGATAAAGTAAAGTGTACAGCTAGTCAATCCTTAGGTTTCAAGTAAGTAATGCGGGGTAGTAAGTTATAAATGAATAGGACATAATGGGACAGAGGACACTTGCCTTCACCAAACTGCTGATCAGGGACTTCCTCTGCAACCTCCTCGGGAAACACAGACTGCTCGTTGTCTACGTAAAGTAATCATTCACACTATGCACTTGGGAAGATAACAAACAAAAAGCAACATACCAAACATATGCAGCAGAGAGATCACAAGTTCATAGTTGGAAAGGGATAGGCACTCTGGTGTTCCCTAGGTCTGGGGTAGAGGACTATACAAGGTGATTCACTATCCACTAATCAGGTTTAAGTCAGTGGTGGGATTAAATTATTACATGGTTTTAAGTTACTAAACTTAAGTGTTTAAGTCCATAAACTTAAGTAATCCAACTCTTATTAAAGTCTACCAATTTCTAATTATCTCAATTAGGGTTCCAATAGCCTTAATCCTATCCTGGTGATTAACTATTAATTGGTACATGGAAACAGCAGAGAAACATTGTTTAAATGGATAGACAAAAACATCATGAGCATTTTGCAATTTGAAGCACCTAATTTGGAGTTCATATGACAAAGTTATGAATTTTACAAGTTTGGGGATTAAAAATATACCCTAAATACCTATTTTGAATTAAATAAAAGGTCCAGGGACTTATCTGCGAGAAACCAGGGACGGCGGGTTCAAATTCCAGAAAACCGGGGGTCTCTTTAAGAAAACGCGCGGGCGAAGGGGTATCGGGCTACTACGGCCGTCAGATCTAAAACGAACGGCCAGGATTAGATCCTGCGGGCGGGCGCGCGAGCGCGCGGCGGCCTGGGCGACTGACAGGCGGGACCGGGCGGGCAGCGCGGGGCGCGGGCAGGCTGACAGGCGGGGCCCTACTAACAGGGAGGCAGGGTGTGGGGGAAGCGGGCCTGGGCCGCTGGATCTCGGGCGGACGGCCAGGATTGGGCTTGGCCTAATCAAAACGAGGCCGCCCGATCTGGGACGGACGGTGGGGATCGGGTGGCCGGCCTGGGCTTATCCTACGGCTAGCTGGGGCGGCGGCGCTCGTCCCCGCGGCGGAGGACTCGCCGGAGACGAGGGGCGCGGGCGTTTGGCGGGGCTCCGAGGCGACCTGAGCGGCCGGGAAGGTTGGGGAGGGCACAGAGAGTCCTCTGGTGGGGTCTGGGTCGGGGCAGGGGCACCGGAGGGGGCGGTTCACGGCGGAGCAGCTCGGCGGCGGGATTACTCTACTCCGGCGAGGAATTAAACATGGTAGAAGGCAATACACGGGTCGATAGGGGTCGGGAGAGGTTCCTTACCTCAAGGCGGGCTCCGAGGACTACTCGGCGGCGACAATGGCTCGACGGTGGCCCGGGGCGACGGTGGCGGACCTTCGCGGCTGCACGGGGAACGGCGGGTGAGCGCGGGCAGAGAGAAATAGAGAGGGGGAGAGGGATTTGGGGCGCGTCCCGGGTTGCGGACACCGGGGCGAAGCTCACCGTGGCAACGGACACGGCGGAGCTCCAACGGCGGTAGGGAAACGAGCTCGGGACGGCGGGGATTTGTGGCGGCGGTGCTCTGGCGTGCGCGCAGCGAGGGAGAGGTGGAAGAGGGGTCCGCTAGAGCGCAAATGGGGGAGGGGGCGAGGGCGAGTGGGGTTCGGGGCTCAAGTGGCCAGGGGCGGGTCAGTTGCGAGCTCCACGCGCGACGTGGGCGCGGAGAAGGCGGGCGCACGCAGCTCGGGCGGCGGTTACGCGAGGACGAGGGAGCTGACAAGCCGGGCCCGCGAGCAGAGAGAGAGGGGAGAGCGGAGGCGGGCGCGCGAGAAGCGGCTGCGCTGACGGGCGGGCCCGCCAGGGCAGAGAGAGCGGGGGGGGGGGGGGGGGGGGGAGAGCGCGCGCGCGGGATTGGGCCGGCTGGGCCGAAAGGCCGAGGGGGGCAGGGGAGTGGGCTTCTTTTCCTTTTCTTTTTATTCTGGAATTGTTTTCTCTTTTCTTTTTATTTTCTCCAATTGATTCAAATCCAAATGAGCCACAAATTCAAATCAAACTTTCCAAGAATTATGCACCAAGCAAAAGTGAAATCTATGGTTCATCATGATGCAACAATTCATACTCCCTTAGGGTTTAACATAATAAACTATAATTACAAATAAAGTAAGCACTTTTCTCCTATAGAAATGAGAAAGAAAAGGGTGAGGAAGGATGAGAAAAGGGAAGTAACACCTGAATTTGTGAATATGAGCAAAGAAATTTTATACCCCCAAATTCAGGGTGTTACAGAAATGGTCAAATTGGAACTGCTAGAGGAACGAAATTTCAATAGCATGACTTAGGCTCCTAGAATATGGGGCCCTTGGGACAATCTAATTGATTGCAGGGACCAAGTACTCTGAATATGACTGGGGATTTTCCTATGGGTATTGGAGCGAGTCCAAGCAGATTAAAGAGGACGAGTTGTTAGAGACTATTATTTATTCAAATAATTTCTAGTATATTTATCATAAAAGGGGAGGTGCAAGAGATAGATTCAGACTTCTTGTAGAGTGGAACAATGCAGTACCGGACACGAGATATATCTTTCAAAGAAGAAGGCTTTTTCGAATAAGCCAATTGATTTGGGACCTTTGGATCCATTCAAAGATCAGGCCTTTGTCTCTATGTTTTCACGTCGAGAATTCTTTGCTCATGAAGATGAAGAGATGGCAAATCGGCTTAGTACCAGTACCTGGAGAAAAAAGCTTCCTAAACATATGGCTAGCAACTGGTTCACCAGGAGTACGCAAGAAAGGCAAAAACACTACAGATTATTGATTTAGGAATGGGAATGGGCTAGAACCCTAGGCTCTTCCTTATATAATCAATGGACTTTTCATTCTAATACTCTATCCGAGAGTTCTCAGTACTTAGCAAAGATGTTCCTATCTAACAAAAGGCTCCTGGATCAAATGACGAAGACATTGTTTGTGGAGAAAGATGTGGCTTTTCCCGGATGAAATGAAACATTTCATTTGTGTAACAGGAGAAAGATTTCCTACTCCGTAGCCATAAAGATATGTGGCCATGAAAAAGGAAGGGGATTCAGTGGAACAAGATTGACATGCGGTAGAGTCATGGAAACACCTATTGATTCCTATTTTGGACCCTAGCTCCATGGAACAATATGCTATTGCGGAAACATGGAAGAATTGCAATCTTAGATCAAAACACTATGTATGGGGTGATATGAACTGCATAATAAGAATTCTTGAGCTTCGAATAATCTGGGTACTAACTACATCAAACAATTTGCATTAACGAAACTGTGTAATTCCACCAGATAATAAAAATACGCATGCTTGATGAAATGGTTGTTGCTATCCATTTCCATAATGAATCCTTGGTTTAACTGAATAAAATGGGGCCTTTATCTTTGTCTCAGATCGATGGATCTTCTCGATTGGAAGATCTCCCATTTGGATGATACACATTCCAGTTGAGGTCTAATGCTAATTGTTTAGTTGTGAAGCAAAGATATCTGTGTTTAGTTGTGAAGCAAAGATGGGGCCTTTATCTTCCAGTTGAGGTCTAATGCTAAATAGATGATACACATTCCAGTTGAGGTCTAATGCTAATTGTTTAGTTGTGAAGCAAAAATGGGGCCTTTATCTTCGTCTCAGAGCCTAATGCTAATTGTTTAGTTGTGAAGCAAAGATATCTGTGGAGGTCGATCTGTTCGTCCTATTCTGATATTCAGGACCAAGGGTCCTGGATTCTATTTCGGATATGCCCTGAAAGGAGAAGAGAAGCTGAAATGCCAACATACCTCTGTCTATTCTCTAATTCAACCGATCCGATAGTACCCGTTTTGGAACGCCTAGTGCCAAATTCACCGAATGGGTAAGTCACCAATCCAATCCCTTTGACAAATCAGGTGTCATATTAGATATCATATTCTATATATATATATATCATATAATAGACATATAGATTTTTTTGGTTGGGAAATTCGAATGGATCATTGAGTGAAAAAGGAGCAAAGAATGACAAAAGAATAGACTCTACTAGTCTTTACTCTTGTGGTTTCCTTGATTTCTATTTTTTTATTCGGGGTCTTGCTTTTCATGGTTCTCATCTCTACAACTCACGATTTTCGCGAGAGAACCAAATCCAAGTTGGTGAAGATCATGATTTGGGCTAGTATAGTAGTTTTTACCTTTGTAATTGCGGTTCGAATATATCTGATCTTTATCTTTTTGCTCAAAGGACGATAAAACCCCTTGTTGAAGCCCTAAGCTTCCCTGGATCTGGGAAGTTTCTCTTTCACGGTATTGGGATCGTTTGATCGATTTCCTTGATCGCTACTTATGGGCGTGTGCTCAAAGGATACAATCAGGGATTCACAAACAAAAAGGGGAATTTGTAGTAACTTTTTCATGTTGCGTAAAAAAGGCTTTGCGCGAGAACAATAGAGGTTGGGATAAATCTATCTCTTTTGAGCAACCTCTTTTGGATTCTTAAGACCACACTTGCAGTAGGGTACCGTCTTCTTTTTGTTCTTTATTATCTCCTTTTAGGGGTTTTAGGATCATTCATGCTATATTTAGTCTATTTTGGTTTTTTGAACTGAGGACACCCCATTTCTATTATTTTCATAACAGAAATACAACCAAAGTGACCCGCCACTAGAAAGATCACAAGGAGCAATCTGAGAGCGAGGACATCGTTTAAAATCACTCCCTGCACTTTTCCCAGCTAAAGTGCCACCTGATTCAGAGATGAATACTCTAACTGCCAGCGTCCAAGTTTGCAGGATTACAACCTCACACAGGAGGCAAAAGTCAAGTTCATGACAACCAGGAAACCACCCACACATGGGCCAACATCAACAAAGACAAACAAAACAACACTAAAGATAACTTCTGGACACAACAACACTAGATCACAGGAGCTCACACCATCTTTCAGCTCCTAATTTCTTCCGAATTGCATCACTCTTCTTAATCTCCCTTAGAAACCTCATCTTTTGATAGTTTATTTTGGCTTTTAGTGTCTACTTTTCTCAGTGAGATGGTTAAGGACCTCAGAAGATAAAGGAGAGCGCCAGGTGCAGATTTCTGGAATACTTCTACGGGGAGCATTCTCTGTATTATGCCTTAAAGAGGACTCAAACCTCCACACTCTTTAGCACGAGATTTTGAGTCTCGCATGTCTACCATTTCACCGTCAAGGCATCTTGAAAGTGAATCGTATTCCATGAATATGATATCTATCGAATGCGATATATGGGATATATGACAAAGGTGGAGTCTTGAAGTATTTAGATCGATCGGTCATATACATAGCTTCAATAGAAGCCCAAAGAGGTATCAAATAACTTCGATTTGCATTATCCGTAGGACACCTTATATGTATCAAAATCGATATGAAAATAAAAAAATATGTACAATCCAATTTCTTGATTCAATAGAAGCCCAAAGAGGTGCATATGGTACCCAAATAAGGATAGGATATATATGTCAAAAGCAGATATGATTACACCTAATCCTAATCCTAAATATAATGTAAGGATGCAGGGATTTCTATGTAAACACAGTATTCTATTTCCATAGGCTCGAATGACCCCTAGTCATAATAAGAATGTGCACGATCTGGTCCGGTATGGAATGAACTTATAATCTGTTGACCGAATTGATTCTATGATTATAAGTTCATAACCCTAGCACCCATTCCCCCATTTGGGTGGAACAGATCTACTAATTCTTTTATTCAAATTAGTAAGAGGAATCTTGAACTAAGAAATAGACCCGGTAGCTAAAAGAGGCTATCCTGAGCAATTGTAACTATTAAGAGATGACACAACCAGCACAGGTCACACATTTTCCTTTCCTAGCTTGACACAACAAAACAAACCAGTAAACATCCCAACATACAGGTGTCTAATCAACCTCTCTCCCCCATATATTCCCTCTCGTGCAGTGCATAACCGATCCGACCGGCGCAGGCGTCGGGCCATGCATGCATCAATGCATGCACGCCCCTCCTTGCCGTCTCGTGGCCGATGCCTGTGGGCTGTGGCTGTGCCCCCGGCGACGATGCTGCTAGCTAGTGTGGCCAGCAACGATGCTTGCCTACGCGGGAAAGTCAGAGTTGAGGAAACCGTGATTAGCAGGAAGCCTAGGGGATGCGGCCAGAAAGAGAAGAGAAGTAATATTGGGAGAACAAATATTATAGGGCAGCAATGCATCGGCAAACCAAGCACTTCTGCAATCCAATCCAGATTATGCACCGTACAGAAACAAATCTTGAAAGTACCAAACAAATAAAATACATGGGGGTAACATTAATTATAAATTGTAATATACATGCACAATACAGTTACATACTTCTGGAAGAAAATGATTTAAAATGGAGACCATCTTTATTCATAATGGTGCAGAATCAAGCAGTAACACGGATGGTGGCATTGGTGTTTAGTGGGTACAAAACTTACATATTTCACATAAACCCAACAGAAATTTACCGATACTGAAATTTTGCAAATCAAATGTGATTCTTTATGTCACACTACTACATTTGAATGCAAACAACTCCCCCTTAAGAACTCAAGCAAACCAGTGAGGAAGCGTCATGTACTGTCTTCTGCATCAAGTGTACTTCTGACTCCATCTTGAAATGATATTGGCTTGATACCAAGGATCTGGGTTAGCTTGGTGATGTCCATGGATATGTCTGGTGGAGAAGCTACTCCGCGATTAACCTGGGTAACAGATAGATGCGCGGGCATTACAAGATATTATGATGGAAAAATGAAGCGGCCCCAATGCTCATGTTGGATACTATTTCAATTGTAAAGTCAAGACCACTTCGTATCTAAAACACCATGCTTGTTGAATAACTGTGTTCTAATAGTACTCATGTGCTAACACTAAACTGGCAGATATATGGATGCTTGAATGCTATATTCCAGAGGCAAGATAATACCGATGATGCAGACACAGATTTGATTATACTGGGGTTATATCCACGGACAACAGCAACAGACTCAGCCATCTGCAGTCTTGATACCCTATCTGGACCACCGACATTCAGGAGGACCTGGACTTTTTTGCCATCATCTGAAGCATGCGCTTCCATGCCAGTCACCATGGTACAATGGAAAGCAATTGGTAAGAGGAAAAACACTAAAATCGAAACGTTATATCTGATCTGGAACACGTTAAAATTGTTTAGAGTGAAACACAAGAAAGAGTATTGCTGAACTCAAACGGTCATACCTGGGAACCAAGTCTTTGTTAGTGACAAAATTACGTCCACCATATCTTTGACATAGACAGGGCACCGGAATTCATCACTGAAGAACTCAACCTGTTGGCCTTGTGAAAGAACACCATCCATCCACTGTATCCAAATGGCAAGTACTTTTCTTATAAGTTGGGGGGGGGATAGCAATAGCATAACTATTGGTGAGTAGCGAGTAGTGCATTTTTACCTGAATCGGAAGGGATTTTGCCACAGGAGAGATTGTTTGTGGCCCATATATAATGCTGCTTCTCAAGATCGCATAGTTCGAGCATTTCTCAACGATTAGTTTCTCCGCTGCAACTTTAGATTTTCCATACATGTTCACCGGCATTGTCTCGTCCTCTTCTTTGTAGAAGGATTTCACCCCCTCATAAACTATCAGTACAGGAGAGGCATAAGAGTCTAGGATGTACATACATGCACCACAGATAAAAAAAAAATGCCTGAGGACTGTACCTTGATCGGTTGAGAGCTGAATCAAAAGCGAGTCTTCATTCCCAAAACTTAGCAACCAATTCACAAGCGAAGAAGGCACATTGGTAGCCATAGCAGCAGGTGGATCCAATTCGCATGCCCGAGGAACTGACATCGCAGCACAGTTGACAACCACGTGTGGCTGAAACATAACATGTGGTACAAGTTAGAATGCTCTGCTAGTGGAGATTGGAGAACTAATGTAGTAGAACCAGTAGTAAGAGCACAAGTTCGTATGAAGCAGAGAGCTGCGGTGGGAATGCGGACGCGTATGTACCTGGCCAAAGGACGCGGAGATCGCCTCGAAGCCGTCGCCGGAGCGGAGGTCGGCGCGGAATGCGCGGACGGAGGGGAGCGTCTCGAGGAGCGGCTGCGGCGGGGCGGGGCTGTGGTGGGTGAAAGCGACGTCGAGGCGGTCGACGGTGGAGGACGCCGCGAGGAGGTGCTGGCCCAGGTAGCCGCTGCCGCCCACCACCAACACCCGCTTCCTCTCCTCCTTCCCCGCCATCTGCTGTGAACGCGATGCGAGAGATTTGCGAGGGAGCTCGGCTTCGGCGGCGGACCGTGGGTCGCACCCACCCACCCACCCTTCATTTCAGTTTCAACTGAGAGCGTGATACGTGTCCTGCTGGGGGAGGCGGAAAGCCTACTACACTCCTGAAGTGCGGAAATCCAAAGTGTGTTGTGTTGCGTTGCCTGAATGCCTGCCCGCCGCCAAAACCCATAAACCCTACCCTCTACAGCGCCTCCGTCGCTGCTCCCGGCGGCGATGGGGGGTGGGCCGCGCACGTTCCCGGGCGGGCTGTCTAAGTGGCAGTACAAACGCATGCACGAGAAGCTGGCGCGGCAGAAGCAGCGGGGGCTCCTCCGCCACGAGAAGCAGCTCTACCTCGCCCGCCTCCGCTCCGAGATCCGCGCCTCCCGCCTCCCTGGCGCCGCCGCGGAAGCTCCACCGGGGGGCGAGGGGCCCACCTCGTCGCGCGCCCACATCCGCGCCCTTGCCGACCGCTTCCGCAGGCCCGGCGCCGAGGACCTCTGGAACGAGGACGACGGGCCCCTCCGCCGCGTCAAGCGGCCGCCCACTGGGATCGCGTCGGGTGTCCGGCACCAGCAGCAGCAGTTGGACTCGGGGAAGCCCCGCGGAGGACCGAGTTGGGAGGACCTGACCTCTCTGGATCAACCGAGGCCTTTAGACAGGGGAAAAGGGCCGACCTCGGCCGCGTTCAATCCGAGAAGAGAGTACCTAACGGTGGTGGCGCCCTGGTGCCCGCGTTGGGATCCGCGACCTCTCGGTTTCGTTGCTCCCAAAAAGTCTTATCCGGTGATGACTCGTTGCTCCGTGAGTTGCCAGCCATGTGTCGACCTGAGGCCATTGGTTGCTAGTGGGCTTACTGAGGATGGGAATGGAAGGAAGGACACGCCATTGGCACAGTTTAATCAGGAGAGGTTCTACTCGGTGGCTGCGAGGCGATTCGGCAGGAAATGGAGACCAGATTCGTCGGACCAGGATGACAAGGGCACGTCTGCGCCCAAGAAGAATCTGAGGTTCGGAAAAAAGTTTGGGGCTTCGAGCGAAGAGGATTCAGAAATTGACGAGTCTGGGGACACAGGTGCCATCAGGAGGAGGTGGAGCAGTGCTGCTCTCAGGAACTGCGATGTGAAGAAGGAAAGGCGGGTGCTCAAGTCTTACGAGGAGGAAAGCAATGATCTCGCGGGTAGAATCCAAGAGCTGCGAGAGGAGATTAGAAATAGGGAGGTTTTGGGCACTGAGAGGAGGCGTTACGAGTCCAGGGGTGAATCTCTGCTTACCAGTAAAAGGTCACACTCATATCTCATTATATTGTGTACTGTTTATATTTTCTGTGTAGCCTAGGAACTTCATAGAAAGTTGTATGTGTGTGGGCTGTTCATGAAATTTATGTAAAGCAATGAAATATTCTTGAAATGTGTGCATCATATTTTATGGAATATTCTAGTTCAGCTTTCTGGAGTTTCGTTTCATCATATCACACTGATCTTTAGCATAAAAAATTAACAATAACACATAGAGTCGAGGCGATACCAATCGCTCATCACTGCACATCATCATACTTTTCCTTTTGACTCAAGGTTAATGAAACGTTGGTGCATAATAAATTTAATTACGCATGCCCTATCATACATTGAAATGGAAGAGAGAGCATCCATATAACCAGCAAGTTATGTTGTTTCTGTCTTCAGATTTGATCAGTGTGGTGTCTCCGCGCTGACAGTCAAAGCACTTACTGATGCTGGATATGTACAGACAACTGTGGTTCAAGAGGCAGCTCTTCCTATATGTCTTGAAGGTATTATATTTATTTTAGTTTCTCTAGGTTTTTTTACACAGAAAAAAAAGAAAAGGGATAAACTTTGTGATACGAGGAAACCATGTGTTTGGGTTCAGAAGGATTTGAGGACATATTTATCTGAATGAGGTTTAGGTTGCCTCTTGTAATCTTATGCACGTACATCTCTCAAGAATCAGGTTGTTAAATCTTTGTTTGTACATTGTGATATCTTCGTTAATCATAAGCATATGGTCCATGTTTCTTGACTTAAGTATTTATTCCTTTTAGTACTTTTGACCTTATGATACCATTCCATTATATCTCTGCCTGAAGTCATCAAATCACAGAAGTCATCAAATTTCTCGCTTATAATCTATATATAAGCAGGTAAAGATGTTCTTGTCAAGGCCAAAACTGGAACCGGCAAAAGTGCAGCTTTTCTGGTAAATGTTCACTCATGATATATTAGGTTCTGATATTCTGTTTCTTTTATGTTCATATTGTTGGACCAATTTATTCAAAATGGATTGATAAACAGCTTCCTGCAATTGAATCAGTCTTGAATGCTATGAAGAGCAATACAAATCAGCGAGTATCTCCAATATTTGCTCTTGTCCTATGCCCTACAAGAGAGCTTGCTATTCAGCTTACAGCTGAAGCAAATGTCTTGTTAAAGTACCATGAAGGAATTGGTGTTCAATCTCTTATTGGTGGCACTAGATTCAAGCTTGATCAGAGACGATTAGAATCTGATCCATGCCAGGTTTGTCGTATTTATCGACCTACTGAAGATCAATACAAAACTAGCTTTGGCCTGAGCATTTTCTGTTTTCTTCTTTCTGTTCCAGATTTTAGTTGCAACACCTGGTAGACTGCTGGATCACATTGAAAACAAATCATCATTCTCTGTTCGTTTGATGAGATTGAAATTGCTTGTGTTGGATGAAGCTGATCATTTGCTAGATCTGGGTTTCCGTAAAGACATAGAAAAGATTGTCGATACCTTGCCACGTCAAAGACAAACATTGCTCTTCTCAGCTACTATTCCAAAAGAGGTAGTATAATCAGCATAGCTCACGCACCAATACACGTATATTTTTGTCTACCTCGGTCTGAGTTTTGTACTACTCCCTCCATTCCAAATTATAAAACGTTTTTGGCTTTTTTAGATGCTGTGTTTTTACTACGTATTTAGACATAGTGTATATCCAAGTACATAGCAAAAGCTATGTATCGAAAAAAACCAAAACTTCTTATAATTATTTGGATATTTGTGAATGAATAGCCACAATTGTAAAACTGGGAGTAATGGTTGCTGGTTGTGACTGACAGGTTCGAAGAGTTTCACAGCTAGTATTAAAGAGGGATCACGTTTTTGTTGACACAGTGGGCCTTGGAGCTGTTGAAACCCCAACTAAGGTATACTCTCATATTTTATTGTATTGAAACAAAACCGAGGTATACTCTTTCTCAATATTTGGCTCCCTTACTATTCTCCTAAGACACTCAATACTCATGTATAGATGTTTGGAGCCATATATTCTCCACTCTCTAGTTTGACCATTTGAATACTATACCATCGTACTTTTTGTTAGGGATACATGAGTTGTATCTGTAAATCATGTCTAGCTTAACATATGATGTTGGCCTCCTTTTCTATTCTCTGTTATGAAAGTAATTTTGTCTGATCGTATTTCTACCTCCTGTTGTTGAGCTTAGGTTCAGCAGTCATGTCTTGTGGTGCCACATGAGCTGCATTTTCATACGGTTCATCACCTGCTTCGAGAGCATATTGATCGTGAAGTTGATTACAAGGTCCTGCATCGCCTCTTCTTTGGACAACCAGTTGCAAGAACTTCAATGTGTTGTTTTACTAATAGTATTCAGATTTCAGGTTATTGTTTTCTGCACGACAGCCATGGTGACTGAGTTTATGTATATCATGCTTCGAGATTTGAAGTTAAATGTCAGGGAAATTCACTCGAGGAAACCTCAGCTCTATAGAACTCGCATATCTGAAGAGTTCCGGGGCTCTAACCGCATAGTTCTCGTAACGTCAGATGTTTCTACTCGTGGGGTGAACTATCCAGATGTCACCCTTGTGATTCAGGTGAAATTCGATTCATGATGATGATGTAGTTGAAGTTTACGGCAGTATGTACGGTTTATTTGCCTAAGAAGCTGGAGAATTGATGTCACTCTTGAAAATGCAGTTGCATGGCATGATTAAATTTGCTTCAGTACTGACACAGATGTTTCTCGGATTAGGTTGGTGTTCCTCCCGATAGAGAGCATTACATCCATCGGCTTGGAAGGACTGCAAGGGAAGGTAAATCTGGCAAGGGAATTCTTTTGCTTGCGCCATGGGAACAATACTTCTTGGACGAGATAGGCGATCTCCCGATTGACAAGTATCCAGCACCAGACATTGACCAGGAGATGAAGCAAAAGGTCTTCTTCTCTTTTAGGACAGTTGGCTGTTTAATTGCGCTGTAGTGTGTGTCATACATTTGTTTATTCGTGTTTTTGCAACGCAGGTTGACGATTCAATAGAGATGGTTGACATGAGCATCAAAGAAGCAGCATACCATGCGTGGCTGGGTTACTACAACTCCATCGCTGACATAGGTAGAGATAAAAGAATGGTTGTTGACCTAGCAAATCGATTTGGTGCCTCGATTGGCCTGGAGAAGCCTCCAGCGATATACCGGAAGACCGCTCTGAAGATGGGGCTCAAGGATGTCCCTGGGATTCGAATAAGGAAATGACATGTTCCTCCACAGCAATAAGGGACCTTTTAGCCTCGACATTGGATTGGAGGACATGTAATTGAATTGGGTTCAAAATATACAAAATTACTCACCTCTGTTGCAATGGCCTAACTCCTTAAATGCATCTTCGATTTCTTTAACTGCTGTTTCTGTAGCATAAAGACATAATTAGTAAACACACAGGATGCTATCATCAACATACTAACAAATAATAACAATATAAAAGAAGTAAAAGTTAATCCTAGCAGATCAACATTTCAACTAAAATACAGGAAGCCATAAAAAATGTTGAGCTGGAAAATAAAATTTAGTTTTCTGAAAGCTTTAGCTTTCACCATTTCAAATATGTACACCAACTGCCAAAGGAAAACCTAAACATGTCGATTCATCTATAATCAAAGCTGAAAGCTCACAGCTTGATTGATGGACCAATAGAGCAACTTCAGGTTCGACACCCGAATCCAAAGATGATTGTGTAATGTTCAAATACAGTTTTTTTTTGGCACAAAAGCTACCATAAAAATCGTACTACAAAGAACCATTGCTACCAGCATGCCAATATTGCAATAACAAAAAGCCACATTCTAAAAATCTTGATAAGAGGATAGGAATTACTGTTATCAACAATAAGATAATTTGTTTTCCTTCTCAGATCCACATTGCCAACAACAAAAAAAACCAGTCACTGTGTCCTGCAAAACAAAGTGGAGACATGTAACACCCAAAATCTTGATTTTGGGATTAGTAATTTCTCTAAAAAGAACCAAAGTAAAGTGTCCCTAATAAAGAATTATACTTTGGAATTCACCCTTTCTAAAAAAAGTAGTAATATTAGTTAAAAAATAGAAGCAGAAATTTAATTTGTGAGCTTCGAGGAATAATTGATAGAAAGAGTTTCAATTTATTAGATTAGATTATCTCCTTCAAGAACTATATAAAACATTCTTTTATGAGATAAAGTAACTCTTCATAAGGATTTTATATTAAATTATCCTAAATTAGATAAATAACTAATATTCAGATTTGGATGTACTTTTAATTTGTATATACAATTAAGGATAATAAGTTTCCAAAATGAATAATGAGTGTGTATTTCATATTTGAAGCATTTGGACTAAATAAATGAATAAACTCAGTTATATATGCAAAAATAAATTATACCTTGCATACATGCTGGAATTTTTGTTTGTACATATAAACTTAAGTTTGACAATGTAAAACATATTTATAATTGAATTTGAATTGAAACTAGAAAGTAGAAAAAAGCATAAAATAGAAAGAAAAAAAGGAACAGACCTGCTTCGGCCACTGCTTTCAGACTTGGCCCAATTAGCCCCTCATGCCAGCCCACGTCCACCTCTATTTTTGTTCTTTTCTTTATTTCACTAGCCGCAAGTGATGTCATCATGAGGCAATTCTGAGGTCAGCCAATTTCCACACCGTCCAACTCGTGCTTGCTTCGGGGAATAGTCAGTTTTGCAGGCCAAGCAAGCCGCGCGGGCGCTGACCAATGGGGACCACATGTGGGTGTCTCACCAGTGCATGCGCAAGGTTACTGTATATGGCATGAGGGCACTAGATTGTACTCCTTTTACAGTTTTGCTTAGCTTTAATCTGCACTAGATTGTACTCCTTCTACAGTGTTTTGTCTTTATGCACTATAGCTACACCAATCTAAACAATCGACTTTAATCTAAAGCGAACAACTTCATTCCATCGCAAACTCTGCCAACCGAGATCGAATCAAAAGAAACTACATGCCCGGGATACGATCCCACATGGATATATGTATATATAGACACAAGACTTGGCCTCCTCTAGACCATATTCGAAGCTAGGAGTCATGCAAGGTCGAGTAGTCGTCGGTGTCGAGCGCTTCACCAGAGCAAGTAGCATAGGATGGGTCGCCAGATCACGTCGGAGCTGTGCGTGAACTCGTTGGGCGGAGACGACCGCCAGAGGGAGGCAAATTCCTCGACGAACTTCGTCCACGTCGTGTAGCCGCCGCTCAACAAGGACAGAGGTCGACGCCGCCTAATCGTCGATGACTATGCATATCTTGGGTTAGCGATCCCCTTTGCTTTCTTTTGCGCCTGCTTGCATTTGTGGTTGTCGTCGAGATGCTGGGTTGGGGCAAGGTGCCGATGATGGCACTGTCGTGGGCGGAGTCGGACCACCATTGGGTGCCGCCGGAGGGGGACGAGCAACCAGTGCCATGGATGTTCTAATAGACGATAGGGATTATATCTAGGGCGTGTCGTTTCGTCAATCGAGTGTTGGATGGGTTAGATTAGATGACATCTAATTAAAACCGGGTCGTCGATATTTGATCCAGCGAATGTGGCTTCATACCAGTTCATCGGAGATTAGATCTAATCTAGACCGTTCGGATTAGAACGGACAACTCAGTTAGACCTGTACCCCTTCGGTGTGGCTGTTTTGTTAAAGAGGCCTCGCAAACCTCTCAAATTAACCTGTAGTCCAGACTTATTCCAAAGTAATTAAGGTTAGGTCCAAACTTTCACAAAATAGCCCCTGCCTTTTATATGAATCATACCCGCAATTCAGAGTTTTCTGAAATTTATAAATTAATTGGGAATATGATTTTTATGTAAAAATAAATCTAGAAAGTTTAGAAAAAAATTCGTAACTAATTTGTTTTATCTCTTATTTTAGTGGTTCTCAAACCTACGGTCTCGTAGCGTCGCGTAGAATATTATTATTCAATCTGATTCCATGTTTGGTATAATGTTATTTGTATTAATTATTTGTTTATTTGTTTTTATTACTACGAGTAAAAGCGAGGTTACCAGAAACCTGAAGCCCAACTTTAGGGAAGCATCTGAGTAGCAGGTTATCACATGTAAAGGCAAGTTGTGTCCTTGATCATATTTTTTATCTAAGAATATTTTTGATTCTATTAATCACTATTACACAATTATATTAAATTGATGGGACCTAATAAATTATCTAGTTTGTTTACCCCTTAATCGCAAAGTTCTCAAAATGTTGGGAACGAGGGATGGGAACAAAGAACGTATGTTAGAGAAACATGGAACGAGTAGGGGTATACAACTAATCCACGTTCATTCGATAAGTGAACGTGTTCCCAAAGATTTAGGGACGAAGTTAGGGAACGATGTGTAAGAGCAACTTCAGTAGTTCTCTAAAAGACTTCCCAAAATAATAATTTAGTTAGTTAATATAAGAACTCATCTGCAACAGTTCTCCAAATAACCTTCCTAAATTTAGCAATTTCTCATCTAATATCATTTCCTCTCTATATTTGACAATCATTTAGCAACTCCATGAAAAACAAAATTATTGACTGCATTATATAGACAATGAAGGTAATTAATGACATTTATGACTTATTTTTTATATGGATAGATACAAAATAAAACTGCAACCTCTATTTAGAGAAATATTGGAGAACTCACATTTTTTTACTCCCAAAGTTATTTAGCAACTTTTTAAATCTGTGATTTAGAGAGTTAAAATTTACATAACTATTGCAGTTGCTATGTGTACACAATTACATGGACTTCTAGTATATCGTGTCGACTATTTATAATTCATGCTCTCGTTGACAGATTAATTAATATCACACATGAGCACATGTAACCTGATGTTTGTCCTATAATGACACGTTATATATATATATATATATATATATATATATATCGGGGACCATAATTAGGGGTACCCTCAAGACTCCTAATCTCAGCTGGTAACCCCCATCAGCACAAAGTTGCAAAGGTCTGATGGGTACAATTAAGTCAAGGCTCGGTCCACTCAAGGGACACAATCTCGCCTCGTCCGAGCCCAGCCTCGGGCAAGGGCAGCCGACCCCGGAGGATTTACGTCTCGCCCAAGGACCCCCTCCAGCAACAGACACACCTTCGGTTCGCCCGAGGCCCAGTCTTCGCCAAGAAGCAACTTTGGCCAAGTCGCCACGCCGACCGACCGTATCGCAGGAGCATTTAATGCAAAGGTGGTCTGACACCTTATCCTAACGCGCGCCCTTCAGTCGACAGAGCCGAAGTGACCGCAGTCACTTCGCCGCTCCACTGACTGGCCTGACAAGAGGGCAGCGCCGCCTGCACCGCTCCGACTGCTGTGCCACTCGACAGAATGAGGCTGACAGCAGCCAAGTCCGGCCTCAGGCGCCATAGGAAACTCCGCACGACCCGACCCCAGGGCTCAGACTCGGGCTCAGCCCCGGAAGACGACGAACTCCGCATCGCCCGACCCCAGGGCTCGGACTCGGGCTCAGCCCCGGAAGACGACGAACTCCGCTTCGCCCGACCCCAGGGCTCGGACTCGGGCTCAGCCCCGGAAGACGACGAACTCCGCCTCGCCCGACCCCAGGGCTCGGACTCGGGCTCGGTCCCGGAAGACGACGAACTCTGCCTCGCCCGACCCCAGGGCTCGGACTCAGCCCTGGCCTCAGCCGACAGTCTCCGCCTCGCCCGACCCAGGGGCTCGGACTCGACCTCGGCCTCGGAAGACAGACTCGACCTCGACCTCGGAGGAGCCTCCACCTCGCCCGACCCAAGGCTCGGACCGACCACGTCACAGGAGGCGCCATCATTACCCTACCCCAAGCTAACTCAGGCTATGAGGAACAAGACCGGCGTCCCATCTGGCTCGCCCCGATAAACAAGTAATGATGGCATCCCACATGCTCCATGACGACGGCGGCTCTCAGCCCCCTTACGGAAGCAAGGAGACGTCAGCAAGGACTCGACAGCCCCGACAACTGTCCTTCCGCCAGGCTCCAGCGCTCCTCCGACGGCCACGACACCACACGAACCGGGTGCCAAAACCTCTCCGGCTGCCATGACGGCATGTACTTAGGGCACTAGCTCTTGTCTGCTAGACACGTTAGTACACTGCTACACCTCCCATTGTACACCTGGATTCTCTCCTTACGCCTATAAAAGGAAGGTCCAGGGCCCTCTTACAGAAGGTTGGCCGCGCGGGGAAGGACGGGACGACGCTCGCGTAAGCCTCTCGCTCCCTCCCGCGTGGACGCTTGTAACCCCCTACTGCAAGCGCATCCGACCTGGGCGCGGGACAAACACGAAGGCCGCGGGTTTCCCCTTTTACGCCTGTCTCCCTCCGGCTTCTTCCCCCCTTCGCGCTCCGTCTCGCGTCGACCCATCTGGGCTAGGGCACGCGGCGACAATTTACTCGTCGGTCCAGGGACCCCCCCGAGGTCGAAACGCCGACAGTTGGCGCGCCAGGTAGGGGCCTGCTGCGTGTTGACGAACAGCTTCCCGTCAAGCTCCAGATGGGTAGTCTCCAGCAACCTTTCCAGCCCGGGACGGTGCTCCGTTTCGGGAGTCTTGAGTTCATGTCCCTCGACGGCAGCTACGACATGATACTCCTTCCCCCGCTGCGCGACAGCGACAATGGCGGTCGACAACCCGCCCGCCGGCGGCGGAATCGACGACGTCTTCCCCACGTGGCGGAAGAACGACTTTCGGGTTTGTCCCGTCGCCTCCCCCACCGGCGGAGGAGGAGGCGGGGCAACCAAGGCCAAGCAGGAGGCGACACCTCGTCGGCTGTCGAGCGAGTCGACGGCGCCGGCGCCCCAACGGGGGACATGCCGGGCATCGACCTCGCGTCTGACGAAGACGAGCGTCGTTTCCCCGCAACACGCCAACTCCAAGCAAACGAATGACACCAGCATGCTCGCAAGGGACTTGCTGGGCGTCACCCTCGTACCTGAGACGACGGTGCAGTCTGCCCCTGACGCGACTTCGTCACCGCCCGTCGACCAAGAGGTACCGACCGACTCCCATCTCGTGCCTTTTGGATTCAGCCTCGACCCACCAAGCGACTTCGCTTCGGTGGACGCTCTCATAGAGGCGAGTCCAAACCCTCTGGGGTATCGTATGCGGTCACCCTGGGACCGGCTGACGGCCGTCTCGACCTATGGGCCCTCGAGTTCCGAGGAAGATGACGAGCCCTACTTTTGTTGGGATTTCTCCGGACTTGGTAACCCCAGTGCCATGCGGGACTTCATGACCGCATGCGACTACTGCCTTTCTGACTGTTCCGACGGTAGACGCAGCCTCGGCGACGAGGACTGCGGCCCAAGTCGTGAATGTTTCCACGTTGATCTAGGGGGTCCCGGCGAAGGCAACCATCTTGGTATACCGGAAAACGGTGATCCCCCTAGGCCTGTGCCTCGCGTTGACATCCTTCGGGAGCTAGCTGTGGTCCCCGTCCCGACGGGGGGTCATGACCCACAGCTCGAGCAAATCCGCGAGATGCAGGCCAGGCTCGACGAGGGAGCAGGAACACTTGAGCCGTTCCGCCGGGACATCGGGCAGGAATGGGCAGACCAACCTCCGGCCGGAGAAGCGCGTCATCTACCCCAGGGCACCCAGCACCGCATCACCGACGATGCCAGGGCAAGGCCACCACCGGCCTCCAGTGGGGTCGGCCAGAACCTGGCTGCAGCGTCAATACTTCTCCACGCGATGCCGGAGCCATCTACCACCGAGGGGCGGCGTATCCAGGGAGAGCTCAAGAATCTCCTGGAGGATGCCGCGGTCCGACGGGCCGAAAGCTCTGCCTCCCGAAGGCAGGGGTACCCCTCGGAACATCGCGCCGCGACTTCCCGATTCATGCGGGAAGCCTCGGTCCACACCGGGCGCATGCGCAACACTGCGCCTGCGGCCCCGGGTCGCCTCGGCAACGAGCACCATCGCCGCAACCGTCGAGCCCACCTCGATGAGAAGGTGCGCCGAGGCTACCACCCCAGGCGTGGGGGATGCTACGACAGCGGGGAGGATCGGAGTCCCTCGCCCGAACCACCCGGTCCGTAGGCTTTCAGCCGAGCCATACGACGGGCGCCGTTCCCGACCCGGTTCCGAACCCCGACTACTATCACAAAGTACTCGGGGGAGACGAGGCCGGAACTGTGGCTCGCGGACTACCGGCTGGCCTACCACCTGGGTGGAACGGACGATGACAATCTCATCATCCGCAACCTCCCCCTGTTCCTCTCCGACACCGCTCGAGCCTGGCTGGAGCACCTACCTCCGGGGCAGATCTCCAACTGGGACGACCTGGTCCAAGCCTTTGCCGGCAACTTTCAGGGCACGTACGTGCGCCCTGGGAACTTCTGGGATCTCCGAAGCTGCCGCCAGCAGCCGGGGGAGTCTCTCCGGGACTACATCCGGCGATTCTCGAAGCAGCGCACCGAGCTGCCCAACGTCACCGACTCGGATGTCATCGGCGCGTTCCTCACCGGCACCACCTGCCGCGACCTGGTGAGCAAGCTGGGTCGCAAGACCCCCACCAGGGCGAGCGAGCTGATGGACATCGCCACCAAGTTCGCCTCTAGTCAGGAGGCGGTTGAGGCCATTTTCCGGAAGGACAAGCAGCCCCAGGGCCGCCCACCGGAAGATGTCCCCGAGGCGTCAACTCAACGCGGCACCAAGAAGAAGGGCAAGAAGAAGTCGCAAGCGAAACGCGACGCCGTCGACGCGGACCTTGTTGCCGCCGCCGAGTACAAGAACCCTCGAAAACCTCCCGGAGGCGCCAATCTCTTCGACAAGATGCTCAAGGAGTCATGCCCCTATCATCAGGGGCCCGCCAAGCACACCCTTGAGGAGTGCGCCATGCTTCGGCGCCACTTTCACAAGGCCGGGCCACCTGCGGAAGGTGGCAGGGCCCGCGACGATGATAAGAAGGAGGATCACAAGGCAGGAGAGTTCCCCGAGGTCCACGACTGCTTCATGATCTACGGTGGGCAAGTGGCGAACGCCTCGGCACCGCAAGCAAGAGTGTCGGGAGGTCTGCTCGGTAAAGGTGGCGGCGCCAGTCTACCTAGACTGGTCCGACAAGCCCATCACCTTCGACCAGGGCGACCATCCCGACCGTGTGCCGAGCCCGGGGAAATACCCGCTCGTTGTCGACCCCGTCATCAGCAACATCAGGCTCACCAAGGTCCTCATGGACAGAGGCAGCAGCCTCAACATCATCTACGCCGAGACCCTCGGGCTCCTGCGGATCGATCTGTCCTCGGTCCGGGCAGGCGCTGCGCCTTTTCACGGGATCATCCCCGGGAAACGCGTCCAGCCCCTCGGACAACTCGATCTACCCGTCTGCTTTGGGACACCCTCCAACTTTCGAAGGGAGACCCTCACGTTCGAGGTGGTCGGGTTTCGAGGAACCTACCACGCAGTGCTGGGGAGGCCATGCTACGCCAAGTTCATGGCCGTCCCCAACTACACCTACCTCAAGCTCAAGATGCCGGGCCCCAACGGGGTCATCACCATCGGCCCCACGTACCGACACGTGTACGAATGTGACGTGGAGTGTGTGGAGTACGTTGAGGCCCTCGCCGAATCCGAGGCCCTCATCGCCGACCTGGAGAGCCTCTCTAAGGAGGCGCCAGACGTGAAGCGCCACGCCGGCAACTTCGAGCCAGCGGAGACGGTTAAGTCCGTCCCTCTCGACCCCAGCAACGACGCCTCCAAGCAGATCCGGATCGGCTCCGAGCTCGACCCCAAATAGGAAGCAGTGCTCGTCGACTTTCTCCGCGCAAACACCGACGTTTTCGCGTGGAGTCCCTCGGACATGCCTGGCATACCGAGGGATGTCGCCAAGCACTCGCTGGATATCCGAGCTGGAGCCCGACCCGTGAAGCAGCCTCTGCGCTGATTCGACGAGGAAAAGCGCAGAGCCATAGGCGAGGAGATCCACAAGCTAACGGCGGCGGCGTTCATCAAAGAGGTATTCCATCCTGAATGGCTTGCCAACCCTGTGCTTGTGAGAAAGAAAGGAGGGAAATGGCGGATGTGTGTAGACTACACTAGTCTAAACAAAGCATGTCCAAAAGTTCCCTACCCTCTGCCTCGCATTGATCAAATCGTGGATTCCACTGCTGGGTGCGAAGCCCTGTCTTTCCTCGATGCCTACTCACGGTATCACCAAATCAGGATGAAAGAGTCCGACCAGCTCGCGACTTCTTTCATCACACCTTTCGGCATGTACTGCTATGTTACCATGTCGTTCGGTTTGAGGAATGCGGGTGCGACATACCAAAGGTGCATGAACCACGTGTTCGGCGAACACATTGGTCGAACGGTCGAGGCCTACGTCGATGACATCATAGTCAAGACGAGGAAAGCATCCGACCTCCTTTCCGACCTTGAAGTGACATTCCGATGTCTCAAGGCGAAAGGTGTAAAACTCAATCCTGAGAAGTGTGTCTTCGGGGTCCCCCGAGGCATGCTCTTGGGGTTCATCGTCTCCGAGCGGGGCATCGAGGCCAACCCGGAGAAAATCGCGGACATCACCAACATGGGGCCCATCAAGGACTTGAAAGGCGTACAGAGGGTCACGGGATGCCTTGCGGCTCTGAGCCGTTTCATCTCGCACCTCGGCGAAAGAGGCCTGCCTCTGTACCGCCTCTCGAGGAAGGCCGAGTGCTTCACTTGGACCCCTGAGGCCGAGGAAGCCCTCGGGAACCTGAAGGCGCTCCTCACGAACGCGCCTATCTTGGTGCCTCCCGCTGCCGGAGAAGCCCTCTTGATCTACGTCACCGCTACCACTCAGGTGGTTAGCGCCGCGATCGTGGTTGAGAGACGAGAAGAGGGGCATGCATTGCCCGTCCAGAGGCCAGTCTACTTCATCAGTGAGGTACTGTCCGAGACCAAGATCCGCTACCCACAAATTCAGAAGCTGCTGTACGCGGTGATCCTGACGTGGCGGAAGTTGCGACACTACTTCGAGTCTCATCCGGTAACTGTGGTGTCATCCTTCCCCCTGGGGGAGATCATCCAGTGCCGAGAGGCCTCGGGTAGAATTGCAAAATGGGCGGTGGAAATCATGGGCGAGACGATCTCGTTCGCCCCTCGGAAGGCCATCAAGTCCCAAGTCTTGGCGGACTTTGTGGCTGAATGGGTCGATACCCAACTCCCAACAGCTCCGATCCAACCGGAGCTCTGGACCATGTTCTTCGACGGGTCGCTGATGAAGACAGGGGCAGGCGCGGGCCTGCTCTTCATCTCGCCCCTCGAGAAGCACCTATGCTATGTGCTACGCCTCCACTTCCTGGCGTCCAACAATGTGGCTGAGTACAAGGCTCTAGTCAACGGGTTGCACATCTCCATCGAGCTAGGGGTCCGACGCCTCGACGCTCGCGGTGACTCGCAGCTCGTCATCGACCAAGTCATGAAGAACTCCCACTGCCGCGACCCGAAGATGGAAGCCTACTGCGATGAGGTTCGGCGCCTGGAAGACAAGTTCTACGGGCTCGAGCTCAACCACATAGCCCGACGCTACAACGAGACTGCGGACGAGCTGGCTAAGATAGCTTCGGGGCGAACAACGGTTCCCCTGGACGTCTTCTCCCGAGACCTGCATCAACCCTCCGTCAAGACCGACGACACGCCCGAGCCCGAGAAGGCCTTGGCCCAGCCCGAGGCACCCTCGGCCCAGTCTGAGGCACCCTCGGCCCAGCCCGAGGCACCCTTGGCCCCCGAAGGTGAGGCACTACGCGTCAAGGAGGAGCGGAGCGGGGTCACGCCTAATCGAAACTGGCAGACCCCGTACCTGTAATATCTCCACCAAGGAGAGCTACCCCTCGACCGAGCCGAAGCTCGGCGGTTGGCGCGGCGCGCCAAGTCGTTCGTCTTGCTGGGAGACGGGAAGGAGCTCTACCACCGCAGCCCCTCGGGCATCCTCCAGCGATGCATATCCATCGCCGAAGGCCAGGAGCTCTTACAAGAGATACACTCGGGGGCTTGCGGTCATCACGCGGCGCCCCGAGCCCTTGTTGGAAACGCCTTCCGACAAGGTTTCTACTGGCCGACCGCGGTGGCCGACGCCACTAGAATTGTCCGCACCTGCCAAGGGTGTCAATTCTACGCAAGGCAGACCCACCTGCCCGCTCAGGCCCTGCAGACGATACCCATCACCTGGTCGTTTGCTATGTGGGGGCTGGACCTCGTCGGCCCCTTGCAGAAGGCACCCAGGGGCTACACGCACTTGCTGGTCGCCATTGACAAATTCTCCAAGTGGATCGAGGTCCGACCTCTAAACAGCATCAGGTCCGAACAGGCGGTGGCGTTCTTCACCAACATCATCCATCGCTTTGGGGTCCAGAACTCCATCATCACCGACAATGGCACCCAGTTCACCGGCAGAAAGTTCCTGGACTTCTGCGAGGATCACCACATCTAGGTGGACTGGGCCGCCGTGGCTCACCCCATGACGAATGGGCAAGTAGAGCGTGCCAACGACATGATCCTGCAAGGACTCAAGCCGCGGATCTACAACGACCTCAACAAGTTCGGCAAGCGATGGATGAAGGAGCTCCCCTCGGTGGTCTGGAGTCTGAGGACAACACCGAGCCGAGCCACGGGCTTCACACCTTTCTTTCTAGTCTATGGGGCCGAGGCCATCTTGCCCACAGACTTAGAATACGGTTCCCCGAGGACGAGGGCCTACGACGACCAAAGGAATCGAGCTAACCGAGAAGACTTGATGGACCAGCTGGAAGAGGCTCGGGACATGGCCTTACTACACTCGGCGCGGTATCAGCAGTCCCTGCGACGCTACCACGCCCGAGGGGTTCGGTCCCGAGACCTCCAGGTGGGCGACTTGGTGCTTCGGCTGTGACAAGACACCCGAGGGCGGCACAAGCTCACGCCTCCCTGGGAAGGGCCGTTCGTCATCGCCAAAGTTCTGAAGCCCGGGACGTACAAGCTGGCCAACATTCAAGGCGAGGTCTACAGCAACGCTTGGAACATCCGACAACTACGTCGCTTCTACCCTTAAGATGCTTTCAAGTTGTTCGTACACCTCGTTCACACACGAAGTCTAACCATCAAGGAAGGGTCAGCCTTGCCTCGGCAAAGCCCGACCCTCCCTCGGGGGCTAGAAGGGGGGAACCCCCTCTGCGTCAAAATTTTTCCTCGGGAAAAGATCTTTTCTGCCAGAATATCTTTCGTGCTTTTCGACTACTTTGAAAGTGGGATCCTAAAAACGACGGAGTACACGTAAGTAGCTAAGGCTGACCGAGCCGAGGGACTCCTACGCCTCCGGGATACGGATACCTCACTCATCACCTTCTGCGATAAGTAACTCACGCTCGGATAGGTGACTCCGCGGACCGAACAAGTCTTCACGCTCGAAAACTCTTCTGCCGAAACACAACTTTACAACACGACGACAGTATGTTTGGGCCTCGGCGGCCGCAGAAAACATACGCACACTACAAGATAACCCGATCCTGCAGGCTCGGACCTTGACAGTTGAAGGGAGCAGCAGCACCCTCGGCGTCAACTACACCTTCGGCGAAGTCCGACCTAGCCTCGGACGGCAACACCGTCGGAGGATCTCCACTCCGAAGGACGACATCAGCACCGCGCCCAGACCATCGCCGGCAGGGTCTTCTCCAGGAATCCGGCTCGGGCAGACAGCTCGGCCAGCCACCCCGAAGCCTCAGCCAGCTGTCCCCCGAGGACATCAGCCCGGCACGTGGCCTCGGCAACTCGACTCCGGCGTCGGTCCCGCCAGTGGACGGCCCGACCAGGCTCCAGCCGACCAAATCTTCTTTTCGAGCCAACTCTGCCTCTGTCCATGCTGACACCGCTGCCTCTGGCTTCGGCTCATCGAAGAGCGGCCGAGGGTTCCTTCAACTAAGCAAGAGAAGCCTCGGGCAGCAAGGCCGACCGAGTCGAGGGACTCCTACGCCTCCGGGATACGGATACCTCACTCGTCACCTTCGCACGAGGCAACTCACGCTTGGTGAAGCGGTTCAGATAGCCGACAGGCGAGTCTTAGTGCTCGAAATGAGGAAAAAACATGGCTTCATGCCGAAAATACATACATGTTCAGGCCTCGATAGCCACAATGGACAAGACTCCGGCACTCAAGGTGCCATTACAAACGGAACTCCGGTTCCGTCCCCGCGGGTATGAACAACCTCCACACCGGGGAGCCTGCGGGGTGACAAGCTCCGGACGACTCGCCAACGACCTCTGCAGCAGCAGCCATGGTCCCAGGACGGACGCAGCCACCGGAAGGCTCTCGTTCGCGTCCCCACTCAAGGGACGCGAACCAGATATTAAAGCCAAAGAGCCGGGGGTCGGTCCGTAGGCGGCGCTGATGGCCTCGACGGTGGGGAAGCTTCCTCCAACTGCCACCACGTCAGCACCGACGGTGGCGTCCGCCTCTCCACCAATGCCGCACCAGCGAGCGCGGGCCGCTCCAAAGCGCACCGGCAGGTCCTCGCTCCCATCCTCGCCACGAAAGCGAGGAGGAGGACGGAATGTTGCATCCTAGCTGGGCAGCAAAAGTTCGCCTTCCCCGGCATGGCTGGAGGATGCCTCCTCCGCAGAGCTAGAGGATGGTTTCCACCACCAGAAGCTGGAAGAGGAGGTGGCCAGCCGACCCGTGCGGGAGGTAGAGCCCCAGCTCAGCCCGGCCTCCGCCCTGCAAGGATGATGAAGATCCTTGAAGCTGAGGGCGGGACCAAGATCGCAGCCCGGCTCGCTTCTCCCCACCATCAAACTGGTGGTCACCGTCTTGGGTGACCGCCGACGAGGGGATGCGGCCGGGCTGCCTGATGAAAATCCTTGAAGCCGAACGATGGCTGAAAGGTACCAACTTCCGCGAAGTTGCGTTCCTCCAACGACAAGGCGGAAGAACTGCGAGTGTCCCCCATCCGGGGGCTTGGAAGGTGGAAAGACGCGATGCATAAGGGGAGCGCGAAGACATGGTTGTCTTTCAAGGGGTCACCCTCCTTTTAAAGGCAATCCTCCCCACTTGCGTCCTCAGCCGTCGCGGGCTGACTCTTCTCCAACACGCTCCAAGGTCCTCCCCCTACGACACGGGGGCTGGGTCCCACGCGTCATGCAAGCTGGCCCAGGGCAGAAGAAGCCAAACCGCCGCGCGCGGTGCGCGCAACTGCCCAGCGGTTACGAGTATTCCTCCACTTTCGCCCAGACCAGTGGGTGAAAGGGCAGACCGCCATGCAGACGGCATGCAACCGCACCAAGGGGGCGCACCCTTTCGACTTCGACGCGCCCAGCATGGGGGCCCAGGCCCACACGTCATGCAACCGGCGCGCCGATTGCTACGTGCAAGGAACTGCACCACCACTCGCGCCACTACCGTGCCTCCTCGACTGCGGAACTAGTACCGCGACTCGAGGCAACCCTGCGTATGACCCAACAGTGCCAGCCAGGCACATCGGTCACGGGTCAGTCAGCCGCGGGAGAAGGCGCGACGGTCGATGCGACCCGAAATGGGCCGGCGGTAATGGTAGTGGCAGGCGAGCGGAAACAGCGGTCAAGTCGTCAGCCAAGCTCACGTCCCCTCCTGGGACAGCGAGAGAGCCCTCTCTCACGGCGTGAAGACGGCGCACCCGTGTTCCATTCCTCGAACGACTCGCGCACGCGCAACGGCTGCCCCGCGAACCACTCGTCCTGTCGCATTAACTCTGCGGCGGGACAGGCGACACCTTTGGCAGGAGAAGCGGGCGACGCTTCGCCTTCACCATAATGACCACGTCAAAAAAGGTGCGCCACGTCATTCGATTTTGTATCCTTTTCCTCTTTCTCTCTCTTACAACAGGGACCGGGAAAGGGGATACCCCGAAAGGGATCCTTCTCCGTGAAGGAAACGGGCCCTGAGCCCCCTACTGATCAGAGGTTTGAAGGCTGGCCCCTCGGAGGGGTTCAACAGCCGCCTCAGAGCGCTCGGGCTCCGCGCCCACTACTGTTCAGAGGTTCGAAGGCCGGCCCCCCGGAAGGGTTCAACGGCCGCCTCAGGCCACTCGGGCTCCACGCCCACTACTGATCAGGGGTTCGTAGGCTGGCCCTCGAAGGGTTCACAGTCGCCTCAGACACAGAGCGAGGGATGACCCCGGGTACGTTCGATACATAACCAAGGCTCGGGCTACGCTCCCGAGGTACCCTAGGACATTTCTGAGACCAGTGGGAACGATCTTGTAACGGAATCCCATCAGAGGGAGGCATCGAGCCCTCGGACCCCGTCAAAAGGGGACCGGGTCCGGCAAATCACCCGCAGGTACTTTTGGAGCGCGCCTCCGGGCTCTAGCCGACCCCTAACAAATGGGGCATGGGCGTCCACTTGGATTACCCGTTAGCAGCTCACTGGAGACACCATGTTCGGCGCCCTCCAAGGGCAACATGGCGCTTTTCCCCCCCTCCTCCTTGCGGAAAGGCGACACAGGGGCGTATGTAAAAAAGTCGAGTCTGTCCTTGACCGTCCTCTCGCTCTGTGCGGAGGCTCGGGGGCTGCTCTCGCAAACCTGGCTCTGGTCAAACCGTTGACAGCGTCAACATACCAGCCCGAGAACTTGGGACCCGACCGTGCACCCGGGCTACGGCCAGCTCGCATGAGGGAACAACCAGACCGGTCAAAGCATCGCGAAACGCATTAAGACCTCGAAGGAGTCAAACCACTCCTCTGAGGCCTCGGGGGCTACACCCGGCGGGTGCGCTCGCGCGCACCCACCGGAACAAAACGCAACCGAGAAAGGCTGGTCCCCTTGCAAAAAGGTGCGACAAAAGCCTCCAAGCGAGTATTAACACTCCCTTCGAGGTTCGGGGGCTACTGTTGGGGACCATAATTAGGGGTACCCTCAAGACTCCTAATCTCAGCTGGTAACCCCCATCAGTACAAAGCTGCAAAGGCCTGATGGGTACAATTAAGTCAAGGCTCGGTCCACTCAAGGGACACGATCTCGCCTCGCCCGAGCCCAGCCTCTGGCAAGGGCAGCCGACCCCGGAGGATTTACGTCTCGCCCAAGGACCCCCTCCAGCAACGGACACACCTTCGGTTTGCCCGAGGCCCAGTCTTCACCAAGAAGCAACTTTGGCCAAGTCGCCACACCGACCGACCGTATCGCAGGAGCATTTAATGCAAAGGTGGCCTGACACCTTATCCTGACGCGCGCCCTTCAGTCGACAGAGCCGAAGTGACCGCAGTCACTTCGCCGCTCCACTGACCGGCCTGACAAGAGGACAGCGCCGCCTGCACCGCTCCGACTGCTGTGCCACTCGACAGAGTGAGGCTGACAGCAGCCAAGTCCGGCCTCAGGCGCCATAGGAAACTCTGCACCGCCCGACCCTAGGGCTCGGACTCGGGCTCAGCCCCGGAAGACGACGAACTCCGCATCGCCCGACCCCAGGGCTCGGACTCAGCCCTGGCCTCAGCCGACGGTCTCCGCCTCGCCCGACCCAGGGGCTCGGACTCGACCTCAGCCTCGGAAGACAGACTCGACCTCGACCTCGGAGGAGCCTCCACCTCGCCCGACCCAAGGCTCGGACCGACCACGTCATAGGAGGCGCCATCATTACCCTACCCCAAGCTAACTCAGGCTACGGGGAACAAGACCGGCGTCCCATCTGGCTTGCCCCGATAAATAAGTAATGATGGCGTCCCACATGCTCCATGACGACGGCGTCTCTCAGCTCCCTTACGGAAGCAAGGAGACGTCAGCAAGGACTCGACAGCCCCGACAACTGTCCTTCCGCCAGGCTCCAGCGCTCCTCCGACGGCCACGACACCACACGAACCGGGTGCCAAAACCTCTCCGGCTGCCACGACGGCATGTACTTAGGGCACTAGCTCTTCTCTGCTAGACACGTTAGTACACTGCTACACCTCCCATTGTACACCTGGATCCTCTCCTTACGCCTATAAAAGGAAGGTCTAGGGCCCTCTTACAGAAGGTTGGCTGCGCGGGGAAGGACGGGACGACGCTCGCGTAAGCCTCTCGCTCCCTCCCGCGTGGACGCTTGTAACCCCCTACTGCAAGCGCACCCGACCTGGGCACGGGACAAACACGAAGGCCGCGGGTTTCGCCTTTTACTCCTGTCTCCCTCCAGCTTCTTCCCCCCTTCGCGCTCTGTCTCGTGCCGACCCATCTGGGCTGGGGCACGCGACGACAATTTACTCGTCGTTCCAGGGACCCCCCGGGGTCAAAACGCCGACAATATATATATATATATATATATATATATATATATATATATAGAGAGAGAGAGAGAGAGAGAGAGAGAGAGAGCCCTGGGCTTCCAATAGCTCGGCGAAAGCCCTGACCCGATGTTGGCAACCGGTTCAGCCGCACTAGGTCCGAAGCGTCTGTAAAAAAAGCTCCAGATCGATAGGGTTCAGTTTTAGCGATGCCGACAGTTACGCCCCCACCCCAGAGAGGCGCGCGCGACAGTGGATCCTAGGACCAAGCGCACGACGACGTATCTAGGGGACATGCGACGGCGGATCCGGGGGACACGCTCGCGGTGACGGATCCCTGGGGCCAGCGTGCGGCGATGGCCCCCCTAAGGCGCGCACGGCGGCGAGGTAGGAGGGTTGTGGCATCGGATCCTGAGGTCACGCACGCGGCGGCGGCCCCATGAGGTGCGCACGATGGCAAGGTGGCAGCAGCCGCGATGGCAGATCCGGGGGCACGAGCGCGGCAATGTCTCCCTAAGGTGCACGCGGCAGCGACCCCTTGAGTTGCGCACGACAGTGAGGTGGGAGCGGCTGAGGTGGCACGACAACGTATCTCGGGGGCACATGAGCAACGACGGTATCCCTAAGGCGTGCATGACGGCGAGGTGGGAGCGGCTGATGCGACAGATAGTTTGGACTTTGGTACCCCAAAGGATCCACTTTTGATTTAATAGGATATTCAGATGCTGATTGGGCAGGATGTAAAATTGATAGAAAGAGCACATCAGGGACTTGTCAGTTTCTGGGAAGATCCCTGGTGTCTTGGGCTTCAAAGAAACAAAACTCAGTAGCTCTTTCTACCACCGAAGCCGAGTACATTGCCGCAGGCCATTGCTGTGCACAATTACTTTGGATGAGGCAAACCCTCAGAGACTATGGCTACAAATTGAGCAAAGTCCCTCTCCTATGTGACAATGAGAGTGCAATCCGCATGGCGGATAATCCCGTTGAACACAGTCGCACTAAGCACATAGACATTCGATATCACTTTTTGAGGAATCACCAACAAAGGGGGATATCGAGATAGCTTATGTTAGCACTAAAGAACAATTAGCCGATATCTTTACCAAGCCATTAGATGAGAAAACTTTTAGCAAACTTAGGAATGAGCTAAACATTCTTGATTCTCGGAACTTTGATTGAAACTTTGCACACATAGCTCATTTATATACCTTTGATCATATCTCTTTTATGTCTATGACTAATGTGTTTTCAAGTGTATTTCTATGCTAAGTCGTAGATTGAAAGGGAAATGGAGTCCTGGACGAAGACAAGGCTTCCACTCGACTCCACCGGTATCTTTTATCCTTCATCGTTACTCCGCACTCCAAATTGGTATAATCTTTAACTCATATTTACTTGTACCAATGGGGAGAAAATAACAAGGGCTCACAAAGTCTCCATTTTTGGCGATTAATGCCAAAGGGGGAGAAAGTATTAGCCCCAAAGCAAAAGGACCGCACCACCACCTTTCGAAATTTTTTAATATATTTCAAATTGGTATGTTGATTTTCAATTGGTATGTTTTCAAAACTAGCATCTAATATATTTCCAATTGATATCTATTAAAACCCTCTTGAGAGCTAAGAGGAGAATTTTATTCAGGGGGAGTTTTGTTTAGTCAAAGGAAAAGCATTTGAAAGGGGGGGAGAAAATATCAAATCTTGAAAATGCTTCTCGCAATCTTATTCGTATACCTTTGACTATTTGCAAAAAGATTTTGAAAAGACTTTCCAAAAGAATTTGCAAAAACAAAACAAGTGGTGCAAATGTGGTCCAAAATGTTAAAATAAAAGAAAGCAAACCATGCATATCTAGTTTTGGGGACTTGTTCTCAAATGCTATGAGCTAAGAACAAGGCAACACAAAATGTTAATGATCAAAGACCTTCGTCCTTCGGCGAAGGTTATGAAGGACATACCTTCGTCATCTCAGTATGTAATAATAAAAGTAAGATCATAAGGAACATGGAAAATAAGATGAATAATCACATTAAATCATCGGATTATTTATATTTTCATTATCCAATCATGGATAAATATCAATAACAGAAAATTACATTTGTACCTTCGGCTTGACAGAAGGTAAGAAATCGAATGCGATGTGCGAGTGAATTCAAGTCAGCGTGAACAGTACTGGGGTACTATTCATCTATTTATAGGCACGGGACGCAGCCCGGACAAAATTACATTTGTGTCCTTGATAACTAATCATAACCAAAACACAAGTTTCATGGACTAAACGGTCTTTTACTCTTTAAGTCGGTGTTGCCCTTCATCTCAAGGCGTGTCGTTATGTCGAAGCTCTCTCGCTTGTAGCTTCGGCTTATACCTTCGTGTTGTGTCTGCTTGCATATCACCCTACCGAAGGTGTTTTTGCTTGGAGGACCTTTGGTGAAGAAGAAGGCCCCCAACAGTAGCCCCTTCACGGTGCTAGATCATTTTTCGTAACGAGCTCGATCCGCGAAAAATCTCAAAGGCTTCGGAATGTCGAAGGTCTGAAAAACACCTTCCCTAAGCTCGTTGCCGAGAAACGATTAAAATACTCCAAGCGTCGGGTAGTCCACCATTCAGCGGATACGAGCGATCTGGCGGTTCACCTTCCAGGCGCCGAGTGGTCCACCGTTCAGCGGGTGTGGGCGATTTGGCGGTTCACATTCCCACCTGCAGCACTATATAAATAGACGGGTTGGTGCAGAGTTACCACAACATTCATTGCCGTTGCATTGTTGTGCTGCTAAAAAAATTTAACCCTAGCCGAAGCTTTTTCACTGCGTTCTCAAGCGAACACTTCATCATTTAGAGTTAACTTCGTCAAAACTGCAAAAAAAGAAATGTTGACTTCGTAAGAACCACAAAAAATCCATCAGATGGCCAGAGTACGTTCGACTGCAAGGGAAAAACTGACGAAGGTACTACTACTGCCGAGAGTACGTTCGACTGAGGCCACCGAGACAGCGCCAATTTCCGAAGTTATGAAACAGTCAGGTCTAGTTGTGACGGAGGGAAAAACTGACGAAGGTACTGCTACTGCCGAAGCTGAATAGACTGTTGTTGAAGAAGAAGATATTGAAGAGGATGAAGAAGATTATAGTATTTTGATCCCATCAAAACCCAGCCATCTAGATTTTGAAAAATCTACTGTGTCTGAAGCTGACATGCCCATGATGATGAAGCTGGGCTACTTTGGGGAAGCTGAAAGGAAACTTGCCCGATTTGCCGGAAAAGAGACCACCCCAGCACCGAAGGATGATGAAGTAGTGGGTTTTAAGAGTTTTTTCAGAGCAGGACTCCGACTTCCTCTGAATGAGATGATAGGGGAAGTCTTGAAATTTTTTGAAATATATCTTCATCAGCTAACCCCTAACACCATTGTTAGGCTTAATGTCTTCATCTGGGCCCTCCGAAGACAAGGGATGAGCCCAGATGCCGAAGCATTCTGCCGAGTGCATGAGTTGCACTACCAGACGAAGGCCAGGGCAGACGGTCTGCATGAAAATTTTGGCTGCTACAATTTTGCATATCGCAAGGATACAAAGGCTCCAGTTCTCAGCTACCGCACCAAATGGCCAACCGGCTGGAAAGGTGAATTGTTTTATATCAAGGCCGATGAGAAGAAGAGGGGGAAACTGATGGCGATGGTCATGTGCCCGCTGACTTTAATTTTCGGAATGGCCAGGCCCCTGTGTAACATGCAGCTAGGGTCAGCATGCCAGCTGGCCAAGGTAGAATTCAGGGTGGTGGCTGAATAAATCGGCACCAGGGACTTGGTGCAAGAATATCTAGCCAACCGAACGTACCCAACGTCAAGTGACTAGGTGATACCGAAGATGAAGGGAAGAAAGAAGAAATATGAACTTGTTCAATTACCTTATCGCTTTAAATTTGAAAAACTTTTTAAGGAGCCTTGCCAAGAATGGCTGGAAATGATTGAAATTATGTTTAATGAAATTTTAGGGAACTATACCAAAAAAAAGAAGACCAATTAATGACAACAACCTTCAGCACCCGACCAAAACGAAGGTTAAACCAGGTAATGGATGCTCTAAAATTTGAATACCCTGATTATGAGCAGCTCAACAAGGGTGCCGAAGGGGCAAAAAGGAAAAGAATTGTTAGCGTTCTGAGTAGACAAACTGCCAGAATGGTGAAGGAGGATGAGAAGATTTTAAAGAAGAGAAAATCCACCCCTGAGCCAAAAGTGGCAGCTTTGAAGTAAAGAAAAAGCTGCAACTCTAGAGCCGAAGGTGGCCGAGGTAGAAGAGGAGACTCCCTCGACACCTCCTGCTGCCGAAGTGGCAGAAATTTCAAAGATAATGACTGAATCTCTACCTATCAAGCTGCTAAGTCCTCTGGGACCGGAACTGGCGAAGCTTTTACAAAAGAAGGACGAGCCTTCAGCTACAAAAAAGGTGGATGGGCAGAAAAAGCGAAGGATCGACACCGTAATGGAAGCCATTGAACGGACATCACCATCAGCCCTCGCCACTGCCGAAGCAAACATTTCTGCCGAAGCTATAGCTGCCGCCGAAGCTGCCAACTTGGAGAGCACACTATCTGGAATTGATAAATTGATATTAGGTATGCCTAGAGAAGAAACAGTTGCTTCGGAGGTCATGGCCCCAGTGTCTGACAAAGGAAAGAAAAGTGTTGATGCTGCTCCGGGAGAAAGAGATTTCGACCTTCAGAACCTGGTCGGGCAAGAACTATCTGAGGCCGAAAAAAAGAGCTACAGGAATATGGCATTTCCTGTGGCTACCAGCCAGGAGCCATGCTCTTTGGTGGGATCGAAGAATAGTCCTTAGGATGCGTTCGCGACTGCACCGGGGCGAAGATAATTGGCACTCTATCGAAGAGTGTTGGTTTTTCGAAGCTCGAAGCTGGTATTAGTAGCTACCGACGATAACATATCGTCGGTAGTTTGTTTTATTCCAACTTCAAGGTAAAATTCTTGTGATGAAGCGAAATTTTTCTTTTTTATTTTTGCGAAGAAGCAAATTTGCTGATGAAGATTTTTTTACAGAGCATGTTGCTAAGCAAAGCACTGCAAATGCAGCAAGACCTCGAAGACAAAAAGAACGAAATTATAATCGAGGGTTTGGAGAACAAAATTAAAGAATACGAAGCTTCTCTTGAAAAGAAAGATTTCCTACTCCAAGTAATGGAAGGTTCCCTAGCAGAAGCGCAAGCCGAAAATACTAGATTAAACGGGGAACTTCTACAAAAATCAGAGAGCTTCGAACAAGAGAGAAAAAGCTTGCAGACAAAATACGAAGCCGAAGCTGTCAAAAATATGAAGCTGCAGCAATCTTTGAAAGAGCTTCGGAACATGTGTCTAGGTTTTGGCAGCTGCTGCGTTCAGCGATTAAAAAAGGTTTTAACTCAGTTGGAGCCAGCGCTAAAAATTTTACCCCTTCGGCCGAAAACATATCAAGCACCTTCGAACACATTGAAGGCGAAGTCGAGGCGCTTGACGAAGTAATAGCGGGGCACGGTGACTTCTGTGCCCAGTTAGCTTCTCGTGGCACAGCTGCAGCATTTCTAAAAGCTGGCTGTACGCACGCGAAGATTGTGAATAGATCAACCTTCGGCCTATCTTCAACAGATTTGGTTGATATTCCCAATGAGGCCCGAAGCATAGGGAGCAGATTTATAACACAAATTTAGGCGAAGGGTGGTCGAGATTTGGCTGGTGACGAGGCCCGAAGTTTACTTGTCGGTATGAAACTTATACCTGTTGCTTACCTTTTCTTGTGATTACTTTTTTACCTTATACATCTCTGTTGTGTGTAGGATGATGATGCCGAAGATTAATAATCCGAAGCAGATTCCGAAGGCCGCTGAAGCTGTTCTTTAGGCCTGCCTGCATAGATCTTAGAAGCATTTGTATTATCTCTGTAAAAGACATTGTAATCGAGAATTGAACATTACTCTGTATAGTTGTCCATACCTTGTAATATATTTTTACCTTTCCATTCATGTATAAATTGCTTTGCTGTGGACGAAACTTGTGTATTTTGAGTCGAAGGCGAAAAACATCTTCCCTTCTTTTCGTACACAACGAAGCATATACTTGTTCGTGCTTTTCGAAGCATTGTTATCAAATCTGAAGTATCTATTTGCGCTTCATGTTATGATGATGATGATCCTATGAATGTCTACATGAATGTATATGAATGCAATGAATGATGTAATGTAATGTGCAAATGAATGTCCCGAACTCACACACGAAACCACACCCAGACTCTGCATCCCCTTAGGAACAACTTTTGAGTTTTTTAAGCTCTGCATCCCCTTAGGAACGACTTTTGAGCTTCTTCACCTTCTATTTCGGTGGCATTTAAGTTCTGCATCCCCTTAGGAACAACTTTTGAACTTCTTCACCTTCTATTTCGGTGGTATTTGGCTCTGCATTCCCTTTGGAACGACTTTTGAGCGGAAAACTTACGTTGCGCTCCCTTGGGAACGACTTTTTTGCAGCTTCATCATGCTTTTGGCTCTACATTCCCTTAGGAACGACTTTTGAGCAGAAAACTTACGCTGCGCTCCCTTAGGAACGACTTTTTCGCAGCTTCGGCATGCTCTGCATCCCCTTGGGGACGTCTTTTGAGCTTCTCCCTGTTTTTCTTTTTGCACTCGATGGTGCATGCTCAGATTTTACATATTACATCTTTGGGGAATTTGGCTCTCGTAGGGCTAAATAAGAATGAAAAATTACAAGCTATGGCCCCATTAAAAACCTTTCTCCCCTCTTGAAAGGAAAAGGGTGCCATAGAAAAAAATGAAAAAAGATTACATCACATTACACATAGTATCGCCGAAGCTCATCCGCATTCCAAGATCTGGGTATGTCGTTGCCGTCCATATCCTTCAATCTATAAGAACTGGGTCTTGACAAAGATACTACCAGAAAAGGACCTTCCCACTTCAGTTGCAACTTGCCCTGTATCTGGGTTGGCCACTCTCCAAAGCACCAGATGCCCTGGTTTGATGTTTTTCAATCAAACTTTTCTATCACGCCACTTTATTGTTTCAGCCTGATATTTATTGATGTGCTCTATAGCCTGAAGTCTGGTCCCTTCTATAGTATCTTTTGTTACTTGATAATCAACTTCGTCTTCTATCGAAGCTATTGTTCTTATTGACCCTGTCTTTGCTTCTTCTGGAGTTATTGCTTCGTCACCAAATAAGAGCTTGAAGGGTGTAAATCCTGTTGACCTTGACGCAGTTGTGTTGTGGCTCCACACCAATTTAATCAGCTCATCTGGCCACTTTCCTCTGGGTTGGTTGAAGATTAGCTTCATTATTCCTGTCATTATAATACCATTTGCTCTTTCTACGAGCCCATTTGATTCTGGATGCCTAATTGATGCAAAATGAATCTTCGTACCAATTCGGTCACAAAAATCTTTGAATGCTTCAGCATCAAATTGTGTACCATTGTCCACGGTTATTGCCTTCGGCACACCGAAGCGACAAACAATATTTTGCCAAAAGAATTTTTGGACCATGACCGAAGTTATTGTAGCTAAGGGCTTCGCCTCAATCCACTTGGAAAAATATTCTACTGCCACTACAACATACTTCAAGTTGCCTTGTGCTGGTGGGAGTGGACCCGACAAATCTAAGCCCCATCTTTGCAATTGCAAGGTTGGCTGTATTAACTGAGTTAGCGACGAAGGTTGTTTCTGATCTCTTGCACATTTTTGACAATTTTCGCATTTTTGAACCAGATCTGCTGCATCCGAAGCTGCCTTTGGCCAATAAAATCCTTGCCTAAAAACCTTTCCCAGCAAAGGCCTGGAACCAATGTGAGATCCACACAAACCTGCATGTATTTCCTTCATTAGCTCCATACCTTCGGTTCTGGATAAACACTTGAGAAGTGGAGAGTAAACTCCATGTTTGTATAACTCCCCTTCTATCATGACATATAGTCTTGTCCTTGCTTCCATTCTTTTATTATAAACTTCATCATCCGAAAGACAATTACCTTGGAGGAAAGATATGATTTCAATCCTCCAATCTTTACTATGTACAGGTGATATTGCGAGCACTGTTCTCTCCATAAGTTCAATCGAAGGTGCTTTTATTGTCTCAAAGAATACTTCCGAAGGTAGAGGGAGCCCCTGTGCCGCTGACTTAGCTAGTAGATCTACATGCTCATTTTCCCCTCTTGGAGTATTTTTACAGAAAAACCTTCGAAAGAGGCCTCCAACCTTCGGACTGTGTCCAAATATTTTTCAAGCTTCGGATCCCTTGCCTTGCTGCTTTTGTCTACATGGCCAGAGATGACTTGGGAGTCAGTTTTAAGGATCGCCCTTCTTATTCCCATTGCCTTTAGTTTCCGAAGCCCCAACAGGAGGGCTTCGTACTCAGCAATGTTATTTGTACAACTAAAATCCAGTCTTGCTGCATAGCATGTTCTGACTTTAGAGGGCGCTACTAGGACAGCGGCGGCTCCTGCGCCGAAGGTTCCCCAAGAACCATCACAGAAGATTGTCCAGGCTTCGACATCTTTTGTTACTTCTTCCTGAGCCCCTGGCATCCAATCAGCGATGAATCTGCTAACGTCTGGGACTGAATTGAGGACCTATGCACATAGTCAATAGAAAATTCATTGAGCTCGGCAGCCCATTTTCTGATCCTTCCAGTAGCTTCTCTATTCCTCATCAAAGGATGCGACGAAGGAACAATTATATGATATGCTTGAAAATAATTCCGAAGCTTCCTGAAAGCCATCAACACAACATATAACACCTTCTCCAATTCTGTATAATTTTTCTTTGATAAGCTTAGAACTTCGGAGACGAAATATACTGGTGCTTGTTTTTTGACCTGGCCATCTTGCTTCTCCTGTACAAGCGCCGCACTGACTGCAGAGTGAGAGGCTGCTATATATAAGAGTAATGGAGCCCCTGGCGAAGGTGGAGTTAGAGTTGTCAAGTCTATCAAGTATTGCTTTAACTCTTCAAAAGCCCTTTGCTAAGCCGGACCCCATTGGAAAACTTTGACTGACTTCAGTATTTCAAAGAATGGTAGATTTCTTTCTGCTGATCTGGATATAAATCTAATTAACGATGCCAGCCTTCCTGCCAACCGTTGGGCCCCCTTCTTTGTATTTGGCGGCTCCATCCGAAGGATAGCTTCAATCTTATTTGGGTTAGCTTTGATTCCCTTCGTTGATACCAGACAACCAAGGAACTTGTCGTTCTTCACTCCAAAAACACACTTTTCTGGGTTTAATTTCAGACCAGCTTGCCTAAAATTGGCAAATGTCTCCTGTAAGTCAGCAATATGATTTTCTTGCTTCGTGCTTTTTACTATGATGTCATCAACATAAGTCAGCACATTCCTGCCTATTTGAGAGTGAAGGACCTTGGTTGTCATTCTGCTGAAGCTTCCTCCAGCATTCTTGAGACCCTCAGGCATCCAAAGGTAGCAATAAGTGCCACTAGGAGTTATGAAGCTAGTCTTTGGCTCATCTTCCTTCTTCATCCAAATTTGATGATAGCCTGAGTAGCAGTCCAGTAGACTCATGAGCTCCGAAGAAGCTGCTACATCTACAAGGGAGTCTATTCTTGGTAATGGGAACTCGTCCTTTGGGCATGCTTTGTTGAGATCTGTGAAATCAATACACATTCTCCATTTGCCATTAGCCTTCTTCACCATAACAGTGTTAGCTAGCCATTCTGGATATGTTACTTCTCTGATAACACCAGCACTGAGAAATCTCTTTACTTCGTTCCGAGCACCTTCAACTTTATCATCAGACATCTTCTGAAGTCTTTGCTTCCTTGGCCTGAAAGATGGATCCACATTAAGTGAATGTTCGACGGCATCTCTGTTGACACCACAAAGATCATTGGCTGTCCAAGCGAAGACATCTTTGTTGTTGAACAAAA
Organism: Zea mays; assembly: GCF_902167145.1. Lineage (NCBI taxonomy): Eukaryota > Viridiplantae > Streptophyta > Magnoliopsida > Poales > Poaceae > Zea > Zea mays. Next base: position 224,830,769 of record NC_050100.1, on the reverse strand, counting down.
ACCTTATCAGAGTTTTTTCTTGCTCATCAGATAGCTGAGATCCCAGCAGTACCCTTTGATCTGCTATATCTTCGCATAGAAGCATAGGCTTCGGCTGATCTGCCAAAGCAGCCTTCTCTCTTTTGTGTTTGTATTGTTGACAAGCTTCAGCTCCATCTATGTTGTGGATTGCCTTTGAATCTGTCCAACTCCCTTCAGCCCTTCTAGCAGCTTCTTGACTTCCATGGACAGCAATGGGCCCTTGTTGAAGGTATCTTCATGCATAAGTATGCTGCGTGAAGTATTGCTTCGAAGGCATTAAGTGTCCCTCGACCAATGATTGCATTGTACGGGTACTCCATGTCGACAATGTCAAAAACAACTTGCTCAGTTCTTGTGTTGTGGACATAACCGAAGGTTACTGACATTGTGATTTTGCCAAGTGCCACAATCTGTCTTCCTCCAAAGCCACAAAGAGGATGTGTAGCATCATGAATCTTGTCTTCTAGTTCTTGCATATGCCTAAAAGCCTTTGCAAATATAATGTCCGTTGCACTGCCTGTGTCAACCAAAACATTGTGGACCAGAAATCCCTTAATGACACAAGATATAACCATAGCATCATTGTGAGGATAATCTTTTAGCTGAAGATCCTCCTCGGAGAAGGTGATTGGGATGTGGGACCACTTGGACCTGACGAAGGGTCCTTGCACCCCAACATGCTGCACTCTTCTTTGCGCTTCCTTCTTCTGCTTCTTGTTGGCTAGCTCTAAACTTGACCCGCCTGTGATTGGGAGCACCAGCTTCGTGACCGAAGGTGCTACAGCTTGGTTGTTGAACGAAGCCATCGTCTCAACAGTGGAAGTGAGTTCACCGGAGGTGGGCGCCAATGTTGGGGACTTGTTCTCAAATGCTATGAGTTAAGAACAAGGCAACACAAAATGATTGAAAGGGAAATGTGCCCTTGGGCCATTTCTAAGTATTTTGGTGATTTAGTGTCCAACACAAGTGCCTAAGTGTAAAAAGGTGGACAATGTACAAATCAAGGATAAATGTATGTTTCTCAGACTTAGTACATTGTTTTATAGACTAATGTATTGTGTCTAAGTGCTGGAAACAGGAAAAATCCAATTGGAAATGTCTTGGCTTGAGCAGCCAAGACTCTGCTGAGTCTGGGGGCACCGGACTGTCCGGTGGTGCACCGGACTGTGTCCGGTGCGCCAGGCTGGCTCAAGCAAAGTGGCCGCTCTCGGGAATTCACCGGCGACGTACGGCTATAATTCACCGGACTGTACGGTGTGCACCGGACTGTCCGGTGAGCCAACGGTCGGCCGGGCCAACGGTCGGCCGCGCGATCTGCGCAGGACACGTGGCCGAGCCAACGGCTAGAAGGGGGCACCGGACTGTCCGGTGTGCACCGGACATGTCCGGTGCACCAACGGCTCTCATGCTGCCAACGGTCGACTGCGCCATTTATGGAAGGAAATCGGGCACCGGACAGTGTCCGGTGTGCACCGGACTGTCCGGTGCGCCAGTCGACAGAAGGCAAGATCAGCCTTCCTAGATTGCTCTCAACGGCTCCTAGCTGTCTTGGGGCTATAAAAGGGACCCCTAGGCGCATGGAGGAGTATACCAAGCATTCCTACAACATTCCTAAGCACCAAGACATCAATTCCACGCCTTTGATTCTTTGCGATAGCAATTAGAGCTCTAGTTGAGTAGTGAACTCATTGAGTTGTGTTCTGAGCTCTCGTTGCGACTTGTGTGCGTAGTGTTGCTGTGATTTCTTGTCTTGAGTGTGTTGCTAATCCCTCCCTTGCTCCGTGCTTCTTTGTGAATTTCAAGTGTAAGGGCGAGAGGCTCCAAGTTGTGGAGATTCCTCGCAAACGGGATTGAGAAAAGCAAACAAAACACCGTGGTATTCAAGTTGGTCTTTGGACCGCTTGAGAGGGGTTGATTGCGACCCTCGTCCGTTGGGACGCCACAACGTGGAGTAGGCAAGCGTTGGTCTTGGCCGAACCACGGGATAACCACCGTGCCATCTCTGTGATTGATCTTGTTGGTTATTGTGTTTTGTTGAAGATTCCTCTCTAGCCACTTGGTGGTTATTGTGCTAACACGTAACCAAGTTTTTGTGGCCTAAGTTTTAAGTGTTACGGGATCACCTATTCACCCCCCCCTCTAGGTGCTCTCAATTGGTATCAGAGCCGTTCTCTTCACAAAGGGACTAACCGCCCGAAGAGATGGATCCTAAGGGGAAGGGTATCGTGATCAATGATAAAGAGAAGGAATCTTTTGTCAACGAGCCGAAGGATGACAAGCCTACCGACTCAGGCTCGGGCCATAGACGGAAAGATGGGAAGAAGAAGAAGACGAGGCGCATCAAGGAGATCGTCTACTACGATGACAGCGATGAGTCTACTTCTTCCCAAAAGGACGACGACCACAACGACTACGAGAGAAGGAAACCGATCAATTCGAACTTTTCTTTTGATTACTCTCGTATTCCTCAAAGTACAAATGCTCATTTATTATCCATTCCTCTCGGCAAGCCTCCACACTTTGATGGGGAGGACTACGGATTTTGGAGTCACAAAATGCGTAGTCACCTTTTCTCTCTCCATCCTAGTATATGGGAGATTGTAGAGAGTGGAATGCACTTCGATAGTACGGATAGTCCCATGTTCATTAATGAGCAAATTCATAAGAATGCACAAGCTACTACTGTTCTTCTAGCTTCATTGTGCAAGGATGAATACCACAAAGTGAACGGCTTGGATAACGCCAAGCAAATATGGGACACCCTCAAATCTCTCATGAGGGGAACGACGTCACCTTGCTCACCAAGATGGAGTTGGTGGAAGGTGAGCTTGGACGATTCGCGATGATAAGGGGCGAGGAGCCAACCCAAACATACAACCGGCTCAAGTCCCTTATCAACAAAATAAGGAGCTACGGAAGCACGCGATGGACGGACCACGACGTCGTCCGACTGATGCTAAGGTCCTTTACCGTTCTTGATCCTCATTTGGTGAATAATATTCGTGAGAATCTCAGGTACACCAAAATGTCGCCCGAAGAAGTCCTTGGAAAATTCGTAAGCGGGCGAATGATGATCAAGGAGGCAAGGTACGTGGACGACGCATTGAATGGTCCAATCAACGAGCCTCAACCCCTTGCTCTCAAGGCAACAAGAAGCAAGGAGGCGCTACCTAGCAAGGTGGCACAAATTGAGGCGGCCGGACTCAATGATGATGAGATGGCCCTCATCATCAAGAGATTCAAGACGGCGCTAAAGGGTCACAAGGGGCAGCCAAGCAAGACCAAGACAAAGGGGAAGCGCTCATGCTTCAAATGTGGTAAGCTTGGTCATTTTATTGCTAACTGTCCCGACAATGATAGTGATCAGGATCAAGGGAACAAGAGGGAGAAAAAGAAGAACTATAAGAAGGCAAAGGGCGAGGCACATTTTGGCAAGGAGTGGGATTCGGATTGCTCCTCGTCCGACTCCGACAATGAAGGACTCGCCGCCACCGCCTTCAACAAGTCATCCCTCTTCCCCAACGAGCGTCACACATGCCTTATGGCAAGGGAGAAGAAGGTATGTACTCGAGACTCTACTTATGCTTCTTCAAGTGAGGACGAATCTAGTGATGAGGATGAAATAGATTATTCATGTTTATTTAAAGGCCTAGATAGAACCAAGGTAGATAAAATTAATGAATTGATTGATGCCTTAAATGATAAGAATAGGCTTTTAGAAAAACAAGAGGACTTGTTGTATGAAGAACATGACAAATTTGTAGAAGCACAAAAATCTCATGCCTTAGAAGTTAAGAGAAATGAAATGCTTTCTTGTGAATTATCTTCCTGCCATGAGACAATTTCTAGCTTAAGGAGCATTAATGATGATTTGAATGCTAAGTTAGAAATAGCTAGTAAATCAACAACTTGTGTAGAAAATGTTGTTACTTGCAATAGATGTAAAGATTTTGATATTGATGCTTGTAGTGAACACATAGCTTCTATTGCAAAGTTAAATGATGAAATGGCTAGTCTTAATGCCCAACTTAAGGCTAGCAAAAGTGATTTTGATAAACTGAAATTTGCTAGGGATGCCTACACGATTGGTAGACACCCCTCAATTAAGGATGGGCTTGGCTTCAAGAGGGAAGCCAAGAACTTAACAAGCCATAAGGCTCCCATCTCCGCCAAGGAGAAAGGGAAGGCCCCTATGGCAAGTAGTACTAAAAAGAACCATGCTTTTATGTACAATGATAGAAGACAGTCTCATAGGAGTTGTAATGCTTTTGATTCATATGCCTATGATTCTTATGCTATGTATGCTTCCAGTTCTTCCTATATGCATGGTAGAGATATGCCTAGGAAAAATATTCATCATGTGCCTAGAAAGAATATTGTTCATGTTCCTAGAAAAGTTATGAATGGTCCCTCTACAATTTATCATGCTTTAAATGCTTCCTTTGCTATTTGTAGAAAGGATAGGAAGATAGTTGCTAGGAAATTAGGGGCAAAATGCAAGGGTGATAAAACTTGCATTTGGGTCCCTAAGGAAATTGTGACTAACCTTGTAGGACCCAACAAGAGTTGGGTACCTAAGACCCAAGCCTAAATTTGCCTTGCAGGTTTATGCATCCGGGGGCTCAAGCTGGAATATCGACAGCGGATGCACAAACCATATGACGGGGGAGAAGAAGATGTTCACCTCCTACGTCAAAAATGAGGATTCCCATGATTCAATTATATTCGGTGATGGGAACCAAGGCAAGGTAAAAGGGTTAGGTAAAATTGCGATTTCATCTGAGCACTCTATTTCTAATGTGTTTTTAGTTTAGTCGCTTGGATATAATTTGTTATCTGTTAGCCAATTATGCAAAATGGGATATAATTGTCTATTTACAAATGTAGATGTGTCTGTCTTTAGAAGATGTGATGGTTCACTAGCTTTTAAGGGTGTACTAGACGACAAACTTTATTTAGTTGATTTTGCAAAAGAAGAGGCCGGTCTAGATGCATGCCTAATGGCTAAGACTTGCATGGGCTGGTTGTGGCATCGCCGCTTAGCACATGTGGGGATGAAGAACCTCCACAAGCTTCTAAAGGGAGAACACGTGATAGGTTTGACTAATGTGCAATTCGAAAAAGATAGACCTTGTGCAGCTTGTCAAGCAGGTAAACAAGTGGGAGGAGCACATCACAGCAAGAATGTGATGACCACTTCAAGACCTCTGGAGCTGCTGCATATGGACCTCTTCGGACCCGTCGCCTATCTGAGCATAGGAGGAAGTAAGTATGGTCTAGTTATTGTTGATGACTTTTCCCGCTTCACTTGGGTGTTCTTTTTGCAGGATAAGTCTGAAACCCAAGGGACCCTCAAGCGCTTCCTCAGGAGAGCTCAAAATGAGTTTGAGCTCAAGGTGAAGAAGATAAGGAGCGACAACGGGTCCGAGTTCAAGAACCTTCAAGTGGAGGAGTTCCTTGAGGAGGAAGGGATCAAGCACGAGTTCTCCGCTCCCTACACACCTCAGCAAAATGGTGTGGTAGAGAGGAAGAACAGGACACTCATTGATATGGCGAGGACTATTCTTGGAGAGTTCAAGACCCCCGAGCGTTTTTGGTCGGAAGCCGTGAACACGGCTTGCCACGCCATCAACATGGTCTACCTTCACCGCCTCCTCAAGAAGACTTCTTACGAGCTGCTAACTGGTAACAAACCCAATGTATCGTACTTTCGTGTATTTGGGAGTAAATGCTACATTCTAGTGAAGAAGGGTAGGGATTCCAAATTTGCTCCCAAAGCTGTAGAAGGGTTTTTATTAGGTTATGATTCAAATACAAAGGCGTATAGGGTCTTCAACAAATCATCGGGTTTGGTTGAAGTCTCTAGTGACGTTGTATTTGATGAGACTAATGGCTCTCAAAGAGAGCAAGTTGTTGATCTTGATGATGTAGATGAAGAAGACGTTCCAACGGCCGCGATACGCACCATGGCGATTGGAGATGTACGGCCTCAGGAACAATTGGAGCAAGATCAACCGTCTTCCTCAACTATGGTGCATCCCCCAACCCAAGATGACGAACAGGTACCTCAAGTGGAGGCGCATGATCAAGGGGGAGCACATGATGATCAAGTTGAAGAGGAAGAAGCACCTCTAACCCAAGTTCGAGCGACGATCCAAAGGGATCATCCCGTCGACCAAATATTGGGTGATATTAGCAAGGGAGTAACTACTCGCTCGAGATTAGTTAATTTTTGTGAGCATTACTCTTTTGTCTCTTCTATTGAGCCTCTCAGGGTAGAAGAGGCCTTGATAGATCCGGACTGGGTATTGGCCATGCAGGAGGAACTCAACAACTTCAAGCGCAATGAAGTTTGGACACTGGTGCCTCGTACCAAGCAAAATGTTGTGGGAACCAAGTGGGTGTTCCGCAACAAATAGGACGAGCACGGGGTGGTGACGAGGAACAAGGCTCGACTTGTGGCAAAAGGTTATGCCCAAGTCGCAGGTTTGGACTTTGAGGAGACTTTTGCTCCTGTGGCTAGGCTAGAATCAATTCGTATCTTGCTAGCATATGCCGCTCACCATTCTTTCAGGTTGTACCAAATGGATGTGAAGAGCGCTTTCCTCAACGGGCCGATCAAGAAGGAGGTGTACGTGGAGCAACCCCCTGGCTTCGAGGATGAACGGTATCCCGACCACGTGTGTAAGCTCTCTAAGGCGCTCTATGGACTTAAGCAAGCCCCAAGAGCATGGTATGAATGCCTTAGAGACTTTTTAATTGCTAATGCTTTCAAGGTTGGGAAAGCCGATCCAACTCTTTTTACCAAGACTTGCGATGGTGATCTTTTTGTGTGCCAAATTTATGTCGATGACATAATATTTGGTTCTACTAATCAAAAGTCTTGTGAAGAGTTTAGCAGGGTTATGACGCGGAAATTCGAGATGTCGATGATGGGCGAGTTGAACTACTTCCTTGGGTTCCAAGTGAAGCAACTCAAGGACGGCACTTTCATCTCCCAAACGAAGTACACGCAAGACTTGCTAAAGCGGTTTGGGATGAAGGACGCCAAGCCCGCAAAGACGCCGATGGGAACTGACGGACACACCGACCTCAACAAAGGAGGTAAGTCCGTTGATCAAAAAGCATACCGGTCCATGATAGGTTCTTTGCTTTACTTATGTGCTAGTAGACCGGATATTATGCTTAGCGTATGCATGTGTGCTAGATTTCAATCCGATCCTAAGGAATGTCACTTAGTGGCTGTGAAGCGAATTCTTCGATATTTAGTCGCTACACCTTGCTTCGGGATCTGGTATCCAAAGGGGTCTAACTTTGACTTGATTGGGTACTCAGATTCCGACTATGCTGGATGTAAGGTCGATAGGAAGAGTACATCGGGGACGTGCCAATTCTTAGGAAGGTCCCTGGTGTCGTGGAACTCTAAGAAACAAACTTCCGTTGCCCTATCCACCGCTGAGGCCGAGTATGTTGCCGTAGGACAGTGTTGTGCGCAACTGCTTTGGATGAGGCAAACCCTCTAGGACTTTGGCTACAATCTGAGCAAAGTCCCACTCCTATGTGATAATGAGAGTGCTATCCGAATAGCGGAAAATCCTGTTGAGCACAGCCGCACAAAGCACATTGACATCCGACATCACTTTTTGAGAGACCATCGGCAAAAGGGAGATATCGAAGTGTTTCATGTTAGCACCGAGAACCAGCTAGCCGATATCTTTACCAAGCCTCTAGATGAGAAGACCTTTTGCAGGCTACGTAGTGAGCTAAATGTCCTAGATTCGCGGAACTTGGATTGATTTATAGCATACATGTGTTCATGCCTTTGATCATGTTCATTCTGCATTTTGTTGCTTATTGTGGTGCTCAAGTTGTACAAACACTCCCTGGACCTCACAAGTCCTTTTTGCAAGTGATGCACATATTTAGGGGGAGCTGTGTTACAACTTGACCCTTTGAAAACTAACCATGTGCTTGAGTTTGTTTTAGTCTCAAAGGAGGATTGAAAGGAAAAAGGTGGACTTGGACCATGAAAGACTTCCACTGCACTCCGATGAAAAGAGTAACTTTTCCAAGTTCATCTTTATACTCTTATTGCCTATTTGCTCTTAGTCGAAGATTTTGGTGAGGCAATAGGGTTAAAGGGCCAAGATTAATCCCGTTTTGGTGCTTGATGCCAAAGGGGGAGAAAATAAAGGCCAAAGCGATAAATGGATCAGCTACCACTTGAGAGATTTTGATTTGTCAAAACTCTTTTATTGAAACTCTTTTATTGTCTCTCTTGTCAAAAGTTGGCCTCTTATGGGGGAGAAGTATTGATTATGGGAAAAAGGGGAGTTTTTGAAATCTTGAATCAATTTCTCTTGGAATGACTCTCTTTATGTCTTAACATGTGTGTTTGACATAGAGATAGAAATTTGAGTTTGATTTGCAAAAACAGACCAAGTGGTGGCAAAGAGTGATCCATATATGTCAAATTCGAATCAAAACAATTTGAGTTCTTATTTGAATTGATTTTGTACTTGTTCTACTTGCTTTATGTTGTGTTGGCATAAATCACCAAAAAGGGGGAGATTGAAAGGGAAATGTGCCCTTGGGCCATTTCTAAGTATTTTGGTGATTTAGTGTCCAACACAAGTGCCTAAGTGTAAAAAGGTGGACAATGTACAAATCAAGGATAAAGGTATGTTTCTCAGACTTAGTACATTGTTTTATGGACTAATGTATTGTGTCTAAGTGCTGGAAACAGGAAAAATCCAATTGGAAATGTCTTGGCTTGAGCAGCCAAGACTCTGCTGAGTCTGGGGGCACCGGACTGTCCGGTGGTGCACCGGACAGTGTCAGGTGCGCCAGGCTGGCTCAAGCAAAGTGGCCGCTCTCGGGAATTCACCGGCGACGTACGGCTATAATTCACCGGACTGTCCGGTGAGCCAACGGTCGGCCGGGCCAACGGTCGGCCGCGATCTGCGCGGGACACGTGGCCGAGCCAACGGCTAGAAGGGGGCACCGGACTGTCCGGTGTGCACCGGACATGTCCGGTGCGCCAACGGCTCTCAGGCTGCCAACGGTCGACTGCGCCATTTATGGAAGGAAATCGGGCACCGGACAGTGTCCGGTGTGCACCGGACTGTCTGGTGCGCCAGTCGACAGAAGGCAAGATCAGCCTTCCTAGATTGCTCTCAACGGCTCCTAGCTGCCTTGGGGCTATAAAAGGGACCCCTAGGCGCATGGAGGAGTATACCAAGCATTCCTACAACATTCCTAAGCACCAAGACATCAATTCCACGCCTTTGATTCTTTGCGATAGCAATTAGAGCTCTAGTTGAGTAGTGAACTCATTGAGTTGTGTTGTGAGCTCTCGTTGCGACTTGTGTGCGTGGTGTTGCTGTGATTTCTTGTCTTGAGTGTGTTGCTAATCCCTCCCTTGCTCCGTGCTTCTTTGTGAATTTCAAGTGTAAGGGCGAGAGGCTCCAAGTTGTGGAGATTCCTCACAAACGGGATTGAGAAAAGCAAACAAAACACCGTGGTATTCAAGTTGGTCTTTGGACCGCTTGAGAGGGGTTGATTGCGACCCTCGTCCGTTGGGACGCCACAACGTGGAGTAGGCAAGCGTTGGTCTTGGCCGAACCACGGGATAACCACCGTGCCATCTCTGTGATTGATCTTGTTGGTTATTGTGTTTTGTTGAAGATTCCTCTCTAGCCACTTGGCGGTTATTGTGCTAACACGTAACCAAGTTTTTGTGGCCTAAGTTTTAAGTGTTACAGGATCACCTATTCACCCCCCCTCTTGGTGCTCTCAGTTAATGATCAAAGAGCTTCGTCCTTCGAAGCATTATCTCCCTTAGGATATAATGATCTACAGACGAAGGTTATTGATAGTCGCCTAGAGGGGGGGTGAATAGGGCGAAACTGAAATTTACAAATATAAACACAACTACAAGCCGGGGTTAGCGTTAGTAATAAGAAACGAGTCCGCAAGAGAGGGCGCAAAACAAATCCCAAGCGAATAAGCAAGTGAGACACGGAGATTTGTTTTACCGAGGTTCGGTTCTTGCAAACCTACTCCCCGTTGAGGAGGCCACAAAGGCCGGGTCTCTTTCAACCCTTCCCTCTCTCAAACGATCCACGGATCGAGTGAGCTTTCTCTTCTCAATCACTTGGAACACAAAGTTCCCACAAGGACCACCACAAGATTGGTGTCTCTTGCCTCAATTACAAGTGAGTTTGGTTGCAAAAGAAGGATCAAGAAAGAAGAAAGCAATCCAAGCGCAAGAGCTCGAAAGAACACAAGCAAATCACTCTCTCTAGTCACTATGGCGTTGTGTGGGATTTGGAGAGGATTTGATCTTTTTGGTGTGTCTAGAATTGAATGCTAGAGCTCTTGTAGTAGTTGAGAAGTGGAAAACTTGGATGCAATGAATGGTGGGGTGGTTGGGGTATTTATAGCCCCAACCACCAAAAGTGGCCGTTGGGAGGCTGTCTGTTCGATGGCGCACCGGACAGTCCGGTGCCCCCTGCCACGTCATCACTGCCGTTGGATTCTGACCGTTGGAGCTTCTGACTTGTGGGCCCGCCTGGGTGTCCGGTGCACACCGGACAGGTACTGTTTGATGTCCGGTGTGCCAGCATGGGCGATTCTGACTTCTGCGCGCGCAGAGCGCGCATTAAATGCGCGACAGAGAGCCGTTGGCGCGGAGATGACCGTTGCTTCGGAGTCGCACCGGACAGTCCGGTGCACACCGGACAGTCCGGTGAATTATAGCGGACTAGCCGTTGGCGTTTCCCGAAGCTGGCGAGTTCCTGAGACCGACCTCCCTTGGCGCACCGGACACTGTCCGGTGTACACCGGACAGTCCGGTGAATTATAGCCGAGTCGCCCTGGAAATTCCCGAAGGCGGCGAGTTTGAGTCTGAGTCCCCTGGTGCACCGGACAGGTACTGTTCACTGTCCGGTGGCACACCGGACAGTCCGGTGCGCCAGACCAGGGGTGCCTTCGGTTGCCCCTTTGCTCCTTTATTGAATCCAAAACTTGGTCTTTTTATTGGCTGAGGGTGAACCTTTTACACCTGTATAATCTACACACTTGGGCAAACTAGTTAGTCCAATTATTTGTGTTGGGCAATTCAACCACCAAAATTATTTAGGAACTAGGTGTAAGCCTAATTCCCTTTCAATCTCCCCCTTTTTGGTGATTGATGCCAACACAAACCAAAGCAAACAGAGATGTGCATAATTGAACTAGTTTGCATAATGTAAGTGTAAAGGTTGCTTGGAATTGAGCCAATATAACTACTTACAAGATATGCATGGAATGTTTCTTTCTTATTTAGTATTTTGGACCACGTTTGCACCACATGTTTTGTTTTTGCAAATTTTTTTGTAAATTCATTTCAAAGATCTTTTGCAAATAGTCAAAGGTAAATGAATAAGAGTTTGCAAAGCATTTTCAAGATTTGAAATTTTCTCCCTCTGTTTCAAATGCTTTTCCTTTGACTAAACAAAACTCCCCCTAAAGGAGATCCACCTCTTAGTGTTCAAGAGGGTTTTGACATACATTTTTGAAAAACTAATTGTCTTTTCCTTTTGAACACAATAGGATACCAATTGAAAAATACTTTTGAAAGCACTAAGTTTTGGAAATTGGTGGTGGTGCGGTCCTTTTGCTTTGGGCTCATACCTTCTCCCCCTTTGGCATGAATCGCCAAAAACGGAATCATTTGAGCCCTCGAAGTCCTACCTTCCCCTTTGGTCATAAGTAAATGAGTTAAGATTATACCAAAGACGAAGTCCGGTCCTTTTTCTTTTGGGCTTTTTACTTTCTCCCCCAAAGACAAGGTCCTTTCTTGGAGCGATGGCGAAGGATGAGTTACGGAGTGGAAGCCTTTGTCTTCGCCGAAGACTCCAATTTCCTTTCAATATACCTATGACTTGGGTTGAAATAGACTTGAAAACACATTTAGTCATAGCATATAAAAGAGATATGATCAAAGGTATTCAAATGAGCTATGTGTGCAAGCTAGCAAAAGAAATTTCTAGAATCAAGAATATTGAGCTCATGCCTAAGTCTGGTAAAAGATTGTTCATCAAGAGGCTTGGTAAAGATATCGGCTAATTGATCTTTAGTGTTAATGTAAGAAATCTCGATATCTCCCTTTTGTTGGTGATCCCTAAGAAAATGATACCGAATGGCTATGTGCTTAGTGCGGCTATGCTCGACGGGGTTGTCGGCCATTTTGATTGCACTCTCATTATCACATAGTAAAGGAACTTTGGTTAATTTGTAACCGTAGTCCCGCAGGGTTTGCCTCATCCAAAGCAATTGCGCGCAACAATGGCCTGCGGCAATGTACTCGGCTTCGGCGGTGGAAAGAGCGACCGAATTTTGCTTCTTTGAAGCCCAAGACACCAAGGATCTTCCCAAGAACTGGCAAGTCCCCGATGTGCTCTTCCTATTAATCTTACACCCTGCCCAATCGGCATCCGAATAACCAATCAAATCAAAAGTGGATCCCCGAGGGAACCAAAGCCCAAACTTAGGAGTATAAGCTAAATATCTCAAGATTCGTTTTACGGCCGTAAGGTGGGATTCCTTAGGGTCGGATTGAAATCTTGCACACATGCAAACGGAAAGCATAATATCCGGTCGAGATGCACATAAATAAAGCAATGAACCAATCATCGACCGGTATACCTTTTGATCGACGGATTTACCTCCCGTGTCGAGGTCGAGATGCCCATTGGTTCCCATGGGTGTCTTGATGGGCTTGGCATCCTTCATTCCAAACTTGGTTAGAATGTCTTGAGTGTACTTCGTTTGGCAAATGAAGGTGCCCTCTTGGAGTTGCTTGACTTGGAATCCTAGAAAATACTTCAACTCCCCCATCATCGACATCTCGAATTTCTGTGTCATGATCCTACTAAACTCTTCACATGTAGACTCGTTAGTAGACCCAAATATAATATCATCAACATAAATTTGGCATACAAACAAGTCATTTTCAAGAGTTTTTAGTAAAGAGTGTAGGATCGGCCTTGCCGACTTTGAAGCCATTAGAAATAAGGAAATCTCTTAGGCATTCATACCATGCTCTTGGGGCTTGCTTGAGCCCATAAAGCGCCTTAGAGAGCCTATAGACATGGTTAGGGTACTCAATGTCTTCAAAGCCGGGAGGTTGCTCAACATAGACTTCTTCCTTGATTGGTCCGTTGAGGAAGGCACTTTTCACGTCCATTTGATAAAGCTTAAAGCCATGGTAAGTAGCATAGGCCAATAATATGCGAATTGACTCAAGCCTAGCTACGGGTGCATAGGTTTCACCGAAATCCAAACCTTCGACTTGGGAGTATCCCTTGGCCACAAGTCGTGCTTTGTTCCTTGTCACCACACCATGCTCATCTTGCTTGTTGCGGAAGACCCATTTGGTTCCTACAACATTTTGGTTAGGACGTGGAACCAAATGCCATACCTCATTCCTCGTGAAGTTGTTGAGCTCCTCTTGCATCGCCATCACCCAATCTGAATCTTGAAGTGCTTCCTCTACCCTGTGTGGCTCAATAGAGGAAACGAAAGAGTAATGTTCACAAAAATGTGCAACACGAGATCGAGTGGTTACCCCCTTATGAATGTCGCCGAGGATGGTGTCGACGGGGTGATCTCGTTGGATTGCTTGGTGGACTCTTGGGTGTGGCGGCCTTGGTTCTTCGTCATCCTCCTTTCCTTGATCATTTGCATCTCCCCCTTGATCATTGCCATCATCTTGAGGTGGCTCATCTTCTTGATTTTGCCCTTCATCAACTTGAGCCTCATCCTCATTTTGAGTTGGTGGAGATGCTTGCGTGGTGGAGGATGGTTGATCTTGTGCACTTGGAGGCTCTTCGGATTCCTTAGGACACACATCCCCAATGGACATGTTCCTTAGCGCTATGCATGGAGCCTCTTCATTACCTATCTCATCAAGATCAACTTGCTCTACTTGAGAGCCGTTAGTTTCATCAAACACAACGTCACATGAGACTTCAACTAGTCCAGTGGACTTGTTAAAGACCCTATATGCCCTTGTGTTTGAGTCATAACCAAGCAAAAAGCCTTCTACAGTTTTAGGAGCAAATTTAGATTTTCTACCTCTTTTAACAAGAATAAAGCATTTGCTACCAAAAACTCTAAAGTATGAAATGTTGGGCTTTTTACCGGTTAGGAGTTCATATGATGTCTTCTTGAGGATTCGGTGAAGATATAACCGGTTGATGGCGTAGCAGGCGGTGTTGACCGCTTCGGCCCAAAACCGGTCCGGTGTCTTGTACTCATCAAGCATGGTTCTTGCCATGTCCAATAGAGTTCGATTCTTCCTCTCCACTACACCATTTTGTTGAGGGGTGTAGGGAGAAGAGAACTCATGCTTGATGCCCTCTTCCTCAAGAAAGCTTTCAATTTGAGAGTTCTTGAACTCCGTCCCGTTGTCGCTTCTTATTTTCTTGATCCTTAAGCCGAACTCATTTTGAGCCCGTCTCAAGAATCCCTTTAAGGTCTCTTGGGTTTGAGATTTTTCCTGTAAAAAGAATACCCAAGTGAAGCGAGAATAATCATCCACTATTACAAGACAATACTTACTCCCGCCGATGCTTATGTAAGCAATCGGACCGAAAAGATCCATGTGGAGTAGCTCAAGCGGCCTGTCGGTCGTCATGATGTTCTTGTGTGGATGATGGACTCCAACTTGCTTCCCCGCCTGGCATGCGCTACAAATCCTGTCTTTCTCAAAATGAACATTTGTTAATCCTAAAATGTGCTCTCCCTTTAGAAGCTTATGAAGGTTCTTCATCCCAACATGGGCTAGTCGGCGGTGCCAGAGCCAACCCATGTTAGTCTTAGCAATTAAGCATGTGTCAAGTTCAGCTTTATCAAAATCTACTAAGTATAGCTGACCCTCTAACACACCCTTGAATGCTATTGAATCATCACTTCTTCTAAAGACAGTGACACCTGTATCAGTAAAAAGACAGTTGTAGCCCATTTGACATAATTGGGAAACAGAAAGCAAGTTGTAATCTAAAGAATCAACAAGAAAAACATTGGAAATAGAATGGTCAGGAGATATAGCAATTTTACCAAGTCCTTTGACCAAACCTTGATTTCCATCCCCGAATGTGATAGCTCGTTGGGGATCTTGGTTTTTCTCATATGAGGAGAACATCCTTTTCTCCCCGGTCATGTGGTTTGTGCACCCGCTGTCGAGTATCCAACTTGAGCCCCCGGATGCATAAACCTACAAAACAATTTTAGTTCTTGACTTTAGGTACCCAAACGGTTTTGGGTCCTTTGGCATTAGACACAAGAACTTTGGGTACCCAAACACAAGTCTTGGAACCCTTGTGTTTGCCCCCAACAAACTTGGCAACTACTTTGCCGGATTTGTTAGTAAGCACATAAGAAGCATCAAAAGTTTTAAATGAAATGGCATGATCATTTGATGCATTAGGAGTTTTCTTTCTAGGCAACTTGGCACGGGTTGGTTGCCTAGAGCTAGATGTCTCACCCTTATACATAAAAGCATGATTAGGGCCAGAGTGAGACTTCCTAGAATGAATTTTCCTAATTTTGTCCTCGGGATAACCGGCAGGGTATAAAATGTAACCCTCGTTATCCTGAGGCATGGGAGCCTTGCCCTTAACAAAATTTGACAATCTTTTAGGAGGGGCACTAATTTTGACATTGTCTCCCCTTTGGAAGCCAATGCCATCCTTAATGCCAGGGCGTCTCCCATTATAAAGCATGCTACGAGCAAATTTAAATTTCTCATTTTCTAAGTTGTGCTCGGCAATTTTAGCATCAAGTTTAGCTATATGATCATTTTGTTGCTTAATTAAGATCATGTGATCATGAACAGCATTAACATCAATATCTCTACATCTAGCACAAATAGTGACATGCTCAATGGTAGATGTAGAGGGTTTGCAAGAATCAAGTTCCACAATCTTAGCATGAAGAATATCATTTTTATCTTTAAGATTGGAAATTGTAACTTTGCAAACATCAAAATCTTTAGCCTTAGCAATTAAATTTTCATTCTCTAATCTAAGGCTAGCAAGAGATACATTCAATTCATCAATCTTAGCAAGCAAGTCAACATTATCATCTCTAAGATTGGGAATTGAAACATTACAAACATGTGAATCAACCTTAGCATTTAAAATAGCATTTTCATTTCTAAGGTTGTCAATCATCTCACGACAAGTGCTTAGCTCACTAGATAATTTTTCACATTTCTCAATTTCAAGAGCATAAGCCTTTTTAACCTTAACATGTTTTTTGTTTTCTTTAATTAGACAATCCTCTTGGGAATCCAAAAGGTCATCCTTTTCATGAATAGCACTAACCAATTCATTTAATTTTTCCTTTTGAGCTATGTTAAGGTTGGCAAAAAGGGAACGCAAATTATCCTCCTCATCACTAGCATTATCATCACTAGAAGATTCATATTTAGTGGAGGAGTTGGATTTAACCTTCTTCCGTTTGCCGTCCTTTGCCATGAGGCACTTGTGGCCGACGTTGGGGAAGAGGAGTCCTTTGGTGACGGCGATGTTGGCGGCGTCCTCGTCGTCGGAGGAGTCGCTTGAGCTTTCGTCGGAATCCCACTCCCGACAAACATGGGCATCGCCGCCCTTCTTCTTGTAGTACCTCTTCTTCTCCTTCCGCCTCCCCTTCTTGTCGTCACCTCGGTCACTGTCACTAGATATAGGACATTTGGCAATAAAATGACCGGGCTTACCACACTTGTAGCAAACCTTCTTGGAGCGGGACTTGTAATCCTTCCCCCTCCTTTGCTTGAGGATTTGGCGGAAGCTTTTGATGACGAGCGCCATTTCCTCATTGTCGAGCTTGGAGGCATCTATGGGTTGTCGACTTGGTGTAGACTCCTCCTTCTTCTCCTCCGTTGCCTTGAATGCAACGGGTTGAGCTTCGGATGTGGTGGCATCATCAAGCTCGTTGATCTTCCTCGAGCCTTCGATCATGCACTCAAAACTTACAAAATTTCCGATAACTTCCTCGGGGGTCATTTTAGTATATCTAGGATTACCACGAATTAATTGAACTTGAGTAGGGTTAAGGAAAATAAGTGATCTTAGAATAACCTTAACCACCTCGTGGTCATCCCACTTTACGCTCCCGAGGTTGCGCGCTTGGTTCACCAAGGTCTTGAGCCGATTGTACATGTGTTGTGGCTCCTCCCCTTTGCGAAGCCGGAACCGACCGAGCTCCCCCTCAATCGTTTCCCGCTTGGTGATCTTGGTGAGCTCATCACCTTCATGCGCGGTCTTGAGTAAATCCCAAATCCCCTTGGCGCTCTTCAACCCTTGTACTTTGTTATACTCCTCTCTACTTAGAGAGGCGAGGAGTATTGTTGTTGCTTGAGAGTTGAAGTGCTCGATTTGGGCCACCTCATCCTCATCATAGTTCTCATCCCCTACGGATGGTACCTGCGCACCAAACTCAACAACATCCCATAAGCTTTTGTGGAGCGAGATTAGATGAAATCGCATTAAATCGCTCCACCTAGCGTAATCTTCACCATCAAAAGTTGGTGGTTTGCCTAATGGGACGGAAAGTAAAGGTGTATGTTTGGAAATGCGAGGGTAGCGTAGGGGGATCTTACTATACTTCTTGCGCTCTTGGCGCTTAGAAGTGACGGAGGGCGCATCGGAGTCGGAGGTCGATGTTGATGAAGTGTCGGTCTTGTAGTAGACCACCTTCCTCATCCTCTTGTGCTTGTCGCCTTTCCGATGCAGCTTGTGGGAAGAAGATTTTTCCTTCTTCTCTTTGTGGTGAGAAGAAGATTTCTTCTCCTTCCCTTTGTTGGAGGAGCTCTTCTTCTTCTCCCTCCTTTTGGTGCGGGACTCTTCCGATGAAGTGCTCCCGTGGCTTGTAGTGGGCTTTTCGCCGGTCTCCATCTCCTTCTTGGCGTGATCTCCCGACATCACTTCGAGCGGTTAGGCTCTAATGAAGCACCGGGCTCCGATACCAATTGATAGTCGCCTAGAGGGGGGGTGAATAGGGCGAAACTGAAATTTACAAATATAAACACAACTACAAGCCGGGGTTAGCGTTAGTAATAAGAAACGAGTCCGCAAGAGAGGGCGCAAAACAAATCCCAAGCGAATAAGCAAGTGAGACACGGAGATTTGTTTTACCGAGGTTCGGTTCTTGCAAACCTACTCCCCGTTGAGGAGGCCACAAAGGCCGGGTCTCTTTCAACCCTTCCCTCTCTCAAACGATCCACGGATCGAGTGAGCTTTCTCTTCTCAATCACTTGGAACACAAAGTTCCCACAAGGACCACCACAAGATTGGTGTCTCTTGCCTCAATTACAAGTGAGTTTGGTTGCAAAAGAAGGATCAAGAAAGAAGAAAGCAATCCAAGCGCAAGAGCTCGAAAGAACACAAGCAAATCACTCTCTCTAGTCACTATGGCGTTGTGTGGGATTTGGAGAGGATTTGATCTTTTTGGTGTGTCTAGAATTGAATGCTAGAGCTCTTGTAGTAGTTGAGAAGTGGAAAACTTGGATGCAATGAATGGTGGGGTGGTTGGGGTATTTATAGCCCCAACCACCAAAAGTGGTCGTTGGGAGGCTGTCTGTTCGATGGCGCACCGGACAGTCCGGTGCACACCGGACAGTCCGGTGCCCCCTGCCACGTCATCACTGCCGTTGGATTCTGACCGTTGGAGCTTCTGACTTGTGGGCCCGCCTGGGTGTCCGGTGCACACCGGACAGGTACTGTTTGATGTCCGGTGTGCCAGCATGGGCGATTCTGACTTCTGCGCGCGCAGAGCGCGCATTAAATGCGCGGCAGAGAGCCGTTGGCGCGGAGATGACCGTTGCTTCGGAGTCGCACCGGACAGTCCGGTGCACACCGGACAGTCCGGTGAATTATAGCGGACTAGCCGTTGGCGTTTCCCGAAGCTGGCGAGTTCCTGAGACCGACCTCCCTTGGCGCACCGGACACTGTCCGGTGTACACCGGACAGTCCGGTGAATTATAGCCGAGTCGCCCTGGAAATTCCCGAAGGTGGCGAGTTTGAGTCTGAGTCCCCTGGTGCACCGGACAGGTACTGTTCACTGTCCGGTGGCACACCGGACAGTCCGGTGCGCCAGACCAGGGGTGCCTTCGGTTGCCCCTTTGCTCCTTTATTGAATCCAAAACTTGGTCTTTTTATTGGCTGAGGGTGAACCTTTTACACCTGTATAATCTACACACTTGGGCAAACTAGTTAGTCCAATTATTTGTGTTGGGCAATTCAACCACCAAAATTATTTAGGAACTAGGTGTAAGCCTAATTCCCTTTCAGTTATGAAGGACATACCTTCGTCATCTCAGTATGTAATAATAAAAGTAAGATCATAAGGAACTTGGAAAATAAGATGAATAATCACATTAAATCATCGGATTATTTATATTTCCATTATCCAATCATGGATAAATATCAATAACAGTAAATTACATTTGTACCTTCGGCTTGACAGAAGGTAAGAAATCGAATGCGATGTGCGAGTGAATTCAAGTCAGCGCGAACAGTACTGGGGTACTGTTCATCTATTTATAGGCACGGGATGTCCTTGATAACTAATCATAACCAAAACACAAGTTATCATGGACTAAATGGTCTTTTACTCTTTAAGTCGGTGTTGACCTTCGTCTCAAGGCGCGTCGTCATGTCGAAGCTCCCTGGCTTGTAGCTTCGGCTTATACCTTCGTGTTGTGTCTGCTTGCATATCACCCTGCCGAAGGTGTTTTTGCTTGGAGGACCTTCGGCGAAGAAGAAGGCCCCCAACATCTAGTGAAACTATAAATTGGTTTAATTCCAAGTAACCCATGCACTTACCTTATGCAAACTAGTTCAATTCTGCACTTATATATTTGCTTTGGTTTGTGTTGGCATCAATCACCAAAAAGGGGGAGATTGAAAGGGAAATAGGGTTTAACCTTTTCCTATAAATAATTTTGGTGGTTGAATGCCCAACACAAATAATTGGACTAACTAGTTTGCTCTAGATTATATATTCTATAGGTGCATAAAGGTTCAAACAAACCAATAAAGGGATCAAGTTAGGGTTCAAAAGCAAAGAAGCAAAAGAACCGAAGGGTGCCCTGGTCTGGCGCACCGGACTGTCCGGTGTGCCACTGGACTGTCCAGTGCACCAAGCGGAGCAACGGCTTCCAGCGCAACGGTCGACTGCAACGGACACCTGCAAACGCTACAGTGCGCAGACAGTGCGCGCAGAAGTCAGAGCAGCCGCCAGAGGCGCACCAGACAGTGAACAGTACCTGTCCGGTGCGGCACCGGACTGTCCGGTGCCACTAGAAGACAAAGCTCCAACGGTCAAAACTGCCCGAACCCTAACGGTTGGGTGACGTGGCTGGCGCACCGGACAGTGTCCATGGCGCACCGGACTGTCCGGTACGCCCATCGACAACAGCCACCCCAACGGTTGTTTTGGTGGTTGAGGTCTATAAATACCCCTCAACCACCTCCACTCCAACCATCCAAGCATTCATCACTCTCCATTCAATACAAGAGCAAAGTGCAACACTCCAAGACACAAATCAAAGCCACCGATCTGATCAAAGTGCCCAATTCAATTCTAGTGCATTAGGACTTGTGAGAGGATCACTTGTGTTTCTTGTTGCTCTTGTTTGCTTGGCTTGGCTTTCTTTTCTTTCTCACTTCTTACTCTCAAGTGCTTTGTAAGCGAGGCAAGAGACACCAATTGTGTGGTGGTCCTTGCGGGGTCTAAGTGACCCGTGAGATTAAGGAAGAAGCCTCACTCGGTCTAAGTGACCGTTTGAGAGAGGGAAAGGGTTGAAAGAGACCCGGTCTTTGTGACCACCTCAACAGGGACTAGGCTCTTTAGAAACGAACCTCGGTAAAACAAATCATCGTGTCATCCGCTTTATTTTCTTAGTTGATTTGTTTTCCCCTCTCTCTCGGACTTGATATTCATTCTAACGTTAACCCCGTCTTGTAGTGTGTGCTTAAGTTTATAATTTTTAGATTTCGCATATCCACCCCCCTCTAGGCGACTTTCAAGCCACACAGACGCAGGGACAGAGACGTGTGCAGTTTTCTGTAGCGTGGGCATGGAGGCGGTTTGTAGAAGATGAGCAGGGGCAAGCGACACCCATGGGGAAGAAAAACTGGTGTTCTACATGTGGGCAGTTGCCGACGGCGCTAGGAACGCGCGTGATGGGGCTGGGGTGTGTGGAGGCGGCAGCTTCGGCAGAAAACTGCCCCTGCTTGCGGGTGGTGCTGGGTGCTAGGCACGGTTGGGCCTGACCGCGCTTAGGCCTTGTTCGGTTATTCCCAATACACATGGATTGGATGAGATTAGAAAAAATTAAGAAGAAGTTTGACTTGTTTATGATTCAAACCCATCCAATACCACTCAATCCACATGAATTGAGAGCTAACCGAACAAGCCCTTAGCTGGAATGGTGGGGAAGGGGGGCGCGAGCTGGGCCTGCTACGGCGTGGGGATGGGATGAGCCGCGCGGCTGGCAAAGTGGGCGCACCGCTGGGCCACACAATGGGGGAGCAGGGT
Source organism: Zea mays (assembly GCF_902167145.1). Taxonomy (NCBI): domain Eukaryota; kingdom Viridiplantae; phylum Streptophyta; class Magnoliopsida; order Poales; family Poaceae; genus Zea; species Zea mays. Next base: position 224,809,157 of record NC_050100.1, on the reverse strand, counting down.
GGGCCTCGGCTGCGGCTAGGATGGCTAGCACGTGCTGAGGGGAGGGCGAGGTGGGCCACGGAACGCTGGGCCACAGGGGCGATTGGGGAAGGGCTGATTTGTTTTTATTTTCTCTTTCTCTTTTTTTGTTTTTGTTTTCTATCTTCTATTTTATTCTATTTCTTTTGAATTCAGATTTGAACACAATTTTGCGGACTACGTGAATGCACAACTAGAATAAATCAACATACAAAAAGAAAAGATGATCCAACATGTCGTGCAACAATCATGATCCTTTTAGGGTTTTTTACTAGGCTTACAATTATATAAAACAAAATAACTCTCCACGGTTTAGAACAAAGAGTAGAAAAGAAGGGAAGAAAGCGGGTAACACCTGATTTTGGTGGATGCTAGGGAAAAATTTTATACCCTCAAATTCAGGTGTTACATGCACCTTGGACCTTGCAGTCGCACCTCCATGTCTGGATTGGTGCTCTTCATCTCATCGTCGTGTAGCGCCGCCTCCATGACTGGGCTGTTAAGCACCCACGACAGCAAGCCTAGGTGAAGCAATCACACAATTCATATTCACATTTCAGCGCTTAAAAGAACCAATTCACTGCGATAGCAAGTCAAATTTGTACCAAAGACACACTTCGTCGTGAAACATGGGTGAAATGGGGAACCCGCTTGGCGTCATACCTCCCGATGACCTTGGCAAGGGTATGGACTCATGAGGTATGCCTCAATCATCTCCTCAAGCGACTGCTTGGGATTCGGGAACTCCATGGTGACGAGCCACTGGTTGTAGTCGCATACCTTGAAGAGGATCTCATCAGGTAAGATCTTGATGTCGTCTGCCCCGCCCCGCACATACGCTACCGCCATGGATCAGAACCCGGTGGCTGGCGCCATCGCCGAGAAGGAATCAACATGTCGCCTGTGGGAGCAGTGTGACAGGAGCGAGGTTTCCCCCTCACCGTCGCTACGATTGGTGGAGCCGAAGGGCAAGGCAGGGGAAGAATGCAGGGCGTGAGGAGCAGTGGAGCAAGACCGCCCAACGAGCGGGAGGGGAGGGCCGCGTGGCGAGGGGGGAGGGAGGTGGCTTTAATGCAGAGCATGGGCAGGCGCATCTAGCGCACCACGCGTGAGCGAGGCCGATGACGGATGGTTAGGGAGCAGAGGTTGCGGGCGGGAGGTAGCTTTAACGTAGAGCTTGGCACACGCGAGGTCGACGACAGATGGTTAGGGAGCGGACGTTGCAGGCACGGCTAGCGGCAACAATTGGCTAGGGAGGGGAGGTTGCGGGCGCGGCTAGCATAGAGCATGGTTTGTTGGAGCGCGGCGTATAACCGTAAGAATGATACATGAACACTTGTTCAAAAATGCTGCATTATAATAGTAGAGAAGAGATAGATATAGAGAAGAGATTTGAACCACCAACCCAACGATTGAACGATTTGGGTGATTCATCACCACACTTAACTCACACTCACAGTTAGTAGCAATGTGCCATTCTTTCTGCCTCTCACAGAGAATCCTCGAATGCATACACAATTACACACACACATACACACTCTCTCTCCTCGAACACATACAGCATACATGCTCGCTCTTCCTCGTCTAGTCGTCTTGGTGAGTCTGATCCCTCTCTCCTTCCGTCATCCACCATCTCTAGGGTTTTAGCGCCCCATTTTCGCATCGCCATTCCCGATCGGATCGCCCCTTCCCCACCCAACCCTCCGGCGCCGCCACCCTTCGTGTCAGAGGGTCGGTCTCCACCGAAAGCCTCGCAACAAATCTCCTCCGTTTCTTGCTCCGGCCATTTGTTGCAAAGATCGTGTTTTCCCCCCCTCATCCATGCCTCGCGTTCCATCCCTTCCGTCCCCGGAAATCCCTCCGCTTTCTTGAGATCTCCCGTTCCTCGATCTGACCTCGCCTCGTCCCGCCACCACAAGCAACAGCTGTTTTGCGCCACGATCCTCAGGGTTGCGATTCTCGCGTCCATTTGCTCGCCCCAATACCTTTCGGGAGCATCTGATCTCGAACAGTGAGACAAAGTAGCCACCTTTGTGCCGTTCCTTGCGTATCGGTGGGTGGCGGCGCTGCCCATTCCTATGAATGGACGGGAGGGAGTCCACGGTGGCGTCGGGGCCCAACTTCTCGTCCTTCTTCGCGCAGCACCGGGGCATCGGGGCGCCGGGTGTCCCCGGCCACTCGCAGGGGCTTCACGCCCCGCCGCCCGGTGGGTACCGGCAGCATCTTGATGCTGTCTCTGCGGGGTATGCATTCCAGACCCCGCATGTTGGGGGTCCCAGCATTGGGCAGGGGTACGAGGCCTCACCTCATGCGGCACAGCACAGCGCCGGTGGCGGCTCTGGCTCCGGTGGTTGTGGTGGTATGGACATTGGCATGGGTGCGGCCGTGAGTGCCGATGTTAAGGGGGATCAGGGGAGTGGGCCTGGCCAGGATGAGCAGGTGAAGAAGAAGCGGGGCAGGCCAAGAAAATATAAGCCTGATGGGTCTGTGACTCTTGGGTTATCACCCACTTCATCATCGACGCCTCACTCGTCCAGCTCGGGGATGGGAACCATGGTTAACACTCCAGGCTCTGGATTTGGGTCTGGAGGATCAGGGGGTTCAGGTTCTGGTGCACCATCAGAGAAACGTGGCAGGGGGCGGCCACCTGGCTCTGGAAAGATGCAACAGCTGGCTTCGCTTGGTGAGCTTCTGGGGTCTTGTAATTTTCACTTATACATATCCTATGCGTTACAACTTTAGATATATACCATTAAAAGATTACAACTTTAGATATATACCATTGGCTTCACATGTCATTGACTCATGTGAACCCCACATGTAAGTGAGATAGCAATGATGCATATCTAAAGTTATAATTTTTTAATGGTACAGATCCAAATTTCCCTTTAATGGAATAATTGATTCATATGGCTTACGTATACTTTGTTTGCACTACTGAATGAAATGTGCTAGGCAATTATGGTAGGTTTAAATTTCGAATGATGAATCTAGACACATAATGTATTGTTATATTAAGATGAATGAATACTGGACTTTAGTGTATATATTCTGTTGAGCAACTGGATCAACTCTGAACAATGCATTCTATCGTACCTGTGCTTTTGGTTTATTTCTTATGCTACATCCACTACCTGTCCTCCCCATGATTGCTAGACCGTTATTCACCTATTGGCCTGTGGAATATATATAACTGCCATTGTGGTTGTGGGCTGTGGCATATACAATCACCTCGCATTATGTCCTGTTGACAGTTCTGTTGCATGACCTTTTCAGGATTTTACTCTGAATTTGAGTAGGCCCTGACATGCCTTTTAAGCATCTTTTTTTGTCGTTTTTTTCTAAATTGCGATCATGAATTCAAAGTTCTTGAATTAACAACATATTTATATTGTCTTCTGGCTCTGTTATGTTAAGCAAGCAGTTGACCTCTTTTACTACATTGTTTCTTCCCAAAAGAAAAAGGGAGAAGTGAACCCTTTTCCTAAATACCTTTTTTGTTATTTTGTGTTCCCTTTTGTTTATATGCATGAACTGGTGATTTGTGCATCTCCGTTGTCTGATGAAATTTTATTGTCTTGTTTAGGAAAGTGGTTTCTTGGCTCTGTTGGAACAGGTTTTACTCCGCATGTGATTATTATTCAACCAGGAGAGGTAAGTCTGGATGAACACTAACTGATGATTAATTTTCAAAAGGGTTGATTTATGCATGATTTCTATGTGGGTGTGGGGCTTCTTGATTGCGTAGTGGCATGAATGATGGGTGGTGATAGTTTGTATCTGATGCTGCAAATTACCTTCAAATTGTATCTGGTTTACCCAAATACCCAGTGTGCATATCCAATAAATTTCTTCCTGTAATAAAGGGTATCTGTTAAATGCAGTATCCGAATAGAAATGCCAGATGAATCTGGAGATAGTGTAGAAAACCCTTCTTTGATGGTCAATTGTATTTGTTATTTCCAACTCATGGATGACATTTAGTGGCTTCTATATTACCAACATACATTAGGTTACAGCCATTTCATGAGCTGTCAAATGAGGAATATATCATTGATATTGAAGGAGGTCGTAACGTGAGATGGTTGCAGCTGCTTTAGCATCATTTGTTACAGCATGCAAACTAACTTCTCTAGATAATGGGACTTGCACGCATCATTAGCATTCTGGTCTCTGAAGCTGCTTGATGTGACACGCACAATTTCACTTAGTTTGTATTATCGTGGCAATCATACACCTAATGTCATATACCCAATAAAATCCTCTATCCTTGAAGACCATTGCACATATGGTTTTGTTTTAAAAATGGAAGACTTGGCGCCTACAAGGTCCTGGTCTAGGCTTGTACATTGAACCATGTTAAAGAGCAGTTCAACTTTGAGGGTTATCTACTTGAGAATAATCTTTGTTTATTGATCTATGTTTCTATGTACTAGAGAATAACCTTTGGGATTAAATCGCCAAAGGACTTTGTTGTTCTTCTTGTTTTTAATGTTGCTATCTGGTTGGTGGTTGCTACTTGCTATAGTGCGAATTGTTTACTCTGGTAAAATACCAACCATGGGAGTGCTGACTATAGCTTTCCTGTCGGTGCAGGACGTTGCTGCGAGAATAATGGCCTTCTCACAGCAAGGCCCAAGGGCAGTGTGCATCATTTCAGCAACTGGAGCTATTTCTACAGCAACCCTTCACCAGGATTCAGACTCCGGTGGTGTGGTTACATATGAGGTATGTTGCTGTTGGTTACCATTTCCGTAAAAACTACTGCACACATGCGTTCTATTCTTCTCTTGTTGCACATTTGAATATAAATGTTTTGCCTACTGTGCAAATTAAACAAAATGTTTGCTGCTAGCACTTGCCTGGATTGTTGGATTGCTTGCATCTTACAGCTGAAGTATTGCCTTATTGTTTCGTTCTCTTCTAGTTTTGTATCCTTATGCTTTATTGTTGGTTTGGCAGGGCCGATTTGAGATCCTGTGCCTTTCTGGGTCATACTTGGTGGTAGAGGATGGTGGCACACGGACCCGAAGCGGAGGTCTTTGCATAGCTTTGTGTGGTCCTGACCACAGGGTTATTGGTGGGAGTGTAGGCGGAGTCCTGACAGCAGCTGGAACAGTTCAGGTGAGTGTGATACAAGTATAGACCATCTGACTGACCTTTAGTGAAGTAATTATATATGGATATACCGTCGGCATTGCAGTTTTGGTGTCGTATGGTTTGTTTTCTATGTCATCTTCTGCATAAAGAGAAAGGAACCGTGGTTTTGCATTGCTGCAGGTGATAGTGGGGAGCTTCATGTACGGAGGTTCGAAGAAGAACAAGGTGAAAGCGGAGGTGGACATGGAGCCCGAGGAGGTGGCACCCGCGGAGCACAGTGGCATGGTCCCTCCTGCGATGAGTGGCGGCGGGTGGGAAGCGGGCATGATGAGGCAGATGGACTCGAGAACTCCTGCCATTGATATCAACTCGATCCGCGGGTAGTAGGGTAGCAGTTGTTGCCTGGTTGGGTGGATAAAGGCTCTGTGACAAAGTCGAATCCTCCTCCTAGGACACACACAGCACGCATGTACTAACTAACTAACTAACAGCTCTGTTGCTGTGGTTTAGGATACTCAGAACTCCGAGTATATCGTATGTGATATTGTTGTTGTATGAAATAATTAACGGTTGGTTGGTCGTGTTATTATGTTAAATATATATATGAAATGCTGCTGTTGGGTCTCCACTCCAATTATATATGATTCCATACAGATATGACTGCTGTTGCGAAATGAATGGATTGAGTTGGTACTGATTGTTAACATTTATATATATGACTCCATACAGATATGCTCTGAAAGTATATTTATTTATCTATCCATATAGATGTAGCAAAACTTTAAAAACTGTCTGCTTTATGAGCCATTGGTATTTTACTTGATTTCGCGCGCGCGTGTGGAAAGAAGCAACGACCAAAGAGAAGAGCTGACCGCAATGCCTCCCTCCCTCCGTTGTTTGCGGTCCTTCGCTGTCTTCTTCCCAAGGCGTTTGACGATTTGGATTGCTCACTCTGAATGTCGAGGTGCGTTCTCTGCGGACGATTTGAATTGCTCTTTTGGAAAAAGGTTTCAAAAGGAAGTTTTCGCTCGCCGGCTTTAAACAATAGTTCAAATTTATTAAGCATCAATTCTTCCTTGAGTTCAATCAAATTTGGATCATTCGAATGTTTGTTACTGGTTGGCTCGCCTTCTGTTCAAACCAGCCGCTTTGGTCGCTGCCCTCTTAGCTAATTCTTGTCCGTCGGTTGATACATGACTTGATTACGTCTGTTGTCGGAGAAATGATCCCCGATCACTGGGACCCGCGGGTCAGAGAGCACGTAGGGGAAAGAGCCCCCAGTCACTGGAGCCCATTAGTCAGTTGGGAGAGGTGGATGTGTCAACCCTAAAAGAACCTGTCTCGATCAAACCCTGCGGCACCAAGCTTGGGGTCGGGTGTGGTGGAACCTGACAGGGATGCCAGGCGTGTCGGAAGGGAATCACTCAAGTGGATCCCGCGCCTGGCCCTATACTGACTCGTCATAAATAGCAGACCGCATTTAACCACGTTTAGCACCGAGCCACAGCGCGAGCGCTGGAGCCTTGCCGTCGAACCAAGACTTAGCTAGGACTCCACCCTGTAGCTTCTAAGCTCAACTTACATCCCGAAAAAAGACTTGGGAGCCTCTCCCCCCCTCTCTCGCCCGCTTGTAACCCCTACTATGAGTTTTGATCATCAATGGTGCCAATAGCGCAAGCCACCAATGACTGGAAGTAGGGACGTTCTGCCCAAATCAGTATAAACCTTGCGCCCACCGCACACACCCTCTAAAGCCCGGAACGTGCACAATAAATTTACTTGTCGGAGCGAGGTTCGAAATATCGACAGTTGGCACGCCAGGTAGAGGACTTACACGTTCCACGAGATTCTTCAAGCTCCGATGGCTAGCGAAGACAGTGGCGTGACCTGGATTTTTGGGACGGCCCTCCTCTTTAGGAGTCTGGACTTCATCGTCAACGAAGGAGAGATGATGAGGGCCTCGGAAGCCCTATCTCCCTTGGCAAGCAACTTGCCCGATGTAGCCAAAAGTCTCGGTGGCCTTCGGCTCTACCCACCTCAGAAGAGCCGTGGGACGCAAGGCTCGTCATGACCTGACCATGTCGAGGTTGTGGGGGTATTGGACCACGTCCGGGGCTCATTCCTAGACATCCTTTTGTCGGGGTCGAAAGACGGACTCACGTCCCGCCTAGTGAGGCAAGATGCAACCCTAGCCACGAATGCCTCGCTACCAACACCACAAGAGATCATTTCCCCCATGCGAGGAGCTTAGGTGAGGCCTCGCCCAGCATTATGGCGCATAGTGCGGTGTCCGCCTCAGCTCAACCCACTTCCCTAGGGCCAAAATCGGACTCGAGCCTCTCACGAAGCAGCCATCACCCCGCGGCAAAAAGATAATAAAGCCCACGGGAGAGAACTAGGCGACCGTGCCAAGCGACGGGCCGACATCACGCCATAGCGATAAGCGCCCGCCCCCGCCTAATCTACGACAAGGGCGTAGCGTCGCGCTTCCCTCGGGCGAGCCAAAACGTCGCAGCCGCTTTGGCGCTTCTGGACAAGCTCACCATGGTAGAAACTCTAAGTGAGCGGAAGGCCCACCAAGAGATTCGAGACCTTCTTAGTCTTGATGTGCAACAACAAGTTGAGACCTCCATGTCTCAGTGTCGCGAACTAGAGACCAACCGCTACACCGCTTCTACGCCAATGACAAACGATGCCATGTCACGGCGACCCCTCAATCTCGAAGAAAGTGCGACATGTGTCCCTCCTCGCCGGCCCTAGAGGTCGGGTTGAAGTGCGCCTGGTCACGGGACTGGGGAGGAGGGATGTGATGGATCGGGTGACTCCCGTTGGTACAAACATCGCCGCAGAGGTTGTCTCGACCCCGATGGGAACCGAAGCCTAAGCCCGCCACCACCGAGGCCTCAGGCTTTCAGCCGTTGTATCCTTCAACCACTAGTGTCGCAACGGTACACGGCGCCCACCAATATTGCTAAATATTCGGGGAAATCGAACCCCAACCTTTGGCTAGCAGATTATCGACTAGCATGCCATGCGGGAGGAGCGGATCATGATTACTTTGTAATCCGCATTCTCCCCTATACCTAGCAGACTCGGCGTGAGCATGGTTGGAAAATTTGAGGCTCGATTGCATTCAGAATTGGGAATACCTTGAAGAATTTTTTTATGGGGAACTTCCAAGGCACATACGTCCGTCGTGGCAACCCGTGGGACCTCAAGAACTATCGACAAAACCCAATGATACCTTAATGGACTGCATCCAGCGTTTCTCGCGGCAATGCAACAAACTAGCGAGCCTTGCTAACGCCAACGTCATCAACGCGTTGATTTTGGGAACCATGAGCAAAACTCTGGTGCACAAACTAGGGTGCAAGAGCCCGCGAACCACGAAGGAGCTCCTGGACATCGCAACGACCCACACATCAGGATAATATGCAATGGGAGCAATTTTTAATCATCACGGGCAGAAGGCCAAGCATGACAAAGAGTCTGATGGGGACCACAGAGGGCGGCCCGATAAGAGAAAGAAAGAAAGGTGGAGAAATGACAAAGTGCTAGTGGTAGCAGCAGGTCAGAAGGGAAAGAAACCGCCGACCGAGGAAGCCACTGATCGTTTTGAGAAGCTGCTAGAAGCCCCATGTCTGAACCACCGCTACCCGGTCCAACATGCCTACAAGGACTATGGGTTGGTGAGAAAATTCCTAGGCGGGGGAGCGCCACCCGAGAAAGGAGCAGAACCCAGGTAGGGCGGCGAGCGAGAGAAGGCAGGAATCGCCTTCCCACACAAGACTGGGTGCCTGTTGATCTTCATAGGGTCTACGTACTTACATTGGAAGTCGAAACGACACAAAATATTCCAGGCTCGATAAGCATCTCCGGTTTTCCTCGACTGGTCTGACCACATTATTACTTACGATCGCACTGATCACCCAGAGCACATCCCCGATCCGAGCGATACCCGCTCATTATTAGTCCCATTGTTGGATCAGTGCGACCGATGAAGGTATTGATGGACAAAGGGAGTGGGCTCAACATCCTTTACTCTGCTACGCTCGATGCCATGGGCTTGGACCAAGAATGCCTCCGACCGACAGGGGGCCTTTCCATGGGGTCATACCAGGAAGGCGAGCGACCTCGCTCGGGCGAATCAACACCCCAGTCACCTTTGGGACGCCGGCCAACTTTAGGACCGAGACCCTCACCTTCGAGGTGGTTGGGTTTTAGGAGACCTATCACACCATTCTTGGGCGACCATATTATGCGAAGTTCATGGCTATCCCCAACTACACCTACTTGAAGCTCAAAATGCCAGGTCTCGCAGGCACCATCGCCATGGGCACCATGGTGCGCCACACATATGAGTGCGAGGTCGAGTGCTGCGACTTAGCCGAGGAGGCCACCGCTAAGTAAGAACTCTCGGGGATACTACAGACTTCGGACGAGTAACCGTCCGACACGAAGAGGATGGGCACGACTTTCAAACCATTAAATGATGTAAAGGAAATACCATTGGATCCGGAGTGCGTTGACGAGTGGATAGTGCACATCGGCTCCAACCTCTCTCCGAAATAGGAAAACGAGCTCATCGACTTCCTCTATGCAGAAAAGGACATCTTTGCCTAGAAACCCTTCGACATGAAGGGCATCCCGAGGGAAGTCGCCGAGCATTCCTTACAAATTAACCTGGGTCCAACCCGGTGAAACAACGACTACGCCACTTTGATGAAGAAAGACACAAGGCCAACGGGGAAGAGATCAGCAAGCTCCTCGCTGTCGGGTTTATCCACGAAATTAACCACATCCTTCGGCGAGACAATGAAATGGTGGATGCTCTCACAAAAATGGTGTCGGGACGAACGACCGTCCCTCTAGGGGTCTTTGTGACCGACCTTTTTAAACCAAATGTCCAATATGACGAGGCTCACCAGAAGGATGGGCAACTCGTGGGCATGGGCCCGCCGACCCCCAGAATCAGTTGCTATCGTGGAGGAGACCGACCCCTAGCCAACCTCGTGGCCAATTAGAGGGCACCGTATCACAAATTCTTGACCAATGGTGTGATGTCCCAAGACGAAACGAAAACACGAAGGCTTCATCAATAGGCCAAATCCTTCGTGGTGGTCGGAGGGACCTCTACAAGGAGGGGCACAATGGGATAAGGCAGTTATTCATCCCAATTGAATAAGGGAAAATGCTCTTGGAAGATATCCATGGTGGAATCTGTGGGCACCATGCTGCCTCGAGGAGTCTCGTGGGGAACGCCTTCCGACAGGGATTCTATTGGCCCACCGCGGTGTCGGACGCACTTCAGGTGGTGAGAACCTACGGAGGGTGTCAGTACTACGCACAACAAACCCATCTGCCCGCGCAGGCACTCCAAACAATCCCCACCTGCGCATTTTGGGAACATAAGGTTGACTTGTCCCTCGTGGTTTGGGTTGATGATTAGTGATTGTCAACGACTAGCACTCTGGGGTAGTCAGTGGACTAGCCAGAGTGTGAGGTTATGCTTGTGCAAGCATGTCAGTCGGCTTGTGGTGTATAGGTGTGGAGCACACAGACGATGGTCAATGGCTGAGTTGAAGGTCATGCGTGCTCATGCTGATGGACCGAGAGCGGTGAAGGGCGAGTGTTGGGTCTTGACTATGTGACCAGTCGTGGTGGCTGACACTTGGAACACGCACTTGCGGAAGGATGTGGTGGAGTGGATCATGTTGCCGATGTGGCCGAGGACAAGAGAGACACGCGTCTGGTCGTGGAGGACGCCACATGGTATGAGACTCGCGATGGGCTTGGTGGTTTGGGCCTCAAAACCACCCAACGCTACGGATGACGGGTTTTGCTGAGTTTGGGCCTCAAAACTCAGCGGCGGTGGTTTCAGAGAGAACCGGTGGTGGCAAGTGGCGTTATCACGAAGGTTGCATCAAGGCGAAGCAATTCCGTGTGAAGGACATGACCGTCAGATAAAAAATGTAGGAGTTGGTCCATTTTACCCCCAGTGGAGTGGATAGGCTCTATGTAAATAGGGCTTGTTTAATGTAACACCCTGAATTTTGGGTTATAAAATTTCTTTGCTCTATACTCAAAATTCAGGCGTTACTCTCTCTTTTCCTTGCTTTTCTTTTCTCTTTACTAAAATAATGGAGAGTTATTTTGTTATATATTGGCGTGAGCCCTAGTGATGATTTGGTTCTTGCATCCATGTTTTTGCATAGTGTTCCTAAGTGCAAAACGTACTTGAAACATGTTAATATACCTTGTAGAAGTTTCCAGTAAATTTTCATATTTTTCTGATTTTTTTTAATTTTTAGAGAACCAAAATCTATTTATTTGAGGTACTTAAGAACATTTTAAAAATCTCTAAATATGGTTTTCGAGTTCATTGGGTGCCAAGTCATGTCTATGAATTTTCCTAGAATTTTTGAAGCCTTCGAGATAATTTTCGGATGTTAAATACGATTTCAGCCTTTTCGTGGAATTATTTTACTTTTAAAAATTGATTTATTATGAAAAATAAAATATCTTCAAACCCTAGCAATATATATGGCTGGAACCTCTCACCGAGCCCTTTCCAAATCTCAAAATTGTTTCCTCAGATTCAACCCACAATTCTCGGAATTGCTCGCCGAAGTTCGGGGCAGTTCTAACTATAGCGACAACTCTGTCGAGCAATGATTTTCAATCTGTGCGTTGTTGGCGAATCCGAGTACCGTTGCATTCATCTCGTCAAGGGCTTCATCTTGGTGCTTTTTATTCGTTGATCGAACCTCCGGTTCACCGTCAATCGATGAATATCTGCTCGGCTCCGGCGAGGGTCTTCTTCTCCGGTGAGTTTTCTCCATTGCTACCCATGGAAGTTCTTCGTTTTCATTCTTTGTATTCATCCCACCTTCCCCGGTCTCGGGAGGGGGGACATGGGGCCGCCCCACCCAGTTTGTTTGATTTAAATATTCAATATATTTTGTGTTATTAGTCTGATTCGCTCCCTTCAAGTCATGTTAGATTCGTATTAAAGTTGCTACATGTTAAAAATATTATTCCATGTTGTCACATATTTTAAATAATTTATTAAATGTTTGTTTGACCAATGGTTATTACATTAGCGTGCCAATTAAATCTAATTTATAGTTTTCAACTTGCGCTTTTATAAATAAATATCAACATGGTTAATATTAACTTAAATACTCTTTTGTTAATAGTTATTTAGTATAAACATGTCATCTATTTAGTAATTCTCGCGTGTCGTGTTTGTCCGCGCGCCGTTCGTGTGTGCTGTCGTGCTATTTCGCACGTCGTGCACTTAGTCTTGCGCCATTATTTTGCCTCACTTAGAATCGCTCATATTAATTAAATTACTTATTTAACAGAGAGCTATTAGTGTAGCGGATTAATCGAAAGTAGGTAATATCTCTAGTTTACATTTGATAAATGTCGATAAATACAAGTATGTCGAATTAAATGTTCTAGTTCATATTTGTACCAATACGCTAAAAGGGACGGGGCAATACGCCATACCAGTCATATGCCTATGCATGATGAAAGGTGAAGCTGAGGGGATAAGGGAAAATAAAATGGTACTAAAGATGTCCCTAAACTTCACCACGAGCAGACTCAGCGGGACCCACCAAGCACCGCTACATCTATACCATAATAGCTATAGGAACCCGTATGGCGAACAGACAAGACGCGGCGCCATGCCAGGGGTACGGCGGCGCGTGACCCAGCAAACGACACCATAGGGGCTACACCACCTAGGAGTAGGAGGTGAATTCCACCCTGGTAGGATACAAGTTCTCATTTGTAATGTCTACCCTTGAGCTATAAAAGGGCAAGATGACCCCCATATTCAAAGACACGATCCACTACTTCACACAAGTGCTCAACTGTAACATGCTCCAAGCAATACTACTATCACCACTACACTGCACTAGGGCTCCGGTCTGAACCAGTATAACCCCTTGTCTCAAATCCACCTTCGAGCCCCCATGGCAAACCATTCGGAGTGCGTCCGCGCTAGCATCCCCGCCGAACACAAATCTTATTGTTATCATGTTTCCTTTACAACGACAGTTAGCGTGCCCAGGTAGGGGGCGGGGCATTTAGCCTGGCCCCTTACTGATGACATCCCATTCATCCGCCGATGAGCTCGGCCAAGGTGGATTAATCGATGTATGGCGAAGGGCAGAAAAACGACATCTTAAGATGCTTCGCCGTTTGAAAGTCACCTAGAGGGGGGTGAATAGGCAAAACCTGAAATTTATAAACTTTAAACACGTACTAAGGCCGGGGTTAGCGTTAGAATTAAATCGGAGTGCGAAAGATTGTTTCCCTTGCTATGAGTTGCTCAAATTGATGTGTATAACTTTGGGAGCAAACTCAAATCAATATTAGCAAGGAAACTTTAGAGAGAGGAAAGAGGGGAAACAAATCAAGTGAAGATCAATGCAGGTGAACACCGTGATTTGTTTTACCGAGGTTCGGTTCCAAAGAACCTAATCCGCGTTGAGGAGGCCATAAAGGCCGAGTCTATTCCAACCCTTTCCCTCTCTCAATTGGTCACATAGACCGGTCGAGGCTTCTCCTTAATCACTTGGGTCACTAAGACCCCGCAAGGATCACCACACACTTAGGTGTCTCTTGCTAGCTTTACAAAGCACTTAGAAGAATAAAAATAGAGAAGGAGAAAGCAATCCAAGCAACAAGAGCAACAAAAGAACACAAAACACCCTCTCTCAAGTCACTAAGTAATTGAGTTGATTTCGAGGCTTGGAGAGGATTTGATCTTTGGAATGTGTCTTGGATGAATGTTATTGCTCTTGTATTGAATGTGAACTTCAGAAAACTTGGACGGCTTGAATGGAGGTGGTTGGGGGTATTTATAGCCTCCAACCACTTCCTAGCCATTGGCTGAGTTTGCTGTCGATGGGCACACCGGACAGTTCGGTGGTGCACCAGATAGGGCACTGTTCACTGTCCGGTGCGTGCCACGTCAGCACACTGTTGGGGTTTGGAGCGGTTAACCGTTGAAGTTCTTTGTCTCGTAGTTGCACCGGACAGTCCGGTGGCACACCGGACATGTCCGATGCATTCTGACTTTCTGCTCTCGCTTCTAACTTGCACTGTTCACCTTTTACAGTCGACCGTTGGGCGCAGGTTACCGTTGCTCCATTGGCTCACCGGACATGTCCGGTGCACACCGGACAGTCCAGTGAATTATAGCGGAGCATGTCTCTGGAAATCACGAGAGTGAGCAGTTCTAGTGGTGCTCGACCTCAGGCACCGGACACTGCCCGGTGCGCCACTTGGCAGCGCCAATACAAGTCTTTGCTCCAAATTTATTTGAGTCCCCAACTTAATTTCTTTCTTGATTTATGTTGAACCTTATGCACCTGAGGTAAAAGACATCTTGGCAAACTAATTAGTGCACGTGGTTTGTGATGGACGTCAACCACCAAAATCGATTATAGGAAATAATTTAGCTCATTTCCCTTTCAATCGCCCTCTTTTGGTGATTGATGCCAACACAAACCAAAGCAAATATAGAGTGTAAAAATATAACTAGTTTGCAAATATGATAGATGTGCATGTGTTACTTAGATTTAAACCAATTGAAAGTCTTTTTACATAAGTCTAAGAATAAACGTGATTGCTTTCTTTTATTTAACATTTTAGACAACATTTGCACCACTTGCTTGTTTTTGCAAATCCTTTAGAAAAATCTTTTCAAATTCTTTTGAAAATAGCCAAAGGTATAGGAATATGATTTCAAGAAGCATTTTCAAGATTTGAAATTCTCCCCCTGTTTCAAATGCTTTTCCTTTGACTAAATAAAAGCTCCCCTAAAGAAATTCTCCTCTTAGCTGTCAAGAGGGTTTTTTTGAAATGATTTCCATTCATGAGCAGATACCAAATGAAATTATACTAATTGAAATTTTGAAACCAAATGAAATACCAATTGAAATAATTTCTTCCTTTAGTTTTTGAAAATTTTAAAATGGTGGTGCGATCCTTTTGCTTTGGGCCTAATACTTTCTCCCCTTTGTCATGAATCGCCAAAAACGAAGAATCTTGAGGGCCCTTTGTGGGGCCTAATTTCTCCCCCTTTGGTAAAAGAAATATGAGTGAAGGTTTATACCAATTGAGAGTTTGAGTAAGGCAAAGGATAAATGATACCGTCAGAGTTGGAGTGGAAACCTTGCCTTTGCCGAATACTTCATTTCCCTTTCAATCTAAGGCTAATCATAAAGATACTTATAGAAGCATATTAGTCTTAGCCGTGGCACAAAAAGAAAAAAGAAATATGTATTTGTACCAAATGAAAGAGACATGATCAAAGGTATATTAATGAGCTATGTGTGCAATGTTTCAATCAATGTTCCGAGAATCAAGAATATTTAGCTCATTTCTGAGTTTGCTAAAAGTCTTCTCATCTAGTGGCTTGGTAAAGATATCGGCTAATTGGTTGTGGGTGCTAACATAAGCAATTTTGATATCCCCCTTTTGTTAGTGATCTCTCAAAAAGTGATACCGGATGTCTGTGCTTAGTGCGGCTGTGTTCAACGGGATTATCCATCATGCGGATTGCACTCTTCACAAGTTGACTTGTTAGTAGACCCAAATATAATATCATCAACATAAATTTGGCATATAAACAAGTCTTTTGCAATTGTTTTAGTGAAGAGAGTAGGATCAGCTTTTCCAACTTTGAAGCCATTAGTGATAAGAAAGTCTTGCATGCATTCATACCATGCTCTTGGGGCTTGCTTGAGCCCATAAAGCGCCTTTGAGAGCTTATGAACATGGTTAGGGTACTCACTATCTTCAAAGCCAGGAGGTTGCTCAACATATACCTCTTCCTTGATAGGGCCATTGAGAAAGGCACTTTTCACGTCCATTTGATATAGCTTAAAGCCATGGTAAGTAGCATAGGCAAGTAATATACGAATTGACTCAAGCCTAGCTATGGGTGCATAGGTTTCATCGAAATCCAAACCTTTGACTTGTGAATAACCTTTTGCAACAAGTCGTGCTTTGTTCCTTGTCACCACACCATGCTCATCTTGTTTGTTGCAGAATACCCATTTGGTACCTAAAACATTTTGGTTAGGACGTGGAACTAAATGACATACCTCATTCCTCGTGAAGTTGTTGAGCTCCTCTTGCATTGCCACCACCCAGCCCGGATCTCTAAGTGCATCCTCTATCCTGTATGGCTCAATAGAAGACACAAAAGAGTAATGTTCACAAAAATGAGCAACTCGAGATCTAGTGTTACCCCCTTGTGAATGTCACCAAGAATGGAGTTGACGGGGTAATCTCTTTGAATTGCTTGGTGGACTTTTGGGTGTGGTGGTCTTTGATCCCGAATCCCTTGATCTTCTTCATTGTCTTGATCATCTTCATCTCCCCCTTGATCAATGTCCTCCTCTTGAGGTGGCTCATCTTCTTGATATTCATCCTCTTTTTCTTGAGCTAGTTCCTCATCTTGAGTTGGTGGAGATGCTTGCACGGAAGATGATGGTTGATCTTGTGCTTGTGGAAGCTCTCCAGATTCTTTTGGACACACATCCCCAATGGACATGTTCCTTAGCACGACACATGGAGCTTCTTTATCATCTAGTTCATGAAGATCAACTTGCTCCACTTGGGAGCCATTAGTCTCATCAAACAAAATGTCACAAGAAACTTCAACCAATCTAGTGGACTTGTTGAAGACTCTAGATGCCCTTGTGTTTGAGTCATAACCAAGTAAAAAGCCTTCTACTACTTTATGAGCAAATTTAGAATTTCTACCTCTTTTAATAAGAATAAAGCATTTGCTCCCAAAAACTCTAAAATAAGAAACATTGGGCTTTTTACCAGTGAGGAGTTCATATGATGTTTTCTTGAGGATTCAGTGAAGATATAAACAACTGATGGAGTAGCAGGCGGTGTTAATTGCCTCCGCCCAAAACTGATCTGATGTCTTGTATTCATCAAGCATGGCCCTTACCATGTCCAATAGAGTTCTATTATTCCTCTCCACTACACCATTTTGTTGAGGTGTGTAGGGAGAAGAGAACTCATGCTTGATGCCCTCCTCCTCAAGAAATCCTTCAATTTGTGAATTCTTGAACTCCTTACCATTGTCGCTTCTAATCTTTTTTATTCTTAATCCGAACTGAAAGTCGCCTAGAGGGGGGGGGGTGAATAGGGCGAAACTGAAATTCTCAAAAATAATCACAACTACAAGCCGGGTTAGCGTTAGAAATATAATAGAGTCCGCGAGAGAGGGTGCAAAACAAATCGTAAGCGAATAATGAAGTGAGACACGCGGATTTGTTTTACCGAGGTTCGGTTCTCTCAAACCTACTCCCCGTTGAGGAGGCCACAAAGGCCGGGTCTCTTTCAACCCTTACCCTCTCTCAAATGGTCACTCGGACCGAGTGAGCTTTCTCTTCTCAATCACTTGGAACACAAAGTTCCCACAAGGACCACCACAATGTTGGTGTCTCTTGCCTCAATTACAAGTGAGTATGATCGCAATGAAGAATCAAAGAAAGAAGAAAGCAATCCAAGCGCAAGAGCTCGAAGGAACACAAGCAAATCATTCTCACTAGTCACTAGGGCGTTGTGTGGAATTTGGAGAGGATTTGATCACTTTGGTGTGTCTAGAATTGAATGCTAGAGCTCTTGTAAGTAGTTGAGAAGTGGAAAACTTGGATGCAATGAATGGTGGGTGGTTGGGGGTATTTATAGCCCCAACCACCAAACTAGCCGTTTGGTGAGGCTGTCTGTTTGATGGCGCACCGGACAGTCCGGTGCACACCGAACATGTCCGGTGCGACAGCCACGTCACCAAAAGCCGTTGGGTTCGACCGTTGGAGCTCTGTCTTCTGGGCCCGCCTGGATGTCCGGTGGCGCACCGGACATGTACTGTAGATTGTTCGGTGCGCCAGCATGGGCGTGCCTGACCTCTGCGCGCGCAGCGCGCACATTTAATGCGTCGCAGGTAGCCGTTGGCGCCGAAGTAGCAGTTGCCCTGCTGTTACACCGGACAGTCCGGTGTACACCGGACAGTCCGGTGAATTATAGTGGAGCTGCTGAAATGAATTCCCGAGGCTGGCGAGTTCCGGAGGCCGCTCTTCCTTGGAGCACCGGACATGTCCGGTGTACACCGGACAGTCCAGTGAATTATAGCGGAGTCGCCTTTGGAATTTCCCGAAGGTGACGAGTTTGAAGTTTGAGTCCTCTGGTGCACCGGACATGATCGGTGGCACACCAGACAGTCCGGTGCGCCAGACAAGAGGTGCCTTCGGTTGTCCCTTTGCTCTTTTGCTGAACCCAATACTTAGTCTTTTTATTGGCTAAGTGTGAACCTTTGGCACCTGTATAACTTATGCACTAAAGCAAACTAGTTAGTCTTAAATATTTTTGTTGGGCAATTCAACCACCAAAATTATTTAGGAACTAGGTGTAAGCCTAATTCCCTTTCAATCTCCCCCTTTTTGGTGATTGATGCCAACACAAACCAAAGCAAATATAAAAGTGCATAATTGAACTAGTTTGCATAATGTAAGTGCAAAGGTTGCTTGGAATTTGAGCCAATATAAATACTTACAAGATATGCATGGATTGTTTCTTTATTTTTAACATATTGGACCACGCTTGCACCACATGTTTTGTTTTTGCAAAATCTTTTTGTAAATCCTTTTCAAAGTTCTTTTGCAAATAGTCAAAGGTAGATGAATAAGATTTTTGCAAAGCATTTTCAAGTTTAAAATTTTCTCCCCTTGTTTCAAATGCTTTTCCTTTGACTAAACAAAACTCCCCCTCAAATAAGTTCTCCTCTTAGTGTTCAAGAGGGTTTTAAGATATCACGTTTTGAAAATACTACTTGCTCCCCCTTTAGAACACAAAGAGATACCAATTTGAAATTTTCCAATTGAAAACCATTAATTTTTAAAATTAGTTTGGTGGTGCGGTCCTTTTGCTTTGGGCTCATACTTTCTCCCCCTTTGGCATGAATCGCCAAGAACGGATACTTTGAGTGAGATATAAGCCCTTGAAGACTGCTCTCATATAAAACATATGAGTGAAGATTATACCAAAGATGGAGAGTGATGCGGAGCGACGGCGAAGGATGAGTAGTAGAGTGGAGTGGAAGCCTTTGTCTTCACCGAAGACTCCTATTCCCTTTCAATATACCTATGACTTGGTTTGAAATATACTTGAAAACACATTAGTCATAGCATATATAAAATAGATATGATCAAAGGTATATTTATGAGCTATGTGTGCAAATTAGCAAAAGAAGTTCCTAGAATCAAGAATATTGAGCTCATGCCTAAGTTTGGTAAAAGATTGTTCATCAAGTGGCTTGGTAAAGATATCGGCTAATTGATCTTTAGTGTTAATGTATGAAATCTCGATATCCCCCTTTTGTTGGTGATCCCGAAGAAAATGATACCGAATGGCTATGTGTTTAGTGCGGCTATGCTCAACGGGATTATCCGTCATGCGGATTGCACTCTCATTATCACATAGAAGAGGAACTTTGGTTAATTTGTAACCATAGTCCCGCAGGGTTTGCCTCATCCAAAGCAATTGCGCGCAACAATGGCCTGCGGCAATGTACTCGGCTTCAGCGGTAGAAAGAGCGACTGAATTTTGTTTCTTTGAAGCCCAAGACACCAAGGATCTTCCCAAGAACTGGCAAGTCCCCGATGTGCTCTTTCTATTAATCTTACACCCTGCCCAATCGGCATCCGAATAACCAATCAAATCAAATGTGGATCCCCGAGGGTACCAAAGCCCAAACTTAGGTGTATAAGCCAAATTTCTCAAGATTCGTTTTACGGCCGTAAGGTGGGATTCCTTAGGGTCGGATTGGAATCTTGCACACATGCAAACGGAAAGCATAATGTCCGGTCGAGATGCACATAAGTAAAGCAATGAACCAATCATCGACCGGTATACCTTTTGATCCACGGACTTACCTCCCGTGTCGAGGTTGAGATGCCCATTGGTTCCCATGGGTGTCTTGATGGGCTTGGCATCCTTCATTCCAAACTTGGTTAGAATGTCTTGAGTGTACTTCGTTTGGCTAATGAAGGTGCCCTCTTGGAGTTGCTTGACTTGGAATCCTAGAAAATACTTCAACTCCCCCATCATAGACATCTCGAATTTCTGTGTCATGATCCTACTAAATTCTTCACATGTAGATTCGTTAGTAGACCCAAATATAATATCATCAACATAAATTTGGCATATAAACAAATCATTGTCAAGAGTTTTAGTGAATAAAGTAGGATCGGCCTTGCCGACTTTGAAGCCATTTGCAATAAGGAAATCTCTAAGGCATTCATACCATGCTCTTGGGGCTTGCTTGAGCCCATAAAGCGCCTTAGAGAGCTTATAGACATGATTAGGATACTCACTGTCTTCAAAGCCGGGAGGTTGCTCAACGTAGACCTCCTCCTTGATTGGTCCATTGAGGAAGGCACTCTTCACGTCCATTTGATAAAGCTTGAAGCCATGGTAAGTAGCATAGGCCAATAATATACGAATTGACTCAAGCCTAGCTACGGGTGCATAGGTTTAACCAAAATCCAAACCTTCGACTTGTGAATACCCCTTGGCCACGAGTCGAGCTTTGTTCCTTGTCACCACACCATGCTCGTCTTGCTTGTTGCGGAAGACCCACTTGGTTCCTACAACATTTTGATTAGGACGTGGAACTAAATGCCATACCTCGTTCCTAGTGAAGTTGTTGAGCTCCTCTTGCATCGCCATCACCCAATCCGAATCTTGTAGTGCTTCCTCTACCCTGTGTGGCTCAATAGAGGAAACAAAAGAGTAATGCTCACAAAAATGTGCAACACGAGATCGAGTGGTTACCCCCTTATGAATGTCGCCGAGGATGGTGTCGACGGGGTGATCTCGTTGGATTGCTTGGTGGACTCTTGGGTGTGGCGGCCTTGGTCTTTCATCCTCCTTGTCTTCATCAATTGCATCTCCCCATTGATTATTGCCGTCATCTTGAGGAGGCTCATCTCTTTGATCTTCTCCTCAATCAACTTGAGCCTCATCCTCATTTTGGGTTGGTGGAGATGCTTGCGTGGAGGAGGATGGTTGATCTTGTGCATGTGGAGGCTCTTCGGATTCCTTAGGACACACATCCCTAATGGACATGTTCCTTAGCGCGATGCACGGAGCCTGTTCTTCACCTATCTCATCAATATCAACTTGCTCTACTTGAGAGCCGTTAGTCTCATCAAACACAACGTCACAAGAAACTTCAACTAGTCCTGAGGACTTGTTAAAGACTCTATATGCCCTTGTGTTTGAATCATATCCTAGTAAAAAGCCTTCTACAGTTTTAGGAGCAAATTTAGATTTTCTACCTCTTTTAACAAGAATAAAGCATTTGCTACCAAAAACTCTAAAATATGAAATATTGGGCTTTTTACCGGTGAGTTCGTATGATGTCTTCTTGAGGATTCGGTGTAGATATAACCGGTTGATGGCGTAGCAGGCGGTGTTGACCGCTTCGGCCCAAAACCGATCCGGTGTCTTGTACTCATCAAGCATGGTTCTTGCTATGTCCAATAGAGTTCGATTCTTCCTCTCTACTACACCATTTTGTTGTGGCGTGTAGGGAGAGGAGAACTCATGCTTGATGCCCTCCTCCTCAAGGAAGCCTTCAATTTGAGAGTTCTTGAACTCCGTCCCATTGTCGCTTCTAATTTTTTTGATCCTTAAGCCGAACTCATTTTGAGCTCGTCTCAAGAATCCCTTTAAGGTCTCTTAGGTATGAGATTTTTCCTACAAAAAGAACACCCAAGTGAAGCGAGAATAATCATCCACAATAACTAGACAATACTTACTCCCGCCGATGCTTATGTAAGCGATCGGGCCGAATAGGTCCATGTGTAGGAGCTCCAGTGGCCTGTCACTAGTCATGATGTTCTTGTGTGGATGATGGGACCCAACTTGCTTTCCTGCTTGGCATGCGCTACAAATCCTGTCTTTCTCAAAATGAACATTTGTTAGTCCTAAAATGTGCTCTCCCTTTAGAAGCTTATGAAGATTCTTCATCCCAACGTGGGCTAGTCAGCGATGCAGAGCCAACCCATGTTAGTCTTAGCAATTAAGCATGTGTCGAGTTCAGCTCTATCAAAATCTACCAAGTATAGCTGACCCTCTAACACACCCTTAAATGCTATTGAATCATCACTTCTTCTAAAGACAGTGACACCTACATCAGTAAAGAGACAGTTGTAGCCCATTTGACATAATTGAGATACAGAAAGCAAATTGTAATCTAAAGAATCTACAAGAAAAACATTTGAAATAGTATGGTCAGATGATATAGCAATTTTACCCAATCCTTTGACCAAACCTTGATTTCCATCCCCGAATGTGATAGCTCGTTGGGGATCTTGGTTTTTCTCATATGAGGAGAACATCTTCTTCTCCCCTGTCATGTGGTTTGTGCACCCGCTATCGAGTATCCAACTTGACCCCCCGGATGCATAAACCTACAAAACAATTTTAGTTCTTGATTTTAGGTACCCAAACGGTCTTGGGTCCTTTGGCATTAGAAACAAGAACTTTGGGTACCCAAACACAAGTCTTGGAGCCTTTGTGTTTGCCCCCAACAAACTTGGCAACTACCTTGCCGGATTTGTTAGTAAGCACATAAGATGCATCAAAAGTCTTAAATGAAATGCTATGTTCATTTGATGCACTAGGAGTTTTCTTTCTAGGCAACTTAGCACGGGTTGGTTGCCTAGAGCTAGATGTCTCACCCTTATACATAAAAGCATGATTAGGGCCAGAGTGAGACTTCCTAGAATGAGTTCTCCTAATTTTGCTCTCGGGATAACCGGCAGGGTACAAAATGTAACCCTCGTTATCCTGAGGCATGGGAGCCTTGCCCTTAACAAAGTTAGACAAATTTTTAGGAGGGGCATTAAGTTTGACATTGTCTCCCCTTTGGAAGCCAATGCCATCCTTGATGCCAGGGCGTCTCCCATTATAGAGCATATTTCTAGCAAATTTAAACTTTTCATTTTCTAAGTTATGCTCGGCAATTTTAGCTTCTAATATTGCTATATGATCATTTTGTTGTTTAATTAAAGCCATGTGATCATGAATAGCATTGATATCAACATCTCTACATCTAGTACAAATGGAAGTGTGCTCAACGGTAGATGTAGAGGGTTTGCAAGATTTTAGTTCTACAATCTTAGCATGCAACATATCATTCTTAGTTCTAAGGTCGGAAATAGTAGTATTGCAAACATCAAAATCTTTAGCCTTAGCAATCAAATTTTCATTTTCTACTCTAAGGTTAGCAAGAGAATCATTCAATTCCTTAATCTTAGCAAGCAAATCATCATTATCATTTCTAAGATTGGGAATTGAAGCATCACAAACATAAGAATCAACCTTAGCAATTAAACTAGCATTTTCATTTCTAAGGTTATCAATGGTCTCATGGCAAGTGCTTAGCTCACTAGACAATTTTTCACATTTTTCAACTTGTAGAGCATAAGCATTTTTAACCTTAACATGCTTTTTATTTTCCTTGATTAGGAAGTCCTCTTGGGAGTCCAAGAGATCATCCTTCTCATGGATGGCACTAATTAATTCATTTAGTTTTTCTTTTTGTTGCATGTTTAGGTCGGCAAAAAGGGTACGCAAATTATTTTCCTCGTCACTAGCATTATCTTCACTAGAGGACTCATATCTAGTGGAGGATTTAGATTTAACCTTCTTCCTTTTGCCGTCCTTTGCCATGAGGCACTTGTGGCCGACGTTGGAGAAGAGGAGTCCCTTGGTGACGGCGATGTTGGCGGCGTCCTCGTCGAAGGAGGAGTCGGTGGAGCTCTCGTCCGAATCCCACTCCCGGCAAACATGGGCATCGCCGCCCTTCTTCTTGTAGTACCTCTTCTTTTCTCTCCTCTTTCCCTTCTTGTCGTCGCCCCTGTCACTGTCACTAGATATAGGACATTTTGCAATGAAATGACCGGGCTTACCACACTTGTAGCAAACCTTCTTGGAACGGGATTTGTAATCCTTCCCCTTCCGTTGCTTGAGGATTTGGCGAAAGCTTTTGATGATCAAAGCCATCTCCTCATTGTCGAGCTTGGAGGCGTCAATTGGTTGTCTACTTGATGTAGATTCCTCCTTCTTCTCCTCCGTCGCCTTAAATGCCACCGGTTGTGCTTCGGACGTGGAGGGTTCATCAAGCTCGTTGATCTTCTTTGAGCCCTTGATCATACATTCAAAGCTCACAAAATTCCTGATTACTTCCTTGGGAGTCATTAGTGTGTATCTAGGATTACCACAAATTAATTGAACTTGAGTGGGGTTAAGGAAAATGAGAGATCTTAGAATAACCTTAACCACCTCGTGGTCGTCCCACTTCTTGCTCCCGAGGTTGCGCACTTGGTTCACCAAGGTTTTGAGCCGGTTGTACATATCTTGAGGCTCCTCCCCTTGGCGAAGACGAAAACGGCCGAGCTCCCCCTCGATCGTTTCCCGCTTGGTGATTTTGGTGAGTTCATCACCCTCATGCGCGGTCTTGAGTAGGTCCCAAATCTCCTTTGCATTCTTCAACCCTTGCACCTTGTTGTATTCCTCCTTGCTTAGAGAGGCTAGGAGTATGGTTGTAGCTTGAGAGTTGAAGTGCTCGATTTGGGCCACTTCGTCCGTATCATAGTCTTCATCCCCTACGGATGGTACCTGTGCTCCAAACTCAACAACATTCCATATACTTTTGTGGAGTGAGGTTAGATGAAATTTCATTAAATCACTCCACCTAGCATAATCTTCGCCATCAAAGGTTGGCGGTTTGCCTAATGGAACGGAAAGTAATGGAGTAGGTCTAGATGTACGAGGATAGTGTAAGGGGATCTTACTAAACTTCTTGCGCTCTTGGCGCTTAGAAGTTACGGACGGCGCATCGGAGTCGGAGGTCGATGTTGATGAAGTGTCGGTCTCGTAGTAGACCACTTTCCTCATCCTCTTGTGCTTGTCGCCTTTCCGATGCGACTTGTGGGAAGAAGACTTTTCCTTCTTCTCTTTGTGGTGTGAAGAAGAAGATCTTTTCTCCTTCCGTTTGGAGGAGTCCTTCTTCTTCTCCTTCCTCTTGGTGCGGGACTCTTCCGATGAAGTGCTCCCTTGGCTCGTAGTGGGCTTGTCGCCGGTCTCCATCTCCCTCTTGGTGTGATCTCCCGACATCACTTCGAGCGGTTAGGCTCTAATGAAGCACCGGGCTCTAATACCAATTGAAAGTCGCCTAGAGGGGGGGTGAATAGGGCGAAACTGAAATTCTCAAAAATAATCACAACTACAAGCCGGGTTAGCGTTAGAAATATAATAGAGTCCGCGAGAGAGGGTGCAAAACAAATTGCAAGCGAATAATGAAGTGAGACACGCGGATTTGTTTTACCGAGGTTCGGTTCTCTCAAACCTACTCCCCGTCGAGGAGGCCACAAAGGCCGGGTCTCTTTCAACCCTTACCCTCTCTCAAACGGTCACTCGGACCGAGTGAGCTTTCTCTTCTCAATCACTTGGAACACAAAGTTCCCACAAGGACCACCACAATATTGGTGTCTCAACTGTCTCTAGCCTCAATTACAAGTGAGTATGATCGCAATGAAGAATCAAAGAAAGAAGAAAGCAATCCAAGCGCAAGAGCTCGAAGGAACACAAGCAAATCTCTCTCACTAGTCACTAGGGCGTTGTGTGGAATTTGGAGAGGATTTGATCACTTTGGTGTGTCTAGAATTGAATGCTAGAGCTCTTGTAAGTAGTTGAGAAGTGGAAAACTTGGATGCAATGAATGGTGGGTGGTTGGGGGTATTTATAGCCCCAACCACCAAACTAGCCGTTTGGTGAGGCTGTCTGTTCGATGGCGCACCGGACAGTCCGGTGCACACCGGACATGTCCGGTGCGACAGCCACGTCACCAAAAGCCGTTGGGTTCGACCGTTGGAGCTCTGTCTTCTGGGCCCGCCTGGATGTCCGGTGGCGCACCGGACATGTACTGTAGATTGTCTCGTGCGCCAGCATGGGCGTGCCTGACCTCTGCGCGCGCATTTAATGCGTCGCAGGTAGCCGTTGGCGCCGAAGTAGCCGTTGCCCTGCTGTTACACCGGACAGTCCGGTGTACACCGGACAGTCCGGTGAATTATAGCGGAGCTGCTGAAATGAATTCCCGAGGCTGGCGAGTTCCGGAGGCCGCTCTTCCTTGGAGCACCGGACATGTCCGGTGTACACCGGACAGTCCGGTGAATTATAGCGGAGTCGCCTCTGGAATTTCCCGAAGGTGACGAGTTTGAAGTTTGAGTCCTCTGGTGCACCGGACATGATCGGTGGCACACCGGACAGTCCGGTGCGCTAGACCAGAGGTGTCTTTGGTTGTCCCTTTGCTCTTTTGCTGAACCCAATACTTGGTCTTTTTATTGGCTAAGTGTGAACCTTTGGCACCTGTATAACTTATGCACTAGAGCAAACTAGTTAGTCTTAAATATTTGTGTTGGGCAATTCAACCACCAAAATTATTTAGGAACTAGGTGTAAGCCTAATTCCCTTTCACGAACTCATTTTGAGCCCATCTTAAGAATCTTTTTAACGTCTCTTGGGTTTGAGATTTATCCTGCAAGAAGAATACCCAAGTGAAGCGAGAATAGTCATCCACAATAACACGACAGTACTTACTCCCGCCGATGCTTATGTAAGCGACCGGGCCGAATAGGTCCATGTGGAGTAGCTCAAGTGGCATGTCGGTCGTCATGATGTTCTTGTGTGGATGATGACCTCCAACTTGCTTTCCTGCTTGACATGCGCTACAAATCCTGTCTTTCTCAAAATGAACATTTGTTAGTCCTAAAATGTGTTCTCCCTTTAGAAGCTTGTGTGGATTCTTCATTCCAACATGGGCAAGTCGGCGATGCCAGAGCTAGCCCATGTTAGTCTTAGCAATTAAGAAAGTATCAAGTTCAGCATTGTTATCATTAAAATCAATTAAATATAGCTGACCATCTAACACTCTCTTAAATGGTATTGAATCATCACTTCTTTTAAAGACAATAAAACCAACATCAGTAAAGAGACAGTTGTAGCCCATTTTGCATAATTGAGAAACAGAAAGCAAATTGTAGTCTAAGGAATCTACAAGAAAAACATTAGAAATGGGATGGTCAGGGGATATAGCAATTTTACCCAAACATTTGACCAAACCTTGATTTCCATCCCCGAATGTGATAGCTCTTTGGGGATCTTCATTTTTCTCATATGAGGAGAACATCCTTTTCTCCCCTGTCATGTGGTTTGTGCACCCGCTATCGATTATCCAACTTGATCCACCGGATGGATAAACCTACAAAACAAATTTAGGCCTTGTTCTTAGGTACCCAAACGGTCTTGGGTCCTTTCACATTAGAAACAAGCACCTTGGGTACCCAAACACAAGTCTTGGGACTCTTGTGTTTGTCCCCAGCATATTTGGCAACTACTTTGCCTGATTTGTTAGTTAGCACATAAGAAGCATCAAAAGTCTTAAATGAAATGTTATGCTCATTTGATGCATTTGCAATGTTCTTTTTAGGCATTTTGATATGAGTTGAATGCCTAGAACTATAAGCCTCATTACTATACATAAAACCATGATGAGAAACATTGTGAGGTTTCTTAGCACGAATTTTCCTAATTTTGTGCTCAGGATAGTTCTCAGGATATAAAATGTAACCCTCTCTAGTCTTTATCCTGAACCATGGGAGCCTTACCCTTAACAAAATTAGACAATTTGTTCTTGGAGCATTAAGCTTGATGTTGCTTTGGCTCTCTTGTTGGAAACCAATGTCATCCTTAATGTTAGGGTGTCTCCCATTATAAAGCATACTATGAGCAAATTTAAAATTTTCATTTTCTAATTCATGCTCGACAATTTTAGCATTTAATTTAGCTATGTGATCATTTTGTTCTTTAATCATAGCAATTTGATCATTCATAGCATCAATATTAACATCTCTACATCTAGTGCAAATGGTGACATGTTCGACAATAGATGTAGATGGTTTGCAAACATTCAATTCTTCAATCTTAGCATTTAAACTAGCATTCTCATCTCTAAGACAGGAAATTGAATCATTGCAAATGTTAATCTCTTTAGATAAATTTTCATATTTTTCTACCTCTAGAGCATAAGCATTTTTCAATTTAACAAATTTCTTATTTTCCTTAACAAGCAAGTCCTCTTGGCATTCCAAGAGACCATCCTTCTCGTTAATGGATTACATTAATTTATTAATCTTTTTCTTTTGATCCTTGGTTAGGTTAGCAAAAAGAGAAGTTAAATCATCATTATCATCACTAGAGCTACCCTCATCATTAGATGTAGTATATTTGGGGGTATCTCTAGAATGTACCTTCTTCTTCTTGTCGTCCTTAGCCATTAGGCATTTGTGGCCGACGTTGGGGAAGAGAAGTCCCTTGTTGATGGCGATGTTGGCGGCGTCCTCGTCGGAGGAGGAGTCGGTGGAGCTCTTGTCAGAGTCCCATTCTCGCCCCATGTGCGCCTCGCCACCCTTCTTCTTGTAATATCTCTTCTTCTCTATCTTCTTCTTCCCTTTCTTATCGTCGTCCCTGTCACTTTCACTTGTATATGGACATTTAGGAATAAAGTGGCCGGACTTACCACACCTATAGCAAACCCTCTTGGAGCGGGGTTTATAGTCCTTCCCTTTCCTTTGCTTGAGGATTTGCCAGAAGGTCTTGATGATAAGAGCCATCTCCTCGTTGTCGAGGTTGGAGGCATCGATTGGAAGTCTACTTGTTGTAGACTCCTCCTTCTTTTCTTTCGTTGCTCTGAATGCAACAGGTTGCACCTCGGGTGTAAAGGTGGCGTCTTGCTCCAAGTTGACAATATGTTTGGAGTCTTTGATCATTAGTTCAAAGCTCATAAACTTGCCAATCACTTCCTCGGGAGACATCTGTTTATATCTAGGACCTCCACGAATTAATTGAACTTGAGTAGGATTACGAAAAACGAGAGATCTTAGAATAACCTTGACCATTTCATGGTCATCCCATTTGGTGCTCCCGAGGTTGCGCACTTGGTTGACCATCGTTTTGAGTCGGTTGTACATTGCTTGTGGATCCTCTCCTTTGTTGAGGACGAATCGACCGAGCTCTCCCTCGATCGTCTCGCGCTTGGTGATTTTGGTCACCTTGTCCCCTTCGTGCTCCGTCTTGAGGACATACCAAATTTCTTTGGTATTTTCAACCCTTGCACCTTATTATACTCCTCTCGACACAAGGAGGCGAGGTGTATAGAAGTTGATTGGGAGTTAAAATGCCTAATTTGGGCGGCCTCATCCGAGTCGTAGTCCTCGTCGCCCACCTGTGGTGCCTGCGCTCCAAACTCTACAATATCCTAAATGCTTTTGTGGAGTGAGGTTAGATGGTGCCTCATTTTATCACTCCACATGCAATAATCTTCACCATCAAAATATGGTGGTTTGCCTAGGGGTACCAAAAGTAGAGGAGCGCGTTTTGGAATGCGAGGATAGCGAAGAGGCATCTTACTATACTTCTTACGCTCGTGGCACTTCGAAGTTGTAGACTCGACGCCGGATGTGGAAGGTGATGAAGAGTCGGTCTCGTAGTAGACCACCTTCTTCATTTTATTTTTCTTCTTGTCACCCTTCCTATGTGACTTTATGGAGGAAGAGGCATCCTCCTTGTATTTGTCGCCGGACTCCCTTGACAGAGTTCTTCCCGAACCTATGGCCTTGTCATCGGTGATAATCTCCCTCTTGGCGTGATCTCCAGACATCACTTCAAGTTTGTTAGACTCTTAATGAAGCACTGGCTCTGATACCAATTGAAAGTCACCTAGAGGGGGTGAATAGGCGAAACCTGAAATTTATAAACTTTAAACACGCACTAAGGCCGAGGTTAGTGTTAGAATTAAATCAGAGTGCGGAAGATTGTTTCCCTTGTTATGAGTTGCTCAAATTGATGTGTATAACTTTGGGAGCAAACTCAAATCAATATTAGCAAGGAAACTTTAGAGAGAGGAAAGAGGGGAAACAAATCAAGTGAAGATCAATGTAGGTGAACACCGTGATTTGTTTTACCGAGGTTTGGCTCCAAAGAACCTAATCCCCGTTGAGGTGGCCACAAAGGCCGAGTCTATTCCAACCCTTTCCCTCTCTCAATTGGTCACACAGACCGGTCAAGGCTTCTCCTTAATCACTTGGGTCACTAAGACCCCGCAAGGATCACCACACACTTAGGTGTCTCTTGCTAGCTTTACAAAGCACTTAGAAGAATAAGAATAGAGAAGGAGAAAGCAATCCAAGCAACAAGAGCAACAAAAGAACACAAAACACCCTCTCTCAAGTCACTAAATAATTGAGTTGATTTTGAGGCTTGGAGAATATTTGATCTTTGGAATGTGTCTTGGAGTGAATGTTATTGCTCTTGTATTGAATGTGAACTTCAGAAAACTTGGATGGCTTGAATGGATGTGGTTGGAGGGTATTTATAGCATCCAACCACTTCCTAGCCGTTGGCTGAGTTTGTTGTCGATGGGCACACCGGAGAGTCCAGTGGTGCACCGGACAGGGCACTGTTCACTGTCCAGTGTGTGCCACGTCAGCATGTTGTTGTGGTTTGGAGCGGTTGACCGTTGAAGTTATTTGTCTTGTAGTTGCACTGGACAGTCCGGTGGCACACCGGACATGTCCGGTGCATTCTGACTTTCTGCTCTAACTTCTGACTTGCACTGTTCACCTTTTACAGTCGATCGTTGGGCACAGGTTACCGTTACTCCATTGGCTCACTGGACATGTCCAGTGCACACCGGACAATCCGGTGAATTATAGCGGAGCGCGTCTCTGGAAATCCCGAGAGTGAGCAGTTTGAGTGGTGCTCGACCTGGGGCACTGGACACTGTCCGGTGCGCCACTTGGCAGCACCAATACAAGTCTTTGCTCCAAATTTATTTAAGTCCCCAACTTAATTTCTTTCTTGGTTTATGTTGAACCTTATGCACCTGAGATAAAAGATATCTTGGCAAACTAATTAGTCCACGTGGTTTGTGATGGACGTCAACCACCAAAATCGATTATAGGAAATAATCTAGCCCATTTCCCTTTCATCGTCGATCTCAAGCGACGCCTCAACAGCCATGCATACGCCATCATGAAGAAGACGGAGGAAGCCTCAATCACTTTGCTTGAGGTTACCGTCGTAGGCTCTCCGCTGGGCTCTATCATGCTCGGGGTTGCAAGCGGCGACCCCTGGCAGAGCATGGTGGTATTTGAGGTGGTCACTGCCATCCGGCAACCAAGCGCGAGCAAGGCCGCCACCAGCTATCGACCGCTATGCTCCATAGTAGACGGATTCATCTCCCATGCTTGCGGGGGATGACTTCTTCTACATGTCAATGGGTTTCAGGAAGCCATAATAATGAAGGCTACGCATTCGTTAACATGACCTCCCTAGAATCCATTGGTATGGCCCCATGGGCTAGGAGCAAGGCTAGCGAAGTTCGCTGCACTAGTCTTTGTCCTAGTCCCTTGGCACGTGCGGTGACCGTCGTCGGCTACTGTACAAAATCTTGGCGTGCTCAGTCTCCACCGTCCCCCACGCTCGGAGGGGGTTAAGTCCCAACTCCCTCGGCGTGCTGGTAGAGACCAACAAGCAAGCCATTAATGGGTTGCACCTTCGACGACCTCATCATGCATGAGGTCGCTAACCGGGCGAGGAGGGCTCATGGAAGCTCCCCACGCACACCGGTGATTCTAAGACCCAACCCGTTGGCCACAAGCTCCATGGTGTTCGTGGTAGCAGCCAACAACCTGCGTCGGGCGCTTCTTACCTTTCGAGCAAGACGTGTGACAGAGCTCAGGTGGTTTAGGCTGGCCCCAAACCTTACATCTGGAAGGTAGCATGAGAACGAACTCTTCCTTTGCACTAGGGTTTCATTTATCTATGTCCAAGTCTGGTAAGGTCAGCCTTCATAAACCCGGTCTCTAGCGCCATCCGAGGCCCTACCTGGTGAGAGACGCCCTTATGAACATGGTCTCGTGTGACACATGTATCTCATTGCGAAGGAAAACTCAGTTCTCATCCATCGGTTTCTTTTCCTGTTTATGCATGTTGTTTCTCTTTACCCCTTTCGGGGATCTAAACTTCTGTTGTACTCTTGAAAACCGAATAATAGTGCATATTATTGCATTTGGTTTGGAACATCACTTGATAATGAATGAGGATCCGATCAATAAATGCTTACTCTAGGGAAAGGACCACATTCTCTAGGGTGGTCCGGGGTCGTGTAGCCGCTTAGTCTAGTCCTATACCCTAAGCGTACATATTCCACCACCCTAGAATAGCTGACCTAGTACCTCGGAATGGGTACTTAGAGGTCCAGACCTCGTCCAAACTCAAGGGATGCTCCAAACTAGGATCGTCTAGAGTAAACGCTACAATTGGAGAATTGATTACAGCAGGATCCGAAGCAGGATTCGATTTCTAATTACATTCATGAAACTTGTATTATATTTCCACCTTGTCACTCAGTTTCATAACTTTCCCTTGTACTGGGTAAGGATTGGGTCGCAGAGGGCTAGATCCAGGGAAAGGAACACATTCTTGGGGGTGATCCGGAGCCGTGTAGCCACTTAGCCTGGACCTGTACCCTAAGCCTACATACTCTGTCATCCTAGAACGGTTGTTCCGGTGTCTAGGGATTCACCCCTAGGGGCCTAAACCTTATCCTGACCAAGGGACGGGTCCTGAGACCCTGCTCGGCAAGGTTCAGAAACAAAATCCACAGGATTGAAGGCGATCAGAACGAGGACCCATGGGTACGTCGTTAAACACCATAACAAGGTCGTATGCCAAGACCCCTTTTAATGCAGGTCACCAGGCGAGGGGGTGGGCCGGAGCTGTCACAAGGAGTGGTGGTCCCTGCCGCTACTCTCTTCACAAGGCGAGGCCCGGCGTTGCCATGTATTCTATGACACGTAACATGAGCCATTGGGGAAACCCGATGTCGGTCTCTGAAGTGTAGTGTGCCTCTGCATCAACTGCGAACGAGATATTTACTTGCCCATTCCAGTGGTAAGCGTTGTATTCGTGGTACACAGGTCGCACAGTAGATCACGCATTATCAAGGGCAAAGGGTGGCAGGCGGAGAAGACAGGATGGCGTCGCCTAAGCATCCCTACACACGGTAGCGCTTCAGCCTACGCAACAATTTACTCTTGCTCTCTGCTCCGATTAGACAAGGCAATGGCACAGCAAGCCAGGACATCTACATGAAGACTAGGAGAAGGTATCCGTCAAAAGTAAGCCAGGTTGTGGCCAATGGACTCATGCTTGGCGTGTGATGAACCATCATAGAAAAGCGCCTGCCCCTTACACTGCATAAACCCCCCAAGAAGTCCACATGGATTGCTCGGGGGCTCGGGGGCTACATCTAGCAAATACGCTCGTGCGCACCCAAGACCATGGCCATCAAAAGTAAGCTAGGTTGTGGCCAATGGACTCATGCTTGGCGTGTGACGAACCATCATAGAAAAGCGTCTACCCCTTACACTGCATAAACCACCAAGCAATCCACATGGATCGCTCGGGGGCTACATCTAGCACATGCGCTCACGCGCCCAGAGATCCTGGCCATCAAAAGTATGCCAGGCAGTGGCTAGCATACTCACGCCCGACGCATGATGAACCGTCGTAGAAAATGGTCCGCCCCTTACACTGCATAAACCCCCAAGTAGTCCACATGGATTGCTCGGGGGCTACATCTAACAAATGCGCTTGCACGCACCTAAAAAGGGCAACCACCCAAGAAAAGCCTCTGCGCAACTCCAAGGAGTTACACAAAGCCTCGAGGCCTGCTGTCGGGTACATAGGAACCAGGTGCCCGAAGAAGGCCCAAAAGGCCTCCTAAGGATGGCCCACTAACCGATCGGCCCGCCCGCCGAGCAACCCGATGAGGCGGGATTGCAGACCAACCCGTCCACCGAGCAAACCGACAGGGCAGGACTGTTGTAGCACCCCGATTTTGGCTCCAGAGGTTAGAAACCCTAATCCCCTAACCCCTTCAAACCCTAAGCATCATGGCATTTTATTTTGAAAACCTTGCTCATATGCATGATTAATGTTTGCTAGAAGCCCCTCACATACCTAGTTTCACCTAGCATTTTATTTTGTACCTAGAAAACCTCATATATATATGTAGAAGATAAAATGGAACTAGAAAAAAACCTCCCCTCGGCCTGGGCGATTTTTGGCCCACTCACCCGCACTGCCCCTTCCCCGCGTGCGCCCGCACCCCCTCCCTCGCCACATCTTTGGACTATCTCCGCGTGCCAAGCCAGCATGCGCCTACACTCCCTTTCTCTTGCTGCCCGCTCGACCCCACCTGCTAGCACGCTCCCGCGCGCTCACTCTCTCCCATTGACAGCCCAGCCCTGCCTACCAGCCGTTGCCCTCCCCATGGCCGTTGGACAGGCCCCGCCCGTCAGTCCGTCCTCCCCCCACCCCTGCGAGCACACAACAACGGTGGCTTTCCCGTTAACCGTCGTCCTCCCTCCTCTCCTCTCCATTACTCCCACCAGTGGATTTAGCACCGTTTCTAAGAGCACCTAGAGGGGGGGTGAATAGGTGATCCTGTAAAATTCAACAACTAATAGCCACAAAACTTGGTTATAAAGATGTTAGTACTCAAAAGAACCAAGTGGCTATAGAGGAGCTCTTGTAAATCACAAAGAGAGACAGCACAAGAGACACAGTGATTTATCCCGTGGTTCGGCCAAGTATAACACTTGCCTACTTCCATGTTGTGGCGTCCCAATGGACGAGGGTTGCACTCAACCCCTTTCAAGTGATCCAAAGATCAAGTTGAATACCACGGCTTTTCTTTGCTTATATCTTTTCCTGTTTGTGAGGAATCTCCACAATTTGGAGCCTCTCGCCCTTACAACAAAGATCACAATGAAACACAAGAGTAAGGTTGGGAGCAACACACACAAATCTGCAACACAACGCACGCACACAAGCCAAGACTTGGGCTCAAATGAAGCACAGAGAGTTCACAACTAGAACGGAGCTCAAATCACTAACACGATCGATCAAGTGCGTGGAGACGGAGTGTGGAGACTTAGAATTGCTTAGTGAATGCTTGGATGTCTCCTCCATGCGCCTAGGGGTCCCTTTTATAGCCCCAAGGCAGCTAGGAGTCGTTGGAGGCCAACAAGGAAGGCCAAAGTTGCCTTCTGTCGGGTGGTGCACCGGACAGTCCGGTGCACCACCGGACAGCCACTGTTCATGTTCGGTGCGCGATTTCCTTCCATTCCTGGCTTAGCCGACCGTTGCAACTCTGGGCTGGTTGGCACACCGGACACTGTCCGGTGCACACCGGACAGTCCGGTGCCCCCAGCCGACCGTTGGCACGGGCCACGCGTCGCCCGCGGATTGCGCGGCCGACCGTTGCGCTGGCGGCCGTTGGCTCACCGGACAGTCCGATGCACCACCGGACAGTCCGGTGAATTATAGTCGTACGCCGCCAAAGTTTCCCGAGAGTGGCCTGTTCGCCGGAGTCCAGCCTGGCGCACCGGACACTGTCCGGTGTGCCAGATCGAGCTGAGTCTTGGTTGTTCCAGCCAAGTCCTTTTCTTGTTCTCTTTTCTCTGATTCTAGCACTTAGACAAATATATTAGTACACACAAAAACCAATGTACTAAGTCTAGAACCATACCTTTGCCTTGATTATTACTTCTCTCTTTATTTAGCACATGAGAGCATATTTAAATGTGTTGGGCACTTAATCACCAAAACAATATAGAAATGGTCCAAGGGCACATTTCCCTTTCAATCTCCCCCTTTTTGGTGATTTATGCCAACACATAAAAAAGCAAATGCAAAACATGCACATTGATTCAAATTGAAGATCAAATTGTTTTTGACTTTAATTTGGCATATTTGGATCATTCTTTGCCACCACTTGGTTTGTTTTTGCAAATCAAAATCGTTTTCCTATCTCTAATGCAAACACACATGTTTAGGCATAAAGAGAGATATTCCAGTTGAAAAGGTTGATCGAGTACCAAAAACTCCCCCTTTTCTCATAATCATAAATTCTCCCCACAAGTGACCAAATTTTGACAATAAGAGTATTTTGACAAATCAAAAGTCCTAACTCTACTATTTTCAAAATTCTCAGGTGGTAGCTGATACATTTGCTTTGGCCTTAATTTCTCCCCCTTTGGCATTAAGCACCAAATCGGGATCATTATTGGCCCATTAACCCCATTGCCTCACCAAAAATGTCAATTAAGAGCAAAAAAGCAATAGGAGCTTAAGAGTGAACTTGGAGGTTAGTACACTAATACCGGAGTGCAGTGGAAGTCTTTGCATGGTCCAAGTTCACCTTTCCCTTTCAATTCACCTTTGAGACTACATCAAGTAAACTCAACCACAAATGTTAGTATCAAAGGGTCAAGTTGTAGCACTTCTCCCCCTAAATATGTGCATCATTCACATATGGACTTGTGAGGTCCGGGGATCCCTTGCACAACTTGAGCACCATAAATGAACAATGAATCTCATAAATGCATAAAATAACTTGATCAAAGGCATAAAACACATGTATGCTATAAATCAATCCAAGTTACGTGAATCTAAGACATTTAGCTCACTACGCAGCCTGCAAAAGGTTTTCTCATCTAAAGGCTTAGTAAAGATATCGGCTAGCTGGTTCTCGGTGCTAATATAGAACACTTCGATATCTCCCTTTTACTGGTGGTCTCTCAAAAAGTGATGCCGGATGTCTATGTGCTTAGTGCGGCTGTGTTCAACAGGATTATCCGCCATGCAGATTGCACTCTCATTGTCACATAGGAGTGGGACTTTGCTCAGATTGTAGCCAAAGTCCCGGAGGGTTTGCCTCATCCAAAGTAGTTGCGCGCAACACTGTCCTGTGGCAATGTATTCGGCCTCAGCGGTGGATAGGGCAACGGAGGTTTGTTTCTTAGAACTCCAAGACACCAGGGACCTTCCTAGAAATTGGCACGTCCCCGATGTGCTCTTCCTATCAACCTTGCACCCGGCATAATCGGAGTCTGAATATCCAATCAAGTCAAAGGTAGACCCCTTTGGATACCAGATCCCAAAGCAAGGCGTAGCAACTAAATATCTAAGAATTCCCTTAACGGCCACAAGATGACATTCCCTTGGATCAGATTGAAATCTAGCACACATGCATACGCTGAGCATAATATCCGGTCTACTAGCACATAAATAAAGCAAGGAACCTATCATAGACCGGTATGCCTTTTGATCAACGGACTTACCTCCTTTGTTGAGGTCGACATGTCCGTCGGTTCCCATCGGCGTCTTCGCGGGCTTGGCGTCCTTCATCCCAAACCTCTTGAGAAGATCTTGAGTGTACTTCGTTTGGGAGATGAAGGTACCGTCCTTGAGTTGCTTCACTTGGAACCCAAGTAAGTAGTTCAACTCGCCCATCATTGACATCTCAAATTTTTGTGTCATCACCCTGCTAAACTCCTCACAAGACTTTTGATTAGTAGAACCAAATAATATGTCATCAACATAAATTTGGCATACAAAAAGGTCACCGTCACAAGTCTTAGTGAAAAGAGTGGGATCGGCTTTCCCAACCTTGAATGCATTAGCAATTAAGAAATCTCTAAGGCATTCATACCATGCTCTTGGGGCTTGCTTAAGTCCATAGAGCGCCTTAGAGAGCTTAAAAACGTGGTCGGGATACCTGTCATCCTCAAAGCCAGGGGGTTGTTCCACGTACACCTCCTCCTTTATTGGCCCGTTGAGGAAAGCACTCTTCACGTCCATTTGAAACAACCTGAAAGAATGGTTAGCGGCATAGGCTAACAAAATGCGAATAGACTCTAGCCTAGCCACAGGAGCAAAAGTCTCCTCAAAATCCAAACCTGCGACTTGGGCATAACCTTTTGCACAAGTCGAGCCTTGTTTCTTGTCACCATCCCGTGCTCGTCTTGCTTGTTGCGGAACACCCACTTGGTTCCCACAACGTTTTGCTTTGGACGTGGCACCAGGCTCCAAACTTCGTTTCACTTGAAGTTGTTGAGCTCCTCCTGCATGGCCAACACCCAGTCCGGATCCTGCAAGGCCTCTTCTACCCTGAAAGGCTCAATAGAGGAGACATACGAGTAATGCTCACAAAAGTTAGCTAATCTTAAGCGATTAGTTACTCCCTTGCTTATGTCACCCAGAATCTGGTCAATGGGGTGATTTCGTTGGATCGTCGCTCAGACTTGAGTTGGAGGGGCTGGTTGTGCTTCTTCCTCCATAACTTGTTCTTCTTGTGCTCCCCTTGATCACACGCCTCTTCTTGATGAACCTGTTCATTTTCTTGAGTTGGGGGATGCACCATTGTTGAGGAAGAAGGTTGATTTTGCTCTTGTTGTTCCTATGGTCGCACATCTCCAATCGCCATGGTGCGTATTGCGGCCGTCGGAACATCATCTTCATCTATATCATCAAAATCAACTTGCTCTCTTGGAGAGCCATTAGTCTCATCAAATACAACGTCGCTAGAGACTTCAACCAAACCCGATGATTTGTTGAAGACTCTATACGCCTTTGTATTTGAGTCATAACCTAGCAAAAACCCTTCTACAGCTTTGGGTGCAAATTTAGAATTTCTACCTTTCTTTACTAGAATATAACATTTACTCCCAAATACACGAAAGTATGAAACGTTGGGTTTGTTACCGGTTAGAAGTTCGTACGAGGTTTTCTTGAGGAGGCGATGAAGGTAGACCCGGTTTATGGCGTGGCAAGCTGTGTTCACAGCTTCCGACCAAAACCGCTCGGGCGTCTTGAATTCTCCAAGCATCGTCCTCGCCATGTCTATAAGTGTCCTGTTCTTCCTCTCTACCACACTGTTTTGCTATGGTGTGTAGGGAGCGGAGAACTCGTGCTTGATTCCTTCCTCCTCAAGGTACTCCTCCACTTGTAAGTTCTTGAACTCGGACCCGTTGTCGCTTCTTATCTTTTTCACCTTGAGCTCAAATTCATTTTGAGCTCTCCTTAGAAAGCGCTTTAGGGTCCCTTGGGTTTCTGATTTATCCTGCAAAAAGAATACCCAAGTGAAGCGGGAAAAATCATCAACAATAACAAGACCATACTTACTTCCCCCAATGCTGAGGTAGGCAACGGGTCCGAAGAGGTCCATATGAAGTAGCTACAGAGGTCTTGATGTGGTCATCATATTCTTGCTGTGATGAGTACTTCCCACCTGTTTACCTGCTTGACAAGCTGCACAAGGTCTATCTTTTTCGAAACATACATTGGTTAGACCTAACACATGTTCTCCCTTTATAAGTTTGTGAAGGTTCTTCATCCCAACATGTGCTAGACGGCGATGCCACAGCCAGCCCATGCTAGTCTTAGCAATTAAGCATGCATCTAGATCGGCCTCCTCTTTCGAAAAATCAACTAAGTAGAGTTTGTCGTCTAGTACACCCTTAAAAGCTAATGAACCATAACTCCTTCTAAAGACAGACACATCTACATTGGTAAATAGACAATTATATCCCATATTACATAGTTGACTGACAGATAATAAATTGTACTCGAGCGATTCAACTAAAAGCACATTTGATATGGAATGCTCGGATGAAATGGCTATCTTTCCTAGTCCTTTAACCTTGCCTTGATTCCCATCTCCAAAGATGATCGAATCTTAGGAATCTTTGTTCTTGACGTAGGAAGTGAACATCTTCTTCTCCCCCGTCATGTGGTTTGTGCATCCGCTGTCGATAATCCAGCTTGAGCCCCCGGATGCATAAACCTGCAAGGCAAAAATAGGCTTGGGTTTTAGGTACCCAACTCTTGTTGGGTCCTACAAGGTTAGTTACAGTAGTCTTTGGAACCCAAATGCAAGTCTTGTCTCCTTTGCATTTGGACCCCATCCTTCTAGCAACCACTTTTTCATTTTTACATGAAAGTACATACGTAGTGTTGAAAGCATGAAAGACAGAGGTAGGTTTATAACACATTTTCCTAGGAGCATGAGACACAAAATTTCTCCTAGGCCTACCATTAAAATTGGAACTTGAAGCAATCATAGCATGTGAATCAAAAGCATTATAACTCCTATTATAATGAGAACTTCTAGAAAATTTTCTATCATTATACATGAAATCATGATTCTTTTGATTACTACTAGCCATAGGGGCCTTACCTTTCTCCTTGTTGGGAATGGGAGCCCTTTGGCTTGTTAAGTTCTTGGCTTCCTTTCGAAAGCCAAGTCCATCCTTAATTGAGGGATGTCTACCAACGGTGTAGGCATCCCTAGCAAATTTTAACTTATCAAAGTCATTTTTGCAAGTCTTAAGTTGGGCATTAAGACTTGCCACTTCACCATTTAATTTTGTAATAGAAGTAAGGTGCTCAACACATGCAACAACATCAAAATCCTTACACCTATTACAAATGACAACATGCTCTACACAAGAACTAGATTTATTAACTACTTCTAGCTTAGCATTTAAATCATCATTAATACTCTTTAAGCTAGACACAGTTTCATGACAAGCAGATAATTCCGAAGAAAGCATTTCATTCCTTTTAACCTCTAAAGCAAGAGACTTTTGCACACTTACAAACTTATCATGCTTTTCATATAAAATATCCTCTTGCTTTTCTAAAAGTCTATTCTTTTCATTTAAAGCATCAATCAATTCATTGATTTTATCTACTTTAGTTCTATCTAAACCTTTGAATAAGCTTGTGTAATCTACTTCATCATCACTAGAGTCATCATCACTTGAAATAGTATACTTAGGGGTATCTCGAGCGCTTACCTTTTTCTCCTTTGCCATGAGGCAAGTATGATGCTCGTTGGGGAAGTGAGATGACTTGTTGAAGGCCGAGGCGGCGAGTCCTTCGTTGTCGGAGTCAGAAGAAGAGCAATCTGAATCCCATTCTTTGCCAAGATGTGCCTCGCCTTTCGCCTTCTTGTAGGCCTTCTTCTTCTCCCTCTTCCCGTTCTTTTCTTGTTCCTGGTCATTAGCATTATCGGGACAATTTGCTATAAAATGACCAGTCTTACCACATTTAAAACAGGAGTAGAGGATCACAGTTTATCTCCAGAATTTGGAAAAGTTTTCATGAGAATATGGATACGAAGTTGAATTTTAGTTCAACCTACCATCCTCAGACCGATGGACAGAGTGAAAGGACTAATCGAGTATTGGAGGACATGTTGAGAGCTTATGCCCTTCAGCATGGTAGTAGTGGGACAAGAGTCTACCTTATGCTGAGTTCTCATATAATAATAGTTACCAGGCCAGTCTGAAGATGTCACTGTTCGAGACTCTATATGGCAGGAAATGCAGGATTCCTCTACATTGGATCAAACTAGAGGAAGCCAGTTCTTTGGACCTGAACTTATTCAAGAGGCAGAAGAACAAGTCTGTATAATCAGGGAGAACTTGAGGGTAGCTCAGACCAGGCAAAAGAGCTACGCTGATAATAAAAGAAGACCACGGGAGTTTGAGGAAGGTGATCATGTGTACCTCAAGGTGTCACCACTTCGTGGAATGAAGAGATTTAAAGTCAAGGGCAAACTGTCCCCTCGCTTTATTGGACCATCAGGAGTTTTTAGGCGAGTTGGAGAGATGGCCTATCAACTCGAGCTACCTGATAATTTATCTGATGTGCATAATGTGTTCCACGTATCTCAACTTAAGAAGTGTCTCCGTGTCCCTGAGGAACAGTTACCAATGGAAGAGCTCAGTGTTCAGGGTGATTTAACTTACACGGAGTATCCTGTCAAGATTCTTGATACATTGACTCGAGTTACAAGAAATAAGGTGATAAAGATGTGTAAAGTGCAATGGAGCCATCATGGAGAAGATGAAGCAACATGGGAAAGAGAAGAAGAGCTTCGCATAGATTTTCCCCATCTTTTCCCTCGTTCCTCCTAAATCTCGAGGACGAGATTCTTTTTAAGGGGGGAGGATTTGTAACACCCACTTTGTATGAAAGGCTAAAAAGAGAAAGTATATTACTCTATATCTATATGTGTTACCCATGTTTATCATTCCCTGTGAACACATTACTTACACAAATACATAATTAACAAGAAATACCCAAAGATAATACATGCATCATGTTGGGATTTTATTTTTGTGTGCATTTTTGTGACAGTATTACAATAATGTAAAAGGACAATTGTTAAATATCCAAATGGGGATTTAAATCCTAAAATAAATCCTAGAATTGAGAAAAGAGAGAAGGAGAGAAATTAATAGGTGAATAAAAATAAGTATAAAAAATATATATTATTCTTATACATATTGAATTTTGAATATTTGACTCAAAGGTTAAGTCCACAAAAAGATTCAAATTCAAACTAGAGATTCAAATGAGATAAAAATAAATATATGAATAGGAATATATTTGCCTTCTACTAATGTATGAGTCAATACGTTTTTAATCAAGGGTGAACTTCATAACCAAATTCAAATTCAAATTTGAATTGTGAATAAAGAGAAAGGAAAATAAAAAGAAAAATAAAAGGGAAAGGATATACCAGTATGGGCTCATTTCTTAGTTCTCGGCCCATCTCGCTCTCACCGCGCGGCCCAAACGGGAGTCCACCACTCGCCTGGCCGGTTGACTGTCATGCAGGCCCATGAGTTCAGCGCGCCGCGAAACTGAGCCATCGACCGCGTCCTCTGACGTGTGGGGCCGCCGTGTCAGCACCAACCTCTCTCCCTACGCGCGCTGGCTCTGCGAACTCCAACAAACCGCGCGAGGTTGGCGGAGCTACGCCTTGATCTCGGGGGTCCGTTACCTGGTTTCGAACCGCTCGGCCTGGCCTATATGGGCGCGTAGGGTGCTCTAGTCCATCCCTATCCACCCGTGACCTGCCAATACCGTGCTGCCGTGTGAGAGGGTGACTTGGAGCGGACGCGCCATTA
Organism: Zea mays; assembly: GCF_902167145.1. Classification (NCBI taxonomy): domain Eukaryota; kingdom Viridiplantae; phylum Streptophyta; class Magnoliopsida; order Poales; family Poaceae; genus Zea; species Zea mays. The sequence continues at coordinate 224,766,030 of NC_050100.1, read as the reverse complement.
CTGACGACCCTGCATCTCGGCACTACCTCGCCACTACCGCCATTGAGCCATCCATTTGGTCCGGAGCGCTTCGGGCCAACTCTCTGTTGGTATACCCAGGCTCGTCGGGCGGAATCAACACCAGGGAGCCCACGAATTTGTCGCCGTCGAGGAAGATCCGCCACTCGTTGTGGCCAAGACTTTCTGCGTCGTATCGCGGGGTAAGTTCATGTTCATCGCATTCATTGTGCTTAGGGCATCGATTAGAGCATCTCGGATCAGTGCGTTGTGCGTGGTACTGTGCTTTGGAATGTCCCGACCATGGCGTCGTCGTGCTGGGGTTGGCGCTCCGCCGCTGCCGAGGTCGGGTTGGGGAAGACTGCCCTCGACCGTCCATCCTGGACTCCACAGTCAGGATTAGATTGTAGGATACCTCTTCGCGATTTAGATCTGGACCGTAAGATTCTGATCGCACGGGCAATGGGTTGGTTTAGGTTATTTTGAATCCAGAGCGTAGGCTTGCGATCGGACGGTTGATGTCGGCTGCGGAGTCGCGTGAGTCGTAGATCTAATCAGATCCGCTGGTTCCTAACCCGACGGCTGAGATCAAGTGATACCCCTTCGCAGGGACATTTTACTTAAGAAACCTCAGACTTTCGGGAAACAAACCCGCCGTCCTATATAACTATGCGCTGAGTCTGGGTTATTTGCGCCAAAGCCCCTGACTTTCTCTGTTAACGAGGCCCAGTCCAGAGCGTTGAAAATCAGAGAAGAATTAATTAGAAATTGCTTTTTAATACAAAAATAAGTGCTAGAACTTTAATAATTCATAGAAAATTCATATGAGCTCCAAATTGATCCATTACACTTTCTAATTTTTTGTAATATTATTTTCTATCACTTAGAGTCTCTGTTTTGTCATGACAACAGTAAGAAAATTAATTTCCCACTTAATCATATTTTAAGCACATAAAACCTTTGGAAATTCATATCTTAAAATCTATAACTCCAAAAATTATGATTCTTGTTCCTAGGATTTTATTTTAATGTGTAGATTATTATTATGTATATTGTTTACATGTTTGGTGTGATGTTAATTTTTGCTATACTATGTATGTATTGTGTTGATGCGAGTAGACGAGCAAGTCATTGAGGATCCTGGTGCCCAGCAGATAGAAGTAGCTGAGCAGGAGCTCATTGAAGGCAAGTTGTGCCCTTGACCACTTTTATTACCCAATAATGCTCTTTAATGTCATTATCCATGCATAGGTTTAATTTTGATGGGACCCAATAGGTCATCCTAGTCTGTTTATCCTCTTTACCTTGTTACCCCTGAATCACATGGGTAGTTTTTGCTATTGCTTTACATAGTTTTGGGATAATATTTTGTTATATCCATGTTCCAATTCTTTTGTTATTCTGTTTATGTTCATGTCAAGATCATTAATGTTAATTGGAACATGGAGCTTAACTTAAGAAACATGTGCCACCACAAGGGTTTAATGGGACGCCCTTGGCCAACTAACTAGGAAAGCCGGTGGAAGACTAACTTACCCGAAAGGGGCAAGGGCAGTAGGGGATTGCATGCAAGGAGTTTCTCGGGTTGATTTTGCTGCGATGGCGGTCAGATGGGGGATTCTTGCAAGTGCTCTTCCCATAAACTGTAGCGGGTTTTCGGAAGCTAGTGGAACTTTGTAAAGGCCTCGTAGTGGATCCCTAGCCATTCACCTCGGTAGTGTCTAAGGGTCTAACTAACCCTGGCGACATGGGATACACGACTTGTGGGTACAGGGTACAGCCTCTGCAGAGTGTAAAACTGGTATACTAGCCGTGCTCGCGGTCATGAGCAGCTCAGGACTCTCTGATGATTAATTTATGGAACTTAAATTCAATTTTGTCATTTGCATTGCATGGGATTATTTATTAATTTTGTTCTATTATTTTTACTAAGGTTTGGGTATTTACTTACATTTAGTAACTACTAATAAAATTTTGACCAACTTATTAAAAGCAATGCTCAGCCTTACACATCACATGAACTCCCAACTTTGGTAAGTTCATGCCCACTGGTTCCCCACAACTTGTTGAGCTATGATCATGTGTGAGCTCACCCTTGTTGTCTCACCCCCCCCCCCCCCACAGGAGAAGAACAGGTGGTTCAGGAGGAGCCACAAGGCGAGGAGTTTGATTTGGTCTAGGTGGCGTTTCTCAGTTGACATTGACGCCAATGACGATCCTTAGTTCGTTTTATATTTATCTTTTATTTTGTAATAAGACTTCCGCTATGTAATAAATACTCTGATGTTATTGTGACATTTATCTCTATACACTCTGTTATTATATATGTTGTCTTCTTGGCGCATGTATGAGATGCACCTGGCTTGTTCCTTATAGCCGGGTGTGACAGTCCAGCCTGGCGCACCGGACACTGTCCGGTGCACCACCGGACAGTCCGGTGTGCCAAACCGAGCTGAGTCTTGACTGTTCCAGCCAAGTCCTTTTCTTGTTCTCTTTTCTCTGATTCTAGCACTTAGACAAATATATTAGTACACACAAAAACCAATGTACTAAGTTTAAAACCATACCTTTGCCTTGATTATTACTTCTCTCTTTATTTAGCACATGAGAGCATATTTAAATGTGTTGGGCACTTAATCACTAAAACAATATAGAAAAGGCCCAAGGGCACATTTCCCTTTCAGTTTCGTCCCGCCAGGCTGTGCTCGTGTACCCGCACGGCACTGCCCCTCTCCTCCCGCTGAGTCATCGCATCGTCGCCACTGTGCTTCACCCACCGGAGGCCAGCTGGCCACTCGTCCCTCCCTAGGCGCCTATAAAAGGAGCACCCGGAGCTCCTCCACCTCTTGCACCGGTCACCGGCCACTCTCCTCCCCCTCCTTGAGCTCAATTAAGCCAGCACGGCTGCCCCCTCTTGCTTTGGTGAGCTCCCCCTCTCCCCTCCCCAACTGACCAAAGCCAAATCAATTAAGATCTCGAGCTTCACCACACCCTCACGACCTAAATGCACCACACACCCACGCCAGATCACCACCGGAACCTCGACAGCAACCTCACCGGCGCAGGAGCCCCGCCACTCCGCCGTGGCCAACCCACTCCGGCTCGCCGCTGGCCAAAATTAACCACTCCAGTATGATTGCCTGACCCCGCCCATACTGGCACGCCTCCCCAATCCTCGAGAACCAAACCACCGGCGAAGAGCCGTCGTTGAACCCACTGGCGACCGGTTCTCCCCCTTGGCCGACCGATTCATCCCCTAACGTCGTGTGCCCCTCCCCCTCTCTCGCATGTGGGCCTACGCCAACGGCGCCGTCCCCGTGCGCCCGCGCCGTCTCCCAGCTCATGGATCGTCTCCCCGCCCATGGGCTGGCTGGGCCGCATGCCCACGCGCCCGTGCCCGGGTGGGCCAAAATTCCCTACCCAGCTTGTTTAACTAGAAAAGATTTTTATTGTTTCCTTTTCCCTTTTCACAAATTCATTTATTCATGTGTTTTGATATTTTATACACCAATAATGGTCCAAGCACTTTATAAGTCCCATAAAATAATGAAAATAGGAACTTTACACACTTTCCTAGAAGGGGAAGTGGTCGATGATCCGAAAACCCTAGCCCCGAAAGAAGGGCAGGAACTCGACCTCCCGGAGATAGAACCTCCATGCCACGAGAGCTTCGACGAAGGCAAGTTCATTCTACCCTTGATGCATAAAATGCTTATTCTTTATACCAATACCTAAGCATAGGCTATGTGATTGTTATTATGCATTCATGAGATGAGTGTCGGCCTGCATTAAGAGTACCCTTTTTATTACCAAAAGAAAAGTGGGTTTGGGTTATGTCTTTTCAAAAGAAAATTTGTTTTTTTGAATGTGTATGATGAAGGGTTGTCACCCTTATCACCTTTTGAGTGGGATGATCACGGACTCCCCGGTTTTTGGAGGGCCATAAGGTGATGGCTCAGCCGGGTTAGGTGTGAGCATGAAGGTTTGTCCCTCTCATATAAGGACCGGTTTGACATCATTCATTATCTGTACTCATCACAAGTACAACTACTCGAGACTGTATTGGCAATCACTTGATCTGAACTTGCACGGTCTGCAATCCAGGGTTATAGTGGTTGGGGAGCACCGAAAGGACAATGAGGGGGAAGTTTTGTCTTGGTTTGGGCATGGAGGTGGCCTTGTTCCTTTCGGTATAACCGTAAAGGTAAAGTCGAGCAAGGAAGGAAAGAGCTTTAGTGTCGGGTCTCATGGCAGTGAGATCGCAGAGCCGGACTAGTGGGTAAAGTGTACACCTCTACGTAGAGTTTGAAACTTATTCGAGTTGTCCGTGTCCACTGGTATGGACGAATCTAGAGTGGTATGACAATTAGAATTTAGTTTTTAAAAAGAAAAGGGTTTTGGGAAATGTGTGAGTATTTTTTGGGAAAAAGAAAATAATGCCACAGGAGCGAGAAGCTCAGTGGCGGTTGAGTAAGAAAATGTTCTACTCTATTCTACTCTGGGAAAATACCAAGATAATGCCTTTTCTAAAGAAAAATAAAGAGTGACTTACAACTCCACGATACCAAGCATGTACCATATAGGTCCCTCCCTTATATGGGCTAGCAGAATACGTAAGTATTCACCCAGCTTTTTATATGTTTTCAGTGGCTGGAGACTTCTTTTCTGCTCTATTCAACGAGAAGGGGGCTGCGTCTACACCTAGTCTGCTTGTGGCTCGGGCTGGTTCTTGATCTACTATTTCCTAAGACCCCTAGAGCTTGCTTTTGGTATTATAATAATTATTATGTAAGACTCTGATCTATCTGATGAAATAAATGGGGTTACTAGCCTCTTGGGACTAGTAATTGTATCACAATTGAGTCCCAAAGGATTAGGACTGTCGGCGTTCCGAGACCGGGGGGTCCCTGGGCCGACGAGTGAAATGTCGCCGCGTGCCCCAGCCCAGATGGGTCGGCGCGAGGCCGAGCGCGAAGGGGGAGAAAGGTGGCCGGAGTCAGGCGTGAGAGAGGTGGAAATCCCGCGGCCTTCGTGTTCGTCCCGCGCCCAGGTCGGGTGCGCTTGCAGTAGGGGGTTACAAGCGTCCACGCGGGAGAGGGAGCGAGCGGCCTCACGCGAGCGCCTGTCTCGTCCTCGTCTCCGCGCGCCAACCCTCTGTAAGAGGGCCCTAGTCCTTCCTTTTATAGGCGTAAGGAGAGGACCCAGGTGTACAATGGGGGGTGTAGCAGAGTGCTACGTGTCTAGCGGAGGAGAGCTAGCGCCCTAAGTACATGCCGTCGTGGCAGCCGGAGAGGTTTTGGCACCCAGTTCGTGTGATGTCGTGGCCGTCGGAGGAGCGCTGGAGCCTGGCGAAAGGACAGCTATCGGGGCTGTCGAGTCCTTGCTGACGTCCTCTTGCTTCCGTAAGGGGGGCGGAGAGCTGCCGTCGTCAGGGAGCGTGCGGGGCGCCATCATTGCCTATCTGGCGGAGCGAGCCAGATGGGACGTCGGTCTTGTTTCCCCGTAGCCCGAGCCAGCTTGGGGTAGGGTAATGATGGCGCCTCCTGTCGACGTGGTCGGTCCGCGCCTTAGGTTGGGCGATGTGGAGGCTCCTCCGAGGTCGAGGTCGAGTCTGTCTTCCGTAGCCGTGGTCGAGTCCGAGCCCCTGGGTCGGGCGAGGCGGAGACCGTCGGCTGAGGCCAGGGCTGAGTCCGAGCCCTGGGGTCGGGCGAAGCGGAGTTCGTCGTCTTCTAGGGCTGAGCCCAAGTCTGAGCCCTGGGTCGGGCGGAGCGGAGTTCGTCGTCTTCTGGGGCTGAGCCCAAGTCTGAGCCCTGGGTCGGGCGGAGCGGAGTTCGCCGTCTTCCGGGGCTTAGCCCAAGTCCGAGCCCTGGGTCGGGCGGAGCGGAGTTCGCCGTCTTCCGGGGCTTAGCCCAAGTCCGAGCCCTGGGTCGGGTGGAGCGGAGTTCGCCGTCTTCCGGGGCTTAGCCCAAGTCCGAGCCCTAGGTCGGGCGGAGCGGAGTTCGCCGTCTTCAGGGGCTTAGCCCGAGTCCGAGCCCTGGGTCGGGCGGAGCGGAGTTTCCTATGGTGCCTGAGGTCGGGCCTGACTACCTGTCAGCCTCACTCTGTCAAGTGGCACTGCAGTCGGTGCGGTGCAGGCGGCGCTGTCCTTCTGTCAGGTCGGTCAGTGGAGCGGCGAAGTGACTGCGGTCACTTCGGCTCTGTCGACTGAAGGGCGCGCGTCAGGATAAAGGCGTCAAGCCACCTTTGCATTAAATACTCCTGCGATTTGGTCGGTCGGCGCGGCAATTTGGTCAGGGTTGCTTCTTGGCGAAGACAGGGCCTCGGGCAAGCCGGAAGTATGTTCGTCGCTGGAGGGGGCCCTCGGGCGAGACGGAGATCCTCCGGGGTCGGCTGCCCTTGCCCGAGGCTAGGCTCGGGCGAGGCGTGATCGAGTCCCTCGAATGGACCGATCGCTGACTTAATCGCACCCATTAGGCCTTTGCAGCTTTGTGCTGATGGGGGTTACCAGCTGAGAATTAGGAGCCTTGAGGGTACCCCTAATTATGGTCCCCGACAGTAGCCCCCGAGCCTCGAAGGGAGTGTTAACACTCGCTTGGAGGCTTTTGTCGCACTTTTTTGCAAGGGGTCTAGCCTTTTTCGGTTGCGTTTTGTTCCGGTGGGTGCGCGCGAGCGCACCCGCCGGGTGTAGCCCCCGAGGCCTCGGAGGAGTGGTTTGACTCCTCCGAGGTCTTAATGCCTCGCGTAACGCTTCGGCTGGTCTGGTCGTTCCCTCATGCGAGCTGGCCGTAGCCCGGGTGCACGGTCGGGTTCCAAGTTCTCGGGCTGGTATGTTGACGCTGTCAACGGTTTGGCTGGAGCCGGGTTTGCGAGAGCAGCCCCCGAGCCTCTGCACAGGGCGAGAGGACGATCAGGGACAGACTCGACTTTTCTACATACGCCCCTGCGTCGCCTTTCTGCAAGGAGGAGGGGGGGAAAGCGCCATGTTGCCCTCGGTGGGCGCCGAACATGGTGTCTCTGGTGAGCTGCTGGCGGGTAATCCGAGCGGACGTCCGTGCCCCATTTGTTAGGGGTCGGCTAGAGGCCCAGAGGCGCGCCCAAAAGTACCTGCGGGTGATCTGCCGGACCCGGTCCCCTGTCGACGGGGTCCGAGGACTCGATGCCTCCCTCTGATGGGATTCCATTACAAGATCATTCCCGCTGGTCTCGGAAATGTCCTAGGGTACCTCGGGAGCGCAGCCCGAGCCTTGGTTATGTATCGAACGTACCCATGGTCATCCCTCGCTCTGCGTCTGAGGCGGCTGTGAACCCTTCGAGGGCCAGCCTTCGAACCCCTGATCAGTAGTGGGCGCGGAGCCCGAGTAGCCTGAGGCGGTCGTTGAACCCTTCCGAGGGGCCGGCCTTCAAACCTCTGACCAGTAGTGGGTGTGGAGCCCACGCGCTCTGAGGCGGCTGTTGAACCCTTCCGAGGGGCCAGCCTTCGAACCTCTGATCAGTAGGGAGGCTCGGAGCCTGGTTCCTTCACGGAGAAGGATCCTTTTCGGGGTATCCCCCTTTCCCGGTCCCTGCTGTAAGAGAGAGAAAGAGGAAAAAAGGGAAAGGATTCGAAATCGAATGACGTGGCGTACCTTTTTTGACGCGGTCATTACGGCGAAGGCGAAGCGCCGCTCGCTTCCCCTGCCAGAGGCGCCGCCTTTCCCGTCGCGGAGTTAATGCGACGGGGCGTGCGGTTCGCGGGGCGGCCGTTGCGCGTGCGCGAGCCGTTCGAGGAACGAAACACGGGCGCGTCGTCTTCTCGCCGTGAGAGAGGGTTCTCTCGCTGCCCCCGGATAGGACGTAAGCCTGGCTGACGACGTGACCGCTGCTTCTACCCGCCTGCCACCGCCATTACTGCCGGCCCATTTTTGGCCGCATTGACCATCGCGCCAGGCTGGCGCTACTGGGTCGTGCGTAGGGTTGCCTCGAGTCGCGGTACTGGTTCCGCAGTCGAGGAGGCGTGGCAGTGGCGCGGGTGGCGGTGCAGTTGCTCGCACGCAGCATCCGGCGCGCCGGTTGCATGACGCGTGGGCCTGGGCCTCCATGCTGGGCGTGTTGGAAGTCGGAGAAGCGCGCCCACTTGGCGCGGTTGCATGCCGCCTGCATGGCTACCCGCCCTTTCGCCCGCTGGTCTGGGCAAAAGTGGAGGGCCACTTGTAACCGCTGGGCGGTTGCATGCGCCGCGCGTGGCGGTTTGGCTTCTTCTGCTCTGGGTCGGCTTGCATGACGTGTGGGACCCAGCCCCCGCGCCGTAGGGGGAGGACCTTGGAGCGTGTTGGAGAAGACTCAGCCCACGACGGCTGGGGACGCAAGTAGGGAGAGTCGCCTTGAAAAGGAGGGTGACCCCCTTGAGAGGTGACCATGTCTTCGCGCTCCCTTATGCATCGTGTCTTTCCACCTTCCAAGCCCCCGGATGGGGGATACCCGCAGTCTTTCCGCCTTGTCGTTGGAGGAACGCAACTCCGTGGGAGTTGGTACCTTTCAACCATCGTTCGGCTTCAAGGATTTTCATCATGCAGCCGGCTGCACCCCTCCGCCGGCGGTCACCCAAGACGGTGACCTCCAGCCCTGGATGGGGAGAGGCAAGTCGGGCTGTGATCTTGGTCCCGCCCTCAGCTTCAAGGATGTTCATCATCCTTGCTGGGGCGGAGAGCGAGGCGAGCCGGGGCTCTACCTCCCGCGCGGGCCGGCTGGCCACCTCTTCTTCCAGCTTCTGGTGGTGGCAACCAACCTCCAGCTCTGCGGAGGAGGCGTCCTCCAGCCATGCCGGGGAAGGCGAACTGTTGTTGCCCAGCTAGGATGCAACATTCCGCCCTCTTCCTCGCTTTCGTGGCGAGGACGGGAACGAGGACCTGCCGGTGCGCTTTGGAGCGCCCCGCTCTTTGGCTTTGATGGCTGGTTCGCGTCCCTTGAGCGGGAACGCGAACGAGAGCCTTCCGGTGGCCGCGTCCGTCCTGGGACCATGGCTGCTGCTGCAGAGGTCGCTGGCGAGTCACCCAGAACTCGTCGCCCCGCAGGCTCCCTGGTGTGGAGGTTGTTCATACCCGCGGGGACGGAACCGGAGTTCCGTTTGTAATGGCACCTTGAATGCCAGTGTTTTTGTTCATTGTGGCTGTCGAGGCCTGAACATGTATGTAATTTTGGGCACGGAGCCGTGTTTTTTCCTCATTTTCGAGCACTAAGACTCGCCTATTGGTTGTCTGAACCGCCTCACCAAACGTGAGTCGCCCCGTGTAAAGGTGACGAGTGAGGTATCCGTATCCCGAAGGCGTAGGAGTCCCTCGGCTCAGTCAGCCTTGTTGTCCGAGGCTTCTCTTGCTTAGTTAAAGGAACCCCTCGGCCGCTCTTCGATGAGTCGAAGCCAGGGGTAGCGGTGTCAGCACGGACAGAGGCAGAGTTGGCTCGAAAAGAATACTTGGTCGGCCGGAGCTTGGCTGGGTCGTCCGTTAGCGGGACCGACGCCGGAGTTGATCTGCCGAGGCCTCGGGTCGGGCTGATGTCCTCGGGGGATAGCTGGCCGAGGCCTCGGGGTGACCAGCTGAGCCGCCTGCTCGAGCTGGATTCTCGGAGAAGACCCTGGCGGCGATGGCCTGGGCGTGATGCTGAAGTCGTCCTTCAGAGTGGAGACCCTCGGACCGCGTTGCCGCCCGAGGCTAGGTCGGACCTCGCCGAAGGTGTTGTCGACGCCGAGGGTGCTACTGCTCCCTTCGACCGTCAAGATCCGAGCCTGCAGGATCGGATTATCTTGTAGCGTGTGTTTTCTGCGGCCGCCGAGGCCCAAACACACCCTCGCTGTGTTGTAAAGTTGTGTTTCTTTTCCTCTTGTTTCGAGTATCTGGTCTTCTTTGTCGGTAATAGAATTGTCTATGTGAGCGAGAGTTGCTTCTCGCGGAAGGTGATGAGTGAGGTATCCGTATCCCAGAGGCGTAGGAGTCCCTCGGCTCGGTCGGCCTTGCCGCTTACGCGCACTCTTACCCGTCCATAGGGCTCTGCCACCGACGCAGTCGAGAAGGCTCGAAGAATCGCTTCGCCAGAGGAGCTTTCGAACGTGAAGACTTGTTCGGTCCGCGGAATCACTTATCCGAACGTGAGTTACTTATCGCAGAAGGTGATGAGTGAGGTATCCGTATCCCGGAGGCGTAGGAGTCCCTCGGCTCGGTCAGCCTTGGCTGCTTACATGTACTCCGTCGTTTTCAGGATCCACTTTCGAAGTAGTCGAAAAGCACGAAAGACATTCTGGCAGAAAGGATCTTTTTTCGAGGAAAATTTCGACGCAGAGGGGGTTCCCCCCTTTTAGCCCCCGAGGGAGGGTCGGGCTATGCCGAGGAAAGGCTGACCCTTCCTTGATGACTAAACTTTGCGTGGGAGCGAGGTATATGAACAACTTGAAAACATCTTAAGGGTAGAAGCGACGTAGCTGTTGGATGTTCCAAGCGTTGCTGTAGACCTCGCCTTGACTATTGGCCAGCTTGTACGTTCCGGGCTTCAGAACTTTGGCGATGACGAACGGCCCTTCCCAAGGAGGCGTGAGCTTGTGCTGCCCTCGGGCGTCCTGTCGTAGCCGAAGCACCAGGTCGCCCACCTGGAGATCTCGGGACCGGACCCCTCGGGCGTGGTAGCGTCGCATGGACCGCTGGTACCGCGCCGAGTGTAGTAAGGCCTTGTCCCGAGCCTCTTCCAGCTGGTCCAGCGAGTCTTCTCGATTAGCTTGGTTGCTTTGGTCAGCATAGGCCCTCGTCCTCGGGGAACCGTATTCCAGGTCTGTGGGCAAGATGGCCTTGGCCCCATAGACTAGAAAGAACGGCGTGAAGCCCATGGCTCGGCTCGGCGTTGTCCTCAGGCTCCAGACCACCGAGGGGAGTTCCTTCATCCATCGTTTGCTGAACTTGTTGAGGTCATTGTAGATCCGAGGCTTGAGTCCTTGTAGAATCATGTCGTTGGCACGTTCTACTTGCCCATTCGACATGGGGTGAGCCACGGCGGCCCAGTCCACCCGGATGTGGTGATCCTCGCAGAAGTCCAGGAACTTCCTGCCGGTGAACTAGGTGCCATTGTCGGTGATGATGGAGTTCGGGACCCCAAAACGATGGATGATGTTGGTGAAGAACGCCACCGCCTGCTCGGACCTGATGCTGTTTAGGGGTCGGACCTCGATCCACTTGGAGAATTTGTCGATGGCGACCAACAGGTGCGTGTAGCCCCCGGGTGCCTTCTGCAAGGAGCCGACGAGGTCCAGACCCCACACAGCAAAAGGCCAGGTGATGGGTATCGTCTGCAGAGCCTGAGCAGGCAGGTGGGTCTGCCTTGCGTAGAACTGACACCCTTCGCAGGTGCAGACAATTCTGGTGGCGTCGGCCACCGCCGTTGGCCAGTAGAAACCTTGTCGGAAGGCATTTTCGACAAGGGCTCGAGGTGCTGCGTGGTGGCCGCAAGCCCCCGAGTGTATCTCTCGTAGGAGTTCCCGACCTTCGGCGATGGAGATGCATCGCTGGAGGATGCCTGAGGGGCTGCGGTGGTAGAGCTCCTTCCCATCTCCCAGCAAGACGAACGACTTGGCGCGCCGCGCCAACCGCCGAGCTTCGGCTCGGTCGAGGGGTAGCTCTCCTCGGTGGAGATATTGCAGGTACGGGGTCTGCCAGTTTTGATCAGGCGTGACCCCGCTTCGCTCCCCCTCGACGTGCAGCGTCTCGCCCTCGGGGGCCGAGGGTACCTCGGGCTGAACCGAGGGTGCCTCGGGCCGAGCCGAGGGTGCCTCGGACTGTGCCGAGGGTACCTCGGGCTGGGGCGTGTCGTCGATCTTGACGGAGGGTTGATGCAGGTCTCGAGAGAAGACGTCCGGGGGAACCGTTGTTCGCCCCGAGGCTATTTTAGCCAGCTCGTCCGCAGTCTCGTTGTAGCACCGGGCATCGTGGTTGAGCTTGAGCCCGTAGAACTTGTCTTCCAGGCGCCGAACCTCATCGCAGTAGGCCTCCATCTTCAGGTCGCGGCAGTGGGAGTTCTTCATGACTTGGTCGATGACGAGCTGCGAGTCACCGCGAGCATCGAGGCGTCGGACCCCTAGCTCGATGGCGATCCGCAACCCGTTGACCAGAGCCTCGTACTCAGCCACATTGTTGGACGCCGGGAAATGGAGGCGTAGCACGTAGCGTAGGTGCTTCCCGAGGGGCGAGATGAAGAGTAGGCCTGCGCCGGCTCCTGTCTTCATCAGCGACCCGTCGAAGAACATGGTCTAGAGCTCCGGTTGGATTGGAGCTGTTGGGAGCTGGGTGTCGACCCATTCAGCCACGAAGTCCGCCAAAACCTGGGACTTGATGGCCTTCCGAAGGGCGAACGAGATTGTTTCGCCCATAATTTCCACCGCCCACTTTGCAATCCTACCCGAGGCCTCTCGGCACTAGATGATCTCCCCCAGGGGGAAGGATGACACCACAGTTACCGGATGAGACTCGAAGTAGTGTCGCAGCTTCCGCCGCGTCAGGATCACCGCGTACAGCAGCTTCTGAACTTGTGGGTAGCGGATCTTGGTTTCGGACAGTACCTCGCTGACGAAGTAGACTGGCCTCTGCACGGGCAATGCATGCCCTTCGTCTTGCCTCTCGACCACAATCGCGGCGCTAACCACCTGAGTGGTCGCGGCGACGTAGATCAAGAGGGCTTTCTCCGGCAGCTGGGGGCACCAAGATAGGCGCATTCGTGAGGAGCGCCTTCAGGTTCTCGAGGGCTTCCTCGGCCTCAGGGGTCCAAGTGAAGCACTCGGCCTTCCTTAAGAGGCGGTACAGAGGCAGACCTCTTTCGCCGAGGCGTGAGATGAAGCGGCTCAGAGCCGCAAGACATCCCATGACCCTCTGCACGCCCTTCAAGTCCTTGATGGGCCCCATGCTGACGATGGCTGCGATCTTCTCCGGGTTGGCTTCGATGCCCCGCTCGGAGACGATAAACCCCAAGAGCATGCCTTGGGTACTCCGAAGACACACTTTTCAGGATTGAGCTTCACGCCTTTCGCCTTGAGACATCGGAATGTCACTTCCAGGTCGGAAAGGAGGTCGGTGGCTTTCCTCGTCTTGACTACGATGTCATCGATGTAGGCCTCGACCGTCCGGCCAATATGTTCGCCGAACACCTGGTTCATGCACCGCTGGTACGTCGCACCCGCATTCCTCAAGCCGAACGGCATGGTGACATAGCAGTACATGCCGAAGGGCGTGATGAAAGAAGTCGCGAGCTGGTCGAACTCCTTCATCCTGATTTGGTGATACCCTGAGTAGGCATCGAGGAAAGACAAGGTTTCGCACCCAGCAGTGGAATCCACGATCTGATCGATGCGAGGCAGAGGGTAGGGAACCTTTGGACATGCTTTGTTTAGACCAGTGTAGTCTACACACATCCGCTATTTCCCTCCTTTCTTTTTCACAAGCACAGGGTTGGCAAGCCATTCGGGATGGAATACCTCTTTGATGAACCCTGCCGCCATTAGCTTGTGGATCTCCTCGCCTATGGCTCTGCGCTTCTCCTCGTCGAATCGGCGCAGAGGCTGCTTGACGGGTCGGCCTCCGGCTCGGATATCCAGCGAGTGCTCGGCGACATTCCTCGGTATGCCGGGCATGTCCGAGGGACTCCACGCGAAGACGTCGGCGTTCGCGCGGAGAAAGTCGACGAGCACTGCTTCCTATTTGGGATCGAGCTCGGAGCCGATCCGGATCTGCTTGGAGGCGTCGCTGCTGGGGTCGAGGGCGACGGACTTAACCGTCTCCGCTGGCTCGAAGTTGCCGGCGTGACGCTTCACGTCTGGCACCTCCTTAGAGAGGCTCTCCAGGTCGGCGATGAGGGCCTCGGACTCGGCGAGGGCCTCGGCGTACTCCACGCACTCCACGTCGCATTCGAACGCGTGTTTGTACGTGGGGCCGACGGTGATGACCCCGTTGGGGCCCGGCATCTTGAGCTTCAGGTAGGTGTAGTTGGGGACGGCCATGAACTTCGCGTAGCATGGCCTTCCCAGTACCGCGTGGTAGGTCCCTCGGAACCCGACCACCTCGAACGTCAGGGTCTCCCTTAGGAAGTTGGAGGGTGTTTCGAAGCAGACGGGAAGGTCGAGTTGTCCGAGGGGCTGGACGCGCTTCCCGAGGATGATCCCATGGAAAGGCGCAGCGCATGCCCGGACCGAGGACAGATCGACACGCAGGAGCCCGAGGGTCTCGGCGTAGATGACGTTGAGGCTGCTGCCTCCATCCATGAGGACCTTGGTGAGCCTGACGTCGCCGACGACGGGGTCGACAACGAGCGGGTATTTTCCCGGGCTCGGCACGTGGTCGGGGTGGTCGGCTTGGTCGAAGGTGATGGGCTTGTCGGACCAGTCTAGATAGACTGGCGCCGCCACCTTCACCGAACAGACCTCCCGACGCTCTTGCTTGCGGTGCCGAGCCGAGGCGTTCGCCGCTTGCCCACCGTAGATCATGAAGCAGTCGCGGACCTCGGGGAACTCTCCTGCCTGGTGATCTTCCTTCTTATCGTCGTCGTGAGCCCTGCCACCCTCCGCGGGTGGCCCGGCCCTGTGGAAGTGGCGCCGAAGCATGGCGCACTCCTCAAGGGTGTGCTTGACGGGCCCCTGGTGATAGGGGCATGGCTCCTTGAGCATCTTGTCGAAGAGGTTGGCACCTCCGAGGGGTTTCCGAGGGTTCTTGTACTTGGCGGCGACGACAAGGTCCGCGTCGGCGGCGTCGCGTTTCGCTTGCGACTTCTTCTTGCCCTTCTTCTTGGCGCCGCGCTGAGTTGACGCCTCGGGGGCATCTTTCGATGGGTGGCCCTGGGGCTGCTTGTCCTTCCGGAAGATAGCCTCGACCGCCTCCTGGCCAGAGGCGAACTTGGTGGCGATGTCCATCAGCTCGCTCGCCCTGGTGGGGGTCTTGCGACCCAGCTTGCTCACCAGGTCGCGGCAGGTGGTGCCGGCGAGGAACGCGCCGATGACATCCGAGTCGGTGATGTTGGGCAGCTCGGTGCGCTGCTTCGAGAATCGTCGGATGTAGTCCCGGAGAGACTCTCCCGGCTGCTGTCGGCAGCTTCGGAGGTCCCAGGAATTCCCAGGGTGCACGTACGTGCCCTGGAAATTGCCGGCGAAGGCTTGGACCAGGTCGTCCCAGTTGGAGATCTGCCCCGGAGGCAGGTGCTCCAACCAGGCGCGAGCGGTGTCGGAGAGGAATAGGGGGAGGTTGCGGATGATGAGGTTGTCATCGTCCGTTCCACCCAGTTGGCAGGCCAGCCGGTAGTCCGCGAGCCACAGCTCCGGTCTCGTCTCCCCCGAGTACTTTGTGATGGTAGTCGGGGGTCAGAACCGGGTCGGGAACGGCGCCCGTCGTATGGCCCGGATGAAGGCCTGCGGACCGGGTGGTTTGGGCGAGGGACTCCGATCCTCCCCGCTGTCGTAGCGTCCTCCACGCCTGGAGTGGTAGCCTCGGCGCACCCTCTCGTCGAGGTGGGCCCGACGGTCGCGGTGATGGTGCTCGTTACCGAGGCGACCCGGGGCCGCAGGCGCTGTGTTGCGCGTGCGCCCGGTGTGGACCGAGGCTTCCCGCATGAATCGGGAAGTCACGGCATGATGTTCCGAGGGGTACCCCTGCCTTCGGGAGGCGGAGCTTTCGACCCGTCGGACCACGGCGCCCTCCAGGAGATTCTTGAGCTCTCCCTGGATTCGATGTCCCTCGGTGGTTGATGGCTCTGGCATCGCACGGAGAAGCATTGCTGCTGCTGCCAGGTTCTGGCCGACCCCACTGGAAGCGGGTGGCGGCCTCATCCTGACATCGTCGGCGATGCGGTGCTGGAAGCCCTAGGGTAGATGACGCATTTCCCCGGTGTCACACCCGGTTTTAGAAGGCAAACCGAATGCGAACCATGTACGTGCCAGGATCAGTTATTCACGTACACAGCAGTTACATAATATGGACATCATCACACAGTGCTCAAAATAGTATTAATAAGGGAAATAGTCGATTACATCATACGTCTGAGACGTCCATATAGTTCTTACAATAAATCAAAGTGCGGAAAAGAAACGTAGATAAACGCGGCCTTCACAGGCAGCCGACTGGGGGTTGCCGCTAACCCACACCTAGAACTCGTCGTAGTCTTGGAACTCCTGGAAGTCTCCTTCCACGGCTTCATCTTCGCCTGAGCAGTGGTTGCAATGCTGACAACCTGGGGGGGGGGGGTTTGGTGTGTAGAGCAAGGGTGAGTACACATCAACATACTCAGCAAGTATCCTGTTTGGCTGTAGTGGACTAGCTTTATGTGGGGATAAGTCAAGCAGTTGCTTTTAGTTGGTCAGGTTATTACTTACTAGTAGAAAGCCAGGTTTTAACATTAACCCAAGTTATTAGCCCAATGTATCCTTTCCAAACGGAAAGAATACCACTTACCAGCACCATAACCATGATCAAAACCATCAATCTCATTGTCACCTGTACCAAAGTATCTCTGATCAAGTACCACTAATCACTGGAGCTCCCTTGGCCGCTCATAACCGTGAGCACGGCTGATATATCAGTTTCATAACACTCTGCAGAGGTTGTGCACTTTACCTATAAGCCGTGATTCCCTCTTGCCTCGGGCCGATCAAACCCTTAAACACTACCAAGGTGAATAGGCAGGGTCTCACTACATAGCCTTTACAAAGATTCCTCGGGGCTGTAGCCGCCCGTTAGGTTTCCTAAATGTACCGCACTCCTCCCCAAGGGACAAATCAACCTTGGCAGAGCGAGCCGCATACACCGAGCCCCATTGACGGCACGACGGCGAAGCGAACTACACCCCGGATCCTCTAATTATTCAGCTAAGGGCACCCCATTCCACCCTCATGGTTGCACTGTTTTCCCGGGCGGTCATCCATAGAACAGGTCCTTACGGAGAGGCACTCGAGAAACCGCTCGAGTCCCCTTAAATGCCACAAGTATAATCATAAATAAGAACGGGAAAACAGCGTATCATAGATAACCACATCATGTTCATTGATTAGAGTTGAGCAATAGCATAAAGCTAAACGGTAATAATCCAACCCAAATAGGTAAACAAGGACAGGGATCACAAAAGCTAGTCAATCCTTAGGTATAAAGGTGTAATGCGGGGGGTGAATTAAATAATGAATAGGACAGAGATAGGTCAAAGGACACTTGCCTCCACCAAACGACTGCTGCTCAGGGGCTTCTCCTGCGAATTCCTCGGGCTCTTCGACCGGATCGTTCTCTATGCGATTGCAAACATACATACATCCATCCACATTTAATACAAAAGAACAGTACACCATACAAGGGAACAAATAAAGTGAGTATGCATCAAGTATGACATTTGACATTGCATTTGTTATGGTTAGAAAGAAACGGGAAAGGGTCTCGCAGGGGGTTAAATCTTATGCACTAACGATCAATTACAATTGGTTCTTAACAAAAGAATTCTGTTACATATACGCTAATGGAAACCTAATCACTTTAAGTTGATCAACATTGCACGAGATAAACAATTGACTACATGAATCAATTAGCATAACGGAATTTTAAATTAAACTTCCTATTTCCATGGCATGAACAATGATTAACCTACCTAAAATAAAGTAACTAGGATCACAGAAAGTAAATAAAATAAAATAAAATAAAATAAAAAAATAAAAAAAACAGGGGGGGCGGTTGAACCGGCCCTAGGGCGGTTGAACCGGCCCTGCGCAGGGGCGGGGGCGCGGCCGGGCGGGCGGCCAAGGCGCGCGGCCAGGGGCGCGCGGCCAGGGGCGCGCGGCCAAGGCGGGCGACCGGGCGGGCGGGGCGGGCGGCCAGGCGGCCAGGGCGGGCGACCGGGCGGGCGGCCGAGCCGGCCATGGCGGCGGCCAGGCGGCCAGGGCGGGCGACCGGGCGGGCGGCCGAGCCGGCCAAGGCGGCGGCCATGGCGCCGAGCGGCGAGGGGAAAGGGGAGGGGGGATGGGGGGGGGAGGAGAGAGGGAGGAGGGGGGGCGCTCACCGGCGTTGGGGAGCGACGGCGAGGGGCGGCCGGCAGGGGGCGGCGGCCGAGCAGGGGGCGGCGGCGGCTTAGGGCAGGGGCGGGTAGGGGCGGCGGCTAGGGAGAAAATGAGAGAGGACAAAAAAATGAGAGGGAGAGGGAGAGGGTTTTTGGGGGAAAAAAAAGGGGGGGCGGCATGGGCCAATTGGGCCCAAGGGGGGGGGCGCCAGGGGCGGCTGGGCCGGCCGGGGTCGGCCCACAGCGCGGGAGAGAGAGAGAAAAAGAGGAGAGAGAAAGAGAGAGAAAAAGAAAGAAAAGATCTTCTCCTCATTTTCGAAATCCGATCTTTCTACATGAATGCATTTGCACTTTCAAAGCAATCAAAAGAAATGCAAGGTTCGGCATGGTGCATCAAACAACCTAAAGTACTTAGGGTTTTTTATTACACGGGAATTCCAAACCGAATCCCGCTAGAACTTTGGAAAAGGTCAAGGTTTAGCGAGGGGAAAAAGAAAAAGAAAAGGTAACGCCCGAATTTTGGCGAGTAAAGAAAAGAAAAAAATTCAACTGCAAAATTCGGGGCGTTACAAACCTATCCCCCTTAAAAGAATCTCGCCCTCGAGATTCAGGGCTGGCTAGCAAAGAGATCTGGGTACTTGGCCATCAAATCATCTTCACGCTCCCAGGTTGCTTCTTCCTCAGAGTGGTGATTCCATCTGACCTTGCACATTCTGATGGTCTTCCTTCGGGTGACTCTGTCTGCAATCTCAAGGATCTGAGCTGGCTTCTCAACATAGGTCAAGTCCTCCTGGACTTCAAGACCTTCCACTGGCAACTGCTCTTCTGGCACACGCAAGCACTTCTTCAACTGAGACACATGAAAGACATCATGCACAGCAGACAAATTCTCTGGCAAACTGAGCTGATAGGCCACTTCTCCACGTCTTGCAAGAATCTGATACGGACCGATGTAGCGGGGTGCTAGCTTGCCTTTCACTCCGAATCTTCTGACTCCTCTGATCGGTGACACTTTCAGATAGACAAAGTCTCCGACTTCGAAACTCAGCTCTCTTCTTCTTGTGTCTGCATAGCTTCGCTGCCTCGATTGCGCTATCTTCAGATTCTCTCGAACCATCTTGATGTTCTCTTCAGCTTCAAGCAAAATGTCTGGCCCAAACACTTGCTTTTCTCCAGGCTGATCCCATTGCAACGGAGTTCTGCAACTCCTTCCATAGAGCGCCTGAAACGGTGACATCTTCAAACTGGCCTGGTAACTGTTGTTATAGGAAAACTCTGCATAAGGCAATCGCTTGTCCCATCCGGACTGATCTTGCAACGCACAGGCTCTCAACATATCTTCGAGAATTTGATTGGTCCTTTCAGTCTGGCCATCTGTCTGCGGGTGATAAGCTGAACTGAAATTCAGATGCGTGCCCAAGGCTTCATGCAACTGCTGCCAGAAATGAGAGGTGAACTGCGTTCCTCTGTCTGACACTATCTTCTTTGGCACACCATGAAGACAAACGATCCGAGACATATACAACTCTGCCAATACTGCACTGTTGTAGCTGGTCTTGACAGGTATGAAGTGGGCTGACTTGGTCAAACGGTCCACTACTACCCAAATAGAATCGTAGCCGGCTCGAGTGCGAGGCAATCCGACTATGAAATCCATACCGATTTCATCCCATTTCCACTGAGGGATCTGCAACGGTTGCAACAATCCAGCAGGTCTCTGGTGCTCTGCCTTAATTCTTCGACAACTATCGCACATAGCCACATGCTCTGCGATTTCCCTCTTCATTCCGTACCACCAGAATTTCTTCTTCAGATCCTGATACATCTTCTCACTGCCAGGGTGAATCGAATAGGCTGTCTCATGAGCTTCCTTGAGAATCAACTCCTGAATAGACTGGACATTGGGAACACACAAGCGGTCTTTGAACCATATCACGCCTTCTGCATCTTCTCGAAAATCTTTGCCTCTGCCATCTAGAATCAGTCGCCGGATCTCACTGATTTTCTCATCATTCTTCTGCGCTTCTTTGATTTCGCGCTCCAAGGTAGGTTCCAATTCAACTGTGACTCCTCGCGAATTATTCAGAAATCCGAGACTCAACCTGTCGAACTCCTTGGCCAACTCATAAGGCATCGGACGAGCGACCATCAGATTGACTTGACTCTTTCTGCTCAAAGCATCTGCCACTACGTTTGCTTTGCCTGGATGGTAATGAATCTCCAACTCGTAGTCTTTGATCAACTCTAACCATCTTCGTTGCCTCATGTTCAACTCTGATCCAGATATTCTGTAAGCTCTCTTAAAGATAGGGGCGGTTCCAGGAAGAAGCTCTATGGCAAATTCAACTTTCCGCTCTGGTGGCATACCCGGTAAGTCCTTTGGAAACACATCCGGGAACTCAGACACTACCTTGATACTCTCAATTGGGTCTGCTTTACTGCTATCAATAGCTATCTGATAACAACTTCCTTTCTTTGGCTCAGGCGGGACTAAACTCGGTCACCACTTCCTCTCCTAGTGGAGACACCAACTTTATTGTCCTTTTATCACAACCGATAACTGCCTGATACTTATCTAGCCAATTCATCCCTAGGATGACATCTATTCCCTAAGTACCCATTACTATAAGGTTGGCGGGAAACGCTATCCCCCTTATTTTCACACTTATATTCAAACAAATGCTATCAGCTCGAATTCTACCACCGGCTGAGTCAATTTGAATGGGGGTTGACATGGTAGTAATTGGAAGATTATGTGCTTCTACCCATGATGCAGTAATGAAAGAATGCGTTGCTCCGGTATCAAATAACACTTCTGCAATATGGGAGTCGACTGGGAACATACCTACTATCATGCCGGGGGTCTCCTGAACTGCTTCGGCCTCCAAGTGATTCAGTCTTCCATGATTATAGCGCGGCTGAGAGCGATTGCCTGATCCAGGCTGAGACACGTTCTGCTTTGCTGGGGCATTGGGGCCTAACTGCTGCTGGGCTGCCTTCTTCGGACATTGCATCACCCAGTGACCTTGCTCTCCACAGTGGAAACACGCCCTGTTTCCAACCTGAGCTGGTGCTGCCTGACTGTTCTGCTGATTTGCTGGGGCAGGAAGACGAGGTGCCTGCTGATTCTGCCTCGGAAACTGACCTCCTGACTGATTGCTCTGACGGTTCTGGTACTGATTCTGAGGATACTGCCTTTGAAACTGCTGATGCTGCTGAGGTGGACGCTGATTCTGCCTGAACTGCTGAGGTTGATTGCCTGAAAAACGAGGGCGGCTGCTGCTTCCAGGCTGGGGTCCACTGATCTTGCGCTTACGATCTTCCATCTCCTTACGCTTTCTCTCTGTCATGATCGCTCTATCAATCAGGTGCTGGAATGTCGGGAAGGTGTGATTCATCAGTTGGTACTGCAGAGGGTCAACCAAGCCTCTCAGGAAACGGTACTGTCGCTTGGCGTCAGTGTTGACATCTTCAGGAGCATAGCGAGACAATTGCAGAAACCTGTCTCGGTACTCACTGACAGACAATGGCCCTTGCTTGAGGGCCAGGAACTCCTCCTTCTTCACTGTCATCAGACCTGCAGGCACGTGGTACTGACGAAAGCTACCCCTGAATTCTTCCCAGGTGATGGTGTCGGGGTTGGCATGGGTGGCGAGGTAAGACTCCCACCACGATTGGGCTGCTCCTCTCAACAGACGGGGACCATACAAGACTTTCTCCCTGTCATCGCACTGAGCGGTATGCAACTCCCGCTCCACAGTGCGCAGCCAATCTTCAGCATCCATAGGGTCAGAAGAATGAGCAAACGTTGGTGGATGACCTCTCATGAATTCAGCACGCTTGTCTCTGGGCATCTGAGGCATCTGAGGCTGAGGTGGTGCTTGCTGCTGCTGCTGCTGCTGCTGAATGGCGGCCAAAGTCTGACCGATTGCTTGAACTGCCTGAGTCTGCATCAGAAACATCTGCTCGATCGACATCGGGGGCGGGGGCGGCAGCTGCTGCTGGGGCGCCTCATCCTGCGGAGCGGCTCGCTCCTGTTGAGCACGCCTTCCTCCTCTGCGCCTGTTCTCTGACATCTGCAGAATGCAACCACACATCAGAACTGATCTGGCAAATCTTGCAGCATAAGAAAAGAGAAGAGAATTCCTCAACAGCACTGAACAGGTGAGCATCTTCACTGATCTCCAACACAGACCACACAGCTTCTCAGATAGAAAGGAAAGTGGAATAAAAGGTTTCCCAACTATATAACTAACTTTATTACCGTAATAGATAAACCAAAATGCAGGGGATACCCACACTCTGGTGACAATCATTACAAAGATCCAAACCAAACATAGTTCATCATGACAAACATAAATGCACAGGATATAGCAAACTACCCTGTCTAACTAAGACTAACTAAGACTGAGACTAACGCTAAGACTGAAGCTTCTATGCATATATATTTCGTATTAATTACAAGATCCAACTCTAACGATCTATGGTTCTAGAGTTATCTTGGTCTTGCAGGCGGGATTGCCATAAGACTGGTGTCCACGCTGAGGTGAGCGGTACGGGTGCTGAGTCCCAACGGGAGCGGGGGAACCACCATCCAGGTGACGACGTTCCGCGCGCTCAGCCCGCAGCAGGGCGATCTCAGCACGAGCCCTACTCAGCTCGTCTAATGCATGGTCCAGCTCCGTGTTTAGCACGGCGGCTAGGTTGACTGTGCTGCTCAACCTAGGATTGCCCTCACCGACGGGTGAGACAATCACGCCTCCTGTGCTGCCAGATGGACGGCGGGGGTAATACTTCAGGTCAAGACCGTCAGCTGCCCCACCGAAAACCGAGCAGTAGTGCGAAAGCGCACGCCGTGCAGCATCTTGCATGGCTGCCTCAGCTGAGTCCCGTTCAGAGATAGAATAGTGCTCTGAGCAGGCCTCTGCACCCTGGAGACTGTTCTCCGGGCAGCGCACCAAGCAAGTCGCCTCCCAGCGGTCCGGGTAGACCCCGCGACTATGCTGGTAGACCACACAGCGATACTCGACGGACCAAGTATGCCGGTCAAATGCCCGACATAGCAGGGTGTCGAGCGCATCGTGGAAGTGACACCCGCGAGCAGCGTCGCGAGTGATGGGTCGAGCAACCCATCCTTCCGGCTCAGGGTTAGCAGAGAAGTCGGTGTCGTGGCTCGAGCTGTCGTCGCCATCTCCGTCGTCTGGGTCTCCTCCAGCAGCTACTCCAGAAGCTGGGGCGCCCAGTGGTGGTGCAGGGGGCGGCTCCAGAGGAAGCACAGGGGAGCAGCTCCTCACAGACTCTATCTCCTGGTGGAGCGAGAAAGAAGAGCTCTGCTGCTCCTGTCGTTGACGCTCCTGCTCCTCACGCAGGCGGTGGTGTAGTCTCTCCAAGTGGCTGGACTGTCCGGCCACGGGACGGCGAAGCGGACGCTCAGCAAGGCGGGAGGGTAAGAAGGGGATGACTGACTTTCGTGCAGTGTGTCTAAGTCGAGCCATCTATAAAAGACATCGCAAGCAAAAGGGTGAGAACGGAATTAATATGACCAGCAAGTAATAAGTAAATGAAGGATCAGAATGAAACACAATTTTTTAGCAAGGTATAATATATAGTAGAACATAGGTTTGGTCGGTATGACCAACTTTTGAAGAGATATCAAAGTCAAGGTAGGGACAGAGGTCTATAATCCTTAGAACGACCATTCTACTCTAGGTTAGCGGTCCTACAGTCAGCACGGCTTTGATACCACTTATGTCACACCCGGTTTTAGAAGGCAAACCGAATGCGAACCATGTACGTGCCAGGATCAGTTATTCACGTACACAGCAGTTACATAATATGGACATCATCACACAGTGCTCAAAATAGTATTAATAAGGGAAATAGTCGATTACATCATACGTCTGAGACGTCCATATAGTTCTTACAATAAATCAAAGTGCGGAAAAGAAACGTAGATAAACGCGGCCTTCACAGGCAGCCGACTGGGGGTTGCCGCTAACCCACACCTAGAACTCGTCGTAGTCTTGGAACTCCTGGAAGTCTCCTTCCACGGCTTCATCTTCGCCTGAGCAGTGGTTGCAATGCTGACAACCTGGGGGGGGGGGGTTTGGTGTGTAGAGCAAGGGTGAGTACACATCAACATACTCAGCAAGTATCCTGTTTGGCTGTAGTGGACTAGCTTTATGTGGGGATAAGTCAAGCAGTTGCTTTTAGTTGGTCAGGTTATTACTTACTAGTAGAAAGCCAGGTTTTAACATTAACCCAAGTTATTAGCCCAATGTATCCTTTCCAAACGGAAAGAATACCACTTACCAGCACCATAACCATGATCAAAACCATCAATCTCATTGTCACCTGTACCAAAGTATCTCTGATCAAGTACCACTAATCACTGGAGCTCCCTTGGCCGCTCATAACCGTGAGCACGGCTGATATATCAGTTTTATAACACTCTGCAGAGGTTGTGCACTTTACCCATAAGCCGTGATTCCCTCTTGCCTCGGGCCGATCAAACCCTTAAACACTACCAAGGTGAATAGGCAGGGTCTCACTACGTAGCCTTTACAAAGATTCCTCGGGGCTGTAGCCGCCCGTTAGGTTTCCTAAATGTACCGCACTCCTCCCCAAGGGACAAATCAACCTTGGCAGAGCGAGCCGCATACACCGAGCCCCATTGACGGCACGACGGCGAAGCGAACTACACCCCGGATCCTCTAATTATTCAGCTAAGGGCACCCCATTCCACCCTCATGGTTGCACTGTTTTCCCGGGCGGTCATCCATAGAACAGGTCCTTACGGAGAGGCACTCGAGAAACCGCTCGAGTCCCCTTAAATGCCACAAGTATAATCATAAATAAGAACGGGAAAACAGCGTATCATAGATAACCACATCATGTTCATTGATTAGAGTTGAGCAATAGCATAAAGCTAAACGGTAATAATCCAACCCAAATAGGTAAACAAGGACAGGGATCACAAAAGCTAGTCAATCCTTAGGTATAAAGGTGTAATGCGGGGGGTGAATTAAATAATGAATAGGACAGAGATAGGTCAAAGGACACTTGCCTCCACCAAACGACTGCTGCTCAGGGGCTTCTCCTGCGAATTCCTCGGGCTCTTCGACCGGATCGTTCTCTATGCGATTGCAAACATACATACATCCATCCACATTTAATACAAAAGAACAGTACACCATACAAGGGAACAAATAAAGTGAGTATGCATCAAGTATGACATTTGACATTGCATTTGTTATGGTTAGAAAGAAACGGGAAAGGGTCTCGCAGGGGGTTAAATCTTATGCACTAACGATCAATTACAATTGGTTCTTAACAAAAGAATTCTGTTACATATACGCTAATGGAAACCTAATCACTTTAAGTTGATCAACATTGCACGAGATAAACAATTGACTACATGAATCAATTAGCATAACGGAATTTTAAATTAAACTTCCTATTTCCATGGCATGAACAATGATTAACCTACCTAAAATAAAGTAACTAGGATCACAGAAAGTAAATAAAATAAAATAAAATAAAAAAATAAAAAAAACAGGGGGGCGGTTGAACCGGCCCTAGGGCGGTTGAACCGGCCCTGCGCAGGGGCGGGGGCGCGGCCGGGCGGGCGGCCAAGGCGCGCGGCCAGGGGCGCGCGGCCAAGGCGGGCGACCGGGCGGGCGGGGCGGGCGGCCAGGCGGCCAGGGCGGGCGACCGGGCGGGCGGCCGAGCCGGCCATGGCGGCGGCCAGGCGGCCAGGGCGGGCGGCCGAGCCGGCCATGGCGGCGGCCATGGCGCCGAGCGGCGAGGGGAAAGGGGAGGGGGGATGGGGGAGGGAGGAGAGAGGGAGGAGGGGGGGCGCTCACCGGCGTTGGGGAGCGACGGCGAGGGGCGGCCGGCAGGGGGCGGCGGCGGCTTAGGGCAGGGGCGGGTAGGGGCGGCGGCTAGGGAGAAAATGAGAGAGGACAAAAAAATGAGAGGGAGAGGGAGAGGGTTTTGGGGGGGGAAAAAGGGGGGGCGGCATGGGCCAATTGGGCCCAAGGGGGGGGGGCGCCAGGGGCGGCTGGGCCGGCCGGGGTCGGCCCACAGCGCGGGAGAGAGAGAGAAAAAGAGGAGAGAGAAAGAGAGAGAAAAAGAAAGAAAAGATCTTCTCCTCATTTTCGAAATCCGATCTTTCTACATGAATGCATTTGCACTTTCAAAGCAATCAAAAGAAATGCAAGGTTCGGCATGGTGCATCAAACAACCTAAAGTACTTAGGGTTTTTCATTACACGGGAATTCCAAACCGAATCCCGCTAGAACTTTGGAAAAGGTCAAGGTTTAGCGAGGGGAAAAAGAAAAAGAAAAGGTAACGCCCGAATTTTGGCGAGTAAAGAAAAGAAAAAAATTCAACTGCAAAATTCGGGGCGTTACACCCGGCCGGAGGTTGGCCCGCCCATCCCTGCCCGACGTCCCGGTGGATCGGCTCAAGCGCTCCTGCTCCCTCGTCGAGCCTGGCCTGCACCCCGCGGGTTTGCTCGAGCTGTGGGTCATGGCCCCCCGCCTGGACGGGGACCACAGCTAGCTCCTGTGGGATGTCAACGCGAGGCACCGGCCTAGGGAGATCACCGTCCTCCGGCATACCGAGATGGTTGCCTTCAGAGGGACCCCCTAGATCGACGTGGAAACATTCGCGGCTTGGGCCGCAGTCCTCGTTGCCGAGGCTACGGCTACCGTCGGAACAGTCGGAAAGGCAGTAGTCGCATGCGGTCATGAAGTCCCGCATGGCACTGGGGTCGCCAAGTCCAGAGAGATCCCAACAAAAGTCGGGCTCGTCATCTTCCTCGGACCCCGAGGGCCCGTAGGTCGAGACGTCCGTCAGCCGGTCCTAGGGTGACCGCACACGAAACCCCAGAGGGTTTGGACTCGCCTCTACGAGAGCGTCCGCCAAAGCAAAGCTGCTTGGCGGGTCGAGGTTGAATCCGAAAGGCGTGAGATGGGAATCGGTCAGTACCTCTTGGTCGACGGGCGGTGATGAAGTCACGTCGGGGACTGACTGCACCGTCGTCTCAGGTACGAGGGTGACGTCCAGCAAGCCTTTCGCGAGCGTGCTGGCGTCGTCCGTTTGCTCGGAATTGGCGTGTCGCGGGGAGACGGCGCTCGTCTTCGTCTCAAATGTGAGGTCGATGCTCGACGCGCCCCCCCGTTGGGGCGCTGGCGCCGTCGACTCGCTCGACAGCCGACGAGGTGCTGCCTCCTGCTTGGCCTTGGTTGCCCCGCCTCCTCCTCCGTCGGTGGGGGAGGGGACGGGGCGAGCTCGAATGTTGTTCTTTCACCACGCGGGGAAGACGTCGTCGATTCCCCCGCCGGCGGGCGGGCTGTCGGCCGCCATTGTCGCTGTCGCACGGCGGGGGAAGGAGTTTCATGTCGTAGCTGTCGTCGAGGGACATGAACTCAAGACTCCCGAAACGGAGCACCGTCCCGGGCTGGAGAGGTTGCTGGAGACTGCCCATCTGGAGCTTGACGGGAAGCTGTTCGTCAACACGCAGCAGGCCCCTACCTGGCGCGCCAACTGTCGGCGTTCCGAGACCGGGGGGTCCCTGGGCCGACGAGTGAAATGTTGCCGCGTGCCCCAGCCCAGATGGGTCGGCGTGAGGCCGAGCGCGAAGGGGGGAGAAAGGTGGCCGGAGTCGGGCGTGAGAGAGGTGGAAATCCCGCGGCCTTCGTGTTTGTCCCGCGCCCAGGTCGGGTGCGCTTGCAGTAGGGGGTTACAAGCGTCCACGCGGGAGAGGGAGCGAGCGGCCTCACGCGAGCGTCTGTCTCGTCCTCGTCTCCGCACGGCCAACCCTCTGTAAGAGGGCCCTGGTCCTTCCTTTTATAGGCGTAAGGAGAGGACCCAGGTGTACAATGGGGGGTGTAGCAGAGTGCTACGTGTCTAGCGGAGGAGAGCTAGCGCCCTAAGTACATGCCGTCGTGGCAGCCAGAGAGGTTTTGGCACCCAGTTCGTGTGATGTCGTGGCCATCAGAGGAGCGCTGGAGCCTGGCGGAAGGGCAGCTGTCGGGGCTGTCGAGTCCTTGCTGACGTCCTCTTGCTTCCGTAAGGGGGGCGGAGAGCTGCCGTCGTCAGGGAGCGTGCGGGGCGCCATCATTGCCTATCTGGCGGAGCGAGCCAGATGGGACGCCGGTCTTGTTTCCCCGTAGCCCGAGCCAGCTTGGGGTAGGGTAATGATGGCGCCTCCTGTCGACGTGGTCGGTCTGCGCCCTAGGTTGGGCGATGTGGAGGCTCCTCCGAGGTCGAGGTCGAGTCTGTCTTCCGTGGCCGTGGTCGAGTCCGAGCCCCTGGGTCGGGCGAGGCGGAGACCGTCGGCTGAGGCCAGGGCTGAGTCCGAGCCCTGGGGTCGGGCGAAGCGGAGTTCGTCGTCTTCTGGGGCTGAGCCCAAGTCCGAGCCCTGGGTCGGGCGGAGCGGAGTTCGTCGTCTTCTGGGGCTGAGCCCAAGTCCGAGCCCTGGGTCGGGCGGAGCGGAGTTCGCCGTCTTCCGGGGCTTAGCCCAAGTCCGAGCCCTGAGTCGGACGGAGCGGAGTTCGCCGTCTTCCGGGGCTTAGCCCAAGTCCGAGCCCTGGGTCGGGCGGAGCGGAGTTCGCCGTCTTCCGGGGCTTAGCCCAAGTCCGAGCCCTGGGTCGGGCGGAGCGGAGTTCGCCGTCTTCAGGGGCTTAGCCCGAGTCCGAGCCCTGGGTCGGGCGGAGCGGAGTTTCCTATGGTGCCTGAGGTCGGGCCTGACTACCTGTCAGCCTCACTCTGTCAAGTGGCACTGCAGTCGGTGCGGCGCAGGCGGCGCTGTCCTTCTGTTAGGTCGGTCAGTGGAGCGGCGAAGTGACTGCGGTCACTTCGGCTCTGTCGACTGAAGGGCGCGCGTCAGGATAAAGGCGTCATGCCACCTTTGCATTAAATGCTCCTACGATTTGGTCGGTCGGCGCGGCGATTTGGTCAGGGTTGCTTCTTGGCGAAGACAGGGCCTCGGGCAAGCCGGAAGTATGTTCGTCGCTGGAGGGGGGCCTCGGGCGAGACGGAGATCCTCCGGGGTCGGCTGCCCTTGCCCGAGGCTAGGCTCGGGCGAGGCGTGATCGAGTCCCTCGAATGGACCGATCCCTGACTTAATCGCACCCATCAGGCCTTTGCAGCTTTGTGCTGATGGGGGTTACCAGCTGAGAATTAGGAGCCTTGAGGGTACCCCTAATTATGGTCCTCGACAAGGACGCTTCAACTGCCGACCAACCCGCCCGCTAAGCAACATTGCCAAGCAACCCAGCGAGGCGGGGCCGCTAATCAACCTGCCTGTCGAGCAACCTAGCAAGACGACAACCGACTCTCTGGCAAACACATCTATAGGAAGGAAAGCCACGATGGCACGATGAGACAGATCGTCACCAAGCCATGACCAAAGCATGGGAACAGTGTCGAAGGGCCTCTCTCAAGCACGACGCGTGGACATGTTCTGAAGAATATTCCCACTGACTGCTAGAACCAATGAGCCCCAGCCACGAAGACCTCATCAGCAGGGGCTCTACAATCACCCATACGCCGGAAGGGACGGGGCAATATGCCATTCCAGGTATACGCCTACGCATGATGAAAGATGACGCTGAGGGGATGACGGAAGATAAATCTATACTGAAGACGTTCCTAAACTTCACCACGAGCAGACTCAGCGGGACCCAACAAGCACCACTACATCTATATCAGAATAGCTATAGGAACCCGTATGGCAAACGGACAAGACGTGACGCCATACTTGGGGTACGACGGCACGCGACCTAGCAAATGACATCATAGGGGCTACGCCACTCAGGGCAAAATCTCATTTGTAAAGTCTACTCTTGAGCTATAAAAGGGCAAGACAACCCCATCTTCAAAGACATGATCCACGGCTTCACAGAAACGCTCAATTGTAACATGCTCAAAGCAATACTATTATTAGCACTACATTGTACTAGGACTCTGACCTGAACCAGTATAACCCCTATCTCAGATCCACCTCTGAGCCCTCTGTGGCTCACTATTCGGAGTGAACCCGCGCTAGCATCCCCGCCGAACACAAATCTTATTGTCCCCCGGTTTCCTAAACCACGATAATTTGTATTCTCTGTTTGCTGCACTTCACTAATTTTAGCTTCATATTCGAGGAAGAAGCTAGTCAGTTATACTCTTAAACTCCGCAAAAGTTTGATAGGAGTTAGAGTTTTCTAGGTTGTTCGACAATGTCGGGCATCTGCACGACAGTGCCGGACCGCGATAGTGATGGGCTCATAGCAGCACTATCGCTCAGGAATTTAATCTTTGATGGACAAGGAGACCGTCGTGTAATAGTCTACGGTGACGTGAAGGCACCCATGGTGGCCAAGTCAAGCTAGCTCAGATATAAGGCTAGTGAGTGGGTGATGATGATCAACTGACATGTGGGCCACCTCAACCAGTTAGGGTGTAACAAAGACCCAAAAGTACTTAAGAGACATACTTTAAAATTTTATGGATCAAATTAATACAATCGTACAAGTTTACTCAAACAAGCCCATAGATAAGTTGAACGTGATTATACCACGATAGCAACAGGGCACCAACGTCGTCATGTTCAGCGCATGGTTTTTCTATGTACAAGTCTCTTTATCATATATTTAGAGGTGTTTAAATGCACTAAACCTAATAATAGTGGCACGCCTTTCTCATATATTTAGAGGTGTTTAAATACACTAAACCTAATAATAGTGTCACGCCACATCGGCGCATTCGGTTTAGACAAATCTAATTTTAGACCCGACAAAGTTACAAGACTTGTTTTTTTTTTCGATTTCTTGAATTCAGGGAGCCAACAACGTACCAAAGTTTGAGGACCGATTCTGTATTTTGATAAATAATAGTACTTTCACAAGACAGCTAGATGCATGCTACTCCTATCTTCGTCCGCCAGAAAAGTCAGCTTTTGCTCGCAGTCTGGCCGACATGGCACTGCAGAGGATCTCCATCCGGAGAGGCACACAAGAATGAATGGGAAACGCTGAAAGCTTCCAACCATGCCCTTTCTGGCCACGTGAAAGAAAGAACCCATACTCAGATCTACATACACAAGACTCAAAAAAAAAAGGAAGGGGGGGTACCAGGAAATCAACATACCGAATTGTCAACCTACTCAGCCACTAGCACAGAGCGGCGCCTGCCTGCCTTGTTGTGGCATCCACGGGATATAACTCAGCCCTATTCCCAAATCCATTCAAACGCTGCACATATATATCTTCGACTAAACCATTGGCGCAACGCAACAAACAATAATAACTTGCATCAAACATGCTGCTCGGACTCAACAACGGCCCCCACAGTCCGTCAAACATATCTGGTATCATAGCCTCTCCGAACTGGCTGACACCCTCTGCATGATCATGGACTCCGCGGTCCGGATAGCTTCTGATGTTCCAGTAATCGTCACCTTCCTGCACCAGTGGGTAAGATTTATGGCAAAAACACATTATTTAGTTGTGTGGGTGGGTGGGTGTATAAAAGGAAATACCTGTCAGATGTCCCAGATATGAAGTCACCCCTATCCGATATCTTGATCCGAGCACCACTAGCCTGCATGGACAACAAATTGCAAGACGTTATTTAACTACTAATTTTACTGAAAACATAATGCATTCACGCCAAGGGCCACAGCAGTTTATCACGGGTTGCTCAAAACCTTTCTACTATTGGTGATCTTTTTGTCCCTAAAAGTAACGATGGCTCAAGGTATTCTTAAGCGCAATCTACATGACCAAAACAAGTTTTGAGAGCCAGCAGCAATTACCAATATACATTAAATGCAATATGTACAGTTACCTGAATAATCTCTGTTATGTTCCTTCCAGCACGTCCTACAACAGCACCAATGTGTTCATCGGCAATACCAATGGTCAGAGATTCTTGGGCTTCATTACTAGCAGGAGATCTCATAGGTGTACTGGGCTGCAAAGTATCAACAGAAATAGTCACAACTCAAATTAATCCAACAGACCAACAGTATAGATATGCATGATAAAAATATAAAACAATTAGATTGTAGCAGTGGGTGAAGTTCTTTCATGTTTTCCACCAAAAGCCACACCCACACTTTCCACGGCATGCACGACCTAAAAACTACACAACAGTTCACAGAAAACGTAATAGCTTTTCAGACATCTCAGCATACAACCAGTATTGCTAAGTCACGAAATTTAAGCACATAAATATCAAACTCCACAAAAAATAGCACATGCAGATTAAATCAAACATCTACAGCAGCTCATTAACATCACTCTAATGTTAGGTTGCACCAACAAAGATCAATACTGCAAATGAAAATACTAGCACGATATTACCTTAAAATTCGAGACCTCCAACTTGTACTATCAAAGTTTGTCTCCATGAGATTTCTTTGAATTTGTTCAGAACAGAAAATATAACATGATTACATTACAGGACAGTGTTTCTATTAGATAACATGTCATGCATATCAGCCCTCCAGGCTCCAGACTACCACTCTAATGCATAACAAAAATAAAACATAGAATAGCTCAGTTTCAACAAAGATGAACTGAATGCATGCATGTTGCACCTGCAGAACAAGTCCACAAGTGTGAGATAACAAGCAGAGCAACCCACAGAGAACCCCCCACCTTGTTGTTTTGGTACCTTCCTCCATACCCGTTATTAGGTCCATAGTTCACAGCATTATTATATGGCACCTGCGGAATCATATAACCAACAGGAACACCAGGGTAGCTTGGGAAAGTAAGACCTGATTAAATTTGAAGAAAGGAATCAATTCCAGAAAGTTGTGATTCTATAAATAATAGAAATGGCAGGCTTCACCATGACTGGCAAAAGGTACTGCAAAACCCACATGTCAATATGATGCAAGAAAGCTCACCTATGTTTCCAAGAAATGCATGCTGTCATGAAGTGTGAAATGCAGATGTGATACATAGAAGACAGATG
This sequence comes from Zea mays, assembly GCF_902167145.1. Taxonomy (NCBI): domain Eukaryota; kingdom Viridiplantae; phylum Streptophyta; class Magnoliopsida; order Poales; family Poaceae; genus Zea; species Zea mays. Next base: position 224,733,030 of record NC_050100.1, on the reverse strand, counting down.
TAAGGAAGAGGTCATAAGGAGGCATTTTCAGATATACATGTGGTAACATAAGTAGTCATAGATAACAGGATTCACCTGCATATGGAAATGGGGAGCTCAAATTAGCTGGGTAGTGAACATCCTCAGATAACTTTTTCAGTATCAAATCTATCGCATTCATCTGATTATCAAAGGTTCCTGTGACTGTAACAAGCCTATCATGCAAACCAACATAATTGTTATCCTGTGGCGAAATTTTGATTCCAGCATGTGATTCTTCAATAAATGACCTGAAGAGAAAAGAGAACATACCAACTTTCAACATGCAGAGCAATGTAAAAAACGAACAGATATATAAAATGGGAATATAAATGAGTCACAAGATATTTAGAACTGGAAAAACAAATTTACCAGCAAACAGCTAGAAGACTATTTGCAGAAGTAGGAACAGTATGCTTCTTAATTAAGTAGCATGGTTAATTTGTTGAATCATCATATAGCACCGGCTTGTGAATAAAATTAACTACCACAATGGGAACAAAACCACTGATAACACAACAAAGTAGAACAGGTCTATGAAGATATACATACTTTATTGTTGCTCCACCTTTACCAATTATCCCGCCACAAGAGCTGTTAGGAACTACAAGTCTAACTTTAGGTCTAGCTTCAGCTTCATTGAATTCTTCACCCTGATAAAGTAACTGGAGAACATCAATCATCAATCATGAATCAGTCGCTTGCAAATAAAATGTTTTACCTCAGCCAAAAGTTTCTCAAGAATCAACTCCATGGCCTTCATTACTTCACCAAACAGTCCAGAAACCATGATGATTCTGTCATTAGTACCAGGGAAAAACTCATGGCTACGTGATAACTGAATACGAGCCCCAGATTGGGACTGAAAGTCATTAATAGTTGATCCACCCTTGCCAATGATACATCCTGCTGACGCATTAGACACCAGAAACCTCAAATGTATTGGTTTCTCCTTGTCATCTGAGAAGGAAGATCAATTGAAACTTCAGAAATATGTTGAGTCTCAATAGTTAAACCACCATGAATTTAATCATTAAGTTTGCGAAGTTAAAAAACAGCAAGGTTGATGCATATTTCAGTTGAAACTGGAAACCACCGGTACAAGTATTAACTCAGTTGAAGACTAAGGATGCTATGGCTTAAATAATTTCAGTTAAAAAACCACAATTCTATATAACAGTAAGCAAGTATATCCAAACTGCCCGTACACAGAGCAGAACCAATGTACACAACATACTATGTGGATTAGGACATAGGATGGAGTATTAAGCTGACAAAACTATTTCACATAGTGGTTGAAGCTTTACCCTATCTTCTGACTTCTAGTGTTTTCATATAGGTTACCAACAGAACTGACTACGTAGACAAGTGTACAGTGCTAAGGTACCTTTCAACAAGAGGAATATAAATGATCATAGAAACAACTTTTAGTCTATGTGCAATTACTTGCACAGAGTCATAGATCCCAAGTAACATGGTTTAAGCATCACCAATTAGCGTATTTTCACAAACATAACCAGTTGAAAACTTTAGTATCCCAACATTTTCAGGATAGCAGGCACTTTTGGCATAATTATTTCCATCCAATGACCTGCACTTAATGACTTAATTCAAACAGGACCATATATCTGTAACTGAAACTTCTCTTTAAAGAGAGAGAGAAGGGATAACTTATAACACTAAGTTTCGGGAGTGCCATCATTATACTAAGGTCATTCTCAATGGATAGTTTCATCGCACTGTTTTCAAGGATGTCATATCAACATTTCTCTAGGTAACTATGTATCTAGAGTTCTTCTTAATATAATGATACGCAGCTCTCCTGCGTTTTCGAAAAAAAAAACTATGTATCTAGAGTTTCATCCCCATAAAACTCTCATCTTTCATGAAACTCCCTCATATCTCTCTTCATTAACTTGTATGCCATGTCATCCTGTTTGCTTAGGTGGCATGTCATTTAATAAGAATGAAACTCCTATAAAACTCACACTGAGAATGGCCTAAGAATAAGTTTAATAATATAGCCAACAGTGAGCTTTATAATGTTATGTCATATATAGACAACTAAAAACATACTCATATAATAACTCTCTAATGATATAAGTTGTACATTTAAAAATGGGTCCATCTCTTTCTCTCACAAATTGTATTAGAGTCCGTGAATAGCCCGCTTTCAGCTGGCTACTTAGTGGGCAATCCGCTTTCCTTCTCTCTCCATTTCTCTTTCTTCCACGTCACCATAAATAACGTGGTGTCACATTTATCATGGCATCCTGCAGTTAAATGTCCTAACTTAAGCCTGTCATGCCCAGATAATAACCCGCATCATTATCAGCTTCCAGTACATTATGTGCAACACATGATGTGCACCGGCGTCAGCAATCCAACCGAGGACAAATATTATTACAGATAAACCAGCACTGAACCGAACGTCGTCCGCAGTGACGTTTATCATTAAGATTGGAAGTGGAGACAAAGGGCAACCCCGTGAAGGCGATCCTATGGGAAACGCAGCTCAAATCGCAGCGCGCCGATGGCGACGCGACACTGGCGCCGGCTACTGACAGATCTCGAGGCATCGGGGCGGGAAGCGGATGCCCAGATCTCACGGATCCAGGCACACGAGCTCATGGGCCACGTACATACAGACGCCGGGGAGAGCGAACCTGCCAGCACCCCGCTCGCGCGACGGGACGGAGAAGGGAGAGGGAGGCGCGTGGCAGTTACCTCCTTCCTCGGAGGGAGGCTGCTGCTGCGGTGGGGAGCGAGGGGCACGCTTGGGGGCGGATTCCGGCGAGGAGGCGTAGGGCGAGCCCGGGGCTTCCATCCTCCGTTCCTTTGGCGGGGCGGGGCGGGGCGGCGGCGGTGGGTGGCGGAGGCCGATGCGGGAAACTCTAGCTAGATCTCCCTGGGCCTACGCCATGGCTTCCAAGTGAAGTGCGGAAGGAGAGCGATGGAGCGGGGGCTGGTTGGGCTTTTTTTTTTTTTTGGACTTTATGGGTGGACCGTTTTCTGTTTTTGGGCTTGCCGTCATTTGCGTGCTGCTTGCTCCCCATTACCGCGAGTCCGTCACAGGGTAGAAAACCGTTTCTGGTAATCGTATCATTTTCAAAAATTATCATATTTCAATTTTAAATTTCAAATATCTATCAATATGTATTATAGTCGTCATTGAGTAGATTAATTATAAAACCAGGTGTATATATATATATATATATATATATATATATATATATATATATATATATATATATATATATATATATATATATACTACTTATTAAGACGGTAAGAGTAGTCTGCCGTTCTGCGATCTTAGCCGTCCATTCTATCCTGTAAACAATCTCAACCGTCTGATCCCGACGTCCGATCCCGCACAGCCATCAGGCACGCAGCGTCCCGGCCGCTTGCCAAAAACCCTAATCTCCAGCACCCGCCGGCCACCGCTTGCCTCCTCTCCTCTCCAATTCCTCCACCTCCTCTCCAGCGTGGCTCGCGAGGCCCGCGCGCCGGTGCAGAAGACCTCAAACAGGGGCTGCATGTGCTCCGGGAACGGGGAGGATGGGTCCGGGGAGGGGGAGTCGTGCGCGGGCACATCCAGCGCGTGGAAGTACACCGCCGCGGCGTCGGGCCCCCAGCCGTGCAGGCGCGTGCGGACCTCCCTGAGGCGCGGCTCCGGCGCGGCAAAGTGGACAGGAAGCCCCCGCGATGTGAGGAGCAGGGACAGGTGCAACAGCTGGTTCAGGTGACCCTGCGCCGGGACGACACCGTCACGATGGCCACGGCGGCGGAATCCATCCGCCGGGCTGGGGGAGGCCTTGGATTGGATCTGTCGGCAGCTCGCGGCGCCGCAGAGACACCGTAGTACACGACGGCACATGCAGAGTCAGACTTCGAGGTGGGGCTGTACCTCGACACCATCTGGATGCCCGCTCCCACCCTCGGCATCTCTTCCTTCCATGTCGCCACCAAGCCCAGCTTCCATAGGTACGTCTCTCGTCCTCCAGGATCTTGTTCCCCTCGGCTCCCCTGTGGGGGTGTGGTTCGACTGGGCACCTAATAGGGTTCTTGGAGAGCGGCCGGTCCATGGCACAGCGGGGCGAGCTAGGGCGGCAGCTCCCGCTGAGAGGCCCCCTCAAAGCCCTAGAGGCAGACATCCACCACGCTAACGCCATGTAAGCATGGATACTACTCACTCCACCTTGGATTGTGCGCTATTTTGGGCAATTCCTCCTTTGCTTGCGCGTTTAATTAGATTTTTTTCGAATGACCACACACGCTGAAATTGGGGAAAGTGCGATGGAGGTATCCCAGTTTGGAAAAGGACGTAATTTGTCCTTGAGTAAGGAACCTTGTAGCGTGGACTCCTAGGGTTGGTAATTTAGTAAATTCACCCTTGTTAATCAACGAAATGAGTAATTTAGGGAGTTCACCTGCGGTTATGCTAGGGATTAGGGGGAAAACCCAATCGGTATGTTGGCCAGCAATAATCCATTGCATTTATGAACAATGCTGCTTTGCCCTAACGACTTTTCTCTATTAGGTCTCGTTTGGGTGCCCATGTATTGATATCAATCCGTGTGTTGGAGTGGTTTGGTGTGGAATTTAAACACTCCCAACACATGTGGATTGTGTTGGATTAAGGTGAATACATGGGCATCCAAAAGGTCTTGTGTATGTTTCACTGCTGCTGTGATGATTGGTTAGGTTGGACCAATTCCAGGGCAGATGCTATTCAGAGGAATTATGGTGGATCATGTGTGCAGATGAGGCTGTCGTTCAGCTCTCTGGCTCCATTGTTCTTGTACTTCATCCAATGGTTGGACTGCGGCTGCTGTTATGCCCTTCCCAGCTATTTAGGACTATTTCACATTCTCATATGCAAGGTAAAATTGCAGTATGTGGTTCTGAAATTTGGACCTTTTATATACATTTTTTCTATACAGGAGACCTGGGTTTCATGCATTAAAATCTGTTATGTTTTGTTTTCGCAGGTTTATGCTGATGGAGATAGCTCAGTGTCGACATATGAAAGGCGGGCAAGCCTTAGGGAATTCTATGGGGACTGGTAATTACCTCTCACAATTTTCATTATCTGTATGTGAATTTGGACAGGCTATGCAACTTGGATATGGATTTCGAGTCTAATTAAAGTGCTACATTTTAGTTATTTAATGTGTAGCCAATAAATTAATACTACAATGTATGCCCATGTGTTGGTATAACTTTTTGTTGGTATAGCTTTGCTTAGTGATATCTTGTTGTTGGTACTGGTATAAGAGATCAGAGTCATGCCCTTTCTGTCGAGGAAGCCTCAAAAGAATCCGCTCGACAGACCTTTGGGTGCTTACAAATTCCAACGATGTCATTGACCCTGCACATTTAGAAAAGGAAAACGTGAGGCATTTCTATAGCTACATTGATAGCTTGCCCCTAATACTTCCTGATAGCATTTTTTTTTCTACTACGAGTATCTACTATAACGCCGAGGCAACATACATCAGATGTGTAAATTGGGAAAAGCAGACGAAATCATGGTTTTCTTTTGTAGATGAACCCCCTCTCACTCTGACCACATGCATGTCTATTTACTCATAGGCTGCTAATGTAAACATTAATGCATCTGTCAATAAAGTTGTTAGGAGATATATTTATTAATATTGTCAAGTGAATGGCCTTTTTCAAAAAAAATCTACCGTGCCCACATCATGGTAGAAAAAGTCTCTTAGTTCTGATCCATGTATCAACTTTTTGTTATTTCTAGGTTTGTGTGATTGAAGCAAGTGCATCTTGAATCTCAAGAAGGTGAACTGCAGAGGGCGGATGTTGTTGTCCATCTCAAAAGGGGTATTTCTATCATTGACCGTTCCTTACAAGCTTACTTTAACCTTACCTTTTTCAAATTCACTTGTTTGCATATTTTGATTTTCTGCTTCTATATAATTCGTGTTAGGAAAGGATACAACTAGAGACTACTCGATTATACAGGCAAGCTGGTGTCAACCCTTTAGCATGTTTCTTGAATTTTTGCCTCCTAAACCATAATGACTATTTTATTTTGTGCTTCATTCCTAAATAGGAATCCTTTTGTGTGATATTTGTTTTTTCTGATATAGTACTCCCTCGCAAAATCGTGCAACGCTACCTGTATGGATTGGTCTTTACCCGCCAACAGACATGCCCATGCACCGGGTCTGCACTTTCCGCCCCGTGCACCAGCAAGCATCTACACTGCATCGGCATCAGGCTTGGTTTCGACGATGAGATCTTCGTCGTGAGCAACCTCACGAACACGTCCTCCCGATGACTTCCTTCATTTGAGGGAGATGGGGGTGAGTCTGAGTATTTACCTAAGTAGATAATTTTGGTATTGGGTATTGAATTGAATGATTAATCTATTGGATCCCTCTCGTCCATGTTTTTTTTTGCTATTGGGAATGATTTGAGTAATTTGTTGGAGATGCACTATACGTGTTCAGATATGGCTACATGCATAATAACTTGAAAGTGTTTTTATTCTAAAAAATAACTATACGTTGATTAATAATTTGTTGAGATCAAATTAGTATCCTTAACTCCAAATAGCTTGGTCTTCTGTGAAGTTGACCTATGGCCTTCCGTTCGTGCTTAAGGCAGGTAATCGTGTAGAAAGCTTTATTTTTTCCTAGGGTTAGATCATAGAACATTATTGCTCTACTGCTACTATTTCTTTTGCACTACGTTCCATCTACATCTAAAGATTTCTGTCATGAGTCACTGTATCACATGAAAATAAATGTGACGACGTTCCTATACTTTGACTGGCAGATGGTGTTTCTGAGTGATGATGAAGGTGCATCTGGTGAAACATGTTATTTGCCTTCATAGCGTTTGACATTTTCAAAAAAGTGTAAATTGGAAAGTCTTGCAGGTTTCTTTGGTGAATGATGGCCCTGTGACGATGCAAATCGACTCACCCTCACCGCAAGATGCTGCTCGGTCATGGTACATTGAAATATGGAGTGCACTGTACTGTAGGTAAATTGGTTCCAAATCTGTGCTCCCAGGTTAGTGGGCTCCTCTGCATTCAGTTAGTGGTTTTCATGTTCTTGGACGTTGTTCTAATATTGAAATGTCCTTGGTTTAGACAGTGATGACTCGTTGCATCCAATGTACAAGGTGATGTTTTTTTTACTTCTTGATAAATATCTATTATTACCATTTCAGATATTTTTCAGGCCAATCATGTTTCTGTGTATCTTGTAATGGCTTCATTCTTCAAGCATTTTACCTTATCAATCCATTCCTCGTTCTGCTGGTTTGTTAAATTGTGTTGGTTTCATGTGCTATCTGGAAAATGGTTCTCTACTTGTGCAAGCTCTGTACCATGGTTGATATGTGATGCTATTTTATTATCAAATTGCAGGTGTGTCAGGCTTTCTACTAAGGCTGTTGGAGTTCAAGATTATTATGGCTTGCTAAAAAGTATATTACTGTGGTATGATGGCCTCTGTCTGGTTTAGTAATCTTTATGTCAACTTCTGCAACATAACAATCGGGCCCAAGAAGCTGCTGAACAGGCAACACTTGCTCCTTCGATTGGGTCATCCATCGAGGCAGCTACTGGCGTTGTGTATAATATTACTCTGGTGGGAAGGACATCACTTTGCAAGAAGTGAACAAGGTGTCCCAGGTGCGTGTAGGATTCCTTAGAAATTCTTTATTGATTCTACAATGGTGTTTTAAGAGAAGTTATGAAACGTTGGGTGTCTCAAATAGAAGAACCAAATACATAGTTGTTTTAGATAGTTTTGACCATATGTATTCACCTCTTGCAGATTGTGACAAGCCTATCTAACCCATATGTGAACATAATTTTTGGTGTCGTCGTTGATGACCGTTACACTGGTGAGATACATGTGACAATCATTGCGACAGGATTTCCACAGTCCTTCCAGAAATCCCTTTTGGCGGATCCAAAGGGAGCACGTATAGTGGAATCCAAAGAGAAAGCAGCAACCCTCGCCCATAAAGCAGCAGCTGCTGCAGTTCAACCGGTCCTTGCTTCTGCTTGGTCTCGAAGACTCTTCTATTATCTATTATTCATGGGTTTGTTGTTCACATGAATCACATATAGCTATGACCTTTGCTGCATTTAGGTTGGTGCTATGCTCCAAGAATTAGAAAAGGAGATTGATGATGTGGATGCACAAATTCGAAATCTTTGACAACTGCTTGATAAGTAAGTCACTCCTATGTATGGATCTTTTTATGTCGTGTGCTTCTCAGTCAGTGCATTTTGTTGCCGAGTTCTACCTGATAGGGAAACTTGATGCTATTTTATGTTAATTTAAAATCGGTAGTAGCTCTGTTGCCCTGTCAAAACACAGTTCTGTGTCACGACCAATTTAGTTTTAATGTACTCTTATTTTTTTAGTGGCTGTTTTATGTCCATCATTTGTCTTGGACTTTGTTTTCCTTGTGATATATCAGCCGAGACACTTTTTTGAGTGTATTTATAAAAATCACAAAAAGTCATGTGTTTCTGTGATCTACTACCTCACCATATTTAGAGGATCATTTTATGAAATGCACTATTTCATAAACTCGTCATCCTTGTGGAGTCACTGCAAAAGCATGGTTGCAACTTCCTATTATTCTAAGGCCTGTTTGTTTCTATGACCAGCCAACATGCGACCGCGATTAAGCGAACGCGGCTCTGAGGCTGTGTTTTGGAAATCACCCAGTCATGTTCATTTTCTGATGTAGACACGTTCGTAATCGACTGTTTGGCAGGAATATTTTGCATTTTCCGCTGAAATGTTTCTTACAGTGTTTATATCTGCCTGCGCAATTGCACCTAGCAGTTGAGGAGTGCCTCTTTGGCTCTTTTCGCGTAAGCATTACAACGTTTACTACCTACATTCTTCATGTGTTTTCTTGGCTTACTCGATCGCGAAGTATTAATCTCTATTTCTGACAGATGGCTTGGCAAGATTATACTAGAGACTTGTATTTCTCAGATCCATATTTGGCTTAGGTATGATTCTTGTGTCACTGCTACATATATTTTTCCTAATTATTGGAGGTACTTCCATTTAGCCTTGCGGTAATATATTCCTATAACTGTATAGCATGCTGGATATAAGGTCAACTCTGATATTTTTTTCTCATATAGCAATAGTTAATTCAACTGAACTAAAAATGCTGCTCAAATACCTTTGCTTTTCTACACTGTGACCAAGCTTTTTTTCAGGTCTAGCATGCCAAATGGACAGCCAAAATGGCTTCTTTGTTTCATACCAAATTATCCTATGCTTATCTTCATGCTTACTATAGCGATCTATCTTCTTGTAAGTTGCCAACATCAAACCCATCTCATTACTTATTGGGGAAGAAAGTTGTTTCATTGAACAGTCATAAAAAGGATACTCATTTCATTATCTAAGGGTGTTTGGTTTAAATAATAAATCCATTCTAGAATGAGGTGGTGCATCATCATGAGTTCATTCTACAAATTTGGTTTAAATAATAAGCCTTTTTTTGCTTGTTTATGTGAATCTCAAGGCGTGGAAGGAGTCGAACTGGGGAACAAGAGAGAAGGACCCCGCTAGCCCCATCCTTGGTGGGAGGAAGAAGCTAGCACCACCATTGCAGCAGGAGGAGGTGGTGGATCCAAGCCTACGCGACGGGTTCAGAGCGAAGGCGCTCCTCGGTAGACAAGACACCAGCATCACTGATACCTGCTCCCTGTCCTGACGGTAACAGCCATGTCCAGCCACTTTCTTGTCAAATGCATCCATCTCTTTTGCTTTAGCAATTAGCATGGGCCCTTCTCAATTTTTGATGGAGCAGTTGGCGTTTGGGAATAGCACCAATGATTATTATCTTTCCTAGAGCAAATTGGCAGTTGATAGCCTTGAGATTTCAGCGTTACTAAGACATTAATTAGTGTAATCTAGATGGAAACTTTCCTTGCATTATTTTTCAGCTGTAACTTACCACAAGATTAAGTGGTTTTGGGATTATTTATTTCTCAAGACCAGTTTATTAATTAGTTTCATTATATTCTTATCAACATGCTCTCTCTCATGAGACATTGATTAGTGTATTATGTATTCTGGATGATGTGTGTTGTGCCATACCATGTATTTGTTCTGAAGAACAGTTAATTCATTAGCTATTTGGGCTATTATTTCTAGAATATGGTTGCTTAGATCTTCCAACTTATAGTGTGTTTGTAGCTTCTGTAGAAATATATTCAATGTGTGTTCACATATTTTTAGAGATTTGGACACCTTACAAAGGGTAAGGATTACGAGGATCCACCAGACTCTGCATCGGCGTGCCCGCGGGCTAGATGGCCATCAAGGAGACACTACTGATGGAGGCGCCATCTTTGGTAGCTGAGGACAAATTAGAGTTTGTCTTCCGGTGCAGTTTATACCTTTTCCAAATTTACTGCATCACCGTTTATTGCTTTTCAACATGTGAGATTGTGATTGCAGTGTTAAACTATTCATATTCTGCTTGCTTTTTGCATATTGCATCACCGTCCTTTTTTTGGAGTGACTGCATTCTATGGATATTTAGGATCATCATGATCTCATATTTGGAGAGTTCTAATTTCATATTTGAGTAGGAATTTTGGATCGAGAATAACAAGGGAGGTTTATGGAGAGAGTATCGAACACAGAGAGAGATGATCGGAGGTACTGGAGCCACCTATCCACAAGGTACTTTGTTTTTGTTTTCATTTTTCCGTAGTAAATGTACTCATTAGAAGGAGCGAGATGGTCTAACTAAAAACAGTTATTTGAGTAGGAATTTTCTTATGTTCTTCAACAAGACAATAATCTGATCTTATACTCGTTATTATTTTTCGGTGAACATTTAATGTATTTCTTTTGTTAATGAATTGGTTGTTGGTACATAACTAAAGTGCCATGTTTATATTTTAGATTTCACGTTGTTGTCTATCTTAAGCAGATTTGGTGACTAGAGGTAGGTTGGAGATTGATTTCTGCTTTCCTGCTGGTTCATACAACCTATTCTTCTGACTCCATTTGGGTCGATCGCATAAGCTGATGGGCCACAAAGGATGTTGTTTTGAGAATATCCATGGTTGGGACATCAAATGGACACAGTTGGGACATCAAGTTTAGACGAGGTGACGAAACTCAAGCTCTCTATGATGCAGTTTGATCGTACGCATACAAAAGACACATTGTGTGTTGATTCAATCCGTATATACCCAAACATCACGGATATGAGGATTGAGAGAATCGACCAAGTATTAAGAGTGTAGTCAAATAATTATTATATTCCTAATATGTTATCGTCTTTATTTTAAATGTCATTTTAGTTCATTTGTTCGCTTGGAATGTTTCACATACAACATGCTTAGAAGTATTACTACTATTTAAAATGAGGTTTATTCACATGTGGGGGTAAGAGTTGTTGTTACCTGATGCTTAGTAGCTCTATGTGCTCAGTTGATTGCAGCTTCAAGTGGATCAAGCCATAGTATGGTAGTTCATGCATATAGAGTGCAAAAACTATTGTATTTACATTTTTCAAGTTGACTTCCATGACACATTAGTAGGACATAAAGTTCCTTCCATGACAGACTTTTGGTTTCACAATGGCTACAATGAATGGATCAGAAAGTGTATTTACAACGTGCAAGGGTGACAAGAATATGAACACTCTAATGCACCACCCTTTTAGTAACTGGGCTGATACAGTGAGGTACGTTATCTAAATGCCACACTTTAGGTAATCCAAGTTCAACAAATAGAAAATCTTGAAGTTTATATCTATTTTTTCTTTATTGATGCATAATATATTCTCCAATGAGGCAACGATATAGACACTTAGACTATTTTGATGTACCCTGTTGTGCACACTTCATCTCATCGATTTTTTTCTCATTTGTGTTGCTACAGTCGCTATTTCACAAGATCGTCATGGCCCTATCAGGAACGGAGATGCTCTTAGCGAAGCAGGAGGACATGGTAGACGTGAACCTGAAGCTAAAGCTGACTTCCAGCCAATCCAACTAGCAGCAGCAGGCGGGGAGTGGATGCGCCTGCTAGATGAGTGCTAGCTTTGCGTATACGCTCGCTCGACAAACGTGTGTTGTTAACTATTGTATATAGTGTTATAATTACTGTCCTTTATTCCTGATGTTTGTTTTGTAGTTGAAACTCACATTGTTTTCTCATTTCCATCTCGATTTTGTATGCCGTGACCATGAAAAAACAAATGTTTTCCTATGGTTTCTAAAAATATAGCTCTCCATTGTTGTGATTGTGTACCGTCGCAACGTACGGGCAATGACCTATGAACAAAGAAAAACCGTAGCAACGCACGGGCACCGTACTAGTATATATATATATCATCTAGGTAAAGCTTCATCCGACCCGATCGTCCGACCACGCGCGGCCGCGACTCGCGGCACCCATCTGGTCTGACCGTATCGTCTCGTGTGTGTGGATCCACTTGGGCCGGTGTCACCGTTACGGTACGGACCCAACAAAACGGGGTACGGTTTTTTTCAACTGAGGGTTTCTCCGCTTTCCATTTTCGAAATCCATTCCTATTCCGTACCGCTCTCCAGCGCCGCCCCGAATCGCCTCTAAGATTTTTCGCATTATTCGACTACACTGATTCGGAAATCAAAGGAGATCAGTTGTTGCTGCGGAGTTGTCATCATGGGTCGCTACAGGTAGGGTTTTCCACTTTCTGTTTACCGTCATCATTTTTTAGTGCAGTTTCTCCAGTTTTTTTTGTTTTTGGTATACGGGGATTGGAGTGCAAGTTATTACTAGAAGCGATCACAATTTGTAGCTAGGTCCTGGCCCTTGCGCTTCCATGGCATCAGCGTCGCCCGCTTCCACGCCAATCGTGTTGCCTTGAACCCCGTCACCGCCAATAGAGGCTCCATCGCTGACACAGTCACCCACATCTGGTGGAATGGGCAGCGGCGCCTGGGACACCAACGGTAGGTGTAGAGGGTAGACCACACATCACGCAAGAGCCCTACGAGGCCCACAACGAATGCATCGGAGCTCCGCCGAGACGGAGGCAATGCCCAAGTTGAAGGTTGCGACGGCGGCATCAGCGACAGAGGGAAGGCGAGGGGGAGGTGCACCTTCTACAGAATGGGGTGAAGGCCAAAAAAAACCTGACACCAATAGTGTATTTTGTGCTTGATCTTTGAATTATTTTATATTATATTTGCATTCTGATGTATGTACTTATGGACTTCTCGGCTTCTATAAAGCATCAATTTTCGTGAGTTTTATTGTCATCTCTTTTATAAAAAAATCCATATACTTCTTTATAATCTAATCTATAGTCATGTGTGGGTTGTTACCTTTAGATGGACCGTGAGAAAATATTCAAGCCCAACATGACATGATGTCGCACGCAGCGCAACGCTCCCGGATAGTACCACGTCACTAGCTGAAGGAGGGTGAGTGGCTGAGTTAGCTATAAAAAAGGGGCATGTCTCCTTTGAAACTCATCTTTATCGGGATTTCCTTCACGTATCATACAACTGTTGCACCACTATACCATCAAATATGATTGGTGTGTCGCCGCAACACGGGCACTGTACTAGTAAATGTTAAATCTATAGTTTCATATGTTATTTTTACTTTTATATTATGAACTATATGTCAATTATAATTATGAATCATACTAAATTATTTATGAAATTTTTTGTGACAACCTCATAAAAAAACCTATCCACACCATTGTTTGTATGTAATATTAGTTTTATCATGTACGTGCAAAAAAGAAAAGGAAACAGAGTGTAACTGTCGGTGGGAAAATCCTCCGGCCGGGTGGCGGAATGCACCTGGCCTAATCCTAAGATAAGGAGGGGGCCTAAGCGCTCGCCTGTTTGGTGAATTCTGGATGAACACAAGAACACTCGAGGGTTTATAGTGGTTCAGGTCGCTGGAGCGTAATACCCTACCTCCACTGTCCGTAAGTTGTATTGACCGTGTCCCTTGTAACGCTGTGTCCCCTCCCTTTTATTGTTTAACGGAGGTACATACAAGGATGCTGAGCTCTGACATGCGGGCCCAGGAGCATAATGGAAGGAATACATTATGTGAATAATTAATGCTGACGACACACATGAGTAGAGGCATATAAGCGGAGCCGTTCAGATTCCCTCCGCCTTAGTAACACATGAGTAATCAGCGGGAGTCATGATGACTGCAGTCCATGCGGCATTGATAGGCAGTGACCCTTTTCTTGGAAACGCGCGAGTAATGGTGACTCATTGTCCTTGCTATGGTAACGTGTGAGTAACTATCTGTCACTGGAATGGACATGCGCACGTCTTATTCGTAATGAATGCAAAGACGTGCGTAGCCCAGAGGCTTCATGCCAGGTTCCTCCTGTTGGCTTACGCCGCGCGCAGTAGGCCACGTGGCAGCATCGGGTCTCCGCTTGGGCGGGGAGCAGGAGTGTATGTGATAAGGTCTGGATTCCACCAGATCAGGTCTGGACACGTGTCGGCACCGGACCCTCGCCTGGGTCCTGATTAAGGCCCGGGTATGTTCCGTCCTAGAACCCTGGGACCCCACTATGGGCGGCCCGGACCCCATACGGGGGGTCCGGATCCCATTCCAGGGGTCCAGTTCGCACACGTGGAGGTCCTGGACCAAACTTCGAGGCCTGAACCGTATATACAGTGGTCCGACACTTCCCCATGGGGGTCCGGACTCACTGGTGATGCCTCAGAGTATGTCACTTTCTCTAGACACGTGGCGGCACCGGACCCGCCCATGTGGTGGGGTCAGGTGCTGTTGCTGGCCCAGAGTAGTCGCCCGAGGCTAGGGCGAGTCATGGCCTGGTCCCACCTACAGCTCTTTTACCACGCGACTAAAAGTAGTCGCGTGGGTACTGTGTTTTTATACAGCAGTAAGGGGTACCCTAGTTTCAGGGTACCGACAGTGGCCCCCAGGCCCACCTCAGGGGAGGATGCGAGCCTGCAGGTGGGGCCAAAGCTTGTACCTTGCCTCAACATGGCCTAATTGGTGATTGGCGCGCTGTTTTAGCACGTCTACTGACGCGCCCACTGTCAATCCACCTTCGGTCACGTCAACTGCCATATCTGTCCCCGTGGCTGACTAACCCACGGTCCCCACGCCTGGTGGTTTCGTCGGGCCACGCGCGGGACACCTTGTTGCCGCTGCATTGGCTTAAAATAACCTTTTGTCTTCTGCAGCGGCCCCAACGAGGCGCGTTATCGCGTGCGGCGGTTCACACCCCGCTCTTTTCGCACCCGAAATCCGGCACACAAACTGTATGACCTGTGGACCCGGGCCCCCGTGTCACAGACTAGGCTGCCTGGGTCCTAGGTGCGCGTCGAACAGGATTTCCTGCGGCGATATAGGGGCGCGCGGGAGAGTTTCCCTGAAAAGGATTCAGGTTTCCCTGAAAAAGGATTCACCTCGCGTGCAGCAATTACCTTTTCGCATTCTCTCCCAATTGGCTGTGCCCCTTTGCCTTCGTGCTCCTCTGTTCCACGACCGCGCTGCCGCACACGCCATGGCTTCGCTCAATCATCCTGGTCGCTTTCAGGCTGAGGAGGAGCTCAATCTGGTGTGTGGCATGCTTGGGTGGAGCGCGCTAGGGCTCGCCGGAAGGATCCGTGCCGGCGCTGTCCCCCTTGGCGATCTCGCCGCCTAGGAGTTTGTGTTGTTCACCTCATACATTTCTTGCGGGTTGGCGCTGCCGATTTCGCCCTTCTTCTTGCTACTGCTGGAGGAGTTCGGGCTTCAGCTTCAACACCTCACGCCCCACTCCATCCTCCAGGCAGCGATCTTCGTCCACCTCTGCGAGATGTTTGTAGGTGTGGCCCCCTGCACTTCCCTCTTCCGCTATTTCTTCGTGCTGGTCAAGTCTGGGAAGACTAGGGACCACATCGGTGCCTACTACTTTCAGACGAGGCCAGATCCGGCCATAGTCTACATCCCCACCTTTGGTGGTGCGAGGTGGGAAAACTGGCGCAACGACTGGGTGATTGCCAGCACCGAGGCCAACGACCACCACATCCTGCCGAGCAATGGGCCAGCACTCGTCCGCAAGCAATGGAGGACCAAGCCATCCCTCTCGCTAGAGTTCCTGCCCGTATTGGACAGGATCAAGGTCTTGGCCATGGGCGGCCTGACATCAATGCACGTGGTCGGCGATCTCCTGAAGCACCGGATCGCGCCGCTGCAGAAGAGGCCACGCCTGTCCTGCTGGTTCACCGGCCTGAATGACATCTGTAGGATCCAGCGTGGGCCGGGTACCAATCTATCCTGGGACGAGCTGGAACTCCTGGTGGGGGGATTACTGGGGAGACTTTTGTCCCTGAGTCCCTGATACTCCCCCAGGACATCCCGGCGCTCTATGATGACCCAAGCCTGAGGACGGTGATCTTGGACATGTTGCCGACCCTCGACCACCGCGGCGTGGCGATTCGCCAGACCGGTGGTCGGGACCCTCTCCATGGGATCCGGATTTCTGGTGCACCGATAGGGGGTCCCCAGCCCGTCGGTGTGGCTCCCAGTGCCAATCCCGCCATGGCCCCCAGCCCCTTGGACAAGGGCAAAGGGGCTGCAAGCAGTGCCTCCGCCCCAGGTAGCTCCGGGGGGCGAAGGAGGAGAGGCGACGCAGGTTGCGTCGCGCTGACAGGTCGCTCGTTTTGGAGCCTGCCCAGAAGCGCCAGAAGGCTACAGATGGGACCAAGGAGGCCAGCTCCTAGGCCCACGACGCGCAGAGGCGCGTCAGTCCCCTGATCCTGCCGCCGCCACCACCATCCGGGGGTGATCAACCCCAGGAGCACCAGCAACAGCAACAACAACAACAACAACAGCAGGAGGGGCAGCAGCAGTGACCTCAGCAGCAGTAGCCACAGCCAGTGCGGCAACAGCAGCAGGAGCGGCGATCGCCTCGCTTCCAGGGTCACTGGAAAGTCCAGGGCCCCAAGTAAGTGTAGTCCCTTTTTCCACGAGCCTAATCATCATGCCGACAAGTCTTAACCCATCATCCGTTTGCCAGGGCTTCTTCCTCCGCTGCTCCCAAGGACACGCCTCCTCCACCAGATACCAGGCCCACCGATGGGTCTGGCTTTCAGCAGCAGGAATCCACTGAGGGTGGTGTCGGCGGTCCGCTCCCAGCTGCTGCCAGGACAGCGCCACCGGCCTCCCATGCCCCAGCTGGGGATCTGGCGGCAGTGGCGCCAGCATCAGGCGGTGTCGCCGCGGTGGAGAAGGTCCCAGCTGGGGGATCTGCGCCCATTCCCAACACTGGGGGTGACACAGGGGGCGCGTCCAGCTCCATCCCCCTGCCTGCTCCGGAGGAGATGGAGGTGGTATTTGGGCGGCGACTCCGGTCGGGTGCCGAGCGAGAAGCGGCGCCTGTCCCCCTCCCCCGCATGCTGTCCCGCGACCACCAGGTTCTTAGTGAAACTGAGGCAGCGATCTTGCGGGAGTGGGAGGCACTTGAAGCTGAGCACCAGCGCCTCAGTGACTGTAACATCCCAAAAATCTCAACCCAAGGTTTGGAACCCTAATCTCCTAAACCCCCCCCCCCTTATTTCTATTTTCTCCCTAAACTCCATCCTTAGGTCATCTCATCATATGCATACACTTGGATTGTTAGGAACACCTCACATAGATTATTTTCAACACTTAAGATTATTTAGCAAATTGTTGGTTCAAAAGAAAAGGAAATAAAAAGAAACAAAAATAGAAAATGGAAAAGTGAAATAGAAAACAGAAAAAAGGAAAACCCCTTCCCCCCTCGGCTGGGCCGTTTTCGGCCCAAACCGCACCGCGCCCGCATCCCCACAATCTCCTCCCACGGCCCAAGCGGCCCAGCTGCGCGTGCCCGCGCCGCGCCTGACAGCCCGGCCCCACCGGTCAGCGGCTCCACCCCTCTCCCTCTCGTGTCGCTCTCCCACTGGCAGCCCGGGCCCGCCTGTCAGGACCATCGTCCCGCCCATGCCATCACCGGCGCGTTCGCCGCCGACCACCTCTCGCCCCGTCGCTTCGCCATTAACGCTCGCACCGGCCTCAGCTACCAACCCGCCACTGTACCCGAGCCGTCCCCTCACCCCTCGCCTGCCCGATCCATCTCGTCGTCGTTTGCTCCATCCCCGCCATCATGGCAAGCTCGTCGGCGCTCGTCGTCCCCTCCCTTCCTTCCCCCCTCTCGGGCGCCTATAAAAGGGACCGCCCGAGCTCCGCTTTCTCCACACCAGCCCCGACCACCTCCTCCACTCCTCCCCGAGCCCAATTGAGCTAGCGCCACCGCGTTCTCCCTTCGCTCCGGTGAGCTTCGTTCTCGCCTCTCTGGTATCTTTCGGTCGAATTACTTTGGTGCTTGAGCTCCGCAACACACTCACGATCGCAATGCACCTCTCTCCACCTCCTATTGTGCTCGGTTGCCTCGCCGGCGACCTCACCGCCGCGAGCACCCGCCACCGCGCCGTGGACCGGCCACCCTAGGCCTCCATTGGTCAAATTAACCCCACCCCCATGGTCCCCTACCCCCGCTCATGCCTCGACACCGCTCCCCCACCACAGAACCGGACCCACAGCGGAGAACCATCGCAGGATTTCACCGGCGGTCGAGCTCCGGTCGACCTCCCCCCCTCCGTCGCTGCTCCGCGCCGTTAACCCCCCTCCCCTCGCTGACGTGTGGGCCCATGCCACGGCGCTGTCCCCCGCCGTCTCCTCTCGCTGATGGGCTGGCTGGGCCGCCTGCCGCGCCCGCACGCGCGCGCGCCTGGGTGGCCCAAAATCTCCCCCCCCGGCCCAGCAAGCAGGAAAACCCTTTTCTTTTTCTTTTCCTATTTCTTTTTCCCATTTTCATATATATAATTATATGCTAATATTTTATGCACCAAAAATAGTTTAAATAAATTATAGGGCATAAAAATAATAAGATATAAGAAATGGCACACCCCACTAAAGTCACCATGATTGATGTATTATTCTTATCTGTGTTTGTTAGCGGAAGAGGGATCGGATCCTCCGGAATTTATAGCTCCGGAAGAAGGACAGGAACCCGACCCCTCCGAGATAAATCTTTTGTGCCAGGAAAGCTTCGACGAAGGCAAGTCCATCCTTGCCTTGATGCATAATTTACCTATTCTCTCTACCACTACCTAAGCCACGACTAAGGGATGGAATCAAATTGCATGGTGAGCATGAGAGAGCCTGCATTAACAAATACCTTTTGATCACAAGATATGGGATGGGAAAAGGTGGTAACCAACATTGTTTTCAAAAGTGTGCGATGAAGGGTATTCACCCTCATCACCTGGTGAGTGGGAGGATCAGGGACTCCCTGGTTTAGGGGAGGGCCTAAGGTGATGGCTCAGCTGGTTTAGGCGTGAGCAGAAGGATTGTCCTCTCATATAAGGACCGGTTTGTCATCCTTCACTACCTGTACTCATGAAAAGTACAACCACTCGAGGCTGTGTGGGCAGTCACTCGATCTGAACTCGTACGGTCCAACCCCAGGGTTATGAAGGCTGGGGAGCACCGGGAGGATAAGGAGGGGGAATGTTTTGTCCGGTTTGGACATGGCGTGGCCTGACTCCTTCCGGTATAACCGTTAAGGTTAGGACGTGCGAGGAAGGAAAGAGATTCAGATTTGGATCTCATTGGCCATGAGATTGCAGAGCCAGACTAGTGGGTAAAGTGTACCCCTCTGCGCAGAGTTTAAACCTATTCGAATAGTTCGTGTCCACTGGTATGGACGAGTTTGGTGTGGTATGACAATTAGTGTTTCTACAACAACCGGGAACAGGGAAATGTGTGTGTGTGTAAGTGTGTCTCTGGAAAAGAAAATGGTGCCACGTGAGCGGGAAGCTCAGTGGTGGTGTTATTTCTATTGTTTCGGGAAAACCCTAACAACAAGTACTACCTTTCTCTGAGAAAAAGAAGAGTGACTTCAACTCCACCATATGAAGCATGTATGATATAGGTCTCTTTCTCTTTATGGGAGTCGGGTGGGCTTGCGAAATACCTAGTGTATTCACCCAGATTTATTTATGTTTTTCAGCAGCTGAAGACTTCTTTTCTACTATGCTTGATTGAGGGGGCTGTGTCTTTACCCAGTTCTGCCTGTGGCCTGGGCTAGTTTATCTTCCACTGCGTTTTATAATTCCGGCTCACTCTCGAGCTTGTACCCTGGTATTGTAATAACATTTACTCATACTCTATACTATTTGAAGTAAGGAATGTGGTTACTAGCCTCCTGGGACTAGTAATTGTATCACATTTGTGTCCCAAAGGATTGGGACGCTTCAGGTGGTATCAGAGGCTATAGGACTGGTCGTAGACCGCAGCCCTGATCTTAAAAGTTGCCTTAACAAGAAAACACCTCTTACGCCCAAGAAACACCTTCTCTCCTTTCCCGATATTAACAGACCCTTCTTTTCTCCTACCAGATGGAAGGCTCTTGGGTCATTAGGACTTCCTACTGCTAGAGGAGGAAGGATTTCCTCACCTTCTACGTAGTTGCGAACTACACATGGGGATCCACAAGAAGCCTGAATATGTCTGGAAGGAATACCGCGAAAATGGAATATAGAAGTGCTCTATGGCGGTCTACCTAGGAGAAAGCCGAAGTTACCCAAACCACCCTCCCTTCCAAGTCACCTTCATCGGGCACTGCTTCCCAGACACTTGCCAAAGTGTTGCCCAAAAAGCCCTTAAATAGCTATGCCAAAACTACAGCAAAGAGATCTTTGAAACCCCCCTCCGTTACTTTCCACCCAGCAACAAAAATACCCCCACCTGGAGGAAAAGACTTCAGGCCCTGTCAGGGAGAGACCCTACCGAGGATGACCCCACCATTGTCTACATGGCCGGATACCTCCACACTCTCGATAACTACTACGATGATCTCTCCTCCCACTGCACCCACCTAAACTCCCGGGTGGAAAGCTTAGAGCAGCAGGTCAAGGAACTTAAGAAGGAGAAGGCATCCCTCCAAGAGTATCTCGATATAGCAGAAGGCGAGGAGGCCAACACCCGTGAAGCCTACCGAACCCTAAAGATGGATTATGATAAGAAGCTGAAGAAGCTCGCCCCCACGAAGAAAATCCAAAAGAAGACCAAGAACCAAGGAGGCCAAGCTGAGTGAAGGAAGAAGGCTCCCCCAGCACCAGCTGCCGCCAGGATAGAGAATTTGTCCGACATCGAGGATATGTCCCTAGCTAGCCTTGATGACCTTCTCAAGGAATTTGGGGACACCTTAGAAAAAGAGTTCGGGAGTACCTCTGAGAACGCTCGCATGTAGTACGACTTGTAGTAGTTGTATGCTTGTAATGTATTGGTGTAATGAATAAAATAACTTGGTTGAAAACAATTGGCATGTGCATAATAGTGATTATCTCCCCCTGGCAGATGGCTTCGGATAAAACCACACCTACCGCCTCCGGGATTGGAGCAGGGTTCCCCTGAGAGCTGAAAGGGAAGCCGGTAGAGAGGAAAGTGAGACCCACCTCCCCGCACCTCCAGAACTACCCTTAGATCTAGCCCAAGTTCTAGCCAACCAAACCCGACTCATCGAGGTCCTCACTCGAAGTCTAGAAAATCAACGTCCGAATGGTGGAAGACCACAAGACAGGATGGGAGATTTCCTGAGGCTCAAGCCTCCCACGTTTGTCGGATCTAGCAATCCCCTCGATGCTGACGATTGGCTGCACATAATTAAAAGAAAGCTGGAAGCAATCGGATGCCCGGAAAATCAGCGTGTTCAACTGGCTGCTCATCAACTCTCTGGAATGGCCTTAGCCTGGTGGGATACCTTCAATGTCACCATCAGAGATGCTACCTGGGCGGAGTTTGAAATAGCTTTCCGGGAGCACCATGTGCCCCAAGGGATCGTTCAGCTCAAGGAAGACGAATTCCGGGAACTGACTCAAGACGGAAGATCTGTCAGTGAATATGTGCACAAGTTCACGGAGTTGGCCCGCTACGCGCCAGATGACGTCAGAACCGAAGTCAAGAAGATGGCCCGCTTCCTGAAGAGGCTCAGGCCAGAACTCAAGACCATCCTGGCTAGCCAAGACTTCCTCAGTTTTTCTCACCTCTCCAACAAAGCCATGCAAGTGGAAAGGGCAAAGGAGGAAGAAAAAGGCCATCTCAAGAGGAAATTCCAAGTCCTCCGGGCTCAGCAACAAGATCGGCACTAGAAAACTCGATCCTTTGGATTTCCACCCAAGGGACCAAGCTTCAGTAGGCCAACTGGACCCACCCCGTCACGATTCAGTCAGCAGAGTCAGAGCTCCTTTCATGCCCCCTCAGTTGCAAGCAACCAACCCCCGGCGAATGTGTGTTGGCACTGCGGAGATCCCAGTCACTTCAAGAACAACTGTCCCCAGCTGAAGCCATCAGGACCTGGTTACTCCAACTCGATGAATGGCCCCAAGAATACCTCAGCATCCGCCCCCAAGGCGCCCTCCTCCATCAGCCAGCAGAACAAGACCTCGTATCAATGAAGGGCTCGATTAAATCACGTCGATGCTCAGGAGGCTCAGCAAGCTCCAGGAGTAGTGCTCGGTGAGTTCCTTGTTGAATTTACTCCTGCTACTGTACTTTTCGATTTAGGAGCATCCCATTCTTTCATAGCCACTAGTTTTGTGGAAAAGCATGGCATTTCCTCTACCCCTCTAGAGATTCCCTTGGTCACCCGAACCCCAGGGTTAGACCTTCTTTGTCAGCTCAAATGCTCCCAAGTCAGAATACTTTTAAGTGGGGTAGTATTCTTGGCAGACTTAACCGTCTTCCATCCCAAGGGATTGATGTGATATTAGGGATGGATTGGTTGACCAAACACAAAGGTATCATCAGTTGCGCAAACAAGACAGTCCTTCTCACAGACCACCAAGGAAAGTCAGTCTCTTGTCAGGCTCAGCCACCCGCCAATGATCCAATGATGTTTAATCTAGCAACAGAAAACATATCAGTGGTAGAAGAATTCATGGATGTGTTCCCAGAAGAGTTACCAGGAATGCCACCGGAAAGAGAAGTGGAATTCTACATAGATCTGATTCCTGGAACGGCACCCATCGCAAAGAGACCATACCGCATGGCTCCTACCGAATTAGCAGAATTGAAGCTCCAAATCGCAGATCTTCAACAAAAAGGGTACATTTGTCCCAGCTCATCCCCTTGGGGAGCACCGGTCCTTTTCGTCTCTAAGAAAGATGGAAGTATGAGGATGTGTATTGATTACCGATCGTTAAATGAAGTCACCATCAAGAACAAGTATCCACTTCCTCGGATCGACGACCTCTTCGATCAGCTTCAAGGGGCCAAATACTTCTCCAAGATAGACCTAAGGTCTGGTTATCACCAATTGAGAATCAAGGAAGCCGATATCCAGAAGACTGCATTTGTCACCCGGTACGGATAGTATGAATTCACAGTGATGCCTTTCGGACTGACAAACGCACCCGCCTTTTTCATGAACCTCATGAACAAAGTATTTATGGAAGAGCTGGATAAGTTTGTCGTGGTCTTCATTGACGACATCCTTATCTACTCCAAGAACCGCGAAGACCATAAGCGTCACCTTCGGACCGTCCTCGGAAAACTCAGGGCACACCAACTTTATGCTAAACTCAGTAAATGTGAATTCTGGTTGGAAAAGATCGCCTTCCTTGGGCATATCTTGACCGCAGAAGGAATAGAGGTAGACCCTTCCAAGGTGGAAGCAGTATCAAAATGGACGCAGACATCCAACGTCAGTGAGGTTCGAAGCTTTCTGGGAATGGCAGGATATTACCGTGGCTTTATCAAGGGATTCTCCAGCATAGCAAGACCTATGACCAAACTCCTCAAGAAAGACCATAAGTTTGTGTGGACCCCGAAATGTGAAGGAAGTTTCCAGATCATAAAGGAGAAGCTCACGACCGCACCCGTTTTGACACTACCGGATATACATCAGGATTTCGTCGTCTTCTGTGATGCCTCGAGGCAAGGCTTAGGGTGTGTACTGATGCAAAACGAGAAAGTCATTGCTTATGCATCGCACCTACTTAAGCCGCATGAGCAGAATTATCCCACCCATGATTTAGAATTGGCAGCCATAGTGCATGCCCTGAAAATATGGAGGCATTACCTAATTGGGAACAAATGTCGCATCTTCACCGATCACAAGAGTCTGAGGTATATCTTCACTCAGCCAGATCTCAACCTCCGACAACGAAGATGGTTGGAACTGATCAAGGATTATGACCTTGAGATTCATTATCACCCCGGAAAGGCCAACGTGGTAGCAGACGCCCTCAGCCGAAAACCTTTTAGAATAAAAGGAACCAACTTTTTAGAAGATTGGAAGAAGGAATCAGCTCAACTGAATGCATGTTTGGCAAACAACGGCAGTCTCGAAGTCAAACCAATGCTAGAAGACCTCATACGCAAAGCTCAATGCCTAGACTCAGAGACAACAAGACTGGTGGAAAAAGCTCGCAAGGAACAACTTCCGGACCTCAGGACAGATGAACAAGGAGCCCTTTGGTTCAAGAATCGTCTGTGTGTACTAAAAAGGGAGGCACGAGAAGTCCTACTCGAGGAAGCTCACAACTCAGCCTACTCCATCCACCCAGGAACTACCAAGATGTGTTGTGACGGAACCTCCCAAGTAATTAGGCCCACCTACAGTTGTCCTTGTCTAACAGACATCAGACACCCTGTAAATGTTCCTAAGTCACTTGACAAGTTCGGTATCTTTCCTTACCTTACCAGGAACGTTTCACCCGTCTTGCAGACATTACAGAACATCGGAGATAAAGAAATGCGGAAGCGATTACATAACTTACATTTATTTTAAAAGCAAGCTTAAGTTATTTTATTACAGACCAGAACTATAAACGAGTGCTGAGTAGTATTATTACACATATCAAGGGAGGCAAAAACTCCTCCCGATAGTTTTAAAACAAAAAGTCCTATATGGAGGACCATGTCCTCCCGCATCTTCACTCTTGTTTTTCTTCATTTGACACCACCTTGGAGCAAAAGCAACAAAACTTTGTCGCTTCCTCACCTAAAAACAACGAAGGGATAAACCCTGAGTATGGAATTACTCAGCAAGTCTTACCCGACTAAGGAAAAGACTCTCAAGGGTATGCTGGATAAATAGGAATCAAGGAGAGGCTTTAGCAATAATCAACTTAGATACTTTTGCAGAAATAGCTTACTAAAGTGAGTCCTTACTTTCAATATTTAACGCCAGATTGAATATCAATAGACTCTGTTTGCATCTAGTCTAATTTCATCATCTCATCAATACAACATCCTTTTTATTCATAATGTTCACATCCTGACTTAGGTTGCAGGGCAGTGACCAAGTCTTCATAACCGCGAAGGTACGGCGATCCGAATCGATTATACTCAGCTGAGGATCTCCAATCACACGACATATGTAGCACTTAACCCTTGCATATGTCAACCCGCCACCGGGGTTCTTAAGACTAGATCAGGTTCACGCAAACGAGAGCACAGATACACCACCGTCCAGCCTCTTGCCACGGAGGGTACACGCTACTCTCGCCACCGCTCCACGCCCATTTCGTGTTATCTTATTCTGGCCTTAGTCTGCCCGAGGCAAGGCTTACCCATGACGAGGCATGTGACCAGTTAAAGGGTCCTCGATCATCAAGCCTGCATACGCATCAATCCTTAATCAACCTGGGTAGAACATCACCTGTTCCTAACCCAAGTCTCAATTTAAGTATTTCCATCCCTAGGATTGTTTCTGTTCCTTAGGATGAAAAGAGCATCACAGGGAACTTTGCAGTAAGATCCCACCATTGCTCCAAATGAAAATATTCTTGCAGGTAGAAGCCATCCTTTCTCGAGCTAGGCTAAGGACAACCTCTATCCACAAGATCTAAGCAAGGCTAAGCATTTTTGTAAATCATATTTTGATACTTCACAGAAGTATCTATAAAGGTATGGATATCAAGGAAAGCAATGCATCAAAGGGTTCCAAGCAACTCCTTTGAACCTAATGCACATTTCACTAGACTTAAAGTGTGCGAAAATTATTTAAAAACACAAGGAAGGGGTTGTATGCACCGGGGCTTGCCTTCGTTAATAGGTGAGTCAGGCTCGGATCCGCAGATGTCGAAGTAGAGCCGAGTCCCTGCCTGAGATTCCAAGGTGGTGGTGTCTTCTCTTGAGTCACTTTACTCTCTTCTTCGTTTTCTAAATATAACCATATAGGTATATATATAAGAATGAATGCCATGTAATGCTCATGAGAGTGCGAAGATAATAAATATTTATTAACTAAGTCTTGAATACAACTTTCCTTCACGGAACTCCGAGAACTTAGGGTTTCCGGAGTCAGTAAAGGAGTTCAAAGGACAGGGGTAGGGGTTTTGGGTTCTAGTTATCAAACAATGTTCAAATCAAACCAAACTCTACCCATGGCTTCTAAATAATGTGTAAAGCTCACATAAAAAGTTTGGGCAATTTTGGGATTATTATCTATTTTCTAAAAATCCAGAACTAATGGTTTAAACTAGTTTAAATGCCTCAAAATTCCTTATTTTACTTAAAAATCATGAAACTATTTTTATAAAATTCTAGGGAAAATAACAAGCTTAGGAAAATTGGTTTCACAATTTTACCATTTTTCTACAATTTTTAACAAATTTCTAAAGCTCTATTGTAAAAGAAAAAGGAAAAGCTTCAATAGTGCTGGGCCAATTCTAGCCCAAGCGGCCCAACACCAGAGAGAAAATGCGCCCACGCCCGCGCGCTCTGGCATCTTTGCAGAAGGGTCCTCGGGTTTTTAGCTAACTGGGAACGAGTTCTTTCACTGTTTCTTGTGTCGCTGACAGTTTGCAGTATGGTCCCTGGATTTCTTTTTCTTTACCCCTCCTGATCCCCGACGGCGACGAACTTAGCAGTGCTCTGGTGAGCTCACAGACGGGCCGATTGGGGCAACTTCTAGGGTCCCCAAGCGACTGACACGAAATTGGATCTACCCCGACCATTTCCCCCAACATAATTTCACTAATGGCCACAAGGTTTGGTCTAGCCACGGCGACCGTGGACAAGGCGGACTGATGAACGCGTTCCCGTGGATTCATGGCGGTCCAGTACAGTTAAGGGGTTCAGGAAGCTTTAGAAGAGCCTAGGGACGCTAAAACAATCAACAGAGAAGTATGAAGTCACCTGGAACAGGCTGACCATGGGGAGTATACACCGCACGGTGTTCTTGGTGGATTTGGGAAGAATACAAAATTAGTGCTTACTGGTGAGGGTTTGGGGATACAGGTAGGTGCAGTAGATGCTGGAATCCATGGCGGAGCTGAGGAGGTGCTCAATTTATAGTTCCCGTTGTCGGTGGTGTCCAATTCCACGAAGTTGTGCTGGCGGCCGGAGGAAAGCAGGGGTACTGGAGCAGGGGATGGGTGGCGTTCACCGTGGCACTTCCTCCGGTGAGCACCGGTTGAGGAGCTACGGCGGTTATCGGTGAGCTGGTGCGGCTAGTGACGACGTGGTGAAAAGCTCGGAGCGTGGCACAACCGCGGTGAAGCACGGCAACTCCGATGACGGCCATACGGCCACGTCGCCGGTGCGAAGGGCAGGGAACAGCGAGGCCACAGTAGTTCATACACATCCGTGACTAGATCTTTTCATGGTGAGCGAACTCCACACGCCCGCGGCACGAATCCCGGCGAAGAGGTCGTTGGCGGTGAGATTTTTGACGCTGGCGGTCTGATCTTCAACAGAGCACTGTACCATGGCTAAAACTTGATTCAGTCGCCTGACAACCCAACTTGGAGCGAGATTTTCTCTTAATTCCTTGTGACAACACAAGTCAAGCATTGCAGCAAACTTGGAGAGCATTATACCAACTACATCTTTGCTATATGGTGTTGTCACAAAAGGCCAGTAGATCAGGCATAAACTTGGGCTTGATGTTGATGTCAGTCCACTGTCAGCCTGATTTTCACACTTAATCAGCCTGACAGCCAAACTTCAGGCTTAATTATCTCTAAATTCTTCTTAACAACTGAGCTCACATTCTTAAGCAAAGTTGTTCTCCTTTGATAGATCTTCAAATTTGGTGTGGTGTCCTAGGGCAAAATCTCCTTTGTTTAGAAGTTACAAGGTCACAAAGATGAGCACAATACACTGAAATTAGACTTAGTCAAAAGAGTTCAAATGTGACTCTTTTGCAAATAAGTCCAAAACTCAGGGTTTGGCTTGCAAATCATCTTAAATGTGAACCATGTGACTTTACATATTTAAACATAGTAGTTTTTACACTTTGGTCCAAATATGCACTGCTTTTGCACATAGGCCCCTAGGGTTTGGTTTTAGGGTTTTCCCAGGGCTCCAATTAGGGTTTTTGGTATCCCAGGGGTATAAAGGTGATTCAAGTTTATTCTTGGGGTCATTTTATGACTTTTACCCTAAAGCTTTTAGGTTTTCTCAACTTGGGTTAGGTTTTACCCCTTTAATCCCTATTTAGGGTAAAGCTTCCTATCCAGGGTCCTATTTGCAAAACATTAAAACAATACAACTTGTTTGAAATTTTTGCCTAGTGAATGCACTCTAGGTGTGTCAAACATATGCAATGCCAATGCTTATGATGCCATGCTCATGTTTTAGTTATAGTAACACCAGGGGTGTTACATCCTTCCCCCCATAAAAGAATCTCGTCCCGAGATTAAAAGTCCTAGGGTAAGTAATGGAAAAGGAAACATGTCATATTTTTATTTCCTTATTCTTGGTATAAGGCAGGGGATGGTGTGGGGGTCACTTCTTTTATTACACAATTATACAGGCTTTACAGTTTACAAGAGGCTAAAAAGCCTGGGAAATTCTTATCTAAAAAGTCTTGAGTTTCCCATGTAGCCTCATCTTCAGAATGCTGGTTCCACTGTATCCTATAAAACTTGAGAGTTTTTCTCCGGGTAACCCTGTCCTTTTGATCCAAGACTCGAATAGGGTGCTCAGAATATGTCAAGTCCGGTTCAAGGACAACATCTGTTACTTCAACGGTTTGATCAGGAACCCGACACTTCTTCAATTGTGACACGTGGAACACATTATGCACAGCAGACAATGTTTCGGGTAGTTGGAGTCGGTATGCCACTGGCCCATATCTGTCCAAAATAAGAAAAGGACCAATATATCGTGGTGCAAGCTTCCCTTTAACCCCGAAACACGATACACCCTTCATTGGTGAAACTTTCAAGTAGACGTAATCTCCTACGAGAAAGCATAAGGGTTGTCGTCGTCGGTCTACATAACTCTTTTGACGAGTTTGGGCTTTCTTTATATTATGTATTATTTTCTGAACTTTGTCTTCAGTTTCTTTTACCAGGTCAGGCCTGAAGAAGTACCTTTCACCTGGTTCAGACCAATTTAGCGGAGTACGACATCGTCGTCATATAAAGCTTCGAAGGGTGCCATCTTGATGCTTTCTTGATAGCTATTATTATTATATGAAAACTCCGCTAAGGGCAAACATTCATCCCATTTCTATGAGAAGTCCAGAACACATGCCCGCATCATATCTTCAAGTATCTGGTTCACTCTCTCAGTCTGTCCACTGGTTTGAGGATGATAGGCCGAACTGTGGAGCAACTTAGTACCCAGGGATTTATGAAGTTGTTCCCAGAATTTGGATACAAATTGAGGTCCACGATCCGACACTATAATCTTTGGAACACCACGCAGACTAAGAATGTGAGCAATGTATAATTGGGCATAGACAGTAACCGGGTGATCTGTCTTGACTGGCAGAAAATGAGCAATTTTCGTAAGCCGATCAACAATAACCTAGATAGAGTCATACCCTTTTGTAGTCCTGGGTAATCCCATAATGAAGTCCATACAATATCTTCCCCTTTCCATGTTGGGATAGGTAAGGATTGTAATGGACCAACAGTCTTCATGTATATGGCCTTGACACGTTTACAAGTGTCACATCTAGCCACATAGTGTGCAATTTCAATTTGCATCTTTGCCCACCAGAGGAACACATAAGGTTCCATGTGTGCAACTTGCTTCTTCTGATGACACTGTACTATCTGAGTCTGTTGGGTGGCAATTATACAACTTTACCCAAATAGAATCAGATGCACCATCTTGGGTAAAACACATAAGAAGAGGTTTACCAACAAGTGGTTACAGTAAGTTCATAGCACACGAGACGGGTGTGAATGTTGAATAACATCACGTTCAACTCGTGTTAGCCAGGGAATCCAAGTCCATGAAAGGTGATATAGATTCAAGAAAAATCACCAGCGGAGGGATCTGAAAATGCGGACTTTGCAACCAGTCCATTTTATCCAGCACTAGTCATGGATCGGCATGATCACACACGCAGGAAAAGCATGTGTGAGGTGGTCGAGGCATGACTAGAGCGATAATTTACTGGTCAACTTAATTTGACTTTGGTAAGTACTTTCTTTATGGTGGGTTGAACCAAAGTGAGTTTAGACAACTCGATAAAACGATCTCTAAACTCAGCATGCGTTCATTGGGCAGTTACAAGTTAGTCAAAACCAACTTGTTGAACTACTTTTGACATTAAGCAAATCCTCTCAGTACCATTGGTAAATCAAGGGTTGAGAGTTCACATTTGCTAACAAGAAATCCTGCACTTGGTTAAAAATCTATTTGGTCATGTTGTTCATCCATTTTTCTCATAAGAGATGAATTATCCACTTGGTTAGGGAATACATGGATTAAATAAGAGAGCGAATGAACAAACTCCTGCATTTCAGTAGCAGGGAAAACATATCTCTATTTTGGGATCTAATCAATTGTTATCCAACACTAAAAAGATCCAAGGCTTTACCTTTACACAAAGGATGTAAAGGGAACTTATATGAGTAATCACTACCAAGAGCAAAAGAAATAAGACCACACATATAAGTGGTATATCCTTTTGATCCGGCAAAGATGATAGATGTGGCTTGATAACTTGACAAACAACATAGAGATTGTTTCAAGGAAGGAGTCCACGGAAGGTCACACATTAGTGTAGTTTCACAATGGATCATGACCAGAGACCTCGATACCAACCTGCGCCAAGCAGCAGAATCCTGTGTGTACATTCACAGGAGGCTCTCAGTTTCGCCGCGGTACCATAAGTCCTTAACCATGACACCATTACAAAACTGGCACCAATAATGGATCTCACGTGTTAAGAATAATTTGCGTAGAGATAACATATTGATATAATCTCATAATGGATTATGACTACTAACTGTGATACAAGCGTGCATCGAGCAGCACAACCTTGTGTGTATACCCACAAGAGGCCCTCGGTTTTGGCGCGGCATCATCAATTTTAGTCATAACGCCAATACCAGACATAACCAATAAAGAATCTCACACAACACAAATAAACTGGACAAGGATGACAAGGTACAAAAGAGACTCCACCTGTAAGAATGGTTACAAGTAGAGAGCCAAATAGATCATGGCCCGATGAAATGAATAAGGCATGGCCAGAACCTAAACTAGGTGGTGAGGGAGTATGATGAAAGACTGTAACTTCAGACCCAAGCATATTTCTATGCCCATTGCAGAGATCACAAGGTCAAGGCTTAAGTTGGTATGCCTTCGAAGAAACCAAAGGCATCAAATTCAAGAAAATGGCCGGACATGTCTTTCCTAGGTTGGGTTAATAAAGCAACATGGCAATTCGCAAGGAGAGGCCAACTATACTAGAGACCGCAACCTGTATCAACCGAACAACAGAATGGCTCTAGGAGGAGACATGACTTGAGATCCTTGTTTGAAGTCTAGGTACACTTTAGGTCTGACAAAGAAATTATCTAGGCATTGATTTGTACGGGTGTGGTCATGAAGTGATAACGGAAAATTCGACTTTGGGTCGGGTCATGGTTCACCAAATACGAATATAGCCTAATCTTGGTTTAGGCAATCAAGTCACCAATCCTCGATTGGCCATAACTCAACCTGATGGTTCTCAGATCAGGATTGAGAATTGCTTTTTGCTGGGCTAACCAGTTCATGCCCGAGATGACATCCATTGTCTTGGCCTTTTGGAACAATCATATTTGTAGGAAAGTCCCGTCCAGCCAATGTTACGGCACTTGGTAAGCCACTTCTTTTCGCTTTTGGTAGCTCTACTGTTGGGCGTAGAAGACCATTCATCAACCAACTCCATAGAGGGAGGGGGCCTAAAAAGGTCCAATTCACCATTAAGTGCTTCTCCCGCTACATGAGAAGGTCCAGCTTCCATCCCGACAGGATTCGCAGGGACGTTCGGGTGCAGTGGTGAATACAACACATGAACTTCTTCATGTAGTGTATTATAATAGACCTGCAAGTTATCCATGGTTGAGCTAAGCTCCTCCACACGAGCTCGAGCTTTTGCTTCCTTAGCCTAGGCGAGTAGACGAGAGTTAACCGTCCAATCGAGCGCTAAATCTCGTTTCGCGAGTTGGTCTTGCAAGTAGCGAATGACTGCATCCGCGACCCATAGATCATTCTTGTGACGGAGTTCTGATTGAAGCAGTTCGACTTGTGCTTCCAGATCCCCGATAGGATCGTTGCTACCACTGCTACTTTCTTCAGGTCTTTGGGACAAGTCAATGGCGGGGTATGCCAATGGGTCTAATAGATTTGCGCGCGGTCTTTCTGGTGCGCGACAGCATTTCTTTAAGGGGGAAATTTTATTAATATAGTGCTTAGCATGATGCATGTATAATTACAGAATCAACCTTGGTTGATTCAACCTTCTATACATTGCACTCTTCCTATCTGGTCTTTAAGATAGACTCTTCGGAATACTTAGGTAAGAAGAGAAAAGAGTTTTTAGATAAGACTTTTGAAAATCCTTTTGAAGATGCCTCATAATATCTGCAAAGAAGGGCTACGCTCCGATACCAGCTGTGACAGAACCTCCCAAGTAATTAGGCCCACCTACAGTTGTCCTTGTCTAACAGACATCAGACACCCTGTAAATGTTCCTAAGTCACTTGACAAGTTCGGTATCTTTCCTTACCTTACCAGGAACGTTTCACCCGTCTTGCAGACATTACAGAACATCGGAGATAAAGAAATGCGGAAGCGATTACATAACTTACATTTATTTTAAAAGCAAGCTTAAGTCATTTTATTACAGACCAGAACTATAAACGAGTGCTGAGTAGTATTATTACACATATCAAGGGAGGCAAAAACTCCTCCCGATAGTTTTAAAACAAAAAGTCCTATATGGAGGACCATGTCCTCCCGCATCTTCACTCTTGTTTTTCTTCATTTGACACCACCTTGGAGCAAAAGCAACAAAACTTTGTCGCTTCCTCACCTAAAAACAACGAAGGGATAAACCCTGAGTATGGAATTACTCAGCAAGTCTTACCCGACTAAGGAAAAGACTCTCAAGGGTATGCTGGATAAATAGGAATCAAGGAGAGGCTTTAGCAATAATCAACTTAGATACTTTTGCAGAAATAGCTTACTAAAGTGAGTCCTTACTTTCAATATTTAACGCCAGATTGAATATCAATAGACTCTGTTTGCATCTAGTCTAATTTCATCATCTCATCAATACAACATCCTTTTTATTCATAATGTTCACATCCTGACTTAGGTTGCAGGGCAGTGACCAAGTCTTCATAACCGCGAAGGTACGGCGATCCGAATCGATTATACTCAGCTGAGGATCTCCAATCACACGACATATGTAGCACTTAACCCTTGCATATGTCAACCCGCCACCGGGGTTCTTAAGACTAGATCAGGTTCACGCAAACGAGAGCACAGATACACCACCGTCCAGCCTCTTGCCACGGAGGGTACACGCTACTCTCGCCACCGCTCCACGCCCATTTCGTGTTATCTTATTCTGGCCTTAGTCTGCCCGAGGCAAGGCTTACCCATGACGAGGCATGTGACCAGTTAAAGGGTCCTCGATCATCAAGCCTACATACGCATCAATCCTTAATCAACCTGGGTAGAACATCACCTATTCCTAACCCAAGTCTCAATTTAAGTATTTCCATCCCTAGGATTGTTTCTGTTCCTTAGGATGAAAAGAGCATCACAGGGAACTTTGCAGTAAGATCCCACCATTGCTCCAAATGAAAATATTCTTGCAGGTAGAAGCCATCCTTTCTCGAGCTAGGCTAAGGACAACCTCTATCCACAAGATCTAAGCAGGGCTAAGCATTTTTGTAAATCATATTTTGATACTTCACAGAAGTATCTATAAAGGTATGGATATCAAGGAAAGCAATGCATCAAAGGGTTCCAAGCAACTCCTATGAACCTAATGCACATTTCACTAGACTTAAAGTGTGCG
Source organism: Zea mays (assembly GCF_902167145.1). Classification (NCBI taxonomy): domain Eukaryota; kingdom Viridiplantae; phylum Streptophyta; class Magnoliopsida; order Poales; family Poaceae; genus Zea; species Zea mays. Next base: position 224,698,683 of record NC_050100.1, on the reverse strand, counting down.
AAAATTATTTAAAAACACAAGGAAGGGGTTGTATGCACCGGGGCTTGCCTTCATTAATAGGTGAGTCAGGCTCGGATCCACAGATGTCGAAGTAGAGCCGAGTCCCTGCTTGAGATTCCAAGGTGGTGGTGTCTTCTCTTGAGTCACTTTACTCTCTTCTTCGTTTTCTAAATATAACCATATAGGTATATATATAAGAATGAATGCCATGTAATGCTCATGAGAGTGCGAAGATAATAAATATTTATTAACTAAGTCTTGAATACAACTTTCCTTCACGGAACTCCGAGAACTTAGGGTTTCCGGAGTCAGTAAAGGAGTTCAAAGGACAGGGGTAGGGGTTTTGGGTTCTAGTTATCAAACAATGTTCAAATCAAACCAAACTCTACCCATGGCTTCTAAATAATGTGTAAAGCTCACATAAAAAGTTTGGGCAATTTTGGGATTATTATCTATTTTCTAAAAATCCAGAACTAATGGTTTAAACTAGTTTAAATGCCTCAAAATTCCTTATTTTACTTAAAAATCATGAAACTATTTTTATAAAATTCTAGGGAAAATAACAAGCTTAGGAAAATTGGTTTCACAATTTTACCATTTTTCTACAATTTTTAACAAATTTCTAAAGCTCTATTGTAAAAGAAAAAGGAAAAGCTTCAATAGTGCTGGGCCAATTCTAGCCCAAGCGGCCCAACACCAGAGAGAAAATGCGCCCACGCCCGCGCGCTCTGGCATCTTTGCAGAAGGGTCCTCGGGTTTTTAGCTAACTGGGAACGAGTTCTTTCACTGTTTCTTGTGTCGCTGACAGTTTGCAGTATGGTCCCTGGATTTCTTTTTCTTTACCCCTCCTGATCCCCGACGGCGACGAACTTAGCAGTGCTCTGGTGAGCTCACAGACGGGCCGATTGGGGCAACTTCTAGGGTCCCCAAGCGACTGACACGAAATTGGATCTACCCCGACCATTTCCCCCAACATAATTTCACTAATGGCCACAAGGTTTGGTCTAGCCACGGCGACCGTGGACAAGGCGGACTGATGAACGCGTTCCCGTGGATTCATGGCGGTCCAGTACAGTTAAGGGGTTCAGGAAGCTTTAGAAGAGCCTAGGGACGCTAAAACAATCAACAGAGAAGTATGAAGTCACCTGGAACAGGCTGACCATGGGGAGTATACACCGCACGGTGTTCTTGGTGGATTTGGGAAGAATACAAAATTAGTGCTTACTGGTGAGGGTTTGGGGATACAGGTAGGTGCAGTAGATGCTGGAATCCATGGCGGAGCTGAGGAGGTGCTCAATTTATAGTTCCCGTTGTCGGTGGTGTCTAATTCCACGAAGTTGTGCTGTCGGCCGGAGGAAAGCAGGGGTACTGGAGCAGGGGATGGGTGGCGTTCACCATGGCACTTCCTCCGGTGAGCACCGGTTGAGGAGCTACGGCGGTTATCGGTGAGCTGGTGCGGCTAGTGACGACGTGGTGAAAAGCTCGGAGCGTGGCACAACCGCGGTGAAGCACGACAACTCCGATGACGGCCATACGGCCACGTCGCCGGTGCGAAGGGCAGGGAACAGCGAGGCCACAGTAGTTCATACACATCCGTGACTAGATCTTTTCATGGTGAGCGAACTCCACACGCCCGCGGCACGAATCCCGGCGAAGAGGTCGTTGGCGGTGAGATTTTTGACGCTGGCGGTCTGATCTTCAACAGAGCACTGTACCATGGCTAAAACTTGATTAAGTCGCCTGACAGCCCAACTTGGAGCGAGATTTTCTCTTAATTCCTTGTGACAACACAAGTCAAGCATTGCAGCAAACTTGGAGAGCATTATACCAACTACATCTTTGCTATATGGTGTTGTCACAAAAGGCCAGTAGATCAGGCATAAACTTGGGCTTGATGTTGATGTCAGTCCACTGTCAGCCTGATTTTCAGACTTAATCAGCCTGACAGCCAAACTTCAGGCTTAATTATCTATAAATTCTTCTTAACAACTGAGCTCACATTCTTAAGCAAAGTTGTTCTCCTTTGATAGATCTTCAAATTTGGTGTGGTGTCCTAGGGCAAAATCTCCTTTGTTTAGAAGTTACAAGGTCACAAAGATGAGCACAATACACTGAAATTAGACTTAGTCAAAAGAGTTCAAATGTGACTCTTTTGCAAATAAGTCCAAAACTCAGGGTTTGGCTTGCAAATCATCTTAAATGTGAACCATGTGACTTTACATATTTAAACATAGTAGTTTTTACACTTTGGTCCAAATATGCACTGCTTTTGCACATAGGCCCCTAGGGTTTGGTTTTAGGGTTTTCCCAGGGCTCCAATTAGGGTTTTTGGTATCCCAGGGGTATAAAGGTGATTCAAGTTTATTCTTGGGGTCATTTTATGACTTTTACCCTAAAGCTTTTAGGTTTTCTCAACTTGGGTTAGGTTTTACCCCTTTAATCCCTATTTAGGGTAAAGCTTCCTATCCAGGGTCCTATTTGCAAAACATTAAAACAATACAACTTGTTTGAAATTTTTGCCTAGTGAATGCACTCTAGGTGTGTCAAACATATGCAATGCCAATGCTTATGATGCCATGCTCATGTTTTAGTTATAGTAACACCAGGGGTGTTACATACCTAGACCTCAAAACCAGATACTGGTGGAAAGGGATGAAGAAAGAGATAGCACAGTATGTGGCCCGGTGTGACACCTGCCAAAGAACGAAGGCCGAGCACCAAAAGCCTCCAGGCCTATTGCAACCCTTCCCAGTGCCTGAATGGAAGTGGGAAGAAATAGGCATGGATTTTGTAACCGGACTACCTCGGACGCAAAAAGGGAATGACTCTATCTGGGTAATAATAGATCATCTTACCAAGGTAGCCCATTTTATCCCAGTAAAAACTACCTTTGGAGGAGCCACCCTTTCCTGAATTTATCTCAAAGAGATAGTCAGACTCCATGGCATTCCAAGAAAGATAGTGTCAGACAGAGGAACCCAGTTCACCTCCAAATTCTGGACAGGCCTTCAGAAAGCTATGGGCACCAAGATAGACTTCAGCACCGCCTATCACCCTCAGACAGACGGGCAGACAGAAAGAGTCAATAAGGTCCTCAAGGATCTATTAAGAGCATGTGTGTTAACATTCGATAGAAGTTGGGAATCTAGTTTGCCCTATGCGGAGTTCTCGTATAATAACAGCCATCAGGCCAGCATCAAGATGTCACCGTTCGAAGCATTGTATGGACGAAAATGCCAGACCCCTCTCATGTGGTCCAACGTAGGGGAAAAGGCACTAGAAGGACCTGCCTTTGTCAAAGAGGATGAGGAGAAAGTTGCCCTGATCCACAAGAGGTTACTTGAAGCTCAGAGTCGGCAGAAGAGTTATGCGGACAACAGGCGGAGAGAACTCAGATTTGAGGAAGGAGACTTCGTCTACCTCAAGGTCTCCCCGATGCGTGGTGTCAGAAGGTTCCAAGTGAAAGGAAAGCTAGCACCACGATTCGTCGGTCCCTATCCCATCATTGGCAGAGTGGGACCCGCAGCATACCGTCTTGAATTACCAGAATCCATGTCCGACATCCACAATGTGTTTCACGTGTCCCAGCTCCGCAAATGCCTGCAAGCACCAGAAAGTCACGTCGAAGAAGAGGCAATACAGATTCAGAAAGATCTTCAGTACCGTGAGAAGCCAGTAAAGATCCTTGATTCAGCAGTCCGGAACACCCGCACCTCTGAAATGAAACTCTGTAAAGTTCAGTGGAGCAGAGAAGGAGAAGAGGAAGCTACCTGGGAGAGTGAGGACTCTTTGAGGAGGGAATACCCTTATCTTTTCTCAAATCCAGTCTAAATCTCGAGGACGAGATTTCTTTAAGTGGGGTAGGTTTGTAACATCCCAAAAATCTCAACCCAAGGTTTGGAACCCTAATCTCCTAAACCCCCCCTTATTTCTATTTTCTCCCTAAACTCCATCCTTAGGTCATCTCATCATATGCATACACTTGGATTGTTAGGAACACCTCACATAGATTGTTTTCAACACTTAAGATTATTTAGCAAATTGTTGGTTCAAAAGAAAAGGAAATAAAAAGAAACAAAAATAGAAAATGGAAAACTGAAATAGAAAACAGAAAAAAGGAAAACCCCTTCCCCCCTCTGCTGGGCCGTTTTTGGCCCAAACCGCGCCGCGCCCGCTTCCCCCCTCTCCTCCCACGGCCCAAGCGGCCCAGCTGCGCGTGCCCGCGCCGCGCCTGACAGTCCGGCCCCACCGGTCAGCGGCTCCACCCCTCTCCCTCTCGCGTCGCTCTCCCACTGGCAGCCCGGGCCCGCCTGTCAGGACCATCGTCCCGCCCATGCCATCACCGGCGCGTTCGCCGCCGACCACCTCTCGCCCCGTCGCTTCGCCATTAACGCTCGCACCGGCCTCAGCTACCAACCCGTCACTGTACCCGAGCCGTCCCCTCACCCCTCGCCTGCCCGATCCATCTCGTTGTCGTTTGCTCCATCCCCGCCATCATGGCAAGCTCGTCGGCGCTCGTCGTCCCCTCCCTTCCTCCCCCCTCTCGGGCGCCTATAAAAGGGACCGCCCGAGCTCCGCTTTCTCCACACCAGCCCCGACCACCTCCTCCACTCCTCCCCAAGCCCAATTGAGCTAGAGCTGGCGCGTTCTCCCTTCGCTCCGGTGAGCTTCATTATCGCCTCTCTAGTAGCTTTCGGTCGAATTACTTTGGTGCTTGAGCTCCGCCACACACTCACGATCGCAATGCACCTCTCCCCACCTATTGCGCTCGGCTACCTCGCCGGCGACCTCACCGCCGCGAGCACCCACCACCGCGCCGTGGATCGGACACCCTAGGCCTCCACTGGTCAAATTGACCCCACCCCCGTGGTCCCCTACCCCCGCCCGTGCCTTGCCACCGCTCCCCCACCACAGAACCGGACCCACGGCGGAGAACCGTCGCGGGATTTCACCGGCGGTCGAGCTCCGGTAGACCTCCCCCCTCTGTCGTTGCTCCGCGCCGTTAACCCCCCCTCCCCTCGCTGACGTGTGGGCCTGCGCCACAGCACCGTCCCCCGCCGTCTCCCTCACTGCTGGGCCGCCTGCCGCGCCCGCGCGCGCGCTCGCGCCTCGGTGGGCCAAAATCTCCCCCCGGCCCAGCAAGCAGGAAAACCCTTTTCATTTTCTTTTCCTATTTCTTTTTCCCATTTTCATTTATATAATTATATGCTGATATTTTATGGACCAAAAATAGTTTAAATAAATTATAGTGCACAAAAATAATAAGATATAAGAAATGGCACACCCCACTAAAGTCACCATGATTGAGGTATTGTTCTTATCTGTGTTTGTTAGCGGAAGAGGGATCCGATCCTCTAGAATTTATAGCTCCGGAAGAAGGACAGGAACCCGACCCCTCCGAGATAAATCTTTTGTGCCAGGAAAGCTTCAACGAAGGCAAGTCCATCCTTCCCTTGATGCATAATTTACCTATTCTCTCTACCACTATCTAAGCCAGGACTAAGGGATGGAATCAAATTGCATGGTGAGCATGAGAGAGCCCGCATTAACAAATACCTTTTGATCACAAGATATGGGATGGGAAAAGGTGGTAACCAACGTTGTTTTCAAAAGTGTGCGATGAAGGGTATTCACCCTCATCACCTGGTGAGTGGGAGGATCAGGGACTCCCTGGTTTAGGGGAGGGCCTAAGGTGATGGATCAGCTGGTTTAGGCGTGAGCAGAAGGATTGTCCTCTCATATAAGGACCGGTTTGTCATCCTTCACTACCTGTACTCATGAAAAGTACAACCACTCGAGGCTGTGTGGGCAGTCACTCGATCTGAACTCGTACGGTCCAACCCCAGGGTTATGAAGGCTGGGGAGCACCGGGAGGATAAGGAGGGGGAATGTTTTGTCCGGTTTGGACATGGGGTGGCCTGACTCCTTCCGGTATAACCGTTAAGGTTAGGACGTGCGAGGAAGGAAAGAGATTCGGATTCGGATCTCATTGGCCATGAGATCGCAGAGCCGGACTAGTGGGTAAAGTGTACCCCTCTATGCAGAGTTTAAACCTATTCGAATAGTCTGTGTCCACTGGTATGGACGAGTTTGGTGTGGTATGACAATTAGTGTTTCTACAACAACCGGGAACAGGGAAATATGTGTGTGTGTGTGTAAGTTTGTCTCTGGAAAAGAAAATGGTGCCACGTGAGCGGGAAGCTCAGTGGTGGTGTTATTTCTATTGTTTCGGGAAAACCCTAACAACAAGTAATGCCTTTCTCTGAGAAAAAGAAGAGTGACTTCAACTCCACCATATGAAGCATGTATGATATAGGTCTCTTTCTCTTTACGGGAGCTGGGTGGGCTTGCGGAATATCTAGTGTATTCACCCAGATTTATTTATGTTTTTCAGCAGCTGAAGACTTCTTTTCTGCTATGCTTGATTGAGGGGGTTGTGTCTTCACCCAGTTCTGCTTGTGGCCTGGGCTAGTTTATCTTCCACTGCGTTTTATAATTTTGGCTCACTCTCGAGCTTGTACCCTGGTATTGTAATAACATTTACTCAGACTCTGTACTATTTGAAGTAAGGAATGTGGTTACTAGCCTCCTGGGACTAGTAATTGTATCACATTTGAGTCCCAAAGGATCGGGACGCTTTAGTGAATGGCGCACCCAACTAGAGGAGCACACCAAGTCGGCATCCCGGCAGTTCACCACCGAGCGGTCCCAACTCGAGCGGGACCGCAAGGAGTACAAGAAAGACCTCCAAAGGGTGTGTGCCAGGGAGCTGGAGGCAACCCGGAGGGAGAAGAAAGTGGCCAGGAGGGAGGAAGCCGTGACCCAGAGGGAGGCCCTCACGACGGAGTACCAGACCAAATTGAGTGCTCTGGACAAGACTCTGGAAGCCCAACGGGCCCAGCAGGTAAAGGTCGTGGAAAGGCTGCAGAAATGGTAGCAAGAGCTTGAGGGCAAGGCCAGCAACGTTGCCCTCGCCGAGGAAAACCTTAAGGAGAAGGAGCTGTCCTTGGACAGGCGGGAGACGGATCTCGCCAGGCGAGATACAAATCTCACCTCCAGGGAAGAAATGCTTACCCGATGAGGCGAGTTGCTGGCCGAGCACGAGCTCGAAGTAGAGGAAAAGGAGAGGAAGCTGGAGGAGCAGATCCGCCAGTTCAATGCGGCGCGAGGTCCCCAGGCGATGGAGGCCACCAGAAAGGCCCTCGAAGATCTCCAAGAAGAACACCGCGCTGGGGTCCAGCGCATTGCCGAGTAGGCCAGCGAGGCAAGCACTACACTGGTGCCACTAGGGATGAACCCCATCCCAGTGTCGATCTCCGATGCCCTCCCGGTGCTGGATTCTGCTGCCGATCGCCTTCGGTGCCTGGATCAGATCCTCGGTGCCCTCCTGGAGGCAGAGGGCAGCAAGCTCTGCCGGGTGGTGGTAGACTACGTCCTGACGTGCTTCCGGAGTCACGACCCTGCCATATCCTTGGCACCGGTGATCGATGGTCCGGTAGCCGCCACAGAAGATGCCGCCCGAGAGAGTGTTCAAGATGCAGTGGAGATGGTGGTCGCACGCTTTCAGCGTGATCCTACCGACGCCGAATGGCTGAACCTATAAAGACAAGGCGAGGGTTCCGCTGGGGGCGGCTATAATAACTTTTGGCCATGTAACATATTTTAAGAACCGTTAATCAAGTAGAACTCGAACTTATCTGTATGTTATTTGCCCTTGTTATGTGTAGCGTCATCAACTTCTCTCTGGTACTTGGCCCCCCTGGAAGGTAGGCTCGACGTGTCGAGGCTGGATACCAGTATACCAAAGAAAAAAATGGTGGTCTGGCCCCTAGGAGGTAGTCTCTATAGTTTGAGACTACCTACCTCTGGACTAGGAGGTGGACCTGCACACATCTTCGGCTTTAAAGTTTTAGGAGCATACTCATAGGACCCACCATCTGGTATCTTTCATCCTTTGATTCATGCAACAGGACCTGCAGGATTTAGCCTAGAAGCCAAGTCGTATGCTCGGACCCACATGATCACAGTTCCAAATACTAGGGTACCCGTTGCAGAGTGATGGAGCATGCAGGCTTAGGGTACGGAACCATGCTAAGCAGCTACACAACTCCGGACCACTCCAGGAGACGAGCGCCCATTCTCTAGAACTGGACCCCAGATTGCCGGACCCCCTGCAGCAGTAGAGGGGTCCTGAACTGCAAGCCTGGCTACTCAATTCGGATGTCATCATACCAGCAAGGGTGGGAAACTGTATGGGTGGGTTAGATAAAAAATAATGCTTGTAAATTGAAGTAGAATAAAACCATCACAAAAGCACATCTGGGGGTAAATCTTTTTCCTTATAACTTGATATACATGGGTGTAGACCAACAGACCGGGCTTACGAGGGCGGGCCTCACCGGATTGGCGTACACATACGCGCAACCTAGTTACAAAGGAAGAAAACTCAACCTCCTAGTTTTGCTTTTATGGATAGAACTTACAGAGATGCTCTATATTCTAGGGATTGGGAAGAGGTACTCCTCCTGTTGTAGCAAGGCGGACACACCTAGGTCGGCATATTTTCGTCACCTTGAAGGGTCCTTCCCAACTGTGGGAGAGTTTGTGGATCCCTTCTCGGTTCAGTACTCGCCTTAGGACCAGGTCCTCGACCCTGAGCTCCCTACTATGCACAAATCGCTGGTGGTAGCGCCTGAGCGCTTGGTTGTACCGTGCATTTTGGATCACCGCTCGCCATCTATGTTTGTCGATGAAGTCCACGTCCTCACGCTGTAGTTGTTCCTGCATAGATTCATCAAAAGACTGGACCTGTGGCGAGCCCATAATGATTTCCGGGGGAAGACAAGCTTCAACCCCGTAGACCAGGAAGAACGGGGTCTCCTCGGTAGCTCAGCTGGGTGTGGTCTGGTTCCCCCATAGTACGCACGGAAGCTCGTTGACCCAATTTGCGCCATGCTTTTTTAAGCAGTCATAGGTGCGTGACTTGAGTCCCCTGAGGATTTCTATGTTTGCCCTCTCAGCTTGTCCGTTGCTCATGGGATGAGCCATAGACGCAAAGAAGAGCTGGGTGTCGATGCCCTCGCAAATCCTCTTGGAAGAGCCGACTTTTGAACTAGGTCTCGTTGTCCGTAATGATACGGCTTGGGACCCCAAATCTACAGATAATCGACTTGAGGAAGGCAACAGCAACACCCTGGGTGATAATGACCATAGGGGTGGCCTCTGGCCACTTTGTGAATTTGTTGATAGCGACGAAGAGGAAACGGTACCCGCCGATAGCCCTGGGGAATGGTCCCAAGATATCCACCCCCCATACGGCGAATGGCCAAGAGGGTGGAATCATTTGCAGAGCCTGAGCCAGTGTGTGTATCTGCTTTGCATGGAACTGACATGCTTTGCAGGACTTTACCAACTCAGCTGCATCCTAGAGAGGGTGGAATCATTTGCAGAGCCTGAAGCCGTGCTGGAAGGCCTTACCAACCAGTGTGCGGGATGACGAATGACTTTCGCACTCACCTCCATGGATCTCCGTGAGCAACTCACGGCCCTCCTCCTAGGTGATGCACCGCATGAGAATGTCGTTGACGCCATGGCGATATAGATCCCCTTCTACCACCGTGTATCGTTTAGCCAAGCACACTATGCGCTCTGCGGACACATGATCTTCAGGAAGTACATTCTCTTTCAGGTAGTCCCGGATCTCAGAGATCCATGCATCGGGACCACTCTGAGCTATTGGTTGTGGCGCTAAGAGGTTGGCAGGACCCTCTGTAGCACACACAATCCTTGGTAGGTTCTGCAGATGGAACGCCACCGGGACCGCTAGCTTCGAGGTGCTAGTCTCGCCCCCCTTCGCCCGGTTCGGCAGGCTGGGCGGTAGGTCTCAACAGCCGTCTTTCGAAGATGCCCTTGGGCACGGGTGCCCAAGTTGATGCCCTCGTGGAAAGTTCATCTACTGCTGAGTTGTTAGCCCGAGGAACATGTTGCAGTTCCAGGGCAATGAAATCCTTTTCCAGCTTCCTTATGTGGAGGAGGTAAGCTGCAAGCCTTGGCTCGTTGCAGCTACATTCTCCGCGGATCTGCTTGATAATCAGCTAGGAGTCCCCCTTCACAAGGAGCTGGCGGATCCCTAGGGATAGGGCCGCAGACAAGCCGAAAATCAGTGCTTCATACTCTGCCATGTTGTTGGTGGCCTTGAACTCTAGGTGCACCATGTACTTCACTTGATCTTCGCTTGGGTCGACGAGGACCACTCCAGCACTGTCACCCTGCTGGCGGGCGGATCCGTCGAAGAAGAGCGTCCAGTGGGGCTCGGTGAAGACCGGAGCCCTGGGCTCCGCAGGTGTGGGGTCCGAACCGGGATCCGGACCCCCAAGAGCGCTTGGGGAAGGGGTCCATTCCACGATGAAGTCAGCTAGAACCTGTCTCTTGACAACGTGGCGAGGCTGGAAGTCCAGTTGGAACTCAGCAAGCTCCGCGACCCACTTGGCGATGTTGCCTATGACGTTAGAGTTGTGGAGAATGGCCCTTAACGGGAAGGAGGTCACCACCACAACCCTGTGTGCCTAAAAATAGTGGCGCAACTTCCTGGACGCAACAAGTATAACATAGATAAGCTTGTGCGTCTCAAGGTATCTGGCCTTTGCCTCATGGAGGACTTCGCTGACGTAGTAGACTGGCCTCTGGATAGTTCAGACCCCTGCTGTTGGTCCCGAGCCCTCAAACTCTTGACCTTCCATCACCATCGTGGTGGTTGGACCACCACCTTCTCCTGGGGGAACTTTTTGACTCCCTTAGGGATGTTGTGCCGTCCTTTCGACGACCAGCACCACGCTCACCACCTCTGTAGCCGCTGCAATGTATAAGTACAATGGCTCCTCTGGCTCTGGAGCTACCAGTATTGGTAGGGACACAAGGTGCTCCTTCAACTCTTGAAAGGCTCATTCTGCCTCATCGGTCCAAGAGAATGGGTCGGACTTCCGTAATAGCTTGAAGAAGGGTAGCACCCTCTCGGCCAGTCTTGAGATGAAGCGGCTAAGGGTGGCCAGTGACCCCGTAAGCTTCTGGACGTCCTTGATTCGGGCTAGATGCCTCATTGTCTCAATTGCTTTAATCTTCTCTCGGTTTGCTTCAATGCCCCGGTGTGAAACCAGGAATCCCAGCAACTTCCCTGCGGAAACACCAAAGACGCACTTTTCCGGGTTCAACCTCGTGTGTGTTGCCCGCAGCTTGTCAAAGACCAGGGTTAAGTCTTCCACTAGGGTCGACCCTCTCTTAGTCTTGACCATGATGTCATCAATGTATATCTCTATCCTGTCCCTAATCAGGTCACCAAAGGTCTTACTCATCGCCCGTATAAATGTCGGCAAGGCGTTTTTTCAGACCGTAAGGCATTACAACATAACAGTAAAGCCCATCCATAGTTACAAAAGCGGTATGCTTCCTATCTTGCCTAGATATCTGGATCTGATGGAAACCAGAGTAAGCATCTAGGAAGGACAGGAGGTCGCACCCAGAGGTAGAATCCACGATTTGATCTATTCGTGGAAGTGGATATGGGTCCTTGGGACATGCCTTATTGAGGTTGTTGTAGTCGATGCACATCCGAAGCTTCTCGTTAGCCTTGGGAACGATGATTGGGTTGGCCAGCCATACTGGGTGATGGACCACTTCGATGAAGCCAGCGCGCAGCAGCTTCCGGACCTCCTCACGGATGAAATCCTGCCGCTCAATGGACTGTCTCCGAGGCTTCTTACTCACCGGTTTGGTGTCAGGGTGGATCTTCAGATGGTGCTCGATCACCTCCCTAGGGATCCCAGGCATCTGCGACGGTTCCCATGCGAATACGTCGGCATTTGCCCGGAGGAAGGCGACGAGCGCGATTTCCTATTTCTCCTCCAGATTGCCCGCAATGCGAGTGGTCTGGGAGGAATCCACATCGAGCTGGATGGTCTTGACGGGACCGTCGTCTGCTCTAGATGGTTGCACCTTAGGCACCTTGGTAGGTGCCTTGGTATAGGAAGTCGAGGGGTCCCTTCCCCCGTCATCCGGGCGAGCGGTTTCTGCCGCCAGGGCATGCAACTTCTCGACAGCTGCAAGTGCAGCGGGGCGGTCGCCCCGCACGGTGAGTACCCCAGCAGGGGATGACATCTTGAGGACCAAGTGCCCGTAATGGGCAATGGCCATGAACCGGTACAGGGCCGGCCTGCCAATGATGGCATTGAAAGGGAGGTTAACCTCCGCAACGTCGAACTGGATGTTCTCAATGCGAAAATTCTCCTCAGTCCCGAATGTAACCGGGAGTGTGATGCTCCCAAGAGGATACACCGGTTGAGGGCCCACTCCGGAGAATGGGCGAGAGGGTCCCAGTCGGGATCCTGGGATCTATAGCTGCTTGAACGCAGCATGACTGATGACGTTGAGCCCAGCCCCACTGAAAGGGAAATAGGCTTACACCTTTTCCTAATTGATTTTGGTGGTTGAATTGCCCAACACAAATAATTGGACTAACTAGTTTGCTCTAGACTATAAGTTTTACAGGTGCCAAAGGTTCACAAAAAACCAATATAAAGACCAAGAAAGGGTTCAAACAAAGAGAGCAAAAGACACTCGAAGGCAGCCCTGGTCTGGCGCACCGGACTGTCCAGTGTGCCACCGGACAGTGTCTGGTGCACCAGGGAACCCAACTCCGAACTTGCCACCTTCGGGAATTCTGGGAGCCACTCCGCTATAATTCACCGAACTGTCCGGTGTAGCACCGGACTGTCCGGTGTGCCAGCGGAGTAACGGCTACACAGCGCCAACGATCGTCTACAACGAGCAGTTAATGTGCTACAGTGCGCGCATAAGTCAGAGCAGCGCAGAAGGCGCACCAGACAGTGAATAGTGTCTGTCCAGTGGCCCAGATGTCAGAAGCTCCAACGGTCAGAATCCAACGACCGGGTGATGTGGTTGGCGCACCAGACAGTGTCCGGTGCGCCATGCGACAGCAGCCTCCACCAACGGCTCTTTTGGTGGTTGGGGCTATAAATACCCCCAACCACCCACCATTCATTGCATCCAAGTTTTCAGCCTTCAAACACCTTACAAGAGCTATAGCATTCAATACAAGACACAATCAAAGAGATTAAATCCTCTCCCAAGTCCAAAGATCATTCCAATCAAATAGTGACTAGTGAGAGAGACACTTGTGTTCATTTGAGCTCTTGTGCTTGGATTGCTTTTCTTCTTCATTCTTTCTTGATTCCAACTCAATTGTAATTAAGGCAAGAGACACCAATTGTGTGGTGGTCCTTGTGGGGACTTAGTGTCCCGTTTGATTGAGAAGAGAAGCTCACTCGGTCTAAGTGACCGTTTGAGAGAGGGAAAGGGTTGAAAGAGACCCGGTCTTTGTGACCACCTCAACGGGGAGTAGGTTTGCAAGAACCGAACCTCGGTAAAACAAATCACCGTGTCATCCGCCTTACTTGCTTGTGATTTGTTTTCGCCCTCTCTTTCGGACTCGTTTATATTTCTAACACTAACCCCGGCTTGTAGTTGTGCTTAAAGTTTGGAAATTTCAGATTCACCCTATTCACCCCCCTCTAGGCGACTTTCAATTGGTATCAGAGCCGGTACTTCATTAGAGCTTAACCGCTCAAAGTGATGTTGGGAGATCACGCCAAGAAGGAGATGGTGACCGGCGAGAAGCCCGCTACAAGCCACGGGAAGGCTCCATCAAGGGAGTCCGACAACAAGAAGGAGGGATCTCCTTCACGCATTAGGACGCACAAGAGTGGCAAGAAGAAGAAGAAAATGAAGAAAGTGGTCTACTACGAGACCGACTCTTCATCGCCCTCTACATCGGGATCTGACTCCGCGTCCGTCACTTCTAAGCGCCAAGAGCGCAAGAAGTATAGTAAGATCCCCCTACACTACTCTCGCATTCCTAGACATACTCCATTACTTTTCGTCCCATTAGGCAAACCACCGACGTTTGACGGTGAAGATTATTCTAGGTGGAGTGATATGATGAGATATCACCTAACCTCACTCCACAAAAGTATATGGGATGTTGTTGAGTTTGGAGCGCAGGTACCATCCGTAGGGGATGAGGATTACGATGAGGACGAGGTGGCCCAAATCGAGCACTTCAACTCCCAAGCCACCACTATACTCCTCACCTCTCTAAGTCGAGAGGAGTATAACAAGGTGCAAGGGTTGAAGAGCGCCAAAGAGATTTGGGACGTGCTCAAAACCGCGCACGAAGGAGATGAGGTGACCAAAATCACCAAGCGGGAGACGATCGAGGGGGAGCTCGGTTGGTTCATGCTCAACCAAGGCGAGGACGCTCAAGCCATGTACAACCGGCTAAAGACCTTGGTGAATCAAGTGCGCAAACTCGGGAGCACAAAATGGGATGACCATGAGATGGTCAAGGTTATTCTTAGATCACTCGTATTTCTTAACCCTACTCAAGTTCAATTAATTCGTGGTGATCCAAGGTATAAAATAATGTCTCCTGAGGAAGTAATAGGAAAATTTGTGAGCTTTGAATTGATGATCAAAGGCTCCAAGAAAATCATCGAGCAAGGCGCCCCCTCCACACCCGAGGTGCAACCGGTCGCATTCAAGGCGACTGAGGAGAAGAAAGAAGAGTCTACATCAAGTAGACTACCCATCGACGTCTCCAAGCTCGACAACGGGGAGATGGCGCTCATTATCAAGAGCTTCCGCCAAATCCTTAAGCAACGAAAGGGGAAAGATTACAAGTCCCGTTCCAAGAAGGTTTGCTACAAGTGGGGTAAGCCCAGTCATTTTATCACTAAATGCCCTTTGTCTAGTGATAGTGATAAGGATAACGACAAGAAGGGAAAGAGGAGAGAAAAGAAGAGGTACTACAAGAAGAAGGGCGGCGATGCCCATGTTTGTTGGGAGTGGGACTCCGACGAGAGCTCCATCGACTCCTCCGACGACGAGGACGCCGCAAACATCGTCGTCACCAAGGGACTCCTCTTCCCCAACGTCGGCCACAAGTGCCTCATGGCAAAGGATGGCAAGAAGAAGAAGGTAAAATCAAGATCCTCCAATAAGTATGCTACTTCTAGTGATGAGTCTAGCTCTAGTGATGATGGGGATAATTTGCTCACCCTTTTTGCCAACTTAAACATGCAACAAAAAGAAAAATTGAATGAATTAATTAGTGCTATTCATGAGAAGGATGAACTCTTGGACACCCAAGAGGACTTCCTTATTAAAGAAAATAAGAAGCATGTTAAAGTTAAAAATGCTTATGCTCAGGAAGTAGAAAAATGTGAAAAATTGTCTAGTGAGCTAAGCACTTGTCATGATGTTATTTCCAACCTTAGAAATGAAAATGCCAAACTAATTGCTAAGGTTGATAAATTAGATGTTAGTGATGATTCTCTTGTCAACCTTAGAAATGATAATGCTAATTTGCTTACTAGGATTGACAAATTGAATACATCGCTCTCTAGCCTTAAAATTGAAAATGAAAAATTAATTGCTAAGGCTAAGGAATTACATGTTTGCAATGTTTCTATTTCCAATCTTAGAGATGAGAATGACATTTTACATGCTAAGATTGTTGAACTAAATTCTTGCAAACCCTCTACATCTACCATTGAGCATGTTACTATTTGCACTAGATGTAGAGATGTCAACATTGATGCTATTCATGATCACATTGCTATAATTAAACAACAAAATGATCATATAGCAAAATTAGATGCTAAAATTACCGAGCATGAGTTAGAAAATGAAAATTTTAAATTTGCTCGTATTATGCTTTATAGTGGGAGACGCCCTGACATTAAGGATGGCATTGGCTTCCGAAAGGGAGACAATGTCAAGCTTAATGCCCCTCCTAAAAGATTGTCTAACTTTGTTAAGGGCAAAGCTCCCATGGCTCAGGATAACGAGGGCTACATTTTGTACCCTGCCGGTTATCCCGAGCACAAAATTAGGAGAATTCATGCAAAGAAGACTCATTCTGTTTCTCACCATGCTTTTATTTATAAGAATGAGGCTTCTAGCTCTAGGCATTCTACACATACTAAAATGCCTAAGAAGAAAACTCCTATTGCATCAAATGAACCTAATGTATCATTTAAGACTTTTGATGCTTCTTATGTGCTAACTAACAAATCAGGCAAAGTAGTTGTCAAATATGTTGGGGGCAAACACAAGGGCTCCAAGACTTGTGTTTGGGTACCCAAGGTGCTTGTTTCTAATGTGAAAGGACCCAAGACCGTTTGGGTACCTAAGAACAAGACCTAAACTTGTTTTGTAGGTTTATGCATCCGGGGACACAAGTTGGATCATCGATAGCGGATGCACAAACCACATGACAGGGAGAAGAAGATGTTCTCCTCCTACGAGAAAAACCATGATCCCCAAAGAGCTATCACATTCGGGGATGGAAATCAAGGTTTTGTCAAAGGATTGGGTAAAATTGCTATATCACCTGACCATTCTATTTCCAATGTTTTTCTTGTAGATTCTTTAAATTACAATTTGCTTTCCGTTTCTCAATTATGTAAAATGGGCTACAACTGTCTTTTTACGGATATAGGTGTTACTGTCTTTAGAAGAAGTGATGATTCAGTAGCATTTAAGTGAGTGTTAGAGGGTCAGCTATACTTAGTAGATTTTGATAGAGCTGAACTCGACACTTGCTTAATTGCTAAGACTAACATGGGTTGGCTCTGGCACCGCCGACTTGCCCATGTTGGGATGAAGAATCTTCATAAGCTTCTAAAGGGAGAACACATTTTGGGATTAACCAATGTTCAATTTGAGAAAGACAGGGTTTGTAGCGCATGTCAAGCAGGGAAGCAAGTTGGTGTTCATCATCCACACAAGAACATCATGACGACCGACAGGCCGCTTGAGTTGCTCCACATGGACCTATTCGGCCTGATAGCTTACATAAGCATCGGCGGGAGTAAGTACTGTCTTGTTATTGTGGATGATTATTCTCGCTTCACTTGGGTGTTCTTTTTGCAGGAAAAAATCACAAACCCAAGAGACTTTAAAGGGATTCTTGAGACGGGCTCAAAACGAGTTCGGCTTAAGGATCAAAAATATTAGAAGCGACAACAAGACGGAGTTCAAGTATTCTCAAATTGAAGGCTTCCTTGAGGAGGAGGGCATCAAGCATGAGTTCTCCTCTCCCTACACGCCACAACAAAATGGTGTAGTGGAGAGGAAGAATAGAACGCTATTGGACATGGCAAGGACCATGCTTGATGAGTACAAGACTTCGGATCGGTTTTGGGCCGAGGCCGTCAACACCGCGTGCTACGCCATCAACGGGTTATATCTACACCGAATCCTCAAGAAGACATCATACGAACTCCTCACTGGTAAAAAGCTCAATGTTTCATACTTTAGAGTCTTTGGTAGCAAATGCTTTATTCTTGTTAAAAGAGGTAGAAAAACTAAATTTGCTCCTAAGGCTGTAGAAGGCTTTTTACATGGTTATGATTCAAACACAAGGGCATATAGAGTCTTTAACAAGTCCACTGGACTAGTTGAAGTTTCTTGTGACATTGTGTTTGATGAGACTAACGTCTCTCAAGTAGAGCAAGTTGATCTTGATGAGCTAGATGATGAAGAGGCTCCATGTGTCGCGCTAAGGAACATGTCCATAGGGGATGTGTGTCCTAAGGAATCCAAAGAGCCTCCACAAGCACAAGATCAACCATCTTCCTCCATGCAAGCATCTCCACCAACCCAAGATGAGGATCAAGCTCAAGTTGATGAAGATGAGGATCAAGAAGATGAGCCACCTCAAGAGGAGGGCAATGATCAAGGGGAGATGCCCATGATCAAGACAAGGAAGATGATGAGGGTCCAAGACCGCCACACCCAAGAGTCCACCAAACAATACAACGAGATCACCCCGTGAACTCCATCCTCGGCGATATTCAAAAGGGGGTAACTACTCGATCTCGTGTTGCTCATTTTTGTGAACATTACTCCTTTGTGTCTTCTATTGAGCCATACAGGGTAGAAGACGCATTAAGGATTCGGATTGGGTGTTGGCAATGCAAGAGGAGCTCAACAACTTCACGAGGAATGAGGTATGGCATTTAGTTCCACGTCCTAACCAAAATATTGTAGGAACCAAGTGGGTCTTCCACAACAAACAAGATGAGCATGGTGTGGTGACAAGGAACAAAGCCCGACTTGTGGCCAATGGATATTCACAAGTCGAAGGTTTGGATTTCAGTGAAACTTATGCACCCGTAGCTAGGCTTGAGTCAATTCATATATTACTTGCCTATGATACTTACCATGGCTTCAAGCTTTATCAAATGGACGTGAAAAGCTCCTTCCTCAATGGACCAATCAAGGAGGAGGTCTATGTTGAGCAACCTCCCGGCTTTGAAGATAGTGAGTACCCTAACCATGTCTATAAACTCTCTAAGGCGCTTTATGGGCTCAAGCAAGCCCCAAGAGCATGGTATGAATGTCTAAGAGATTTTCTTATCGCTAATGGCTTCAAAGTCGGAAAAGCCGATCCTACTCTCTTTACAAAAACACTTGCAAATGATTTGTTTGTATGCCAAATTTATGTTGATGATATCATATTTGGGTCTACTAACGAGTCTACATGTGAAGAGTTTAGTAGGATCATGACTCAAAAATTCGAGATGTCTATGATGAGGGAGTTGAAGTACTTCTTAGGATTTCAAGTGAAGCAACTCCAAGATGGCACCTTCATCAGCCCAACAAAGTACATTCAAGACATACTCACCAAGTTTGGGATAAAGGATGCCAAGCCCATCAAGACACCCATGGGAACTAATGGGCATCTCGACCTCGACACGGGAGGTAAATCCGTAGATCAAAAGGTATACCGGTCGATGATAGGTTCTTTACTCTATTTATGTGCTTCTCGACCGGATATTATGCTTTCCGTATGCATGTGTGCAAGATTTCAAGCTGATCCTAAGGAAGTTCACCTTAGGGCCGTAAAACGAATCTTGAGATATTTAGTTTATACTCCTAAGTTTGGCCTTTGGTACCCTAGGGGATCCATATTTGATTTACTTGGTTATTCAGATGCTGATTGGGCAGGGTGTAAAATTAATAGAAAGAGCACATCAGGGACTTGTTAGTTCTTGGGAAGATCTCTAGTGTCTTGGGCTTCAAAGAAGCAAAATTCTGTCGCTCTTTCTATCGCCGAAGCCGAGTATATTACCGCAGGCCATTGTTGCGCGCAATTACTTTGGATGAGGCAAACCCTTAGGGACTATGGTTACAAATTAACCAAAGTTTCTCATCTATGTGACAATGAGAGTGCAATCCGCATGACGGATAATCCCGTTGAACATAGCCGCACTAAACACATAGCCATTCGGTATCACTTTTTAAGGGATCACCAACAAAAGGGGGATATCGAGATTGCATATATTAACATCAAAGAACAATTAGCCGATATCTTTACCAAGCCATTAGATGAGCAAAATTTTACCAAACTTAGGCATGAGCTAAATATTCTTGATTCTAGGAATTTTGAATGACATTTTGCACACATAGCTTATTTATATACCTTTGATCATCTCTCTTTCATGTGCTATGACTAATGTGGTTTCAAGTGCATTTCATGCTAAGTCACAGATTGAAAGGGAAAAGGAGTCTTTGGCGAAGACAAGGCTTCCACTCCACTCCATCGAATTATTCATCCTTCGTCGTCGCTCCACACCGCTCTCCAAATTTGGTATAATCTTCACTCACATATTATTTACTATAGGGGGAAAGTAGAAAAAGGGCTTATATTTCACTCACAAGTATCCGTTTTTGGCGATTCATGCCAAAGGGGGAGAAAGTATTAGCCCAAAGCAAAAGGACCGCACCACCACCAATTTCAAAAATTTGTAGTCTTTCAATTTGTATGTTTTTAAAAGAATTTCAAATTGGTATCTTATTTTTGATATAATTTCAAATTGGTATACCCTCTTCAAAATTAATAAATAAAACCCTCTTGAACACTAAGAGGAGGATTTCATTAAGGGGGAGTTTTGTTTAGTCAAAGGAAAAGCATTTGAAACAGGGGGAGAAAATTTCAAATCTTGAAAATGCTTCTCAAAATCCTATTCATTTACCTTTGACTATTTGCAAAAGACTTTGAAAAGAATTTACAAAAGAACTTGCAAAAACAAAACAAGTGGTGCAAGCATGGTCCAAAATTTTAATATAAAGAAAGCATCCATGCATATCTTATGAGAATATATATTGGTTCAATTCTAAGTAACCTTTGCACTTACATTATGCAAACTAGCTCAATTATGCACTTATACATTTGCTTTGGTTTGTGTTGGCATCAATCACCAAAAAGGGGGAGATTGAAAGGGAAATAGGCTTACACCTTTTCCTAATTGATTTTGGTGGTTGAATTGCCCAACACAAATAATTGGACTAACTAGTTTGCTCTAGACTATAAGTTTTACAGGTGCCAAAGGTTCACAACAAACCAATATAAAGACCAAGAAAGGATTCAAACAAAGAGAGCAAAACACACTCGAAGGCAGCCCTGGTCTGGCGCACCGGACTGTTTGGTGCACCACCGGACAGTGTCCGGTGCACCAGGGAACCCAACTCCGAACTTGCCACCTTCGTTAATTCTGGGAGCCACTCCGCTATAATTCACCGGACTGTCTGGTGTAGCACCAAACTGACCGGTGTGCCAGCGGAGTAACGGCTACACAGCGCCAACGGTCGTCTGCAACGAGCAATTAATGCGCTACAGTGCGCGCAGAAGTCAGAGCAGCGCCAGAAGGCGCACCGGACAGTGAACAGTGCCTGTCCGGTGGCCCAAATGTCAGAAGCTCCAACGGTCAAAATCCAACGGCCGGGTGACATGGTTGGCGCACCGGACAGTGCCCGGTGGTGCACCGGACTGTCTGGTGCGCCATGCGACAGCAGCCTCCACCAACGTCTCTTTTGGTGGTTGGGGCTATAAATACCCCCAACCACCCACCATGCATTGCATCCAAGTTTTCAGCCTTCAAACACCTTACAAGAGCTATAGCATTCAATACAAGACACAATCAAAGAGATCAAATCCTCTCCCAAGTCCAAAGATCATTCCAATCAAATAGTGACTAGTGAGAGAGACACTTGTGTTCATTTGAACTCTTGCGCTTGGATTGCTTTTCTTCTTCATTCTTTCTTGATTCCAACTCAATTGTAACTAAGGCAAGAGACACCAATTGTGTGGTGGTCCTTGTGGGGACTTAGTGTCCCGTTTGATTGAGAAGAGAAGCTCACTCGGTCTAAGTGACCGTTTGAGAGAGGGAAAGGGTTGAAAGAGACTCGGTCTTTCTGACCACCTCAACGGGTAGTAGGTTTGCAAGAACCGAACCTCGGTAAAACAAATCACCGTGTCATCCGCCTTATTTGCTTGTGATTTTTTTTCGCCCTCTCTTTCGGACTCGTTTATATTTCTAACACTAACCCCGGCTTGTAGTTGTGCTTAAAGTTTGGAAATTTTAGATTCGCCCTATTCATCCCCCTCTAGGCGACTTTCACCCACCATCAATCAGGACATGATGTAGCTTCATGTTGGCGATGACATGGGTGGTAATGAGTGGTAGTATGCCATCCCTTGCCATGTTTTCGGGGCAGTCGGATGCCCCGAAGGAGATAGTGGTGCTCCGCCACCGTTGATGTGGGGCTGCCTTCGGGACCCCTGGGATCATCGAAAGGACCTCGCGGTGCAGGGACTTCACGTTCCTACGGGAGGTGAGCTCCTAGCTTCTGCCATACATCACGTACAGCTTCTTGCGGCGGTCGTTATCATCACCGGAGTCGGAGTCTCCAGTGAGGATGTCCTTGAGGACTTGCTCGAGGGACTGATACCCGAGGTCCCGTTCTCCCGCGGTCGTGTCACCTCAGTCGATCTTCTCCTTGCCAGGCCGGCTACGAGGCGACGAGCCATCCTTGGAGGTCTGCTCGCGCCGCTCGCTGATGCGCTTCACGAGCTTGAGGATCTCTCGACATTCCAAGGCGCTGTGGCGACTATTGGGATGGACAGGGCATGACCCACTGTTACTTCCCTGTTGTCGTGGGCGCTTGCTGCGCTCGTCTCGGCCCCCAGCTGCAGCTGTAGCGACCGGAGCACCAGACTGCGGCTTATCGTAACCGCGATTCTTCTTCTTCTTCTTGCCATCGCCCTAGGTGGCGGCACCTAAGCCGCCCGTCTGGGTAACTCCGGTCTATGGTGCCGAGTGCCATGCACGGCACTCGGCAGCTCTGGCACATTTGTCGGCCAGAGCAAAGAGCGTAGTGACAGTTTCTACATCATGCGTCTCTAATTTCTCCAACATCTTCTTATCATGCACCCCCTGTCGGAAAGCAGTGATAATGTTGGCATCGGAGATGCGAGGTATAGTCCCTTGTACCTTAGTGAAGTGGGAGATGAAAGTCCGAAGAGTCTCCCCGGGTTCCTGCCTCACTGCATGGAGATGAGCCTCCACACCATGCTGCTGATAAGCACTAGCGAAGTTTGCTATGAACCGTGCACAGAGCTCTTCCCAGGAGTAGATCGACCCCGGGGTGAGGTTCATGAGCCAGGTCTGGGCCAGCCCGGTCAAGGCTACATGGAAGTAGCTTGCCATTACGGCAGTGTTTCCACCAGCTGCCGTAATAGCGGTGACGTAGACCTGCAAGAATTCCGATGGGTTTGAGGTACCGTCGTACTTCTCCGGCAGGTGTGGCTAGAACTTGGGTGGCCAAGTCGCCGCGCGGAGATGATCCGCTAGTGCGGCACAGCCCACGCTGACCAATGGGACACCCGTCCGGATTCGGGCGCCCTTGGAGTTTGTGTTGCAACTGCAATGATCTCTTGGTTGAGGTTGCGACCCTCGAAGTTTTGTCGGCGCTCACGCGTCCTCTCCAGAGACTCGAGCATCTTCGCCCGCACGCCTGCGGTTGAGCTCTTCCTGCAGATCGTCAGTCCGTGCACCCCTCACTGAGGGTGAGCGCACAGATGCCGACGCCTCGCGTTGACGCCGGAATGATCGAGGCCTGGACCTGGCCGAGCCAGGATGGGCCATGCCAAGGAGACGGTCGACATCTTTGCACCACTGCCTCATGGCCCCCGGTGAGGCCGTGGAACATGGAGGGTTACGTAACAACTCCCTGGCTGCAGACAACGCCCCACCAGGAGCAGCCCT
The DNA here is from genome assembly GCF_902167145.1 of Zea mays. Classification (NCBI taxonomy): domain Eukaryota; kingdom Viridiplantae; phylum Streptophyta; class Magnoliopsida; order Poales; family Poaceae; genus Zea; species Zea mays. The sequence continues at coordinate 224,675,497 of NC_050100.1, read as the reverse complement.
CGACGTAGTCCTGGATGTCTGTGCGGGCGTGTGCTGCTGCGCAGCGTGCATAGCAGCAGCAGCAGACGCAGGGCGGTTAGAGCCTCGTGGCACGGAAGATGCTGCCCCTTCCTCCATCAGAAAGTCCTCGGGAGACAAGTCCCGGTGCTCTACAATCTGAACCATTATGTCGAGCAAGAAAAACAGGCGAAAAAACCCAAGGCCAGACCCCCTACCTAGCGCGCCAAATGTCAGTGGGAAAATCCTCCGGCCGGGTGGCGGAATGCACCCGCCCTAATCCTAAGATGAGGAGGGGGCCTAAGCGCTCGCCCGTTTGGTGAATTCTGGATGAACACAAGAACACTCAAGGGTTTATAGTGGTTCAGGCCGCTGGAGCGTAATACCCTACCTCCACTGTCCGTAAGTTGTATTGACTGTGTCCCTTGTAACACTGTGTCCCCTCCCTTTTATAGTTTAAGGAAGATACATACAAGGATGCTGAGCTCCGACATGCGGGCCCAGGAGCATAATGGAAGGAATACATTATGTGAATAATTAATGCTGATAGCACACATGAGTAGAGGCGTATAAGCGGAGCCGTTCAGATTCCCTCCGCCTTAGTAACACATGAGTAATCAGCGGGAGTCATGATGACTATAGTCCATGCGGCATTGATAGGCAGTGACCCTTTTCTTGGAAACACGCGAGTAATGGTGAGTCATTGTCCTTGCTATGGTAACGTGTGAGTAACTATCTGTCACTGGAATGGACAGGCGCACGTCTTATCCATAATGAATGCAAAGACGCGGTAGCCTAGAGGCTTCATGACAGGTTCCGCTCGTTGGCTTACGCCGCGCGCAGTAGGCCACGTGGCAGCATCGGGTCTCCGCCTGGGCGGGGAATAGGAGTGTATGTGATAAGGTCTGGATCCCACCAGATCAGGTCTGGACACGTGTCGGCACCGGACCCCCGCCTGGGTCCTGATTAAGGCTCGGGTATGTTCTGTCCTGGAACCCTAGGACCCCACTGTGGGTGGCCCGGACCCCATACGGGGGGTCCGGATCCCATTCTAGGGGTCCGGTTCACACACGTGGAGGTCCTGGAGCAAACTTGCAGGCCTGGATCGTATATACAGGGGTCCGGCACTTTCCCATGGGGGTCCAGACTCACTGGTGATGCCTTAGAGTATGTCACTTTCTATGGACACGTGGCGGCACCAGACCCGCCCATGTGGATGGGGTCAGGTGCTGTTGCTGGTCCAGAGTAGTCGCTCGACGCTGGGGCGAGTCATGGCCTGGTCCCACATACAGCTCTTTTACCATGCAACTAAAAGTAGTCGCGTGGGTACTGTGTTTTTATACAGCAGTAAGGGGTACCCTAGTTTCAGGGTACCGACAGTAACCGTCAGGGAAATGACCCTCGGTCCCCGAGGCCCACTAGTCACAAGGAGGATGTAGGTGAATGTCGCCTAGAGGGGGGTGAATAGGTGTAATCTGAAATTTACAACTTTAGACACACACTACAAGCCGAGGTTAGTGTTAGAACTAAAATCAAGTCCGGGAGAGAGGGCGAAAACAAATCAAATGAGAATTGAGCGGATGAACATAGTGATTTGTTTTACCGAGGTTCGGTTTCAAAGAACCTAGTCCCCGTTGAGGAGGTCACAAAGACCGGGTCTATTTCAACCCTTCCCCTCTCTCAAACGGACACTTAGACCGAGTGAGCCTTCTTCCTTAATCTCACGGGTCACTAAGACCCCGCAAGGACCACCACACACTTGGTGTCTCTTGCATCGCTTACAAAGCACTTAAGAGTAAGAATGGGAAAAGAAGAAAGGCAATCCAAGAAGCAAGAGCTCAAAAGAACACAAAATCTCTCTCACATGTCCACAAGTGTTTGAGATGAATTTGGGACTTGGAGAGGTTTTGATCTTTTGAATTGTGTCTACGAGTGAATGCTAGAGCTCTTGTATTGAATGCGATCTTCAGAAATCTTGGATGCTTGAAGTTGTGGTGGTTGGGATAGCCCCCAACCACCAAGGTAGCCGTTGGGGAGGCTGCTGGCGATGGCCGCATCGGACAGTCCGGTGCACCACCGGACAGGCACTGTGCACTGTCCGGTGCCCCGCCACGTCACCCAATCGTTAGGGTTCAGAGCCGAGTCGACCGTTGGAGCTTTGCTGCTCTGACTTTGCTACTCTGACTTCTGCGTGGCATTGTTTCTCACTGTAGCTCCTGTCAGAGTCGACCGTTGCGCGAGTTAGTCGTTGCTCCGGTGGCACACCGGACAGTCCAGTGGCACACCAGACAGTCCGGTGAATTATAGCGAAGCGCGCCTGAGTTTTCCCGAGAGTGGCTGGTTGGAACTTGTACGGCCCTGGTGCACCGGACACTGTCCGGTGGCACACCGGACAGTCCGATGCGCCAGCCCACAACACACTCTAGTTCTTTGCTGCATCTCAAATTGAGTCCCTAACTTAATTCTTTTATTGGTTTTGTGTTGAACCTTATGCACCTGTAATACATGAATTCTAGACAAACTAGTTAGTCCATGTGTTTGTGTTGACGATCAACCACCGAAATTAATTAGAGGAAAAGGTTAACCCTATTTCCCTTTCAGTAGGAAAGGTTTGCCATTGATGGACCCACCCCCAGATAAACCTGAGGCACCGAGCCAAGTGTAGGGCGAGGCTGCGCCGCAAGGGGTCTCAAGCGTCACGAAAGCCACTCGAGTGGATTTCACGCCTGACTAGGACTGACCCGCCGCAACACATTAAATGTGCTAGGCAGCAGAGGGTGAGTCGGTCCACCTTCCACTCATAACCTACGGCCTCCTAGGCCTATGGCCCACTCACACCCTATTGAGCCTAGGCCTGAGTGCACTGGCAGCCTACGGGCTCTCCAACACGATGAGCAATGTCGAGACCCAGGCTATGACAGCTAGGGGTTGGCACGGCACCAGGATGGCAATGATGGCGCCAGAACTCTTCGTCGCCCATGCCGCTCTCCATAATGAGCATGATCAGAGACGATTCGGCGACCAAGACGCATGCGAACAATGCAGGTAAAATGCTTGGTTTTACCACAGTACGGTAGCTCCTTCTCGAGGAACCTACCAGTGGCCGACCTGGCGACCCCCACCCCGGCCTTTAAAAGGAGGAGGTCGACCACAATACGAATGGAGGAACAAAGGGAGAACACCAAACAGAAGACACACACTTGACGAGACCAGAAGACCCGGAGGCCGAAGCCAAGCGTGCAAGCCACCGCGACGTCCAAGGCTTAGTTAGGACTCCAGTCCCATAGTCTTTAGGTCCACCCACACACAAGAGACCTAAGAGCTCCTCCCTCTCTCGACCGCTTGTAAGCCCTACTACGAGCATTGACGAATAAGGTGTCGGTAGCACGAACCACTGAAGACTAGATGTAGGGATGTTCTACCCAAACCAGTATAAATCTTGCACCCACTAAGCACACCATCCAGACCATGGAACGTGCTCACAAATTTATTTATTGGAGTGGAGGTTCGAAACATCGACAATTAGCGCGCCAGGTAGGGGCCTTGCGTTCCGATGACTTCTCCAGACTTTGGATGGCCAGACACGACGTCGCATGGGCCCCCGGAATGACCATTAGTTTTGGGAGCCTCGACTTCATCATCAACAGTGAAGGGGAGATGGTCAGTGCCCCGGCAACCTAAACCCTTCCACCCAGTGATCTTGAGGCCATCATAGAGGCCCTCGGCAGCCTCCAACTTTCTCCACAGATGCATCATGAGGACTAGGAGATGACCTCACTCTCTGAGGGAGACGAGATAAGGCGACAACTCGCGAACCATATGGGGTCTGACCCATCCTATGATGATTTGTGGGACTTCTTCTCGTCCTACGTGGCATCGTCGGGCAGTACGATGACGACTCTAGCGACACCCCCACGACATAACCACCTCACCTCTGTCACTCTCCAAGCGTACATGATCACGAGTTCATGACCCTGGTGGCATGCGGCCATCACCCGACTACCGACGACTTGGAGCTCATCAAGATGGTCAAGGGCGGTGGGGACCTCGTCTTCGATGCCTTTTGCTCAGACTCAGGCTCAGACCCTGACTCCCCAATGGATAGCAAGGACGAATTAATGAGGAAATCACTCCAATACATACAATGCATGGATCGATAACACGCTCATGTGCACGACAGCTAAATCTTCAGGTTCGTTCTAAACTAGTCAATTGTGTTTTCAAGCCTACACTTGGAGCCATGGATGTTTTGTTGATTAGGAACCTTAGAGAGGACCAGCAAGGGCTTGGGAAAGGCTGACTCAGCTGCAATTCCATCTTGGGTTCGAGGACCAGTCTGCACTAAAATGGATGCCCAGGATGCATCTGTACTCGGATTGCGATAGACTTGGTATGGATGGAAATATAAGGAGATTATCTAACCAACCTAACTAGTCCACCCCCGTGATTCTCCCAACTATTCCCTGGTGCTACGCTATGTGAATGTGAAGGTTCGGAAGGCACTCACCGAAGATCGAGACAAAATTGGGGAGGTCCACACGCAGAGTGGGTCGGCGATGAGGGAAGAGACTCTGATGAGCAATTCCCGTCGCCCCGGTTGCCAACTGTAGCACCCCAAAAATTCAAATCTTAAAATTTTCTCAAACTCGTTCTAAATTCAAAATGAATTTTAAATTTCGTTTCAAAATGTATGTTTGCGAGTTGATCTCAACAAATAAAATATAGTGGTCTATATCCTCCTCAAAATATCCTACAAATATTTCCCCAGTGATCTCCCTCAAATTCTTTCCAGAAATACTGCCCAAATATTCCACCGATAATTCTCCAAATATTTTCCTCCTGAGAAATACCTTCAGAATCATTTTTAGAGTCCCTACAAAAATTTTATTCATAATTTTCCTCATGCTCATACGTATACATACGCCTACGGTGTCATACAGTGAGATCTACAAGTTAAGTTCACTTATACATGACTAATAAATGCTTATCTTCCACTAATCCTCGCATCCTCCCATTAATCCTCGCCTCCTCCCCCTAATCCCCCCACCTAGCCTACAAATAGAGGGGCAAGGGCCTCCCCTCAAGCCACACCAAGCCATTTCATGGCAACTCTCCCCCCACTCCCACTGCCACTGCCACACAAGCACAACACAAGCACAAGGATCGTTCGGTCGTTCATTCGATCGTTCGTCCACCTGTTCATAGTTTGTTCGTTCGTTCATTTGATCGTTCGATCGTTTGTCTGATCGTTCATGGTTCGTTCGTTCATCCGTTCGTTTGTCCAAATAATCTTTGTTCAACCGTTATGCTGCCGAAATTCCGATCGTTCGTTCATACGATCATTCGATCGTTCGTCCGTTCGTTCATAGTCCCTATTCATCGTTCATAGTCCCTATTCATCGTTCATCGTTCATTCATAGTCCCTATTCAGCGTTCATCGCTCGTTCATAGTCCCTATTCATCGTTCATAGTCCCTATTCATCGTTCATAGTCCCTATTCATCGTTCATCGTTCGTTCATACAAACTATTCATCGTACTATTTCATCGGCGTTATTCATCATTACTAATCATCGATGTTATTTATCGTTGCCATTCATCGTTACTATTCATCGTTACTATTTATCGTTACTGTTTATCGATCATCCGATCACCCAAATATTCAACTGCTCATCCATCATGTTGTCCAGCTCACCTAAGACCTGCTAGACCAATATTCCAGTCATACGAACTCCGATGATTGTGATTTTCCTTCCAGTAAGAACTTTCCATCTGGTCACCCATCCCAGATTTCTCCAAGTTGAGCACGCTTAACTTTGAGATTCTTTCGAACCAGGCTTCCAAACTCATATTCTAATAATTCTTGTTTCTAAATTCTTATCAAATTATTCCCTATCCAACCATGTCATCCCTTAAACATGGTTCATATTCCAGAAAACTCCCAAAATACTCTTGTCACATATTTTGCCTATAATTTCCCTGTTCAGACTAAGTCAGATTATTCATTCGCCACTATTCTCACCAACAGTAAACTCTAATATACTAAACCACAGGTACCCAGCTATAAATACACCCAGCTACCCTCTCCACACACTCAACACCCTCAGCCAAGGCAAACACCCCACCCACTTAGTTACCCCACTCTGCCGGCTACACGCATAGTGTCGCTTCGCCTCCAATCCGCCCTTCTGGTAAACATCTCCACTCCATCACCAGTAATATCACAACACCACATCACACAGATTCTGCTCAAGACTCTACCCAATCCATATATCGTCATTCTAACCACTATACTAAATATTTGTTGATATACTTGTTGGTTTGTATGTTTGCTTGTTCATGCTGCATAGTTATCAGAGCGTTTGTGCCGTCTCGTGAAGGTCAGATTTGCAAGTCTACGCCAGATGGTGGAGCCAGAAGCCACTTCCACGAGCTCTCACCCTTTCGTCGGTTAAGCACAGCAAGCTCAATGGATCCCTTTGATGCATAAATTACCTATGTTTTTTCAACCACAACCCTCAGCCTATTATTTTATGCATGATATGATTTTGCTGCTAAGAGACAAGTTATTATGTCCACCCAGCCTTAGAACTTTGCCGCAATTCATCTTTATACTCCTCGACATTTTTGTTACAAATGATTTGAGAAAATGTGTGAGTTTTCAAAAGAAAATGTTTTTCAAAATGGGTATGATGAAGGGTTGTCACCCTTATCACCCTTGAGTGGGATGATCAGAGACTCCCTGGTTTGGGAGGGCCTAAGGTGATGACTCAGCCGGGTTAGGTGTGAACATGAAGGATTGTCCCTCTCGCCTAACGACCGGTTTGTCATCACTCCATACCTATACTCTTATCAAGTACTAGGCGACCGGTTTGTCATCACTCCTTACCTATACTCTTATCAAGTACAACCACTCGAGATTGTATGGGCAGTCGCTTGATCTGAACTTGCACGGTATGAACCCCAGGATTATGAAGGCTAGGGAGCACCGGGAGGATAAGGAAGGGAATGTTTTGTCCGGTTTGGACATGGTGGTGGCCTTGTTTCTTCAGGTATAATCGCTAAGGTAAGGACGTGCAAGGAAGGAAAGAGTTTTGGCATTCGGATCTCACGACGGTGAGATTGCAGAAACCGGACTAGTGGGTAAAGTGTACACCTCTGCGTAGAGTTTAAGAATCTATTCGAATAGTCCGCGTCCACGGATATGGATGAGTCATGGCATGGATTTGACAATTAGTGTTTTGTTTTCAAAAAATGATTTTGAAAAGTGGTTTTAAAAGGTCCGGCGGTCGAGCCGTGAGCTATGGTGGATGGGAAGTCTAGTAGCTGTTTTTGAAAATGAAAACCAGTGGGAAACAACTGAGATACCTTGATGGTTTAGTCCAGGGGATTTTGTTCTATATTGAAAAACTTCATGCTCCTTTGGGAGAGGATGCGCTTTGAAAAATATAAAATGTTTTACCAAATAACCCTACATCAAATATTGCCATTCTACAAAATATCCTGAGCTCCACATACACCATGCATTATATCTGATTTCCCCATTCCGTGGGTGAAGGTGGGCTGCTGGATACGTAAGTACTCACTCTTGCTTATTTGTTGTTTTTCAGAGAAGGAGATCGCTAACCAGGTAAGAGTTACGCCTGTTCCCAACCTTGCTTGTGGTTGTTGGATCGCTGATTTGCTTCGCTGTGTATATCGGGCTGCTTCAGCCGATCAGCCCCACTCTGATGATATGTCCCGAGTTGTGGACCAACTCTTAAAGTTGATTGCCACCTTTATAGGTTTGTCTTGTTTAAGCAGATCTGGAATCATTTGATGTATAAATGTGTTTACTAGCCTCCTGGACTAGTAATTACATCACATTTGAGTCCCAGAGGATTGGGACGCTTCACCAACCAGCCCTAGCGGCACTGCGCACAGGTCCCCCACGTACATGTGAACCTCCTAGGCCACCCGATTGCCCCTAAGCAGCGGTGCAGATGGGCGACTACGACGGTGGTGAAAGGGAAATGTGCCCTTGGGCCATTTCTAGAATTGTTTTGGTGAGTAGATGCCCAACACATCGTTCCAAGATTTAAAATGCCAAGATGCAAATCAAAGAGTAAGGTATGTCTCTGGACTTAGTCAATTGTTTTTGGGTACTAACATGCTTATCTAAGTGCTAGAGACATAGCCAAGAAACAAGGAAAGAAATAAAGAAGGACTGGCTCGGTTCAGCCACAACAGCACCAGCCTGTGGCGCACCGGACAGTCCGGTGGTGCACCGAACAGTGTCCGGTGCCCAAGCTAGCCCGGCGGCGAACTAGCCGCTCTCAGGAATCGGCGCGGCGACATGGCTATAATTCACCGGACTGTCCGGTGGTGCACCGGACTATCCGGTGAGTCATCAGCGCTCGCGCCCAAGTCTTCGGCGACGAACTCGTCGCTCTCGGGAAAAGAAAAAGACGTCGCGGCTAAAAATCACTGGACTGTCCGGTGGTGCACCGGACTGTCCGGTGGTGCAAAGGCGCTCGCGGCCAACGGCCGACTGCGCAATCAGCGGGTGACGCGTGGCCCGCGCCAACGGTCGGTTGGGCACATCGGACAGTCTGGTGCGCCAACCGGTCCCGAGGTCCAACTATCGGCTGCACCCGATATGGAAGGAGATCGCGCACCGGACTGCTACAGTAGTTGTCCGGTGGTGCACCGGACTGTCCGGTGCACCACTCGACAGAAGGCAAGAATTGTCTTCCAAGTTGATCTCCAACGGCTCCTAGCTGCCTTGGGGCTATAAAAGGGACCCCTAAGCGCATGGAGCAGAATACCAAGCATTCACTAAGCATCCTAAGACTCCCAGACTCCGCCTCCACGTATTTGATCGATTGTGTTAGTGATTTGAGCTCCGTTTGTGTTGTGAACTCTATGTGCTATGTTTCGAGCTCAAGTCTTGGCTTGTGTGCGTGTGTGTGCTGCGGATTTGAGTTTTGCGTGTGTTACTCTCCCTCACTTACTACTGTGTTTCTCTTGTGATAAACTTGGAAGGGCGAGAGGCTCCAATCTGTGGAGATTCCTCGCAAACGGGAGAAAGGTTACTAAGGAAGATAGTCGTGGCCTCAAGTTGATCATTGGGTCACTTGAGAGGGATTGAGTGCAATCCTTGACCAAAGAAGGTCACCACAACGTGGAAGTAGGCATTGGCCGAACCACGGGATAAATCACTGCGTCTTGCGTCCATTTTTTTGTGATTGGCTTTCTTCTAAAGTTCACACTCTAGAAACTTGATTTAATCACACTAACTGTTATAATCAAGTTTGTGCCCATTTAGTGTTGAATTTTGTAGGATCACCTATTCACCCCCCCCCCTCTAGGTGCTCTCAGGTGGGTCTCCTCTCCCCTATGCCCCACGACGACGTTGATGGTGGCGAGAATCTGTGGCGGTTTATGGTGGCTATTCGGTCGGGTGACAGTCACGGTCGGTCTATATTGTGTGGGCCCAGGCGAGGTGAACTTGGAAATCCTAGCAACCAAAAGGCCAGTGTCGAGTCTTGCGAATCCTAGCAACTTTCTAGACTTGGGCGCCGCAAAGGACATCGACCTTGTTTGTTTGGGCTTTTTAGCTTCTGGCCATCAAAAGTTGTTGCGGACTGCCAAACGTCCCAGCTTTTCAGCCTGCTTAATCGTTTTGGTAAAAAACCGTCCAAAATCAACATGAACTCAGAATCGGTCGAGTCATCATGATAGTAGGAATCATCGCTTTCTAGATCTTGAATCCTTTGGACCACTTCATCTTCCTCCGCACAATATCCCCACGATACTCAGATTCTTCCCACACCCAGATTCTCAGAAAAACTGGCCAAAAAAACCTGAACCAACCAGGTCTAACGAGAACAACGCCCTCACCTAGAAAAAGCCCCCAAGGAGAGACACTCCCCTCAAGGGCTTAGGAGCTAGTCGAGGAAATGACCCTGGACCGCCTAGGGCCCACTAGTCAGCAGGATGACGTAGGAAAGGTTCGCCCCGGATGGACCCGCCCCTAGATAAACTCGAGGCACCGAGCCAAGTTTCGGGTGAGGAGGCGTCGCAAGGGGGGTCGGGCGCAGCAGGGAAGCGACTCGAATGGATTCCACGCCTGACCAGGACTGACCCGTCACATCGCATTAAATGTCCACCTTCCACTCATAACCTACAAGCTCCTAGGCCTGCGGCCCACTCATAGTCTATCGAGCCTAGGCATAAACATATTGGGCGCCTACGGGCTCTGCAACACGACGAGCCGTGTCGAGACCCAGGCTACGACAGCCAAGGGTCGGCACGACACATTGACTACAATGATGGCGCCAGAACTCTTCGCCACCCGCCATCATGAGCAGAATCAGAGACGATTGGGAGACCAAGACGCATACGGACAACGCAGGTAAAACACTCGGTTTTACCATGGCACAGTAGCTCCTCGAGGAAGCTACCGGTGGCCAACCCCCAACTCGGCCTATAAAAGGAGGAGGTCAGTCACAAGACGAACGGAGGACCAAAGGGAGAACAACAAACATAACACACACACTTGACGAAACCAAAAGACCTGGAGGACGGAGCCAAGGAGCAAGCCACCGCGATGTCCAAGGTTCAGTTAGGACCCCCAATCCCGTAGTTTTTAGGTCTACCCACGCTTAGGAGACTTGGGAGCTCCTCCCTCTCTCGTCAGCTTGTAACCCCTACTACAAGTATTGAGCATTAAGGTGTCGGTAGCGTGAGCCGCCGAAGACTGAATGTAGGGACGTTTTGCTCGAACCAGTATAAATCTTGCATCCACTGAGCACACCATCTGAACCACGGAACGTGCATACAAATCAATTTGTCGGAACGAAGGTTCAAAACACTGACAATAATACACTAACATGTACATAAATTCTCCCATGATAACTTTCACATTGCTCGGAAAATATGTACCTGACAGTTGTCTTTTACTTGTCATCAATCACTTTTCTGGTGACTAACCCCGACAAAGTGACATGGATCCAGGGACAAAAATCCCACTCGGGATTCAGTTTTTTCCGTTTCCGGTTTAGTGATCCCTACGTGGATCTTGTACTCAACTAGCAAGTGGTATCTCAAAATTATTACCCAAAATGATCCACAACCATCAACAAATCCACAGGGACAATTAACCTAACACAAAATAAACGGCTAAAGGCTAGATTGTCAACTCCATTTTTCTAAGTATAAATGAACTAATTTCTCTTGATAAAATGAAAATTCCTTGACAAAAAAGAGTTGCAAAACTAGACCTAAGAGTTTGTTTAGGAGTAGGTGGAATGGAGGGGATTGAGAGGGCTGGAACCCATCATTATTTAAAATTGAATATTGAGTGATTCAACCTCCTCAGTCCATTCCATTACCCTTACTCTCAAACAATCTCTCTAAACGACTAAAATTAACCACTTCAACAACGCACGTGCTCTGCAAAAAAAAAATGGCATAGCTGCTGATACATCACGGCGTGCAACATGGTATAAATAACATCGGTCATAATTTATCTGAGCTGCCGACTTGGCAATGTATCTGATAAGATAACACGACGCTCAGAAGACATCGGCAAAAGCTACCAGTCTATTGACATTTCACCATCAACTCGTGCTCGGGCTTGCTGACTTTTGCTGTTTGGCCTTCTCGACCAGAGGTTTTAGCTGCTGCTTCTCTGCAAGCATCTTCAGCAAGTTGAACAAGAAAGGGATGTAGTTATGTTTCCTCCGAATGTTCTCCTTCTTCCACTTCTTGAACTTCTCTTCTTCCATGATGACCTTCTCCGTGACAGTTTCGATTGCCGATATCACCTCCGTAAGCGAACTGCTCAAGGATTCTGTGGAGGAAGCATTATTCATCTCCTGCAAAATCTGCTCCCTTCTCTTCTCCAGTTCCTCAAGCTCAGCACTGTACACCTCTTTCCTGTTCTTTATGATGGCCATGAGATTGAACCTGATCTCGCTTTGTGAGTAGCGCTCAATCCTTTCTTGAATAACTGGCTGCACCATCCGTAGCCAATCAAGATCATCAGCACCATCGCACTGCCCAAGATTCACAGGCCCTTCCTTCAGTCCATCCAGCTCATACAGGACACCTTCAAAAGGTAAATAGCTTATGAAATGGTAAACATCATCATCCTTAGTTGCGGCCCTCTGCTCATCAGAAATAAATGGCTCTGGCCTTGCAAAGCTGTTATGAGCTGTCCGGATAGATTCGCTGTTGCTAATAGCCAAGCCCTTCAGATCTGGTGTAAAAGCTCCTGTGAATTCCTTCAATTGAGATAATTCTGGGCCAATGTCAATTTCAGGGCGATTCATGAGAACTGAGAGAATAGCTTGAGTAGCACATGCATTAGTGATGACCTGAAAATAAGTAAAAGGATATCCTGTTATTGTTAAGCACAGAGTAGCAAACGTGGTTAGCTAAAGGGACAGAAACAGAACAGAACTAACTTGGTGCGCAAAGAAAAGGTTTGGGTTAGGATCTCTGACAACAGGCCGTTCATCCTTCTCCCCGGGTATCCACTTGAAGAGAAAAATTAGCCCATATACTGGCCTAAGAAAAGTGGAGAGGACAAATATGTGTTCAAGGCATTCAGATTGCAGATAATGACGACATAAATAATAAAGATTCTCACCGCAGTTGACTAAGAGAGCCCACATCGAGAGAGTAAAGCTCTTCCACCTGTTTAAAGAACATCCCAAACATATAAATTTCTGGGTTCAAATTTTTTTTCTATGGATAACTTGACAAAAAAATGATCGTCACATATTTCTAGAGGCACCTGTTCTATATATATTATTATTGTAACTTAAGTACCAACATTATCAAACTCAAGAAATAAAAGCATGACCTCAAACAAATATAATTGGTAGCTGGCATGTTGTCATGTGACTAGAGGTCCCATACTAAACGAATGCAAGTGAATAAACAAATGTAGAATAAGCCTCACTCAAGGCCTCCCTTACTTTTTGATAATACAAGGACCCTCCCCATTTCAAATTGAGTTGACCGTTGCATAAAGGTAAAAAAAGAGCAACTATTGACAACAAATTATCAGTTATTCTACCTTAAACTAAAGTGCATGTCTTCAAGATCCTGTTGACAAACAAGATTACAATCAGCTACATATTATTATGCTTATCCTACAGTCATATAATATGGCAGTAAGGCACTTCCAAAAATGAGAGTTCCAGGTTGATGTGAGTTTCAGAACATGAGCAAGAAACAAAACTTCAGAAGAACTAGTGTACACTAGTGAATGAACAGGTCGAGCGCATAATGCCATTGCAGATACAATAATAGTTCAATGGATGAGGAAAAAAACAGTTGCTACAAAACAAGCAGTTCAGGCAAGGAACGCAACAGAGCCCTGGAAGCTAACCTGTACACCTTTCACTTGCATTTGCTGAATCAGCTCAGTGAACACACCTGCTCAAGTATAACATAAGCAATGGTTTCAAACACCAGTAAGAACAACTAAGACAGAACTCAGAAGTACAAATGGGAGTAAGCATAACAAAATGTGTTTCAACTCATCAACAGTTTGCTGTTTCGTGAAAGTAGGGGGGAAGTAATATGCCAAAGAACAGAGATACCAATGGGTTGGTAGATCATTCAAAAGTGTGACGACTGATGACATAAGTTGGTTTCCTAACGCTACTATTAGGAACGGTGAAGAGCACATGCTGAATGACTTAAAAAGACGATGAATGCAATCATCATGACTAAAGGAAAATTGTCCCCTTGAAGATAACTCGGGTATAACCGAGCCCACTACACTTATAAGCAAAACACAGAAATTGCATGATATGCAGAGGTGGACGGGCAGGGGAAAAAATAAGGGAGTATCCTACCCGCACGCTAACATGCCATACACCTCCCACGAATCGAAAATGACAAGGAACAGCACATATAGTCATTGATGAGACCATGCGAAAACTCACCAGGATCAGACTCAATAGTGCACCAGGACATCCTTGCGAAGCCACTGAAGTATCTGGTTGCCCTGGCACAATCAATAGTAGCAAAAACATGGTAAATACACGAGCGGCACCAAACAGCTTATATTTTTAAGCTGGGGTGAACACGAGAGATTTGCTAATATGCCCACATCAACAATGGGCTTCAGAATTTTGCCCGGGACGTGGGTCTACTCATGTATACACCGATTATTTTTGCAGAGCAATCGAAGTTAGTAGGCGTAATGCATGCATAGATCAGATCCGAAAAACAAATAGTAGGTTAGGGTTTGGGTCCTCAGTTTCGCACAGCAGGAAGAGAAGATGAAGGGGTTGGCGTACCTGGTGGTGCTCGTCGACGGCTAACGGGCCGAAGAAGATCCGAGCAACCGGCAAGTAGGGCGGCAGCGACTGTCGCCCCAGTCGTTGCCGTCGCCGTCGTCACGAGAGAGAGAGAGAAGTGGGGAAGGAATGTGCACGCTGAAGAAGAAAAGGCAGGTCTGGTCCGTGTAGAGGGCCAAACGGGCTTTAAAGTCTAGTGAGCGGCACGAGGCCCACAGGGCTGGGCAATTGAGTAACCGAAATTTTTCGGTTTGGTTTTTTAGTTTTTTTTTTAAGTTTGGTTAACCGAAATTTTGTTTAGAAAAAAGGAAAACCGAAGATTCAGTTAACCGTATGCTTCGGTTCAGTTTTCAGTTTAATCGAAAAAATCGAAACCCCTGTGCAGCAGCGTCATCCATCATCTTTTGAATGCTCCCATGGTCTGCAACTAGGACCAGCCAATCGGGCACCATCCTGAGAACACATACGAGTAAATATCTTGCAACTGGGACTAGACACCAACAGTTGTCTGCATATGGACACAATAGCAAGTACTTCCTCTCTTCTTTTTTATTTATCGAATTTTAGTTCAAAAATAAATTAGCTGAAGACAAATACTACCTCTATTCTTATATATGACGCAGTTGACTTTTATTTTAAAAACTTTGACTACTCGTCTTATTCAGAAAAATATAAATTATCATTTATCTTGTTATAATTTGTTTTGTTTGAGCATGACTTAAAATTTTATATTTTTAAATAAATATTTTGAATAAGACGAGTAGTCAAAGTTTTTAAAAACATCAATAGCATCATCATATATTTAAGAATGGATAGAGTATTTGTCGGGGACCATAATTAGGGGTACCCTTAAGACTCCTAATCTCAGCTGGTAACCCCATCAACACAAAGCTGCAAAGGCCTGATGGGCGCGATTCAGGTTAAGGCTCCGTCCGCTCAAGGGACACGATCTCGCCTCGCCCGAGCCCAGCCTCGGGCAAAGGCAGCCGACCCAGAAGGATTCACGTCTCGCCCGAGGGTCCCCTCAAGCAACGGACGCACCTTCGGCTCGCCCGAGGCCCAGGCTTCGCGGAGAAGCAACCTTGGCCAGATCGCCACGCCAACCGACCGTATCGCAGGAGCATTAATGCAAGGATCGACTGACACCTTATCCTGACGCGCGCTCCTTAGTCGACAGGGCCAAAGTGACCGCAGTCACTTCGTCGCTCCACTGACCGACCTGACAGAAAAACAGCGCCGCCTGACCTGCTCCGACTGCTGTGCCACTCGATAGAGTGAGGCTGACAGCAGGTAAGTCCAGCCTCGAGCGCCATAGAAAGCTCCGCCTCGCCCGACCCCAGAGCTCGGGCTCAACCTCGACGCCGGACGATGGACTCCGCCTCGCCCGACCCCAGGGCTCAGGCTCAACCTCGACGCCGGACGATGGACTCCGCCTCGCCCGACCCCAGGGCTCGGACTCAACCTCGACGCCGGACGACGGACTCCGCCTCGCCCGACCCCAGGGCTCGGACTCAACCTCGACGCCGGACGACGGACTCCGCCTCGCCCGACCCCAGGGCTCGGACTCAACCTCGACGCCGGACGACGGACTCCGCCTCGCCCGACCCCAGGGCTCGGACTCAACCTCGACCTCGGACGACGGTCTCCGCCTCGCCCGACCCCTGGGGCTCGGACTCAGCCTCGACCTCGGAGGAGCCTCCGCCTCGCCCGACCTCGGGCTCGGACCGACCACGCCACAAGGGGGGCCATCATTACCCTACTCCTAGCTAGCTCATGCTACGGGGAACAAGACCAGTGTCCCATCTGGTTCGCCCCGGTAAACAAATAATGATGGCACCCCGCGTGCTCCATGACGACGGCGGTTCTCAGCCCCTTACGGAAGCAAGGAGACGTCAGCAAGGATCCGACAGCCCCGACAGCTGTACTTCCACAGGGCTCAAGCGCTCCTCCGACGGCCACGACATCACATGAACAGGGCGCCAAAACCTCTCCGACAGCCACGATGGCATGTACATAGGGCTCTGGCTCCTCTCTGCTAGACACGTTAGCACACTGCTACACCCCCCATTGTACACCTGGGCCCTCTCCTTACGTCTATAAAAGAAAGGTCCAGGGCTCTCGTACGAGAAGGTGGCCGCGCGGGAGAACGGGCCGACGCACAAGGCTCTCGCTCGCTCTCTCTCCCACGCAAACGCTTGTAACCCCCTACTGCAAGTGCATCCGCCCTGGGCGCAGGACAACACGAGGCCGCGGTTTCCCCTTACTGTTTTCCCCCTTGTGTCCCATCTCGCGCCGACCCATCTGGGCTGGGACACGCAACGACAATTTACTCGTCGGTCCAGGGACCCCCCGGGGTCGAAACGCCGACAATTGGCGCGCCAGGTAGGGGCCTGCTGCGTGTTGACGAACAGCTTCCCGTCAAGCTCCAGATGGGTAGTCTCCAGCAACCACTCCAACCCGGGACGGTGCTCCGTTTCGGGAGTCTTGAGTTCATGTCCCTCGACGGCAGCTACGACATGATACTCCTTCCTCCACCACGCGACAATGACAATGGCGGCCGTCAGCCCGCCCGCCGGCGGCGGAATCGACGACGTCTTCCCCACGTGGCGGAAGAGCAACATCCGGGTCTATCCCGTCACCTTCCCCGCCGATGGAGGAGGAGGCGGGGCATGCATGGCCAAGCAGGAGGCGGCACCTCGTCGGCTGTCGAGCGAGTCGACGGCGCCGGCGCCCCAACGGGAGACACGTCGGGCGTTGACCTCGCGTCTGAGACAAAGACGAGCGTCATTTCCCCGCAACACGCCAACCCCAAGCAGACGGACGACGCCAGCACGCTCGCGAAGGACTTGCTAGGCGTTAGCCTCGTACCTGAGGTAACGGTGCAGTCCGTCCCTGACGCGACCTCGTCACCATCCGTCGATCAAGAGGTACCATCCGTTTCCCATCCCATGCCTTTTAGATTCAGCTGCGACCCACCAAGCGACCCCGCTTCGGTGGACGCTTTCATAAAGGCATGTCCAAACCCTCCTGGGTATCATATGCGGTCAACCTAGGACCGACTGACGGTCGTCTCGACCTACGGGCCCCTGGGTTCCGAGGGAGATGACGAGCTCGACTCTGGTTGGGATTTCTCCGGGCTTGATAACCCCAGTGTCGTGCGGGACTTCATGACCGCATGTGACTATTGCCTCTCCGATTGCTCCGATAGTAGCCACAGCCTCGGCGACGAGGACTGTGGCCCAAGTCGCGAATGTTTCCACATCGATCTAGGGGGTCTCGACGAAGGCAACCATCTTGGTATGCCGGAGGACAGTGATCCCCCTAGGCCTGCGCCTCGCGTTGACATCCCTCGGGAGCTAGCTATGGTCCCAGTCCCTGTGGGGGGTCAGGACGCACAGCTCGAGCAAATCCGCGAGATGCAAGCCAGGCTCGACGAGGAAGCAAGACAACTTGTGCAACTTCGGCAAAATATCGGGCAGGAGTGGGCAGGCCGAGCACCGGCCGGAGAAGCGCGTCATCTGGCCCAGGACGTCCAGCATCGCATTGCCGACGATGCCAGGGCAAGGCTGCCCCTAGCTTCCAGTGGGGTCGGCCAAAACCTGGCTGCAGCAGCGATACTACTCCGAGCGATGTCGGAACCATCCACCACCGAGGGGCAGCGTATCCAGGGAGAGCTCAAGAATCTCCTGGAGGATGCCGCGGTCCGACAGGCCGAAAGCTCTGCCTCCCGAAGGCAGGGGTACCCCCCGGAGCATCGCGCCGTGACTTCCCGATTCATGCGGGAAGCCTCAGTCCACACCGGGCGAACGCGGAACACAGCGCCTGCGGCCCCGGGTCGCCTCGGCAACGAGCACCGCCGCCGCGACCGTCTAGCCCACCTCGACGAGAAGGTGCGCCGAGGCTACCACCCCAGGCGTGGGGGACGCTACGACAGCGGGGAGGATCGAAGCCCCTCGCCCGAACCACCCGGTCCGCAAGCTTTCAGCCAGGCCATACGACGGGCGCCGTTCCCGACCCGGTTCCGAACCCCGACTACCATCACCAAGTACTCGGGGGAGTCAAAGCCGGAACTGTGGCTCACGGACTACCGGCTGGCCTGCCAGCTGGGTGGGACGGACGATGACAACCTCATCATCCGCAACCTTCCCCTGTTCCTCTCCGACGCCGCCCGAGCCTGGCTGGAGCATCTGCCTCCTGTGCAGATCTCCAACTGGGACGACCTGGTCAAAGCCTTCGCCGGCAACTTCCAGGGCACGTACGTGCGCCCTAGGAACTCCTGGGATCTCCAAAGCTGCCGCCAACAGCCGGGAGAGTCCCTGCGGGACTACATCCGGCGATTTTCGAAGCAGCGCACCGAGCTACCCAACATCACCGACTCGGATGTCATCGGCGCGTTCCTCGCCGGCACCACCTGCCGCGACCTGGTAAGCAAGCTGGGTCGCAAGACTCCCACCAGGGCGAGCGAGCTGATGGACATCGCCACCAAGTTCGCCTCTGGTCAGGAGGCGGTCGAGGCCATCTTCCGAAAGGACAAGCAGCCTCAGGGGCGCCAGCCGGAAGACGTCCCCGAGGCATCCGCTCAGCGCGGCACGAGGAAGAAGGGCAAGAAGAAGTCGCAAGCAAAACACGACGCCGCCGACGTAGACCTTGTCGCCGTCGCCGAGCACAGGAACCCTCGGAAGCCTCCCGGAGGCGCCAACCTGTTCGACAAGATGCTCAAGGAGTCGTGCCCCTATCATCAGGGTCCTGTCAAGCACACCCTTGAGGAGTGCGTCATGCTTCGGCGCTACTTCCACAAGGTTGGGCCACCGGCGGAAGGTGGCAGAGCCCACGACAACGACAAGAAGGAGGGCCACAAGGCAGAGGAGTTCCCCGAGGTCCGCGATTGCTTTATGATCTACGGTGGGCAAGTGGCGAACGCCTCGGCTCGGCACCGCAAGCAAGAGAGTCGGGAGGTCTGCTCGGTGAAGGTGGCATCGCCAGTCTACCTTGAAAGGGAAATGTGCCCTTGGGCCATTTCTAAGTATTTTGGTGATTGAGTGCCAACACAGGTGCTTAAATGTGAATCTATACCCATGGATGGACAAAGTGCAAATCAAGAGTAAAGGAGAAATCAAGTCAGAGAAAAGTTGGCTGTGTACAGCCAAAAGGCTGTTCGGTCTGGAGCACCGGACTGTCCGGTGGTGCACCGGACAGTGTCCGGTGCGCCAGGCTGCCTCGAGCGAAGTGGTCGCTCTCGGGAATTCGCCGACGGCGTACGGCTAAAATTCACCGGAATGTCCGGTGAGCCAACGGTCGGCCGGGCCAACGGTCGGCCGCGGAATCTGCGCGCGACACGTGGCCGGGCCAACGGTCGGAAGGGGGCACCGGACTGTCCGGTATGCACCGGACTGTCCGGTGCGCCAACGGCTCCCAGATCTGCAACGGTCGGCTGCGCCATTTTAGGAAGGAGATCGTGCACCGGACAGTGTCCGGTGTGCACCGGACTGTCTGGTGCGCCCGATGACAGAAGGCAAGATCAGCCTTCCAGAATTGCTCTCAACGGCTCCTAGCTGCCTTGGGGCTATAAAAGGGACCCCTAGGCGCATGGAGGAGACACCAAGCAACCTTAGAGCATTCTTGATCATCCACACTCAGTCTTTGCGCATCCGTTTGTCATTCTCAGTGATTCGAGCTCCGTTCTAGTGAGAACTTTGAGATAGTCTTTTGAGCTCGATTCTTGGCCGTGTGTGTGCGCATTTTGCTGTGGATTTGTGTGTGTTGCTTCCCTCCCTTACTACGTATTTCTTTGTGAATCTCAAGTGTAAGGGCGAGAGACTCCAAGTTGTGGAGATTCCTCGCAAACGGGATATTGAAAGGAAAAGCATAACACTGTGGTATTCAAGTTTATCATTGGATCACTTGAGAGGAGTTGAGTGCAACTCTCGTCCGTTAGGACGCCACAACGTGGAGTAGGCAAGTTTTGTACTTGGCCGAACCACGGGATAAACCACTGTGTCTTCTCTGTGTTGATCTTTTGTGGTATTGTGATTTGTTGAGACTCATCTCTAGCCACTTGGCGATTATTGTGCTAACACTTAACAAGTTTTTGTGACTGGTCCGACAAGCCCATCACCTTCGACCAGGGTGACCACCCCGACCGCGTGCCGAGCCCGGAAAAGTACCCGCTCGTTGTCGATCCCGTCATCAGCAACATCAGGCTTACCAAGGTCCTCATGGACGGAGGCAGCAGCCTCAACATCATCTACGCCGAGACCCTCGGGCTCCTGCAGATCGATCTGTCCTCGATCCGGGCCGGCGCGGCGCCCTTTCACGGGATCATCCCCGGGAAGCGCGTCCAACCCCTTGGGAAACTCGATATGCCCGTCTGCTTCGGGACTCCCTCCAACTTCCGAAAGGAAACCCTCACGTTCGAGGTGGTCGGGTTCCGAGCAACCTACCACGCAGTACTGGGGAGACCATGCTACGCCAAGTTCATGGTCGTCCCCAACTACACCTACCTCAAGCTCAAGATGCCGGGCCCCAATGGGGTCATCACCATCGGCTCCACGTACCGACACGCGTACGAATGCGACGTGGAGAGCGTGGAGTACGCCGAGGCCCTCGCCGAATCCGAGGCCCTCATCGCCGACCTAGAGAGCCTCTCCAAGGAGGCGCTAGATGCGAAGCGCCACGCCAGCAACTTCGAGCCAGCTGAGACGATTAAGTCCGTCCCTCTTGACCCCAACAACGACGCCTCCAAGCAGATCCGGATCGGCTCCGAGCTCGACCCCAAATAGGAAGCAGTGCTCGTCGACTTTCTCCGCACGAATGCTCCCTCGGACATGCCTGGCATACCGAGGGATGTCGCCGAGCACTCGCTGGATATCCGAGCTGGAGCCCGATCCGTGAAGCAGCCTCTGCGCCGATTCGATGAAGAAAAGTGTAGAGCCATAGGCGAGGAGATCCACAAGCTAATGGTTGCAGGGTTCATCAAAGAGGTATTCCATCCCGAATGGCTTGCCAACCCTGTGCTTGTGAGAAAGAAAGGAGGGAAATAGCGGATGTGTGTAGACTACACTGGTCTAAATAAAGCATGTCCGAAAGTTCCCTACCCTCTGCCTCGCATCGATCAAATCGTGGATTCCACTGCTGGGTGCGAAACCCTGTCTTTCTTCGATGCCTACTCGGGGTATCACCAAATCAAGATGAAAGAGTCCGACCAGCTCGCGACTTCTTTCATCACACCCTTTGGCATGTACTACTACGTTACTATGCCATTCGGTTTGAGGAATGTGGGTGCAACATACCAAAGGTGCATGAACCACGTGTTCGGAGAACACATTGGCCGAACGGTCGAGGCTTACGTCGATGACATCGTAGTTAAGACGAGGAAAGCCTCCGACCTTCTCTCCGACCTTGAAACGACATTCAAATGTCTCAGGCGAAAGGCGTAAAACTCAATCCCGAGAAGTGTGTGTTCGGAGTCCCCCAAGGCATGCTCATGGGGTTCATCATCTCCGAGCGGGGCATCGAGGCCAACCCGAAGAAAATCGCGGCCATCACCAACATGGGGCCCATCAAGGACTTGAAAGGAGTACAGAGGGTCATGGGATGCCTTGCGGCCTTGAGCCGTTTCATCTCGCGCCTCGGCGAAAGAGGCCTACCTCTGTACCGCCTCTTAAGGAAGACCGAGCGCTTCACTTAGACCCCCGAGGCCGAGGAAGCCCTCGGGAACCTAAAGGCGCTCCTTACAAGCGCGCCCATCTTGGTGCCCCCCGCTGCTGGAGAAGCCCTCTTGATCTGCGTCGCCGCTACCACTCAGGTGGTCAGCGCCGCGATCGTGGTCGAGAGACGAGAAGAGGGGCACACATTGCCCGTCCATAGGTCGGTCTACTTCATCAGTGAAGTACTGTCCGAGACCAAAATCCGCTACCTACAAATTCAGAAGCTATTGTACGCAGTAATTTTGACGCGGCGAAAGTTGCGACACTACTTCGAGTCTCATCCGGTAACTCTGGTGTCATCCTTCCCCCTGGGAGAGATCATCCAGTGCCGAGAGGCCTCGGGTAGGATTGCAAAGTGGGCGGTGGAGATCATGGGCGAAACAATCTCATTCGCCCCTCGGAAGGCCATCAAGTCCCAAGTCTTGGCAGACTTTGTGGCTAAATGGGTCGACACCCAGCTTCCAGCAGCTCCGATCCAACCGGAACTCTGGACCATGTTTTTCGACGGGTCGTTGATGAAAACAGGAGCGAGCGCGGGCCTGCTCTTCATCTCGCCCCTCGGGAAGCACCTCCGCTACGTGCTGCGCCTCCATTTCCCGGTGTCCAACAACGTGGCCGAGTACGAGGCTCTGGTTAACGGGTTGCGTATCGCCATCGAGCTAGGGGTCCGATGCCTCGACGCTCGTGGCGACTCACAGCTTATCATCGACCAAGTCATGAAGAACTCCCACTGTCGCGACCCGAAGATGGAAGCATACTGCGATGAAGGTTAGGTGCCTGGAGGACAAGTTCTATGGGCTCGAGCTCAACCACATCGCCCGACGATACAACGAGACTGTGGATGAGCTAGCTAAGATAGCCTCGGGGCGGACAACGGTTCCTCCGGACGTCTTCTCCCGAGACCTACATCAACCCTCAGTCAAGGCCGACGACACGCCCGAGCCCGAGAAGGCCTCGGCTCAGTCCGAGGCACCCTCGGCTCAGCCCGAGGCACCCTCGGCTCAGCCCGAGGCACCCTCGGCCCCCGAGGGACCCTCGGCTCAGCCCGAGGCACCCTTGGCCCCCGAGGGTGAAGCACTGCGCGTCGAGGAAGAGCGGAATGGGGTCCCGCCTAATCGAAACTGGCAGACCCCATACCTACAATATCTCCACCGAGGAGAGCTACCCCTCGACAGAGCCGAAGCTCGGCGACTGACGCGGCGCGCCAAGTCGTTCGTCTTGCTGGGTGACGGGAAGGAGCTCTACCACCGCAGCCCCTTAGGCATCCTCCAGCGATGCATATCCATCGCCGAAGGTCAGGAACTATTGCAAGAAATACACTCGGGGGCTTGCGGTCATCACGCAGTGCCTCGAGCCCTTGTTGGAAACGCCTTCCGACAAGGTTTCTACTGGCCAACAGCGGTGGCCGACACCACTAGGATTGTACGCACCTGCCAAGGGTGTCAATTCTACGCAAAGCAGACCCACCTGCCTGCTCAGGCTCTGCAAACAATACCCATCACCTGGTCGTTTGCTGTGTGGGGTCTGGACCTCGTCGGTCCCTTGCAGAAGGCACCCGGGGGCTACACGCACCTACTGGTCGCCATCGACAAATTCTCCAAGTGGATCGAGGTCAGACCCCTAAACAGCATCAGGTCCGAACAGGCGGTGGCGTTCTTCACCAACATCATCCATCGCCTTAGGGTCCCAAACTCCATCATCACCGACAACGGCACCCAGTTCACCGGCAGAAAGTTCCTGGTCTTCTGCGAGGATCACCACATCCGGGTGGACTGGGCCGCCGTAGCTCACCCCATGACGAATGGGCAGGTAGAGCGTGCCAACGACATGATTCTGCAAGAACTCAAGCCACGGATCTACAACGACCTCAACAAGTTCGGCAGGCGATGGATGAAGGAACTCCCCTCGGTGGTCTGGAGTCTGAGAACGACGCAAAGCCGGGCCACGGGCTTCACGCCGTTTTTTCTAGTCTATGGGGCCGAGGCTATCTTGCCCACAGACTTAGAATACGGATCCCCGAGGACGAAGTCGTACGACGACCGAAGCAACCGGACCAACCGAGAAGACTCACTGGACCAGCTGGAAGAGGCTCGGGATATGGCCTTACTACACTCGGCGCGGTATCAGCAGTCCCTGCGACGCTACCACGCTCGAGGGGTTCGGACCCGAGACCTCCAGGTGGGCGACTTGGTGCTTCGGCTACGACAAGACGCCCGAGGGCGCCACAAGCTTATGCCTCCCTGGGAAGGGCCATTCATCATCGCCAAAATTTTGAAGCCCGAAACATACAAGCTGGCCAACAGTCAAGGCGAGGTCTACAGCAACGCTTGGAACATCCGACAGCTACGTCGCTTCTACCCTTAAGATGTTTTCAAGTCATTCATACACCTCGTTTACATACGCAAACAAAGTCTAACCATCAAGAAAGGGTCAGCCTTGCCTCGGCAAAGCCCGACCCTCCCTCGGGGGCTAGAAGGGGGGCACCCCGTCTGCGTCAAAATTTTCCTCGGAAAAAATCTTTCTGCCTGAACGTCTTTTGTGCTTTTCGACTACTTCGAAAGTGGGATCCTGAAAACGATGGAGTACACGTAAGCAGGCAAGGCCGACCGAGTCGAGGGACTCCTACGCCTCCGGGATACGGATACCTCACTCATCACCTTCTGCGATAAGTAACTCACGCTCGGATAAGCGATTCCGCTGACCGAACAAGTCTTAATGCTCGAAAACTTTTCTGCTGAAACGATTTTTCGTGCCTTCTTGACTATATCGATAACAGAATCCAACGGACGAGTAAGAGTACACATAAGCGGCAAGGCCGACCGAGCCGAGGGACTCCTATGCCTCCGGGATACGGATACCTCACTCATCACCTTCCGTGAAAAGTAACTCTTGCTCGGGTAAACAATTCTGTTACCGACGAACAAGTCCTGATACTCGAAACAAGGGGAAAAAGAAACACAGTTTTACAGCACGACGACGGTATGTTTGGGCCTCGGCGGCCGCAAAAAACATACGCACACCACAGATAAACTGTTCCTGTAGGATCAGACATCAGTGGGGGAGCAGCAGCACCCTCGGCGTCGACTCCACCTTCGGCGGAGTCCGACCCAGCCTCGGACGGCGACACGGTCGAAGGATCTCCACCTCGAAGGAACCTGTCAACATCGCGCCTGGGCCATCGTCGCCGGGGTCTCCTCCAGGAACCCGGCCCGAGCAGACGGCTCGACTGGCCACTCCGTAGCCTCAGCCAGCTGTCCCCCGAGGACATCAGCCCGGCTCATGGCCTCGGCAACTCGACTTCGGCGTCGATCCCGCCAGTGGACGGCCCGGCCAGGCTCTGGCCGACGAAGCTTCTTTTCGAGCCAACTCCGCCTCTGTCCACGCTGACACCGCTGCCTCCGGCTCCGGCTCATCGCAGAGCGGTCGAGGGTTTCTTTAACTAAGCAAGAGAAGCCTCGGGCGGCAAGGCCGACCGAGCCGAGGGACTCCTACGCCTCCGGGATACGGATACCTCACTCGTCACCTTCCGCACGAGGCAACTCACACTTGGTTAAGCGGTTCGGCTAGCCGACAGGCGAGTCCTAGTGCTCGAAATGAGGAAGAAACACGGCTTTACGCCAAAATACATAAATGTTCAGGCCCCGACAGCCGCAATGAACAGACACCGGCACTCAAGGTGCCATTACAGACAGAACTCCGGTTCCACTCCCGCTGGTATGAACAACCTCCACATCGGAGAGCCTGCGGGGCGACAAACTCTGGGCGACTCGCCAGCGACCTCTGCAGCAGTAGCGATGGTCTTGGGACGGACGCTACCGCCGGAAGGCTCTCGTTCGCGTCCCCACTCAAGGGACGAGAACCAGACATTAAAGCCAAAGAGCCGGAGGTCGGTCCGCGGGTAGCGCTGACGGTCTTGTCAGCGGAGAAGCTTTCTCCAGCTGCCACCACCTCAGCACCGACGGCGGTGTCCACCTGTCCACCAACATCGC
The DNA here is from genome assembly GCF_902167145.1 of Zea mays. Lineage (NCBI taxonomy): Eukaryota > Viridiplantae > Streptophyta > Magnoliopsida > Poales > Poaceae > Zea > Zea mays. The sequence continues at coordinate 224,649,504 of NC_050100.1, read as the reverse complement.
ACCGGCGAGCGCCGGCCGCCCCAAAGCGCACCGGCAGGTCCTCACTCCCGTCCCCGCCACGAAAACAAGGACAGAGGACGGAATGTTGCACCCTGGCTGGGCAGCAACAGTTCGCCTTCCCCGGCATGGCTGGAGGGCACCTCCTCCGCAGGGCTGGAGGATGGTTTCCACCCCCAGAAGCTAGAAGAAGAGGTGGCCCGCCGACCCGTGCGGGAGGTAGAGCTCCGGCTCACCTCGCTCTCCGCCCCAGCAAGGATGATGAAGATTCTTGAAGCTGAGGGCGGGGCAGAGGTCGCAGCCCGGCTTGCTTCTCCCCACCATCAAACTGGTGGTCACCGTCTTGGGTGACCATCGGCGAGGGGATGCAGCCGGGCTGCCTGATGAAAATCCTTGAAGCCGAGCGATGGCTGAAAGGTACCAACTTCCGTGAAGTTGCGTTCCTCCAACGACGACAAGACGAAAGCAACATGGGCGCTCCCCATCCGAGGGCTCGGAAGGTGGAAGGGCGCGATGCATGAGGAGAGTGCAAAGACATGGTTGCCATCCAAGGGGGTCGCCCTCCTTTTAAAGGCGACTCTTCCCACCTGCGTCCTCAGCCGTCACAGACTGAGTCTTCACCAACACGCTCCAAGGTCTTCCCCCTACGACACGGGGGCTGGGTCCCACGCGTCATGCAAGCTGACCCACAATAGAAGGAGCTAAACCGCCGCGCGTGGAGCGCGTAATTGCCCAGCGGTTACAAGCACTCCTCCACTTTCGCCCGGACCAGCGGAGGAAAGGGCGGACTACCATGCAGGCGGCATGCAACCGCACCAAAGGGGGCGCACCCTTTCGACTTCGACGCGTCCAGCATGGGGCCCAGGCCCACACGTCATGTAACCGGCACGCCGATTACTACGTACGAGAAACTGCACCGCTACTTGCGCCAGTACCACGCCTTCTCGACTGTGGAACCGGTGCCGCGACTCGAGGCAACCCTGCGCATGGCCCAACAGTGCCAACCGAGCACATCGGTCACGGGTCAGTCCGCCACGGGAGAAGGCGCGGCGGTCGATATGGCCAAAAGTGGGCCGGCAGTAATGACGGCGGCAGGCAGACGGAAGCAGCAGTCAAATCGACTGCAGGCTCACGTCCCCTCCTAGAGCAGCGAGAGAACCCTCTCCCACGGCGTGAAGACGACGCGCCCGTGTTCCGTTCCTCGAGCGGCTCGCGCACGCGCAATGGCTGCCCCGCGAACCACTCGTCCCGTCGCATTAACTCTGCGGCAGGACAGGCGGCACCTTTAGCAGGCGAAGCAGGCGACGCATCACCTCCGCCATGATGAACGCGTCAAAAAAGGTACGCCACGTCGTTCGATTTCATATCCCTTTTTCCCTTCCTCTTTCTCTCTCTTGCCACAGGGACCGGGAAAGGGGATACTCCGAAAGGGATCCTTCTCCGCGAAGGAAACGGGCCCCGAGCCCTCCTACTGATCAGAGGTTCGAAGGCTGGCCCCTCGGAAGGGTTCGACAGCCGCCTCAGAGCACTCGGGCTCCGCGTCCACTACTGGTCAGAGGTTCGAAGGCTGGCCCCTCGGAAGGGTTCGACAGCTACCTCAGGCCGCTCGGGCTCCGCGCCCACTACTGATCAGGGGTTCGTAGGCTGGCCCCCGAAGGGTTCGACAGCCGTCTTAGAGCACGCAGAGCGAGGGATGACTCTGGGTACATCCGATACATGGCCGAGGCTCGGGCTATGCTCCCGAGGTACCCTAGGACATTTCCGAGACCCGCGGGAGCGATTCTGTAACGGAATCCCATCAGAGGGAGGCATCGAGCCCTCGGACCCTATCAAACGGGACCGGGTCCGGCAAATCACCTGCAGGTACTTTTGGAGCGCGCCTCTGGGCCACTAGCTGACCCTTATCGAACGGGGCACGAGCGTCCACTCGGATCACCCATTAGCAACTCACTGGAGACACCATGTTCGGTGCCCTCCGAGGGCAACATGGCGCTCTCCCCCCTCCTCCTTGCGGAAAGGCGACGCAGGGGCGTATGAAAAAAGCTAAGTCAGTCCTTGATCGTCCTCTCGCTCTGTGCGGAGGTTCGGGGGCTGCTCTCGCAAACCCGGCTCCGGCCAAACCGTTGACAGCGTCAACATACCAGCCCGAGAACTTCGAACCTGACTATGCACCCGGGCAACGACCAGTTCGCATGAGGGAACAACCAGACCGGCCGAAGCATCACGAAACGCGCTAAGACCTCGAAGGAGTCAAACCACTCCTCCGAGGCCTCGGGGGCTACACCCGGCGGGTGCGCTCGCGCGCACCCACCGAAACGAAATGCAACCGAGAAAGGCCGGTCCCCTTGCAAAAAAGTGCGACAAAAGCCTCCAAGCGAGTACTAGCACTCCCTTCGAGGCTCGGGGGCTACTGTCGGGGACCATAATTAGGGGTACCCCCAAGACTCCTAATCTCAGCTGGTAACTCCCATCAGCACAAAGCTGCAAAGGCCTGATTGGCGTGATTCAGGTCAAGGCTCCGTCCACTCAAGGGACACGATCTTGCCTCGCCCGAGCCCAGCCTCGGGCAAAGACAGCCGACCCAGAAGGATTCACGTCTCGCCCGAGGGTCCCCTCAAGCAACGGACGCACCTTCGGCTCGCCCGAGGCCCAGGCTTCGCAGAGAAGCAACCTTGGCCAGATCGCCACGCCAACCGACCGTATCGCAGGAGCATTTAATGCAAGGATCGACTGACACCTTATCCTGACGCGCGCTCCTCAGTCGACAGGGCCAAAGTGACCGCAGTCACTTCGCCGCTCCACTGACCGACCTGACAGGAAAACAGCGCCGCCTGACCTGCTCCGACTGCTGTGCCACTCGATAGAGTGAGGCTGACAGCAGGTAAGTCCAGCCTCGGGCGCCATAGAAAGCTCCGCCTCGCCCGACCCCAGAGCTCGGGCTCAACCTCGACGCCAGACGATGGACTCCGCCTCGCCCGACCCCAGGGCTCGGACTCAACCTCGACGCCGGACGACGAACTCCGCCTCGCCCGACCATAGGGCTCGGACTCAACCTCGACGCCGGACGACGGACTCCGCCTCGCCCGACCCCAGGGCTCAGACTCAACCTCGACGCCGGACGACGGACTCCGCCTCACCCGACCCCAGGGCTCGGACTCAACCTCGACGCCGGATGATGGACTCCGCCTCGCCCGACCATTTGGCGCGAGAAAAAAGTGAGCATACTTGGACCATTTGTCTACCACCACCATAATGCAGCTAAAGTTAGCAGAAGTGGGAAGGCCTTCGATGAAGTTCATCGAGACCGTGCGCTAGGCGTGTGGTGGGACTAGTAGAGGGAGAAGTAAGCTGAGATACTTGGGTTTGTCAGGTTTGTCTTGCTGGCACACTGTACAATTTTGCACATACTCATGAATAGCATTCTTCATACCGGGCCAATAGAACAGTTGTTTCAATCGACTATGTGTCACAGGTACACCGAAGTGCCCCCAAGTGCTGAAGCATGCATAGCAGCGAGGACTTTGATTTGCAAATTGAAAGGGAAATAGGGTCAAACCTTTTCCTAAATAATTTTGGTGGTTAAATTATCCAACACAAATAATTGGACTAACTAGTTTGCTCTAGATCATACATTCTACAGGTGCCAAAGGTTCAACACAAACCAATCAAAAGAACAAGTTAGGCTTCAAAAGAAAGGAGCAAAAAGGAAACCAAAGTGTGCCCTGGTCTGGCGCACCGGACTGTCCGGTGTGCCACCGGATAGTGTCTGGCGCACCGAACTTTCCGGTGTGCCACCGGATAGTGTCCAGTGCACCACCGGACAGTGTCCGGTGCACCAGGGTGAATCAACTCAAACTCCTCAGCTTCGGGTTTCTCAGGCGCAGCTCCGCTATAATTCACCGGACTGTCCGGTGTGCCACCGGACTGTCCGGTGCACCAGCAGAGCAACGGCTACCTGCACGCAACGGTCGACTCTGACAGTGAACAATACATAACAGTGAACACGATAGAAGTCAGAGCAGTGATCAGAGGAGCACCGGACTGTCCGGTGCCACATGAAGACAAAGCCTCCAACGGTCGACCAGCTCCAAGCCCTAACGACAGGATGATGTGGCGGCGCACCGGACACTGTCCGGTGGCGCACCGGACTATCTGGTGCGCCCATCGCCAGCAGCCTTCTCCAACGACTACAATTTGGTTGGTGGCTATAAATACCACCCCAACCGGCCACTTCAATGTGTGGGAGTCCAAGCAACATTCCAAGTCATATAGTTGACATATCCAAGCCCTCCCAACCACCTCTATTCGTTGATCCATCCTAACACAAGATTTAGATCACTACAACCCACACAGGTGCCACAAAAAGGAGAGCAAGCAAAACAAAGCTTCTCGTGTGAGTTTAGCTTTAGTGCCTTGTGAGATTCATTGAGAGAGTGGGTGCTACATCTTGCGTTCATTTGTGCGTGGAGTTTTGACTCCCATTGAACTTCCTCCAAAGTTTTGGAGGCTTGTAAAGCTAGCAAGAGACATCTAAGTGTGTGGTGATCCTTGCGGGGTCTTAAGTGATCCTTGAGAAGAAGAAGAGCTCGCCGGTCTTTGGTGATCGGTAGAGAGAGGGAAAGGGTTGAAAGAGACCCATCCTTAGTGGACTCCTCAACGGGGACTAGGCCTTCAAGGGCCGAACCTCGGTAAAACAAATCATCGTGTCCCTTGTGTTTATTGCATGTGATTTGTTTGTTCTCTCCCTCTCTAAGTTCTCTTGCGCTACTCTTTGATAATATCTTTTTGTGTTGCTTCAAGTTAAAATCACATTTAGAGAAGCAACGCCTTGCAAGAAAGAACTTATGTTATTGCCCTTCTTATCTAAGCCCTCTTGCTTTATTCTCCATTGACCTATTAGTTGTATTGATTTATCAATTCCGCATTATTTGAAAGCAATACTCTTTACAAGCAAAGAACTTAGTTTTTATACTCCGATAATTGTGTATCTTGTTCTAACCACTAATCAAGGGATCTAGTTGGGGTGTAAAGTTATAATTTTCAGGTTTCGCCTATCCACCCCCCTCTAGGCGACTTTCAATTGGTATCAGAGCTAGGCACTTCATCTTGAGTTTAACAACTCGAAGTGATGGCTCGTAAAAGATCCCAAAAGAACAAGAAGACACCTCCGAAGGAAAACAATGAGGTAACTCTTGAGATATTACTTCCCGACTGTTCTAATTATGATTCATGGTCTACTAGGGTGATAAACGCTTTTAGAACCATAGATCCACAACTAGAACAAATGATAGACAAGAGTATCTTTCCTTCTAACTATACTAGGGAAAATGCTTCCGAGGAAGATCTTAGATGTATACGCTTAAACTATCTAGCTTATGACATCTTAAGTAAATCCCTTAGCGGAGAAGATTATCATGCCTTCATAATAAAATGTGATAAACCTATTTGTGATGTGCATGATATTTGGACTAGAATTAAAAGCAAATTTGATGAGTCCAAACATGATAGTTCATTTTATGCTTCTACTTCCTTTGGTCTTTGTGATACTAACCCTTGCAAGGAAGAACAAGAAAATGACCAATGGAGACCAAACGATGAATCCACCTCTCCAAAAGGTTTGTCTTCCCATTTCGATTCCCACATATGTTGTGTGGCTAATGAAAATGATAGCGGAAGCACAAATGAGGATGAGGAGGAAGAAAGGAGCTTCATGCAACTCTACGCTCGCTTAAGCCAAGAGGATAAGGCGGTCATGCTCCGATAATTGTGTATCTTGTTCTAACCACTAATCAAGGGATCTAGTTGGGGTGTAAAGTTATAATTTTCAGGTTTCGCCTATCCACCCCCCTCTAGGCGACTTTCACAAATCCACATTGGTGCCCATCCATACACGTCCTTTGTATCGAATAAGGCCATCATTTAGTGTGTATGGAGTGTCGGATGCTGGATGAATGGCTAGTTTACAAAGCAGGTCCTAAGCCTAGGAATCGGTCGAGTAACCTGATATGACCTCCTGTATCCAGCCAGGTGGGTGTGCACTGAGACATGGCCAAACATTAATGGAAATGCTCTCGGCGTGATAAGGCAACACCTGTAGAATTATCACTCCCTTTTTTGTAAATGATCTTGTATTGGAGGCCAACTAACTTGGAATAAACTTTTTGCTGCCATAAAGTATGCAATCTCTGCTCATTCAGTTGGGTTAAGCTTTTACGGTCAATGAAAATGGTAAATTCTGCTAATTGGAGGTATGATATCCAATGAGCTACTATAGGTAGAATGGCTAAGTATTCCTTTTCGTATATAGAAAGGCCCTGTGTTTTGAGGCCCAGGGCACGTCTTAAGTAGGCTAGAGGATGGCCATTCTGCATGAGGACAACACCCACACCCTTGGAACATGCATCAGTGTAAATGGAGAAGGGTTGGGAGAAATCAAGCAAGGCTAGAACTGTAGCTGAGGTCAGGGCCTGTTTCAGAGTGTCAAAGGCTTATTGATGGTCTGTTGTCCAAATGAATAAGGAGTGCTTCTTGAGGAGATGAGGTCGACTGATGATGCCAAAGTGTTGCACAAATTTGTGATAGAAGCCAGGTAACCCCAAGAAACTTCGTAGGTCCTTGACTGAAGCTGGTGTCGGCCAATTGGTGATAGCAACAATTTTTTGTGGCATCAGTTGCAATTCCTTGGTGACTAATAAAATGGCTTAAATAAGACATCTCAGTTTTAGTGAACTCACACTTAGAAAGTTTGACTTTCCAATGGTCTTGGTTGAGAAGTTGGAGCACAGTCCTCAGGTTCTTCAAGTGCTCCTCGAAGGAAACACTATATATAAGAATATCATCAAAGAAGACTAGAGTTGATTTTCTGAGTACAGGTGCCAAGGTTTCGTTCATAGCTCGAAGGAAAGTGTTGGGAGCCCCAGATAATCCAAAGGCCATAACTCAGAATTCAAAGTGTCCCATATGAGTCTGGAATGTAGTCTTGCGCTCCTCACCTTGCTGTAATAAGATCTGGTGGTAGCCAGCTTTCAGGTCTAGTTTGCTGAACCAATGGGCATGGGCTAAATCATCCATCAATTGATCAAATACTAGGACAAGATATTTGCTTTTGAGGGTCAAGGTGTTGAGGTATCTGTAATCTACACAAAAACGTCAGGTATTGTCTTTCTTTTTGGCAAGAAGGCCATGAGAGGCAAAAGAACTATGGCTCTTCTGAATGACCCCTTGAGTGAGCATCTCTAAGACATGTTTCTCAATTTCATCCTTCAAGATAGAAGGATATCTATAGGGGCGAACAACGAATGGTTGGGCTCCCTGAATTAAGGGAATAGAGTGATCACACCCTCAGTTAGGAGGCAATCCCATTGGATCAGTGAAGACTTCAGCAAAGTCTTCCAATATTTGGGCAATAGATGAATGTACACAAGACCGAACTCACAATTGAGTATCCCTATCAGTCGCTGTGGACAACAGTAACACCTCCATTGTCGTGTCAGACGATACTATGGCTGGTAATCCATGGAGAAAAATAATATTACCTTTGTATGGAATTGCCATCCATTTACTAGCCTAGTCTACCCTCATAGGACTAAATGCTTCAAGCCAATCCATTCCAACCACCAAATCATAAGTGACCAATGGTAACAGTTGGATATTGGAAACAAAACTATAATCTTGAATAAGCCATTAACCATTTTGACAGAAAGGGGTGATGGTATGAGTGATATGCCTTACAACAATGGAAGGAATCTTGTACTAAGAAAAGTATGAGAGCTCCCTGAATCCACCAGAATCAACAGAGGTATGGATTGAATAGATGCGTGTAACTTCAGTATATGGTGGCCATCTATACCATTCCATGTTGCCAGAAAAATAGTAGACATCAACTGAGGTTTAGTGGACTCCTTGGCGTCCGGTTCACTGTCAGAGCTGACCAGTTCGAGGACTTCCTCCAAAGCATGTAACTGCACTGAAGAGGCACATTTGTGTCCATACGCCCACTTCTCCGTGCAACGATCACATAGACCTCGAGCTCGTCTGTAGCTACGGAGTGATGCCAGTTTATCAGCATGGGATGAGTGCTTGTGCAGATCACCTGACTTGGTTTCTGGTATAACACCCTCCGAGCGGTCCAACTTGTTGCTGTCATAATTAGGATGATGAGTCTTGGGAGCAGTCCGGTGGAACGATAGCCGATTCCTTCGGGGTCGTGTGGAGTCGGCGACTTCCTCCCGCACCAAAGCAAGCACACAACTACACAAGCAGTATAGAGGTCCAACGGTCGCTGGACCATAATAACATGTTTGATATCAACGCATAACCCATCAATGAATCATATGGTATAAAAAGAGGATCGGTTCTAGACTCATATGCTGCTAGTTCATCCACAAGAGAAGAAAATTGTTCTACATAATCTGCTACTAACCTGGTTTGTTTAATATGAAATACTTGGCAAATTAGGGACTCATGTTGCTCATGAATAAATCTATCATGTAGCAACGAACAAAACTTAGGCCTGGACAATTGTTTGATTCTCCTCTTAATGGATTGACGCGAACGTGAGACACGACCTTCAAAATGCATTGTAGCTACTCGCACCCAGACACTGTAATGCACTTCATACATATCGAAATATTTTCACTTTGAGTTTTCCACAACTGTGGATGACTTACATCGAAACAGGGAAACTTGATCAATGGTAAACGACTATATCCCCCATGGCCCTGATCCTGGAAATCTCGTGGCCCAGACAGAGAACACAGACGACTCCTCCAAGATTATGATTGGCAGCTTCCATAACTGGCAGACACCGGAGCTCAAATGAGAAACTAAACCAAACAAACTCCAATTGAGATGAAATTTTACATATATCTAGACAAATACGTTTCCAAGGTCTCCAAAAATTTTGAGCTCAATCGTACTTGTGAATCAACCACAGATCTAAAAATACGAACAAAATTGGAGTTTTCTAGAACAAACTCAAAACAAGATGAAGTAAGAACACAACTACAAACTGCACCAACAATCATAAGTAGTGATCCTAGGAGTATATCTCACCCACCAACAAATCCCAACTGCACCCGGAACACAAGAACTCAATAGTTTTTCACAAGATCACAAAGAGAAGAGAAAGGAAGAACTCAAGAGCAAAAGACTCCAAAAAATCAGTAAGGACACAAACTGAAATTGAAGCCTACCGAAAGCTGTGGGCCGATCTGGCGACCCTTCCTCAGATGAAACACTACAGCTCACAGACACAGTCGACAAACAAAATCGTTGTGGATCTCCTAGCACAAGAGGTGACCATAATCAAAAGAAATAGGTACACTAGTAGTGACACTCGATCCGAAAATGTCGTCCCTGACCCGGGTATGCGGGGTCATTTTCGTTATCACCATGTAAAAATCTCTCACAGGTAACGTACCACGTTCCTCGATCCCATTCCTCGACCCTATCGATCCAGGAACTTTGTAACTATGGAGATTACTACCTATAGAGGAAAACTAGGAGTTCTAAACAAGATAGACTAAACAAATGATAACTAAGAGATACTGAACTAACCAGCCCCCTCTATTTATAGAAGGTTATTTCTATTTCATAAACTACACTTATTTACATAGAGCTTGCCCACTCCATTAGGGGCAAAGTGGACCAACTCCTAGGTTTTCGATCTGACGCCACGCGCTCCACATAAAGTTGCTTCACCTTTACTAGGGATGGCAATGGGCACATTTTACCCATGTGCTTGCGGGTAAAAACCCTATAGGGTGTTGGTTTGGGTGTGAGTTTGTACCCGCGAGTATGGGTGCGGGTTTGATTCTCAACCCGACGGGTTTTTTCTCGCGGGTATGAAAATGTTATACCCGTGCCCGCAAACCTGCGTACACGCAATTGATATATATGTGTATATATGTATATGTATGTATAAATATGTCTATATATAGGTGTGTATATATTACACATATATACATATTTGTATGTGTATATTTATATATGTATATAAAAATGATATGTATATATGTATATATATGTGTGTATAATTATGTGCCCGAGGGTAGCGGGTATGAGTAGCATATTATACCTGTCACAGGTAATAAGTACTGGTGCCGGTTTGATATTAAACCCGCGGATGCTGGTTTGTAAACCCTATACCATGGGTTTCAAACTCGTTGCCATCCCTAGCCTTGACGCGCCCTTCGCTATGATGCCACGTGTTGCCACCGATTCCCACTGGAATCTCCGTCGTCGGGTTTTGAGGACCAAACTCAGTAAAACCCGCCATCCGTAGCGCTGGGTGGTTTTGAGGCCCAAACCACCTAACTACCGTGAGTATCGCACCGCGTGCGCGTCCCCCACATCCTAGACACGTGTCCCTCTAGTTCTCGACCGCGTTGGCAACACGTCCCGCTTCACCACGTCCTCGCGCGAGTGCGTGTCCTAGGTGTCATCCACCATGGCTGGTCTGATCCGTCAGCCAAGACCCAACACTCATTCTTCACCTCTTTCGATCCATCAGCACGAGACTGCATGACCTTCACCTCAGTCGTCGACCACCGTACCCATGCTCCACACCTGCACACCACAAGCGACCGACATGGTTGCACATACACATAACTCACACTCTAGTCAGTCTACTAACTACCCCATGATGCTACCTATTGACAATCACTCATCATCAACCCGAACAACAAGGGACAATTCAAGCTTGTGTTCACAACCAGCCGACAACCCATCTTCTTATTCTTCAGTCTTCTTTGCTTGGGCTCTTCTAGTATTGTGTACGTCTTGGACATATACTGATTATTTGTAAGTCTTATATGAGTCTTCACATGTCTTCTTTGAGGTGTTTCTCCCTCAATGCCTTAGTCCAAAACACTTTTGCATCCTATGAACTATAAACACAAACAATATCGAACTCATTAGTCCACATGCTATGTTGATCACCAGACACCAAAACCAATTAGTCAAATGTATCGAGGTCCATTTTCCTTACGCATATTTCTTGTTGACCCTTTAACGTTGCTCACTGTCTAACATCCATGTTGTCCGTCCATATGTGATGTTGCTCCCTTCAACACATCTCTGACCCCAATTTGATGTTTGTTGACTGCGAAGTTCCACCCCCATGGAAGACGATGACGCAACACCTATTGCTTTAGCTGTTGTCACCAGCGTACATGCTACTCGTGTAGGACACCATGTATGTGTTTGACTAGACATGACTACAACCACGTGACTTGTGCCTAACACTACGGGTGTAGAGTCCCGGGTATGATGTAGCACTCCCTTGCCGACGATAGCATGCTATTGAATTAGCTCAATCGAGAGGCTACGACGACGTCCCTTGTGCCATGTTACCAAACCATCATACTCTTATAGAATCTGCAGTTGACAACTGTTTAAAATAAACATTTTTAACTTTTCCACCATTATCAGCTCACAACTAGAATTAGATTTTTAGGAATTCATGGTTGAACCAAACATACCTTAATTAGTCCATGGATCAAACATCGACAGAGCTAGTGGTGGGGCGAGCGGGGCTTGAGCTCCTAAACCTATAGAGCTCCGTTGAAGCATCCACTCAAATTTACAACATACATAGTATAACATAGAAGAGTCTCATATGCTATATTATTTTAGTTCAGTTCCTCCTATTTTTATGCCCGAATGTAAACCTCGATGCTCGGGATGTAGCTGACTGATGCATAGTGAGGATGAAAACAATATTACGTCAGCATGAGTTTCCCGTTCAAAAATCAAAACATGGTTTCCAAAATCAGGTGACGTTTCCAAATGTAAGGACTAAAAGCAACTCCCCATATTGTTTCTAATTGATATAAATAGAGTTTTTTTTTGTAAAAAAATACCCTCCAACAGCTTATCTAAATCGTAATCCAAATATAGCCATCTTCTATTCTGGATTTCTCGCTAGTCAAATATAGAAAACGTGAATGACTCTCTAGAGTACAAACAAGATATATAATAGCTGTTGAAAATTGAAAACATATAGAAAGTAGATTTTATACAAATGACTCTCTGTGAACACAAGGTTGACTTGTCCCTTATGGTTCAAGTTGACGATGAGTGATTGTCATATGGTAGCGCATCAGGTCGAGTCGTGGACTGACTAAGGCGTGAGTTATGTGTGTGCAACCGTATCGGTCGGTTTGTGGTATGCACGTGTGAATCATAAGGACGGTGGTCAGCGGGGAAGGTGAAGGCCATGCGGATTCGTGCCGATGGACTGTGAACCGTGAAGGACGAGCGTTGGGACTTGACTAAGGGACTAAAATCGCCTAGTGACTAGTTGTGGTGGCTGACACCTAGGACACACACTCGCGCGAGGACGTGGTGGAGCGGGCAGCGTTGCCAGCACGGTCGAGGACTGGCGAGACACATTTCTAAGATGTGGGGGACGCACACGCGGTGCGATACTCATGGGGTTTGGTTGTTGAACCTCGAAAAACCACCCTACGCTACGGATGACATGTTTTGCTGAGTTTGGACCTCAACTTGGTGGTGGCGGTTCTGGTGGAAACTGGTGGTGGCACATGGCATCATCATGGAGGGTGCGTCGAGGTGAAGCAACTTCGTGTTGAACTCATGACCATCGAATAAAAAACCAAGGAGGTGGTCCACTTTGCCCCCGGTTAAATGGATAGGCTCTATGTAAATAGGGGTAGTATAGGAAATTGAAATAACTCTCTATAAATAGAGTGGTAGGGCTGATGGTTCAGCTATCTCTTTTGGCTTAGTTTCTTTTGGCACTTGTTCAGAACATCTACTTTTCTTCTTTAGATTTTCACCAGTTTAGCTAGGAGATCCACAACGCTTTGAACCTTTGCGTTCGTGATTTGTAATCTGCAACGATTAATCCAAGGAAGGGTGGCCGATACCACCCACGACTTTGGTTGGCTCTCAATCTCAGTTTTTGTCTTGCTGAAGTTTTTGAGTCATTTTCCTCTCTTTGTGATCTTGTGAAGAATCATGGAGTTCTTGTGTGAGGATTTGGTTTTGGGATTGATTGGTGGTGAGTTATACTTCTCGAATCATTGCATACACCTATCGCTGTAGATTTTGGTCGTGATTTGAGAAGAACTCAGTTTGAACTCTTTCTAGAAAACGACAACCAAAACCCCTGATGCCATGTCGACATCACAACACAGAGACCAACAATCGTAGGACCAACTTTTACTTGTGCTGCAACAACAACAACAAAAAGATTTCAAGGTTGACAGCCTCCTCCGTCCAAGCGGACAACCCCACTGTTAGCTAGAGATGGCCAAATGGGCGCCGGACCCGCTAGGCACGATTAGAAAATTAGGTCGGGCCTTCCAAGCTCGTATCGGGCCAAAAAACGTGTTTCAGGCTAGGTTTTCAGGCTTTGTGTACATCTATACTGTCAGCGAACCGATTGCCTCTTGCCCACGAGCGTCAAAGAGAGAAATTGACGGGTTCGTTTGGCAGACCTTCGCTCCATGATTCTCTAGCTCCGAGAGCCGATTCTTTAATAGAGTGATTCCGAGTGATTCTCAATTAGAATTGAATCTATTTAACGAAAATCGTTTGACAAATAGGTCGCGAAGTGATTCCTGAGAGATTAGAGAGTGGGAGCAGGTTGGGAGCGGTGGGAAGTAGGGTTTTTTGACTTCCACTTTATAGTATAAAATAGAGACTAGATTCACTTTATTCTCATCATAGAGTAGTTTAGATTTTTACCATTTAACTCTATAAATTGATTCTTGCTCGGAGCGAAACCGTATCAACTTTGCCAAACCCCCCCGGAATGGAAGCCAAAGTTCAATTACACAGAGGAATCCTATTCCTTGAGGTCATGTTCGTTTGATCCTAAAACCATAGGGATTGAGGGGGATTGAAGAGGCCCCCTCAATCCCTATGGATGAGCACAAAACGAACAGGGACTGAAGCGAAAGAAAGCTACTGACATGTGGGGACTTTAGGTACCTAGGCTCACAGCTCGCGACTCGCAAGGAGGAGCTTGCGGCAGCTCGGTATGAAAAAGGGCATCTGTCTTCTTTATCCATCGTCCGTCTCCTTCCACCCAGACACAGGCCAGGCGGGCCCATTGTTGCCCAAGACCCTGGAATCCGGAGCAGGAGTCCTCTCTCTCTCTGACTCTCTCCTGAGGGGGAGGAGGAGGAGGAGGAGGCAGAGGCGGAAGAGCAACCACCAAGCAGCAGAGCGCGAGGCGACACGGGGACGGAGCCCTGGAGGTCTCTCGCGAGTCCAGAGGCGATCGACGGAGTCGCGATTCGTCTCCCAGTACCGACTAATCTCTCGCTCCCGCTTCCGCTTCCGCTTCGATCCCGTGCTGCTTGCCCACTGCTGTAATCTCGTGCTTGCCCAGTGCTCTAGTTCGAGCACTCTCTTGCTTCTCGCTTCGCTTCGCTGCCTGCCGCGCTGCGTCGAGAGCTTTCGCCTTGCACCGGCGATTGCCCCGACACGATTGCGTCCGGTTTTTCTTCTAGGTTCTGCGTAGATAGATAGATAGGTATATATTTTTCGAGTCCAATTACGGGGTGCTTCTGGCACTGGTGAGGAAGGCTATTAGGGTTGCCTGCCTGTGTGTGCTGACCGTGAACGGAAGCGAAGGTTTCTCGCGCTAATCTGCCAGGACGCTTTGTTCTTTCCTGGCCCTTGGTAGTTAGCAGGGTGTCTCCAACCATTACACTGTCAAGTCTGGACTCTGGAAGGGTTAAAATCTCATGAAAGTAACGACGCCAATCGTGCCAGCACTGCTACGCTACGAGCCATTGCACCGTTCTGTGTCTCTGCGTGAACCAACAATTTCCATGGGTTCGGCCAAAAATTCCTGCCCTCCGATTATCCTGGTTCTTCCTACTACTGTAAGCAGTTTACTCCGTGATATTTAGAACCGTCTCCATTGCGGTACTACTTAGATATTGCTGCATTGTTAAGCTCTTTCCGCACCATTCGTATTTATCACATGATTCCCTGTCCTTCTTGCATCAGCACAGGGTTTCTCTTTGTAGGGATATGAACAACGGGACTTTGGTTTTTAACGGCAGCTAGAGGGTAGCCTGGAGTGAGCATTTCATTCTGGAGATACAATGGGTGGCTGCTGCTGCTGCTGCTGTTCTGCAAGGGCATCTGATTCAGATAGAGCACCGGTGCGCATCTATGTATGTATAACATGCTTTGTCTTGCTTTTCATGTCGAAAGATTCCCTCAATTTTCATCATGTATTTTTTTTGTCTCCCTTACTATTAACTGCAACGATAGCCTGGTTGCTACCATGTCTCGCAATGCTAGAAGTTTAACAGCTGTATAGAAGTTTTGGTTCAGCAGAATGAATTATTCTACCTGCAATGTGAATCTCTCTGCTGTTCTTATCAGCCCATGGTAATCAGAAATACAGACTGTGTGCGGTGTAACACAGTTGCTTTAGTATACCTTACCTACGATGATGGTCACTTTCATATGCACAAAAGGGGGAAATAAAAGAACAAGACTGGATCATAAGCTGGCTCAGCACTAGCTTTGTGTTTGCATATGTTAAATTAACTTTCCGTTTGCATTATTCAGCACCGACAAAATCCCGAGGAACATGCACCCTTGTCGTCAGCCTTTGATGGACCATCGCCAACTTCTGCTATAGTTGCAGTTGACACAAATCTTGATACACCATCTCTTGACACTTACCGAGCACCACCTGCACCTTTGCCATATGATGTTTGCTTCACAGTTTCAGAAAATCCTGGTAAAGGAAATATTTGACTAGCTGTGAGCATGAATGATGATAGTTAACCTCTAATCATACTGGTTTCAAATTCATATGCAGATGTGGAGAAGTCAGGCATTAAAATCAAAACTGACGGGCAGCAGTCCCCAAAAGTGGACGAATTTGAGTCGTGCGAAAAAGGTGCCCCTGAGGATAAGGCTGATGAGGAGGAGGATGTTTGTCCAATATGTCTTGAAGGTTTGTTTCTTCTGACCACGGGATCGTCAACTCTTTACATTATCATTCCGTTGTTAGAACTTTAGAAGTGAAATACCCTATTGTTGAATAGTATCTTTACCTGGTCACTTTTGATTCACATGTTTTTGCTACTTTTACTATAGGCCTGCATTCTTCTTGTTACTAGGCTTAAGAATTTTGGAGCTCATCTGTGGATATACATTCAGTTGGGTGAAACACGAAATGGATTGCATTTCTGAACTAGGTAGTTTGAACAAGTGCTGCTGCTGTGAAGTGTCTTTGATAGATGTTATATGTGTTCCATATCCTTTCTTAGTGTAGGAGTATTTGTATTCTCTCTCCGCATGTACGATATGCTCTAGCAGTTCAGTAGTGGGTAGGTGCATATATGATGGAGCCAATGCAAATGGCTTGGTACCTGTTGAACTTCCTTGTGCTTTTCTTTTTGCCTGTGGTGCATGGTAATCTTAACTGATGCATCAGCCGATGATGCCATTCTGAAATTAATTTCCAAACCAGAAGATTTCACATATAAAGCTTTGCCTGCCCTTCCACACCAGAATACGACAAAGAAAATCCACGTTCGGTCACCAAGTGCGAGCATCATTTCCATCTCTGTTGCATACTCGAATGGATGGAGAGGAGCGAGACATGCCCAGTCTGTGACCAGGTTAGCACAGCAATTTAATCCAGTCGAGAGACAGTATGCTTTTCTGCCGTCGCTTCATGTAGATTGGTTTCAGCTGAGCTTGAAACACGCTGCTGCCATGCCAGAGTGGATGGTTCGCTTTTTCCAAAAAAAAATTATGTTTTTTTGATGTGTGAACTATCTCTTGCAGATAACTCTGATAGATGGGATGTACGAATAGCATTCTTGGCGGCGGTTCCTGTTGAGTTGGCGTTCTTTGTTTTTGTTTTTGTTGTGGTCTGGTCTGGACGGCTGTCTGGTGGAGGAGATGGTTGATGAGTCTTGGCAAAAAAATAATTTATAGAAGAAAAATGACATGAAATTGTGCTAGAGTCGCCTGTGTCCTGTTTTTACCTGAAAACCCTGTGAGATTTGCTCCCTGGTTTCCTCTTGCTTGGTTTGCGTGTTCATTCTTCCATTTAGATTTCAGTTTCTCAGTGCCTGTGTGACAGGGAAATCATCTGTATTGTACAGTTAGTCTGAAACGGTGACAGAAAAGAAGAAAAGCTGATTCTACCATATGGTTGGTTTGAACTTTGTCCAATCTTGCTGGCCTAATGGCACAAGGTCGTTTGCCAGGTCAGACCGCTCGTCCTCTCCCTGCCACGCGGTCTCAGATATATGGATTCCACTCCATATTATATATCTGAGCCCTCTTCCTCATTTACCATAGGAGTAGTAGCAGTATACTTTGGAGTTAGAGCGAGTGTTTTCATTCATGGTCATGGTCTAGCTAGCTGATTAATTATTCGAATGTGCTCACCTGCCGTTAATTAGTTCCTTCTCAAACAGCAGTTCCTAGTTATTGAATCATTTGTTTTCTAATAGACTAGGTTGTTAAAAATGCATTTGTGTTTTTACATACATCCTAGTCGGTCTTAGTATGAGATGAAAGAAGAATAATCACCTGTTTGGAGCTCTGCAGCCAGCCTTGTGGATCAAAATTGATAAAGTCACCATATATAGATAACGAGAATAATGCCCTTGTTAAAGAGTGCGCGCACATGAGTGAGGAACGTAGTGAAGGTCACAGGGGGTAAATGGGAGCCAATAAAAATCTTTGTCTTGCTTCCCTAATATCACACCCTAAACTTCAAAACTGCAAATAGCACACATGAGTTGAGAAAAAAGTTTCTTGGACATACACGAGTTCAACGAAACAAACGGATCGCAAAACATACATTGAAAAGTTTGAAACAACCCCAAAACCTTGTCTACCAATCTATCTTTATCTTTGTTGCGAACTACCATCCTATCCTTACCCTATTTGTTTTTAAAATCCATTTGGTACCTATGGGGTGGCAGTTTTGTGGAGGTGATACCAAAAGCCGAACTCGATTTCTTTCAAATATTTCGAGCTCCTAATGCATGTCATTAACCCAACTAGTATCAGATAAAGCATGTCCAACATCTCGGGGCTCAAAAGAGGCAACGACTGCAGAATGAACTATGTGAGAAATATGTTGTGACCTGAATCGAGTGACTCGCTCGTGAAGCTCACTGATCATCTATTTAGGTGGGCGACAATGTTGAATGTGTCGTGATGCGTCTCTCGAAGAGGTCACCTCCCCCTCAACAGCAACCTGATCGCCTCTAGGCTCAGCAACCTCCGGCTCAAGTGGACCCCAAGTAATGGAAGAAGCGATGTTAGGTCTGTCAGCTGAAGTAGTGGAAGCAGGCTCGACTGAGACAACCGATGGAGACGGCTCAGGATCACCTCGATCGTTGTCATCTTGCCCTTCCTCCATAAAATAGTCTCTCCTATCTGTCCATTATCTGCATGCTCAAAATAGGGTTTGTACAAGGCATAGTCTCATCGAAAGTTACCTAAGAAGTCTCCACAATACAATTAGTTTCAAGGTTAAGTATGCGATAACCAAGAAAAATTTCGTCAAAAGACTATGACTCAAATTTGTTTAAATTTTCCAGTTTGAGCATATAACATTTAAACCAAACACTCTGAAATGACTTACCTTGGGTGGTCGTCCAAATCACAACACATAAGAAGTTTTGTTCAAAAAAGCTCAAAGAAAAATGCAATTGGACACATGGCAAGCTATGTTGACCGCTTCAACCCAAAACTTTCTAAGAGTCCTATGCTCATGGAGCCTCATCCTAGCCATCTTAACAAGGTTCTGATTTTTGCGTTCAACAATGCCATTCTATCAAGGTACATATAGAGAAGAAAATTGATGCTCAAGACCCAAAAAAGCACAAAAAGTCTCAAAATGAGTATTCTTGAATTATGTGCCATTATCACTGTGAATCGCTCTCATGGCATTCTTGTGAATCACTCTCACTGTGCATCTCGAGCATGTGAAAAATCTCATCCTTCTCCTTCATGAAAACACCCAAGAGTAGCAAGAAAAGTCGTCAACAATCACCAAAGCACACCACTTCTCCCTAATGGAGCAAACCCGAGCTAGACCAACTGTGTCTATGTGTAGCAACTCGCTGGGTTGCTTGGTCATCACTTTGATGACTAGGGGTGAGAAGTGACAACCATCTTTCCATGACGACAAGGTTGACAACTTTCTCATACTTTAATTTGGGTAATCCTTAGATGAGATCAAGTGAGCTTAATCGAACCAAAAGATCAAAGCTCAAATGACCTAACCTCCTATGCCTCTTCCAAATTTGAGAGGAAGATCTTGCAACAATAAATCGAGAGGGTCCAAAAGAATGAGAAAACTCAGCCCAAAAAACTCGTCCAAATGGGGAAATCTGACAAAAAGGTCCCCCTTGCCATCCAAAACACGAGAAAGACCCTTATTAAAGTGCACTTCAAAAAAGTGCTCAAAGAGTTACAAAACTGAGAGCAAATTAAAATGCAAATTGGAAACCAACACAACAGCCTTAAGAACAAAGTTCTCGTTCACTCGAATGGTGCCATGAGTGACAAACTTACCTTTTGAATTATCCCCGAAAGTGATGTACTCCTTACCGATCACGAGGTTGAGGCTAGAGAACCATCTAGTGTTTCTGGTCATGCGGCGTGAATATCAAGAATCCATGAGTTACATGTTCTCTAGAATTCCGTCCTGCATCAATAAAAGGACATTAGGTGAGCAAATGACATAACACTAGGGTTAATAAACTATGAAGAATACCAGTGTTGCAACATGTGTCCCTAAAAAGTGTTAGAAAAAACACCTAACATTCTTGGCCCCATTTAGGGTAGCGATCACCACGAGAATGAAACCATGGTCCGCTAGAGCTGTGGGAACCAAAGCCTCTACCACGGGATCTTTGGTCATATGACACATGATCAACACCCTACCGGGCATGACCACCATGTGGTCTCACTTCTTGAGACCTAGCCACCTGAAAGTCGCCTAAAGGGGGGTGAATAGGCAAAACCTGAAATTTACAAACTTAAACACGCTCTATGCTCGGGGTTAGCGTTAGAAATAATTCGGAGTGCAGAAGATAGTTCTTGCTATGAGTTGCTCAATCAATACGGATAACTTTGGGAGCCAACTCAAATTAATATGAGCAAGGGAAATTTTGGAGAGAGAGAGAGAGGAAAGAAGGGAAACAAATCGAGTGAAGATCAACACAAGTGAACACGACGATTTGTTTACCGAGGTTCAGTTATAAAGAAACTAGTCCCCGTTAAAGAGGCCACAAAGGCCGGGTCTATTCCAACTCTTTCCCTCTCTCAATCGGCCACACAGATCGGTCGAGGCTTCTCTTTAATCACTTGGGTCACTAAGACCCCACAAGGATCACCACACACTTAGGTGTCTCTTGCTAGCTTTACAAAGCACTTAGAAGAATGAGAATGAGAAGGAGAAAGCAATCCAAGCAACAAGAGCAACAAAAGAACACAAAACACCCTCTCTTAAGTCACTAAGCAATTGAGTTGATTTGGAGGGTTGGAGAGGGTTTGGTCTATTGATTGTGTCTTGGAGAGTAGCCTTTTGCTCTTGTATTGAATGTTGAGTTCAGAAAACTTGGATGGCTTGAATGGAAGTGGTTGGGGGTATTTATAGCCCCAACCAATATTCTAGCCATTATTGTCGTTGGTGCATCGGAAAGGTACTGCTCACTATCTGGTGCCTGCCACGTCAGTAGACCGTTAGGGTTTGGAGCGGTTGACCGTTGAAGTCCTTTGTCTTCTTGCTGCACCGGACAGTCCGGTGGCACACCGGACAGTCCGGTGGCACACCGGACATGTCCAGTGCGTTCTGACTTCTGCACTTTGCGCTTTTACTGTTCACATAGTCGATCGTTGAGCGCAGGTGAACGTTGCTCCGTTGGCTCACCGAACATGTCTGGTGCACTCCGGACAGTACGGTGAATTATAGCGGAGTGTCACTCTGAGAAACCCGAGAGTGGCCAGTTGGCGAGGTGCTCGGCCTGGGCACCGGACAGTGTCCGGTGCGCCACTAGCAGCACCATTGCTAGTCTTTCCTCCAAACTTGGTTGAGTCCCCAACTTAATTTCTTTCTTGGTTTATGTTGAACCTTATGCACCTAAGATAAAAGACATCTAGGTAAACTAGTTAATCCACGTGGTTTGTGATGGACATCAAACACCAAAATCGATTATAGGAAATGTTTTAAGCCCATTTCCCTTTGACCACCTGAGCCAAAGCACCTATAGGCCTACCATCACGTCTCTAAATAGGAGGATCATGCACACCGTGATAAGGGCGGTACATATCCTACTGCTCACCTCAAAACTCGTCTCTCATATCTCTTCCTCCTAAAACAAAACACAACTAAGTGACCATCCCTCATGCAATACTCGCAGTGATACCTCACTTCTCTCTTAGGTGGGGCTTTTTGTGGGAAAGGGTCACCTTTTTCAGTGGTTGTGGTGGTCTAGGAAGGGGATCGCTAGACATGTCGGGCAAGGTGCCAAGTTGGTTCTTAAGATGGTTAGGTTTAGGACACCACACTTTTTTTGACAAGCCTAACATGCACCCAACAAGCAAATCTAGATTGTAACTCTTCGCACTCATCTAGCAGGGTGGCGTACTTGTAAGTCACAATTTAGAATGTCCACAAAATTTGAGCTAAAAAGAGTTTAAACTTCTAAGTCAGATCAGAAAACTCGAACTTGACATGGGGTTTAGTCAAAAGAGCAAATCTATTACAAACTTGTCCATGAGTTGAATCAACTGATTTCTAAGGATGGAATGAACCCATTACAATTTCTAATTCAAATATCAACCCCAAAAGACTCCCCAAACTTGTGAAGGCAAAGTTCAACTCAAAAATTCAAAATAGAGGGGTTGAGAGGAGAAGAAGCATCTCAAAAGCAAATATCATCATATTTGGAACAATATGAATGCCATGGGGACTAAGTGTGGTTACGACCACATTTCCTCAAAAATCAATAAACTTAGATGTCATGGTTCAAAACATCTAAGGATCTTTTAGCTAGAATGAGAAAGAAGAGGATTACAAATTAAGTGAGGGAATGAAAGTGCTAAAGAGACAGATGTATTGTTCAGACCTTCCCTCCTATTTATAGAGGGTTATTCCTTTTTTCTAAACTACCCCTAGATACATATAGCATATCCCCTCAACCAGGGGAGAAATGGACCAACACTTAGAATTTTGATCCGATGGACACACAATCTTCATGAAGTTGCTTTGCTTTGACGCAACCTCCTCGATGACACACCGTGTGACCTCTAATTCCCTTCGGAACTGTGCCACTGGGTTTTGAGGCCCAAACCCAGAGAAACCTATGAACTGTTGCGCAGGGTGGTTTTGAGGCTCAACCCTCGAAACCCCTGTGGGTAGCATACTCCATATGCGCCCCACGTCATAGACATGTGTCCTGCCAGTCCACAACCACATTGGTGACACGATCCGCTCCTCCATTCTTCGCACCTAATAATATCCCCAGGTGTTAGCCACCTCGACGTTACTCAACTTCTCTAGTCCCCTAGTCAAGACTCAGTGCTTGTCCTTCGCGGCTCCCGGTCGATCGGTACTATTGACGCTCGTTTGGGCCAATCATCTAGCGCACTTTGGACCCCGCTCATGGAGAGCAAGGATCTAGGGTGCTCTCTTCGTGAGCATGAACCGTCTGTTCCAAATGGTCGGAACGTACGCAACTTATGTAGAGGGCAACGTTTCTCTCTGCCGGGCGGCGGACCATCCGGGCGAGCGTAAAGGCTGCGATGATCTGCTATATAGCCTGAATTTTGTTCCCTTGGAGGGACCAAGTTAGGGAGGAAAGTTCCTAGGGTTGTCTTGGGGTCGACAAGCCACTCAAGACATCTATAAATGATGTTGAGCTGAGGAGAGGTGAAGACCAGGGATGAATAATACAAGTTACTGCTACTTGAAGGACAAGAATGTAAAGGAACTTGTAAATAGATTGTTTTAGTCGATTGGGTGAATGCCTCAATCGCCCATACCCTTTCTCTCTCTCTCTCACACACACACACACATAATATGGATATGGACTCTCATCTAAGTTAATCTAATCTGTATCCAGATGTCAAATCTGGTGCTCAACATGTACAAAACCACATGACATTCAATTCACTTCGTCGTCGCCTAACGTCTCCGGACACTACACATGCACATCACAAGCGAAGAGATATGTTATGCCAATAACCTCAAGCCCCGGTTAGTCTAACCGACTCAACTCAAGATGCTACCTTTATTAACAATGACTCATCACAACCCGTACTACAAGGGTACATATCAACCACGTAGCCGAAGAATTGAAAAGAGATTGTCATGTTCCTCTAATTTCCTTTCTCAAGCTGGGCGATTGGAGTTGGTAAACTTGGTTTTCTCATCTTTACCAATTTTTTTATGTGCACGCTTAAAATCCCCGTTACTACCATTAAGCAGTAGACATATACAGGAAGCATTGCCTTTGGAGAGGGAATGACACAAATTCAAAAAAGCCATCGCTAGTTGCATGGTCCATGATTACTAAGCCAAAAGACAGTGGAAGCCTCAGGGTGATTAGGTTGGAGACCCAGAATGAAGCGCTACTCCTGAAATACTTGCACAAGTTTTTCAACAATCATGACTTACCATGGATAAACGTTATTTGGAATAATTACTATATGTCGGGCAGACTTCCTGGTCATAGAAGAATTGGCTCTTTTTTGTGGAAAAGTCTACTGAACCTTCTACACAATTTCAAGGGACTGACATTTCCGACCATTGGTAATGGTAGAACCATGCTTTTCTGGGAAGACCTGTGGAATAGGGGTATTCCAACACAACAATATCCAGAATTATTCTCATTTGCATGCAACACAAAACTTTCTATTGAAGAGGTTAAACAACAAGAGCATCTATTTCAAATTTTTCAGCTACCCCTCTCTAAGCAAGCTTATGAGCAGTATTTGGAGTTAAATGAAGCCTGGGATCAAATCACCATAAATAACTCAAAAGACAGATGGAGATATATTTGGGGTTCAAATATCTATTCAACAAAAAAAGACCTACATACACCTAATGGGGCATACCAACGCCCATTTTATCTATAAGTCGCTGTGGAAAAACAAATGTCAACCGAAGCATAAAGTCTTTTACTGGTTATGGTTTAAAAATAGACTGAACACAAGGAATATGCTGAGAAGAAAAAACATGACACTTGAGTCGTATTCGTGTGAAAATTGTATCTGGCAAAAGGAGGAAACACTTTATCACCTATTTCTTAGATGTAACTTCGCAAAGGCCTGCTGGAATTCCATTGGTATGACTCCTCCCAGAATTGCTAATCCGGAGGTGGCATCGACTAACCTCAAGCAACAACTCAATGTTCCTTTCTTTATAGAGATAATTATCTTCATGACTTGGAGTATCTGAAAATGCCGAAATGCATGGTTATTTGAGAACAAAGACCCAACAGTGCAACACTGCAAAAATAAATTCATAAAGGAATTACTCCTGGTCATCCACAGAGCTAGAGGAAGATATGATACCTTAATCCCAAACTGGCTTGATCAATGGTAGTCTTAACTACATAGCTCCTCTGATTCATCTTCTCAACTTTCTCAATTAGAATTTTCCAGCTCATATTTATCTCATGTGTTGTAATTTAACATTATTAATAAAGAATTTACAGTAGGGGTTTCTACTCCTGATCTTTCAAAAAAAAAAGCTCTTTTCCGTCCAATGGCTAAAATCCAACGACAACAGCTGTTGAGGCCGGCAGAATGACGCATTAACAAGAGTAAGGCACACATCAATGCACACTAGGATCCCCATTACCATACTCAATGCACACTAGGCTGCCCATTATCTTATCATACTCACCATCGTCTTGCGTTTTCTTTGTCGTGTTTTGCATATTTGCTTCGCATCTGATGACCAGGCTAGATCCTCGGCCGCGACATAGCTAGGCATTACCAAGCCTATAGCTAGCTTAAACACTGCCTCGCCCATATGGAGTTGGGTCTAACAGTAGACAGGAA
Source organism: Zea mays (assembly GCF_902167145.1). NCBI lineage: Eukaryota > Viridiplantae > Streptophyta > Magnoliopsida > Poales > Poaceae > Zea > Zea mays. The sequence continues at coordinate 224,624,454 of NC_050100.1, read as the reverse complement.
GAAGGACGACGAGGGTGCACCACGAGCGTCGTCGTCGTCCTCCCCTAGCTGCGAGGCCGACGACGACGATCTGCCGAAGAAGCAGCAGCAGCGCCCCAGCGGCGACGACGACGAGGGAACAAGGCAGCCGTACAAGTGCACCTTCTGCAGGAGGGGGTTCCCGACGGCGCAGGCGCTCGGCGGCCACATGAACGTCCACCGTCGGCACAGGGGCAGACCGGCAGCTGTTTCTACTGGCGCCGCAGCAGGAAGCAGTGCAGCCAGTGTCTACGACTACGACCAGCCGTGCTCCACCACGACGACTCCTGTTCTGGCGTTCGCCCGGCAAGCTACGACGACTCAACGGAGGCCGCACGAGCTGCCCCTGTTCGTCGCCCGCGGTGACTGCTGCGCTGCCGGCCGTGGCAGCACTGGCACCGCCGCCGGAGACGACGTACCACAAGATCATCGCTACTACTTGCCCAAAAACGGGGATGGAGGGGAGGAGCTGGACTTGGAGCTCAGGCTTGGAGGTGCGGGACCATGAACGAGTATAACCAACCCCATGCATGCTTTCAGGTGTATGAACCGGAGAAACGATGGAGTGATTTTAATTAGATTGATCAGGGAAGGATTTTTTTTTGAAAAGAACAGATTTCTTTGCAGGATTTGTGAATGCATGCATGCTTTACCATGACCAATTTGATCCACAAGAACCTTTTTTTAATCAGATTTGCTAATAGCTACACCTACGATTACACGTATCTCTGATGATGAGGATTAGTCAGTGCTTCCTAACTAGCTCTTTCCTTATTCTTGAAGCTGTTGTTTACTTGGGTTTATTTCTTGTGTTTCAGTGCAAAATGACCTGCATATATATATATCTGAACCTTTTATTTTTGGCTAGTTTATCTTCCCTAAAATTTGTAAGATACAGGTTAATGGAGGGATAGCTACAATCCATTTGCGATTAGCATTAGGTAAACTTTAAAACAACGTTTTCGGTTAAAGAAGCTCTTGTTAACTTTACAAGAACATTACATTGGGGGTTGTTTACAAAGTCTTAAAAGCAAACTTTTGGTCTCTGCTTGACATAAAGCATACAACCATATGTACACTTCTGTATACAGTTAATTGCTATTCTGATCACCAATATAGTGTCAACACTATTGATGATTTAGTTCCACTTCTCGACGAGGATCGGAGTTGATGACATGTTCGATCTTTTGACCAACTAAGCAAAGCAAAGCAAACAACTCAACTTAATGCTGTCCTTGGTAAGAACAAGTTTTACATCACCTCAAACCATTCAAATTCAGTATAAGGGACAGGAGCTCAGCAGTTCAGCCAAGATAAATATTATATGTCCGATTTCAGTGGATCTGGGACCTCTTTTGGTATATCAAGTGGATGAATAAAATAGCTAGCGGGGTTAGTTTCAAACATTCAAAGATGTTGTGCTAATTCTTTGCAAAGGTTGTTGAACCTACTCGATTTGTCCTTGTAGTTGAAAAGTTGTTGTTTGTTTGTGGCCTCAATGATGAGCCATATATTTCATTCATGCTAGTAGCACAATGTATACAGATCTATTTAATTAGCCCGCAGCCGGCTTCAGCCGGCTTGTGCTTTAGGTTCATCACAGTAAAAAATATATACCAACATGCTTACTATATGTCGTTTCTTTCTTTCTTTCTTTCTTTTTTTATAAAGGAAGATTTTATTCATAATTTCAAGCATTACATCGAGCTAATACAAGCCTTTGAAACGTCTTTCAGCCTATGCTTAAACAGCACACAGAACGAAAGAACCCACACACACTCTAATGGTAATCAACCCTACTATGACTAGTCCGCCACACGTGTGTTAGAAGAAAAAGTCCTTGGCCATCTGCACTAAATATTGTATAGCCCCCATAACCATAGGTGGCAACTTCGCCTTATGCAAAATAGCCCATCTTCGAAGCATTGGGTGTACGCACACCGGTGAGTGATTCATTTATAGATCTATCCACAGGTTTGCATATGCCTGAAGAAGTACTAGACTCTCGTTTGCATATACCAGCTGGCCGAAATCACTATCTACATGGGAGGATGAGTAGGCCATCAAGCAAAGCTTTCACATGGTTACAACAGTGATGGACAGAAGAAGACACTGATGCTACAGCTGATGGTCCACGAAGACACAGCCAGAGGATGGTTAAGCCTAACGTCAGATTAGTGGCGCTGAATGGAGTACTTAGGAGAGGTATTATGCATAAGTATGTGAGGGGGGAAAGGATGGGTATGAATACCCTTGTAATAGAATTGCTAGACATCGAACCTGACACTATTCCCAATTCGAACATAATAGAGAGTTGGTGAGAATTACCTGATCGACCGCGCGCGAAACCAAGCCCGCTAGAGTTGTAGAGACACCTAGCAAAATAGGCAGCATCCCTGACCATGGAGTGTGCGTGCGCTAAAGCAACGAGTTATTCGCAGCCGAAAGTCGCTGCACTGAATGAAACAAATTGGGGTAACAGACTTTCTAACTAGGAGTATTAGCAAAAAAAAAAAAAATCCTAACGACCATCATTAATTATTACTCCATATCTGCATTTGTAGTGTTTGGTTCCAGAGCCGGTTGAGATGGAGCGGCTCTGGAAGATTTGAGAGGATGGTTCAGCATTTGAGCATAATTTTCTTTTTTAGAACCACTCTGTTCAACATAAAACCAATCCAAACAACAACAAATTAGCACATTAGTGATGTTAACAAACTGTTTCTATGTTGCTCTACACTTCTCTTTTATAGCACAAGAGATTAGAGACTTACATCTCTGTCTAGACGTCTAGCCCCACTCGTCCAACTACTACCGTCTTACTGTAGTTGTTGTGTCATATATAGTGCACACCTCTGGTGTGTCATAACAACGAGTGTGATGTGACATGGTAGAGCTCTTCATAGCGCTTTGCAGTAGGTACTCTTGCTTCTAGGGCCTTCTGCGTAAAGCCGCTTACATGTAAATAACAATCAATACATTAATAAGCTAGGATAAAAGGAACAACTGATAACTAATTTTAGCTTAAAATTTATTACATGAAGTTTATTTTAATTAGAACATATTCAATTAATAATATTATGAGACATATTTATAAGAAATGATGATGTAAGGCGGGTTTTAAAAACCCATAGGTTTGCAGGTATGGGTAGTGAAAGAACAAACTCATGTCCATATACCCGTTGGGTTTCCATTTGAACCCATTAACAAACTCATGTGTACAGAAATTGACCCAAACCTATACCCTAATAGAGCAAAAACCCACCAAGTTTCGGGTAGCGGGTACCCATTGCCATCTCTAAATTGCTAAGGTAATATGGCCCGGTGCTCCTTGGTCGTAGCATTTAACGCCAAGCTTAGCTACGTTTGCTTCCACTAGAACACAGCAGTGAAAAAAAGTGCATGATTCTCCTAACTAGCAATATATGCATGAATGCCAATACTTGTGTGTTTTCAAATTTTGTGAAATGCCAGTAAAAACTGAGGACGCATGTGCACCGTAGTTGGTTAAGACGAAAGAGGATGATAAACCCTTTAGATCGAGACCTATTTTGGTATTCAACTCAATCCACACGTACTGAAGTTGATTGGAGCAAAATTTAAACGGATTTACACTATAATCTACCTTAACACATATAGAATGAGGTAAATATGAAACAGTGTCTTAAGGCCTTGTTCGGCTCTAAGGGAATTGGAGGAGATTAAATCTTTTTTTGTTGTGTTCATTATTCATTAACAAGAGATTTAATTCACTCCTAACCGAACAAGCTCTAAGTTGATAATCTGTTTTGAGCATATAAAGTTGGGAAATCAAAATATTAGTTATCTTGTAGAGATGGATGGTTTCAGTTTGGCATCTGTTAGTCCTTTAATTTGGTTGCTGAAGCAAACATATTAATTAGATAGGAAGGAAAAACACAACCAAACAATATTAGGACTAGTTTGGGAGTCAGAAAATAAGAGAGTATTCGAGTGGTTAATTTTTTTTTGGAATAAGAAACAGATTTTAATCCCTTGAATCCTCTCAGGTTTTATGTGTAAAACTAACCCTTAGTTCGCGGATAAGTAGGCAGCTAGCGCCGTCGGTGCGCACCACCAGCGGCAGCAGATGGTGGAGCATTGACCACCTGCGTGCCGCATAGCTCGGCAGGCAGAGAGGTCCCCTGGATCGCAGTGGCCGTGACGGCTTTCCGGTCGGCCGCCGCCAGCTCCCCGCCGCCGCAGGTGAGGAAGCACCAGGCGATGTATTTGCATGGCCGGTGTTCGACGATGACGTAGCGGCCGGACATGTAGAGCTTCATGACGTAGCAGTCATCATCGCCCTGCACCTGCACCATGGGGACGGGGCGGGACGACGACGACGACGACACTGCAACAGCAGGTGGAGTAGGAGTGGCGGTGGACATGTCATCGTCGCAGATGAGGTGGCACTCGTCCCAGTAGATGGGGCAGTGGTGAATGAGCAGCGGGTCGCGCCCCGAGCAGAGGAAGCAGAAGTACATGTCGAAGTTGCCGTTGCTGCTGCTGTCAGGGGACGACGGCGTCGCCGAGGCCGAGCCGTTGGTAAGCATCGCCGTGTTCACGTCGCCATGTTCTACCGGGTCGGGGACTCTTGCGGCGGCGAGCAGGGACAGGGAGCAGGCGTGGAGGAGGAGGAGTATCGAAGCTGTCGAAATTAGAGACATGCCAAAGGCAAGGCAGTCGTAAGATTGGTGCTCAGAAACAAAGGAATCCAGCAGCGCAATAAATCTAAATTACTAACTAGTATAAATAAATAAAGGAGGAAAGGAAACGATACGTGCATGATTCTCCTAACCGGCAGCTAGCATACGTATCGCATGTAAGTACCGTAGGTGATTGCTTGAGATGCAAATGAGCTCCTTGTCAGCAACACTGCAGTCACAGCTTGCTGGACGCGCTACAGCTTTACAAGCATGAAGGAGGGAACACCTGGAACCTGAAGATGAGAAGAACATGAAGTCATCTATCGTGTAATTTTGGCTTTGGCTTTTGGTTGTTGAACAAACCCGAACATACTTAAACAGAAAGGAATAACACCTGCCTACATCGCAAATCCCAGTTCCTTCCTATGAGCGTGCTAACTAACATTTGGTATTCAAAACTGATCTAGATCCCCACCATGAGTATCATCACACCAGGCTGCAGGTGAAGACAGGAGCGATGGCCACTTTAAGTACCAAGTGATGCCTTTTGGATTAACAGGAGCCCCGACCACATTCCAGGAATTTATGAATCATACTATGGATGGTGTACTTGTCTACAGTCCTACTATGGAGCTGCATATCCAACACCTGAAAGTTGTCTTTGAATTGCTTAACCACCACCAATTGAACCTCAAACAGTCCAAGTGCATGTTTGCACAAAACAAGATGGAGTTTCTCAGCCATGTAATTAGTGCCAAGGGCATTGCATGCTATTGACCCTCGCAAAGGTCAGACTGTTCAAGAGTGGACAATACCAACCAATGTCAAAGAGCTTCACAATTGTGTCTCAGCAGTGCCTATCATACTCAATCGGATGGACATACTGAATGAGTGAATCAATGTCTCGAGACTTACATCGCAAGTTGAACAAATTTGGCTGTTGAACAAATCGGAACAAGAAAGGAATAACATCTGCCCACATCGCAAATCCTAGATCGTGAGTTCCTTCATGTGAGTGCTAATACTCCTGCTAACTAATGGTGGAGGAGAGCCTTGACCTGCTGTGTGCCGCACAGCTCGAAAGGCAGAGCGTTCCCCTGGAGCTGGACCGCGCTCGCCGACGCCGTGGTTCCCATGGCACCGGCAGCAACTTTGTCGGCCAGCTCCCCGCCGCCGCAGGTGAGGAAGCACGAGGCGACGCCGTCGCAGCTCAGGCGTTGGACGATGACGTAGCGACCGGACATGTACAGTTTCATGACGTAGCACTCCTTGCCCTGCACCGTGACCATGGAGGTCGGCGTGTCATCATCCCAACAGTTGAGGTGGCACTCGTCCCAGTAGATGGGGCAGTAGTGAATCAGCAGCGGGTGGCGCTCCGTGCAGAGGAAGCAGTAGTACATCTCAAAGTTTTCGGCGCCATGGGGAGACGCCGACGCAGCAGAGTCATGCATGGTGAACGCCGTCGTGTTCACGTCCACCGCGGCCGGGACAGCGGCGGCAGGTGTCGTGGTCGTCATGTCGCCGAGGAGAAGGGTGAGGGAGACCAGGGCATGGAGGAGGAGGATGGAAGAAGCTGCCGAGAGAGGCATCGTGTCGTCGTCGGCCGGGACGCCGCGCAGAGCGGAAACAGAGCTAGCTAGTCTCGTGGATGGGCCTCCTTTTTGGCAAAACAATTTTCAGAAATATTCTATATATATAAGGGTAAAGCTCGATCGGCTGTCCTTCGTATCATCAAGAACACGCCGCGCCAAATTGGATGCCATTTACTTTTATCTTTTTTTTTTACCGCTCATGTTTTTCAATGTACATCAAATTCGTTTAAAACTCAGTAAGTACATGAGTCTTCTAACTATCAACATAACATACGCATGTTAGTACTTTTGTTTTTCGGTGGATGAGTTCCAAATACACGATCCTAGTTAGAACTAGAACATTTTTTGTTGACTTGGATGTTAAGATTTAGCAATCAGAAGTGAAACATTCAAGGTGTATGACTGCTTCACTCTGAATGCATGGACACAACATCCATCAGAGAACATATCCGAGGTGTGGCTACAGAGACTGCTTCCTTGTCGTTCTTCGCGGTTGGAGCGGACAGATCACTAAATGTTGTAGCTGTAGGTAGAGGCGATTTTACACTATAAAATTTAAGTATCAGATCGAATTAGAATCGAACTCTATTTCTATTCATTTTTCGACTAAAATTAATTAATGGCTTAAATGAATTATAAAGAAATATTTCGATCATAATTTATTATCACCCCTAGTTGTAAGCGGACAGTTAAAGAAAACAATGTGCACTCATGCTTGCAGCGGACTTGAGGGAGGGAGGAGACGAGGAGTTTATGAACTCCGGCATGTTGGAAGGTCGCGATGTATCTAGACCGACAATAGATACCTGCGGATGTGCTTGTGCGCCTCATACGAGGGCTACCAACGGGGCCTGCTCGCTGGCGTGGTAGCGCGCTCAACAGGAGTGTTGGCCTAGGGAAAAGTATGGAAGCCCGCTCAACATAGGTGACATTCCCTTGTTTGGGGCGGTCTAAGATTGGTGAGGTTGAATCTTGTCGTATTTTTGGTGGAATCCTTCTTCATGCTCGAATTATAGATAAGCATGGTTTTATAGGCATCCAGTCGAGACTATAACAATTCAAGCTTCTCCAGTTTCTTCTTAGAACACGCAAGCGACATCGTTAAAAATTTCAATATTTTTTATTTTCTGTTCAACTCGGATACGGAAACAACTCAAACTGCACGAGTCCTTCTCGAACATGACCAAACTTTCTGAATCAGTTTCTCAACCATCGAATAGCTACGGTCCAAGTTTAGCCATACTCCCTCTCAAACTCAAGAATAACACTTCGGTCTACTATAAGGTGGTCGCAAGACTTATCCCAACCACTCTTGCGCTAAAGGAGGAGGGTTACAAGGAAGAAGTCCCACTAATGAGCACTCAACATGGCTTAGCCATCACTGCCACATCAGAAGGAAAGACTATACATTGGCTAAGAGTCCGGTTACACTCGAACATCTTGCCTTCATGGATCAATTGCCACACTAAACCGAGTCGCCATCTCAGTTATCCTCGATCACCAAGTCGTGCACTCTTGACAGCATAGGCATCTATGATCATAGCAAGGTGATAATTTGCTTTGAAATGAGACATCAGCCACAAGAACGAAGAAGAAGATGCTAACATCTCTAATGACCAGCAAAGTGTAGTTGGACTATTGGAGAGACATACCCTAAGAAGGCTATTCGAACACACATGAACAGGCAACACACATAACAACACATTTGATAGTCGCCTAGAGGGGGGGTGAATAGGGCGAAACTGAAATTTACAAAATTAATCACAACTACAAGCCGGGTTAGCGTTAGAAATAATAACGAGTCCGAGAGAGAGGGCGCAAAACAAATCGCAAGCAAATGAAGAGTGTGACACGCGGATTTGTTTTACCGAGGTTCGGTTCTCGCAAACCTACTCCCCGTTGAGGAGGCCACAAAGGCCGGGTCTCTTTCAACCCTTACCCTCTCTCAAACGGTCCCTCGGACCGAGTGAGCTTCTCTTCTCAAATCACAACCGGGAACAAAACTTCCCCGCAAGGGCCACCACACAATTGGTGCCTCTTGCCTTGATTACAATGGAGTTTTGATCACAAGAACAAGTGAGAAAGAAAAGAAGCAATCCAAGCGCAAGAGCTCAAAAGAACACGGCAAATCTCTCTCGCTAATCACTAAAGCCTTGTGTGGAATTGGAGAGGATTTGATCACTTGGGTGTGTCTAGAATTGAATGCCTAGCTCTTGTAAGTAGTTGAGAAGTGGAAAACTTGGATGCAATGAATGGTGGGTGGTTGGGGGTATTTATAGCCCCAACCACCAAACTAGCCGTTTGGTGGGGCTGACTGTCGTATGGTGCACCGGACATGTCCGATGCGTACCGGACATGTCCGGTGCGCCAGCCACGTCACCAAAACCGTTGGGTTCCGACTGTTGGAGCTCTGACTTATGGGCCCACCTGAATGTCCGGTGGCGCACCGGACATGTACTGTAGAGTGTCCGGTGCGCCAGTATGGGCGTGCCTGACTTCTGCGCGCGCTGGCGCGCATTTAATGCGTCCGCAGGTAGCCGTTGGCGCCGAAGTAGCCGTTGCCCCGCAATTACACCGGACAGTCCGGTGTACACCGGACATGTCCGGTGAATTATAGCGGAGCAGCTGTTGCGAATTCCTGAGGCTGCCAAGTTCCAGAGCTGTGTCCTCTTGGAGCACCGGACACTGTCCGGTGTACACAGGACATGTCCGGTGAATTATAGCGCACCGGCTCCGAAAATTCCCGAGGCTGAGGAGTTCAGCGCGAGGTCCCCTGGTGCACCGAACACTGTCCGGTGGCACACCGGACAGTCCGGTGCGCCAGACCAGGGAGCCTTTCGGGATGCCTTTAGCTCTCTATTTTGAACCCAACATTGGTCTTTTAAATTGGCTTGTTGTGAACCTTTGGCACCTGTATAACTTATACACTAGAGCAAACTAGTTAGTCCAATTATTTGTGTTGGGCAATTCAACCACCAAAATCATTTAGGAACTAGGTGTAAGCCTAATTCCCTTTCAATCTCCCCCTTTTTGGTGATTGATGTCAACACAAACCAAAGCAAATATAGAGGAGCAAAATTGAACTAGTTTGCATAATGTAAGTGCAAAGGTTGCTTTGGAATTGAGCCAATGTAAATACTTACAAGATATGCATGGATTGTTTCTTTGTTTTCAACATTTTGGACCACGCTTGCACCACATGTTTTGTTTTTGCAAATTCTTTTGTACATCATTTTCAAGGTTATTTTGCAAATAGTCAAAGGTAAATAAATAAGATTTTGCAAAGCATTTTCAAGATTTGAAATTTTCTCCCCCTGTTTCAAATGCTTTTCCTTTGACTAAACAAAACTCCCCCTTAATGAAATCCTCCTCTTAGTGTTCAAGAGGGTTTTAGGATATCAATTTTGAAAATACTACTTTCTCCCCCTTTTGAACACAAAGAGATACCAATTTGAAAATCATTAGTTTTAAAATAAGGTGGTGGTGCGGTCCTTTTGCTTTGGGCTCATACTTTCTCCCCCTTTGGCATGAAACGCCAAAAACGGATACTTTGAGTGAGATATAAGCCCTTAAAGTTACTCTCTCCCCCCTTTGGTCATAAATAAATGAGTGAAGATTTTACCAAAGATGGAGTCCTTTTGCTTTGGATTCTCCCCAAAGATGGAGAGATGCGAGGAGCGACGGCGAAGGATGAGTTACGGAGTGGAAGCCTTTGTCTTCGCCGAAGACTCCAATTCCCTTTCAATACACCTATGACTTGGTTTGAAATAGACTTGAAAAAACACATTAGTCATAGCATATGAAAGAGACATGATCAAAGGTATACAAATGAGCTATGTGTGCAGTTTAGCAAAAGAAATTGCGCGAATCAAGAATATTGAGCTCATGCCTAAGTTTGTTAAAAGTTTGTTCATCGAGAGGCTTGGTAAAGATATCGGCTAATTGATCTTTAGTGTTAATGTAAGAAATCTCGATATCTCCCTTTTGTTGGTGATCTCTAAGAAAATGATACTGAATGGCTATGTGTTTAGTGCGGCTATGCTCGACGGGATTATCCGCCATCTTGATTGCACTCTCATTATCACATAGCAAAGGGACTTTGGTTAATTTTTAACCGTAGTCCCGCAGGGTTTGCCTCATCCAAAGCAATTGCGCGCAACAATGGCCTGCAGCAATGTACTCGGCTTCGGCGGTGGAAAGAGCAACCGAATTTTGCTTCTTTGAAGCCCAAGACACCAAGGATCTTCCCAAGAACTGACAAGTCCCCGATGTGCTCTTTCTATTTATCTTACACCCCGCCCAATCGGCATCCGAATAACCAATCAAATCAAATGTGGATCTCCGAGGGTACCAAAGCCCATACTTAGGAGTGTAAGCCAAATATCTCAAGATTCGTTTTACGGCCGTAAGGTGAGATTCCTTAGGGTCGGATTGGAATCTTGCACACATGCAAACCGAAAGCATAATGTCCGGTCAAGATGCACATAAATAGAGTAATGAACCAATCATCGACCGGTATACCTTTTGATCCACGGACTTACCTCCCGTGTCGAGGTCGAGATGCCCATTTGTTCCCATGGGAGTCTTGATGGGCTTGGCATCCTTCATTCCAAACTTGGTTAGAATGTCTTGAGTATACTTCGTTTGGCTAATGAAGGTGCCCTCTTGGAGTTGCTTCACTTGAAATCCTAAGAAATACTTCAACTCCCCCATCATAGACATCTCGAACTTTTGTGTCATGATCCTACTAAATTCTTCACATGTAGACTCGCTAGTAGACCCAAATATAATATCATCAACATAAATTTGGCATACGAACAAGTCATTTTCAAGAGTTTTAGTAAATAAAGTAGGATCGGCCTTTCCGACTTTGAATCCATTAGTGGTAAGAAAATCCCTAAGGCATTCATACCATGCTCTTGGGGCTTGCTTGAGCCCATAAAGCGCCTTAGAGAGTTTATAAACATGGTTAGGGTACTCACTATCTTCAAAGCCGGGAGGTTGCTCAACATAGACTTCTTCCTTGATTGGTCCATTGAGGAAGGCACTTTTCACGTCCATTTGATAAAGCTTAAAGCCATGGTAAGTAGCATAGGCCAATAAAATGCGAATTGACTCAAGCCTAGCTACGGGTGCATAGGTTTCACCGAAGTCCAAACCTTCGACTTGGGAGTATCCTTTGGCCACAAGTCGAGCTTTGTTCCTTGTCACCACACCATGCTCGTCTTGCTTGTTGCGGAAGACCCATTTGGTTCCTACAACATTTTGATTAGGACGTGGAACTAAATGTCATACCTCATTCCTAGTGAAGTTGTTGAGCTCCTCTTGCATCGCCACCACCCAATCCGAATCTTGGAGTGCTTCCTCTACCCTGTGTGGCTCAATAGAGGAAACAAAAGAGTAATGCTCACAAAAATGTGCAACACGAGATCTAGTAGTTACTCCCTTATGAATGTCGTCGAGGATGGTGTCGACGGGGTGATCTCGTTGGATTGCTTGGTGGACTCTTGGGTGTGGTGGTCTTTGTTCTTCATCCTCCTTGTCTTGATCATTTGTATCTCCCCCTTGATCATTGTCGTCATCTTGAGGTGGCTCATTTGCTTGATCTTCTATTTCATCAACTTGAGCTTCATCCTCGTTTTGAGTCGGTTGAGATGCTTGCGTGGAGGAGGACGGTTGATCTTGTGCATTTGGAGGCTCTTCGGATTCCTTAGGACACACATCCACAATGGACATGTTTCTTAGCGCGATGCATGGAGCCTCTTCATTACCTATCTCATCAAGATCAACTTGCTCTACTTGAGAGCCGTTAGTCTCATCAAACACAACGTCACAAGAAACTTCAACTTGTCCAGTGGACTTGTTAAAGACTCTATATGCCCTTGTGTTTGAATCATATCCTAGTAAAAAGCCTTCTACAGTCTTAGGAGCAAATTTAGATTTTCTACCTCTTTTAACAAGAATAAAACATTTGCTACCAAAGACTCTAAAATATGAAATATTGGGCTTTTTACCGGTTAGGAGTTCATAAGATGTCTTCTTGAGGATTCGGTGTAGATATAACCGGTTGATGGCGTAGCAGGCGGTGTTGACCACCTCGGCCCAAAACCAATCCGAAGTCTTGTACTCATCAAGCATGGTTCTTGCCATGTCCAATAGAGTTCTATTCTTCCTCTCCACTACACCATTTTGTTGTGGCGTATAGGGAGAAGAGAACTCATACTTGATGCCTTCTTCCTCAAGGAAGCCTTCGATTTGAGAGTTCTTGAACTCCGTCCCGTTGTCGCTTCTTATTTTCTTGATCCTTAAGCCGAACTCATTTTGAGTCCGTCTCAAGAATCCCTTTAAGGTCTCTTGGGTTTGAGATTTTTCCTGCAAAAAGAATACCCAAGTGAAGCGAGAATAATCATCCACGATTACAAGACAATACTTACTCCCGCCGATGCTTATGTAAGCAATCGGGTCGAATAGATCCATGTGGAGTAGCTCAAGCGGCCTGTCGGTCGTCATGATGTTCTTGTGTGGATGATGGGCACCAATTTGCTTTCCTGCTTGGCATGCGCTATAAACCATGTCTTTCTCAAAATGAACATTGGTTAGTCCTAAAATGTGTTCTCCCTTTAGAAGCTTGTGAAGATTCTTCATCCCAACATGGGCTAGTCGACGGTGCCAGAGCCAACCCATGTTAGTCTTAGCAATTAAGCAAGTGTCGAGTTCAGCTCTATCAAAATCTACTAAGTATAGCTGACCCTCCAACACTCCCTTAAATGCTATTGAATCATCACTTCTTCTAAAGACAGTGACACCTACATCAGTGAAAAGACAATTGTAACCCATTTTGCATAATTGAGATACAGAAAGCAAATTGTAATCTAATGAATCTACAAGAAAAATATTGGAAATAGAATGGTCAGGAGATATAGCAATTTTACCCAACCCTTTGACCAAACCTTGATTTCTATCCCCGAATGTGATAGCTCGTAGAGGATCTTGGTTTTTCTCGTAGGAGGAGAACATTTTCTTCTCCCCATTCATGTGGTTTGTGCACCCGCTATCGATGATCCAACTTGAGCCCCCGGATGCATAAACCTATAAAACAAGTTTAGTTCTTGACTTTAGGTATCCAAACGGTTTTGGGTCCTTTGGCATTAGAAACAAGAACTTTGGGTACCCAAACACAAGTCTTGGAGCCCTTGTGTTTGCCCCCAACAAACTTGGCAACTACCTTGCCGGATTTGTTAGTTAAAACATATGATGCATCAAAAGTTTTGTAGCATCCCAAAAATCCTAATCTAGGTTTGAAACCCTAATCCACCTTTTTTTCCCCTCCCTTCATCCTTTAAATCCAATACCTCCACTAGTTTTTCTTTCATCATATGCATACATTTTGTTTGATCACAAAGCACCTCACTTAGATTCTATTTTCTAAACACTTAGAGTATCCACAAAATTTTTGTTCAAAAGAAAAAAGGGGCAAAATGGGAAATAGAAATTAGAAAGTAAAAAGAAAAAGGGAACAGCTCCCTCCTCCCCCTGCTGGACCGAATCCAGGCCCAAGCCCGCGACCTCCCCTCTCCCACGCGCCCGCACTCCTCCGCTTTCGGCCCATCTCCGGCCTGCCTCCACGCGCGCGCCAGCCCGCTCCTCGCCCCGCACCGCTCTCACTGGCAAGGTGTCCCCACCCGTCAGCCGCCCTCTCTCTCGCGCGCTCGCTCCCTCTGACAGGATGGCCCCACTGGTCAGTTGCTTCGTCGTCCTTCCGCCGTCTCCTCACCGAGGTCACCTCCGGTCGTCGCCTCCGTCCTCCCCTCTGCCATCTCGCCGCACAGGGAAGTTTGGCACCGCTCCGTCCTCCTCCCCTTGACCAGCGTCCTCGCCGGTACCGCCCCGCCGTAGCGTCCCCTCGGCAGCGCTGTGCGCCATTTATGGCGGCACGGGGAAGCTCGCCGGAGTTAGGGAGCTCCACCGCCCCCCCTTCCCCCGCGCGCCTATAAAAAGCTCGCCCCGAGCCCCTCCTTCCTCGCACTAGCCCCGGCCATCCCTCTCCTCCCCTCCCCCGAGCCCAATTCGCGAAGCGCCGGCGTCGTTCTCCACTCCGGTGAGTCCCTTCCTCCTCCTCCCTCTCCTTCCCTATTGGTCCGGCAATGAATTGAATGAGCCGAGCGGCTCCCTCGCGTAACCGCGAACCCGAAGCACCGTCTTCCAGCTCCCGTTTCCCACCCAGAGCCCACCGGCGGCAATCCCCGCCGCGGAGCTCCGCCCCCTCCCCGTGGGCAGCCCCCTCCCGACCCCCTCTGGCCAAATTGAACCTACCATGAGAAGCACCAACTGCCGCCCGTGCTAAACCCCCCCCCCCCCCCTCGGACCAGGAGCCGGGCCACCGGCGGCAAGCCGCCGTCAAGTCTCCCCGGCGGCCAGTTTTTCCCCGCGCTCGGCCGGTTCGCCCGCCGTCTGGCCGCGACGCCGTTTCCTCCCCCCCCTCTCGCTGGCAAGTGGGCCCTCAAGCGACGCCGTTACCCTCGCGGCCGCGCCGTTCCCCCTCGCCCGTGGGCCGCCGCTGGGTCGAAAGCGCCTCAGCGCGCGCTCGCGCCCAGGGTGGGCCAAAAACCGTGTCCCCGGCCCAGCAGAGAGGAATCCCCTTTTCTTTTTCTTTTTCCACCCTTTTTCCCATTCAAATAGTTTCCTCAATATTTTATGCACCAAAAATTATCAAAAAGGATTTTCAAGGTCACATAAAATAATATTGTTAGAAAATGGCACACTATGATTGATGAACCATTATTGATGTATTGTTTTACTGTGTGTTTCCTAGAAGAAGCGGGAACCGCAGATCCGGATCCCGTAGCCCCGGAAGAAGGGTCGGAGCCCGAACTTCCGGAAGTAGATCTCCTGTGCCAAGAGAGCTTCAACGAAGGCAAGTCCATCCTTCCCTTGATGCATAAATTACCTATTCTCTCTACCACTGCCTAGGCCGGGAATCATGGGGGAATGGTGCATTGTGAGTGAGAGATGGCCCGCATTAACATATGCTTTCTGGATACGAAATGTGTTTTGGAAAGAAGGGCAAAGTGTTTCTTCAAATAAAACCTCTTTTTGAAAAGTTATGCGATGAAGGGTACTCACCCTCATCACCTTGAGAGTGGGGTGATCAGGGACTCCTTGGTTTAGGGGAGAGCCTAAGGTGTTGGCTCAGCTGGTTTAGGCGTGAGCAGAAGGATTGTCCCCTCATATAAGGACCGGCTTGTCATTTTCACTACCTGTACTCCTTTATCGTACAACCACTCGAGACTGTGTGGGCAGTCACTCGATCCGAACTCGTACGGTCCAACCCCAGTGTTAAGAAGGCTGGGGAGCACCGGGAGGATAAGGAGGGGGAAAGTTTTGTCCGGTTTGGGCATGGTGGTGGCCTGACTCCTTCCGGATAACCGTTAAGGTTAGGACGTACGGGTAAGGAAAGAGATCCGGCATTCGGGTCTCGCGACGGTGAGATCGCGGAAACCGGGCTAGTGGGTAAAGTGTACCCCTCTGCGCAGAGTCGAAACCTATTCGAATAGTCCGTGTCCACTGGTATGGATGAGTCCGGTATGGTATGACAATTAGAACTTTCTCTATGAATTTCAAGAAAAGGGGGAATGTGTGAATGAGTAAGTGTTAAGAAAAAAACTAAGGCCACGGGAGCGGGAAGCTCAGTGGTGGTTGAGTTTTTGGTTACTTTTAAAGACTATGGGGTAAACCTTCAAGCAACTTCCTTTCTCTAAGAAAATGATGAGTGACATCAACTCCACCAAATTGAGCATGTACATCATAGGTCTCTTTCTCTCTACGGGAGCGGGGTGGGCTTGCGGAATACCTAGTGTATTCACCCAGATTTATTTATGTTTTTCAGCAGCCGAAGACTTCTTTTCTGCTATGCTTGATTAAGAGGGCTGTGTCTGCACCCAGTTCTGCCTGTGGCTTGGGCTAGAGTGTTTTCCTACTGCGCTTCTCTATTTGGCTCTCTCGAGCTTGTACCCTGGTATTGTAATAAATTTATCTAAACTCTGTACTATTTGAAGTAAGGAATGTGTTTACTAGCCTCCTGGGACTAGTAATTGTTTCACATTTGAGTCCCAAAGGATCGGGACGCTTCAGGTGGTATCAGAGCCATAGGACTGGCCGTAGGTCGCAGCCCTGACCCTAAAACTTACCTTAAAAAGAAAATACCTCTTACCTCAAGAAAAGTTTTCTCTTCCCTTCCCCGGTTTTAACAAGACCCCTTCTTTTCCTATTCCAGATGGAAGATTCTCTGGCCATTAAGTCATCCTACTGCTCAGAAGTGGAAGGGTTCCCACGCCTCTTGCAAAGTTGTGCGCTCCGCATGGGAATCCGCAAGAAGCCGGAATACGTCTGGACGGAGCATATCGAGGGCGGAATGATAAGATGCTCTATGGCAGTCTACCTGGGGGAAAGCCAAAGCTATCCAAACCAACGTTCCTTCCAAGTCACTTTTACCGGGGTCCATTTCCTAGATGCTTGCCAAAATGTCGCCCGAAAAGCCCTCCGACAACTGTGTCAGAACTACAACAAAGTAATCATTGAAACCCCCCTTCGCTACTTTCCACCCAGCAACAAGAATACCCCACCTGGAGGAAAAGACTTCAGGCCCTATCAGGAGGAGATCCTATTGAGAATGATCCCACCATTGTCTACATGGCGGGATACCTTCATACCCTTGATAACCAATATGATGACCTCGCCCTCCACTGCACCTCCCTAACCTCCCGGGTGGAAAGCCTGGAGCAGAAAGTCAGGGAACTTTCAGAAGAAAAAGTGTCCCTTCAAGAGAGCCTCTCGATAGCTGAAGGCGAAGAGACCAATACCCGTGAAGCTTACCGCACCCTCAAAATGGACTACGACAAGAAACTGAAGAAGCTCGCCCCCGCAAGAAAAATCCGCAAGAAGACCAAAAGCCAAGGATGTCAGACTGAGCAGCAGGAAGAGAACCCTCCTAGGAACCAGTCCGACACCGAGGACATGTCCCTGGCCAGCCTTGATGACCTTCTCAAGGAATTTGGGGACACCTTAGAGAAATAGTTTGGGGGTACCCTAGGTAGCACTCGTGTGTGATGAACTTGTGGTAGCAGTATTCTATGTAATGTAATGGCTTGATGTAATGAATAAAATACTAGTTAAAAAAATGGCATGTGCATAATAGTGACTCTCTTCCCATGGCAGATGGCTTCGGATAGAACCACGCCTACCGCCTCCGGGATTGGAGCAAGACTTCCTCTAGGAGCTGAAGGAGAGGCTGGCGGAGAAGGGGGTGAGACCCACCTCCCCGCACCTCCAGAACTACCACTAGACCTAGCCCAAGTTCTGGCCAATCAAACCAGACTCATTGAAGTCCTCACTCGAAGCCTGGAAAACCAGCGCCCAGGCGGTGGAAGGCCCCAGGACAGGATGGGAGAGTTTTTGAGACTCAAGCCTCCCACGTTCGCGGGGTCCAGCAATCCCCTCGATGCAGATGACTGGCTTCGCACGATCAAGAGGAAGTTGGAAGCCATCGCTTGTCCTGAGAATCAGCGTGTTCAGCTGGCAGCTCATCAGCTTTCAGGAATGGCTTTAGCATGGTGGGACACCTTCAGTGAAGCAGTCAGAGATGCGACATGGGCAGATTTCGAAGCAGCCTTCCGTGAGCACCACGTACCCCAGGGGATAGTTCAACTCAAGGAGGATGAGTTCCGGGAGCTAACTCAAGGCGGGAGAACAGTCAGTGAGTATGTGCACAAGTTCACAGAGTTGGCCCGTTACGCACCTGAGGATGTCAGCACCGAGTCCAGAAAGATGGCCCGTTTCCTGAGAGGATTAAGACCCGAGCTTAAGACCATCCTTGCCAGCCAAGACTTCCACAGCTTCTCTCACCTCTCCAATAAAGCTATTCAAGTGGAAAGAGCAAAAGAGGAAGAAAAAGGGCACATCAAGAGGAAATTCCAGGTCCTCCGAGCGCAACAGCAAGAACGTCACCAGAGAGCTCGACCCTTTGGGCTTCCGCCCAGGGGTCCAAGCTTCAATAAACAATCTGGACCCTCTCCATCACGCTTCAGTCAGCAGAGTCAGAGCTCCCATCAGGCACCCTCCGTGGCAAGCAACCAGCCGCCAGCAAACGCCTGTTGGCACTGCGGGGACCCCAGTCATTTCAAAAACAACTGCCCTCAGTTGAAGGCACCAGGACCAACCTATTCCAACTCAGTGAATGGCCCCAAGATTCCATCGGCACCTACCTCCAAGGCGCTCCCTTCCAACAGCCAGCAGAGCAGGACTCAGTACCAGGGCAGGGCCCGGGTCAACCACGTCGACGCTCAGGAAGCCCAGCAAGCCCCGGGAGTAGTGCTCGGTGAGTTCCTCGTTGAATTTACTCCCGCTTCTGTGCTTTTTGATTCAGGAGCATCCCATTCATTTATAACCGCTAAGTTTGTGGAGAAGCATGGCATACCCGCTACACCACTAGCTATCCCTTTGGTCACCCGAACCCCGGGATCAGACCTCCTGTGCAAACTCAGGTGTTCCCAAGTCAGAATTCTTTTAAGTGGGGTAGTGTTCCTGGCAGACTTAACCATCTTGCCATCCGAAGGAATTGATGTAATCCTAGGAATGGATTGGCTAGCTAAGCACAAGGGTGTTATCAGCTGCGCAAGCAAGACTGTTCTTCTCATAGATCACCAAGGAAAGGCAGTTTCCTGCCAAGTCCAACCACCCGCAAATGATCCAATGATATTTAATCTGGCAGTAGAAAGCATGTCTGTAATCAAGGAGTTTGAAGATGTATTTCCAGAAGAGTTGCCCGGGATGCCACCAGAAAGAGGAGTAGAGTTCTATATAGATCTCATTCCCGGCACTGCACCCATTGCAAAGAGACCATACCGCATGGCCCCCACTGAGCTGGCAGAATTGAAACTCCAGATTTCAGAACTACAACAAAAAGGGTACATCCGTCCCAGTTCGTCTCCCTGGGGAGCACCCGTTCTTTTCGTTACTAAAAAGGATGGGAGTATGAGGATGTGTATTGATTATCGATCCTTGAACGAAGTTACAATCAAGAATAAGTACCCTCTCCCTCGGATCGATGACCTCTTCGACCAACTACAAGGAGCCAAATATTTCTCCAAGATAGACCTCAGGTCAGGGTATCACCAACTGAGAATCAAAGAGGCAGACATTCAGAAAACTGCATTCGTCACCAGATATGGGCAATATGAGTTCACAGTGATGCCATTTGGACTAACCAACGCACCCGCCTTTTTCATGAACCTCATGAATAAGGTATTTATGGAAGAATTGGATAAGTTTGTCGTGGTCTTCATCGACGACATCCTTATTTATTCAAAGAATCGCAAGGACCATGAGCAGCACCTTCGAATCGTCCTCGGAAGACTCAGAGCACATCAACTTTATGCGAAGCTCAGCAAGTGTGAGTTCTGGTTGGAGAAGATAGCTTTCCTGGGGCATATCTTGACTGTAGAAGGGATAGAAGTGGACCCATCTAAGGTAGAAGCTGTTTCAAATTGGAAGCAACCATCCAATGTCAGTGAAGTACGAAGCTTTCTGGGAATGGCAGGGTATTACCGCCGTTTTATCAAGGGATTCTCCAGCATAGCAAAGCCCATGACCGAACTACTCAAAAAGGACAATAAGTTCGTGTGGACTCCCAAATGTGAAAGAAGTTTCCAAGTCATCAAGGAAAGGCTTACAACCGCACCAGTCCTGACTCTGCCAGACATACACCAGGATTTTGTCATCTTCTGTGATGCTTCCAAGCAAGGCTTAGGGTGTGTCTTAATGCAAAATGAGAAAGTCATTGCTTATGCATCCCGATTACTCAAGCCGCACGAACAGAACTATCCTACCCACGATCTGGAATTGGCAGCCATAGTGCACGCCCTAAAAATTTGGAGGCATTATCTGATTGGGAACAAATGCCACATCTTCACTGATCACAAGAGTCTAACGTACATCTTCACGCAACCGGACCTCAACCTCCGTCAAAGAAGGTGGCTCGAATTGATCAAAGATTATGACCTCGAAATCCACTACCACCCCAGAAAGGCCAACGTAGTAGCAGACGCCCTCAGCCGAAAACCCTTCGGGGTTAAGGGAGCAAACTTTCTGGAAGATTGGAAGAAAGAATCAGCTCAGCTAAATGCATGTCTGGGAGACAACAGTGGCCTGGAAGTCAAGCCAAATCTAGAAGATCTCATATGCAAGGCCCAACGCCTGGACGCAGCAACAACCAAGCTTATGGAAAGAGCACGAAAGGAGCAACTTCCGGACCTCAGGACAGATAAGCAAGGAGCCCTCTGGTTCAAGGATCGCCTGTGCGTGCCAGTGGGAGAAACACGAGAAACCCTGCTCGATGAAGCCCACAACTCAGCTTACTCTATCCACCCAGGGACCACCAAAATGTACTTAGACCTTAAGACCAGATATTGGTGGAAAGGGATGAAAAGGGAAATAGCACAGTATGTGGCCCGATGTGACACCTGTCAGCGAACAAAGGCCGAACATCAGAAGCCTGCAGGCCTACTTCAACCCCTCCCAATACCCGAATGGAAGTGGGAAGAAATAGGCATGGATTTCGTAACCGGACTGCCCAGATCACAAAGAGGAAATGATTCCATATGGGTAATAATCGATCGTCTCACCAAGGTGGCCCATTTCATTCCAGTAAAGACCACTTTTGGAGGAGCAGCCCTTGCCCAAATATACCTTAAAGAGATAGTCAGGCTACATGGCATTCCACGGAAGATAGTATCAGATAGAGGAACGCAGTTCACTTCAAAATTTTGGAAGGGCCTTCAGCAAGCAATAGGCACCAAGCTAGATTTTAGCACTGCTTATCACCCCCAGTCAGATGGCCAAACAGAAAGAGTCAACAAGGTCCTTGAAGATTTACTCAGAGCCTGCGTGTTAGCCTTCGACGGAGATTGGGAGTCTAGTTTGCCGTACGCCGAATTCTCATACAACAACAGCCATCAGGCCAGCATCAAAATGTCACCATTCGAAGCACTGTATGGAAGAAAATGACAGACTCCCCTAATGTGGTCCAATGTAGGGGAAAGGACACTAGAAGGACCCGACTTCGTTAAAGAAGCCGAAGAAAAAGTTGCTTTGATCCGCAGAAGGTTACTTGAAGCTCAGAGTCGACAGAAGAGTTACACAAACAATAGGCGAAGGGAACTCAGATTTGAGGAAGGAGATTTTGTTTACCTCAAGGTTTCCCCAATGCGTGGTGTCAAAAGGTTCCAGGTGAGAGGAAAGCTAGCACCCCGTTTCGTCGGTCCTTACCCTGTCATTTCCCGAATAGGACCCGTGGCATACCGTCTTGAGCTACCAGAATCCATGTCAGATATTCACAATGTGTTCCATGTGTCTCAACTCCGCAAATGCCTAAAAGTACCAGAAACCCGTATCGAGGCAGAAGCAATTCAGATTCAAAAGGATCTCCAGTACCGGGAAAATCCAGTGAAGATTCTTGACTCAGCAGTCAGAAGGACCCGCAATTCTGAAGTGAAGCTCTGTAAGGTTCAGTGGAGCAGAGATGGAGAAGAGGAAGCCACCTGGGAGAGTGAGGACTCTCTGAGGAAGGAATACCCTTACCTTTTCTCAAGCCCCGTCTGAATCTCGAGGGCGAGATTCCTTTAAGTGGGGTAGGTTTGTAGCATCCCAAAAATCCTAATCTAGGTTTGAAACCCTAATCCACCTTTTTTCCCCTCCCTTCATCCTTTAAATCCAATACCTCCACTAGTTTTTCTTTCATCATATGCATACATTTTGTTTGATCACAAAGCACCTCACTTAGATTCTATTTTCTAAACACTTAGAGTATCCACAAAATTTTTGTTCAAAAGAAAAAAGGGGCAAAATGGGAAATAGAAATTAGAAAGTAAAAAGAAAAAGGGAACAGCTCCCTCCTCCCCCTGCTGGACCGAATCCAGGCCCAAGCCCGCGACCTCCCCTCTCCCACGCGCCCGCACTCCTCCGCTTTCGGCCCATCTCCGGCCTGCCTCCGCGCGCGCGCCAGCCCGCTCCTCGCCCTGCACCGCTCTCACTGGCAAGGTGTCCCCACCCGTCAGCCGCCCTCTCTCTCGTGCGCTCGCTCCCTCTGACAGGATGGCCCCACTGGTCAGTTGCTTCGTCGTCCTTCCGCCGTCTCCTCACCGAGGTCACCTCCGGCTGTCGCCTCCGTCCTCCCCTCTGCCATCACGCCGCACAGGGAAGTTTGGCACCGCTCCGTCCTCCTCCCCTTGACCAGCGTCCTCGCCGGTACCGCCCCGCCGTAGCGTCCCCTCGGCAGCGCTGTGCGCCATTTATGGCGGCACAGGGAAGCTCGCCAGAGTCAGGGAGCTCCACCGCCCCCCCTTCCCCCGCGCGCCTATAAAAAGCTCGCCCCGAGCCCCTCCTTCCTCGCACCAGCCCCGGCCATCCCTCTCCTCCCCTCCCCCGAGCCCAATTCGCGAAGCGCCGGCGTCGTTCTCCACTCCGGTGAGTCCCTTCCTCCTCCTCCCTCTCCTTCCCTATTGGTCCGGCAATGAATTGAATGAGCCGAGCGGCTCCCTCGCGTAACCGCGAACCCGAAGCACCGTCTTCCAGCTCCCGTTTCCCACCCAGAGCCCACCGGCGGCAATCCCCGCCGCGGAGCTCCGCCCCCTCCCCGTGGGCAGCCCCCTCCCGACCCCCTCTGGCCAAATTGAACCTACCATGAGAAGCACCAACTGCCGCCCGTGCTAAACCCCCCCCCCTCGGACCAGGAGCCGGGCCACCGGCGGCAAGCCGCCGTCAAGTCTCCCCGGCGGCCGGTTTTTCCCCGCGCTCGGCCGGTTCGCCCGCCGTCTGGCCGCGACGCCGTTTCCTCCCCCCCCCCTCTTGCTGGCAAGTGGGCCCTCAAGCGACGCCGTTACCCTCGCGGCCGCGCCGTTCCCCCTCGCCCGTGGGCCGCCGCTAGGCCGAAAGCGCCTCAGCGCGCGCTCGCGCCCAGGGTGGGCCAAAAACCGTGTCCCCGGCCCAGCAGAGAGGAATCCCCTTTTCTTTTTCTTTTTCCACCCTTTTTCCCATTCAAATAGTTTCCTCAATATTTTATGCACCAAAAATTATCAAAAAGGATTTTCAAGGTCACATAAAATAATATTGTTAGAAAATGGCACACTATGATTGATGAACCATTATTGATGTATTGTTTTACTGTGTGTTTCCTAGAAGAAGCGGGAACCGCAGATCCGGATCCCATAGCCCCGGAAGAAGGGTCGGAGCCTGAACTTCCGGAAGTAGATCTCCTGTGCCAAGAGAGCTTCAACGAAGGCAAGTCCATCCTTCCCTTGATGCATAAATTACCTATTCTCTCTACCACTGCCTAGGCCGGGAATCATGGGGGAATAGTGCATTGTGAGTGAGAGATGGCCCGCATTAACATATGCTTTCTGGATACGAAATGTGGTTTGGAAAGAAGGGCAAAGTGTTTCTTCAAATAAAACCTCTTTTTGAAAAGTTATGCGATGAAGGGTACTCACCCTCATCACCTTGAGAGTGGGGTGATCAGGGACTCCCTGGTTTAGGGGAGAGCCTAAGGTGTTGGCTCAGCTGGTTTAGGCGTGAGCAGAAGGATTGTCCCCTCATATAAGGACCGGCTTGTCATTTTCACTACCTGTACTCCTTTATCGTACAACCACTCGAGACTGTGTGTGCAGTCACTCGATCCGAACTCGTACGGTCCAACCCCAGGGTTAAGAAGGCTGGGGAGCACCGGGAGGATAAGGAGGGGGAAAGTTTTGTCCGGTTTGGGCATGGTGGTGGCCTGACTCCTTCCAGATAACCGTTAAGGTTAGGACGTACGGGTAAGGAAAGAGATCCGACATTCGGGTCTCGCGACGGTGAGATCGCGGAAACCGGGCTAGTGGGTAAAGTGTACCCCTCTACGCAGAGTCGAAACCTATTCGAATAGTCCGTGTCCACTGGTATGGATGAGTCCGGTATGGTATGACAATTAGAACTTTCTCTATGAATTTCAAGAAAAGGGGGAATGTGTGAATGAGTAAGTGTTAAGAAAAAAACTAAGGCCACGGGAGCGGGAAGCTCAGTGGTGGTTGAGTTTTTGGTTACTTTTAAAGACTATGGGGTAAACCTTCAAGCAACTTCCTTTCTCTAAGAAAATGATGAGTGACATCAACTCCACCAAATTGAGCATGTACATCATAGGTCTCTTTCTCTCTACGGGAGCGGGGTGGGCTTGCGGAATACCTAGTGTATTCACCCAGATTTATTTATGTTTTTCAGCAGCCGAAGACTTCTTTTCTGCTATGCTTGATTAAGAGGGCTGTGTCTGCACCCAGTTCTGCCTGTGGCTTGGGCTAGAGTGTTTTCCTACTGCGCTTCTCTATTTGGCTCTCTCGAGCTTGTACCCCGGTATTGTAATAAATTTATCTAAACTCTGTACTATTTGAAGTAAGGAATGTGTTTACTAGCCTCCTGGGACTAGTAATTGTTTCACATTTGAGTCCCAAAGGATCGGGACGCTTCAAGTTTTAAATGAAAAGCTATGTTCGTTTGATGCACTAGGAGTTCTCTTTTTAGGCAACTTAGCACGGGTTGGTTGCCTAGAGCTAGATGTCTCACCCTTATACATAAATGCATGATTAGGGCCAGAGTGAGACTTCCTAGAATGAATTCTCCTAATTTTGCTCTCGGGATAACCGGCAGGGTATAAAATGTAACCCTCGTTATCCTGAGGCATGGGAGCCGTGCCCTTAACAAAGTTTGACAATTTCTTAGGAGGGGCATTAATTTTGACATTGTCTCCCCTTTGGAAGCCAATGCCATCCTTAATGCCAGGGTGTCTCCCACTATAGAGCATACTTCTAGCAAATTTAAATTTTTCATTTTCTAAGTTATGCTCGGCAATTTTAGCATCTAATTTTGCTATATGATCATTTTGTTGTTTAATTAAAGCCATGTGATCATGAATAGCATTAATATCAATATCTCTACATCTAGTACAAATGGAAGTGTGCTCAACGGTAGATGTAGAGGTTTTGCAATATTTTAATTCCACAACCTTAGCATGCAATATATCATTCTTAGTTCTAAGGTCGGAAATAGTAGCATTGCAAACATCAAAATCTTTAGCCTTAGCAAGCAATTTTTCATTCTCAATTCTAAGGCTAGCAAGTGAAACATTCAATTCTTCAATCCTAGCAAGTAAATCATCATTATTATCTCTAGGATTGGAAATTGAAACATTACAAACATGAGAATCAACCTTAGCTAATAAATTAGCATTTTCATTTCTAAGGTTGGCAATAGTGTCATGGCATGTGCTTAGCTCACTAGTTAATTTTTCACATTTTTCTATCTCTAGAGCATAAGCATTCTTAACCTTAACATGCTTTTTATTTTCCTTGATTAGGAAGTCCTCTTGGGAGTCCAAGAGATCATCCTTCTCATGGATGGCACTAATTAGCTCATTTAGTTTTTCTTTTTGTTCCATGTTAAGGTTGGCAAAAAGGGTACGCAAATTATCTTCCTCATCACTAGCATTATCATCACTAGAGGACTCATATCTAGTGGAGGTTTTAGATTTAACCTTCTTCTTCTTGCCGTCCTTTGCCATGAGGCACTTGTGGCCGATGTTGGGGAAGAGGAGTCCCTTGGTGACGGGGATGTTGGCGACGTCCTCGTCGTCGGAGGAGTCGGTGGAGCTCTCGTCGGAGTCCCACTCGCGGCACACGTGAGCATCGCCGCCCCTCTTCTTGTGGTACCTCTTCTTTCCTCTCCTCTTGCCCTTCATGTCGTTATCCCTGTCACTGTCACTTGATAATGGACATTTAGCAATAAAGTGACCGGGCTTACCACACTTGTAGCAAACCTTCTTGGAATGGGATTTGTAATCCTTCCCCTTCCGTTGCTTGAGGATTTGGTGAAAGCTTTTGATGATCAAAGCCATCTCCTCGTTGTCGAGTTTTGAAGCGTCGATTGGTTGTCTACTTGGTGTAGATTCCTCCTTCTTCTCCTCCGTCGCCTTGAACGCCACCGGTTGTGCTTCGGATGTGGAGGGATCATCAAGCTCGTTGATCTTCTTTGAGCCCTTGATCATACATTCAAAGCTCACAAAATTCCCGATAACTTCCTCGGGAGTCATTAGTGTGTATCTAGGATTACCACGAATTAATTGAACTTGAGTGGGGTTAAGGAATATGAGTGATCTAAGAATAACCTTAACCACCTCGTGGTCATCCCATTTCTTGCTCCCGAGGTTGCGCACTTGGTTCACCAAGGTTTTGAGTCGGTTGTACATATCTTGTGGCTCCTCCCCTTGGCGAAGACGAAAGCGACCGAGCTCCCCCTCGATCGTTTCCCGCTTGGTGATCTTGGTGAGTTCATCACCCTCGTGCGCGGTCTTGAGTAGATCCCAAATCTCCTTTGCATTCTTCAACCCTTGCACCTTGTTATATTCCTCTCTACTTAGAGAGGCGAGGAGTATGGTTGTGGCTTGGGAGTTGAAGTGCTCGATTTGGGCTACTTCATCCTCATCATAGTTCTCATCCCCTACGGATGGTACATGTGCACCAAACTCAACAACATCCCATATACTTTTGTGGAGCGAGGTTAGATGAAATCGCATTAAATCACTCCACCTAGCGTAATCTTCACCATCAAAAGTTGGTGGTTTGCCTAATGGGACGGAAAGTAAAGGTGTATGTTTAGAAATGCGAGGGTAGCGTAGGGGAATCTTACTATACTTCTTACGCTCTTGGCGCTTAGAAGTGACGGACGCTGCGTCGGAGCCGGAGGTGGATTCTGATGAAGAATCGGTCTCGTAGTAGACCACCTTCCTCATCCTCTTTTTCTTGTCCCCACTCCGATGCGGCTTGTGGGAAGAGGATTTCTCCTTCTTCTCGTTGTGGTGTGAAGAAGATTTCTTCTCCTTCCCTTTGGAGGAGTCCTTCTTCTTCTCCTTCCTTTTGGTGCGGGACTCTTCCGATGAAGTGCTCCCGTGGCTTGTAGTGGGCTTTTCGCCGGTCTCCATCTCCTTCTTGGCGTGATCTCCCGACATCACTTCGAGCGGTTAGGCTCTAATGAAGCACCGGGCTCTGATACCAATTGATAGTCGCCTAGAGGGGGGGTGAATAGGGCGAAACTGAAATTTACAAAATTAATCACAACTACAAGCCGGGTTAGCGTTAGAAATAATAACGAGCCCGAGAGAGAGGGCGCAAAACAAATCGCAAGAAAATGAAGAGTGTGACACGCGGATTTGTTTTACCGAGGTTCGGTTCTCGCAAACCTACTCTCCGTTGAGGAGGCCACAAAGGCCGGGTCTCTTTCAACCCTTACCCTCTCTCAAACGGTCCCTCGGACCGAGTGAGCTTCTCTTCTCAAATCACAACCGGGAACAAAACTTCCCCGCAAGGGCCACCACACAATTGGTGCCTCTTGCCTTGATTACAATGGAGTTTTGATCACAAGAACAAGTGAGAAAGAAAAGAAGCAATCCAAGCGCAAGAGCTCAAAAGAACACGGCAAATCTCTCTCGCTAATCACTAAAGCCTTGTGTGGAATTGGAGAGGATTTGATCACTTGGGTGTGTCTAGAATTGAATGCCTAGCTCTTGTAAGTAGTTGAGAAGTGGAAAACTTGGATGCAATGAATGGTGGGTGGTTGGGGGTATTTATAGCCCCAACCACCAAACTAGCCGTTTGGTGGGGCTGACTGTCGTATGGTGCACCGGACAGTCCGGTGCACACCGGACATGTCCGGTGCGCCAGCCACGTCACCAAAACCGTTGGGTTCCGACCATTGGAGCTCTGACTTCTGGGCCCGTCTGAATGTCCGGTGGCGCACCGGACATGTACTGTAGAGTGTCCGGTGCGCCAGTATGGGCGTGCCTGACTTCTGCGCGCGCTGGCGCGCATTTAATGCGTCCGCAGGTAGCCGTTGGCGCCGAAGTAGCCGTTGCCCCGCAGTTACACCGGACAGTCCGGTGTACACCGGACATGTCCGGTGAATTATAGCGGAGCAGCTGTTGCGAATTCCCGAGGCTGCCAAGTTCCAGAGCCGCGTCCTCTTGGAGCACCGGACACTGTCCGGTGTACACCGGACATGTCCGGTGAATTATAGCGCGCCGGCTCCGAAAATTCCCGAGGCTGAGGTGTTCAGCGCGAGGTCCCCTGGTGCACCGGACACTGTCCGGTGGCACACCGGACAGTCCGGTGCGCCAGACCAGGGAGCCTTTCGGGATGTCTTTAGCTCTCTATTTTGAACCCAACATTGGTCTTTTAAATTGGCTTGTTGTGAACCTTTGGCACCTGTATAACTTATACACTAGAGCAAACTAGTTAGTCCAATTATTTGTGTTGGGCAATTCAACCACCAAAATTATTTAGGAACTAGGTGTAAGCCTAATTCCCTTTCAACATTCACTCCTGACTTCACCGTGAAGCACTCAATCAATACTTAGCTGAGCTGTAAAAGGAGGCTCGGCTCGCGAGCGAGCTGCACCTTGAAAACTAATATTACATTATATATTGAATTAATAGTCTATAAACGTGAAATAAATAATCATAACCTGACATTATAAGTAATCTAAATTATAATTGTCATATATCCATCATTAAAGACTAAGAAACGAGTCATATATCTATAAAATTATCCAATATCCATCATTATTGTATATGTTGATTAGTTTTGTGCGGATCGCGAGCCAGAGCGGCTCGGCTCGTTGTCTCAACGAGCTCGAAAACCTGGCTCGGCTCGGCTCGCTCGAGGCTCGCGAGCCGCTCCGAGCTCGAGCCGGCTCGCGAGCTTCGAGCTTTTTTTCCAGCCCTAGAGGAGGAGGTGGCCCACGTTATATAGCCATGAGGAGACAAGCTAGGAGCATAACAGTCAAGGCGGGGAGAAACACGGAGGTGGTTGAGGTGGTACCAGGAATCCGGTGATATTTCAATAACCCGGAGAAGATGATATTAGCTATCAGCGACACAGACCGGTGGGTGGGGGCGCGACTAAGGGTTGAGGAGCGAGCCCCGCTAGTCACGTGGTCGTGTCGCCCTGCAGTGTAGGGGTGGGCACTTTTTTACCATAAACCAAAAACCGAACCGAAATTTCGGTTTTTTCGGTAGTTCGGTTCGGTTTCGGTATTTATATCTAAGAGGTTTGGTTTTCGGTATCGTAATCGGTATTCACCGTATACCGAACTGAAATACCAAAAAACCGAATACCAAACTTTATCAATTCTCAAATTTGATTATTCAATTATGTGAACTAAATATGTGATTCAATTAAATTGTTATTCACTTATTTGTATGTGATGTATGATGTATCTCTAAATATTTGTACCTATAAAATTTTTATTTTTAAAAATTATGTGTAATCTATCATGTAAACTTGTTGTATGTATTGTCTTGAATATAAGTTTGGTATTCGGTTTTTACCGAAAAACCGAAGTAAAAAAACCAAAATCGAACTTCTTAGTTTTCATTTTCTAGAAAACCGATCGATTTCTAATGTCTGTAAAACCGAAGTTTTTTAAAACCGAAAAACCGAACCGAAGTTTAGAAAAAAAAAACCGAATGCCTAGCCCTACTGCGGTGGAGGTAAGTGGGTCGTGGTAAATCCAGGGTGAAGTTTGGCAGGTGAAGAGTTTCGGCCCGAGGTTTGTTTTTGTCCTTTTTTATTTCCTTTTTCCTTTTCTTGTTTTTTGTTTTATTTTCCAAATGAAATTAAAATTTGGGTTTAACAATCCAAATGCAACAAACATAAATCCACAAATGTATTTTTATTTAGGATTTATTTAAAGGAACATATCTCAATTCACACTAAAATAAATTCCTAGTTTACTCTCTTTTCTAATAACTAAATAAGAACTACCTAGACTCTAAGACTAACCTTTTGGGGTTTACAAAACACTACTATATATAACTAATAATAATAATACATCCATGAAAATATAGCACATGCTAATGGAGTAAGGGTCGGTTTAGATGGTGCAGTTTTTGAAAATTATAGTATCGCAAAACGGTGGTTTAATTTTGTGAACCAAAGAGATACAAAATTGTGGGTTATTAGAGAAAAAAGTGCTCATATGTGTGCACAGTTTCTAAAATATTTAAAACGGTACGATTTTGACAAATCCAAATAGATCGACTACAAGATTTGTTGTATACAAAATTCATTAATTTTTGAAAACCAAAGTATTTGATAAAACCGACTATATATTTCTCTACTATTTCAAAAAAAATACTTTGCATCCAGAAAGGGCCTAAATCATTTTCCTTATTGGAAAAATGTCAGCTTGTGGGGTGGGGGGAACGATGAATAAGTACCGCGCGAGACATACCAATAATGTTGCACAACGCACTACAGTATGTGTATAGCTAGCTTCTGATCACAAACATCACTATATATACGACGTAACAGCCAGATATATGTACACTTGCTCGATCCAATTATAATTATTCACAAATTAAAAGTAAAAGTTGACTAGCTTGCCTTTTGAGATACTAACATGTACACACAAGTTTAGTTTTACAATATATACAACAATTACTAAAATTCCACTGCACAGTACGTATAACTAGCACGCGCGTGCAGGCAGCAACTAACCTTTTGAAATCGCAACAGTTGCTCACACAAATCAATTTTGAAATCTGAATGAACTTCATGCCTCAATGTATCTGAGCATGCATATTGCATGCAAATTAATATATATAGCTAGCACATATATATATATATCACGCACAAGAACATCTCTTCAGATGAACAGGCAACATAACATGAAATATCTACTGATGCACATGCAGCATGCATGCATATGTGTGTGGCTCACTGTTTACGGAACAGAAAATACTAATACAGAGTGCAGTTGTGTGTGAGTTGTTGTTGTTGCAATAATGCAACATATATATGGGACGAGTGCAATGTAATAACATTATTAGCAGTAGATCAGACCGCCCTAGCTAGCTAGATGCATATGCATCAGCTCTTGAATCTTATCGGCCGAGTTCTTCTGCTAGCTATGTCCTTTTTCCTTGTCAGATTTAAGGCCCTTTTGAATGCACTATAGCTAAATGGTTAGCTAGCTAAAAATTGGTAATGAAATTAGCTAACTAATAAATAGCCGACAAACAGTTAGCTAGTTTTAGTGGATTGAATCAGCTAATAACTAATGAGTAGTTGAAGGTGCAGCTAATAGTTAGTTGGACGACTATTTGCTAGGGTGTTATGATGTATCCAACTAAAAGTAGCTAATAACTAAACTATTAGTTAGGCTATTTAGCTAATTTTAGCAGCTAATTGTTAACTCTAGTGCATTCAAACAGGTCTTAGGCCCCGCTTGAATGCACTAGTGCTAATAGTTAGGTGACTAAAAAGTTGGTAGTAAAATTAACTGGCTAACTATCATCTAATTTTAGTGGGTTGAATCAGCTAATAACTAATAGGTAGTCAAAGGTGTAGCCAATAGTTAGTTGGACTATTAGATAGATTGTTTGGATGTTTCTGACTAAAAGTGGCTAATAGCTAGACTATTAGTTAGGTTGATTAGATATCTCTAACTAATTTTAACAAGTAACTATTAGCTCTTAAACAAGGTGTAAGTTATATATAACCTAGATATACGCTATCTAAATATCTAGTACTCTGCTCTATAATAAGTACCCTTTATGTTTTAGATTGTAAATTGTTTTTGTTTTTCTTAAATATATAACAAAAATTCTGACTATATATCTAAAAAGATCACAGCAACATACAATTTGAAACGGAGGAAGTATGCAACTTATTCATTTCAAAAAGAAGAAGAAAGTATTGGATTTTGAACTGAATCCTGATGATCCTAATATTCTTATCCAAACTTCAAAGAGAAAATTGAGGGCATCCAAGGAGAGCAATATAATTGCTAGAGATAATATATACATAGAGAGATGGTACCTGATTTGGGACCCCTGACACTTTATATATGTTACTAAATAAATTACTTAAAGGAGATCGAAATGCAACAAAGACCGCTGCGCTAAGATCTAGGAACACATGCATGCACGCATGCATATACAGCAAGTTGCAAAACAACAAATGATCAAATTCAAAGTGATTAAACAAGAGAGATTTAATTTAAGAACACACAATGCAAAGTTGTCAAACAATATTGCATGAAAGATGCAACAGCACATGAATCGAAGCTGATGATGAGACCAACGACATCTGATTATTGCACGGCAACAAAGTAGCACTAGGGACGACGGCCACACTTCATCATATGTACTAACCTACTAATGGCGCGCCACTCCGATCCGGCCGTCGTCGTCTCCAATGGAACAGTAACGACCATGCAGTGCACGCACAGCATTCGCCATTGCATTCTAGCAACTGTGCTCGACCTTGGGCGCATCAGGATCATCAGTACGGTGGCCGCGGGTGCGCCCATGACGGGAAGCCGTCGCCGCCTCCAAGCTGCCCGTTGCTCGGCGGCAAGTTGAACATGGGCAGCGCTGACGGGTCGGCGATGCCGAGGCCTCCACCCATGAGCGGATCGGCGCCGCCGCCGGACGCCATCGGTGGAGCTGGCCCTTCATCCTCCTCTTCGAGCGGAAGGCGCTCGTAGGTTGCGTTGGCGAACGTGGACGCGATCACCATGACCGGGCCGGCGGCGATGAGGGTGCCTACAACGCTGCCGCCAACCACCTGCCCCTGGCCCCCGGCCAGGTACACGGTGAGCCCCGTGGACCCCGGCGGCGCGGGGCCGGGCAGGAAGGTGCCGGTAAGCGAGAGGATCTCGAAGCGGCCGCGGAGCGCGACCACGGCCGTGGGCGCGGACGGTTGCCGCAGCGCCACGTTGGCGACGGTCCCGGCGCCGCTGAGCACGCAGACACCGCGCTGGCGGCGGCGCGAGAACTGCGCGATGGCGTCCGCCACATCGGCGCCGCCCGCCACCTCCATGACGTGGCTGCGCAGCGCGTTGGGGCTGTCGCGCGTGACGAAGATGGGCGGCTTGGGCTTGTTCTTGGACCCCGGCGGGCGCCCGCGGGGCCGCCGGCTGGGCGCCGCCACCACGGCGCCACCGGACTCGTTGGTCTCATCGGCTCCGTGGTCGCCCGGCGCGCCGACTGCCGGGCTGCTGGGCTCCGGGTCCTTCATGGCCGGGGGCTCCGTCTTGGGGTTGGGGCCGCCGGACGGCTGCTCCGGCAGGCCCAAGTGACCGGGCACGCTCCACCACCGGTTCGCCAGCTTGACGCCTCTTGTATGTAGCAACCAACAGGGAGGAGCTTTATATATATATCTTGTAGCACGACACGATCGATCGACAAGACAAGAAACGAAACAAACTAGGTACCGATCGAGCAACAAAAGAAAAGATTTTGATGTTTATATCTGAGCAGATCTGATCTGGACTGGATGCAGGGATAATTTATAGTAAATTTACCTTTGCTGAGAGAACTTCTTCTTAATTAACTTGGTATCGGTCGAGTACTAATTTGATCTGATGAGCTAGAGAAGCATCATATCTAATCTATCATAGAACACATAAGTTCTCTCTCCAATTACATGGGGGATTTCTGTCTAGCTAGTAGCTAGCTATCTAGGAGGAGTGGAAGTTTGGTATGTGTTGAGAGAGAGAGAGAGAGAGAGAGAGCTTGATTGGAGAGATCAAGGAGGAGAAGAGCTGGTTGGTCTGAGCTTTGAGGAGGGCAGCAAGCTAACAAGTGGGTATATGAAAGGTGGACATGCAATAAGCTAGTAGGAAGATGGAGAGAAGAGAGAGAGAGAGGCTTTGGTTTTAATTTGACTGCTTACTGGTCCCCAGTATGCCATGTGAATTCAAAAGAGAGACTATAGATTTATATTTATATGCATTTAATTTCCTCTTCTTCTTTTTTGTCTTGGTCTTTGAGGCATATTTTTAGGCTGGTCCCCCGTTGAGCTGGTGGTGCGCTGTTTGGTATATATATGCTGAGGCCTGTTGTGTGTTGTGGCTGAGAATCCGTACATTGTTTAAACAGACAACCTCATCAAACTTCACTCTGTTAAAATATTACGTGTTTTGCACATCCATTTAATTCTAAGTAAGAACCTAGCGTCGTCGTCATTCTTATACGAAATGACCCTTATGCCCACGCAACGCAACCTTTTTTTTCATCTAGCTAGCTATACCCTTGCACTATGCTGGCCTTTAATTTAATGGATTTACTAATAATTAGCTACTATGCTACGGCACAATATACATCGTACTATGCTGGCCTTTAATGTTTTTTTAAATTTCATAATTTCCTTTGTTTATTTAATGTTTTCGTCTTTATCATCAGCTATACCATCATATCAATGAAATTAATGTGGGCTTGGCCTTTATTAATGGCTGCTATTTATGTTGGATTAATGTGGGCTTGGCCCAAATTAATATTCAATAATAGTCAATGCTAATGGCCCACTTTAATGCTATGGTGTACTAATTATTTAGTACCATATTGGAAGTTCAAAGGACAAATCAATCAACTTAAATAGGTGGACCATTGGTGCATCTATTGAGAAGTTGAGAAAAGGATGAAGGACTGCCACACGCGCGCGCGCGCCGCCGCCGCCGCCGACCGTGGCCGTGGCTCGTGGTAGATCGGACCTTGGTCAAACGGTTGCGCATTTTGCCTGGAGTGATGACCGTCATGATAACCGTCCGTTTCCTGTCTTATGGCTAGTAACGGACGTCAGTTACTGTCGTCAGTTTCCAGCTCTAATGCGTGACCGTTTCTGTCCGTTGTCCTTCTCCCTTCTTCTGACCGCCTATAAGAATGGAGAGGGAGGGCTCTTCCAGTTATGCGAATTATCTCACGCGAATTGCAAACAACACATTCCCGTCCCATCTTCTGCGAGCACAGAGAGAGTGGGAGAGCAGGCCTCCGAAATCACCGACCGCAGAGATACACTTGCACGGGTGTGCGGGCGATCAGATTTTTGGGGAGCGTCTTCGCGACTGCTCGCGTGATCGTCCACAGCTTGCTGTTCGTCGCCTTCCCAAGTTGACGCGTGCTGCTGTTCTTCTTCCCGGCGACCGTTCGAGGGACTGCACTGCGTACATCTTCCTGCACCGACTTCGTACGACTACATCGAACAAACACACGAGATGTCTCGTGTGAATGGAGCCACTGGTGCCTTGAGCATCGGTCCCTCCGCTGGGTACACTCTGTTCTTCGTATTTATGCATGTTTCATTGCTGTTTACTGCTTATGCGAGTAGTTATACACACATGCACATACATGTCATCACATATATCGCACTGATTATCTGGATTAAATTAAAACTAAAAATGCCTAACTTTCTAACAATCCAAAAATCTGATATTAGGCATTTTTCTGTTAGTGGTTTTGCTGCTGCGTTAAAACCAAGTGAACCTTTTGATGGGACGTTTTACAAGAGATGGCGTAGTAAGATGATACTGTGGTTGACCGCAATGAACTGCTATCACGCCGCACAGGGGAAACCCGAACAGTTCACTCCTGAAGAGGAGAAAATGTTCGACGTTGCCGGTAACCTGTTTCGAGGCGCCGTGATTGGCGCTCTTGCCAACAAGTATGTTGATTCTTATCTAACGTGCACATCTGCAAAAGAGTTATGGGATGCATTAGATGAGAAGTTTGGTGTTTCTGATGTTGGTAGCGAGCTGTACATCATGGAGCAGCTATTTGACTATAAGATGGTGGAAAACCGTCCTGTAGTTGAACAGGCTCATGAAATACAGGCACTGGCTAAAGAACTCGAACAATTCCCATGTGTCTTGCCTGACAAGTTCGTGGCCGGCGGTATTATCGCTAAACTGCCACCTTCTTGGACGGACTTTGCTACCACTCTAAAACATAAGAGACAAGAGTTTAGCGTGGCTGAGCTTATTGGTTCTCTTGATGTTGAGGAGAGGGCGAGAGCAAAAGACACTCGTGGAAAAGGAGTTGAGACTTCTAGTGCCAATATGGTACAAAAGAAGAACTCCAATGCATCACATAATAATAAAAAGAAGAACAAGCAACAGAATGCCACGAAGCCCAAGCAGGCAGCCTCGTTCAAAAAGAAGAACAAAGGAGCTGGTTGCTTTGTTTGCGGGAGTATTGATCATTGGGCAAGCGCTTGTCCAGACCGCAAATTTAAGCAAGAGAAAAAACCAGCTCAAGAGAAGAAAACAGTAAACATGGTTGTTAGCGAGACTGCAGAAGGAACATCGGGGTATGGTAATCTTTTACCTACTGTTCTTTCAGTGTGTCAATCCCCTGAGTGGTGGGCTGATACCGGTGCTAATATTCATGTGTGTGCTGATATTTCTTTATTTTCTTCTTATCAGTGCAAAGGGACTGGAGCCTTGCTGATGGGGAACGGATCACATGCGCGTGTTCTT
Organism: Zea mays; assembly: GCF_902167145.1. Taxonomy (NCBI): domain Eukaryota; kingdom Viridiplantae; phylum Streptophyta; class Magnoliopsida; order Poales; family Poaceae; genus Zea; species Zea mays. Next base: position 224,587,792 of record NC_050100.1, on the reverse strand, counting down.
GGTGTTGGTACAGTCATTCTGAAGTTTACTTCGGGAAAGACGGTGCTATTGAAGAACGTGCAGCATGTCCCCTCCATCAAAAAGAATCTAGTTAGTGACTCTCAATTGTGTCGAGATGGCTACAAAATTGTCTTTGAGTCTAATAAATGTATACTGTCTAAGTATGGAACGTTTGTTGGAAAAGGCTATGACAGCGGAGGCTTGTTCCGCTTATCTTTGCATGATGCGTGTAATAAGTCTGTGAACAATGTTGTTTCGAATGAGTCGTATATTTGGCATTCACGACTTTGTCATATCAATTTTGGTTGTGTCTCGCGGTTAGCAGATTTAAATTTAATCCCGAAATTTGATTTAGTCAAAGGTTCTAAGTGCCAGGTGTGCGTGCAATCTAAGCAACCTCGCAAGCCTCACAAGGCTGCGGAGGCGAGGAATTTGGCACCACTAGACTTAATACATTCCGATTTATGTGAGATGAACGGAATATTGACTAAAGGAGGCAAGCGATATTTTATTACTTTTATCGATGACTCTACTAGATTTTGTTATGTGTATCTCTTAAAATCAAAAGATGAAGCTTTGCATTATTTTAAGACCTACAAAGCTGAAGTTGAAAATCAACTCGAGAGGAAAATTAAACGATTAAGGTCTGATCGTGGTGGAGAATATTTTTCGGGTGATTTTTCTGATTTTTGTGTGGAACATGGTATTATTCATGAGAGGACACCGCCATACTCACCACAATCCAATGGGGTTGCTGAAAGAAAGAACCGTACTCTAACTGATTTGGTTAACGCCATGTTAGAGACTTCAGGGCTATCTAAGGAATGGTGGGGTGAGGCGATCTTGACGGCGTGTCATGTCCTGAATAAAGTTCCCACAAAGAACAAAGAAATCACACCATTCGAGGAATGGGAAAAGAAGAAATTAAATATCTCCTATTTGCGCACCTGGGGTTGTTTGGCTAAAGTGAATGTGCCAATTAACAAGAAGCGCAAATTAGGACCGAAAACTGTTGATTGTGTTTTTCTTGGGTATGCTTTCCACAGCATTGGATATAGGTTTTTAATTATAAACTCTGGAGTACCGGACATGTTGGTTGGTACAATTATGGAGTCCAGAGATGCTACGTTTTTTGAGGACGAATTTCCCATGAAAGCTACACATGATACGTCTAATGATGAACCAACGATACCCCATGAGCATTTTATTCCGGTAGAACACACTGAGGAATCCCATATACATAATCATGTGGAAAATGACAATGTATCAACTCGAAAGAGTAAGAGACCAAGGATTGCAAAGTCCTTTGGTGATGATTACATTGTATATCTTGTGGATGACACACCAAGTACCATTGAAGAGGCATATTCCTCTCCTGATGCTGACTTTTGGAAGGAAGCAATAAGGAGTGAGATGGATTCTATTATGTCTAATGCAACTTGGGAGGTAGTTGAGCGTCCTTATGGGTGTAAGCCCATTGGAAGTAAATGGGTGTTCAAGAAAAAACTTAGGCCTGATGGTACTATTGAAAGGTACAAGGCGAGGCTTGTAATTAAAGGCTATTCACAGAAGGAAGGTGAGGATTTCTTTGATACTTATTCACCTGTGGCTCGATTGACCACAATTCGTGTGCTACTTTCTTTGGCTGCCTCTCATGGTCTACTCGTCCATCAAATGGATGTTAAGACAGCATTCCTAAATGGAGAGCTAGATGAGGAAATTTACATGGAGCAGCCAGCTGGGTTTGTAGCAAACGGTCAAGAAGGCATGGTGTGTAAATTATTGAAATCTTTATATGGCCTAAAACAAGCACCTAAGCAATGGCATGAAAAGTTCGATAAAACTTTGACATCTGCCGGTTTTGTTGTGAACGAAGCAGACAAGTGTGTATACTATCGGTATGGTGGGGGCGAGGGAGTAATTTTATGCCTATATGTTGATGACATTCTAATCTTGGGGACGAGTCTTGATGTGATTAAAGAGACAAAAGACTTTCTGTCTAATAATTTTGAAATGAAAGATTTGGGAGAAGCTGATGTTATTCTTAACATTAAGCTACTGAGAGAAGGCATTGGTGGGATCACACTTGTGCAATCCCATTATGTGGAAAAGGTTTTGAGTCGCTTTGGTTTTAGCGAATGTGAACCTGCTCCAACGCCTTATGATCCTAGTAAGCTATTAAAGAAAAATCGAAGGATAGCTAGGGATCAATTGAGATATTCCCAAATAATTGGTTCACTCATGTATTTAGCTAGCGCTACGAGGCCTGACATCTCATTTGCTGTGAGCAAACTTAGTCGATTTGTTTCAAATCCGGGAGATGATCACTGGCGTGCTCTTGAGAGAGTTTTGCGCTATCTAAAGGGTACTATGAGTTTAGGCATCCATTATACCGGGTACCCAACAGTGCTGGAGGGTTATTGTGATGCAAACTGGATATCTGATGCTGATGAGATATATGCCACAAGTGGATATGTGTTTTCACTTGGAGGTGGTGCTGTTTCATGGAAGTCTTGCAAGCAGACCATCTTAACGAGGTCGACTATGGAAGCAGAACTCACAGCATTAGATACCGCTTCAGTTGAGGCTGAGTGGCTTCGTGAACTCCTTATGGATTTACCGGTGGTTGAAAAACCTGTGCCGGCTATTTCCATGAACTGTGATAATCAGACTGTGATAATTAAGATAAACAGTTCTAAGGATAATATGAAGTCGACAAGGCACATAAAGAGGCGTTTGAAATCTGTCAGGAAATTGAGAAACTCCGGAGTAATAGCGTTGGATTATGTCCATACGTCTAAAAATCTGGCAGATCAATTTACTAAGGGGCTATCACGTAGTGTGATAGATAGTGCATCAAGTGAGATGGGCATGAGACCCACCTAAAGTTTATCATAGTGGTAACCTGTTCTATGTGATCGGAGATCCCGTGAATTAGAATGGTGAAACAAGCAAGTGGTAGACTGAGAGGAAAGACCCTTAATAAGGCTCATTTCAGATGCATATCTTTCCTTACTGTAAGGTAGGTTGGTGTTTACACCTTAATATGTTCCAAGTGGCTTTGTGAAGCAAAGATGTTGTCCTACAGAACATCTTTAGAGGAACATACCTATATGGGTTAACTGCTAGTCACAGTTTATGAGATCTGGGTGGTTTCTAGATACCCATGAAAGGCTATGGAGTTTGACTTATATGCTCCAACCAGAGGGGATGCGTTCAGCAATCTAGTACTGGTAAAGAGTTTAGATGAAACTCATTCCACGCAAAACTGCCAATTCAAGGCCTAGTCCATTGTGCAGTTGTGGTCAAGTGTAGTCTAAGTTCTAGGTGGATGTTCAACTTAACAGTCTCCATCGAAACACCAGTATATCAAACGTTTGAGATGATGAGAGCTTTTTTGTGTGACTTAGCATTTGGTGGGGATTGTTGGATTAATGTGGGCTTGGCCCAAATTAATATTCAATAATAGTCAATGCTAATGACCCACTTTAATGCTATGGTGTACTAATTATTTAGTACCATATTGGAAGTTCAAAGGACAAATCAATCAACTTAAATAGGTGGACCATTGGTGCATCTATTGAGAAGTTGAGAAAAGGATGAAGGACTGCCACACGCGCGCGCGCGCCGCCGCCGCCGCCGGCCGGGCCGGGCCGGGCCGTGGCCGTGGCCGTGGCCGTGGTCGTGGCTCGTGGCTTGCCTGGAGTGATGACCGTCATGATAACCGTCCGTTTCCTGTCTTATGGCTAGTAACGGACGTCAGTTACTGTCGTCAGTTTCCAGCTCTAATGCGCGACCGTTTCTGTCCGTTGTCATTCTCCCTTCTTCTGACCGCCTATAAGAATGGAGAGGGAGGACTCTTCCAGTTATGCGAATTATCTCACGCGAATTGCAAACAACACATTCCCGTCCCATCTTCTGCGAGCACAGAGAGAGTGGGAGAGCAGGCCTCCGAAATCACCGACCGCAGAGATACACTTGCACGGGTGTGCGGGCGATCAGATTTTTGGGGAGCGTCTTCGCGACTGCTCGCGTGATCGTCCACAGCTTGCTGTTCGTCGCCTTCCCAAGTTGACGTGTGCTGCTGTTCTTCTTCCCGGCGACTGTTCGAGGGACTGCACTGTGTACATCTTCCTGCACCGACTTCGTACGGCTACATCGAACAAACACACGAGATGTCTCGTGTGAATGGAGCCACTAGTGCCTTGAGCATCGGTCCCTCCGCTGGGTACACTCTGTTCTTCGTATTTATGCATGTTTCATTGCTGTTTACTGCTTATGCGAGTAGTTATACACACATGCACATACATGTCATCACATATATCGCACTGATTATCTGGATTAAATTAAAACTAAAAATGCCTAACTTTCTAACAATTTAGGCCGGTGAAGAAAGACCTCAAAAAATGATAGTATAAATCAAATTACAGACTCCAAATATGTGGATCTAAGTCTTCAAAATCTTGAGGTAGGAACCTTCTTGACCTATTTCAAGGTCTCTCTAATTTCCCTTTTCTTCCTATCTTTTTCTTCTCTCTAAGAGGATATCTCTGGTGCTCATGAAGGGGGTTAAACTGAGCTTTCTACTGTGTTGCCTAGTGCTTTCCAGATACTTCCCCCTCCTATTGCAAGCCAAGTCACACATACTAGATGCACAAAAGTTGGCCCACTCATTTATGATGCACCTATTGAAAAGATCAAGATACACTACTGGACACAGCTGCTTTGCCGAGTGCTAGTGCTTCAGGCACTCGACAAAGTCTTTGCCAAGTGTGACTCTAGGCAAAGAGGTCTCGGTGAATTGTACATCGGCAACGGCTTCTTTGCAGACTTTGCCTAGAAAACTCTCAGCAAAGTCTACCAAAGGACACTCGGAAAAGAAGTCATTTTGTCGAGTGTCAACTCCTGACACTCGGCATAGTTAAAGGTTGTCAACTATAAACAGCTGTTGACGGCCTTTTGCCGAGGGTCACGTTTCACCGAGAGCTTCATGCTCGGCAAAGACTCCCTACCGAACGTCTTTGCACGCCGAGTGTTTGACGCTCGACAAAGGGGATATGTGTTGAGTGTCATTGTTCGCCGTGAGTGGCACTCGACAAAGCTCTTCATACTGGCAAAGATCCGGATTACGGTATTGATACCAAATAGAGGATGGTGAATTGTGCTTCTCTGATTTTTTTCTTGCACAAGTTAAAACTCATAATCAAGCCCAACTTTATCTCTTGTGACTTAGTGTGGTAAAAAGTTTTGCACCCTAAATTCCAATCATATACTAGCGTGACAATTCTGGTAAATAAATATTTGAATAAAATTGCTCAAATATAAGCTCTCCACGAGCGCTTCTCTAGCATGGTGAACCACACACAACCTTACACGCTTTAGGTGGGTCACCCATAAGTTCTCCAAGTGATCACTGATCACCCAATCGCTACTAAGCCATCTAGGTGATACTGATCACCAAGAGTAACAAGCAAACTTTGACTTGACATGTCCAAGTATATTGAGGGTAGTGGATGCATACAAGATACTCTCAAGTTCTTCACTAACCTTGATGTGAAGCTTATCTCTAAGATTCCAATGTTGTGTGAGAAGAAACAACACTGAAAGTGCACTACAAAGGTCTAATTTAGCACATTACCAATATATGGAAATGATTTGTTTGGCTTTGCTATGTTAATTCTTTGCAATTTTAAGATGATACCATAAATATTATATGGATTCTTAATGTTGAAATTTGGCTTTCTCGAGTTATAGAGTAGTGTCAACCATCATATAAAGTAGTTGCTTCTTCATGTTAGGTAGTCTATTTGATTTTGCATGGATGTGGACATATATGCTTGGTCAATTGTGATTATTTGTTATTCCTATATGTCACTAGGTGCATTTAATAGCGCTCCATTTATGCACTTGTGTTTCCAATTGAAGCAATTTGGATGTCACATCGCTAACATTTTTAATTGATGTTGCTAATAATTGGATACTTTATGATTATTGTGTGATTATGCCATACTATAGTTTTTGTTCCTTATGCTCTAAGGGTGGTTAGATCTTAGAGGCTAGGCTTGACTTCCTCCTGACAATCTATGTGAGGAGCTAAGACAACGAGACAAATTCCAAAGAGAATAAAAATAGTATTATGCTTCGTTCATATCATAACAACAGGTTGTGATTCAAGTAAGACTGAATTTCCAACAGTTACCATTCTAAGTATTTGAGAATGATCACCATGTTGACACATTGGTTTTGTATTTGACTAATTATAACTATATTTTTGCATTTGTTCTCCTACTTGATGCACACATATAAACTTGACCAATTAAAACTAAATTTTCTCATTTGGTCATATTTGTATATTACACATAGAGATCGTTGTCATAAGTGTCTCAAATTTACCATACTCCACCTACATAGATATCAATACCTAGAGAACAGGTGTATCTAATTATTGTTATTTTCATAATTTTTTCAATTTTCTATATCAATGCATAGTTGTTGCTAATCGCATATTTTGATCTATATAGTTAGGCTTGGGGGATGCTGGAACTGTATTTGCAAGGCAATCTTCGTTGACCTTTTTAAAGGTAACTATCAAGACTGATAATCCAAGCGGTCAAAACTTAGTCAATTGTTTTGTGTGCTAATCATGTTTGTCTAAGTTCTAGGGATCATCTAAAGTCAGGCCAAAAAAAGCCAAAGGAATTTGGCACAAAAGAGAAGAAGGTAAGAAGGTGGGCTGCTCTAGGTAACACCGGATAGTCTAGCGTCGGTACGACCAAAGTGACCGTTTCGGATTAGGCCTGGCCTCGTCGGCTTTAATTCATCGGACAGTCCAGGCAAAGCGCCAGACATTCCGGTGTGATGGACAACCAACGATTATCAGCCATGTCAACATGCTCCAATGGTCAGATGGCGCACCAACAGTCTGGTGCCCCCCTGACAGTCTGGAGCCCCAAGAAAAGGAAGACAACCAATCAATGATCTAGTGACAGTTGCAATGTGCACTGTCCAGTGTGCCACCAGACAGTCCAGTGCACACGTAGACAGGGAAGGCTGGTCCAAGTCTCCAACGCCTCCTAGGCCTCTTTGTACGTCCAAACACTATAGAAAATGTGGCCGTCTCCTTCCATCCCTCCTTATGCGTCCAATCAAACACACTCTACAATACTTTGCGCGGCCGCTAACACGGGCTTCTGGAGATAGTCTAAGGTGCATGCATAAACATGAAGTTTAGATGAGATAATAAAACCAATCGGTGCATGCGTGATATCTTGTGGTCCATGCATGACAAATATGGCATGGCACTTGCAAAGTACAACAAAGGCAGCCCAGACTGAATAAAGATACTGTCATGCTCATGCCGACACTCCCAGCTAATCTAAAGAAGCAGACTAATGGAACAAAACAAAAGCTAACTGCAACCAACTAAACTAATAAGTTGTTCATCTCACAAAGCGCTGCATGCCCACTGACATGACTACTAAAATAGTTGGCACATCTCACGGAGATGGATAACCTAAGCTTTGCCAAACACTGATGGCGTGCTGTGCAGCATGACTTATCTAACCTTGCCCAACCAAATTAAACTCGACGTTACGTTGCAGCAACTAACACATGCACGGGTTGCATTGTGTGCTCGATCTTGCTCTATTAGTCCACCATGAGAACCATACCATGATACCAGGACTGCATTTGTTTTGTGCGTTGGATATCTATGATGAGGCGTTTATATATACAGGTTAAATTTAATATAGATATGGCTCGTATTTTTATTTTATTAATCTTAGATACGCATTAAATGTGGTCGGGACTCTATAGTCCTTGAGACGTATAGGTCGCCGTGTCCTTTAGGATGTCGGGGCCCTATGCCTATCTCAATATTTAGGAACGCCCTATGCCCCTTGAACGTTAAGGGGGTTATATTTGTTACACTCGGATTGGAGGACAAACCCGGATGCGTCTCAAATATGTGATATGATCAAGTCTCACACATATGGTGACTCATGGTACATAAATCAATGTCACGTCTTACCAGACGATGTCATGCGCGTGCTCAGCTAATATTGATTTCTTTACTATGAGTCATCATATGTGTGGGACTTGATCATAGCACAAATTTGAGACGCTCCCGGGTTTGCACTTAAATCCAGGTGTGACAATATTCCTTGGGACGTTTGCCCCCTACCATTGGGAGGCCAGGGCCCTTGAAACATCCAATCAGAGCCAATGTAGCCTTCTATACTTGATAATATACTTCAGGGTACACTGGTATGTGCACAGGTGTCTACAAGATCGACGCATGTACCGAATAGTGGTCTCGAGTTCCCTACTACCTAAATCATAGCGACAATGCACATCTCATGCTTATAATATTGCACAACATACATTTAATGTATTGTACCTTAGATTTGTCTAATAGACTAGCGCTACGAACCTTTCAGCAAGCCCTAAACATGGGTCCCTGACCTAGTGCAGTAATGTCCTTAGTGGGTCTAGGCTAAATCTATCTTATGGATAGGATTACACTTAGCTACATCAAATCCCTTGTTCTGTTAGGAGCCTTAGGCCCCCAAAAGGTTTGAGGCTCGATGGTTCACATTACATAAGGCTAGGAACGATCTTAGGGACCTAGGAGCCATTTGGGTCCTGAGTGATTAAGTGTCACTGAGTGTCTCGAGGAACGAGGGGCCCATGGGCTTATTCTTCATGATAGCCCTACAACCTTAGGTGCATAGGTTGCTCTAGCTTGGGACGTCCTGAGACGCTTGGACCCTAGGCCTTAATCTATACGGACTGGCACCATAAGTGCAGGAGTGTCCTAGAGCTCAGAGGGCCATGGATCCCATAGTGGACCTTATTAATGGAATATGGTGGTGTAGAAGTCATCTTTTTGGGGGTGTCCCAATATCAAGTTGCCAAGAAGTTAAACCATTGTCCTAGTCGAGACCATGGGAGGTCCCTAGGGTATGGGACCCTAGGGGCGATGGTATCAATAGCTGGGCCTTATGGATTTTTAGAGAAAAGGTTTCCCCTGCTTTATTTTTACAATAAAACGTTCACATGTTTTACAATTTTGAAGCATATGCATATTCAAGAGTGCACCCACCGACAGACATTGTACCCGATTAACAGAAAATTTTATGCTAATGTCACTCATTAATTTCCTCACGCTACTTTCCACACGACCACAAACCAAAAGATACTCCTCCATCTATGATCACAACCTGGACTCCAGGCTCCATCCAATTCCTGTAAGACGCATTGAGCTTGCTTCCAAAGCGCCATTGCAGTAATCTAGCTCCTCCAAACAACTCTGTTTGCATAATGGCCTCCATCTTCTGAGCATTTGTGCCATCCTCACCGTCAGCTTTTGCATCCTTCGCCAATTCTCTCCCTAAAAACAATGTGTGTTACGGGGTATCCAAATACACAACATAATTTCTGCACTAACCATATTTCTAACACTATTTTTCTTATTCCTAACCCAAAAAACGAGCCACTGATTCAAAATCATGACCTAGGTTCCAATTGAATATGTCATTAATCTCTTTCCACAAACGGGAACCCACACAACAATGGTAAAGAAGGTGGCATACTAATTCATTTGATGTTTTGAGGTACATTAGAGCATGATTCGTTAGTTGTGTATGCAAGTTCATGTTGATTAATTTGCCTATACTAACAAATATGTCTGTGTGTTGTAATGAAACATACCATTTATGTTATCATCTATTCTAACTTTCACTACCGAAACCTGGCTCTTTGTTGAGTGCTCAAAGCTTTGTCACGTGCAAAATATCGGGCACTCGATAAAGCATAATTTGTCGAGTGACACTCTCGGCGAACAAATGCACTCACCAACGACGTCCTTTGCCGAGCACTAAACACTCGGCATACAAAGACACTTAGCAAAGGAGGATTTGTCAAGTGTCCGGCTCTCAGCACAACTGGGTACTCGAGAGTGAACAACTCTCGGCAAAACTGGGTACTCGGTAAAGAGCCGCCAGCGATCGTCTATAGTTGACGACCGTTAACTATGCCGAGTGCCAGGAAAGGACACTCGACAAAATTATTTCTTTGTTAGTGTCTCCGACAGACAATCGACAAATAAAATTGTTGTCGAGTGTTTTCCTTTGACACTTGGCAAAGTTTATTTGTGTTTTTTCTTTTTTTACTCCAACTTTTCTGTGGTGTGTTCCTACAATCTCTAATCCTACATGTCCAATTCTGGCACATTTGTCAAATTATTTGCTATACCTATTAGATTTAGTTCATTTAATTGAATTTCTTTGGATAATTCAAATTTGAACTGCAAGTAACTAAAAATGAAAAACAACGAATGCAAAATTGATATTCATACTATTTGGCACAAGTTACGACCTAATGCAGGTACAAACCAGAAATTTCGAACACCATATTCACGAAACATGACCATTGCGATCCAATTGTTTTAAAATTGTTAAAACACAAACAAAGTCAGAAAATCATGAAACTTGTCGAGATTTCATGATATCATATGTAAAAGGTGTGATAAAAATTTGACAGTGTTTTGTGAAAGTTATCACATACAATGTGTACAACCTATGCGGCCTTCACACGAGCTCCCTTTGTCGGGTGCCAAGTTGTGGCTCTCGGCAGGCTGCCATGGGGCCTGTTGGAGTTTTTTTTGCCGAGTGTCAGACCAACAAACTCCCTCTTTGCCGAGTGTTACCGAGTACACTCGACAAAGTCTCCGTCTCTATCACGACGACTTTTATTTGCCAAGCGTCAGATGCCACTCGATAAAAACTTTGCTGAGTAACCGACAAAAAGTACTCGATAAAGAATCTATTGTTGATGTACAGTTCACCGAGTTTTTTTTTCAAGAGTTACGCTCGACAAAGTGGTTGTGTCCGGTAGTATGTACCGTGCATGTACACGCTATTTGAACAACATTTCTCTGGAGCCGGACTCCTTGGATGCTTGTATCGGTTACCAAACTTTATTAGTGCACGATTAATACATATCAAATGCTTTTAGTGTATTTGGAATAAAAAACTTTAAGATATACTAAAAATAAAATAAGGTCTTTCAGGGTATATATAACCACATAAAATACAAAACGTGGTCTTAACCTTGTACTAGTATTTTTTTTATTTCATGCAATATATGTACAACCAAATAAAATAGCATACAACCGTTCAGAAACCAAAATCGGGGCTAGTGCGTTTAGCGAGATTAGTATACAGATACGAGGCAATAGGTATGTATAGGCATACAAGCATGTGATTAGGACCGGCTGGTGCAATTATCTAAGCTTTGTCACAGGTGTTTGGTGCTTGTGTTCTCTTGCCCGCCCGAGTAGAGAGCATCTCGCTGCCTCAATAATTGCATCCTTGATCACTGCGTTGGTTATGATTCCTGCACACGCTGACCTTTTAAGTCTTCTATCTATACAATACAATAATGCGTACGTAGTATTTAACTATACCACTTGTTCATGGTGCACCCACATTATCATTCCTTGCATCTGGATTCGTTTTGCCAGATGCTGCGGGACACGTGTCGACCTCACATAGTGCTCAATCAAAGCTTCTTTATACAGTTTTTTTGTTGTTGTTATGCTACTAAATACCATACACATGACATGCCAAAGGGAAGGAACGGACAACAAACTTGAATCCCGCAACAAGAGAACATAGGATCGACCCAGCACGCACGCTGTAGTCGTGTTGTACAGTGCAGAGTTGACGAAACACCCACATCAACATATACTTTGGCACTCAGGACGGTGGGTTTTCAAGGTATCTATCTATACGGCACGGCACGCAGATGATGAGATGACCATTTCCAGCATGTCATGTCTTCTACCTGGTCAAGTAGTAAACCAGCAGAAAAAGGGCGACGAATGATGCGACGAGGGTTCCCATCCTCCGGCTTGATTTGGTCTCAAATACCTGCACACATGGATCATCTCAGAAGGGCACAATCGGCCTACTAATTTAATTGTTTCTCTTGTCGCTTACCATCTTGAATTTGTCCACGGTCCCAGACAGAAAACCCCTTGAAGTATCCATATCGTTCCCCTGAATTTGTCCACGTGAGTAGGATAGTAGATTCAGATCTTACAACAAGCAAAGGATGGGGGGCAAGTGTACCATTCGGTCCAGCATTCTGTTATGAGTCTCCACCTCTTCATGGATATCGCCTGACAACTACAGGTAAGTGAAAGAGCCTTCAGTACCTAATAACAAACCTATGGTTGCCTAAAAGCTTATCCAGAATTCCAGATTGATGAATGGGGAAAGAATCCTAATGTTACAACAATTCCAACAAACTTAAACTAGTCCAAGGAAGAGTTGTTGGAATGCTCGTTTGTTTTCTATCGTACCATTAATAAAATGAGCAAAGCACCCTATACCATAATAGAGATTGCTGACTTTGGAGAATGTCCACACTGACATCAGACAGAATGAAACCAGATTGACAAAGAACACCAGAATCATGACATGGCCCATTGTCCAGATATTCTCCCGGTCTTCCTCCTCTATATCTCATCTAATTGCAGCTTTTAAAGAAAGCTGTATCTAATACAGCTACCAAATGCATCCCACACTCAAAGAAAAGGCCAATCAAATATTCAGATTGCATTAATGCAACCACCAATAGTCGTCGCAAGGCCCATCAGATTACTTAGATTCCTTTTTGGTAAAATTTAACTAGAGAACCGTGCTGAACTAATTTCAAATATTTCAAACCAAACTGATCCAGGAAAGCGTGCAGCTGACAAGAATCCCATATCTACACTAATACTGTGCACTAAAGTTGCAGCAGAGAGAAACTATTTTTTTAAGGAACACAATATTGTTTTAATAAACCTATTTTATTATCTCATCTCTTGAGCTGGTAAGTATATAATAATATCTACAGTTGTTTTACATAAAAGAATCAACAGAGTTAGAATGTTTTAAGAAGTTGAAGTTGCACAATACCCGCTTGAGAATGCTGACACGATCCTGCAGTCCATCAATAGCTCCATCATTTTCTTGCTCATCTATCTCATGAGAAGAATAGGATGTTGCTCGGATTCCACCCTCCTCAATGCCATCGAAGAGAGAAGTTCTGTTGCTACGATGGCTGCACAAAGTGCATAAATTTTCCAATAGGAACAGGGCATACAATCAATAGACGAAGAGAGACTAACTGCAAAGTGAAAGGGGTTGCAAATTTAAACTTAACTACTCAAATAAAATTTCACAAAGGAACAGTCAACCTAGGATGTTCAGATAAAAATGGGATTCTACATTATTAGAATCAATAAGAACAAACAGCCTTATCCATTTGGTGAAGTAGCTGAACAAATATGTTGAAACAATCCAAACTATTTATTTAAACTGAGAAAAAACATATATTTTTCCCTTCTGAATTCTATCTCTAACTAACAAAACTCGACTCAGCTCAACAATAATCAATATTAGTTATAACAATATACTAATTATAAAACATATATGGTCCACGAATCGGAAACACGAAACTTGCATACTCTGTGATGGACCGACAACACAGTTACCTGGACCCATATCACGAAATAAGTCAAAGCATTGTCTGCTAAAGTGCTTTTGTACAACAGAAAACTACTATAAGATGACAAAAAAGGAAGCGTGATAATAACTAGGCAATGACGTAGGTGGTGCATATTAGCCCCAATTAGCAATACAATTGAGATCCATAGCTGCCATAGAGTCTGTCCATTTTGTCTGGGTGAAACTCATGTACTGCTGTTATGCCGGAAGAGGATCACCGTTCTTATATTTTTCTATAATATATAATTATAGCTATATTGCTCCAGCATATACTTTTCATCCCCTTCCGTTATATTGGACTATTTGCCAAGACATATTGTTATGCACAACTACAGAGTTGAGGAGCTTGCGATAGTGAGCATAACTACGGGACCTAATAGAAAGAATTTGACCATGAGGCTGTGATAGTGAGCAAAGTATATCTGTTGAAGCAGAGAAATATCAGCACACATAAACAAAGAGATTAGTAGCTCTTAGTTATAAATTCGTTGGTCAGAGAAGCAAACTAAGCCCAGTCAATAATCATGTGAAACCAACTTCTATGTCTGATAAACCTATATTCGTGATACTCAAACAGCTTAGAGTTGGGGAAAATGAAACTGTCATATACAACAATCGATTTGTCTTTGGAGGGAATTCATCAACCATAACTACGGGACAACAACTGAATTATCTGCACAAGGTAAGTAAACAGCAGCACGAATCACTCATCTTAACCCCTAACAAATGCAGCGTACCGATCGCACTAATCGCGTGCGATTCATCCAGTGAGGCAGCCACATTGAGCCGTTCTAACAAATCGCTCGCGCTCACCAACCCTAAATTCAAACACCATCTGACGAAAATCCCAAGCTCAAAGCAACAAACAAGCTCAGAAACTTACCCTCTCGGGTTCATGGCGCTAGTCTCGATTCGATTAGTGCTGCCCCCTGCCTGCACGCACCAAACCCCAAACCCATCAGAGTCAAGCAAATCGCCGAGAGGGGCGCCAAGAGCACGAAAAAGAAGAGGGAAAATCCGGACAGGAGTGGACGAGTGCGGTGATAGGGGGGATCCAGCGAGCTCACCTCTCGATCGATTCGCGTCGGATCGGTGCGGATTGGGATTCGCAGCGCTGCGAGAAGCCGCAAAGGGGAGGAGGAAAAGGAATGCTACGCGCTTCGCCGACGCGAGATTACACACGTAGCGTGTAACTGCCATGTGGGCCAGAATCTGGGTAAAGCCATTGGGACCCACCGGCATCAAGACAAGAGGAGCCTCTGGTCGCTGTCGTCCGTCCGTTTGGAGAGGTGACGTGGCGCGTTCCGATCGGACGGTCGGCGTCGACTCGACGCGAGCTCGTCCCTCGTCTTCTCCTTTTCTTTTTCTTTCCGAGAGGCGGGATTTCCTTCGCCGCCGCCGCCCCCAGTGACCACCTTGCCGACCGGAGCGTGTGAACCGTACGGAGTCGCCCGCGTGAGATGACGGCCACCTCCGCGTTCGAGTCGTCCCCGGAGATGGAGCGGTTCCTCTGCGAGCGGCTGCTGAACACGGAGCAGCCCATCGCGGAGCGCTTCCGGGCGCTCTTCTCCCTCCGCAACCTCCGCGGGGATGCGCCGCGCCGCGCCCTCCTCCAAGGTCTCGTCTCGCTTCACTGAATCGGCTTTGCTACTCTTCAAAGCTTGGTCGAAGGCTTTAGCAGCTTGTGGATTTAGCAACAGATTTCTGGTCCCTGCTGCTTTGCAGAACTAATCGAGTAGATGGAGTGGATACCATACTGTGCTTCACTAATTTGGTGCCTTGATTGCAGCACCATTAGTCCTAGGTACTTCGTCGGTTTTGTTCCAAACTCTAGTGTCCTTACAGTTCATACTAGTGCTGAGGTGATGAACTGACGATACTAGAAAATTTAACTTTGATGGATTCTTTATGTTATTCACCAAATTGATCTCAACAAGCTGCACTAGTTCATTTTGTGCTAGTGCTAGCAGTAGTTGTTTAATGTTAATAATACGGAGTATTTCATAACACTTGTTTTAGGTTTAGACTTTGGCGTTTCTGTGAGATACATTTTGGTCAGCACCAAAGAAAGAGGTTAGCATTATAGGAGCTGCCAAACATATTACCAATATATTTGCTATTAGAGGGTTTATCTCAAATTTTGGTATTGTTTCAATGGTTGAGATTATTTTATATTTATTGCTATGTAGTACATATTAAATTCCTGAAAGTTTGGATGACTGCCACTTTTTTGTTCCTTTCCTGCTATGTATAACTGTGAGATTATGTTGTTAACTTTGGTCTGCTACTCTGCTGTCAACAAAAGCCATTACAGACAAACCTGATATCTCTTAGATTTCTTTTAGTAGTCATTACTGAAAAAGAAAACTGTACTATACTAGTTATGCAAGAATTGAAAAGCACATCAAGGGCCTGATTCGCAACCACCACTTTTGCGCTGCTAGCTGTGCATATTCAGATTTCTGCAATTTCATGTTTGAGAGATCAAAAGATTGTGCTTAAGAAAACCTGACATATTTTGTAAATTGTTCAGCTGCAAGGGATCCTTCTAACTTGCTTGCCCATGAGGCTGCATTTGCACTTGGACAAATGCAGGATGCTGAGGCTATTCCTGCACTGGTGGCAGTTCTCAAAGATCTTTCGCTACATCCAATTGTCCGCCATGAGGTACTCAGTGAATTTGATGTTATATGCTTCTTCTAGTCCTTGGATATTCATGTTAAATAGTAGTGTATGTGTATTGGTTAGGCAGCGGAAGCTCTTGGAGCTATTGGCCTGGAAAAGAGCATCCCTGTGTTGGAGGAAAGTCTAACAACTGATCCTGCTGTGGAGGTCCAAGAAACTTGCGAGCTGGCACTAGGACGAATAGAGGAGAATAAGAAAGTTAATGGGGCTGAGAGTACAACCACTTCACCCTTTCTCTCAGTTGATCCAGCGCTGCCTTCAAAGCATGGGCTTTCAGTAGATCAATTAAGGTATTATTTACAACTTTCAAAGGATTCTTACATGTGTTGATTGTATCCTATGCCTACAGCCTTTCCGTTATCAACATGGTGGATGTTTTTCAGGGGCCTTCTTCTCAATGAGCAAGAGAGCATGTACCAACGTTATGCAGCTCTTTTTGCGCTTAGGAATGATGGTGGAGATGCTGCTGTTTCTGCTATTGTTGCAGCTCTGAGCGTCAAAAGTGCTCTTCTACGTCATGAGGTTTCTTCAAAATTTAGCTCATCCTTGTTGTCATATTTTTTTTATACAATTGTAAATCAAGCAACCAACAATGTATCGTTTGAATGTTTTTCTCAAAAAATATTCTGAGCTCCAATGGAATTTTTTTGTTGCCTTGTAACTTGTTTCTTTAGGTTCTGGCAGTCTAGATTATTATTTGGCATTTACACTTGAAAATTTTGAGCTTGCATAAAAAAATACAACAAACTGGCATAATAAATTGAAATGGAGTTAAGATTTGAGCACAAACCTGAGCAGCCTTGCAGCTATTTCTTTTTAATATATGATGTCACATGTCAGTTGTTTGTCAGTCTTGTTATGTACTTATGTTAGATTGGACAATATCCCGTTACAACCTCTTAATTTATGGTCAGTAGGATCCTCAAGAAATTTGACCGTTATATTTATTTAGTAATGGAGTGGGAGTTTGGTGTTTCCCTTTATGAAAAGAAACATAGTAACGAAAAATCAGGTTAGGATAATAGGATTGGTGGTGTGAAACTGCTTCAGATCTAGTCTGCACATTGGCTGATACACCGAGGTCATAACATCATATTCCTAGCAAGAAATTTAGTTTTTTTTATTTAAAAAACTTTGCATTACAATGCCTTTGGTTTTATATCCAATATAACACTTGGGTATTATTCGGCAGGTTGCTTATGTGTTAGGTCAGCTGCAAAACAAAGCCGCTTCAGATGCGCTTTCTACAGTCCTGAAGGATGTCTGTGAGCATCCAATGGTCAGGCATGAAGCTGCTGAAGCCCTTGGCTCAATCGCAGGTAACTAAAACTGCAAGTTTTGGCGGAATGTCATTTACAAACTCCAGCCCATGCATAGAGACATTCTCCAGTTACCTGAAATTGTGACCGTGCTGTGTTGTAGACCAAGAAAGCATTGCCCTTTTGGAGGAGTTTGCAAAGGATCCTGAGCCCATAGTCTCGCAGAGCTGTGAAGTAGCTCTCAGTATGCTCGAGTATGAGAGATCGGGGAAATCCTTTGAGGTACGTGCCTGCCTACATCATCACAAAGAACTTTCTGCCTCATAAGATCTTCGTTCGTGTAAATTTGTTTAAACCAGGGCTTCCTTTCCATGCAGTTTCTCTTCCTTCAGACTCCTCATGTGCAGTCCTAGGTTCCTCTTCGTCGATGATCACTCAATGCGAAGTGACTGAAAGCTTCTTGTATTGGTTAATGTGACTGGACCAGCCATATATCCACTGGCTTTGATGATACTCTTTATCCTGATAGGATTTTTTTTTTGGTTAATCGTGATATGGAGGTTGAAACACGGAGCAGCATGAAAACAAATGGAAAAGAAACCATGAAAACTATGAAAACTTATAAATTTCGACAAAAGAATACATGCGAACTATGTCAGTGGTTGGTTTCGGCAATTATACACTCGCAGCAAAGAAAACTGGGTTATCCTCACCAGCGCGAATCCAGATCTATGCATAAAGGGAACCACTTATTTATATTCTTGCAAAAGCATTTTTGCAGGATGTTCCCTCAAAACGTGCGTGTATGATTTCATGACTTTTTTTTTACCTGGCATTAAATAGTCTTTTAATAGTAAGCAAAATATGGGTGGAATTTTTTTTCTTACGTGAAACGTGACGGAATTTATTAAGAAAGTAAGAGCAGCTCCATTGATTATGTACCTAATATATGAAGTATAATTTTACTATCTAAATTCTAGATTTAGCTAGTCCTCAAATAATATATAAAGCAAAAAAATGATCTCTTTCGATACTTCTCTATATATTATTTTCTAAATATGTTAAAAACTTGTCATGTTACCCATGAGCTGGACTAGTTTTAGTCGATTGATTTAACATGGTGAGCTGGGTTAGACTTTTGATTTGTTACCGCAATTATTTATTCATTTATTTTCAGCTTGTGCATGTGCAGTTGTTCATTATTAATTGTCGGGGACCATAATTAGGGGTACCCTCAAGACTCCTAATTCTCAGCTGGTAACCCCCATCAGCATAAAGCTGCAAAGGCCTGATGGGTGCGATTAAGTCAGGGATCAGTCCATTCGAGCGACTCGATCATGCCTCGCACGAGCCTAGCCTCGGATAAGGGCAGCCGACCCCGGAGGATTTCCGTCTCGCCCGAGGCCCCCCTCCAACGGCGGACACATCTCCGGCTCGCCCGAGGCCCTGCCTTCGCTAAGAAGCAACCCTGACTAAATCGCCGCACCGACCGACCGAATCGCAGGAGCATTTAACGCAAAGGTGGTCTGACACCTTTATCCTGACGCGCGCCCCCCGGCAGAGCCGAAGTGACCGCCATCACTTCGCCGCTCCACTGACCGGCCTGACAGAAGGACAGCGCCGCCTGCGCCACTCCGACTGCAGTGCCACTTGACAGAGTGAGACTGACAGGCAGTCAGGCCCTGCCAAAGGCACCATAGGAAGCTCCGCTCCGCCCGACCCAGGGCTCGGACTCGGGCTAGGTCCCGGAAGACGGCGAACTCCGCTCCGCCCGACCTAGGGCTCGGACTCGGGCAAAGTCCCGGAAGACGGCGAACTCCGCTCCGCCCGACCCAGGGCTCGGACTCGGGCTAAGTCCCGGAAGACGGCGAACTCCGCTCCGCCCGACCCAGGGCTCGGATTCAGGCTAAGTCCCGGAAGACGGCGAACTCCGCTCCGCCCGACCTAGGGCTCGGACTCGGGCTAAGTCCCGGAAGACGGCGAACTCCGCCCCGCCCGACCCAGGGCTCGGACTCGGGCTAAGTCCCGGAAGACGGCGAACTCCGCTCCGCCTGACCCCAGGGCTCGGACTCGGGCTCAGCCCCGGAAGACGACGAACTCCGCTTCGCCCGACCCCAGGGCTCGGACTCCGCCCTGGCCTCTGCCGAACGACCTCCGCCTCACCCGACCCAGGGGCTCGGGCTCGGCCTCGGCCATGGAGGACAGACTCGACCTCGGCTTCGGAGGAGCCTCCACGTCGCCCAACCTAGGGCGCAGGCCAGCCACGTCAACAGGAAGCGCCATCATCACCCTACCCCGAGCTGACTCGGGCCGCAGAGAACAAGACCGGTGTCCTATCTGGCTAGCTCCGCCAGATAGGCAATGATGGCGCCCCGCATGCTCTGTGACGACGGCGGCTCTCAGCTCTCTTACGGAAGCAGGAGGACGTCAGCAAGGACTCAACCGCTCCGACAGCTGTCCCTCCACCAGGCTTCGTCGCTCCTCCGACAGCCACGACATCGCACCAGCTGGGTGCCAAGATCTCTCCGGCTGCCACATCGGCATGTACTTAGGGCGCTAGCACTCCCCCGCTAGACACGTAGCACTCTGCTACACCCCCATTGTACACCTGGATCCTCTCCTTACGCCTATAAAAGGAAGGACCAGGGCCCTCTTAGAGAGGGTTGGCCGCGCGGGGACGAGGACGGGACAGGCGCTCTCTTGGGGCCGCTCGCTTCCCTCACCCGCGTGGACGCTTGTAACCCCCTACTGCAAGCGCACCCGACCTGGGCGCGGGACGAACACGAAGGCCGCGGGATTTCCACCTCTCTCACGCCCATCTCCGGCCACCTCACTTCCCCCCTTCGCGCTCGGCCTCGCGTCGACCCATCTGGGCTGGGGCACGCGGCGACATTCACTCGTCGGCTTAGGGACCCCCGGTCTCGAAACGCCGACAGTTGGCGCGCCAGGTAGGGGCCTGCTGCGTGTTGACGAACAGCTTCCCGTCAAGCTCCAGATGGGCAGTCTCCAGCAACCTCTCCAACCCGGGACGGTGCTCCGTTTCGGGAGTCTTGAGTTCATGTCCTTCGACGGCAGCTACGACATGATACTCCTTCCACCGCCGCGCGACAACGACAATGGCGGCCGACAGCCCGCCCACCGGCGGCGGAATCGACGACGTCTTCCCCGCGTGGTGGAAGAACAACATTCGAGCTCGCCCCGTCCTCTCCCCCGCCAATGGAGGAGGAGGCGGGGCAACCAAGGCCAAGCGGGAGGCCGCGTCTCGTCGGCTGTCGAGCGAGTCGACGTCCCCAGCGCCCCAACGGGGGGCGCGTCGGGCGTCGACCTCGCGTTTGAGACGAAGGCGAGCGCCGTCTCCCCGCGACACGCCAATCCCGAGCAAGTGGACGACGCCAGTGCGCTCGCAGAGAGCTTGCAGGACGTCGCCCTCGTACCTGAGACCACGGTGCAATCAGTCCCCGGCGTGACCATGTCGCTGCTCATCGACCGAAAGGTACCGACCGATTCCCATCCTACGTCATTTGGACTCAGCCTCAACCCGCCTAGCGACCTTGCTTTGGCGGGCGCTCTCGTAGAGGCGAGATCAAACCCTCTGGGGTTTCGCATGCGGTCGCCTTGGGACCGGCTGACGGACGTCTCGACCTACGGGCCCTCTGGGTCCGAGGAAGACGACGACCCCAACATCTGTTGGGATTTCTCTGGATTTGGCAACCCTAGTGCCATGCGGGACTTCATGACCGCATGTGACTACTGCCTCTCCGACTGTTCCGACGGTAGCGGCAGCCTCAACGACGAGGACTGCGGCCCAAGCCGCGAATGTTTCCACGTCGAGCTAGGGGATCCCTCAGAAGGCAATCATCTCGGCATGCCGGAGAACGATGATCTCCCTAGGCCGGTGCCTCGCGCTGACATCCCGCGGGAGCTAGCTGCGGTCCCCGTTCCGGCGGGGGGTCACGACCCATAGCTCGAGCAAGTCCGCGGGGCGCAGGCCAGGCTCGACGAGGGAGCAGGAGCGCTTGAGCCGATCCGCCGGGACGTCGGGCAGGCATGGGCGAGCCAACCCCCGGCCGGAGAAATACGTCACCTGCCCCAGGGTTTCCAACACCGCGTCGCCAACGACGTCAGGGTCAGGCCGCCACCCGCATCCAGTGGGGTCGGTCAGAACCTGGCTGCCGCAGCGATGCTTCTCCGCGCGATGCCAGAGCCATCAACCACCGAGGGTCGGCGAATCCAGGGAGAGCTCAAGAATCTCCTGGAAGGCGCTGCGGTCCGATGGGCCGAGAGCTCTGCCTCCCGAAGGCAGGGATACCCCTCGGAACCTCATGCCGCGACTTCTCGATTCATGCGGGAAGCCTCGGTCTACACCGGGCGCACGCACAACACCGCGCCTGCGGCCCCGGGCCACCTCGGCAACGAGCACCATCATCGCGACCGTCGGGCCCACCTCGACGAGAGGGTGCGCCGAGGTTACCACCCCAGGCGTGGGGGACGCTACGACAGCGGGGAGGATCGGAGTCCCTCGCCCGAACCACCCGGTCCGCAGGCCTTCAGCCGGGCCATCCGACGGGCGCCGTTCCCGACCCGGTTCCGACCCCCGACTACTATCACAAAGTACTCGGGGGAAACGAGACCGGAACTGTGGCTCGCGGACTACCGCCTGGCCTGCCAACTGGGTGGAACGGACGACGACAACCTCATCATCCGCAACCTCCCCCTGTTCCTCTCCGACACCGCTCGCGCCTGGTTGGAGCGTCTGCCTCCGGGGCAGATCTCCAACTGGGATGACCTGATCCAAGCCTTCGCCGGCAATTTCCAGGGCACGTACGTGCGCCCCGGGAATTCCTGGGACCTCCGAAGCTGCCGACAGCAGCCGGGAGAGTCTCTCCGGGACTACATCCGGCGATTCTCGAAGCAGCGCACCGAGCTGCCCAACATCACCGACTCGGATGTCATCGGCGCGTTCCTTGCCGGCACCACCTGCCGCGACCTGGTGAGTAAGTTGGGTCGCAAGACTCCCACCAGGGCGAGCGAGCTGATGGACATCGCCACCAAGTTCGCCTCTGGCCAGGAGGCGGTCGAGGCTATCTTCCGAAAGGACAAGCAGCCCCAGGGCCGCCCATCGGAAGATGCTCCCGAGGCGTCTACTCCGCGCGGCGCCAAGAAGAAAGGCAAGAAGAAGTCGCAAGCGAAACGCGACGCCGCCGACGCGGACCTTGTCGCCGCCGCCGAGTACAAGAACCCTCGGAAGCCCACCGGAGGTGCTAACCTCTTCGACAAGATGCTCAAGGAGTCGTGCCCCTATCATCAGGGGCCCGTCTAGCACACCCTTGAGGAGTGCGTCATGCTTCGGCGCCACTTCCACAGGGCCGGGCCACCCGCGGAGGGTGGCAGGGCCCGCGACGACGACAAGAAGGAAGATCACCAAGCAGGAGAGTTCCCCGAGGTCCGCGACTGCTTCATGATCTACGGTGGGCATGCGGCGAATGCCTCGGCTCGGCATCGCAAGCAAGAGCGCCGGGAGGTCTGCTCGGTGAAGGTGGCGGCGCCAGTCTACCTAGACTGGTCCGACAAGCCCATCACCTTCGACCAAGCTGACCACCCCGACCACGTGCCGAGCCCGGGGAAATACCCGCTCGTCGTCGACCCCGTCATTGGCGACGTCAGGCTCACCAAGGTCCTTATGGACGGGGGCAGCTGCCTCAACATCATCTACGCCGAGACCCTCAGGCTCCTGCGCGTCGATCTGTCCTCCGTCCGAGCAGGCGTTGTGCCCTTCCACGGGATCATTCCCGGGAAGCGCGTCCAGCCCCTCGGACGACTCGACCTTCCCGTCTGCTTCGGAACGCCCTCCAACTTCCGAAGGGAGACTCTGACGTTCGAGGTGGTCGGGTTCCGAGGAACCTACCACGCGGTACTGGGGAGGCCATGCTACGCGAAGTTCATGGCCGTCCCCAACTACACCTACCTGAAGCTCAAGATGTCGGGCCCCAACGGGGTCATCACCGTCGGCCCCACGTACAAACACGCGTTCGAATGCGACGTGGAGTGCGTGGAGTACGCCGAGGCCCTCGCCGAGTCCGAGGCCCTCATCGCCGACCTGGAAAGCCTCTCAAAAGAGGTGCCAGACGTGAAGCGTCATACCGGCAACTTCGAGCCAGTGGAGACGGTCAAGGCCGTCCCTCTCGACCCCAGTGGCGACACCTCCAAGCAGATCCGGATCGGTTCCGGGCTCGACCCCAAATAGGAAGCAGTGCTCGTCGACTTTCTCCGCGCAAACGCCGACGTCTTTGCGTGGAGTCCCTCGGACATGCCCAGCATACCGAGGGATGTCGCCGAGCACTCGCTGGATATTCGGGCCGGAGCCCGACCCGTCAAGCAGCCTCTGCGCCGATTCGACGAGGAGAAGCGCAGAGTGATAGGCGAGGAGATCCACAAGCTAAAAGAAGCGAAAAGCGTCAAGCTCAACCCTGAAAGGTGGGTCCTCGGGGCGCCCCAGGGCATGGTCTTGGAGTTCATTATCTCCAAACGGGGCATCGAAGCCAACCAGGAGAAGACCCCGACCATCGCACAGCACCCCGAGCCCTTGCTGGGGGTACCCAGGGGCTGCACGCACCCCCGGGAAAGGCCGCTTGTCACCGCCGACGTTCTGGAGCCCGGAACGTACAAGCTGGCCGGCGGTCAAGGCGAGGTCTACGACAACGCTTGGAACGTCCGACAGCTACGTTGCTTCTACCCTCAAGATGTTTTCAAGTTGTTCATATACCTCGCTCCCACACAAGTCTCAGTCGTCAAGGAAGGGTCGGCCTCGCCTCGGCAGAGCCCGACCCTCCCTCGGGGGCTAAAAAGGGGGGAACCCCTCTGCGTCAAGATTGGGTGTACCTCTCTGCATCCAAAATTTTCGATCAAAAAAGGCTTTTGCGTTCTCCCGGCTATGTCAGAAGCAGGGCCCCGAGGAGCGAACGTGGGTGCATGTAAGTGGCGAGGCCGACTGAGCCGAGGAACTCCTACGCCTCCGGGTTAGGGACACCTCACTCATCACCCGCCACGAAAAATGACCCTACTCGGGAAGCCACCCTATTATTGACAGGCTAAGCCGGACACGCAAAATAAAAGGAAGAAGAGTACGACTTCATGCAATGAAAACAAAGTGTTCAGGCCTCAGCGGCCGCAGTAAGACACACGCACATCCAATAGGAACTGTTCCAACAAGAGTTAGGCGTCGCCTTGGGAAGGAACCGCGCCTTCAGCTCCGTCCCCGCCTTTGGTAAGGTCCATCTCGGCTTCCGGCGACGGCGCAGGGGGAAGGATCTCCGCCTCAAAGGTGGTCGCCAGCACTGCGCTCGGACCCGCGGCGACCGCGTCGAGCCGCTGAACTTCTGCCAGGGCAGCTTCGTCTTCGTCAGGAAGACAATACCCCTCACTAACCCGCTCCAGGTCCACAACGTAGTGGGAAGCGAGCACGGCGAAGGCCCGCCTGACGCCGTGGTGTAGCGCCTCGCGGACTCTGCCGCGCGCATGATCACCCAAGGCTTGAAGGCGGCTTTGAGGGGAGCTTCCTGAAGGGACGTCGCCGGAGCCAAGGATCCGATAAACGTCCGAGACGGCCTCGGACATGGCCGCGAGGTCGGCCTCCCTCTGCTCGGCAGCTCCGGCAAGCGCCTCGGCAAGCGCCTTGGCGGACTCGTCAAGGGCGGACTCGAGCTCTACGAACAGCCAGAAGAAAGATCTCAAACACAAGCAGAGGAAACAGACAAGAACAAGAACCAGGGACGGCCAAAGCGTACCTCTAGCTCGGGCACGCTGCTCCGAGGCCGCGACCTGGGCTGCGGCTAAGTCGGCTGCGAGGGTTTCAGCCCGGCTTTCGGCCTCGGCAGCCCGGCCCCGAGATTGGTCCCGCTCCTCGACGACCTGGACGAACTCCGACCGCTGCCGTTGCGCCTCTGCGCGCGCCGCTGCTGCCTCCGCGCGCGCTGCTGCCGCCTCGTCTCTCAGGTCAGTGCAGAACAAGTGGAGGTCCGCTACCTCGGCACCCTGCTGAGAAAGGCGCGCAGTAGCCCCGGCGAGCAAGGTCCTCAGGGATTGCAGCGAGCCCCAGACATCGACCTCGCGGCGGATGAACGACGACTTGGCGGCGCTCCGATCCGTCAGATCCTGGGGGAAGGAAACGGGGTGTCACGAAGAACGCCTCGTTCACAGAAAAGAAAAGGTATGCCTGAAACCGTTACCTGGAGGATTTTGGGGACGTCCCTGCAGAAAACCTCCAGCGACGACCGGAGCGACCCCACCGTCGCTTCAGCACACTCGCGGAGCTCATCCCAGGACTGGTCCTCCTGTTCATCGTCGAGAATGAAGACAAGGTCCGGGGCCTCGCGGGTCCGAAACCGGAGCAACTGGCGCCGGGCCCCGGGGCTCCGCCGCACAGCGATGAGGCTGCCGCCCGGCTGGACGGATCGCGCCTCCACGCCCACCTCTTCCGAGGCACTGGGCACCGACGCATCAGCCGTCTCGACGCCGGCAGCAACCGGTCGCTCTCCGACTGGGACGGCGGCGACTTCGGTAGCGGCAGGCGCCAGCATGGCCGGCACGTCAGGTGGGCTCGGGACCACGTCAGCGTCAGCCGCCTCCCCTATCACGATGGTCGCCTCGGCAGAAGAGCCAGCCTCGAGAACCTGCTCCACAGCGACAGGTGCCGCCCGAGCCCCCTGCGGTGAAACGTCCTGCAAGAGGGTCGGCTGAACGACAAGGCCTGGAGCGGCGCTGGCCGCACAGGCCGGCGCCGTCTTAAGGGCCTTCCGGGGTGCCAAGTCGGTCTGGCCATGGCTTCGCTTGCTGAGGGAAAAAGGAAAATCACGGCCGAGACATATGAATGGAAAGCCAGGACGAAGACATTCCGAGATATCTACCCGCTCCGGGCCATGATCCACCGCGCCTGGGGGGAAGTTTCTTGGATCCCAGCTCCCGGAACAGCCGCCGAGGTCCGCTTCGCCGGCAACTTCGACGCCACCCTTGCTTTGGACACCCGGGGAGCAGATTGCCCGGGCACTGTCACGATGACTTGAGGGTCACCTCCATGCGCTGCCGGCACGAGCGGCGGCTCTTGGGGAGCAGACGCCCTGACCTGGCCCCCCGGAGTCACCTCGGCTCCTTCGGTCGAGGGGTCAGGTGTCCTCTCGGGTTGCCCCCGTGCCTCGGACCGGGACCCCGACGCCCCGACTCCGGGGGCTGACGGCGTCGGCCCGCTCGGGGGCTGGCTCGACGGCTCCTGGCCACACCCCAAGACGGGGCTGAGGCCGAGACGGGCGGCCATGTCGTCCTCCTCATCATCATCGTCGTCGTCATCGTCGTCGTCGGGCGTTTCCGGCGACGGCTCCCTCGGGAGTCCCTCCCTCTCCTGCTGGCGACGGCGCTTTTCCAAGGCGTCTCGAGCCCGCCTCCGCTCACGGGCCCAGGCCTTCTCCGCGTCCTTCTTCCTCTTCTTCTCCTCCGCGGCGACCCGCCGCGCTGCTCGGTCCACCGCATCCTACGGGACCCGTGGCCGGGAAGGCTTGTGCCACCCCACCTCCTGAAGAACGGGGGAAAGAAGCCCGATCGTAAGAACCAAGAGCAACCCAATGTATGAAGAAGGAAGGAGCGAACACTCACCAGAGTCACGCACCCCTGGTCGGGGCGCATCCGAAGCTGGGAGAAGGCGTGGGGGTCCGGCTTCCCCAACGCAGCGGACACCCGCCATTGGAGGGCGTCGAAGGGAAGAGGATCAGGGGACATCCGCGAGCCCTCCCAGTCAGCCTCCGGGGTCATCTCCCAAAGCGACAGCCGTCGCTCCGCCAAGGGAAGCACCCTTCGACGGTGGATGGCGGCAATCACTCCCGCAGCGGTGAGTCCCCCCTCCCGCAACACCTCCAAGGCCTGGAGAAGGGGTCCGAGGTTCTTCTGTCTTTCGTGTGGGGTCCCGTGACGCCAGGCGTCGGTGGCGGTGGTGACTACTCGCTGGGAGAACGGCGGGAGCAACTCACCGTCGTTCCGGAGGTAGAACCACCGGCGCTGCCACCCCTTGTTCGAGGACACGAGGATGGCAGGAATATACTGCGACGCCCGCGACTGCCTCAGCAGGAGGGTGCAGCCGCCGGCCCGCACCGCTGTGCGGACCTTCCTCTCCCCCGTCGGCGAGGCAAAAAGCTCGGCGAAAAAGAGATGGGTCCACAAATCCCAATGGGGGGCGATCCCCAAATACCCTTCGCACACCGCTACGAAGATAGCGGCCTGCGAGATGGAGTTGGGGGTGAGGTTGTGCAACTCCACCCCATAGTGGTACAGGATCGCCGCGGTGGGGATGGAGCGGCTCCGCCCACGGGAGGAATCCATTCTGGTCGCTGCTCATCGGTGAGAGGGCGAAGCAAACCCTCGCCGACCAGATCCTCCAGATCGCTCGTCGTCACCGTGGAAAAGGGCCATGGATCGCGCGGCGAGATGATGGTCACCCGGTCAGCCATCACCAAACGGAAGGGATGGCGGCGCAAGGGGCAGGAAGGGCGGTTTTCTCTTCTCTGGCTAAAGTCTCTCGGGTTGCGAAAACCTAAAGAAGGAGGCAGGAAGCGGAGCGAAGAACCGTCACCAGACCCTCTCCCAGGTATATAAAGACCAAGGCGAGACCGTTTCCAGCGTTCCGCCCGGACCGGATGCGAGATTCAAAAAACGCGAAGCGAAACAGCCGTTCCTCGAACAGCTCGCGCACGCGCAACGACCGCCCTACCAACAACTCGCCCCGTTGCATTAACTCCGCGGCGGGACAGACGGCGCTTCTGGCGGGAGAGGCGGGCGACGCTTCGCCTTCGCCGTAATAACCGCGCCAAAAAAGGTACGCCGCGTCGTTCGATTTCGTACCCTTTTCCGTTTTTTCCTCTTTCTCTATCTCTTGCAACAGGGACCGGGAAAGGGGGATACCCCGAAAAAGATCCTTCCCCATGAAGGAACCAGGCTCCGAGCCTCCTTACTGATCAGAGGTTCGAAGGCTGGCCCCCCGAAGGGTTTCAACAGCCGCCTCAGATCGCGTGGGCCCTACACCCACTACTGGTCAGAGGTTCGAAGGCCGGCCCCCCGAAGGGTTCCACGGCCGCCTCAGGCTACTCGGGCTCCGCGCCCATTACTGATCAGGGGTTCGAAGGCTGGCCCCCGAAGGGTTCACAGCCGCCTCAGACGCCAAGCAAGGGATGACCAGGGGTACGTTCGATACATAACCAAGGCTCGGGCTGCGCTCCCGAGGTACCCTAGGACATTTCCGAGACCAGTGGGAGCGATCTTGTAACGGAATCCCATCAGAGGGAGGCATCGAGCCCTCGGACCCCGTCGCCAGGGGACCGGGTCCGGCAGATCACCCGCAGGTACTTTTGGGCGTGCCTCTGGGCCCCTAGCCGACCCCTAACGAACGGGGCATGGACGTCCACTCGGGTTACCCGCTTGCAGCTCGCCAGAGACACCATGTTCGGCGCCCATCGAGGGTAACATGGCGCTTTCCCCCCCTCCTCCTTGCGGAAAGGCGACGCAAGGGCGTATGTAAAAAAGCCGAGTCTGTCCCTGATCGTCCTCTCGCCCTGTGCGGAGGCTCGGGGACTGCTCTCGCAAACTCGGCTCCGGCCGAACCGTTGACAGCGTCAACATACCAGCCCGAGAACTTGGGCCCCGACCGTACACCCGGGCTACGGCCAGTTCGCATGAGGGAACAACCAGACCAGCCGAAGCATTACGCAAGGCATTAAGACCTCAGAGGAGTGAAACCACTCCTCCGAGGCCTCGGGGGCTACACCCGGCGGGTGCGCTCGCGCGCACCCACCGGAACAAAATGCAACCGAGAAAGGCTGGTCCCCTTGCAAAAAAGTGCGACGAAAGCCTCCAAGCGAGTGATAACACTCCCTTCGAGGCTCGGGGGCTACTGTCGGGGACCATAATTAGGGGTACCCTCAAGACTCCTAATTCTCAGCTGGTAACCCCCATCAGCATAAAGCTGCAAAGGCCTGATGGGTGCGATTAAGTCAGGGATCAGTCCATTCGAGCGACTCGATCATGCCTCGCACGAGCCTAGCCTCGGATAAGGGCAGCCGACCCCGGAGGATTTCCGTCTCGCCCGAGGCCCCCTCCAACGGCGGACACATCTCCGGCTCACCCGAGGCCCTGCCTTCGCTAAGAAGCAACCCTGACTAAATCGCCGCACCGACCGACCGAATCGCAGGAGCATTTAACGCAAAGGTGGCCTGACACCTTTATCCTGACGCGCGCCCCCCGGCAGAGCCGAAGTGACCGCCGTCACTTCGCCGCTCCACTGACCGGCCTGACAGAAGGACAGCGCCGCCTGCGCCACTCCGACTGCAGTGCCACTTGACAGAGTGAGACTGACAGGCAGTCAGGCCCTGCCAAAGGCACCATAGGAAGCTCCGCTCCGCCCGACCCAGGGCTCGGACTCGGGCTAGGTCCCGGAAGACGGCGAACTCCGCTCCGCCCGACCCAGGGCTCGGACTCGGGCAAAGTCCCGGAAGACGGCGAACTCCGCTCCGCCCGACCCAGGGCTCGGACTCGGGCTAAGTCCCGGAAGACGGCGAACTCCGCTCCGCCCGACCCAGGGCTCGGACTCGGGCTAAGTCCCGGAAGACGGCGAACTCCGCTCCGCCCGACCCAGGGCTCGGACTCGGGCTAAGTCCCGGAAGACGGCGAACTCCGCTTCGCCCGACCCCAGGGCTCGGACTCGGGCTCAGCCCCGGAAGACGACGAACTCCGCTTCGCCCGACCCCAGGGCTCGGACTCCGCCCTGGCCTCTGCCGAACGACCTCCGCCTCACCCGACCCAGGGGCTCGGGCTCGGCCTCGGCCATGGAGGACAGACTCGACCTCGGCTTCGGAGGAGCCTCCACGTCGCCCAACCTAGGGCGCAGGCCAGCCACGTCAACAGGAAGCGCCATCATCACCCTACCCCGAGCTGACTCGGGCCGCAGAGAACAAGACCGGTGTCCCATCTGGCTAGCTCCGCCAGATAGGCAATGATGGCGCCCCGCATGCTCTGTGACGACGGCGGCTCTCAGCTCTCTTACGGAAGCAGGAGGACGTCAGCAAGGACTCAACCGCTCCGACAGCTGTCCCTCTGCCAGGCTCCGTCGCTCCTCCGACAGCCACGACATCGCACCAGCTGGGTGCCAAGATCTCTCCGGCTGCCACATCGGCATGTACTTAGGGCGCTAGCACTCCCCCGCTAGACACGTAGCACTCTGCTACACCCCCATTGTACACCTGGATCCTCTCCTTACGCCTATAAAAGGAAGGACCAGGGCCCTCTTAGAGAGGGTTGGCCGCGCGGGGACGAGGACGGGACAGGCGCTCTCTTGGGGCCGCTCGCTTCCCTCACCCGCGTGGACGCTTGTAACCCCCTACTGCAAGCGCACCCGACCTGGGCGCGGGACGAACACGAAGGCCGCGGGATTTCCACCTCTCTCACGCCCATCTCCGGCCACCTCACTTCCCCCCTTCGCGCTCGGCCTCGCGTCGACCCATCTGGGCTGGGGCACGCGGCGACATTCACTCGTCGGCTTAGGGACCCCCCGGTCTCGAAACGCCGACATTAATGATTTAATATCTAGCTTACTAGTTGCTGCAATTGTGCATCAGTCCGACCGACGCATGGGCTTTGACTGCATAATGGAAAAAGGTGAATGAGATTAGATGAGAAATGGTTAAATTTAAAAATTTTATTTAGAGAGTTTTTGGATTAGCTATCTAAATTATTGATGTAGGGAGTGTTTTAGAGAACTATTAGAGTTGCTCTTTGCTCTAAGAGCAACTCCAATTTAAACAACTCCCTAAATCTTAAATTTAAGAAGTGAATAGAAAATGTTTCTCCAATAGTTCTGTAAAGAGAATTGCTAAATTTAATTATTTGTTATCCAATCTCATTTACTCTCCAAGTTTGATAACCGGATAGAAACTCCCTAAATAGAGTTTGTGTTGATTTTTTTCACACTCGCATGCTCATTTTTTCTTTCCCGTGCAGCGAATAGCCAAATTCGACACGTTTTCCCCCCTTCCCTGCATAGCGAGGCAGCAAGTCTGATGCACGTGACACAAGCTTCTTCTCCGTCGCTAGACCACCGTCGCCTATAGGCCGCACTGCCAAACCACTGCTCCCCACACAGGTCACGTCGACCGGTCTTGTTCTCCACACTTGACATTCTCTGGTCATGGCCCCGTTGTTACCTAGTTTCGACGAAAGCAGGCCTGCTAAAATTAGATTCAAAATAAAATTACTTCCTAAATATTAATAACTATTGGAGACCAAGCTATTTTTTACTCTCAATGGCTATTAGCAACTTACTAAACATGAGTCTAGAAAGTTTTTTTTAGAGAATTAGAGTTTCCACGAGGAATTCTTAAGCATAGAAAGCCCATACACAGCCGGGGCCTACGACCCGGGCTGTATTAAATTCCTAATGCCTGTCTTTTTTCAATATTAGCCTTTTCTCTTTTTGTTTTCATAAATATGCACTTTCTAGTTTCACTTCAATAAATGGATGGCGCCGACCTAACACGTATTGTCACTAAATACTTTGGCGCCTAGATCTCGTGCTCGACACCGACGTGAATCTAACATGGCCCATAGGTAGGCGCCATTTGGCGCCTACCTACGGGCTATAAGTGTGGGGGATAGATATCCCCCGGGTCCACTAAAGGAGTAAAAGACCTCACGAAAGGCCCAAGAGCCCAATAAATCGTAAGGTCATTCCTTCGTGGGCCTGAGGAGAAACGACCAACAAAGCAGAGAAGATGTAAGACTGGACTGAAGCAAACCCAGACGGCCCACAACGTCGAACGAGTAAATCGCAACAGAGACCCGACTTTCCCGCGCTGAAGCCCCCATGCAACAGAGCCATGCGAGGATAAGTCGGCAAGGGTTACGTAGGGATAAACTCAAGAGGTTCACTATCTTTCAGCTACTTGTTGTTATCATGTCCACGTGTACTACCCCACGGTCGAGTATATAAGGCCTAGGGGGCACCCCTTCAGATCGATCGACCCTATTTTACTTAGCCACCCACGTAAACTCTCTGTGCCTTCAATCCAGAGAGCCCTCTTGTAACCACACTCGAATACTCACCAGGACGTAGGGTGTTACGCATCTCTAAGCGGCCCGAACCTGCAAATTTTGTCCACTGTCCCTCGTGCGATCGGCACGAACCATTTTGCTACAGTTGTTGACACCGTCCTACTCCTAAAAATACCTTGAGGGGTAACCCCGGGTGTGCGGTCGGACCCAAAACACCGACAGCTGGCGCGCCAGGTAGGGGGTGTGTCGACGATCCAAGCTAGCTCAATGGCCGTCACCTTCCACAGCAAGATCACCGTGCGTCCCGGATCTGTATTCTGCTTCGGGACAATCTCATCTGTAGCGGATGAAGAGGGAATTCTACACCGCATCGCAGATCTGCCGGAAAAGAAGTCTCCTCCAACGAACTCCGAAAATGCTGGAAAGACGCTACCTCCAGCTCTTCGGAAGAAGATCGTCTCCGGAAAGGCTGGAGCTGGAAGCTCGCTAACCCGGAAGACTCCGCTGTCTACTTCCCCGACGAAAGAATGGACACGGATCGCGAGGAAGAAGGAGACCAAGGAAAGGCAAGTCGTTCTTCCCGTTCCTCCGGCCTCAAAGGAGAACGGAAAGAAAGTCGCCGCGACAGCAGCACCATTCTACCCCGACGTCCTCTTCATCGGGAGAGTGGAGTCGCCCGCCGTCTCTGACGACGAACCAACCGCGCCCGGAGAAGAACCACCTCAACGAGAATCCCGCCGATGGAGGAACCGACGCAGAAACGTTCGACGACATCACGCGGCCGGAGAACGGGATCCGGAGCAGCCTGTCTCGCGAGACGAGGTCTCGGAGATAGGAGAAACTCCGGAGGAACGCGTCTTCAAAGAACGAAGGAACTCCCGACGACGTGATCGCCGACGGACTCAGGAGCAAGCCGAGCAAGATGCGAGGCAACGCCGGGAGAATCCGCTCTTCGGGCGCAACCTGAACCCCGACTTCGCCCGAGCTATGAACACGCCAAGCGAAGTCGGAGGCGTACTAGCTCGGATAGCTGATGGACTTCCTCGGACTCCCGACGCCGAAGGATACCAGCGACTATTCACTCAGGCGGCCAACCATCTTCTACCGCTCGCTCACCCGCCGAACGACATACGACACGCCATCAACAGTCGCCGAGACGCGCGAAGCTCTATCAACGCTTCGCGCGAACGGCGGCATGAAAACGAAATTCGCCGTCGGGAGGAGTATGACCGAGATCATGGTTTCCCGACTCAAAGCCAGGCCACCAGGACTGAGTCGGCAACAGCTTCAACTGGCGGTACCACCCGGGGATGGTCGAGGAACCACAACCACCACTCCCCTCCCCGGGACAGACGTCGTCCCCGACGACAGGAGGACACGTGCGGAGTATCCGCTCTTACTCCGCGCCTTAGGGCCATCCAATGGCCTCCCAACTTCAAGGTATCCAATGTCGACAAATATGAGCCTAAGCAGGATCCAGGGGGTTGGCTAGCCGTCTACACCATCGCCGCTCGGGCTGCCGGGGCATCTGAGGACGTCATGACCGCGTATCTGCCCATTGTCCTTGGGCAAGATGCGCTGCAGTGGCTACGACATCTACCCCAACACTGCATCGACGACTGGGGAGACTTCAGTCGACGTTTCACCGCCAACTTCCAGTCCCTCTCCGACAAACCAGCGCAACCCTGGGACCTCAAATCCATCAAGCGCCGGGGGGACGAGACTCTCCGGTCGTACCTCAAAAGGTTCCAGACCATGAGAAACCGTATCCCCGAGGTCACGGAGGCGGCCGTGATCGAGGACTTCTACAGAGGATCCAATGACTCGGCTTTCGTCCGAGCCATACTACAAAAGGCGCCGACTACCTCCGAGGAGCTGTTCCGGGAAGCCGACCTATACATCACCGCCGACGAGCGGGCCCAGGATCTCATCGGGGGAGCAAAGCCTACACCAGCAGCACCGCGACGTGACGCGAACCAACCATCCGACAAACGCTGGGAGAAGAGGCCTCGTGAGGAAGTACACGCCGCCGGACCACCCGCCTCTCGCGCCCGAGGAGGACCTCGTGGAGGCGAGCGCACGCTGGACGACATCCTCGACGCCCAGTGCCCGTACCACAAGGACATGCGCCACACTCTTCGTAACTGCCGGGACTTCAAGCACTCCGTCGGGCACGGCCGACCCTTCCAACCTCTACCGCCTCCTCCGCCCAGGGGAGGACCAGATGAACCACGACAGCCCCATCAGCAGGAGGAGGGGGGAGGAGGAGCTTTCCCACGCGTTGACAGGGAGGTCAACGTCATCTTCGGCGGACATGGGTCGCAGGAGAACAAAAGACAACAAAAGCTCAACGATCGCCAGATACTGGTGGCGACCACCGGCCCTCCCGCCCCATACCGGTGGTCGGAGCACCCAATTACTTTCACTCGGGAGGATCAATGGCTCAACTTCGACCATCCAGGCAAATACCCGCTCCTCGTCGATACGGTGATCCGAGAGAGCCGGGTAAAGAAGGTGCTAGTGGACGGGGGGAGCAGCATCAACGTCACTTTCCCCCGGACACTCCAAGGCTTGGGAGTTCACCTCAAAGAGCTCCACGAGTCAGACACTCCTTTCTTTGGCATCGTGCCGACGGAAGGGGAATACCCGCTGGGCCACATCTACATGCCGGTCACCTTCGGAACTCTGGAGAATTACAGAACCGAGTTCCTGAGGTTCGAGGTGGCGAACTTCGACTGCGGGTACAACGCCATCATCGGGAGGCCGGGACTGGCCAAATTCATGGCCATTCCGCACTATACATACATGGTACTGAAGATGCCAGGACCGCAAGGAATCATAACTGTGCGCGCTGACTTCCAAGGCGCCGCAGAATGTTTCCGAGTGGCCATCCAAGCAGCCCTCACCACCAAGCCGTCAACGGTTCCTTCTACACTGGCGAACTCTAAGCCTGAGGAGGACCTTGCAGTACCGGCAAACGAAGCTCAGGCCACGACCTCTATGCGGCCGACTGAAGAAACCAAGCGAATCAACCTGGGGTTTGCTGATGAGCGCAAGACGGCCATCATCAGCTCCAGTTTGAACGACAAATAGGAAAGCGCGCTCGTCCAGTTCCTACAAGATAACCGAGACGTATTCGCATGGCAACCTGCGGATATGCCGGGAGTCCCAAGAGAACTGGCCGAGCACAAATTGAAGGTCTATCCTGAGGCGAGGCCGATCCGGCAAAAGCTACGTCGTTTCACGCCCGACAAGAGAGAGGCCATTCGTGCCGAGTTAGCTCGCTTGGTCGCGGCTGGATTTATTAGAGAGGTATTACACCCCGAGTGGTTAGTCAACCCTGTTCTTGTACTCAAAAAGAATAAAGTGGATTGGCGCATGTGCGTCGACTATACTGATCTCAACAAACACTGTCCGAAGGATCCCTTCGGGCTCCCGAGGATAGATCAGGTGGTGGATTCCACCGCTGGGTGTTCTGTGCTGTCTTTCTTAGATTGCTACTCCGGGTATCATTAGATTAGTTTGGCAAAGGAAGACGAGGAAAAAACGGCGTTCATCACTCCGTTTGGTGCTTTCTGTTATACCTCCATGCCGTTCGGCCTCAAAAACGCTGGAGCGACTTATCAGAGAGCCATTCAAACATGCTTAGCCGATCACTAGGGCAAGCGTGTGGAGGCTTACGTAGATGATGTGGTGATCAAAACAGATAATCCGGAAAATTTCATCGAAGATTTACAGCTGGTTTTCAATAGCCTGAGAAGATATAGATGGAAGCTCAATCCTGAGAAATGTGTTTTCGGGGTACCAGCAGGAAAGTTGCTCGGGTTTATCGTCAGCCACCGGGGAATTGAAGCTAATCCAGATAAAATTGAAGCTATCATGAAGATGGAAGCTCCTCGGTCACAAAAGAAGGTTCAACAACTCACCGGATGTATGGCAGCTCTGAGCAGATTTATATCCAGGCTGGGAAAAAAAGGTTTGCCGTTTTACAAGCTACTCAAGAAGGTGGATAAGTTTCAATGGACTTCAGAAGCACAAGACGCTCTAGATGCACTGAAGAAATTCTTGACAACACCACCAGTACTGAAACCACCCCGGCGAGCTACACCGACTCAACCGGCTGAAGATTTGTTGCTGTATATCTCTTGCACGACTCACGTGGTAAGCACTGCGTTGGTAGTCGAGCGAGTAGAAGAAGGGCATGCCTACCCAGTACAACATCTTGTTTACTTCATCAGTGAAGTTCTAGGCCCCTCGAAGAAAAAGTATCCTCAGGTTCAGAAGCTATTATATGCAGTACTTCTAACTGCCCGCAAGCTGCGTCACTACTTTGACGACCACAAAGTCATAGTAGTTACTGGTTTTCCAATAGGGGACATTCTTCACAACAAGGAAGCCATTGGCCGAATAGCCAAGTGGGCTTGCGAGTTGGGATCCCATGATATCGAGTTCCGACCTCGCACGGCCATCAAAACTCAAGCACTAGTTGATTTCGTATCAGAATGGACAGAACAGCAAGTACCAGACAATCCAGAAACGGCAGAAGTATGGCGAATGTATTTTGATGGCTCGCTGAAGCTGCAGGGAGCAGGAGCAGGGATTCTCTTCACTGCACCTGGAGGCGAACACCTCAAGTATGCTCTCCAGTTGCTATTCCCGGCCTCTAACAATGCAGCCGAGTATGAAGCTTTGATACACGGATTAAACATCGCCACGTCACTGGGCGTCAAGAGATTGATGGTATATGGAGATTCTCTGGTAGTCATCAGCCAGATAAACAAGGAATGGGATTGTTCAAGTGATTCAATGGGAAAATACTGCGCTGCCGTCCGAAAGCTGGAAGATAAATTCGAGGGTCTGGAGTTTCATCATATAGAAAGAGATCGGAACACGGCGGCCGATGTACTGTCCAAGCTCGGATCCGGTCGGACTCAGGTCCCGCCCGGGGTCTTCGTGCAAGAAATTCTCCAGCCGAGTATCTCAATGGATCAAACAGAAGAATGCAACATCATAGATCAACCCGAGTCAGACTCTGATGACTGGAGACGGCCGATTATTAAGTATATAAAGAATGAAGAAGAACCAGATGACAAGAACTCGGCAGAGCGCATTGCCAGACAATCAGCTCACTATACACTCATTGGGGAGGTATTGTACAGGAGGGGCGCGTCAGGCGTCCTCATGAAGTGCGTTCTCCCGTCCACCGGGAAGCAACTTCTGGAGGAAGTCCATGCAGGGCAGTGTGGAGTACATGCAGCATCCAGAACACTAGTCGGGAAGGTTTGCAGGTCAGGATTCTATTGGCCGACGGCGAAGAACGATGCAGCCGAGTTAGTTCAGAGATGCGAAGCTTGCCAATACCTGTCAAAGCAACAGCACATGCCAGCACAGCAGCTACAGACCATACCAGTAACTTGGCCTTTCGCATGCTGGGGACTGGATATGATTGGACCTTTCAAGAAAGCTCAAGGAGGATATACCCATGTATTGGTGGCGATTGACAAATTCACTAAATGGATAGAGTTCCAGCCCATTGCTTCTTTAACCTCTGCTAAAGCCGTGGAATTCATACAAAGCATAATATTCAGATTCGGGATACCAAACAGTATCATCACTGACTTGGGATCCAACTTCACCAGTTCAGAATTCTTTGACTTCTGCGAGCAAAAGAGCATTCAGATCAAGTACGCATCTGTAGCACATCCAAGAGCCAACGGGCAGGTTGAGCGAGCCAACGGAATGATATTGGAGGCACTCAGGAAAAGGGTCTTCGATAAGAATGAAAAATTCGCAGGAAAATGGATAAGAGAACTGCCTTATGTCGTTTGGAGCTTGAGAACCCAACCTAGCCGAGCCCTGCATGGAAACACTCCTTTCTTCATGGTCTATGGGTCGGAGGCAGTGCTACCTGCTGATCTCAAGTTTGGGGCGCCAAGATTGATCTTTGAAAGCATAGCAGAAGCCGAGGCCACCAGGCTGGAGGATATTGATATACTTGAGGAAGAACGACTGAATGCAGTAATCCAATCAGCACGGTACCAGCAGACTCTAAGGCGCTATCACGACAAGGCTGTGCGGCAACGTTTCTTTTCGATAGGAGACCTCGTCCTCCGCCGAATTCTAACGGGGGAGGGACGGCACAAGTTATCACCCTTATGGGAAGGGCCGTTCATAGTAGCAGAGGTCACTCGGCCCGGATCGTATCGCCTCACCCAGATGGATGGCACAGAAGTTGGGAACTCCTGGAACATAGAGCACCTCAGAAAGTTTTACCCCTAGCTGTATTTCAAAACAGCTGGGGCGACCATGTATTCTGTAAAATGGAAATACGTCATCAATAAAGAGAGATTTCAAAGATACTCGGCTCGTTTACGATTGACTTGCATTCTTACTTAACTCGGGGTGACCACTATGCCCTACAAACGGAGCAATCGACTTAAGTCGGCAACGACTTAAGGCGGTGCAACATGCTCACGCTTACTTAATTCGGGGTGACCACTATGCCCTACAAACGGAGCAATCGACTTAAGTCGGCAACGACTTAAGGCGGTGCAACATGCTCACGCTTACTTAACTCGGGGTGACCACTATGCCCTACAAACGGAGCAATCGACTTAAGTCGGCAACGACTTAAGGCGGTGCAACATGCTCACGCTTACTTAATTCGGGGTGACCACTATGCCCTACAAACGGAGCAATCGACTTAAGTCGGCAACGACTTAAGGCGGTGCAACATGCTCACGTTTACTTAATTCGGGGTGACCACTATGCCCTACAAACGGAGCAATCGACTTAAGTCGGCAACGACTTAAGCCGGTGCAACATGCTCACGCTTACTTAACCCAGGGCGACCACTATGCCCTACCAACGGAGCTATCGGCTAAAAGTCAGCGATGGCTTAAGCCGGTGCAACATACTCGCGCTTATGCAATTCAGGGGATGACTTCCATATCCCGAAAACAAACTTCATAATCATCATGCAGCATTACCACAAACTTGCGAATTAATAAATTCTGATACAATAAGAGAGTGATCATATCATTCGAATGATAAGCTGATAACCCCTAACGAGTACTTGATCATGCTAACCGCGCGCTCATAGCACGCGAAATGTTTCTCTATTTTCCAATGTCTTTCTCAGGAACGACTGACGAAGAAGGGCGATTCGAAGAATCGGGGGCAGCATTCACATCGGCTTTTATGTCTTCAGGGACAACCACGCCGGGTCTTCTCATCAAGATTCGTCCCGCCCGAATAGCCTTGTCCATGGCTTTATCACGCTGAGCTTTGAGAGTAGCTGCAGTCTCTTCGGCAACCTTAGCAGCCAGCCGAGCGGCCTCCAACTCCTGGGCAATGGTTTTCTTGGAAGCTCGGAGTTCTTTGATGGTGGCATCCTTCGCTGATAGCAATCGCCTAAGGCTGGTCACTTCATCCACAGATTCTTGCAACCTACAACGCTGATTGTCCAGTTCCTCCATTGTGAAGCGGTGACTCCTCTCTAAGATGGTCAGCGAGTTGTTAGAATCTCGATACAATCTGTCCAGATTGTCGCGAGAAGCAGCAAGGATACGTTTTTCTTCCTACAAACAAAAATCAACTCCTTCAGAATCCAAGCAAGTAATAAGAGCATAGCAAGGCAAGGCACGGTTTTGTAAGTTACCTTTTCAGAGTCAAGCCGAGCATGAAGAGAAGAACTCAAAGCGTTGGCGTCATCCAAAGCAGCGGAGACCTGATTCAGTTCAGTCTGGCTCTGAGAATACTTCTCCTCGAAGTCAGCACACCGTTGAGCCATTTCAGCTTGATCTCGGGAATGTTTTTCCTCAAGAACTGCAATCTGCCGAGTCATTCATATCAAGAGGTAATCAAATGAAATGAGGTCAGAAGGTAAAACAATCCACGAATAAAGGCAAGGAAGAAGAAGAAGGGCACTAACCAGCATTAGTTGCCTCCAACTCGGATACACGATGATGAAGCGACACCGAATTCCAACGCTCAAGAGAAGAAGCCACTTCTGGGATGGAAGCACCCTGCGATCTCAGCTGGCTGGCCATCCCATCCACCAAAGCCTGATGAGAAGAGCGGATGAACATAATGACAAAAATTCATGCAACGTAAAGATCAAGCTAAAGTACAGCACAGTACCTGGAGGTTGGAAAAGAACGAAGGGATCCCCAAGTGAGGAGAAATCAGCTGATAACCAGGTGCCAGACCACCACCCGAAGCAGCTTGCAACAGACCAACAGGAACGAGCTCAGTACATTCAACAGAGCCTAACGCCAGACCAGCGGGGATGCTGCCCTCTAAAGCGACTCCCTGATCCAGAGTTTGGGCCACCACCATACCGCCAGAATGTGGAGGTGAACCCGCATGAACATCCATGGAAGTGCAGGAAGGAGACCTTGCTCGGACACCCTCGGGGGCTGGGTCACGGTTGGCACTGCCCACTTGAGCCGGATCATCCCCGGCAACACCCTCGGGGGCTGGGCAGTGGCTTATACTCTTCACCCGAGCTAAGTCTTCCCCGGCGACATCCTCGGGGGCTGGGCACGTGTCAGCACTATTCAAGGGGTCCAAGCTCTCTGCCGTAACCACCTCTAAGGTTGACGGGCCTTCAGCTACTTCCATGGGACCAGAACAATCCAAGTCAGCATCCCGACCCTCGAGATCATGCTCTAAGGTCGACGAGGCACGAGATGACCTCAACCCAGCATCGGGCACGGCAGCACAAGTCTCTGTTGCATCAACATCCACAGGCTCTGAAAGCAAATCCTCTAGGACCATATCCTCTAGAGTTTGATCAAAGTTGGCCATGGACAGTTCTTGCAGACCAATAAGGGCAGACAAGGCAGGAGAAGGAACTCCACTACTTCCACCGCTGGCGATGAACTGCCGACTGTTTTTCCGAGTTAAAGGAGCTTCATCTTCTTCCTCTTCATCCTCCACAGCGGCAACGCAAGCAGCACTCCCATTGGGATCAGCAACAGTTTGGGCACACCCATTGGGATCAGTGTCAGTAAGACCAGTTGCAGGCACTTCTTCAGCAGCAGGAGCTAAGGTACCGGCGTCCTCATCAAAACTGGATACTCGCCGGAGGCGTCTTCTCTTCTTCTTTTGCTCATCAGCAGAAGGCTCGGGCTGACTGGTTCGGCTAGGGCGTCTCGGGCGAGTACTGACAGGTTTCGAGACATCCAAAGTTGTATCAACCTCTGGAAGGGGCACCACTGCCAACGTACCATCAGGAGCAGCATCGGACGAATCCTCAACTAACAGATCAAGCATGTCATTTATGTCTGCATCACTAGGGTTCAGAGGCACTTCAAAATAAACCTGCCGTTCATCATCAGGAATCGCCCCGAGCGAAGCAACCAAAGTACTGACTTCTTCAGCAGAGGGTCGCACTCTAAGGCCCAAATTGCTATCAGTCACAGGCGGATTTGACACAAAAAGGGTGAAAGCTTTGGGAGGAGGTAGGTTCCAAGCCGAGTATGCCACTGGAGCACCAACATTTGAAACTTTACCCCTGAGGATCATTTCAAGTCGGCTTACCAAGTCAACAGAAGGAATTCTCCTATTGGTAACCTGAGTTGAGTCGGCCAGCCCTCGATACAGATATGCCGGATAGGCCCTGTCTTTCAGTGGCTGAATGTTCTTGAAAACAAAATCAGTGACCACAGCTTCGGCAGTCAGACCTCTCTCTTTCAGTAATCCGACTTCAGTAAGCAACACGCCTGCCTCGGCCACTTCCTGATCTGTGGGAGACTCAGTCCAACTCGGAGTGCGAACGTCTGGCTGTCTTCCTGACCGGGAGGGGAGAGAATTTCCATAATTATCAACTATAAACCACTCCAGACGCCACCCTTTAATGCTATCTTTGAGGGGAATCTCAAGATACTCGGTCTTCCGCCCACGGCTCATCTCCAAACTGGCACCTCCGACCAGCTGATGTTGCCCCCCGGCCATCCCAGGGCGACAATGATACAGATACTTCCATAAACCGAAATGCGGCAGCACACCGAGGTAGGCTTCGCATAGGTGAACGAAAATGGAGATTGGGAGAATGGAATTAGGGTTCAAATGGGTCAAGTTGATATGATAGAAGTCAAGGAGGCCACGGAAAAAAGGAGAGATGGGAAGGCCGAGGCCGCGGAGAAGAAAAGGGGCGTAAACTACTGACTCGTGGGTATCCTCTGTTGGGACAGTTGTCCCGTGGCAAATCCGCCAAGAACAGAGCTCCCGCGGAGGAAGAACCCCGATGGAGACGAGGCGGAGAAGTTCAACTTCGGAAATAACGGACATATGGTTACCTGCGAAGGGTAACTGACTGTTGGGGTCGATTGCGGGGATCACCGCAGCAGACGAGTTCGCAGTTTTCCTCTTGGGCGCCATCTTGCTTCTCACTGGCGAACAGAGTAGGAGGCGAGTGGCAGAGAAGATTCAGATGCGGAAATGCAAGAACTAGGGCACGGAAAGCAAAGGCGGCTAAAAGCGCAACTCTTATGGGATATTCTTGAGCCAGATACCTCTTCAAAAAGTGCCCAGTCATCACCCGACAGTTATTTCTGAAACCTCAGCATGCCACGTGGACATCTGGCAGTTATTTCCGAAAAAGCCGACGTGCCACTTCATCACTCGGTTATTATCCTCAAAATAACTCGCGTGGCCGGCTATTACTCAGCGTTGCCTCTAAAACGCTGACCCCGTATTCAATCGCTCGGCATTACTTCTAAAATGCCGACGCTGACCTTCTATCACTCGGCGTTGCCTCTAAAATGCTGAACTCGTATTCAATCGCTCGGCATTACTTCTAAAATGCCGAAGCCGACCTTCAGTCACTCGGCGTGGCCTCTAACACGCTGACCCCGTATTCAATCGCTCGGCATTACTTCTAAAATGCCGACGCCGACCTTCTATCACTCGGCGTCGCCTCTAAAACG
The DNA here is from genome assembly GCF_902167145.1 of Zea mays. NCBI lineage: Eukaryota > Viridiplantae > Streptophyta > Magnoliopsida > Poales > Poaceae > Zea > Zea mays. Next base: position 224,544,277 of record NC_050100.1, on the reverse strand, counting down.
CTGAACTCGTATTCAATCGCTCGACATTACTTCTAAAATGCCGAAGCCGACCTTCAGTCACTCGGCGTGGCCTCTAACACGCCGACCGTGTGTTCAATCGCTCGGCGTCGCTTCTAAAATGCCGATGTCAGCCTTCACTGACTCGGCGTTGCTTCTAAAACGCTGGTCTCGCGTTCGATTGCTCGGTGTTACTTCTAAAACGCTGATGTCAACCTCCAATCGCTCGGCGTTGCTTCTAAAACGCCGATACCGACTACAATATTACTCGGCAGCTACTTCTGGAAGCGTCAAGGCGATGCGCAAGTTATTCATCTACTATATCAAAAGAATCAGTTCAACAATCAGAGAAAGCGAGTCATCGAGAAGGGGCCAACGACAGTTCTTCATTAAGGGGAAGTTAATAAGTTTACAAACCAACTCTTCGCGAGTTGGTGCTTCCCTACTTCTACTCTACATTACTACTATTACTAAACTACACATACTACTCTACATTACTACTACATTATTCTAACTACACTATACTAATATCTAAAGACCAGTGGCGATTAGCCACTGGCCTTGCTGCTGCTGCCCTTGTCGCCGCCGCCCTTGGTGCTGCCCTTGCTGCTGCCGCCTCTGGTGCTGCCCGTACTGCCGCCGCCTCTGGTGCTGCCCTTGCCGCCGCTGCCCCCGCCGCCGTTGCTGCCGTCACCGTCGCCGTCGCCACCGTCGTCGTCGTCGCCGTCGTCGTCGTCGTCATCTTCGTCCTCGCCGCCGTCCGAGTCCTCCTCGTCCGAGGAGAACTCAGACTCATCCGAGCCCTCGAGCCCGGAGCGCTCGACGGTCCGGATGTACGTCCAGACCTCCGCGGCAATCCCCTGGGAGTCGTTTGAATCATCAGACGACGCCGGGGGAGAGACGGGAGCCGGAGATCCCTCGGACTCGGAGGAGAACTCCTCCTCCGAGTATTCCGAGTCACCGAAATCCTCCGACGGAGGAGTCGGCTCGCGCTTGCGCTTGGTACCCTTGCCCATGGTGGAAGCAGACAGAGGGGAGAAGAAGGACGCAGTAAAGAACAGCGAAGAGATGTGAAAAAACCAGAGGAGCAAGGGCGTTATTTATAGAAAGGAAAGGCAACCGCTCACTTCCAACCGCGGTCACTGAACAGTCGCAAAGCATTCAATAAGCACTCCCACCCATCTGAAGACATGTCAGACGGCAGACGCCGTTTCATGCAACACCACACCCATTGGGACTCCAGTCAACAGCGCAAAGGATATGATTACACTAGCCGTCCCATCACATTACTACTCAGAAGCAGCCGGCTAAAACACTCAGCGTACCAAGCCGTCCCTTGCCCACACCCATTGGGGGTGGACGCCCAGGAATTATCGGTATATTTTTCAAAACGGTCACATCCGTACAGGGCACGCAGTAAATACCTCAAGACAAAAATGAGATATCAGTAAGGATCAGAGGAAAGCCAAATATAGCCAGCAAAGTACAAGATATGGCCGACAGAAGCGATGTGAGGACTAGACAGAGAACGTCCATCAAACGTCCAATCAAGTCGCAGAAGCAAATAAATTGCATTACCTAGCAAGATATGGAGGGATTGCAAACTCGGCTGCTAAAGACAAAATATATGCTGACCTCTGCAGCAAAATTTTGATGACATAATGCTGACCTCCAAAGCATAATGCGAATGGCTTCACGTCAATTTTTACAAGCAAAAGGAAGACCTTCGAATGGATTATCCTTAAAAAATCCATTTGAAGGTCGGGGGCTACACCCATTGGGTACACCTCCGGTGCACCCAATGGATTATCATTCTAAACCGATATAGTGCCGACTTCTAAGGCATGGGACAAGATTGAAAAGACCAATCCTCAACCGAGGTACAGGAGCGCACATGAAGATAATTTCTGGGGAAGACCTTCGAGTAGATTATCTTCCAAAATCTACTCAAAGGTCGGGGGCTACACCCATTGGGTGCACCTCCGGTGCACCCAATGAAGTTCAGAATCCTACGAGTCAAAATGCCGACCTCTAAGGCACAAGCACAGAACTAAACTTCGGTCGAACGAGTGATCGGAGCAAGAGAAGTCAGCAGGAAGTCATTTTTTGGACCTTGGATCTTTGGGTTGATTACCTCTAAATCAACCCAAAGATCGGGGGCTTGTGGGGGATAGATATCCCCCGGGTCCACTAAAGGAGTAAAAGACCTCACGAAAGGCCCAAGAGCCCAATAAATCGTAAGGTCATTCCTTCGTGGGCCTGAGGAGAAACGACCAACAAAGCAGAGAAGATGTAAGACTGGACTGAAGCAAACCCAGACGGCCCACAACGTCGAACGAGTAAATCGCAACAGAGACCCGACTTTCCCCGGGTGTGCGGTCGGACCCAAAACACCGACAATAAGTACCACACTTCAGCCACTAATTCTTTGTATCACATTCGTCTAGTTATTTGTCCTCTTTCAAACAACAAACATCAACCATAAAAACTTGTAATTGATCCGCTGTTCCTTAGTGACAAGGTAATCTCCCTCCCTTTTTCTTGTTTTTGGTTTGCCCTTTTGTCTCTGATTACTAGGGTTAGGGTTTTTGAATCATTTATAATTTTTGTATTATCGATTTGTAGGATGTCTAAGCGCGGTATAACTAATATTTATGATTCTTATAAAACATGTCGAATTTTAGGAATGGTCCTTTGTCCTAAACTGCCTTTGACCCGATGCCTTTGACAAGAGGTGTTCCAATGCCTATTTGTTTTTGTGGTGATCCTTGCAAGGTTGACAAGTCCGAGGATTAGGACACCTATCAACAGAGGTATTGGATGTGTGCTAACTATGCATTTGAGCCAACGATTGCTCAGCGCTGGATGAATTTAATGGTGAGAATATTTTTTTAAATAGTTATAAGTTTTCATATGAAGTGATGCATGTTATGTTTTGGTACTAACCATTGCATGTTGTGTATACTCCTCCACCTCTATGTGATTTTGAGCAGTGAATTAACATAGAAATCTACTAGAAAGACAAGGAGTGGTTGGAGAATCATAAGAATTGGGATGCAGTGGACAAGGAGAGGATAGAGAAAAGACGAGAGGAGCTTGTGGGCGAGCAACAACATGTAGAAGAGGAGGAAATGAGGTGTGTTGCTGAATGCGGGGAGGGTAAGGAGAAGAAGCTTGAGCGTGCACACCGTGCAAAGGAGGCAATGGAGGAGAACCCCGATGCTTTTCGCATGGGAAAATGGCCTCATTGCACTCGATAGTCTAGGTGCTTCTATGATGTTATGTAGTAATAAACTTCCTAGTATGGATTCCATAAGAACTCATTTAATGCTTCTATGATTTTTTTAGTTCAAACAATGTTATTTAGTAATGAACTTTTATATGGACTCCAATGTAGTTCATATGTATGGACTTCTTATTGATGTCTGTATTTAATGCATTTTGTAGTGGTTTAGATTTCATGTGTACTCATATTTTACTTTACCACTTTAAATAACAAGTGAGGATAAAGAAGACTTAAAACAATTGATACAGAGAAGACTTAAAGCAATTGATAAAGAAGACTTAAAACAATTGATACAGAGAATCAACAAACACTTGGAATGAAATGTGAGGAATTGTACCAAACATTGGTACAGAAGAGTTGTCTAAACTAAATAACATTGTCCTTACTAATAGTGCTCCAACATTCCAAATTGTGTGGAGCCTTCTTCACAGTATCCTCCTAATGGCTGTTGTGGCTGCGGTGGAGGAGGTGGTGGACCACCATTCTTATTGTGACAAGGACAACAACAATATGGATCTGGGCATAGTTGGACCTGTGAACCACCTCCATTGTTGTTGTATCCCTCTTCCTCCTCGTTTCTTCTGCTGACTTTCCTCCTAGAACAGATATCTTATTCTGTAGGTAGGATATGTATTCCGCATGCGGAAAAATAGGACGAGGATCTACCCACCGAGTGAACTCACAATTCTCTTGGACCAATGAATGTTGTACAAATGTGTAAAGTTAGTTTAACTGAACAACAAGATCATATAGAACAAAGTATTAGAATTAATATTTACATATGCATAAGGACATCTGAAGAAACGTCGGCCTCCATCAATTCCCCCTCGACAAACATCTGCACCAAGCAATCCTCACCATGCATGCACTTCATCCAATCTTCTCTCCTCTTATCGTAATACCTAAGCCGAACCTCCTTAATAAAATCCATTCTACTTTGAACTGAAAATTCATATGTTGCTTCCTCAAAATAATTGGGCCAAGAGGCCCATCAAAACCAATTAGAGGTCCCTTTCCCACACCCTTTGCTCTCTCATTTCCTGAACCCTTTCCTTAAGATGACTCTAAAGACATTTGTGCTGCTGACTTCCCTTTGTATGGCACAATGAACTAAATGCAAGAAGGGTCGCATATAAATAGGTCGAGATCGAGTTAGTATGTGTTGTATTGGACGCAAAGTCTTCAGAAAAGTCTATCAACCTTAGATGTCATAGATTATTCTAAAAAGGCTAGATACTTCTGAAAATGTTATATGCCTCTGAAAAGGCTAGATGCTTCTAAAAAGACTAGGTACTTATGAAAAGGCTAGATGCTTCTAAAAAGGCTAGTCACTTTTGAAAAGGCTAGATACTTCTAAAAAGGCTACATACATCTAGTTTTCTCTATCAATTCATAAATTTTTTAAAAAAAAAAATTGGCAGAGTTTCCCCTGTTTTTATGCTCTCAACAGAAATATTTCACATTGACATATGCAGATACAGAAATATATATCACAGAACTCCATACAAGTCAATATAAGTCCATAACAATCCATAGCCATACAAATCTGTTCAGTTCATACAAGTCCATAACATAAATAACCATACAAGTCCATAACACAAAGTCCATATACATGGAACTACATAAAGTCTTCATCCATCCATTTCAACCAAAGGCAATAGAAGTCAAAGATGAAATGTCAACGCCTCTACTCTTAGCCTTATCGAGAGCGGCGGTGCCTAGAGTGTAACAGTCCGGCGAGCCGCGAGCGGTGGCGCCTACGCCCTTATGGCTGCGAAGGTTGTGTCAACGGAGTATCTGGCGGCTGGGAAGGACCAATCTCGTCTGGAAGGTCATCGTAGACAAATCCTTCGCTTGTGAGCGTCGCAGTTGTGTGTGTTGAGGTACCCTTCGCAGACACACCAAAAGACGGGACATGTACGTCCTGTGGCACGGCGGTCCTGCAACCACAGCAAGCGATCGCTCTATGTAATCGTGTAGACAAGCGTTGTGGGCCAATGGCGTGTTAGAGAACTTTAGTTTAAACTAATTGACTATGAAGGCGTTTAAACTAATTGACTATGAAGGGTGGTAAGAAACTTACCTCTAAGAAGGTACACATGCCACTGTCGCCAACATTCGAACTAATCTGCCCAATGTCCTGTACTGAGAATTTTAGTGTGTTACCCTACAAAAGTAATCAACATCGATTATGTAGTTGTCATGTTATTTTGAATTCAAAACAAATATGCCAAGTTTGAACCAGTGCCACTCGATCCAAGATCGGTGCAGTCTCGACTTGCCTACTCACTCTAGTGGATTGGTCGTACGTCGTGTCTTCGTCGTCAGACAAATCGATATTGGTGTAATCAACATTTATCCACTGGCTCCTTAACTTTGTTCGAGTAGCACCTTGGTACCAAGCCTGTAGTCGCTGGTCATGCAGCTCCTCGTTGTCGTCGTTGTTATCTTGCATGTCATGCCAATCTAAAATGAAGGCATGGTGTTTCCTGAACTCAGTAATCTTTTTTTTTTGTTTTTGACAATCAAACCTGAAGGTGAACCACAAAAGTTATGTGTACATACAAGATAATATAGAGTCTTTAACAAGTCCTCTGGACAAGTTGAAGTTTCTTGTGACATTGTGTTTGATGAGACTAACGGCTCTCAAGTAGAGCAAGTTGATCTTGATGAGATAGGTGATGACGAGGCTCCGTACGTCGCACTAAGGAACATGTCCATTGGGGATGTGTGTCCTAAGGAATCCGAAGAGCCACCACATGCACAAGATCAACCATCTTCCTCCATGCAAGTATCTCCACCAACTCAAGATGAGGATGAGGCTCAAAATGATGAAAGAGAAGATCAAGAAGTTGAGCCACCTCAAGAGGAGAGCAATGATCAAGGGGGAGATGCCCATGATCAAGATAAGGAAGATGAACAAGTTCCAAGGCCGCCACACCCAAAAGTCCACCAAGCAATCCAACGAGATCACCCCGTCGACACCATCCTCGGTGACATTCATAAGGGGGTAACCACTAGATCTCGTGTTGCACATTTTTGTGAGCATTACTCTTTTGTTTCCTCTTTTGAGCCGCACAAGGTAGAGGAAGCACTACAAGATTCGGATTGGGGGGTGGCGATGCAAGAGGAGCTCAACAATTTCACTAGGAACGAGGTATGGCATTTAGTTCCACGTTCAAATCAAAATGTTGTAGGAACCAAGTGGGTCTTCCGCAACAAGCAAGATGAGCATGGTGTGGTGACAAGGAACAAAGCTCGACTAGTGGCCAAGGGGTATTCACAAGTCGAAGGTTTGGATTTCGGTGAAACCTATGCACCCGTAGCTAGGCTTGAGTCAATTCGCATATTACTTGCCTATGCTACTTACCATGGCTTTAAGCTTTATCAAATGGACGTGAAAAGTGCCTTCCTCAACGGACCAATCAAGGAAGAGGTCTATGTTGAGCAACCTCCTGGCTTTGAAGATAGTAAGTACCCTAACCATGTATACAGACTCTCTAAGGTGCTTTATGGGCTCAAGCAAGCCCCAAGAGCATGGTATGAATGCCTAAGAGATTTTCTTATCACTAATGGCTTCAAAGTAGGAAAGGCTGATCCTACTTTATTTACTAAAACTCTTGACAATAATTTGTTTGTATGCCAAATTTATGTTGATAATATTATTTTTGGGTCTACTAACGAATCTACATGTGAAGAATTTAGTAGGATCATGACACATAAATTCGAGATGTCTATGATGGGGGAGTTGAAGTACTTCTTGGGATTTCAAGTAAAGCAACTCCAAGAGGGCACCTTCATTAGCCAAACCAAGTACATTCAAGATATTCTCAACAAGTTTGGGATGAAGGATGTCAAGCCCATCAAGACACCCATGGGAACCAATGGGCATCTCGACCTCGACACGGGAGGTAAATCCGTAGATCAAAAGGTATATTGGTCGATGATAGGATCTTTACTCTATTTATGTGCATCTCGACCGGATATAATGATTTCCGTATGCATGTGTGCAAGATTCCAAGCCGACCCTAAGGAAGCTCACCTTACGGCCGTAAAACGAATCTTGAGATATTTAGTTTATACTCCTAAGTTTGGGCTTTGGTACCCTCGGGGATCCACATTTGATTTAATTGGTTATTCGGATGCCGATTGGGCGGGGTGTAAAATTAATAGAAAGAGCACATCGGGGATTTGCCAGTTCTTGGGAAGGTCTCTGGTGTCATGGGCTTCAAAGAAGCAAAATTCTGTGGCTCTTTCTACCGCCGAAGCTGAGTATATTGCCACAGGTCATTGTTGCGCGCAATTGCTTTGGATGAGGCAAACCCTTAGGGACTATGGTTACAAATTAACCAAAGTTCCTCTTCTATGTGATAATGAGAGTGCAATCCGCATGGCGGATAATCCCGTTGAGCATAGTCGCACTAAACACATAGCCATTCGGTATCATTTTCTAAGGGATCACCAACAAAAGGGAGATATCGAGATTGCATATATTAACACTAAGGAACAATTAGCCGATATCTTTACCAAGCCACTAGATGAACAAACCTTTAACAAACTTAGGCATGAGCTAAATATTCTTGATTCTAGGAATTTCTTTTGATATCTTGCATACATAGCTCATTAATATACCTTTGATCATGTCTCTTTTATATGCTATGACTAATGTGTTTCAAGTATATTTCAAACCAAGTCATAGATTGAAAGGGAATTCGAGTCTTCGGCGAAGACAAAGGCTTCCACTCCACTGTGGCAGAACCACCCGGATTATTCCAGCTTAAGTGCCCAAGTCGCCCCCTTAAAGGCAGCAACACACTTAAACCGGAATAACTCGTCAGTCCCTCGGATCTAGTCCGATAAAGCCACTTATCCAGGATCGAATACCACTAGCTCACACGAAGATGAGGCACAGAGAAATACAATAAAGCATAATACCACAAATTTAATAAGTATCAATAGTGATTACATTATCGGAGTTTCAGAAATAATAACCATAAATTTTAATGCAGCGGAAATAACTAACGGAGAAGAACCGAGTAACATGGCAAAGCTTGGCCACACTACTCCTCCTGGTCCTCTCCTGCGGAAGTAGTAACCCACTCGACCGTCTATCCCGGTGGCAGGGATGAAGGCCAAGTCACACCATCAACCAATCAAGGAGGTACCTGCAAAAATTATGCCACAAGCAAGGCTGAGTATACTAATACTCAGCTAGACTTACCCGGTGTGAGGAGTCTACTCCTCTACCTCTAGACCATGCAGCTGTTTGGCTGAGGGGTTTGGTTTGCCAAAAAGCACTAGCTGAGTCTAAAAACAAGTTTTAGCTTTTCAAGTTCTAGAATAATAATTTAGACTAGATGAGAACCTATCTATTCATACATGGTGTCAAACAGTATATCAATCAACATCTTTTTCTAGTCATCTCATTTCCACTTATTACTCAATGCAGTACAATGGATCAAGCAGTCTAATTAGCTGCGAGAAGCAGACGATTCGAATCGAGTTTTTAACCTTGCAAGGTAAACCTAAACACACGACATGTCAGGGCACTCCGTCCCCACACATGCCAACTGTTCCCATCTATTCACCGTTCGCGGCCAGGCCTCACCGCCTTGGCATACAATGCTCCACTGACCCCGGCCGCCGCCGTGCAGTGGCCGCACTTGTACCCACCATATCTAGAATGGGAGACCCAGTCTCAGGTCGCGTGAGGGATAAAGTCCGCGCCCGGCTTCACTCAGGTACTAGGTTTACCAGTTACCATTTTTTCCGACATGTGTTTAGTACATTCAAACGCTTGACACAGGTATCCGCACGTTAATCCTTATTCCAATTTCGTCTCATAGACAACGCATCCCCATGGATTCGTGTCCACAGACCATCATCATTCCGTTATCAAAAATGGATACAACCAATTCCTGACCTCACGCGAGTGCTAGAAAAATCACTCGACTTCTACCGAGATCCTGATTTAGCATAGCAGCTACTCGACCTAGCATACTAGTATCCATCTCAAAAGGAATCATGAGTTCATGCAACTAGGGTTTCAGGCAACTCCTACACTTAAGTGCACGATACAAGCCTACAAACATTAAGTGTAGTAAAATAGCATGTATAAACGGTTATGCATAAAACCGGGGCTTGCCTTTAATTTAACACTTAGGTAGTGTTTGCTGGGGGAGGTACTCGTTTGGCGAGCATCCACTGGTTAAGTCCATCATTCTTCAGGTCGTCCACCAACTGCATCTTGTGGTTGGCACCATATCACTTGCACGATCATCCTCTCTCGATCCTAAATGAGATGCAAGATGCATATGTATGAAAATGATGAAAAATACCACAAATATACAAAGACACAGTAGTGAACTAACATTAATTTAGAAGACACCTGTTGGGGACTTGTTCTCAAATGCTATGAGTTAAGAACAAGGCAACATAGAAAATGTTAATCGTTAAAGTCCTTCGTCCTACGAAACATTATTTCCCTTAGGGTATAATGGTTTCCGGACGAAGGTTATGAAGGGTATACCTTCATAAATTCATTATATAATGACGAAGGGTAATGTAAGGAATATAAATGACAAGATGAACAATTATGTATTATTATTAAGCATAAACAGAAATATCGTTGAATTACAAGTGTACCTTCAATTGGAAGGAGATGATAGTACAAGCGTGACGCAAAAAGCGAATGCCAAGTCAGCGTGAACAGTACGGGAGTACTGTTCACCTATTTATAGGCACGGGACGCAGCCCGTGCAAAATTACATTAATGTCCTTTACACTCGATAATAATTCTATAGTAATCTGTTGAGGTCTAAATAGCCTTTTCATCTTTAAGTCGGTTTCACCTGCTGCTGTCACGCCGAAGCTTTCCTGCTTACACCTTCGGCGCTTCACCAACCTTCGTATTATTCTGGTCTACTGTGATGCCTGACTTGAGTCCGGAGATACCTGTTCGCACATTATACTCCAGAAACACTGTTAAATCCTGTTTTTGAGGACCTTCGGATGCCGAAGGTCCCCAACAGTAGCCCCTCGCAATATTAATTTGTTCAAAATAATAAATTTAGATTGCGACCTGGACGAAGGCTTTACGCCGAAGGTCCGAAAAAACACCTTCCCTTTGCTAGAATAGCAACATTCACTGACAAGCGGGGTCTTTCAATTTTCAACGCACTTTGCGTATAAATACGGCCATACCGCAAACGCATTTGACACGCTCTCTGGCCAACTGCTCCCGTTCACTCAATTTTTAGCTCTTGTGCACTACGATTTGCTAAGCTTTTAGTTTTGAAGCTTCGGCTTTGAAAATAGTTTTTTAGTGTCTCCGAAGATGTCCGAAGATAAGAAGACTGTTGCTGAGACGAAGCTGAGCCTCGACGAAGAGAAAAATTTGGGGTTTCTTATAGCGATGTCAAAGACCAACACAGAAAAAATCACCAAGGAGATTCTGGAAGGTCTGTCTGAAGATACTGGTGACAGTGACAGCTATGATGTGGACAGTGGTGGTGAAGACTCCGAAGATCGTCCCTGGCGACCAAGCCATTCAGTTTATGGTAAATCGACTATCAAAGAAAATCATCTTGTCAATATGAGAGGAAGGTATTTCCGGGATTTGTCCATTGTGAGGGCGGACGAAGGGGAAAAAACTTGCCCACATCCCGAAGAGAATGAAGTCGTAGTGTATCGAAGCTTTTTGAAAGCTGGACTGCGATTTCCCTTAAGCAGCTTCGTTGTGGAGGTGCTGAAAATTTTCGAAATCTATCTCCATCAACTTACCCCCGAGGCAATTATAAAGCTGAATATTTTCGTGTGGGCCGTGAGAAGCCAAGGTCTGAAGCCTGATGCAAAAAGCTTCTGTAATATACACGAATTATCATACGAGACAAAACCTTGGGGTAAAGAACAGTATCACAATAATTTTGGCTGCTACAGTTTCGTTTCTCGGTCCGGGTCAAGCTGCCCCGTGCCAACCTTTCGGAAGAGATGGCCCGGCGACTGGATGACAGAATGGTTTTATGTGAAGAATGATCTGACAATACGAGAAGATATCAAAGGTATAATTATGCGCCCTATTTGGCAAAGCTTCGGCCTTCGGAGGCCGAAGGTTGAAATGAATGAAGCTGCCGAAGAATGCCAGAGGGCCTTCGGCGCAGTCTGCTCTTTCATTGGAACGAGAGACTTAGTACAAGAGCATATTGCCTTCAGGGTATGGCCGCTCGCGGAGAAATGGGAAATGCCACAAGAGACCGTAAAAGAGGCCGACGAAGGTGGACTTATCAGGTTGAAGTACACTTTTAAATTCGGAGATAAATTCGTTGAGCCAGATGATGACTGGTTAAAAAGTATTGAAAATTTAAGTGATGAACTGCTTGGGGCTTATTCGAAGGCCGAAGACACTGCAATGTCAGCAGCCTTCGGAGGCCGAAAAAAGAAGAGGCTGAATCGGGTATTTGATGCAATCGGGTTTGTCTACCCTGACTATTGCTATCCCATTCGAAGACAGAAGAGAAAAAACACAACCTCTGCAAAAGAAGAAGCTGCAACTGCTCCTAGCGAGCCAGAACCGAAAAGAAAGAAGATAAAGGTCCTTACACATCGGCCGCGCTATATTGAACCAGCTTCGGTGCCTGAGTTTACCGGAGAAACTTCTTCGGCCACCGAAGCTGAAAAACCAACCGAGCCAACCTTGCTGCCAAAAGTCGCAGAAACGGCCGAAGTGCCAACAAAGATAGAATTGGAACAATCAAAGATTTTGTTATCAGAAACGAAAGAGAAGGCCGAAGCGCCATCCACAGAAAAAATGGAAGAGGTAAAAGAAGCAACTGAGGGATCCAAAACATCAGAAGTTTTGAGTCCTGCAGCAAACATTGAGACAGTAAAAAATCAAAAAGTGCCAGCAGTGACTCCGAAAAGAAAGAGAATGGCTAATGTGCTAGATGTATTGGAAACGATCAAATCTTCAAGCACACCTCCGAAGAGGGCTGCTGTCATTCCTGAAACAACAACTGAAATTTCTGGTTCTAGAGCTCCAGGGCAAGAGACTGAAGCCGAAGCCGGGCCCTCAGAGCCTGCAAAGATAAAATCCTTGGAAAGTGAGGCAGAAAAAATAACAGAGCCAACTTTTGTTGAAGAAACCGGTGTCATTGCCCCCGAAGCATCCCCCAAAATTCGTGATTATATTGTTCGTCATGCTTCGGGGAAAAAACTGTCAGAAAAAGAAAAGCAAGAGGCCCAGTACTACGCCCAAAAGCTGAAATATCCAAAGGGGGCGTTAATATTCAATGGCAGTGGAGAAGAAGACTTCTTGTATTGTCTCCCTGACAGCAAGGAAATTTCTGTCTGTCGGGAGATGAGCAAGAGCTTCGGATTCCCAACTTTAGAAGACGGGATCTCGGTGCTGTCGAAGAACGATCTGGCCGACAGCCTGGCTTACAATAGCTTAAAGGTGCGACAAATGAAATCCTTGTATTTTTTGTTGAGTCCAAAATTTTTCGTTTGTTTAAACCTATTGAGGCACACATATTTCTCTTTGCAGGGCCTGATACTTAGCAATGCCCTCAGGGCACAGAAAGATGCTGAAGACGAAGGGTGTTCTATGGCCCTGAGCAACCTTCGTTCCGAAGTTATTGAACTGAGGAACGAAGGTCTTGAAAAAGATAAAATATTACACTCATTGATAAATAAAATAAAGGAAGACGAAGCTGCTTTTAAAGGTCAAGCTGAAGCTCAGAAGCGCGAAATTGAAGATCTTCGGAAACAACTGGCCAGAGCCAAGGAAGAACGCATACTTGAAGAAACAAAGCGAGAACTCAGCGACCAATGGGCCGATCACCTAGAAATAACTGTTGAAGAGCTTCGTTCGTCCAGAAAGAGATGCTATAACAAATCTATAGAGTGTGTTAAGAAGTTAAAAGCTAGCTTCGCCAAGGTCGGCGCCTTCTCAAGCGAAGAAAACTTTACGAGGGGCAATCCCGAAGGTCCCATCGAATGGATCGACCACGAAGCTGAGGCCTTCGAAGAAATTTTAAATAGCCGAGGAGATATATGTGCCTTCTCTGGTGCTAGAGGGATTGCCACCATCTTAGAGAAGGAGGGCTGCGAACATGTAAAAATTTTAGCACAATCCGAAGCTGCTTTGTCCTTTGAAGATGCAAGAGATCCTTCGGCCGAAGCTAGTATAATTGGTGGAAAATTTTTTACCGATATCTGGGATAATGGTGGCCGAGAAATGGCCGGAGAAATTATTCGAAGAAGTGAAAAGGGCATTCACGATGCTAGAGAAGTAGCTGAGGCTGCTGAAAAGAGCGCAGAGGCCGAAGGTCAATTAGGTATTAACTAATAGTTTTTATTGTGTTGTAATCTTAGGCTTTAAGATTTGTTTGCGATTTGTAATAGCAATGTAGCCGTATCCTGTCTTACTTCAGATCCTGCTAAAGCGTCTTCGGGCCCTCAGCCGAAAGGAGACGACGAAATTAGAAAGATGGCTGAAGATATTATGGACGAAGTCGTCAATCGGCTCCTGAACGAGGCTGCAGAAGTCGTTTTGAGAGAGGATTAAGTATTTTTGTGAAAACTTCTAAAATGTAATATACTGTAACATTTTGTAACCCCAAATGTAATATACCTATTTTTGTTAGTCAATTCTTTACGATGCATGAAACTTTACACGTACCGCTTTTGAGTCTTTGACGAAAAAAACACCTTCCCTTCTTTTCATGCTTCGTGAAGAAGAATTCTTCTTTGTCACACCAATATCCAATGTTCTGATGAATAATATCCAGGCTTCGTGAAAATATTTTCCGAAGCTACACTTCCGAAGATCAATGATGTATCTTTTTGTGTCTATGATTTCTCCCTTTTTTCAAAGCGTTCTTCTGTAGATTGATAATGTGTCCACCTCTCGTGCCATGTGCAAAATGATGTATGATGCTTATGCTATGCGAAATGATGCGATGATGTTATGTTATGTGAGATGATGTTTATTCCGAAGATACATACGCATCCCTGCAATAAAACACAATCTTTTATAAGCCTCCCTTAGGAGCTTCTTCGCCTTTTACTTCAGCGGAATCAGCGTTTATTTTTCGCTGTAAGCCTCCCTTAGGAGCTTCTTCGCCTTTTACTTTCAGCGGTATTCGCGTTGACTTTTCGCGCTTCGCCTTTTACTTAGGCGGTATCAGCGTTGACTTTTCGCTGTATGCTCTGCATTCCCTTTGGAACGACTTTGGAGCAGAAAACTTACACTGCGCTCCCTTTGGAACGACTTTTTTGTGACTTCGGCAAACTTACTCTGTGTTCCTTAGAACGACTTGTTGTTGCTTCGAAGAATTTTCGATAGTTCGAAGGTCCTTTTTGTTATCACAAGTCTTTGAACTTTAATCAATATAAGCCTGTGAAGAAAATATATTTTCCTTGTAGGAATCAACGAAACTAATTACATGAAACCTAAACAATGTCCTTTATTACAAAAAATAAAACTGAATGAAAAAGATTGCTATTAAGGTAGGATATTTGTCAATAGATGTGCTTTGACTCTGGCATAGTGCTATTGACTGTACGAGCTTCGGACTGCTCTCTGAAATCCCTCTGGTGTGGAGCATACTGGCTCCCTTCTGGCTGCTGGCCTTGTTGCAACGGAGGTGGAGGCGGAGGCTGTTGCTAGGAAGCTTGAGGCTGACTCGCCGAAGCAACAGAAGCTGCAGGATGATTGCCCACATATTCTGGGATGTAGGGCGAATGATACGAAGCTGTATGCATGACCTGCTTCGGCTGAGCTTGTTGTGCTGCTGCTTCAGCTATTTCCTTTTGCTTCTGAATAGTAACATGGCACATCCTGGTAGTATGGCCTTTGTTCTCACCGCAGAATAAGCAAAAGATTCTTCTCGGTTGATCGCCAAATCTTCCTCCAAAGCCCCTGGCGCCTCTGCCTCTTGGAGCTGGTGGTCGGAAGGAGCTTTGCTGTTGCCCCGAAGCCTGTGAGGAACATTGTGGCCTTTGCTGTTGGCTTCCTCTATCATCATTTTGTGTAGAATTATGAATTGATCTCACGTGCCTCGGGTAGAACCTCCCTCCGAAGCCCCTGGTCATTTCAGAAAACCTGAAAGCCTCCTCCCTTCTTTGGCGAAAATCATTATCGGCCCGAATGTACTCGTCCATCTTCTGGAGCAGCTTCTCCAAAGTTTGAGGAGGCTTCCTGGCGAAGTACTGAGCTGACGGTCCTGGCCGAAGCCCCTTGATCATGGCCTCAATGACAATTTCATTGGGCACCGTTGGTGCCTGTGCCCTCAAACGCAAGAACCTTCGGACATACGCCTGAAGGTATTCTTCGTGATCCTGGGTGCACTGGAACAGAGCCTGAGCAGTGACCGGCTTCGTCTGAAATCCTTGGAAGCTAGTTAGCAACAAGTCCTTCAGCTTCTGCCATGAAGTGATCGTTCCTGGTCGAAGGGAGGAATACCAGGTTTGAGCAACACTCCTGACAGCCATAACGAAAGATTTGGCCATGACCGAAGCATTTCCACCATATGAAGATACTGTTGCTTCGTAGCTCATTAAAAACTGCTTCGGGTCCGAGTGGCCATCGAATACGGGAAGCTGAGGTGGCTTGTAGGACGGAGGCCAAGGTGTAGCCTGCAGCTCAGCGGATAGAGGAGAAGCATCATCAAAAACAAAATTCCCATGATGGAAATTGTCATACCAGTCATCTTCGTTGGGAAAACCCTCCTGATGAAGGTCTTGGTGCTGAGGCCTTCGGTGTTGCTCATCCTGAGCAAGATGACGAACTTCTTCAGAGGCTTCGTCTATCTGCCTCTGCAGTTCAGCTAGCCTGGCCATCTTTTCTTTCTTCCTCTGTACTTGTTGATGAAGCATCTCCATATCTCTGATTTCTTGTCCTCTGGTGGTGTCGGGCTGACAGCCTTCCTTTTCTGGCTTCGGGCCTCCCGCAGGGAGACTGTCTCCTGATTGTGGTCCAGTGGTTGCAGAGCTGCAGCCCCAGTCGCCGAAGCCTTCTTCGGCGCCATAACGAAGGTTTATGATCGCCGAAGGTGTTCAAAAAACTCAGAGTGGAAGTGAGTTCACCGGAGGTGGGCGCCAATGTTGGGGACTTGTTCTCAAATGCTATGAGTTAAGAACAAGGCAACATAGAAAATGTTAATCGTTAAAGTCCTTCGTCCTACGAAACATTATTTCCCTTAGGGTATAATGGTTTCCGGACGAAGGTTATGAAGGGTATACCTTCATAAATTCATTATATAATGACGAAGGGTAATGTAAGGAATATAAATGACAAGATGAACAATTATGTATTATTATTAAGCATAAACAGAAATATCGTTGAATTACAAGTGTACCTTCAATTGGAAGGAGATGATAGTACAAGCGTGACGCAAAAAGCGAATGCCAAGTCAGCGTGAACAGTACGGGAGTACTGTTCACCTATTTATAGGCACGGGACGCAGCCCGTGCAAAATTACATTAATGCCCTTTACACTCGATAATAATTCTATAGTAATCTGTCGAGGTCTAAATAGCCTTTTCATCTTTAAGTCGGTTTCACCTGCTGCTGTCACGCCGAAGCTTTCCTGCTTACACCCTCGGCGCTTCACCAACCTTCGTATTATTCTGGTCTACTGTGATGCCTGACTTGAGTCCGGAGATACCTGTTCGCACATTATACTCCAGAAACACTGTTAAATCCTGTTTTTGAGGACCTTCGGATGCCGAAGGTCCCCAACAACACCGTAAACCACCACAAGTTAGCATTAGTTATCTACACGTCATCGGGCATACGTAATCAATACCATTAGAAAGACGACAAATACTTTCTAGAATTAACCAGCGCAACACGGCATCACACGTACAAGCATTTACCACATTCACTTTTATCATCCATTAGTTACTTATTATTAAATTAGTTAAGTACACATAAATTTATGATGACTTACACATAGACAAACTTAGTTAAAAAGGAATAGTTGCTTAATCGGGTTTCACAATCATCCACATCATTCTACTATAAGCATACACCCTAGAGAACACACATGAGGAGATAGTTTAATCACAATTACATCTTATACTACTTTAATGACATTGGTTACTTAGTGGTATTAGCAGAAAGCCAAGGTCATGACATTATTCATTTTGTTTCCCTAATATATAACTGCACTTGCTAACTGTTGATTAAGCTAAGCAACTTATTAGACCTTAACCAATTTAGTTCACTAACTTAGTGAGATGTGTACTACTTACTTATATATAACTCAAATTATATTAGTCACTCTCATTATTACCCATGTTCAATTAAAACCAAAACAAGCAAGCAGTCGACTCAAGACAAGCACACTGGAGTGGAACAATCAATCACAATTAACATATTTAGGACAACAGCATATTAGTTGTTTCAGTCATAACCCACAAGATATTTATCCAAAATTAGCGAACCAGTACTTTTTGGAAAGCTTATTAAACTCTCTATAACTTTGGTATTTTCATCTCAAGGTGATTAGATACTTAATAAGGTTAAATAGTGATAAATGATATTTTTATTTAGATTTGGACAGATTCAGGCTTGCGGCTTAAAAAATTTACAACTAGAGACTCAGGCATTCAAATCAATTGATCTTAAACTTTCTGGAAAGATAATTAAATTGTCTACAATTCAATTATAAACAACTCAGGTTGATTTAAAGTGTATCATGGTTAAAAGACACTAGGAGTGAGTTTAGAAAAACCACACAACCTCTCGGCTCTTATGCAAGCCGTTGTAATTGTATCGAGTAGGGTGAGAGTCTTGCGAGACCATGACAATCGTGTTTGTGTCACGGCCGCCACCGTGTACCGGAGGGAACGAGGCCCGCAGCGTTTTGGCCGGAAGCTCGATAGTGGAGACGACGGGGAGCGTCCGAGAGGAGCCGGAAGCGGAGTACCAGTTGCGCGTGGAGAAGGCTCGTGGCTCTCTATGGAGTTACTTGACTGTGGTGCTTGGCCCTTGCGTAGGGGCACCAATGAGGATTAGTCGGGACCTTGCGTGGTTACGGATACCTCGTTAGAAATACTAGCGTCATCCATGAGAGTTTGTATCTCTACCTTGCTCTTTAGCTTCCGTATTTATATTAAGCATTTAAGTTTCAATCTTGACTTTATACTTATATTGTTTAGGATTGAAACTTAGCCATTGCGGTAGAGATAACAACACTTAGACAAAACCTAGGTTGCACATTCTAGTTTGATTATTTGCATAGGTTTTGCTCTAGGGTTTTATTTGTGGCCTAGTTTATAGAAAGTTTTAGAAGTCCTAATTCACCCCGCCCTCTTAGGCGTCACTTGTTTCCTTCAGTCATCTCTAAGAAACCGTGGTGATTTCTAGAACATAGTGTGGGAAGGTCCTGCAAGCAATAGATAGTTTGTTAGTTCCAAAGAGTTTGCTACTACCACTATTGTCGGCGTTTCGAGACAGGGGGGTCCCTAAGCCGACGAGTGAGTGTGCTGCGTGCCCCAGCCCAGATGGGTCGAGCGCGTGGGCGAGCGCGAAGGGGGGAGAGGCGAGGTGGCCGGAGTCGAGCGTGAGAGAGGTGGAAGTCCCGCGGCCTTCGTGTTCGTCCCGCGCCCAGGTCGGGTGCGCTTGCAGTAGGGGGGTTACAAGCGTCCACGCGGGTGAGGGAAGCGAGCGGCCCCAAGAGAGCGCCTGTCCCGTCCTCGGTCCCGCGCGGCCAACCTTTTCTGAGAAGGCCCTGGTCCCCCCTTTTATAGTCGTAAGGAGAGGATCCAGGTGTACAATGGGGGGTGTAGCAGAGTGCTACGTGTCTAGCGGAGGGAGAGCTAGCGCCCTAGGTACATGCCAATGTGGCAGCCGGAGAGATCTGGGCACCCTGCTGGCGTGATGTCGTGGCTGTCGGAGGTGCGGCGGAGCCTGGCGGAGGGACAGCTGTTGGAGCGGTCGAGTCCCTGCTGACGTCGTCCTGCTTCCGTAAGAGAGCTGGGGGCCGCCGTCGTCATAGAGATTGGGGAGCGCCATCATTGCCCCTCCGGCGGAGCTGGCCGGATGAGACGCCGATCTTGTTCTCCGTGACCCGAGTCGATTCGGGGTAGGATGATGATGGCGCCTCCTGTTGACATGGCGGTCTGTGCCCTAGGCAGGGCGACGTGGGGGTTCCTCCGAAGCTGAGGTTGAGTCTGCCTTCTGTTGCCGTGGCCGAGCCCGAGCCAAGGGGTCGGGCGAGGCGGAAGTCGTTCGGCCGAGGCCAGGGCGGAGTCCGAGCCCTGGGGTCGGGCGAAGCGGAGTTCCGTCGTCTTCCGGGTGTTAGCTCGAGTCCGAGCCCTGGGGTCGGGCGGAGCGGAGTTCGCCGTCTTCCGGGTCTTAGCCCGAGTCCGAGCCCTGGGGTCGGGCGGAGCGGAGTTCGCCGTCTTCCGGGTCTTAGCCCGAGTCCGAGCCCTGGGGTCGGGCGGAGCGGAGTTCGCCGTCTTCCGGGTGTTAGCTCGAGTCCGAGCCCTGGGGTCGGGCGGAGCGGAGTTCGCCGTCTTCCGGGTCTTAGCCCGAGTCCGAGCCCTAGGGTCGGGCGGAGCGGAGTTCGCCGTCTTCCGGGTCTTAGCCCGAGTCCGAGCCCTGGGGTCGGGCGGAGCGGAGTTCGCCGTCTTCCGGGTCTTAGCCCGAGTCCGAGCCCTGGGGTCGGGCGGAGCGGAGTTCGCCGTGGCGCCTTTGGCAAGGCCTGACTGCCTGTCAGACTCACTCTGTCGAGTGGCACTGCAGTCGGAGTGGCGCAGGCGGTGCTGTCCTTCTGTCAGACTGGCCAGTGGAGCGGTGGAGTGACGGCGGTCACTTCGGCTCTGCCGGGGGCGCGTGTCAGGATAAAGGTGTCAGACCACCTTTGCGTTAAATGCCCCTGCAATTTGGTCAGTCGGTGTGGCGATTTAGTCAAGGTTGCTTCTGAGCGAAGCCAAGGCCTCGGGCGAGCCGGTGATGTGTCCGCCATAAAAAGGGGGCCTCGGGCGAGACGGAAGTCTCTCGAGGTCGGCTGCCCTTGGCCGAGGCTAGGTTCGGGTGAAGCGTGATCGAGTCGCTCGTGTGGACTGATCCCTGACTTAATCGTACCCATCAGGCCTTTGCAGCTTTATGCTGATGGGGGTTACCAGCTGAGAATTAGGCGTCTTGAGGGTACCCCTAATTATGGTCCCCGACAACTATGCATAGAAAAGCTAGTTCCACAAGTATTTGTACCTAGCCTCGGCTAAAAAACATGTCCGGTGGCTCTCATCGTAGAACGGGACGAGGAGGTGGAACTGTGCCATCCTACAAAATTGAATTAAGGTTGGTATAGATATAAAAATACATAATATGAATGAATAAAAATATATTCTAGAAATGAATAAAAATATGAACATTGCGAAAATACACACCTCACTAATATGCTAATGACAGGTGCGTTAATTGTGACCAAGTCTACTGCACTTGCCACACTCGTACTATTCGGGTCGGTAAGAAATGGTGTTCTTCTTCCCAGCCTAGTCCTTCTAGGCAGCTGATCCATAACCATCTTGTGCCTCGTCCTCTTCTTGTATATACGCTTGTTCTAACGATTGCTTGGATCCGCAACGTACTTTGGCCCATTGTATGGAGCCACTCTCCATGGTCACAATAAGAAATAAACCGAGAACTCCAAGTCAGCACAAGCTTGTCAATAGTAAACTCAGGGGGTATCCTCCTCTCTATGTCAAAGTTACGAGCACGGGCTACTGTAATAACATGAGAACATGAAAATGGTATTGCCTCGATGCCCCACAAGTGCATGACAAGTCATTAAAGATGACCACATGCTTCCTCGACTCTTGTGATTCGTCGACGGATGTTGTACCAGCTTGAAGGAATACCTCATAAGTCCCTGACTGGAAGTCAAAACCAATTAACTGTATGTTTGACCGCCCTTTCCTTTACCTTCTCTAGGAAAGCCTTTGGTTTTGGAGCCCATCTCTCTCCATCACTCTGCAATCCCGCTGCATGGGCATATCTATCATTAAACCAGGTAACAAGCTTGTAGAAAGTAAATGACGCTATAGGAGTCACCAACATACCACGTATCCCCAACAACAATTTGTTGAATGACTCTGCCATGTTACTGCACTGGAACTCACACCTCCATCTGAAAGGGAAATAGGGTCAAACCTTTTCCTAAATGATTTTGGTGGTTGAAATGCCCAACACAAATAATTGGACTAACTAGTTTGCTCTAGACTATGTATTCTACAGGTGCCAAAGGTTCAACACAAACCAATAAAAAGATCCAAGTTAGGGTTCAAAAGAAAGGAGCAAAAGAAATCGAACAGAACCCTGGTCTGACGCATCGGACTGTCCGGTGTGCCACCAGACAGTGTCTGGTGCACCAGGGGCGATCGACTCAAACTCTTTACCTTCGGGTTTCTGGAGAGCCGCTCCGCTATAATTCACCGGACTGTCCGATGGGCCACCGGACTGTCCGATGGGCCACCGGACTGTCCGGTGTGCCAGTGGAGCAACGACTATCGAACGTAGCGGTCAACCCCAACGGTCGCCTGCAACGTGAACAGTGCGCGGACAGTTCGCGCAGAGTCAGAGCAACGCCAGAAGGCGCACCAGACAGTGAACAGTGCCTGTCCGGTGCCCCAAGATGTCAGAGCTCCAACGGTCGAAACCGTCAGAATCCTAACGGTTGGGTGACGTGTCTGGCGCACCAGACAGTGTTCGGAGGCGCACCGGACTGTCTGGTGCGCCCATCGATAGACAGCCTCCCCAATGGTTGGTTTGGTGGTTGGGGCTATAAATACCCCCCAACCACCACCACTCCAGGAATCCAAGTTTTCAGACATTCCATTCAATACAAGAGCTAGTGCAATCAATACAAGATACAATTCAAAAGAATCAAAGCCTCTACAAGTCCCAAACACACTTCAAACACCTAGTGACTAGAGAGAGTTTTGCTCGTGTTCTTTGAGCTCTTGTTCTTGGATCACTTTCTTCTTCCTCATTCTTGTTCTTCAAAGCACTTGTAATCAAAGAAGGAGACACCGATTGTGTGGTGGTCCTTGTGAGGTCTAAGTGACCCATTTGATTAAGGAGAAACTCACTCGGTCTAGGTGACCGATTGAGAGAGGGAAAGGGTTGAAAGAGACCCGGTCTTTGTGACCACCTCAACGGGGACTAGGTTCATTGGAACCAAACCTCGGTAAAATAAATCACTGTGTCATCCGCTCTATTTCTTTGGTTGATTTGTTTTCCTCTCTCTTTCGGACTCGATTTTATTTCTAACGCTAACCCCGGCTTGTAGTTGTGTTTAAAGTTGTAAATTTCAGTTTCCGCCTATCCACCCTCCCTCTAGGCGACTTTCAATTGGTATCAGAGCTCGATACTTCATTAGAGTCTAACCACTCTAAGTGATGTCGGGAGGATCCGCCAAGAGGGAGATGGAAACGGCCACAAGCCGCGGGAAGGCTCCATCAAGGGAGTCTGGCGCCAAATGAAGGGAGGACTCACCTCCCCGGGGCAAGTCGCATCGGAGTGGCGACAAGAAGAAAAAGATGAAGAAAGTGGTCTACTACGAGACCGATTCTTCGTCGTCATCCACCTTCGGCTCTGACGCTCCGTCCATCACTTCTAAGTGCCATGAGCGCAAGAAGTTTAGTAAGATCCCCCTATGCTATCCCCGCATTTCTAAACGCACTCCTTTACTTTCCGTTCCATTAGGCAAACCACCGGTTTTTTACAGTGAAGATTATTGTATGTGGAGTGATAAAATAAGGCATCACCTAACCTCACTCCACGCAAGCATATGGGATATTATTGAGTTTGGAGCGTAGGTACCATCCGTAGGGGATGAGGGCTACGACTCGGATGAGGTCGCCCAAATCCGGCACTTCAACTCCCAAGCCACTACTATACTCCTCGCCTCTCTATGTCGAGAGGAGTATAATAAAGTGCAAGGGTTGAAGAGCGCCAAGGAGATTTGGGACGTGCTTAAGACCGCACACAAAGGGGATGAGGTGACCAAGATCACCAAGCGGGAGACGATCGAGAGGGAGCTCGGTCGATTCATCCTCAACCAAGAGAAGAGCCACAAGCGATGTACAACCGGCTCAAGACCTTGGTCAACCAAGTGCGCAACCTCGGGAGCACAAAATGGGATAACCATGAAATGGTCAAGGTTATTCTAAGATCACTTGTTTTTCGCAATCCTACACAAGTTCAATTAATACGTGGTGATCCTAGATATAAACTAATGTCTCTCGAGGAAGTGATAGGAAAGTTTGTGAGCTTTGAGTTGATGATCAAAGGCTCCAAACAAATCGTCGAGCAAGGCAGCACCTCCACACCCGAGGTGCAACCCAACGCATTCAAAGCGACAGAAGAAAAGAAAGAAGAGCCTACATCAAGTAGGATCCCCATCGACGCCTCCAAGCTCGAGAACGAGGAAATGGCGCTCATCATCAAGAGCTTCCGCCAAATCCTCAAACAAAGGAGGGGGAAGGATTACAAACCCCGCTCCAAGAAAGTGTGCTACAAATGTGGTAACCTGGTCATTTTATCGCTAAATGCCCTATGTCTAGTGATAGTGATAGGGACAACGACAAGAGGGGGAAGAAGAAGGAGAAGAAGAGATATTACAAGAAGAAGGGCGGCGATGCCCACGTGTGTCGGGGATGGGACTCCGACGAGATCACCACCGACTCCTCCTCCGATGAGGACGCCGCCAACATCGCCGTCAACAAGGACCTCCTCTTCCCCAACGTCGGCCACAAGTGCCTCATGGCAAAGGACGACAAAAAGAAGAAGGTAAAATCTTGAGCCTCCACTAAATATACGACATCTAGTGACGAGGGTAGCTCTAGTGATGATGAAGATGATTTGCTTGCTCTTTTTGCCAACTTAAACATGCAACAAAAAGAAAAATTGAATGAATTGATAGGTGCCATTCATGAGAAGGATGAACTCTTGGATAGCCAAGAGGAATTCCTTATTAAGGAAAACAAAAAGAATGTCAAAGTTAAAAATGCTTATGCTCAGGAAGTAGAGAAAAATGAAAACTTGTCTAAAGAGCTTAGCATTTGCCACGACACTGTCTCTAACCTTAGAACTGAGAATGCCAAATTACTTGCTAAGGTTGAGAAGTTAAATGGTTGTGATGATTCTTTTGTCAATCTTAAAAATGATAATGCTAGTTTAATTGCTAAGATTGATGAATTGAATGAATCACTTTCTAGCCTTAAAATTGAAAATGGCAAATTAATTTCTAAGGCTAAAGATTTAAATGTTTGCAATATCTCTATTTCCAATCTTAGAAAGGAGAACACCATTTTGCATGCTAAGATTGATGAATTAAAATCTTGCAAACCTTCTACATCTAGTGTTGATCATGTTTCTATTTGTACTAGATGTAGAGATGTTAATGTTGATGCTATTCATGATCACCTAGCATTAATCAAAGAACAAAATGATCACATAGCTCAACTAACTGCTAAAATTAATGAGCATGAGATAGAGAATGAAAAATTTAAATTTGCTAGAAACATGCTCTATAGTGGGAGACGCCCTGGCATTAAGGATGGCATTGGTTTCCAATAGGGAAGCAATGTCAAACTTAATGCCCCTAAAAGACTGTCTAATTTTGTTAAGGGCAAAGTTCCCATGACTCAGGATAACGAAGGTTACATTTTATATCCTACTGGTTATCCTGAGCATAAGATTAGGAGAATTCATGTTAGGAAGTCTCATTCTGTTTCTCATCATGCTTTTATGTACAAGAATGAGGCATCTAGCTCTAGGCATTCTACCCATGTTAAAATGTCTAAAAAGAAATCTTCTATTGCATCAAATGAGCCTAATGATTCATTTAAAACTCTTGATGCATCATATGTGTTTACCAACAAATCAGGCAAATTAGTTGCCAAATATGTTGGGGGCAAACACAATGGCTCCAAGACTTGTGTTTGGGTACCCAAGGTGCTTGTTTCTAATGTGAAAGGACCCAAGACCGTTTGGGTACCTAAGAACAAGGCCTAAATTTGTTTTGTAGGTTTATGCATCCGGGGGCTCAAGTTGGATAATTGATAGCGGGTGCACAAACCACATGACAGGGGAGAAAAGGATGTTCCCCTCCTACGAGAAAAACGAAGATCCCCAAAGAGCTATCACATTCGAGGATGGAAATCAAGGTTTGGTCAAAGGACTTGGTAAAATTGCAATATCTCCTGACCACTCTATTTCCAATGTTTTTCTTATAGATTATTTAGATTACAACTTGCTTTCTGTTTCTCAATTATGTAAAATGGGCTACAACAGTCTTTTTACGGATATAAGTGTTACTGTCTTTAGAAGAAGTGATGATTCAGTAGCATTTAAGGGAGTATTAGAGGGTCAGCTATACTTAGTTGATTTTGATAGAGCTGAACTCGATACTTGCTTAATTGCTAAGACTAATATGGGTTGGCTCTGGCATCACCGACTAGCCCATGTTGGGATGAAGAATCTTCACAAGCTTCTAAAGGGAGAACACATTTTGGGACTAACAAATGTTCATTTTGAGAAAGACAGGGTTTGCAGCGCATGTCAAGCAGGGAAGCAAGTTGGTACCCATCATCCACACAAGAACTTCATGACGACCGACAGGCCACTTGAGTTACTCCACATGGATCTATTCGACCCGATAGCTTACATAAGCATCGACGGGAGTAAGTATTGTCTTGTAATTGTGGATGATTATTCTTGCTTCACTTGGGTATTCTTTTTGCAGGAAAAATCTCAAACCCAATAGACCTTAAAGGGATTCTAGAGACGAGCTCAAAATGAGTTCGGATTAAGGATCAAGAAAATAAGAAGCGACAACGGGACGAAGTTCAAGAACTCTCAAATTGAAGGCTTTCTTGAGGATGAAGGCATCAAGCATGAGTTCTCTTCTCCCTACACACCTCAACAAAATGGTGTAGTGGAGAGGAAGAATAGAACTCTATTGGACATGGCAAGGACCATGCTTGATGAGTACAAGACTCCGGACCGGTTTTGGGCTGAGGCAATTAACACCGCCTACTACTCCATCAACCGGCTCTACCTTCATCGAATCCTCAAGAAGACATCATATGAACTCCTAACCGGTAAAAAGCCCAATGTTTCATATTTTAGAGTTTTTGGTAGCAAATGTTTTATTCTTGTTAAAAGAGGTAGAAAATCTAAATTTGCTCCTAAGGCTGTAGAAGGCTTTTTACTAGGATATGATTCAAACACAAGGACATATAGAGTCTTCAACAAGTCCATTGGATTAGTTGAAGTTTCTTGTGACATTGTGTTTGATGAGACTAATGGCTCCCAAGTGGAGCAAGTTGATCTTGATGAGCTAGATGATGAAGAGGCTCCATGCGTCGCAATAAGGAACATGTCCATTGGGGATGTGTGTCCTAAGGAATCTGAAGAGCCAACTCAAGCACAAGATCAACCGTCATCTTCCATGCAAGCCTCCCCACCGACTCAAGATGAGGATCAGGCTCAAGACAATGAAGATGAAGATCAATAGGATGAGCCACCTCAAGAGGAGGACAATGATCAAGGGGGATATGACCATGACAAAGACAATGAAGATGAGCAAGAAGTCCAGGATCAAAGACCGCCACACCCAAGAGTCCACCAAGCGATTCAAAGAGATCACCCCGTGAACTCCATCCTCGGCAATATTCATAAGGGGGTAACAACTCGATCTCGAGTCGCTCATTTTTGTGAACATTACTTTTTTGTGTCTTCTATTGAGCCATACAGGGTGGAAGATGCATTAAGAGATTCGGATTGGGTGTTGGCAAAGCAAGAGGAACTCAACAACTTCACAAGGAATGAGGTATGACATTTAGTTCC
Source organism: Zea mays (assembly GCF_902167145.1). Taxonomy (NCBI): domain Eukaryota; kingdom Viridiplantae; phylum Streptophyta; class Magnoliopsida; order Poales; family Poaceae; genus Zea; species Zea mays. The sequence goes on along the minus strand of NC_050100.1, from coordinate 224,517,128 downwards.
ACGTCCTAACCAAAATACTGTAGGAACCAAGTGGGTTTTCCGCAACAAGCAAGATGAGCATGGTGTGGTGACAAGGAACAAAGCCCGACTTGTAGCCAAGGGATATTCACAAGTCGAAGGTTTGGATTTCTGTGAAACCTATGCACCAGTAGCTAGGCTTGAGTCAATTATGTATATTACTTGCTTATGCTACTTACCATGGCTTCAAGTTTTATCAAATGGACGTGAAGAGTGCCTTCCTCAATGGACCAATCAAGGAAGAGGTCTATGTTGAGCAACCTCCCGACTTTGAAGATAGTGAGTACCCTAACCATGTGTATAAACTCTCTAAGGCGCTTTATGGGCTCAAGCAAGCCCCAAGAGCATGGTATGAATGCCTAAGAGATTTTGTTATCACTAATGGCTTCAGAGTCGGAAAAGCCGATCCTACTCTCTTTACTAAAACTATTGCAAATGATTTGTTTGTATGCCAAATTTATGTTGATGATATCATATTTGGGTCTACTAACAAATCAACTTGTGAAGAGTTTAGTAGGATTATGATTCAAAAAATCGAGATGTCTATGATGGGGGAGTTGGAGTATTTTCTAGTATTTCAAGTCAAGCAACTCCAAGAGGGCACCTTCATCAGCCAAACAAAGTACATTCAAGACATACTCAACAAGTTTGGAATGAAGGATGCCAAGCCTATCAAGACACCCATGGGAACCAATGGGCATCTCGACCTCGACACGGGAGGTAAATCCGTAGATCAAAAGGTATACCGGTCGATGATAGGATCCTTACTCTATTTATGTGCATCTCGACCGGATATTATGCTTTCTGTATGCATGTGTGCAAGGTTCCAAGCCGATCCTAAGGAAGTTCACCTTAGGGTCATGAAAAGAATCATGAGATATTTAGTTTATACACCTAAGTTTGGTCTTTGGTACCCCAAGGGATCCACTTTTTACTTAATAGGATATTCAGATGCCGATTGGGCAGGGTGTAAAATTGATAGGAAGAGCACATCAGGGACTTGTCAGTTTTTGGGGAGATCCCTGGTGTCTTGGGCTTCAAAGAAACAAAACTCAGTAGCTCTTTCTACCGCCGAAGCCGAGTATATTGCCGCAGGCCATTACTGCGCGCAATTGCTTTGGATGAGGCAAACCCTCAGGGACTATGGCTACAAATTGAGCAAAGTCCCTCTCCTATGTGACAATGAGAGTGCAATCCGCATGGCGGAAAATCCCGTTGAACACAACCGTACTAAGCACACAACCATTCAGTATCACTTTTTGAGGGATCACCAACAAAAGGAGGATATCGAGATTGCCTATCTTAGCACAAAAGAACAATTAGCCGATATATTTACCAAACCTTTAGATGAGAAAACCTTTACCAAACTCAGGAATGAGCTAAACATTCTTGATTCTCGAAACTTTGAATGACACTTTGCACACATAGTTCATTTGTATACCTTTGATCATATCTCTTTTATGTCTACGACTAATGTGTTTTCAAGTTTATTCCTATACTAAGTCGTAGATTGAAAGGGAAATGGAGTCTTCGGCGAAGACAAGGCTTCCACTCTACTCTATCGGTATTATTTATCCTTCGCCGTCACTCCGCATCACTCTCCACTCTCAATTGGTATAATCTTCACTCTTATTACTCATACCAACGGGGAGAAAGTAAACAAGGCTCACAAAGTCTCCGTTTTTGGCGATTACTGCCAAAGGGGAGAGAGTATTAGCCCAAAGCAAAAGGACCGCACCACCACCAAATTTCAAAATTTTCAATTGATATATTTTAATATATATTTACCTTCAAGTCTTTTTCAATTGGTATCTAAGTCTTATTCATATTTGTAAAAACCCTATTGAACACTAAGAGGAGAATTTCATCCAGGGGTAGTTTTGTTTTAGTCAAAGGAAAAGCATTTGAAACAGGGTGAGAAAATTTCAAATCTTGAAAATGCTTCTCGAAATCCTATACCTTTGACTATTTGCAAAAAGACTTTAAAAGGATTTTCCAAAAGATTTGCAAAAAAAGTGGTGCAAATGTGGTCCAAAATGTTAAAAAGAAAGAAAGCAGTCCATGCTTATTTAGTGAAAGTATAAATTGGTTTAATTCCAAGCAACCTTTGCACTTGCCTTATGCAAACTAGTTCAATTCTGCACTTATATATTTGCTTTGGTTTGTGTTGGCATCAATCACCAAAAAGGGGGAGATTGAAAGGGAAATAGGGTCAAACCTTTTCCTAAATGATTTTTGTGGTTGAAATGACCAACACAAATAATTGGACTAACTAGTTTGCTCTAGACTATGTATTCTATAGATGCCAAAGGTTCAACACAAACCAATAAAAAGATCCAAGTTAGGGTTCAAAAGAAAGGAGCAAAAGAAACCGAACAGAACCCTGGTTTGACGCACCGGACTGTCCGGTGTGCCACCGGACAGTGTCCGGTGCACCAGGGGCGATCGACTCAAACTCTTTACCTTCTAGTTTCTGGAGAGCCGCTCTGCTATAATTCACCGGACTGTCCGGTGGGCCAGCGGAGCAACGACTATCGAACGCAACGGTCAACCCCAACGGTCGCCTGCAACGTGAACAGTGCGCGGACAGTTTGCGCAGAGTCAGAGCAGTGCCAGAAGGCGCAGTGGACAGTGAACAGTGCCTGTCCGGTGCCCCAAGATGTCAGAGCTCCAACGGTCGAAACCGTCAAAACCCTAATGGTTGGGTGACGTGGCTGGCGCACCGGACAGTGTCCGGTGGCGCACCGGACTGTCCGGTGCGCCCATCGAGAGACAACCTTCCCAACAGTTGGTTTGGTGGTTGGGGCTATAAATACCCCCAACCACCACCACTCCAGGAATCCAAGTTTTTCAGACATCCCATTCAATACAAGAGCTAGTGCAATCAATACAAGACACAATTCAAAAGAATCAAAGCCTCTCCAAGTCCCAAACACACTTCAAACACCTAGTGACTAGAGAGAGTTTTGCTCGTGTTCTTTGAGCTCTTGTTCTTGGATCACTTTCTTCTTCCTCATTCTTGTTCTTCAAAGCACTTGTAATCAAAGAAAGAGACCGATTGTGTGGTGGTCCTTGTGAGGTCTAAGTGACCCATTTGATTAAGGAGAAAGCTCACTCGGTCTAGGTGACCGATTGAGAGAGGGAAAGGGTTGAAAGAGACCCGGTCTTTGTGACCACCTCAACGGGGACTAGGTTCATTGGAACCGAACCTCGGTAAAACAAATCACCGTGTCATCCGCTCTATTTCTTTGGTTGATTTGTTTTCCTCTCTCTTTCGGACTCGGTTTTATTTCTAACGATAACCCCGACTTGTAGTTGTGTTTAAAGTTGTAAATTTCAGTTTCCGCCTATCCACCCCCTCTAGGCAACTTTCACCATCCACCTAAGTCGTGAGCTCTCGTCCATTTCTCCAACTCATGCATCAATCTAGATAACCCATCTCTGCCTTCAACATTTGTTGCCACTTTGAGCTTCTCTAACTTTTCTTTAAAAAACTTGTCTTCTAGTTGGCGACAGGTCTTCTAGAAATGATCAAAGTTATCCTTCACACCATCCTTATGGAGAAGATTCTCAGCAATGTGCCGAGTACACCATCTGTGGTGCAAATAGGAGGGTACCCATCGATCTGCTCACGAACCGCATTGAGTATTCCTAGTGCCGATATGATATTACACCAACCTCCCATCCTGGGCCAACAACATGTATCCGAACCAGTCGCAAGAACCACTCTCACTTGTCTTTGTTGTCCCTCTCAACCAATGCAAATCCCAAGGGAACCAACTTGTTATTTGCATCAACAGATAGGCAATAAGAAGCGTGCCCTGGTATTTGCCAAGAAGAAACGTGTTGTCAATGGAGAAGACATGACAACTATGATGGAAGGACTCCACACAATGAGGAAAGCACCAGAAAGCATGCAGAATATCTATCTCCCATTAATCCATGCATTTGGTTTCGGGACGTAGTCATGATGCATGCTTGGATTAACCGCCTTCATTTTATTTAGAAGAACAGGCAGCTGCTCGTATCCAGACTCCCAGTCCTCATATATCATCTCCCAATCACACTGCTTACCAGTCCATGCTTTACCATATGTTATCTTGTATCCATCATACACATTCTCCACAATCCTCATGACTGTCCTCACCTTCATATTTTGGTTCTGAATGCAATATTCGCATAAGCTGCTTCCTAATGACGGTAGAGGTCAATTGGCGATGCTTCGTCGTTAGCTCATGTTCAGCACAATTGTGTTGCCCCACAACTTCTGTGATCTTCCACTTTTCTGGTGATCTTTTGTATCCTAGTACAGACCCTCCATGAACAGTGCTCCTTGTCACATACAACAGTGTAACGCCGCTTCTCGTATGAATGAAGCACCCTATACGGCCTCTTACGTAAGGCGACATAATGCTGCAACCACCTCTTCGCGACAGTCAGGTCCTTGAAAACCCGACCCTTTTCGATCATCATGCTAGGACCTGTCTCGGGGGCATCTAGCAACTCATCATCCCTCCTTTTTGCAAAGGCTTCATGAGAAAGACTTAGATCACTGAACTCATGAGAAAGAAACATAATACTAAGTACAAAACTTCAACATCACCTCCCCTACACAGGGAGATTTCTATAACATGCAAATTCACATCATTTTCATCACATGAATCGCTTGCATCACGAATCACTTTCATCACATTCAACGTCGTCACATAATTCACTTTCATCGCATTCACCATCGTCACTTAACAAAAACAAAACCAACAACTACATAACTAGCTAATATAAATAAAAAATAAATTAATAACTAACTACCAAGTTTAATAGATACATATTAGGTTACGACAAAATTAGTAATAAGTACATTACAAACTGTAAAGTTCAGTACCTATATTGCAATAAATTATTAACTAGAATATCATAAACCCTAACTAGATACACAACTATCTAAATTAGTAATACTTAAATTTAATACCTCGTTCACCGATGCAGGCTTGGAGGTCAGCGACGAGCACGAGGCCGAGGAGTGCAGGCGGCCGACGGTGGTGGGGAACGTAGGCCGCGACCGACAAACAGAGGGTGTGGCCGACGGTGGCGGCGGGCAGCAGAGGAGGGCGCTGGCGGCCTCACCGGCGGAGGAGGACGCGGGCGGGCTCACCGGCGGTGGAGGGCACAAGCGGTGTTGGATAATGGGCTAGCAGCGACGACGTCGAATGAAAGAGAGAGGAAGAGGAAAAGAATGTAAACCGATATATAAGGGTCGGCGTCAAGATCCATGACGCCGACCCCCCGCCACGTCACCGTGCCACACGGCCCCTCCTGGCCACGTCATCGAGACACAAGCGCTAAAGTAATTGGCGCTAATACTTGTTAGGTCGACACCAATAATGACACGTCGACCTAAGGATTCATATTCTAAATTCAAACCATAAATGATATTTTGTGAAAATAAAATGAGAAAATGGCTAAAATGGAAAAAAATTGGTTCTGCAATCCAAATCCAAGGCCCATAGTTTGCTCTCCTCTTCTCTCTAGTCTCTCTCTTCCAAAACTCCAAACCAAACAAACTCACGCCCATCAGCGGTCAGCCCATGTCCTCCGAGGACCTCTTCGACGGCCTGCCTCCGCCCGCCGCCGCCACCGCCCCGGCCGGAGGCGGAGCTGGCGCGGCCTCCCTCTTGCAGCCCCCGCCGCCACCACCTCCTCCTTCTCTGGCGCAAGCAACGGCACCCAAGCCCGCGCTGAAGAGCTCACTCAAGCGGAGCAAGCCCTCCCCCTCCTCAGACGCTACTCCCTCTTCCACTCCTGCCCCCGCGGCTGCCGCGCCCGAATCCCATGGTGAGATCTCTCCTCCATATCCTCCTTTACTTTCCAAACCGAATGATCCGCGGCTTCTGGCCTTCTGCTGCTGCTCTCGCCGCTTTGGATTGGAACCCGTAATCGTTTAATTGACCCCTATTGACTTCGAGTAAGAGACTGAGCAGCACATCGTAACCGGCCGGTAAGGGGCCTGGAGTGAGGTCGATTTGCGATTTCCTAGACCGAGGCTGACAGAGGAGGGGTTTTCATGTCGGGATTTGACTACCCCATTCCTATATTGTCAGATCCCACTTCCCAGGTCGAGGTCAACGAGGGCAAAGTCGGAAACAGAGGTCGTTTCAGTTCGGGAGATTTGGATCGGGTGGGTGGCTTGAGATTTGTTACTGGTGATGAAGCAATGGATTTCGTGAGCAAATTACCTGTATTATGTGGCACACCACTCTCCTGATGGTGGCGGTTGGAACTCGCTAACTCGTAGCCAGCCTAGCTCAAACAGTGGGAGAATAGGAAATAGTTTGATGCCGTTTCGTAGAGTATTAGAGCAACAATGTTTTTTCCGTTCCCCGCATTGGTGCTGTACGGGGGTATTTACAGGTAACCGAGGGACAACTCTACCCTATTAAAAACGATTGTGCCCTCGGTTACCTATGTTATCCTCGGAATATTCCCCCTTCGGGGGTTATGGCGGGTCATTACAACGTAATTAATTCATTACAACGTAATTAATTACAAGCACAAACAGACACACTAACAACTCTTCCCTCTTAGCGGCTTACAAGTGGGACCCTATAACATGGGCCGTTTATACGTGGGCCCCTTGTTACAACGAGCGGGTAACAACACATGGTCTTCGCGTTCCACATGCTAAGCCTTCGGAATTCTCGTCGGTCTTCGTTCTGACCCGTCAAGACGGAGGGAGCACCCAAGCCTTCGCCCGCTTTGTGCTCTCCCTCCGTAGTGGAGCTCACTCTTCAGTCTTCGCGTTCTTTAGTCTTCGCTTGAATCCCTTCCGACATGCTCCGCTTTTTGCTGTGTAGTTGATCGACTAAGTTAGCTGGTGCCGAAGTCTGTCGAGAGATGGCTGAAACGCTGCTCTCGCTCGAAGTGGTCCCGCAGGGTTTTTTGAAATGTGACCGTTGATGAGACATTTTACTGTGGGACTATTGGGTTCCCGAGGCGCTGCCCCTGGCCTATAAAAGGTTGTGCTTGGTCTGGAACCTTTTACCCGTCTGCGCACGTGTTGAAAAAACCCTAGCTTTCTTCCCTGCTTGCTTGCCCTCTTCTGTTCTCGCTCTGCTGGAGATCTGGCCCGCGTCAAGCAAACTGCTCGCCACCGCCGACGGTACGTGACCATGCCGTCTTCTTCCTCGTCGTCGTCTGCTGTGACCGCGTCCTCGACCGTGCCGTCGTCGGAGAAGACGATTAGCGATCCGGCAGCGGTGGTAAAACTACAGTACGGGCATACGGTCGAATATGGTACCTCGAGGATTTACTCGGGCCGCGTGCTGGAGATGCAACGTCTGGGCTATTTTGGGAACGGAGTCAGGCGGGCTCCAGGGGCTGAAGATGTCCCTGCGCCAGAAGGGGAGTTGGTTGTGTTCGAGGCGTTCTTTGTTGTCGGCCTTCGCTTGCCGGCGCATCACTTCGTAGTTGAAGTTTTGTGGAAGTTTGAAGTTCAAATTCATCAACTGACACCGAATGATATGGTTGCATTGGCGAAGTATATCTAGGCAATATCCTCATACGGTGGAGAGCTGTCTGCTAAGGTCTTCGCCAAAAATTATTGTCTGCACTGGCAGAAAAGGTAGATAGGTGGTTTGATTGCTCAGTTTGAGTCCTGTACTTTCACGCCGAGGACTGGAAAGACTTCGGGTGAAGTGGTTGAGATTGTTCCTTGTGCCAAGAATAAATGGGGTAACTGGTGAGACTTTTGGTTTTATGTGGCGCCCGAGGATGCCGAAGGGTTGCCTACCTTGCCCCCGACCATTTTGTGCTCTCATTGCTATGTGGCCTTTCCACACTTTAAGGTGAAGAAGGGGGATCGGCACGAGGAGGCTCTTCGCTACGCGGCCCGGCTGAGCAGCGGTTGTGATTTGGTGGAAGAGTTCGTCGCCTGCGGAGTGTGGCCGCTAGCGCACGGGTGGGTTTTGGGCGAAATTAGACCTCGCCGGATGCCGACGCTGGGGGATAAGATGGTGCGGAGCCCGGCCTTCGCTGTTGACTTGCGTGGGCGGGACGCGCCGCCTTCGTGCGAGAAGTGGAGTCGGAGGCCATTAAGATTGTTGGAAATTATGTGCCTAAGACTGAAATGATAAAGAGTTGGGATATCCGAGGTTCCAACGTGAGGTTGAACCGTGTTTTTGAGTTAAATAGCTTTCCCTACGATCCCTACCCGGAGGGGACTCTATTGACATCGGCGATGACTGAGGAAAGCAGGTGAAGATCCGGCCTGCAGAGGGCACCTCGAAGGGGAAGACTGTTGTTGCAGGTACCCAAAAAAGGAAAATGGATTTGCAAGGTACGGGGGATGATGAGATGGGGCCGAGGGCCTTTGGGATTTTTTGTTGAGGAGTTAATGGGGACGTGCACGGGTCTGGGGAGGTGATGTCTTCGTCCGAGCTCCGGGAAACATCTTTGCGCATGCTGAAGGTTGCTGGGGGTCGATGGCATAGGAATGACCCTATACCCTGGGCCGCTGGAGATGACTATTTTACGTCTTGTTTGGCTCGTGAGCTGAGAATTTTTCCTTACGGGAGAAACATTGGTGCTTTTGTGTCAGCAGTGATGGTGAAAGATCGTCAAGATGTCCAGCGGAAGAAGCGGAAGGTCCCTCTTCGGCTGGTGGACCCATGCCGAGATGCTAAGGTGGTGCGGCCAAGGGCGAAGGGGGTCGCTCCGTCCGCGATGATGCCTACCTCCGCGGTGCCGGCCGCCGCTGCAAGTTTGCCCTCGCCGCCGCACATAACTGAGACGGCGGTGTCGAGGACCGGGGGGATAGGCCAGGAGTTGTCGGTGGACGAATACCTGGTGGGCGGAGTCACCATGTTTGACACCCAGACTGGGCTGCCGCCTGCTGGTGAGTTGAAAAACTTTTGTTTCTTAGCCGGGTGATTCTATATTGTCTAACTTGTTTTTGATTTAGGGGCGGAGGTTGGGCAACTGACGGTGGTACCAGCTACGATGCCCGCCGGTCTGGTGGGTGCAGCGAAGGGTGACACATGGACTTCGCTGGACCCATGGTCGAAGTTTTGCGCCGCCGCTGATGGCGGAGGCGAACTTGCCTCGGCTACCGCCGCCGCCGGCGTAGCTGCGTCTGTCGCGCGGCAGCTGCGATATGTGAGTTATTATTATTATTATTATTTAACTGAGTTTGGAAAATTTCGATGTCAGGTGACAGCCTTCGCCGACCAGGTTGCTTTGGGGGCGCTGACCTCGCAGCTTGTTTCCGAGAGGAAACAACTTGAGGGTAGGGTTGAGTGCCTTCGGACACATCATACCGAGGCAATCAGGGACAAGTTGGTGGCCGAGAATAAGAGCCGAAACCTTCTCGAGAAGGTGACAACGCTTGAGAAGAAAAAAGAGGACCTCAGCCGCCGACTTAATGATGAAAAAGAGGATGCAGAGAACGCCCGCGCGGAGGCCTAGGCTGCCCGCAAGCGTGTTGCCGACTTGGAGCTGGAATTGAAGAATATGCGCTGCCAGCGCGAGAGGACGGAGTCTGCCACCCGTGCTGGGGTGGATCGGGCGCACACGCTTTTCGTGGATGCGTACCGTGACCTCGGCGCGTAGACTGCCCCCTTCGACAAATCAGGGGAGGAGGTGGGGACCCGCTTCTTAGGGTGGCTGCAGGATGAGCTAGAGTCGCTCCCGTCCATTGTGATGGGCCTCATGTCCTATGCGTCTCTTGTGACCTGTGAGGGGGCTGTGAATGCTTTGTCCTGCGAGGGATGTAGGCATTTTGAGACATTCGATCGGTTCAACGAGGAATTCAATGCTGGTGTATTCCAGACCGAAGACGACGTGTTGAAGCGCTCTGTGGGGGCGCTTTACGATAGGATGTGGGACCCTCATGGCCGCGGTGTTGTCCGAGAGAGGGCCAACCGAGCGCTAGCACATGTATGTTTTGGGTTTGGCGAAGGTATTGTGTATATTCGTTGTCTGAAACGTTATTGTGATGTCTTCACAGGCGATGAGGGAAGAAGAAGTGGAGGACCTCGCCGGCCTCGAGGGCTCGGCGGCCCGGAAGGATGATGCGGTGGAGGCGGGAGCGGAGGAGCAATCCTTGCTCCAAGGAGGCGGCGCTGAGGGTCCTGCAGTGGCGGATGCTTCTGAGGAGGTTGCAAGAATGTAATAGGAATAGATTGACATTGTTCGCTTTGTCGATGATACTGAAGATCGGTTGCTGCGCAGGTTTCGACGTCTGGGCCTGCGCAAGCAAACCGTGACGATAATGTGAATGATGATATTTTGGTGGATGGAAATGTGGTGTTTCTTAGTAGTGACGCGTCTGGTGAATATGATGTTGGGTCGTGTTCTTCAGAAGATGAAAAGTTGGGGAGCCTGTTTACTTGGATAGATGACGAATCTTCAGAAGATAATTTAGATTATTTTGCGGCGCTAGATTTAGCTGCAACGGAGTCTCCGTTGAGGGTTGCCCCAAGCGCCGGCGACTTCGGGCGGGGTAGCCCCTGGTGAGCAGGGGGACGAAAAAAGATTGGGGTATCGAAACAAAGTGTCGGTATGGTAGGAGAGTCTTCCCAAGGTATTAGAAGACATCGCCGAATGGGCATGGAGAGGCCGCGTCTTCGGATTGGACCGCGTTTGGATCAAGGGACTCGCCGTGTCTTACTGGTGCCGACGGCCGGGTCGTGCTTCGGGGAGGGGGATCTGCGGGCTCTTTTTGACGGCGAATAATTGAGACTGATGCTATTTAATTTTCGAGAAGCTGGTCTTATTCCGAAACAAGAGGCAATGTAACAAGTGATGGGTGCCCGCCAGTTAGATTTACTATTCGGTGACCGTCGGTGTCTTGTATTATTTGCAGGCCCTCGATGTTTCTTACGGCTGGTGTGCCGATTGTGTGAAAAAATACGTCGGATGGCAAGGGTTTGCCCTTCGCTGCTGCTTTGGCTAACATGTCAGCTTCTTCGTTCTTGTTCCGCTCAATGTGTTGTAAGGTGAATCCTTTGAACTGCTTTTCTAGACTTCGGACAGCAGCGAGATATTGCATGAGTACTAGTTCTTTGGCGGAGTAGTCTTTTTCGATTTGGCCGACAACTACCTTGGAATCAGTTGACTGTGCATGTGGTTACTCCGAGGGCTCGCAGCTTGCGAAGGCCTAAGATGACTGCTTCGTATTCAACGATGTTATTTGTGCATTTATCTGAGTCTAGTGCGAAACGGAGACGTGCGACGTATCTGTGTTTGAGTCCTGTGGGTGATGTAATGATTGCTGCAGCGCCGGCGCCCGCGTGACACCATGCCTCATCGCAGTGGATGGTCCAGAGAGTTTCTGCACGAAACTGTTGTGGCTCCGAAGGCCCTGTCCAGTCTACTATGAAATCGGCCAAAACCTAGGATTTCATTGTTGTCCTGGGCTCGAAGGTGATGTTGTAACCAGAGAGTTCAGCGGCCCATTTGGCTATTCTGGCGGTCACCTCCAGATTTCTGAATAACTCTCCAAGACCTCGATCTGAAGTGACTCGGACTTTGTGTGCCTCGAAATAATGTCTTAGCTTACGCGAAGCCATGATGACAGCGTACGCTATCTTTTCTAACTCTGCCATGTTGCACTTGGAGGTTGTAAGTACTTCGAAGACAAAGTATACCGGGCATTGGTGGGTCTTGCCCTTTCTGCTCCTTTCTTGGACCAAGGCTGCGCTGACTGTGCTGGGTGAAGCTGCGATGTAGAGTAGTAGGGGTAAGGCTGGGTCTGGGCTGGTTAATGTTGCCAGATCAGACATATATTGTTTCAAAGACTCGAAGGCTACAATATGTTCTGGGCCCCAAGTGAAGTCCTTTACACCGCGCAACGTTTTGAGGAAAGAAAGGCTTCGCTCGGCGGATCGCGAGATGAATCTGTTCAGTGCAGCTAATCTGCCTATGAGCCGTTGTATGTCTTTTGTTAATTGTGGCGGTGTCATGTCCATGATAGCCTGGATTTTGCTGGGGTTGGCTTTGACTCCCCTGTGCGAGACGAGGTAGCCAAGTATATTGCCTTGGCGGACACCAAAAATGCATTTTTCCGGATTCAGCCGGAGTCAGGCTCCACGCATGTTAGCGAATGTTTCTATGAGGTCTGATAGGTGGTCTTCTTTGTTTTTGCTCGCAATGACTATGTCATCAACATACTTGAAAACGTTGTAGCCCATCTGGTCTTCAAGGATTTTTTTGGTAAGGCGGGAGAAAGTTGATTCGACGTCTAGACTGTGCTGAATCAACTATCTTGTCAATTCGTGGTAAAGGAAAATTATCCTTTGTGCGGGCTTTGTTGAGGTTGGTGAAATCGATGCACATTCTCCATTTCCCATTTTTCTTCTGGACAATGACGACATTGGCGAGCCAGGTGGGGTAGGCAATTGGCTCGATAAATTCCGCTTTTCACGACTTCTGTCTTTTCGTCGGACATTTTCCTCAGTCGATGTTTCCTTGGGCGCACAGAGGAGTCGATGTCTAGACTGTGCTCAATGATTGTGCGAGTGACCCCAACTAGGTCTAAAGCAGACCATGCGAAGACATCCTTATTGCAGTTAAGGCAGGAGAGACGTCTTGCTTCTTCGCTTGGCAGGAGGTCTTCGCTGATCAAGACTGTTTGCTTGGGGGTCGTGGGGTCGAGGGGGACTGTCTTGGTTCCCTCGTTACTCTGTAGTTGTGCGTTAATTTTTTTTGTTTTTGGTTGTGCGAGGACTGCTGGTGTCTTCGCATTCTGTCGTTAGACAATGCACATTGCGCTGGCCTAGGACGAAGTCTCTTTCTATGTTCCTAGCTGCCTGTTGATCTCCATATATTGTAATTACACCTTGAGGGCCTGTTATTTTCATGCATAGGTAGAGTCCGTGTATTGCTGCCTCAAACTTATTGATGGATCCTCGCCTCATTATGGCGTTGTAAGGATAGACCATGTCGACTATGTCGAAGGTGACTTGCTCACTTCACGCGTTGGGCGCAGTGCCGAAAGACAATGATAGCTCTATTTTACTGATTGGAAAAGTGTCTTTGCCTCCAAAACCTTATAAAGGATTATCTGTAGGCTTGAGTAGGCTGTGGCTGATGCCCATGTGGTCGAATGCGTGCAAGAAGATGATGTCGGCCTGACTGCCGTTGTCGACAAGTACCTTGTGTAAATCCCAACCTGCCACCCGACAGTTGATCACCATGGCGTCTGCATGTGGCGCACTGCGTAGGTCAACGTCTCTTGCGTCGAAGGTGATTGGTATATGAGACCATTTTGTCTGAACCATCGGCCCAGTGAGGGTTACGTGATTGACTCTTCGGTAGTGATCTTCTATCGTTTAGTGTCGAAGTCTACGCTCGATCCCCCGGTAATCATGTGAATGACCCCACGGAAAGGTTGATCGACGAAGTCCTCTTGTTTGGGTGCTGGTGGGGGAGGTGGAGGATTTTGGTAATGTGGTGGTGAAGGGCTTGGATCTGTTGGTGTTGCTGGTACATATGGTTTTGCTGGTGGGGGTGGAATGGTTCATTGTGGAATTGTCGCTGGTGGTATTGTTGGGGGTGGTAGGTGTGTGCAACAACTCGTTGGTTGTCGACTGGTTGATTTCTGGTCATCCTGTTTTTGGTGGCCTTGGTTTCAGGGCAGTCCCTGGTGGGGTGCGCGGAGTCTTCGCCGTGAAAAAGGAGTACAACCTTCGCGGTTGTGGGACTCGACCTTTGCCTCTGCCTCTAGGGTTGGTGTCGTGGCCCTGTTGTGTGGGGTACTCTTGGTGACGAGTGGTGTCTCAAGTCTGTTGTTGATTGGCTATAGTGTTCACTTGTGGTTGATTGCGGTTTGGCCGGCCGGAGTCGGACTGCGCCGGTCTGACCCATGTCCTACTAGACTGCGGGGTGTCCTTGGGTTTTCGTTGCGATTCAATCTTTCGCTGGTGGAGCTCTTTGGACCGGACATACTTTTCGAATAACTGGTATAACTCTTGCAAGTTTTTGGGTGGGGCTCTTATGCAGTGACTGTATAAAACGCCGACGTGAAGACCACTGATTGCGTAGTGGATGGCTATGTGATCATCGACAGATGGCAGTTGTGACTTCAGCAGGAGGAACTTTTTGTAGTACTCTCGAAGGATTTCTTTCTCCTGTTGTCTGCAGAGTGATAATTTAGCTAGGGCATATGTGTCCGGCCTGTATACTTGGAAGTTTAACAAGAACTTGTCGCGAAGTGTTTTCCATGACTCGATTGATAGTGGCGGCAGTCTGGTGTACCATGTCAGGGCTGGGCCTTTGAGTGCTATGATGAAGTATTTGGCCATGGTGGCGTTGTCCCCTCCAGATGATGCGATTGCAACCTGGTAGCTCATGATGTATTGTGTTGGGTCTGTGCTACCGTTGTACTTGGGGTAAGCACCTGCTCTGAAGTTGCTAGGCCAAGGTGAAGCCTGGAGCTGTGGTGCAAGTGGGCTTCGCTCGTCAAGGTAATTAATCCTCTGGAAAGTGGTCGGAGTGATGAGAGGGCTCTGCTGCATGTGGTGTGAGCCTTCGCCTTGCATATCCGCAATTTGTTATTCTAGCTCTCTGGCCTTGTGCTCTTCATCTAGTATCATCTGTCTGACCTTGGCTTGCATGGTGATGCGTTGGCGCATGGCTGCAAGTATTTCTTTTTGTTTCTGTAAATGATTGTTCTTGATGTGCAGGGCTCACAGTTTGAGTTGGTCTTCGGCTGAAATGCCTAAGATTTCACCGTCTTCGACGATGTCTTTCGCCTCTGGGGGGTGAAGCCTGGCGGGGGTGTCCAAGGCACTCCCTCAGAGCTGCAGGTGCGCACGGTGCCCTCCGGTGTAGGCAGATTGACTTGGCATTGCCTTTTGCTGTTGACGGCCTCATCGTCGAAGGCCTCCTAAGGGATGTCGTTCGCAATGGGAGCCTTGCCTTTCTTTTCAGCTAGAAGGGCCGTTTTCGCTGCATCGTCGATGGAAGTGGCAGCCTTCGAAGTCGCTCTCTTGGGGGCCATCGTGGGAATGGTTTTTCGTAGCACGAACGATGGGCGCCAAATGTTGGAACTCGCTAACTCGTAGCCAGCCTAGCTCAAACAGTGGAGGACAAGAAATAGTTTGATGTTGTTTAACGCAGAGTATTAGGGCAACATTGTTTTTTTCCCGTTCCCCGCAATGGTGTTTACGGGGGTATTTATAGGTAACCGAGGGACAGCTCTACCCTATCAAGGACGATTGTGCCCTTGGCTACCTACGTTATCCCCGGAATATTCCCCCTTGGGCGGTTATGGCGGGCCATTACAACGTAATTAATTACAAGCACATGCAGACACACTAACAACTCTGCCCTCTTAGCGGCTTACAAGTGGGACCCCGTAACATGGGCCGTTTATACGTGGGCCCCTTATTACAACGAGCGGGTAACAACACATGGTCTTCGCGTTCCACATGCTAAGCCTTCAGAATTCTCGTCGGTCTTCGTTCTGACCCTTAGTATCCGGGAACTGGGAACTTGGCCACGTTCCTCGTTCCGGGAACGTTCGTTCCCTTCCGGGAACATGGGAACAATCTCGTTCCAGTAGTGTTAAATCCTAGTTTTTTAGCGTACCGCGTACCACGTTCCCGTTCCTCAATCCCATCGATCCGGGAACCTGGTCACTAAGTTCTGACCCGCCGAGACGAAGGGAGCACCCAAGCCTTCGCTCGCTCTGTGCGCTCCCTCCGTAGTGGAGCTCACTCTTCAGTCTTCGCGTTTTTTAGTCTTCGCTTGAATCTCTTCCGACATGCTTTGTTTTTTGCTGTGTAGTCGATCGAGCGAGGGGGCGTTGCTCCTTCGACCCAACAGTGCCGCTGAAAAAGGGAAGTGATTTGAGTCTTTTACAGTTCGGTGATGATTGGAGGATGTAATGCCTTTAATTTTGCGTTAGACTTTGAGCTGATTTTGCTGCTGTCAAGGGTATTTGTCTTGTAATGATGATGTTACCTGAATGCTTTAACGGTTGGTCCTTGTGATAATGTAATGACTGGTGCTGTTGCCTTGAAACTCCAAAAAAAAATGTGGCACGCTACTAAGATCAGCGTGACTCTCCTGCTGCATTGGCTTCTGCTGCCCTACTACCCTAGGGCCTATGTAAGACCCAAGTAGTTATAACCTACTCTTAGTTTTGCTTTTGCACCAGGACGATAATGGCTTCTTCTCATTCTTTCTTTAGAATAAAAACAGTGTAGCTGTATACTAGAGTTAGCGATGCACTTTACCCATCCACAATGTTAAGGGCAATGATAGGAATCCACAGCCTGGTTTTTAAGTTATGAAGTGGTATCTGTGTGGATTTTGTCGCTACCAATATCAACCTCTCCTCACTGAGTTTTTGGAGTGTTACTTGCAACTTGCAAGAAAGCACACCTATGAACCCTGAACGGTGTATTCCCACGTAGTAGGGCTTTGCAGTATCCATTCGGTTCTGTGCTGGAGCTGGACATATTTGCCTGATTGCACCATTTGATTCCCTGCCATTGTTTTCCTTTGACTCTCTCGTTGGTAACTGTAACTCTTTTTAAGTGTTTCTGCATTCTGTTTTCGTTAGGCTGTCTCCAGCAGCTCTCATATCTCATTTCCTATCTCACATTTTATTTGAAATGCCACTCTGCAAACAGTATATCTACAGTACAAAACAGTGTTTGCCCGATCTACTGTACACAGCCCTACTGTTCCATTAACTGTGCTAGCACCTAGTTCATTGCAGTATTGCACTATGCCAGTGGCAGCATTATGTGCAAGAGAAAAAAAAAGTGACAATCTGAACCTGCACAAATTCTTACTTGTTATTTTTCCAGCTCAGCTTTGGTTATGTAACGTCTTTATGTATGGTCTCCTCTAACCAATTTCTTGTCACAAGAACAAATAAGCAAATTCCTTTACTTGGCAGATAGTTATTATGCCCTAAATTTCATACTCTCTTGCAGTTCCTGAGAAACGTCTTCGGTTCAGAACAACCGTTGATGCTTCAGAAACACAAGTGATTGAGGCTATGCAGAAGATAGCTTCACACATAGGGAACGCTTCAAAATTCAGCAAGGCATCAAAACTAGCTTTGCAACTCATCGAGGCTGGAAGCGTCAAGCCTGGAACAATCGGTCATTTCTTTGCTATACTAGAAGCTGCGATGTCTTCACCGGGAGTGTGCAACGAGCCTTCTGTACGAGCAGACTACCACAAATTGTTCGATGCTGCTCAGGGTGTAACAGAGGTGAAGTTTCTGATGTACCTGAAGCGGATAGTTGCTCGGTTGTGTCAGCTTGCTACTTTCACTAATAACTTGCGATTAAACGTGCAGTTACTCAACCAAGAGCAGAAAAATCGATTCAACATATGGGTGCTGCATGCAGTGGTGGCTAACGATCTTTTCACTGATGACAGCTTTGTGGTGAGTATATTGTTTTTCTCTGGACGCCACATGTTGCTCGTCTTGGCAGCCTAAGTATGAAATAGTTTACTAGATGTACTTGGCAGCTGCTGCAGACATGCTGCCATAACCCGATACATATCACCCGGCCTGGGGATACTGAGCATGTTCTTGCTCTTATTTTTGTAGTTCTCAAAGGCTGTAGGAAAGATCAAAGATGCCATCTCAGCCCTGCCAGTGGCAACGGTGGATGACGACAACGACGAAGCTGCGGCCCTTGCTGCTGCGAGCAAAACTGATGTGGCGACGGATAACGAAGCAGGTCATGGCGTCCCAGCCGCAGCTTCTGACTCTGTGGTGGATGATGGCGCGCATGCCGTGGCCTTGGAGCCGGAAGAAGAATCCTCCGACCCTTTCGGTTTAGATGGGCTTCTTGAGCACAGGCCTAAGAAGACGTCTGGGAGAGCTCGAGAGAAGGCAGTCGCGGCTCTGAACAGAAAGACGGTCGAGGAGGAAGCAAAGAGGGTTCTCAAGTCGCAGCGGGAGGCCCTTCTGAAATGCCTGGAAATAGCCGCTCGGCGCTACAGAATCCCGTGGTGAGTTTTTGTGTGTGTGATAGATAGATAGAGCACCGTCCATTTGCTTAGCAGTATATTTCTGTTTTGTTTTTTTTTTTTTGGATTGAGCGATATTATCTTGTTGTGTTCGCCAGGACACAGACCGCCATTGACATTTTGGCGAAGCAGGCGTACGACGACGCGGCCCGGTTCACACGGCGGCAGCGGGACGCGATCGCTAAGCTGTGGAACTCGATCAAGGAGCAGCAGATCCGGCGGAAGCAAGGCAAGTCGGTGAGCGGGAAGCTGGACGTGAACGCCTTCGAGTACCTCCAGGAGAAGTACTCCCGCGAGAAGATGAGCATCCGGCACAGCGTGGGCGGCGGCGGCGATCGTCGCGCGACGCAGTGGCTGGGCTAGGCCGTGCGTGTGTGTGATGGTTTGTGCCTTTGGCTTCATCAGCGACACGGCGTGGGAGTTGTTTGTGCTTGGTTTTTCGTAGAGGAGAGGAGAGAGTTGACATGATCTTCCCCGTAGCATGTGATGGGTGGCTCTTGGTGTAACGTTACGTACTAGCTGCACTGAACTCGTTGCATGTCTTTATCAGTGCTGGAACTGGAAGCAGCAGCTGAAACTGCTGACAACGACATGGCAGTGCAGCACAGTGCGGCTGTTGGGGGCAAAATGCTTTGTTTATGCCGGCACCCGGCAGCACATACTACTAGAGTAGCAGCAGTCTATCACCACCCTTATTTGATTTCTCTGTTCGGTTCGGATTAAAACTAACTGTTTTAACTACTGTAGCTCTAGTTTATAGAAACAAAATATTATATACTAATGTAACTTTAATCTATAAAAATAAAATACTGTAGAAACAGTCGATACATATTAAAGCCATCATCTCCTGCCATGAGCGAGCCTTCCTTTCCCCCTACTAATGTCCATATTCATATAAATAATTATCAACCTAGGCATATGTATAAAACACATACATTAATTATTGTATGAATCTAGTAAAATGAATTTTAATCCCTAAAACCTATTAAGATGATAGTGTGTAGACCATGAGTGGAACCCATGCCTCTGCCTCGACGCCTATACAAAAATCGTCCAAAATTATCGTGTTGGGGGATCGAACCCATGCGGCTGATAAAGGTAGCACGAGACACTAGTTGTGCTCTGTTAGCCACGTGAGCCCAAACAAGTTTGTGCATAATAGTCAATAGGTGTTATAAATATGTGCAGTTTTTAAAATAATAAAAAATAATCATGTCAGATCGGGCTGGCACTACGTGTCGTGACAACGGCCCAAGCATGGTACGCGCTCTCGGGTCGGGCTCACACAGGCCTCATTTTAATAGTGTTGGACCGGATCACAACACTATTAAATGAGTCGTGCCTCAGGCTGACCAGCTAGGCCGGACCCATTTAGCCATCTATACCAACGCCCCCCCACTCCGCGCCATCGTCGGTCACAAGCCCCACGCACACCGCGCTCCACGCACCGCCGCACATCCCGCGCTCCTCGCCCTCCACGTACATGCCAAACGCCCACCATCCTCGCCTCCCTCCACTCTGGCCCCCGCCTGCGTCTGCCACCGCGTGTTGCCCCTCACTATGCACCCCGCCCCGTCATGACAGACCCCCTTGGTCCCCTCCCTCACCTTCGCCCTTCGCCTCCTCCTCGATGCCCACGCCTCCGTCAAGGATCTCGAGGGGCTTGTGGCTGCATCGAGGCGTTCAAGACTCCATTCAGGGCCATAATGGACTGCCTTATCCGTAAGCGCGCTACTTCCATGAGGTGGACGGGGAGCTGATGCGCAACCTGATCTAAGTCAACGTCAAAGGTGTCACGCGGGTCACGCACAATGTGTTGTCAGGCATGGTCAAGACTCAAAAGGAAGTGTGACGCCATTGTCAACATCGGCTCCAGTGCCACCTCTGACGTGCCTTCCTATTTGCTCTATTCTGTCTATACCGTCACCAAAGCCACAATACTAATAAGTGTTTTCCTCACATCTCTCTAGCTAAATCGATAAGGGCCTGTTCGTTTGAGCCGAAATTCACCCCGGAATTGTTCCAATTGATCAAACCCTATATAAATTAGACAAATAATCTGGCTAGGAATGGTTATGGGTGACCATTCCTCTATGCATGCATGTCCCAAATTTGCAATAAAGATAATAAATCAAGGTGATATATCACTTGAAAACTTGTATCGTCCATCCTACACTAAACATGTCATACTATCAAGCTTTATACATGTCCAGCAAACTTTAAATAAGAAACATCGGGTGACTAATCTTTTTGAATTTTAATATATTTTGTTATAACATGTTCACTCTAGCGAGCATTGATTTAATTCAGTCCCTCTTACTTAATTTTTTTGGCTTTGTCCCTATTTACATGTGTCTTACTTATCTTTTGAGATGTTTGTCATATCTCAACATTGCTGGCTTTATGTCTCCAACCGGTCTTGATCGTCGAGTTGCTGGACTCGTGAGTTCGTGACTGAGCCTATAGACGTTTCTGTTCAGGTCAATATAATGTTCTTGAAATCTGATCTAGATAACCATGATATATATTATTGAGAATTAGTATATGGGAGGGGAGGAGAGTGGAGAGTATATAGGTAGGATATTTTAGGCCTAGCTGCAGGTTGTGGTGGCAGCTTAATTAAGCCAAGCAACTTAAGAGCTTGTTTGATGTTCTAGTATTCATCCTAATACATATGGGTTGAGAGAGATTGAGATATTGAATTCTCTCCTCAACCAATGTGTATTGGAATGAATACTATAGTATTCAAATAGCTCAATTTTCCTTAACCCATGTGTATTGGGAATTGAGATGAATATTAGAGTATCCAAATATAGTCCAGGCTTCTTTTCTTTAACACAGCATTATTAACACGGCGTTTGCTCCGATCCCTTTGAACCAGACACCGCCCTGCCCTACTTCTCCTCCGGGCTCCCCCTCCTCGCCTCCTTCCCCACCTCTCCTCGAGTTGCACCGGTAGCCCACAAGCAGGGTGCAGCTTGGGCGTCCTATCCTACCATAGCTAGTAGCACCAGTAGCTCGGAGAGATGCGCCGTGCGCGACGACGATCGACTAGCTAGCTAGCTAGTTAGCTCTTCCTTTGCTAGCTTTTCCCTTTAATTATTTGCGCCAGTGATGACGACGATCGACATGGCCGGAGCTGCTGCTGCCGCGACGGGCTCGGGGTCTCCGTACGTGCGGCGCGTGCAAGTTCCTGGGCCGGCGGTGCGTGCCGGAGTGCGTGCGTGTTCGCGCCCTACTTCAACAGCGCGACCACGACCAGGGCGCCGCGCGCTGCCGCGCTTCGCCGCCAACCACAAGGTGTTGGGCGCCAGCAAAGCAACACCTCCAAGCTGCTGTCCCACCTCCCCGTCGCCGACCGCTGCGAGACCGTCGTCTCCATCACCTACGAGGCGCAGGCCAGGCTCCGCGACGGCGCGACCCCGTCTACGGCTGCGTCGCCCAGATCTTCGCTCTCCAGCAGCAGGTCGCCATCCTGCAAGCGCAGCTGATGCATTGCAGACCAAGGCGCAGCTCGCGTGCGGCGTCCAGGGCGCCGCGCATTCGCCTGCGAGCCACCACCACCAGTGGCCGGACAACGCCAGCATCAGTGCTGGGAGGCGGGAGGAGGCGCTAGCTGACATGTGCGTGGTTCGGCTGCAGTTGGGAGGTTAATCCTGTTGCCGGCTAACAGTTTTCGTGACAAAAAGCATGGAGTGCGTGATGATAGACGAAGATACGCTAGATTAGATAATAATCTATCTCAGCTCATCTTATAGCCAAGCCAAACCTGCAGGGGGATCGGAGAACTAACCTTCGAGAGCGCGCGCAGCGGGGGGTGCGGATTGTTATAAAACAACAATAAAAAATGCACAAATACGAAGAACAGAAAGTATTCCGTAGAGAGACTCCGTAAAGGGACTGATGCTCAAGGCATAAGTAGCTCCATTCATACGAGACATCTCGTGTGTATATTCGATGTAGCCGTATAGAGTCGATGCAGTCTCTCGAACGGTCGTCATAAGACGAATAGCAGCACACGTCGCCTAGGGAAGACGACGAAGAGCAGGATGTAGATGAGGCGCTGCTGTGTCGAACGGATCACACGAGCAGTCGCGAGTACGGTCCCCAAAAATATGATATCGTCCGCACACTCGCACAAGTGTATATCTGGAGACGGCGATTTCGGAGATCTGCTCTCCCACTTTCTCTGTGCTTGGGCATGGCCACGGCCTCGGCCCGACCGGTGACGCGGGCGCGCGCATGCGACAATGCTTCGTCCTTTTTTCTCAACTTCTTAATAGATGTACTAACGGTCCACCTATCTAAATTGATTGATTTGTTTCTTGAAATTCTAATATAATGTTAAATTATTAGTGCACCGTAGCATTAAAATGAGTCATTAACAATGAATGTTATTAAATATTAATTAAGCTAAGCCCACCTTAATCCAACACGGGTGACAGTCCGCCGTGGTGGTCGTCGGAGAGCCTCATGCATATGGCGTCGTCGTCAAGTCCTAACCACAGATCTTCCCCGCGCTGGTGCTGGCAGCGTACGAACCATGCGAGTAACAGCCTGCTGGCGTCCAAATAATGACCCTCTTTATTTTTTTTTTGTGGGCACCAAGGTGAGGTCTCCTTGGGAAGAAGTTTCCATGGCACTGGCATGGCATGGATCCCCGTCCTCAAAGATTCCATGGGCAGGACCGCAGGATGATCAAAAAATATCTTCCACGTCTGTCCTTGTTGCTTGGTTTGGTTTGGCCCCCATCCTATCCAGAGCAGAGAAAGAGCAACAATTACCGACTGCAGAGATCGACTGATCGAGAAAGCGTTTACAGTCACAATTACCAACTGCCAGGACAAATGCAGTACGACTACAGGAGGAGATGTAAAAAAAAGATGTTCTTGTAATCTCCAACCAAGGATGCAGACATGTCATGGAAGTAAACGGAGGGCCTAGCCATAAAACGGCTTTGCTTTTATTCCAAAGTCCAATACAAGTCTTTGGGTAATTGGGCACAGAAGAGGAGACAGAGAGACGGAGAGGGGAGACCCGGTCACTGCCAATGCCAAGAACAAGAAACCAGAGAGGACAGTCGTCAATCCAATCCGAGTCTCCTCCAAAAACCCATCAATCTGCAGGAACGAGAGCAGCAGGAGAGCATCCTAGGAAAAAAGTTAGGACCAACTGACCGAGCAAAAAAGGTAGCATCTCTGTATCACCAAGGCACCGCCGATCACAGACCAAATCCCTCCCCCCTCCTCTGGTCCATCCCACACGTAGAGCAGCCGGTATTTCTTCGATCCGTGCTTGCGCTTTTTTTTTCTCTTTGTAAAGATTTCGTTTCCCTCCCTTTTAACTGTTGTCGAGAAGTTTCGACAAGAGTGGTGTGAGTGTTGAAGAGCTCCTCAACATGATGGATCCGGCCTTGCTTGACGACGTCATACGCCGGCTGCTGGAGGTGAAGAATCTCAAGCCTGGGAAGAACGCGCAGTTGTCGGAGTCGGAGATCAAGCAGCTCTGCGCTGCCGCCAAGGAGATCTTCCTGCACCAGCCCAACCTGCTGGAGCTCGAGGCGCCCATCAAAATCTGCGGTATTTGCCCCCCTTCTCCCGTGGCTCCTGAGCAGTTTCTTCGTGCCGCTAGCACCCAAGACGACGTATTGGGGAGGTCAACGGGGTGTCGCGCCGTTTGGTCTTTGCCTTTTGGGGGTCTTGCTCATGTCCTAAACCCGATCTTCAAGAACCGGTTGAGGGCTGGAATATGGGTGTGCATATGTTGGTTGCTGTTTCCCGTTTGTAGTGATTATCAGGCATACTTGGAATAGAGACCCTCTGATTGTATTTGCCGAAAGGAAGCCACTATTTTTTTTTATCATCGATCGGATGGTCCTATTATATATTTTGCGTGTATCCTCAACTACTGATGCTAACTCTTGAGGTATCAATGCTAAATGATCACTGCACTTGTATGATGAGATGCAATATCAAGATCACATTTTGTCAGAATGTTGAAGTGAACAACAAAGATTCCCATAACCATGCATCCTATGAGAAACGAAAGCAGTATACTTGAAATGAAAGTTCACTAAGCATATTATGTAAACTGGATGATTATCATCACTGTCTCGCACTAAAGTCTTGAATGCTTGGTTGTTCGTATGTCTCGCTGATAAAAATGCACGCAAGATAACAATTGACAGTGTTATATTGCTGAGAAAACACATCTACTTTATCCGCTTATATGTTTTCATGCTGTGGCATTATTGTATTTGATGAACTCGTGCTCCACTGTTGTGTCGGTCATACAAAAAATGATAATACTTTCTTTCATGCTACATAAAAGTAAATCATTCAATTAATAAATTGTCAATTAAAAAGAATCTCAACAGTATTTGAGTACCTGTAATGATATATGCAGTGATTCTGGTTAATCTGAGTATGAGTTACCCTGAAATTCCTTTAGCGGAGCTTCCTGATGAATATCAATCTCACATATTTTCTTCTGAACAGGTGATGTCCATGGCCAGTACTCTGATCTCCTGAGGCTATTCGATTATGGTGGCTATCCGCCTCAGGCCAACTACCTTTTCTTGGGTGATTATGTGGATCGTGGAAAGCAAAGCTTGGAAACAATATGTCTTCTTTTGGCCTACAAGGTCAAGTACCCAGAGAACTTCTTTCTTCTAAGGGGAAACCATGAATGCGCATCAGTAAATCGCATCTATGGTTTTTATGACGAGTGCAAACGCAGATTCAGTGTAAAGCTGTGGAAAACATTCACTGACTGTTTTAACTGCTTGCCAGTGTCAGCATTGATAGACGAAAAGATCCTCTGTATGCATGGTGGTCTATCTCCAGAGTTGAACAAGCTCGAACAAATACTTAATCTGAGTCGCCCCACAGACGTGCCTGATACTGGATTGCTCTGTGACCTTCTTTGGTCTGATCCTTCTAATGAAGCAACAGGATGGGCCATAAATGATCGAGGTGTTTCATATACATTTGGTCCTGATAAAGTTTCTGAATTCCTTGAGAAGCATGATTTGGACCTCATCTGCCGAGCCCATCAGGTTGCTGTGCTCTGAAAGAGTGTGACCTACTTATTCCCTTATAAAGTGTATCAACCGTTTACTCATGTTTTTGCCCTGTTAAATTCAGGTTGTCGAAGATGGATATGAGTTTTTCGCTAGCCGCCAACTCGTAACAATGTTTTCAGCCCCTAACTACTGTGGAGAATTTGATAACGCTGGTGCCATGATGAGTGTAGATGAGACATTGATGTGCTCCTTCCAAATACTGAAACCTGCGAGGAAGGTGTTGGGTGGTTCAACTAATAACAAATCAGGCTTCAAGGTATACATCATTAACATGAAAACTGTTTATATGTATCATGTAGTTAGCACAATTTGTTGTCCTATAAAAATGTTTGGTCCCTTCCCTCTAGAAATGATTAGTGTTCTTAATTTTCAAAAGCATTATAAATTGATAGTGTGGCATGCTAGCGGTTCCGCTCACTTTAAAATGATGTAGCCTGTCATGGGCATCATAGGGAGCGGTCACCACCATGCAGTCCGCACCCGCAGGAAAGGAAAGAATAAGATTGAGATGAGCTGGGATAAGGCTAGAGAATAAGATTGAGATGAGAGAATTGTGGAGAGTTAGTTAGCAGCAGATAAGTCCAAGAAAGTAGGAGTTAGTTGAGAGTTTGTAGGAGAAGTTGGTTAGCCATAGGGCTATTTATAAGCCGCATGGCAGCAGGGAATAAATCAAGCAAGATCATTATCAAACCAATCTCTCTCTTGCAATGACCCTCCCAAGCGCCTAGGGCTGCTACCCTAGAGCCAAGCCTTCTGCAGAGGGGTATAACCTCACCGGAGAAGACAGCTATCCCCATGGACCGAAGGTCCATGACATAGCCATTTAATATCTGAATGCATGATTGTTCAAAAGCATTTCTCAGTCTTAGAGCCAAACATTTCACCAGAAACTCCAAGATATGACATGTCTTCTTTCTTCCATTGTATGCAATTGCATCATTACTAGTATATAGTCTGCAAAACTCAGTTTCCAAGATGAATGTGGGAAAGTTCTCATACTGGAACTTCAATTCTCAATGGCATTTCCAAGATGACTCGGCTAGATGTCATGGTGATTTATAGGCATTTGTTAAGTCTCTCTCTTGTAGTAACCTATTATATCAGCAAATGGCTGCAAATTCCTTTACTCTAAGCTTGGCAATAGGAATATGATGGTCTAAGTTGATCCTCTTTCACATTTATCTGGGCAGGTTTCAATTTCTGCCACTATCTATTTTCTAGTTTTATACTGCGTAAGTGCATGCCATTGTCACTGAGGGCATAGTTGGTTTTGACAGTGATCTTTCCTACACTCAACACATATTGATAGTTGACCCTCGTATTTCAAGTTGATCTAATCTTGTTCTGTTCCTCACTGAGTATGGCACACAAGGTTATTAAAACGATAAAACGTTGAAACACTCATGGGTGAAGTTTGACTTTTAAATGTTTAAACGTAGTTTTAAACAACATAGAAAAAATATCAATATATCATAATTTCAGACAATAACATGAAGTTAAATACCAAAACAGAGACGTTAGTGGCTTACCAAAACTTCACCCATGAACCGGATTGGACCCAAAAGAAACTTAACAGACTAGGCTCAAAAGTAGCTAATGGTCTAAAACACATGAAACACTACGTTTTACAGTTTAGAACGTCAAAACACCAAAACGTGGGTTCAACCTCTAATTAGCGTTTTGACATTTAAACATAGTTTAAACGTAGTTTTAATAACACTGATGGCAAAACAAGAATATGACAGATGCTTATGTGTGTTAGGCTAATTAGACCTTGCTGATAAATTGTAGCTACTAGATGTGTTAGAACGGGAATTTAACCTTCAGCATTGGACGATGAGAGTTAGGTCGGAGATAACGAGGTAGACAGTGGCGGTCCTCCTTTCACTGACCACGTAGAGATAGATCGGACCTCTAGAGTTGTGTTTGGGAGAGAAGATACAAGGAACGCTGGTTCACGTGCCGATCCGCTTCCTATTTAATACATGCGGTGTGAAAGGGGCCGCAACCATAAGGTTGTTGTGCCCTCGACCAGGGTGCAGGGGGTGAGTTTGGTTCGGTCCCTACCTAACATTCTCCCCCTTGATGTCATACTTACTTGCTTATACTTAAAAATCAATTTCTTAACTGCTTATTTCTTTAATTGGTAATTCTAATCCTCAATAGATTAGTACATCAAGATCAATACATCACAACAGCCAGTCATACACTACTGAACTCAATGACTATATTGTATCTTTCTATCTCAAAGCAGAGAACTCAATCTCTAGGAAGATGGTTGCATTAATGACCCCTTAATCTAGAATCATATGTGCTCCATTAACCCGATTATGGCTACGTGTTTTCTAAACACGCTGGGTGGAAGCTTTCAAGTGAGTGGATCCATGAACATTTGCTCTGTTTTATATGCTCAAGTTCAATTATTTGATCATGATCTTTCTCCTTTATAACATAATAATTAATGTCAACGTGTTTGGCAGCAACACTTGACTTGTTCATTACCATAGTATAGCTTTAGTGGTTTTGATAATGTTGTTTACCACTTCTAAATTGGGTACAAACTTCTTAAGCCACATAGCCTGACCCGTTACCTTATAACATGCAATGAACTCAACTTACATTTTCGACGACACATTAATAAATTGAGATTTTCCATGAGCATGAATATGTAACCTAACGTGGACTTTCTATCTTCTTCACACCCACATAATCTGAATCTGAGTATCCTATAATCTCAAGAATACTCGGTTTTTTGTATGTTAACATGAGAAAATTTGTACCTCGTAAATATCGCAAGACTTCCTTAATGGATTTCCAGTGTTCTATTCCTAGATTTTTCTGAAATCTGCCAAGCATCCCGATCATGAATGCCAAGTCATGGCAAGTACATATTTGAGCATACATTATGCTGCTGGCAACCGAAGTGTGTGGAATCGGTTTCATTTGATCGACCTCATATTCGTTCCTAGGGCTTTAGATTACTCCCCATCTTATCGTGGTTGGCTACTAGAGTAGGTCTGCGATTACACGCATGCATAGTAAACTTCTTAAGAACGTTTTGTATGTATGTCTTTTGCGATAGAATAGAACTAATTAGAACTAATACCGTTTTTTCAGCGAATCTCAATTTGTAAGACAGATGGCTCCACGAAGTCTTTGAAATGCGAGGACAAAAAAAATTTGGTCTCTGATAGCAGATTCTTATTGATGCTTGCTAACAAGATATCATCCACATAGCACAAGAAAGTTGAATATCCCATTCTTAAACTTTGCATAAATACAAATGTCCTCTACGTTTTCCTTAAAACCAAAGTTGTTAATTGTCTTATCAAACTTAAGATACCACTGTTCCAACATTTGCTTTAATCCATAAATGGATTTGTTTAGATGGCATCCTAGTTTTTCGGTGCCCTTCATGACAAAATGTTTGAGTTGAGCCATGTATACAATTTTAACTAATTCACCATTAAGAATGGTTTACCTCCATCTGATGCAACTCTAAATCATAATGAGCGACAAGCATCATAATTATTCTTATTCTAAAAGTGTCTTTCGTCGAAACAGGTGAGAAGGTCTCATTATAATCGATTCCTTCTCTCTCAGTGAAACCTTTGCCTATAAGCCTTGTTTTAAATCTTTCTACATTCTCTTTGGAGTCATGTTTCATATTGTAGACCCATTTGCAGCCTATTGTTTTGACTCCCTTAAAAATTTTCAGTAAGTCCCAAACCTGGTTGGTACTCATTGACTTTATTTCATCCTCCATGGGCCATGACCTTGAGTGGCCTCTCGGCGGTGCCCTAAGGCCCGCACGTGCCGCTGTGCACAAAATCGGTGGTTGTGTCGCCATCGCCAGCTAGGTAAGCCTTACTATCGCCCTTCCTTTCTCTGTGTGTGCTTGGGATGGGAAGTTAGGGTTGGGGTTTTAGGGAGGTAAGTCTTACTACCCCTGTCGGTACCCCAAATATGGGGTACCCACTTTTGCTGGGTCAAGGTGGGACCCTTGTGGCTACCCGTAGCCATGGATGACGAGTGGTCTACCCCGGCTTAGGGCCTGGGCCCGTCCGGCAAGGTCGCAAGCCTCTGGACCGGTGTCACCTCGGGTCCCGGATCCTCGTGTGTGCATCCGGACCTCCGACCAGGGGAGGTCTGATGCCGTCACGTGTACGGGCCATTATGGAAGGACCCAGACTTCCCTAAGTCTCAACCAGGGGAGGTCAGAAGCTGCCACGTCTGCATGCGCTCCCAGCCACTGATCCCCGCTCAAGCGGATACCCGATGCTGCCACGTGGCTTGTGGTGCGTGATGTAAGTTGTCGGGCGGAGCCTGACACAAGCCTCTAGCGTGGAGGCCACCCTCATTCAACGTGAGTTGGTCGCCCGCCTGTTCACACCAGTGGCAGACAACATGTGCCCTGCATTAAATGCGGGTGGTGTGTGCAGTCCGCAAGGCCTGGGGGCGTTAGTAACCCGCGTGTTACCGAGGCAAAGACCATTGACCCGCTGCTCCGCGCGTGGGCAAACCCCATCATGACTTCTACTATTCCCGCTACATTGCAGGCAACGGAGACATGCGGATGGGACTGGACGACACCGTCCACCTACTCCCCTACACAAGCCGACGAGCCAGCCTACACTGCAGCATACAACGCTGCTTCGCTCGCACGCTAACGAGACAGGACGACGGTGCGGCTGATCGAGAATCAACACGACGACCAAATAAACACCTTGGACCGCAGGATTAATAGCTCCATGCTCCGTTTGTTGCACAGCTGAGCCCCACCTGTCGGGGTTCCTCAATACCCATGTTCGTGCCTCCCCCCCCCCTCGGTTATAAAAGGGAGGGCACATACGCTACTTACTTAGGCCCACTCCCCGGGGGCACAGGCTCTTCGGACATTTTCACACTTAAACTCCCTCGGAGACATCTCCAACCAGTCCCAGGCTTTCTCAAGCTCTCAGCAATACAACTCACAAATGGAGTAGGGTATTACGTTTCGGCGTCTCAAACCACTCTAAACTCTCTCGCGCGTTCCTGCCTTCTTCCTGGCGGTCATCCAAACCTTGGGCAGTCGGCCCGTTCCCAGGATCAGGGACGACAACCCCCTTCATTTGTTTGTGTGTGCTCGGGTTGGGAAGTTAGGGTTAGGGTTTTGGGGCATTTGGAGAAAACCTGGTAAGGGTTCAATCTTCCCTTCTCCTGCTTGCTTTTCTAATGGATGAGTTTGTGTCTTTGAAGGGTTTTGTCCAGGTTCATCACTAAATCGAAGGCTTTGAATATCTAGGATTAGGTCCGAGTCCGACCGTAAACCATGGCTTTAATACCACGCTAATTAGACCTTACTCATAAATCCTAGCCACTAGATGTGTTAGAACAAGAGCTTATACCTTCAGCATTGGATGGTGATGCCATTAGGGCGATTGGAGTCGGCTCAATGACTATGAGGTAGATAGCGGCAACCTTCCCTTTACTGATCGTGTAGAGATAGATCGGATCTCTAGAGTTGTGTTTGGGAGAGGGGGTGTGACGAACGTTGGATCACATGTTGGTCCGCTTTGTATTTAATGTACGCGGTGTGAGGGGGCAGCAACCATAAGATTGTTGCGCCCTCGATCAAAACACGTGGGGTGAGTCCAGTTCGGCCGATGAGATCAACCTAACAAGGTGAAGGAGCTGGCTTATTTGGTAACTCTATATGAATATGAGTAGTATGTAAGGAATTATCTACACATCCTCAGATAGTTGGACGAACTGTCCATAAAAAAAGGTTTTCAAACAGAAATGAGGAACTCACCTGGTTCTGGCCCTCTCACACATTACACTGTATCATACTTAATTGGGATGGGTAACCTGGATTTTAAATTTTAGCATACACTTAGGAAAAAATGTTTCAAAATCATGTGTACTGTTGGTTTGCTAACTCTATATGAGATATGAGTAGTATGTAATGAATTATCTACACATCCTCTTAGGGGAACGAGAAAGGTGGCCAAGTTCCACATTCCCGGTTTCATTTTTACCACCCACTTGTCTTGTTCGGTTTAAAGTGGATTGAGGAGGATTAAATCCCCTCCTATACAAATTTGTATAGAAAGGGATTAAATCTCATTCAATCCTCCCCAATCCACCTCTAACCAAACAAGGCCTTAGGGGAAAAAATGATTCAAAATAACCAGGACTATTAGTGGCTTCGTGATATACCAATATGTGACAAAATAGTTGATGACACGAGCATCTAAATGGAACTCAATTTCATGTGTTGACTCTTTGTTTACAGTCATCGAGAGGATGGTGACAATGGCAAGCCTGATATCAGGTTGGTTGGTGAGCAGCACGCCAGTGGTCGACGGGGGGTTGTTCCATCATAATCATATTACAGCGGCTGCAACTGACAGGCCCAATGCATCTTCTCTTCCATGTTGGATCAACACTCTTGTAATGTATTATTTACTGTGCGGATCTGAGAGGATGTGAATGATTTCATTTGCGTCCTCAAGTTCAAAAGATTCAGGAAGGCATGCTTGAAATAAAAATAGCCAGAAACATGCAAGGTGCTCCACGACGCAGCACGGCATTTCCAGTGTTTTCTTTTTGCTGTCTAGTTCTGAATATATTTTACCGCCAGACCAGCACGTAAGCTTGCCTGGCAATGGTTTTTATTTGTTGCTATGCCATCTCAAAAGTCAAAACCATGGATTTATATCAAAAGTCAAAAGACTTTGAGAAGTATTTATTTGGTAGCCTAGCTACAATGTTCCTCCTCTCTGATGCATAGCATAGGGGATGGGGATGGGGATGAGATGGAAGAAGAGAAATCTGATGAGTCTTGGGCGGCTGTCGTGCGTGCCGTCTACGACAGGCGCAAGCCGCACTAGGCGACCTGGTTCCATGGACGCTGACGCTGCCCGAAGAAAATAGGGGCTGCAGCTGCAGTTTTCTCGTTGAACTGACCATCAGAATTCAGACACATCCACATCATCAACAGCAAGAGTTGAACTGACCACCAGAATTCAGACACATCCACATCATCAACAGCAAGAAATACAAGCCGTGGCAATCTGTGCCAAAGAAATAACAAGCATATTTATAAGAATATCCATTTTGGCACTGGAATTTGGCCCTACTTCAGTTTACTAAATTATGATCTGCCACTGCATGTCACTCCTGTCCTGTGTACATCCATCAAGAACAAGAGGCAGAAGAACGAAGCTTAATCTATCTATGTATGTAAAGCCTAAACTCCCACCCAAATTAACAATGGATCGATCAATTGGAGTCCAAGGCAATCAGTGGTAACAGCAACAGCTCTATATATACTGTTTTTCTATCAGCATCTCAAATCCTCAACTCTATAACAATGGCGCCAGCAGCACAGGGAGGCATCCATCCATCCATGAGTCTGAGCCATCAGTCACCTGGGGGCGATGGAAATGGAGATGTCGGTCGGGACTTTGAACTTGGCGGCCCACTCCTGCGCCTCCAGGAAGAGCTTGGACACCTTGGCGGCCACCCGCGACATGTCCGGCCGCGCCAGGGGGTCCTTGGCGACGCAGAGCAGCGCCAGCGTGGTGAGCGACTGCGCTGCGTCGACGGGGAACGAGTCCCTGAGCCTGCGGTCCACCCACCTCCGCATCCCCTCCGCGACTGCGGCCGCCGCGGTGTCGATCAGCGACGTCCTCTCGTACTCGCCCGTGCCCCGGTTCAGCAGCTCGTACCGCACCGGCTCCTGCCCAGACACCAGCTCCAGCAGCACGACGCCGAGCGCGAACACGTCGGAGCGGCGCGACGGCGGGCCGCCGGCCACGAGCTCCGGCGCCATGTACCCGCGCGTGCCCTCGATCCGCCTCCCCCGGCTTCTGGTGCGGCGGTTGTCCCCGGAGCCGGAGGAGCCCCTTGACCCTCCTCCTCCTCCGTCGTCGTCGTCGTCCTTGTGCTCGACCGGGAGCTCGCCGGCGAGGTCGGCCGCGCCGAAATGCGCGATCTTGGCGCGCGGGAGGGGCCCGTCTCCGCAGACGAGGACGGAGGACGCGGAGAGGCGGTTGTGGACGGTGTCGGCCTGGAGGTGGACGTAGTATAGCGCGTCGCAGACGTCGACGGCGAGCTGGAGGCGCGAGTGCCAGGACGCGAGCGGGGTGAAGGACGGGTTCTTGGGGTTCCGGAGGAGCACGGACAGCGGGGACGCGTTGGGGACCAGCTCGTAGGCGAGGAACAGCGTGGTGCGATCGGGCGACGCGGCGGCGCCGAGGAGGCGCGCGATGGCGGCGTGGTGGCAGTGGCCCAGCGCGGCGAGGCGCGCGGCCACGTCCCGCGCGTCGCGGCGGAGTGGGCGGCGGAAAACGGCGGCCGGGTGGCCGCGCAGCGCGCAGCGGAAGGAGTTGGAGGAGGGCGCGGCCGGGACGAGGCGGTGCGCGGCGGAGAAGTTGGCGGTGGCGGCGGCGAGGTCCTGGAAGGTGAAGAGGAGGGGCAGCTCCGGGAGGGAGTCGCGGAACGCGGCGAGGGACGACGCCGTGAAGGAGGAGGAGGTGGAGTAGGAGGACACCTCGGGGAAGGAGGTCGAGGTCGTGCGCGGAGACCGGTGGTGCCGCGGTGTGGATGCCGCCATGGCGGAGGAGGAGGTGGAGGCGGCGATGTCGCTCTTGGATTTGCACATCCGATCCGGCTTCCTGGGCTTGGGGCCGGCCATGGGAGGCCCTCGTGAGTCCGGGGCGTGCTTGCTAGTCGATACAGAGAAGGAAGCTTGGTCCTTTTTCGCTGTCTGTCTCTCGCTTTCGCCGGCGTGCGTGAACTGGGATGGATGGGTTGTGGTGAGGGCAGGGAAACATCTGAACAAATCTAATATTTTAATCTACATATACATAGAATTTAAAATTAATGTTTTGTAATGTTATTAAAAATATGGAGTATTTGAATAATTTTTTAGAAATTTTTATGTACACTATTTCCTCACTACAACAAAAAAGTGAAAAAATATCTGAATCCATATTCGATAGACATCCGAAATTTATATTAATTATTTAAAAAGATATAGATTAAATTTAATGTTTATTTTTTGAAGATTAATAGTATCAATGCTAAAAACAAGAATATACATTTACATAGTAAATTTTATATGTTATTTGTTTACAATTGAAAAAAGGAATAAAAAAATTGACATCCAAATAAGTATCCGGATTCATCCCTAGTTGAGGAGGCATGAGGTGCCGCAAAGCCCTGTGCGACACCCGTAGGGCTGGGCATTTAGTTTTTTAGAGCTTCAGTTCGGTTTTTCAGTTTTAAAAAAACTTCGGTTTTTCAAATATTAGAAATCGATCGGTTTTCTAGAAAATGAAAAACCGATAAGTTCGGTTTCGTTTTTTTACTTCGGTTTTTGGTAAAAACCGAATACCAAACTTATACACAAGAAGACTATATGACAACACATTACACACAATTTTTAAAAGTAAAAATTATATAGGTATAAATATTTCAAGATATATCATACATCACATACAAATAAGTGAATAACAATTTGGTTGCATCACACATTTAGTTCACATAATTAAATTGTCAAAATTTTGAATTCATAAAGTTTGGTATACGATGAAAACCGTTTACGATACCAAATACCGAAATTCTCAGATATAAAAACCGAAACCGAACCAACTAAAAAACCGAAATTTTGGTTGGGTTTGCTATATGCTTACTGTTACGGTACAAAAATGCGCACCCCTTGACACCCGCTCTAGATTCCTTACGCGTGGACGGCCCTGTCATCGGACGATGGTTGAGACGACGAACGATCGAGGCCGCGTTGACGGTTCAATCGGTGCTCACAGCCTCACACCTACCAAGGCTAGGGTGGCTGGCCACAACATTGACGAAGCACATGTTCTTGTCAATGGCGGTCTTGCCGTCGACCATCGTGCTGGTGGCGCTCAGCAATTACGGCTGTTGTTTGTGCCGACATCCGACAGTCCACTTCTCTTTTTTTTTCCAACTTTCATCAGCAACTGCAGTTGTGCAGTAACTATTCGATCAAATGCCCAGAAGCAAATTTTGCAGATAAGCAAACATCAAGTTCAGTGATACTTGTTCTGTGAATCTGGTCAGTTAACTGATACAACCGCTATAATGTCAGCAAAGGATTGATGCTCTACTTTGGGCAATCTCTGTTACAAATAGCAGTTCAAGGACATCGAGCAGCATCAGCTACAAATAGCTGTCATCATAGTGATTTTTCCTATAACAAAACAATACAATCATATATTTCAAAATGTAATTTCCTAACAGCTGATGCAACATCTTGGTCAACTCCAAGTAAAAGACTTGTGTATCCTCCAAAGGGGATCGATGATGGAATCACCACGGCTGAAGATTGACCATACACATCATTGGAAAGGTTTGGCATGCAATTACCATCACCTGGGTTGTCATTGAGGTCCTACGCCATAGTATTTGGAAGTGTCCATAAATATGTGTGCAAGTAAATAAATATACAGAAAGTAAAATTTATCTAATAGGCTTACCATCACTTGATTTGGGTCAACCCATCTGTCTTTGTTTGCTATTGCATTATTTGAATACTCTCCTAAAATTAGTAATATAAGTTAAACCAATGAAGAAGAAATAAAATAAAATGCAGGTCGCATAACATTGAAAAATTTGATATTATTAGTAGGTTCATATCTTTGTCGGTGCCAAATAAATGATGGAATTGATTCATCAAATATCAATGCAGCTCCAAAAAATTATTGTTTACTTATGACGATGATTGCAACCGAGAAATGGAGCAAAAGTCATTTCAAACTTATTCGTTTGCAATGTGGTGTCAAATGACACAGCGTCACCAAAACATGCATAATCCATTAAGGATTGAGAAATTAGCTATACGACTAGTTTCCTCATCAATATCAACTGCATAAAAAATGTAGGATCCTCTATCTGCTTATTCCTCAAATAATTGCATAGTGCTTGTGCATCATTAAATTATAAGTACTTCTTGCGCTCACGATCAATCTAGTTAGTCCAATCTATCCTTGAAAATGGCACCTTGTCGGATCCTCCATAAAATTCCTTCATGAACTCATACACTTGGGCAGGTCTCATCCTAGCCTCCCGTATTTGTCCAAATAGCTTTGTAACCGCTTCTGTTACACGTTGTTGAGACCTATCTTATTTGGACAAGTAAGATAATAGTGTTAGGATTTATGGGCTAGGCCCAATTAAGAAATTCTAATAAATCCCAGAAAAATCTCAAAAGCCCATACAAGTGGATGGCTAGGGAATTGGTGGAACCAATAGCACCATATTGCTAGTTCTAGTGGAGTAGAGCTAGCTTAAATATGGAAGTCACACTCACTCACCAAGTTATGGATGAGAGGAGAGAGTGTGGAGAGCCACACGCGCGCGCTCGCTCGCCTGGCCGGGCCGGGGCGGGGCGAAGGGCGCGGGCGCACGACATGCGCGTGAATGGTCTGCCGAAATCCGGCCCCTCGCCTTGCGGGGGCGCGACTACCTTTTGCCAAGCTCGGGGGTCGCGGACTCGGCCCTATAAAAGGAGCCCGGCAGCCAGCCTCCAAATTATCCCAGTTTCGCTTTCGCCTCTCTTCATAGCTGAGCCGCCTTTTAGTTCCCTTCGTCCCGACCGCAGAGGTGCATCTGCGATCAGGAGAGCAGGTCTCCGGAACCCTTCGTCTTCTAGATCCTGCACCGGGAGAGGGCGAATAAGGTTTTTGGGAAGCGTCTTCACGCGACTGCTCGTGATCTTCTGACCTCGTCGACCCTGCTGATTTCGCTACTTCGACATCGTCGACCCTGCTGATTCTGGCGCGCGCCATCTATCAGTAAGTCTAATCAGTACGCATCATCTGATTTGAGTTGTTATTTCAGTTCTTCTGATTTGGTCATGTATCTTGCTGGTGCAACAAGGCCCGATATCTCGTTTGCTGTGAGCAAATTGAGTAGGTTCATGTCAAACCCTGGGACTGATCATTGGCATGCACTTGAGCGGGTTATGCGCTACCTGCAAGGTACAATGAGTTATGGAATTCACTATTCTGGTCAGCATGCAGTACTTGAAGGATATAGTGATTCGAACTGGATATCTGATGCAGACGAGCTTTATGCCACCAGTGGTTATGTCTTTACTATTGGTGGAGGTGCGGTATCATGGAGGTCATGCAAGCAGACCATTTTGACGAGGTCAACCATGGAAGCCGAGCTAGCTGCACTTGACACAGCAACCGTTGAGGCAGAATGGTTGCGTGAACTCTTGATGGACTTGCCGGTGGTTGAGAAACCAATACCAGCTATCCTTATGAACTGTGACAATCAGACAGTGATTGCTAAAGTGACGAGTTCTAAGGATAATGGAAAGTCATCAAGACATGTCAAAAGACGTTTGAAGTCTGTCAGAAAGTTGAGAAACTCCGGAGTTATAAGTGTGACTTATATTTCAACAGATAAAAATCTGGCAGATCCTTTTACCAAGGGACTACCACGTAATGTGATAGAAATCGCATCGAGAGAGATGGGTATGAGACCCGAATAAAGTTGCCATGGTGGAAACCCAGTCTATGTGATCGGAGATCCCGTGAATTAGGTCCTGGGAAGAACAAGCCATTGGTGAACTGAGGAGAGTAACCTTTGACCCTCTCTAAGTAAAGATGCAATACTCTCAAATGCTGTAAGGCAGGTTGGCTTTGTGCCTTAATGTGTTCTGTTGGCTTGTATTAGCGAAGATGTTGTCCTGCAGAACATTCTTTGAAAGAACACACCTATATGAGTTAGACTGTCTAACGTCGCAGTCTATGAGATTTGGGTGATCTCTAGTAAACTCATGAAGAGACCTTGGAGTACGACATATATGCTCCACCCGAGAAGGGGACTACTGGTAGCCAAGTACTGGTCATGACTTCAAGTGAAACCCATTCACGCAAAACTTGCAATTCAAGGCATAGTCCATTGTCCAAGTTGTGGGTTGGTGTAGCTTGGAGTTCTAGGCGGAAGTTCAACTTAACAGTCTCTGCTGAAAAACTAGTATATTAAACAGTAGTGAACAGTGGCGAAAATTGCAGATGGGCATTTGAGATCTGGTGGGGGATTGTTAGGATTTATGGGCTAGGCCCAATTAAGAAATTCTAATAAATCCCAGGAAAATCTCAAAAGCCCATACAAGTGGATGGCTAGGGAATTGGTGGAACCAATAGCACCATATTGCTAGTTCTAGTGGAGTAGAGCTAGCTTAAATATGGAAGTCACACTCACTCACCAAGTTATGGATGAGAGGAGAGAGTGTGGAGAGCCACCCGCGCGCGCGCTCGCTCGCCTCGCCTCGCCTCGCCTGGCCGGGCTGGGCCGGGGCGAAGGGCGCACGACATGCGCGTGAATGGTTCGCCGAAATCCGGCCCCTCGCCTTGCGGGGGCGCGACTACCTTTTGCCGTTTGATTTTTTGGTTTCTTGGCTGTTACGCTTATCCTAACCGATCGCTATAAAATCTCAACTAATCGCGAGATTTTTGTGGGCGGATAAGCTCGGGGGTCGCGGACTCGGCCCTATAAAAGGAGCCCGGCAACCAGCCTCCAAATTATCCCAGTTTCGCTTTCGTCTCTCTTCATAGCTGAGCCGCCTTTTAGTTCCCTTCGTCCCGACCGCAGAGGTGCATCTACGATCAGGAGAGCAGGTCTCCGGAACCCTTCGTCTTCTAGATCCTGCACCGGAAGAGGGCGAATAAGGTTTTTGGGAAGCGTCTTCACGAGACTGCTCGTGATCTTCTGACCTCGTCGACCCTGCTGATTTCGCTACTTCGACATCGTCGACCCTGCTGATTCCGGCGCGCGCCATCTATCAGTAAGTCTAATCAGTACGCATCATCTGATTTGGGTTGTTATTTCAGTTCTTCAAACACAAGGGCATATAGAGTCTTTAACAAGTCCTCCGGACAAGTTGAAGTTTCTTGTGACGTTGTGTTTGATGAGACTAACGGCTCTCAAGTAGAGCAAGTTGATCTTGATGAGATAGGTATTGAAGAGGCTCCGTGCATCGCGCTAAGGAACATGTCCATTGGGGATGTGTGTCCTAAAGAATCCGAAGAGCCTCCAAATGCACAAGATCAACCATCCTCCTCCACGCAAGCATCTCCACCGACTCAAAATGAGGATGAAGCTCAAGTTGATGAAGTAGAAGATCAAGCAAATGAGCCACCTCAAGATGACGGCAATGATCAAGGGGGAGATGCAAATGATCAAGACAAGGAGGATGAAGAACAAAGACCGCCACATCCAAGAGTCCACCAAGCAATCCAACGAGATCATCCCGTCGACACCATCCTCGGCGACATACATAAGGGGGTAACCACTAGATCTCGTGTTGCACATTTTTGTGAGCATTACTCTTTTGTTTCCTCTATTGAGCCACACAGGGTAGAGGAAGCACTACAAGATTCGGATTGGGTGGTGGCGATGCAAGAGGAGCTCAACAACTTCACTAGGAATGAGGTATGGCATTTAGTTCCACGTCCTAATCAAAATGTTGTAGGAACCAAATGGGTCTTCCGCAACAAGCAAGATGAGCATGGTGTGGTGACAAGGAACAAAGCTCGACTTGTGCCCAAAGGATATTCCCAAGTCGAAGGTTTGGATTTCGGTGAAACCTATGCACCCGTAGCTAGGCTTGAGTCAATTCGTATATTATTGGCCTATGCTACTTATCATGGCTTTAAGCTTTATCAAATGGACGTGAAAAGTGCCTTCCTCAATGGACCAATCAAGGAAGAGGTCTATGTTGAGCAACCTCCTGGCTTTGAAGATAGTGAGTACCCTAACCATGTTTATAAACTCTCTAAGGCGCTTTATGGGCTCAAGCAAGCCCCAAGAGCATGGTATGAATGCCTTAGGGATTTCCTTATCACTAATGGATTCAAAGTCGGAAAGGCCGATCCTACTTTATTCACTAA
This sequence comes from Zea mays, assembly GCF_902167145.1. Taxonomy (NCBI): domain Eukaryota; kingdom Viridiplantae; phylum Streptophyta; class Magnoliopsida; order Poales; family Poaceae; genus Zea; species Zea mays. Next base: position 224,477,096 of record NC_050100.1, on the reverse strand, counting down.
AACTCTTGAAAATGACTTGTTTGTATGCCAAATTTATGTTGATGATATTATATTTGGGTCTACTAACGAGTCTACATGTGAAGAATTTAGTAGGATCATGACACAAAAATTCAAGATGTCTATGATGGGGGAGTTGAAGTATTTCTTAGGATTTCAAGTGAAGCAACTCCAAGAAGGCACCTTCCTAAGCCAAACGAAGTATACTCAAGATATTCTAAGTAAGTTTGGAATGAAGGATGCCAAACCCATCAAGACACTGAAAGGGAAATGTGCCCTTGGGCCATTTCTAAGTATTTTGGTGATTGAGTGCCAACACAAGTGCTTAAATGTGAATTTATGCTCATGGATGAACAAAGTGCAAATCAAGAGTAAAGGTATGTTTCTAAGCCTTAGTACATTGGTTTTGTATAATGATATACTTGTCTAAGTGTTAGAAACAGAAACAAGAAGAAAAGAAGAGAGGAGGAAAAAGCTTGGCTGTGTACAGCCAAGACTCAGCTCGGTCTGGCACACCGGACTGTCCGGTGGTGCACCGGACAGTGTCCGGTGCGCCAGGCTGACTCGACGTGAAGAGGCCGCTCTCGGGAATTCGCTGACGGCGTACGGCTATAATTCACCGGACTGTCCGGTGTGCACCGGACTGTCCGGTGAGCCAACGGTCGGCCGGGCCAACGGTCGGCCGCGCGATCTGTGCGGGACACGTGGCCGAGCCAACGGTCGGAAGGGGGCACCGGACTGTCCGGTGTGCACCGGACATGTCCGGTGCGCCAACGGCTCCCAGATCTGCAACGGTCGGCTGCGCTGTTTAAGGAAGGAAATCGGGCACCGGACAGTGTCCGGTGTGCACCAGATTGTCCGGTGCACCCGACGACAGAAGGCAATATTGGCCTGCCAGATTTGCTCTCAACGGCTCCTAGCTGCCTTGGGGCTATAAAAGGGACCCCTAGGCGCATGGAGGAGGACACCAAGCAACCTTAGAGCATCCTTGATCATCCACACTCGTTCTTTGCGCATTCGTTTGTCATTCTCAGTGATTCGAGCTCCGTTCTAGTGAGAACTTTGAGATAGTCTTTTGAGCTCGATTCTTGGCCGTGTGTGTGCGCATTTTGCTGTGGATTTGTGTGTGTTGCTTCCCTCCCTTACTCCGTGCTTCTTTGTGAAATTCAATTGTAAGGGCGAGAGACTCCAAGTTGTGGAGATTCCTCGCAAACGGAAAAAGATCAAAGTAAAGAAGAACACCGTGGTATTCAAGTTGATCATTGGATCACTTGAGAGGAGTTGAGTGCAACTCTCGTCCGTTGGGACGCCACAACGTGGAGTAGGCAAGTTTTGTACTTGGCCGAACCACGGGATAACCACCGTGTCATCTCTGTGATTGATTTCTTGTGGTTATTGTGTTTTGACTCCTCTCTAGCCACTTGGCAATTATTGTGCTAACGATTAACCAAGTTTTTGTGGCTATAAGTTTAAGTTTTACAGGATCACCTATTCACCCCCCCCTCTAGGTGCTCTCAATTGGTATCAGAGCCGTTCTCTTCAAGAAAGGGACTAACCGCCCGAAGAGATGGATCCTAAGGGGAAGGGAATCGTGATCAACGATAAGGAGAAGGAGTCCTTCGTCAACGAGCCCAAAGATGACAAGCCTACCGACTCCGGCTCGGGCCATAGACGGAAGGAAGGGAAGAAGAAGAAGACAAGGCGCATCAAGGAGATCGTCTACTACGACGATAGCGACGAATCTTCCTCTTCCCAAAAGGACAACGACGACAACGACTATAACAAACAAAAGACGGTTAACTCAAACTTTTCTTTTGATTATTCGCGCATTCCGCATAGCTCAAATGCTCATTTGCTCCCCATTCCACTTGGCAAGCCTCCTCACTTTGATGGAGAGGACTACGGATTTTGGAGTCACAAAATGCGTACTCATCTATTTTCTCTCCATCCAAGCATTTGGGAGATTGTGGAAAGTGGAATGAAATTTGATAGCTCGGATAGCCCTTCGTTTATTAATGAACAGATCCATAAAAATGCACAAGCTACTACTGTGTTGCTAGCCTCTTTGTGCAGGGACGAGTATCACAAGGTGAGCGGCTTGGACAATGCCAAGCATATTTGGGACACCCTCAAGATCTCTCATGAGGGGAATGATGTCACCTTACTCACCAAGATGGAGTTGGTGGAGGGCGAGCTCGGACGATTCGCGATGATAAGGGGCGAGGAGCCGACACAAACATACAACCGGCTCAAGATCCTTATCAACAAAATAAGGAGCTACGGAAGCACGCGATGGACGGATCACGACGTCGTCCGCCTAATGCTAAGGTCATTTACCGTTCTTGATCCTCACTTAGTGAACAATATTCGTGAAAATCCTAGGTACATCAAGATGTCGCCCGAAGAAATTCTTGGAAAATTTGTAAGCGGGCGAATGATGATCAAGGAGGCGAGGTACGTGGACGACGCGTTGAATGGCCCAATCCATGAGCCTCAACCCATTGCTCTCAAGGCAACAAGGAGCAAGGAGGCGCTACCCAGCAAGGTGGCGCAAATTGAGGCGGCCGGTCTTAATGATGAAGAGATGGCCCTCATCATCAAAAGATTCAAGACGACACTAAAGGGTCGCAAGGGACAGCCGAGCAAGACTAAGACCAAGGGAAAGCGATCATGCTTCAAATGCGGTAAGCTTGGTCATTTTATTGCTAACTGTCCCGACAATGATAGTGACCAGGAACATGGGAGCAAGAGGGAAAAGAAGAAGCATTACAAGAAGGCCAAGGGCGAGGCACATATCGGAAAGGAGTGGGATTCGGATTGCTCCTCCTCCGACTCCGACAATGAAGGACTCGCCGCCACTGCCTTCAACAAGTCATCCCTCTTCCCCAATGAGCGTCACACATGCCTTATGGCAAGGGAGAAGAAGGTATGTAATCAAAACAATGTCACTTATGATTCTTCCAGTGATGATGAGTCTAGTGATGATGAAATAGATTACTCTAGTTTGTTCAAGGGATTGGATAGAACTAAAGTAGATAAAATTAATGAATTGATTGATGCCTTGAATGAAAAAGATAGACTCTTAGAAAAACAAGAGGACCTTTTGTATGAAGAGCATGACAAATTTGTAGAGGCACAAAAATCTTATGCTTTAGAAGTTAAAAGAAATGAAGTGCTTTCTAGTCAACTATCTTCTTGTCATGAAACCATTGCTACTTTAAAGAGTGTTAGTGATAACTTAAATGCTAAACTAGAAGTAGCTAGTAAATCTAATTCTTGTGTAGAATATATTGAGATTTGCACTAGGTGTAAAGATTTCGATGTTGATGCTTGTAGTGATCATTTAGTTTCAATTTCCAAATTAACTGAGGAATTGGCCAGTCTTAATGCCCAACTTAAGACTAGCAAGAATGAATTTGATAAACTAAAATTTGCAAGGGATGCCTATACGATCGGTAGACACCCCTCAATTAAGGATGTACTTGGCTTCAAGAGGGAAGCCAAGAACTTAACAAGCCATAAGGCTCCCATTCCCGCTAAGGAGAAAGGGAAGGCCCCTATGGCTACTAGTGCTAAAAAGAACCATGCCTTTTTGTATCATGATAGGAGACAAACTAGAAATGCTTATAGGAGTTATAATGCGTACGATGATTTTTCTCATGCTATGTTTGCTTCTAGTTCTTCATATGTGCATGATAGAAATGTTGGTAGAAGGGATGTTGTTCATAATATGCCTAGGAGAAATGTTGTTAATATTCCTAGGAAAGTTAATGAGCCTTCTACAATATATCATGCTTTGAATGCTTCCTTTGCAATTTGTAGAAAGGATAGAAAGGTAATTGCTAGGAAGATAGGGGCAAAATGCAAGGGTGATAAAACTTGCATTTGGGTCCCTAAGGAAATTGTGACTAACCTTTTAGGACCCAACAAGAGTTGGGTACCTAAGTCCCAAGCCTAAATTTGCCTTGCAGGTTTATGCATCCGGGGGTTCAAGCTGGATTATTGATAGCGGATGCACAAACCATATGACGGGGGAGAAGAAGATGTTCACCTCCTACGTCAAGAATAAGGATTCCCAAGATTCAATCATATTCGGTGATGGGAATCAAGGCAAGGTAAAAGGGCTAGGTAAAATTGCAATTTCTAATGAGCACTCAATTTCCAATGTGTTTTTAGTTGAGTCTTTGGGATATAATTTATTATCTGTAAGTCAATTATGCAATATGGGATATAATTGTCTTTTTACAAATATAGATGTGTCTGTCTTTAGAAGAAGTGATGGTTCACTAGCTTTTAAGGGTGTATTAGACGACAAACTTTATTTAGTTGATTTTGCAAAAGAAGAGGCCGGTCTAGATGCATGCTTAATAGCTAAGACTAGCATGGGCTGGCTGTGGCATCGCCGCTTAGCACATGTGGGGATGAAGAACCTTAACAAGCTTCTAAAGGGAGAACATGTGATAGGTTTGACTAACGTGCAATTCGAAAAAGATAGACCTTGTGCAGCTTGTCAAGCAGGTAAACAAGTGGGAGGAGCACATCACAGCAAGAATGTGATGACCACCTCAAGACCCCTGGAGCTGCTACATATGGACCTCTTCGGACCTATCGCCTATCTAAGCATAGGAGGAAGTAAGTATGGTCTAGTTATTGTTGATGACTTTTCCCGCTTCACTTGGGTGTTCTTTTTGCAGGATAAGTCTGAAACCCAAGGGACCCTCAAGCGCTTCCACAGGAGAGCTCAAAATGAGTTTGAGCTCAAGGTGAAGAAGATAAGGAGCGACAACGGGTCCGAGTTCAAGAACCTTCAAGTGGAGGAGTTCCTTGAGGAGGAAGGGATCAAGCACGAGTTCTTCGCTCCCTACACACCACAGCAAAATGGTGTGGTAGAGAGGAAGAACAGGACGCTAATCGATATGGCAAGGACGATGCTTGGAGAATTCAAGACCCCCGAACGTTTTTGGTCGGAAGCCGTGAACACGGCTTGCCACGCCATCAACAGGGTCTACCTTCACCGCCTCCTCAATAAGACGTCGTATGAGCTTCTAACCGGTAACAAACCCAATGTATCTTACTTTCGTGTTTTTGGGAGCAAGTGCTACATTCTAGTGAAGAAGGGTAGAAATTCTAAGTTTGCTCCCAAAGCTGTAGAAGGGTTTTTATTAGGTTATGACTCAAATACAAAGGCGTATAGAGTCTTCAACAAATCATCGGGTTTGGTTGAAGTCTCTAGCGACGTTGTATTTGATGAGACTAATGGCTCTCCAAGAGAGCAAGTTGTTGATTGTGATGATGTAGATGAAGAAGATGTTCCGACGGCCGCGATACGAACCATGGCGATTGGAGAAGTGCGGCCACAGGAACAAGATGAGCGAGATCAACCTTCTTCCTCAACTATGGTGCATCCCCCAACTCAAGACGATGAACAGGTTCATCAACAGGAGGCGTGTGATCAAGGGGGAGCACAAGATGATCATATGATGGAGGAAGAAGCGGAACCGGCACCTCCAACCCAAGTTCGAGCGATGATTCAAAGGGATCATCCCGTCGACCAAATTCTGGGTGACATTAGCAAGGGAGTAACTACTCGGTCTCGATTAGTTATTTTTTGTGAACATTACTCCTTTGTCTCTTCTATGGAGCCTTTCAGGGTAGAAGAGGCCTTGCTAGATCCGGACTGGGTATTGGCCATGCAAGAGGAGCTCAACAACTTCAAGAGGAATGAAGTTTGGACGCTGGTGCCTCGTCCTAAGCATAATGTTGTGGGAACCAAGTGGGTGTTCCGCAACAAACAAGACGAGCACGGAGTGGTGACGAGGAACAAGGCTCGACTTGTGGCAAAAGGTTATGCCCAAGTCGCAGGTTTGGACTTTGAGGAGAATTTTGCTCCTGTGGCTAGGCTAGAGTCCATTCGTATCTTGCTAGCATATGCCGCTCACCATTCTTTCAGGTTGTTCCAAATGGATGTGAAGAGCGCTTTCCTCAACGGGCCAATAAAGGAGGAGGTGTACGTGGAGCAACCTCCTGGCTTCGAGGATGAACGGTACCCCGACCACGTGTGTAAGCTCTCTAAGGCGCTCTATGGACTTAAGCAAGCCCCAAGAGCATGGTATGAATGCCTTAGAGATTTCTTAATTGCTAATGCTTTCAAGGTTGGGAAAGCCGATCCAACTCTGTTCACTAAGACATGTGACGGTGATCTTTTTGTGTGCCAAATTTATGTCGATGACATAATATTTGGTTCTACTAATAAAAAGTCTTGTGAAGAGTTTAGCAGGGTGATGACGCAGAAATTCGAGATGTCAATGATGGGCGAGTTGAACTACTTCCTTGGGTTCCAAGTGAAGCAACTCAAGGACGGCACCTTCATCTCTCAAACGAAGTACACGCAAGATCTGCTGAAGCGGTTTGGGATGAAGGACGCCAAGCCCGCAAAGACTCCGATGGGAACCGACGGACACACTGACCTCAACAAAGGAGGTAAGTCCGTTGATCAAAAAGCATACCGGTCAATGATAGGGTCTTTACTTTATTTATGTGCTAGTAGACCGGATATTATGCTTAGCGTATGCATGTGTGCTAGATTTCAATCCGATCCTAAGGAGTGTCACTTAGTGGCAGTGAAGCGAATCCTTAGATATTTAGTTGCTACGCCTTGTTTCGGGCTCTGGTATCCAAAGGGGTCTACCTTTGACTTGATTGGATATTCAGACTCCGACTATGCTGGATGTAAGGTCGATAGGAAGAGTACATCGGGGACGTGCCAATTCTTAGGAAGGTCCCTGGTGTCATGGAACTCTAAGAAACAAACTTCCGTTGCCCTATCCACCGCTGAGGCCGAGTATGTTGCCGCAGGACAGTGTTGCGCGCAACTACTTTGGATGAGGCAAACCCTACGGGACTTTGGCTACAATCTGAGCAAAGTCCCACTCCTATGTGATAATGAGAGTGCTATCCGCATGGCGGAAAATCCTGTTGAGCACAGCCGCACAAAGCACATAGACATCCGGCATCACTTTTTGAGAGACCACCAGCAAAAGGGAGATATCGAAGTGTTTCATGTTAGCACCGAGAACCAGCTAGCCGATATCTTTACCAAGCCTCTAGATGAGAAGACCTTTTGCAGGCTGCGTAGTGAGCTAAATGTCTTAGATTCGCGGAACTTGGATTGAATTGTCGCATACATGTGTTTATGCTTTTGATCATGTTCATTCTGCATTTTGTTGCTTATTGTGGTGATCAAGTTGTACAAACACTCCCTGGACCTCACAAGTCCGTTGCAAAGTGATGCACATTTTTAGGGGGAGTCGTGTTACAACTTGACTCTTTGAGACTAACCATATGCTTGAGTTATGCTTGATTTAGTCTCAAAGGAGAAGTGAAAGGGAAAAGGTGGACTTGGACCATGAAAGACTTCCACTGCACTCCGATGAGAGGGTAACTTATTCCAAGTCCATCTCATGAACTTTTATTGCCATTTGATCTTAAATTGAAGATTTTGGTGAGGCAATGGGGTTAGAGGGCCAAGATTGATCCCGTTTTGGTGCTTGATGCCAAAGGGGAGAAAATAAAGGCCAAAGCAATAGATGGATCAGCTACCACTTGAGAAACTTTGAAAATAGTAGAGTAGAGCTTTTGGTTTGTCAAAAACTCTTTTATTGTATCTTTTGTCAAAAGTTGGCTTCTTGTGGGGAGAAGTATTGATTATGGGAAAAAGGGGGAGTTTTTGAAATTCTTGATCAAACTTCTTTGAAATACCTCTCTTTATGTCTTAACATGTGTGTTTTACTTAGAGATAGAGATTTGAGTTTGATTTGCAAAAACAAACCAAGTGGTGGCAAAGAATGATCCATATATGCCAAAATTGAATAAAACTCAAATTTATTTTATTTGAAGTGATTTTGCACTTGTTCTAGTTGCTTTATGTAGTGTTGGCATAAATCACCAAAAAGGGGGAGATTGAAAGGGAAATGTGCCCTTGGGCCATTTCTAAGTATTTTGGTGATTGAGTGCCAACACAAGTGCTTAAATGTGAATTTATGCTCATGGATGAACAAAGTGCAAATCAAGAGTAAAGGTATGTTTCTAAGCCTTAGTACATTGGTTTTGTATAATGATATACTTGTCTAAGTGTTAGAAACAGAAACAAGAAGAAAAGAAGAGAGGAGGAAAAAGCTTGGCTGTGTACAGCCAAGACTCAGCTCGGTCTGGCACACCGGACTGTCCGGTGGTGCACGGGACAGTGTCCGGTGCGCCAGGCTGACTCGGCGTGAAGAGGCCGCTCTCGGGAATTCGCTGACGGCGTACGGCTATAATTCACCGGACTGTCCGGTGTGCACCGGACTGTCCGGTGAGCCAACGGTCGGCCGGGCCAACGGTCGGCCGCGCGATCTACGCGGGACACGTGGCCGAGCCAACGGTCGGAAGGGGGCACCGGACTGTCCGGTGTGCACCGGACATGTCCGGTGCGCCAACGGCTCCCAGATCTGCAACGGTCGGCTGCGCTGTTTAAGGAAGGAAATCGGGCACCGGACAGTGTCCGGTGTGCACCGGACTGTCCGGTGCACCCGACGACAGAAGGCAAGATTGGCCTGCCAGATTTGCTCTCAACGGCTCCTAGCTGCCTTGGGGCTATAAAAGGGACCCCTAGGCGCATGGAGGAGGACACCAAGCAACCTTAGAGCATCCTTGATCATCCACACTCGTTCTTTGCGCATTCGTTTGTCATTCTCAGTGATTCGAGCTCCGTTCTAGTGAGAACTTTGAGATAGTCTTTTGAGCTCGATTCTTGGCCGTGTGTGTGCGCATTTTGCTGTGGATTTGTGTGTGTTGCTTCCCTCCCTTACTCCATGCTTCTTTGTGAAATTCAATTGTAAGGGCGAGAGACTCCAAGTTGTGGAGATTCCTCGCAAACGGGAAAAGATCAAAGTAAAGAAGAACACCGTGGTATTCAAGTTGATCATTGGATCACTTGAGAGGAGTTGAGTGCAACTCTTGTCCGTTGGGACGCCACAACGTGGAGTAGGCAAGTTTTGTACTTGGCCGAACCACGGGATAACCACCGTGTCATCTCTGTGATTGATTTCTTGTGGTTATTGTGTTTTGACTCCTCTCTAGCCACTTGGCAATTATTGTGCTAACGATTAACCAAGTTTTTGTGGCTATAAGTTTAAGTTTTACAGGATCACCTATTCACCCCCCCTCTAGGTGCTCTCAGACACCCATGGGAACCAATGGGCATCTCGACCTCGACGAGGGAGGTAAATCCGTCGATCAAAAGGTATACCGGTCGATGATAGGTTCTTTGCTATATTTATGTGCATCTCGACCGGATATTATGCTTTTCGTATGCATGTGTGCAAGATTCCAAGCCGACCCTATGGAAGCTCACCTTACGGTCGTAAAACGAATCTTGAGATATTTAGTTTATACTCCTAAGTTTGGGCTTTGGTATCCTAGGGGATCCACATTTGATTTGATTGGTTATTCAGATGCCGATTGGGCGGGGTGTAAAATCAATAGAAAGAGCACATCGGGGACTTGCCAGTTCTTGGGAAGATCCTTGGTGTCTTGGGCTTCAAAGAAGCAAAATTCCGTAGCTCTTTCTACCGCAGAGGCCGAGTATATTGCCGCAGGTCATTGTTGCGCGCAACTACTTTGGATGAGGCAAACCCTTAGGGACTACGGTTACAAACTAACCAAAGTTCCTCTTCTATGTGATAATGAGAGTGCAATTCGCATGGCGGATAATCCCGTTGAGCATAGCCGCACTAAACACATAGCCATTCGGTATCACTTTTTAAGGGATCACCAACAAAAGGGAGATATCAAGATTTCTTACATTAATACTAAAGATCAATTAGCCGATATCTTTACCAAGCTTCTTGATGAACAAACTTTTAACAAACTTAGGCATGAACTAAATATTCTTGATTCTAGGAACTTCTTTTGTTGATTTGCACACATAGCTCCTTTATATACCTTTGGTCATGTCTCTTTCATGTGCTATGACTAATGTGTTTTCAAGTGAATTTCAAACCAAGTCATAGGTATTGTCGAGGACCATAATTAGGGGTACCCTCAAGGCTCCTAATTCTCAGCTGGTAACCCCCATCAGCATAAAGCTGCAAAGGCCTGATGGGCGCGATTAAGTCAGGGATCAGCCCATTCGAGGGACTCGATCACGCCTCGCCCGAGCCTAGCCTCGGACAAGGGCAGCCGACCCCGGAGGATTTCCGTCTCGCCCGAGGCCCCCCTCCAACGGCGAATATATTTCCGGCTCGCCCGAGGCCCTGTCTTCGCCAAGAAGCAACCCTGACCAAATCGCCGCACCGACCGACCAAATCACAGGAGCATTTAATGCAAAGGTGGCCTGACACCTTTATCCTGACGTGCGCCCCCCAGCCGGCAGAGCCGAAGTGACCGCCGTCACTTCGCCGCTCCACTGACCGGCCTGACAGAAGGACAGCGCCGCCTGCGCCACTCCGACTGCGGTGCCACTTGACAGAGTGAGACTGACAGACAGTCATGCCCGGCCGAAGGCACCATAAGAAACTCCGCTCCGCCCGACCCAGGGCTCGGACTCGGGCTAAGACCCGGAAGACGGCGAACTCCGCTCCGCCCGACCCAGGGCTCGGACTCGGGCTAAGACCCGGAAGACGGCGAACTCCGCTCCGCCCGACCCAGGGCTCGGACTCGGGCTAAGTCCCGGAAGACGGCGAACTCCGCTCCGCCCGAACCAGGGCTCGGACTCGGGCTAAGTCCCGGAAGACGACGAACTCCGCTCCGCCCGACCCAGGGCTCGGACTCGGGCTCAGCCCCAGAAGACGACGAACTCCGCTTCGCCCGACCCCAGGGCTCGGACTCCGCCCTGGCCTCAACCGACGATCTCCGCCTCGCCCGACCCAGGGGCTCGGACTCGACCTCGGCCACGGAAGACAGACTCGACCTCGGCTTCGGGGGAGCTTCCACATCGCCCAACCTAGGGCGCAGACCAGCCACGTCAACAGGAGGCGCCATCATCACCCTACCCCGAGCTGACTCGGGCCGCAGGGAACAAGACCGACGTCCCATTTGGCTCGCTCCGCCAGATAGGCAATGATGGCGCCCCGCATACTCTGTGACGACGGCGGCTCTCAGCCCCCTTACGGAAGCAAGAGGACGTCAGCAAGGACTCAACCGCTCCGACAGCTGTCCCTCCGCCAGGCTCCATCGCTCCTCCGACGGCCACGACATCACACCAGCTGGGTGCCAAAATCTCTCCGGCTGCCACGACGGCATGTACTTAGGACGCTAGCTCTCCTCCGCTAGACACGTAGCACTCTGCTATACCCCCCATTGTACACCTGGATCCACTCCTTACGCCTATAAAAGTGTCGGGGACCATAATTAGGGGTACCCTCAAGACTCCTAATTCTCAGCTGGTAACCCCCATCAGCATAAAGCTGCAAAGGCCTGATGGGTGCGATTAAGTCAGGGATCAGTCCATTCGAGCGACTCGATCACGCCTCGCCTGAGCCTAGCCTCAAACAAGGGCAGCCGACCCCGGAGGATTTCCGTTTCGCCCGAGGCCCCCCTCCAACGGCGGACACATCTCCGGCTCGCCCGAGGCCCTGCCTTCACTAAGAAGCAACCCTGACTAAATCGCCGCACCGACCGACCGAATCGCAGGAGCATTTAACGCAAAGGTGGCCTGACACCTTTATCCTGACGCACGCCACCCGGCAGAGCCGAAGTGACCGCCGTCACTTCGCCGCTTCGCTGACCGGCCTGACAGAAGGACAGCGCCGCCTGCGCCACTCCGACTGCAGTGCCACTTGACAGAGTGAGACTGACAGGCAGTCAGGTCCTGCCAAAGGCACCATAGGAAGCTCCGCTCCGCCCGACCCCAGGGCTCGGACTCGGGCTAAGTCCCGGAAGACGGCGAACTCCGCTCCGCCCGACCCCAGGGCTCTGTCACACCCGGTTTTAGAAGGCAAACCGAATGCGAACCATGTACGTGCCAGGATCAGAACTCACGTACACAGCGATTACATAAATGAACATCATCGCACAATGCTCGAATAATAACATAAAAGAGTATTAACTTATTACATCACAGAGTCATAGACATCCACATAGTCATCGTCTTAACAGGTAAATCAAAGTACTAGTGAAACGTAGTAAAGATAAGGCCTCCACAGGCAGCTGACTGGGGGTTGCCGCCAACCCACACCTAGAATTCGTCGTAGTCTTGGAACTCCTGGAAGTCTCCTTCCACGGCTTCGCCTTCTCCTGAGCAGTGGTTACAATGCGGACAACCTGGTGTTTTGTGGTAAAGCAAGGATGAGTACACATCAACGTACTCAGCAAATGTCCCGTTTGGCTGTAGTGGACTAGCTTTATGTGGGGTTAGGCTCGAGCAGTTGCTTTTAGTTGGTCAGGTATTTATCATTAGTAGAAGCCAGATTTTAGCATTATTCAACCCGTAAACCATTTCCTCATCGAGGAACAACATCATCATAGTCGAACCAAAACCATAACATAATCCTTGTATCTCGAACCATCTGTATCTCTAATCAAAGAGGATCCCAAGGCTGCTCTTAACCGTGAGCACGACTGATATATCAGTTTCACTACCCTCTGCAGAGGTTGCACACTTTACCCATGAGCCATGATTCCCTTTCTACCCAGGGAGAGCTAATCCCCATTGACCACTACCTAGGTGGTCCGGCAGGGCATCACTACGTAGCTTTTACAAAGATTCCCTAGAGATCATAGCTGCCCGTTAGGTTTCTCCAGTTTGATAAACACAGTACCCCTCCCCGCAGGAGAGTGACTAACAAAGAGCAAAACGAAAGAACCTCGGCACTCAGCCTCGGCAGAGCAAGCACTGTGCCTGGACCCCATTGACGGCACGACGGCTAAGCAACTACACCTCTAGTTCATCTAATTAATCAGCTAAGGGCATCCCATTTCACCCTCATGGTTGCACTGTTATCCCGGGTGGTCTCTCAACGAACAAGTCCTTACAGAGAGGTACTCAGGAAACAGCCTGAGCCCCCTAGAGTATCACAAGATCATCAACATCATCGGGGTAACAGTATCATAAATAGTCACATCATGTTCATTGATTAAGTTAAGGCAATAGCAGAGTGCTAACCATAACAGCCCATAAGGTCATCAAGGATAAAGTAAAGTGTAAATCTAGTCAATCCTTAGGTTTCAAGTAAGTAATGCGGGGTAGTAAGTTATAAATGTATAGGACATAATGGGACAGAGGACACTTGCCTTCACCAAGCTGCTGATCAGGGATTTCCTCTGAAACCTCCTCGGGAAACATAGACTGCTCGTTGTCTACGTAAAGTAATCATTCACACTATGCACTTGGGAAGATAACAAACAAAAGCAACATACAAAACATATGCAGCAAAGAGATCACAAGTTCATAGCAGAAAAGGGATATGCACTCTGGTGTTCCCTAGGTCTGGGGTAGAGGACTATACAAAGTGATTCACTATCCACTAATCAGGTTTAAGTCAGTGGTGGGATTAAATCATTGCATGGTTTAAAGTTCCTAAACTTAGGTGTTTAAGTCCCTAATCTTAAGTACTCCAACTTTTATTAAAGTCTACCAATTTCTAATTATCTCAAATAGGGTTCCAATAACCTTAATCCTATCCTAATGATTAATTATTAATTGGTACATGGAAACAGCAGGGAAACATTGTTTAAATAGATAGACAAAACATCATGAGCATTTTGCAATTTGAAGCACTTAATTTGGAGTTCATATGACAAAGTTATGGATTTTACAAGTTTAGGGGTTAAAAATATACCCTAAATACCTATTTTGAATTAAATAAAAGGTCCAGGGACCTAACTGAGAGAAACCAGGGACGGCGGGTTCAAATTCTAGAAAACCGGGGGTCTCTTTAAGAAAACGCGCGGGCGAAGGGGTATCGGGCTCCTACGGCCGTCAGATCTAAGGCGAACGACCAGGATTAGATCCTGCGGGCGGGCGCGCGAGCGCGCGGCGGCGCGGGCAGGCTGACAGGCGGGGCCGGCGGGCAGAGCGAGCGCGCGGGTGGGCTGACAGGCGGGGCCCAAACGACAGGGAGACGGGGTGCGGGGGAAGTGGGCCTGGGCCGCTGGATCTCCGGCGGACGGCCAGGATTAGGCTTGGCCTAATCAAAACGGGACCGCCCGATCTGGGACGGACGGTGGGGATCGGGTGGCCGGCCTGGGTTTCTCCTACGGCTAGCTGGGGCGGCGGCGCTCGTCCCCGCGGCGGAGGACTCGCCGGAGACGAGAGGCGCGGACGTTTGGCGGGCCTCCGAGGCGACCTGAGCGGCCGGGAAGGTTGGGGAGGGCACGGGGAGTCCTCTGGTGGGGTCTGGGTCGGGGCAGGGGCACCGGAGGGGGCGGTTCACGGCGGAGCGGCTCGGCGGCGGCATAAAACAACTCCGGCGAGGAATTAAGCGCAACAGAAGGCAATACACGGGTCGATAGGGGCGGGAGAGGTTCTTTACCTCAAGGCAGGCTCCGGGGACTCCTCGGTGGCGGCAATGGCGCGACGGTGGCCCGGGGCGACGGTGGCGGACCTCCGCGGCTGCACGGGGAACGGCGGGTGAGCGCGGGCAGAGAGAAATAGGGAGGGGGAGAGGGAATTGGGGCGCGTCCCGGGTTGCGGACGCCGGGGCGAAGCTCACCGTGGCAACGGACACGGCGGAGCTCCAACGGCGGCCGGGAAACGAGCTCGGGACGGCGGGGATTTGTGGCGGCGGTGCTCTGGCGTGCGCGCAGCGAGGGAGAGGTGGAAGAGGGGTCTGCTGGAGCGCAAATGGGGGAGGGGGAGAGGGCGAGTGGGGCTCGGGGCTCAAGTGGCCAGGGGCGGGGCGGTTGCGAGCTCCACGCGCGACGTGGGCGCGGAGAAGGCGGCAGCGCGCAGCTCGGGCGGCGGTTACGCGGGGAAGACGGGGCTGACAGCCCGGGCCCGCGAGCAGAGAGAGAGAGAGAGGGGAAAGCGGGTGCGGGCGCGCGGAAGGCGGCCGCGCTGACGGGCGGGCCCGCCAGGGCAGAGAGAGCGGGGGGGGGGGGGGAAGAGCGCGCGCGCGGGATGGGCCTAGCTGGGCCGAAAGGCTGAGGGGGCGGGGGAGTTGGGCTTCTTTCCTCTTTTCTTTTTATTCTGAAATTTGTTTTCTCTTTTCCTTTTTATTTTCCCTATTTGATTCAAATCCAAATAAGCCACAAATTCAAATTAGACTTTCCAAGAATTATGCACCAAGCAAAAGTGGAATCTAGGGTTCAACATGATGCAACAATTCATACTCCCTTAGGGTTTAACCTATTAAACTATAATTACAAATAAAATAAGCACTTTTCTCCTATAGAAATGAAAAAGAAAAGAATAAGGAAGGATGAGAAAAGGGAAGTAACACCTGAATTTGTGAATATGAGCAAAGAAATTTTATACCCCCAAATTCAGGGTGTTACAAACCTATCCCCCTTAAAAGAATCTCGCCCCGAGATTCAAGGTTGGTCAGCAAAGAGTTCAGGGTATTTGGCCTTCAGATCATCTTCTCGTTCCCAGGTTGCTTCTTCCTCAGAGTGGTGACCCCATCTGACTTTGCACATTCTGATGGTGTTCCTCCGGGTGACTCTGTCTGCAAACTCCAGAATCTGCGTTGGCTTCTCTATGTATGTCAGATCCTCCTGGACCTCCAAACCCTCCACTGGCAACTGTTCTTCTGGTACTCGCAGACACTTCTTCAATTGCGATACGTGGAACACGTTGTGCACAGCTGACAAGCTCTCTGGTAGGTTGAGCTGGTAGGCCACTTCTCCACGCTTTGCTTGAATCTGATATGGTCCGACGTACCGGGGTGCTAACTTGCCTTTAACTCCGAACCTTCTGACTCCCCTGATAGGTGACACCTTCAGATAGACGTAGTCTCCCACTTCAAAACTCAGTTCCCTTCTCCTTCTGTCAGCATAGCTTCGCTGTCTTGACTGGGCTGTCTTCAGGTTCTCCCGAACCATTTTGATATTCTCTTCGGCTTCAAGCAAGATGTCAGGGCCAAACACCTGTCTCTCTCCAGGCTGGTCCCAATGCAGCGGAGTCCTACAACTCCGTCCATAGAGTGCCTGAAACGGTGACATCTTCAAGCTGGCCTGGTAACTATTGTTGTAGGAGAATTCTACATAAGGTAACCTTTTGTCCCATCCTGACTTGTCTTGCAACGCACAGGCTCTCAACATATCTTCTAGGATCTGATTAGTTCTTTCAGTCTGACCGTCTGTCTGCGGGTGATAAGCTGAGCTGAAGTTCAGATGTGTGCCCAAGGCTTCTTGTAGCTGCTGCCAAAAATGAGATGTGAACTGCGTTCCTCGATCTGACACTATCTTCTTCGGCACACCATGAAGGCAGACTATTCGTGACATGTATAACTCAGCTAACGTTGCTCCGGTGTATGTTGTCTTCACGGGTATGAAATGGGCCACCTTTGTTAAGCGGTCCACAACCACCCAGATGGAATCATAACCGGCCCGGGTACGAGGTAGGCCGACTATAAAATCCATTCCGATCTCGTCCCACTTCCATTGAGGGATCCGCAATGGCTGCAACAATCCGGCGGGCCTTTGATGCTCTGCTTTGGTTCTTTGACAGCTATCGCAGATAGCGACATATTCTGCGATCTCTCTTTTCATACCATACCACCAAAACCTTCTTTTTAAGTCCTGGTACATCTTCTCACTTCCAGGGTGTATGGAGTAGGCTGTCTCATGAGCTTCCTTGAGGATCAGTTCCCGAATAGGTTTGAGGTCGGGAACACACAATCGGTCCTTGAACCATATTACTCCCTCTTCGTCCTCTCGAAAGTCTTTGCCTCTTCCTTCTAAGATCAGCTGCCGGATCTTGTTGATGCTTTCATCGTCCTTCTGCCCTTCTTTGATCTCCCGCTCTAGGGTGGGCTCTAATTCCACTGTTACTCCTTGCGTACTGTTCAGGAAACCGAGGCTCAGTCTGTCGAACTCTTTGGCTAACTCATACGGCATCGGGTACGTGGCCAACATATTGACTTGACTCTTCCTGCTTAGAGCATCTGCAACAACATTGGCTTTGCCTGGATGGTAATGTATCTCCAGCTCATAGTCTTTGATCAATTCCAACCATCTTCGCTGCCTCATGTTTAACTCTGACTGGGTGAATATGTACTTCAGACTTTTATGATCTGTGTAGATGTCGCACTTCTGCCCATACAGGTAATGTCTCCAGGTCTTTAAGGCATGAACCACTGCTGCCAACTCCAGGTCATGCGTGGGATAATTCTTCTCATGGATCTTCAGCTGTCGAGATGAGTATGCTACAACTCTTCCTTCTTGCATTAGCACACATCCCAAACCGGTGTACGAAGCGTCGCAATACACTGAGAATGACTTGTGAACATCAGGCAGGACTAACACAGGAGCTGTAGTCAATCTATTCTTCAGTTCTTCAAATGCTTCTTGACACTTTTGGGTCCACTTAAACTCAACTTTCTTCGCTAGCAACGCTGTCATTGGTCTAGCAATCTTTGAGAAGCCTTCAATGAAACGCCTATAATATCCAGCCATTCCAATGAAGCTCTTGATCCCACGAACATCCTTTGGTGCCTTCCAGTTCAGGATATCTGCCACTTTCTTTGGATCCACTGCCAACCCATCTTGATTTATGATGTGACCCAGAAATAAGACTTCATGATTCCAGAACTCGCATTTGCCCAGCTTGGCATACAACTGATGCTCTCGAAGCCTTTGCAATACCATCTTTAAATGCTCTACATGATCTTCCTCACTTTGAGAGTATATGAGAATGTCATCGATGAACACTACCACAAATTTGTCTAGATAGTCCATGAACACACTATTCATCAGGTACATAAAGAAGGCTGGCGCATTTGTCAAACCAAAAGACATAACTGTAAACTCATATAACCCATACTTGGTGATGAATGCTGTCTTCGGTATATCCGAGGGTCGGATTCTGAGTTGATGGTAGCCTGATCTCAGATCTATCTTCGAGAATACGCTGGCACCTCTGAGCTGGTCGAACAAATCTTCTATCCTTGGCAGGGGGTACTTGTTCTTGACAGTGACTTCATTCAAGGCTCTGTAGTCTATGCACATCCTTTTGGTACCATCTTTCTTCTCTACAAACAACACTGGAGCGGCCCAAGGCGACGTGCTTGGTCTAATGTAACCCTTCTCTAACATTTCGTCTATCTGCTTCTTGAGTTCCACCAATTCTGGTCCAGACACTCGATAGGCTCTTTTGGAAATGGGGGCGGTACCAGGGATAAGCTCTATGGCAAATTCAACCTTTCTCTCGGGTGGCATGCCCGTTAGCTCCTCGGGAAACACATCCGGAAAGTTTGACACAACCTTGATAGCCTCGAGCGGGTTGGGCTCCTTACTATCAACTGAAATCTGGTGATAGACTCCCTCTTCTGACTTAGGCATCCTTAGCTCAGCCACAACCTCTTCTCCTGACGGGGACTTCAATGTTACGGTCCTCTTGTCACAACTAACATTTGCTTCAAACTTCATTAACCAATTCATCCCTAGAATAACATCTATCCCAGGGGTGTCTATTACTATTAAGTCACTGGGGAATCCTATCCCCCTTATTTCCACCATTATATTTGAGCATATTTTATCTGTTTGCACCTTGCCACCAACCGAATTAATCCTCATGGGCGGCATCATTGCCTCTACTGAGATGTTATGCAATTCTACCCATGTTGCAGTGACAAATGAATGAGTTGCACCAGTATCAAATAGCACTTTCGCGGGATGAGATTCGACTGAGAACATACCTACTGCCACATCTGGTGCATCCTGGATCGCCTCGGCCTCCAAGTGGTTCACCTTTCCACGGTTGTACGCTTGGTTACGATTGCCTGCTGCCGGCTGCAGTACACCTTGCCTTGTTGGAGCATTGGGGTTGGTCTGCTGCTGCGCCATCTTCTTTGGGCACTGCATCGCCCAGTGGCCTTGATCTCCACAGTGGAAACATCCTCTGCCTCCTCCTTGTGCTGGGGCTGCTTGGTTGCTCTGATTTGCTGCTGGGGCAGGAAGGCGAGGTGCCTGGTTGTTCTGCTTCTGATACTGATTACCTCCCTGCTGGCTGTGCTGACGATACTGCTGCTGCTGCTGCGGGTACTGCCTCTGAAACTGCTGCTGATGCGGACGCTGATTCTGATTCTGATACCCCTGTGGGTGACCAGGCCTGCCCTGCTGAGATGAACTGCCTGAGAAACGTGGACGGCTGATGCCTCCGGACTGGGGTCCACTCATCTTGCGCTTCCGATCTTCCATATCCTTACGCTTCTTCTCAGTCATAACTGCCCTATCGATCAGGTGCTGGAAGGTGGGGAAGGTGTGATTCATCAGCTGGTAATGCAGGGGATCCACCAAACCCCTCATGAACCTGTACTGCCTCTTAGCATCAGTGTTGACATCCTCGGGTGCATAGCGAGACAGCTGCAGAAACTTGTCTCTGTACTCACTAACAGACAGGGGTCCCTGCTTCAGAGCCAGAAACTCCTCCTTCTTCACGATCATCAGCCCCTCTGGCACATGGTATCTGCGGAAACTCTCGCTGAATTCTTCCCAGGTGATGGCTTCGGGGTCAGCATGTGTGGCGAGGTAGGACTCCCACCAGGACTGGGCTGCTCCCCTCAGCTGACGGGGGCCATACAGAACCTTCTCCCTGTCGTCACATTGGGCGGTGTGCAGTTCCCTTTCCACGGCGTGCAGCCAGTCTTCTGCATCCATGGGGTCAGCAGAATGGGCGAAGGTAGGAGGGTGCCCTCTCATGAACTCACCACGCTTATCTCGTGGCATCTGGGGCATCTGCACTTGCAATTGGGGTTGGGGTTGCTGTTGAGCCTGCTGCATGGCTGCCAGAGTCTGCCCAATGGCCTGCACTGCCTGAGTCTGCATCAAGAACATCTGCTCCACTGACATCGGGGGTGGTGGGGGAGGCTGCCTCTGTTGTTCCTCCTGCTGGTCAAGCTGCTCTTGCTGAGCACGCCTGTTGCATCAGCGCCTGTTGTCAGACATCTGTGGAAGACATTCATACATCAGCATTGATCTTACAACCCTTCAGCATAAGAAAAGAGAATACAGAATTCTTCATGACACTGAGTGAACAAAGAGCTTCACTGATCCTCATTATGATCCAACACAGCTTCTCAGATAAGAAGGAAAGTAGAAGTAAATGGTTTCCCAACTAAACAACCGACTTTGTTAACATTATTAGCTAAGCCAAACTGCAGGGAAAACCCACAGGTTGGCAACAGTCATTACAAAGTTTCGAATCCAGCACAAGTTCATCATAACAAGCATGAAAGCAACTGATAAACAAACTAGCCTAAATGGAAGCAACTGATAAGCAAACTAACCTGACTACCTAAGACTGAGACATCTGACTTAAGAATTATTACAAACTCCGACGCTAACGATCTAAGGATCCAGATCTATCCTGGTCTTACAGACAGGGGAACCATAAGTGTGGTGACCACGTGGCGGTGAGCGGTATGGGTGCTGAGTCCCAACAGGTGCGGGAGAACCACCCTCCTGGTGATGGCGCTCTGCCAGCTCAGCACGCAACTCCGCAATCTCCGTTCGAGCCCTGCTTAGCTCGTCCAGAGAGTGATCCAGCTCAGTGTTAAGCACCGCGACTAGGTTGACTGTGCTGCTCAACCTAGGATTAGCCTCACCAACAGGCGAGACAACCACACTCTCCGTGCTGCCAGTAGGGCGGCGGGGGTAGTACCGAAGGTTAAGACCGTCGGCCACCCCACCGAACAAAGAACAGTACTGGGAGAGTGCACGCCGTGCTGCATCCTGCATAGCCGCCTCTGCAGTGTCCCTCTCGGAGATGGAATAGTGCTCCGAAACGGCCTCCGCACCCCGGAGATCATCCTCCGGACGGCGAACTAGGCAGGTAGCCTCCCAGCGGTCCGGGTACCTCCCGCGACTGTGCTGGTAGACTACACAACGATACTCGATCGACCAGGTGTGCCGGTCGAAAGCCTGGCGCAACAAGGTGTCGAGTGCGTCGTGGAAGTGACAACCGCGAGCGGCGTCACGGGTGATGGGTCGGGCGACCCATCCTTCCGCCTCCTGCGGCTCAGAAGACTCCGTGCTGTGGTCTGAGTCGTCGTCGTCAGGGTCTCCTCCAGGATCTCCTCTAGTAGCTCCTCCAACAGCCGGGACGTCCCGCGGCGGTGCAGGGGGCGCCTCCAGCTGGGCCACAGAGGAACGGGGCCTCACAGATTCCACCTCTCGCTGGGGTGGGGAGGAAGAGCCCTGCTGCTCTCTATGCTGGCGCCGGCGTTCCTGCTCCTCACGCAGGCGGTGGTGCAGCCTCTCCAGGTGACTCGACTGACCGGACACGGTGCGGTGCAGAGGACGCTCCGCAAGTCGAGACGGCAGGAAAGGAATCACCGACTTACGTGCAGTGTGTCTAAGACGAGCCATCTACAAAAGACACCGTAAGCATAAGAGTAAGAGCAGAACTAATATGACAAGTGAATGAACCATAGACAGAACCAGATAAAATTTTTAACAAGGTATAGTATAGTATATATATGTAGTAAAACATAGGGTTGGTCGAGGTGACCGACTTTTGAAGTAACATCAGAGGTCAAGGTGAG
Organism: Zea mays; assembly: GCF_902167145.1. Lineage (NCBI taxonomy): Eukaryota > Viridiplantae > Streptophyta > Magnoliopsida > Poales > Poaceae > Zea > Zea mays. The sequence goes on along the minus strand of NC_050100.1, from coordinate 224,455,416 downwards.
GGGGAAGGTCAATAGTCCTTAGTACGACCAGTGCTACTCTAGGTCAGCGGTCCTACAGTCAGCACGGCTTTGATACCACTTATGTCACACCCGGTTTTAGAGGGCAAACCGAATGCGAACCATGTATGTGCCAGGATCAGAACTCACGTACACAGCGATTACATAAATGAACATCATCGCACAATGCTCGAATAATAACATAAAAGAGTATTAACTTATTACATCACAGAGTCATAGACATCCACATAGTCATCGTCTTAATAGGTAAATCAAAGTACTAGCGAAACGTAGTAAAGATAAGGCCTCCACAGGCAGCTGACTGGGGGTTGCCGCCAACCCACACCTAGAATTCGTCGTAGTCTTGGAACTCCTGGAAGTCTCCTTCCACGGCTTCGCCTTCTCCTGAGCAGTGGTTACAATACGGACAACCTGGTGTTTTGTGGTAAAGCAAGGATGAGTACACATCAACGTACTCAGCAAATGTCCCGTTTGGCTGTAGTGGACTAGCTTTATGTGGGGTTAGGCTCGAGCAGTTGCTTTTAGTTGGTCAGGTATTTATCATTAGTAGAAGCTAGATTTTAGCATTATTCAACCCGTAAACCATTTCCTCATCGAGGAACAACATCATCATAGTCGAACCAAAACCATAACATAATCCTTGTATCTCGAACCATCTGTATCTCTAATCAAAGAGGATCCCAAGGCTGCTCTTAACCGTGAGCACGACTGATATATCAGTTTCACTACCCTCTGCAGAGGTTGCACACTTTACCCATGAGCCATGATTCCCTTTCTACCCGGGGAGAGCTAATCCCCATTGACCACTACCTAGGTGGTCCGGCAGGGCATCACTACGTAGCTTTTACAAAGATTCCCTAGAGATCATAGCTGCCCGTTAGGTTTCTCCAGTTTGATAAACACAGTACCCCTCCCCGCAGGAGAGTGACTAACAAAGAGCAAAACGAAAGAACCTCGGCACTCAGCCTCGGCAGAGCAAGCACTGTGCCTGGACCCCATTGACGGCACGACGGCTAAGCAACTACACCTCTAGTTCATCTAATTAATCAGCTAAGGGCATCCCATTTCACCCTCATGGTTGCACTGTTATCCCGGGTGGTCTCTCAACGAACAAGTCCTTACGGAGAGGTACTCAGGAAACAGCCTGAGCCCCCTAGAGTATCACAAGATCATCAACATCATCGGGGTAACAGTATCATAAATAGTCACATCATGTTCATTGATTAAGTTAAGGCAATAGCAGAGTGCTAACCATAACAGCCCATAAGGTCATCAAGTATAAAGTAAAGTGTAAAACTAGTCAATCCTTAGGTTTCAAGTAAGTAATGCGGGGTAGTAAGTTATAAATGTATAGGACATAATGGGACAGAGGACACTTGCCTTCACCAAGCTGCTGATCAGGGATTTCCTCTGCAACCTCCTCGGGAAACACAGACTGCTCGTTGTCTACGTAAAGTAATCATTCACACTATGCACTTGGGAAGATAACAAACAAAAGCAACATACAAAACATATGCAGCAAAGAGATCACAAGTTCATAGCAGAAAAGGGATAGGCACTCTGGTGTTCCCTAGGTCTGGGGTAGAGGACTATACAAAGTGATTCACTATCCACTAATCAGGTTTAAGTCAGTGGTGGGATTAAATCATTGCATGGTTTAAAGTTCCTAAACTTAGGTGTTTAAGTCCCTAATCTTAAGTACTCCAACTTTTATTAAAGTCTACCAATTTCTAATTATCTCAAATAGGGTTCCAATAACCTTAATCCTATCCTAATGATTAATTATTAATTGGTACATGGAAACAGCAGGGAAACATTGTTTAAATAGATAGACAAAACATCATGAGCATTTTGCAATTTGAAGCACTTAATTTGGAGTTCATATGACAAAGTTATGGATTTTACAAGTTTAGGGGTTAAAAATATACCCTAAATACCTATTTTGAATTAAATAAAAGGTCCAGGGACCTAACTGAGAGAAACCAGGGACGGCGGGTTCAAATTCCAGAAAACCGGGGGTCTCTTTAAGAAAACGCGCGAGCGAAGGGGTATCGGGCTCCTACGGCCGTCAGATCTAAGGCGAACGGCCAGGATTAGATCCTGCGGGCGGGCGCGCGAGCGCGCGGCGGAGCGGGCAGGCTGACAGGCGGGGCCGGCGGGCAGAGCGAGCGCGCGGGCGGGCTGACAGGCGGGGCCCAAACGGCAGGGAGACGGGGTGCGGGGGAAGTGGGCCTGGGCCGCTGGATCTCCGGCGGACGGCCAGGATTAGGCTTGGCCTAATCAAAACGGGACCGCCCGATCTGGGATGGACGGTGGGGATCGGGTGGCCGACCTGGGTGAGGGCACCTAGAGGGGGGTGAATAGGTGATCCTGTAAAACTTGAACTTATAGCCACCAAAAAACTTGTTAAGTGTTAGCACAATTATTGCCAAGTGGCTAGAGAGGAGTCTCAACAAAACACAATACCACAAGAGATCAAACACAGAGAGGACACAGTGGTTTATCCCGTGGTTCGGCCAAGACCAACGCTTGCCTACTCCACGTTGTGGCGTCCCAATGGACGAGGGTTGCAATCAACCCCTCTCAAGCGGTCCAAAGACCAACTTGAATACCACGGTGTTTTGCTTTTCCTTTCAATATCCCGTTTGCGAGGAATCTCCACAACTTGGAGTCTCTCGCCCTTACACTTGAGATTCACAAAGAAATACAGAGTAAGGGAGGGAATGAGCAACGCACACAAGACTTCAAAAGATCAGAGCAACACGCACACAAGCAGCAATAAGAGCTCGCAACACAACTCAAAGAGTACACAACTCCACAAGAGCTCTATATGCTATCACAATGAATCGAATGCGCGAGATCAATGTCTTGGTGCTTAGAAAGGTTGTAGGAATGCTTGGTGGTCTCCTCCATGTGCCTAGGGGTCCCTTTTATAGCCCCAAGGCAGCTAGGAGCCGTTGAGAACAAATCTGGAAGGCCATCCTTGCCTTCTGTCGTCGGGCGCACCGGACTGTCCGGTGCCCGATTTATTTCCTTAAACAGCGCAGTCGGCCGTTGCAGACCGTTGAAGATCTGGGAGCCGATGGCGCACCGGACAGTCCGGTGCACACCGGACAGTCCGGTGCCCCCTTCCGACCGTTGGCTCGGCCACGTGTCTCGCGCTGATCGCGCGGCCGACCGTTGGCCCAGCCGACCGTTGGCTCACCGGACAGTCCGGTGCACACCGGACAGTCCGGTGAATTTTAGCCGTACGCCGTCGGCAAATTCCTGAGAGCGGCGTCTTCAGGTCGAGGCAGCCTGGCGCACCGGACACTGTCCGGTGCACCACCGGACAGTCCGGTGCCCCAGACCGAAACAACCTGTTGGCTGTACACAACCAACATTCTCCTTTTCTTCTTCTCTCTGTTTCTAACACTTAGACAAATATATTAGTACACAAAACCAATGTACTAAGGCTTAGAAACATACCTTTACTTGAGATTTGCACTTTGTTCATCCATGAGCATAGATTCACATTTAAGCACTTGTGTTGGCACTCAATCACCAAAATACTTAGAAATGGCCCAAAGGCACATTTCCCTTTCAATCTCCCCCTTTTTGGTGATTTATGCCAACACAACATAAAGCAACTAGAACAAGTGCAAAATCACTTCAAATAGAACTCAAATCTATTTTGATTCATTTTTGGCATATATGGATCATCCTTTGCCACCACTTGGTTTGTTTTTGCAAATCAAACTCAAATCTCTTATCTCTAAGTCAAACACACATGTTGAAGCATAAAGAGAGTCATTCCAAAAGAGATTGATCAAAGATTTCAGAAACTCCCCCTTTTTCCCATAATTACTACTTCTCCCCACAAGAAGCCAGCTTTTGACAAAAGAGACAATAAGAGAGTTTTGACAAAATAAAAACTCTACTCTACTATTTTCAAATCTCTCAAGTGGTAGCTGATCCATTTATTGCTTTGGCCTTTATTTTCTCCCCCTTTGGCATCAAGCACCAAAACGGGATCAACTTTGGCCCTTTAACCCCATTGCCTTACCAAAATCTTCAATAAGAGCAACTGGCAATAAGAGTTCATGAGATGGACTTGGAATAAGTTACCCTCTCATCGGAGTGCAGTGGAAGTCTTTCATGGTCCAAGTCCACCTTTTCCCTTTCAATTCTCCTTCGAGACTAAATCAAGCAAACTCAAGGATATGGTTAGTCTCAAAGGGTCAAGTTGTAACATATCTCCCCCTAAACATGTGCATCACTTTGCAACGGACTTGTGAGGTCCAGGGAGTGTTTGTACAACTTGAGCACCACAATAAGCAACAAAATGCAGAATGAACATGATCAAAAGCATAAACACATGTATGCTACAATTCAATCCAAGTTCCGCGAATCTAAGACATTTAGCTCACTACGCAGCCTGCAAAAGGTCTTCTCATCTAGAGGCTTGGTAAAGATATCGGCTAGCTGGTTCTCGGTGCTAACATGAAACACTTCGATATCCCCCTTTTGCTGGTGGTCTCTCAAAAAGTGATGCCGGATGTCTATGTGCTTTGTGCGGCTGTGCTCAACAGGATTTTCCGCCATGCGGATAGCACTCTCATTATCACATAGGAGTGGGACTTTGCTCAGATTGTTGCCAAAGTCCCGGAGGGTTTGCCTCATCCAAAGTAGTTGCGCGCAACACTGTCCTGCGGCAACGTACTCGGCCTCAGCGGTGGATAGGGCAACGGAAGTTTGTTTCTTAGAGTTCCACGACACCAGGGACCTTCCTAAGAATTGGCACGTCCCCGATGTACTCTTCCTATCGACCTTACATCCAGCATAGTCGGAGTCTGAGTATCCAACCAAGTCAAAGGTAGACCCCTTTGGATACCAGAGCCCGAAGCAAGGCGTAGCAACCAAATATCTAAGAATTCGCTTCACTGCCACTAAGTGACACTCCTTAGGATCGGATTGAAATCTAGCACACATGCATACGCTAAGCATAATATCCGGTCTACTAGCACATAAATAAAGCAAAGAACCTATCATGGACCGGTATGCTTTTTGATCAACGGACTTACCTCCTTTGTTGAGGTCGGTGTGTCCGTCGGTTCCCATCGGAGTCTTTGCGGGCTTGGCGTCCTTCATCCCAAACCGCTTCAGCAGATCTTGCGTGTACTTCGTTTGGGAGATGAAGGTGCCTTCCTTGAGTTGCTTCACTTGGAACCCAAGGAAGTAGTTCAACTCGCCCATCATCGACATCTCGAATTTCTGCGTCATCACCCTGCTAAAATCTTCACAAGACTTTTGGTTAGTAGAACCAAATATTATGTCATCGACATAAATTTGGCACACAAACAAATCACCATCACATGTCTTTGTAAAAAGAGTTGGATCGGCTTTCCCAACCTTGAAAGCATTAACAATTAGAAAGTCTCTAAGGCATTCATACCATGCTCTTGGGGCTTGCTTAAGTCCATAGAGCGCCTTAGAGAGCTTACACACATGGTCGGGGTACCGTTCATCCTCGAAGCCAGGGGGTTGCTCCACGTACACCTCCTCCTTGATTGGCCCGTTGAGGAAAGCGCTCTTCACATCCATTTGGTACAGCCTGAAAGAGTGATGAGCGGCATATGCTAGCAAGATACGAATTGATTCTAGCCTAGCCACAGGAGCAAAAGTCTCTTCGAAATCCAAACCTGCGACTTGGGCATAACCTTTTGCCACAAGTCGAGCCTTGTTTCTCGTCACCACCCCGTGCTCGTCCTGTTTGTTGCGGAACACCCACTTGGTTCCCACAACATTTTGCTTCGGACGAGGTACCAGCGTCCAAACTTCATTGCGCTTGAAGTTGTTCAGTTCCTCCTGCATGGCCAACACCCAGTCCGGATCTAGCAAGGCCTCTTCTACCCTGAAAGGCTCAATAGAAGAGACAAAGGAGTAATGTTCACAAAAATTAACTAATCGAGACCGAGTAGTTACTCCCTTGCTGATGTCACCCAGTATTTGGTCGACGGGATGATCCCTTTGAATCATTGCTCGAACTTGGGTTGGAGGTGCCGGTTGCGCTTCTTCCTCCATCACATGATCAACTTGTGCTCCCCCTTGATCACACGCCTCCACTTGAGGTACCTGTTCGTCATCTTGGGTTGGGGAATGCACCATGGTTGAGGAAGAAGGTTGATCTTGCTCCAAGTGTTCCTGTGGTCGCACATCACCAATCGCCATGGTGCGCATAGCGGCCGTTGGAACATCTTCTTCATCTACATCATCACAATCAGCAACTTGCTCTCTTGGAGAGCCATTAGTCTCATCAAATACAACGTCGCTAGAGACTTCAACCAAACCCGATGATTTGTTGAAGACTCTATACGCCTTTGTATTTGAGTCATAACCTAATAAAAACCCTTCTACTGCTTTGGGAGCAAACTTAGAATTTCTACCTTTCTTCACTAGAATGTAGCACTTGCTCCCAAATACACGAAAGTAAGATACATTGGGTTTGTTACCGGTTAGCAGCTCATACGAAGTCTTCTTGAGGAGGCGGTGAAGGTAGACCCTGTTGATGGCATGGCAAGCCGTGTTCACGGCTTCCGTCCAAAAGCACTCGGGGGTCTTGAACTCTCCTAGCATCGTCCTCGCCATATCGATGAGTGTCCTGTTCTTCCTCTCTACCACACCATTTTGCTGTGGTGTGTAGGGAGCGGAGAACTCGTGCTTGATCCCTTCCTCTTCAAGGAACTCCTCCACTTGAAGGTTCTTGAACTCGGACCCGTTGTCGCTCCTTATCTTCTTCACCTTGAGCTCAAACTCATTTTGAGCTCTCCTGAGGAAGCGCTTGAGGGTCCCTTGGGTTTCAGACTTATCCTGCAAAAAGAACACCCAAGTGAAGCGGGAAAAATCATCTACAATAACTAGACCATACTTACTCCCTCCTATGCTTAGATAGGCGACGGGTCCGAAGAGGTCCATATGCAGCAGCTCCAGGGGTCTTGAAGTGGTCATCACATTCTTGTTGTGATGCGCTCCTCCCACTTGTTTACCTGCTTGACAAGCTGCACAAGGTCTATCTTTTTCGAATTGAACGTTAGTCAGACCTATCACGTGTTCTCCCTTTAGAAGCTTGTGAAGGTTCTTCATCCCCACATGTGCTAAGCGGCGATGCCACAGCCAGCCCATGCTAGTCTTAGCTATTAAGCATGCATCTAGACCGGCCTCTTCTTTTGCAAAATCAACTAAATAAAGTTTGCCGTCTAATACACCCTTAAAAGCTAGTGAACCATCACTTCTTCTAAAGACAGACACATCTATATTTGTAAAAAGACAATTATATCCCATATTGCATAATTGACTTACAGATAATAAATTATATCCCAAAGACTCAACTAAAAACACATTGGAAATTGAGTGCTCATTAGAAATTGCAATTTTACCTAGCCCTTTTACCTTGCCTTGATTCCCATCACCGAATATGATTGAATCTTGGGAATCCTTATTCTTGACGTAGGAGGTGAACATCTTCTTCTCCCCCGTCATATGGTTTGTGCATCCGCTATCAATAATCCAGCTTGAACCCCCGGATGCATAAACCTGCAAGGCAAATTTAGGCTTGGGACTTAGGTACCCAACTCATGTTGGGTCCTACAAGGTTAGTGCAAATATCCTTAGGGACCCAAATGCAAGTTTTGTCTCCCTTGCATTTTTCCCCTAACTTCCTAGCAACAATTTTCTTATCCTTTCTACAAATAGCAAAGGAAGCATTTAAAGCACAATAAATTGTAGAAGGTTCATTCACTACTTTCCTAGGAGCATGGGTAATATTCTTTCTAGGAATAGCATTTTTCCTAGACATATTTCCATCATGCATAAAGGAAGAACTAGAAACAAACATGGCATGAGAGTTAAAATCATCATATGCATTATAACTCCTATAAGCATTTCTAGTTTGTCTCCTTTCATGATATAAAAAGGCATGGTTCCTTTTAGCACTAGTAGCCATAGGGGCCTTCCCTTTCTCCTTAGTGGGAATGGGAGCCTTATGGCTTGTTAAGTTCTTGGCTTCCCTCTTGAAGCCAAGTCCATCCTTAATTAAGGGGTGTCTACCGATCGTATAGGCATCCCTTGCAAATTTTAGTTTATCAAATTCATTCTTGCTAGTCTTAAGTTGGGCATTAAGACTAGCCAAATCCTCAGTTAATTTGGAAATTGAAACTAAATGATCACTACAAGCATCAACATCGAAATCTTTACACCTAGTGCAAATCTCAACATGTTCTACACAAGAATTAGATTTACTAGCTACTTCTAGTTTAGCATTTAAGTCATCATTAACACTCTTTAAAGTAGCAATGGTTTTATGACAAGAAGATAGTTCACTAGAAAGCACTTCATTTCTTTTAACTTCTAAAGCATAAGACTTTTGTGCTTCTACAAATTTGTCATGCTCTTCATATAAAAGGTCCTCTTGTTTTTCTAAAAGTATGTTCTTCTCATTCAGGGCATCAATCAATTCATTAATTTTGTCTACCTTGGTTCTATCTAGGCCCTTAAACAAACATGAGTAATCTACTTCATCCTCATCACTAGATTCGTCCTCACTTGAAGAAGCATAGGTAGAGTTCCGAGTACATACCTTCTTCTCCCTTGCCATAAGGCATGTGTGACGCTCGTTTGGGAAGAGGGTTGATTTGTTGAAGGCGGTGGCGGCGAGTCCTTCATTGTCGGAGTCGGAAGAGGAGCAGTCCGAGTCCCACTCTTTGCCTAGATGCGCCTCGCCCTTTGCCTTCTTGTAATTCTTCTTCTTTTCCCTCTTATTTCTCTGTTCCTGGTCACTATCATTATCGGGACAGTTAGCAATAAAATGACCAAGCTTACCGCATTTGAAGCATGATCGTTTTCCCTTGGTCTTAGTCTTGCTTGGCTGTCCCTTGCGACCTTTTAGTGCCGTCTTGAATCTTTTGATGATGAGAGCCATCTCTTCATCATTAAGACCGGCCGCCTCAATTTGCGCCACCTTGCTGGGCAGCGCCTCCTTGTTCCTTGTTGCCTTGAGAGCGATGGGTTGAGGCTCATGGATTGGGCCATTCAACGCGTCGTCCACGTACCTCGCCTCCTTGATCATCATCCGCCCGCTTACAAATTTTCCAAGAATTTCTTCGGGCGACATCTTGATGTACCTAGGATTTTCACGAATATTGTTCACCAAGTGAGGATCAAGAACGGTAAATGACCTTAGCATTAGGCGGACGACGTCGTGATCCGTCCATCGCGTGCTTCCGTAGCTCCTTATTTTGTTGATAAGGATCTTGAGCCGGTTGTATGTTTGTGTCGGCTCCTCGCCCCTTATCATCGCGAATCGTCCGAGCTCGCCCTCCACCAACTCCATCTTGGTGAGTAAGGTGACATCATTCCCCTCATGAGAGATCTTGAGGGTGTCCCAAATCTGCTTGGCATTGTCCAAGCCGCTCACCTTGTGGTACTCGTCCCTGCACAAAGAGGCTAGCAACACAGTAGTAGCTTGTGCATTTTTATGAATCTGTTCATTAATAAACGAAGGACTATCCGAGCTATCAAACTTCATTCCACTTTCCACAATCTCCCAAATGCTTGGATGGAGAGAAAATAGGTGAGTACGCATTTTGTGACTCCAAAATCCGTAGTCCTCTCCATCAAAGTGAGGAGGCTTGCCAAGTGGAATGGGAAGCAAATGAGCATTTGAACTATGCGGAATGCGCGAATAATCAAAAGAAAAGTTTGAGTTAACCGTCTTTTGTTTGTCATAGTTGTTGTCGTCGTTGTCCTTTTGGGAAGAGGAAGATTCGTCGTTGTCGTCGTAGTAGACGATCTCCTTGATGCGCCGGAGTCGGTAGGCTTGTCTTCTTTGGGCTCGTTGACGAAGGACTCCTTCTCCTTATCGTTGATCACAATTCCCTTCCCCTTAGGATCCATCTCCTCGGGCGGTTAGTCCCTTTCTTGAAGAGAACGGCTCCGATACCAATTGAGGGCACCTAGAGGGGGGGTGAATAGGTGATCCTGTAAAACTTGAACTTATAGCCACCAAAAAACTTGTTAAGTGTTAGCACAATTATTGCCAAGTGGCTAGAGAGGAGTCTCAACAAAACACAATACCACAAGAGATCAAACACAGAGAGGACACAGTGGTTTATCCCGTGGTTCGGCCAAGACCAACGCTTGCCTACTCCACGTTGTGGCGTCCCAATGGACGAGGGTTGCAATCAACCCCTCTCAAGCGGTCCAAAGACCAACTTGAATACCACGGTGTTTTGCTTTTCCTTTCAATATCCCGTTTGCGAGGAATCTCCACAACTTGGAGTCTCTCGCCCTTACACTTGAGATTCACAAAGAAATACAGAGTAAGGGAGGGAATGAGCAACGCACACAAGACTTCAAAAGATCAGAGCAACACGCACACAAGCAGCAATAAGAGCTCGCAACACAACTCAAAGAGTACACAACTCCACAAGAGCTCTATATGCTATCACAATGAATCGAATGTGCGAGATCAATGTCTTGGTGCTTAGAAAGGTTGTAGGAATGCTTGGTGGTCTCCTCCATGCGCCTAGGGGTCCCTTTTATAGCCCCAAGGCAGCTAGGAGCCGTTGAGAACAAATCTGGAAGGCCATCCTTGCCTTCTGTCGTCGGGCGCACCGGACAGTCCGGTGCACACCGGACAGTCCGGTGCACACCAGACACTGTCCGGTGCACACCGGACACTGTCCGGTGCCCGATTTATTTCCTTAAACAGCGCAGTCGACCGTTGCAGACCGTTGAAGATCTGGGAGCCGATGGCGCACCGGACAGTCCGGTGCACACCGGACAGTCCGGTGCCCCCTTCCGACCGTTGGCTCGGCCACGTGTCTCGCGCTGATCGCGCGGCCGACCGTTGGCCCAGCCGACCGTTGGCTCACCGGACAGTCCGGTGCACACCGGACAGTCCGGTGAATTTTAGCCGTACGCCGTCGGCAAATTCCCGAGAGCGGCGTCTTCAGGTCGAGGCAGCCTGGCGCACCGGGCACTGTCCGGTGCACCACCGGACAGTCTGGTGCCCCAGACCGAAACAGCCTGTTGGCTGTACACAACCAACATTCTCCTTTTCTTCTTCTCTCTGTTTCTAACACTTAGACAAATATATTAGTACACAAAACCAATGTACTAAGGCTTAGAAACATACCTTTACTTGAGATTTGCACTTTGTTCATCCATGAGCATAGATTCACATTTAAGCACTTGTGTTGGCACTCAATCACCAAAATACTTAGAAATGGCCCAAAGGCACATTTCCCTTTCACTGGGTTTCTCCTACGGCTAGCTGGGGCGGCGGCGCTCGTCCCCGCGGCGGAGGACTCGCCGGAGACGAGAGGCGCGGACGTTTGGCGGGCCTCCGAGGCGACCTGAGCGGCCGGGAAGGTTGGGGAGGGCACGGGGAGTCCTCTGGTGGGGTCTGGGTCGGGGCAGGGGCACCGGAGGGGGCGGTTCACGGCGGAGCGGCTCGGCGGCGGCATAAAACAACTCCGGCGAGGAATTAAGCGCAACAGAAGGCAATACACGGGTCGATAGGGGCGGGAGAGGTTCTTTACCTCAAGGCAGGCTCCGGGGACTCCTCGGTGGCGGCAATGGCGCGACGGTGGCCCGGGGCGACGGTGGCGGACCTCCGCGGCTGCACGGGGAACGGCGGGTGAGCGCGGGCAGAGAGAAATAGGGAGGGGGAGAGGGAATTGGGGCGCGTCCCGGGTTGCGGACGCCGGGGCGAAGCTCACCGTGGCAACGGACACGGCGGAGCTCCAACGGCGGCCGGGAAACGAGCTCGGGACGGCGGGGATTTGTGGCGGCGGTGCTCTGGCGTGCGCGCAGCGAGGGAGAGGTGGAAGAGGGGTCTGCTGGAGCGCAAATGGGGGAGGGGGAGAGGGCGAGTGGGGCTCGGGGCTCAAGTGGCCAGGGGCGGGGCGGTTGCGAGCTCCACGCGCGACGTGGGCGCGGAGAAGGCGGCAGCGCGTAGCTCGGGCGGCGGTTACGCGGGGAAGACGGGGCTGACAGCCCGGGCCCGCGAGCAGAGAGAGAGGGGAAAGCGGGTGCGGGCGCGCGGAAGGCGGCCGCGCTGACGGGCGGGCCCGCCAGGGCAGAGAGAGCGGGGGGGGGGGGGGGAAAGAGCGCGCGCGCGGGATGGGCCTAGCTGGGCCGAAAGGCTGAGGGGGCGGGGGAGTTGGGCTTCTTTCCTCTTTTCTTTTTATTCTGAAATTTGTTTTCTCTTTTCCTTTTTATTTTCCCTATTTGATTCAAATCCAAATAAGCCACAAATTCAAATTAGACTTTCCAAGAATTATGCACCAAGCAAAAGTGAAATCTAGGGTTCAACATGATGCAACAATTCATACTCCCTTAGGGTTTAACCTATTAAACTATAATTACAAATAAAATAAGCACTTTTCTCCTATAGAAATGAAAAAGAAAAGAATAAGGAAGGATGAGAAAAGGGAAGTAACACCTGAATTTGTGAATATGAGCAAAGAAATTTTATACCCCCAAATTCAGGGTGTTACAGGCTCGGACTCGGGCTAAGTCCCGGAAGACGGCGAACTCCGCTCCGCCCGACCCCATGGCTCGGACTCGGGCTAAGTCCCGGAAGACGGCGAACTCCGCTCCGCCCGACCCCAGGGCTCGGACTCGGGCTAAGTCCCGGAAGACAGCGAACTCCGCTCCGCCCGACCCCAGGGCTCGGACTCGGGCTAAGTCCCGGAAGACGACGAACTCCGCTCCGCCCGACCCCAGGGCTCGGACTCGGGCTCAACCCCAGAAGACGACAAACTCCGCTTCGCCCGACCCCAGGGCTCGGACTCCGCCCTGGCCTCTGCCGAACGACCTCCGCCTCGCCCGACCCAGGGGCTCGGACTCGGCCTCGGCCACGGAAGACAGACTCGACCTCGGCTTCGGAGGGGCCTCCACGACGCCCAACCTAGGGCGCAGGCCAGCCACGTCAACAGGAAGCGCCATCATCACCCTACCCCGAGCCGACTCAGGCCGCAGAGAACAAGACCTGTCGGCGTTTCGAGACAGGGGGGTCCCTAAGCCGACGAGTGAGTGTGCTGCGTGCCCCAGCCCAGATGGGTCGAGCGCGTGGGCGAGCGCGAAGGGGGGAGAGGCGAGGTGGCCGGAGCCGAGCGTGAGAGAGGTGGAAGTCCCGCGGCCTTCGTGTTCGTCCCGCGCCCAGGTCAGGTGCGCTTGCAGTAGGGGGGTTACAAGCGTCCACGCGGGTGAGGGAAGCGAGCGGCCCCAAGAGAGCGCCTGTCCCGTCCTCGGTCCCGCGCGGCCAACCTTCTCTGAGAAGGCCCTGGTCCTCCCTTTTATAGTCGTAAGGAGAGGATCCAGGTGTACAATGGGGATGTAGCAGAGTGCTACGTGTCTAGCGGAGGGAGAGCTAGCGCCCTAGGTACATGCCAATGTGGCAGCCGGAGAGATCTGGGCACCCTGCTGGCGTGATGTCGTGGCTGTCGGAGGTGCGGCGGAGCCTGATGGAGGGACAGCTGTTGGAGCGGTCGAGTCCCTGCTGACGTTGTCCTGCTTCCGTAAGAGAGCTGGGGGCCGCCGTCGTCATAGAGCTTGTGGAGCGCCATTATTGCCCCTCCGGCAGAGCTGGCCGGATGAGACGCCGGTCTTGTTCTCCGGGACCCGAGTCGATTCGGGGTAGGATGATGATGGCGCCTCCTGTTGACGTGGCGGTCTGTGCCCTAGGCAGGGCGACGTGGGGGTTCCTCCGAAGCCGAGATTGACATAGCAGTACATGTCGAACGGTGTGATGAAAGAAGTCGCGAGCTGGTCGGACTCTTTCATCCGGATCTGGTGATACCCTGAGTAGGCATCGAGGAAGGACAGGGTTTCGCACCCAGCAGTGGAATCCACGATTTGGTCGATGCGAGGCAGAGGGTAGGGAACCTTCGGACATGCTTTGTTGAGACCAGTGTAGTCTACACACATCCGCCATTTCCCCCCTTTCTTCCTCACAAGCACAGGGTTGGCAAGCCATTCGGGATGGAATACCTCTTTGATGAACCCTGCTGCCATTAGCTTGTGGATCTCTTCGCCAATCACTCTGCGCTTCTCCTCGTCGAATCGGCGCAGAGGTTGCCTGACGGGTCGGGCTCCGGCCCGAATATCCAGCGAGTGCTCGGCGACATCCCTCGGTATGTCGGGCATGTCCGAGGGACTCCACGCAAAGACATTGGCGTTTGCGCGGAGAAAGTCGACGAGCACTGCTTCCTATTTGGGGTCGAGCCCGGAACCGATCCGGATCTGCTTGGTGGTGTCGCCACTGGGGTCGAGGGGGACGGCCTTGACCGTCTCCGCTGGCTCGAAGTTGCCGGCGTGGCGCTTCACGTCTGGCACCTCCTTGGAGAGGTTCTCCAGGTCGGCGATGAGGGCCTCGGACTCGGCGAGGGCCTCGGCGTACTCCACGCACTCCACGTCGCATTCGAACGCGTGTTTGTACGTGGGGCCGACGGTGATGACCCCGTTGGGGCCCGGCATCTTGAGCTTCAGGTAGGTGTAGTTGGGGACGACCATGAACTTCGCGTAGCATGGCCTCCCTAGCACGGCGTGGTAGGTTCCTCGAAACCCGACCACTTCGAACGTCAGGGTCTCCCTTCGGAAGTTGGAGGGTGTCCCGAAGCAGACTGGGAGGTCGAGTCGCCCGAGGGGCTGGACGCGCTTCCCAGGGATGATCCCGTGGAAGGGCGCAGCGCCTGCTCGGACGGAGGACGGATCGACGCGCAGGAGCTTGAGGGTCTCGGCGTAGATGATGTTGAGGCAGCTGCCCCCGTCCATCAGGACCTTGGTGAGCCTGACGTCGCCGACAACGGGGTCGACGACGAGCGGGTATTTCCCCGGGCTCGGCACATGGTCGGGGTGGTCGGCCCGGTCGAAAGTGATGGGCTTGTCGGACCAGTCTAGGTAGACTGGCGCCGCCACCTTCACCGAGCAGACCTCCCGGCGCTCTTGCTTGCGGTGCCGAGCCGAGGTATTCGCCGCATGCCCTCCATAGATCATGAAGCAGTCGCGGACTTCGGGGAACTCCCCTGCTGGGTGATCTTCGTTCTTGTCGTCGTCGCGGGCCCTGCCACCCTCGGCGGGTGGCCCGGTCCTGTGGAAATGACGCCGAAGCATAACGCACTCCTCGAGGGTGTGCTTGACGGGCCCCTGATGGTAGGGGCACGGCTCCTTGAGCATCTTGTCGAAGAGGTTTGCACCTCCGGGGGGCTTCCGAGGGTTCTTATTCTCGGCGGCGGCGACAAGGTCCGCGTCGGCGGCGTCGCGTTTCGATTGCGACTTCTTCTTGCCTTTCTTCTTGGCGCCGCGCGGAGCAGACGCCTCGGGAGCTTCTTCCGATGGGCGGCCCTGGGGCTGCTTGTCCTTTCGGAAGATAGCCTCGACCGCCTCCTGGCCAGAGGCGAACTTGGTGGCGATGTCCATCAGCTCGCTCGCCCTGGTGGGGGTTTTGCGACCCAACTTGCTCACCAGGTCGCGGCAAGTGGTGCCGGCGAGGAACTCGCCGATGACATCCGAGTCGGTGATGTTGGGCAGCTCGGTGCGCTGCTTCGAGAATCGCCGGATGTAATCCCGGAGCGACTCCCCCGGCTGTTGCCGGCAGCTTCGAAGGTCCCAGGAATTCCCGGGGCGCATGTATGTGCCCTGGAAATTGCCAGCGAAGGCTTGGACCAAGTCGTCCCAGTTGGAAATCTGCCCCGGAGGCAGGTGCTCCAACCAGGCGCGAGCAGTGTCGGAGAGGAACAGGGGGAGGTTACGGATGATGAGGTTGTCGTCGTCCGTTCCACCCAGTTGGCAGGCAAGGCGGTAGTCCGCGAGCCACAGTTCCGGTCTCGTTTCCCCCGAGTACTTCGTGATAGTAGTCGGGGGTCGGAACCGGGTCGGGAATGGCGCCCGTCAGATGGCCCGACTGAAGGCCTGCGGACCGGGTGGCTCGGGCGAGGGACTCCGATCCTCCCCGCTGTCGTAGCGCCCCCCACGCCTGGGGTGGTAGCCTCGGCGCACCCTTTCGTCGAGGTGAGCCCGACGGTCGCGTCGATGGTGCTCGTTGCCGAGGTGGCCCAGGGCCGCAGGCGCGGTGTTGCGCGTGCGCCCGGTGTAGACCGAGGCTTCCCGCATGAATCGGGAAGTCGCGGCATGAGGTTCCGAGGGATATCCTTGCCTTCGGGATGCAGTGCTCTCGGCCCGCCGGGCCGCAGCGCCTTCCAGGAGATTCTTGAGTTCTCCCTGGATTCGCCGACCCTCGGTGGTTGACGGCTCCGGCATCGCGCGGATGAGCATTGCTGCGGTTGCCAGGTTCTGACCAACCCCGCTGGATGCAGGCGGCGGCCTGATCCTGACATCGTTGGCGACGCGGTGCTGGAGACCTTGGGGCAGATGACGTATTTCTCCGGCCAGGGGTTGGCCCACCCATGCCTGTCCGACGTCCCGACGGATCGGCTCAAGCGCTCCTGTTCCCTCGTTGAGCCTGGCCTGCGCCTCGCGGACTTGCTCGAGTTGTGGGTCGTAACCCCCCGCCGGAGCGGGGACCACACCTAGCTCCCGTGGGATGTCGGCGCGAGGCACCGGCCTAGGGAGATCACCATCCTCCGGCATGCCAAGATGGTTGCCTTCGGTGGGATCCCCTAGCTCAATGTGGAAACATTCGCGGCTTGGGCCGCAGCTCTCGTCGCCAAGGCTGCGGCTTCCATCGGAACAGTCGGATAGGCAGTAGTCACATGCGGTCATGAAGTCCCGCACGGCACTGGGGTTGCCAAGTCCGGAGAAATCCCAACCGATGCTGGGATCGTCATCTTCCTCGGACCCAGAGGGCCCGTAGGTCGAGACGTCCGTCAGTCGGTCCCAAGGCGACCGCATACGGAACCTCAGTGGGGTTGCACTCGCCTCAATGAGAGCGCCCGCCAAAACGAGGTCGTTTGGCGGGTTGAGGCCGAGTCGAAATGACGCAAGATGGGAGTTAGTCGGTACCTTTTGGTCGACGAGGAGCGACGTAGTCACATCGGGGACTGGTTGCACCGTCATCTCTGGTTCGAGGGCGACGTCCTGCAGGCTTTCCGCGAGCGCGCCGGCGTCGTCTTCTTGCTCAGGGTCAGCGGGCCGCGGGGGGACGGCGCTTGCCTCCGTCTTGAACGCGGGGTCGACGTCCGGCGTGCCTTCCGTCGGGGCGTCGGGGGCGTCGATTCGCTCGACGGCCGACGAAGCGCGGCCTCCCGTCCGGCCTTGACGGCCCCGCCTCCTCCTCCGTTGGCGGGGGAGAGAACGGAGCGAGCCCGAATGTTGCTCTTCCACCACGCGGGGAAGACATCGTCGATTCCGCCGCCGGCGGGCGGGTTGTCGGCCGCCATTGTCGTAGTCGCGCGGCGGTGGAAGAAGTATCATGTCGTAGCTGCCGTCGAAGGACATGAACTCAAGAGTCCCGAAACGAAGCACCGTCCCGGGCCGGAGAGGTTGCTGGAGACTGCCCATCTGGAGCTTGACGGGGAGCTATTCGACAGCACGCAGCAGGCCCCTACCTGGCGCGCCAACTGTCGGCGTTTCGAGACAAGGGGGTCCCTAAGCCGACGAGTGAGTGTGCTGCGTGCCCCAGCCCAGATGGGTCGAGCGCGTGGGCGAGCGCGAAGGGGGGAGAGGCGAGGTGGCCGGAGCCGAGCGTGAGAGAGGTGGAAGTCCCGCGGCCTTCGTGTTCGTCCCGCGCCCAGGTCAGGTGCGCTTGCAGTAGGGGGGTTACAAGCGTCCACGCGGGTGAGGGAAGCGAGCGGCCCCAAGAGAGCGCCTGTCCCGTCCTCGGTCCCGCACGGCCAACCTTCTCTGAGAAGGCCCTGGTCCTCCCTTTTATAGTCGTAAGGAGAGGATCCAGGTGTACAATGGGGATGTAGCAGAGTGCTACGTGTCTAGCGGAGGGAGAGCTAGCGCCCTAGGTACATGCCAATGTGGCAGCCGGAGAGATCTGGGCACCCTGCTGGCGTGATGTCGTGGCTGTCGGAGGTGCGGCGGAGCCTGATGGAGGGACAGCTGTTGGAGCGGTCGAGTCCCTGCTGACGTTGTCCTGCTTCCGTAAGAGAGCTGGGGGCCGCCGTCGTCATAGAGCTTGTGGAGCGCCATTATTGCCCCTCCGGCAGAGCTGGCCGGATGAGACGCCGGTCTTGTTCTCCGGGACCCGAGTCGATTCGGGGTAGGATGATGATGGCGCCTCCTGTTGACGTGGCGGTCTGTGCCCTAGGCAGGGCGACGTGGGGGTTCCTCCGAAGCCGAGATTGAGTCTGCCTTTTGTTGCCGTGGCCGAGCCCGAGCCAAGGGGTCGGGCGAGGCGGAAGTCGTTCGGCCGAGGCCAGGGCGGAGTCCGAGCCCTGGGGTCGGGCGAGGCGGAGTTTCGTCGTCTTCCGGGCGTTAGCCCGAGTCCGAGCCCTGGGGTCGGGCGGAGCGGAGTTCGCCGTCTTCCGGGTCTTAGCCCGAGTCCGAGCCCTGGGGTCGGGCGGAGCGGAGTTCGCCGTCTTCCGGGTCTTAGCCCGAGTCCGAGCCCTGGGGTCGGGCGGAGCGGAGTTCGCCGTCTTCCGGGTCTTAGCCCGAGTCCGAGCCCTGGGGTCGGGCGGAGCGGAGTTCGCCGTCTTCCGGGTCTTAGCCCGAGTCCGAGCCCTGGGGTCGGGCGGAGCGGAGTTCGCCGTCTTCCGGGTCTTAGCCCGAGTCCGAGCCCTGGGGTCGGGCGGAGCGGAGTTCGCCGTGGCGCCTTTGGCAAGGCCTGTCTGCCTGTCAGACTCACTCTGTCGAGTGGCACTGCAGTCGGAGTGGCGCAGGCGGCGCTGTCCTTCTGTCAGACTGGCTAGTGGAGCGGTGGAGTGACGGCGGTCACTTCGGCTCTGCCGGGGGCGCGTGTCAGGATAGAGGTGTCAGGCCACCTTTGCGTTAAATGTCCCTGCAATTTGGTCAGTCGGTGTGGCGATTTAGTCAAGGTTGCTTCTGAGCGAAGCCAAGGCCTCGGGCGAGCCGGTGATGTGTCTGCCATAAAAAGGGGGCCTCGGGCGAGACGGAAGTCTCTCGAGGTCGGCTGCCTTTGGCCGAGGCTAGGCTCGGGTGAAGCGTGATCGAGTCACTCGTGTGGACTGATCCCTGACTTAATCGTACCCATCAGGCCTTTGCAGCTTTATGCTGATGGGGGTTACCAGCTGAGAATTAGGCGTCTTGAGGGTACCCCTAATTATGGTCCCCGACAAGACCGGTGTCCCATCTGGCTAGCTCCGCCAGATAGGCAATGATGGCGCCCCGCATGCTCTGTGACGACGGCGGCTCTCAGCTCTCTTACGGAAGCAGGAGGACGTCAGCAAGGACTCAACCGCTCCGACAGCTGTCCCTCCGCCAGGATCCGTCGCTCCTCCGACAGCCACGACATCACACCAGCTGGGTGCCAAGATCTCTCCGGCTGCCACATTGGCATGTACTTAGGGCGCTAGCTCTCCCCCGCTAGACACGTAGCACTCTGCTACACCCCCATTGTACACCTGGATCCACTCCTTACGCCTATAAAAGGAAGGACCAGGGCCCTCTTAGAGAGGGTTGGCCGCGCGGGGACGAGGACGGGACAGGCGCTCTCTTGGGGTCGCTCGCTTCCCTCACCCGCGTGGACGCTTGTAACCCCCTACTGCAAGCGCACCCGACCTGGGCGCGGGACGAACACGAAGGCCGTGGGATTTCCACCTCTCTCACGCCCGTCTCCGGCCACCTTCGCTTCCCCCCTTCGCGCTCGCCCACGCGCTCGACCCATCTGGGCTGGGGCACGCAGCGACATTCACTCGTCGGCTTAGGGACCCCTCGGTCTCGAAACGCCGATAGTTGGCGCGCCAGGTAGGGGCCTGCTGTGTGTTGACGAACAGCTTCCCGTCAAGCTCCAGATGGGCAGTCTCCAGCAACCTCTCCGGCCCGGGACGGTGCTCCATTTCGGGAGTCTTGAGTTCATGTCCTTCGACGGCAGCTACGACATGATACTCCTTCCACCGCCGCGCGACAAAGACAATGGCGGCCGACAGCCCGCCCGCCGGCGGCGGAATCGACGACGTCTTCCCCGCGAGGCGGAAGAACAACATTCGAGCTCGCCCCGTCCTCTCCCCCGCCATCGGAGGAGGAGGCGGGGCGACCAAGGCCAAGCAGGAGGCTGCGCCTCGTCGGCTGTCGAGCGAGTCGACGTCCCCAGCGCTCCAATGGGGGGCGTGTCGGGCGTCGACCTCGCGTTTGAGACGAAGGCGAGCGCCATCTCCCCGCGACACGCCAATCCTGAGCAAGTGGACGACGCCAGCGCGCTCGCGGAGAGCTTGCAGGACGTCGCCCTCGTACCTGAGACGACGGTGCAATCAGTCCCCGACGTGACTATGTCGCTGCTCGTCGACCAAAAGGTACCCATCGATTCCCATCCTACGTCATTTCGACTCAGCCTCAACCCGCCTAGCGACCTCGCTTTGGCGGGCGCTCTCGTAGAGGCGAGTGCAACCCCTCTGGGGTTTCGCATGCGCCCGCCTTGGGACCGGCTGACGGACGTCTCGACCTACGGGCCCTCTGGGTCTGAGGAAGATGATGACCCCAACATCTGTTGGGATTTCTCTGGATTTGGCAACCCCAGTGCCATGCGGGACTTCATGACCGCATGTGACTACTGCCTCTCCGACTGTTCCGACGGTAGCCGCAGCCTTGACGACGAGGACTGCGGCCCAAGCCGTGAATGTTTCCACGTTGAGCTAGGGGATCCCTCCGAAGGCAACCATCTCGGCATGCCGGAGGACGGTGATCTCCCTAGGCCGGTGCCTCGCGCTGACATCCCGCGTGAGCTAGCTGTGGTCCCCGTTCTGGCGGGGGGTCACGACCCACAGCTCGAGCAAGTCCGCGGGGCGCAGGCCAGGCTCGACGAGGGAGCAGGAGCGCTTGAGCCGATCCGCCAGGACGTCGGGCAGGTATGGGTGGGCCAACCCCCGGCCGGAGAAATACGTCACCTGCCCCAGGGTCTCCAGCACCGCGTCGCCGATGGTGTCAGGCTCAGGCCACCACCCGCATCCAGTGGGGTCGGTCAGAACCTGGCTGCAGCAGCGATGCTTCTCTGCGCGATGCCGGAGCCATCAACCGCCGAGGGTCGGCGAATCCAAGAAGAGCTCAAGAATCTCCTGGAAGGCGCTGCGGCCCGACGGGCCGAGAGCTCTGCCTCCCGAAGGCAGGGACACCCCTCGGAACCTCATGCCGCGACTTCCCGATTCATGCGGGAAGCCTCAGTCTACACCGGGCGCACGCGCAACACCGCGCCTGCGGCCCCGGGCCACCTCGGCAACGAGCACCATCATCGCGACCGTCGGGCCCACCTCGACGAGAGGGTGCGCCGAGGTTACCACCCCAGGCGTGGGGGACGCTACGACAGCGGGGAGGATCGGAGTCCCTCGCCCGAACCACCCGGTCCGCAGGCCTTCAGTTGGGCCATCCGACGGGCACCGTTCCCGACCCGGTTCCGACCCCCGACTACTATCACAAAGTACTCGAGGGAGACGAGACCGGAACTGTGGCTCGCGGACTACCGCCTGGCCTGCCAACTGGGTGGAACGGACGACGACAACCTCATCATCCGCAACCTCCCCCTGTTCCTCTCCGACACCGCTCGCGCCTGGTTGGAGCACCTGCCTCCGGGGCAGATCTCTAACTGGGAGGACTTGGTCCAAGCCTTCGCCGGCAATTTCCAGGGCACGTACGTGCGCCCCGGGAATTCCTGGGACCTCTGAAGCTGCCGACAGCAGCCGGGAGAGTCTCTCCGGGACTACATCCGGCGATTCTCGAAGCAGCGCACCGAGCTGCCCAACATCACCGACTCGGATGTCATCGGCGCGTTCCTTGCCGGCACCACCTGTCGTGACCTGGTGAGTAAGTTGGGTCGCAAGACCCCCACCAGGGCGAGCGAGCTGATGGACATCGCCACCGAGTTCGCCTCTGGCCAGGAGGCGGTCGAGGCCATCTTCCGAAAGGACAAGCAGCCCCAGGGCCGCCCATCGGAAGATGCTCCCGAGGCGTCTACTCCGCGCGGCGCCAAGAAGAAAGGCAAGAAGAAGTCGCAAGCAAAACGCGACGCCGCCGACGCGGACCTTGTCGCCGCCGCCGAGTACAAGAACCCTCGGAAGCCCCCCGGAGGTGCCAACCTCTTCGACAAGATGCTCAAGGACCCGTGCCCCTATCATCAGGGGCCCGTCAAGCACACCCTTGAGGAGTGCGTCATGCTTCGGCGCCACTTCCACAGGGCCGGGCCACCCGCGGAGGGTGGCAGGGCCCGCGACGACGACAAGAAGGAAGATCACCAAGCAGGAGAGTTCCCCGAGGTCCGCGACTGCTTCATGATCTACGGTGGGCATGTGGCGAATGCCTCGGTTCGGCATCGCAAGCAAGAGCGCCGGGAGGTCTGCTCGGTGAAGGTGGCGGCGCCAGTCTACCTAGACTGGTCCAACAAGCCCATCACCTTCGACCAAGCTGACCACCCCGACCACGTGCCGAGCCCGGGGAAATACCCGCTCGTCGTCGACCCCATCGTCGGCGACGTCAGGCTCACCAAGGTCTTGATGGACGGGGGCAGCTGCCTCAACATCATCTACGCCGAGACCCTCAGGCTTCTGCGCGTCGATCTGTCCTCCGTCCGAGCAGGCGCTGCGCCCTTCCACGGGATCATTCCTGGGAAGCGCGTCCAGCCCCTCGGACGACTCGACCTTCCCGTCTGCTTCGGAACGCCCTCCAACTTCCGAAGGGAGACTCTGACGTTCGAGGTGGTCGGGTTCCGAGGAACCTACCACGCGGTACTGGGGAGGCCATGCTACGCGAAGTTTATGGTCGTCCCCAACTACACCTACCTGAAGCTCAAGATGTCGGGCCCCAACGGGGTCATCACCGTCGGCCCCACGTACAAACACGCGTTCGAATGCGATGTGGAGTGCGTGGAGTACGTCGAGGCCCTCGCCGAGTCCGAGGCCCTCATCGCCGACCTGGAAAGCCTCTCCAAAGAGGTGCCAGACGTGAAGCGCCATGCCGGCAACTTCGAGCCACGGGAGACGGTCAAAGCCGTCCCCCTCGACCCCAGTGGCGACACCTCCAAGCAGATCCGGATCGGTTCGGGGCTCGACCCCAAATAGGAAGCAGTGCTCGTCGACTTTCTCCGCGCAAACGCCGACGTCTTTGCGTGGAGTCCCTCGGACATGCCCGGCATACCGAGGGATGTCGCCGAGCACTCGCTGGATATTCGGGCCGGAGCCCGACCCGTCAAGCAGCCTCTGCGCCGATTCGACGAGGAGAAGCGCAGAGCGATAGGCGAGGAGATCCACAAGCTAATGGCAGCAGGGTTCATCAAAGAGGTATTCCATCCCGAATGGCTTGCCAACCCTGTGCTTGTGAGAAAGAAAGGGGGGAAATGGCGGATGTGTGTAGACTACACTGGTCTCAACAAAGCATGTCCGAAGGTTCCCTACCCTCTGCCTCGCATCGATCAAATCGTGGATTCCACTGCTGGGTGCGAAACCCTGTCTTTCCTCGATGCCTACTCAGGGTATCACCAAATCAGGATGAAAGAGTCCGACCAGCTCGCGACTTCTTTCATCACGCCCTTCGGCATGTACTGCTATGTCACCATGCCGTTCGGTTTGAGGAATGCGGGCGCGACGTACCAGCGGTGCATGAACCATGTGTTCGGCGAACACATCGGCCGCACGGTCAAGGCCTACGTCGATGACATCGTAGTCAAGACAAGGAAAGCCTCCGACCTCCTCTGCGACCTTGAAGTGACATTCCGATGTCTCAAAGCAAAAGGCGTCAAGCTCAATCCCGAGAAGTGTGTCTTCGGGGTGCCCCGGGGCATGCTCTTGGGGTTCATCGTCTCCGAGCGAGGCATCGAAGCCAACCCAGAGAAGATCGCAGCCATCACCAGCATGGGGCCCATCAAGGACTTAAAAGGTGTACAGAGGGTCATGGGATGTCTCGCAGCCCTGAGCCGCTTCATCTCACGCCTCGGCGAAAGAGGTCTGCCTCTGTACCGCCTCTTAAGGAAGACCGAGTGCTTCGCTTGGACCCCTGAGGCCGAGGAAGCTCTCGGGAACCTGAAGGTGCTCCTCACAAAGGCGCCTATCTTGGTGCCTCCAGCTGATGGAGAAGCCCTCTTGGTCTACGTCGCCGCGACCACTCAGGTGGTTAGCGCCGCGATTGTGGTCGAGAGGCAAGAAGAGGGGCATGCATTGCCCGTTCAGAGGCCAGTTTACTTCGTCAGCGAGGTACTCTCCGAGACCAAGATCCGCTACCCACAAGTCCAGAAGCTGCTGTATGCGGTGATCCTGACGAGGCGGAAGTTGCGACACTACTTTGAGTCTCATCCGGTAATTGTGGTGTCATCCTTCCCCCTGGGGGAGATCATCCAGTGCCGAGAGGCCTCGGGCAGGATTGCAAAGTGGGCGGTGGAAATCAAGGGCGAGACAATCTCGTTCGCCCCTTGGAAGGCCATCAAGTCCCAGGTATTGGCGGACTTCGTAGCCGAATGGGTCGACACCCAGCTGCCGACGGCTCCGATCCAACCGGAGCTCTGGACCATGTTTTTTGACGGGTCGCTGATGAAGACGGGAGCCGGCGCGGGCCTGCTCTTCATCTCGCCCCTCGGGAAACACCTACGCTGTGTGCTACGCCTCCATTTCCCGGAGTCCAACAATGTGGCTGAGTACGAAGCTCTGGTCAACGGGTTGCGGATCGCCATCGAGCTAGGGGTCAGGCGCCTCGACGCCCGCGGCGACTCGCAGCTCGTCATCGACCAAGTCATGAAAAACTCCCACTGCCGCGACCCGAAGATGGAGGCCTACTGCGATGAGGTTCGGCGCCTGGAAGACAAGTTCTACGGGCTCGAGCTTAACCACATCGCTCGGCGTTACAACGAGACGACGGACGAGCTGGCAAAAATAGCCTCGGGGCGAACAACGGTTCCCCCGGACGTCTTCTCCCGGGATCTGCATCAACCCTCCGTCAAGATCGACGACTCGTCCGAGCCCGAGGTACCCTCGGCACAGCCCGAGGCACCCTCGGCTCGGCCCGAGGCGCCCTCGGTTCAGCCCGAGGTACCCTCGGCCTCCGAGGGCGAGGCACTGCACGTCGAGGAGGAACGGAGCGAGGCCACACCTGATCGAAATTGGCAGACCCCGTACCTGCAATATCTCCGCCAAGGAGAGCTGCCCCTCGACCGAGCCGAGGCTCGGCGGGTAGCGCGACGCGCCAAGTCGTTCGTCTTGCTGGGCGATGAGAAGGAGCTCTACCACCGCAGCCCCTCGGGCATCCTCCAGCGATGCATCTCCATCGCCGAAGGTCAGGAACTCCTGCAAGAGATACACTCGAGGGCTTGCGGCCATCACGCAGCGCCTCGAGCCCTTGTCGGGAATGCTTTCCGGCAAGGCTTCTACTGGCCAACGGCGGTGGCTGACGCCACTAGAATTGTCCGCACCTGCGAAGGGTGCCAATTCTATGCGAAGCAGACCCACCTGCCCGCTCAGGCTCTGCAGACGATACCCATCACATGGCCCTTTGCTGTGTGGGGTCTGGACCTCGTCGGCCCCTTGCAGAAGGCGCCCGGGGGCTACACGCACCTGCTGGTCGCCATCGACTAATTCTCCAAGTGGGTCGAGGTCCGACCTCTGAACAGCATCAGGTCCGAGCAGGCGGTGACGTTCTTCACCAACATCATCCATCGCTTCGGGGTCCCGAACTCCATCATCACCGACAACGGTACCCAGTTCACCGGCAGAAAATTCTTGGACTTCTGCGAGGATCACCACATCCGGGTGGACTGGGCCGCCGTGGCTCATCCCATGTCGAATGGGCAAGTAGAGCGTGCTAACGACATGATTCTACAAGGGCTCAAGCCTCGGATTTACAACGACCTCAACAAGTTCGGCAAGCGATAGATGAAGGAACTCCCCTCGGTGGTCTGGAGCCTGAGGACAACGCCGAGCCGGGCCACGGGTTTCACGCCGTTCTTCCTGGTCTACGGGGCCGAGGCCGTCTTGCCCACTGACCTGGAATACGGCTCCCCGAGGACGAGGGCCTACAGCGATCAAAGCAACCAAGTTAGCCGAGAAGACTCGCTGGACCAGCTGGAAGAAGCTCGGGACAAGGCCTTACTACACTCGGCGCGGTACCAGCAGTCCCTGCGACGCTACCACGCCCGAGGGGTCCGGCCCCGAGACCTCCAGGTGGGCGACCTGGTGCTTCGGCTGCGGCAAGACGCCCGAGGGAGGCACAAGCTCACGCCCCCCTGGGAGGGGCCCTTCGTCATCGCCAAGGTTCTGAAGCCCGGAACGTACAAGCTGGCCAACAGTCAAGGCGAGGTCTACGGCAACGCTTGGAACATCCAACAGCTACGTCGCTTCTACCCTTAAGATGTTTTCAAAGTTGTTCATATACCTCGCACCCACGCAAAGTTTAGTCATCAAGGAAGGGTCGGTCTCGCCTCGGCGAAGCCCGACCCTCCCTCGGGGGCTAAAAGGGGGGAACCCCCTCTGCGTCGAAATTTTCCTCGAAAAAAGATCTCTTCTGCCAGAATATCTTTCGTGCTTTCTGACTACTTCGAAAAGTGGATCCTGAAAACGACGGAGTACACGTAAGTAGCCAAGGCTGACCGAGCCGAGGGACTCCTACGCCTCCGGGATACGGATACCTCACTCATCACCTTCTGCGATAAGTAACTCGCGTTCGGATAAAGTGATTCCACGGACCGAACAAGTCTTCACGTTTGGAAGCTCTTCTGCCGAAGCGATCCTTCGAGCCTTCTCGACTGAGTCGGTGACAGGGCCTCATGGACGGGTGAAAGTACGCGTAAGCGGCAAGGCCAACCGAGCCGAGGGACTCCCACGCCTCCGGGATACGGATACCTCACTCATCACCTTCCGCGAGAAGCAACTCTCGCTCGCACAAACATCCCTGTTACCGACAAAAAAGTCCAGATACTCGAAACAAGAGGAAAGGAGACGCAGCTTTACAACACAGCGAGGTTGTGTGTTCTGGCCTCGGCGGCCACAGAAGGCACACGCTACAAGACAATCTGATCCTGCAGGCTCGGGCCTTGACGCTGGAAGGGGGCGGCAGCACCCTCGGCATCGACGACAACTTCGGCGAGGTTCGACCTAGCCTCGGACGGCGACGCGGTCCGAAGACCTCCACTCCGAAGGACGACGTCATCACCACGCCCGGGCCATCGCCGCCAGGGTCTTCTCCGGGAATCCGGCCCGAGCAGGCGGCTCGGCCGGTCACCTCTGGGGCCTCGGCCAACCATCTTCCGAGGGCGCCAGCCCAACCCGAGGCCTCGGCTGGTCAACTCCGGCGTCGGTCCCGCTAACGGACAACCCGGCTAGGCTCCGGCCAACCAGGTGTTCATTTTCGAGCCAACGCCGCCTCTGTTCATGCTGATATCGCTACCCCTGGCCTCGGCTCGTCGAAGAGCGGCCAAGGGGTCCCTTTAACTAAGCTAGAGGAGCCTCAGACAACAAGGCCGACCGAGCCGAGGGACTCCTACGCCTCCGGGATATGGATACCTCACTCGTCACCTTGACACGGGGCGACTCATGCTTGGTGAAGCGGTTCAGATAATCAATAGGCGAGTCTTAGTGCTCGAAAATGAGGAAAAACACGGCTCCGTGCCAAAATTACATACATGTTCAGGCCTCGACAGCCGTAATGAACAAAAACACTGGCATTCAAAGTGCCATTACAAACGGAACTCCGGTTCCCCCTCCGCAGGTACGAACAACCCCACTCCATGGGGGAAGGCCTACGGAGCAACAGAAGACCGACGAACGGCGCGCCGTCACCTGCTCCGGCAGCAGCGACGACAACGACTTCTGCTCCGGGGGGCCGAACAGCGGTAGCACTGACCTCAGGGCGGATGCTGCTGCCAGGAGGCCCCCGCCCATGCCCAAACTCGTAAGGCAAGGACGGGCAGAAGGCCGTAGAGTTGGAGGTCGGTCCGTGGCCGGCCTTGGCTATCTCGCCGGCGGAAGAACTTCTTCCAGCTGCCGTGGCAGACGCCGGCGCCGCGAGCGGCTCCGAAGCCACTCGCGTCCGAGAGCCAGGCACGCTGCAGCTGCCGGCGCCACGGACGACAACCGCCCTTCCCTCCGATCACTGAGTGAAGGAGCGGGCCGCCGCCCACGCAGGGGCCGACCCCAACTCGACACTCTCCCCTCCCCAGCCCTGGTGATGAAAATCCTTGAGGCTGAGGGAGGGGTAGAGGCCGCAGCCCGGCTCGCTTTCCCCCACCATTAAGCCGGAGGTCACCATCTTGGGTGACCGCCGGTGGAGGGGTGCAGCCGGGCTGCATGATGAAAATCCTTGAAGCCGAACGATGGTTGAAAGGTACCAACTCCCACGGAGTTGCGTTCCTCCAACGATGAGGCGAAAAGACGGCGGATATCCCCCGTCCGGGGGCTTGGAAGGTGTAGAGACGCGATGCATAAGGGAGCGAGAAGACATGGTCGCCTTCCGAAAGGGGTCGCCCTCCTTTTAAAGGCAACTCTCCCTACTCGCGCCCCTAGCCGTCACGGGCTGAGTCTTCTCCAACACGCTCCAAGGCCCTCCCTTGCGGCGCGGGGGCTGGGTCCCGCATGTCATGCAAACCGGCTCGGAGAAGAAGAAGCCAAACCGCCGCGCGTGGTGCGCACGACCGCCCGGCGGTTACAAGTGACCCTCCACTTTTGCCCAGGCCAACGGGCGAAAGAGGCGGGCAGCCATGCAGGCGGCATGCAACCGCGCCAAGTGGACGCGCTTCTCCGACTCCCAACGCGCCCAGCCTGGAGGCCCAGGCCCACGCGTCATGCAACCGGCGCGTCGGATGCTGCATGCAAGCAACTGTACCGCCACTTGTGCCACCGCCGCGCCTCTTCGGTTGCGGAACCAATACCGCGACTCGAGGCGACCCAGCGCACGACCCAGCAGCGCTAGCCTGGCGCGACGGTCAATGCGGCCGAAAGTGGGCCGGCAGTAATGACGGTGGCAGGCGGGCGGGAGCAGCGGTCACGTCGTCAGCCAAGCTCACGTCCCATCCGGGGGCAGCAAGGGAACCTCCTCTCATGGCGTGAAGACAACGCGCCCGTGATCCGTTCCTCGAACGGCTCGCGCACGCGCAACGGCCGCCCCGCCAACCACTCGCCCCGTTGCATTAACTCTGCGGCAGGACAGGCGGCGCTTCTGGCAGGAGAAGCGGGCGACGCTTCGCCTTCGCCGTAATAATCGCGCCAAAAAAGGTACGCCACGTCGTTCGAATTCGTATCCTTTTCCTTTTTTCCTCTTTCTCTATCTCTTGCAACAGGGACCGGGAAAGGGGGATACCCCGAAAAGGATCCTTCCCCGTGAAGGAACCGGGCTCCGAGCCTCCCTACTGATCAGAGGTTCGGAGGCTGGCCCCCCCGAGGGGTTCAACAGCCGCCTCAGATCGCGTGGGCCCTACACCCACTACTGGTTAGAGGTTCGAAGGCCGGCCCCCCGAAGGGTTCCACGGCCGCCTCAGGCTACTCGGGCTCCGCGCCCATTACTGATCAGGGGTTCGAAGGCTGGCACCCGAAAGGTTCACAGCCGCCTCAGACGCCGAGCGAGGGATGACCAGGGGTACGTTCGATACATAACCAAGGCTCGGGCTGCGCTTCCGAGGTACCCTAGGACATTTCCGAGACCAGCGGGAGCGATCTTGTAATGGAATCCCATCGGAGGGAGGCATCGAGCCCTCGGACCCCGTCGCCAGGGGACCGGGTCCGGCAGATCACCCGCAGGTACTTTTGGGCGTGCCTCTGGGCCCCTAGCCGACCCCTAACGAACGGGGCACGGACGTCCACTCGGATTACCCGCTTGCAGCTCACCGGAGACACCATGTTCGGCGCCCATCGAGGGCAACATGGCGCTTTCCCCCCCTCCTCCTTGCGGAAAGGCGACGCAGGGGCGTATGTAAAAAGCCGAGTCTGTCCCTGATCGTCCTCTCGCCCTGTGCGGAGGCTCGGGGGCTGCTCTCGCAAACCTGGCTCCGGCCGAACCGTTGACAGCGTCAACATACCAGCCCGAGAACTTGGGCCCCGACCGTACACCCGGGCTACGGCCAGTTCGCATGAGAGAACAACCAGACCAGCCGAAGCATTACGCAAGGCATTAAGACCTCGAAGGAGTGAAACCACTCCTCCGAGGCCTCGGGGGCTACACCCGGCGGGTGCGCTCGCGCGCACCCACCGGAACAAAATGCAACCGAGAAAGGCTGGTCCCCTTGCAAAAAAGTGCGACGAAAGCCTCCAAGCGAGTGCTAACACTCCCTTCGAGGCTCGGGGGCTACTGTCGGGGACCATAATTAGGGGTACCCTCAAGACTCCTAATTCTCAGCTGGTAACCCCCATCAGCATAAAGCTGCAAAGGCCTGATGGGTGCGATTAAGTCAGGGATCAGTCCATTCGAGCGACTCGATCACGCCTCGCCCGAGCCTAGCCTCGGACAAGGGCAGCCGACCCCGGACACATCTCCGGCTCGCCCGAGGCCCTGCCTTCGCTAAGAAGCAACCCTGACTAAATCGCCGCACGGACCGACCGAATCGCAGGAGCATTTAATGCAAAGGTGGCCTGACACCTTTATCCTGATGCACGCCGCCCGGCAGAGCCGAAGTGACCGCCGTCACTTCGCCGCTTCGCTGACCGGCCTGACAGAAGGACAGCGCCGCCTGCGCCACTCCGACTGCAGTGCCACTTGACAGAGTGAGACTGACAGGCAGTCAGGTCCTGCCAAAGGCACCATAGGAAGCTCCGCTCCGCCCGACCCCAGGGCTCGGACTCGGGCTAAGTCCCGGAAGACGGCGAACTCCGCTCCGCCCGACCCCAGGGCTCGGACTCGGGCTAAGTCCCAGAAGACGGCGAACTCCGCTCCGCCCGACCCCAGGGCTCGGACTCGGGCAAAGTCCCGGAAGACGACGAACTCCGCTCCGCCCGACCCTAGGGCTCGGACTCGGGCTCAGCCCCAGAAGACGACGAACTCCGCTTCGCCCGACCCCAGGGCTCGGACTCCGCCCTGGCCTCTGCCGAACGACCTCCGCCTCGCCCGACCCAGGGGCTCGGACTCGGCCTCGGCCATGGAAGACAGACTCGACCTCGGCTTCAGAGGGGCCTCCACGACGCCCAACCTAGGGCACAGGCCAGCCACGTCAACAGGAAGCGCCATCATCACCCTACCCCGAGCCGACTCAGGCCGCAGAGAACAAGACCGGTGTCCCATCTGGCTAGCTCCGCCAGATAGCCAATGATGGTGCCCCGCATGCTCTGTGACGACGGCGGCTCTCAGCACTCTTACGGAAGCAGGAGGACGTCAGCAAGGACTCAACCGCTCCGACAGCTGTCCCTCCGCCGGGCTCCGTCGCTCCTCCGACAGCCACGACATCACACCAGCTGGGTGCCAAGATCTCTCCGGCTGCCACATCGGCATGTACTTAGGGCGCTAGCTCTCCCTCGCTAGACACGTAGCACTCTGCTACACCCCCATTGTACACCTGGATCCACTCCTTACGCCTATAAAAGGAAGGACTAGGGCCCTCTTAGAGAGGGTTGGCCGCGCGGGGACGAGGACGGGACAGGCGCTCTCTTGGGGCCGCTCGCTTCCCTCACCCGCGTGGACGCTTGTAACCCCCTACTGCAAGCGCACCCGACCTGGGCGCGGGACGAACACGAAGGCCGCGGGATTTCCACCTCTCTCACGCCCGTCTCCGGCCACCTTCGCTTCCCCCCTTCGCGCTTGCCCACGCGCTCGACCCATCTGGGCTGGGGCACGCAGCGACATTCACTCGTCGGCTTAGGGACCCCCCGGTCTCAAAACGCCGACAAAAAGGAAGGACCAGGGCCCTCTTAGAGAGGGTTGGTCGCGCGGGGACGATGACGAGACAGGCGCTCGCTCGAAGCCGCTTGCTCCCTCTCCCACGTGGACGCTTGTAACCCCCTACTGCAAGCGCACCCGACCTGGGCGCGGGACGAACACGAAGGCCGCGGGATTCCCACCTTTCTCACGCCGGTCTCCGGCCGCCTCACTCTCCCCCCTTCGCGCTCGCCCTCGCGCTCGACCCATCTGGGCTGGGGCACGCGGCGACATTCACTCATCGGCTCAGGGACCCCCCGGTCTCGAAACGCCGACAGTTGGCGCGCCAGGTAGGGGCCTGCTGCGTGTTGACGAACAGCTTCCCGTCAAGCTCCAGATGGGCAGCCTCCAGCAACCTCTCCAACCCGGGACAGTGCTCCGTTTCAGGAGTCTTGAGTTCATGTCCCTCGACGGCAGCTACAACATGATACTCATTCCACCACCGGGCGACAGCGGCAATGGCGGCCGACAGTCCGCCCGCCGACGGCGGAATCGACGACGTCTTCCCCGCGTGGTGGAAGAACAACCTTCGAGCTCACCCCGCCCTCTTCCCCGCCGACGGAGGGGAAGGCGGGGCAACCAAGGCCAAGCAGGAGGCAGCGCCTCGTCGGCTGTCGAGCGAGTCGACAGCGCCGGCACCCCAACGGGGGGCGCACCGGGTATCGACTTCGCGCTTGAGACAAAGACGAGCGCCGTCTCGCCGCGACACGCCAATCCCGAGCAAGCGGACGACGCCAGCACGCTCGCGAAAAGCTTGCTGGACGTCACCCTCGTACCTGAGACGGCGGTGCATTCAGTCCCCGACGTGACTTCATCACCGCCCGCCGACCAAGAGGTACCGACCGATTCTCATCCCACGTCATTTGGATTCAGCCTCAACCCGCCTAGCGACTTCGCTTTGGCGGGCGTTCTCGTAGAAGCAAGTCCAAACCCTCTGGGGTTTCGTATGCGGTCACCTTGGGACCGGCTGACGGACGTCTCGACCTACGAGCCCTCCGGGTCCGAGGAAGACGACGAGCCCAGCTTCTGTTGGGATTTCTCTGGACTTGGCAACCCCAGTGCCGTGCAGGACTTCATGACCGCATGTGACTACTGCCTCTCCGACTGTTCCGACGGTAGTCGTAGCCTCGGCGACGAGGACTGCGGCCCAAGTCGCGAATGCTTCCACGTCGATCTAGGGGGTCCCTCCGAAGGCAACCATCTCGGCATGCCAGAGGACGGTGATCTCCCTAGGCCGGTGCCTCGCGTTGACATCCCACGGGAGCTAGCTGTGGTCCCCGTTCAGGCGGGGGGCCATGACCCACAGCTCGAGCAAATCCGCGGGGTGCAGGCCAGGCTTGACGTGGGAGCAAGAGCGCTTGAGCCGATCTGCCGGGACGTCGGGCAGGCATGGGCGGGCCAGCCTCCGACCGGAGAAATACGTCATCTACCCCAGGGCTTCCAGCACCGCATCGCCGACGACGTCAGGGTCAGGCCACCACCCGCATCTAGTGGGGTCGGCCAGAACCTGGCTGCAGCAGCAATGCTCCTCCGCGCGATGCCGGAGCCATCAACCACCGAGGGGCGGCGAATCCAGGGAGAGCTCAAGAATCTCCTGGAAGGCGCCGCGGTCCGATGGGCCGAGAGCTCTGCCTCCCGAAGGCAGGGGTACCCCTCGGAACCTCATGCCGCGACTTCCCGATTCATGCGGGAAGCCTCGGTCTACACCGGGCGCACGCGCAACACCGCGCCTGTGGCCCCGGGTCGCCTTGGCAACGAGCACCATCACCGCGACCGTCGGGCCCACCTCGACGAGAGGGTGCGTCGAGGCTACCACCCCAGGCGTGGGGGACGCTACGACAGCGGGGAGGATCGGAGTCCCTCGTCCGAACCACCCGGTCCGCAGGCCTTCAACCGGGCCATCCGACGGGCGCCGTTCCCGACCCGGTTCCGACCCCCGACTACTATCACAAAGTACTCAGGGGAGACGAGACCGGAACTATGGCTCGCGGACTACCGTCTGGCCTGCCAACTGGGTGGAACAGACGATGACAACCTCATCATCCGCAACCTCCCCCTGTTCCTCTCCGACACCGCTCGCGCATGGTTGGAGCACCTGCCTCCGGGGCAGATCTCCAACTGGGACGACCTAGTCCAAGCTTTCGCCGGCAATTTCCAGGGCACGTACGTGCGCCCCGGGAATTCCTGGGACCTCCGAAGCTGCCGACAGCAGCCGGGAGAGTCTCTCCGGGACTACATCCGGCGATTCTCGAAGCAGCGCACCGAGCTGCCCAACATCACCGACTCGAATGTCATCGGCGCGTTCCTCGCTGGCACCACCTGCCGCGACCTGGTGAGCAAGCTGGGTCGCAAGACCCCCACCAGGGCGAGCAAGCTGATGGACATCGCCACCAAGTTCGCCTCCGGCCAGGAAGCGGTCGAGGCTATCTTCCGAAAGGACAAGCAGCCCCAGGGCCGCCCATCGGAAGATGCCCCCGAGGCGTCAACTCAGCGCGGCGCCAAGAAGAAGGGCAAGAAGAAGTCGCAAGCGAAACGCGACGCCGCCGACGCGGACCTTGTCGCCGCCGCCGAGTACAAAAACCCTCGGAAACCCCCCGGAGGTGCCAACCTCTTCGACAAAATGCTCAAGGAGTCGTGCCCCTATCACCAGGGGCCCGTCAAACACACCCTTGAGGAGTGTGTCATGCTTCGGCGCCACTTCCACAAGGCCGGGCCACCCGCGGAGGGTGGCAGGGCCCACGACGCCGATAAGAAGGAAGATCACCAAGCAGGACAGTTCCCCGAGGTCCGCGACTGCTTCATGATCTACGGTGGGCAAGCGGCGAATGCCTCGGCTCGGCACCGCAAGCAAGAGCGCCGGAAGGTCTGCTCGGTGAAGGTGGCGGCGCTAGTCTATCTAGACTGGTCCGACAAGCCCATCACTTTCGACCGAGCCGACCACCCCGACCATGTGCCGAGCCCGGGAAAATACCCGCTCGTCGTCGACCCCGTCATCGGCGACGTCAGGCTCACCAAAGTCCTCATGGACGGAGGCAGCAGCCTCAACATCATCTACGCCGAGGCCCTCGGGCTCCTGCGTGTCGATCTGTCCTCCGTCCGGGCGGGCACTGCGCCCTTCCATGGGATCATTCCCGGGAAGCGCGTCCAGCCCCTCGGACAACTCGACCTTCCCGTCTACTTCGGAACACCCCCCAACCTCCGAAGGGAGACCCTGACGTTCGAGGTGGTCGGGTTCCGAGGAACCTACCACGCGGTACTGGGAAGACCATGCTACGCGAAGTTCATGGCCGTCCCCAACTACACCTACCTGAAGCTCAAGATGTCGGCCCCCAACGGGGTCATCACCGTCGGCCCCACGTACAAACACGCGTTCGAATGCGACGTGGAGTGCGTGGAGTACGCCGAGGCCCTCGCCGAGTCCGAGGCCCTCATCGCCGACCTGGAGAGCCTCTCTAAGGAGGTGCCAGACGTGAAGCGACATGCCGGCAACTTTGAGCCAGCGGAGACGGTTAAGTCCGTCCCCCTCGACCCCAGTGGCGACGCCTCCAAGCAGATCCGGATCGCCTCCGGGCTCGATCCCAAATAGGAAGCAGTGCTCGTCGACTTTCTCCGCGCGAACGCCGACGTCTTCGCATGGAGTCCCTCGGACATGCTTGGCATACCGAGAGATGTTGCCGAGCACTCGCTGGACATCCGAGCCGAAGCCCGACCCGCCAAGAAGCCTCTGCGCCGATTCGACGAGGAGAAGCGCAGAGCTATAGGCGAGGAGATCCACAAGCTAATGGCGGCGGGGTTCATCAAAGAGGCGAAAGGCATCAAGCTCAATCCCGAAAAATGTGTCTTCGGGGTGCCCCGGGGCATGCTCTTGGGGTTCATCGTCTCCAAGCGGGGCATCGAAGCCAACCCGGAGAAGACCGCGACAATCGCGCAGCACCCCGAGCCCTTGTTGGAGACACCCGGGGGCTACACGCACCCCTGGGAAGGGCCGCTTGTCATCGCCAAAGTTCTGAAGCCCAGAACGTACAATCTGGCCAACAGTCAAGGCGAGGTCTACGACAACGCTTGGAACATCCAACAGCTATGTCGCTTCTACCCTTAAGATGTTTTCAAGTTGCTCGTATACCTCGCTCCCACGCAAGTTTTAGTCGTCAAGGAAGGGTCAGCCTTGCCTCGGTAGAGCCCGACCCTCCCTCGGGGGCTACAAAGGGGGGAACCCCTCTGCGTCAAGATTGGGGAACCCCTCTGCGTCCAAAATTTTCAAATCAAAAAGGCTTTTGCGTTCCCCCGGCTATGTCGGAAGCAGGACCCCAAGGAGCAAACGCGGGTGCATGTAAGTGGCAAGGCCGACTGAGCCGAGGGACTCCTATGCCTCCGGGTTACGGACACCTCACTCGTCACCCGCCACGAAAAGTGACCCCTACTTAGGGAAGCCACCCTGTTACTAACAGGCGAAGCCGGACACGCAAAATGAAAGGGAAAGGAGTACGACTTCATGCAACAGTAACAAAGTGTTCAGGCCTCAGTGGCCGCAGAAAGACACACGTGCATCCAACAGAAACTGTTCCAACAGAGTTAGGCGTCGCCTCGGGAAGGAGCTGCGCCTTTGGCTTCGTCCCCACCTTCGGCAAAGTCCATCCCGGCTTCCGACGACGGTGCAGGTGGGAGGATCTCTGCCTCAAAGGTGGTCGCCAGCACTGCGCTCGGACCCGCGGCAGCCGCATCGAGCCTCTGGACTTCTGCCAGGGCGGCTTCATCTTCGTCGGGAAGGCAATACCCCTCGCTGACCCGCTCCAGGTCCACAACGTAGTGGGAAGCAAGCACGGCGAAGGCCCGCCTGACGCCGTGGTGTAGCGCCTCGCGGAGTCTGCCGCGCACATGATCGCCCAAGACTTGAAGGCGACTTTGAGGGGAGCTTCCTGAGGGGACGTCGCCGGAGCCAAGGACCCGGCAAAAGTCCGAGACGGCCTCGGACATGGCCGCGTGGTCGACCTCCCTCTACTCGGCCGCCCCGGCAAGCGCCTCGGCAAGCGCCTTGGCGGACTCATCAAGGGCGGACTCGAGCTCTGCGAACAGCCAGAAGAAGGATCTCAAGCACAAGCAAAGGAAACAAGCAGGAACGAAAATCGAAGATGACCAAGGCGTACCTCCGGCTCGGGCACGCTGCTCCGAGGCTGCGACCTGGGCTACGGTTAGGTCGGCTGCAAGGGTTTCAGCCCGGCTTTCGGCCTCGGCAGCCCAGCCCCGAGATTGGTCCCGCTCCTTGACGACCCGGTCGAACTCCGACTGCTGTCGTTGCGCTTCTGCGCGCGCCGCGGCCGCCTCTGGGCGCGCCGCTGCCGCCTCGGCTCTCAGATCGGTGCAGAGCAACCGAAGGTCCGCCACCTCGGCACCCTGCTGAGAGAGGCGCGCAGTAGCCCCGACGAGCGAGTGAAAGGGAATTAGGCTTTCACCTAGTCCCTAATTAATTTTGGTGGTTGAATTGCCCAACATAAATTATTGGACTAACTAGTTTGCCCAAGTGTATAGATTATACAGGTGTAAAAGGTTCACACTCAGCCAATAAAAACATGAAGTTTTGGATTCAACAAAGGAGCAAAGGGGCAACCAAAGGCACCCCTGGTCTGGAGCACCGGACTGTCCGGTGTGCCACCGGACATGTCCGGTGCACCAGGGGGACTCCGACTCGAACTCACCACCTTCGGGAATTTCCAGAGGCAACTCCGCTATAATTCACCGGACTGTCCGGTGTACACCGGACAGTGTCCGGTGCGCCAAGGGAAGTCGGCCTCAGGAACTCGCCGGCTTCGGGAAAAGCCAACGGCTCGTCCGCTATAATTCACCGGACTGTCCGGTGTGCACCGGACTGTCCGGTGCATCTCCGAAGCAACGGTCGTCTCCGCGCCAACGGCTCTCTGCCGCGCATTTAATGCGCGCTCTGCGCGCGCAGATGGCAGGCGCGCCCACTCCGACACACCGGACAAGGAACAGTAGATGTCCGGTGTGCACCGGACACCCAGGCGGGCCCACAAGTCAGAAGCTTCAACGGTCGAATCCAACGGCAGTGATGACGTGGCAGGGGGCACCGGACTGTCCGGTGTGCACCGGACTGTCCGGTGCGCCATCGAACAGACAGCCCAGCCAACGGTCAAGTTTGGTGATTGGGGCTATAAATACCCCAACCACCCCACCATTCATTGCATCCAAGTTTTCCACTTCCCAACTACTACAAGAGCTCTAGCATTCAATTCTAGACACACCAAAGAGATCAAATCCTCTCCAATCTCCACACAACGCCATAGTGACTAGAGAGAGTGATTTGCTTGTGTTCTTTCGAGCTCTTGCGCTTGGATTGCTTTCTTCTTTCTTGATCCATTCTTTGCAATCAAACTCACTTGTAATTGAGGCAAGAGACACCAATCTTGTGGTGGTCCTTGTGGGAACTTTGTGTTCCAAGTGATTGAGAAAAGAAAGCTCACTCGATCCGTGGATCGTTTGAGAGAGGGAAGGGTTGAAAGAGACCCGGCCTTTGTGGCCTCCTCAACGGGGAGTAGGTTTGCAAGAACCGAACCTCGGTAAAACAAATCTCCGTGTCTCACTTGCTTATTCGCTTGGGATTTGTTTTGCGCCCTCTCTCGCGGACTTGTTTCTTTATTACTAACGCTAACCCCCGCTTGTAGTTGTGTTTATATTTGAAAATTTCAGTTTCGCCCTATTCACCCCCCCCTCTAGGCGACTTTCAATTGGTATCAGAGCCCGGTTCTTCATTAGAGCCTAACCGCTCGAAGTGATGTCGGGAGATCACGCCAAGAAGGAGATGGAGACCGGCGAAAAGCCCACTACAAGCCAAGGGAGCACTTCATCGGAAGAGTCCCGCACCAAAAGGAAGGAGAAGAAGAAGATCTCCTCCAACAAAGGGAAGGAGAAGAAATCTTCTTCTCATCACAAAGAGAAGAAAGAAAAATCTTCTTCCCACAAGCCGCACCGGAGTAAGAACAAGGAAAAGAGGATGAGGAAAGTGGTCTACTACGAGACCGACACTTCATCAACATCGACCTCCGACTCCGATGCACCCTCCGTAACTTCTAAACGCCAAGAGCGTAAGAAGTTTAGTAAGATCCCCTTGCACTACTCTCGTACATCTAAACATACACCTTTACTTTCCGTCCCATTAGGCAAGCCACCAACTTTTGATGGTGAAGATTATGCAAGGTGGAGTGATTTAATGCGTTTTCATCTAACCTCACTCCACAAAAGTATATGGGATGTTGTTGAGTTTGGTGCACAGGTACCATCTATAGGGGATAAGGATTATGATGAGGATGAGGTGGCCCAAATCGAGCACTTCAACTCTCAAGCAACCACAATACTCCTCGCCTCTCTAAGTAAAGAGGAGTATAACAAAGTTCAAGGGTTGAAGAGCGCCAAGGAAGTTTGGGATGTGCTCAAAACCGCGCACGAGGGAGACGAGCTCACCAAGATTACCAAGCGGGAAACGATCGAGGGGGAGCTCGGTCGGTTCCGGCTTCTCAAAGGGGAAGAGCCACAACAAATGTACAACCGGCTCAAAACTCTGGTAAACCAAGTGCGCAACCTCGGGAGCATAAAATGGGACGACCACGAAATGGTTAAGGTTATTCTAAGATCTCTCATTTTCCTTAACCCAACTCAAGTTCAATTAATTCGTGGTAATCGTCGATATACAAAAATGACCCCCGAGGAAGTTATCGGGCATTTTGTTAGTTTTGAGTGCATGGTTGAAGGCTCGAGGAAGATCAACGAGCTCGACGAACCCTCCACATCCGGAGCTCAACCCGTCGCATTCAAGGCGACGGAAGACAAGAAGGAGGAAGCTACACCAAGTCGACAACCAATAGACGCTTCCAAGCTTGACAATGAGGAAATGGCGCTCGTCATCAAAAGCTTCCGCCAAATCCTCAAGCAAAGGAGAGGGAAAGATTACAAGTCCCGCTCCAAGAAGGTTTGCTACAAGTGTGGTAAGCCCGGTCATTTTATTGCAAAATGTCCTTTATCTAGTGACAGTGACCGAGGCGACGACAAGAAGGGAAGAAGAAAGGAGAAGAAGAGGTACTACAAGAAGAAGGGCGGCGATGCCCATGTTTGTCGGGAGTGGGATTCCGACGAAAGCTCAAGCGACTCCTCCGACGACGAGGACGTCGCCAACATCGCCGTCACCAAAGGACTTCTCTTCCCCAACGTCGGCCACAAGTGCCTCATGGCAAAGGACGACAAACGGAAGAAGGTTAAATCCAACTCCTCCACTAAATATGAATCTTCTAGTGATGATAATGCTAGTGATGAGGAGGATAGTTTGCGTTCCCTTTTTGCCGACCTTAACATAGCACAAAAGGAAAAATTAAATGAATTAGTTAGTGCTATTCATGAAAAGGATGATCTTTTGGACTCCCAAGAGGATTGTCTAATAAAAGAAAACAAGAAACATGTTAAGGTTAAAAAGGCTTATGCTCTAGAAATTGAAAAATGTGAAAAACTATCTAGTGAGCTAAGCACTTGCCATGAGATGATTGACAACCTTAAACATGAAAATGCTAGTTTAAATGCAAAGGTTGATTCACATGTTTGCAATATTTCAACTTCAAATCCTAGAGATGATAATGTTGATTTACTTGCTAGGATTGGTGAGTTGAATGCTTCCCTCGCTAGCCTTAGAATTGAGAATGAAAAATTGCTTGCTAAGGCTAAAGATTTTGATGTCTGCAAAACTACAATTTCCGATCTTAGAGATAAAAATGATATTCTTCATGCTAAGATTGTTGAACTTAATTCTTGCAAACCCTCTACATCTATTGTTGAGCATGTATCTATTTGTACAAGATGTAGAGATGTTAATGTTAATGCTATTCATGATCATATGGTTTTAATTAAACAACAAAATGATCACATGGCAAAACTAGATGCTAAAATTGCCGAGCACAACTTAGAAAATGAGAAATTTAAATTTGCTCGTAGCATGCTTTATAATGGGAGACGCCCGGGCATTAAGGATGGCATTGGCTTCCAAAGGGGAGACAATGTCAAAATTAGTGCCCCTCCTAAAAGATTGTCCAACTTTGTTAAGGGCAAGGCTCCCATGCCTCAGGATAACGAGGGTTACATTTTATACCCTGCCGGTTATCCTGAGAGCAAAATTAGGAGAATTCATTCTAGGAAGTCTCACTCTGGCCCTAATCATGCTTTTATGTATAAGGGTGAGACATCTAGTTCTAGGCAACCAACCCATGCCAAGTTGCCTAAGAAAACTCCTACTGCATCAAATGAACATAACCTTTCATTTAAAACTTTTGATGCATCTTATGTATTAACTAACAAATCCGGCAAAGTAGTTGCCAAATATGTTGGGGGCAAGCACAAGGGCTCCAAGACTTGTGTTTGGGTACCCAAAGTTCTTGTGTCTAATGCCAAAGGACCCAAAACCATTTGGGTACCTAAAGTCAAGAACTAAAATTGTTTTGTAGGTTTATGCATCCGGGGGCTCAAGCTGGATACTCGACAGCGGGTGCACAAACCACATGACTGGGGAGAAAAAGATGTTCTCCTCATATGAGAGAAACCAAGATCCCCAACGAGCTATCACATTCGGGGATGGAAATCAAGGTTTGGTCAAAGGTCTTGGTAAAATTGCTATATCACCCGACCATTCCATTTCCAATGTTTTTCTTGTTGATTCCTTAGATTACAATTTGCTTTCCGTATCTCAATTATGTCAAATGGGTTACAACTGTCTATTCACTGATGTAGGTGTCACTGTCTTTAGAAGAAGTGATGATTCAATAGCATTTAAGGGAGTGTTAGAGGGTCAGCTATACTTGGTAGATTTTGATAAAGCTGAACTCGACACTTGCTTAATTGCTAAGACTAACATGGGTTGGCTCTGGCACCGCCGACTAGCTCACGTTGGGATGAAGAATCTTCATAAGCTTCTAAAGGGAGAACACATTTTAGGACTAACCAATATTCATTTTGAGAAAGACAGGATTTGTAGCGCATGCCAAGCAGGGAAGCAAGTTGGCACTCATCATCCGCATAAGAACATAATGACGACCGACAGGCCTTTGGAGCTCCTGCACATGGATCTATTCGGCCCGATCGCTTACATAAGCATCGGCGGGAGTAAGTACTGTCTAGTTATTGTGGATGATTATTCTCGCTTCACTTGGGTATTCTTTTTACAGGAAAAATCTCAAACCCAAGAGACCTTAAAGGGATTCTTGAGACGGGCTCAAAATGAGTTCGGCTTAAGAATCAAGAAAATAAGAAGCGACAACGGAACGGAGTTCAAGAACTCTCAAATCGAAGGCTTCCTTGAGGAGGAGGGCATCAAGCATGAGTTCTCTTCTCCCTACACACCTCAACAAAATGGTGTAGTGGAGAGGAAGAATAGAACTCTATTGGACA
Organism: Zea mays; assembly: GCF_902167145.1. Lineage (NCBI taxonomy): Eukaryota > Viridiplantae > Streptophyta > Magnoliopsida > Poales > Poaceae > Zea > Zea mays. The sequence goes on along the minus strand of NC_050100.1, from coordinate 224,413,041 downwards.
TGGCAAGGACCATGCTTGATGAGTACAAGACTTCGGATCGGTTTTGGGCCGAGGCAGTCAACACCGCTTGCTATGCCATCAACCGGTTATATCTACACCGAATCCTCAAGAAGACATCATATGAACTCCTCACCGGTAAAAAGCCAAACATTTCATATTTTAGAGTCTTTGGTAGCAAATGCTTTATTCTTGTTAAAAGAGGTAGAAAATCTAAATTTGCTCCTAAGACTGTAGAAGGCTTTTTACTTGGTTATGACTCAAACACAAGGGCATATAGGGTCTTTAACAAGTCCACTGGACTAGTTGAAGTCTCATGTGACGTTGTGTTTGATGAGACTAACGGCTCTCAAGTAGAGCAAGTTGATCTTGATGAGATAGGTGATGAAGAGGCTCCATGCATAGCGCTAAGGAACATGTCCATTGGGGATGTGTGTCCTAAGGAATCCGAAGAGCCTCCAAATGCACAAGATCAACCATCCTCCTCCATGCAAGCATCTCCACCAACTCAAAATGAGGATGAGGCTCAAATTGATGGAGAAGAAGATCAATCAAATGAGCCACCTCAAGATGACGGCATAGATCAAGGGGGAGATGCAAATAATCAAGAAAAGGAGGATGAGCAAGAGCAAAGGCCGCCCCACCCAAGAGTCCACCAAGCAATCCAACGAGATCACCCCGTCGACACCATCCTCGGCGACATTCATAAGGGGGTAACTACTCGATCTCGTGTTGCACATTTTTGTGAACATTACTCGTTTGTTTCCTCTATTGAGCCACACAGGGTAGAGGAAGCACTCCAAGATTCGGATTGGGTGGTGGCGATGCAAGAGGAGCTCAACAACTTCACTAGAAATGAGGTATGGCATTTAGTTCCACGTCCTAACCAAAATGTTGTAGGAACCAAATGGGTCTTCCGCAACAAGCAAGATGAGCATGGTGTGGTGACAAGGAACAAAGCTCGACTTGTGGCGAAAGGATACTCCCAAGTCGAAGGTTTGGATTTCGGTGAAACCTATGCACCCGTAGCTAGGCTTGAGTCAATTCGAATATTATTGGCCTATGCTACTTACCATGGCTTTAAGCTTTATCAAATGGACGTGAAAAGTGCCTTCCTCAATGGACCAATCAAGGAAGAGGTCTATGTTGAGCAACCTCCCGACTTTGAAGACAGTGAGTATCCTAACCATGTCTATAAGCTCTCTAAGGCGCTTTATGGGCTCAATCAAGCCCCAAGAGCATGGTATGAATGCCTTAGAGATTTCCTTATTGCTAATGGTTTCAAAGTCGGTAAAGCCGATCCTACACTCTTTACTAAAACACTTGAGAACGATTTGTTTGTATGCCAAATTTATGTTGATGATATTATATTTGGGTCTACTAATGAATCTACTTGTGAAGAGTTTAGTAGGATTATGACACAGAAATTCGAGATGTCTATGATGGGAGAGTTGAAGTATTTCTTAGGATTTCAAGTAAAACAACTCCAAGAGGGCACCTTCATCAGCCAAACCAAGTACACTCAAGACATTCTAACCAAGTTTGGGATGAAGGATGCCAAGCCCATCAAGACACCCATGGGAACTAATGGGCATCTCGACCTCGACACGGGAGGTAAGTCCGTGGATCAAAAGGTATACCGGTCGATGATAGGTTCTTTACTCTATTTATGTGCATCTCGACCGGACATCATGCTTTCCGTATGCATGTGTGCAAGATTCCAAGCCGACCCTAAGGAAGCTCACCTTACGGCCGTAAAACGAATCTTGAGATATTTGGCTTATACTCCTAAGTTTGGGCTTTGGTATCCTAGGGGATCCACTTTTGATTTGATTGGTTATTCGGATGCCGATTGGGCGGGGTGCAAAATCAATAGGAAGAGCACATCGGGGACTTGCCAGTTCTTGGGAAGATCCTTGGTGTCTTGGGCTTCAAAGAAGCAAAATTCGGTCGCTCTTTCCACCGCCGAAGCCGAGTACATTGCCGCAGGTCATTGTTGCGCGCAATTGCTTTGGATGAGGCAAACCCTGCGGGACTACGGTTACAAATTAACCAAAGTTCCTTTGCTATGTGATAATGAGAGTGCAATCAAAATGGCCGACAATCCCGTCGAGCATAGCCGCACTAAGCACATAGCCATTCGGTATCATTTTCATAGGGATCACCAACAAAAGGGAGATATCGAGATTTCATACATTAATACTAAAGATCAATTAGCCGATATCTTTACCAAGCCTCTTGATGAACAATCTTTTAACAAACTTAGGCATGAGCTCAATATTCTTGATTCTAGGAACTTCTTTTGCTAGATTGCACACATAGCTCATTTATATACCTCTGATCATGTCTCTTTCATATGCTATGACTAAAGTGCTTTCAAGTCTATTTCAAATCAAGTCATAGGTATATTGAAAGGGAATTGGAGTCTTCGGCGAAGACAAAGGCTTCCACTTCGTAACTCATACTTCGCCATCACTCCAAGAAACTCTCTATTATTTGGGGAGAAATGAGCATCAAACAAAAGGACCGGACTTCATCCTTGGGGGAGAAATAAGCCCAAGGCAAAAGGACTGGACTTCGTCTTTGGTATAATCTTAACTCATTTAGTTACGACCAAAGGGGAAGATAGCACTTCGAGGGCTCTAATGATTCCGTTTTTGGCGATTCATGCCAAAAAGGGGGAGAAAGTATGAGCCCAAAGCAAAAGGACCGCACCACCACCAATTTCAAAACTTCGTGTTTCCAAAGTATTTTATCAATTGGTATCCTATTGTGTTCAAAAGGGGGAGAAAATAGTATTTCAAAATAATTTATCAAAACCCTCTTGAACACTAAGAGGTGGATCTCATTTAGGGGGAGTTTTGTTTAGTCAAAGGAAAAGCATTTGAAACAGGGGGAGAAAATTTCAAATCTTGAAAATGCTTTGCAAAATCTTATTCATTTACCTTTGACTATTTGCAAAAGAACTTTGAAAAAGATTTACAAAATAGTTTGCAAAAACAAAACTCGTGGTGCAAACGTGGTCCAAAATACTAAATAAGAAAGAAACATTCCAATGCATATCTTGTAAGTAGTTATATTGGCTCAATTCCAAGCAACCTTTACACTTACATTATGCAAACTAGTTCAATTATGCACTTCTATATTTGCTTTGGTTTGTGTTGGCATCAATCACCAAAAAGGGGGAGATTGAAAGGGAATTAGGCTTTCACCTAGTCCCTAATTAATTTTGGTGGTTGAATTGCCCAACATAAATTATTGGACTAACTAGTTTGCCCAAGTGTATAGATTATACAGGTGTAAAAGGTTCACACTCAGCCAATAAAAACATGAAGTTTTGGATTCAACAAAGGAGCAAAGGGGCAACCGAAGGCACCCCTGGTCTGGAGCACCGGACTGTCCGGTGTGCCACCGGACATGTCCGGTGCACCAGGGGGACTCCGACTCGAACTCACCACCTTCGGGAATTTCCAGAGGCAACTCCGCTATAATTCACCGGACTGTCCGGTGTACACCGGACAGTGTCCGGTGCGCCAAGGGAAGTCGGCCTCAGGAACTCGCCGGCTTCGGGAAAAGCCAACGGCTCGTCCGCTATAATTCACCGGACTGTCCGGTGTGCACCGGACTGTCCGGTGCATCTCCGAAGCAACGGTCGTCTCCGCGCCAACGGCTCTCTGCCGCGCATTTAATGCGCGCTCTGCGCGCGCAGATGGCAGGCGCGCCCACTCCGGCACACCGGACAAGGAACAGTAGATGTCCGGTGTGCACCGGACACCCAGGCGGGCCCACAAGTCAGAAGCTTCAACGGTCGAATCCAACGGCAGTGATGACGTGGCAGGGGGCACCGGACTGTCCGGTGTGCACCGGACTGTCCGGTGCGCCATCGAACAGACAGCCCAGCCAACGGTCAAGTTTGGTGATTGGGGCTATAAATACCCCAACCACCCCACCATTCATTGCATCCAAGTTTTCCACTTCCCAACTACTACAAGAGCTCTAGCATTCAATTCTAGACACACCAAAGAGATCAAATCCTCTCCAATCTCCACACAACGCCATAGTGACTAGAGAGAGTGATTTGCTTGTGTTCTTTCGAGCTCTTGCGCTTGGATTGCTTTCTTCTTTCTTGATCCATTCTTTGCAATCAAACTCACTTGTAATTGAGGCAAGAGACACCAATCTTGTGGTGGTCCTTGTGGGAACTTTGTGTTCCAAGTGATTGAGAAAAGAAAGCTCACTCGATCCGTGGATCGTTTGAGAGAGGGAAGGGTTGAAAGAGACCCGGCCTTTGTGGCCTCCTCAACGGGGAGTAGGTTTGCAAGAACCGAACCTCGGTAAAACAAATCTCCGTGTCTCACTTGCTTATTCGCTTGGGATTTGTTTTGCGCCCTCTCTCGCGGACTTGTTTCTTTATTACTAACGCTAACCCCCGCTTGTAGTTGTGTTTATATTTGAAAATTTCAGTTTCGCCCTATTCACCCCTCCCTCTAGGCGACTTTCAGCGAGGTCCTCAGGGATCGCAGCGAGCCCCAGACGTCGACCTCGCGGCGATGAACGACGACTTGGCGGCGCTCAGATCCGTCAGATCCTGAGGGAAGGAAGCGGGGCGTCACGAAAGACGCCTTGGTCACAAAAGAGAAAAGGTATGCCTGAAACCGATACCTGGAGGATTTTGGGAACGTCCCTGCAGAAAACCTCCAGCGACGACCGGAGCGACCCCACCGTTGCTTCGGCACACTCACGGAGCTCGCCCCAGGACTGGTCCTCCCGTTCATCGTCGAGAACGAAGACATGATTCGAGGCCTCACGGGTCCAGAACCGGAGCAACTGGCGCCGGCCCTCGGAGCTCCGCCGCACAGAGACGAGGCTGCCGCCCGGCGGGACGGATCGCGTCTCCACGCCCCCCTCTTCCGAGGCACCGAGCGCCGACGCCTCAGCCGTTTCGACGTCGGCAGCGACCGGTTGCTCCCCGACTGGGACGGCGGCGACTTCAGTAGCGACAGGTGCCGGCATCGCCGGCACGCCCGGTGGGCCCGGGGCCACGTCCGCGTCAGCCGCCTCCCCTATCACAATGGCCGCCTCAGCAGAAGAACCAACCTCGGGAACCCGCTCCACGGCGACTAGTGCCGCATGAGCCCCCTGCTGTGGAGCACCTTGCAAGAAGGTCAGCTGAACGGCAAGGCCCGGAGCGGCGCTGGCCGCGCAAGCCGGCGCCGTCTTAAGGGCCTTCCGGGGTTCCAGGTCAGTCAGGCCATGGCTTCGCTTGCTGAGGGAAAAAGAAAAATCATGGCTGGGACATACGAATGAAAAGCCAGGACGAAGACATTCCAAGATACTTACCCGCTCCGGGCCATGATCAACCGTGCCTGGGGGGAGGTCTCTCGGATCTCGACCCCCGGAGCCGCCGCCGAGGTCCGCTTCGCCGGCAGCTTCGGCACCACCCTTGCTTTGGGCGCCCTGGACGCCCGGGGGGCGGACTGCCCAAGCACTGCCACGTCGACCTGAGGGTCGCTCCCCTGCGCTGCCGGCGTGGGCAGCGGCTCTCGGGGAGCAGACGCCTCGGTCTGGCTCCCCGGGGTCGCCTCAACTCCTCCAGCCAAGGGGTCAGGTACCCTCTCGGATTGCCCCCGCTCCTCGGGCCGGGACCCCGGCGTCCCAACTCCAGGGACTGACGGCATCAGCCCGCTCGGGGGCTGGCTTGACGGCTCCTGGCCTAACCTCAAGCCAGGGCTGAGGCCAAGGCAGGCAGCCATGTCGTCTTCCTCGTCATCATCTTCATCATCGTCGTCGTCGTCGGGCGTTTCCGGCGACGGCTCCTTCGGGAGCCCCTCCCTCTCCTGCTGGCGACGAAGCTTTTCCAAGGCATCTCGAGCCCGCCTCCGCTCGCGGGCCCGGGCCTTCTCCGCGTCCTTCTTTTTCTTCTTCTCCTCCGCGGCAACCTGCCGCGCCGCTCGGTCCACCGCATCCTGCGGGACCCGTGGCAGGGAAGGCTTGTGCCATCCCACCTCCTGAAGAAGGGGGGAAATCCCAATCGTAAGAACCAGGAGCAACCCGATGCAAGAGAAAGGAAGGAGCGGACACTCACCAGAGTCACGCACCCCTGGTCTGGGCGCATCAAAAGCTGGGAGAAGGCGCTGGGGTCCGGTTTCCCCAACGCGACGGCCACCCGCCCATGGAGGACGTCGAAGGGAAGAGGGTCCGAGGACATCCGCGAGCCCTCCAAGTCAGCCTCCGGTGTCATCTCCCAAAGCGGCAGCCGTCGCTCCGCCAAGGGAAGCACCCTCCGGCGGTGGATGGCGGCAATCACTCCTGCAGCGGTGAGTCCCCCCTTCCGCAACGCCTCCAAGGCCTTGAGAAGGGGTTCGAGGTTCTTCTGTCTTTCGTGCGGGGTCCCGTGGCGCCAAGCGTCAGCGGCGGTGGTGACTACTCGCTGGGAGAACGGCGGGAGCAACTCGCCGTCATTCCGGAGGTAGAACCACCGGCGCTGCCACCCCTTGTTCGAGGACGCGAGGATGGCGGGAATATACAGCGACGCCCGCGACTGCCTCAGCAGGAGGGTGCAGCCGCCGGCCCGCACTGCTGCGCGGACCTTCCTCTCCCCCGTCGGCGAAGCGAAGAGCTCCGCGAAAAAGAGATGGGTCCACAAATCCCAATGGGGGGCGATCCCCAAATATCCCTCGCACACCGCTACGAAGATGGCGGCCTGTGAGATGGAGTTGGGGCTGAGGTTGTGCAACTCCACCCCGTAGTGGTGCAGGATCGCCCGCATGAAGCGGCTCGCCGGCACACCAAATCCCCGCTCGTGGAAGGAGACGAAGCTCACGATGTACCCCGGCGGTGGGGACGGAGCAGCTCCGCCCACGGGGGGAATCCATTCCAGCCGCTGCTCATCGGTGAGAGGGCGAAGCAAACCCTCGCCAACCAGATCCTCCAGATCACTCGCCGTCACTGTGGAAAAAGGCCATGGGTCGCGCGGCGAGATGATGGTCACCCGGTCAGCCATCACCGAGCGGAAGGGGTGGCGGCGCAAGGGTCAGGGAGGGCGGTTTCCTCTTCTCTGGCTAAGTCTCTCGGGTTGCGAAAACCTAAGAGGGAGACAGGAAGCGGAGCAAAGAACCATCGCTAGACCCTCTCTCGAGTATATAAAGACTAAGGCGAGACCGGTTCAAACGTTCCGCCCGGACCGGACGCGGGATTCAAAAACGCAAAGCGAAACAGCCATTCCCCGAACGGCTCGCGCACGCGCAACGGCCGCCCCGCGAACCACTCGCCCCGTCGCATTAACTCCACGGCGGGACAGGCGGCGCCTCTGGCAGGAGAAGCGGGCGACGCTTCGCCTTCGCCATCGCCATAATGACCGCGTCAAAAAAGGTACGCCGCGTCTTTTAATTTCGTATCCTTTTCCTTGTTCCCTTTCTCTCTCTTGCAGCAGGGACCGGGAAAGGGGGATACCCCGAAAAGGATCCTTCCCCGTGAAGGAACCAGGCTCCGAGCCTCCCTACTAATCAGAGGTTCGAAGGCTGGCCCCTCGGAAGGGTTCAACAGCCGCCTCAGGTCGCGTGGGCCCTACACCCACTACTGGTCAGAGGTTCGAAGGCCGGCCCCTCGGAAGGGTTCAACGGCCGCCTCAGGCTACACGGGCTCCGCGTCCACTACTGATCAGGGGTTCGAAGGTTGGCCCCCGAAGGGTTCACAGCCGCCTCAGACACAGAGCGAGGGATGACCATGGGTACGTTCGATACATAATCGAGGCTCGGGCTGCGCTCCCGAGGCACCCTAGGACATTTCCGAGACCAGCGGGAACGATCTTGTAACGGAATCCCATCAGAGGGAGGCATCGAGCCCCCGGACCCCGTCGCCAGGGGACCGGGTCCGGCAGATCACCCGCAGGTACTTGTGGGCGTGCCTCTGGGCCCCTAGCCGACCCCTAACGAATGGGGCACGGACGTCCACTCGGATTACCCGCCTGCAGCTCACCGGAGACACCATGTTCGGCGCCCATCGAGGGCAACATGGCGCTTTCCCCCCCTCCTTGCGGAAAGGCGACGCAGGGGCGTATATAAAAAAGTCGAGTCTGTCCCTGATCGCCCTCTCGCCCTGTGCAGAGGCTTGGGGGCTGCTCTCGCAAACCCGGCTCCGGCCGAACCGTTGACAGCGTCAACATACCAGCCCGAGAACTTGAGACCCCACCGTACACCCGGGCTACGGCCAGCTCTCATGAGGGAACGACCAGACCAGCCGAAGCATTACGCGAGGCATTAAGACCTCGAAGGAGTGAAACCACTCCTCCGAGGCCTCGGGGGCTACACCCGGCGGGTGCGCTCGCGCGCACCCACCGGAACAAAACGCAACCGTGAAAGGCTGGTCCCCTTGCAAAAAAGTGTGACGAAAGCCTCCAAGCGAGTGCTACACACTCCCTTCGAGGCTCGGGGGCTACTGTCGGGGACCATAATTAGGGGTACCCTCAAGGCTCCTAATTCTCAGCTGGTAACCCCCATCAGCATAAAGCTGCAAAGGCCTGATGGGCGCGATTAAGTTAGGGATCAGCCCATTCGAGGGACTCGATCACGCCTCGCCCGAGCCTAGCCTCGGACAAGGGCAGCCGACCCTGGAGGATTTCCGTCTCGCCCGAGGCCCCCCTCCAACGGCGAATATATTTCCGGCTCGCCCGAGGCCCTGTCTTCGCCAAGAAGCAACCCTGACCAAATCGCCGCACCGACCGACCAAATCGCAGGAGCATTTAATGCAAAGGTGGCCTGACACCTTTATCCTGACGCGCGCCCCCCAGCCGGCAGAGCCGAAGTGACCGCCGTCACTTCGCCGCTCCACTGACCGGCCTGACAGAAGGACAGCGCCGCCTGCGCCACTCCGACTGCGGTGCCACTTGACAGAGTGAGACTGACAGGCAGTCAGGCCCGGCCGAAGGCACCATAAGAAACTCCGCTCCGCCCGACCCAGGGCTCGGACTCGGGCTAAGACCCGGAAGACGGCGAACTTCGCTCCGCCCGACCCAGGGCTCGGACTCGGGCTAAGACCCGGAAGACGGCGAACTCCGCTCCGCCCGACCCAGGGCTCGGACTCGGGCTAAGTCCCGGAAGACGGCAAACTCCGCTCCGCCCGACCCAGGGCTCGGACTCGGGCTAAGTCCCGGAAGACGACGAACTCCGCTCCGCCCGACCCAGGGCTCGGACTCGGGCTCAGCCCTAGAAGACGACGAACTTCGCTTCGCCCGACCCCAGGGCTCGGACTCCGCCCTGGCCTCAACCGACGATCTCCGCCTCGCCCGACCCAGGGGCTCGGACTCGACCTCGGCCACGGAAGACAGACTCGACCTCGGCTTCGGGGGAGCTTCCACATCGCCCAACCTAGGGCGCAGACCAGCCACGTCAACAGGAGGCGCCATCATCACCCTACCCCGAGCTGACTCGGGCCGCAGGGAACAAGCCCGGCGTCCCATCTGGCTCGCTCCGCCAGATAGGCAATGATGGCGCCCCGCATACTCTTTGATGACGGCGGCTCTCAGCCCCCTTACGGAAGCAAGAGGACGTCAGCAAGGACTCAACCGCTCCGACAGCTGTCCCTCCGCCAGGCTCCATCGCTCCTCCGACGGCCACGACATCACACCAGCTGGGTGCCAAAATCTCTCCGGCTGCCACGACGGCATGTACTTAGGGCGCTAGCTCTCCTCCGCTAGACACGTAGCACTCTGCTATACCCCCCATTGTACACCTGGATCCTCTCCTTACACCTATAAAAGGAAGGACCAGGGCCCTCTTAGAGAGGGTTGGCCGCGCGGGGACGAGGACGAGACAGGCGCTCGCTCGAAGCCGCTCGCTCCCTCTCCCGCGTGGACGCTTGTAACCCCCTACTGCAAGCGCATCCGACCTGGGCGCGGGACGAACACGAAGGCCGCGAGATTCCCACCTTTCTCACGCCGGTCTCCGGCCGCCTCACTCTCCCCCTTCGCGCTCGCCCTCGCGCTCGACCCATCTGGGCTAGGGCACGCGGCGACATTCACTCGTCGCCTCAGGGACCCCCCGATCTCGAAACACCGACAGGTATATTGAAAGGGAATTGGAGTCTTCGGTGAAGACAAAAGGCTTCCACTCCGTAACTCATCCTTCGCCATCACTCCGAGTAACTCTCCATCTTTTGGGGGAGAGTTCAAAGCAAAAGGACTTCGTCTTTGGAACAATCTCACTCATTTACTTATGATCAAAGGGGAAGAGAGTAATTCCAGGGCTCTAATGATTCCGTTTCTGGCGATTCATGCCAAAGGGGGAGAAAGTATGAGCCCAAAGCAAAAGGACCGCACCACCACCAATTTCTAAAATTTTAGTTTTTCAAAGAATATTTTCAAATTGGTATCTTACTTGTGATATAATTTCAAATTGGTATACCCTCTTCAAATTTAATATCAAAACCCTCTTGAAAACTAAGAGGATGATTTCATTAAGGGGGAGTTTTATTTAGTCAAAGGAAAAGCATTTGAAACAGGGGGAGAAAATTTCAAATCTTAATGATGCTTTGCAAAATCTTATTCATTTACCTTTGACTATTTGCAAAAGAACTTTGAAAAGGATTTACAAAAGAATTGCAAAAACAAAACATGTGGTGCAAGCGTGGTCCAAAATGTTAAAAAATAAAGAAACAATCCATGCATATCTTATAAGTATTTATATTGGCTCAAATTCCAAGCAACCTTTGCACTTACATTATGCAAACTAGTTCAATTATGCACTTCTATATTTGCTTTGGTTTGTGTTGGCATCAATCACCAAAAAGGGGGAGATTGAAAGGGAATTAGGCTTACACCGATTTCCTAATTGATTTTGGTGGTTGAATTGCCCAACACAAATAATTGGACTAACTAGTTTGCTCTAGTGTATAAGTTATACAGGTGCCAAAGGTTCACACTTAGCCAATAAAAGGACCAAGTATTGGGTTCAACAAAAGAGCAAAGGGACAACCGAAGGCACCTCTGGTCTGGCGCACCGGACTGTCCGGTGTGCCACCGGACAGTGTCCGGTGCACCAGAGGACTCCAAGTCAAACTCGTCACCTTCGGGAAAATCCAGAAGCGCTCCGCTATAATTCACCGGACTGTCCGGTGTACACCGGACTGTCCGGTGTACACCGGACATGTCCGGTGTGCCAAGGGAGAGCGGCTCTGGAACTCGCCAGCCTCGGGAATTCGCAACGGATAGTCCGCTATAATTCACCGGACATGTCCGGTGTGACATCGAGGCAACGAATACTTCGACGCCAACGGCTACCTGCAGCGCATTAAATGCGCGCCAGCGCGCGCAGAAGTCAGGCACACCCATACTGGCGCACCGGACACTCTACAGAACATGTCTGGTGCGCCACCGGACATCCAGGCGGGCCCAGAAGACAGTGCTCCAACGGTCGAATCCCAACGGCTTTGGTGACATGGCTGGCACACCGGACTGTCCGGTGCACCATACGACAGTCAGCCCCACCAAACGGCTAGTTTGGTGGTTGGGGCTATAAATACCCTCAACCACCCACCATTCATTGCATCCAAGTTTTCCCACTTCAACTACTTACAAGAGCTCTAGCATTCAATTCTAGACACACCCAAGAGATCAAATCCTCTCCACACTCCACACAACGCCCTAGTGATTAGTGAGAGAGATTTGCTTGTGTTCTTTCGAGCTCTTGCGCTTGGATTGCTTTCTCCTTTCTTTGATTCTTCATTGCGATCAAACTCACTTGTAATTGAGGCAAGAGACACCAAGTTTGTGGTGATCCTTGTGGGAACTTTGTGTTCCAAGCATTTGAGAAGAGAAAGCTCACTCGGTCCGAGGGACCGTTTGAGAGAGGGAAAGGGTTGAGAGAGACTCGGTCTTTGTGACCACCTCAACGGGGAGTAGGTTTGCGAGAACCGAACCTCGGTAAAACAAATTCACGTGTCTCACTCTTTATTCGCTTGCGATTTGTTTTGCACCCTCTCTTGCGGACTCGATTATATTTCTAACGCTAACTCGGCTTGTAGTTGATTATTTTTGAGAATTTCAGTTTCGCCCTATTTACCCCCCTATAGGCGACTTTCAGGGGGCCCAAGCAAAAATTTACATGGAGGTCCTATACGAAAGTTTGAGTCTGCTATTTTTTAACTTTTAAATAATATCTTAAAAATAAAAGAAGTTGATGATATACACAATTTTATTAAAAATGATATGATTGGAGACACTGTTACATTATAAAAATTATGTAATATAACTATGTATTTGTTTTGACTTTTGAGAGAGTATTTTTACTTAGGGAACGTATCTGGTGCAAACCAACCCCTCCATACAACCGTGCAAACTTCTAATCTGGACCTCATAATGTTGATCCAAGAGAAACAGGGGCGTGAATAATTTTACACTTAACCACCCGTTGCTAATCACACTTTTTAAAATTCCCCATCTCACTCCTCCCGCACGCGCCCTTGGACCATTGAAACCTGGGTTCTTTATCTATATTGTAGGTCTAAAACTCTAGTGCGTAGAAAACATATAGTACCACCGCCGACGTGTGTAAAACTGTGCCTAAAAAACAAGAATAAGACACACACTTGGCGAACGAACTAATTAGGATAAGGCCCTATCCTCATGATCACATTGATATTAGACCAACTCCAATAGATCGAATGCGTTGAAAACTCTCCTATCAATTTTCTAATCAAAAATTTATTCTCTATGTATAAAGACTTTCCCTCCGATCTTCTATTCATTTTTTTACTTTAAAACCAGATTACACAAAACTAAAATATATGTAAATACATATTTACAAAAATATACTAATATAGTGTTGTACGTAGGAGAGTTTGTGAAAAAAAAATATACAAATTGTACAGCAGGCAAGATATTTTGCAACCTAGTCAATCAGTAAACAGAAAGGAGCAGAACAGAACAAATTGCATGGTTGAGCATGAGAGCGACGTGACTGCGTGACTTTTCCGTCCAACGATGTCATATCACAACACAAGTGGTCAATTTTAAACCCACCTTTTTATGTATCTGTGGATGCCAAAACCAAGCGACCAGCCGCCAGCGAAGCTGATGCGCTAGCTCTTGGAATCGAAGCTGATCCACACGAGTGAATGACGTAACTAACCATAAGAAATGAGTTATTCCATTCCACAAACCAAATCAAATAAAAAAAAAGAAGACGATGAACTAGCTCATTCATTAATCCAAACATCTTATAAAATTTAGTTTGTATCGCATTATATATTTAAATATTTATTACTAATATTAAATATAGGCTAAATAAAAATTAATTACACAACTAAAACCTAAACCAAAAACTAAACGTCGACATAATTTTTTTAAGCCAATGTGACGGGAGAACGGCGGAACGAGAGCTCAATGTAATTTGAGTCAAGGCAGGCCCACTAGAAAGCCCAGAACATACCAAGGCCCCTCTATCTTTCTTCCCCAGCAATGCAATTCCGCAGACAGACGCAGGCGGCAGGCAGCGGCGCAGCGCACCGCTTCTTCCTCTTCTATCTCTCATCTACAGCCTTCGCTGCGCCGCCATGGCCACCACCCGCTTGCTGCCGCTGCTCCGACGCCGCCTCGCCGCCGCAATCGCCGGATCGCCTGCTCCCTACTCCCTCCGAGGTAGCCCCATCCCATCCCCCAACATATCTGCCCTCTTCTGTTTCTCCCCTTTCGGTTGCTGTGTCTCATCTTATTAGTTGCTCTCGCGCGTCCCCTCCAGCTCCTCGGATGGGGAGGGAGGTCCGAACTAACCCTACCAACTCATCGTTCATGGTTTGTTTGTGATCCATCCAGATTTCTCTCTCCCTCCTTAACTGCCAGGTGCTGCTCAGGATTGCTTTTGGGTTCGCGAGAGGAATCCACCTCCTCTGTCGTGTGCCTCAATTTTTTTTGCAAGCATTCTCCGTATGTTTAACAGAGGCTCACTCAACGTTAATGAGAGCAGGGATGCGGATGTCCAGCGCAGCGCTGTCTCCCCACCTTGTACCTATTATTGACTGACACCGTAGAGACCAGAATCTTGCATTGCTCTCTGTCTGATGGCCACGCAGCTTGCTCGTATTGTCATATTTACTGGAATATACTCCTTGCAATGTCCCTTTAAAACCCCAAGGCACCAGTCCCTGACTTCCTGTTCACCGACGCCCAACCGACCGACCGGCGAGTGGCTTGCTCCCTGGCTGTATTGCTGTGCTCATGTGCTGTACACCTGTACTGCTGTAGTGTTGTGTTCGTTGTTGCTCAATGCTCAGTTGCTCACTCGTCGCCTATCCCAAATGGATGAAAATTAGCTCTCTAATTGGTTGATTAGGCCTGGTTAGAGGCCGATTTAATCGTGATTAGTCGGCTGATCGCCCCTCTGGCGATCAGAACCGATCAGCCGATCTGAAAACATTGGTCCAATTCATGCTTTTCAAGTCTCCAGTCTCCTTTTTTTAATAGATGTTGGTTGCTACTGCCCTGCTTTCACAAAGAGCTAACGATAACTGCTGCAGTAATAAACCGACTGCCTAGCTGTGATTCAGGATATTCATGGTTACTGCTTCATCCTTGAGTGTACCGTAGATATTTTGCAATTTTGCCGAGCAGATTAGTTGATTACTGATCTGGAAACTCATGTCATCGCAGGACCCTCATTTCCTGCACCAGCAGCTGCAGGGCTAAGGTCCCTCCTAAAAGCTGCTGGAGCGAGCGATACTGCAACAGAACCCCAGGACCAACAGCATTCCGAAACAACTCCCCCGCCGGCTTCTGTCCCGACACCGGAGTCCGGTCTCAAAGTCAGGGACACCTCCAACCTGAAGATCTCACCAAGGCATGACCTCGCCATGATCTTTACGTGCAAGGTGTGCGAGACCAGGTCCATGAAGATGGCCAGCAGGGACTCGTACGAGAACGGAGTCGTGGTCGTGCGGTGCGGTGGCTGCAACAACCTCCACCTCATGGCGGACAGGCTTGGCTGGTTTGGGGAGCCAGGGAGCATTGAGGACTTCCTAGCGACGCAAGGGGAGGAGGTGAAGAAAGGTTCGACAGATACTATCAGCTTTACTTTGGACGACTTGGCTGGGTCTCAGGTCAGTTCTAAGGGGCCTTCCGAACAAAATTAATATGATAGTGTTTGGTCCAGTAAGAACCTGCAGAAGCCTCTCTTTACTATAAAGAAGACGCACATGTCACCTGTGTGTTGAAGAGAAGAAAAAAGCGCCTCTAGAAGCCTACCTTAACTGTTGCACCTGTAGTTCTGCTTAACTTCATGGCTTTTCATGTGTAGCTTTCGAGCCCATCAAATACGCGATGTTGTGATTCTATTGTAGTGTAGCTATTTCCTATACCAAAAACTGGATCCAGGAGAGCCTACATAAATTGATGGACTGCCCGCATTTCTGATCATGTAGTCAGTTGTGTGCCTGCATTCATTCACGGATTGCTTGTGGCGCCTCTTACAGATGGTTGTTATGACTTTAAACTTGTGCTGGAAGCTGGTGAAGAGCTACAGATTTCATGATTAGTCGTCGTACCCATATATACACTGAATTTGCATATCAAATTTACATTGGTGTTAGGCAAGAAACCGCCTCTGTAATTTAGGGCATCCCTGATAGTTGCCTGCTATTCAAGAATCTGTCCTCATCTACACATACTGACATACCTTACCAAGAGGGGCTCTAATCTACAATCCTATTGCACTGAAATTAACAAAAACAGAGCTGCTACGTGGGCATAGAAAGTTCACGGAATCACGGGTGTGTTTTCCTTGACCGACCTCTCTCAGTTCTTCTGGAAGGTGACCATGCAGAAGAAGGCTACACAGCGGAAGAGTACCCCGTTGGCGATGAGGACCGCTATACAGAGAGCCTCGTGCTCGATATCGTAGCCGCTCCTGACCAGCGAGCCACACCGGGTTATGAGCCACACGCCGGAATAGCTGCAACCAAAGGGAGAGGGAGGGCAGAGAAATGTTGTGTTTTGTCAGGTTGCTGCAACAAACAGGGACAAGCTTGATGAGCTGAGGTGAGCCATGAATACTTCTGAGCGTTGGCAATGACGAAGGCTTCCAGAGCCCACTTGGTGTAGCACAGGTCGGCAAGGATAGTGTCCTTCTGCTGAGTGGCTATCAGAGTCAAAACCACCGGAAGCAAGGCCGACCACTGGAATACACATGTGTTGTTCATTCATTCATTCATTCATCAGGAGCAATATTAAGACGACAGGTGCCTCACTCACCAGCTGCGCGGAACCTGGCTGGAAGAAGACTGCGAAGGTGTATCCGATGCCGGTGACGCAGTAGACGAGCGCGAGGAGGACGATGTAGTTCTCCCAGATGGAGGACCGCGGGTTGTTGAAGAAGTAGAACATGGAGAGGTAGACGATGGGCTTCACCACCGTGTTGAAGTGGTCGATGCTGTCCTTGGACAGGAAGTAGGCCAGCGAGCTCATCCCGGAGGCTCGCTCCCTCCAGTAGTTTATCTTGTCCAGCGTGAAGGAACGCAGGGCTCCGATCTTGCACAGCAGAGCTGCGACCAAGGCTATCAGAGAAGAGGACCAGGAGAGGGGAGCACCAGGACAGGAGGGAGAGCTACTTACAGACAGCGATGACGGTGTAGGTGTACCCCAGCGCCCCGAACGTCTCGTCGCTCACTTTGGCCAGCGTTCCCAGGCATATGCCGGCGAGACAGAGGATCAGGTAGTCCACTCCCTGTATCCTGGCGTCACGGAGCCTCTGCTTGCCGCACCTGGAAGAAGAATGGAAGAAGAAGAAAGAAGAAGAAGCAGCAGCAGAGACATGACAGGACCGGCCCGGACCTGACCTTACCTTCCTAGGAAGTATCTGTACTGCCTGAGTATGCCTGGAGTCTTGCGCTTGGACAGGTCCTCCGACGTCTTGTTGTAGTCGTACTCGTCCTTCTTCTGCCCGAGGATGTCCCTGAGGTTGCCCCAGAGCAGCGAGACCACGGACGACGGCTCGTCCGGAGCGTGTCCCGCGTCGCCCCTGGACGTGGACTCCGATTCCGACGAGCTCTGCAGCATGTCCCGCGGCACGTCGTAGCCGTTGTGCACCATCCACCTGATGGGCAGGTCCTTGACGCTGCCTCCCGAGCTCAGGCTCGGCTTCACGATGCCCTCCAGGATGTCGATGTAGTAGTCCGGCGGGTTCACGCGCTCCGGCACCACGATGCCCAGCCCTGTGAAGTACTCCTCCACCTTCTTCACCGGCCCGTGGTACACCGTCATGCCCCCCTTGGCCAGTAGGATCAGGTCGTCGAACATCCTGTACAGTGTGTAGCTGGGCTGGTGGACCACCATGGAGATGTTGACGCCCTCGAGAGCCTCGCGGCGGAGGGCGCGGAGCAGGAGCAGCGAGGATGCGCTGTCCAGTCCAGACGTCGGCTCGTCCAGGATCAGCACCGACGGCTCCATCACCATCTCCAGGCCGACGTTGACCCTCTTCCGCTGCCCGCCGGAGATGCCGCGCTGCTCCACCGTCCCCACCAGGGAGTCCCGGACCGGCTGCAGCCCAAGGGACTCGATGACCCTCTCCACGACGAGCACCTTGTCGGCTTTCGACATCTCCGCCGACAGCCTGCACCTCGCGTTGAACCACAGGTTCTCCTCCACGGTCAGGTTGCCGTGGACGATGTCGTCCTGGGGTACGAAGCCGATGATCTTCTTGTACCCTCGGATCGGCTCGATCCTGCCGTTTATCAGCACCAGGCCC
This sequence comes from Zea mays, assembly GCF_902167145.1. Classification (NCBI taxonomy): domain Eukaryota; kingdom Viridiplantae; phylum Streptophyta; class Magnoliopsida; order Poales; family Poaceae; genus Zea; species Zea mays. The sequence continues at coordinate 224,395,315 of NC_050100.1, read as the reverse complement.
GACGTGTCGCACCCTGTGGCCTTGCCGGCGATGGCGCTGAGGAAGGTGGTCTTCCCGGCGCCGGACGGGCCCATGACGGCCGCCACCTTCCCGGGCGAGAGCTTCCCCGTGACGGACCGCAGGAGCTTCTTCTTGCTGCCCTTGAGCGTGAGGGTCAGGTCCTTGAAGGCGATCTCGACGGACAGGCGCGTGCTCACGTCGTGGTCCTGCGCCATGGAGATGACGCCCGAGAAGGTCATGTTGTGGTTCTCCTGCTGCATCGCCTTCTCCCTCTCGATCTGGCCGTACGCGTACTTGAAGATCTGGCTCCGGGTGTGCATCTCCTTGCCCGTCGGCTTCTTCAGCGCCTTGTCCCCTACCTCCAGGTTGAACCCTTCGTCGCTCTCCGGGTTGTCGTCGATGGACCGCACCATGTCGGCGAGGTTGCTGTGCTTCTTCCCGCCCGCGTCATCACCTACCTTTGTGGACGCTCCGGCCTGCAGCTGCGACGACTGCCCACCGCCACCGCCACCGCCCTTCTTGCGCGAGAAGGTGCGGGACAGCTGCGACTGCAGGCCCACGCCGGCCTTCTTGGCCACGCCCTTGGCCGACTTCCACCTCTCCCGGGCCTGCGCTGTCTCCCGCGCGTGCCTCGCGGCGGCCTCCCGGGACTTGGCCTGCCGCTTCTCGCGGTTGGTCAGGATTTGGCCGGAGAAGTTGTAGATGATGAGGAGGACTAAGCAGGACGCGACCACAAGCAGCGCGCCGAAGATTGTGATGTCCTGAGTAGCAGAGTTTGGTGGGCAAGAGCTCTTCTTGTAGCATCCTGCGCGTGCAGTATTCAGAAAGGTTTTTACTAGCTAGTGACTACTGTGAATGAACAAGGCTGGGCAGGGCAGGCTTACTAGTCTGTGAGGTTGATCCCTTCCTGCAATAATACCTGCAAACCAAAAGACGAATGAACGATCACCATGAAGAAGAAAGAAGAAGATATGCAGGGAAACGACATTAGGTAGACAGGATTACCCACTACTACAAGGGAGCTTCTGTATAGTGCTGGGGCAGTAGAATCCAGCGGGGCAGAAGATGTCATCTGTCGTGACCACATCGGCCCAGATGTCGGCGGCTCCGCAGGTGTGGTTAGGGTTCCCGGGCGGCGGCTGGTAGTTGTAGCTGCAATGGCGATGCATATATCATTATATCATTGCTTGGGCGGCGGATATGACTGGAGCGGAGTGGAGTGGACTTACGGGTCACAGATGCCTGTGGAGGTATTCAGGCTGGACCGTGGACAGTAGGCACCCAGAGGGCAAGCTGCATATATGCATTCATTCATTCATTCAGCTGAAGAAGATGCAATGCAATGCAATTGAGTGTTGGCTTTCTTACGGATCATGCAGGTGAGGCCATGCGGGCAGAAGAATCCTGGGCAGCAGGACTGGCACTTGAGCGGCCTGTAGGGCATGTTCTTGGTGTCCTGCAGGTTGATCTTCTGGTCGGCCCCGGCGCTGCACGCCCAGCCGGGCTCGCACCCGTCGATCCACGACGACCGGTTGCAGTTGACGTTGGGCCTCACGTAGTTGGCCTCCGCCGTGTCGTCGCCGCCCATCAGGCTGTCGAAGTAGAACCTCATCTCGGCGGCCGTGCAGATCCGCTGCTGGAGGTCCCCTGTTGTCGTTGGTATCTGCTGGTCAGGAGGATGCGATTGCGGAGTATATCCTGGGCTACGCTACGCTACGTACCCTTGGTCTCCTTCATGCAATTGGTGAGGAAGGTGGTGTCCTTGGAGAAATCGAAGGCCTGATTCCACTCCGTCTCCCTGCAAGCAAAACACAGACGATAGTATACTATTATGATTATGACAAGGAACTACATGCTGCAAAACGACGTACGTGTCCTTGATGCAGTAGTCCAGCTTCTTGCCGATGGCGGCGGCGAAGGAGGAGGTGAGCGCCCTCAGGCGGTTGTTCATGGCGCCGGCCACGATGGGGCTCCCCACGAGGGCCTGGGACCCCTTGTCCCCGGTGCCGCCGTCGTCGTAGTCGCCTGCGCCGGCGGCGGCGGCGGCCTCCGCGAGGGACAGGCGCGGGGGCATCGGAGTCGCGGCGAACAGGGCGACGGCGGCGCGCGCGGCGGCCGCGGCGTTGCAGAGCAGCAGCAGGTGCATGGCGGCCGCCACCCAGCAGGCCATCGTTGCATCGGTCGGTACGGTCCGTCCAAGACGGTAGCTGGGTCTGCGACTTGGACGGAGGAGGTGGAGCAGAGCAGGAGGAGGAGGACGTACGGCCGTGGGGCGTTTTGGTGGCGAGGAGAAAAAACAGGCGGGAGAAGAGGAAGCGACGGGCGGAAGACAGCAGCAGAGGTGGTGGGTGCTTTGCATTCGAATGGGCGGGCCGCGGGACGGCCTAGAAGAAACCGAGCCGGGCTGCGGAATGGCTCCACTTGGGCCGTGGCCCAGCTAGAGTTTGGTCCGTAGGGAGGACGGCGGCGGCGGCGGTGGTGGTGGACTCGAACACCGACCTCTCCGTCTCTGTGCAGGACCGGTGATGGGAACGAATTGAATGGGATCGAGTCAAAGTCTTGGTCCAAGTCTTCCAGATGGGCCCACCACGCACCCATTCATCCGCGGCGGGAGTACTGCTGACTGCTGAGGAACAATGGTGGGCGCATTCCTCTCATATCCTCTCTTTTCTTCTTCTTCGGTTGACTTTTTTAAAATATATATATATATCAAAGCCAAAGATTTGGCAAGCGTAAAAGATACGCAGCAAAGTGGCTACCAGAGCCTCGATATCACCTTAGATCCTATATTCGACTCTCTTGATACGAGTCAGCGAATAATATTTCCCCGTCTTAAAATAGTATTCGTTTTAACTCTCTATTTTTATGTCTACATTCAACACATAATACATACATCAAATATTGTATAAATCCATTAAAATAATAAAACAAATTTTATTTTGGTACAAATAGAGCCGGCAACGAGATATATGTGAGTTGTCCGTTGTGACCATATAATGCTAATTTATTATGGTATTAGAATTGTTTAAATTAAATATGAAATGGATAAAATGTTGTATGTATATGTATATTGTATTTTTTGGCTCATAAGCTAAGCGAGTTAGCTTGAGCTCACAAAACGAGATGAGTCGAGGTGCCTCTCTAGCTCATTATCTTAATGAGACTGATTGATCCAGCTCGATATTTTAATGAGTTAGCTTGAGCTAGACCGAACGGAGCTAAGTTGGCTCGATATCCAACCCTGGTTATATGAGGTGCCTTGCATCCCAAACAATAGCAACCATTGTTTTTGAACTCACACAAACACCTCCCAAAAAAACCTTTATATTTAGAATCTCATTCGCTAATACTCTACTAATTATCTTATGGTCGTATCAGACAAAACTCCTGCGAACTATTTCCTTTTTTTGTCTCAACAAGCTATGGCTCAACTTAGAATTTGAATACGAGTATGCACAATTAATTTGTGTGCCGGTTAGCCATTTCTCCTTTTAGATAACTAGGTTTTCCTAAACTACCAATAAGGATTGATCTTGTATTACGAAAAGGTTCTAGAAAAAAATTCTATAGCTACAAAGAAAAACTACTCTAGGTTGGCAGGCGTCTTGTCCTCATTAATTTAGTGTGTAAAGAGCTTGGCTATGTTTATGTTATCTTTTGTTGAGACCCCTAGACGAGTTCTTAAAATTTAGAGTACTATCGCTCCTATTTGTTCTAGTGGAGTAGGAGTATAAAAAGAAATATCATCTTGCTAAGTGGAGTGCTCTATGTATGCCAAAAGATTTTGGTGATCTAGGAATACATAACCTAGAACTTCAAAATAGGTGTCTCTTGAGCACACGGATATTTGGATTGATTAATGGGGATGGGGCTTGGCAATTCTAAGAAGGAAATATCTATCTAATAAATCTATAACTTAGGTGCAGCATAGGATAGGGGATTCACAATTTTGGATCACTTTATGAAGGCAGAAGATGTTGTTGTCTTGTGACACTTTTAACGTGCAGAATGGGGACCAAGTGAGGTTTTGGAAGGAAATGTGGTTAGGTGACAAACCTTTTAGTGAGGTTTACCCTAGCTTATTTAGAATTGTGAGGCATGAAGGTAAAATGATGGTGGCAGATTCCTTAAGACTATTCCACTTAATGTGTCTTCTAGACAATGTTTGGTTTTTGGAAACCAGATCATCTGGTTTGACTTATCGTCAAAAGTAGTACTAGGCCACTTCACAAATAGGAGAGATGTTTTTTGGTGCAACTTTAGTAAGAATGTCATATTCACAGCTCGGGCCATGTAGAACTTTGATTTGACAAGATGTTCTTCCTGACAAAAGGCCACCTACTAGCAGGGACGGATTTAGTGGTACGGTGGGTGGGGCTCCAATCCCCCTACCACTCCCGAACCTATAGAGCCCCACCGAAGCTCCTCCTAAATTTTAAAACATGCAAACTATTATATATTGTAGGTGATTTAATGAGATTATTTCGTTGTAGCGCTTTAATTTAGCTCATGTCAAAAAATTTCCGGCTTCGTTCCTGCCTAATAGCTTTGCTAATTGGTTTAGTTCTTGGCTACGTGGACTAAGTCCAAAGCTTGGAAAACAAAATTTTTCTATGTGCGCCTGTACTCTGTAGGGCAATTTGGTTGAATAGAGATGATATGTTATTTAACAAGGCTAAATATAATACTTCTATGCATAAAATTTTTAGGATGATGCATTGGTTTTGACAGTGGTTCATGATGCATGAAAAAAAGGTGTAGCTTTTTCATAGTGTGACAGAGAAGAGGCTAAATCTAATACTTCTATGCATGTAATTTTTAGGATGATGTATTGGTTTTTTACGGTGGTTCATGATGCATGAAAAAGAGGTGTACCTTTTTCATGGTGTGATAGAGAAGATGGGAAACTTTTATGTTATATGTCTTTATGAAGTTTGGTTGGAGCTTCCAGAACTGCAATGAAGCTTACTTCTTATTTAGGGATGGATCTCAAACATCCAAATTACAGGATAAATTTAATATTTTAAAATAGATATGCATATAATTTTGTGTTAATATTTAGTTATGTTCTTAAGTACATCATGAAAATAAGAATGATTTTTTTTGCATTGTTTGCTCCCTACAACGAAAAGTGTGAAAAAATTATCTGAATATTATGTTGCATTGTTCGTAGAGTGAAGTTTGAATATATAAATGTAGATAAATAAAGTGTCGAAGATAGTCTAACAAGCGCGACACTAAAACAATATATGGATTTGCATAACAAATTCTATATTCTATTTATTCACAACCGAAGAAAAGACAAAATCACATACTAATAAGTAGTATTCGAATCAACGCCCAATGGCCGTGTTTCTTGTACGTGCAAGTCTTATGGCTTTCATCTCTATCTTGACTATCAGACGTGTATCTAGGGATGGTAATGTATTGTGATTCAAATGCTTCTTTACAAAATGGGAGGGCTCAAAAAAAAATTAGTTCAAAATGAATAGAAATAAGTCTTGACCCTAATCCAATCTTATATAGGGTAAAATTTAGAGTTCATTGTTACTCCTACGTATACCACTACCATCCCATGAAATGATACATGCTGGAACTTTATATCATTATCTTAAAGAATGTTTAAGATAATTTTAAAAAAACATGTTTAGGGTTTGTACATAAACTGTGTGCAGATTCACTCTTGCCATGTGCCATGGGGGTGTCGTGTGGTTTCGTGTAAACGGCCGCTTTGAAGAGCGTGCCAAAGAAGTTGTTAGTTGGGACCCTGGCCCCACAAAAAGGTGACTTTCTTTTTCTACTAGCATTTTCTTGCCAACCAAAGAGATGGAAAAGCAGCAGTGACTGACTCTGCAACGTTGGCTGCTCTCTCTCTCGTGCAGTTGCGGCGGCGCGGGGACACAGAGCGATTGCGAGTCGTCTCCAATAAATTTGTCGCGTCCGGCGATCCATCCGTCTTCCCCCTCCCTCTGCCCTCGTGCTCCTCCCGTCACCCTCGTCTCCACTCCCCGTGACGACCAGGAAGGAATTCTTCCTCCGTCCCCGTTCGCCCCGTCGTCTCGTCGTTTTCTCACCTGCGTGCTGCGTTCGCGGACAAAGTGTGGGAAAATGAAAACCTGAGCGCAAACAAACACTCTGGTATTGTACTATATAGATTATTATAAGAAAGAGGGAATGGTCTTTGCCTCGCAGCTTCTTGGTTGGTGACTCGGCGGATCCTGAGCCAGAGCCTCGCAGGAGGGAGAGGGGGGAGAGCGGAGGAGAAACCACCTTTCTTTCCGTTCCAGACAAGCTCCCAGCTTTGACCGCCGCCGCCGCCGCCGCTGTGTGTGTGTGCTCCCTTAGTAGTTAGTCCCTGTCGCGTCCCGGATCGGAGCTCCCCTCCGTGCACGGGACACCGCCGGTCCGGGCGTCTCCACTCCCCCCCGGATCGATCAGCTCCGCCTCCGCAAGATAGGCAAGGTTTGTTGCTCCAGTTCTTCCTCATGCTTCCTCGTGTCCTCTCCAGTCTCACCGGTTTTCCGTGGAGATTGTTCCAGGGTTAGCTAAGGTTGGTTTGAGCTGGACTCGGTAGGATTTGGGGCTGTCCATAGTTACAGGTTTGGTTTCTAGGCTTGTTTGCCCTGTTGGTGGTTCATGTTGCCTGCTTTCTTGCGCTGCTCTCCGCGTCCGTGCCTTCAGACTTGTTACGGTTGCAGAACTCTTGCACATAGATTCTGCTACGTCAGTCCAAGTTAAGGACATGGTTTTTGGCCCAGCCTTGTCTGAATTTTAGGTTCGTTTGAGCTTTGTACTGATAATTAAAGGCTCTTCTTTTCTCCTTTTTTTTAATCAAATCTGTTGCAGTTCAACAGCCATGGTCGCTGGCTACAGAGCCAATTAGGTTCTCACTTGAGCTCTCGTTCGAATGCGAAGTACTGATAGTCATGCCAATTTATCTCCACTTTCTGCATCTAATAAATTCCAAGCATTTTTACCATCTAAAAAAACTGAACCTGCCTACCTGTTCTTGTCTCACACCACCTGTTACCAGAACATTATTTTGCATGACCCCAATTATGTAATCTTTACATGTGTTATATGAAGGAAGCATGAATCCCTTCCTGATTTTGATTCCCAGTTTTCCACTGCATTGCAGCAATGAGGTGCCTGCCTTTCTTGCATGGAGACACCAAAGAGAAGGATCCAGTCACTAAGTCGGCCTCTCTACGGTCCATGAGCACAACATCAACGGAGCGCGATGTCCGCTCCGGTTCAGACTTCACCTCCTTGAATGTTTCCGACATGAGCGCCGAGTCGATAAGGAGGACGCAGTACCCCAGCTTCACTGACCGCCCGTCTAACCTGAGGGTGTTCTCCTTTGCTGAACTGAAGAGTGCCACCCGCAACTTCAGCCGGTCTCTCATGGTTGGCGAGGGTGGCTTTGGCTGTGTGTACAGGGGTGTCATCAAGACCTCCGATGAACCGAACGAACGAATTGAGATCGCTGTTAAGCAGTTGAATCGTAAAGGACTTCAGGCAAGTGTTTCTCACCATCTTTTCTTTTCACCCAAAGAATATGTATGAGAGCTGTGTATCGTTGTATTAGGTATAAAATAATTAGGTTTTACAACACAAGCTGCAGTAGTTTTTGTCAGTTCTCACCATCTTTTCTTTCCTTACCATTTAAACGTAGCAAGTTAGTCTGGTCACTGTTTAATGTTCTTAAAGTTGTTAAATTATAGCTACATACAAAATGCTATTGTTGTCATCGTCATTCTGTAGAACCACCAGTCTTATTTGGACCTAGTTATGGATTGTCAAACTCAGCATACTAGAAATAAACCAAAAAAATCCAGTCTTCATTTCTTCAGGAAAGTAACCATCAAATAGGTTCACCTGTTTCAGGGAATGTACAGTAATATATTTTAATTTTCTTGTATTTACAGTTCCATGCTTACTGTTCTAGGTTTAGTGAGTCAACTAGTGGCCATGTAGAAAAGTAGAAAACAAAATATAAATCCAAGCATACCTCGAAATCCTTGCAATCCCACATGCTTGATGAGTCATTTTGAAGTCACGTATGCTGGAATCTAGGTCTAGCTTCCTGTATGATTTGATTCTAATTAAATATGATCTTTCTCCAGGGGCAGAAGGAGTGGTTAACAGAGATGAATGTGCTTGGAATTGTGGATCATCCAAACCTAGTTAAACTTATAGGCTACTGTGCTGAAGATGATGAGAGGGGAGTACAACGGCTTTTAGTGTACGAATATATGCCTAATGGAAGTGTGGATGATCACTTGTCGAGTAGGTCAACTTCTACTCTGTCATGGCCAATGAGACTAAAAGTAGCTCTTGATTCTGCTCGGGGACTGAAGTATCTGCATGAAGAAATGGAATTCCAGGTAACTCCTTTACTTTATGGTCATGGAGGCCATAACACTTGCACAATCTGAAACATCTATGGGGCAATAGCATCCCTCTGCATCTGTACCTCGCACAAGGAATACATGAAATACCAAACACTGCAGTATGCTTTAACTGTTCCATAAACCATATCTACCCTCTAAATTTAAGACATGCATGCAGGTTATTTTCCGGGACCTGAAAACATCTAACATTTTGTTGGATGAGAACTGGAATGCTAAACTGTCAGACTTTGGTTTGGCTAGGCATGGACCAGCAGAAGGTCTGACCCATGTCTCCACAGCGGTATGCACAATTACAAGCCGACAGTTAGTTTATTACATTAGTGTGTTTGGATCGAATAGTGTTTTGTATCCTTTTGGTAAGTAGATACTAGTATCCTGACAGTATTCAAGAGATAAAATGTGTTCTTGCTTGAATAGAAGAGAATTATGATGAAGAGAAATAGGCAACTAGTAAGCTCTTTGAGTTGTAATTCTACAATGTTGTTGACTTTTTTGCGCCAACGAAAATTTTTTTTTCTTCTCGAAAGCGCAGGGGAACTGCGCCTCAAAATATATTAAGAAGAGGAAAAAAGGTCTAAAATAGACCAGGTTACAAACAATAAGCTCCTTACGGAGGCCAGTACCTCCTATAAGTGAAAGAGTCCAATAAAGCCAGACTCAAAAAACTACTAAAAAAGAAACAGCAGGATTCAGCCATTAGTTAAGGAAGCTGCCAAAAAAGAGAGGCCCTTGGCCCCAGCTAATGCCCACAGTCTTCTCTCATCATCAGCCTGCCGAAGGATAGAGGGGAGACTGGGAGTTTGTCCATCAAAAACGCATCTGTTACGGTGGTTCCAGATCATCCAGGCCCCCAAAGAGATCAGTGAATTCAGACCTTTCTTGACCATTCCCTGAACAGTTTCAGAAATCATCTCCCACCAATCCAGGAAGGAAGTCAGGCCCGGCTGGGGGGCCAAGATATCCAACCCGAACTTTCTGAGCAGATTATACCAGAAAAGCCTTGCAAACACACATGAGACCAGCAGGTGATTAATAGTTTCAGGTTCCTGATCACACAATGGACAACTGCTAGGATGATTGAGCCCCCTTTTTGCTAATCTGTCAGCAGTCCAGCACCTGTTTTGGGCCACCAGCCAGAGGAAGAAATGGCATTTTGATGGAGCCCAAGATTTCCAAACCCTCTTGTAGTGTCCAAATGCACATGATCCCAGGAAGAGACCCTTGTAAGCTGCCTTCGCTGAATATTTTCCATCTGGGGCTATGCTAAAGATGTGTCTGTCTTCAATGAGGGGGTGCAGCTCCAAACCAGAGAGACAGTCCCAGAGCTTGAAATAATCTGCCAGAACTCCCACAGTTAGACCACCTCGAATATCATAAATCCATCTGTTGTTTGACAAGGCCTCATAGACCGTTCTACTCTTAGCTATCTTCTTTGGGATTACAGAAAATAGGCTCGGGGCAATGGTCGAGATGCTTTTGCCTTGCAACCAGTTATCAGACCAGAAGAGGGTATTATGTCCATTACCTACCACCGAGATAAGGACTTTACTGAAGAACGCTCTGGCTTTACTTGGGACCTGAATAGGAAGCCCTGTCCAAGGTCTTCTAGAGTCAGTTTTATGTAGCCACAGCCATCGCATCCTGAGGGCCCATCCAAGTTCCGGTAGACTAGAGATACCCAGTCCACCAAGCTGAAGTGGGCGACACACCTTGCCCCAAGCCACCAAACAATGGCCCCCTTTAGCTTCTTTTCTTCCTCTCCAAAGAAAGCCCTTTCTTATTTTATCTATAGCATCAACTGCCCAGTGGGGTATATCAATTGCCATTGCCAGATACACAGTCATACCTGTGAGCACATGTTGCACTAGTATTCTCCTGCCTGCTCTGGTCATCAAATCAGCTTTCCAATTAGGTAGTTGATCAGCAAATTTATCAACATACGGCTGGAACTGTTGCTTGGACAGCTTGTGCAAGGAAAGAGGAAGTCCCAAGTACTTGCAAGGAAAAACTGCGACCTCACACGGTAGCAGACTTTGGACTTCCAAGATAGTTTCTTCTGAACACTGTATGGGGTAGACATTGGATTTTTGCACATTAGTTTTGAGACCAGAGGCACTGCCAAAAAGCTGCAAGATATCAAGAGTGATGGAGATTTCATCCACCGTAGGGTGTAAGAAGAGGGCTACATCATCTGCATAAATGGATACTCTGTGAAGTTGTCTTCTTGCTGCTAGCTGCTGCAATAAACCTGCCTCTTCTGCCTTTATAAATAAGTGTCCAAGAACATCCATGACCAATATGAACAGCATTGGTGACAGTGGATCCCCTTGTCTAAGCCCCCTTCTATGCTGAATTTGTTGACCAGGAAACCCGTTGAGCATGACTTGTGTGGTGGATGAAGCAAGAAGACCACAAACCATGTCCCTCCAGATCTGTCCAAACCCAATCTGCTGCATGACATCAATTAAAAAGGGCCAGGAGACCGAGTCAAAGGCCTTGGTGATGTCAAGCTTGAGGAGCAACCGAGATAATCTTTGTTGATGAAACAGTCTAGTTGTCTGTTGCACTAACATGAAGTTGTCCTGGATGAATCGCCCCTTAATGAATGCACTTTGATTTGGGGAAACCAATTCATTCAGTCTTGGTGCAAGTCGGTTTGCGAGAATTTTCGTAATGAGTTTTGCAATGCTGTGGACCAGGCTAATTGGCCTGAAATCCTTAACTTGCTCAGCCCCATCTCTTTTTGGCACCATGGTGATGTAGGCAGTGTTAAGTTTCCAGAAATTGCTGAAATTTCTGCTCCAAACCGAAGATACCACTGCCATAATATCACTTTTCACAATGTTCCAGCACACTTTGAAAAAAAGACCAGTGAATCCATCCGGTCCCGGGGCCTTGTCAGAGGGTAACCCTTTGATGGATTCCAGGACCTCCTTTTCTGTAAAAGGGGAGTCCAAGGCAGCCAGGTTGTATCTAGGTAGGCCAAGAGCTGCCAGGTCAATTGTTATATCCCTCTGTCCATCCTGCCCAATAAGATTTTTGTAGAAGAGGTCCACTGCTGCAGCTTTCTCACTCTGCTCAGATAGAATGTGACCACCATCAACTAACTTGGCAACAAAATTCCTCCTCTTGCGATGCCTAGCATGAATGTGAAAAAACTTCGTATTCGCATCACCTTCTCCTAACCATGTGATCCTAGATCTCAGCCTTGCCATAGTGCGTTTGAAAGAAGACAGCAGCAGTGAGTGTTTTTTGAGACAGTTCTTAAACCAATTTTCAGCTGGGGAGAGGTCTCTTTCGTCCTGTGCCATCTCAAACCTGTGAAGCAGTTCTTTTGCCAAGGCTAACTGCAACCTCACATGGCCCACCTGTTTGTCACTCCAGCTTTGAAGAGATCTTGCTGTTACCCTTAGCTTCAAATCCAGGGTTTGGAATGGACACCTGATATTGTGTACCGAATTCCAAGCAGCCTGTACCACTTCCAGGAAACCTTCCATTTTTGGCCAGAAAGCCTCAAAATGAAAGCGTTTCTTCCCAGGTTTGTTCCCTTGAAGACCCAGCAGGAGCGGACAATGGTCAGAATCATGTGATGCCATGCTCTGGAGGAGAACGTTTGGGAAACATTGCTCCCAAGACACAGAGCAGAACACTCTATCTAGTTTAACTAAAACAGGGTTTGCTTGCTGGTTGGACCATGTGTACTTTCGCCCATGCAATGGAATTTCCTTAAGAGCAATGTCATTGATTGTCTGTCGAAAACGACCCATCATTGCCCTATTGATATTGGAATTGTTCTTATCCGCAGAGCAGTAGATGAGATTAAAGTCCCCAGCCACCATCCAAGGACCATCACAAGCATTTCTGATGTCTCTAAGTTCCTGGAGGAACTGAATTTTTTCCCCCTCACCCTGAGGTCCATACACACAAGTAAGCCACCAAGCCTGCCCCTCTGCCCTACAAAACTGGACCGAAATACTGTGATTTTGAAATTTTGTCTGTCCTGTGTGACCAATGTGTCTCCTCCAAGCAATCAAAATACCACCACTTGCCCCCACAGATGGGAGGTACACATACTCAGAAAAATCAGCTCCCAACATAGACAGAATGTTTCTCCTAGAGATGTTCTGCATTTTTGTTTCTTGCAAGCACACCACATCAACCTGGGAGGAGTCCACCAATTCTTTTATTGAGTCCTGCCTAACAGAGGAATTCAGCCCCCTCACATTCCAAATTAAAAGTTTTCCAGGATCCATAGAAAACAGATAAAAGCCACTACAGAAAACACCAGGAGGCCGGGGACCTAACAAACAAGTCCAGGAGGAGGGGTCCAACCAAAGAGGGCTGCCAAAGCTTCTACCTGGTTATGGGACAAAGGTTGCTTGAAAATCTTTGCATACGCGTCTAGTGCTTCCTGGGTAGTACCATTGTCATCAGATAAGATATGCAAAGCTCTCATAGCCTTTTTAGTAGACCTATTACCCCAATCTCGCATATTAAACTCAACCCCAGCCCCCGCAATGCGTCGGCTGCGCCTAGGAGCCGCCAACGAAATTGGATACGAATTATTTTTTGTTTACTACTTGCGCAAGTAACCTCTTAATGTGTATATTTAGTTTCTGTACCAGACATGAAGAACAGAGTCAAAAAAAATTGAGAATGGGAATTGAAGTAATAGAGAGAGGTTTGGCTACTTGAAAACATTGCAATTGTTATATTCATTTCGCGATCCGCTTCAGAATTTAGCTTGTCAATGTATTCTAGCCAAATTACTCGGGGCATGAATACAGAAGCCACCTCTTTTGCTAATCTCGAAGTTAAGAGAATTCAATTTTAAACTGGTGGTTCCATGTCTTTTTAGGAAATAGTAGGGATTGCCCCCTACTAATTATATATATTTTTGAACAGGTGGTCGGGACTCTAGGCTACGCAGCTCCAGAGTACATGCAGACTGGGCGCCTGACCGCGAAGAGCGACATATGGAGCTACGGCGTCCTCCTGTACGAGCTGATCACAGGCCGCCGCCCCATCGACCGGAACCGCCCAAAGAGCGAGCAGAAGCTCCTGGACTGGGTGAAGCCGTACATCTCGGACGTGAAACGGTTCCCCATCATCGTCGACCCGCGGCTGGAGGGGCACTACAACCTCAAGTCCATGACGAAGCTGTCCAGTGTGGCGAACCGGTGCCTGGTCCGGATGCCCAAGTCTCGCCCCAAGATGAGCGAGGTGTACGACATGGTGCAGAAGATCGTGGACTGCGTGGGGACCGGCCCGCCGCAGCCCCCGCTGCTGCACTACCACGGCTCGGCCTCTGAGCCTGGCCCTGGCGACAAGCGCGCCAGGAAAGGGTCGGTGAAGAGGAGGAGGCTCTGGGAGCTCAGGTTCGGCTGCCGGCACATCGTGTGGCGCGGCTGGAAGCCTGCGATCGTGAAGGACATCTGAGGAGGGCGGGGTGGCTCCGGTGCTGTAAGTACAGTAGCTAGCTAGCTGTTCATAGAGACGGTGGTAACAGTTTGTTCCACCGTGTAGTGCTTGGTTGGTATATAGGGTGAGTTCATGCTTGCATAATACCAGTCGAGAAGAAGAAGAAGAAAGGTGCACAGTTGAGTGGGGTGGCGTTGGAATGGAGTACATAGAGTAGTGCTGTGTGTAATTTCCAGTGCAACTTCTGCTGCTGGCTTTCTTCGTCTTTGGGACAAGTTTGGTGTGGTCTTCGGGGATGATTCAGATACCCATTCCCTTGTATGCCATTTTTGACTGATGTCCAGGGACCCAGCGCACCCTGGTCTCATTCATTTCTTCGTCCACCCTTCTGATGGTCTCATATACCCTTTTCATAACGAGGAATGGAGAAAGAGGATAGATGCTAGAAGACAGAAGAGAAAGTATGGATCAAAAGGGTGTAGTGGAAGAGAGATGGGAGAGGTAAATGGGGATTGGGGACAAAGAAGAAGAAAAAGATAGGAGAGATGCAAGAGAAATTAGGACGGGGAAGAGAGGCTTCGTGCATACCTCAAAGGTGTGGATGCAGACCTTTGCCTAGATTTATCATGTTCGTGTGTTCTTTCATCAGTCTCAACCAACAACATGTCCAGGTGGAGATTGAGGACAACAACGTGGATGTTGATTTCCGCCTAGAGTAAATTGTGCCCGCTTGCTCGCCAGTTCATTCATAGGACGATGGCTGATGGTGTGGAGTCAGATCTCCATCTAGATTCATCGTGCTTGTCTGTCTATTCCTTCATCTGTCTTGACCCACAACACGATGAGATGGAGATCAAGGACAACGATATACCTTGATGGCGTGGAGTTGGATCTCTATCTTAGATTCATCATGCTCGTTTCGCCTGTTCCTTCATCTACCTTGGGGGCATATGATGAGATTGAGGATTCTAGAATACCTCAATGGTGTGGATGCAGATCTTCACCCAAACTCGCTATGGCTGCCTCCTCCATCTACCTCGATCTATAGCGAGACGAGGTGGAGATTGAGGATGGTGACATACCTCGACGGCGTGGAGGTGGATCTCCTCATACATTTACTATGCCCGCATGCTCCTTAATTTGCCTCGACATACAAACAAGGTGGAGATTGAGAATGGGGGACATAACTCGAAGGCATGGAGGCTCATCTCTATCTATGATCCACAATGCTCACATGCTCTTTCATCTGCCTCGATGCGTAGCACAACAAGGTGGAGATCGAGGATGGTGGCATACCACAATGGTGTAGAGACATATCTATGCATGGATTCGCCATGTGTGATTGCTCCTTCATGTGCCTGAACCCACAACACAACAATGTTGAGATTGAGGACAACAACATACCTCAATGGTGTGGAGGTCGGTCTCCATCTAGATTTATTATGTTCGCCTGCTCCTTCATCTACATCGGCCCACAACATGACAAGGTGGAGATCGACGACGATAGCCACAGGCTCACCGCCTCCTTCATCCATCTTTACACACGTGAGATCTACATGACCTCACTCCATCGCCTTCTCCTTGGGCAAATATGCAAGCAAAGGAAGGAGCGAATCTAAAAGGAAAAAAGAGAAAAAAAATAGACGAAAAAGCAATGCGGTAGTAGTATAAAGGAGAGATGAGAGGAAAAGGAGAAGAGATATATTCAAGAGATGAGGCAAAAGGGGAAAGAAATAAATGAGGTATCCACGTGTTAGGGCGGATACAGATAGTAGGTTTGGTACTCTAGTGAAAGAGGTGATAAAACACACGCTACCTTGTAAAGCAGGAGTGATTATAAACCGTAAAGGAGTCATTGCAAGCCCGCTTGCCCGTTCCTTCATCTTCCTTGACCCACAACACGATGAGATGGAGATCTAGTATGATGGTATACCTCGATGGCGTGGAGCCGAATATCTATCTAAATTCATCATGCTCGTCTGCATGTTCCTTCATCTATCTTGACCGACAACGGATGATATTGAGAACTGTGAAATACTTTAACGGTGTGGATGCAGATCTCCACCTAGACTCATCACGCATGCCTCCCCTTGATCTACCTCGATCTATAGCAAGACGAGGTGGATATTGTGGACAATGACATAGCTCGACGTCATGGAGGTGGATCTTCGCCTCGGTTTAATATGCTCGTGTGCTCCTTCATCTGCCTCAACCTCAACATGACGAGGTGGAGATCGAGGATGGGGACATACGTCAACAACATGGAGGCGGATCTCTACCTCTGATCCACCACATCCCCATGCTTCTTCGTCTACCCCGGCACACAACGCAAGGTGGAGATCGAGGATGATGCCATATCTCAACATTGTAAAGGCAGATATCCGTATAGATTCACCATGCGTGTGTACTCCTTCATGTGCCTCGACCTATAACATAACAAGGTGGAGATTGAGGACAACGACATGCCTCGATGATATGGAGGTGAATCTTCACCTAGATTTATTATGTTCGCTTGCTCCTTCATCTACCTTGGCCCACAACACGACGAGGTGGAGGTCGACAGTGACAACTACAGACTCATCTCCTCCTCCATCCACCTTTGCTCATGTGATATATAGATCTCATTGCATCGACATCTCCTTTGCAATTCTAGAAGCAAGAGAATGAGTAAGTCAAAAGAGAAAAGAGAAAGAAAGATAGACGACAAAGCGATTGTGTAGTAATATGAAGGAGAGACGAGAGAGAAGAGAGATATCGAAGAGGTGAGGCAAAAGGGGAAAAGATGAAATAAACGAGGTATCCACGTGTTAGGGTGGATATAGATAGCAATTTTGGTACTCTAGTGAAGGAGGTGATAAAAATCACACTACCTTGTAAAATAGGAGTGATTGTAAGACGCTGAAGAATAAAATCCCTCCCCAGGAGGGCTCGGGTACGCAACCAAACCCTCAACCTCTACCTCGGCTCTCAACGGGAAACAAGCAGGCTCAAGTCAACAATGAAATACAAGGCCATGCTGTCCACGGGATACGAAGAAACTCCCCACATCAGGAAGGCAGCCCCCGTCTACAAGGTCGCGTTCCCCTTAGGCGTATAAATAGGGTAGTCCATGGCTCCTCTAGGGGGTAGGAAAACACTTCAGAGTCTTCTCCTACGTTCGATATTGTCACTTGCCTCAATCACATTCGGGGACTTAGGGTCTTCCCCTCTCCCGCTCAGCTCATAACCCCTACTGCAGGCACTTAAGTGCGGACAATATAAGCCTCATCCCCACTCTGCTGGAAGTAGGGCCTTGCATAGCCTGATCCGAATAAATCGCTTGTGTGAACTCGCATCACCATCTGGATCCGTGGCACACGACATCATTTCACTAGTTGGTTAGGACCACGAGTCTAAACACCAACAAGTTTAGAGACTCAACCATATAGATATAAGGACCGAAATGTGCATGTTGGATGTTTAGAAATTGGAAAGATACAATTTTACATGTTTAAGGACCTAGATGTGTATTTTGGGAGTTTAAGGATCAAGATGAAACAAAACGATGCAAGGTTGTTTAGGGACGTGTTTTACTCATATTTAAATTAGGACGAACTATTCCCGGGCTAGGTTGTTGAAATAAGCCTCCCACCTTTTTTTTGGCCGAAAACATATCTTTTTTTTAAACCAGACTTATTCAGTTTTCAGTGTGAAAAAATAAGCTGACTCTCGGATTTGCTTCCTGATGTGCAGTGCAGATCCTGTGATCACTCACCAAGCTGACATAAGGAAAGTGTGTGATAGCGTAGTGATGTTGGCATGGAAAAGGGACTGGAATATGGTTGAGATTCAGACTAGACGTGACCTGGGATGCTGCCACAGGCGTCCAATCCGAAAGAACCGGCGGCCTATCCTGAGCTCACATTCAGAACGATGCGACGGCGATGATGGGTGACTCCGGCCATTCACCCATCCTCTTGTCCAGCTAGCGGAGGCGGCCTTTTGTTTGCATTGCAACGCATGGCTGTGTGTGAATCCAGCTTCCTCAAAAAACCTTTCTTTGCAATGCAATGCAATGCAATCGAGTGGTGGTTGTTTTTCTTTCTCTTCTTCTTCTTTTTTTTAAAAAAAGGGGGAGAGAGAGATAAATATTTGCTCTTGAGAAAGCAATGTCAATGGCTGGTGAGATGCAACGCATGGAGGAGGGTGAAAATGTTTTTTTTTGTTGTTGTTGTTTTCTTGAAAGAGAACTAACTTGCTCGGCCTCCGCACTGATATTCCCTTCCTCACGGATCGACGTGGCTTCCGTTCCATCAGGTTCAGATGTCAGGCTTCTTCCCTTATGGGACACAATTCAGCGGGAATTTTGACGCTCTGGCCTGGTTTGTTGCACAGAGAAATGTAGAAGATCTATAGAGAAAAATCTAAAAATTCTCTTACTATTTAAAATTGAATCCTGATCATTAGAAAAACTTTGCGAGTGGCCACGAAGAACAAAAAAACCAGAAATATTGAGAGTTTCTTTAATAAATATGGTAGCCGTAGCTCCAACAGGGAGCAGAGCAGAGCAGAGCCTCATGAATCGCGGCACCAGACATCGCGTAATAGACAAAGTTCAAAAAAACGGCCCAAACTGAATTTGTTAGGTTTGGATGCAGACCACTCGCAGAAAAAAAAAACAGATGCTTTCTCTTAGGTCAGCAAACCAAACCCAAAAAAAAAACAAACAAAGACTGTTCAGTTCTCGATCCCGTCGCCGTCAGGCCTTTGGATGCATCCTTCTGCCGTTTCCTCTCAAAACAAAACTAAGAGAGATAGAAAAAACACAGCATTTTTCGTGTATATTTAAATAATCTGCTCCGGCCGTGCGTGCTGTATATGATAGATACTACGTACGTTGTTGTTGATGATGCAGAGGAGCAAGAGCGGGCGGGGAACGGTTGCAGATAAATCCAGAGCCCGTCGTAGCGCGGGGCCCGCCGCCGTCAGATGCCGAGCAGAGCGCCAGGATTCCCCCGCCGCTGACAACTGACAGCCCCGGCCCCTATGCAAAAGATTCCCGGCTTCATTCACCCAACATCCTACATTCCTACGTCACTCCAATCAAATGTGCTGCTTGGGAGAGCAACGGTCAACGGGCAAAAGATTTCCATAAAATTGTGCATTGAGGTATTTGTATAAAATATTTTAGTGATTAATGACCAACACAACAGTATGGACTAACATGTTGGCTAGATATATGTATGCATGAATCAACTTCATATAAACAGAAAAAACTAAGTTGTAGGAATCAAGTAATTCAAGCTACATGACTTAAAACTAGTCGTACAATCACTAGAAATGTATGTCTAAGTCATAGGAACACTCTTGGAGAGAGTCAAATTAATTTAGAGAAGAAAAATAAGAAAGAACACACAACTCGACTGTCTCGGACGCACCAGACTCGGAGCGCTTCGGCGGCTTGGCTCACCGAACCAAAGTTCTAAACAGCTCTCCAGACGCGACTTCATTTGCCTGTCACATCAACCTAGTCCGGTGGTGCACCGGACCGTCGGGTCTAACGGCTAACTCGGTCTTCGACGGTCATCTCAACGTTAGCTGACACGTGGCGGTCCGGTGGTGCACGGGACTAGGTCGATGCTCCATGGGAAGGCAAGTCCAAAGTAGATCACGTTGGTGGGGGCAATTGTTGGAGGTCCAGTGGTGCTCTGGTGCACTCACAGATAGCAGATTTTTTTACGGTTCACTCAATGACTCTTTTGGGGGTTTGTAGCTATAAATACTCCCTAACCAGCCTACTTAGTCACCAGTCACTCTTAGAGCTAAGCATCATTCCTAAGGACTTATGCAACACCACCAAGTCATTCTAGAGAGATCTAAACACACATTTTAGTTGAGATAGTGATTTAGACAGGGTGTGCTCTTTGTGACCTGCTTTCTTGGTGTTGTATGCTAAAGAAACCATGGACGCCTACTGCATCATGGTCTACGCTTTAGAAGCACTTCTATGGGATGGTTTTCCACCATGTGGTATGCTACTTGAACTACTCATGTCTTTCTAATGAGTGCAAGTTACAACTTAACAGATACATAATCTCCGAGTTACTTTATGTCGATTACCAAGGTATTACTTTTGGACCATGCTAAGACTCCTACGAAGAAAAAGAGAGACCGAGTACTCGATGGATCACATCTTCAACTCCCAAATTCAACTATATAAGCTAGACAAGCATAAACAATGGAAAAATGAGACAAATCTTTTTTTACTGATATTTATAAGTCCACACAAGATTAAAGGTGAATACATCCAACACTTTGTTAGGGAGTAGTTAGCAAGGCCATAAAAAATTAAAGACCATGTGTTCCTAAACTTGGTTAAGGTCCAAACACCCCAAAATTTAGAACGTGGGTGACATCCCATTATAGGTGTAGGATCTGATCAGGTATTTGACTCTAATCAAAAGCTTGAAGGCACAAACGATGGAAGCTTTTCGTTCTCCTCCTTAGCTTGTGCATTCAATAAAAGTCGAATTGTTTGCCTGATGCCGGACATTCGACAGGGACCTAAAGTTCGTTTATTTGGCACGATAAAATGCGATGGTACGGGAGATACCTGCACCTTTAAACAAAGTGAGAATATATGGCATAATGCTCCTCTTTATTTACATTTTAGCTGACGTACAAATGAATGGAATTCCAAATAGTACAATCACTATCAATGGGTTCTAAAGAAACAACTAATGGTCCGTGTGCTTTGTTTAGCCTACTTTCCTACCTCAACAAACACAAAGAAGAAAGTCAACAAAACCATAAAACAAATTTAACAATCTTTGAAGAAGCGTTCTCCCGCCGCCACAGGATGACAAGATAATCTTGCTCACTCCAAGCCACAAGTATAAAAAAAACCATTGCTCAAAACCATAGGAAAAAAACTACTGGTTACTAGAGCAATGTCCGTACATTATTTTTCATTTATATTTAAATATAGAATATAAAACATAAAAATATATATTTTATTAGTTAAGTGTGTATGAATACAGGTTTATTATCGGTTCGAACATCTGTTTCTTTATAATTTTAGTATTTTTACAATTTAAATCCGGTACATGATAACGGTGAAAACTACTTGGAACAATAAAAGTAATGCTTTAGTATAGTTGAAATATATTTATTTATTTATATTTATACAATTTAGCAAAAAAAAACTTAGGGTGTACCATTCACAAGAGAGCATCTTTTTCTGATAGTGAACAAAAACCGCGTGCCAGCCAAAAAAAAAGTGAGAAAAAACTAATAATGAATAAAAAATGAATAAAATTGTCCTATCTCTCTTCCCCCTCCTCACAATCAAAAACACACACACCCATATATATACCCCTCCTCATTCTCCTCCCGGTTTCCCCTCCCCCATTCGTCGCGATCCAATTCCGGCGCCGGAGAAGACGCGCGCAGGCCCCACCCAGCCGCCTACAGGGTGAGCGAGCTCTCCTTTTTCTCCTCCCGCGCTCCGCTCCGGAACCTCTAGCGTAGCTCGCTTCGATTGCTCCAAGGCCAGCGCTTTGTTCTGTGTCCTGGCCGGCGAGCAATCCAATCCGGTCCGAATCTTTCTTAGTCGCCGCCAGGAATCCAGCCCACCCGGCTCTGGTACGCGGCCGATGCGATTCGATTCGGCCTCCTTTGCTTTCGAAATTTCGCTGCTATTTTTTTCACGTACGCTGCTAGTGGTCCGTAGAGGATTGTGCGACGATTTTTTTTTCCTTGCCCGCAATCTTCCCTTCGTATATATATAGTTAATAACAATACCAGCATAGTCCTCCGCGCGTTAGTGCGAGCTTGATGAATCGAATCGCTGATCTCTGTTAGGTCTCGCTTTTCACCGGACATGCTTTAGCTCCGATGCAGCCCAGCGAAGCTAGCTGTGACATTGTTTGCTTTTCTTTGCTGCCGTGATACTGAAGTAAACCGCTTGAATCTGTTTGCTACCGCAGCGCTCCGCTCCCACAGACGGACAGCTTGGGCTCGACGGATGAACATGTGTGAGAAAGATCAGAATTTGCCATGGGGATACGACCTGTTCCGCGACCCTTTTGCTCCTCCCAACGGGTACTACGGGCCTCCTCCCGGTTACTGTGATGGCCACTGTTGTGACCTCCATCATTACGGTAGAGGTAGTCAGACTCGTGAAATACATGCAGATTTTTCATTTTCCATGTGACAAGTCATGGGACAGGTAGACAGTATTCCTCACTCATGTGTATATATGTTCTGTTTTCTTTTGGCAGCATCACATCCAGATGAGACTCAGTTGCATTCTTCTCAACTCGCATATGATATGTACAACCCATCAGTAGGCATCTACCATCCTGGTGCTGAAAATATCCATAATCTGACTTGATTTTCCCCCTCTCTCAACATGTCTCTTTTATGTTTTTCCTAATGTTCTTGGTATGTTGCAGGAAGCACCCATGAGCACGAGCACGAGCACGAGACAGTATATGTAGAACCGTCTAGTTCCTCTCCAGACACAGGTGGTGACGGTTGTTTTGAGATGGAGGAGGAAGTAGGGAAGAGGTTTTACCCCATGGTCCCAGTTCCCGTGAGTCTACTGATCCTTTGAAGTCAGGTTAAGAAATTTGTGTTGTCTAGCTTCATTCGCCTAACATTTGGATGTGCTTCGTCAGCTGCCAGAATAATGAAAGTTTCGCTTCTAAGGAAGTCTACCTAGATCATCAGCAAAAATTCCTGTATATGTCTGTTGTATAGCCAAAGCCTCATTGGAAGAGGGAAAAAACAACATGGATATCACTTTCAGTTGGACCACTAACCTTAAATGCCAAATGACTTTAAGAAATGATGTTGACATCAAATTCCTCTACAAGTCTTTAATTAACTGAATGGCTAAGTAACTTTGCATATTCTTGGTCTTAATGCGTGTCTTTGAAGAATTATCCTATGCGAAAATCATGTCTACCTACTTTTATTGGTAGACCTCTGTGGACAAAGCTGTAGGTATTAACTTTTCTTATACACTGTATGATTTGTTGTGCTACTAGCAGTTTCACTGCCCTCAGATAGTATTCCTATTTGTTATTGCTTTTAAATTTAGAATGATACTATCCAATATTCTTAGTAACAGTGTGGCACCCCCAACACCCTATCCTAGTTGCTTTGAAGGAAATGAACCTGTTGTGAATGCTGTGCTGTATATCTGTAATTTTTTCCCTGTTCCTCTGACTCCATCTCCAACTGTGGTCCAATAATCCGTGTCTGCCTTGTCCAGCATGTCCCCAAAATTAATGGAGAAATCCCATCAATTGATGAAGCCACTATGGACCATGAAAGGCTGACAGAAAGGTCAGTCCTGTAGATTCTTTTCTTAGTGAATTACTACCACTGTTACGTTCTACAGTATGCTTGCTAGTGTTAAACTTTTCCTTGGTTCTGATTGTCGTTAAATGTCTTTTAAGCTTCACATTTCCATAACAGGATAGATTACTTGCACATAATAATATTGTTTTGTTTTACTACATTAGTTTTTCACGCAAAACGTTTCGTGCTGGAGTTGTTCAATGTTTGATTTATCATCTTTCAGGTTGAGGCTGTATGAGCTGGTTGAAAACAAGGTGAAAGGAGATGGCAACTGTCAGGTATGATCCATCCTCACCCAAACAGTTGATTTTTCTTTCCTTCTCCACCTATTATCTTCCTTTTCTCAAGTGATCTCTGCACTTCCTTTTTCTCCTTTTCCCTCCTTTTATCTCTTTCTGATTTCAAATTGATTGTCTGTATCACATTGACAACCAACTGATGCTAATTGCACGCCCCGATTCCACAGTTCCGAGCACTATCAGATCAGCTTTACCAAAGTCCGGATCACCATGAATTTGTGAGGTCGCAGATAATTAACCAGGTATTTAACTGCATAAACTTTTGCTTCGCAATCGCTAGCAGAATGTACATTTTTTTTGTCTCCTCTCTGACAAACCATGCCTTCCAGCTTAAAACTAACCGTGACGCCTATGATGGATACGTTCCCATGGCATATGATGATTACTTGGAGAAAGTTGCACGGTCAGTTCCACACCATGCCAATCAATATATATATATTTAGATTGGAGCACAGATTAAGTGCATGCGGATGCTTGTCTAACATGGATTTTACTGCATATAAACTAAACAGGAACGGTGAATGGGGTGACCATGTGACGCTGCAGGCTGCTGCTGACAAGGTTAGTCTTTATAATCTATGTTTCCAGCTGTCATTCCTGGCATATCCTGTGTGGTGGAGCTGACAAGACTGCCATTGTTTTACTCACATCCTAATGTAATGTAAGACAACGATCTGGTGCAGTATGGAGTAAAAATCTTCGTGATGACATCGTTCAAGGATACTTGCTACATCGAGATCCTGCCTAAGGTTCAGAAGTCCAACAAAGGTAAACATTTGGTCCTCAAGGGCCACCTACCGGGTATTTCGATTCTTGACTGGTTACTGGCTTCTGGCATCTAAATCTGGCTTCCTGCCTGTGTGGTTGCAGTGATACTGTTGAGCTTCTGGGCGGAGGTGCACTACAACTCCATACATCCGCAGAACGGTGAGTAGGCGTGCCGTTGGCATGCCGGGCCTTCACCGCCAACGTATGCAACCAACATGCTGCTATATACTGTCAATAGTCTTTCTTTTGTTCTGAGTAGTGGTAGGAATCATGTGCAAGCACAACCAAACAAGCTCTGTCTATTGTGTTGGTGAAGACGATTCTGTGGTTTGTGAATGCTGCAGATGCTCCGAGGTCGCAGACGACCAAGAGGAGAAGATGGTGGCCGTTCTCGCAGCACCACCACCATTGATGGCGGGTTCAGCTCTCTTGGGGCTGGATGGATGTTCAGGATCAGGTGGTGGTCCCGGTCCCGGCCATCGTCCAGATGATACTACAAGGGACGTACGACATTATGATTAATATATATATACCCAGAGCGGAGCAGAAAGACCTGATAAGGGAATTAGTTGGGATGAATGAAATGGAATAAACATGGGATGGGATGGGAATCGTCGTCCCGTATATAGTTTAGAGTGGAGGCCGGTGAGCGCCAACTCAAACTCTTTGTATTGTTGTTTATATCTACAAATTTTGCCGGAACGAGGCTAGAATTATTGGGGAACAATTATGGTAATAATAAATCGGTTAAGAATTGAGATGACCCAGCTGTTGGCAGAGCTCGGATCATCATATGACCAGAATCAGAATGGATTCCCCAGTGCATCTAGTTTTCCTCTGGAAGAACAGAACAACATAAAAGAAAAACGTTGAACACTGAAGTGGGAAGCTGTAACCAGAAATCTTAGATTTGAGCCCAACTGCTCTTTTTGGAAGGCAATATCTAGTTTTTGGCCCATGAGTCCAGGACATTTTCAGAGGGCCCATGAGTCATTTCACAGGTGAACAACCATTGTAGCCATTATACATACAGAGTAGGCTGGTGTCTTATTTTCGGGTTCAATTGTAAATGATTAGTCAATGCCATACAGTCATTTTTGGCCCTCAAATTTTGGATCTGGATATGGAGCAAGGACATTCGTCGACGTTGACGACACTTTTAGGTAGTGTCAAAGTAGAGTTCAGGCGTTCAGCTCATGGCAGGCTTCCTCAAAGTCGTCTAGAGGGAGTGGATAGACGGAACCTGAAAATTATAAAATTTAAAAATAATTCGTCGAGTTTAGCGTTAAAATAAGTATAAATATAATTAGAGTGTGGAAGAGAGTTTTTGCCACGAGTTACTTAATCAACACAAATAACTTTGGGAGCTAACTCAAAACGATAAACAAGATAATAGAGAGAGGAGAGGAAAAACCAAATCGCAATGCAAGATTAACACAAAGACATGGGCGATTTGTTTCCTGAGGTTCAATCCCGAAGAACCTATTCCCCGTTGAGGAGGCCATCTAGGCTAGGTCTTTTTCAACCATTTCCCTCTCTCAAACGGTCACTTAGACCGGTTGAGTGCTTCTTCTTAATCTCGAGGATCACTTAGACCCGCAAGGATCACCACAAAACTAGGTGTCTCTTGCTAGCTTTACAAGTCAATGAGAATTTAGAAGGAGATGAAGAAAAACACGATCAACAAAACCAAGCAACAAAGAGAGACAAATGAAACACTAGCCCACACTCTCTAGAATCTCTCACAAGTCACTTAATCACTAATGAACACAATCACAATTGTTACACTTGGAGGATCTTTGATGCTTGTGTGAGCTTTAGAGTGAAGTCTACTCTTAGCAATGAATGTTGAAGTTGGAATACTTGGATGTCTTGAATGGAGGTGGTTGGGGTTGTGTTTATAGTCACCAACTACTTTCTAGTCATTGCCAACTTTCTGGCACGCGTGAACGGTCTGCGCCCTTCCTCTGGACGGTCCACCCGTACACATCAACGGTTGGATTTGCAACGAACGACAGTAATGGGTATATCAATGGCTATAAGTGCATTAAATGTGTCGTTAGATGTCATATAAAGCAATCGCGGACGATCCGGGCGTGCACCCCGAACGGTCTACGTGGACGCTAAAATGAATTTTACCGAACCTAGCACCTTTGAGGTTTTCTGGTTTTCAACAAGCGGTCGGTCCGCACATGGCACCAGACAGTACTCTTCTCTCCTTTGGATAGTCCATAGTAGTAGTGTGAGTTTTGCACAGTCCCTGTCCAAGGTCCATCAACGTGTCGCAGATGGTCCGCCAAAAGAGGTCCAGACGGTCCGCGATACACTGTTTTTGAGGGTTGATTTCTTGAAGTTTTTCTGAGTACATGAAATCATAACTTAGTAAACTAGTTAGCTCAATTGGTTGTGATGGTCATCAAATACCAATACAAGTGTGGAAATAGTTTTTAGGCCTATTTCCCTTTCAATCTCCCCTTTTTAGTGATTGATGGCAACACAAACCAAAGCAAATATAATGTATGAAAAGGGCAACTAGTTTGTATTTTGATACCAATCGAAAAGATATTTGAGTTTAAAGCATATATGAATGTTTTTGACATGGTTAAAATTTTGAACCATATTTGCACCACTTAGGCTTGTTTTTGCAAGTCTTTTTGTAATATCTTTTCAAATTCATTTGCAATTAGCCTAAGGTGTAGGAATATGATTTTCAAAAACATTTCTATGTTTGATAAATTCTCCCTATTTTTCAAATGCCTTTTCTTTGGCCAAATAAAAGCTCCCCTGAATAAGTTCTCCCCTTTGACATAAATAGTTTTTCTCCTCTTAGCTGGCAAGAGGGTTTTCACAAATGCGGTAGTACCAATTTAGAAGATAAAACATTTTCAAAAGAGGTGGTGGTGCGGTCCTTTTGCTTTGGCCTATTAATTTCTCTCCCTTTGGTATTAAGCGCCAAAAACAAAGAAATCTGGAGACCTTTAACTGGAAAGATACAAATTTAAGTACATGAGTAGGGCAAAGGGTATTTGATACAGACAGAGATGCAATGGAAGCTTTGCCTTTGCCTTCAACTCCATTTCCCTTTCAAACTAAGACTAAGTATAAAAATACACTTGGAAGCATATTAGTCTTAGCCTTGGCACAAGAAGAATAAGAAATATACATGTGTACCAAATGAAAGAGAATATACCATGATCAAAATGATATGAAATAACCATTGCATGCAATATTTCAATCAAGGTTGTAACATTTAGTTCACTCCTGAGCTCATAGAGTCTCTTTTCATCTAAAGTCTTGGTGAAGATATCGACGAACTATTTGAGGGTGCTAACATGACCAATTACAATATCTTCCCTTTGTGAGTGGTCTCTCAGAAAGTGGTACCAGATGTCTATGTGCTTTGTGCGGCTATGTTCAATAGGATTCTCCGCCATGTGGATTGCACTCTCATTATCACATAGAAGAGAGACTTTGCTCAATTTGTAGCCATAGTCCCTAAGAGTTTGCCTCATCCAGAGTAGTTATGCACAACAATGCCCTATAGCAATATACTCGGCCTCTGTGGTGGATATAGCTACTGAGTTTTGTTTCTTTGAAGCCCAAGACACCAGAAATCTCCCCAGAAGCTGACAAGTCCCCGATGTACTCTTTCTATCTACTTTACATTCGACATAATCATCATCTGAATACCCAAAGAGATCAAAGGTAGAACCGTTGGGGTACCAAAGCCCAGAACTAGGAGTATGAACTAAATATCTAAAGATCCTTTTCATGGCCCTTAGGTGGCATCCTTAGGTTCGACTTTGGGGTAGGCTTAACCACCACCAGAGCCCGTCGTCTGCACCATCGTGCCTCACCGTCGGGGTAGGCTTCTCTCTCTCTTCTCCTCTTGCGTCTCCAGTGGGCAGCCGCATCCCAGCTCCCTGCCGGCGCGGGCCCTGGCCGCGGCTCCCGGTGCCCCTGCGTGGCCGCACCCTTGGCCAGTTCACCCTCTCCATTTCCAGTCTGGCATACGTCGAACCGTGCACACATCAGCCCCAGATAGCTCCCTTGCAGCCGCCCTAGCTTTTCACGTGCGTGCAGCACGTCGCCAAGACTCCGCGACGTCCGTCTACCCCTGTGCATGCCCATCTACCCCCCCGCATGTTTGCATCGTCACGTGTCATTTGCACGTCGTCGCGCGCGTTACGTGAGTTGTTTGCGCGCTGTTGTGCGCGTTATTTTGCGCACGCGTCGCACACACCTTCTCGCACATCGTGCGCTTTGCCGCACATCGTTAATTCGCTTCACATAGAACCTCTCATGTTGAGTAATTCATTGATTATTTATTGAACCAACAAATACCAAGGTAATGAATTACTCAGAGCTAAGTAGTGGTTTTGGCATATTTTCCTTATAAATGTTTGTTAACATGGCGACGTCGAATTAAATACTCCAGTTGATACTTTCTTAGTGTAAACACGAGATCCCTCGACTGTAGCATCGTCCGTCTCCTTTCTCGAGTAATCGTAAAATGCGAGGTCCGTGTCGTGTGCATACTTAATTGATCTATTTTATTGTATGGTGTATTCATCATTTCTATTTCGAGAATGTTGAATGTATGTTTGCACTCGCCTAGATAACATTCCGTTCGTGGAATCTGAGGAAATTGCAGGAGAAGACCCTGAGTAGCAACTTGGTCAAGGCAAGTGTCCTCTGACCTATTATGTCCTATTCACTTTATAATTCACTCTCCCGCATACTATGATCAACCTAAGAATCAACTAGCTTTTCATTTACCTTGTCCTTGATTACCTTTTGGGCTATTTTGGTTAGCTTTATGCTAGAGCTCTACTTTAATCAATAAACATGATGAGATACATTTATGATACGATGATTTTATTTTAGATATGATGATGAACTTGTGGGACTAAAGGGGGCTCAGGCTGTTTCCCAAGTATCTCTCCATAAGGACCGATTCGTTGAGAGATCACTCGAGATCAGGTGAGGCGTAGGAGGAGCGACGACGACGACGAGATATCCGGTGTGACATGATAGGGGATGGCTATGAAGAGCTTGGACTACGACTAGGAGGAGGGAGCCGTGAGCATGGACGTTGGGGTGATGCACGAGGACGGTGCCGTTAGAGATGTAGGATGTCATGCCCGCACAGAGGATGGGAGGAGCTGGTTCGACGCACTCATCGTTCCTCCAACGAGTTCACGCTCGCAGTTCGCACCGATGCACGCAGCAAGTTGAAGCCCATGTGCTTTTCGTCTCTGCTCCTCCCGGGCATCCTCACCAAACTCCATCACATCCCCTCGATCGAGGCCTCCATCGACTTCCCCGTTCTCCACCTCCATCAACACATGCACGAGTGGTCCCCCTGCATAAGCACATCCCCTTCCTAAATACATGTTTGTATTAACTTCACATCCCGCTATTATCTACTATGTTGTGCTCTCGTGAACAAAGAACTAAAAAATTAAAATGTTGTCTTTTTTGTTTTTTTATATTATATAAATTACATTAGAGTAAATAGGTTTACCTTTTGACATTTCAGGTTGGTCCTCTAAGATGTTGGCCAAGTGGTTTGTGTTTATCTAGAACCATAGGGGATTTTGATGTTGTTGAATGCATCATTGTTATTCCTCATGTTTAAGCAAGTGAATGTTTGTTCACCTGAAAATTCCGCTCTATATCAACAAGATCCAAACATTGCATGTGCCATTATATATGTCCATTCATGATTTGATACCAACTTAATTAAGTCCCCTCTTCAAGATGACATCGTTATGACAATTGAATGATAATTTTAGTTCAAAAGCTTCATGAATTTTAGCTCTAAAGTTTCATGACAATTAAATAATGATTATATATCAACTTTAAGTCCCCTCTTCAAGATGTCCATTCCCTCGACGACATCTACGACACCTGCCGCATCCTCAACAACTGACGGCGGGAGCGGAACGAGGTGGAGCAGTCACGCATACCCGAGGGAAGACACGAACAAAACCCTAGTCCAATTGGACCGAGACCGCGTGCTTTCGGGCGCACGATCTGGAAGGTGCCTTTTCCCGTTAGGGTGTGCGCACCCTCCAACATCACCAAATAAGATGGGATGACCATATCCCGATGTTTGGTTGGAAGACTACTGCCTTACCTATTGCATGACATGAATCAAGGATAATCCCCTAATCATTCAATTCCTGCCCATCCACCTCACGGAGGGGGCAAGGGCATGGCTCGAGCACTTACCGAGCAACACCATCAACGACTCAGCCAACCTCAAAAAGGCCTGTGTCGATAACTTCCAGGGCACATACAAACACACTGAGAGCTCTTGGGACCTCAAGCGGTGTGTCGAGACGAGTGGGGAGACTCTCCGAGACTACATCCATAGATTTTCCTAGAAAAGGAACGAATTTCCCGACGCCACCGACGCCGACGTTGTAAGTTCCTTCACCTATGGCACCATGATCGAGGCACTCGTACACAAGTTCGGTTGCGATCGACCAAAACCACCACCGACCTCCT
The DNA here is from genome assembly GCF_902167145.1 of Zea mays. NCBI lineage: Eukaryota > Viridiplantae > Streptophyta > Magnoliopsida > Poales > Poaceae > Zea > Zea mays. The sequence continues at coordinate 224,364,549 of NC_050100.1, read as the reverse complement.
TGACATCACCACCAAGTTTGTCGCTGAGGAGGACACTGTAGGGGCATTTTCCGCAAGGGAAAGACCCTACGTGACACCGACGAGCCAAGCGACGCAAAGAAAGAATGACGAGAGCACGACGAGAAGCGTTGAAAGGGCAACCACGCCCATCACAAATGAGCAAGAGGTCGCCACCGCTGATCGCACGTCCAAGCAACAGGCAAAAATAGGCGGCGACCACTTCCAAAAGCTGATGGATGCATCGTGGTAGAACCAATGTTACCTAGTCCCCCACAAAACTCAGAGGGTGCGAGCTCCTTAAGCGCTTCATCACCAATCCTCCACACAAGAAGACGAAGTTGGAGAAAGCCACCTGTTGGAACTTGCTCTCAACTGCAAGGAGGCCAACAAGGGTGAACAATGGTGACAACAGGGTTACGGGCTAGGAGGCAATAGCTCTGTTAATCTAGCCTCTCACGGGCACTGTGCGGGGGTATTTATAGGTATCTGAGTGCCCAGCGCCTTGTGTTAAGGACGCATGTGCCCTCAGACACCTAGTTTATCCCAAGAATATTCCCATAAAGCAGGGTTACAAGCTGTAATTACAAGAATGCCTTTACAAATTAGGCCCATAACACAAAGGCGGCCCCGCAGGGCCCGTTACAATGGGCCAGATCACACGTGGGCCTCAGAGCTGGACGAGGCCGCGCTGCGGGATGACGTCGCCGCACGCCTTCGTCTGGTGCCGAATGGAGCGAAGGGTGTCCCTGCCCGTTTTGTCTCTGTCAGACCAGCGACTGCAGCGAAGGCCTCGAGCGAAGGGTGGCGTCTTTGCCTTCGCCCCAACATTTGCCCTCCGAGGGACCAGTTCGACAAAGTCACCTGGTGCCGAAGACGTCGCTAGATGGCGGAGACGCTGCCCTCGCTCGAAGTGGTTCCGCGGGGGTTTTCGATGTGACCGTTGATGGACGGCGTACTGTTGGATTGCGGGTTTCCCGAAGCGCCGTGCCCTGTCGGATTGCGGGTTTCCCGAAGAGCCGCGCCCTGCCTATAAAAGGGGGCGGGGGTCGGCGCTTTTTGAACTTTGCCTTCCGCGCTCCGCGAAAACCCTAGCCGCCCGCCGTCTTGCTGCTCGTCTGCCCGCCGTGCTCTTGCTCGCCGGAGATCTGGCTCGAGTGAAGCAGACCGCCCGCCGCCGCCGACGGTACGTAGCAATGCCGTCCTCTTCTTCTTCCGCTGCCACTACGCCGCCGGCCGCCGCCTCGTCTGAGGAGACGTTGAGTAGCTTGATGGTGGAGGAGTTGCGCGCCGACGACTCTGTTGATTTTGGTGTGTTGCGAATGACGTCAGCCCGCGTTGAAGATATGCAGCAGTTGGGCTACTTTAGCGGCGGAGTTGCTCGTGCTCCGGGGACGGAGGAAGTCCCCGAGCCGGAGGGTGAGTTGGTCGTTTTCGAGGCGTTCTTCGTCGCCGGTCTCCGCTTGCCTGCGCACCGGTTTGCTGGCGAAGTCCTGCGTAGATTCAACGTTCAAATACATCAGCTGACACCGAATGTCGTGGTGGCACTGTCGAAGTATGTCTGGGCGACGACTTCGTACGGCGGACAGCCGTCGGTTGAGGTTTTTGCGAAGTATTATTGTTTGCATTGGCAGAAGAGGATGATTGGGGACGAAGTTGCCTAGTTCGGATCATGCACATCCACGCCGAAGACCGGCAAGACCACAATGCAAGTAGTGGAGTTGGTTCCGTGCGCCCGCAACAAGTGGGGCAATTGGAATGAATTTTGGTTTTACGTTGTTGAGGGTACTGTCGAAGGCCATGAGGGACTCCCCGTGTCTGAGATGTGCTCTCATTATTACTCTGCGTATCCGCCCTTTGAAGTGGCAGAGGAGGATGCAGACGAAGGGGCCCTTCGGTGCGCCGCCGGTCAGAGCAGTGGGCGTGATTTAGTTGAAGAGTTCGTGGCGTACGGGGTGTGGCCCTTGGCGCATGGCTGGGCGCTGGGCGAAGTGTGCCCTCGCCAGATGCCTTTTCACGGAGGAAGGGTGGTGCGAAGTCCTGCCTTCGCACTGAATCTGCGAAACCGCGACCCGACCGCCTTTGTGCGCGATGCGGAGGACGGGGCGGTGTGGCTCGTGGGACGTTACGTGCCGAGGACGGAAGGCCAGCGTAGCTTTGATATCCGCGGGTCAAATGACCGTTTGAACAGGGTCTTCGAATTAAATCAATTACCGTACGACGGCTATCCTGGTCAAGACGAAGCAGACCGCCGTGGGAAGAAGCCGGCGGTGGAGACTGGAGACGACCCTGCGCCGGCGGCCGCCCCTTCCTCAAAAAAGAGAAAATTAGGTACTGCGATGGGAGGACTTGGGGTGTCTGATAGTTTTGCTAGAGAGTTGATGAGGACGTGTGCGGCCTCGGGGGAAAGGATGTCTTCGCCCGAGCTCCGGGAGTCTTCGGCTCGGATGCTGAGGGTTACCGGGGGTTGCTGGCCTAGGAATGTTCCTATCCCCTGCGCGGCTGACGAGGACTGTTTTACATCTCGTATGGTTCGTCAGTGGAGAGTTTTTCCTTACGGGCGGAATATCAGTGTTGTTGTGTGGGCAGTGATGGACAAGGATCGCCAAGGGGCGGCGCAAAAACGCCAGGCGGCTGTCAGGCTGCATGAAGCTAGGCCGAAGCGGCAGCGGGGGGCTGCGAAGGCTGCGGCCTCCGGCGGCGAAGGCGGGCGCCTCTGCACCTAGCAAGGCACCGGAGGCAACGACGGGCGCCGGAGGCTCCAAGTCAACGAAGGTGGTGCCGCCGGCCAGCGGAGTGGCGGAGGCTTCGAAGGCGGCCCGAGCGTTGCCGTTGTCGGGCAAACGTGTTGCCGACTTCGGCACCGATATTACTGTGGACGACTATCTTGGTGGTAAGTCGTTGGCCTATTATTATTATTATTATTATTATTTATTTTTTTAAATTCGTTGATGCGTTGCAGGGTCGGACGAGGGCCAGCTTGCTATAGTTGCGCCTGGCGCGGCGATCGCGACGGCTGCCATAGTGCCGAAGGCGAGGGGCGAGGCTCTTGGCGCCGGAGGCGAGGTGTCGGCCCTCGCGGTGGTCAGGGACGAGGCGGGCGCAGCTGAAAGGGAATTAGGCTTACACCTAGTCCCTAATTAATTTTGGTGGTTGAATTGCACAACACAAACAATTGGGACTAACTAGTTTGCCCAAGTGTATAGATCATACAGGTGTAAGAGGTTCACACTCAGCCAATAAAAAAGATCAAGTTTTGGATTCAACAAAGGAGCAAAGTGGCAACCGAAGGCCCTCTGGTCTGGGAGCACCGGACTGTCCGGTGTGCACCACCGGACAGTGTCCGGTGCACCAGAGGACTTCAACGCGAACTCGTCACCTTCGGGAATTTTCCAGGCCGGCACGCTATAATTCACCGGACTGTCCGGTGTACACCGGACAGTGTCCGGTGCTCCAAGGAAGCGCGGCCTCAGGAACTCGCCAGCCTCGGGATTTCACTTCAGTCGCTCCGCTATAATTCACCGGACTGTCCGGTGTGCACTGGACTGTCCGGTGTACCAGCGGAGCAACGGCTACCTCCGCGCCAACGGCTCTCTGCCGCGCATTCAATGCGCGCTCTGCGCGCGCAGATGTCAGGCGCGCCCATTCCGGCACACCGGACAAGGAACAGTAGATGTCCGGTGTGCACCGGACACCCAGGCGGGCCCACAAGACAGAAGCTCAAACGGCTAGAATCCAACGGCAGTGATGACGTGGCAGGGGGCACCGGACTGTCCGGTGTGCACCGGACTGTCCGGTGCGCCATCGAACAGACAACCCAGCCAACGGTCAAGTTTGGTGGTTGGGACTATAAATACCCCAACCACCCCACCATTCATTGCATCCAAGTTTTCCACTTCCCAACTACTACAAGAGCTCTAGCATTCAATTCTAGACACACCAAAGAAATCAAATCCTCTCCAATCTCCACACAACGCCATAGTGACTAGAGAGAGTGATTTGCTTGTGTTCTTTCGAGCTCTTGCGCTTGGATTGCTTTCTTCTTTCTTGATCCATTCTTTGCAATCAAACTCACTTGTAATTGAGGCAAGAGACACCAATCCTGTGGTGGTCCTTGTGGGAACTTTGTGTTCCAAGTGATTGGAAAAAAGAAAGCTCACTCGATCCGTGGATCGTTTGAGAGAGGGAAGGGTTGAAAGAGACCCGGCCTTTGTGGCCTCCTCAACGGGGAGTAGGTTTGCAAGAACCGAACCTCGGTAAAACAAATCACCGTGTCTCACTTGCTCATTCGCTTGGGATTTGTTTTGCGCCCTCTCTCGCGGACTCGTTTCTTTATTACTAACGCTAACCCGGCTTGTAGTTGTGTTTATATTTGTAAATTTCAGTTTTGCCCTATTCACCCCCCCTCTAGGCGACTTTCAGCAGCGACCCGCCGGCTGAAGGGAGTGACGGAGGCGCTGAGTCAGGCGACGGAGGCGCTGAGTCAGGTCCGCTGAGCTATACTCTCTCCCCCCTTTTTTTTCAAAGGCGACGGCCTTACGTGTGCTCTACAGGTGGCTGACTTCACCAGCCGTACTGCGTCGGGGGCCCTTACGGCAGCTTTGTCTGCCGAAGTCGAGAGACTTCGGACGCAACATGCTGACGCTGTCCGTGAAAAATCGGCCTCCGACAGCAAGTGCCGCAAACTGGCGGACAAGGTGGCCACCCTGGAGAAGGAGAAGGCTGACCTCCGGCGCCAGCTGGCGGGGGAGAGGAGGGAGGCCAACGAAGCCATCGCCAAAGAGCAGGCTGCGCAGGCGGAGGCCAAGCTGGCGCGGGCGGAAGGCAATATTGCCAAGGAGCTCGCCGGACATCTGCAGGAGCGGCTCACCGCCCTGGAGAGCCGCGCGAAGGGGGCCGAGGCCGCGATGCGTGCGGAGGCCGAACAGACGCGCACACAGCTTATGGATACATATCGTGAGCTGGGTGCGCGGACCGGTGACTTCGAGGTGCCGGACCGAGAGCCCGGGCTTCGCTGTCTGGAATGGGTGCAGGAGGAGCTGCGAACTCCCCGCTGTCGTGGGCGGGTTTATGTCGTACGCCTCCCTGGTCACCTGCGAGGGGGCGGTGAACGCACTCTCCCGCGAAGGGTGCCGACACTTCGAGGTCTTCGACCAGGCAGATGAAGATTTTGAGCGAGATGTCTATAAGGTCGAAGACCCCGTTGTGAAGGAATCCGTCGGGGCCCTCTACGACCGGATGTGGGGTCCGCACGGTCGTGAGGTGGTCAGGGAGCGGGCCGAGACTGCGAGGGCTCAGGTAACGTTGTTGTTTGTTTGGCGTTTGCTGTATGTAGGGTGTGCTTGTGTTTGCTGAATTTTGTGTGTTTTGTCTTAGGCGGCGCGTGGCGAGCGGGTGGACGACTTCGGGGCTCTGAACAGCGCGCTGCCAGACCCGGAGCCGACCCCTGCGGAGGCTGTGACTGGGGTCGCCCTGGAGCCAACCCCGGAGACCGCAGCGATCGCGACGGCTGCCCCCACATCTGCTGCGGCCGGCGAAGACCTGCCCCCAAAGGTGGCCGAAGGCGCCCCTGATGCCCCCGCAGCTGCTGTGCCGAGTGTTGAAGATCCCGCGGCGGTGGCGGTGGAAACAACGGCGGAAGCAGCGGCGGAGCCAACGGCGGAGGCTCCCGCAGCGTCAGGGCCTTCGCAGGTGGCGTAGTGGGTGTTTAGGGTTGGGGAATTTTGGATGTTGTGCTGAATTTTGGTTGCTGCGCAGGTTCAAGATTTTGGGCCTGCGCACGCAACCGCTACTACTGAGTTTTTGGCGGCTTCGACCGCGGAAGGTGGTAATGAATATGGTGGGTCTGCATCTGAGTTTTTTGATTTTACTGACTCTGGGAGCTCGGTTGAGTGGACTGGGGAGTCGTCGGAGGAGGACTTGGATTATTTTGCGGCCTTGGACGTGGCTGCGGCGGAGGCTTCGCCACACGCCGCGGACGCGCCAGACGTGCTAGGCCCTAGCACCGGGCGCCGACGACGAAGGGCGGTTGCAAAGCGTAGGGTTAGTACGGAGGAAGGGGCTCGGCTTCGCGTGAGTAGGGCTGGTCGGCAGGAGCTGTTGTCTTTGCCGGCCGCCGCGAGTACAGGGGAAGGGGAACTGCGAAGTCTTTTTGCGGGTGAGGAGCTTAGGATAATGTTGTTTAATTATAGGGAGATGGGAATTATTCCTAAGGTTGAGCCGATGTAGAGCGTGACACCCTCGCTTGTATATGTGTAAAGGCTTGTAAGATGAAGTTGTGTGCCCTCGCGTGCCTGTGCCTGCGAGGGCGTTGTGTACTTTGTCTGGTATGGTTGGTTATGCTGTGCTGGTGTGATTATAGTCGGTCTTAGCGCGGATGGTTTGATGCTGTCGTTTCTGCTTTTGTTGTACTAGTTCGGCTGCGCCCTTAGGCGGCTTCTGCGTGGATAGCCTTCGCGGTAAACTTCGGTTTTTTTCGCACTTGTTGTGCTAGTCCGGCTGCACCCTTAGGTGATTTCTGCGCGGAGTCTTTGCGATAGACTTCGGGTTTTTTCGCACTTGTTGTGCTAGTCCGGCTGCACCCTTAGGCGACTTCTGCGCGGAGTCTTTTGCGATAGACTTCGGGTTTCTTCGCACTTGTTGTGCTAGTCCGGCTGCACCCTTAGGCGACTTCTGCGCGGATAGTCTTCGCGATAGACATCGGATTTTTTCGCACTTGTTGTGCTAGTCCGGCTGCACCCTTAGGCGACTTCTGCGCGGATAGTCTTCGCGATAGACATCGGATTTTTTCGCACTTGTTGTGCTAGTCCGGCTGCACCCTTAGGCGACTTCTGCGCGGATAGTCTTCGCGATAGACATCGGATTTTTTCGCACTTGTTGTGCTAGTCCGGCTGCACCCTTAGGCGACTTCTGCGCGGATTTGTCGCACGCGAGGGTGGCTAGCGCTTAGCCTCGCGGTGACCTTGAATTGGTCGAATGTCGAAGGCCGTCGTCGCGGTCTGTTTTCGACGCATGTTTTTGCGGGGGATTTTTCACACATATATTACATGGCTCCGCCTCGTTAAAAACCTCACCCCCCCGGGAGGAAAAGAGTGCGGGCCGGTACAGGATTGTTTTTGGCGAATTACAAGGGCAAGATCAGCCCCGATGAGTCAGACAAAAAATTTGCGGGGGTTGTCGATATTCCAGGAGTGCTCCAGGTCCTCGCCGTTTGGCGTTGTGAGCCTGTAGGCGCTGGGGGATGCTTTCGTCTTGACTATGAAGGGGCCCTCCCACTTGGGCTCCAGCTTTCCCCTGGACTCCGTCCGAGCTGTTCGGACGAGTACGAGGTCACCTTCGCTGAACTCCCTCGGGATGACTGCGTGGTCGCGCCATGCTTTGGTCTGGGCTTGGTATTTGTTTAGGGCCTGTAGGGCGAAGACCCGGTCTCCGTCAATGAGATCTTTTGAAGTTGGCTCGTCCACGTCGGGGACGGCTGACGGAACTGTACGCGGGGACCCATGCTTTATTTCTTGCGGGGTCATGGCCTCCGATCCGTATAGAAGGCGGAAAGGAGTGAACCCAGTCGCCCTGCACTCAGTTGTGTTTAGCGCCCAGACTGCCTCAGGTAATAAATCGGTCCATCTGCCTTTTTTTCATCGAGGAGCATCTTCTTGACAGCTGTGAAGATTTTCCCATTGGCGCGCTCCACGACCCCGTTGGACTGCGGATGATAGACTAAAGCGAAGGCAAGCTTGGTGCCAGTGGAAAAACAAAAATCTTTGAAATCTTGGCTGTCAAACTGCTTGCCGTTGTCAACTGTTAGCTCGGACGGTACTCCGAAGCGGCAAACAATGTTTTGCCAGAAGAATTTCTGGGCAGTCTTTGATGTTATTGTAGAAACAGCCCTCGCTTCGATCCATTTGGTGAAGTATTCGACGGCTACGAAGGCGAACTTAAGGTTCCCCTGAGCGGTGGGCAGGGGCCCGACAATGTCCAGGCCCCAGCGCTGGAGAGGCCATGTATGGGCAATCAACTTTGTATACTGCGAGGGGTTGCCTGACCGAGGAGAAAACTTTTGGTAGGCTTCGCAGGACCTTGTGACCCGATTTGCGGCGCAGATCATTGCGGGCCAGTAAAACCCTTGGTGGATCACCTTGGCAGCTAGGGCCCTTGGCCCTGCGTGCGAGCCGCACGTGCCACTGTGGACTTCACGTAGGATCTGCATGCCTTCGGTTTCGGTGACGCACTTAAGCATTGGCTGACTGACCCCTTTCTTGTAGAGTTGGCCCTCGATCAGTGCGAAGTCCCGGCTTCGATGTCTGAGGCGCTTGGCCTCGCTGACGTCGGTTGGATGATAGTACCCCTGTAGGAACAGGGTTATTGGTGCCCGCCAGTCTTCGGTCATGATTAGGTTGACTATGCGGTGGCCCTCGCTATCATTAGTTATTTGGAGCCCTTCGGGGCTCCGGACGGCTGGCGTGCCGATGGTGTGAAAGAACACGTCGGAGGGCAAGGGCTCGCCCCTGGCGGCAGCCTTGGCCAATGCATCGGCCTCCTCGTTCTTGGCCCTATCCACATGCTGCAAGGTGAATCCCTTGAACTGTCTCTCGAGACTTCGGATAGCCGCGAGGTATTGCATGAGCGCGGGGTCTTTTGCTGCATAATCTTTCTCGACCTGGCCGGCAACTATCTTGGAGTCTGTCTTGATGATACATGTGGTGACTCCGAGGGCCCTTAGCTTGCGGAGGCCGAGGATAACCGCTTCATACTCTGCTATATTGTTTGTGCATCTGTCGGATTCCAGAGCGAAGCTGAGGCGTGCTGCATATCTGTGTTTGACTCCGGCTGGTGAGGTGACGACTGCAGCGACGCCTGCCCCCGCATGGCACCATGCGCCGTCGCAATGGATGGTCCAAACCTTCTCTGTGGACGGGTCCGGCTGTGTTATTGGCCCAGTCCAGTCGACGACGAAGTCTGCCAGGACTTGTGACTTGATGGCTGTCCTGGGTTCAAAGCTGATGTGGTAGCCGGAGAGTTCGGCTGCCCACTTGGCAATCCTCACTGATGCCTCCGGGTTTCTGAATAGTTCGCCGAGCCCCCTGTCTGAGGTGACTCGGACCTTGAATGCTTCAAAGTAATGGCGCAGTTTGCGCGAGGACATAACAACTGTGTAGGCGATCTTCTCCAGCTCTGTCATGTTGCATTTGGACGGTGTCAGGACCTCGGAGACATAGTAAACAGGGCACTGTCTAACTGCGCCCTCAACTGTCTGCTCCTGCACTAGTGCCGCGCTGACCGCGTGCGGCGAAGCCGTGACATAGAGCAATAGGGGGAGCGAGGAGTCGGGGCTTGTGAGGATGGCCAGCTCCGACAGGTACTGTTTTAGTGAGGCGAAGGCCGCTGCTTGCTCCGGTCCCCAGGCGAAGTCTTTCGCACCGCGGAGTGTTTTGAGGAAGGGGAGACTTCGCTCGGCGGACCTGGAGATGAATCTGTTGAGAGCGGCCAATCTGCCTGTCAGACGCTGGACGTCCCTGGCGGACTGCGAAGGCGACATGTCGACGATGGCCTAGATCTTGGTTGGGTTGGCCTCGATGCCGCGGTGTGACACCAGGTAGCCCAATATCTTGCCCTGGCGAACACCGAAGACGCACTTTTCCGGGTTTAGGCGGAGTCGTGCATCTCGCATGTTCGCGAATGTCTCGGCGAGGTCGGCGAGATGGTCCTCCTTATTCTTGCTGGCGACGACGATGTCGTCCACATATGTAAATATATTTCTGCCAACCTGCCCTTCGAGTACTGTTTTGGTGAGTCTGGAGAAGGTGGACCCGACATTCTTGAGTCCCTCCGGCATCCTGATGAAGCAATAAGTGCCGAAGGGTGTTATAAAGCTGGTGCTAGCCTTGTCTTCCTCCTTCATGTATATCTGGTGATAGCCGGAGAAGCAGTCGAGGAGTGACATGACCTCGCATCCGGCCGCGCTATCGACTATTTTGTCGATCCGCGGTAACGGGAAATTGTCCTTTGGGCAGGCCTTATTGAGACTGGTGAAGTCTATGCACATCCGCCATTTCCCGCTTTTTTTCTGCACCATTACGACATTGGAGAGCCACGTGGGGTAAGCCACTGGCTCGATGAATTTAGCCTCTAGGAGGCGGTGCACCTCCGCCTTGGCGGCCTCTGTCTTTTCGTCGGACATTTTGCGGAGCCTTTGCTTTTTTGGTCGCACCGAAGGGTCAATTCCCAAGCTGTGCTCAATTATGGATCGGCTGACTCCGACCAGGTCTAGGGCGGACCAGGCGAAGACATCTTTATTCTTGGCCAGGCAGTAGAGAAGCTTCTCTTCTTCATGTGAAGTAAGGTCTTCGCTGATAGTGACTGTCTGCTTGGGCGTGGCCTGATCAAGGGGGACAGTCTTGGTCCCGTCTTGGCTCTGCAACTGTGCCTTGTCGTGCTGCTTATCGGTTGGGCTGGCGGGCGCAGGGACCTCGCGCTGGGTCGTGAGACAGTGTACGTTCCTCTGACCAGGCACGAAGTCCCGCTCTATGTTGCGCGCCGTCTGCTGGTTGCCGTAGATCGTGATAGCGCCTAGCGGACCTGGTATCTTCATACATAGGTACAGTCCGTGGATGGCAGCTTCGAACTTATTGATGGAGCCCCGGCCCATGATGGCGTTGTATGGATATACCATGTCGACAATATCGAAGGTTACTTGCTCACTTCGGGCATTGGGTGCTACACCGAAGGAGAGGGGCAACTCTATTTTGCCAACGGGAAAGGTGCCTTTGCCGCCGAAGCCATACAACGGGTTGTCCGAAGGCTTGAGCAGGCTGTGGCTTATACCCATGCGGTCGAAGGCGTGGAGGAAGATGATGTCCGCCTGACTGCCGTTGTCGACTAGGACTTTGTGTAAGTCCCAGCCTGCCACGCTGCAATTGATGACCATAGCGTCGATGTGGGGGGCGCTGCGCAGGTCGACGTCTCGTGCGTCGAAGGTTAGCGGTATGTGGGACCACTTCGTCTGCACGACTGGGCCAGTGACGGCGACATGGTTGATGCTGCGGTAGTGGTCCCGCTTCTGCCGCTTGGTGTCGAAGTCAGTGCTGGACCCCCCTGTTATCATGTGAATGACTCCGCGATATGGTTGATCGGCGAAGTCTTCCTGCTTTGGGGCATGGGGGATGTTTTGATGTTGCTGGTGTGGTGGTGGGGGTGGAGGAGGTACGATTTGTACTTCCTGATGGTGTTGGTAAGCGTGGTGCGGTGGATGCGGAGCGGGGGCGTGGATATATGGTGGAGGGGGTGGCTGGTAATTATGCGCGACAATTCTGGGATTGTCGGCTGGCTGCGCCCGCGCCATTCTGTCTCTGGTGGCCTTCGTTTCGGGGCAGTCTTTGGTTTGGTGGGCGCAGTCTTTGCCGTGGAAAAGGCAGTAGAACCGGCGCGGCGGCTGCGCGCGCCCTCGGCCCCTGCCACGAGTTCCGTTTCCGCGGCCCTGGGGGGATATTCCTGGTGACGAGGGGGGTCAGCAGCAGACTGCTGGTTGGCGATGTTGTGCACTTGCTGCTGACTGCGGCCATCTCGACCGGAGTCTGGCTGCGGAGTCCTCGTCCACGTGCGGCTGGACTGCGGGGCATCTTTGGGCTTCCGCTGTGACTCAACCTTGCGCTGGTGGAGCTCTTCGGATTTGGCATATTTTTCAAAGAGCTGATATAGCTCCTGGAGGTTCTTGGGTGGATCTCTGATACAGTGGCTGTAGAGGACGCCGGCCCGAAGGCCACTGATGGCGTAGTGGATAGCGATCTGATCATCGACGGAGGGCTGCTGTGACTTGAGTGTTAAGAATTTGCGGTAATACTCCCGCAGAGTCTCCTTTTCCAGCTGTTTGCAAAGCGAGAGCTCGGCCAAAGCGTCGGTGTCTGGACGGTACCCTTGGAAGTTGAGAAGGAACTTGTCCCTGAGACTTCTCCACGAATCAATGGACAACGGAGGCAATCTGGTGAACCAGGTGAGTGCTGGGCCCTCTAGGGCGATGATGAAAGACTTCGCCATTGTGGCGTCGTCCCCTCCGGCGGATGCAACGGCGACCTGATAACTCATTATGTATTGCGCCGGGTCGGTGCTGCCGTTGTACTTGGGATATGCCCCTGCTCGGAAGTTGGCTGGCCAAGGCGTCACTTGCAGGTGTGGCGCCAGGGGACTTCGCTCGTCGAGGTAGTTGACCCCTTGGAACGGCGCGCCGTGCTGGAAGGTGTAGTCACGCTGGGGGAAACGCGGGTTCTCCGGCTGTGCTCGGTGTTGCAGGGGTGGTCCATGCTGCAGGCCGAGGTGGCCTTCGCGCGTGTCTTCCGGTTGTGCGCGCTGCTGGCTGGGTGGCTCTTGCTGCAGGCCAAGGTGGCCTTCGCGCTGCATCAGCGCGATCTCGCGCTCGAGGTCTTGGGCCTTCTGTTCCTCGTCGCGTATCATTTGCCGCACTTTGGCTAGTGCGGACACACGCTGGCGCTTGGCCTCCAGTATCTCTTCCTGCCTCTGGAGATTGCGGTTCTTGAGGCGCAGGGCGCGCAGCTGTAGCTGTTCTTCTGTTGAGACGCCGAGGACCTCGCCGTCCTCGGTGAGGTCCGCGCCTTCCAGTGGGGCGAAGCCTGGGGGCGGCTGCGATTGTCCTTTGGGCCCGCAGGTGCGGAAGGTGTCGTCTTCGCAGGTGTGGGGAACATTGTCTTCAGTGGGCTCTTGGTGGGTGGATTGGGTGAGGACGAGGGCCTTGCCCTTTCTTGCGGCCAGCAGTGCTGCCTTCGCAGCCTCGTCAGCCTTCGGGTTAGCTCTCTTGGGTGCCATCGCGGGTGGTTTGGTCGTAGCGCCCCACGGTGGGCGCCAAATGTTGGAACTTGCTCTCAACTGCAAGGAGGCCAACAAGGGTGAACAGTGGTGACAGCAGGGTTACGGGCTAGGAGGCAATAGCTCTGTTAATCTAGCCTCTCACGGGCACTGTGCGGGGGTATTTATAGGTATCTGAGTGCCCAGCGCCTTGTGTTAAGGACGCATGTGCCCTCAGACACCTAGTTTATCCCCAAAATATTCCCATAAAGCAGGGTTACAAGCTGGAATTACAAGAATGTCTTTACAAATTAGGCCCGTAACACAAAGGCGGCCCCGCAGGGCCCGTTACAATGGGCCAGATCACACGTGGGCCTCAGAGCTGGACGAGGCCGCGCTGCGGGATGACGTCGCCGCAAGCCTTCGTCTGGTGCCGAATGGAGCGAAGGGTGTCCCTGCCCTTTTTGTCTCTGTCAGACCAGCGACTGCAGCGAAGGCCTCGAGCGAAGGGTGGCGTCTTTGCCTTCGCCCCAACACCACCAAGGTGGCGGAGCAAGACACCACCACCGAAGACTTCCCCGAGCTGACGAGATGTCTCATGATCTTCGATGGCCCTAAGGCGTACGACGACAAGCGTCGCCTCAATATGGCATGCCAAGAGGTACACGTCGTGGATCCCGTCGTCCCCAAGTACCTCCGGTGGTCAGAAACACCGATCACCTTCGATTATTCCTTGTAACACATGTAAGCGTTACAACAATAGTATTATCATGGTTTGATTATCACAACCCATAGAAATAGCCAGTATAAGGTTTTCAATTATTAGTAAATCTATAAGTAGTTTACAAATCCACTCAACCTCAATAGAGGCGATATATAATATTGTGAGTTTTGCTTTCATAGTTGACCTTGTTAAGATGGTCTGCTTGCAAGACTTCTATGAAACATCACCACCTTCAAGTGAGAACACATATCAACTTGTGGCATACATCTCATCAACATCAGATATTCGATTTGCATCAAAATAACTAACTAGTACCTTCATGTATGTGGTATTGTGAATGCCAAGGCTCATTGTACCTCTCAGATAATGCATTACTCTCTCAAGAGCACAACAATAATCATCTCCGGATTCGACACAAATTGGTTTATCTTGCTCACAGCAAACGATATCAGGCCTTGTAGTGCTAGCTAGATACATAAGGAAATCGTTTATTTGGGAGTATTTCAATTGATCCCTTGCTATTCTTCGGTTTTGCTCAATAGTACAATAGGGGCATAAGGCATAGGAGTAGCTTAGTAGTCACTAAATCCAAAGTGACACAAAAACCTTTTACATATAATGAGATTGCACAAGTGTAACCTCATCATTGTCTTCTCTCATTAGCTTGGCATTAATAATAGCATCACCTTCTCTCAAAATTTTCATTTCAAAACTATCAAACAAGAAGTCCTTCACTTCCTTGATCACACCAATGCTAATTGCAAAGATCACTATGTCATCAACATACAGACATAAAACCACACCTTCACCCCCACCATACTGATAGTGCATACATTTGTCAGTTTCGTTCACAATAAAGCCAACAAATATTAAAGTGTTGTTAAACTTCTCGTGCATGGCATTCTTTGTGTGCTTGTTTTAGGCCATACAAGAACTTCAATAACTTACACATTATGACTTCTCATGATATTGCTTACATGGTTGTCCGAATCAAGCGATAGACAATGACAAGAAAGGTATTGGAGATTGAAACAGATTAGAGCAAAGAGAGTTAGGAAGCTAGTTAGTTTTTTAACGATTAGGGCAAAAACAAAATGAGAGGAAATCAGGTTTAATCGGTTCTAGAATCCGGCTAAACGGTCTATTTTTTGGGTATCAGTCTTTAAAATGTTGTCTTCTTCATTCGAACTCTAGATGAAACTATTTACATGTGTTTTTTATCGTCTTCACGAGAGGAATGCAATGGCAGAGTCCATTATGCCTTTTGATAATTTTAGCTATATAAATATATGTATGAATGCGATTCTTTGATAATGCGTTTAAAATTGTGTGTAGATTAGAAAATACCGCATCCGTTTTTGAATATTTATCATTTAATAGTTTATTTTTTAAACTAAAATGCAACAAATAAAAAAGAACAGAGTGAGTGCTACTTATTATATATCTTCTTCCACCGTGTATTCGGCAGCACTAGCACCAAGGTAGTGTAAGGCTATATCCAGCAGCTTAATCATCTATATATCCATGTTTCAACTCTAATATATCAATAGTACAATCTATATTACAGAACAGTGTAAAACAATGCTTTTGATTAAACTATG
Organism: Zea mays; assembly: GCF_902167145.1. Lineage (NCBI taxonomy): Eukaryota > Viridiplantae > Streptophyta > Magnoliopsida > Poales > Poaceae > Zea > Zea mays. The sequence goes on along the minus strand of NC_050100.1, from coordinate 224,349,435 downwards.
GATAGACGGTTGCAGACGTTGTAAAAGAACGAAGCACAACAGCCTACCAAGATCGATATGAGCCGCTTATTGGAGTAGAATAAAATATGTATGACGCGTTTGGTTACAAGAAACAAATCTAAGAGAACATATTCCGACTAATAGCTAGCTGTAGTACCGCTGCAAGATAAAAAGGAGAAAGAATCGCAGGCAACAAATAACAAAATGTACATCTACTTCGTCCGTCCAAAAAGAATAAAGTTTGAAAATAGCCAACTTTCTCAAATCTAATCTATTTTATAGAGATAAAAACTAAGATTTATGTCTCCAATTAAATTTACTATGTTCTATAACCAATTTAATGCTATCTATTCGATGTAAAAGTGCTAGTAATTTTTAATGTGTTTTTGGTTGATGAGTGAGAGAGAAATGAATGACTTCATTCCTAATTTCTGGACGTTTGGACTTTGGTTTCCAACAAAAGAGGAGTGAATCATGAAGTCTATATATGAAAATTTATTATAAATAGTTGGAATATTCTTGATCCACCAAAATGACAGGATGTGAACGTTCTTCTCTTTCGGACGCGAGCACTCTTCTCTCCTCTACATTTATATGATTCTCCAATCAAACAAAGAACAGAGCGGCTCTACTCTATTCTACTTTTTAACCAAATAAAAATAGAACGACTGTGTTATGCTTGTCAAACGCAGAATATAACAGTTTTATTCTTAAAAACTGGAATAAAGTTGTTCGACTCTCTAATCTAACGCATCCTCATCTATTTTTTTCCCCTTCCAATGTCGGTGCGGGGAAGGACGAAGGAGAAAGGAAAAAAACGAACATGTGCTGTTTTCTCAACGCAAAGGAACTGGTACCCCGCCAACGCCGTAGGGGACCCCGCCAACGCCGAGCATCCACCACTTCCATCGTCCATTTATTTCCTCACTTGTTCGCTAGGGAAGGAACGCTACTCGAGATGCCACGCACGTCGCACGACAAAATAAAAAGGCTAGCTAGGGCCAGGCCAACCTAGGCTGTCTATCTAATCCACCCCGCCCCCACAAGTATGTGGAAAACTAAATCAGTAATTTTTGCCGTTATTGAAATTTTACCAAAAATTAAATCTAAACGGAAACGGTTAACAAAAATACAGAAACGAAATCAGTAGAAAAATCAAATTCTAAATCAGAAATAGAAACGGTTTAGGTCTTTTCCAACCGCTTCCGGAAATTACCGTTTTTATTCGGCATTTTATCGTCGGTAATAAATTAAGCATTTTTCAAAAAAATATTAAATCTAAACTGATCTTTATAAATTCATAATAGATTCATCTTAGCTTATAAAAATATAAAATTAATTTTATTGTTTTCCTAAAATCAAAATCTATCTAATGGTATATAGTTTAGAATTGTTTGAAACTTTTATAAATCTTACTTATGTTTTCTTACTTGTTGCCCGTGCGTTGCTACGGTTTTTATATATATCATATAGATAGACCTCGTTTAAATGACACACTTATTCAAACACAATTATATTTTTTATTTTTGAATTTTTAATATTTTTTACAATTTCAATTCTTTAATAACCAAACTGAACCTGCACTACAGTGTCCGAGCAGTATATATTTGGTGAGGTGACACCAAAACAACAAGCAGGTAGATGCATCCCACATGGTAAAACAATAAAATACAAATGGTAATTTAAAAGTTCAGCCACACAATATTATGTACATAACAGCAGTGAAAGTTAGCCACATCTAAATATGTAGTACAACTGGAACATTGTGACGTTCCAACGACATGTAAATACATTTAACAATTCAACATAAGAGTGGAGAGTGAACACTGTTTCAATAATAATCAACCTAGTCACCGATTTAAGAGTGCACATATAACTTAAAACAATGGATAAACATAAATGGTGCATGAAGATATATCTTAAAATACGCCTTTTGGTTCAATTGAATCTATTTTTTTTTTTGCTTCATGAGTTCCATCAACTAAAGGACCCTTTCAGGTTTACCACCCTTATTCAATGCTTCCATCAGGGATGAACAGTCAATATAGCATCTAGTTGTGTGCCATTACATTCCATCTCTTTGAATAGGTCACATGGTCTCTTCCAGCTCCCTTATGAGTTATGATCATATGGAACACGGGATTAAATAATAATTTAAAAGTACTGAAATATTTTATCATCCAAAGATTCTTACCATCATCACTATAGGCTTTAATCATTGTCGTATATGTCAACACATCAAGGAAGCAACCTGATTCACTCGAAATTAAAAGTAGATGCTGCTTCAGTTAGTTTGCCCTAAATTAAAGCCATTGTTAGAATACTAATTCTTTACAGTGAACCAGAGAGATAATCCAGCAACACTTGCTTGTTTGACATATGAGAAATCACGAACCAGTAGACTTCCTTGGTCAAATGAATTTTTAGGTCCATCATGTCTTCAAAAAATTGCAGAGACTCTACATTCCTTCCCCATTTACAAGATCCACTAAAGAGTATATTGTAAGTCACAATATCTAGTTTCACATTGTGTGCCCTCATTTCACATTGCCTGCCCTTATTGACTTGTACAACACCAAAGCTTTCTTATAATCTCCCAAACTTAAATAACTTCTGATGCCTGAGTTGTAAGCAACTGTATTTAGTTGGATCCCTCGATATTTAGTTGCTACAAGAATTATGTCAATTTTAGTTACAGAAGAAGGGTACACCGATCAATAGTTGGATCCCTCGAGACTTAAATGCTCCAAGGGCAAGTACCAAGGCAAGGGAGAATCTTCAGCAAGAACACTTCAGAACATGTGCTAGCATAGCAATACTCTCATACCTTTTCCCCATAAGTCAGAACTTGTCTTTATCTTAGATGCTATAGATTACAAAATAGGAAAAGTGTGTACTGTAAAGAACACTTTAGGGAAACATGTCATACAATTAGGATTTGATCAGGAGCAAGAACATTGTACCCTTGATTTCAAGTTCATCAAAACTGCAGATTTGGTTGCTTCTTTGTCATGATGAAGTTGTTCTTGTGTAACTATAGGACATAAAAGATGGAGAAAAAAGGAATGTGAATGATAATGGTCAATCCAGAATAGTAACAGTACAATTGGCAAGAAAGAAACCTTTTACTGGAGTCGCAATCTCCAGGAGTTCCCCTGCTGCCAAATCTAACCTTCAATGAAAAGTCTAGGCTCTGTTGAATGATAATGTTTTTTTAAAAAATCAACCAGTTGCATTAAAAGTCTAGGCCATCCTTGGGCAGGAGATGCAGACTCAGCTCGGGACAGGAGACGCTGTCACGCCTCACCCTTGGGGAAACCCCCGAGGGAGATGTAGTCACGCTTCGCCCTCGGGGCAACCCTCAGGCGAGAGACGCAGTCTCAACTCGGGACGGGAGACGCTGTCACGCCTCGCACTTGGGGCAACCCCTAGGGGTGACGCTGTCACGCCTCGTCCTCGGGGCAACCCTCAGGCGGGAGACGCAGTCACACCTCGCCCTCAGGGCCTATGGTCTTTGAAAGTCGCCTAGAGGGGGGGATAGGTGAAACATGAAATTTATAAACTTAAACACACACTAAGCACGTGGTTAGCGTTAGAATTAAATTCGATGTGAAAGATTGTTTCTCTTGCCACGAGTTGTTCAAATGTTGCGGATAACGTTTGGGAGCAAACTCAAATCAATATTGGCAAGGAAACCTTAGAGAGAGGAAAGAGGGCAAACAAATCAAATAGAAATCAACACAAGTGGACACGGTGATTTGTTTTACTGAGGTTCAGTTCCAAATAACCTAATCCCCATTGAGGAGGCCACAAAGGTCGGGTCTATTTCAACCCTTTCCCTCTCTCTCAAACGGTCACTTAGACCGAGTGAGCCTTCTCTTAATCACACGGGTCACTAAGACCCCGCAAGAACCACCACACACTTGGTGTCTCTTGCTTAGCTTTACAAAGCACTTAAGAATTGGAATGAGAAAGGAAGAAGGCAATCCAAGCAACAAGGGCGCAAATGAACACAAAAACTCTCTCTCTCCTGTCACTAAGTGGTGGAGTTGATTTTGGGACTTGGAGAGGATTTTGATCTATTGAATGTGTCTTGGAGTGGAGTCTTTTGCTCTTGTATTGAATTCAGAATACTTGGATGGCTTTGAATGAGGTGGTTAGGGGTATATTTATAGTCCCCAACCACTTCCTAGCCGTTGACAAAGTCTGCTGGCGATGGGTGCACCGGACAGTCTGGTGGCGCACCGGAGAGTCACTGTTCACTGTCCGGTGCGCGTCACGTCAGCGCGCCCGTTAGGGTTTGGAGTTGTTGACCGTTGGGGCACTTTGTATTTTTGCTGCACCGGATAGTCCGGTGACCTCTGACTTCTGCGCGGCACTATTCACCGCAGTCGATCGTTGGCGCGCAGGGAGCCGTTGCTCCGCTGGCTCACCGGACAGTCCGGTGAATTATAGTGGAGCGCGCCCAGAAGAAACCCGAGAGTGACTGGTTCGCTGACTGCCTGGTCTGATGCACGCGTGACAGTGTCTGGTACGCCACTTGGCAGCACACTCTCAGTCTTGCTCTGATTTTTATTGAGTATCTAACTAAATTTCTTTCTTGGTTTGTGTTGAGTCTTATGCACCTGTGATAAATAATATATAAACAAACTATTTAGTCCACGTAGTTTGTGTTGGACGTCAACCACCAAAATCGATTATAGGAAATGATTAAGTCCATTTCCCTTTCAGTCTTGTCGGACAGGCTTGGTCCCGCGGTAGAGCGCTGCTCAATTTGTTTGGCATAGTAGGGGAGGGTACCACAATTTCAGGGTACCGACAGTAATACTTAGTTCGAATGCATTGTCTTGGGAGTTTTAGCCAAAGCAATTTATCATATTTACTCCCTCTGTCATTTTATAAAAGTACTTAGGATTTTAATAATAACATCAATTGGTATCAAACTGACCATAAAATATATTCTTATAGTATATAAATATATTAAAAAGCCATGGATGTTAGTAAACATTAAACTTCATAAATTTTGAGAAACCAAACCAAGAATTGTAGATAAGTATAGGCCTGTATACGGGGTGGTGAGCTAGGCGACCGCCGAGGTCCCCAAAATGTTGGCCCCCTACTAGCCCCCCCCCTACTATGTATATATTTAATTATAGTGTTTGGTAATTTAATCAGTCTAAATAAACAACATTCGCTTTGATAGTTGATCGGTCCCAACACGTAAGCCAAGCTACGATGACATTCACGTATCTATCTATCTTCTATATTAAAGCGTCGGTTTTTCTAGTTCCACGACGATTTCCACCGTCATTATGTATCTCATATTTAAATGAAAAATGCTAAAAATGTACAGATGAGGATAAACCAGGATTATTGGCTTTAAACTCACATTCACACCCAATTAGCTAATAGAATGCACATGTCTTTATGTTTTATATTCTACATATAATCATAAATAGAAACCGTAGCAATTTACAGACGCTTTAATAGTACACGTTATACGCCATTTTCTATTTCCCAAGTGCCCTAATTCTTACCAAGTAATTACGGTTATATGAGAGCCAAGCTACGATTACGTCCACATATACAGTTATATCATGTCATCAAAATAAAAAATATTCATCGATATTAATAATACACTCGATATATTTGTATAAAAAATATTCAACGAAACTTTATAAAATGATCCAATGTACCAAGTAAGTTTTATTATTTTAGTTAATAGTGTTTTTAAACCTTTCAACGTATATTTTTATAACTATATATATACATAGGTAAAAGTACCTACTTAGAGCATCTCCAACAATGCCTTAAACTAGTGCCTCAAATTGAAATATAGGGCTTTACACAGGAAAAACCACTCCAACAGTGCCTCAATTCAACAAATTTTGTCAAAAAACTATAGGACACCCTCTCAAGTGCTTCAAATATACTACACCGTAGTGGGCTGCCCTATAATCTAGATTTGGGGCTTTACTGTTGGAGCGATGTGTTTTGTTGGTGCCCTAAATTCTATAAAATTTACTTATTTTTAAATTATAAGGTATTTTTATAGGTCACGTTGTTGGAGATGCTCTTATAAGTTTTCGCTCAGGAACCTGAAATTTAGGAACGGCTCTGGATACGTACCAAAATCACATGACCTGCAAGTGCATCTGCCTAATCACTACTTGTGCGCCGCGCGTATGTATGTGTATATATATAGTCAACCATCAAAGATCTGTCACGCACGCATAGCATGGCGTGGCAGAACCGCCATTGAAGCGGGAAGAAATTCGAAGAACCCTCGAAATCAGGAGAAGGAAACAAATCATCCTCCCATCCCGAGAAGAGATGGCAACACCAACAGCCAACAGAAGGTGGGGGGAAGGGGACACCGAGGCGGGCAACGGGAGCAGGTCGGGTGGGCGGTGGGGGGAGGAAACGAACAAGGCCGCGCGGTGCGCGGGCCGCCATGTGGACGCCATGCGCGGACGCGGCGTGGACGTCGTGACGACGCGACACCCGCCGCTCCTCCCGGCCCGCACCGCCATGGCCCCGCCGCCGCCGCAATGCGCCTCAAAACGTCCCTCCGCGCCTGCCCCCGCCCTCCAGGTCCCCCGCTCGCCGCCGACTACCCTGATCCGGCCGCCGCTCGTTTCCTGATCCGGCCTCCCGGCACCCCCGTTGCAGGTAGGGGACATGGCGGAGGAGGCGTCGCCGTCGCCGTCGCCGCCCAAGTTGCTCTACATTGCCATCGCCGACGGCGGGGTCCGCCGGGCGTTCCGGTACACGCGCCCCGTGCTGCAGAGCACCCTGCATCTCATGGGATGCAAGCCTCGCCATGCCTTCAAGGTCCCTCTCTTCCTCCCCGCCTACTCACCGCTTTCCTGCTCGCTCTTGCGTGTGATCTTGCTTGCTTTCCTCCTACCTTTCTTTAAGCTTGGGTTGCTACCATGATTGAGCCGGGCTTTCTGATCCTCTCGTGCGGTGCGGTAGATCCCTGCATCGAAAGCTTAGCTTGCCGCTTAATTTCTGGGGGGGCTTGGCTGCTCGGGCGTGGATCGCCTTTTCTTGCTGCATGTCCACTATTGCGCTCACATGTGTGGTTTGTGATCGGCGATTTTGACATGAAAAAAGGTAACATCTTTTAGCCTCCTGCTGCCAATGCGCAGATTTGTTCCTGGCTCGATCCAAAATCCCCATCTATTCACGCCCTATCCTTTTCCTCTTTGTGAAGGAAGATGAGAGGGCTCTTCCAAGCGGCTCAAATTCTGCATCTTTTGGAACCCTAAAAATTTGCACCTTTAGTTCTTGTTCTTGTTTATCACCAAGTGATACGACTTGCTTGCTTGTGGGGTCGCTATCATCTTAGATATACTGTCATGCCACTGTTGCCTGTTAGTTCGGCTGGTGTGAATTACCGTTGCTTTCTCGGGATTATTATGTTCGATTGACAAAGACAAGGCCATGTTACGTGATGTAGACGCGTTTTCGTATTGCCTTCCCATGACGCATGATCTTTTTTTTTGGCTTTCGGACCCTAGTTTGATGGGTACACGATTCTAGCTAGTATCTGGCAATTGACTTGAACGGGTATCAGGTTCCCACCTTATTTTTACTCTGATTTGGTCGTGGCTGCCAACTGTTTGACATCGTTGGTTCCTGACGGTCCAATTGGAGTGTGCAATCAATTACAAGACTTGTGAATTGTGATACCTGCTGCTCTTCAGACGACTATGTGAACCGCTGTTCCTTTCTAGACTAACTATGGTAATAAACCTTTTTTTTTCTAAATCCTTGTTGCCATAACAGATTAGCAAGAGAGTATTCAATGTGATGAAGAGTGAATTCTTGGCCACATCAAAGTCAGATGGGGCAACCAAACAAGAAAATTATCCTGCCTTTGGCCTTGGAGATGGTACAGATACTCCAAAAATGTTGGAGAGAAGCAATAGCAGCGTACCATTTGAATTATACAAGAACCAGACTACCGTTGTTGTTTCAAGAGAGGAGTTTGTAAGTGTTGTATGTGATGCCCTCTCTTTGTACAAGTATGTTGGACCCAACCAGAAAGCTGACCTGCTTCTTGCTTGCAGGTAAAACAGCTTGCTTATCGCTGTATTTATCTGTCCATTTAATGCACATATCCATCACATCAATTTCCATGCATGTTTGGCATCCCTCTTTAAGCGAAAGATATTTGCATAACAAGCGATGTATTTAACCCTCTACAATTTATCATAGCCACTCCAAAGCGACAATTTATCACAGCCACTCCAAAGCAACCTGACAGTAATTGATAATGTTTTCTTTTGGTAACATTTCCTTCTTTGTTTTCCAACTTTTCCGATCAGAATTAAAGAGAGAAAGGAATCGGTGGCAATACTCTTGTGTGGGACAAGTGGATGTGGCAAGTCCACTTTATCATCTTTGCTGGTATGTTTAATATCATCTACAACATTTTCCCATTTCTGGATTACCGTTTTTTGTACCATATCAGCAATCCAGTAAATCTGCTATGGTCCATGCATTGCCTGTTTGCTTGGTTTCTGGCCACCGCAGCCTGGTCCAGGTAGCTCGCTCAGATGTCGGATTCTAGACACCTGGTGCTGGATCTGCTGCCTGGCTGGCATGGCATGGCCCAGGTTCTGATCCAATCACACATTCACATCCCCAGTAACAAGTGTCCATTATAAACAATCAACTTTGAAGCATCTAACCCCTTTTAGCTTGCTGTTTAGTTGCTTTCAGAACTTTTTTTTATCAAACTCAACGAAATGAATGTGGCGCTCGTGTTGGGTTTCAACTCTAGCCTACCCCATCTTCCTTGGGACTAAAAGGCTTTGTTGTTATTTTTCGTCAAATTAATGAATGAGATGAACAACTGCTGAATCCTTGGGGTTTTTTTGTTCACCAGGGTAGTAGGTTGGGTATCACGACAGTAGTTTCTACTGATTCCATACGACATATGATGAGAAGCTTTGCAGATGAAAAACAAAGTCCTCTTCTCTATGCATCAACCTACCATGCAGGTGAATATTTGGATCCTATTGCAGTTGCTCAGGCAAAGGCAAAGCGCAATGCAAATAAACCCACAGTTGTTTCTCATCCAAATACCAGTGGAGACAAAGATGTGACTTCAGGTGACAAATCTCAGCATGGATCTTCAGAATTACCTCCTAGAGCTGAATTGATTGGCAACAAGCAAATGGCAGTAGAAGGCTACAAGGCGCAAAGTGAGATGGTGATCGACAGCCTGGACAGGTTAATTACATCCTGGGAAGAGCAGAAAGAATCTGTGATTGTTGAAGGAGTGCATCTAAGCCTTAACTTTGTGGTACGTATTAGTCAAGAAACAGTGCAGGGGTGAGGGGTATTTCAAAAAATTGTTTAGTTTATGTTGTTTTCCGTTATTTAGTTATATCTCATTTCTCGTAGCCACTGATTAAAGTCTTCTTCTGCTGTTAATCAACAGATGGGATTAATGAAGAAACATCCTTCCATAATACCATTTATGGTATACATTACAAATGAGGATAAACACATGGAACGATTTGCTGTACGTGCAAAGTACATGACTCTAGACCCAGCAAAGAACAGATACATCAAATACATTCGAAATATTAGAGCTATCCAGGAATACCTATGCAACCGAGCTGACAAGCATCTTGTGCCGAAGATCAACAATACCAATGTTGACCAGAGTGTGGCTGCTATACATGCAACAGTCTTCAGCTGTCTTCGCAGGCGAGCAGCCGGGGAGCAACTGTATGACCTCAACACAAACACTGTTGCTGTAGTGGATGAGGAATACAGGAACCAGCGTGCAGCTAACACCTTGGGTTCTAAGGGCATGTTTCAGTTGATCCAAAGGAAGGGGTCTTCAAGGAATCTGATGGCACTTCTTAACACCGACGGTTCAGTCACCAAAGCTTGGCATGTAAGTGCAAGTGATGGCAATGGGAATCTTAATGGTATCACAAACAACAAGAAGTCTCCTGAAAATCCTATGCTGGATCCCTCACAAATCGGGAAGGCAGAAGCCGTCAATCTCCAGTTTGGTCCTTTTGGGATCAGTGCCTGGATGAGTGACACGGGTGGAACCAGCCATACTGGGAGTGTGGAAGACCTGAGGCCTGATAGTGTGGAGACTGGTGGTAGAAATTATTCGTCGTGCTGCAGTTCGCCAAAGATGTCAGATTCCACCTCGAAGGAGGTATGCTCTGATCTATCAGAATTATGATTTGAGTACTGTCAAACTTTGGGTGTCCTTTTCCATCACAAATGTTATGGTGCCTACTGACCTTATCTATTATAGATTGAACTTATTTATTAGAGAACTTCAAATTGTTCGCATATGAAATGATATGCCATCTGCAGTACCTACATACTAACAGATGCTTTAACCTTAGCAGCTTATGGAGGACTACTCAGTCTATGGCAGTGACGAAGAAGCTGACGACCCTCGTGATGCTGAAACTGATGATGACCTAACTGATGAAGAAAGAGACATGCACGAGGTATGGACGATTTATCTCAGTGTCCGACATTTTTTCCCCTTATTATCTAGTTTCACCACATCAATACACTGCAAATTTGAAGACAATGCTGAATGTTCTCTCGCGCATCACCGGATGCTTGCAGATAGATGCAGGCTCTGTAGACGAGCACTCAACCAAGTCGGATGAGGAATACGAGGACTTAGCCATGCGTGATGTGATGGAGAATGGTGACTGGTCTGACGACGACCAAGCTGTGGGCAAAACCAAGAACTCACCAGCCCTGGAGAGCATCCATGGGAGTGGGGCAGCTGAAGATGATGGCATAAAGAGCCGGTACCACCACAACCTGGACCTGTTCCTGAAAATGTCCAAGGAGGTAGCTGGCACCAGAATGCCTTGCGCGTCATAGTGCCACCAGGGTGGAGAGAAGGCCGGCGACACGCTGCTCTGGTCCCAGTGGGTGGTATGTTTCTTGGGCACCTGCTTTTGTGATGCTGTGAGCTTGTGCTGTTGAGTGTACACCGGTGGCTGTGGCTTTGTAGCATGTACCTGTCCAAACTACAAAATGCTCTCACCTGGTTGTAAAGAGAGGACCTGATGCTTTGTCATATCATGTAGTAGGAGTATTATGTTTGACAATAATGTCCTGGCCCTGCTGCTGATGAAGTCACCTCACGTGAACTATGTGCCATATCATGCATGTCCTTTGGTTGATCAATGTTTACAAAGATGTGTCGTAAGACTGTCTTCAGCAGTTCAAATAAGACCATCTTCAGCAGTTCAAATGGTCACTCAAAAACACTGTTTGCACTATAGACTGCACTGTTCGTAGAATAAAATTTAAATATAAAGATGAGTAGTAGGTTGCTGAAGATAACCAAACACGAACACATGTAAAAATTTGCATGAAGTTGTGAACATTATGCCGTTAATGTGGCATCATATGTTATAAATGTTTTAACTACAACATTTGATGAACAATTATGCCAGCGTTGAGTGGTGGGAAACAACTGATATTTGATGAGCTGCCTAGACGCAGGCATTTCACAAGTACCAGGAAACATGCATTTAATTTCATTTCAGGAAAATGTCAGTAAACTCAAGGCAGGCTTTACAGAGATTAGCATCACCATGAACATTAATACATTATACATTGACTAATGAAACCCAAGGAAAAAAAGAAAGGATAATCTACAGCTGCCCTTGCTTCCCATCATCTATGATCCTAAAACATTTATCCATCTGCTTCAAGAGGGGAAAATAAACCACACAAATATACAACTCTTCCCTCAAGGACAAGCAAAATCTCTTCATCTTTTCTCATTCTTTTTATTTATTTCCAGCGGCTATCCTTTATTTACATCAAAGGATTTGGGAGCCTTTTTTAACCTCTCCGTCGCTCAATATTACCGACTACTGGTAATGGTAAAAAGCTAGGCCTCGCTATCCCTGTCTGTCTGTACAGGTGTTATTCTGCGACCTGTATATAGCTTTATTGCCATCTCAGCAAGAGGATGGGGCACCAATGCGCCGTTCTGAAACACGATAAAAAACACAAGCAAAACGCAAGCGGTTCAGAGGCCAGGAAAGGTCAAACAAGGAACAATGGCTATCAGTATATAGCTTTGGGTGTTAGGATTTATTTACCTCCTGCAGCAATAAGCTTCTCAACACGTGCCACGATATGCTTCCCATAGGTGTATCTTTTCAGTGCATTCAAGTGGACCTTGATACGGGAAAGAATCAATTCACGGTTCTGGTCATCACATATCTCCAGAACCTTCTGCACCACATAGTTTGCGAACTGGTCTTTCATCATTGCCTGGGGAACATAAGTTCACATTACAAGTGTTGTTAGAAACTTAGAATGTATGAAATTCAACCCTGCAGCAGCAAATCCTGGTACTGTTTTTTTTTAAAAGGAGCATGCTCAGTCCAATTGTTGAAAACGAACCTGTAACGGCTCATTCTCATCAGTTGTGCCAAGCATTTCAGTGATCAGAATCTGACGTTGCTCAGGATTACCAAAAGTAAGACACTTTTCAACAACATTAGAAGCAAATTTCTGCTGGCTCATTTTCACTATCTGTCCAGCGAGTTGTGTAATTATTGTAGAACGCTCTTCTGGTTTCCCATGCTGCAGGACATGCTGCAAAACAAAAAATGGGATTATAAAAAGCTATCTCTCAAAAATGGATGAACTAACATGTAGCGTAAGGCAACGGCAAGTCAGTACAGAACATTGTAACATAATACAACACTTTAAAACAAAAGAAAACGACTGAAAGTCAAATACCACTTGTTAAACTGTGACAGAGTCAGATGTCCCTTCCGCTCCCGCCCCTTGGCCTCCCCCAGGCCGACGCCTCAGCTCCTCCTCCCCACAGCCTCACGCCGGTCTATCTTCCAAGGTCGCCGGCCACCACCCTTGCTCCCCGTCGTCAGCCTCCTCTCCTCCTTTTCCCACCCACCCCTCTGCTGCTCTTCCTGGAGGCTGCTCGAAGGCTCAGCGATGGTGTGAAGACGAAGGCCCTGACGCTTCATCTGCTGCTTCTTTGGGGTAGCAGTGGATCGCGTCGTTCTTATAAGGAGGTGCTGATCGCAGAAAAGCCCCCAGACCCCCGCGTTGGCGATGGTGGCTGGGTGAGGGTTGTGGGACAACGGGATCATCGTCGGAGATCCTGTCTTTCAAAGCCTTCTTCTAGTCCTGTCCCTGTTGACCTGCGTGGAAAGTGTTTCAATTGCTTCTCGCCTTCCCACTGTGCGGCCGTGTGTCGTAGCCTGGTGCGGTGTTTCCTTTGCCGATTGTCTGGGCACCATGTCCACGTGCGCCCAGGTCGGAGGACGGCTCTGCATTCTCCTAGACACGCGTTGGGGTGGCGCCCAGTTTCAGGGAACCCTCACCAGTGGAGGCTTCCATCTGTGCTATGGAGGGTAACTCTAGGGTCGGCGGTGCTGGCAATGGTGGAGGACTAAAGAAGCGCACTCGCCGGGGACAAAGACGCCGGAAGAAGGTCCTAGGTGGAGGTCAGGATGTTCATGGCTCTTCTAGTCGTGCTTCGCCTCTTCCATCATCTTCCTCCCCCTCGAAGGATTCTGCCCCTCTTGTGAGAATCTTCGGGCGTTCAAGGATGGTTGATCGGGCTGAAGATGACCTTCATTGTGCGCTGGTCGTAACCGTTCTTGGCCAGGAGAGTTCTGACTGCGCCGCGGAGGTCCTGTATGCGCTCGCCTCGAGGCTTGGCCTTGCAGCTGATGAGCTCCAGCTCCGGCGTGCTGCATCCAATTCTTTCATGGTCTTCTTCCCCTTTGAGGATCATGTTGTTCACGCCTACAATGGAGGACAATCTCTTTTCATCCCATCTCGGTTGCATCTTAAAAGGTGGTCTCGTCAGGCATTGGTCGCTAACGGCGGCGTCCTGCATGTGCTCCTCGACGTTGAGCTTAGTGGTCTTCCTACGCATCTCTAGGGAATTGGTACGGCGGAGCATCTTCTCAGTGTGCACTGCTTAATTCAAGGTCTACACCCGGATTCGATGGATGGGGTGGACATGTCTGGTATTGAAGCTGAGGGCCTGGAGTTTCTCTCCGGTGTGTCTTCCTTCTGTCTTGGACCTCCATGTGGAAGAGCCGTCGGTTATTGGAGAGGATAGATCATGTTTCCCTCGCACATTGGTTTACCCTGTATCAGTGAAGGTTGGATGTTCAGATGACTTATCAGTTGATAGCCAACCCTGTCTTCTTCACCGAATGATGATGACGAAGACCGCGATCTGAAACACCACAGGCGACAACCGCGTTTGCAGGACCGTCAGCCTTCCTCTGTTCGGACTTCGGTGCTTGATCGCCTGGGACCTCGTTTTGCTTCGTCTTCGGCGGTGAGAGAACCAGTTGATGCCGCTTCTCTCCCGAACGCCTCGGTTGAAGAGTTGTCGGCGCCTGTGTTCTCCCCTCTGAGTGACCCCTCGGTTTCTGTTGTGGGGAGACCAGTTGATGCCATTACTCTCCCAACAACCTCGGTTGAAGAGTTGGTGGCGCCTGCGTCTTCCACCATTCCTGGGTCCTCTCTAGCGGTGGGATATCCCTTGCTGAACGCTTCGGATGCCGGTCCGCTGCCCGCATTTATGTCGTCCACCCAGCTGGCTTCTTCTGTTCCAGATGGTGAGGTAGGGGATATTCAAGTTGGGTTGGCTGTTAAATCTTCTTTGGCGCCAACTTCTGGTTCTGGGCCTGCTTGGTTGATTCCTGCTCCTTCTGTGGCGGAACAGATGGAGTTTGGCTCGCTGCTGGCTAGTTCTGGTTTGATGATGCTTAAAAATCATGAGGATATCCTTTGCATTGCTTCTGTGGGGACAGGCGATCTGGCCTTGAATTTGGCTATGGAAGCCGGTGATCTGTGTGATCTGTGGGCCTGCAGAATCAAAGCTAAACCCCCTTGCTTTAAAGTCTATGTCCGAAGAAGGGTGCAGGTTCAGCCGCCACAGTCTGAAAATAATGGGCTTTCTTCTCCCTTGCTGAAATTCAAAGAAGGGATTGCAAAAAAAGACTGATGGATTATTGCCCCTCCCCTTAGTCTGCCAAACGAAAGAAGAAGATGCCAAGCAACTTTCAGCTGATGCAAAGTAGGAGGGTGGCCAAGATGCCACCTGAATTGGGCTCTAACTCTGCTGCACACGTGTGTAGGCTCTTGGGTTTTTGTGATGAACAAGAAAATATCTCCTTCCAGGATGCAAGAAAAGTACGCTAAACTGTTTGATTCAGCCCTTTCCAGGGAGCACATTGCTGCTTTGGCGGCCTTGTTTGGCTGGGAGGTGCCTCCACTCGGGCAGACCTGATCAGTGTAGTTTTGGTGGAGCTGGTAGCTGGTCTATTTTGTTTCCATGGATTGTAGCGGTTTTCTGATATGGAATGTGAGGGACCTTAATGATAGTGCTAAGAGACTCTGTTAAGTCTCTGTTTTTTTACATCCAACCTTCTATTGTTTGTCTGCAAGAAACCAAGTTGTGCTCCATCTCAGATTTTGATATTCTTTCCATTCTTGGTTTGGGCTATAGTAATTTTGTGTATAACCCTGCGCATGGGACCAGGGGGGGTATTCTTGTGGCATGGCGCGATGGATCCTTTTCCATTGGTGCCTCGGTTATCAAGGACTTCTCTGTGTCAGTACAATTTCAGATGATGTCTGGTCAACTTTGGTGGTTCACAGGTGTGTATGGGCCTTATCAGGACAATCTCAAACAAGCTTTTCTCCATGAGCTGAGAGAGGTCAGGAACAAATGTGGGGGCCCATGGATCATTGCGGGTGATTTTAATATGATTTACAGATCGGAAGACAAGAACAATTCCAATGTAAACCAGACCTTGTTGGGTAGTTTCAGAAACTCAGTCAACTCCTTGGATTTGAAGGAAATTCTGTTGGCTGGAAGGAGATTCACTTGGTCAAATCAGAGGGAGGATCCTACTCTTGTTAAGCTAGATCATGTATTCTGTACTAGCAGCTGGGAAGAGTTTTTCCCGGATCGTATGCTCTATAGTAATGCCACCGAAACCTCTGACCATTGTCCTTTGATTCTCAAGCTCAAAATGGACCTCAAGGGAAAGCGCAGGTTACACTTAGAAAGTTTGTGGCCTAAATTCCCTGGGTTCT
Organism: Zea mays; assembly: GCF_902167145.1. Classification (NCBI taxonomy): domain Eukaryota; kingdom Viridiplantae; phylum Streptophyta; class Magnoliopsida; order Poales; family Poaceae; genus Zea; species Zea mays. The sequence continues at coordinate 224,333,304 of NC_050100.1, read as the reverse complement.
TGGATGAGGTTGCTGCCTCTTGAACCAGCCAGTTCAAGGCTCCTGCCCTCTAGAGAAGGTGTCTTTGAAGCTTAAAAGATTGTCCAAAAGATTGCAGTACTGGGGGCACAAAGTGGTAGGCAATGTTGGGTTCCAATTTGGATTAGCTCGGGTGCTGCATAGATTGGAGATTGCTCAGGACAGCATGGTATTGTCAGAAGAAGAAGAAGTTTGGTCATTGAGAAAGCTGAAGCAGCACAGCCTTGTCCTTGCTTCTCTGGAAAGGACAGTTGCTCGCTTGAGATCCCGGATCCATTACTTGAAGGAAAGAGATGCCAACACAAGGTTCTTTCATATGCAGGCTTGTATTCGGAAGAAGAGGAATTTTATTTCCAAATTGGAAGATGATGGAAGGATTGTTACCAATCATGGTCAAATGCAGGATGTGCTGGATGGCTTCTTTTCCCAATCTATTGGGTTCTGAAATTCAGAGACCATTCACCCTTGATTTGGTAAATTGCCATAGAAATGCAGTTGATCTGAGCGCCTTGGAGACTCCTTTTCTGAAAAGGAGGTTCGGGACACGATTGCAAGTCTTCCTTATGACAAGGCCCCTGGGTCCTGATGGGTTCATAGGGAGATTTTATAAAGCTTGTTGGCACATCATTAAGACAGATATAATGGCTGCCCTGGAATCTCTTCTTCATGGAAATGCTCACAAACTAGAGCTGCTGAATTCAGCATATCTCGTGTTTATCCCTAAGAAAGTGGACGCCTTGATGGCTAGGGATTAAAGACCAATTAGCCTAATTCATAGTTTTGCTAACCTGGTCACCAAATTGTTTGCAAACAGGCTTGGTCCCCACCTTCAAGAGTTGGTTGCAGCTAATCAAAGTGCTTTTGTGAGAGGAAGATCGATTCAAGACAACTATATGATGGTGCAACATTCAATTAAATCTCTCCATAAGAAACGGGTCTCAAGTTTATTTTTGAAGTTGGGACATTTCAAGAGTCTTTGACTCGGTTTCTTGGGCTTTCCTTATTGAGGTGCTTTCTCATCTTGGTTTTGGACCTATTTGGCGTAATCTGATTTCAAATATGTTGGCCTCTTCTTCCACTCAAGTACTGTTAAATGGGTCTCCTGGAATTTCTATCAGGCATCGGAGAGGGCTTCGCCAGGGGGGCCCTCTATCTCCTATGTTGTTTGTTCTGACTATGGATGTCCTCAGCAGTCTGTTTATGCGGGCTGAAGTTAGAGGGCTGCTTCAGAGTCTGCAGGGAGCAAATGTTCGAAGCAGACTTTCGATTTATGCTGATGATGTGATCCTTTTCATCAAACCTGTTGAGGAAGATCTAAATTGTGTTAAGATGATATTGGACTGTTTTGGATCAACTTCTGGTTTGGTGTGTAATATGCATAAAAGTTGTGCCATCCCAATAAGGGGCAGTGAGCAAGTTGTGCAGGAGGGCTGTAATGTTCTGCATTGCAGTTCAGCCTCCTTCCCTTGCTCCTATTTGGGGCTTCCGATTTCAGACAAGAAGCTAAGAAGGCTAGATCTCATGGCATGGATTGAGAAGATTGCAGATTGACTTCCTAATTGGAAGGGCTGACTGCTAAATCTTGCTGGAAGGACAGTGTTGGTGCGATTTGTTCTTTCGGCCATCCAAATTTATCTCCTCATTGCCATGTTATCCCTAAGTGGGTGATTCAGTCGATTGACAAGATTCGAAGAGGATTTTTATGGAAATGGAGGAAGGCTTTGAATGGAGGCAATTGTTTAGTCTCTTGGGATATCATCACAAGGCCACTAAAGCTAGATGGACTTGGGGTCCCCAACTTGTATTTCCAAAGCTGGGCTCTGCAAGCTAAATGGTTGTGGTTGGAGAAAACAGACCCTAACAAACCTTGGCATGGGCTAAAGTTGCCTATATCAAAATAAGTCAGGAAGTTCTTTCAATCTTCGACCATGACTGTCATTGGAAATGGGAACAATACTCTATTTTGGTCGGACAGATGGTTAGACGGTCGTTGCATCAAGGACATTGCCCCAGTAGTTGTCTCTAAGGTCGGTAGGAATGCTTTTTCCACTAGAACTGTGGCCCAAGCTATTAGAAACTTGCAGTGGATTAGTGACATCATGACTCCGCTTTCCTTGATTGGGATTCAACAGTTCTTGCTCTTATGGGATGTTATAAGACGAGTGGTGTTAACACATGAAGCTGATAGACATGTGTGGCTGCATACCTCCTCTGGTCATTTCACCTCTAAGTCATGTTACAAGGACTTTTTCATGGGATCCATTACCTTTGAGACATGGAGGAGGCTGTGGAAGTCTTGGGCTCCTCCAAAATGCAAATATTTCCTTTGGCTGCCAATACGGAATAAATGTTGAACACCTGATAGACTGGAAAGAAGAGGTTTGGATCACCCAGTGTATTGTCCCTTATGTGATCAGACACAGGAAACCGTCCAACATCTCTTGTGCATGTGCGTCTTTGCAAGACAGTTTTGACATACTATCCTTTCGCCTTTGGGGTTCGGTAATCTCTCTTCGTCTGGAGATGAGATCTCCTTTGCAAATTGATGGAGAAAAGTTGGTAAGAAGGTGCATAGAAGCAAGAGAAAGGGTATGAACAACGTCATCATTCTGGGGGCCTGGTGCCTATGGATTCACCGTAACAAGGCAGTCTTCAATGGAGAGAACCCTTCTTTAAGCACAGTACGATTTGTTTTCTTAGACGAGTTGGTGTGTTAGAATAAGGCTGGAGCTAAACATCTTGAGAATTTAGGCCTAGAGATCGCCCTTAATACGGCCAGGGCATAAGTTTTAGTGGAGTGTGGAGTCTCCCTGCAGTGCAGTTTTTTGTTGCTGTGACCTCCACTGATTTATCAGCCCTGATTCTCAGCTCTAATAAAGACTGCAGTATTACTGCAGAGCAGATTGTGTGTGGGTGTGTTTGCCTTCTTAAGCTTTGTATCTTGGTCCATTTTGGACATTTTTCTTCTCTAATTAAATGATGCGCAGCTCTCCTGCATTCGAGAAACAAAAACAACAATAAGTAAAGCCAGGGGCCGACCAAGAGGGGGCAAAGTGGGACATGCCCCCCCCCCCATTCTTTACAACAAGTTATATCTAGTGCTAATTTATGGTTAAGTAAAGAAGAATTGAAGTTTTTGGCCTTTTGGGTGGGATGAAACAATCTTGTCTTGGGACTTTTCCAACTCCCCTCCTCTCGGTCCAGTCCTCGCATCTATCCGTCTGGTCCAATTCTTTCTAACGCCGCTCGAGTCGGTCTGCCCCGATACCCCCTTCCCGACGCCACCCGTCGTAGCCCCTTTCCCAACGCGCGACGCCACCCAACCCCACCCATTCCCGGTGCTCCTGTCCTGCTTGTTGTCATCGTGACACCGGCCCGTATGGTAGGTCCGGTCTCGCTCGTCGGGATGATGCAACCTGTCCCCGATGGCCAACGAGCTTGGCGAACCAGCAAGCCCTGACTCTCAGGCAGAGACATCGCCTGACCCCGTCCGTTTACCAGCGCCCTCGACCTTCGAGGAGGTCAACATTCAACATGGCATAAACGCCTTTGATTCGGCCAACAAAACTTAGAGATATGTTTGCTTTTTTGTTCATATAGTTTTTCTTCTTTAAATGTGTATCGTGTTTTGATATGAAAGTTGAATCCTATGCAACACTGGTTTTTACATTATTGCTTATTTTATCGTGTGATCTTCCCCCCCCCCCCCCCCCCCCCGAATTTTGGTTCTGCGTCCGCCACTGAGTAAAGCCACTCTAAGTATCATACAAATTTTCAACAAACTAGAAAACTTGGTCATAATAGGCAAGATTTTAACCACCTGTTGTGAAATTCGTAAGCTAATAGGCACAAAAGATAGTGTTAAAACGATTGACAGAAGAATGGTTCAGTGCCTTCAATAGGTATGGCATGGACGAAGCTGAGGTCTAACTCAGGGAGTATATCAGAAAAAGATCAGGAAATAATAGACAGTTACCTGGATTACATAATTACCATACTGGTCCTCTGTTAAAGTAACCACGGACTGCATGATCTCTTCCATCATGGCATTTTGTGTGCTTTCATCATCACAATGCTCCAATACCCTCTGGCAATTTCCAAAAACACATTTAGAAAAAACTCTATAAAAATGGTAAAACTAGAGGAAGGTTGATGTAGCACCTGAATAACACGGCAACCATAGGGATGCATGGAAAACTCCACCACATGTCCGTAAAAAGCAGAAATGATGAATTGTATCTTCTCCTGTGGGATGCATTCTATACATTTTTGGACGACATGGTTGCCATTCTGATCACGAACACATTTCATGATAGATCCATCAAGCTCCAAAGCTATTTGTGTTTGTTGCTCCACTTCAACAACTTCCAAAGCCTACAGAAAAACAAGTACCCTCCTAAGCCTCAGCAGAAGTTATTTTGATCACTAGATGACTGGGTTTAAACTAAAAGGGTGGAAACATTTCTTGTAGCAGTATACAAACCTTCTGAATCACCCGACAGCCATACATTTGAAGACTCAGCTGTAACACATAACCCTTGAGCAGGGTTGCCAGTTTCTTAGTTTGTGTTTCAGTCCCGTATTCAAAGAACTGTCAAGTTCAAGCAATTACTAATTTAAAAAATAAGTTCTCGGTTATAAAATGAATATGCAAATCGTCTAAAAACAAACCAGAATCGTTCTGTTCCAAATGAGGGTTGCTCACCTTCTGTATAACATAGTTTCCGAAAACATCAGTCATCAAAGTGCGTGCATGGGGAAGGATCTCAGGAAAAATCATATTCTTCTCTTCAATTGAAGCAGTTTCTAATTTCTGCTGTATAAAGCGACTCCCATACTGATCCGAACTGAAAGGTCAGAGAGAAACCATATTAGCTTCATATCAAAACAAATGAACTTGACACTGTTGGAATACCAAGGAAATAGTACCTGAACTCTACCACATGGCCTATAATATCTAACAGCTCAAAAGATCTGGATTTGTTAGTTTTGAATTCTTCCAGCAGGGAGGACCCATAACCATTATCCATCAGACCATTCTCTGAATTCCATGATCCCAAGGATCCTCCAGCAGTGTTCCTCACCGCTGGAAGTCGAGTCGGCCGATCTGCTTGCCTGACATGGCCTCGAGGAGATGAGATATACTGACTAGATGGTGGGCTTGTTAGATAAGTCATTCCAATGCCAAATGCAGGATCGCTGCCATAGATACTTTGATTAAGAGCACCAGACTTGCCCAGGTATGGCATCCCATACTGTAGCTTTTGCTGGGCAAATAATGTCCCAAGGTAAGCCTTTTGGTACCCAGGGCTATCCAAGTGTCCTGAGCCAGTAAAACCCCTCCCTTGGAAAGGACTCATGCTTGCAGCTGCACCAAGGGGGGAATCAGAGTTTGCTTGCAAGTATTGTGCATACATTGTCTCCTGTTGGCCCTGGTAACCCGATACCCCATTGTTCGAAAGAACATTGCCATAGTCACCATCTGGACATGAAAATATGGTTCAAAAGGTGAGCGAGTGAACAACAGACAGACAAGGGGAGAGGAAGAGAGATGGGGAAGGGGATTAAGGGTACCAGGATTCAATTGATTGTTCAGCATGGATGAAGTAAAACCGCCTGCATGAGTCTTCATATATTGCCCAGATACATCAATGCCATGGCTATCACCATTCAAGTTATGGTAGTGAGAAACTGATCCAGGTGAGCTCATCAAAGATCCTTTCTTGTTTAAATTACCATGTGGTGGCTGCATAGAAAACTTGATATTGCTATGAGATGCCAGCTTACTAGCATGTGAATTACTGAAGTTGCTCCCCCCATTTGGAAAAACTACATATTCAGGGGCATTAAACGAGCCATCATCGGTATTTTGACTTAAAATTTGTGGTGAAAATTGCATGTGTTCCTTTGGTACATTAAAGAGCACATCTGTCTGGTCACCAAAGTTCTGGTAAACATGATTCTGAGCTTGATTTTCCACAATTGACATCTTATTTCCAGATAGGTTTAAGCTAGACAGAGTTGCCGCAATGTCAGCATTATCATGATTAAGTGAAGCAACAGCTGCAGCTTCAACTTTTTTATCAGAACTCCCCATCCGAACTCCAACTGGAGGAAGGCAAGGACTTGGAGTTCTACGTATCAGCTGGGGGTCAGGGGTGGTGCTTCTTGAGATAGATGAGCCTACTGCTGAAGCAAATGTATGAGACATTGAAGAACCAAGACTTTGCACCCTGACCAAACTGGGTGAAGTGGATCCAGATCGCAGGCCATTCATGGATTCTGATCTATGCTGCAGTTGTGGCTTGGGTGAATCAGATGACCTGATTGGAGTTGGGCCCTCAAGAGCATTGCGGCTATTAGAACGTGAAAGGTGACCGGCTGTAGCAGCAGTGCGGCTAATATTTTCCTGCCATTGAAACAATTGTGGATGAGAATAAAAAGAAAAAAAATGAAAACACAGTAATAAATATAGTGGCGATAGATTGTAGCGGTAGACTATCAATATCTGTGTATGAAGTTTCATATGAATACAATCACCCTGCCATCCATCCAGTTCAACAGTGAACATAACTCTGGTGGATTTTAATGTTACTATAAGTATGATTTGCAGGCGAAGTGAATAATCTTCTATTTTCATATATGCATTCCTTCCCAAACAGATCAAAAGAGAAAGTCACTATGTAATCAGTGAGCAAAAAAAAAAGTTTGCTTATACTGAAGATGGGTACTATAGTTCCATTCAAGAACATGTGGTTCTGCTGAAGATGTAACTACAGCAACAAAATGAAATCAAAATGAACGATGCAATATGTTCCAAACCTGCAATGCATCAGCAAAGCTCTTGCGCCGTGATCCATGGCCACTGACATCTGACAAGCCGATGAGCCCATCAGCGCCTCTCCCGAGCCACTCCGACGACTGCTGCCGTGCGAGCCCATTCCTTTCACCCCTCCCCACTCTATGATTCAGCAGCGCCTTCTCTCCATGCGCCCCTGGCTGCACCGAGAACAGCGAGTTTCCACTCCCGACCTCCGAAGGCCTCCTCCTATCCCCGATACCTCCAGACACAGCCTGGAACCGCTGCGCCGCACGCCAGTCCTCTTTGGAGACCATTGGTGGCGGAAGCCTTGGGTTGAGGTGCTCATTAGAATAGTAGTACGACAGATATGCCGGGTGTGACCTTATCTCCTCCTCAGTGAGCATGTCAACACCAGCATCAGTCCCGCCGCCGCCGCCGCCATCACCAAGGCTGTTGGCGTGAAGCTGCGGACCAGGGAAGAGCGCGCCAATGGCTGTGCGAGAGCCCTCGACTGTGGGGGGAGCGCTGCCGCTGCGGAATATGCTGAGGTCGTCCGTGGGGGACGTGTGGTTTTGGTCCATGAGAACTGCCTGCAGGTCACGCTCGAGGTCCTCAAAGGTGGGGCCAGCCACCACCGCTGCCGCTTGAGATGGAGCCATCGCCGTAGCCCTCTGTCTTTGTTTCAACGTGCTTCCTTCCTTCCTGGTTTCCTTCAATCCTAAACCAGTAAGAAGATGGTGATCAGTACCGCCTCTGCCCCCACCCCCCCCCCCCCCCCCCCCCCAAAAAAAAAAACTTGTATAGAGTGGAGTTGTAATCCGAAGGTATGCATGAAAATTGAACTGGAAGAATGATCGATGCATCTTTATGAGAAATCATGATTACAGACCACATGAAATCGTTTGAATACCAGGTTCATCCGTTAATTCTATTAAAAAGAACCGGGATTACAAGTCCCGCCTTTAAGAAAAGGGAAGTACAGGGAGCTGGCGCATCAAGTTACCTCGGACAGAAGAAACAGACCAAACCAAAACACTAAGCCACTGGAAACCTAGCTTGCAGGAGACTCCGTAGCAGCGGCATCAAACGGGCAGCCGAGCCTGACCGAGCACCTCCAGTCCACTACGGAGCTGCCGGCCGCGGTCCCATCCGTGGATTCCGATCGAGGATTTATTTAGGGTTTTGGGGGATTTTCCGGAGGGAGGGCTGGGGCGGCTGCTGCGGCCGGAGCGGGGCGAGGTGAGGTGAGGCGGCAGGCGAGAGCGAGACGAGGTGAGGCGAATGGGAAAGGAAGGGAGCGGAGGCGGAGGCGGAAAGCGACGTGGGGCCTTTTCTTCCTGGAGACCGGTAGCCCGCCTCCCCAACTGCTCCAGCCAGCCGTCCGGTCCCTCCCCCAGCGCGAATCTCAAAGCGCCGCCTTGCGCTTGTGGTACTCTTTCGGATGAGTCGTCGTAATAAAGGCAGATGAGGTGTATGACGCAGCAGTACGCATCTCGGAAAACCCAGCGTCAATTTTAGAAATCGATAAAATCTTTTAAAAATCATTCCTTTCCTTTTTTCCGCTGGAAAAAAACGATGGTTTAATCTCCCTCTCCCTGTTCTGTTTCTTGTCCAAAAACGAGTGCGTTGCAATTGGTAGTGTTGTGTCGTTTTCCTTCCTTTGTCCGAGCTGTGGCTGACAGGTGGGTCCATTGAAAAAAAATCCATGTCTATCCCTGCTGCTACTCCGATTGACGAGCAAGTCAAAACGAGGATGAGGATTACGACAATAATAATGATATAATATCTGAGGGAGCTTGACCTAATAAGCGACTTTGCATAGTGCGTTGTGATGATAAAATACTAGTAACGCCCAACACAAGAAAGTGGCGAGGAACTGCGATGGTGTTAAGAAAACACGGCGCAAGAAAAGGCACTTGTCATTGCTTGTGGTTGAGAAGAAAAAAGAAGATATATATTCTTATCATCTCGGGCAGGCAGACACCTGCTCCAATCTAAATTATAATACGTTTCAGTTTTTTTAAAATGTATTGTTTTTTATTATGTATCTATACATAGTGTATATCTGAAGTTCTAAACATAGTGGATCTAAAAAGGCCAGAATGTTATTTAGATAGGAGTGAGAACATAGTATATGCAGGAGCAAACCAAGAAAAACAGGGAAACCTGCTGCCACTTTCCCAGCTGGCTACAATTTGTCTCTTGAGAATTCAAGAAGCAAGCTACAAGACAAGCTAGTGTTTGTAAACAAGACCAGTGTTATTTTGACAACCCTAAAGCAGAGATTGTACTCGCTATGCTAATCTTCATATCCATGAACAGTGCTACCATCCAGATCCAGTGGCTAATGGCAAGGCCAGTCAGTACACCGGCAATAAGTCCTGCCGTGCTGTGCTGGATTATTGCTCATACAGCAGCAAGTTCCAGTTTTAATACACACACATGGATACATCAAGGACATCGCAGATGACTGGTAGCCCAATTCCTTCATTTTCCTGATCGCGACACCAGGGAGAGAGTTCATATATGGAAGACGAACCGGCGATTTTTCAAAACCTCTGATCATGGATGGTTCCTAATATATGCAAGACGACCAAACACCTGGCCCAGACGCCCAGTCTAGGACTATGAGCAAGCGGCAATACTGAGGTCGCTGCGCTAAAAGGACACGCCGGATCATTCCTCCTGCTCGATCATCCTCCGGACGTCATCGATCACCAGCCAAGACTTGTGCCCGCCGCCGATCACCTCCGCCTGTTTCCGGGAGTCGCTCCACAGCTGCGTAGGACAAAGGACCGTCCTCAGGATAGAGGGTAGCGCGAGACGGAAACCACGGACAAGGGAACAAGCCTCAGTTGTACCTGTATACAAGGCATCTTCTGCTCGAGCCCCGCGGTGCAGATTTCACAAGTCCCAACAAAAGGAGCCATTAGCGTGCGTGTTAGTTTAACAAACGTACTAGGGATCTGCTTTGTCACTTGTGTATGCACGCAGTTGCTGCAGACAAGCTAACGATGAGGCCAAATGCATCATGTGAGGATATTTGATATTGTACTCTAATACCAAAGCTGAAGGATAAGGCTAGGGAATGCAAGTTGATAACAAAGCCGGCAACTGATAACAAAGTTTCCAGGGCCAATAAAGCGGAGGCTTCCAGTTTCAACCCCAACAGGGAACCAACCACAACAAAGGAATTCTAGAAGCTGCCCGGAGAAAGAAAAGAAAAAAAGACATGCATCTACAAATGGCATAAAGTTAAGCATAGCTGGGTGTAAATGTTTTCAGATTTATTTACTAATACAGTTCAAGGGTAGGCTTACTGTTACTCCAGCGCGGTTCACAAGCTTTTGTGGAACACAATTCACATCGATGCAGTAGAACCGGATTCTGCATATTAAGTTGTAACAGAGGTCATCAATTTGTCAAAATAAAATAAAAAAACAAACAGCTAGTGTAGTTCTGTCAATCTAGGGGAAAAACTCTCTAACCTTGGATGATATTCTGCTGCCAACTTCTCAAGCTTAGGCTTCAGATATATACATTTCCTGCACCAACTCGCCATCCTTCATAACACACAGGCTAGTATGAATTTGCTGACAGATATTAAGAAAAGTTTGGACAGACGCAACTACCGAAATTACTCGAAACACAGTTCCATATCAGTACCATATTTCTCTATTATAGTATAATGGACCTACTGTTGATTGGTTGATGTGGAAACAATAATTCACACATCTGATACATTAAAAAGTTGTATAGTTGAAGTATTTCCCTTGAATCCTACATATGACGTTTGTTAGAGAGAGAGAGAGAGAGAGAGAGAGAGAGAGAGAGAGAGAGCAATGAACATCAAATTGAACAATGATGCTGCTATTTATTTATATGGTAAAGATACTACAGGAGAGCATAATGTAGCCATAAGCTGCAACTCATCCACTCAAGAAAAAAAATGAAGTTGGTTGAACATTTGATTCTTTTCCCTTAGGCCTCAGCCATAAATAGCAGTTCTACATCTACTGCCAATAAACAAGCAGATAGAAATGGAGATGAGGAACAGACAAAAAGAAAAGGCCACAGGTATGCATTTATCATTCATGCAATACGCCGCCGATGAAATTCATTGACCCAACGGCAATGACGCAGACTGTATAACCATTAACTAAGTAAATTTCCGGTTACCAAATACCAAGTCCGTGCCAGAACCTAAGAACAAACGGACAAAATTGTCCCTTTTCACTTCATCCAAGATGCTAAATTTGCACTACAGAAATGACTGCCTAGGAACAAACAAACAAACAAAACCTGCGAACGCTTGCACGACCATGATCCCGCTCTGTTGGAGAAATTACAAGCAAACTTTAACAAGGCCACCCTACAGGCACAATCCAATCTAGGAAAGTGGGGTTACCACAGCAGGACGATGGGGAGCTGGAGCTGCCGCGCCTCCCCAAGGACCCAGTCCAGCTGCTGCTCGCTGGCGATGGGTTCCAGCTCCACCGACACGGGCCTCTCCTCCTCCTCCGTGACCCTCTCCCTGGCCGCGGACGCCGCCGGAGCCGCGCGGCGAGGCCCAGGCGGCACAGAGATCGCGGCCCACCGGGAGGACGGTTTGGCGAGGAAGCCGATACGGAATGGGGCCGGACCATGACCCGGACGGATTCCAATTTGTCTGTGGGCCGGCGCCGCTTCGCGGACGGCGGCGGCGGTGGCGGGAGATGCGGCGGCGGCCATTGCCAGCGTGGGAGCGACAAACGTGGATGCTTCGTTTCGTTTTGACCCGATGCTGGATGCTGCTGTGATCTGTGAAGAAAGCCGCGTACTTGTTTTCTCCTATTCGCCGACTTGAGTGTCAGTGTGTCACTGCGTGTGGGCCCAGCACTACCTGAAAGAACAGGAAAATTTTGCAAATGCCTACCTACCATTTAAATTAATACAGGAACATTAACCCACATTTTGTTACATAAAATATGTATATTAGAAACATTTCTCTTCAATCGTACACAAGCTAGTTTGAGACTCTAATTTTCCAAAGAATTTCTATTTTTTAAAGAAAAAAATAATTTTACTTGTAAAAATAGAAATACTTAAAAAAATGAGGTTACCAAACTAGCTCTAAGGTTGTCTTTTTTTTAGTTAGATGGAACGGCACTTTCGTGTGGCCTAAAATTTGGGATAAGTTGCAGCACATATTCACATTAACTTCACGATCCAATGTTTCAGTAGAGTAGGTTCGGCCTCAAGAACAACTTTACTCGTACAACAACAAAAAATGAACAAAATACATGGAGACTGGGAGAGGGAGAAAAAGCTTTACATGCTGTTACAAGATCGGGAAGAACTGAAGGTTTCTACAGGTGCCCTAGCTAGCAAGACGCAAGAAAGCCAATGCAACAGGATTGTAGGCCTACCGGAGCAATTTGGTTACAAGAATGAACAGGGAAATCTACACGGTAGCACGTGGTAACTGGAAATGCTGCTGGCGCATTCATCAGTTGTTCGTGATTTGGAACTCGGTGCCATCGTTCAGATGCCCCGTCGCAGTAGGGCAAAGCCAGCAAAGAATGTTTGGACCCAGGATCTGTTACAGATCAGATGGACCAAAGATTGAGTCAAATGGAACATCGACAAGGAATAAAATTGAAGTGTGTAACTGATCTAGCCCTCAACACAAAACTTGAAACCAGCTGAAATTTTTAAGTTGGGTCATATGGAGAAGTTTTGGATGTTCTTCTTTATGTAATAGTACCATTTGAATGTTCTTCAGTATTCCAAGATCAAACCGGTGGCGGTACTTCTGCCCACTCTTCTTTGCAAGCCATCTCGCTCTTACTGCCTCCCGGTACTGATGCAAAGAACCAGAAACAATTAAGTGTGATGCCAGGAAACTATGTGGTGGATGGACATGGAATTCCAAATAGTAGCTTACCTCTATGGTTGTCATGTTATGACACAATAGATAGATGTGCCAGCCTAGTAGAGAACCTATTGTCAAGCTTAAGAAGAACAAGAGGACACCTGCCAAGATCTGCATTTCCATGATACCCATTTAAAATAGACCATAGCCTGGTCCTTGTATAGAAAACAAGACGACGGACCCCCCCCCCCCCCCCCCCCCAAAAAAAAACATATTACAAAATTAAATAGACAACGACCACTGAGCATATTAACTGAGTCACAATCATGTTCATAACACCACAACATGGCTTGCTAGAACAGTATAGAAAAATGTTTTGCTTCATCATTATAGCATGTGTTTGTACAAAGCATAAATATATTGGACCGTTTCCATCTACAATGCAAGTTACCAAAGTCTGCAGCTAATACTTGTACTGTACAATTCTCATTGAGTTAAATGACATGATGAACTGCTGACAACTTGAAAGAGTTCTACAAGAGAAGGGTCTACTTTGTCATGCGATATACCGCTAGGAAACAACTTTTCATGACCATTTCCCTCAGATCCTGGTAAGACAAAACATATTTATATGTTCAAGCAGCAAGCAAATGCCTCCACTACATTACTGGTGTCTGCTATACCCAAACTAACTTTGTGGTAGTGTAGATAAACAGAACCCGGAGTTAAACTATATAAATATGTACATATCATAACAGCAGAAGTCCTATATTGGTGAATCTCAGTATTAATTTGAAGAAACAGCACATTTCTGTAGGGCTGTGGTATAACAACCTGATAATGGAATGAATATTTATCAAGAAAGAGACTGCTGATGGCATAGTGAGAGCTCCTAGCTTAGGATAGTGGTCAGGGCACTCACATAGAGTATTTTCACATATAGAATATCAAAGTCATGCTCTTTCAGAAGTAGATCGCATAGAAATATCACCTGCAAAATATTCTGACGCAGTTGCAAACATCACCATTGAAGATGTACCAGTTTCGGTGCAGTATATAGTCACTTACAAATGAATAAAGAGACCCAATAGTTGCATTTAGGACACAAATGATGAAGGCTTTGTAGTTCGCGTATCCTACACAGTTGTTGATCCAGACACAGTGATGATCCTGCCATTAACAATATCACTGTGCCTTTTGATAATTGCAGAAGCATATGTCAAGACATACGCAGCATCGGCATCGACAAAGATGGTGCACACCTACCATTTTCAGAACACACCTTCTGCAGACCTTGCAGTGGTGGGTACGAGGAGGCTTGAACATGCAACATTTATCACAATACCTTGATTTCAACCCCTGATGCAACCAAATACATAATCAGTGTGTGCCACCAAACAAATAGCACAAGCAGTGCATCAAGCATAATTGGAGAGTAGGAGTAGCAGCCAAAACTGCCGAATCCAAAGAGCAATGCCGTGACATAAACAAATGAAGAAACACGTGTGACCATCAGTGTGTGCACATGGATCTCGTTTGGTTCAAGGTGATAGGTTCATTTCTGAAAATGATCAAGTTTCAAGGTGATCAGACACATGAGCAGCATGCAGATACCAAGTAAATAGCAAACCAAACCCGGAGTAGCAGCTAAACTGATGAATCCAAAGGGTGCTACTGTACAGAGATAAACACGTGTGGCTATACTAGTGCGAAAGAGGCATTTTTCTACCAATCTACGTTTGCAGGTGTTTCGATTAACAAATAATCATGAGTTCACCACGGTTTGAGGTCGATAAGGAAGGAGGACAAGGAAAACAAGAGAGAGATCTCGGTTAGCTCTCCCGACCTGTCCCTGCGCGGCTTCGGCGTCGGGGGCGAAGGCGGGTGGGACGGCGCCCGGGTCGGCGCCCGCGGCGCAGACGAAGGCGAGGAAGCACGCGGCGACGGCGAGCGAGACGGCGGCGGCGTGGGCGGCGCCGATCGGCGTGGCGAGGCCGACCCAGTGATCGAGGAAGACGAACACCGTGGAGTAGTACACGAACACCATGACGGCCACAGTGCCGAGCACGGCCGGCGAGGCGACCGCTGTCGCCGGCGCGGGGCCGCCCCGTCTCCGCGCCATCCCCTCCGGTGGCGGTGCGCTCGCCGCCTACGATCTGGCTCTCGCCTTTCGTCTCCTCCGGAAGCCTATCTCTCGTTTGAGGTCGCCCTGGGCCAGATGGGCTGTGGGCCTTTTCTGAGTTCCTTGATAACTGGGCTGTGTTGCTATGGGCCTCCTGACCGCATGGCTGGGCCAAAAAAAACTAGGAATTCCTTGCTTGGGAATTACCGAACCAGCTACCGATGCATGCATGCATGTATAGATGGCCAATCGGGCCGCACGGCACGGCACCGGCACTAGCACGACCAGGCACGGCACGACAGGACACGGCACGGCTAGGCACGGTAGAAGATCCGTGCCGTGCCTGTTAGTGCCAGCGTGCTGGGCCCTCGGCCCAGGCACGGCACTACCAGTGCTTAACCGTGCCGTGTCGTGCCAACAGGCACGCCAGCACGCCAGTGCTAGTGCCAGCACGGGCACTATGTGTAAAAATACCAGCAGCAGCATTCAAACAGCATAAGTGAATAATAGATAATTTTATTATGACTTCTAGCAATCAAACAGATACAAGATAATTTCAAACAACATAAAAATGGTCACAAAGAGAGTAAGAGACTAATCAAACACCAATTTTATGAGGTGTAGTGCAATGGCTGCCTCGTTAAAAACCTGTCTAGGTAAAACTCACCCTTGTGAGAAACCCTAGACAGGAAAAAAGAGTACAGCCCAGCTCATTAAAAAGTTTATTGTCCTTACAACAAAGTCCAGTCCAGGTGCATAATATTACAGTCCCATTACAGAAATGGTCACAAAGAGACTAAGAGAGTAAGATACTAGAGACTAATCAAGATAAAGATTTTCAAATGTTTCTTCAAGCTCTTTGTCATCCACCATGTGTTGCATCCTTGCTTCAACATCCTCCCAATCTTTAATGCATGTCAACATCTCAACCACATCAGACTTCAATCTCCTCCTCCGCTCGTCGATGATCCTGCCAGTTAAACTAAAAGTGGATTCTGAAGAGATGGTAGACACAGGAACAGTTAAAATATCTTTAGTCGTAATTGACAGTACTGGATAAGTGAGTTTGTGTTGATGCCACCAGTGCAAGATGTTGAAATCATCAGTTAACTGGTTGACAGTGTCACAATCTAAGTAAGAAATGAGTTCAGAAGCAGTAGAAGCTGAAGAGCTTGCAGCATGCAGTAGAGCAGTTGCAGAGGTATCTCTAGCAATGTTTAGAGTAGAAGCAAAAGAATGCATACCAACAGAAGTACCCACATCATCAGCATCATCATAAATTTCATCCCAAGCAGACCGTTTCTTACCAGACAAGTTAGGAGGGACAACCCTATTCAATCTAACAGATCCATATTTCTCTTCATATTTATTATAAACATCAGTAAGCTTAGCTCTAGTGGTAACCTGATAAACAGCATAATTTGTACTTGTCAGGTTCATTAATCTTCTAAGCACTCTACTAAAACCTTTCATTTTAGCTCTAGGGTCCAAGATGAATGCAAAAGAGTAAAGTAAAGGGATGTTCCTCCAATATTTATTATATTTATCTACCATAGGTTGAATGACACCTCTGATGTGAGTGTCATTAGCATAGTTCTTTAGATGTATAGCAATCTTAACAAGAAAATGAAGCATAAGTGGAGATGTAGGATAATAAACACCAGACAATGCAACTGTAGAATCATAAAATAGCTCAAGAAATTTAAGTACTTTATCTCCAATAACCCAATGTTCATCAGTTAAAATAAATTGATCACCTTCAGCCCTAGGATAGTTTGCATGAATGAAAGTAGTGAAAGGTATCCTATGAGGAAACAAATGCTTAAGCATCAGATATGTAGAGTTCCACCTAACCTCCATGTCTAACTGGAATTTTCTAGGCCTAATATTAGTAGCAATGCAATAACTTTTATAGGCAGCAATTCTCTGATTAGAGGAGTTTAAAAAAGATATTGCAGTTCTAAATGTTTCAATCAAGTTCTTAAGAGAATCTAGGGCCTCTTTGACTATCAAATTGATTATATGACATGCACAACGCTGATGCAAGAACATTTCAGAATCTGCCCCATTATCAATACCAAGATATGGTGACATTATAGGTCTAAGCAACCTCATGGCAGCACCATTAGATGATGCATTGTCTAGGGTAAAAGCAAACACCTTATTAGTCAAGCCATAATCAGCAAGCACACCAGCAACACGATCAGCAATGTTTTGTCCATTGTGTGACACATCAATAAGCACTAAAGCAAGCACCCTTTTCTCTAGTTGCCAATCAGGGTTTATGTAATGGGCAACAACACTAAGGTAGTCCTCTTTGGCATTACCAGACCAAATGTCAGAGGTCAAACACACACAATTAACATCAGAAGAAGAAAGAGTCTCAACAAGCTTAGCCTTTTTGTCAGTGAAGTATTTAACCATGTCTCTGGTGGTGGTTTGCCTAGAGACAGGCACAAATTTAGGATTATGAGCAGTTCTAATGTAGTGTTCAAATGCAGCATTTTCACCCAAACTAATAGGAATTTCTAGCCTAGCAAGCAATCGAACCAATTCATTACGTGCAACCATAGGACAGTACTCCCAGTTACGCATACTACCATCAGGATTAAAAGATATCTGAGACTGAGACATGCGGGTTTTCTCACGCCTCCTGGGACATCTATCTCTATGTCGGGTCAGGTGGCCAGTGCCACCACTAGAGAGAGCAGAATATTGCTTAGAGCAATGTATGCACTTAGCTGCAAACCTAACCTTCTTACCGTTCACGAATTTGAAAAGTTTCTCGAAATCTAACCACACTGCAGAAGTAGAAGGACGACATCGCTTGGCACTGTGTTACCCTACTTTGTTGTGCCCTTGATCACTTCTTTTACCCACTAATGTTCTAATTAATCATAATGATCTGCATAGGTTAATTTTGATGGGACCCAATAGGTTACCCTACTTTGATTATCTTTATACCTTGTTTACCACTGAACTTTTTGGGTAGTACTTGCTAGTGCTTTATGTGGTTTTGGGTATGAAGATACATTATTCATGATTATACTTTTGTTATCCGTTGTTATTTACTGTTCATGATAAGATCATTATGTTAATTGGAACATGGAGCGACCACCCGGGAAAACAGTGCTACCACAAGGGTTTATGGACGCCCTTGGCTGATTAATTAGGAAAGCTAGTGGAGGACTACCTTACCCGAAAGGGGCAAGGGCAGTAGGGGAGTGGTCAGTGTAGGGAGGTCCTTGGTTGATTTTGCTGCGATGGCGGTCAGGCAAGAACCCTGCATTGGAGCTTCCTATAAACTGTAGCGGGTTTTCTGAAGCTAGTGGAACTTTGTAAAGGCCTCGTAGTGTTACCCTGCCTCGCCTCCTCGGTAGAGGTGTATGGGAAGTCGCGATCCCTTGGCAGATGGGTAACATGACTTGTGGGTAAAGATGCACAACCTCTGCAGAGTGTAAAACTGGTATACTAGTCGTGCTCACGGTCATGAGCAGCTCGGACCCTCACATGATTAATTTATGGAACTTAAATTCAATTTGTCATATGCATTGTATCGCAGGTGATGTTGTTACTTCTGTTCTACTATTTAATTGGGTTGGTATTTACTTATACTTAGTAATTGCTAATAAAATTTTGACCAACTTTAAAAGCAATGCTCAGCTCTAACCATCCTCTTTGGTAAGCCTTACACTTCACGTGAGCTCCCATCTTTGGCGAGTTCATGCACATTATTCCCCACAACTTGTTGAGCGATGAACGTATGTGAGCTCACTCTTGCTGTCTCACACCCCCCCACAGGTCAAGAACGGGTACCGCAGGATGAGGCGCATGGAGGATGCTGCGATGTGTTCGTGAGAGGTCTAGGCCGTCGTCTCCCAGTCAACTTTGGGTTGTTGGATCGTTGTCTCCTTATAATGTAATTATTTATTTTGTATAGAACTTCTGTTATGTAGTAAAGATGTGACATTCGATCCTGTGCCATGATTCATCATATGTGTGAGACTTGGTCCCAGCACACCTGGTGATTATGTTCGCGCCCGGGTTTTGGACCCCTAAAATCCGGGTGTGACACACCCGTACCGCTCACCTCGGCGTGGACGTCAGTCTTATGGCAATCCCGACTGCAAGACCAAGATAAATCTAGAACCATAGATCGTTAGAGTTGGATCTTGTAATTAATATAAAATATATATACGTAGAAGCTACAGTTTTAGCGTTGGCCTCGCTCTTAGTTAGTCTTAGTTAGACAGGGTAGTTTGATATATCCTGTGCATTTATGTTTGTCATGGTGAACTATGTTTGATTTGGATCTTTGTAATGACTGTCACCAGAGTGTGGGTACCCCCCTACATTTTGGTTTACCTATTATGTTAATGGAGTTAGTTATCTAGTTGGGAAACCTTTTATTCCACTTTCCTCTTTATCTGAGAAGCTGTGTTGGTCTGTGTTGGAGATCAGTGAAGATGCTCATCTGTTCAGGGTTGTGGGGAATTCTATACTCTTCTCTTATGCTGCAAGATTTGCAAGATCAGTTCTGATGTGTGGTTGCATTCTACAGATGTCAGAGAACAGGCGCAGAGGAGGAAGGCGTGCTCAGCAGGAGCAAGCCGCTCAGCAAGAAGAGGTACCCCATCAACAGCAGCTGCCGCCCCCGCCCCCGATGTCGATCGAGCAGATGTTTCTGATGCAGACTCAGGCAGTCCAAGCCATCGGTCAGACTCTGGCTGCCATTCAGTAGCAGCAACAGCAGGCACCACCTCAGCCTCAGATGCCTCAGATGCCCAGGGACAAGCGTGCTGAGTTCATGAGAGGTCATCCACCAACGTTCGCTCACTCTTCTGACCCCATGGATGCTGAAGACTGGCTGTGCACTATGGAGTGGGAGTTGCATACCTCTCAGTGCAATGACAGGGAGAAAGTCCTGTATGGTCCTCGTCTGTTGAGAGGAGCAACTCGGTCATGGTGGGAGTCTTATCTCGTCACACATGCCAACCCCGACACCATCACCTGGGAAGAGTTCAGAGGTAGCTTTCGTCAGTACCATGTTCCTGCAGGTCTGATGACAGTGAAGAAAGAGGAGTTCCTGGCCCTCAAGCAAGGGTCATCATCTGTCAGTGAGTACCGGGACAGGTTTCTGCAGCTGTCTCGCTATGCTCCTGAAGATGTCAACACCGACGCCAAGCGACAGTACTGTTTCCTGAGAGGCTTGGTTGATCCTCTGCAGTACCGGCTGATGAATCACACCTTCCCGACATTCCAGCACCTGATTGACAGAGCAATCATGACAGAGAGGAAGCGTAAGGAGATGGAGGATCATAAACGCAAGATCAGTGGACCCCAGCCTGGAAGCAGCAATCGTCCTCGTTTCTCAGGCAATCAACCTCAGCAGTTCAGGCAGAACCAGCGTCCACCTCAGCAGCATCAGCAGTTCCAAAGGCAGTATCCTTAGCACCAGTATCAGAATCGTCAGAACAATCAGTCAGGAGGAGGTTAGTTTCAGAGGCAGAATCAGCAGGCACCTCGTCTTCCTGTCCCAGCCGCTCAGCAGAACAGTCAGGCAGCACCAGCTCAGGTTGGAAACAGGGCATGTTTCCACTGTGGAGAGCAAAACCACTGGGTGATGCAATGTCCGAAGAAGGCAGCCCAGCAGCAATCAGGCCCCAGTGCCCCAGCAAAGCAGAACGTGCCTCGGCCTGGATCAGGCAACCGCTCTCAGCCGCGCTACAACCATGGGAGACTGAATCACTTGGAGGCTGAAGCAGCTCAGGAGACCCCCGGCATGATAGTAGGTATGTTCCCAGTCGACTCCCATATTGCAGAAGTGTTATTTGATACTGGAGCAACGCATTCTTTCATTACTGCATCATGGGTAGAAGCACATAACCTTCCAATTACTACCATGTCAACCCCCATTCAAATTGACTCAGCCGGTGGTAGAATTTGAGCCGATAGCATTTGTTTGAATATAAGTGTGGAAATAAGGGGGATAGCGTTTCCCGCCAACCTCATAGTAATGGGTACTCAGGGAATAGATGTCATCCTAGGGATGAATTGGCTAGATAAGTATCAGGCAGTTATCAGTCGTGATAAGAGGACAATTAAGTTGGTGTCCCCACTAGGAGAGGAAGTGGTGACCGAGTTAGTCCCGCCTGAGCCAAAGAAAGGAAGCTGTTATCATATGGATGTCGATAGCAGTGAAGCAGACCCAATTGAGAGTATCAAGGTTGTGTCTGAATTCCCAGATGTGTTTCCAAAGGACTTACCGGGTATGCCACCAGAGCGAAAAGTTGAATTTGCCATAGAGCTTCTTCCTGGAACCGCCCCCATCTTTAAGAGAGCTTACAGAATTTCCGGACCAGAGTTGGTTGAGCTTAAGAAGCAGATTGATGAGCTGTCAGAGAAAGGTTACATTCGGCCAAGCACCTCACCTTGGGCCGCCCTGTCCTATTTGTGGAAAAGAAAGATGGCACCAAAAGGATGTGTATCGATTATCGAGCTCTGAATGAAGTCACAATCAAGAACAAGTACCCTTTGCCCAGAATAGAAGACTTGTTCGACCAGTTGAGAGGAGCCAGTGTGTTCTCCAAGATAGATCTGAGGTTAGGTTATCATCAGCTCAGGATCCAACCTTCGGACATTCCGAAGACGACATTCATTACCAAGTATGGTTTGTATGAGTTCACTGTGATGTCTTTTGGTTTGACCAATGCACCAGCCTTCTTCATGAATCTGATGAACAACGTATTCATGGATTACCTTGACAAGTTTGTGGTGGTATTCATTGATGACATTCTGATTTATTCTCAAAGTGAAGAAGAGCATGCAAATCATTTGAAGATGGTATTGCAGAGATTGCGAGAGCACCAGTTGTATGCAAAGTTAAGCAAGTGTGAATTCTGGATTAATGAAGTCCTATTCTTGGGTCACATAATCAACAAAGAAGGATTGGCTGTGGATCCGAAGAAAGTGGCAGACATTCTGAACTGGAAGGCGCCACCGCCAACAAATGCTCGAGGAATCAAGAGCTTCATTGGAATGGCCGGATATTATCGGCGATTCATTGAAGGGTTTTCAAAGATTGCGAAACCAATGACAGCGTTGCTAGGCAACAAAGTTGAGTTCAAGTGGACCCAGAAATGTCAAGAGGCCTTCGAAGCGCTGAAAGAGAAGTTGACTACAACCTGTTTTAGGCTTGCCTGATGTGCACAAGCCCTTCTCGGTGTATTGTGATGCTTGTTACACATGTTTGGGATGTGTGTTGATGCAAGAGGGAAGAGTTGTGGCTTACTCGTCCCGACAGTTGAAGGTTCATGAGAAGAATTACCTAATCCATGATCTAGAGTTGGCAGCAGTGGTTCACGCACTGAAGACATGGAGGCACTATCTGTATGGACAGAAATGCGATGTTTACACAGACCACAAGAGTCTGAAGTACATATTCACTCAGTCAGAGTTGAATATGAGGCAACGAAGATGGTTAGAGTTGGTCAAAGACTATGAGTTGGAGATTCATTACCATCCAGGCAAAGCAAACATAGTGGCAGATGCTTTGAGCAGGAAGAGTCAGGTCAATCTTATGGTCGCTCGTCCGATGCCTTATGAGTTGGCCAAGGAGTTTGACAGGTTGAGTCTCGGATTTCTGAACAACACGCGAGGAGTCACAGTTGAGTTGGAACCTACCTTGGAGCGGGAAATCAAATAAGCGCAGAAGAATGATGAGAAGATCAGTGAGATCCGGCGACTGATTCTAGACGGCAGAGGTAAAGATTTTCGGGAAGACGCAGAAGGTGTGATATGGTTCAAAGACCGCTTGTGTGTTCCCAATGTCCAGTCTATTCGGGAGTTGATTCTCAAGGAAGCTCATGAGACAGCCTATTCGATTCACTCTGGCAGTGAGAAGATGTATCAGGATCTAAAGAAGAAATTCTGGTGGTACGGAATGAAGAGGGAAATCGCAGAGCATGTGGCTATGTGCGATAGTTGTCGACGGATCAAGGCAGAGCACCAGAGACCAGCTGGATTGTTGCAACCGTTGCAAATTCCTCAGTGGAAATGGGATGAAATCGGTATGGATTTGATAGTCGGATTGCCTCGCACTCGAGCCGGCTACGATTCTATTTGGGTAGTAGTGGACCGTTTGACCAAGTCAGCCCACTTCATACCTGTTAAGACCAAGTACAGCAGTGCAGTATTGGCAGAGTTGTATATGTCTCGGATCGTTTGTCTTCATGGTGTGCCAAAGAAGATAGTGTCAGACAGAGGAACGCAATTCACCTCTCATTTCTGGCAGCAGTTGCATGAAGCCTTGGGCACACATCTGAATTTCAGTTCAGCTTATCATCCGCAGACAGATGGTCAGACCGAAAGAACCAATCAAATCCTTGAAGACATGTTGAGAGCCTGTGCGTTGCAAGA
The DNA here is from genome assembly GCF_902167145.1 of Zea mays. Taxonomy (NCBI): domain Eukaryota; kingdom Viridiplantae; phylum Streptophyta; class Magnoliopsida; order Poales; family Poaceae; genus Zea; species Zea mays. The sequence goes on along the minus strand of NC_050100.1, from coordinate 224,310,090 downwards.
TCAGTCCGGATGGGACAAGCGATTGCCTTATGCAGAGTTTTCCTATAACAACAGTTACCAGGCCAGTTTGAAGATGTCACCATTTCAGGCGCTCTATGGAAGGAGTTGTAGAACTCCGTTGCAATGGGATCAGCCTGGAGAAAAGCAAGTGTTCAGGCCAGACATTTTGCTTGAAGCTGAAGAGAACATCAAGATGGTTCGAGAGAATCTGAAGATAGCACAATCAAGGCAACGAAGTTATGCTGACACAAGAAGAAGAGAGCTGAATTTCGAAGTCGGAGGCTTTGTCTATCTGAAAGTGTCACCGATCAGAGGAGTCAGAAGGTTCGGAGTCAAAGGCAAGCTAGCACCCCGCTACATTGGTCCATATCAAATTCTCGCCGGGCGTGGAGAAGTGGCCTATCAGCTCAGTCTGCCAGAAAATTTGTCTGCTGTGCATGATGTCTTTCATGTGTCTCAGTTGAAGAAATGCTTGCGTGTGCCAGAAGAGCAGTTGCCAGTTGAAGGTCTCGAAGTCCAGGAGGACTTGACCTACACAGAGAAACCAGCGCAAATCCTTGAGACCGCAGATAGAGTCACCCGAAGGAAGACCATCAGAATGTGCAAAGTCAGATGGAGTCACCACTCTAAGGAAGAAGCAACCTGGGAGCGTGAAGATGATCTGATGTCCAAATACCCTGAGCTCTTTGCTAGCCAACCCTGAATCTCGAGGGCGAGATTCTTTTAAGGGGGATAGGTTTGTAACGTCCTGAATTTTGGGGTAGATTTTTTTCTTCCTTTCCCTCACCAAATTCAGGCGTTACCCTTTCCTTTTCCCTTTTCTCCTCACTAAACCTTGATCTTTTCCAAAGTTATAGCGGGATTCGGCTTGGGATCCCGTGTAAAGCAAAACCCTAAAATACTTTATTTTGTCTGATGCACCATGCCGAACCATGCATACTTTTTGATTGTTTAAAAATGTGAATGCATTCATCTAGAGAAAATAGATTTTAGAAAAAAGAAAACCTTTTTCTTCTCCTCTTCCCCCTCCTTCCCCATTTTTGGCCCAGCCGCCCCCCTTCCCCCCCCCCCCCCCCGCCGGCCCAGCCGCGCCCCCTCCCCCTCCACCGTGGGCCGCCCCGGCCGGCCCAGCCGCCCCCCCCGCGCGCCCCATTTGGGCCCAAAGCGGCCCAGCCGCCCCCTCCCCCTCCTCTCAAATTCTCTCTCTCCCCTCCCTTGTGGGCCCCGCCCGTCACCCCTCCCCTGCCCTAACCGCGCCCCCTCCCCTAGCGCCGCCGACGCCGCCTCCCTCCCCCAGCGCTGCCGCCATGCCGCCCTCCACTGCCGCGGTGAGGCCCCCCTCCCCTCTCCTCCCCCTTCTCCCTCCCCCTTCCCCGCGCCCGTGCCGCCCGGCCCCGCCCCCGCCTCGGCGACCCGCCCGTCCGGCTCCCCGGCGAGCCGCTCGGCGACCCCGGCAACCCGCCCCGTCCGCGCCCCCCGCCAGCCCCGCCCGGCCGCCCCGGCGACCCGCCCCGCCCCGTGCCCGGCCGCCTCGTCCCCCGGCGAGCCGCCCCGCCCCTTCCCCCGCCCTCGCCTCGGCCCCGCCCGGCGAGCCGCCCCTGCCCCGCGCCCGTCCGCCCTCGGCGAGCCGCCTCGGCCCCGCCCGGCGAGCCGCCACCGCCCCTCCCCGCGCCCGGCGAGCCGCCCCCGCCCCGCCCCGACCTCGCGCCGCCCCGGCGAGCCCGTTCCCGCCCCGCGCCCGGCCGCCCCGGCGAGCCCGCCTCGCCCTCGCGCCGCCCCCCGGCGAGCCGCCCCGCCCCGGCTCGGCCGTGCCGCCCTGCGCCGCCTCGGCCCCGGCCGTGCCCCCCGCCCCGCCCGTGCTTCGCCCCGCCCGTGCGCCGTGCTCGCCCGCCCGCCCCGGCGTGCCTTGCTCGCGTCGTGACGGCCCCGGCGCGGCCCAGCGTGCCTATGGCGCACGGCCTTGAGCTCGGCTAGCGCGCGGCCCCGACGTGCGCACGGCTAGTTTACGGCGCATGCGTGCGGCCTTGCGCGTGTGCTCGCGTAGTGCGCAGTGCCTTGGCACGGCCCGTCGTGCCTTCGTCTACCCCCAGACGTCCCCGTCTACCCCCCTTTTTATATTTCATGCGTGCTAATCACATTGTTCATGTTAATAAGATAGGAGTCTCAATTTAGAAATTGGTTACGTTTGTTAAATTGTATAGCTAATCGTCTATCTCATTTAATGTTAATCTGCTAAAAGTGGTCACGTTTCCATTAGTGCATGTAGCTAATCCTTATTGTTGAAGCTAAGCAGAACTAGAGCACATAACGTTTAGTTATTCGTTTACCCATAGTGCGCCTCGAGCATAAACTTTAACCCCTGCGAGACCTTTCCCCATTTCTTTCTAACCATGGTAAATGCATTATCATATGTCATATTCTATGCATGTTTAATCTACTTGTTCTCTTGTATGGTGTACTGTTGGTTTCCTAATTTTAATTGATGGATGTATGTATGTTTGCACCCGCATAGAGAACGATCTGGTTGAAGAGCCCGAGGAACTCGCAGGAGAAGCCCCTGAGCAGCAGTCGGTTGGTGGAGGCAAGTGTCCCTTGACCTATCTCTGTCCTATACATTCTTTAATTCACCTCCCGCATTTCACATTTATGCCTAAGGATGTACTAGCTTTGTTATCCATATCCTTGTTTACCTATTTGGGTTGGATTATTATTGTTTAGCTTTATGCTATTGCTCAACTATAATCAATGAACATGATGAGATTATCTATGATACGCTGTTTCCCCTCTTCTTATTATGATGTTCTACTTGTGGCCTTTAAGGGGGCTCGAGCGGTTTCTCGAGTGCCTCTCCGTAAGGACCTGTTCTATGGATGACCGCCCGGGAAAACAGTGCAACCATGAGGGTGGAATGGGATGCCCTTAGCTGAATAATTAGAGGACCTGGGGTGTAGTTCGCTTAGCCGTTGTGTCGTCAATGGGGCTCGGTGTATGCGGATCGCTCTGCCAAGCTTGGGTTCGCCCCCTTGGGGAGGAGTGCGGTGCATTTAGAAAACCTAACGGGCGGCTACAACCCCGAGAATCTTTGTAAAGGCTACGTAGTGATGCCCTGCTGGGTCACCTTGGTAGTGATCAATGGAGAGTCATGATCTCCGGGCAGAAAGGGAATCACGGCTTATGGGTAAAGTGCACAACCTCTGCAGAGTGTTTGAAAACTGATATACCAGCCGTGCTCACGGTTATGAGTGGCCAAGGGAGCTCCAGTGATTAGTGGTACTTGATTAGAGACACTTTGGTTTACAGGTGGCAATGAGATTGATGGTTCTGGTTATGACTATGGTGCTGGTAAGTGGTATTCTTTCCGTTTGGAAAGGGTACATCGGGCTAATAACTTAGGTTAATGCTAAAACCTGGCTTTCTATTAGTAAATAATAATCTGACCAACTAAAAGCAACTGCTTGACTTACCCCCACATAAAGCTAGTCCACTACAGCCAAACGGGATACTTGCTGAGTATGTTGATGTGTACTCACCCTTGCTCTACACACCAAACCCCCCATCCCCAAGTTGTCAGCATTGCAACCATTGCTCAGGCAAAGATGAAGCTGTGGAAGGAGACTTCCAGGAGTTCCAAGACTACGACGAGTTCTAGGCGTGGGTTAGCGGCAACCCCCAGTCGGCTGCCTGTGAAGGCCGCGTTTATCTACGTTTCTTTTCCGCACTTTGATTTATTGTAAAGACTATGTGGATGTCTCAGACATCATGATGCAATCGTCTATTATTTCCCTTTTTAATACTATTTGAGCACTGTGTGATAATGTCAATGTTATGTAACTGCTGTGTACGTGAATTGCTGATCCTGGCACATACATGGTTCGCATTCGGTTTGCCTTCTAAAACCGGGTGTGACATGGAACATTGGTTAAATAACATTAGTAAATAATAACACAAGGGAATGTTTTATAGTACTTATTAGCAGCTCCGTGGTGTGCACAGAGTGAACTGTTCTTTCCCATTTTACTTCCATTTGTCAACGATAATATAATTTCTCTTTCATCCTTTTTAATAAAAAGATATGCACATGATTCATGTTTATTATTGCGTACCAGAATTACATCAAGGCAATGGTCAGTCATAGTTCTGATGATGCACAGGAGTCAGATCTCAAACACTCGCAACCCACACTAATTCATATTCATATATCAGATTGATGTTAATCCCGAGGGGAAAATGGTCATGTGCACCATCTTCCACGACAATAACATATCATAAAGAAAAGGATCATTAGAACTAACAAAGCTAGTTTACTAACCGTTGTGTGCTGCAGGTATCCTTTTGCTTCTTAGGATATTCATCGTTTTGCTTCTTAGGATAGTCGCCATCATCATCAAACGATTTTGCAGTCTCTCCTTTGGATTTACTGTAGTTTGAACCCTTCTTTTCTGGAGCTTTAACATTTGTTTCTTTCTCTAGAATTGTAGATTCCACAGTTTTGGTTACTCCAAGCAGGTGTTGGATTACCTCACAAGAACCCAAATCCATGTTGCTCTATGACCTTTCAAGTTCAACCTGAAGCTTCTCACTTTCCTTTTGGAGGGCCTCATTGAAAGGCAAGTTTGGATACAAACATGACAGAGTCTTCTTGAGCACAATTGTAGGATTCGTGCAAGGGTCAGGATTCAACAGAGCATCTTGCACTTTCTTGTCTTCCTCGTCAAAGGAATATTCACATTGGTCCCTCTCAATATACTCAAGCCGATCCTAGGAAAAGAAAAGATGAAGAATAAGATAAACATGGTATAGTTAAGAAAATAAAAAATGGTATTTCACTGGAGCAAAACAATTGGCAACACTATACTATACAAAATTCAACTTAACCTACAAACTGTCTACAAGTTCACTTTGCAAGTGCGTGAACAATGAAAACGACAGCATGAAGAAGTACCCAAAAACATCAGAGATTCTTGGTCGTGCCAGCTTCATGGCCAACTAACAGAAAACAAGAATCCAATCAGATCATGCAGAAAAACCACCCCTAGTGATTATTAGAACCTCAAAAGAAGAATAGGAGATATTCTAGGCACCCCGATCGATACCAGTAGTCCAATACTCTAGTAGAACCAAAGAATGGTGCGCCTAAACCAGAATATCCCCATCAGATAAGAATCCAGTGTTTCTGGTTGAAAAAGCCAACAAGGCCCACATCCAGTCTAGGAGCCTACCCGAATGTGTGAGAAGAATGTAAACAAACAGCTTGGGTAGAAAAGGGAGAGAGATGAAAGCCGATTACCGACCCGAATGCGGGCATTGTCGACGAGCGTGATGAGCAGGACGAGGCGGAGGTAATTGTCGATCTCGCTCTGCGCCTTGCGGAACTGGTAGACGATGTTCCAGCCCATGGCGAGGAGGTAGAGGTAGGAGCGGTCCTGGCAGGAGTTGACGAGCAGGTAGCCCCAGCGGAGCGCGTCCTCGAGCTGCTCCAACGGCTCCCGCATCTCCAGGTACTTCCTGAGCTCCGACACGTGGAGCTGCTCCAGCAGGCCGCCGATGAGCTTGAGGTGCTGCGCGAAGCGGCGGCAGTTGCGCTTGTGCAGCCGCGTCGTGGACGCCGCCCTGACGATGAGGGAGATGAGCTTGACGGCGTCCAGCCCCGTGAGTTGCGCGATGTTGGAGAGCTCTCCAAGGTTGTCCCACGACGCCATTGCGACCTCGGCTTAGCTCCCGAGTCAAGCAACCACCCGATCTCGGTTTCTGTCCTCGGCTAGCCGACGGAACGGCCGGGAAGCCTTTGGGCCGGGCCACGTGAAAGGCCTGCGAGATCAAAGAGCCCTACCTACCACCGGCATTGGGCATGGTGCTTCTCCCCCTCGTCCATGGCCATGCTAAGAGCTTATGCTCGAACCTGCGCCCTCGGCTCCAGAATTCCCGGTGAACAGGGCGCGGCGGGGCAGATCTACGAGAGCGAGAATAAATGCGCAGATGAAAGTGTGGGGGCGCGACATGCGGGGGAGCGGAGCCGCGGTTGCGTTCTGACGTTGGTTTCGCGGCGGGGGAGGCGGAGCGGCGGGTGGGATTCGCAGGCGGGGGCAGTCTACACTGCCCCCTTAATAGCTAGTACAGATAGTTTAAACATGAATAAATTTAATATATGTATATATACAATACACAATAGCCACTAGTCCTAACAATTAACATACATATGTGTTAAATACGTAATAAATATTAACTTATTATAAGCTAATCCTTTTAGTTTAGCCATATATATACAACTACAAAACAAATTTTCTTTTTGTTGGGGGTCATGCCCCCTTCTATGCCACTGGGACTAATGTTATGATTCTAGAGAGGAGAGAGATCGACAGTGCCAACGATGCGAATAAGAGGGGAAGTGAGTGAAGTTGTCGCGATGGGAGGAGGGAGGCTAGAGGTGGCAGAGTCGTGAGGGAGGAGGTAGGCTAGGACTGTAGGGTCACGGAGGGAGGGTGAAAGTCGGCTAGAGGGGGGTGAATAGGCGGAATCTAAAAATTATAAACTTAAGCACACGCTACAAGCCGGAGTTAGCGTTAGAACGAATATTAAGTCCGGGAGAGGGGAAAACAAATCAACCAAGAAATAAAGCGGATGACACGGTGATTTGTTTCACCGAGGTTCGGTTCTAAAGAACCTAGCCCCCGTTGAGGTGGTCACAAAGACCGGGTCTCTTTCAACCCTTTCTCTCTCTCAAACGGTCACCTAGACCGAGTGAGCTTTCTTCCTTGATTTCTCGGGTCACTTAGACCCCGCAAGGAACACCACACAATTGGTGTCTCTTGGTTCGCTTACAAGGCTTTTGAGAATAAGAATGAGAGAAAGAAGAAAGGCAACCAAGCAACAAGAGCAACAAAGAAACACAAGAACGATCCTCTCACAAGTTCTAAAGCACTAGAATTGAATTGGGGACTTTGATTGAATCGGTGGCTTTGATTTGTGTCTTGGAGTGTTGCACTTTGCTCTTGTATTGAATGGAGATTGATGAATGCTTGGATGGATGGAGTGGAGGTGGTTGGGGGGTATTTATAGCCCTCAACCACCAAAACAACCGTTGAGGGTGGCTGCTGTCGATGGGTGCACCGGACAGTCCGGTGCGCCAGCCACGTCACCCAACCATTAGGGTTCGGACGCAGACGACCGTTGGAGACTTTGTCTTCTAGTGGCACCGGACAGTCTGGTGCCGCACCGGACATGCACTGTTCACTATCCGGTGCGCCTCTGGCCTCTACTTTGACTTCTACCGCGAACTGTAGCGCTGTCAGGGGCACTGTGCAGTCAACCATTGCGCCGAAGAGCCGTTGCTCCGCTTGGTGCACCGGACAGTCTGGTGGCACACCGGACAGTCTGGTGAATTATAGCGGAGCGGCGCTGGAGAAACCCGAAGGTGAAGAGTTTGGAGTTGTACGGTCCTGGTGCACCGGACAGTCCGGTGCGCCAGACCAGGGCACACTTCGGTTTCTTTTGCTCCTTTCTTTTTGAACCCTAACTTGATCTTTTATTGGTTTGTGTTGAACCTTTATGCACCTGTAGAATACATAATCTAGAGCAAACTAGTTAGTCCAATATTTATGTTGGGCATTCAACCACCAAAATTATTTATAGGACAAGGCTAAACCCTATTTCCCTTTCAATCTCCCCCTTTTTGGTGATTGATGCCAACACAAACCAAAGCAAATATATAAGTTCAAAATTGAACTAGTTTGCATAATGTAAATGCATATGTTACTTAGAATTAAACCAATTTATACTTCTATTAGATATGCATGGTTGGTTTTCTTTTATTTTAACATTTTGGACCATGCTTGCACCACATGTTTTGCTTTTGCAAATTCTTTTGAAAAATCTTTTCAATAGTCTTTTTACAAATAGTCAAAGGTATATGAATAAGATTTCGAGAAGCATTTTCAAGATTTGAAATTTTCTCCCCTGTTTCAAATGCTTTTCCTTTGTTTAAAACAAAAACTTCCCCTGAATAAAATTCTCCTCTTAGTTTTCAAGAGGGTTTTAATAGATACCAATTAGAACTTATACTATATATACTAGTTTTGAAATTATACCAATATCATACCAATTTGAAATATATCAATAACAAGATACCAATTGAAAACTTTATTTCTGAATTTTTGGTGGTGCGGTCCTTTAGCTTTGGGCTTAATATTTCTCCCCCTTTGGCATTAATCGCCAAAAACAGAGACTTTTGAGAGCCCTTATTACTTTCTCCCCCATTGGTACAAGTAAATATGAGTGAAAAATTATACCAATTGTGAGAGTGATGTGGAGTGATGGCGAAGGGTAAATGATACCGATAGAGTGGAGTGGAAGCCTTGTCTTTGCCGAAGACTCCATTTCCCTTTCAATCTATGACTTAGCATAAAAATACACTTAAAAACACATTAGTCATAGTCATGAAAGAGATATGATCAAAGGTATATAAATGAGCTATGTGTGCAATGTTTCAATCAAAGTTCCGAGAATCAAGTATATTTAGCTCATTCCTAAGTTTGCTAAAGGTTTTCTCATCTAATGGATTGGTAAAGATATCGGCTAATTGTTCTTTGGTGCTAACATAAGCTATCTCGATATCCCCCCTTTGTTGGTGATCCCTCAAAACGTGATACCGAATGTCTATGTGCTTAGTGCGGGTGTGTTCAACGAGATTATCCGCCATGCGGATTGCACTCTCATTGTCACATAGGAGAGGGACTTTGCTCAATTTGTAGCCATAGTCCCTGAGGGTTTGCCTCATCCAAAGTAATTAAGCACAACAATGGCCTGCGTCAATGTACTCGGCTTCGGCGGTAGAAAGAGCTACTGAGTTTTGTTTCTTTGAATCCCAAGACACCAGGGATCTCCCTAGAAACTGACAAGTCCCTGATGTGCTCTTCCTATCAATTTTACACCTTATCTAGTCGGCATCGGAATATCCTATTAAATCAAAAGTAGATCCCTTGGGGTACCAAAGACCAAACTTAGGAGTATAAACTAAATATCTCATGATTCGTTTCACGACCCTAAGGTGAAATTCCTTAGGATCAGCTTGGAACCTTGCACACATGCATACGGAAAGCATAATATTCGGTCGATATGCACATAAATAGAGTAAAGATCCTATGGATTTACCTCCGTGTAGAGGTCGAGATGTCCATTTGTTCCCATGGGTGTCTTGATGGGCTTGGCATCCTTCATTCCAAACTTGTTGAGTAAGTCTTGAGTGTACTTTGTTTGGCTGATGAAGGTGCCTTCTTGGAGTTGCTTGACTTGAAATCCTAGGAAATATTTCAACTCCCCCATCATAGACATCTCGAATTTTTGAATCAAGATCCTACTAAACTCTTCGCATGTAGATTTGTTAGTAGACCCAAATATGATGTCATCAACATAATTTTTTGCAATGGTTTTAGTAAAGAGAGTAGGATCGGCTTTAACGACTTTGAAGCCATTAGTGATAAGAAAATCTCTTAGGCATTCATACCATGCTCTTGGGGCTTGCTTGAGCCCATAAAGCACCTTTGAGAGTTTGTAAACATGGTTAGGGTACTCACTGTCTTCAAAGCCGGGAGGTTGCTCAACATAGACCTCTTCCTTGATTGGTCCATTGAGGAAGACACTTTTCATGTCCATTTGATAAAGCTTAAAGCCATGGTAAGTAGCATAGGCAAGTAATATACAAATTGACTCAAGCCTAGCTACCGGTGCATAGGTTTCACCAAAATCCAAACCTTCGACTTGTGAATATCCCTTGGCCACAAGTCGGGCTTTGTTCCTTGTCACCACACCATGCTCATCTTGCTTGTTGCGGAATACCCATTTGGTACCTACAACATTTTGGTTAGGACGTGGAACTAAATGACATACCTCATTTCTCGTGAAGTTGTTGAGTTCCTCTTGCATTGCCAACACCCAATCTGAGTCTCTTAGTGCATCATCCACCTTGTATGGCTCAATAGTGGACACAAAAGAGTAATGTTCACAAAAAATGAGCGACTCGAGATCGAGTTGTTACCCCTTTATGGATATCACCAAGAATGGAGTTGACAGGGTGATCTCTTTGAATCGCTTGATGGACTCTTGGGTGTGGCGGTATTTGACCCTGATCATATTCCTTGTCTTGATCAACTTCAACTCCCCCTTGATCATTGTCCTCCTCTTGAGGTAACTCATCCTCTTGATCTTCATTTACATTATCTTGAGCCTGATCCTCATCTTGAGTTGGTGGAGATGCTTGCATGGAAGATGATGGTTGATCTTGTGCTTATGTAGACTCTTCGGGTTTCTTAGGACACACATCCCCAATGAACATGTTTCTTAGCGCGACGCACATAGCCTCTTCATCATCTAGCTCATCAAGATCAACTTGCTCCATTTGGGAGCCATTAGTCTCATCAAACACAGTGTCACAAGAATCTTCAACTAATCCAGTGGATTTCTTGAAGACTGTATATGCATTTGTGTTTGAGTCATAACCAAGTAAAAAGCCTTCTACAGCCTTAGGAGCAAATTTAGATTTTCTACCTCTTTTAATAAGAATAAAACATTTGCTACCAAAGACTCTAAAATATGAAACATTGGGCTTTTTAACGGTGATGAGTTCATAAGATGTCTTCTTGAGGATTCGGTGAAGGTAAAGCTAGTTGATGGAGTAGCAGGCGGTGTTAATCGCCTCAGCCCAAAACCGGTCCGGAGTTTTGTACTCATCAAGCATGGTCCTTGCCATGTCCAGTAGAGTTCTATTTTTCCTTTCCACTACACCATTTTGTTGAGGTGTGTAGGGAGAAGAGAACTCATGCTTGATGCCCTCATCCTCAAGAAAGCCTTCGATTTGAGAGTTCTTGAACTCCGTCCCGTTGTCGCTTCTTATCTTTTTTATTCTTAATCCGAACTCATTTTGAGCCCGTCTCAAGAATCCCTTTAAGGTCTCTTGGGTTTGAGATTTTTCCTGCAAAAAGAATACCCAAGTGAAGCGAGAATAATCATCCACAATTACAAGACAATACTTACTCCCGCCGATGCTTATGTAAGCGATCGGGCCGAATAAATCCATGTGGAGTAGCTCAAGCGGTCTGTCGGTCGTCATGATGTTCTTGTGTGGATGGTGGGTTCCAACTTCTTTCTTGCTTGACATGTGCTACAGACCCTGTTTTTCTCAAAATGAACATTGGTTAGTCCCAAAATGTGCTCTCCCTTTAGAAGCTTGTGAAGATTCTTCATCCCAACATGGGCTAGTCGGCGATGCCAGAGCTAACCCATATTAGTCTTAATGATTAAGCAAGTATCAAGTTCAGCTCTATTAAAATCAGCTAAGTATAGTTGACCCTCTAATACTCCCTTAAATGCTATTGAATCATCACTTCTTCTAAAGACAGTAACACTTATATCCGTAAAAAGACAGTTGTAACCCATTTTGCATAATTGAGATACATAAAGCAAATTGTAATATAAAGAATCTATAAGAAAAACATTGGAAATGGAATGGTCAGGTGATATAGCAATTTTACCAAGTCCTTTGACCAAACCTTGATTTCCATCCTCGAATGTGATAGCTCTTTGGGGATCTTCATTTTTTCTCATAGGAGGGGAACATTCTTTTCTCCCCTGTCATATAGTTTGTGCATCTGCTATCGATTATCCAACTTGAGCCCCCGAATGCATAAACCTGCAAAACAATTTAAGCCTTGTTCTTAGGTACCCAAACAGTCTTGGGTCCTTTGATGTTAGAAACAAGCACCTTGGGTACCCAAACACAAGTCTTGGAGCCCTTGTGTTTGCCCCCAATATATTTGACAACTACTTTGCCTGATTTGTTAGTTAAAACATAAGATGCATCAAAAGTCTTAAATGAAACATTTGGCTCATTTGATGCAGTGGGAGTTTTCTTTTTAGGCAATTTAACATGGGTTGATTGCCTAGAGCTAGATGCCTCATTCTTATATATAAAAGCAAGGTGAGCAATAAAATGAGACTTCTTAGCATGAACTCTCCTAATTTTGTGTTCGGGATAACCAGCAGGATATAAAATATAGCCCTCGTTATCCTGAACCATCAGTGGCTTTCCCTTTACAAAATTTGACACTCTTTTAGGGGCATTAAGTTTGACATTGCTTCCCTGTTTGAAACCAATGTCATCCTTGATGCAAGGGCGTCTCCCATTATAGAGCATGCTTCTAGCAAATTTAAATTTTTCATTTTCTATTTCATGCTCATTGATTTTACTAGTTAATTGAGCTATATGATCATTTTGTTGTTTAATTAGAGCAAGGTGATCATGAATAGCATCAACATTAATATCTCTATATCTAGTACAAATAGTGACATGATCAACAGTAGATGTAGAGGGTTTGCAAACATTTAATTCATCTATCTTAGCATGTAACATGGCATTCTCATTTCTAAGACAAGAAATAATATCATTGCAAACATTCAAATCTTTAGCCTTGGAAATTAAACTAGCATTTTCATTTTTAAGGCTAGAAATTGATTCATTCAATTTATCAATCTTAGTAATTAAATTAGCATTTTCATTTCTAAGATTGGCAATTGAATTATTACAAGCATTTAATTTCTCAACCTTAGCAAACAAATTAGCATTCTCAGTTCTAAGGTTGGAAATTGATTCATGGCAAACCCTAAGCTCTTTAGACAAATTTTCACATTTTTCTACCTCCTGGGCATAGGAATTCTTCAACTTAACATGCTTCTTATTTTCCTTAATAAGGAATTCCTCTTGGCTATCCAAGAGTTCATCCTTCTGATGAATAGCTCCTATCAATTCATTTAATTTTTTCCTTTTGTTGCATGTTAAGGTTTGCAAAAAGACTAAGCAAGTCATCTTCATCTTCACTAGAACTACCCTCATCACTAGATGTAGTATATTTGAGGGTGGTTCTAGATTGTACCTTCTTTTTCTTATCGTCCTTTGCCATGAAGCATTTGTGGCCGACGTTGGGGAAGAGAAGTCCCTTGTTGACGGTGATGTTTGCGGCATCCTCGTCGGAGGAGGAGTCGGTGGAGCTCATGTCGCCCTTCTTCTTGTAGTACTTCTTCTTTTCTCTCTGCTTCCCCTTCTTGTCTTCGCACCTGTCACTGTCACTAGATATTGGACATTTTGCAATAAAATGACCGGGCTTACCACACTTGTAGCACACCCTCTTAGAGCGGGGTTTGTAGTCCTTCCCCCTCCTTTGCTTGAGGATTTGATGGAAGCTCTTGATGATGAGCGTCATCTCCTCATTGTCGAGCTTGGAGGCGTCGATGGGGAGCCTACTTGATGTAGACTCTTCTTTCTTCTCCTTCATCGCTTTGAATGCGATGGGTTGCACCTCGGGTGTGGAGATGCCGCCTTGCTTCATGTTGACGATTTGTTTGGAGCCTTTGATCATCAATTCAAAGCTCACAAACTTTCCTATAACCTCCTCGGGAGACATTAGCTTATATCTAGGATCACCACGTATTATTTGAACTTGCGTAGGATTGTGAAAAAAGGTGATTTTAGAATAACCTTGATCATTTCATGGTCATCCCATTTGGTGCTCCCGAGGTTGCGCACTTGATTCACCAAGGTCTTGAGCCGGTTGTACATAGCTTGTGGCTCCTCTCCTTGGTTAAGGACGAAACGACCGAGCTCCCCCTCGATTGTCTCCCGTTTGGTGATCTTGGTCACCTCATCTCCCTCGTGCGCGGTCTTGAGCACGTCCCAAATCTCCTTGGCGCTCTTCAACCCTTGCACTTTATTATACTCCTCTCGACATAGAGAGGCGAGGAGTATAGTAGTGGCTTGGGAGTTGAAGTGCTAGATTTGGGTGACCTCGTCTGAGTCGTAGCCTTCGTCCCCCACGGATGGTACCTGCGCTCCAAACTCAACAATATCCCATATACTTGCATGGAGTGAGGTTAGGTGATGCCTCATTTTATCACTCCACATACAGTAGTCCTCACCATAAAAAACCGAAGGTTTGCCTAATGGGACGAAAAGTAAAGGAGCGTGTTTAGAAATGCAGGGATAGCGTAGGGGGATCTTACTAAACTGCTTGCGCTCATGGCGCTTAGAAGTGACGGACGCGGCGTCGGAACCGGAGGTGGAGGGCGATGAAGAATCGGTCTCGTAGTAGACCACTTTCTTCATCTTCTTCTTCTTGTCGCCACTCCGATGCGACTTGACGCGGGGAGGTGATTCCTCCCTTCCTTTGGCGTCGGACTCCCTTGATGGAGCCTTCCCGTGGCTTGTGGCCGTTTCCATCTCCCTCTTGGCGGATCCTCCCGACATCACTTCGAGTGGTTAGACTCTAAATAAAGTGTCGGGCTCTGATACCAATTGAAAGTCGCCTAGAGGGGGGTGAATAGGCGGAATCTAAAAATTATAAACTTAAGCACACACTACAAGCCGGGGTTAGCGTTAGAACGAATATTAAGTCCGGGAGAGAGGGGAAAACAAATCAACCAAGAAGTAAAGCGGATGACACGGTGATTTGTTTTACCGAGGTTCGGTTCTAAAGAACCTAGCCCCCGTTGAGGTGGTCACAAAGACCGGGTCTCTTTCAACCCTTTCCCTCTCTCAAACGGTCACCTAGACCGGGTGAGCTTTCTTCCTTGATTTCTCGGGTCACTTAGACCCCGCAAGAACCACCACACAATTGGTGTCTCTTGCTTCGCTTACAAGGCTTTTGAGAATAAGAATGAGAGAAATAAGAAAGGCAACCAAGCAACAAGAGCAACAAAGAAACACAAGAACGATCCTCTCACAAGTCCTAAAGCACTAGAATTGAATTGGGGACTTTGATCGGATCGGTGGCTTTGATTTGTTTCTTGGAGTGTTGCACTTTGCTCTTGTATTGAATGGAGAGTGATGAATGCTTGGCTGGATGGAGTGGAGGTGGTTGGGGGGTATTTATAGCCCTCAACCACCAAAACATCCGTTGGGGGTGGCTGCTGTTGATGGGCACACCGGACAGTCCGGTGCGCCAGCCACGTCACCCAACCATTAGGGTTCGGACGCAGACGACTGTTGGAGACTTTGTCTTCTAGTGGCATTGGATAGTTCGGTGCCGTACCGGACAGACACTGTTCACTGTCTCGTGCCTCTGGACTCTACTCTGACTTCTGCCGCGAACTGTAGCGCTGTCAGGGGCACTGTGCAATCGACCGTTGCGCCGAAGAGCCGTTGCTCCGCTAGGTGCACCGGACAGTCCGGTGGCACACCGGACAGTCCGGTGAATTATAGCGGAGCAGCGCTGGAGAAACCCGAAGGTGAAGAGTTCGGAGTTGTACGGTCCTGGTGCACCGGACACTGTCCGGGGGCACACCGGACAGTCCGGTGCGCCAGACCAGGGCACACTTTGGTTTCTTTTGCTCCTTCCTTTTTGAACCCTAACTTGATCTTTTAATTGTTTGTGTTGAACCTTTATGCACCTGTAGAATACATAATTTAGAGCAAACTAGTTAGTCCCATATTTGTGTTGGGCATTCAACCACCAAAATTATTTATAGGACAAGGTTAAACCCTATTTCCCTTTCAAAGGGAAGGATAAATATTAACTTATTATAAGCTAACTTTTTAAATTTAGCCATATATATACAACAATAAAACAACCATTGGGGCTAACGTTATGATTCTAGAGAGAAGAGGGATCAACAGTGGCAACAGTGCGAGTAAGAGGAGAAGGGAGCGGCGGTGTCGCGATGGGAGGGAGGCTGGAGGTGGTAGGTCGTGAGGGAGTTGGCCTCGACGTCGGTGGAGGTCACGTCCTCCGTGTCGATGGATAGGGTGATGCTCCGACCCTGGCCGGCTCACGCTAGGTGTGCTCGCTTCTTCTCCGCCTTCCTCTCAAGGCGGCGTCTCTTGCACGCCGCCTCGGCCGATTTATCTGCATCTCTCTTCCGTTTCTTCTATGCCTTAATAGCGACATCCTATGTAAGAGGGGGACAGGAAACCTTGATGCTGCAAAGCCCCTGGCAAAGGTACTCACCGGTGAGTCCCGAACAAAAGAGGAGAGGAAGAAGGTTAAAGGGAACTTACCAAGTCTCTCAACCGTGCTAAGTTGAACAGTAGTGGATCACTCTCATCCAATAAGTCTGACGTAACCCCCGCCATGATAGCAAGGACGCTGCCGTAAGCTCGTGCCTCATCAAGTTCATGGCCGAATGGCGATCAGAGTCATTATTCCCGGTGTACTGACACATGGCCCTCTAGCGGGCCACGAGCGGCTGGAGACGATGATCCATGAACGTGTGGATCAGCCTCTCACTAGAAAGGCCTCACTTGCTGAAAGGGAAATGTGTCATTTGGCTATTTCTATATTGTTTTGGTGATTAGATGCACAACACAATACGTGTGAACAAACATAATGTTGAGCAAAGGAATATCTAGATGGATCAAGTGTGAAGGTAAGTTCTAGACGCTTAGTCAATTGTTTTATGTGCTATACATACTTGTCTAAGTTCCAGGGACTCAGTTAAGTGAAGTCCAAAAGAATCAAAGAAAGACAAAGAAAGGAACGAAGAAAAGGTGCTGGACTGCGCAGCACCGGACGGTCCAGTGCCACCCACCAGACATTTCATAAACCAAGTTTGTGTCATTTAGTGTTGATTTTAACAGGATCACCTATTCACCCCCTTTAGGTGCTCTCAATTGGTATCAGAGATGTACTCCTCATTAAGGGACTAACCGCCCGAAAAGATGGATCCTAAAGGTAAGGGGATGGTGATCAACGAAAAGGAGAAGGAGACCCTCTACGTCAACGAGCCAAAAGACGACAAGCCCACTGACTCAAGCTCAAGTCACAAGAAGATGAAAAGAAGAAGAGGTGCATAAAGAAGATCATCTACTATGATAGTGACGTCTCATCCTCTTTACGAAGGGATGACGACGACGAATACTCTTCGTCGAACCGAGATGTGGGCCAAATATTTTAACCCCTTTTAAAATTTGAGAAAATATTATTATTCTATCTAGTTCTAAAGCCATATTCCATGCTCTAAATCATACTTATATTATATTTATTACATATTTTACTATATATACTACTCGTGTTTTACTAGGTTTTTATATATCATATAAATACGTATTGAGATATTTATTCAAATATAATCATTGTTTATTTTTAAACACCAAGGTATGTGTGCTTTTGTGGTTATCCCTAAATTTCTGAAGCAGAGAGACGTGAGCTCGATTGCTCGTTTTGCACAGTTTTTTTGCGCGGGTGGGGCTGTGCAGGCGCAATAGTTGGCTACATGGGCGCTGAGCTAGGTCTATAGGGCAGTAGGTGAGAAAGTGCTGAGCATGGGACCCACAAGGCAAATTCTTAATAAATATAGTATAGATGATATTATGTATATATACATAATAGTATGTTCTATCTCGAATTTAAAATAATTGATGAAGAATAATAAAGATACTATTTTATAATAGTATTTTTGTGTGTTATCTGGTTTACGTTATATCGCCATGTAACTGTAAACTATGATTTTTAGTATAGTTTTGTTACAAGTCGACTTAGGATCTGGTTTAATTTGGCTACTGATGGTAAAGGCTAGGTGCACTAGATCTGGCCTTAGATGAGCTGCTTTTGCATCCATCGGTTGCACTGTTCATTTCCTGTTGAACAGGGACGATGGAACAGACAATGTTGATCACGAGACACACATGAATGATGGATGGATGGATCGATCAAGAATACGTACCTCGTACGTCCCCAATCATCCATATCCCTGCTGTGATGCGATGCATGCATGGTAGTACACATGGTGGTCCAGGTGGTACAGTACATAGCTAGTACGTACCACGCCACGCACCTGTTCCCTAGCTTACGTACTTACGTACGTAGTAACTCATCAGCCTATTATTTCTATATATTCATTCACATAGAAAAGTACAAAGTTCATATAGAAAATTACTGGACAGGAGGATAAATTAGGGTCGTAGACGTGCTTGTGAGCACTATAATGTGTATTATATTGTACTATATTTCTTGCACTCATTTGTTTGGCTACTAACTCCTTTGTGCAATCACTACCGGAATCAATCGCTTTGCCGAGTGCCTGAAGCACTCGGCGAAGCCTCAAAAACACTCGGCAAAGACTTTACCGAGTGTGACACTCGGCAAAGAAGGTTCGACAAACAGTGCATCGGCAAAGCCTTCTTTGCCGAGTGCTTTTTCTCGGGCACTCGGCAAAGAAAAGCAGCCGTTACGGCGTCGGGTGACGGAGACGGCGGCTTTGCCGAGTGTCCCTGGTGACACTCGGTAAAGGAGTTATCTTTGCCGAGTGTCTGCCCGGCAGCACTCGGCAAAGAATCCATCTTTGTTGAGTGCCACTTGGGACACTCGGCAAAGAGCCCGCCAGGGAGGGTCCCCATGTCAGGCTCTTTGCCGAGTGTTTTGTGCGGCACTCGGCAAAGCCGACTGTCGGGGACCATAATTAGGGGTACCCCCAAGACTCCTAATCTCACCTGGTAACCCCCCATCAACACAAAGCTGCAAAGGCGTGATGGGTGCGATTAAGTCAAGGCTCAGTCCACTCAAGGGACACGATCTCGCCTCGCCCGAGCCCAGCCTCGGGCAAGGGAGCCGACCCCGGAGGATTCACGCCTCGTCCGAGGGCCCCCCTCAAAGCAACGGATACACCTTCGGCTCGCCCGAGGCCCAGTCTTCGCAGAGAAGCAACCTTGGCCAGATCGCCACGCCAACCGACCATATCGCAGGAGCATTTAATGCAAGGATGGTCTGACACCTTATCCTGACGCGCGCTCTTCAGTCGACAGAGCCGAAGTGACCACAGTCACTTCGCTGCTCCACTGACCGACCTGACAAGAAGACAGCGCTGCCTGCGTCGCTCCGACTGCTGTGCCACTCGACAGAGTGAGGCTGACAGCAGCTAAGTCCGACCTCGGGCGCCATAGGAAACTCCGCCTCGCCCGACCCCAAGGCTCGGACTCAGCCTCGGCTCCGGAAGACGGCGAACTCCGCCTCGCCCGACCCCAGGGCTCGAACTCAGCCTCGGCTCCGGAAGACGACGAACTCCTCCTCGCCCGACCCCAGGGCTCGGACTCAGCCTCGGCTCCGGAAGACGGCGAACTCCGCCTCGCCCGACCCCAGGGCTCGGACTCAGCCTCGGCTCCAGAAGACGACGAACTCCGCCTCGCCCGAGCCCAGGGCTCGGACTCAGCCTTGGCCTCAGACGACGGTCTCCGCCTCGCCCGACCCGGGGCTCGGACTCGACCTCGACTTTGGAAGACAGACTCGACCTTGACCTCGGAGGAGCCTCCGCCTCGCCCGACCTAGGGCTCGGGCCGACCACGTCACAAGGGGAGTCATCATTACCCTACCCCTAGCTCGCTCAGGCTACGGGGGACAAGACCGGCGTCCCATCTGGCTCGCCCCGGTAAACAAATAATGATGGCGCCCCGCGTGCTCCATGACGACGGCGGCTCTCAACCCCTTACGGAAGCAAGGAGACGTCAGCAAGGACTCAACAGCCCCGACAGCTTTCCTTCCGCAAGGCTCCAGCGCTCCTCCGACGGCCACGACATCACATGAACAGGGTGCCAAAACCTCTTCGGCTGCCACGACAGCATGTACTTAGGGCTCTAGCTCCTCTCTGCTAGACACGTTAGCACACTGCTACATCTCCCATTGTACACCTGGGCCCTCTCCTTACGCCTATAAAAGGAAGGTCCAGGGCTCTCGTACGAGAAGGTTGGCCGCGCGGGACGACGGGCCGGCGCGTATAAGGCTCTCGCTCTCTCCCACGCGGACGCTTGTAACCCCCTACTGCAAGCGCACCCGACCTGGGTGCAGGACAACACGAAGGCCGCGAGTTTCCCCTTTCGCCTGTCTCCTTTTTTCCCCCTTCGTGCTCCGTCTCGCGCCGACCCATCTGGGCTGGGACACGCGGCGACAATTTACTCGTTGGTCCAGCGACCCCCCGGGGTCGAAACGCCGACACCGACCTCTTTGCCGAGTGCCAGCGACATAACACTCGGCAAAGAACCTAAACCGGTGCCCAGGTCTGTGCTCTTTGCCGAGTGTTATGACCCTGACACTCGGCAAAGCGCCTCTTTGCCGAGTGTTACACTCGGCAAAGTGACCAGTATATACCTTTTTTATTTGTTTTTTGTATTCCATCCACACAAACAGAAGATATCACATATATACATCATAGATATCATCACAGACATAAATAGCCAACACAAACATAAAACCATCACCACAAACATAAATATCCATCACAAACATAAGTGTTCAACACAAGTATCAAACACAAACATAAGTCTCAAACGTCGCAAGCTCTCACATAAGTATCAAACACAGACATAAGTATTATACATAAGTTCTGAAGTCTAAAACAATGAAAACACAACACTCATGGAGGTGGGCGGTTTGACCGGGGCTGCGTTGGGCTGAACCCTTCCGGAGGGTTGTTGGATGCCGCCCCAGATTGGCCCTGCACAGAGAAGAGATTGCATGTGTTATACCAGATGCATTACAAACATCTAACTACAATTTTGATACTCACAGGAGTGTGGAAGAGAGCAGGGTCAACTGGAGGGAACAATGGAGGTGGCGGAGCGATGCCCTGTGCGGCTCCAAGGCTCTGCATGTACTGGAACATCTCCGCCATCCTCTTATTAGCCGCCGCCCGCTCCGCCATTATCCTCGCCTCCATCTCTTGACGTTCCCTCCTCTCTTCTTCTAGTTGGGTCTGTAATATTACAAGCCAACATTATAGTAACTCAAAGAGTAGGTATATAACTCAAGGAAGGACGAGTTACAGAAGCACTAACCTCGAGTTGTTGTATGCGATGCTGTGAGCTGTCGTGCCGAGGTCGTATGGCTGGACTCGAGCCCGTGCTCCTTGCTCTCACCTGAGACAGAGTGGGAGTGGAGGACGAGTCGATTGCCCCGTCGGCAATCCAGTACCGCCCATGTCTCTTGCCTCCTCCGACCCTCATGAGCACATCAGGGTCGATCGGCTCGGTGCTCGGATCATAGTCTCGGCCATGGACCTCCTGCGCCATGGCGATGTAGTCATGGAGGCGGCTGTAGACGGCGGGGTTGGTGTAGGCCTCGGGCCCATCATCCGGGTTGTAGGTGACGTAGGACATCGCCTTACCCTTATGGGCCATAGCATAGGCCGAGAAGGTGGAGCAAGGCCTGCCACCATGTGACGCCGACTGCAACGAAAACCAACGAGATAGTTAGAAATAATATCTAACTTAGTGTTATATATCTAAATAAAAAAGGTGGCGTACCCATGCTTCGGCATATTGGCCCAGGCTCCGGCTGCCTTGGTGGTGGGAGGGGCCTTGCATCATCAAACGTCGTTCCCGGCTAGCGGTGTGCGCCTCGTCCCACTCAGCCGAACACCACCTATCCACCATCTGCTCCCAGCACAGAGGATGTGCGGCGCACCAATGTGGAATCATCTACAAAGTAAACACGTAAAGTGCATATCAAAAGATAAAATAAAATTCATGCATGGAGTACTGGTACCAAACATGCATGACTTTACCTGCAGGTACTGCTCCCTGGTCAACGACATGGTTCGGGCTTGAGGTTTGGTCACCCTCTCTCCAAGGACGGAGCCGTGGTAGGTGATGATGGCCTGGATGCGGGCCTCATAGTGCATGTCCACGACGAGCTTCTTACAGCTCGTGGTGGCCACCACATCCGCCCTAGCCTCGTATCCAGCATCGCATCTGAAGAAATCCTGCATACAAAAACGATGTATCCATACATTATTTCAAGAATTTGCAACGAATGCGACATATTTTACATTATACTAAGACTTACCCACAACTCTTGCTTCACCCGCTCCGCCTTGTTATTGAATTCCCTGTCGTCCCGGTCTACTGCATCGGGGGCGACGGCGTAGTGGTCGAAGGTGAAGGCTGGGCCCGTCACTCCGGCGTACTCCACAAGTCCAGGGAAGTGTTCCTTGCACAGCAGGCCGAGGATGCCATTGGGGGGGCGACGATGACCCCCAGCATAATCCAAAACCGTCCAAGACCTGTCCAAGTGATAAATAAAAAGTATTAATTTATATTATGATTTTGAACACATAATATGAACAAGAATGAAAAACATAAAGTTACATACCTCTCCCCTTCCGGCCGAATCAGCGGCCGCCTGTCCCGAAGTATGGGACGCTGAGGGAGACTCGCGAGGCCTCGCAGGTAGATGCTCCTCGAACTAGAGCCGCCTGAACCTGAGGCGTCCTGCTGCTGGTCGTCGTCGTCCTGAGGCGCCGCCTGCTGCTGTGCTACCTGCTCTGCCTCGTCTTGCTGCACTGTCTGCTCTGCCTCGTCCGTCGTCCTACGCCTCCTCCCCCTCCTCCTACTCGGCCAACCGCCCACCATATTTGTCCAACAACCTGCAATTAAGAGTAAACAAATAAGCACATATAAAAATATGTATTTAAAAATAGGTGCGAAATAAAAATTCATATAGCATTACATCGATTAAAAATAATCTTCATATGTGTCGGGGTTAGCCGGATCATAACTCTCATCATCACTATCAAGCATTTCAATCTCAACACCATCGGAAGACGCAACCTCGTCATTAATGTCATTGCCTTCAAGGATTACTAAGTCATTATCATTTTGCACCTCATCATCCTCCTCATCAACAACCATTTCAATATCTACGTCCATTCCGATAGCTTCAGTTAAGTCTATCTCAAATCGCCCTTCTAGCCCATCTTCTTGGAAGAACTCTCCATCATATGTGTCTGGGTCTAAGTTGTAATCTTCATCGTTAGAAACAGGTAACCTCCCGTGCGGCGATACCTTATACACAACATCCCAACGCTTAAGATGTTCTTTCGTTTGACACGCATATGGGAGATAATACACTTGTGTGGCCTGTTGGGCCACGATATAGACATCGTCTCCTGCTAAGGTGGAATCTTGTCAAATTTCGACTATCCCAAGATTAGAATGTGTCTGTCTCGTCACTTGAGGGTCAAACCAATGACATTTGAATATCACTGGAGTAAGAGGTTTGGAACCATAAAAATTGAGCTCATATATTTCTTCGATTCGTCCAAAATAATCGACATTGTCAAGGCCCGGCGTAAAGACTCCAGAACACGTTGTTTTCCGATTGGGCCGACTTTTGTCGTAGTGTGTTGTGCGAAAACGGTATCCATTGACGTCATACCCAGAATATTTCTTGACCCTATAAGCAAAGCCGTTGGCTACTTGTCTCAACTCGGCACTCATAGACGGATCTCTTTGGCCCTGCAAGTATTCGCAAGTTAAAAGACGCTAAATTGAGTTCAAAGACGTATCTCTTTTACAAACTAAGCACGTACCTTACGTTGGAACCAGGAAATGAAATCGGGCAACCCATTTCTCGCACCCTTTCTAAGAAGAGCGTCATATTCCTGTGGAGTGGGGTCCCTTGATCGACGCCATAATTCATGAAGAAATTGTTCCATGTATGGCGTCACCTCTTCAAGGTTGGTCAAAACGTATAGCATGATATGCCGCCACTCTTCATGTGTCAGGGTCTTGGTGGTCGAGCCACTTGCTCTTCCGAGTTGGCCTCGAAATATGCTAAGGTTTGATTCATTGTCGCCATCATTGTAACGAGGGGGTGGATTATGCACGCTCGGCAGTTTGTCACCATAATAAGTTGTTGTGAAGTTTGAGACCTCTTCTAGAATGTATGCCTCTGCAATGGAAGCCTCGATTTTGCATTTATTTCTACATTTCTTTCGAATAGTCTTTAGACATCTCTCGATTGGATAGCACCAACGTCCCTGCACGGGCCCCCCATTCGTGCCTCATAGGGGAGATGAAGAATCAAATGCTGCATTGGATTGAACAAGCCGGGTGGAAATATCTTCTCAAGCTTACACAGTAACACGAGGGCCAATCTTTCCAAGTCTGCAACCACGGTCCGAGATAACTCTTTTGCACAAAGCTGACGGAAGAAATAGCTCAACTCTGAAAGCGCTAGCCAGACATGCTCAGGGACATAGCCTCGAACCATCGCAGGAAGAATCCGTTCAATCCATATGTGAAGTCATGACTCTTCATCCCTAAGACTCGCATAGTAGATAAGTTCACCCCCGTACTCAGGTTAGCTGCATACCCATCAGGGAACATCAACATCTTGATCCACTGAAGTACTTCCTTCCTCTAGGCCCTGCTTAGGACGAAATCGGCCTTAGGCCTTCTCCACGTCTTTCCGCCACTTGGCGGCTTCATCTCTAGTTTTGGTCTATCACATAACGCTGCCAGATCCACTCTTGCCTTCACATTATCCTTTGACTTATAAGGAATGTCCATAATTGTTGCCCAAAGTGCCTCGACAACATTCTTTTCAGTGTGCATCACGTCAATGTTGTGTGGAAGGAGCAGGTCGTCATAATAGGGGAGCCGAGTCAAGCCAGACTTATGTGTCCACATATGCTGCTCACCATATCCCACAAAACCACCTTCTGTATTGGCCACGAGCCCATCTATCTATTGACGAATTTCGGCACCAGTCATCGTTGCAGGTGGGCGGTCTGTCACTACGACACCTTTCGTAAAGTTCTTGATGTCTAGGTGGAATGGATGGTCAGCAGGAAGAAATTGTCGATGTTTATCGAAGGACGAATATTTGCCACCCTTTTTCAACCAAATGAACCTGAGAGCTTCCTTGCAAACTGGGCATGGGAACTTACCGTGAACACACCAGGCACAGAATAGCCCATACGCCGGTAAGTCATGCATGGAGTACTAGTACCAAACATGCATTATGAAGTTTGTCTTCGTAGCTCGGTCATACGTCCATACCCCTTCCTCCCAGGCACGTACCAATTCATCGATCAAAGGCTCCATATACACGCCCATTTTGTTCCCCGGGTGTCCAGGAATTATCAACGACACGAATATATTCTGCCTTTGAAAGCACACACCAGGGGGGAGATTGATTGGGATAACAAACACGGGCCAACATGTGTACGGGGCAGCGCTCATTCCATAGGGATTGAACCCATCTGTGGCCAACGCAACACGTACATTACGAGCCTCTTCGGCTTTCTCACGGTGAATGTCATCAAAGTGTTTCCATGCTTCACCATCAGATGCGTGCACCATCTTGTCAGGATTGTACCGTTTTCCATTTTTGTGCCATGTCATCTGTTCGCGGATTCCTCTGTCATGTAAAGATGCTGGATCCTTGGTATGAACGGAAGGTGTCGTAGGATTGTCAAGGGGATGTCGAGCTGCCTCTTCTGTCCATCACCAGAGTCTACCTTCATAAACCTAGACGAATTACACTTGGAACAGTACTTTGCCTCCGCGTATTCTTTCCTAAATAGCACGCAGCCCTTCGGACAAGCATGAATCTGCTCATACGTCATCTTGAGTGCACGAAGGAGTTTATGTGCCTCGTACATGCTCTTTGGCAGAACGTGATCATCCGGAAGCAGACTCCCAATAACCGTCAACAAGCCATCGAATGCGTCTCTACTCATGTTGTACTGTGACTTGAACGCCATTACATGCCCAATGGCATCCAGTTGAGAAACCTTTGTCTGGCCATGAAGAGGCTTATGTGCCGCGTCGAACATGTCGTAGAACGCCTTTGCAGTCGGCTCTGGCTCGTTATCCATACATCCTCCCGTGTACTGTGCCTCCTGATAGTCGTTCAACATATCCGCTACCCCCGCATCCGCGTCATAATCCTCGACACGTTGTCTCAACACCTCCTCTCTCGTACGATGCGCTTCACCATGAAATATCCACCGAGTATAGCCCGGCGTAAATCCATTCTTCCAAATATGTTCTACCATGGCCTTCTTTGGTTTTCTTTTCCGGTTGTCACATTTGCTGCACGGGCATGGGACTAGACTCGCTCCTTTAGCAGCTTCGCCATATGCCCGTTCCACGAAATCATCGGTCTTTCTAATCCATTCAGTGGTGACATCGTTCCTTCCTCTACGGCCCGTGTACATCCACTCACGGTCCTCCATCCTCTAACAGAAGCCTAGCAACAGAAAATTTCGGCAGCACCTCCCCTGCACGGGGAGGTTTCAAAATCCTGCAAATAAAACTATCAGCACGATGGCTGACATCCACGCATAATTCAACGGCACGATGATCGGCAATCAACAATACTACATATTAACATAATCATACACGTATATAATTAACTCAATATTAAAACTAATCATTTCATATAAATCATACACGTAGAACATAAATCAAGCAATCACCTTGGAGGTTTCGTCGCGGGCGAGACGACGGGTCGCGGGCGAGGCGCCGGGCGGGCGAGGGCATGGCGGGGAAACAGAGGGGGCACGGCGAGGAGCGCGGCGGGGGCACGGGCGAGGGCGAGGGGCTAGGCGAGGGGCACGGCGGGCGCGGGCGAGGGCACGACAAGTGTGGGCACAACGGCGGGCTGCGACCATGGGCACGGCGGTGCGAGCGCGGTGGGCTAGGGGCACGGCGGGCGCGGGCACAACGGCGGGCGAGAGGCACGGCGAGAGGCAAGGTGAGCGAGGGGCACGGCGGGCGCGGGCACAGTGGGCGAGGGGCACGTCGGGCGACGGCGGGCGCGGCTGCGGGCACGGTGGCGACGGCGGGCGCGACGCGAGCGCGAGGGCACGACGGCGGCGCGGGCGCGAGGGCACGGAGGCGGCGCGGCGCGGGCGCGAGGGAGGGCACGACGGCGGCGGCGAGGGCGCGGCGACGGTGAGGGCGCGGCGGCGGCGGTTGAGAGTGAGTGAGAGAGTGAGGAAGAAGCGTTGCCGTTGGTATGTAGCGTGCTTTGCCGAGTGCCTGTGATCTGGCACTCGGCAAAGTTTTTTTAAATTTTAAAATACACTTTGTCGAGTGCCAGATCGCTGGCACTCGGCAAAGCTGTATTTGCCGAGTGTCCCCTGGGCGACACTCGGCAAAGACTCTTTCCCTATTCTTTGCCGAGTGCCACCCAGTTGGCACTCGGCAAAGCTGTCTTTGCCGAGTGTCTTCATTAGACACTCGACAAAGTATATTTTTATTTTTTTTATTTGGCTCCCAAACTTTTTGTGGTATGTTCTTACACTATGTAGACCTACATGTATCATTTGTGGACAATTATAACAGAGTTTTCAATTGTTAGTAGATTTAGTTCGTTTATTTGAAATTCTTCGGAAAATTCAGATTTGAACTGCAGGCCACTCGAAACTTGGAAAACCGTGCATGAAAAAATGATATTCATGTTACTTAGCATAAGTTACGACCGATTCCAGAAGCGTACCGGAAACTTCGAGCAACATGCTCACTAAACATGGCCGTGAACTTGCGATCCACATGTTTAAAAATTGTATAAAACACAAACAAAGTCAGAACATCATGAAACTTGTCCACGTGTCATGATATCATATGTACAGGCTGTGATAAAAATTTTAGAATGTTTGGAGAAAGTTGTGAGACACTATGTGTAGAAACCTAAGAGGACTACACATGAAATCATATAGTTTCAATGTGGATCTTCTAGGTTTCTACACATAGTGTCTCACAACTTTCTCCAAACATTCTAAAATTTTTATCACAGCCTGTACATATGATATCATGACACGTGGACAAGTTTCATGATTTTCTGACTTTGTTTATGTTTTATACTATTTTTAAACATGTGGATGGCAAGTTCACGACCATGTTTAATGAGCATATTGCTCGAAGTTTCCGGTACGCTTCTGGAATCGGTCGTAACTTATGCTAAGTAACATGAATATCATTTTTTCATGCATGGTTTTCTAAGTTTCGAGTGACCTGCAGTTCAAATCTGAATTTTCCGAAGAAATTCAAATAAACGAACTAAATCTACTAACGATTGAAAACTCTGTTATAATTATCCACAAATGATACATGTAGGTCTACATAGTGTAGGAACATACCACAAAAAGTTTGGGAGACAAAATAAAAAAATAAAAATATACTTTGTCGAGTGTCTAGAGAAGACACTCGGCAAAGAGGACTTTGCCGAGTGCCCACTATTTGGCACTCGGCAAAGAAGACTCTTTGCCGAGTGCCAACCGTTGGCTCTCGGCAAAGACTGACTGCCGTCAGCTTTGGGACGGCCGCTGACGGCCCTTTGCCGAGCGCCCCCTTTGCCGAGTGTTTGACACTCAGCAAACTTGTCTTTGCCGAGTGGGGTCCTGTGCCGAGTGTCCAGCACTCGGTAAAGAGGCTCTTTGCCGAGAGCCTAATTTTACCGAGTGCGGCTCTCGGCAAAGCCGTCTTTGCCGAGTGCCCGACAAAAGGCACTCGGCAAAGAGGCCAACACTCGACAAAGCCTCGAATTTCGGTAGTGAATAAAAGTGGAGTTTGGACTTTGTAGCAAGCATATTGTAAATCCTTGTGAAGAGAAGTGAGAAAGGCATGGTTCTACCACTTAGTCAATTGGTTTAGTTGGTAACTATATTTTTCTAAGTGATAGGAACCTTTAAAAAAGAGCCAAGAATAGTTTAAAGAAGTTTGGCTCAAAAGAGATATAAACTTGGGTTGGTCTGGGCTGTACCGGACAGTCCAGTGACCTACGACGAATTGCTTAGCCTCGGGCTCGACTCGGCCTTGCCGGCTATGATTCACCGAACAGTCCGGTGTAACAGGCGACCAACGACTCTTCGACCACGTCAGCAGGCGCAACGATCGGATGGGTGTACCGGACAGTCCGGTGCGCCATTGGATAGTCCGATGCCCACCCAAAAAAAGAAAGCGGCCAATCAACGGATTCGATGACCGTTGCACAGGCGTTGTCTGGTGCACCCGCAGACAGAGGAAGTTTTAGAGCTTTTAAATTAAGCTCCAACGGCTCCTAGGCCCCTTGGGGCTATAAAAGGGACCCCTAGGCACCATGGAGCAGTACCTAAGCATTACAAGTGCATACTACAACTCCAAGACTCCACGACCACATTGTTTCATGGTTCGAGAGAGATTTAAGTGCATTTCTGAGTTGTTACTCTATTATTTTGTTGTTGTCCTCTTGTCTTTGCTTTTCGTGCATGTTGTTGTTGCGTTGTGTATTTGTGTGTGTTCTTACTCCCTTGTGATCATATTGTGTAAGTGAAAGTTCCCTATGCCCAGGAACAGGATCTGGATGTCGCCTAGAGGGGAGGTGAATAGGCGAATAATAATTATCACTTTAAAACTTAAATTCTTACTCTACTCGAATGCTGGATAGCAGTGGAATGAAAAAACCCTTCGAGTAGGTCGCAGCGGAATAGAAGATCCTGTCTTAAAATGGCCTGCACTTCAATTATAACTTGTACCACAAATAAGTATTGAAGTGCAGATATAAAGAGTAAGAAAGATAAAGAATCAGCACACAGCACAGAGCAGAGCACACAGACGCAGGGATTTATCCCGAGGTTGGGCCAAGCCTGAAATGCTTGCTTAGTCCTCGTTGGAGTTAGCCACACCTGGGCTTGGAGTCTATTTCAACTCCTTCCTCCGTTTGCTCAGATCTGTCAGTATGACAGATAGAGCCTTCCACTATGTTGATATTGGTTACAACAACGTCGTGGCTGTTCACAGTTTTCTTGACAGCACTCCGGCAGAGTAACAATGCGCTCAAGACTTTGCTCTAGCTCTCAGCAGCACTTCTCCACTCTCTAAAGGCTTATAGCTTTGCCTTTACACGAACTAGAGAGATATATACGAGAGGGAGAGAGAGAATTGATCCAAATGATGTATACAATTGTTGGCTGCACTTGTGTATCTGTTGGAGGCGCCTAGGGGTCCCTTTTATAGACCCAAGGGGCCTAGGAGCCGTTGGAATTCCTTTTGGAAGGCAATCCTTGCTTTCTGTCGGGTGGCGCACCGGACAGTCCGGTGCACCACCGGACATGAACAGTGCTTGTTCGGTGCCCGATCTCCTTCCTTTTCTGTTGAAGCCGACCGTTGCGCCTTCGGACCGCTTGGCACACCGGACACTATCCGGTGCACCAACTGACCGTTGGCTCAGACCACGCGTCGCCCACTGATTTCGCTGTCGACCGTTGGCTCGGGCGACTCGGACTCACCGGACAGTCCGGTGCACCACCGGACAGTCCGGTGAATTTTGGCCATGACTCCCCGCAGATTCCCGAGAGCTGGCAGTTCACCGCCGAGTCAGCCTAGGGCACCGGACACTGTCCGGTGCACCACCGGATAGTCCGGTGTGCCAGGCTGGTGCTGGTTTTGGCTATCCAAAGCCATATCTTCTCCAACTCTTTTCTTCTTTTCTTGGTACTGTTTCTAGCACTCAGATAACCATGTTAGTGAACAAAACAATTCACTGAGTCCAGAAACGTACCTTGTTCACTTCTAGAGCTTGATCTTGAGCTTTATGAC
Source organism: Zea mays (assembly GCF_902167145.1). Lineage (NCBI taxonomy): Eukaryota > Viridiplantae > Streptophyta > Magnoliopsida > Poales > Poaceae > Zea > Zea mays. The sequence continues at coordinate 224,279,756 of NC_050100.1, read as the reverse complement.
TTACACCACATAATTGTAGATGTTACCTTATTGGTTGTAAGTCATGTCCTTATGTAGTGATCCTTGATGCACCATAACTCTTCTTAACTCGATTAACCTTGACTTTGCAAGTCTTCTTCTTCACCCTTGGCTTTTGGGTTCCTGGTCTCCTAGACCTTCTCCCGTGCACTCGGTACCTCGAAGCTCTTCTTGCCTCCATCCTTGGCTTGATCGGTTGTCTCTGAGTTACGCACATCGAGTCTCACTTAAGCAATGTCCATCTTACTTGTGATGTCCATTATCTAGATAGTCTAGTCTTTTGGACTATCACACTTGTTCACTTGCGTTGAACCCTGTTAGCTTTGCATTAAGCACCTGTTCAACACTTAGCAGACTTTTTAGTCCTTTAATTGGGTTGTCATCTAAACACCAAAACCCACAAGAGAGCTTTCAATCTCCCCCTTTTTGGTGATTGATGCCAACAAAATTAAAGCTTACACAAGAATAAGATTTAAAGCACAAATTTTGAATTCTAAGTTTATAGAATGCTCCCCCTAAATATGTGCTTACATTAAAATCTCAACTTTGGCGTTATATGCCAAATTGCACATACTTAGGGTAATTCGAAGCATAACTACACCTTAGCACCTGTGGGATGCATTGACTCAAGACTTAAACTGTGATGCATATAACACACACATGCACAGAATCAGAATTAAACACTAGTTAAATGGATATACCATAGGAATATCAACCTACCAATATTCACAATTAAGATACCAATTAAAGCACTAGAACCATATGAATATCTATTACATGACAAACACGATAGATTCTAATTGATTCATATCATCGGAAGCACTAATTATGTATTATCACCATATAATACAACAAGAAGCATATGATTAGTATTATCAACAAAACTAACACATTCTTCCTTAAGATCATAGGACCTCAAGGAAACCCCTTTAAGTCATTTAGCACACAAAAAATTAATCTTCACCCTCTTCACACTTAAGGTAAGCTTTCCTCTCAGGTCGAGGTAAGCTTTAATGCACAAATTCTCCCCCTTTGACATCAAACACCAAAACCATATTCAAGCAAGAACATAGGATGATGTCAAGGGACAGCAGGGTATTAAGCAACACATTAACATTACCCCCCTTACATATTAAACATATGCAACACAGGCATTGGAGAAAAATTAAGGTACAAATACGCAAAAATGTCAATACCTCCTTTTGTACCTTTACCATTGTTATGGTTTAATTTCCATCTAAGTAGGCGGAGTTGCTTTTGTCATCAATTTAAGATTTCCATCTTGAAAGTTTTATCTCTAGGGAGCTCCTTCACACTTGTGCCTGATCCTTTATCCTGACCTTTTCTTGTTGCTAAGTCACCAAACTTAGAACAAGTTATAGTATTTTCTTGTTGCTAAGTCACCAAACTTAGAACAAGTTATAGTATTGTGGCACAAGATGAAGCTTCTATTCTAGTGATTACCAAAAGATACTAATTGAAGCACACTACCAAGGCTACCAATTGAAAGATCATCATTGTCATAGCTCCATGATATTTAAAGATAAGCATCTAGGATCACCAACTATTATAGAGCATGAGCAATCTTTAAATACGCAATTACTCACAACTTTAGATACCAATTACTCGACTTATGGAGGTACCCAAGTCCTGATTGCTCCATTTCTTGCTCATCTTCCCTTTTCCACCTTGAGACTATATAGGATCACTCAAGAACCAGTTAGTCCCAAAAGACACAAGTTGTGTGTGCTCCCCCTAAAGTTATGCATCAAGTATTTGAATGACTTGCACCTTGCACATTCTAGCGTCCTCAGAACTAGAGGGGATCACACCATACCTTGGTCTAGGCAATATATCAATTGCATCACAAAAGATACCAATTGAATAGATGACATAATACAACTTATGACTAGTGGAAACAATGCATGCCTCAAGATATATAACATTTTAAAAGCAACCTAGGCACGCTTCACACATGATGATGGTTGTAACACATATACCAATTGAAAAAACGACAAGATCATGCATATAAAGCACAAAGTCTAAGCACACCTTGATTAAGAAGTTTTTCTTAGGTACACCAAATGAAACAACATTTTAAAGCATAAAGCACCTAAGTCAAGATATTACCAATTTAAGGTCAAGAACATAGCTATGATCACAATCAATGGAACTTCAAGATATTCAATGAAATTACATAGTTCCATTCTCCATACCTTTGCCTTTTACCTGAATGCCATAAGATTCATTCTTTTAGGTAGTATGGAGTGAGAGCACCTGTTGTCACCAATTTAGGTCTCCTTTTGCTCATGCATCTCATTGCTCGAGAGAGTGTATTAGAAACACAACATGGATTTCTTGTTTTGGTATACACATAGTACAAAGTAATCATGTGAACATGGACTAAACAAAACTATCATGCTTGCACATATGTTAATCATTAAAAGCCACATAGCATGACTTACAAAAAGATACATGTTTATCCACATACACCAAGAGAGTTAATCATGGTGGACATATCAAATGAAAAGCTACCCATTGAATGATTCAAGATATATAACCTATAAGGCACACAGTTACGATTGAGCAAGCATGATTATGATCTTTGGAAATCATGGATCATTAATTGAAAGATATTCAACATAAGCAATCTCAAAAGCATAACTACTCCAAGGATAGGTATAGCACGACAATCCAACTTAAAAGCAATGCTGATTAGAAACAATGCACGTAAGATGCGAGGGTACCGTCCTTTGGAGAGCAAGTTGCAGATTCTCATCAAAGTCCTTTGCTTGATTCACCAATTATGATTAAGGACCTCTACAACTTATTTAACTCGAGATGAACATGGGATTAGTATTGCACAATAATTCAACCTTGGGTCAATAACTAGACAATAAAAATTTACAGCTTAAGCATAGAGTTTGAATTAACCATCTTAAGCTCTCCCAAGATCTTCAGTCCATCTCGAGGCACCTGCATGGTCTAGTTGGCACAGTTTGGTACCCATCTCGGAATGGGTCCATAACATTCATATAAAAGAGCCTTTGGTATCCAAATAGCAGTTGTGCTAGTTCTAGGTGATTTCATTACTGATCTAGCACAAGTGTATGATTTGGGTCTCCTAAGCGAATAAAATTGAGATAAATTTACTTGCTTAGGAATCTTACCCTTCTTACATACCTTAGGTAGATGACCATGCTCACCACACATGTAGCTAAAACGTCGCTCAACCTGATATGACGCTTGTTGTTTGTCTTTTCTCTTAGTGAGGGTCATCCTGGAGGGTGCACATGTTTGATTTATCATGAGCGGACATGAAGTGATCATATGGTCCTTGTCACTGCATCCAAAACATCTCCTTATCCCTTCAGCCTTGTTTTTGTATGGATAAGACGCAATGAGGTGGCCTGACTCATTGCACTTGAAGCACCTCCTTTTTCCTCTTCTCTTTTTGCTCTTGGATAACGTAGAGAGATTATCAGTGCAAACAACATGACTAATTAAATCTTTACCTTTTTCTTTGTTCATGTTGATTGCTTCACTTATTGCCTTAGGAGCTTCTTTCTCGCGGAGTTTGACCCTTGCTGCGGTTCCTCCTTCCTCAAGCTTATTCACCACATGTTTGTAAATATCTTGAGGAAGTCGAGCATGGCGTCTTCTCCTCGATTGTCTTTGTTTCTTGTTCCCAAGCAATTTTCTTTTTGACCCTACAGCTTGTTTCTCAATCAAAGATTGGTCTTTCTTGAGGCAGTGGAGGTCAGCACATGATAATACTTTAACTAATTGATCACTTGTGCAAGAATGAGGTTCACATGAGTTTAAACTAGTAATTACTACCTCATGAGCAATATCGAGCATTATATGGTCATCAACTAATAGGAAAACAACATATCATACTTTTCACCTAGAGCAGGTTTTTCTAAATTCATCATTTCTACTTGACTCCTAAGCATAGAATTCTCAGTTTTAAGTTGAGCAACATCAGATAATACATCATGATTATTTCTTTGCTCAAATAAAACAGATTCATACCATTGGACCAAATTATCATGAGAGCACTTTAGCTCCTCATGTTCTTTGGTCATCTTCTCCAGGCTGTCGTTGGTTTTGATGAGAGTTTCCTCTACCCTGAGGAGCATCTCGCCTTGTTCTTTGTTCCTCCTCAACAGCTTAACCAAGAGCACTTTGTCTTCTTTGTTTAGATGGGTGTAGAACCGGCGAATCTCCTCTTCTTCCACATCGTCGGTCTCATTTTCCTTGTCATTATTATCAGTGGAAGCAATATAGGAAAATGTACCTTGTGGTGATGAAGATTCATCCTCGCTATCATCCTCATATTCCTCCTCATCATCGCTTTCATCTCCACTATCATTGTTAGCAATGAGACATTTATAACTAGTGAAAGACAAACCTGTCGGTGAGGTGGATTCATCGTTTGGTTGCCATTGTTTTTCTTCTCCCTTTGAAAGGTTAGTACCACAAGCAACATAGGGAGTAGGAGTAGGACAGTTGGACTCAGAATATTTTATTTTAATTCTAGTCCATAGATCATGACCATCAACAAATAAATCACTATCACTACTCATGATGGCAAAATAAGCACCTCTAAAAAGAGAGTCAACTAAGATGTTGCAAGCATGGTGATTGAGAGATAGACATCTTAGTTCAGCATTAGAATATTTTTTACTAATATCAGAGGGAAAAATACTTCTACTAAAGATCTGTCTCAAATCAGGATCAATATGCATGAAAGCATTATAAATAGAGACAGACCAAGATTTATAATTAGAACCATCGCCTAGAAAAAGTTCTAGAGTTACCTCTTGTGATGACATCGTCATCTCCAAACGGCTAAGCCCACACTGGAGAGGCCTAGCTCCGATACCAATTGAAAGTTCCCTATGCCCGGGAACAAGATCTGGATGTCGCCTAGAGGGGGGGCGAATAGGCGAATAATAATTATCACTTTAAAACTTAAATTCTTACTCTACTCGAAGGTTGGATCGCAGTGGAATGAAAAAACCCTTTGAGTAGGTTGCAGCGGAATAGAAGATCTTGTCTTAAAATGTCCTGCACTTCAATTATAACTTGTACCACAAATAAGTATTGAAGTGCAGATATAAAGAGTAAGAAAGACAGAGAATCAGCACACAACACAGAGCAGAGCACACAGACGCATGGATTTGTCCCGAGGTTCGGCCAAGCCTGAAATGCTTGCCTAGTCCTCGTTGGAGTTAGCCACACCTGGGCTTGGAGTCTATTTCAAATCCTTCCTCCGTTTGCTCAGATATGTTAGTATGACAGATAGAGCCTTCCACTATGTTGATATTGGTTACAACAACGCCGTGGCTGTTCACAGTCTTCTTGACAGCACTCTGGCAGAGTAACAATGCGCTCAAGACTTTGCTCTAGCTCTCAGTAGCACTTCTCCACTCTCTAAAGGCTTATAGCTTTGCCTCTACACAAACTAGAGAGATATATATGAGAGGGAGAGAGAGAATTGATCCAAATGATGTATACAATTGTTGCAGCACTTGTGTATCTGTTGGAGGCGCCTAGGGGTCCCTTTTATAGACCCAAGGGGCCTAGGAGCCGTTGAAATTCCTTTTGGAAGGCAATCCTTGCTTTATGTCGGGTGGCGCACCGGACAGTCCGGTGCACCACCGGACATGAACAATGCTTGTCCGATGCCCGATCTCCTTCCTTTTCTGTCGAAGTCGACCGTTGCGCCTTCAGACCGCTTGGCGCACCGGACACTGTCCGGTGCACACCGGACAGTCCAGTGCACCAACTGGCCGTTGGCTCAGGCCACACGTCGCCCACTGATTTCGCTGCCGACCGTTGGCTCGGGTGACTCAGACTCACCGGACAGTCCGGTGCACCACCGGACAGTTCGGTGAATTTTAGCCATGACTCCCCGTAGATTCCTGAGAGCTGGCAGTTCACCGCCGAGTCAGCCTAGGGCACCGGACACTGTCCGGTGCACCACCGGACAGTCCGGTGTGGCAGGCTGGTGCTGGTTTTGGCTATCCAAAGCCATATCTTCTCCAACTCTTTTCTTCTTTTCTTGGCACTGTTTCTAGCACTCAGATAACCATGTTAGTGAACAAAACAATTCATTAAGTCCAGAAACGTACCTTGTTCACTTCTAGAGCTTGATCTTGACCTTTATGACTTACACCACATAATTCTAGATGTTACCTTATTGGTTGTAAGTCATGTCCTTATGTAGTGATCCTTGATGCACCATAACTCTTCTTAACTCGATTAACCTTGACTTTGCAAGTCTTCTTCTTCACCCCCACCTTTTGGGTTCCTGGTCTCCTAGACCTTCTCCCGTGCACTCGGTACCTCGAAGCTCTTCTTGCCTCCATCCTTGGCTTGATCGGTTGTCTCTGAGTTACGCACATTGAGTCTCACTTAAGCAATGTCCATCTTACTTGTGATGTCCATTATCCAGATAATCTAGTCTTTTGGACTATCACACTTGTTCACTTGCGTTGAACTCTGTTAGCTTTGCATTAAGCACCTGTTCAACACTTAGCACACTTTTTAGTCCTTTAATTGGGTTGTCATCTAAACACCAAAACCCACAAGAGAGCTTTCAATAAGGCGTGAGAGACTCCAACTTGTGGAGATTTCTCACAAACATGATTAGGAGGTATAAGGAAGAACGATGGTACTCAAGTTTGATCTCTGGATCACTTGAGAGGGGTTGATTGCGATCCTCGTCCATTGAGACGCCACAACGTGGAGTAGGCAAGCATATTACGCTTGACCAAATCATGGGATAAAAATTGTCGTGTCTCTTGTGTCATTTACATTATTGCAATTTATATCTCTTCTTAAGTTCTATCTTCTCACTTGTGATATTGCTATAAGTATAAATCATATCTTGATAGAGCAATCAAGTGAAAGGAACTTATCTCTCTATCTCTACCGTCAATCTTAGTTTAACTTATGTAACTCATATTATAGATCGAGTCAGTGTTGTTTGGAGCAAGTTTTGCAGGATCACATATTCACCCCTCTAGGTGCTCTCAATTGGTATTGGAGTTGTTCTCTTCATCAAAGGGACTAACTGAGAGCACCTAGAGGGGGGGTGAATAGGTGATCCTGTAAAAACTTTAAACTTAAAGCCACAAACTTGATTAGGTGTTAGAGCAATAAAGCCAAGTGGCTAGAGAGGAGTTCTTGTGAAACACAATAACCACAAAGAGATCAACACAGAGAGGCACAGTGGTTTATCCTGTGGTTCGGCCAAGTCCAACACTTGCCTACTCCACGTTGTGGCGTCCCAACGGACGAGGGTTGCACTCAACCCCTTTCAAGCGGTCCAAAGACCCACTTGAATACCACGGTGTTTCTCTTCCTTTCACTATATCCCGTTTGCGAGGAATCTCCACAACTTGGAGTCTCTCGCCCTTACAATTTGATAATCACAAACAAGCACAGAAGTAAGGATGGGATGAGCAACACACACAAGACACAAAATCAGAGCACAAACACGCACACAAGTCACAACTTGAGCTCGCAACACAACTCGAAGAGTTCTCTACTCAAATGGAGCTCTAGTTGCTATCACAAAGAATCAAAAGCGCGGAAATGGAGTCTTGGTGCTTAGGGATGCTCAAAGAATGCTTGGTGTGCTCCTCCATGCGCCCAGGGGTCACTTTTATAGCCCCAAGGCAGCTAGGAGCCGTTGAGAGCAATCCGGGAAGGCTATCCTTGCCTTCTGTCGGGTGGTGCACCGAACAGTCTGGTGCACCACCGGACACTATCCGGTGCTGATTCCTTTCCTATTCTGGCGCAGTCGACCGTTGAAGATTTGGAGCCGTTGGCGCACCAGACACTGTTCGGTGCACACCGGACAGTCCGGTGCCCCCTTCTGACCGTTGGCTTGGCCATGCGTCACGTGTGGATTGTGCGGCCGACCGTTGGCTCACCGGACAGTCCGGTGAATTTTAGCCGTACGCCGTCGTTCAGTTCCAGAGAGCAGCCAGTTGACCAGTGCCAGCCTGGCGCACCGGACACTGTCCGGTGCACCACCGGACAGTCCGGTGCACCCAGACTGAGCAGAGTCTTGGCTGCTCGAGCCAAGTATTTTCCATTTGTTTTTTCTCTGATTCTAGCACTTAGACAAATATGTTAGTACACAAAAAACAATGTACTAAGTCTAGAATCATACCTTTGTATTGATTCACACTTTGTCCACCATTTGGCATAGATTAACACATAACCATTTGTGTTGGACACTTAATCACCAAAATACTTAGAAATGGCCCAAGGACACATTTCCCTTTCAATCTCCCCGTTTTTGGTGATTTATGCCAACACAACAAAAAGCAACATATAGAAGTGCAACATCAATGCAAATGAGAACAAGAATTTGTTTTGATTCAAATTTAGCATATTTGGATCATTCTTTGCCACCACTTGGTTTGTTTTTGCAAATCAAACCCAATTTCCTATCTCTAAGTCAAATTCACTTGTTGAGGCATAGAGAAAGGTATTCCAAGAGAAATTGATCAAAGATTCAAAAACTCCCCTTTTTTCATAATCAAACATTCTCCCCACAAGAGACCAACTTTTGACAGGAAGAGACATTAAGAGGATTTTGACAAAACAAAAACTCTAGCTCTACTATTTTCAAAATTCTCAAGTGGTAGCTGATCCATTTCTTGCTTTGGCCTTATTTTCTCCCCCTTTGGCATCAAGCACCAAAACAGGATCAATCTTGGCCCTTAAACCCCATTGCCTCACCAAAATCTTCAAATAAGAGTAAAAGGCAACAAGAGTATGGAGATGAACTTGGAGTAAGTTACCCTCTCATCGGAGTGGAGTGGAAGTCTTTCATGGTCCAAGTCCACCTTTCCCTTTCAATCCACCTTTGAGACTAAATCAAGCAAGCTCAAACACATGGTTAGTCTCAAAGGGTCAAGTTGTAGCACAACTCCCCCTAAATATGTGCACCATTTGCAAATGGACTTGTGAGGTCCGGGGAGTGCTTGTACAACTTGAGCACCATAAATAAACAACAATATGCATAAAGGAACATGATCAAAGCATAAAACACATGTATGCTATAAATCAATCCAAGTTCCGCGAATCTAAGACATTTAGCTCACTACGCAGCCTGCAAAAGGTTGACTCATCTAGAGGCTTGGTAAAGATATCGGCTAGCTGGTTCTCGGTGTTAACATAAAACACTTCGATATCTCCCTTTTGCTGGTGGTCTCTCAAAAAGTGATGCTGGATGTCTATGTGCTTTGTGCGGCTGTGTTCAACAGGATTATCCACCATGCGGATAACACTCTCATTATCACATAGGAGTGGGACTTTGCTCAGATTGTAGCCAAAGTCCCTAAGGGTTTGCCTCATCCAAAGTAGTTGCGCGCAACACTGTCCTGTGGCAACATACTCGACCTCAGTGGTGGATAGGGCAACGGAAGTTTGTATCTTAGAACTCCAAGACACCAGGGACCTTCCTAAGAATTGGCACGTCCCTGATGTACTCTTCCTATTGTCGGCGTTTCGACCCTGGGGGGTCCCTGGACCGACGAGTAAATTGTCGCTGCGTGTCCCAGCCCAGATGGGTCAGCGCGAGATGGAACACAAGGGGGAAAAAGGGAACTGTGGCTCGTGTTATCCTGCGCCCAGGGCGGATGCGCTTGCAGTAGGGGGTTACAAGCGTTCGCGAGAGAGGGAGAGAGCCTGCTCGTCAGCCCGTCCTCCCGCTCGGCCACCTTCTCGTACGAGGGCCCTGGACCTTCCTTTTATAGATGTAAGGAGAGGGCCCAGGTGTACAATGGGGGGTGTAGCAATATGCTAACGTGTCTAGCGGAGAGGAGCCAGAGCCCTATGTACATGCTGACGTGGCTGTCGGAGAGGTGTTAGTGCCCTGTGCATGTGATGTCGTGGCCGTCGGAGGAGCGCTTGAGCCCTGTAGAAGCACAGTTGTCGGGGCTATCAGGTCCTTGCTGACGTCTCCTTGCTTCCGTAGGGGGCTGAGAACCGCTGTCGTCATGGGAGCACGCGGGGTGCCATCATTACTTGTTTACCGGGGCGAGCCAGATGGGACGCCGGTCTTGTTCCCCGTAGCCTGAGCTAGCTAGGGGTAGGGTAATGATGTACCCCCTGTAATGTGGTCGGTCCGAGCCCAAGGTCGGGCGAGGCGGTGACTCCTCCGAGGTCAAGGTTGAGTCCGAGCCCTGGGGTCGGGTGAGGCGGAGACCGTCTTCCGAGGTCGAGGTTGAGTCCGAGCCCTGGGGTCGGGCGAGGTGGAGACCGTCTTCCGAGGTCGAGGTTGAGTCTGAGCCCTGGGGTCGGGCGAGGCGGAGACCGTCTTCCGAGGTCGAGGTGGGGGCTGAGCCCTGGGGTCGGGCGAGGCGGAGACCGTCTTTCGAGGTCGAGGCGGGGGCCGAGCCCTGGGGTCGGGCGAGGCGGAGACCGTCTTCCGAGGTCGAGGCGGGGGCCGAGCCCCGGGGTCGGGCGAGGCGGAGCTTCCTATGGCGCCTGAGGCTGGACTCGGCTGCTGTCAGCCTCACCCTGGCGGGTGGCACAACAGTCGGAGCAGGGCAGGCAGCGCTGTTTTCCTGTCTGGTCAGTCAGTGGAGGGGCGAAGTGATTGCGGTCACTTCGGCCCTGCCGACTGAGGAACGTGCGTCAGGATAAGGTGTCAGGCAATCCTTGCATTGAATGCTCCTGCGATACGGTCGGTTGGCGAGGCGATCTGGCCAAGGTTGCTTCACTGCGAAGCCTGCCCGAGCTGGGCCTCGGGCGAGTCGAAGGTGTGCCCGTTGCTTGAGGAGGCCCTCGGGCGAGGCGTAAATCCACCTGGATCTACTGTTCCTGCCCGAGGCTGGGCTCGGGCGAGGCGAGATCGTGTCCCTTGAGTGGACAGATCTTTGACCTGTATTGCGCCCATCAGGCCTTTGCAGCTTGTGCTGATGGTGGTTACCAGCCGAGTTTAGGAGTCTTAGGGGTACCCCTAATTATGGCCCCCGACAGTAGCCCCCGAGCCTCAAAGGGAGTGTTGGTACTCGCTTGGAGGCTTTATCGCACTTTTTTGCAAGGGGACCGGCCTTTCTCGGTTATATTTTGTTCCGATGGGTGCGCGCGAGCGCACCCGCCGGGTGTAGCCCCCGAGGCCTCGGAGGAGTGGTTTGACTCCTCCGAGGTCTTAGCGCCTTTTGTGATGCCCCGGCCGGTCTGGTTGTTCCCTCACGCGATCTAATCGTAGCCCGGGTGCATGGTCAGGTTCCGAGTTCTCGGGCTGGTATGTTGACGCTGTCAACGGTTTGGCCGGAGCTAGGTTTGCGAGAGCAGCCCCCGAGCCTCTGCACAGAGCGAGAGGACGGTCGAGGACTGACTCAGCTTTTATCATACGCCCCTTCGTCGCCTTTCCGCAAGGAGGGAGGGGGAAGCGCCATGTTGCCCTCGGAGGGCGCCGAACATGGTGTCTCCAGTGAGTTGCTAACAGGTGATCCGAGTGGACGCCCGTGCCCCGTTCGATAAGGGTCGGCTGGTGGCCCAGAGGTGCGCTCCAAAAGTACCTGCAGGTGATTTGCTGGACCCGGTCCCATTTGATAGGGTTCGAGGGCTCGATGCCTCCCTCTGATGGGATTCCATTACAGAATCGCTCCTGCTGGTCTCGGAAATGTCCTGGGGTACCTCGGGAGCGTAGCCTGAGCCTCGGCCATGTATCGGACGTACCCAGAGTCATCCCTCGCTCTGCGTGTTCTGGGGCGGCTGTCGAACCCTTCGGGGGGCCAGCCTTCGAACCCCTGATCAGAAGTGGGCGTGGAGCCCGAGTGCTCTGAGGCGGCTGTCGAACCCTTCCGAGGGGCCAGCCTTCGAACCTCTGATCAGTAGTGGGCGCAGAGCCCGAGTGCTCTGGGGTGGCTGTCGAACCCTTCCGAGGGGCCAGCCTTCGAACCCCTGATCAGTAGGAGGGATCGGGGCCCGCTTCCTTCGCGGAGAAGGATCCCTTTTGGAGTATCCCCTTTCCTGGTCCCTGTAGCAAGAGAGAGAAAGGGGAATAGGAAAAGGATACGGAATTGAACGATGTGGCGCACCTTTTCTGACGCGGTCATCATGGCGGAGGTGAAGCGTCGCCCGCTTTGCCTGCCAAAGGTGTCGCCTGCCCTGCCGCGGAGTTAATGACACGGGACGAGTGGTTCGCGGGGCAGCCGTTGCGCGAGCCATTCGAGGAACGGGTGTTTCGCCTTCGAGTTTGAATTTCGCAGCGGGTTCGGGCGAAGCGTTGAACGGGTCTTGTCCGGGCCTTTATATATCCAGAAGAGGGACCAGTGGTGGCTCTTTACTCTGCTGCTCGCCTCCTGCTTTGGTTTCTGCAACCCAAGGGAATAGCCAGAGAAAGAAAACCACACACCTTGTCCGCTCCGCCGCCGCCCCCTTCGCTTGGCGATGGCCGACCGGTAACCGTCGTTCCGCCGCGCGACCCATGGCCTTTCTCCACCGTCACGGTGGACGATCTGGAGGCCCTTGTTGTCGATGGCTTGCTTCGTCCCCTCTCTGGTGACCCACAGCCGGAGTGGATGGTCCCTCCGAGCGGGGCCGCCCTGACCCCGCCGCCGGGGTATGTGCTGAGTTTCGTCTCCTTCCATGAGCGGGGGTGCGGAGTGCCAGCAAGCCGTTTCATGCGGGCGTTCCTGCATTATTATGGGGTGGAGCTGCACAATCTCAACCCCAACTCCATCGCGCAAGCGGCCATCTTCGCGGCGGTTTGCGAAGGATTTTTGGGGATTGACCCCCACTGGGATCTGTGGACCCATCTCTTCTCCGCGGAGCCTTTTGCCCTGACGACGGGGGAAAAGAGGGTCCGCATGCCTGTGCGGGCCGGTGGCTGCATCCTCCAGTTGAGGCAGGCGCGCGCGCAACAGTACAACTCTGCCATCCTTGTGTCTTCGAACAAGGGGTGGCAGCGCCGGTGGTTTTACCTCTAGAATGACGATGGGAGGCTCCCGTTGTTTTCTCAACGAGTGGTGACTGCCGCCGGCAGCAACTGGTGCTATGGGGCCGCGCGCGAGAAACAGAAGAATCTCCAACCCCTTCTAGAGGCCTTGCAGGAGTTGCGAGACGGAGGGCTTACCGCCGCGGGGGTGGTCGCTGCCATCCATCGCCGGAGAGTGCTTCCCTTGACAGAGCGGTGGTTGCCGCTTTCAGAGATGGTGCCGGGGGTCGACTTGGAGGGTTCACAGATGTCCTCGGTCCCCCTCTCCGCTGTTGACCTCCACAGGCAGGTAGCTGGCACGGTAGGGAGGCTGGACGCTGGCGCCTTACCCAGCCCTTGATGCGTCCCGAGTGTGGGTGCATGTCCCTGGTGAGTGTACGCTCCTTCTTCTTTCTTGTGTCAGATTGCCCTTGGTTCTCACAGTCAAGATTTCTGTCCGTCTCCAGGAGTTGGGGTGTCACAAGCCTTCCCTGCCACCGGTCCCGGAGGACGCGGTGGACCGAGCCGCGCGGAGGGTCGCTGCGGAGAAGAAGAAAGAGAAGAAGGACGCGAAAAAGGCTCGGGCTCGCGAGCGAATGCGGGCTCGGGACGCCTTGGAGAGGCGCCGTCGAAGGCAGGAGAGGGACGGGCTCCCGAGGGAGTCGTCGTCGGAGACGCCTGACGACGACGACGATGATGATGACGAAGACGATGGCATGGCGGCCGCCTTGGCCTCAGCCCGGATCTGAGGCTGGGCCAGGGGTCGTCGAGCCAGCCCCCGAGTGGGCTGGCGCCGTCGGTATCTGGGGCCGGGACATCAGGGTCCCGGTCCGAAGAACAGGGGCAGGCTGAGGGGGTACTTGACCCCCTGGCCGAGGTAGTTGAGGTGACCCCGGGGAGTCAGGCCAACCCGCCTGTCCCCCAAGAGCCGTCGCCCGTGTCGGCCGCACAGGAGGTTGATCCTCAGGTCGTCGTGACTGCGCCTGGGCGGACCGTCCCTTTGGCGCCCCGGGCGCCCGAGGCGGGGATGGTGTCGAAGCCGGCAGCGGGGCAAACCTCGGCAGTGCCCGTGGGGACCGAGGCCCGAGGGGCCTCCCCGCAGGCACGATTGGCCTTGGTCCGGAGTGGGTAAGTATCAGAGGATGCCTCTGTCCTGGCTCCTCCTTCGTGTGTCCTGATCCTGCTTTTCCTTTTCCTCCCAGCAAACGGAGGCACAGTTCGGCCGGTATGGCTCCCAGGAAGGCCCTTAAGACGGTGCCGGCTTCTGCAGCCAGTGCCGCACCTGGCCACGCCGGTCGGCTGGCCTCCACACAAGATGCCCCCAAGCGGGGGGCTCAGGCGGCACGAGTTGCCGTGGGGCGAGCTCCCCAGGCTGACCCCTCTGTCGAGGCGGCCGTCGCGTCGAGGGAGACTGCTAGTGCGGCCGCGGCCTTGAGCCCACCTGACGTGTTGCCGGCGCCGACACCAGCTTCTGCCGAGGCTGTTGTCGTTCTGCCCGTGGAGCCACCCGTCACCGCCGATGCTGAGACGGCTGAGCACCACTACTCGAGGTCGGTGATCGGAAGCCTGCCTCCTTAGCCGAGGAGGTACCTGATGCGCCGACCGCAAGGGGTCCCGACACCTTGGAGGAGGGGGCGCAAAACCGCGGCCCGTCCTGGGGAGCGGCGACCTTATCCTCGCGCGGCGCGATCCCGATGAGCGGCATGGGCAGGCGCTCTGGTTCTGGACCCGTGGTGCCTTGAAACCCCTCTTCATTCTTGACGATGAGCGGGAGGAGCAGTCTCGGGACGAGCTCCGTGAGTGTGCCGAGGCAGCGATGGGGTCGCTTCGGTCGACCATGGAGGTCCTTTCCAGGAACGTTCCCAGGATCCTCCAGGTAAGGATTTCAGGCATACCTTTCACGTGACCAGGGCATTCTTTGTGACGCCCTGCTTCCCTTCCTCAGGATTTGACGGATCTGAGTACCGCCAAGTCGTCGTTCATCCGCCGTGAGGCCGACGTCTGGGGTTCGCTGCGGTTCCTAAGGGCCGCGTTTGCCGAGGCTACCGAGCGCCTCTCCCAACGGAGCGCCGAGGCGGCGGACCTTCGGTTGCTCTATGACGAGCTGGGGGTGGAGGCAGCGGCGGCACGCGCAGAGGCGCAACGGCGGCAGTTGGAGCTTGGCCAGGTCATCTGTGAGCGGGACCAATCTTGGAGCCAGGCTGCCGAGGCTGAAAGCTGGGCTGAGGCCCTTGGGCGCCAGCTAGCCGAGGCGTCTGCTCGGGCCAGAGCCCTTGCGGCAGACCTGGCCGTGGCCGTCGGTCTGCTCAGTCCGCCCAAGCCGCAGCCTCGGAGCAGCGTGCCCGGGCTGAAGGTATATCTTGGCCACTTTGAGACTTAGATTCAGCTTCATTCTTCAACTCGTGTCTGAAGAATTCTGTTTTGGCTGTTTGCAGAGTTCGAGTCAGCCCTCAATGAGTCCGCCAAGGCACTTGCCCAGGCGGCTGAGCAGAAGGAGGCCGACCGCATGGCCATGTCCGAAGCTATCTCAGCCTTCTGCCAGGTCTTTGGTCTTGACGATGTCCCCTTGGGAAGCTACCCCCAGAGTCGCCTGCAGGCCTTAGGTGGCCATGTGCGCGGCAGACTCCGCGAGGCGCTGCATCACGGCGTTAGGCGGGCCTTCGTCGTGCTCGCTTCCCACTACGATGTGGATCTAGAGCGGGTCAGCGAGGGGTACTGTCTTCTCGACGAAGATGAAGCTGCCCTGGCTGAAGTTTAGAGGCTTGACGCGGCCGTCGCGGGCCCAAGCGCGGTGCTGGCGTCCTCCTTCGAGGTGGAAATCCTTCCGCTTGCGTCGCCGTCCAAGGCCGGGGCGGATCTCACCGAGGGTGGAAACGGCGCTGAGGGTGGAGACGAAGCCGAGGGTGCTGCTCCTCCCCGGGCGATGCCTAATTCTGCCGGAGCAGTTTGTTTTGAACATGCATGTGTTTTTCGCGGCCGCCGAGGCCTGAACACTTTGTCGTCATGTTATAAAGCTGTGTTTCTTTTCCTCCTGTTTCAAGTATCCGGACTTGTCCATCAGTAGCAGAATCGCTTATCCGAGTAAGAGTTATTTTTCGCGGAAGGTGACGAGCGAGGTATCCATATCCCGGAGGTGTAGGTGTCCCTCGACTCGGTCGACCTTGCCGCTTTCATGCGCTCTTATTCGTTTCGCGGGGCTCTGTTGCTGATGTAGTCGGGAAACACGAAAGTCGTTTTTGTAGAAGACTTTTTCCGAGGAAAAATTTGACGCAGAGGGGGTTCCCCCTTTCTAGCCCCCAAGGGAGGGTCGGGCTTTGCCGAGGCAAGGTTGACCCTTCCTTGACGGTTAGACTCTATTTGTGTATGTAAAGAGAACGAGGTATATGAACAACTTGAAAGCATCTTAAGGGTAAAAGCGACGTAGATGTCGGATGTTCCAAGCGTTGCTGTAGACCTCGCCTTGACTGTTGGCCAGCTTGTATGTTTCGGGCTTCAAAATCTTGGCGATGATGAACGGCCCTTCCCAGGGAGGTGTGAGCTTGTGGCGCCCTCGGGCGTCTTGTCATAGCCAAAGCACCAAGTCCCCCACCTGGAGGTATCGGGACTGAACCCCTCGGGCGTGGTAGCGTCGCAGAGACTGCTGATACCGTGCCGAGTGTAGTAAGGCCATGTCCTGAGCCTCTTCCAGTTGGTCCAGTGAGTCTTCTCGCCTGGTCTGGTTGCTTCGGTCGTCGTACTCCCTTGTCCTCGGGGACCCGTATTCTAAGTTTGTGGGCAAGATAGCCTCGGCCCCATAGACTAGAAAAAACGGCGTGAAGCCCGTGGCTCGGCATGGCGTCATCCTCAGACTCCAGACCACCGAGGGGAGTTCCTTCATCCATCGCCTGCCGAACTTGTTGATGTCGTTGTAGATCCTCGGCTTAAGTCCCTGCAGAATCATGCCGTTGGCACGCTCTACCTGCCCATTCGTCATGGGGTGAGCTACGGCGGCCCAGGCCACCTGGATGTGGTGGTCCTCGCAGAAGTCCAGGAACTTCCTGCCAGTGAACTGGGTGCCGTTGTCGGTGATGATGGAGTTCGGGACCCCAAAGCAATGGATGATGTCGGTGAAGAACGCCACCGCCTGTTCGGACATGATGCTGTTTAGGGGTCGGACCTCAATCCACTTGGAGAATTTATCATTAGCGACCAGCAGGTGCTTGAAGCCCCCGGGTGCCTTCTGCAAGGGACCGACGAGGTCCAGACCCCACACAGCAAACGACCAGGTGATGGGTATTGTTTGCAGGGCCTGAGCGGGCAGGTATGTCTGCCTTGCGTAGAATTGACACCCTTGGCAGGTGCGTATAATCCTAGTGGCGTCGGCCACCGCGGTTGGCCAGTAGAAACCTTGTCGGAAGGCGTTTCCAACGAGGGCTCGAGGTGTTGCGTGATGACCGCAAGCCCCCGAGTGTATTTCTTGCAATAGCTCCTGACCTTCGGCGATGGATATGCATCGCTGGAGGATGAGGGTCTGTGGTGGTAGAGCTCCTTCTCGTCACCTAGTAAGACGAACGACTTGGCGCGTCGCGCCAGTCGCCGCACTTCGGCTCTGTCGAGGGGTAGCTCTCCTCGGTGGATATATTGCAGGTACGGGGTCTGCCAGTTTCGATTAGGCGCGACCCCATTCCGCTCTTCCTCGACGCGCAGTGCCTCACCCTCGGGGGCCGAGGGTGCCTCGGGCTGGGCTGAGGCCTCCTCGGGCTCGAGCGTGTCGTTGGTCTTGACGGAGTGTTGATGTAGGTCTTGGGAGAAGACGTCCGGGGAACCGTTGTCCGTCCCGAGGCTATCTTAGCCAGCTCGTCCGCAGTCTCGTTGTATCGTCGAGCGATGTGGTTGAGCTCGAGCCCGTAAAACTTGTCCTCCAGGCGCCGAACCTCGTCGCAGTAGGCTTCCATCTTCGGGTCGCGGCAGTGGTAGTTCTTCATGACTTGGTCGATGACAAGCTGTGAGTCGCCACGAGCGTCGAGGCGCCGAACCCCTAGCTCGATGGCGATGCGCAACCCGTTAACCAGAGCCTCATACTCGGCCACGTTGTTTGATGCCGAGAAATGGAGGCGCAACACGTAGCGGAGGTGCTTCCCGAGGGGTGAGATGAAGAGCAGGCCCGCACCCGCTCCTGTTTTCATCAGCGACCCGTCGAAATACATGGTCCAGAGTTCCGGTTGGATCGGAGCTGCTGGAAGCTGGGTGTCGACCCATTCAGCCACAAAGTCCGCCAAGACTTGGGACTTGATGGCCTTCCGAGGGGCGAACGAGATTGTCTCGCCCATGATCTCCACCGCCCACTTTGCAATTCTACCCGAGGCCTCTCGGCACTGGATGGTCTCCCCCAGGTGGAAGGATGGCACCACAGTCACCGGATGAGACTCGAAGTAGTGTCGCAACTTTCGCCGCGTTAGAATTATCGCGTACAGTAGCTTCTGGATTTGCGGGTAACGGATTTTGGTCTCGGACAGTACTTCACTGATGAAGTAGACCGGCCTCTGGACAAGCAATGCATGCCCTTCTTCTCGTCTCTCGACTACGATCGCGGCGCTGACCACCTGAGTGGTTGCGGCTACGTAGATCAAGAGGGCTTCTCCCGCAACGGGAGGCACTAGGATGGGCGCGCTTGTAAGGAGCGCCTTTTAAGTTCCCGAGGGCTTCCTCGGCCTCGAGGGTCCAAGTGAAGTGTTCGGTCTTCCTTAAGAGGCGGTACAGGGGTAGGCCTCTTTCGCTGAGGCGCGAGATGAAGCGGCTCAGAGCTGCAAGACATCCCATGACCCTCTGTACTCCTTTCAAGTCCTTGATAGGCCCCATGTTGGTGATGGCCGCGATTTTCTCCGGGTTGGCCTCGATGCCCCGCTCGGAGACGATGAACCCCAAGAGCATGCCTCGGGGGACTCCGAAGACACACTTCTCGGGGTTGAGTTTTACGCCTTTCGCCTTGAGACACTTGAATGTCGTTTCAAGGTCAGTGAGGAGGTCGGAGGCTTTCCTCGTCTTGACTACGATGTCATCGACGTAAGCCTCGATCGTTCAGCCAATGTGCTCTCCGAACACGTGGTTCATGCACCTTTGGTATGTCACGCCTGCATTCCTCAAACCAAATGGCATAGTAATATAGCAGTACATGCCAAAGGGTGTGATGAAAGAGGTCGCGAGCTGGTCAGACTCTTTCATCCTGATTTGGTGATACCCTGAGTAGGCATCGAGGAATGACAGGGTTTCGCACCCAGCAGTGGAATCCACGATTTGATCGATGCGAGGCAGAGGGTAGGGAACCTTCGAACATGCTTTGTTTAGACCAGTGTAGTCTACACACATCCTCCATTTCCCACCTTTCTTTTTCACAAGCACAGGGTTGGCTAGCCATTCGGGATGGAATACCTCTTTGATGAACCCTGCAGCCATCAGCTTGCGGATCTCCTCGCCTATGGCTCTGCGCTTTTCTTCGTCCAATCGGCGCAGAGGCTGCTTCACGGGTCGGGCTCCAGCTCGGATATCTAGCGAGTGCTCGGCGACATCCCTCGGTATGCCAGACATGTCCGAGGGACTCCACACAAAAACCTCGGCGTTCACGCGGAGAAAGTCGACGAGCACTGCTTCCTATTTGGGGTCGAGCTCGGAGCCAATCCGGACTTGCTTGGAGGCGTCGTTGCTGGGGTCGAGAGGGACAGACTTAACTGCCTCTGCTGGCTCGAAGTTGCCGGCGTGGTGCTTTGCATCTAGCACCTCCTTGGAGAGGCTCTCCAGGTCGGCGATGAGGGCCTCAGATTCGGCGAGGGCCTCAGCGTACTTCACGCACTCCACGTCGCATTCGTACGCATGTCGATACGTGGATCCGATGGTGATGACCCCGTTGGGGCCCGTCATCTTGAGCTTGAGGTAGGTGTAGTTGGGGACGGCCATGAACTTGGTGTAGCATGGTCTCCCCAGCACTGCATGGTAGGTTCCTCGGAACCCGACCACCTCGAACGTGAGGGTTTCCTTTCGGAAGTTGGAGGGAGTCCTGAAGCTGACAGGCAGATCGAGTTGCCCAAGGGGTTGGATGCGCTTCCCGGGGATGATCCCGTGAAAGGGCGCTGCACTGGCCCGGATCATGGACAGATCGATCTGCAAGAGCCCGAGGGTCTCGGTGTAGATGATGTTGAGGCTGCTGCCTCCGTCCATGAGGACCTTGGTAAGCCTGACGTTGCCGATGACGGGATCGACAACGAGCAGGTACTTCCCTGGGCTCGGCACGCGGTCGGGGTGGTCGCCTTGGTCGAAAGTGATGGGCTTGTCGGACCAGTATAGGTAGACTGGCACCGCCACCTTCACCGAGCAGACCTCCCGGCGCTCTTGTTTGCGGTGCCGAGCCGAAGCGTTCGCCACTTGCCCACCGTAGATCATGAA
Source organism: Zea mays (assembly GCF_902167145.1). Classification (NCBI taxonomy): domain Eukaryota; kingdom Viridiplantae; phylum Streptophyta; class Magnoliopsida; order Poales; family Poaceae; genus Zea; species Zea mays. The sequence goes on along the minus strand of NC_050100.1, from coordinate 224,259,364 downwards.
GCAGTCGTGGACCTCGGGGAACTCCTCTGCTTTGTGGCCCTCCTTCTTGTCGTTGTCATGGCCTTTGCCACCTTCCGCCGGGGGCCCGACCTTATGGAAGTAGCGTCGAAGCATGACGCACTCCTCAAGGGTGTGCTTGATGGGACCCTGATGATAGGGGCACGACTCCTTGAGCATCTTGTCAAACAGGTTGGCACCTCCGGGAGGCTTCCGAGGGTTCCTGTGCTTGGCGGCGGCAACAAGATCTGCGTCGGCGGCGTTGCGTTTCGTTTGCGACTTCTTCTTGCCCTTCTTCTTCGTGCCGCGCTGAGCGGACGCCTCGAGGACGTCTTCCTGCTGGCGTCCCTGAGGCTGCTTGTCCTTTCAAAAGATGGCCTCGACCGCCTCCTGACCAGAGGCGAACTTGGTGGCGATGTCCATCAGCTCGCTTGCCCTGGTGGGAGTCTTGCGACCGAGCTTGCTCACCAGGTCGCGACAAGTGGTGCCGGCGAGGAACACGCCGATGACATCTGAGTCGATGATGTTGGGCAGCTCGGTGCGCTGCTTTGAAAATCGCCGGATGTAGTCCCGCAGGGATTCTTTTGGCTGCTGGCGGCAGCTTCGGAGATCCTAGGAGTTCTTAGGGCGCACGTATGTGACCTGGGAGTTGCCGGCGAAGGCTTTGACCAGGTCGTCCCAGTTGGAGATCTGCGTAGTAGGCAGATGCTCCAGCCAGGCTCGGGCGGCGTTGGAGAGGAACAGGGGGAGGTTGCGGATGATGAGGTTGTCATCGTCCGTTCCACCCAGCTGGCAGGCCAGCAGGTAGTCCGCGAGCCACAGATCCGACCTTGTTTCCCCCGAGTACTTGGTGATGGTAGTCGGGGCTCGGAACCGAGTCGGGAACGTCGCTCGTCGTATGGCCCGGCTAAAAGCTTGCAGACCGGGTGGTTCGGGCGAGGGACTCCGATCCTCCCCGCTGTCGTAGCGTCCCCCGTGCCTGGGGTGGTAGCCTCGGTGCACCTTCTCGTCGAGGTGGGCTCAACGGTCGCGGCGGTGGTGCTCGTTGCCGAGGTGACCCGGGGCTGCAGGGGTTGCGTCCCGCGTGCGCCCGGTGTGGACCGAGGCTCCCCGCATGAATCGGGAAGTCGCGGTGCGATGCTCCGGGGGGTACCCTTGCCTTTGGGAGGCACAGCTTTCGGCCCGTCGGACCGCGGCATCCTCCAGGAGATTCTTGAGTTCTCCCTGGATACGCCGCCCCTCGCTGGTGGATGGCTCCAACATCGCTCGGAGTAGTATTGCTGCTGCAGCCAGGTTCTGGCCGACCCCACTGGAAGCCGGTGGCAGCCTTGCCCTGGCATCGTCAGCGATGCGATGCTGGACGTCCTGGGCCAGATGACGCGCTTCTCCGGCTGATGCTTGACCTGCCCACTCCTGCCCGATGTTCTGCCGGAGCTGCACAAGTTGTCCTGCTTCCTCGTCGAGCCTGGCCTGCATCTCGCGGATTTCCTCGAGCTGTGTGTCCTGACCCCCCACAGGGACTGGGACCACAGCTAGCTTCCGAAGGATGTCAACGCGAGGCGCATGCCTAGGGGGATCGCCGTCCTCCGGCATACCAAGGTGGTTGCCTTCGTCGAGACCCCCTAGATCGACGTGGAAACATTCGTGACTTGGGCCACAGTCCTCGTTGTCGAGGCTGTGGCCACCATCGGAGTAATCGGAGAGGCAGTAGTCACATGCGGCCATGAAGTATTGCATGGCAGTGGGGTTACCGAGCCCGGAGAAATCCCAACCAGAGTCGGGCTCGTCATCTTCCTCAGAACTCGGGGGCCCGTAGGTCGAGACGGTCGTCAGTCGGTCCCAGGTTGACCACATATGGTACCCCGAAAGGTTAGGATATGCCTTTATGAAAGCGTCCACCGAAGCGGGGTCGCTTGGTGGGTCGAAGCTGAATCTAAAAGGCACAGGATGGAAAATGGACGGTACCTCTTGATCGACGGATGGTGACGAAGTCGCATCGGGGACGGACTGCACCGTTATCTTAGGTACGAGGCTAACGCCCAGCAAGTCCTTCGCGAGCGTGCTGGCGTCATTCGTCCGCTTGGGGTTGGCGTGTTGCGGGGAAATGACGCTCGCCTTCGTCTCAGATGCGAGGTCAACGCCCGACGTGTCCCCTGCTGGGGCGCCGGCGTCGTCGACTCGCTCGACAGCCAACAAGGTGCCGCCTCCTGCTTGGCCATGGTTGCCCCGCCTCCTCCTCCTGCGGCGGGGAAGGTGACGGGACAGGCCCGGATGCTGCTCTTCCGCCATGGGGGAAGACGTTGTCGATTCCCCCGCCGTCGGGCAGGCTGGCGGCCGTTGTTGTCGTTGTCGCGCAGCGGAGGAAGGAGTACCATGTCGTAGCTGCCGTTGAGGGACATGAACTCGAGACTCCCGAAACGGAGCAATGTCCCGGGCTGGAGAGGTTGTTGGAGACTACCCATCCGGAGCTTGACGGGAAGCTGTTCGTCAACACGCAGTGTGCCCCTACCTGGCGCGCCAACTGTCGGCGTTTCGACCCCAGGGGGTCCCTGGACCGACGAGTAAATTGTCGCTGCGTGTCCCAGCCCAGATGGGTCGGCGCGAGATGGAACACAAGGGGGAAAAAAGGGAACCGCGGCTCGTGTTATCTTGCGCCCAGGGCGGATGCGCTTGCAGTAGGGGGTTACAAGCGTTCGCGAGAGAGGGAGAGAGCCTGCTCGTCAGCCCGTCCTTCCGCTCGGCCACCTTCTCGTACGAGGGCCCTGGACCTTCCTTTTATAGATGTAAGGAGAGGGCCCAGGTGTACAATATGGGGTGTAGCAATATGCTAACGTGTCTAGCGGAGAGGAGCCAAAGCCCTATGTACATGCCGACGTGGCTATCGGAGAGGTGTTAGTGCCCTGTGCATGTGATGTCGTGGCCGTCGGAGCAGCGCTTGAGCCCTGTAGAAGCACAAATGTCGGGACTGTCAGGTCCTTGCTGACGTCTCCTTGCTTCCGTAGGGGGCTAAGAACCGCCGTCGTCATGGGAGCACGTGGGGTGCCATCATTACTTGTTTACCGGGGCGAGCCAGATGGGACACCGGTCTTGTTCCCCGTAGCCTGAGCTAGCTAGGGGTAGATAATGATGTACCCCCCTTGTAACGTGGTCGGTCCGAGCCCAAGGTCGGGCGAGGCGGTGACTCCTCCGAGGTCGAGGTTGAGTCCGAGCCCTGGGGTCGGGCGAGGCGGAGACCGTCTTCCGAGGTCGAGGTTGAGTCCGAGCCCTGGGGTCGGGCGAGGCGGAGACCATCTTCCGAGGTCGAGGTTGAGTCCGAGCCCTGGGGTCGGGTGAGGCGGAGACTGTCTTCCGAGGTCGAGGCGGGGGCCGAGCCCTGGGGTCGGGCGAGGCGGAGACCGTCTTTCGAGGTCGAGGCGGGGGCCGAGCCCCGGGGTCGGGCGAGGCGAATCTTCCTATGGCGCCTGAGGCTGGACTTGGCTGCTGTCAGCCTCACCTTGGCGGGTGGCACAACAGTCAGAGCAAGGCAGGCGGCGCTGTTTTCTTGTCAGGTCAGTCAGTGGAGGGGCGAAGTGACTGCGGTCACTTCGGCCCTGCCGACTGAGGAACATGCGTCAGGATAAGGTGTCAGGCGATCCTTGCATTGAATGCTCCTGCGATACGGTCGATTGGCAAGGCGATCTGGCCAAGGTTGCTTCACTGCGAAGCCTGCCCGAGCTGGGCCTCGAGCGAGTCGAAGGTGTGCCCGTTGCTTGAGGAGGCCCTCGGGCGAGGCGTGAATCCACCTGGATCTATTGTTCCTGCTCGAGGCTGGGCTCGGGCGAGGCGAGATCGTGTCCCTTGAGTGGATGGAGCTTTGACCTGTATTGCGCCCATCAGGCCTTTGCAGCTTGTGCTGACGGTGGTTACCAGCCGAGTTTAGGAGTCTAGGGGTACCCCTAATTATGGTCCCCGACACCTATCAACCTTACATCCAACATAATCGGAGTCTGAATATCCAATTAAGTCAAAGGTAGACCCCTTTGGATACCAGATCCCGAAGCAAGGCGTAGCGACTAAATATCTAAGAATTCGCTTCACGGCCACTAAGTGACACTCCCTTGGATCGGATTGAAATCTAGCACACATGCATACACTAAGCATAATATCTGGTCTACTAGCACATAAGTAAAGCAAGGAACCTATCATAGACCGGTATGATTTTTGATCAACGGACTTACCTCCTTTGTTGAGGTCGACGTGTCCGTCAGTTCCCATCGGAGTCTTTGCGGGCTTGGCGTCCTTCATCCCAAACCGCTTGATCAAGTCTTGCGTGTACTTCGTTTGGGAGATGAAAGTGTCGTCCTTGAGTTGCTTCACTTGGAACCCAAGGAAGTAGTTCAACTCACCCATCATCGACATTTCAAACTTTTTAGTCATCACCCTGCTAAACTCTTCACAAGACTTTTGGTTAGTAGAACCAAATATTATGTCATCGACATAAATTTGGTACACAAATAATTCACCATCACAAGTCTTAGTGAATAAAGTTGGATCGGCTTTCCCAACCTTGAAAGCATTAGCAATTAAAAAGTCTCTAAGGCATTCATACCATGGTCTTGGGGCTTGCTTAAGTCCATAGAGCGCCTTAGAGAGCTTACACACGTGGTCGAGGTATCGCTCATCCTCAAAGCCAGGGGGTTGCTCTACGTACACCTCCTCCTTGATTGGCCCGTTGAGGAAAGCGCTCTTCACATCCATTTGGAACAACCTGAAAGAATGGTGAGCGGCATAGGCTAACAATATGTGAATTGACTCTAGCTTAGCCACTGGAGCAAAAGTCTCCTCAAAGTCCAAACCTGCGACTTGGGCATAACCTTTTGCCACAAGTCATGCCTTGTTCCTTGTCACCACCCCGTGCTCGTCCTGGTTGTTGCGGAACACCAACTTGGTTCCCACAACGTTTTGCTTGGGACGTGGCACCAATGTCCAAACTTCATTTCTCTTGAAATTGTTGAGCTCCTCCTGCATGGCCAACACCCAGTCCGGATCTAGCAAGGCCTCTTCTACCCCGAAAGGCTCAATAGAAGAAACAAAAGAATAATGCTCACAAAAATTAACTAATCTAGAGCGAGTAGTTACTCCCTTGCTAATATCACCCAATATCTGGTCGACGGGATGATTCCTTTGAATCGTCGCTCGAACTTGAGTCGGAGGGGCATGTTGTGCTTCTTCCTCCATAACATGATCATCTTGTGCTCCCCCTTGATCACACGCCTCTTCTTGATGAACCTGTTCATCGTCTTGAGTTGGGGGTTGCACCATTGTTGAGGAAGAAGGTTGATCTTGCTCCTTTTGTTCCTGTGGCCGCACATCTCCAATTGCCATGGTGCGTATTGCGGTCGTTGGAACGTCTTCTTCATCTACATCATCAAGATCAACAACTTGCTCTCTTGGAGAGCCATTAGTCTCATCAAATACAACGTCGCTAGAGACTTCAACCAAACACGATGATTTGTTGAAGACTCTATACGCTTTTGTATTTGAGTCATAACCTAACAAAAACCCTTCTACAACTTTGGGAGCAAACTTAGAATTTCTACCTTTCTTCACTAGAATGTAACATTTGCTCCCAAAAACATGAAAGTATGACACATTGAATTTGTTACCGGTTAGGAGTTCGTATGAAGTCTTCTTGAGGAGGCGATGAAGGTAGACCCGATTTATGGCGTGGCAAGCCGTGTTCATGGCTTCCGACCAAAACCGCTTGGGCGTCTTGTACTCTCCAAGCATCGTCCTTGCATGTCAATGAGCGTCCTGTTCTTCCTTTCTACCACACCATTTTGCTAAGGTGTGTAGGGAGCGAAGAACTCGTGCTTGATTCCTTCCTCCTCAAGGTACTCCTCCACTTGAAGGTTCTTGAACTCGGACCCGTTGTCGCTCCTTATCTTCTTCACCTTGAGCTTAAACTCATTCTGAGCTCTCCTTAGGAAGCGCTTGAGGGTCCCTTGGGTTTCTATTTTATCCTGCAAAAAGAATACCCAAGTGAAGCGGGAAAATCATCAACTATAACAAGACCATACTTACTTCCTCCTATGCTTAGGTAGGCGACGGGTCCGAAGAGGTCCATATGAAGTAACTCCAGAGGTCTTGATGTGGTCATTACATTCTTGATGTGATGAGCATTTCCCACTTGTTTACCTGCTTGACAAGCTGCACAAGGTCTATCTTTTTCGAAAGTCACATTTGTTAGACCTAACACATGTTCTCCCTTTAGAAGTTTGTGAAGGTTCTTCATCCCCACATGTGCTAAACGGCGATGTCACAGCCAGCCCATGCTAGTCTTAGCAATTAAGCATGCATCTAGACCGGTCTCCTCTTTTGCAAAATCAACTAAATAAAGTTTGTCGTCTAGTACACCCTTAAAAGCTAATGAACCATCACTTCTTCTAAAGACAGACACATCTACATTTGTGAATAAGCAATTATAACCCATATTACAAAGTTGACTAACTGACAACAAGTTATACCCGAGCGACTCAACTAAAAACACATTAGAAATGAAGTGCTCGGATGAAATAGCAATCTTTCCTAGTCCTTTAACCTTGCCTTGATTCCCGTCACCGAATATGATTGAATCTTGGAGATCTTTGTTCTTGACATAGGAGGTGAACATCTTCTCCCCCGTCATGTGGTTTGTGCATCCGCTGTCGATAATCCAACTTGAGCCCCCGGATGCATAAACCTACAAGGCAATTTAGGCTTGGGTCTTAGGTACCCAACTCTTGTTGGGTCCTACAAGGTTAGTGACAATAGCCTTAGGGACCCAAATGCAAGTTTTATCTCCCTTGCATTTTGCCCCTAATTTCCTAGCAACCACTTTCTTATCCTTTCTACAAATTACAAAGGAAGCATTGCAAGCATGATAAATTGTAGAAGGTTCATTACTTGCTTTCCTAGGTGCATGAACAACATTTCTCCTAGGCATATAATGAATAACATTTTTACTAGGCATATCATGCAAAATAGAAGAACTAGAAGCAGGCATAGCATATGCATCATAAGAATAATTCCTATAAGCATTTCTAGAGAATTTTCTATCACTATAAATGAAAGCATGATTCTTTTGAACACTATTAGCCATAGGGGCCTTCCCTTTCTCCTTGACGGAGATTGGAGCCTTATGACTTGTTAAGTTCTTGGCTTCCCTCTTGAAGCCAAGCCCATCCTTAATTGAGGGGTGTCTACCAACAGTGTAGGCATCCCTTGCAAATTTTAGTTTATCAAATTCATTTTTGCTAGTCTTAAGTTGGGCATTAAGACTAGCCACTTCATCATTTAGTTTTGCAATAGAAGTAAGGTGCTCAACACATGCATCAACATCAAAGTCCTTACACCTATTGCAAATCACTACATGTTCTACACAAGAATTAGATTTATTTGCTACTTCTAGCTTAGCTTTTAAATCATCATTAATACTTTTTAAACTAGAAATAGTCTCATGGCAAGTAGATAATTCACAAGAAAGCATTTCATTCCTTTTAACTTCTAAAGCAAGAGATTTTTGGACATCTACAAATTTATCATGCTCTTCATACAAAAGATCCTCTTGCTTTTCTAACAATCTATTCTTGTCATTCAAGGCATCAATTAATTCATTTATTTTATCAATTTTAGTTCTATCTAAACCTTTGAATAAACTTGCATAGTCTATTTCATCATCGCTAGATTCATCATCACTTGAAGAAGCATATGTAGTAGTATTCCTAGTACATACCTTCTTTTCCTTTGCCATGAGGCAGGTGTGATACTCGTTGGGGAAGAGGGATGATTTGTTGAAGGCCGAGGCGGCAAGTCCTTCGTCGTCGGATGAAGAGCAATCCGAGTCCCATTCTTTGCCAAGGTGTGCCTCGCCCTTCGCTTTCTTGTAAGTCTTCTTCTTCTCCCTCTTCTTTTCTTGATCCTGGTCACTATCATTATCAGGACAGTTAGCAATAAAGTGACCAACCTTACCACAATTGAAGCAGGAGTGCTTCCCCTTCGTCTTGCTCTTGTTGGGATGCTCCTTTCGACCTTTGAGCGCCGTCTTGAAGCGCTTGATGATGAGGGCCATTTCATCTTCATTTAGCCCGGCTGCCTCAACTTGCGCCACCTTGCTAGGTAGCGCCTCCCTGCTACTTGTTGCTTTTAGAGCAATGGTTTGAGGCTCGTGGATTGGGCCATTCAGTGCATCATCAACATTTCTTGCCTCCTTGATCATCATCCGCCCGCTCACAAACTTTCCGAGTATTTCCTCGGGCGTCATCTTGATGTACCTAGGATTCTCACGAATAGAGTTTACAAGATGAGGATCAAGGACAATGAAGGACCTTAGCATAAGTCGGAGACGTCGTGGTCCGTCCATCTCGTGCTCCCATAGCTCATTATCTTGTTAACCAGGGTCTTGAGCCTATTGTACGTTTGAGTTGGCTCCTCTCCCCTGATCATTGCGAACCTTCCTAGTTCGCCTTCTACCAACTCCATCTTGGTGAGCATGGTGGCGTCGTTCCCCTCATGCGAGATCTTGAGGGTGTCCCAGATTTGCTTGGCATTATCCAAGCCGCTCACCTTATTTTATTCTTCCCTGCATAAGGACGCTAAAAGAACAGTAGTAGCTTGTGCATTTTTATGGATTTGTTCATTGATAAACATAGAATTATCCGAACTATCAAATTTCATTCCATTTTCTACTATCTCCCATATACTTGGATGAAGAGAGAATAAGTGGCTACGCATTTTGTGACTCCAAAATCCGTAGTCCTCTCCATCAAAGTGTGGGGGTTTACCAAGTGGAATGGAAAGCAAATGAGCATTGGAATTATGTGGAATACGAGAATAATCAAAAGAAAAGTTCGAGTTAACCGTTTTCTTTTTCTCCTCGTATTCGTCATCCTTTTGGGAAGAGGAAGATTCGTCGCTGTCGTAGTAGACAACCTTCCTGATGCGCCTCTTCTTCTTTCCATCCTTCTTCTTTTGACTCGAGCTGGAGTCATTGACTTTGTCGTCCCTTGGCTCGTTGAAGATGGATTCCTTCTCATTGTCGTTGACCACCATCACGTTTCCCTTAGGATCCATCTCTTCGAGCAATTAGTCCCTTGCTTGAAGAGAACGGCTCTGATACCAATTGAGAGCACCTAGAGGGGGGTGAATAGGTGATCCTGTAAAAACTTGAAACTTAAAGCCACAAACTTGATTAGGTGTTAGAGCAATAAAGCCAAGTGGCTAGAGAGGAGTTCTTGTGAAACACAATAACCACAAAGAGATCAACACAGAGAGGCACAATGGTTTATCCCGTGGTTCGGCCAAGTCCAACACTTGCCTACTCCACGTTGTGGCGTTCCAACAGACGAGGGTTGCACTCAACCCCTTTCAAGCGGTCCAAAGACCCACTTGAATACCACAGTGTTTCTCTTCCTTTCACTATATCCCGTTTGCGAGGAATCTCCACAACTTGGAGTCTCTCGCCCTTACAATTTGATAATCACAAACAAGCACGGAAGTAAGGATGGGATGAGCAACGCACACAAGACACGAAATCAGAGCACAAACACGCACACAAGTCACAACTTGAGCTTGCAACACACTTCGAAGAGTTCTCTACTCAAATGGAGCTCTAGTTGCTATCACAAAGAATCAAAAGCGCGGAAATGGAGTCTTGGTGCTTAGGGATGCTCAAAGAATGCTTGGTGTGCTCCTCCATGCGCCTAGGGGTCCCTTTTATAGCCCCAAGGCAGCTAGGAGCCGTTGAGAGCAATCCAGGAAGGATATCCTTGCCTTCTGTCGGGTGGTGCACCGGACACTGTCCGGTGCTGATTCTTTTCCTATTCTGGCGCAACCGACCGTTGAAGATTTGGAGCCGTTGGTGCACCGGACACTGTCCGGTGCACACCGGACAGTCCGGTGCCCCCTTCTGACCGTTGGCTTGGCCACGCGTCACGCACGTATTGCGTGGCTGACCGTTGGCTTGGCCGACCGTTGGCTCACCAGACAGTCTGGTGCACCACCGGTCAATCTGGTGAATTTTAGCCGTACGCCGCCGTTTAGTTCCCGAGAGCAGCCAGTTGACCAGCGCCAGTGCACCACCGGACAGTCCGGTGCACCCAGACTGAGCAGAGTCTTGGCTGCTCGAGCCAAGTCTTTTCCATTTATTTTTTCTCTGATTCCAGCACTTATACAAATATGTTAGTACACAAAAAACAATGTACTAAGTCTAGAAGCATACTTTTGTATTGATTCGCACTTTGTCCACCATTTGGCATAGATTAACACATAACCATTTGTGTTGGACACTTAATCACCAAAATACTTAGAAATGGCCCAAGGCCACATTTCCCTTTCACTAACCGCCCGAATAAATGGATCCTAGAGGGAAGGCGAAGGAGACCGAGGAGAAGGAGACCCCCTCCAGCGACACACCCAAGGGAGGAGAGACCGTCGACTCTAGGTCTGGCAAGAAGAAGAAGGACAGAAGAAGAAGTGCATCAAGAAGATTGTCTACTACGACAACAACATTTCTTCATCTTCACCGAGGGACGATGACGATTCATCCTATACAATGGAAAAGACGGTCAAACAAAACTACTCATTTATTTTTGCTTACCTTACAATGTCAATGCTCATTTATTATCTATTCCTCCTGGCAAATCTCATCACTTTGATGGAGAGGATTATTCTTGGTGGAGCCATAAAATGCACAATCATTTGATGGAGATGATTATTCTTGGTGGGTGTCGACCGTATCGCCCTCCTAGTTGATGAAGAAATCGAGGTTCCCAAAACAGATGCCGCTCCAAGGGTGTAGTCGATGCGGGGGACGCCGCTGGCCCTCGTGGTCGTGCAGAGGTTCCTCGGTGGAGGAGGTTGGGCTTCCACGACCCTAACTGTTTCGTATTCGTCATCGAAGGAGAAGTCGAGGCTCCTGAAACAGATCACCGCTTCGAGAACGCGATTGATGTCGCAGTTGCCATCTGAAGCTTGAAGAGCTTCGCGGCGGAACACATAAGTCCCCTACCTGACGCGCCGACTGTCGTTGTTTCGAACGTCGCTCCGACAAGTAAATTTATTGTGCGTGTTTTGGGCTCCAGACGGTGTGCTTGGTGGGCTTGTGCTACCGGACCATTGATAGTCAAAACTCGTAGTAGGGGTTACAAGCAAGGCAAGAGAGGGAGGAGATGCTCCAAGTCTCTTGTTCATAGTGGAGATGATTACAAGGTGGACTCCTAGTTAAGTCTTGGCTTGGCGACGGGGCTCCATCCTCCAGGTCCTCCTCCTGGTCGTCGGTTTTCTAGACGCCATCTCGTCTAGGTCCGTCCTCGCGTTGTCCGCCTAAGAGAAAGAACCTCCTCGGTATGGGGCCAGTCTCCTCCTTTTATAGGCAAAGGAGGAGGGTCGGCCCATGATGGCTTCCTTAAGGAGCCATCGGGTGATGATAAAACTGTGTGTCTTACCCTAGGGTAAAGCCACCAATGCTTGCGACCGCTTAGCTATCCCGTATTCTTTATTACGGACGGCGAGGGAAGTGTGGGCCCGAGCACCATCATTCGGGCTATGTCGACCCCTGTCCTTCGTAGCCTAGGGTTCGTCGCGGTTCGTTGTGTCGCGCCCTGTCGGTGACCTGCACACTCAGGCCTAGCCCCGATAGGTCATGAGTGCACCGCTGGTCGGAGAATGCACGGGCCATAAATGCGCTGCAGTCTGAGGGGCTTGTAGGTCATGAATGCTTTGTACCCCGTGGAGCTCGTAGGTCATGAGTGGGAGGCAGCTCGGCGCCTCTGCTGTGGCTCGACGCTAGGCAAAGTTAATGCGGTCGGTCATTTAAGATAGGTTGGTCTTGGGCCAGGCGTGGGATCCACTTGGGTGGTTTCCCTTTGGCACACCCAGCCCTCATGTCCGGTTGTGCCACGCCCGACCCCGGGCTCGGTACCGAGGGGTTCGTCTAGGGACGTGTTCTTTCAGGTCAGACGTTACCTATCTCCTTTGATTGACCAGCGAGCCCCAGTTGTCAGAGGCCTCTTCCCAGTATACTCGCTGACCGGTGTGCCCCCAAGAACTTGGGATTGTATCGTCGATAGATATCTTTGTATCTCAATCATTGATTACTCCGGTAAATCTAGTACAAAGGACTAAAAGGTAGTGTCATCTTATGTTAGGGGAAAATGCTTTATGACAACGAACCAAACTTTACTATAAGCTAGTAAATATCTGTGAGTTACTACAGTATGTACAATACACATATAGACCAATGTAATGATCCCTCAAAACACGCTATCAATTGCCGTCTGATTAGCCCGCACGGCCAACCCACCCATGCATGCTAAGGGCTTGTTCGGTTTCATCTCAATCCATGTGGATTGGGTGGGTTTAAATCCATAGCAAGTCAAAATGTCTACTAAAATTTTTAAATCTCATCCAATCCATGTGACGTAGGAATAACCGAACAAGCCCTAAGGGGTCGTTCGTTTTTTTCGGAATGGAGGCATGGAACAATTTCTAGCCGGTTTGTTTCTCTAATTTATATAAGTTTTGATCAGTTGGAATGGTTTCTGGTCCATTCCTGAACAAACGAACAACGTCTAAGTGATGTTCTAACCGCCGCACCTCCAATCAGTTCACACGCTGTACCCATCCACTGTGCATTTCCACTACGCGCTCCTTCTCTGACCGAACGACTGAAACGATAATGGTAACAAAATGATTAAAACTATAACGAAATGTCTAAAATAATGAATGACTGCAATGAAATGACTGAAACTATAATGGTAATGAAATAAATGAAACGGTAACAGAAACTATAACACGATGACTGAGCAGTCTGAGCTGTAATAGAATGATTAAAACTATCGTCCAACATAATCGATACACATGACCCAATATAAGAATTAATTGGATCTGTTCCATTTTCTGGTAGGCCAGTTTGCTAGAGCTCTTGCTCCTACAATGGCTTTAATTTAGCTAGTAAAGCAGTTACTACAATGAAGCCGAAGCACCTTAGGCTATCTGGAATTGGAATCTGGTGTTTTGAGGCAGTAGAAATGTTTTGTTTGTTGACAAGCTTCAGAAAGTTAGTAATGGATCTGCATTCATTAGCACAGGATTTGGGTGCAAAAACTCCTACGGATCCTGCTTGTTACTGTTGTTAATTTCGGTATTGCTATATTATGAATTATTAGTTATATGTCCGTGCATTGGTGTATATATATATATATATATATATATATATATATATATATATATATATATATATATATATATATATATATATATATATATATATATATATATATATATATATATATATATATATATATATATATATACCATATGATAAATTTTGTTTTAATAAAACATAAAATATATATTTTCTATTGATTAGGTGGGTGTTAACGTGGAGCCAACAATCAAGGTTCAAATACTCATTTATACATAATTTCACCTTATTTTTTTATATAAACACTCTGATTGTAGTAGTAGAGAATAGATTATAGAAGTGCGGGTTGGTTTTAAAGAAATATATGGTTTTTTTAAAAAATATTGACGTCGGACGATCGTTGAAACTAGTGTTTTAATATAGTAGAGATAGAGATGATGGTGTGACTATAGATGACCAATAAGCACGAGGCCCGTGAGCCCGGCACGACCCGGTTTTATGCGGGCCCGGCCCGGCCCGACACGAACAAGCGGGTCGGGCTCGGACAGGAAACTAGGCACGGTGAGCTAGCCCGGCATGGCCCGTTTACCTCTAAGCCCGTTAAACCTGCTTTTTTACACTAAAACGTGCTTAACGGCCCGCATAGCTCGCTTTTTTCGTGCTAAACGGACCGGCTCGGCCCGTTTAGGACCGCTGCGGGCCGGTCTTGAACAGGAAATTGAGCCCGCGTGCTTACACGGTCTGGGCCGGTTTTATACCGTGTCTGGTGGGCCGGGCGGCCCGTTTGACCATCTCTAGGTGTGACGGTAGATCTCCAATTCAATTCATTATAGTGGTGTGGGCCTTAAAACTATAGTATTAGACATGGGCTGGCCCGCCCGTGGCAGTCGCCCTGGCCTAGCTAGTCAGGCGCTTCAGCCTGAGAAAATTGCATGTCCTGCCACCGCCCCGCCCAATACCAGGTCTCCTGCACTGCACCTATGCCTGGGCATAAAAACCGAAAACCGAACACCGAAACCGAAAAAACCGGAACCGAAACCGAAAAAACCGGAACCGATCAAACCGTTATATTTTTCGGTTACCATTCTTCAGAAACCGAAATTTAGTTCGGTTTTCGGTTTTTAGTTCGGTTTAAACCGAAAAACCGAACTGTTAGCCCATCAGCCTATAATCCCATTTCAGCCCAAGTCTTCAGAAACGCGGCTTGCTGTCTTGGGCCTTCTCCGGCTCTCAGCCCCTCACGCTGCCTGGGCCCAGGTGCAGGCACCCTTGCTCAATCCCGTCGGCATGCAGAATAGCAATTCAGAATTCCTTGTATTATTCTATGTAGGCATGCAGCACTGGCAATCGGTCAGTAGCAATAGCACTGGCATAGCAAATTAGCAATAGCAGGCGATCAGGCCTTGGAGTCGTCCGAGTGCTGGGACGGAAGCCGTGTAGGCGTGTACTATGCAGCACATAGCTATTTGTTTTTTTCGGACTACACAGCCAGCTAGCCGGCGGACAGGGTACTGAAAGTCTGAAACACAGCACAGCCTAGTTCGGTTTTTTCGGTTAAACCGAAAACTGAACCGAACTATACGGTTAACCGGAGGTCCGGTTTTTCCTTTTCTAAAGATAATTTCGGTTGGCATTTTTCAAAAACCGAACTTTAAAAAAAACCGAAAAACCGAACCGAAAAATTTCGGTTAACCGAGTGCCCAGTCCTAACTGCACCTCGCGGTCCCACTCTGGTTTTCCTGTACTGCTGTGCACACTGGCATGCTTCAGCTCAGCCACATACAAGAGAAGAAATCGACCCACACCACAAGTAGTTGGGCCCATGCATGCATGGACTGATAGACATGTCTTCCATTTCTTTGTAGTATTTATTTATGGCACTATATTTTATTTTAGTCGTTGTAACAAACAACGCTAGTTTGTAACCACATTGTGTCATGTTTATGGAAATCTTAAGTCTTACCTCACCTCACTTGTTCTTACTCTCACATATGGGGACCAAAAAAGAATAGTCTGAGTTCCATAGACCTATATATATATGTTTCTTTTTTTTTGTTGTATTGTATTTGGGCATGTACTATATTAAGCCTCTGGATCGGTTTTTCTAAGTTCAAATGACCACTAAGAGACTACATGATATAATAATACATGATATAATAAGGTGTATTTAAAATTGGTCACATAATCATAAATATAGTTAATATACAATATATAGAGAGTCATGTACAGACAGATTTTTTTGCGAATATATTATCTCTTATATTTTTTCCATCTAACACTCTAAAAAACCATCAAAAAATCTCATATCAAATGGAGTTGTACATGTCCTTAGTTTATGGTTGTCTTTGTGCCCCAACGTAGATGGCAATATGCTATTGGTGTTTCGAGGGAAGTTGTTCGATAACACCGTACCATTAAGGTAGATGCATGCATGTGGGGGCAGGGGAGGCCCGGTGCCTACCTAGTATAGCTTAGTAGCTTACACTGGTCTCACCTCTACCAGCAACCATATTTTCCCCCTTTTCTTTGTTTAGTAGATTTCCTTGTTAATTGCCTATATAGATAGAGAAAGAGAGACAGAGAGAACAATACAATTTTTCATCAGCAATATCATAACTCTCTCTCTCTCTCTCCTCAATGGAGAGCTACAGCTTTCACCCTCACTCATCTTCGATTCTCAGCTCATTCCATGGGGAGCTTCATTCCTATCGTCATCCAAGATCCTAGCTAGCCACTACCTGCTAGAGTTTTTTTTTTTTTAATTTGCTTCAACTGCTAGCTTCTGATGCTCAGTGTCCATTCCCCGGTCTCGGCCTTATATATATATATACCTAGCTTATGTCTTGCTTGCCTAGATCGATCCATGGCAATTAGCTAGCTCGGTCCCTCAGCTCAGCTCACTCCTCTCCCTTGATCTGATCGAGTTGTCCATCACAATCTTCTCTAGATGGATACAGGTGAGGTAGCTAGACAGATCAACCAAACTCCTCTTGACACCGCCTTGTTCGATCTTGTTCAATTCGGCGGCGACCAAGGTCGATAGATAGATAGATGGATGGATGGATGGATGGATGGTGTACATTCTTGTTTTCTTCGATCGATTAATTCCCTTTGATCCCTGCTGCATGCCCTGTCTCCATCCTCCTCTCTTTATTTCTCTGGTATGTACGCAGCAGCTCTATATATCATCTACCCCGGTCCATCTCTCAAACTCATCTATATATATCCATGCATGCTGCCTTGCACCTAAGCTAGCTAGCTGTTGAATTTGATGCATGACGCATGCTTTCCTCCTCCTCCGTTCGTAGTCGTTGTCGTTGTCTCAGTAATCCATCCTCTCTCTTTTTTTCTTGCTAATACATAAAAGGGGTTCAGATGGTAGCTGCTAGTGGTTATTCTTCTTCTTAGACGATGCAAGTATATGTATATGGACCACCAAATTAGCTTCTCGTCTTGCCGCCGGACCGCCATCATGCACCTTGGAGAAGCAACAGAACGAAGCTCGCTGCTATGCTATCTATGGATTATTGTATTGTATATGAATGAAGCAGCAAGCAAACGTAGTTCAGTACAGTCGGTGCTTGCAGGTGCAGCACCATCAAGATTCACATCGTCCAACTCATGCATCATGCATATATGCATCTTCAATGATGCGTGCCTCGCATGTGTGTGTATATATATATGATGAGATGAGAATCTTGATGATGCTGCATCAGCAGACACTCACTAGCTCATGCATCACCTCCAAGTAATAAGAGATGAATTGAATTAACGACCATGCAGCTACTAGCTCTGGTACGTACCACTTCGTTCTCCTCTAATTTCTTTTTCCATTCAGTCTACCTTGTTTGCTAATCAACTTGTTCTCATATAATATATGGTTCCCAATGCGATAAGGGTTGGCCTGCAGGCTTAGCTCTGCAGCAGGTAGCACCCATGCATGGCCCATGATACATAACATATTGATGGATATATACTAGCATAAAAACATGATGATGCAGAGCAGCAGCATCCATCTCATAGCTAGCATAAAAACATGCATGAGCTAGCAGCGGCAGTTGACGATGACTCTTCGAGAGGAAGGAAGGAAGCAGCAGATCGATGGACGCGAGACATGAGCAGTGACAGATGCATAATGTAGCAGTACATACAGCATTATTGCTATTATTTGTGCCCAAGCAAATTAAGGAAGGGGACCAAATTGAAATATACTAATGACATTGCAGACGGCACCAGCAGAGTCCACAGCTCGTGAACCTGTGTGGGCTGCCTGCCGATGGTACAATGCAACGTACTGCTTCTGTCGTCCCAACTTGAATGCTGCCTAGCTTTCAGCTCAGCTCGCTTTTACTTGTTTACTCTTGCATCATCCTGCCTAGCTAGCTTTCTTCAGGCCGGGGGCCGGCTGCAGGGTCGTCTGCAGGTCTTCTATTTGCTACTAGTGTTTCTGCACTGCACTGCACTGCATGCATCTATGATCCGATATGCGTATCCGCAAAGCCTGAAAACTAGATTGCCACAGTGTGTGATATGATGCATTTATCACATAGAATATGATGTATGTCCATTACCATTGTTACAAACATTTCAGCATCTCCTAGCTAGGTAGCTAGCCCACATTTTCCCTTTTTCTTTTCTTTTTGTCAAACGAGCTAGTAGCACATATACAGTTCTAATTTCTAAAATATATACATGGATCACACACTTCATCCCCATGTATACAACAAATCAAAAGTCTCTGGCTAGCTTTTAAGTTACACTGTGTCAGGGCATTTACATGAGTCAGTTTGCAGCTAGCTAGTTCCAAATTAACAAGGCATATGCATGCATACTTGGAGCTAACTAGTTTTTACAGCGACAGTTGGAGAAATCAATCGGTTCAGTGCCGGCCACCAGTGCAGTCTAAAAACCTAGCTGTCGATCTGCTGTCATATATTGTTTGTGCAAACACGAGCAGGTATAGTACCTGCAGCGACGGCATGGTCTCATTGGCCGGCATGCAGGCCATATACTTGCATTTGTACCAGATACCTCTTTCACTCATCCTATCACACATGGAACGTACGTGCCGCATTTGCTGGTGACCAGCTGTAGTAGTGCTGAAAAAAAAGCTCGAGATTCGCGATACTGCTCGGGCTCATTTAGACTCAGCTCGGCTCGCGAACCTAAACGAGCTCGAGTCGAGTCTAATTTTGTGGCTCGCTCTAGCCGAGCCTGAACGAGTCTGAGCCGGCACAATGACACAATGTTATGTTGTTTTAGTATTATATCGTTATATTATTGATTTATTTTCTTATTTTTTATGGATTCAATATTAGATATAGTTGCTAGATTATGGTGAGCCTGAATGAGCCCGAGCCGAGCCATATTTTCGAGCTCGTAACGTGACCGAGCCGAGCCCGAATCGGCTAGTTTCCAACCCTAGCTAGTTGGCCACCCATGGAGTTGTCTGTCTCCTGATGAGGGCTAAGAGCAACTCCAATAGTTAGCTAAATTTTGGCTCTCTAAATCACAAATTTAAGAAGTTGCTAAATAACTTTGTGAGTTCACCAATAGTTCTCTAAATATAGGTTGTAGTTTTATTTTGTATCTATCCACATAAAAAAATAAGTCACAAATGTCATCAATTACATTCATTATCTACATGATGTAGTCAACATTTTTTACGGAGTTGCTAAATGGTTGCCAAGTGTAGAGAGAAAATGAGGCTAGATGAGAAGTTGCTAAATTTAGTAAGTTTATTTAGAGAACTGTTGGAGATTATTTCTTATGTTAACTACCTTGATTTAGGAAGTCTTTTTGAGAACAACTGGAGTTGCTATGATATCTCTACTCCAAGTTCACTAGATGACATGATACCCTACGCCTTGCTGCGGCAAATAGAATCCAAATAAGATCTTTTATTAGATAAACAATAGCGTTTGTTAGAAGAGATGATATTGAAAGTATAAGAACAACCCAAATCTTTAGATATTAAGAAAACATGATCAAATAACTAACAATATCCATATTGGACTCGCACTGGATAACTCGGGCGCCCCACAAAACCCGGCCTAGCCACCGCTCTGCCCCCGCCGCCTCAATTTTAACTGTATCCGTCACGACTGGGTGGAGATCCATCTGTGAGAGATCGAGACGTACACTGGGTGTGTGAGTGTGAGCTGCATCGATTGGATGTATGCAGATTGCAGAGTAGTAGGACGTACTGACGGCCACACATGTGCATCTTCGTCTTCCTCCGATCCACTTGTTTCTTGTCCCAACTGCACTGCAACTGCAACCCACAGGCCACAGGCAGGCAATGCATGCAAACGGATTCCTAGTTAAAATTTCATTATGTATATATCCTTAGAAAAAAATTATTATGCATTCACAAGACTAAATACACCCTCCACAATTTTGTTCTAGATTTGGCACGGATCACATGCATCCCGATTGATTGATTGATCAAACTGGCCATTGTGGAACCCCCACCATGCGTCTATTACATCGAGCTCTAATCCCTAGGCATCATTTTATGTTATTATTGTTATTCTCTACTAATCCTTAAGACGATAGTGTAGACCAGACACAATCATGCCCCCGTCTCTATCCCGACCGTCCGATTGCGTCCAACCCCACCGTCCGATTGCGATGCCATCCTCGCTCGCGAGTCGCGCCTAGCGCCAGATCCGCTCCCGCAGCCGTCTCCATCCCCGGGTTCCCCGCGAAGCTAGAGCTCGGGAACGTGCAGAACTGACCTCCTGCCGGAACAGGCCCGTCCAAGTCGTTGTTGGAGACGTTGAAGTAGGAGAGGAAGTGGAGGCTCTCTAGCGCCCTGGGGATCTCGCCCGTCAGGCGGTTGTTGGACAGGTCCAGCACCTCCAGGTTCGTGAGGTTGCCGACGGCCTGCGGAACCTCCCCGCGCAGGCTGTTCAAGCTCAGGTTGAGCTGCGTGAGTCCCTTCATGCGGTCGATCTCCGGCGGCACCACGCCGGTGAGCCCGTTGTCGCCGAGGTTCAGCAGCTTAGGGCAGTAGTTCGCCCTGTGGTACTGGAGCGACGCGGCCATGTAGACGGGCAGCGGGAACGCGGCCTGGCTCGAAGACCCACCGTCGTCGTCGTCGTCCACGGTCGTCTCGGACCTCAGCATCGGTAGATCCGCCAGCGTTGTCGGGATCTCCCCCGCGAGGCTGTTGTTGGACACGTCCAGAACGAACAGGAGGCTCAGGCCGCTGACCCAGGCCGGGATCAGGCCGGTGAGCCGGTTGCTGGACAGGAACAGCTCTCGCAGGTTCTCGAGCCCTGACACCCAGCGAAGGATTTCTCCTGACAGCGAGCAGTCCGCCAGGGATAGGACCTGGAGGCTCCGGTAGCCGTCGATCGTCTCGTCCTCCGGCATCGCCTCGCCTCTGAAGTTGGCACCGATCAGCAGAGTCGTCAGGCTCGGAGCGCTCTCGAGGACCTAGAGCGCGTTCGTGACGTTCGTGAACGAGTTGTTTGTCAGGGACAGGAACCTGAGCGACTTGAGCCTGCCGATCCTCGGCGAGAGCTAGCCGTGGAAGCCGTTGGAGGACAGTCGGAGCGCGACGAGGTCGTTGTACGAGTACAGGCTCTCAGGGACTGTGCCGGTGAAGTTGTTGTCCATGAAATCTAGAACTTTTTGCCTGGGAAAGGAGGAGAAGTCGACGCTGTTCAGGTCTCCATGGAAACCATTGCTCTGGAGAATGACGGTTCTGAGACTCGAGCACCTGCTCAGACCCGGTGACAGCTCGCCGGACATGCTGTTGTGCTCTAGGAGAAGCTCCTCCAGCCTCTCGAGCCGCCCGATAGAGTCCGGGATGCCGCCCGTGATGAGTTCGTTCTCCGCGAGGTCGAGGACGACCAGACTCCTTAGCTCGGCTAGACGCTCGGCGTTGAGCGCTCCCTGCAGACGGTTGTATGGGAAGGAGATGTGCTCGAGAGAGGTCGCGTCGTGGAACTCGTTCGGCAGAGTCCCGTGGAGTTCATTGTGGTTGGCCTTGATCACTCGTAGCGCGGAGCAACGACCGAGGTCCATGGGCACACTTCCGTTGAGTTGGTTGAAGTTGAGGTTGAGCGCCGAAAGGAACGGCGTTCTGGCGCAGATGGTGCTGGGGATCTCTCCGGTCAGGCTGTTGTTGCTCACGTTGAGAGCGACGAGGTTGGTCATGCCCGCCAGTGTGAGCGGCACGATTTGCCCTGTGAGTTGGTTGCTTGAGAGTTGAGACGTTGAGTAACTTGATAGGCTGCCCGTCGCCAGGGCCCTAAGTCCATTGGAGGATCGCAATTTGTGTTCTGTGGCATCGCACTAGCACGTTCCTAGTAATTACTTAGTAGACGTAACATTTTTTTCTCCTCAATAATAAAAAGAGTTTTTTGACTTTATCATCCTTCAAGAAAAAAAGCATAGACATAGTTATTATAATAGTCACAAGAAATATGTACAGTGGTATCAACCCTCCACCCGAAAAACATTGTCATAGACTTAAAAGTCATAGCGTACCACGTTCCTCGACCCTATCAACCAGAGAATTTTGTGACTAGTTAGTACAGCTCAACACACCAATACAAACAGTCTTTTCTTAAGACAATATCAATTTAAGATCCAATTCTAAACGATGAAGGTCATTCGTATGACATATATAAAAGAGTCACATTGTGTACACTTGTACTATTGCTGTGTATGTGATGGTGCTGAGCAGCTTGGATACTGCTATGTGTGTACACGCAGGCCAAAGAAGCCCAACAGGCCGAACGTACGTACGAACATACAAGTGGCCTTTCCAGCCAGCCCATCACATGCACATATAAAACGAAGGCCACAAGGGCCCAATTTCGCTCTCTTTTGTTGTTTACTCATCAACAACATAAAATTGTGTTATGTGCAGCTGAGGGTATGAGAAGATCCAGTGCGTGAAGCGCACATGGACATGGACATGGTACTCCCTCCTGCCTTAAACAAAAACGAATGCATATCTAGATCTCTTCGAATTCAGAACACTCGAAACTTAGCTAATTATTGTGATTCCAATTAAACAGATATCACTTGTTCGACGACATCGATCGATCGTATCCATAAAATGGCGAGAGCGTGGGCTCGACTACGGCGACCATCGTTCTCCTTCCGCCTCGGCGTCGACCCCAACGCCGTACGCGCCACCAAGGCCGTTGTGCGGGTACGCGCTCCACGCGGCGGCGGGGTAGAAGCTAAGTACGGCTCCGGTGGCGGCCCGTATCCGCCCTGCTGGACCGCGTACCAGAGACAGCCGCGGTGCTCCTGCTGCAGGCCGGCGAGCAGCAGCGCCTGGACGGCGGCCGGCGTTCGCCTCCTCCGATCCCTGGACAGCGGGCCGGGGGGCTTCGTTCATGCAGCTGCGACGTACGTGTACGTGTGCTTGTTCCGTCAACGGCGCGGCGCGTAAACGGGGCCGGGCTGGGCCCTTGGACATGGACCACGGAGATCGCCGGGCCGTCGAGGTGATTGATGTGTCGTCGGCGAAGTGACGTGACGTGACCTCACCTCACCATCCGGGGACCGGGGATAGTTTGCCAAACAAGGAACAAACAGTACGGACGTACGGGACGTTTTCCAGCGCGCACGGAGGGTTTTTTTTGTTTTTGCGTCCGTCACCAATGTCTTGCGTGGTAGAGAAACTCTATACTATATGTAAAGCATCCATTAGAATTCTTAGAGGATCGTTACAGTACGCTGCTGAAGGGAGTAGATGACGATCTGATCCTCTAATAGTGTGTTTGGTTCAAGAAATGAAGTGATTCATCTTCTTCTCACTCGTCACTTTTTTATTTAGTTTGTGGAATAGAATGAGTCGATCCATCACCACCCATTCCTCATAAGCTAATAATTAATATATACATGAGAAGTGGGTTGATTCCACCAAAATTGATGGAATTAACTTATGATGCATCATCTCATGAAGTATAGAGTGACTCCACAAACCAAATACACCATAAATGTAGGGTTCAGAACCCTTTAGAGTTTTTTGTTGGAGCTAGTCCGAGGAACAAGAACATAGAGAATTTACTGCTAATAAGGATTCAAAGACAACCAAATAAGGGCACGATAGGCGACGTGGCTAATTAACCTTTGGCCATGGCACGATAGAGCCGCTATTGTTTTCTCTTGGGACAATTCTAATAAATTATTTTAAAGATAGAAGCTGAATTAAAGTTAAGGCATCAAGACCTTTTTTAACAGAAACACTTCGTCGTCCAACAAACACACAACCAACCAATATTTGCTCAGTTCCTGCTAATCCCAGATCACTACAGTACTACACGTGCGGACATCACCACTGACACACTACACAACGCAAAAGCTCCATCCGCTGCTCTGCTCTCCGCCGGTCGCTCAGTACCCGAACCTCAAAAGCTCCATCCGCTGCTCTACTCTCCGCCGGTCGCTCAGTACCCGAACCATCCGCCGCCGTAGGCGTCATCGAGGCCGTTGTGTGGGTACGCGCCCCACGCGGTGGCGGGGTAGGAAGCCACGTACGGCTCTGGCGGCGGGCCGTACCCACCCTGCTGGAGCGCGTACCAGGGACGGCCGTGCTGCTGCTGCTGTTGCAGACCGGCGGCGAGCAGCAGCGCCTGGGCCTGGGCCTGAGCCTGAGCCTGGACGGCGGCGTTCGCCTCCTCCCTGCCGCTGCTGCCGCCGTTGGCCGCTGCGGGCTTGGGGAAGACGATGTCGACGCTCTTCCCCGTGGCCTCGCGCAGGCGGCGGCGCAGCCTCTCCGGGTCCGCCGTGGCCACCAGCGCCAGTTCGCCCTTGGTGTCCAGCGCCGACTGGTCCAGCGACTGGATGCCCTCGCACCGGAGCGTCAGTTTGTTGACCGCGGCGCGGATCTTGGGGACGCAGCCGTCGCAGCGGCAGTGCATCGCCACCTTCAGCACGAACGCCGTCGCCTTGGGCGCGTCGGCGCCGCTGCGGCCGCTCTTCTTGCCCATTGATCGGCCTGGCCTGAGTGTCGGTGCTCTGGCTGTGGCTGAGACGGCGAACGAGTGTCTGCTGTGTGCGAGAGAGGATGGCTGGGTGTGTGTAGCGAGAGGACAGCGATGGCCGGCTGTTTTATAGACCTAGTGGCCGGGCTTCGTTCTGGGGAAGATTCGCCGTTGGCTGCGTCGTCCGTCGTCGTGTGACCGTGTCAGTCAACGCGACGCGCGCGTAAACGGGGCTGGGCTGGTTTGGACGACGGAG
Organism: Zea mays; assembly: GCF_902167145.1. NCBI lineage: Eukaryota > Viridiplantae > Streptophyta > Magnoliopsida > Poales > Poaceae > Zea > Zea mays. The sequence goes on along the minus strand of NC_050100.1, from coordinate 224,234,991 downwards.
GGCGCCGCGCCGGGCCGTCGAGGTGATTGATGTGAGAGCGTGCTGTGACCATTCAGTTTCCAAGGCGACCTGACCTGACCTGACCAATCGGGGCTAGACGAGACGACGGCTAGTTTGCCAAACAAGGAACAAACAGTTACGTACGTACGGCGCGTATAGTACCAATGCGCACGGTCCAGGCACCCTTTTTTAGAGCACATTTGAGGGTTGGTATTATAAACGTAGTCAAATTTTAAATAGTTTGATCGAAAAGCACATTCTTTTTTAGAGCTAAGTCCCCCTCTTTTTTTTGATTGGGTCGGTGTGTGTGTGGACTGCGCAGGGTGGGGAGAAACTGAGATCCAAATCCAACCACCTCCAAACGCCAGCAGTGCAAGAGCACGAGGTGGACGACCAAGATCAAGACCAGACCAGATCGGGCGAAGACTCAAGACTTATACAATCTGATTGGATGACCACACGTTCATACGCAGGTTGGCGCCGTCCTGACCAGCCAGATACGATAATTTTAAGCATCATATAGATGGATGCATGTTAATAATATCAAAATGACTTATTTTGTATGCACCATGTAGACTATGACTCACACATACAATCAACCAAACATAATCTCAAATAAAGTCAATACATACGATGATCTAAGATAAAAGGGTGCGGATAACCAATCAAGGTGGATACAAACTGAAACTATTCTATATTTTTTTGTGGTGATTCCCTCCTTGACTTGCGTGGTTGACGCGCTGCTACACACCCGACTTCCGCGTCACTTCACGGCTTCGCCCCACTTTGCACTAGTACGGTGCCGCGTTGCTGTTGTCCCAACCTATAGACGACGCGTTTGGGATCTCAGGACTGCATTGCGTGATGATAATTTAAGGTAGTGTTTGGTTCGGTGTCAACGAGGGATGAGACGGGATCAACCCTGGGTTGACCCCGTCCCTTATTTTTTGAGGGATAGTCCCATCCACCATTTTTGAACAATATTTTTTGACCCTGACTGTGGACCTCCAAACCAAACGCGGGTCAAATTAAAATGATCCCATCCTATCTCTCTTCATCCTTCCTCGTCCCTCCATCCAAACACACCCTAAGCTTTTAGGTACCCGTAAGTAAGCCTTATCAATTTATGATTAGTAAATGTTAAAACCCTCATATTTGGCATATAAAACCTAGGACTAAATTTAACCCCGGGCCCAAACGCGTCCAAAATATCAAACACCCATCTAACTCGACAGAGAGAGAGAGAGGGAGAGAGGGAGGGAGAGAGAGAGAGGGAGAGAGAGAGGGCGCGGACTGCTTCGTTTTATACACAGCATGAGGCGGGGTTCATAGGTGGTGGTGGTACAACATGGCCAACGTCCCGGTGATGTCCGATGCAGCCCACACACCGAACGTGCTGACAGGCGCCGCCCAGCGGTACCGGCAACGCTCCGAAGGCGCCGTCGTCTCGCTCCATGCCTCCGCCTCCTCCTCTGGCGCCGGCGCCGGCGGGGCGCTCGGGATCGGGACGGTTGTAGGGAAGGTGCCCGCGCCATCTCGCCGCCAGCCACCAGCAGCCTCTGCCTGAAAGTAACGTTCATTCATTCGGCATTTCGGCTGAGAAATGATATAATATACTCATCAATCTGTCTTATCGCAGAAAGTGAGTTCAAGTCAGCAAGCAAAATATCCTCGTTGGCAGATTACCTAACCTAACCAATTCGGCACCTTGACTAAATATAACGCCAAAACTTTCATGGCCTACGTAGTATAGTACAGACAGAAGGATATATAGGAAGAGAGAGAGAGAAAAAAAGAGTAACGGAACGTGTGTGTGTGGACTGGTGCCCAGAAGTAGTAACACAGCACAATCTGTTTTCAGAACAAAATGGATCGCTGCAGTCGTACCTGACCCTGACCAGACAGAGTGGTTTGCCGCCCAGGCGATGGGACGCTCGCTTCTTCGGCTATCCTCACACGCTTCTTCTTCGTCGCCTCTTGCAGCAGGCAGCAGAGCTTCGCTGGGTCCATGTCAATTCCGCCCGTCACTTCCACCCTCACCTCTCCCGCCTCTGCCTCTGCTGAAACATCAGCTCTCTCCACCCCTGTACCTCCACTTTCAATGACGCAGCCAGCCAGCCAGACAGCAGGCGTGTAGTAGTAGTAGTACACAGTACACGACAAAAGCACATACATACCTTGCGAGAGGCTCATCATCTCCTTCACCGCGTCCTTCATCTTCTTGACACAGCCATTGCATTGGCAGTGCATGTCCAGCTTCAGAACGTACGTCTTTGAGCCACCAGCAGCCTTGCATTGTCCCTACAACACAACACACACTGCATGAAGAACCGATATGATCACGGCCTGTTGTGTCCTCTGCCACACGGCTAGGCATGAGCCTCAAGCATCCGATCCGATTTCGGTCAGAATCCTGGCCTGGCCGGTGAGCTGTCTTGCCAGGACACGATCCAACTCCTACATGCAGAGAAGAAGAAAAATTTACCTTTCCCATGATCACTTATGCCCCTGCCTTTGAGGTTGCTCTCCAACTCTAGTTTGGTACTTCATTCAAGACAGTATATAGCCAGGAAGGATGCCACCATATTTTATACTCAGAGCAAAAGTTAGCTTTCCAGTGGTTGGCCACCACACCACCTCCCCTGACAACTGACATCCTGTACTGGTGAATGTAAAGCTATATTAAGTCAGCACGGATCATACTTAATCTGACTTATTACGACGACACATGAAGTACCCGAAAAAAAGCGGTATGTACTATATAGGGACAGAAAAATATATGACAACTATTGCATTCATGTAGGTTTGAATTTGTGTGCCTACCACGATCGTAATGTATGTACGGGTTTGTTTCTGAATTCCCATGTATTGTTTTAAAATGTAATCGATAAAGAAAAGACTGGAGGTTTGCCAACTTGGTTACCAACTTAAGGCCCTGTTTATTTCCTTCTATATTACATAAGTTAGATCATGATAGAAGAGTAGTAGGGTAAAATATTACTTTGAGATCACAAATAACCTGCTATCTAATGTTAGCTTATTTATAGTCCTAAAATAATATTTTATCTTTCTATACTTCCACCATAATCCAACTTATATAATCTAGTAGCGAAACAAACACACACTAAGCCTAGTCGTCTTTACAATTCCAAGCACAAAAAGAATCAAACCCACCGTAACCGCACAGCTCCACGCACGAAATAAACACCTGAACCTGACCAACCAAGCCATCATCCTCGGGGCTAGATCCAAAGGCCCGACGACATTGCCTTCTCCAGGTCCTCTTCTTCACTGATCCATGGCTTTTCACCACATAACTCCACTCCAAGAGGTTCCGTTCCAAAGAAAAGATTGCTTCCATGCCCAGACGCTTCTTCTACAGAGTAGAGCAGTCCACCCACAAACTCCAAGAGAGAACCACCTGACACAAGTAGCCAAGGGAGGGACGGAAGCTAGTATCGAGTCACCACCCCTTGCAACCAGTAACTATAACCCACACACCACAGCTCACCGGCTGATTCTTTCCGGTATGCTGGCCACCTGCCTCAAATCTAGCAACTTTTGTTCCAACTTCCAACAAAAGTCTACTCTCCATTCAATAGATGATTTCCCCCCAAATTTTTGCGCTAGCCCTGTTATCTTCTGTAGCAAAATCGCCATACCCTTACAAGCTACATTCTGAAAGAGTAGCAGATTTATTAGTTTCCAAATACCCTAAAGGACAGCATAAATAAAGATATCTATTAGTTGTTACTAACAACTTTTTTACTAAGCCCTAAATTACCAACAGAACCACAAAAGTAAACATATTTGCTACTAACAACTTTTTATTAAGCCATAAATTACCAATAGAAACATAATCAGAAACACAAAAGTAAACATATTTGCTACTAACAACTTCTTTTTACTAAGCCATAAATTACCAACAGAAACATAATCAGAAGCACAAAAGTAAACATATTTGCCACTAACAACTTTTTACTAAGCCATAAATTACCAGAAGAAACATAATCAGAATCACAAACAGTACCCACCGCCTGAGAAATACTAAGCCATATCTGTTTGGTTACCACACACAAAAAACAGATGATGAGTGATTTCTCTCAGAACAAAAGAGACAAGAAACATCATCTATCTTTCTTCTTTTAGCTAAATTATCTCTAGTCAAAACTCTATTTTGAGAAAGCGAAGCAATGAAAGAAATGAACTTTAGGATGGATTTTAAGGATCATAAACCTGACCTGTAAACTGGAATTATATATACCGCTGAAAGTTGAAGTTAATAATCCTATATAAAGAATGACAAGTACATTCCATTAGAAGTGAATTGCCAAATCATAGATTCATAGTATCCTCTTCAACTGAAAAAATAATGGTTGAAGCTAGCTGAACTATTTCCATCCACATTTGCCGCTTAGATTCATCTACTGCTCTTCTAAGGTCCATTTGGTTGAGTGAGATGGGATGGAGCCGATCCATTCTGCTTTTGGTTGGAGAGCAAACGGAGCGGTCAGGGTGGAACGGCTCTAAATCAGGAATATTCCCACCGGATTTGGAACAAGCTCGCTCCAAAAAACGGTGGAATCCTACCGTTCAACTTCTCCCTATCTCTTTGCGGTGGGTCCAAACAGAAAATGGAACGATTCTACTCCGCTCTCAGAATCTGGAATGCAGCTGCTCCACCCTCTAAATCTGGAATGGAACCGCTCCACTCCCCTGGCTCTCCAACCAAACGGGCCCTAAAAGAGCATCTCAGAGCTTACAGCTCTTTCACCAGTCTTTCTCTATTCTGCCATCTCATTCCCAGAAGTCATAAGATCAGTTGCACAAGTGCCTGATTAATTGTAATCCTTGCAGTGAATTCAAGACAAATCTAGGTTAGCAGCTGCGCCAGGAAAACAGAGATTAACCTACCATATCAGAAGCTGACTACCAGAGCTTGTACACAAGATTTGAAAATGCATCACCATTGACCTATATGTTTCCTTTCAAAACTTAGCCTAACATTGGAACTAACACCCCTACTTTATATTTTCAGCGAATACTCAGAGTGATGAATGGCAAGTACCATATGTACAATGGTTGGTGACACCTTCTGTTGGGGTTTCAGGAAGTGAGTTTATCAAGGAAAATGCTAGAGCAGCTGTCTCTCGATATTCCAAGCAGCCTTCTCCCAATGCATCCTGAAAAAAATCCAATGCCTTGGACATCTTCAGGCATCCAATCAATCACCTTTCCCTGAGGGTGGAGCTCGGAAGTATCAGTAATTACAATCTGATAAACAGTATCATTCGATGTGAGTTCTACTAGGTACATCTGTGCTCAGATTTGTGCTTTATAGCTTTTCTCGCCCTTGCAGATAGCTCTTTCCTCTTCTCATCAGAAAATAAGCCAGATAAGGTCAGCTTTTCAGGCTTGTAGGTAGCATCTAATCCGAGAATTTGCCTCTCTACAAGCTTCCTAATCTTGTTATTTCCATGGATCTTGCAAGCTGTCAGAAGAGATGACCATATCACAAGATTTGCTTTGAAAGGCATATTCTGGATAAAGTTGTAAGCATCATCAAGACGTCCAGCTCTTCCAAGAAGATCAGCCATGCAAGCGTGATGCTTGACATCTGGTTTGACACCGTACTTGTCCAGCATTGATGAGAACATCTTACACCCTTGTTCGACCAAGTTACTGCGACTGCATGCGCACAGGATTCCCACAAATGTGATGTCATCAGGTTGGAGCCCCAGGCTTTCCATTTTATCAAAAAGTGAGATAGCTTTCTCACCATAACCATGGTGAGCGAGTCCATGTATCATAGCATTGAACAACTCCACAGTCTTGAATTCATCAGTGATTCCACGAAACACATCCATAGCTGTCTGTATGCACCCATGTTTTGCATATATGTGCACGAAGCTGGTGGCAACTCTTGCATTTCTGCTAACCAATCCATTCTGGTTCATACGATAATGGAGCCTCTTTACAAGGCTAATAGCATCATTCTGGGCACAAGCTGAAAGCACGGTGACGACCGTCATCTCATCAGCCTCAAGTCCTGCCGCTTCCATCTCCTCGAACAACCCAAGTGCCTCCTTGTATCTACCTGCCTGCACATATCCACCGACCAAAACTGTCCACGCAACCAAGTCCTTATTGGGCATCTCATCAAACAACTTCCGAGCCATGCCGATCTCCCCAACCCTAGCATACCCTGATACCATCACACTCCAAACTCTCACGTCCTTCACCTTCTCCCCAAACAAATCAAATGTTTTCCTGGCGAGGTGCACTGCACCACACTTGACATACATGTCCACTAACCCAATCACCACCTCTCCAGAGTCGAGCAATCTATGCCTCAATGTCCTGCTGGCAAACCCATGCGCAGCTTTGGCCACCATGAAATCGCCTAGCCCAGCACAGGCACCCAGCAACGCTCTGATGGTCCACTCGTCCAGCCGGAACCCTCCCTCCACCATGTTCCTGAACACCACCAACGCGCGTTCAACGCGTCCCGACTGCACGTACGAACCGATCAGGGTGTTGAACGACACGGTGTCCCTGGTCGGCATTTCGTCGAACAGCTTGCACGCGAGGGCGTGGAGACCGAACGCGGCATAGAAATGGAGGAGCGAATTGGCGGCGAAGACGTCGGAGGCGAATCCCGACTTTAGGAGGAAGGCGTGGATGCAGAGTCCGGGGGAAGGGGACTCGAGGCGGGAGCAGGCTGCGAGAACCGCGGAGAGGGAGCGGGAGTCGGGAACAGCCCCCTCCTCCTGGGAAGCGGTGGCGCCGGTTGTGGCGGGGTGGTGGTCGCGGAGCACGCGGAGGAAGAGGCGGAGCGAGGCAAGCGGATGGCCGGCGCGGAGGTGCGGGCGGAGGAGGTGTGAGGCCGCGGCGGGGGGCAGCGGGAGGCCCAAGAGCAGGAGCTGCGCGTGCGCCTGAAGCGAGGGGCGGTGGCGGAGGGAGGCGAGCAGGGAGAGGTGGAGGAAACCGCCGGGCGCGGCGGCGATGGCGCGGCCGGCATGGCGGCGCAAGGGCATGGGCAAACGACGGGGAGGCCTCCGCCGACCGCGTGGGTGTTCCGGCGTTTGAATCGGTGGAGGCGTGAACGTGCGACGAAGGCGTAACTGAGGAATACGTATCCGGTGAGCTTTAGGAGATGCAACGAGGCCCGGGCGCCCGGCCCATCGAGTATAGCAGTCGATGGCCCATCGAGTATAGCAGACGAAGTTGTAGTTGCTCTCCTCCGAGAACCCTCGCCGCCGCCACCCACCGGAGCTCCGGTTTGCAGTTCTTCGCTGAAGGCCATGGATCACGACAGGTATGGGGCGCTGAGCCGTTTCTCCAGCAGCATCACCTATCCACCTCCTTCGCGATAGTTTAAGCGCCAAAGAGAGTTAGGCCCCTTGGAAACAATCTAGTTTTTAAGGATCCAATTTCTAGAAACTAGTTTATAAAAAAAACTGGTTAATGGTGTTTGGAACCATCTCAATTTCAAACTGATTTTAGCTAGAGGAGACTAGGGGCTTGATTGGAAGCACCTTGGTTTATATAAATTGAGGTGGTTCCAAACATACCGGTTTATAACTCAGTATATAGAAATTGGATTCTCAGTTTTTTAAAAACCAAGAAGCTGGTCACTCCTGGCTAAAAAATAAAAGCAGTTTCTTAGAAACTGAGTTTCTTCCAAACAGGACCTAGTTTTTTTGTTTTGAAGAAACTAAGAATCCAGATTCTATAAATTAGGGTATAAGCTGGTGTGTTTGGAACCACCTCAGTTTTCATAAACCAGTTTTTTAAAAACTGGATGCTTCCAAACAGGCCCTTACATGGTGATTGGTGATGGTGGTGATTGAACCTTGTTACTTGTTAGCAACTGGCAAGAGTGATTGCGGTAGTGATTGCAAATTTTCTCTTTTTATTATTTTAGTTTCATGTACGGTTCATGCTAATTGCTAACTACAGATTGAATTTGCCGAGCACGTCGGCTATTTCGCTGGAGGTGATGGGCCACCAGCTACATATTTCACAGGTGACGAGAACTAGAGTAGCAAGATGAATCTTGCCTCTTAAAAAAAGTTTCTTTTAAGAAAAAATAATTGGGCTTTGGATTAGGAGGTGGATCAACTTCATCTTCTATTCAAGCTGTAGCGGCCATACTTAATGGTGGGTGATCTGAATTTTCTTTTGTTTCTGGAATTACAGGATCCAAACTCCAAGCACCATGGGACCACGGTCTGGGATGCATCAATGGTGTTTGTCAAGTTTTTGGTAATTTCTTTGAGTTCCAGGCCTTCCTGCACAAGTTGATGTGGGTAAATCTAATCATGTGAACAAAAATATATTTGTTGAAACTGTCTCTGATCACATCCATCGTACACAAACTTTGGGCCGTTGGCACCTTCGAAGTTTATTTGCTGGGAATGCCAGCTTACTTTTATTGTCATCATCATGATTGGCATTGTTATGTTGATCTGTACAGGAAAAGAATAGCAGAAAAGGTCGCTTTTGTCCGTCCAAACTAAAAGGAAAGAGAGTGATTGAATTGGGAGCTGGCTGCGGTCTAGCTGGGTTCGGTAGGTTGAATTCAACTATCCATCCAATGTATTTCTGGATCCTAGTCCTATCGGCGTTCACTTTTAAAATTGTTTGCTTCTCCTTTAGGAATGGCCTTGTTGGGTGGTGATGTTACAACAACTGACCAAGCCGAGGTGCTCCCACTGCTTATGAGAAATGTTGAACGGAACAGATCTTGGATCTCACAATCGAACCCCGACTCAGGTTTTGTTAAGAGAACCATCTATTATGCCATTCCTAGTTCTGTTTCATTAGTTCTCACAGCTGTAGTTTTAGATATAATCATATGGTATTGTAGTTTTTGAAATAAATACATAGGGATTATGTTAAGTAAATTGTTCTTTAGTTCTGACAGATATATTGGCAAACACAAAAACAGATTCCGTTGGCTCAATTACAGTTGCAGAATTGGACTGGGGGAACAAAGAACATATCAAGGCCGTTGAACCTCCATTTGATTACATTGTAGGAACTGACGTTGTAAGTTTTGCGGCGTCTTGAATCTTTTCCGATCATTACCTCTCAAATAGCAGATCGTACTTTCTGATCATGCAAGCTTTCACACATCACTATTTTCAGTTAATGTTTGGTACATTATTTAGTGAAATTTTACTGTCACGGCAAACACATAGTTAGACACGTAACCTTGCTCTGAAACATTTGTTTTGCTTCAAATTTTATTTTTAATCTTGTCATATTTTGTACACACTTCAAATTCAGTTATAGCTCTGTCATCTTTGTTACACAGTAGACAAAGCAGCAAAGCATTGTGCTTCCAAGATTTCATAAATTAGAAGCATACCAAACCGTTTCGAATTTCGATCCATGGAGCAGATGTTTAGTAGCATAGCTGTAGTCGAGTGTAACAGGATCGATGGTTTAGTGATAACAGAGTGACTTAATTTCTCCTTCATCTGTACATGTTCAAGGTTTATTCGGAGCATCTGTTGCAACCTCTAATGGAGACGATTACTGCATTATCTGGTCCTAAAACAAAAATATTGGTAGCCTCTGTCCCCCTTTCCAGAGATTATTTCTGCAAAGCAGTTGTTTGAGAACTACTGAACCGTTGCTCGCTATCCACAGCTAGGGTACGAGATCCGTTCGACAACTGTCCATGAGAAGATGATGGAAATGTGGAAAAGCAATTTCATTGTGAAAACGGTCTCTAGATCGAAGGTATGGAAATGTGGAAAAGTAATTTAAGATAACCCAAGTCTTGTATTCATGTCTGCATCAGTTCCGGGGCTTATATATATGCTTACAATGTGTATTCTGAGACAGATGGATGTGAAATATCAGCATCCTAGCATACATCTCTACATGATGGACCTGAAGGCACCATTGATCCCTGAGGTTGAGGCTGCCGACAATGGGAACTACGAGGAAGAGGTTGAGGTTGCTGTGAATCAAGAGGAAGACGAAGATCCTGGAGTGAAGAGCGAATCTTGTTCCGGCTCGTCACCAGAGGCTAAGAGCGGCAGTCTGGATGATTGGGAAATCAGAAGGTGTGGGGCTATGGCTGCAAGGCTTCTGAAGGATGTGAAACTGTAAACATGAATCCTAGAGATCGTTTTCCCCCCTTGTCAGAGAACTCTAGAGCTCCTTTATGTTGTTGTCCTTGATAGTTGTTGTACTGCCCATGGCAGTCTATGTTATTGTATCTTATTGCATCAGTGGATATTGATACCATTCCAAAAGAAAAAGGAAGTTTCTCTATCTCTCTCTCTGATAGATGTCAGGACAACACGGCTAATGAGTCAGGTAACGAGTTCAATTGTTCTGAAACTGGCTGCTCTAGTTGTCTTATATATAAAAACAAATTTTGTGGTTACAGATAAGAGGGGCTCTTGCTTGCACCGGCGCCTGGCGGTAGAAACAAGGTAAATGATGGGGTGAAAAACAAGGGCAGCTGTGGTTGGTTTGTGTTTATGACAGGTTGTTCGTTTTGTATTAAAGCCAATTATTTAGACTGCTGCAGCTACAATTTATATGGACAAAATACTGTAAAAGAATTATAGCCAAACGAACAGTTAAGGAAATAGAAGCTGGTACGAAAGCCAAACGAACAGTTAAGGAATGGGAGGCTTTCACTTTTCACCGCGGCGACGCCGGGCTTGGGTTTTGGCGGCAAGAGGACCGAGATGACCGTTGTTTGCCAATCGGTTGAACATGACGCTTGTTTCTGGTTGGGCTGCGAGATTGCAATACTGCCAATTGACGCCTTGACGGGCTGCGAGATTGCAGTTGGTACCATGATATTTATGGAATATTTAAAATTTCATTCTAACTTAAAGTTTTTATTTATGACTAGATTTGCACATATATACTTAATACCTCCTCCGTTTCGTTTTAGTTGTCGCTGGATAGTGCAAAATTGAACTATTCAACAACAACTAAAAAGAAACGGAGGGAGTATCATAGTTTAAGATGTTGTCTCCAAACATGTATGGCTAAGAGTGATGTAAAAAATACTAGAATTATGTCACGATATCTTAAAACCGTAGTATTCCAAAACCATGGTTTTGAAATAATTTACTTCCAAACACACCTTGAGATGTGGATGTGGTGAAGTCGACAAAACTAGGTTTTACCAATATCACGGTACTTTTGAGGTAAAAAAGCTTTGGTCTAGATCAAAGTTTTTAGCTTGTATGTAGCTAGAGTCTTCTTTTTTCCTACACTATAACTGAAATACTTTGTCTCTAAAGAAACGTTAAATTAGGCTGATGTAAAATGTACTATAATTCTGTTATGTCATATAATAATCTGTGATATTATAAACTGCAGTTTTAAAAAACATCTAGTTCCCAAACAGGTCTTACCAACTGCTACCGGTGCTGACAGCAACCGAGTGCAAGATGCCGTGGAGCAGGGACGACAGATTCCGTCAGAGAAGCCAAACAGACGGCATCCCTCTCCTCACGTCCTCCGCGCAGTGCTTTCAGCTCAGGAAAAAAATTTGCTGCAGCCCGGCTACAAACCAGGCTGTTTGCAGCCCCTCACAAAAATGAGGATAGGTCCCACCCGCAGGTCAATAACACAACTAAAACGTTATCTGGTGGACCTACAGGTGGGGTCTATCCTTATTTTTGTGAGGGGCTGCAAACAGCCTGGTTTGCAGCCGGGCTGCAACAAATTTTTTTTCCTTCAGCTCTGTTTCGTCGTGTCTTGTCCCGCCCGGGCTCTCGTCGGTCTCGGACCGGTACGCAACAAACGGGGGGAGCACCCGACTCCACGTCCTCTTCCACCACCACCACCACCGCCTCATCCCCCACCACCGAGCAGCACAGCACAGGGCACTGCCCGATTCCACCCCTGCAGCCTCTCGCTGCCCACTTTCCATGTCACTGCACCACTGCCGCGCTGCCACGACGCCCGCCATGCCCGCCACCGGCCTCTCGTCCGCGGGCGCTTCCCCGTTCCGCCTGCCCGCCTCCAGCTCCTCCGCCCAGGGCCACCTCCGTCTCTCCCCCCCTGCTGCCACTGCCAGTGCCACCGCCTGCCGCCGCCGCTTGCTTCTCCGCTGCGCCGCCTCTTCTGGCGGTGGCGGCGGCAGCGGCTCCGACCCGGTCCTAGAGGAGCAGCGGCGCCGCCAGGCCGAGCTCGCCGCGCGCATTGCGTCCGGCGAGTTCACCGTGCAAGGCCCCGGGTCAGCTGCCGCCCATTTTCCTCCTCATCCTCCCTCATTTTTTACCACTGGTATTGATGCCCGGGACCGTCTCGAATTTACTAGGTGGATTGCGCCTCTCGTGGGGAGGCTCTCCAAGCTGGGCCCGCCGGGGGAGCTCGCCGCCGCGCTGCTCACCAGGGTAGCGGGCGCTGGCGGCCCGGAGATCCCGCAGGCAGTGGGGTCGATCAACGCGGTCGTGGGCCAGGCCTTCTTCGTGCCCCTGTACGACCTCTTCCTCACCTACGGCGGCATCTTTCGCCTCAACTTTGGCCCTAAGGTGAGCGCCCACACTCGATCAATCAATCAACCAGTTACTACTAGCGTGCTCTTGATGAGGGTAAATTAACAGAGGTTCTGTGTTCCTTTCAGTCGTTTCTTATTGTCTCCGATCCGGCTATCGCTAAGCACATCCTGAGGGAGAACTCCAAAGCTTATTCCAAGGTATGGTTATCAACTTATCATTATCATTCTGGGCCCTCGGAAGGATGATTTTCAGTGAACTGATGCGAACATGCCGTTTGGTTGTTATGGTTGATGCAGGGAATTCTTGCTGAGATATTGGAGTTTGTGATGGGCACAGGTTTGATCCCAGCTGATGGGGAGATTTGGCGTGTTCGGAGGCGTGCTATCGTCCCCGCACTGCATCAGAAGGTCCGACATATCTGCTTGTTGTGGTCTACTACTGTGTTGGTTTCTTTGTTTACTCACCTCAAGTCTGCTCGCTCTGCAGTATGTGACTGCGATGATTGGTCTCTTTGGGGAAGCTTCACAACGGCTCTGCGAGAAATTGGACAAGGCAGCAGTGGATGGGGAGGACATGGAGATGGAGTCGCTGTTCTCTCGACTCACACTGGATGTCATCGGGAAGGCGGTGTTCAATTATGATTTTGACTCATTATCTTATGATAACGGGATAGTCGAGGTTATTCATTCAAGTTTTCCTCTTTCCAGTTTCATTTATCTATTATTCTTCGTTCCTGAAACCTTTTCCATTGTGGAACCATGATCAGGCAGTGTATGTAACACTAAGGGAAGCAGAGATGCGTAGCACTTCTCCTATACCAACATGGGAAATACCCATTTGGAAGGACATTTCCCCACGGCAGAAGAAGGTCAACGAAGCTCTCAAGTTGATAAATAGTACTCTCGATGAACTAATTGCCATCTGCAAGGTACATCATCGTTTCTAACACTTCCATCGTGCTGTTGTACATGTTTGGGTTTACATAAAACATGGCAGTGATATTGCCTAACGTTCTTAACGCAGAGACTTGTAGAGCAAGAAGATCTTCAGTTTCATGAGGAATACATGAACGAGCAAGACCCAAGTATTCTTCACTTCCTTTTGGCATCTGGAGATGATGTATGATGTAACATGTAAATAAGTTCTTTTATTTATTTCAGCTTGCTCATCCTCATGTAGCTTCAATCCATCTGTCATAGGTCTCCAGCAAGCAACTCCGTGATGATTTGATGACCATGCTCATTGCTGGTCATGAGACTTCAGCAGCTGTCTTGACATGGACATTTTATCTTCTATCTAAGGTATGCTATATCAGTATCCAAAACTCACTTCTGTAGTAACTTATAATATCAAATGCAGTGGTGTTCCTTTAGAGTGTCTTCATAGCTTATAAGCAGTAATATTAAGCTACTTACATTCTTATCCAATTGGTACCCTACAGTATCCAAAGGTAATGGCCAAGCTCCAAGATGAGGTACATATATGTTTTTTCACTTCTAAGATGTTTTTTCTTCACTGCTTCCAAAAATTCATGAATGACTATTTTCACCCCAACTATCCGCAGGCTGATAGTGTTCTAGGTGATGGTTTGCCAACAATTGAGGATGTGAAGAAACTAAAGTACACGACTCGGGTTATTAATGAAGTAAGAAACTAACAATGCCGGTGCATGAAACAATTTGTTGATCATTCAACAAGAACATGACCAAATCATTTCTGTTGCAGTCATTGAGACTATATCCACAGCCGCCGGTTTTAATTCGTAGGTCACTTGAGGACGATATCCTGGGAGGGTACCCAATTGGCCGGTAAAGTTTTCTAGCAGAATTGAATATATTTAAGTCACTGGTGTCTGTAAATACTCTTTAGCATTAAGTTTATGCCACTCCTGTTGTCGGAGTTATATGAAAAAAGGGGGAGTTGCATATCATTTTATTAAGAAAAAAAGCTAGCTTTTCTATCTTCACATGTAGGTGCTGTTTAGCACCATAAAAGAGGTGGCTTAGTTACCTTGGATTTCTTCTACTTTTTGCATCATTTGTTATATTTCCTTTGAACTCCTCAGCATTTATAGCTATATTAGTTTAAACAACTATGTAGAATATGCAAGCCTACTGTTTCTTCCCAATCTTATGCGAAGTTTTTTTCCTGCTTCCCAAATCCCATTGCCTGTAGAAGTAATTTGATTTATTTGTTGCCCCAGGATATTTGTATGATGATAGCATTCATTGGTGTTACCATCTGAAACAATTTTTTCTTTATTTGTTTCAGAGGAGAAGATATTTTTATTTCTGTCTGGAATCTTCACCACTGCCCAAAGCACTGGGATGATGCAGAAGTTTTCAATCCAGAAAGATGGCCTTTGGATGGACCAAATCCAAACGAGATAAACCAAAATTTCAGGTTCCCTCTCTATCACTGCACTGGAATGCAGTTATAGTTACACTTTCTTGTCCCGTCAAGTTGTCCATACTTGAACGTTATTTTGATTGCAAGAAGCCAAGAACAGGGGAGACATTTGTTGTGCTATTTTATAACAGGAGATTGTCCCCTGAAGAAAAGTTTGACTTTTTTATTTCTATTAAGTGTTCTTTGTGTGTGGGTGCGATATGTATGGGGGGCATTGGGGGCTCTAATCCCCTTTTTTATTCTTATTAATATAATGACACACATCTCCCTGCATGTTCCGAAAAAAAACCTTGATTCTTTTTAATACTGTAAAAGCCATTATCATTCTAGAGAGATAATCAAAGCACAGCTAATTCCTATTTTGAACTTTTTTTGGGGCGTGAATCGAACTTTGCATATGAAATTCCTATTATTTGTGGAGTTTTTACATAGCAGATAACAAAATCCTATTGTAAACTGGCGTACCAGAAAACATAATTATATAAGATCAATTAGATGAATACTTTTTTATGATGCAGAAGAACTTATGGGCTTAACTGACTCTGCTGATTGAGATTTCGTGTCTCTCTATTGTCTTAGCTTAGGGTAACAAGGTGAAGTCTTTTATATTTCCTTTCAACTGTGTATCTTTCAAATAAATAACAAAAATAAGGATTGCAATCAAGGTAGTGGCATATACATTCTTACTACCTCCGTCCGGCAAAAGTAACATTCTGATTTTGTCCCAAGTCAGAGTATCCTATGTTTGACCAAGTTTACAGAGAAGATTATCAAAAAACTATGACATTAAATAGGTTTACTATGAAAATATATTTCATGAACCTAGTGATATTTATTTGGTATTATAAATATTATGGGACGGCGGAGGTAGTATTGTACCTGTGCTTACCTCCGTCATTAATTAGCGCAATGGGGTTCAAATAATCTGTTGAATTTTCAGTTACTTACCATTTGGTGGCGGACCAAGGAAATGTGTGGGTGACATGTTTGCTACTTTTGAGGTAACATTTTTATTCATTTTTTATATATCTGGTTCTTTTCTGATTTTGAGCTTTTACAAGACCAATATCTCATTTTGTTAGATTAGCAACAAGGTGACCACTATAGAAAATGCTAGATTTCAAACTCAAATAACATAGGCATACTGTGTCACTGCAGACTGTGGTGGCAACAGCAATGCTTGTCAAGCGATTTGACTTTCAGATGGCTCCAGGAGCACCTCCGGTATGTTTCAACCGGTTTCTGGTTCATTATAGTTAATAAACATGCCCCATTATTTATGAGTGATATAATAGGTTGACATGACAACTGGAGCAACGATTCACACGACTGAGGGATTAAAAATGACTGTTACTCGAAGAACAAGGCCACCAGTAATTCCAAACCTGGAGATGAAAATTATTACCGATTCACAAGAATCCACACTTTCTGCCCCATCGATGGTTGTTAGTGCTGCTTCTGTTGCTTCAGGAGAAGACCAAGGGGGCATCTCCTGATTTAAGCAGTTTCAACATAGAGAACGAGTATGTTCTTTTCATTCCGCTTGGAGTTATAATTCAATTGCTCGTCTCTTCGAATTATTTCCATGCAGTATGTGCATTTAGTGGTATTTTCTCATGTATCTTCCAAAACATTATTGTAGGCATATCCATTTATATTGCTCTGGAAGTATTTGGCTAGTTTACAGCATTTGATTACGCAAGCAGTACAAAACAGAGATAGTCTCCTGGCGTGCTACAACGAAAAACTCCAAACCCTTCCGCAGACTTGTTACCGATGGATGGCACAGCAGACTCCTATAGGTTACAGGGGGTGTGTTTGTTTACTTTCTAGATTATATATGTTGGATTATGGTGGAAGGGTAATAGGGTAAAAATCACTTTAGGACTGCAAATAAGCTAAAATAATCTAACATTGGGTAGTTTATTTCAGCTTATTTGTGATCTTAAAGTTGTATTTTACCCTATTACTCTTTCACCATAATCCAACTTATATAATCTAGAATGGAAACAAATAGGGCCTAGGTCTCCTTGCTGATACTCAAAAGCATCAAAAGCACCATGGACATATCTACATATTTACAAGAAGTTTCTGACTTCCATGCATGGATTTGTGCGCTCCTAAATCTTCAGCATGCCTTCCAACACACGAAGAACATCAGCACGGGCAATTATACCTGTTGATAGTGTTTAGAACCCCATTAGGCTTGCAACATACTCTGTGTTGTCAATGTTAATTAAGGATAATACAAATGAAGTATGTACATGCAGTTTTTTTATCTCTAGTTTGTCAGCATTCTGATACTCACATATTACTTGTTCATCCTGATTCTCAGCTGGTAATCTCACTTATTACTAATCTGTGGATCTCCATCTTGAGCATCCGAACCACAGCATCTATAGACACTAAACGTGTGCTGTTAGATTTTAACTCACTAAAAACATACATGAAAAGTAAAGTTAGGCTATACCTATATGTAAACTCTACTATAGGAACAATGCAGTCTACAGTGCAAAATAATACAAAACAATATTTTATATGACCATATAGGTGAACTGCTGGATATGGTCTTACCTATCACAGTTTTGTCAGGAAGATAGTGTTAGCTGAATCAAATTCAAGCATTAGCTGAATCCTCCTACCACTTTCTTTGGAGAAAGGTCGTTCCCAGCACGAGCAACCATCCAAATCTTGTGGGCCTCATTATTGATCCATATCTAACAAGAAACCGTTGGAAACAAACATGGAAACAATCTATGCGGCTTGAGGTTGTCTAATAGAAGAATTATAATGCAGATTACACTATTTATAGAGTGAAATTTGAGATAGACAGTGAAAAAGATAATGGAATAGGATAGCTGCCAGTGATTTCAAGTCGTCCGACTAATCGCGATTAGTCGCGATTAGTCGGACTAGTCGGTCCTGTTAACACGACTAGGGAGGCCGACCCGATCAGCTCGACTAATCGTCCGGTCGTCCGATTAGTCGTCGACTAAACGCGATTAGTCGTCCAGTTTAGGTCAGGACGATTAATTTTCCAGGGCTCCTGTTTCGACCTGTTTGGGATATGGGCTGGACGGCTGGGCCCATTAGTGTAACAGTAAAACGCACGTTAGGGTTTAGGTCACCTTCTCCCCTGTTCCGGCGGCTTTTGCTCTTCTCTCCTGTTCAGGTGGTTGTGCCTGTGCGGCGGCTCACCTCTCCCTGTCCAACACCGGTGGGTACCCTCTGCCCCCTCCTTGTTCCTCAATGTCCTCACCTGCTCACCCTTTTCCTCAGTGGCGGCAGCCCTGCACCTTCCTCCTCGGCGTCAACAGCTCACCGTCCTCGACGGCGGCGGCCCAGCAGCAGTCTGCGGCGGCGGCGGCCCAGCAGCCATTACCACCAAGATGAGTACATCAACCGACGGTAACTTCAATCACTGCACCTTTCTTTTGATCCGTCCCCCCTCTTGAATCCCCTCTGCACCTTTCTCTTGATCTGTCCCCCCCCTCTTGAATCCCCTCTTCAATCTGTTGCTGCCTTAGCCACGATTAGTCGACCTAGTCGTCGTCCTAATCGCGATTAGTCGCCTAGTCGCCCAGGTGTGTCGACTAGCAAGTCGCTCGACTTGAAATCATTGATAGCTGCTGAAGACATCATAAGAAAATTGTATGCACTATAAGGGCTTCTTTGGGAGCAAGGGTAATGGAGGGATCCTAGACCCCTAAATCCCTCACTATTCAATTTAAAATAATAAGGGATCCTAGACCCCTAATCCCTCCATTCCACTTACTCTCAAACAAGACCTCAAAGAGCACTCGGAATACAGGTGAAAGGACTAAGGATGTCGCCTAAATAGGGAAGTGATTAGACGTTTTTGAAAAACTACAACTTAAAACCATTAGAAGGTGATTTACAATTGCTTGTAAATCGTAAATCATATCCCAAACTAGAGTAAAATAACTCATCTGAGAGAATCACTAAGTAAAGCATATTAAACAAATCTGTAAGCCTTACACGTACAACAACAATAGTTTCACTGATAGGTTCTATAAATCTTGCTGGCCTATTATTAGGGGGGATGTTGGCAGTAATTTCAGCAGTTTGGAGCAGAAAATTTAATCATTTAGGTCAGCTGAATACAACCTATGTGACTCATTCCTAAGAAGAATGGGGCTGACGAGGCAAGGACTTCTGACCTATTGGCTTGGTACACAACATTGTCAAGTTAGTCATTGAGATGCTTGCAAATAGACTGGCTGAAAAATTACAGAGTGTCACTAAGACAAAGTGCTTTCATTGAGGATCGATTCATTTAAAATAATTGTATGCTCGCACAACAAATTGTTAGATTGCTCCACCAACACAAACGACCAAGGGTTCTCCTAAAACTAGATATCAGAAAAGATTTGGACTCCATTTCCTGGTCTTTTTGTTGTAAGTGCTTTAGAAGCTTGGTTTTGGTAGATTTGGAGAGACATCTTAAGTGGCTTGTTGGCCACCTTTTCCACACAAGTGCTTCTAGACGAAGTACTAGGGAGAAACATTCAGCATAGAAGGGGCCATTGTCTCCTATGTTATCTATTCTAGTAATGAATGTGCTTGTGCACTTGGTTTCTAAAGATGAAGAGGAAGGACTAATGTAGCCATTATCTTCAAGGCCCCTGTAGCATAGATTATCCTTGTATGCCGGTGATGTGGTTATATTTTTACAGTAAAGGGAGAATTATATTAAGATTTTCCTCAACATTTTACATTTATTTGGAGAAGCTTTAGGGCTAAAACGCAGTGTCCAGAAGAGTAGTGTATATCCCATTCATTATGGTGAAGTTGAGATGGCAACCCTCCAAGAGCATCTTCCATGTGAACTCTCCTCAATCATCATTCCCCTATAAGTATTTGGGCATGTCTTTGTCCTTGAAAAGATTAACCAGAAATCAAATGCAACCCATCATCGATAGAATTGTTGATCATAACCTGGATCAAAAGTAGACTTAATGGCAAGGGTTGGACGAAGAGTACATATCTAGTTTGTGCTAACTAGGATCCTCTTTTATCTTACCATGGCAGTGGATTTACCTCCAAACACACTTAAGGCTATTGGTAATACTTGAAAATGGTTTCTCTAGTGAGGAAGGAAAAATGTCAGAGATGGTCATTACGGTGTGGGGTAGAGTTTGTCGACCACTAGAGCTTGGAGGGCTAGGTATTTTTGGCCTCAAAGAACTTGGATGGGTATTTTTTGTAAAGGCTAAGTCATTTTAGGTTAGGGATTTGTTGTGGAAGACAATTTTGTCATTAAGGACTAAAGATCACAAGTTTGGTAAATGGTCTCCGAGTTGGGAAGCGCCTTATAATATTGTGTAGGTAATTTATGGTAATGCATACATGTTGGAGACATTACTAGGAGATAAGTTACCTAAAACATTGAATGGTCGTTTCCTAAAACAATACAATCCCAGTATGTGGCAGGATGCTTAGAAAGCAGGTATTCTCACATTATGTTGTACTTTTAGAAAATATGTAAGGGACCAAGTGTTTTTAGCTCACCAAACTCCACCAAAAGTTAAGGAGCATCTGTTGAGCACCAAATTTGGCACTTGGACAACCGAATGGTCTGGTCATGTGGCCTAGGCGGTTCGGTATGGCAGCTTGAACGGTCTGCGATCAGATTAATTTAGGCTAGAGTCCTTATCCCGTGCGTGGATACCCTAACAAACTCATATGAACTGTTGCATTTCGTCTAGAAATGGGTCCATACCTTCCACTATATGTATGAAGGGGTATGACATATTGAAACACACATCAGCCAAACCAAAATCCAGATTTTTTTCTTATTTATATTACGCATTAGTTGTTCAGTTTTCCAATCTCCAATATTTACCTCCTTCGACTCTACGTCATTTAGAGGAGCTTTGGATGACCTGTCGATGCCAAAGCAACCCAAGATCTTTTCTCCCCAATGAGGTCCCTCCTGAAACGAGAGATCTTAGTTTTATCAAAGTTCTTTGCGCACATTACGAATGGTTTGTCGCCTAAAAACCGACGTTCCAGCTACCTAGTACGAATGGTCCACACTCCTGCAGCAAGGACCCCAAGATCATACACGCGGACAGGCATAAGGTTCTTTTGGTGTTTGGCCCAAAGAACATTAATAGGAATATAGAGAAGAAACATAGAACGTTGTCGGTCTTAGGGCACGTACAACGCTATTAATTAGAGGGTCTCTTGAGGGTTTTAAGGAGGTAAGCAAAAAATCAAACAAAGAGTTTTTACACGATTCGCTATATATTTTCAGCTTATTCGTTTGGCTTTAGTTCGTACCGTTTTCTACTGTTTTTACAGTATTTTGTTTCTATAAATATTTTGTTTCTATAAATTACAGTCATAGTAGTTCAAAAAGATGGCTTTAATTCAAAGTGAATAACTCAACTATCTATTAAATCTAGAAACTTAGATTGCATTTTGTAGTTGTCTCTTTCTCGAAAACCAAACCGGGATCCGTACATGCACTTAAGCGGTTATACCTGAGGCTATCCGCAACCGTTATCCCTAAATTTTTCCCCTATTTTTTCATCTTCCGTAGCGGTTCTCCCTAAATACTTCCCTTATACCCCACTACAACTATAAAATATCATTTTCTATATCAACTATCAAATTTTTATCTACTAACAATTACTCGTGGACCAACAGCATAGTGTTTAGGGGATGAATAGTGACACGCTAGATCTGGGGGAAAGAGAAGAGGGCCGGCACGTAGGGGCGCTGTAGGGACACCGCTGCGGCCGTAGAGTATCCCTTACAGACGACATGCAAGGGGCGGGGGCTGCCCAGGGGCAGCGTTACCGTTAGTCTGAGGCAATATATGGAGCAGCCCAAATTGAGATCCATTGATATGATAAATAAATAAATAAATAACATCACGAGAAGACGGTACAAACGGTGGAGTGACCGATCGAGAATGGCAAAAAGAAAAGAAAAAAAAAACACGTATCTAAAACGTGCAAGCAAAGGCCACTTCTACTTCTAGAGGGTCATGGCATGGGGCATGGATGGACTGGTGCGTGTGATCCTGATCTTGCCGAGTGCAATCGAGATCCGTGCCAGCCCGTCCATACTGCGGTGGCGTGGCGGTGACGTGCCGGCGCGGCGCCGATAAGAGGTTGAGAGAGAGGGAAAAAAAGAACAATCAATTCTCCAGACCCTCCCCGGCAACCGCGTCCGGCCGTCCGCTTCCGTCTCCTTGGATAACCACGACGCCCGCCGGCAAGCGAAAGCGAAGCGAGCCAACCCAGCCATGGAGAAGGCGATCGATCGGCAGCGGGTCCTCCTGGCGCACCTCCTCCCCTCCCCCTCCGCCGCCTCCTCGCAGCCTCAGCTTGCGGTGAGCGTCCCGATCTGCTGCTCTGTTCATCCCTCTCATTCTCACGGACTGGATCGGATCCGATCGAATTGGGTTGGCTGATCGATTCCCTGCTGCGTCTGTGTGACGGTGCAGGCGTCGGCGTGCGCGGCCGGGGACAGCGCCGCCTACCAGAGGTCCTCCTCCTTCGGGGACGATGTCGTCGTCGTCGCGTAAGCCTCCCTCCCTCTTGCCTCCAACGGTTCCTCCCCTCTCTCTCTCTCTCCGATATACTCTTTTCTTCCTTTTCTGTTCCTTTCCTCCTTATGTGATCCTGCTCGATAACTTAATTCAGGCCTGGTTCGGCCTCGGCGACGGGGAAACTCAACGAATTAACTAACCTGCTTATATTTATTATTAATTAATTACCTTGTACTGTAACATACGTACTACTAGGCTATCACCCAAGCCGACTTAATTTACGATTGATAGTCATAGCGTCAACCGTCAAGGAAACCACGCACAGATGCACATCCAAGCTAGTCAAATCTGTTTGAATTCGGTTCGACAAAAAAGAAAAGAACCTTCGAAGTCGACCTACGTGTGCATTCCTTTTGTGTGAGGGAATCACTAGCTAGGCTCTGCTGTTTTAGTGCTCGCACCATCACTGTATCTACCGAAGAAATAATGCGTACGGCGTGCGTGTCACTGCAGTGCCTACAGGACGCCGATATGCAAGGCCAAGCGAGGAGGCTTCAAGGACACCTACCCAGAGGACCTCCTCACTGTTGTTCTCAAGGTTCCCTTCCCTTCCCTTTTGTTGTCTTTTAATTTCTCTCTCTCTGCTCCCATTTCACATCAAGTGGCTCACCATGCTTGACAATCATGCGTGAGACGGTGAGAGTTCCCATCGCAACCGACTTGAACGCACTCATCGGTTCTGTTACCTTTGTGTTTCCCTTCCGTCCAGGCTGTTCTGGACAACACTAGAATCAATCCAGCTGACATCGGTGACATCGTCGTTGGGACGGTGCTTGGCCCTGGTTCCCAGCGTGCAAACGAGTGCAGGATGGCTGCGTTGTTTGCTGGATTCCCTGGTAACTGATAACTGTTGTTTACGATCATGCATGCTACCTAATATGAAGAAGACGATCCTATCTTCTGGTGGACAAAAAAAGAAGAGATAATGATGCATCCCATGATGATGTTGTTGTTGCAGAAACCGTCCCTGTTAGAACTGTCAACCGCCAGTGTTCATCTGGGCTACAGGCAGTAGCTGATGTCGCAGCTGCTATAAAGGCTGGTTACTATGACATAGGTACTTAGTATCTGAATATACATGCTACTTTCGCTCTTGTGCTTTAGTTTGGCTGCTGAATCGCTGCTCTCCCTCTAAACAGGGATTGGTGCTGGTTTGGAATCCATGTCCATAAATTCCATTGCTTGGGAAGGACAAGTTAACCCAAAAGTAAGGATTATAACCACAATGTAAATTGAAATAGTTTTTTCCTTTTTACACAAAAAGGAAACTCTCGTAACACATTTTTCTCTCTCCTTGCAGATAAGCGCATTCCAGAAAGCACAGGATTGTCTTCTGCCCATGGGAATTACTTCTGAAAATGTTGCCCATCGATATGGTGTAACCAGGCAAGAGCAAGATCAGGCCGCCGTGAGTTCCTCATTAAGCATCGACTGTATGAATTAATTATCTGGGGTTTTCCGGTTAATATAACAACTAAAGCTTTTTTTTGTCAGGCTGAGTCTCATAGGAGAGCTGCTGCAGCCACGGCCTCTGGAAAATTCAAGGATGAGATCGTCCCCGTGCCAACAAAGGTAAGATGGATTGAAACTCTTCTCCCCCCTCCCCCCACTTCTTTCAAGTAGAAACTAGCAACCACTTTAGTTAAAGTAGTTTGTAACTATGTCAACTTATACAAGTAACTAATGTGCTTGTTGTCTGACCAAATTATCAATCTGGTTACCTAGGAACAGAAGAGTTCTTTGATATGTATTATTTCGAGCGTTTGCTAACACTCCATATTCTGCAGATCGTTGATCCTAAAACTGGAGAGGAGAAGGAAGTTGTGATATCAGTTGATGATGGGATTAGGCCAGGGACCACAGCATCTGGATTGGCGAAACTGAAACCAGTTTTTAAAAAGGATGGGACTACAACTGCAGGTATTGCTTTTTTCTGGTGACCCTCCTTTTGCAGCTAGATTTTTTCTCTGCTGAAACGTTATCTGATAAACCAATCAAACTGTGTAGGCAATTCCAGTCAAGTGAGTGATGGTGCTGGAGCTGTTCTTCTCATGAAAAGATCTGTGGCTCTGAAGAAAGGGCTGCCCATTCTTGGTGTTTTCAGGTTGCCCAATCTGCCCTATCTTGATTAGTCCACGTTGTGTTTGTCGTCGATGTTCAGACACATTTTGCTCAATTCCTTGTTACATTTAACGCTGCTTGGTATCGTCTATTAGGAGCTTTGCGGCTGTTGGAGTGGATCCAGCTGTTATGGGCGTTGGTCCTGCCGTGGCCATTCCTGCTGCTGTGAAGTCTGCAGGCCTTGAGATTGGAGACATTGATTTGTTTGAACTGAATGAGGTCTGTGTCGATTGCCTTGATCTACACCCTCTTCTCTCACCTATTTATCCATAACATCTGATTACTGAATCATCCATGCTTAGGCCTTCGCCTCTCAGTTTGTCTATTGCTGCAACAAGTTGGGGCTGGACCGTTCCAAAGTAAATGTAAATGGAGGCGCGATTGCCCTTGGACACCCTCTGGGTGCAACAGGTAATGGAATGTCTACTTTAATGTGAGATTATCTGCTCTACCATTGCTGTTGGTACCTATTACTGGATTTTTTTTTTCCTGAGCAAAGTCGGTTAAACTTGTGATTCTTTGTATCGTTCAGGTGCCCGGTGTGTGGCTACTCTTCTAAATGAAATGAAGCGCCGGGGCAGAGACTGCAGATTTGGTGTTGTCACCATGTGTATCGGTTAGTCTTACTTATCACCAGTGTTATTAAAAACTACATTTAAACGTGACAACCATGTATATCGGTTAGTCTCTTATCAGTTATCACATACTAACGTGTATAGGCAAAGCATGACAACGCATAGATGTAGTTTGATCTGCTGTAGTTGACCATGATGTGTCGTAACAATCGCAGGATCTGGAATGGGGGCAGCAGCTGTGTTCGAGCGGGGAGACGCGGTGGATGGACTCTCCAACGTGAGGGACATCCAGGCACATAATTTTCTGTCTAAGGATGCGAAGTAGAGGCGCAGAAAAAACATCCATCCTTGAGCAGCATAAGCCTGCTGCATTTGTAATATATTCGAAATCCGTATTTTTTTTCTTCACAAACACTACTCTATATACGATGAATAAAAGGGCGACAATACAGTGTCATCTTGTAGCCACCTAAGATGCGAAAGAGAAAAGAAGGCCGGCTGTTCAATGTTCTGGGCTTGTTCTGTTATTGCTTTCCGTCTCTCAAACTGAACAAGCATGGTCTTTTGTGTGTTTGAACCAGAAGGATGGAGAGAGCACCTTGATTTGCTGAGACGCGTGGGGTGAGGCGAATTTGAATTTCATTTAAAATTTACTGTTGTGATTCATGCCCTAAGAGCAACACGACTAACACATCGCAGGGTAGGACACCCATGCATAAAAAAAAACGAATTTAGTTAGAGCCTGTTTGGTTCGTAGCTAAATGTGTCACATTTTGCCTAATGTTAGTATTTCGAATTGAATAACTAACCTTAGACAAAAAAGTTAGATAAAGTATGACAAGTCAGGTAGCAAATCGAACATGTCTTGCCTTTAGTGTTATAAAAAACAATGTGAGGTCCATGTAATGAAATAATTTTTTTTTGAACCCCGCAAAGTCTCTTTTCGAGTTTATTTTCCTCTACCACACGAGTGGCAACGGGTTTAAAACCCGCGGGTATAGAGATTACAAACCCGTACCCGCGAGATTAATGTTAAACCCGTACCCGCACCCGCTACCCGCGACGAGTAGCGTATGTTACCCAAACCCGCTACCCGCGGGTTTATGGCACCCGCGGGTACACCCGCGGGCACAATACCCACAAGTTGTCATATTATATATATATATACATACATATATATATACACACGCGCGCGGGTATGCGGGTTTGCGGGCACGGGTACAACATTTTCATACCCACGAGAAAAAACCCGTCGGATTGAGAATCAAACCCGTACCCGTACCCACGGGTACAAACTTACACCCAAACCTGCACCCTATAGGGTTTTTACCCGCGGGCACGCGGGTAAAATGTGCCCGTTGCCATCCCTACACACGAGCGTTGTTGCCGTGAACGTTTCGCCAATCTAAAGATTTGTCAGGTCACCTTGGCTAGCCGTCAAGTCGGAGATCCGTCGACCGCATCTCCGCCTGGCTCAACCTCATCGACATCGAGCCGTAGTGCCACCGCACATGCTTGTTGACCGCATCCTTGCCTATGCCTCATCTCCAGCCAGAGCTGCAAGTTTGACGTGTGTGCTTATAGATCACGTCAGCTAGCAATTTTTTAACTAACTAACTCTTAGCTATAGTGCATTCAAACACACAGTGCAGCGTTGATTGAGTCCAAAATAAAAAAATCTGAATCTGAAACGCAGGCAGAATACACACAGGACGGACAGATGTTTGGAACACAGCACCACGACTGCGGACGCCCAGAAAGAATACACGGGACCATGTTCCATGGATATAATTTCGTGAAATCAAGGGGGTGTTTGGTTTATAGGGACTAAACTTTAGTCCCTTCACTTAATTCCATTTTAGTTCATAAATTGTTAAATAGGGAAACTAAAATAGAGTTTTAGTTTCTATATTTAGTAATTTAGGGACTAAAATAGAATTAAGTGGAGGGACTAAAAATTAGTCCCTAGAAACCAAACACCCCCCAAGTCACTGGAGAGGCCTAAACTCCATTCGGACGAACACTCACGTAGGCCCGTACGTACCGCCTTCACCTGTATGATTCAGTGCGTTTGGGCTTGCTCTGGACCACCGCCTCAATCCTGTCAACGACCTCCGGCGTCAGCAGTGGGATGACATCTAGAGCCTTCATGTTCTCCACGATCTGTTCATGTGGTTTGCCAAACGGGTCAGAGTATTCCCTACTACATTGCTTACAGAAGTCGAGATCCTCAGAAGAACACCGGAGTTCGGAAAATGCACCTGGCTTTCTTTGGTGGCTCCAGTGATCACGGATGAGACGTTGGGGTTTGACGCGCACCAAGCAATGGAGAGTTGAGCTAACGAAACGCCGAGTTCAGCGGCGATAGGTTTTAGCCCATTCACTTTTCGAAGCGTGTCGTCAACCAGGGACCTATTTGCCAGGTTCTGGAAACCCAAGCCACAAGAAACGGGTTAGCTATAATAAAGTAACCAGAAGAAAAATACCAACAAAATAAAGATATACATAACATAAAGAGAAAACAGCACCGAAGCTAGTAGCTGCTACAAGTAAACTTAATCCCAGAAAAGTTATGCTACATTATACATTCATTATGCAGTCTGGCATCTGCCGATCATGAGCTAATATATAATGATTATTATAACGATACATTAGCTTTGCAGTTGAACACTGGTGTTGCTTAACGGAAATCGGTAGCTTTTATATTTTAGAAGCGATTGGATTGGGGATTCCCTTTATTAAAAAAATCTCCATCTCAAAGTGGAATTGTAGAACAGAATGCAAATTGATTATTCTGGTTCATGCAAATCAACTACTAGTTAAGACTTAAGAGAATGAGTACTGCCATATTATAAAAAAGGTCCCCCAAATACCTTGTAATTGTCTAGTGCAAACCTGCTATCAGCAGGTATGTTCCCTTTGGTATATTTTCCAGTTAGTACTCCTGAAGCTAGAGGACTCCATGTAGTCAATCCGATGCCATAGGTGCTGTAAAGTGGCAAAAACTCAGACTCAACCTGCAGAAAAGCAGTGTGCTATTAGTTCTTGTAATAAAAACTACATGCACAGGGTGATCTGTTTGACTTTTTTTAAAACTATTCATGGGCAAATAGTGTTCATTATTTAACCATGGAATATCAAACAGAATACATCCACACAAAGGACTACCAAAGAAAAAAAAACACGGATGATTCCAGTCATGCAAAATGGCAGTGCCATGCCAGAACGCTTCATGCTGGCATGCTGGTATCGATCTGCTGAACTGCGTGATTAGGTATGCAACAAACTGTATCTGAATCACCAAACACTGAAATGAAATAACATTTATATACTGTTTAACGGCAAGCCTGTTACTATTTCGAGCTCTCGTTCTTTGAAATATATGCTTGTTGGGAGAAAAACCCAAGTCCCTCAAGTGGGCTGAGTACTGTACATATATGATATAGTTATATGGGCCGGGCCGAGGCCCATAACAGAAGACAATAATCTAACAATGCTCACCGAATTTTGACAAAAAAACAGACATGAAAAAGAAATGTTCATTGAACTGAACAATGAGGAATATCCCAAGTGAAATGTACCTAAATGCCATGGTCATGGCCGACAAAAACATGTAAACTAAGATGTTATAATACCCTAGACACTCAAGATGCAGATTGAATCTCCTCTCTTTTTTCCAAGAATGAGGCTGCCCCCATCATGACAAGTGTGCGGAAAACATAGAGAAGTATAGGATAGCGAAGAAGTCTGCAAAGCGAGCGGTTAGTAGAGCCCGGGGTCAAGCCTTTGACAACCTTTATCAACGGTTGGACACAAAGCAGGGAGAAAAGGATATCTATAGGATGGCCAAGATTCGTGAAAGGAAGACAAGGGATGTCAACCAAGTCAAATGCATCAAGGATGAAGCAAACCAACTATTAGTGAAGAATGAAGAGATCAAGAACAGATGGAAGGAGTACTTCAACAAATTGTTCAATGGAGGGAGTGAGAGTTCTACAATAGAATTGGACGAACCATTCGATGACAACAACAGGGGTTTTGTACGAAGGATACAAGAATATGAAGTTAAGGAGGCGCTAAAAAGGATGAAGGTAGGAAAGGCGATGGGCCCTGATGGTATCCCTATCGAGGTATGGAGATGCCTTGGAGACATAGCGATAGTATGGCTGACTAAGCTTTTCAACACCATCTTTCGGACAAACAGAATGCCCGACGAGTGGCGGCGGAGTACATTAGTACCAATCTTCAAGAACAAAGGAGATGTTCAAAGTTGTACTAATTACCGTGGAATTAAGCTCATGAGCCATACAATGAAGCTATGGGAGAGAGTCATTGAACACCGCCTGCGAAAGATGACGAGCGTGACCCAAAATCAGTTTGGTTTCATGCCCGGGAGATCAACTATGGAGGCCATTTTCTTACTAAGGCAACTTATGGAGAGATTCAGAGAACAAAAGAAAGACCTGCATATGGTCTTTATAGACTTGGAGAAGGCTTATGACAAAGTACCTAGGAGTGTAATGTGGTGGGCCTTGGAAAAACACAAAGTAGCAACAAAGTACATTAATCTTATTAAAGATATGTACACTAATGTTGTGACAAGTGTCCGAACAAGTGATGGGGACACCGATGACTTTCCAATTAACATAGGACTACATCAAGGGTCGGCTTTGAGCCCTTATCTTTTCGCTTTGGTGATGGATGAGGTCACAAGGGACATACAAGGAGATATACCGTGGTGTATGCTTTTTGCCGATGATGTGGTACTTATTGAGGAGAGTAGGAGTGGTGTTTCGCAAAAGTTGGAATTGTGGAGGCAGACGCTGGAAGCAAAAGGTTTTAGGCTTAGTAGGTCTAAAACGGAATATATGAAGTGTGATTTCAGTGCCATGGGGTATGAAGATGGCGATGTTAGTCTTGATGGGCAAGTGGTACCCAAAAAAGACACTTTTCGTTACTTAGGATCAATGCTTCAGAAGGATGGAGACATCGATGAGGATGTCAGTCATAGAATTAAAGCTGGATGGTTGAAGTGGCGGCAAGCGGCGGGTGTCTCATGCGACCCCCGGGTGCCACACAAACTAAAAGGCAAATTCTACAGGACAGCAATCCGGCCGGCTATGTTGTATGGAGCAGAATGTTGGCCCACTAAAAGACGACATGTCCAACAACTATGCGTGGCAGAGATGCGTATGTTGCGCTGGATATATGGCCACACAAGGAGAGACCGAGTCCGGAATGATGATATACGAGAGAGGGTAGGAGTGGCGCCAATTGAGGAGAAGCTTATGCAACATCGTTTGAGATGGTTTGGACATATCCAACGAAGATCTGAGGAGGCACCAGTGCATATCGGAATAATTAGGCGTCCTGAGAATGTGAAGAGAGGTAGAGGTCGACCAACCTTGACGTGGTCAGAGGCTGTGAAGAGGGACCTGAAGGAGTGGAATATTGATAAAGAGCTCGCCGTGGATAGGAAGGGGTGGAAGTGTGCGATTCACGTGCCAGAACCTTGATTTATAGTTTTCGCTTTTCCTCTTTAATCGTTTGACCTTTTCTTGTGCCCATTTAGATCTTGCTGGTTCTTGTGGGTTTTATCTCTTTTATGTGTTTCCCCGTTTCATCGTTTTTCGGTTCTCCTTTGCCTTTGTTTCCCCTTTTTCCTCTTTGGGGGTTGAGCTCTGAGGTTTTCGTACGGGGTTTCATCTCTAGCCTACCCCAACGTGCTTGGGACAAAAAGGCTTTGTTGTTGTTGTTGTTGTTGTTGAGGCTGCCCCCATCTCCATTAACAAGAACAGAAATACAAGAATCCGACAGAGAACAGAGTTAGACTAGGAAACAGACCAGCAAATAAGACAAATACGAATCCTAATTTAGGAGCTCCTCCAAAAAGTAGACTACATAACTTTCTCTTTCAATTTCTGTATTAAAAGAACATGTTTCATTGGATCTATCAAAGGTAATGCAGTTAAATATCCCAAGTCTTCCAAGATTATTCAGGTATCGACAGAGAAAAAAACCCTTGCAGTAATAGACTAATAGCTACCTACAACCTTGTACTATTAACCACACCCCATCGACCAAGCTTTTTTTCCCCTTTGGTTTCATCGTGAACTTTGTAACGCTTCTACACCTCAGCTGCAGCACTTCAGTGTAGTAAGAGTTGAACGTGAACTCCAAATGCGAAGGCAACTTGCATGATCTACAATCTTGTGTAGTGAGCTCCTAATCTGGAATGAGCAACCACTGCCAGCTAATTGAATGCAGCATTGACAGTGATAGGTTGGTGGCTTCAGTTTGATAGTGAGTTCAGACCAATACTGAGTTGATTGCTCGACAACAACTAAACATCAAGCTGGGTTTCTCTATTGTTGGGGAAAAAATCCCTTCCATTCTTGCACTAAGCTGTCCATAGCATGGCGGCTGAGAAAGGGAATGTGTCATCATCATTGGAACAAACCAATGCTCTCATGAGCAAAGGAAACCAGGCAGGTTGCTGATGGAGAATGGATCTACTTTGCATCATCAAATCAAAGAGAGAATAGATGGCAAGAACCAACGAACCATTATTCCACCCACACCGCCAATGTACGGTGGGTGACATACTTCCGCAGCAGGGGATAATCGTACCGAACTAGAATTAAACCAACCAAACCTGCCCTCCGCATGCATTTCAACAGTACTGTGCTCCCGGACATGGAAAAGAAAAACTGCCGCCACCGCTGGTGCTCCAGAGTCAAAATCCGGAGAGTACGGTTAACTGAACAATACTAGTACTATATTATACTATACTCAAATTAGCAGTACTGACAGTTTAAGTAGGAGGAAGTAATAAGGCATCTGGGATCCGCGTATGCCGGTGGTGAACAGCGCCGCAAGTACCAAATCCTCCATCTCGGAATAGGATAGGATTGGATTGTTTTGTACGAGAGAGAGAGAGAGAGAGAGAGAGAGAGAGAGAGAGAGAGGTGGCGCCGCCGCCGCATTATCATGAATCGGTAAACAAATCGAGATTTTGGGGAGATTGAATGAGTAACCATGTACTCCGAGCTCACCTTGTGCCTGGAGAAGAGGTTGTACTCCGGCTGCTCGACGATGGGTCCCACGAGGTCGAGGCGGTTGGCGACTGCCCAGGCCTCGGTGATCTGCTGCGCGGACCACTCGGAGGTGCCCCAGTAGAAGGCCCAGCCCTGGTCGATGACCCAGTTGATGGCGCGCACCGTCTCCTCGACGGGCGTGGAGGCGTCGGGGCGGTGGCAGTAGACGACGTCGACGTAGTCCATGTCGAGGCGGCGGAGCGAGGCGCGGAGGCCCTCGACGACGTGCTTGCGGGAGAGGCCCTTGTCGTTGGGGCCCTGGCCGCCCCAGAAGAGCTTGGTGGAGATGACGACGTCGGAGCGGCGCCAGCCCAGGTCCCGGATGGCCTGGCCCATGATCTCCTCGGCGCGGCCGTTGGCGTACACCTCGGCGTTGTCGAAGAAGTTGACGCCCGCGTCCCGGCACGCCTGCAGCAGCGCCTTGGCCTCCTTCACGTCCAGCTGGTTCCCGAAGGTCACCCACGCGCCGTACGAGAGCTGGCTGACGCGGAGCCCCGACCGGCCCAGGTTCTTGTACTGCATCCTGCCTTCCTGCACTTAGCCTCCCTGGTTCCTCGTCTGGAAATGTGCGCGGAGGATGAGGGGGGACGAAGAGGGGCCGGAGAGCCGGCGGAGGGGAGGGGAGGAGACGAAGAGCAACTGAACAAGCCAACGGGGGAGAGGGGAGGAGGAAGAGGAAGGCCGGATGCGGCTGCTCACATATGTGCTGCAACGGACCTGGACGGCAACACCGGATTCGGACAGGTGGACCGGGCTGTACGTGGGAACCACTATCACGAGGGGGTGTGGGAAGAAGGGGAGTGGGGTCGAGAGCTGAGCGACCGTCGCTCCTCCGGCTGGGCGGTGCGATGTGGCCATGTGGGGTTTCCTTTTGCATCGTGTCTGCCGCTGCCACCCGTGCCCTATATCCCCGGCGACGGCGACCTGGACCGTGACGATGCGATCGCCGGCCTGCGACCGCGATTCCTCGTCGCTCTGGTGGTTTGTGTGTAGCATCCATCGATGCGAGTGGAATGGACCATCTTGTTCTTGTCTGTGGTCTGCTGTATAATTTGTGCTAACAATAATTCCGTCTTGAAAGCATGTAACGAAAGGGTCCGATGCCTGCGCCCCACGTCACCTGGCGACGCATGCGCATGCTCTGTTTGTGTTGTGCGCGTGCCTGTGTGTCAGACTGTGCACGTTCAGTGTAACGGTGTGAGGCCCGGACCCGGACGGGCGGATCTATGCGTAGCAGGCAGGCAGGTGCATGTGTCTATCCGAATCCAATGCCGACCTGCTACAACAAGATAGAGTCGATACAGTAGCATGTAGCGGTCAGCAGACGCGGGAGGGACGATCGGGATGTGCACGCACCCCTGGCCCATGGGCCATGGCAGAGGCACGGCCTGCTGAGCTCGTTACACCGCACTAGATGGGCCGCATGCTGCAACTGCAATCCACGCACGCACCGCTCGTTAGTGTATCCACGTGTTTCGTAGGGAGGAATCGTGGGAAAAGAAAGGCTGAAAATGCTTGGGGGCAAAAGTGGCTGAAAATGCTTGGGGGCAAAAGTGTGATAAGGAGAATAATTGTTGCGAAACCCTAAAAGGGGTTTAATGGGCTAATACCGAAACTGCCCTTAGGGGTACACAGGTTATATATATGTACCCATACCCATCATAATAAAGATAGACAGAAAGAGCTTTCATCCACTGTGTCTCTTATTCCTCTCTGTGTTGGGTTGCTGGGAAGGGAACGGGCTTCTACAACTTCTCACGTCCCTACTGCTGTCGGGAGGGTTCGGAGTCCGGATCGGGGATCTGCGACAACTACGTTGTTTAACACGTCATCAGCACTGCTCTACCCCGACTCGTGGATCCGATCGGCACCGACTCTCCATCACGCCGGCAGGTCCTCTGGCCTTGCCGAACTGTCCTACGCGACAGGCTTCGCTTCCGTTCATCGACACAAGAAAAGCGGTATGAAGTAGATCTGTAATTTACTGTCTACCGTGGAAAAAGAGTAGTATTACTATGCCACCATCTTGTCGCAAGTTTGTGCTTCTCATCGTCATAGACTACGCAGTCACCGGCTCTCGCGCTATGCCTCGCATGGACTATCCCGCCGGTGGCCATGCACACGCCGCGCCACACAAATTCGCTCCGCCCATCGACGAAGCTCATGCTCGATACATGATGGCCCTGCTGGCCACACGTTGTGTGATCCGCCGCCGTCGCGAGGCCTGGAGCCGCACCTTCATGGCATTGAGGCCTGAATTAGCGGCACTGCCACCGCCCATACTGCCCATATCCGTGATCCTTTTTTCTAGGATCTGCATGAATAGTTGCCACCTTTCTCGCGCGAGATGCGGTTCGTCTGTGGCTGCATGCCGCATAGGCTCATGGTCCATGCATGCCTCGTCCATGCACGAATCTATTTTTGAGTGCACTCAGGAAAATCTCGCATGGTGCATGGCCGCATGCATACATATGGCGGTTGACGTTCTTTTAGGAAAAAAAAGGAAAGGTAGCCCCCCGCATATTCCTGTGGCATGCAACATTTTCTGATCGGGGCCGTTGCGATCGTGAGTTTCGCAAGGTGGCTAGCTGCATTATTTATTTTGTGTTTCCTGTTGAAAATAATAAAAATGCATGCTTATGATTTTTTATATATACGTTCCGTACATCATTTTATTCTATTTTATTTATATATAAATAGAATAATGCACGTACAACCATTTAAATTTATGTTATGGATAATTGGCACGCCTAATTAACCTGG
Source organism: Zea mays (assembly GCF_902167145.1). NCBI lineage: Eukaryota > Viridiplantae > Streptophyta > Magnoliopsida > Poales > Poaceae > Zea > Zea mays. The sequence continues at coordinate 224,199,950 of NC_050100.1, read as the reverse complement.
AGTTAATTTTGCGTGACATGTTATGGCTGAAGGCAGCAAGACTGACTACGCGGAGCTTGCCCTAGCAGAGGCAAAGACAAAGGCAAAAGCAACCCCCAGCAGGGCGATGCAAGTGCCTTAAAGCATGGTGGCGAAATATGTTTCAGGTGCGGGTCTCAGCAGCACTGGTCCCGTACATGCACCACTAAGAAATACCTGATTGACATATATCAGGAATGAAAGAAACGCCAGAACTCAGAGGCTCACTTTATCCAGGCGCCTGTAGACGCCACAACTGGAGAGCACCTTGAGTTGCCTCAGCCTGCTGCACAGTTTGAGCATGCTGCCATAAATGTCGATGCCACAGCTAAGAACGGTACTCCGTTAGGCAAAGTCGACTTCGATTTCGATACTGATGATCTCCCGTAGTCGATCACGTTATCAGTCATTAGCTCCACATTTATTTCCATAGCAATTTTATTTCTAGAAGAACATTTATTTGGTTATGATGTAATAAATGCTCCTGCTGAGCCCATACTATTTGGTTGATTGAGATTAATTGCTTTGCAATTTTATTTATTCCTCATTCATGGTTTAATTGTTCTTGCTCTATTATATGTTGTCATCATGAATGATGAACTAAATCAATATTATATATTATTTATATAGAACAAGACTCACTTCCCACGATGGAGGAAAACGATGAACCATGCCTGATTGATAGCGCAGCCACAAATTCGATTCTTAGAGAGACGAAATATTTTCAGACACTCCTGAAGAGGACTGAGAATATCACTACAATTGTCGGCAACAATGGCCGCATTGTAGGCTCCGGTCGAGCCATTGTTGTCCTCCCTAACGGTACTAGGATCTTTATTGAAGAAGCATTCCTATACCCAGGAGCAACTCGTACTCTCCTCACGTTCAAAGATATCCGTCGTAGCGGCTATCACGTTACAACTGCATGTGTGGGTGGTGCTGAATACCTCCATATCACATCAACAAACGAATGTGAAACAAAAGTGGTAGAGAAAGCGCAAGGCACCTCCTCTGGGTTGTATTACTCAAGAATTAAACCACCCCCTGAATTTGTTGCGATGTCTACTATATTTAAGAATCCTGAGTCTTTTCGAGTATGGCATGAAAGACTAGGACACCCTGGATTAAGGATGATGCGGAACATCATAACTAGCTCTATTGGCCATGGCATGAAAACCACACAAATTCCTAAAGACTTCCTATGCGTCTCTTGTGCTAAAGGAAAACTGATAACTAAGCCCTCTTACCTGAAAGTAAAGGCTGAGTCCCCGAGTTTCCTGCAGAGACTTCAGGGTGATATTTGTGGTCCAATCAACCCCCTATCAGGGCCCTTCAGATATTTTATGGTTCTTATAGATGCTTCTACTAAGTGGAGCCACGTGTGCCTGTTGTCCACGCGGAACCACGCATTTGCAAAATTTATTGCCCAAATTATCCGTTTGCGTGCGAGCTTCCCGGAGAACCGCATTCAGTCAATCAGGATGGATAATGCTGGAGAGTTTACCTCAAAGGCCTTTAATGACTATTGTCTTGCTTTGGGCATAAATGTAGAGCATTCTGTACCGCATGTCCATACACAGAATGGACTTGCTGAGTCCTTAATTAAAAGAATAAAATTCATAGCCAGGCCACTTCTACAAGATAGCAAACTCCCGACCAGTTGTTGGGGACACACAGTTTTGCACGCTGCAGCCTTAATCCAATATAGACCATCTGCTTACCACTCTGCTTCTCCCCACCAGTTAACGCGTGGTCAACAACCAGTGGTTTCCCATCTGCGAAAGTTCGGCTGTGCTGTATACGTGCCGATATCACCACCCCAGCGTACATCTATGGGACCTCACCGGAAGTTGGGGATCTATGTTGGTTATGAATCTCTGTCCATAATCAAATATTTAGAGCCTAGAACCGGGGATCTGTTCACGGCTCGGTACGCTGATAGCATCTTCGATGAAGAGCATTTCCCGGCATTAGGGGGAGGATTGTACCTTAATAACAAAGAATGCCGAGAAATAGAATGGAGTGCTAGTAGCATCCAATCGCTTGACCCACGCACTAGAGAAACCGAACTTGAAGTTCAACGAATAATACACCTGCAAAACTTAGCAAATAATCTGCCAGATGCCTTTACTGATATAAGAGGAGTTTCGAAGTCGCATATTCCTGCGGCAAATGCACCGGAGAGAGTGGAGATACCTCTGCAGGGTATGGACTCTACTCGTACTCCCCATCCTAGGAAAAGGGGGAGAAAACCGGATGATTCAGTATCAGCTAAGCGGGGACGCCTGCACCAGCAAGTTACTGAAGATAATGCAACACGCTTCCTTTCAGATGTTCCAGCAGTAACACACCTTGAAGGTGAACGTCCTAGTGCAAATGAGCGCACAAATAAAAGCACAAGGACTTCGGAACAACCGGTTTCAAATAACTTGGGAGATCACAAAGAACCGGATGATTCAGTTGAAGAAATTGCCATAAACTATGTTGAGACGGGAGAGTTATATAACCGAAAGACTACAGTTGTCGACACTGATTTCGTCTCTATGATCGCTGTTGTAATTGCTGAGGATCCTGAACCAAAGTCCATGGCAGAGTGCCAGAAGCGCTCAGATTGGGTCAAATGGAAAGAAGCAATAGAGACGGAATTGCTCTCGCTTTCAAAGAGGCAAGTATTTGGGCCTGTCGCCCGCACGCCCCCCAATGTTACCCCAGTCGGGTTCAAATGGGTGTTCGTCCGAAAGAGGGATGCGAACAATGAGGTGGTGAGATACAAAGCGAGACTTGTAGCACAAGGGTTCACGCAGAGACCCGGCATCGATTACGATGAAACTTACTCCCCGGTAATGAGTGGCACAACGTTCCGATATTTGATATCACTGGCAGCAGGTTTAAACTTAAAAATGCAGATGATGGACGTAGTGACCGCATACTTGTATGGGTCATTGGATTCGGAAATCTATATGAAGGTCCCAGATGGGCTGAGAGTTTCGGATGCCAAGTCAAATCGCAACATGTACAGCGTTAAGTTGCAGAGGGCGCTGTATGGGCTTAAACAATCTGGGCGGATGTGGTACAATCGGCTCAGTGAATTCCTCCTGAAGAAGGGATACGTAAATAATCCAGATTCTCCTTGTGTATTCATTAGAAAATCCCAGAAGGGTTTTTGCATAGTTTCGGTCTATGTTGATGACTTGAATATCATTGGATATGCTGAGGATATTGAGGAGGCCAGCGCCTACCTCAAGACAGAGTTTGAAATGAAAGACTTGGGAGAAACCAAGTTTTGCTTGGGCCTGCAGATCGAGCATCTCCCAGAAGGAATATTTGTACACCAGTCGACCTATTGTAAAAAGGTCCTTGAGAGATTTAATATGATTAAAGCTCACCCTTTAAAGACCCCGATGGTCGTGAGATCCCTTGAAATGGATACCGACCCATTTAGACCAAAGAGTGATGATGAGAAATCATTGGGACCTGAAGTTCCTTACCTTAGCGCTATTGGAGCACTGATGTACCTTGCGAATTGCACCAGGCCTGATATTGCATTCGCGGTAAATCTACTAGCTAGATACAGTGCAGACCCAACCAGAAGACATTGGGTAGGTGTTAAGACTATACTTAGATACCTCAAAGGCACTCAAGATCTTGGCCTGTTTTTTCCGAAGAATCAGGACCAGACTATGGTGGGCTATGCTGATGCTGGATATCAGTCAGATCCCCATAATGGTATATCTCAGACTGGCTTTGTATTTCTATGTGGTGGCACTGCTGTATCCTGGAGATCGTGCAAACAGACATTAGTAACGACGTCTACTAACCACTCAGAAATAATCTCACTATATGAAGCCGCACGAGAATGTGCTTGGCTACGACGGATGACTAACTACATCCAGAAGTCATGTGGTTATAACACCGCAAATACCCCCACCATTATCTATGAAGATAATGCTGCATGTGTTGCACAAATGGAAACGGGCTATATTAAGAGCAATATGACTAAGCATATCTGTCCTAAGTATTTTTATCCTCATGAACTCCAGAACGAGGGTGAGATAAAAATCCTGCAAGTCAAGTCTTGTGATAATCTGGCTGATTTATTCACTAAATCCTTACCTGCAGTCACATTCAGAAAATGTGTACGAGGTATAGGGATGAGACATTTGAGAGACCTGCAGGGTTCAGAGGGAGATCACCTCTGAATTTCAGCCCTTACAATTCGACCTGAAGATCGTATATTATACACCTTGAAGGTTATAGTTGTCCTGAAGACACCCGTTGTACTCTTTTTCCCATTGTGAGTTTTCCTGAAGTTTCTCACAGATGGTTTTTAACGAGGCAACAAGTGCAATACATCGAGTGGCACTATGCTCTCTTTCTCCATTTTTTCCCACTGGGTTTTTCGGAGTTTTGATGAGACATAAGTCGTCACGGTATTCGCCCAAGGGGGAGTGTTGAGAAACCCTAAAAGGGGTTTAATGGGCTAATACCGAAACTGCCCTTAGGGGTACACAGGTTATATATATGTACCCATACCCATCATAATAAAGATAGACAGAAAGAGCTTTCATCCACTGTGTCTCTTATTCCTCTCTGTGTTGGGTTGCTGGGAAGGGAACATGCTTCTACAACTTCTCACGTCCCTACTGCTGTCGGGAGGGTTCGGAGTCCGGATCGGGGATCTGCGACAACTACGTTGTTTAACAATAATAACGGACGTGCTGATGGAGGGAGAGTCAAGACGAAGCCAAGAAAGGCCGAGGCAGGTGCCAACAAGCACTAGCAGTTGTGCCCTTGCTGTGTTTGGTTGGGCCCTCCTCTTCCTCTTCTCCTTCTCCAGTCCTGTTGGCATCGCGTACAAGAGGGCAGCCAGTGGACCCTCGCTGCCGCCATTGCTGGGGTGGGCCGTGCTCCAGCCTTGTGCGGTTGGCAGGCCTACTAGCTGTAGAGTATAGTGGAGGTGGAGTAGTATTTTTCGCTTCCATTGGCCTCCATCCACCTCTCCTCCACTCGACCTGCGCTTCACTACAGCCCACTGGCAGGGGAAGGGGAGCGTCGACCAATTCGTCCCGCCCTCGCCGCGCCGCTGGCCTCGCTCGCGTGCCCTCCCCGATGGCGGCAGCGGCGATCCACCAGTTCGCCGAGTGTATCACCTGCCACGCCTGGAGCCCCGACCAGTCGAGTAAGACAAACGCCCCTCCCCGCCTCTGCTCTAGATCTCGCTCTCCGCGCCCCGCTAGCCGGTTCCGATCCCCAGTCGCCGGGCGCCTGCCGTAGCTCGTCCGCTTTTCTGATTACCGCGCGCGCGGGTGCTCGGGATCCGGCTCCTTAGGGTTTCGGTTCGGTACCGCCCTCCCTCTCGCGCCATCGTGGGACCAAATTCTCGCTCAGACTGACGACGTCCTGGGGGCTGTTCTGCGGACACCTGGATGCCGAGCTATATCGCATCGTTGGTTCACGCGCGCTTCGGTCCGAAACGGCACCATGGCTAGTAGTAGTGGTATGCCAGCCCGAACATACATGTGGTATCTAGCGCTACATCCTGTGCTGGTTTACACTTATGAGGTAACCATGCGTTTTCATCCATGGGACCATGGACCATCCTGGCAACCGGGGCTGGTCCTGGCAGGCTGGCACCAATGTTCATCGAATGCGAAATGGACTGGTGCTCGCTCCAGGTGCCTTCCGGAGACATAGTACTTACCCCATTTCTGCATTTTGCTAGCAGGGGAAATCATACCAGCTCTAAGCTAGCTAGGCATGGTATTTTTTACTTGAATGCCCAAGCACTCTTTGAGAAACCGTCCAAGTTACCTTAAATGGTTGAATAAATCAAGGCACCCCTGACTGTGTTATGGGTTTCCTCATACGCTGATAGTGGTCTTGTCGAGAAATTAGATTATGGGTTTCATGGTTGTATTAAGTATTTGCTTTCAAATGTATGGGTAACTAGATCATGGCTTTCCACTACTATCGGGTTGCTTGTGGTGTATAAGGGGCTGCCATTTTGATTGTTTGCTAGGAAATGTACCCCCGAAATAGATGATGACAAAAGGTAGTGCAATTTAACAATGAAGCATGGCTAGCTTTAGAGTGATTCTGCTGAACATACATGATATTCTGTTTTTTTATTGTTATTATCTGGTATTTGAACCTATCATGGAGTTTAATCTTGAATTTGACTGTAAAAACTTTTCTTCTCTTCTAGTGATTGCCTTTTGCCCAAACAACCATGAAGTACATATCTATAAATTCTTCACAGACAAGTGGGAGAAACTTCATGTTTTGTCAAAGGTAGATAAACGTTTTTTCTGTGCGGTGTAATTAGAATGCAATTCATTGTCTTATTTCTTTTGGTATTCTGCAGCATGATCAAATAGTTTCGGGAATAGACTGGAGTAATTCATCCAACAAAATCGTAACAGTTTCACATGATAGAAATTCGTAAGTATATGTCAAAGTGCAAATTTCTAGAAGATCTATCTTGTTTCTTACTCTGGCAGGGGATAGGTGGGTACATATATATATTTTCATTTGACCTCAGATATGTTTGGACACAAGAAGGATCTGATTGGATACCTACTCTGGTTATTCTAAAGTTAAATCGTGCAGCTTTATGTGTTCAGTGGAGCCCAAAAGGTTAGTTAATTCCCTTACTATTTCTGTCACATATGTACCTTTTTCATTCTACCGGTGAAATGAAACTATTATCCAAGTGCACATGCTCTCCTAGTTTTCATTCCGTACACAGTATGAGTCTTAAGTTTGATGATAGGCTCAGACAATACCTGAATTCTGTAATGCTAATCTATTTCTATCCTGTGATGCAAACTATGAATGAAATACTTAGGCTCCGTTTGGCACCTCAGCTTTAGAGTTTGTATGCTAAAATCAAGAACCATGGGACTTCTTTCTGTTTGTCTAGAATAGGTAGAAAACATATCAACCTAACAACTTGGCTGTACCCACATATTTCTGGAGCTAGTAATACCCAGCTGATTTCTTGGAGCTGGAGCTCTGCTGAATAGGGTGTTAGGTGCCTTATTTTCTGGAACACCGTGTTGGCCATGTTGAAAGAACGTAATTACTTGTACACTAAACATGTGAAGAAAAAACTTTTCCAGTATGGTTTTTGTTGTTTATTTTTCATAAATAATCGTTATCTGTTTCCTTAAATCTCTTTATGTATTGTTTACAGAAAACAAGTTTGCCGTGGGAAGTGGTGCCAAATCTGTGTGTATTTGTTATTATGAACAAGAAAACAATTGGTATTTAACCCCACTTTACCACCCCTCTTTCATCAGTTGACTACCATTTTTGGATGACCTTAGTTATCCATTATTTTGTGTTGCGTCTCCCAATTGGTGATTTATGAGTACGAGTCCTTGATCATGTTCTCATAATCCGTAGGGTTATGTGACACTCTTGAAGTGTTGATACACATGTTTAACTGTCTTATATGATACACTGTGCCGCAGGTGGATTAGCAAGGTTATCAGGAAAAGGCATGAATCTTCTGTCACTAGTCTTGCATGGCATCCAAACAATGTGAGTTTAAAGTAATGAGAGGTTTCAGTAGGAAACTAACAAGAAAAACATTTTTGATGTGTTCTCAGTATGTTTCTTTTGTGTTGTATTCCTGAACCTCCATCTATACCTGTAAAATTTCTGTATATGTATGCCACTATGTAGGAATCGGTATTGTCATGTAATGCAACTGCAAGATCGTTCCCATTGAATGTAAGAATAGTTTGTTTCCTCTCGTATTTCTTCAGATATATCTTGCAACAACGTCTACAGATGGTAAATGCAGAGTGTTCTCTACTTTTATCAAGGGTGTAGACACAAGGTGGGACACATTGGTCTGACATCTAATAGGATTCTAAAAACTTGAAAATGTTTTATTCTTCTCATACCCTTTTCCACTTATGACCAGGGGATCACAATCGAGCACTTCAACCAATTCAAAATTCGGAGAGGTATTTATTAGCCCATCCATTCGATATTGTGCCATATGTTTGGTTGTAATTTCAATATTTGTTGCAGTTTGTACTTTTGCGATGTTAAGATATGTTTCCCCATTTACTAGGCATGACATGCATCTGAACATCTTATAAGGCTATTACTTTTGGCAGTAGTAACAATTTTTCAATTCTATCGATTATTGACACACCTAATACCATCTACCGTTGAAAATAACACTTAATCTGTTCATGCACTGAGCTAAGCCTTAACCTTATGCTGTGTTGTTGTTGTTGTTGTTGTTGTTGTTGTTGTGGAATGCTTGCTCAGATCCCATCTCTCATAGGTTTAGTTCAAATCATGAATAACATAATTTGTTTTCTTTCCCTGTGGAAGTGAGTATTCACCCTTGTAACATTTTTTCTCCTGGTTGGATGCAGCAAATTGCTCAGCTTGATCTATCATCTACCTGGGTATTTGGTGTAAGGTGGTCACCAAGTGGGAAGACATTGGCCTATGCAGGTTCTCGCTCCTGTACCGAACTATTGAGAGTGTCAAATCTGCATTATTTCACCGTTCCCTAAAGCATAATAGCCGCTGTTTCCCTGACATGAACATTGATTACCAGGGCATAACTCCATGGTTTATGTCATCGATGAAGTTGAATCTTCTCCTGTGGCCCAAAACTTGACGCTGCGTGATCTGCCTCTCCGTGATGTGGGTCAGCATTTTCCCTTCTGATAATATTTAATTGCGTGTGGTGATTTCTGTGTTTCATAATTTTGAACAACTGCTCAAACTTTCAGGTTCTTTTTGTCTCTGAGCGCACATTGGTTGGTGTCGGATTTGACTGCAATCCTATGATCTTTGCTGCTGATGATACTGGGCTTTGGTAAGCAAAGATCAATATAGTAAAATCTTTCTTATATTGTTCGTATGCCATTTCCCTTGTAGCCCTGAAGTGTTCCGAATTGAGTTGTTGCTTTCTGTAGAAACCATGTAAATTGCTATGGATATTTCAAGTCTATTAATCTTTTTAGCCTCAGTACCCTGTCAAAATATTCCATTGCTCTTTTTTACAGTAATCCATTTCTACAGGATATGCAAGTCGGCCCTGATTTTCATTCATGACATTTATGCTTTCTTTTCACCATAGCTACACCTTTTGTTATGTAGGAGTTTCGTAAGATTCTTGGACGAGATGAAAGCTGCTCCATCAGCTTCAAAAGCCTCACAGGTCTATACCTTGTCTTGCATAACATCAATTTATGTAGTGAATGCCTGTCCATATTATAACTTGAGTTTGTTTTGCTATTATGTGAGAGTGCTGTTCACTCTATGTTTATCAAGTGTTTACTTTATCCTAAATTGTTAAGTATTAGGTGAACCAATTCCTTTCTTAATGATTGAGCTTGGTTTAAATTGTTTGTTCATACAAGATGACCCCACCCCCACCCTAGTTGCTACATATTACAAACCCTGCTTGCAAAATTTGGTTTTCTAATGGCTGTCTTATTATGGCTATCTTTTCAGCCAATAGTCTGACCTTTATGCTAGTGGTTCTCGGTAAGGCTTTGTTTGGATGTAGTCAATCCTGGTCCAGTTGGAATTCGGTCATAAAGATTTACATGTAATCTATTCCGCGGTGTTTGACCAATTTATTTTGATGCCAAACTGATCTAATGCTGCTGAAGTTCTGATCACTGAGAAGCTTTGTGATTGAGTTGAACTCACCAAGTCAACATCAGGCATGAACTAATAATACCGGGGGGAACAACATTTCAGCTCTCTGAAGCCCTTGGAAAGCTATATGGACAATCAAAGCAGGGGGCTAGTAGCGACACTGTTGAACCATCGAAAGCTCGTGGTGGGGCCCATGAGAATTGCATAACGTAACCTCTTTAGCTCCTTATCTCTATTTCCGTACTTCCAGTGATGTACTTTCATCTCCTAAAGACTAATTAATAATTTCTTCGTATCGTCAGGTGTATTGTACCCTTGAGAAAAGGAAGCGATGGTACTATCAAACGATTCAGCACGTCAGGTTTATAGCTGAGCGTTCCAATTGCTTCCAGCTCTATTGTTCGAACATGTTTTGACACTCCTTGCCACGCGGCTTACAGGATTGGATGGTAAGGTCGTGGTATGGGATTTGGAAAACCACGTCAGCATTGCAAAATAGCTCGAGGGAAGGCTTTCGTTAACAATCAAATCGAGGGGGCTTCTGTCATTACCCATCGTGCTCAGGGGACCACCATTCGTGGCAGCGGGGTCCTGCAGGTTTTCAAGATCCAGGGCCAGCCAGGTAGATTTTTTTTGGGTGCCTGTACACAGAAACATTGCCTTAGCGTAGGGAGAACTTGCATCTATCAAGTAGATTCAATTTTTGGCGAGTAATTGTCCTTTGAATTGAGTCCATACGTATTGTGTATCCTTGCTCCCAAACAAACCCGTACCGTATAGTTTTTAGCTAGGTAGGTAGGCAATTGACGTCATCTCTTATTTCTGGCGCCATGTGTAAAATAACCACACACGGAATTCATCCGCGGATGCTGCATCTCCAACAATGAGACTTAAAATAGTGGCCCAAAAATTAAAATAAGATATTGATGAAGCCGTTTGTTTTTTATTTTTGAATTTGAGCCCTATATTTTAAGTTAGGTCGCTGATTTAAGGTACTGTTTAGATGCTCTTAGGTCCGGTTGGGACCTGTGAGGGATCGAGGGAAGTCCGTCAAAATTCTCCACCCTCCTCTGACCCTTCATAATCCCCTCCAAACCTCTAATTTCTAAGGTGTAGGTTTAGACTGTGTTCAAGCGTATGATTGTGTAAAATATTGTTTTACATGGTATATAGTATTATTTGTAGATTGAAGTTTAAAATAAAAGGTGAGATAAGACTATTCTCAATGCACTGTTTTCATTGCTGTCACATTAGATTTAAACTAGGTAACTAGAGTTTCGGTCACATGAAACTCTACCATCTCCTATAAAACTTTCTATATTTTTCAATGAACTGCAATGCCATGTTACCAAATGTGATGATGTGTTACCGTATTAAATAATTATGAAACTTTCATCGAGAATTGACTAAGAAATGAGATAGGAGAGTTGATGGAGATAGGTGTTGGGACTTATGGACGCCTCGTTTCTTCTGCCGGTTCTTTTGCAGGATCGAAAAACTCGCCTGATGGTTGAATTGTGTGACCGCGGACCACCATGTGTAATCCAACAGTAGAATAGGATGGTTCCATGAAAGCAGGCCCTGCTGATATGTGGCCTGTGGGGAGTGGGGACCTGCTCTATTGGTGGATCCCCATACGCTAATCTTTGCTTTGCCCCTGTTCAGGGACATCCCACCGGGTCGGTCAGTTTTGGCAGCATGTGCATGAGCTTCTGGTTTTATTACTAGCTGTATGCTCGCTTTGCTTTTGTTCTCGAGGGCTAGTTCGGAAACTCTATTTATTTAAGAGATTTATATTTTTCTAAAAAAAAATTATTAGAAAAATAGAAATCTCTTGTGAAAATGGGATTCTTAAACTAGCTCTGAAATTTAAACCCCTTTCGGGATTGAAGGGGATTAGAGAGGGAATTAGTTTATTTCCACTTTAATCCTCACCCTGAAGGAGATTCGAAGTTCCCAAAGTAGGCCTAATAGTGAGCAAATCTAGCGGCTGCCGTGCAGATCACGTTATGCTGTTTCTTCTTCACCCAACATGCGGGGCTGTGGTTGTTCAACAAATGTCATCACCTCAGCCCGAATCTGTTGGTTCCATGGTTGTTTAGATCATAGTGCTGTGCATACTTGCTGGATCAACTAGGCATGTCTCATTAAGGGATTGCTTGGATCAACTAGACATGGTGTATTTAGGTTATGTTTGGGAGGCTTCACTTCAAAAATTTCAGGTCCATTTTAGCTTGTTCTATCCAAATAGGTCGAACTCTAGCTTTTTAAAAAAATTGAAATTAGAGTTCAGTTTCATAGAATTTTTGAAGCTCTTCAAAGTGTACGAAAATTATCCACCATGCTATTGGTTATCATAATGCACTAATCATCAAAGGTAATTAAAGAAACACAAATTAATTGTATTACAGAAGTTGGAGTCCATGTGTAAGCTAAACATTCCTCCCACTTGAACAATATGTTTGAGTTGTTTTATGTTGAAGCTACAAAATCGAAGCTATAATTTTTGACAGAAGCCATCCCAAACATGACCTTAGTACTAGTAGTTAGGTTGGTTCCAACGTGAGAAGATAATTACCGGTGACGCGGCCGAGCCAACAGATTGGTCTAGCTCTAATGTTGGTTGGTCAATGGACCTGTTTATAATTGAGGGGATTATAATTGAGGGGACTGTTTGGGTTCATTTTACCACTTCGATTTTACCCTTCTATCCTTACACACCATCGAACCACTGTCATAATGTCTTCCTCGGGCTTCGACGTTGGGATGATCGAACACGAGGTGCTAGATATGTTACATCAAACTATGATGGACACGTTGCTGAAACCTGTCTCTGGATCTTCAATGAGAGGGAGGTGAAGGACGTGGCAGCGGAGCTACATCAACTGGCGTGAGCCATCCACATCCGATTGATGCAAGACTACTTAAACGACCCATATGTCTATCGTTCGCTCTACTTTCGTCGAAGGTACCATATGCAGAGAAGCCTCTTCAAATTTTAGAGGGATTGGATGAGCATTCCCCCTACTTCAATCATAGAACTGATACACTCAACCACAACAGTTTTCCCCCCACCAAAAATGCATCGATGTCCTCCACATGCTCTCTTATGGTAGCATTGCTGACTTTATTTACAAGTATATCAAAATAGGAAAAAAAAGTTGGCCATAGGGTGTCTCAAATATTTCTTTAGTGGGGTGTGATTTCATGTTTTCGTGAAGAGTATTGTCGTCGTCCCACCGTTGATGATCTTAGGCGAGTTTTAGCTAAGGGAGAGGAGGGGATTTTCGGGCACGATGGAGAGTATAGATTGCATGCATTGAAAGTAGAGGAAGTCTTCCGTTGAATGGAAAGGGCCCTTTACAAGGGGGAAATTAGATCCCCAACCATCATGCTTGCCTAGCATGACTTACAGATTTGGCATGTTGTTGGGGTTAGCGGGGTTGAACAACAATGTCAACATGCACAACCAATCATTGTTGGCCACTGCTATGCTCAAAAGAGAGTGAATGGATGTGAGTACAACCAAGGGTATTACATCGCCGATGGTATCTACCTCAATGGCAGGTGTGTGTTTGTGAAGATCATTCTTCTTCTACAGAGTTCAAAGTATCAGATATTTACTGCATGTGAGGAGGTTGTGCAGAAGAACATAGATAGAGATTTGGAGTCCTTAAAGCTCGCTTCTATATTCTCGTAGACTAGATCATTCTTTTTTAACCAATTACTCGGTGTGATATGTGTGTGCATGTATCATTTTGTATAACATGATTATTGAGAACGAATATGGAGGAGCATATATATGACATGGATGACTGTAAGATAGTCGAATCCACCGCTGCCAATGTGCGGTATGGACAAACAGGAGCAAAGTTAGTTGCAGAACGAGCAAAACGGCAGTTCATACTAGCTGAGGAGCTTGGATAGGCATGGTGGCAAATCCAGTAGCCCGTAGGCATGTATGCCAAGAAGCGATGGAATGATATGATCCAGGTCATGCATGGTTTGTCTAGTTTTCCCAATATTATTACATTACATCAGCCAAACGCATGCAATACATTTCTGAATCGACATTTCCATGCACGATGAGTAGAGTAGACGGAAAAACAACAGGTCCACCTCTTTTTTTTTTTTCAGATTGGGCTCCCGAATCCAAAGCCCCAGGAGCAGCCGCCGGTCTCCCTGGCGCTCCACCTCCGGACGAGCTCCTTGTACTCCTCCTCCTCCACCATAGCGGCGCCGACCTTGCTCTTCCATGCCTGCTCCGCCTTGGCGAGCTCCATCTCGGCGTCCTTGATGAGCGGGTCCAGATCCATGCCCAGATCCAGTCCGGTGTCCAGGCTCACGCCCAACCCCTTCTCGATTTCCTTGCTCCTCGCCCAGTACGTGTCCTCCAGCATCGTCAGGAACTCGTCCTCCACCTTCGCCACGTCCGCCGCCGAAGCTGCCTCCTCCTCCGACGACAGCTCCATCAGCAGGCACGGCTTCTCCTCCTCCACCACCACCATGTCCGGCGGGAGCGGCCGGCTCGACGACACCCTGCTCTTCTCCATGTCCATGGTGATGAACCCCGCGCCTTCCTCCCAGTCCAAGTCCTCCGCCAGTAGTCCGAAGGCCGCCCCGGCCCCGCCGCTGTGCATCTCGGCCATCGAGTTCTCGATGGTGATGAATCCGCCACGGTCGTCGGAGCGCGCCGACCCGCTGGATGCCTCCGCCACCTGCCGGTTGCGGAGGCAGCTCAGCTCCGGCAGGCAGGAGGCGTACGAGCCTGCTCTGCCTTTGCCCTTGTTCTTCTCTCTCGCTTGACCTAAAGGTCACCATGGACGTACGTTCTTTTCTTTTTCAAAGAAAAAAACAAGCAGATGTGCATGCATTGCCTAAACTAGAGTATATAAGTATAAATGAAACTATGAAAGTACTGAAGTACATGCATGGACTCGCTACAACGAATAGTTGTTCATACCATGCATTATGGACATACACACAGTATGTTCTGTGACATGAACACCCTCCAAATTATTATATATAAAAACGTTTTGACTTACTTGCATACATTAGTTTTACTATATGTATCTACATATAGTGTTTATATCTAAATGTATAATTATAGCAATTATGCATCTAGTAGATAACTTAGCTAATAGTTAGAGGCTAAAATTAGTTGAGACATCCAAACAACCTAGTTAATAGTTCAGCAATTAGCTATTTTTGGTAAATTAGTTAATAGCTGAACAACTAAAAATACTAACTAAAAGGTAGTGGAACCAATATCTGATAGTCAATTTTGCATTATCACAACTAAAAAGAAACAGAGAGAGTAGTTAGATAGTTATTTGTTAGCTAGCTAATTCCATTAATAATTTTTAGCCAACTAAATATTAGTTCTAGTGCATTCAAACAACTCATTAGAATGGAGTGCAAAACTAGGTACTTTCGTGATTTCGTCAAGAAATTAAATTTATTTATATGGA
This sequence comes from Zea mays, assembly GCF_902167145.1. Taxonomy (NCBI): domain Eukaryota; kingdom Viridiplantae; phylum Streptophyta; class Magnoliopsida; order Poales; family Poaceae; genus Zea; species Zea mays. The sequence goes on along the minus strand of NC_050100.1, from coordinate 224,184,819 downwards.
TCAAATAATTCATTTGTCTACCAGTGTTTCATGGACACGAGTAGACATGCATACCATTAGCAGCCCCATAGTTGTCCCCGTGCTGATCCATCACTCTGCAGTAGACGCTAACGGTGAGCACCGCACCGGCCGCCGCCCCGCCCAGCAGGAAGCTGAGCGCCTTGCCTCCGAACTTGCTGGGGTTGGAGGTCGTCTCCGCCGCGGCGGCGGCGAGGTCGACGGGGAACGCGCCGAGATCCCCATTATCGGCAGGCGCGTCCATGAGCGCCGCCCACACGGTGAAGCCTCGCAGTGTGGCGCCGCCGGCGGTGAACACCTCGTCGAACGCGGCGGCGCCCCGCGCCACCCGGGCCGGCGCCGTGTGCTCCCCCTCGCTGCCCTTGCTACGCCAACCCACCACCACCCCGCGGCCCTCCGCGGCCGGGGGCAGGCCGGTGACGTGCTGCACCTGCAGGCACACCACGCAGCGCACGCGCCGCGGGCGGAGGGAGCCCAGCAGCCTGCACTTCCACTGGCCCAGCGCGCCCCAGCTCTTGCCGCGGCCACCGCCACCGTCCTGCGGGGAGCCCCTGGCCATGTGCAGGAGGTTGAGCTCCTCTGCCCCAATTATTGAGGAGGAGCCATGGCGATGGCGGTGTTGTGGCGGCTTGTTGCCTACCATATCTTGGCAATGGAAGGTACTACACCTTAATTATTCTCACTGGCTTTAGATCATCACCTGAGTTGGAGAAGAGGACGGAGCTAGCTAGCCAGGTGCAAGCATATATATGTGAGCTTGCGCTTGCGCCTAGCTTGTGTAGTTGTGTGCAAAGCTAGAGGAGGAGATGAACGTGAATACGTGATGTATATACTTACACACATGAAGGCACATCAAGGTGATGATTTGGGTAGCATGCATGGCATGTCTCACTTCTCACGATGCATGTGGCTGATGGGTGGTGCCGAAGCAGGATACGAAGGGCTGCCTTAAGTAGGAAAGGGGCCCCTTTGGGCTAGGATTTTGCAACATTATCCTGTAATCATCACTACCGAAATCTGGCTCTTTTCAGAGTACCAAGTAGTTTGTTGAGTCTTTTTTATAGCACTCGACAAAGAAGGTGTTTAAACACTCACCAAAGAACTTCTTTGCCAAGTCTTTTTTTTCGACGCACATTTTAAAGTGGTAAATTAATTTAAATGAAAAAAGTAACTATAAAGTTGCATAACTCATCAAGATGTATAATTTTTGTTTTAGTCATTTCTTCATATGATAAAATAAAAGTAAATTTGTCTGCAAAACTTATATCTCTCTTATAGTTTATGAACAATGTTAGAAGCACTATGTTGGATGAATAAATGATCAAAGAATCAAATTGAACTTTTAAAGATCTGAAGAAGTTATAGAATCTTCTAGTTCGCAACTTTTAAATTTGAAATCATCTTTTCAACGAAAACTATATTTGAATTAAAAAAAATAAAATACAAAATTTTCAAATGACATCAGATTGGAAAAAAACACCACAACGAAAGTTGGTCTTGAAAAGTTATGAAACTTTATAGTTGACAACCTTTTGATTTGAAATACGTTTAAAGTCTTCAAATTTGAAATTCAAAATTTGTAAATGATCTCAGATGAAGAAACTACCAAAATGTAGATCTCCAAAAGTTATACAACTTTGTAGTTGACACACTTCCATTTAATGCCTCAAACAATCAATCTACACTCGGTTTGTTAATATGTGAGGAATGAAAATGGAATATAGACATAGTTGAGATATGAGTAGAGTGGTAGAGAAGGTCATATGTGAGGAGGCCATGAGTTCATATCCCATCGATTATGAAACAATTCCACTATTAGTTACTTGTTAGGATTTATGTGAAGAACCAAAATAGGACAACACAATTAAAGTAGCAAAGTTTCCTTCTCCCCCTTTTTTCTTATTTATTTAAAACAAAGATGTATATCAAGGGGAGAAGGTCAACTTGAGTTTAAATATGAAACAAAGTGGTGCATGATGATAAGAAAGCATTCAAGTCATGCAATATTAGATTTATTTTTTATTATCTTTTGTTCGATTATACTCCGCCCTCCAGTGTCCTATTAGTTGTTGTTTTAGATATGGTTCGAGTCAAACTTATAAAATTTTGACTACAAATAACTATTTTGCTATTTAGTTTTAAAACCTAATATTTATATATACCGATTTGTCATAAAAAGTACATTTATACAATTATAAATGTATTAAGAGTTTATTTGTATTTTAATAAAAAAATATTGGTCAGTATTATATTTTGGAGATCATATCATTGTCCTAAACGGCAACTAATAGAAAATTGGAGGGAGTACATGATTACAAAGCTACCTTCAGTTGTGAACACCCTATGGCTTTAGATGTTGAGCCCCTGAGCGAGATTCGTGGGAGGGTGTGTGCACACGTAATCGGAAAAAGTCGACTCCCCATGCATAGGCATTGTATTTGAAAGGGAATTAGGCTTACACCTAGTTCCTATATAATTTTGGTGGTTGAATTGCCCAACACAAATCTTTGGACTAACTAGTTTGTTCTAGTGTATAAGTTATACAGGTGTCAAAGGTTCACAACATAGCCAATAAAATGACCAAGTGTTGGGTTCAACAAAAGGGCAAAGAGCCAACCGTAGGCCCTCTGGTCTGGGCGCACCGGACTGTCCGGTGTGCCACCGGACAGTGTCCGGTGCACCACCGGACAGTGTCCGGTGCACCAGGGGACTCCAGCTCAATCTCGCCACCTTCGGGAAAGTCCAGGGCCGGCGCGCTATAATTCACCGGACTGTCCGGTGTACACCGGACAGTGTCCGGTGCTCCAACGGAACGCGGCCTCAGGAACTCGGCAGCCTCGGGATTTCACGAAGTCTGCTCCGCTAAAATTCACCGGACTGTCCGGTGTGCACCGGACTGTCCGGTGTGCCAGCGGAGCAACGGTCATCTGCGCCCAACGGTCGACTCTGACAGTAAACAGTGCAGAACAGTACACGCGGCAGAAGTCAGAGCAGAGGATCAGAGAGGCACCGGACTGTCCGGTGTGCACCGGACTGTCCGGTGCCACATGAGGACAAAAGCCTCCAACGGTCGACCAGCTCCATCCCCAACGGATAGGGTGACGTGGCAGGGGCACCGGACATGTCCGGTGTGCACCGGACTGTCCGGTGCGCCCATCGACCAGCAGCTTCTCCAACGGCTACAAAATTGGATGGTGGCTATAAATACCACCCCAACCGGCCACTTCAAGGAGTGGGAGTCCAAGCAACATTCCAAGTCATCTAGTTGACATACTCAAGCCCTCCCAACCACCTATATTCATTGATCCATCCTATACACAAGATTTAGTCCACTACAACCAACACAAGTGCCACAAAAGAGAGAGCAAGCAATTGAGAGCTACTCAATTGAGTTTAGCCCTAGCGCCTTGTGAGATTCATTGAGAGATAGTGTGTGCTACATCTTTGTGTTCATTTGTGCGTGGAGTTTTTGACTCCCATTCGAACTTCCTCCAAAGTGTTGGAGGCTTGTAAAAGCTAGCAAGAGACACCAAAGATTGTGGTGGTCCTTGTGGGATCAAGAGTGATCCTTGAGAAGAAGAAGAGCTCGCCGATCCTTGTGTGATCGGGAGAGAGAGGGAAAGGGTTGAAAAAGACCCGTCCTTAAGTGGACTCCTCAACGGGGACTAGGCCTTCGAGGGCCGAACCTCGGTAAAACAAATCACCCGTATCCATTGTGTTTATTGCTTGTGATTTGTTTGCTTTCCCTTGCTCTAAGTTTTCTTGCACCACTATTTGCTAATTTCATTTGGTATTGCTTCAAGGTAAATTTCCATTTAGTGAAGCAACACGTTGCAAGAAAGAACTTGTTCTAGTGCTCTTCTCATCTAAGGGTTCTTGCGTTGTTATTCTATAACTTATTAGTTGTATTGATTTATCTCTCCCGCATTATTTAGCAATACTCCTTTCAAGCAAGAATTTAGTTTCTATTCTCCGATATTTGTATATCTTGTTCTAACCACTAATCAAGGGATCTAGTTGGGGGATAAAGTTTTAATTTTCAGGTTCCGCCTATTCACCCCCCCTCTAGGCGACTTTCAATTGGTATCAGAGCTAGGCACTTCATCTTGAGTCTAACAACTCGAAGTGATGGCTCGTAGAAGATCCCAAAAGAACAAGAAGACTCCTCCAACGAACGCAACTCAAAAGGAGGTAACTCTTGAGATATTATTTGATGATTGTTCTAATTATGATTCATGGTCTACTAGTGTGATAAACGCCTTTAGAACCATACATCCTCAATTAGAACAAATTATTGACAAGAGTATTTTCCCCTCTAGTTTTAATGGAAAAATTAATTCCGAGGAGGATCAAAGATGTTATCGCTTAAACTATCTAGCTTTTGACATCTTAACTAATTCTCTTAGCAAAGAAGATTATCATGCCTTCATATCAAACTATAACGAATCCATTCCCGATGCGCATGATATTTGGACTAGAATTAAAATCAAGTTTGATGAGTCCAAACATAATAGTTCATTTGATGCCTCTACTTCCTTTAGTTTTTGTGATACTAACCCTTGCAAGGAAGAAGGAGAAAATGAACGATGGAGACCAAACGATGAATCCACCTCTCCAAAAGGTTTGTCTTCCCATTTCGATTCCCACATGTGTTGTGTGGCTAATGAAAATGATAGCGGAAGCACAAATGAGGATGAGGAGGAAGAAAGAAGTTTTGTGCATCTCTACGCTCGCCTAAGCCAAGAAGATAAGGCGGTCATGCTCAAACTTCTAGAAAGAGCGAGAGAGCAAAGCGAAGCTCGTCAAAGGCTAGAAGATATTCTCTCCATAAAGATGCAACACTTTGACGAGTTGACTAAAGAACATGAGGAGCTAAAGTGCTCTCATGTTGATTTGGTCCAAAGGTATGAAACTATTTCAATTGAGCAAAATAACGCTTCACATTGTATCGCTCAATTAGTAAATAGGAATACCTTGCTTAAGGACCAAGTGGAAAAGCTAAAAATTGAAAATCTAGCTTTTCAAGAAAAATATGATATGCTCCTATGCTCTCATGAAAATCTTAGAGATGATCATATCATATTAAACATTGCTCATGAGGTTGTGATAGAAAATTTAAAATCCCAACAACCTCACTCGTGCACATGTATTCAAATTAATACTACATTACCATGTGCTAATGCTTGTTGTTCGTCGACAAGCAAATCTTCTTTTGAGCTAGAATCTGCAGGAACAAATGATGATTCATATCAAAAGCTCAAAGAAGAAAATGAGAGGCTAAAGAAGAGCTTGACACAACTTAAAGGGAAATGCATTGCCCAACCTTCCCAAGATAACCGTGATCACATGGTGAAGAAGCTTGAGACGGAAACAACCGTGGCATGCACTACATCCCTTGAAGAAAATGTCAAGGATTTGAGGTCTGCCAAGAGGAATAAACAAAAGAAGAAATTCAACACCTCCTCCAAAAGCCTCAACCACGCCTCCACAAAAGGTAACATCCAAGGTAATGATCAAGCCACACTTCACATTAAGAGGTGTAGTGAATGCTTTGAAGAGGGGCACTTGATTAGGTCATGTCCCTATATTAATGGCTTGATTATTAACAAGGATGATAGACTTTGTTTTAAATGCTCCAAGAAGGGACACTTACTTAGATCTTGTCCCCATTTAAAACAAAGAGGCATAGGGTTAGAAAAGGAAATTTTTACTAACCATGTAGCAAGCAACAAACAAGGAAAGAAGAAATCTTCAAAACTTGGAAAACGCCTATGCTACACATGCCGGGAGAAGGGACATCAATGCAAAGATTGTCCCATTGGTAAAAATCCCACTCCTAACTTGTCATTAGATTCATATATAACTAGGCAACCCAAGATTGCAACTTGTGCGAGAAAGGTAACAAGTTTACCAAGCGCTAGCACAAAGGACACTTGGGTTCCTAGATCTTTGTATACTAACCTTAACGGACCCATCAAGCGATGGGTACCAAAATGTGCTTGACAAGATTTGCAGGAGAAGGAGATGGTATGAACCTTTGGGGTGCTTGAGGGAGTTAATTCAATTCTTATCAACTCAAGCTATCAATCTTCAAATGATCTACATATTCAAGATTGACCCAAGGTTATTTCAATATGTTATTCAAAACCCATATCATCTCGGAGAAGATATTGATGTTGTAGGAATTAAAGAATTATCATGTGCGGAATTTCAAAGCCTACAACATGGAGGAAAGTCAAAGGATGGTAACATTTATATTCTTAAGTGCAATTATCTTAATTTGTCATGTGTCTTGTGTAGTCACATAGAAATAGAAAGCACTTAAGGATGTTTTAAAATTATGTCATCATTCTTTGAAGAAATTCCTTTCATATGGTGGATTGTGTATTTATCAATTCTATATTATGACAATCTACATGTTTTAAATTGTTGCAATTTTTCATGGCATGTTTTTACATTAATTATTATTGCCATGTTCTAGATATAGAGAGATATTTCATGTTCTTAAAAGAATAAGGTGTCATGTAAGGAATTCAAATACTTAGGACACTTATAAAAGGAAAAATTCTCTCTATAGCTAAAATGTGAGACTAATGTTTTTATCTAAATAATTTAAGTAGTCTCACTTGTAGAGATAAATTTCTCTATGGAAATGCGTAATCCATCATGACAAGAAAAATCAATCCGATGATTCATGTTGTATGTCTTATTGCTTCAATTGGATATGATTCTTCTACATTTATCGCTTTCCATATCATAAATTAGATTCATTCCCCTAATCTTAAAGGATTGGTTATGCTTGTTTTATAAGTTAAAATTGAGCATAACATCTTTTATGGATAATCTAGTTCATGCTATGAAGTTTCCATGCTTTTAGTAATCCAATTTTTCATTCCTTATCAAAATGATTACAAAAAGGGAAACTAGTGCTTGTGTTGCTATTAACATTTCTCTTGAGCCTACTTATGAAAATCTACAAGAGAGAAAGTGCAAGATTAAAGCCACAAGCCTCAAAAGAGTACTCTTCACCCAAAAGGAAGAAAAGTGAAAGCAAAGGTATGGGAACTCATCTCTTAAATTTAGTTCCCATCAATGATTGTTCACTCTAATTATATCTTTGTGAAGAAATAGATTCTTTGTTAAACTTAAATTGGCTAAGATATGCATTCAATCTCATTCTCATTAATGCACTTATCCATTAGAATCTATTTCATACCTTTGCTATAAATGTTCTCATATTGACTTGTTTTTAAAGTAACGATTAATAAACTCAATATGAAGAAGTAAATTCCTATGATTGATCAAATGGTTAAATAGTGCATATTCCTCTTTTCCTATGATATGCACTAATGCTAAGGATTTTACTTCTTGTCTGTGTGACTTGTGGATGATGAATTTTGTATGCTAATTATCTAAAGTAATCATCCTTCACCATATACTCCCTTGCGCTATTAACATGTCTCTTGAGTATTTTCAATAAGTTTGGAAGGAAAAAGAGACAAATATAAAGGGAGGACACTCAAATGAAAAAGAAAGAACATCAAGGACAACAACACCTACTTGGACAATAAGGTTTTCACAACAATCAATGGTGTGGTTGTAAGCATTCTAAACCCTTTTTCATTATGGAGTTACCCGGCTTAAGGTGTTTACTGCAAAATTTATGAGCCTTGATCAAGATGTATAATGATTCTCCTTTTATGTTCTTAAAATTGAATGCATTGAAATCAATTCTCTCAATTACTTGATGCATATCTTTAGGGGGAGTCCATTATTATATTTTGATTATGTTGAGACTATTGCTTTATCTTAGTAATTTCATATAGTCTCTTGCTTGAGAATAATGTTTCTCATATAGTATGCTACTTCACATCAATCAAACTTGTTAAAGTAATATCGCTTTTATCAAGGATTGTTGCTTTCATTTCTAAAAGTAGCATGCTTATTGGATTCTCCTATTTTTAAGCTTGATTATTTAATGCCGTTGTTGTTTTCTTGATCGCATATTGGTTGATCATTGAACAACTTCAAGTATCACTTATGCTTCTTAGTCCCTCATGTAATTTTAATTATCATCTATCTTGATATGCACTAAGGAAAAAGGAGAATTCATGATTCATTTATGCAACTTGTGATCCATTTGATATATGCTAACAATAACTTGAAAAAGATCACTAGTTGTAGAACTCTCTCTTGTGCAAAGTATTTCCATATATTGTCTTTGAGTATAGGTCTTAAGCAACTAAGACTAAGGACAAAGCACAATGAAGAGAGCGTCTCTATGAGAAGGTACAAAAGGGTAAAACCACTTCCTTTCATTTAAACTTGTACCTAAATCTTCCTCTTATATACACTCTTTGCATATCTTGTATAAAAGGAAGAGAAAGCATGACCTTTGCATTTATCCCTGCTTCATACCTAGTTTAACCTCTTAAAATTTCACTCATGCATTATTGCATCTTTGCTAAAACTAGATGAAGTGGTTCGATTGTCAAAAGAGCTTAAAGCTTAACCTTGTAACGAGGATAAGCTACCTTTGTTCCAAAGGTGGATGGTCCTTAAGTCTCTTTGAAATCTTTAAAGGAAAATGCTTAAAATGTTTGCAACATGCTTTCATAAGTGCATAAACTGTCTTGAGCATCACTCATATACTATGACACAATGCACTCCACTTTCTCTATGATATAGACTTGCTCTCATTAACCTAATTATGTGCCCTTGGCATTTAAGGCCAAAATATGTATTCCTCTCAAGGCACATGTTTAGGGGGAGAAATCTATATTGTATAGAACTATGATCATGCTTAATTGATATATCTCTTGATCATATCTCTTTCATTTTGGTACAAATGCATATATCCCATTATTCCCGTACCATGACTACGACTAATATGTTTCCAAGTATATTACCATGCTAAAGTCGTAGATTGAAAGGGAAATGGAGTCTTCGGCGAAAACAAAGGCTTCCACTCCGTATATCATACTTCGCCATCACTCCAAGCAACTCTCTATTCCTTGGGGGAGAAACGTACATCAAAGAAAAGGACTTCGTCTCTGGAAGAGAGTAAGAGCCCAAAGCTAAAAGACCGGACTTCGTCTTTGGTATAATCTTAACTCATTTATTTATGCCCAAAAGAGGAAGAAATTACTTCAAGGGCTCTAATGATTCCGTTTTTGGCGATTTATGCCAAAAAGGGGGAGAAATAAGCCCAAAGCAAACGGACCGAGCAAACGGACCGCACCACCACCACCAAATTCAAAAACTTAGTGCTTTCCAAAAGTATTTATCATTTGGTATCCTATTATGTTCAAAAGGGGGAGAAAGTAGTATTTCAAAAATGGTATATCAAAACCCTCTTGAACACTAAGAGGTGGATCTCTTTTAGGGGGAGTTTTGTTTTGTCAAAGGAAAAGCATTTGAAACAGGGGGAGGAAATTTCAAATCTTGAAAATGCTTTTGCAAACTCTTATTTATTTACCTTTGACTATTTGCAAAAGATCTATGAAATGGATTTACAAAAAGAATTTGCAAAAACAAAACATGTGGTGCAAACGTGGTCCAAAATGTTAAATAAGAAAGAAACATTCCATGCATATCTTGTAAGTAGTTTTATTGGCTCAATTCCAAGCAACCTTTACACTTACATTATGCAAACTAGTTCAATTATGCACTTCGATATTTGCTTTGGTTTGTGTTGGCATCAATCACCAAAAAGGGGGAGATTGAAAGGGAATTAGGCTTACACCTAGTTCCTATATAATTTTGGTGGTTGAATTGCCCAACACAAATCTTTGGACTAACTAGTTTGTTCTAGTGTATAAGTTATACAGGTGTCAAAGGTTCACAACATAGCCAATAAAATGACCAAGTGTTGGGTTCAACAAAAGGGCAAAGAGCCAACCGTAGGCCCTCTGGTCTGGGCGCACCGGACTGTCCGGTGTGCCACCGGACAGTGTCCGGTGCACCACCGGACAGTGTCCGGTGCACCAGGGGACTCCAGCTCAATCTCGCCACCTTCGGGAAAGTCCAGGGCCGGCGCGCTATAATTCACCGGACTGTCCGGTGTACACCGGACAGTGTCCGGTGCTCCAACGGAACGCGGCCTCAGGAACTCGGCAGCCTCGGGATTTCACGAAGTCTGCTCCGCTAAAATTCACCGGACTGTCCGGTGTGCACCGGACTGTCCGGTGTGCCAGCGGAGCAACGGTCATCTGCGCCCAACGGTCGACTCTGACAGTAAACAGTGCAGAACAGTACACGCGGCAGAAGTCAGAGCAGAGGATCAGAGAGGCACCGGACTGTCCGGTGTGCACCGGACTGTCCGGTGCCACATGAGGACAAAAGCCTCCAACGGTCGACCAGCTCCATCCCCAACGGATAGGGTGACGTGGCAGGGGCACCGGACATGTCCGGTGTGCACCGGACTGTCCGGTGCGCCCATCGACCAGCAGCTTCTCCAACGGCTACAAAATTGGATGGTGGCTATAAATACCACCCCAACCGGCCACTTCAAGGAGTGGGAGTCCAAGCAACATTCCAAGTCATCTAGTTGACATACTCAAGCCCTCCCAACCACCTATATTCATTGATCCATCCTATACACAAGATTTAGTCCACTACAACCAACACAAGTGCCACAAAAGAGAGAGCAAGCAATTGAGAGCTACTCAATTGAGTTTAGCCCTAGCGCCTTGTGAGATTCATTGAGAGATAGTGTGTGCTACATCTTTGTGTTCATTTGTGCGTGGAGTTTTTGACTCCCATTCGAACTTCCTCCAAAGTGTTGGAGGCTTGTAAAAGCTAGCAAGAGACACCAAAGATTGTGGTGGTCCTTGTGGGATCAAGAGTGATCCTTGAGAAGAAGAAGAGCTCGCCGATCCTTGTGTGATCGGGAGAGAGAGGGAAAGGGTTGAAAAAGACCCGTCCTTAAGTGGACTCCTCAACGGGGACTAGGCCTTCGAGGGCCGAACCTCGGTAAAACAAATCACCCGTATCCATTGTGTTTATTGCTTGTGATTTGTTTGCTTTCCCTTGCTCTAAGTTTTCTTGCACCACTATTTGCTAATTTCATTTGGTATTGCTTCAAGGTAAATTTCCATTTAGTGAAGCAACACGTTGCAAGAAAGAACTTGTTCTAGTGCTCTTCTCATCTAAGGGTTCTTGCGTTGTTATTCTATAACTTATTAGTTGTATTGATTTATCTCTCCCGCATTATTTAGCAATACTCCTTTCAAGCAAGAATTTAGTTTCTATTCTCCGATATTTGTATATCTTGTTCTAACCACTAATCAAGGGATCTAGTTGGGGGATAAAGTTTTAATTTTCAGGTTCCGCCTATTCACCCCCCCTCTAGGCGACTTTCAGTATTTCTATTTATAAAGACAACACAACGTACAACTTAATATAAAATTACATTTACACCATTAAACCCTATACATATAATCTATACAACCTATTGAGGGTATTGTCATCCTTTTTCCATCTGATGTCGTGTTGCACATGTCACACGGACCTTCATTTCATGATCACACGCTTCAGGCACTTCAGAGTGCTTCGTTAGAACGCTAATACCAAAGAGCTCTCCCTAGCCCATGAAGATCATTGTAACGAAGATCACCTTGTCATACCTAAAACAAACTTTAACAAAGTCAACGTTAATCTGAGGACCTTCGGTGGAGGCATAGCCCAATACCCACCGACCATGAAGCACACAAAAAATGCCGCGACTTGCGTTGGCTAGTGGGTGCATCCCCTGATTAAAAAATGTTGTTTTGGGGGTTTGATTTTTTGTTTTGGTTTTTTCAATTTCTATTTTGTCGAGTGTTTTTTGGTATTCTGTAAAGACAAGTGCCTGACAAAAAAAAGCACTCTGCCACTTGGAAAAGAGCCCTTTACTGTTAACTTTCTTTTGTCATGTTCCATTTGCCGAGGGTGGTACTCGGTAAAGCCGCTGATTCCAATAGTGTATGGTTTACTATATATAGCAAGAGGTGTGTGTACTGATCAAGATCAGCTCTCAAGCTTCATAATTAAGGCAGCATGTTAGAGTAACTTGTGCAGTGAGAGGAAAAAGCTAGAGTCAGGTAGAGAACTTCTTTCACTCTTACAAGTGGGGCTCTTGCATTGATAGGTCAGTACAGCTTATAATAAAGTTACCATTTACTCACTTTTGTTTCAAACTATTAAGACACATTTAGGTTTTTCTAGATTTATAACTTTTGCTACGTAGCTAGCTAGCTAGATACGTCTATGAAGCTAGCTGACATCACTGTTATATATATGATAGGAAAACAGGAAACATGCTGCCATTATTATATTATGCAGTGTAGTTTTGAAAAGGACGAAAACCGATAAAGATGGAGATGATGTTAATCATAACAGAAGCAGATGCCAACTAGTTTTGGCTGCGAGATGTTAACCGCACTACCTGGAGGGGAACAAAGTGCATGTGCCATGCATAAAGTGAGGATTACGCGCAGTTAATTAGGGCATGTTCAATCTAGACGCTTTGAAACAATTTTTCAAATACAAGAGACTGCACTATACAACTCTAAGTCTACAGATAATAAATGTCACCAAGACTATATAGAAAGTCGTGTAGAGACGGGCTCTTCGCGAATAGTCTATCTCTTAATTTTTTTTCACTTAACCCACTAGAGACCCCTCAATAAACTTCTCATTTAATTGGGTTGTGCATGCTCTTATAGTACAAAAAGAAATGTGTAGTGTGGTCCTAATCCATTGGTGATGGTGCGTGATTATATGATAATTAGTTTAAGCAGCAACGTTACATGACAATTGACAGATGTAGACACAATGGCCAATGCCAGGGACAAGCAAGTTGCAACTTGCCACCTCCCTCCCATCCATCGTCCAACTTCATCCTTGGACTTTGCCAATTCTTTCCTCTTTTCATGTACCTGCTTGCTGCCCCTGTTCCCAATTCTAGGGAGGATTAGTATTATATATTAGGGGTGTTTGGTTTCTATAGATCAATTTTAGTCTATCCATTTTATTCTACTTTAATTCCTAAATTGACAAATACGGAAACTATGGACTAAAAATTGTCCCTCTATTTTATTCTATTTTAGTAACTAAATTGACAAATACGGAAACTATAAAATTGTCCCTCTATTCTATTCTATTTTAGTCCCTAAAGTGCTAGAATAAAATTGATGGATTAAAAATTAGTTCTTAGAAACCAAAGACCCCTTATTTACGAGATGATTTGGTCCACTATTGCATGTAGTGCAGATCTATCTTGAGGTGAGGTTATTTGATACAAGCTAGGTGGATATACATACGCTCCTACCAAGGTTTTAGCTTGGTGTGAGTGCACAAGGAATTATAGCAAGTAAGAACACATTCCTTTCTATGGTACTTCATCTGTCCTAGTATATAAGTCGTAACTATCTCTGATTTAAATATTAAGAAATATATTTAATTCTCTCTATATTATTGAATCGATGTATGTATACATAGAAAGAGCACACCTTATATTTGGGACTAAGAACAAAAAAATGTTACAACTTACATTATGGGACGGAGGGATTACATGCTTGCAAGGAGCTTGCACGCTGATTAACATCCGTTTAGGGCCGGCTGGATAATACATATTAAACAGTGAATTCGTTTCTTGCGCTCTTCTTCTTCAATCTTCAGATGTGGCATGTCAAGTGCATTATATACCACCATCTGTTTCAGAAGTGGAATTAGCTGTGCTAAACTATATATAATCTTGGGGGGTTTAGGGTATGCTATGTTGTTACGGAGTATTTGTTCGATCTAACCACCATGCATGAGTGGACTCGTAGCCTGTTATAGAGGACAGAGAGAGAGAGAGAGAGAGAGAGAGACTTTATACAAGATGCAATACTAGTGAGTACTAGGCAACCATGACATTACAGAGAACATGCCAGCAGCTTCATCAACATCCAATAAGAATGGGAATGGGAATGGGACATGTCAAATAAACTGAAGCTCAGCTGTCAGACACTGTCTCTTCGGATGACGCGCCGGTGTCGCTTGGTACTGGGGCGCCTGCAGCCCCCCCGTTGAGATCGCCGGACAGGAACAGCCTCCTGCTGAACGACCCCCAGTCCGCACTCCTCCTTATCGCGCGCTTCAGGGTAGCATCAGGGAGGAGGACATGGGGCTTCACGTCGTCGTCCCTCGGTGGATCTGCCGTTGGCGGTGGCACCACCATGATGCTCGGCCACATCTCAGGGCCCATTCGGCCGCCGGGTTGCTGGGGCACCCTGTCCGATGGTGGCTCCTGGAACCAAGCCGACTTGTTCTCGTAGTAGTACGACTTGGACGCCCTTCTGCGCCTGCCGCCACTTCTTCCATACGATGAAGAAGCCCCAGGGAAGCCGCCCACGCCCAGGCTTGTTGGTAAATGATGCTGGTGGCCTCTCTCTGGAGCACGGCCACTGCGAAGGTAGACGTCGCCCAATGAAAGGTCCGTCTGGGCCCCGAGAAATGAAGACTTGGAGCATCCAGAGCACGAAGCTCTACCAAGGTAATATTCGCCCAATGAAAGGTCCGTTTGGGCTTGGGCCCCGACAGATGCAGACTTTGAGCATCCAGAGCACGAAGCTCTACCAAGATAACCAACAGCTTGCGCAGGACCCACAAGTTTCTTCTGCTCCTTGTCCCATTGCTTAGCAAGGTCCTCGGGCATCCTTGAGATTGAAAACCGCAGCCGACTGTCCCTCAGCATTGCATTCCAGTTATTCACGCCGTACCTCCTAACCCCGATCCAAAGAAAGTCCAGCTCTTCTTCTGACCACGGAGCCGACTGCCTCTTGTAGGAGTACATGCCAAGCTTTTCTGTTAACTTACGAGATGTGCTGGAGGTGCTTCCGAGAAACAACTTGTCGCTCCTCAGGGCAGCCACACTGTTGTTGTCTGTGAAACTATCCAGCCTGAGGTCTAGACTGAACTCAGGAGCCCTGTCCATTATTCCAAACTTTACTTCTGAAGGCAAGCCTTTTGGTCCCTTCAAACTCCCGGTGTTCCACGGTGGACCCAGATCAAAGAAATTTGAGTATGGGGCGTGCATGGTTGAGCTTTCTTCATGATGCTCTTGTTTGCCACGGATGGTATCTTTCTCCTCTGTGAAAAACAGCCTTTCAATCGGT
This sequence comes from Zea mays, assembly GCF_902167145.1. NCBI lineage: Eukaryota > Viridiplantae > Streptophyta > Magnoliopsida > Poales > Poaceae > Zea > Zea mays. The sequence goes on along the minus strand of NC_050100.1, from coordinate 224,169,658 downwards.
CGAGACATTTGCTTTCGAGCATTGACAGCTAGATCCTGCAAGAAAAGATAAAAGTTTCAGATCATCTGAGGCACAAACGTATGCACTGTTAAGATTTCTTTTACTGTTGTATTATGACAAAAGGGGAAAAACTCATTTAGCGCATGGAGAATTTGGACATGTGGCAAAACGCTAAATAAATAAGCGATGAAAGGGGTAGTTCTAGTATCCTCACCAGATCTGGCAGCCTTTGAATTGTTGAGTCATCTAAACAGAGAAGTCCCTGTTGTCTTAATTCAGTACAGTTCAGGTCAATCTTCCCAAAAGTTCTTTTGTTTTGACTATGGAGCCCTTGATCGAGGGCCTCTGAATTTTCGAGCTCCTTGCCCCTATCATCATTATCATCATCCAAGAGAATTATTGGAATATTTTTTGTTGAACCTTGAGATTCTGGAACATCTTCTGCCACAGATTTATTGGTCCGTTTCAACCAACTGGCATCAACTTTTTGTCTTGGAGACTGCAGAGAAGTAGTTTCCCCAGTACAATGTCCCTTCCCCTGCAAATCAATAACTTTTGGCACTTCAATAGTATTTGGTGATGTTCTGTTGAAGTCCTCCACTGGCGTATCTTGCCCACTGACCTCTTGCACACCAGTGAACTTCGACATTGGTGTAACATCATCTTCCAAGGACATCTTTTGGTTCGACATTGGTGTAACATCATCTTCCAGAATTATGTTTTGGTTTACATCTAGAGCAATCTGTGGAACCACATGTTGAACTGAGGATTTTACGACGTGGGAACTACAAAAGGGACTTTGCATTAATTCCTTACGAGGGTATCAATCAACTAGTATTAGCTCTATATCACAATCACAGTCACAGAGCTATCAAATACAAGTTATCACCATACCTTTCTTGTTCAGGTGAGTGTTCAGCTTCTGTAGAAGGTCCAGTATTTTTCAATCTACCTACCTGTAAATGAATTAAATGCGAGCTCTAATTATTTTGAATGCCCTAGTCAAATGATGTGCAGGCAGGCAAGGAAATTGTCAATTATGACATAGGTTATTGCCAAAGTAATACATAAAAAGCAGCGTGAGTGCATTTATAGTGCATAAAAAAATGGACAGAACACAGGAGATACAGAAAAAAACATAATTCTATAACTCAAGATGGTTGTAAAAATAATAGAAGCAGACAATTTATCACCAATTTCATTACTCTTCGTTGACTTGAAAAACATAATCTGACATGATACCAGAAGGCTGTGCATTGCATTGTTCATGTTTTAGTACACTCGTACAAAAGCAATAATCTTTTAACAGCATCATTTTTTCCAACACCTATGCTGAACAGGATCTAGAAATATTTGACTTAAACACAAAAGGTAGAGGTAGTAAACATAAATTAAAAAGGCACAATCCTGCCTGGTTGATTTTGGAAGCCTTTTAACCATCAGAATATTTCTGGACAGTGACACAATTCTGGGTTTTTTATGTTTTGGCACCTTACGTACTCGTAGCAACAAGGCTGTTTCTGAGTAACATTGCAGTTTTATTCCATTATGTATTTTAGAGAAGTGTATAACATTAACATCACTCATCTGGCTAACCTCATAGCTTAAATTACAAAGTTCAAAGCCTGATACAGGAAAATTGATAAGCTGGTGTACATATATTATGAAATCATGTCAGCACCGAAAGAGCACTAGCTACCTTGTTTGCCAGTTAACTAAATATACATATATACACACCCATTCATACAGAACTGTACAACAGCAGTACATCAGAGCAGGAAGTACTGTACATATGAATACTATATGGAAATAGTGGAATGGCCCCAAGCAGCAGACCACTCAAACCAGCAAGAAGGAAAGACATGCCAAACAATTTGCTATTTTAAACAAAGACAACAGAATTTTCTAAACAATCTTCACCTCATTGCAATATCAAATGTCTCCCAAATAAAAGTAAACAAAAGCAGGGATATCAAGGGAAGTTCAAAAGAATTATGTCATTTAGATGCAGCAGTACAGGGGGAATGAGGGTAAAAGCATACCTTATCCTCAATATCCAAAGGGTTTGGAGCAGTATGTTTTAGTAATGATGTAGCATCCTGTGATGAGCGTGGTGGGCTGCATGTCAGTGTTGAACACTGTTTGTCGTTGTCAAGTGAACAAATTTCTTCTGCTGGTTCATCCAAATTTGTTTTCTTCTTAACTCGCCTGCGAAAGGTGAGCAGAGGACTAAACCTGCTCTTACATTGGCCAGGGGCGACAGCATTTTCCATCCCCGTAGGAGAATTTATTTCCACAGGGGCAGAGATATTTGAATCTTTTGTCTGGTTAATCATCCTATCAGCAAGCATGTTGCCACACAGAGAACTTGAAACAGGGGTTTGACTATTTGTGCCATCAATGCATTGTGATTTATTGCTATGCGCCTCTGCGGTTGAGGCAATAGTGGCAGAACAAATCTCAGGTTGTTCTTTCCACGGTGATGATTCATATAGCTGATCATGTCCTTTCTCTGGTTCACGTTCTTCTTTGATGTTTTGTTGAAACGTGGAGAAAGACTGCTGCATTTTAGGAGTAATCTGCCAAGTTTTTCAGATGATAGCTGAGCGTCAGACAATAAAACTGGTGGAAGAGGAGACAGAAGACTGATAGGGATTGGACATGAAAAAAATACTCTGTTTCAGAAAACATAAATACCAAGGATCTTTTTCAGAGGATAATTTTCAAGGCACACAGGGACGATTCATGAAAACATGCAGCTATCAGCAGTAATAGAACATGGAAACTCACAGCAGCGTGTTATAGAAATGACATAAGATACTAACAAAATTGATATGAGTAACAGAGTCAAGATTCCTCACATGATTATATTCATTTATCACGGCAGTCTCAGCAGGGCCCTCAGGCTTAAGTTGTAGACTGCTGACAGCCACATTGCTTGAGGCAGCAGGAGATGAGTCAAGAACTGTGTCGTCTTCTGTATGGGCATGTGTGGCAGCACGCTTCCTCTTGTATGTTATCATGACCTTGGCGGTGCTCATCCTGATAAGCACAAATGTTATCGGAAGTAAAGCTTGCCAGCTGTATCGGAAATGTTTTCAACTGCTTTAACTGCAAAAGAGAAAAGTGATGAGGTGTGAGTAAAGTTCACACACACACACCAGTGATAGAAATTTGCTGAGGGAAAGTGCGGAAGTTAGGGGGGGAGAGAAAGTGGGGGCAAGAGGGACTATCATTCCCCTCCCCTCCCACCCGAGGGGCTGCTGCTAGATAACTCGTTACAAATGCACATAAGCATTGCTATAATGCTATTCGTAGACACGACGCTCACTGGGGCATTGCCGCATTGGGATTCAGTTGAATCCCTGAATTTTTTTATGTATATAAAACAGAATTGCACAGCGGGTTTAGTTGCCTGCCAAGAATTAACCTATATGGCGAAAATGACTTAAGATGATCCATGCTGCAATCGTGCGTGGGCTGAAGAACCTAATGAACCATGGAGGAATTAGTCTGCCCTACACACCCAGCAGGTCGCAGGAAAAAAAAAAGAAAATCCTGCACTAAATGCATGGAGTCACGAACGCAAAGAATGAGAACGCGCCCAAGTAGAGTAGAAAGCCAAGTGCTTTGAACAATCCGTGCTGACATGGTCGGGCTCGGTCTACCTTATTGTATGCGAACAACATCGAAACTTATTAAGAAATCAAACACATCCGGACGGATCCCCGCACCCCACGGCACGACGAAATGAGGATGGCGTGGAGGGGAGGGGGGCAAAAGGATTACGAGCTCTCATCGCCCGTCTCGAGGACCCAGACCTTCTCCCGCCGCCGGGCGACGATGACGGTGTGCCGGGAATTTGGGCTTGGTATGCCGGGAGAAACCGGAGGAGGACGGGATTTTCGGACGTGGATGGGAGGTGGAGGAGGAAGAAGAAGACGGCCGCGCCCCTCCTTTTTTTCACAGCAAAAAAGCAAAAGTTCCAGGAAGAAACGAAACGATCCACCAAACCAAACCCAACCACCACGCCTCCATTTCAAAAGGGGGGAAAAAGAAGACGAAACAGCAATCCCGCAGACCGCACCAGACCAAGAAATTAGAATGGATGCCGAAGGCGATGAGCGGAGAAGCCCTTGCTTACCGCCCCAGCTTCGCCATGTCGATCGTGGGCGCGGCGGCGGCGAGCTGGGGAGAAGGGATGCGGTGCGACGGTGGCGGTGGGACTGGGACGGATGGAAGGGGACAAGAACCTGCTGCTGCTGCTGCTCCTGCGCCTTGTTTATTCGGGGGTGCGAAACGGACGGAAGTGCCCCTAGTCGCTCCGCGCAAACACCGGTGGAGGATAAGGGTAGTTATGAAAAATAGAAAAGCTGGAGGCCCGGAGTGGTTCGTTTCCGCTTCCCGGGGAATGTTCCTTTGTTTGGATTTTGGGGTTGCCTCGAACCTTCGAAATCCGATGGCGGGTTCAGCCACGGGCCACCCACTGGGCCCTGTTTATTTGGCCTTTTTTTCGTCTTCTCGCCATAAAAAACTGTTGCAGATTGTCAAACTTCTCAGCTTTTTTATTCATTTCTATAAAATGGTAAAACTGTTTAAAAATAACATTAACACAGAATTAGTCGAGTCATGACAATCATAGAAATATGTCACTTTCTAAATCCCGCATCTTTTAGACCACTTTATCTTTCTTCGTATGTAATTCTCACGATAATTAGATTCTTTCGTAGTGTAATACTCAAATTTGTATACAAAGGATATAGTGGATTTCCACATTTTGTGTGCCTTAATTGCATCATAAAAAGAGCATCCAAGTAATTAAGAGTGATTAAATTACAAATAAATGATACCAAAATAAAATAAAATGCACCTTGTTGGATTTTCATATGTTTGTGCATTAAATAAAACAATGAGGATAAAAATGATAATAATTATTTGAAGTTTGATTAAACCCTAAATTTGAAAATAGGGTTTTGAAAATGAGAAGAAGAGAAAGGATATAAAAATATAAATAATATAATTATATTTTTAAAACTGGTATTTTTAACTTCACAAATGTAAAGGGGATTAATGTAGCACGAGCTTGAATTTATGTTTGAATTCAAATTGAACTTGGAAGTATAGAAAAGAGAATAAAGAATAGAAAAGAAAAGAATAAAATCAACCTAGCCTAAATGGGCTTCGGAACCTCAATTCGGCCTAGCAGCCAGAAACCACACCGCGCGGCCCGACTATTGTTGCCTCGCGCGCGCTGCTCCTCAGCCGGACCGGACAGGCGGGCCCACATGTCGGTATCCGTTGTGCGCGCGTGTCTTGGCTGGCCGGTGGACCTCCGTGGGCAGGCGCACGGCAGGTCACCGCGATGTGGGACCCATTGGTCAGTGTTGTCCCGCGTGGAACTCGTCTTCAACCTCTCGAGAATACCGCGAGCGCCCCGACCTTGCGTTCACCTCGGCGGGTGGATTTAACCACCATTCCGCTTTCCTCTCTCTCGCTGCGTGGACTCTCCAATCCTTAAGACGTGGGCACGACCCCCCTTCTTTACCCGTAAACCGCTCTCCAAATCATCCGCTGCACCATTGCGCGCCGTGTAGAGGGATACAGCCGCCGCCAGCTTGGAGCTTACAAGGGCAACGAATCGACCGTCGCAAGGCATTGGGGTGATCTCGGGCGACTACTGAAGGTGGCCTGGGACCTCCTGGGCGAAGCAAGTCCCCTGGTGGTCACGAATTGCTCGCCGGAGCGCTTCACCGCCGCCAAGCCGCCCCTTTGCCGTGGCCAGGGTCTTCCGCGCCGCGAATCACGGTATGAACCCTACCCTGGTGTTCGCTATGTCGTTAGGGTTGGGCTGGTGGTCTCGGGTAGGCTTGCGGGCCTGTGAATCGGCGGTCAGTGACTCGCCGGGGCGTCCGCCGCGGGGAACACGTCACCGCCGCGGGGCTAGTCGCGAGGTAGAAGACGTCTGGGCACCATTGATTCAGTATTCGACGGCTCGGATTAGAGTTTAGCCACTGATTCGATCGGATCTCGTTTGGACCGTAGATTTTAAGATCGAGTGCTGAGATTAGATTGGGGTGTAACCGTTCAGTCATAAAATCGGTGCCGTTGGTTCACGATCCAGCTGCTGTGAGTCGCGCATCAGAAATAGTAAGCCTTAGCCGTCCAGATCTAATCCGAAGGCCAAGATCCCGCGATACCCCTTCACGCGGCATAATTTCTAAAGAGACCCTAGGTTAATAACAATTCAACCCGCAGTCTACCCTGTACTATTCTCTGTGACTCGAGATTTTTACCTAGACGCCCCTGTACTTTACAGAAAACGCGGCCCAGTCCAGAGATAATTGTAAGCAGAGAATTGATTTTAGAAATTAATTTTAATACAAAAACAAATCTAGAAACTTGTAAAATGCATAGAAAATTCATTTTAGCTCCAAATTGAACCATTCCAATTTCTGAAAATTTTGTAATAATATTCTCTATCATTTAGTATCTCTGTTTTGACATGAACACAGTAAGAAAATTAATTTATCATTTAATTCTATTTCAATCACATTAAAACCTTAGGAAATTCATAACTTGAAATCTATAACTCCAAATTATATGATTCCAGTTCCTGTGATTCTATTTTAATGTCTAGTTCATTACTGTGTATTTTATTTGCATGTTTGATGTGATGTTGATTTTTGCTATACTATGTATGTATTGTGTTGATGTGAGTAGACGAGCAAGCCACTGTGGATTCTGAGGTTCAGCAAGTAGAAGTAGCTGAGCAGGAGCTCATTGAAGGCAAGTTGTGCCCTTGATCACTTATTTTTCCCAGCCATGTTCTTATTAATTATAATGATCTGCATAGGTTAATTTTGATGGGACCCAATAGGTTACCCCAATTTTGATATCTTTATACCTTGTTTACCACTGAAATATTTTTTTGGGTAGTACCTGCTATTGCTTTATGTGGATTTGGGTATGGAGATACATTATTTATGATTACACCTTTATTATCTTTCTATTATTATTGTTCATGTTAAGATCATTATGTTAATGGGAACATGGAGCGACCACCCGGGAAAACAGTGCTACCACATGGGTATAATGGGACGCCCTTGGCTGATTAACTAGGAAAGCTAGTGGAGGTCTTCCTTACCCGAAAGGGGCAAGGGCAGTAGGGGAGTGGTCAGTGTAGGGAGGTCCTTGGGTTGATTTTGCTGCGATAGCGGTCAGGCAAGAACCCTGCATTGGAGCTTCCTATAAACTGTAGCGGGATTTCTGAAGCTAGTGGAACTTTGTAAAGACCTCGTAGTGTTATCCTGCCTCGCCTCCTCGGTAGAGGTGTATGGGATTGGCCATCTCTTGGCAGATGGGTAACATGACTTGTGGGTAAAGATGCGTAACCTCTGCAGAGTGTAAAATTGGTATACTAGCCGTGCTCACGGTCATGAGCGGCTCGGACCCTCACATGATTAATTTATGGAACTTAAATTTAATTTGACATTTGCATCGCATTTGGGATTATTTTACTATTACTTTATTTATTATTATTAAGGTTTGGTATTTACTTACACCTAGTAATTGCTAATAAAATTTTGACCAACTTATAAAAGCAATGCTCAGCTTCAGCCTCTATTTCATTGATCGGCCTTACACTTCATGAACTCCCACCTTTGGCGAGTTCATGCACATTATTCCCCACGACTTGTTGAGCTATGAACGTATGTGAGCTCACTCTTGCTGTCTCACACCCCCCCACAGGAGAAGAACATGTGGTTCAAGAGGAGTCACGTATCGAGGAGTTCGATTCGATCTAGGTGGCGTCTCCCAGTCAGCTTTCTGGCGCCAAGGATAGATTTTAGTTCCTGCTTTATTTATCTCTTATTTTGTAAGACTTCCGTTATGTAATAAAGTACTCTGATTATTGTGACATTTATCTATATACACTCTGTTATTATATATGTTGTCTTCTTTGGCGCATGTATGAGATGCACCCGGCTTTGTTCCTTAAAACCGGGTGTGACAGAAGTGGTATTAGAGGAAATGTTGACTGTAGGACGAAACCTAGATAGAAATGGACAAACTCTTACCTACTTATCTTATTCAGATTCATTCTATACTTACCTTACTCTGATTCTTTCTATACTTATCTCGATCCTGTCTCACCTTCTACTGTTCCACTCTGACCATTCTTATCTTTTCTACTTTAAGACAAGATGGATTTCACATCTTGGAATCCTACAACTATGAACTTTTTCAGAGATAGGAACCTAAGACGAAATTAAAATTATTTTCTCTATTAAAAATGTTGGTTGATTGTTCTGATGATCAATGTCTGGTTTGCTTCTTTGATTGATTGAAATAGTATAGACGGGCATCTTAGCATGTACCACCATAAGGTAATGAATTAGCTTTAGTAGGTGACACACTTAGCTAATAAATCCCCCAAAGTAACATGCTTCGTAATCACTGCCTTGTCTACAATCCTTTCTTTCGTCCCCTGTGTTTCTAACCCAGATGGGCTACCCCTATAGTGTTAGAAGAGAACACTATAGATGTGATCCTTGGTATGTCGTGGTTAAGAAAGGTAAAGGCAGTTTATACACTGTGTTAGAGGAACCATAGAACTCACCAGTTCCAAAGGAGAAAGATTTGAAGTTGGAATTGAGTAACTACCACCACCAAACTAGCGGCATTCTTAGTCGATGGGAAGTTTTTTTGGTGACAACATCCATGTGGTTAAGGATTTTCCGGATGTCTTTCCAGAGGAGTTATTAGGGATGCCACCAGATATGGAAGTTGAGTTTGTCATAGATCTCTTACTTGGAACTGCTCCTATTTCTAAACGACCATACAGGATGTATGTAGAAGAATTAAAGGAGCTTAAGAAGCAGTTAACCGAGTTACAGGAAGCAGGGTACATTCGTCCGAGTTCCTTACCTTGTGGAACGTCAGTTTTGTTTGTACAGAAGAAAGATGGATTGCAAGGGATGTGCGTGGATTAAAGGTCCCTTAATGGTGTCACTATGAAGAACAAGTATCTGTTACCCCGCATTGAGGATTTATTTGATTAGATGAGAGGTGCCAGGGTATTCTCGAAGATTGACCTCCGATTGGTTACCATCAAATGAAGATTAGACCATCGAATTCCCAAGACAGCTTTCTCGACCTGATACGGATTATATGAGTTCACTGTTATGTCGTTTGGATTAACCAATGCACCAGCTTATTTTATGAATTTGATGAATAAAGTGTTTATGGAGTATTTGGACAGATTCGTCGTGGTGTTCATCGACGATATTCTTATCTATTCTAAGAGTGAAAGTGAACACGAGGAACAACTGAGATTGGTGCTACAGAAACTTCGAGATAATCAACTCTATGCCAAGTACAACATATGTGAGTTTTGGATTGGCGTGGTGCCATTCCTTGGACATATTATTTCTAATGGAGGAATAACAGTGGATCCTGCTAAAGTGAAGGAGATAATGGAATGGAGCGTGCCCACTACCGTCACTGAGATTCGGAGTTTCTTGGGGCTTGTAGGATATTATCGGAAATTTATTGAAGGATTCTCTAAGATTTCCAAGCCTATGACCTCGCTTCTGGAGGAAGGAAGAGAATTTAAGTGGGATGAGAAATGCCAAGATAGCTTTGATCAATTGAAGAAGAGATTGATGTCACACTAGTATTGATTATGCCAGATCTACAGAAGGGATTTGACATTTATTGTGATGCATGTGGCCAAGGCTTAGGATGTGTGCTCATGCAAGGACATGTGATTGCCTACACGTCTCGTCAGTTACGGAAACAAGAGTTGAACTACCCCACTCATGACCTAGAACTGGCAGCCGTTGTGCATGCGCTTAAGATTTGGAGACATTATATTATGGGAACTAAGTGCCAAGTATACACGGATCATAAGAGTTTGAAGTATGTATTCACTTAGAAGAATCTCAACCTTAGGCAACGCCGTTGGTTGGAGCTTATTAAGGATTATGATTTGGAAATTCACTATCATCCGGGCAAGGCAAATTTGGTTGCAGATGCCTTGAGTCGAACGGAGCACGTTCATTCAGCTGTTGTTGCCCAGCTACCCGATGAGATTGTTGAGGATTTCAGGAGACTTAACCTGGGGATAGTTGCTCACACTAAAGGAGTTACTATTGATGTGGAACCTACCTTGGAGCAAGAAATCCACAAAGGACAAATTGGTGATGCTAAGATACAAGAGACTGAGGATCTTATTATGGAAGGTAGAGGTCCAGAGTTTACGGAAGGTGAGCAAGGCACCATATGGTTCAAGGACAGGATATGTGTTCCTGATATTGAAAGCCTTCGTGAGACTATTTTAAAAGAGGCCCATGACTCGGATTATTCTATTCATCTGGGGAGTACCAAGATGCAACAGGATTTGAAGCAGAAATACTAGTGGTGTGGATTGAAGAGAGATGTGGCTGCACATGTGGCTATGTGCGATGTGTGTCAAAGAGTTAAGACCGAACACCAAAGACCATCTAGACTATTATACCCATTAAAGATACCCGAATGGTGGTGGGAAGAAATTGATATGGATTTCATTATTGGATTGCCTCGCATCCCGAAAGGATATGATTCTGTATGGTTTATTGTGGACAGGCTAACTAAAGTAGCCCACTTAATTCTAGTGAAGACCACGTATTCAGGAACCAAGTTGGCAGAGTTGTACGTGGCACGGATTGTCTGCTTATATGGTGTGCTAAAGAAGATCGTGTCAGACCGGGGATCACAGTTTACTTCTCGGTATTGGAAGAAGTTGCACGAGTCCTTGGATACAAGATTGAATTTTAGTTCGGCTTACCATCCACAGACTGATGGGTAGACTGAGAGGACCAACCAAATATTGGAGGATATGTTAAGAGCTTGTGCCCTTAAGCATGGTGGTAGTTGGGATAAGAGTCTACCGTATGCAGAGTTCTCATATAATAATAGCTATCAGGCCAGTTTGAAGATGTCACCGTTTGAGGCTTTATATGGCAGAAAGTGCAGGACTCCACTGTATTGGGGTCAAACTGGTGAAAGGCAGTTGTTTGGGCCTGAGATTATACAAGAAGCAGAGGAGCAAGTTCGTCAAATAAGAGAGAATTTGAGAACTGCACGGTCAAGGCAGAAGAGCTATGCTGATACCCAGAGAAGACTGCTTGAGTTTAAAGAGGGAGATTATGTCTATTTGAAGGTGTCACCACTGACCACTCTAGGGTATGAGAAGATTTAAAGTCAAAGGAAAGTTGTCCCCTCGCTTTATTGGACCCTTCTTAATCTTAAAGCGAGTGGGAGAGGTTGCATATCAATTGGAGTTACCGGATCATCTTGCGGATGTTCATGATGTTTTTCATGTATCTCAGCTGAAGAATTGTCTCAGGGTACCTGAGGAGCAATTACCAATGGAGGACCTTAGTGTTCAAGATGATCTGACTTATGCTGAGTACCCCATCAGGATTCTTGATACATTGACTCGATGAAAGGATCACGATGCCCAAGAGGGGGGTGAATTGGGCTTTTCTAAAAATCAACACTAATTAAAACCTAAGCAAGAGCTAAACAAGAGCCCAACTTCACCCCAACAACTAGCACTAAGCAAATAATACTAGAAATGTAACAAAGCTAAGATAATACTTCAAATACTTGCTAAACAAATACACAATGTAAAGTGCTTGAATTAAGTGCGGAATGTAAAGCAAAGTTTAGAAGACTCCTCCAATTTTTCCCGAGGTATCGAAGAGTCGGCACTCTCCACTAGTCCTCGTTGGAGCACCCGCGCAAGGGTATCGCTCCCCCTTGGTCCTCGCAAGAACCAAGTGCTCACTACGAGATGATCCTTTGCCACTCCGGCGCGGTGGATCCCTCGAGACCGCTTACAAACTTGAGTCGGGTCACCACCAAGATCTTCACGGTGATCACCGAGCTCCCAACGCCACCAAGCCGTCTAGGTGATGCCGATCACCAAGAGTAACAAGCCATAGACTTTCGCTTGACCAAGAGAAGCCTAATTGAAAGGGAAATGTGCCCTTGGGCCATTTCTAAGTATTTTGGTGATTGAGTGTCAACACAAGTGCTTCAATGCCCATGGATGAACAAAGTGCAAATCTACAACAAAGGTATGTTTCTAAGTCTTAGTACATTGGTTTTGTGTACTAATATATTTGTCTAAGTGTAAGAAACAGATATAAGAAGAGAAGAGAAGACTTGGCTGTGTACAGCCAAGGGGCTGTCTCGGTCTGGGGCACCGGACTGTCCGGTGGTGCACCGGACAGTGTCCGGTGCGCCAGACTCCCTCGGCCGAAGAGCCCGTTCTCGGGAATTTGCTGAAGGCGTACGGCTAAAATTCACCGGACTGTCCGGTGTGCACCGGACTGTCCGGTGAGCCAACAGTCGGCTGAGCCAACGGTCGGCCGCGCGATCTGCGCGGGACACGTGGCCTGGCCAACGGTCGGAAGGAGGCACCGGACTGTCCGGTGTGCACCGGACTGTCCGGTGCGCCAGATCTGCAACGGTTGGCAACGGTCGGCTGCGCTTGTTAAGGAAAGAAATCGGGCACCGGACAGTGTCCGGTGTGCACCGGACTGTCCGGTGCGCCCGACAACAGAAGGCAAGGATGGCCTGCCAGATTTATTCTTAACGGCTCCTAGCTGCCTTGGGGCTATAAAAGGGACCCCTAGGCGCATGGAGGACTACACCAAGCAACTCTTGAGCATTGTTGATCATCCACACCAAGTTCTTGCGCATTCGTTTGTGACTCTAAGTGATTCGAGCTCCGTTCTTGTGAGAAACTGTGATATAGTCTTTGAGCTCGAATCTTGGCCGTGTGTGTGCGCGTTTCGCTGTGGTTTTGTGTGTGTTGCTTCCCTCCCTTTACTCCGTGCTTCTTTGTGAATCTTAAGTGTAAGGGCGAGAGACTCCAATTTGTGGAGATTCCTCGCAAGTGGGATAAAGATAAGCAAGGCAAAATACTGTGGTATTCAAGTGGGTCTTTGGACCGCTTGAGAGGGGTTGATTGCAACCCTCGTCCATTGGGACGCCACAACGTGGAGTAGGCAAGTTTTGTACTTGGCCGAACCACGGGATAAATCACCGTGTCTCCTCTGTGTTGAATTCTCTGTGATTGTCGTATTGTGCAAGATCTTCTCGTTAGCCACTTGGTAATTATTGTGCTAACCCCTAACAAGTTTTTGTGGCTATAAGTTAAGTTTTTACAGGATCACCTATTCACCCCCCCCCCCTCTAGGTACTCTCAATTGGTATCAGAGCCGTTCTCTTCAAGAAAGGGACTAACCGCCCGAAGAGATGGATCCTAAGGGGAAGGGAATCGTGATCAACGACAAGGAAAAGGAGTCCTTCGTCAACGAGCCAAAAGATGACAAATCCAACGACTCTGGCTCGGGCCACAGACGTAAAGATGGGAAGAAGAAGAAGACAAGGCGCATCAAGGAGATCGTCTACTACGACAGCGACGAATCCTCTTCTTCCCAAAAGGACGACGACCACAACGACTACGAGCAAAGGAAACCGGTTAATTCTAACTTTTCCTTTGACTACTCTCGTATTCCGCAAAGTTCAAATTCACATTTGCTTTCCATTCCACTCGGCAAGCCCCCACACTTTGATGGCGAGGACTACGGATTTTGGAGCCACAAAATGCGTAGTCACCTATTCTCTCTCCATCCTAGTATATGGGAGATTGTAGATAGTGGAATGCACTTTAATAGTTCGGATAGTCCTATATTCATTAATGAGCAAATCCATAAGAATGCACAAGCTACTACTGTTCTTCTAGCTTCATTGTGCAGGGATGAATATAACAAAGTGAGTGGCTTGGATAACGCCAAGCAAATCTGGGATACCCTCAAGATCTCTCATGAGGGAAATGACGCTACCTTGCTCACAAAAATGGAGTTGGTGGAGGGCGAGCTTGGACGATTCGCCATGATAAGGGGAGAGGAGCCAACTCAAACTTACAACCGGCTCAAGACCCTTATCAACAAAATAAGGAGCTACGGAAGCACGCGATGGACGGACCACGACGTCGTCCGCCTAATGCTAAGGTCATTTACCGTTCTTGATCCTCATCTCGTGAACAATATTCGTGAGAATCCCAGGTACACGAAGATGACGCCCGAGGAGGTACTCGGAAAATTTGTAAGCGGGCGGATGATGATCAAGGAGGCAAGATACGTGGACGACGCCTTGAATGGACCAATCAACGAGCCTCAACCCCTTGCTCTCAAAGCAACAAGAAGCAAGGAGGCGCTACCTAGCAGGGTGGCACAAATAGAGGCAGCCGGACTTAATGATGAAGAGATGGCCCTCATCATCAAAAGATTCAAGACGGCGCTTAAAGGTCGCAAGGGACAACCAAGCAAGACCAAAGCCAAGGGGAAGCGTTCGTGCTTCAAATGCGGTAAGCTTGGTCATTTTATTGCTAACTGTCCCGACAATGATAGTGATCAGGACCAAGGGAACAAGAGGGAGAAGAAGAAGAATTATAAGAAGGCAAAGGGCGAGGCTCATCTTGGCAAGGAGTGGGATTCGGACTGCTCCTCGTCTGACTCCGACAATGAGGGACTCGCCGCCACTGCATTCAACAAGTCATCCCTCTTCCCCAACGAGCGTCACACTTGCCTCATGGCAAGAGAGAAGAAGGTAATCACTCGTAATGATGTCACTTATGATTCTTCTAGTGACGATGAGTCTAGTGATGATGAAATAGATTACTCTAGTTTGTTCAAGGGATTAGATAGAAATAAAATTGATAAAATCAATGAATTGATTGATGCCTTGAATGAAAAGGATAGACTTTTAGAAAAGCAAGAGGACCTTTTATATGAAGAACATGATAAGTTTGTAGAAGCACAAAAATCACTTACTTTAGAGATTAAGAGAAATGAAATGCTTTCTTGTGAGTTGTCTACATGTCATGATTCAATTTCTAGTTTAAAAAGCATAAATGATGATTTAAATGCTAAGCTAGAAAAATCTAGTAAATCAACATCTTGTGTAGAACATGTTGTGATTTGCACTAGGTGTAAAGATTTTGACATTGATGCATATAGTGAACATCTAGTTTCAATTTCTAAATTGAATGATGAAGTGGCTAGTCTTAATGCTCAACTTAAGGCTAGCAAAAGCGAATTTGATAAGCTAAGATTTGCAAGGGATGCCTACACGATTGGTAGACACCCCTCCATTAAGGATGGACTTGGCTTCAAAAGGGAAGCCAAGAACTTAACAAGCCATGAGGCTCCCATTCCCGCTAAGGAGAAAGGGAAGGCCCCTATGGCTACTAGTGCCAAAAAGAACCATGCCTTTTTGTACCATGATAGGAGACATGCTAGAAATGCTTATGATGTTTATGATTCTCGTGCCATGTTTGCTTCTAGTTCTTCTTATAAGCATGATAAAGATATGTGTAGGAGAAATGATGTGCATATGCCTAGGAGAAATTTTGCTAATGTTCCTAGAAAAGTTGTGAACAAACCTTCTACCATTTATTATGCTTGCAATGCTCCCTTTGCTATTTGTAGAAAGGGTAAGAAGGTAATTGCTAGGAAGTTAGGGGCAAAATGCAAGGGAGACAAAACTTGCATTTGGGTCCCTAAGGAAATTTGCACTAACCTTGTAGGACCCAACAAGAGTTGGGTACCTAAGTCCCAAGCCTAAATTTGCCTTGCAGGTTTATGCATCCGGGGGATCAAGCTGGATTATCGACAGCGGATGCACAAACCATATGACGGGGGAGAAGAAGATGTTCACTTCCTACGTCAAGAATAAGGATTCCCAGGATTCAATTATATTCGGTGATGGGAATCAAGGCAAGGTAAAAGGGTTAGGTAAAATTGCAATTTCTAATGAGCATTCTATCTCTAATGTATTTTTAGTAGAGAGTCTAGGATATAATTTGCTATCCGTTAGTCAATTATGTCATATGGGGTATAACTGTCTATTTACAAATGTAGATGTGTCTGTCTTTAGAAGAAGTGATGGTTCACTAGCTTTTAAGGGTGTATTAGACGGCAAACTTTATTTAGTTGATTTTGCAAAAGAAGAGGCCGGTCTAGATGCATGCTTAATAGCTAAGACTAGCATGGGCTGGCTGTGGCATCGCCGCTTAGCACATGTGGGGATGAAGAACCTTCACAAGCTTCTAAAGGGAGAACACGTGATAGGTTTGACTAACGTGCATTTCGAAAAGGATAGACCTTGTGCAGCTTGTCAAGCAGGTAAACAAGTGGGAGGAGCGCATCACGACAAGAACGTGATGACCACTTCAAGACCCCTGGAGCTGCTGCATATGGACCTCTTCGGACCTGTCGCCTATCTGAGCATAGGAGGAAGTAAGTATGGTTTAGTTATTGTTGATGATTTTTCCCGCTTCACTTGGGTGTTCTTCTTGCAGGATAAGTCTGAAACCCAAGGGACCCTCAAGCGCTTCCTCAGGAGAGCTCAAAATGAGTTTGAGCTCAAGGTGAAGAAGATAAGGAGCGACAACGGGTCCGAATTCAAGAACCTTCAAGTGGAGGAATTTCTTGAGGATGAAGGGATCAAGCACGAGTTCTCCGCTCCCTACACACCACAACAAAATGGTGTGGTAGAGAGGAAGAACAGGACGCTAATCGATATGGCGAGGACAATGCTTGGAGAATTCAAGACCCCCGAGTGTTTCTGGTCGGAAGCCGTGAACACGGCTTGCCACGCCATCAACAGGGTCTACCTTCATCGCCTCCTCAAGAAGACTTCGTATGAGCTACTAACCGGTAACAAACCCAATGTATCTTACTTTCGTGTATTTGGGAGCAAGTGCTACATTCTAGTGAAGAAAGGTAGAAATTCTAAGTTTGCTCCCAAAGCTGTAGAAGGGTTTTTGTTAGGTTATGACTCAAATACAAAGGCGTATAGAGTCTTCAACAAATCATCGGGTTTGGTTGAAGTCTCTAGCGACGTTGTATTTGATGAGACTAATGGCTCTCCAAGAGAGCAAGTTGTTGATTGTGATGATGTAGATGAAGAAGATGTTCCGACGGCCGCTATACGAACCATGGCGATTGGAGAAGTACGGCCACAGGAACAAGATGAACAAGATCAACCTTCTTCCTCAACTATGGTGCATCCCCCAATCGAAGATGACGTACAGGTACCTCAAGTGGAGGCACTTGATCAAGGGGGAGCACAAGATGATCAAGTGATGGAGGAAGAAGCGCAACCGGGACCTCCAACCCAAGTTCGAGCGATGATTCAAAGGGATCATCCCGTCGATCAAATTCTGGGTGACATTAGCAAGGGAGTAACTACTCGGTCTCGATTAGTTAATTTTTGTGAGCATTACTCCTTTGTCTCTTCTATTGAGCCTTTCAGGGTAGAGGAGGCCTTGCTAGATCCGGACTGGGTGTTGGCCATGCAGGAGGAGCTCAACAACTTCAAGCGCAATGAAGTTTGGACACTGGTGCCTCGTCCGAAGCAAAATGTTGTGGGAACCAAGTGGGTGTTCCGCAACAAACAGGACGAGCACGGGGTGGTGACGAGGAACAAGGCTCGACTTGTGGCAAAAGGTTATGCCCAAGTCGCAGGTTTGGACTTTGAGGAGACTTTCGCTCCTGTGGCTAGGCTAGAGTCCATTCGTATCTTGCTAGCATATGCCGCTCACCATTCTTTCAGGTTGTACCAAATGGATGTGAAGAGCGCTTTCCTCAACAGGCCAATCAAGGAGGAGGTGTACGTGGAGCAACCCCCTGGCTTCGAGGATGAACGGTACCCCGACCACGTGTGTAAGCTCTCTAAGGCGCTCTATGGACTTAAGCAAGCCCCAAGAGCATGGTATGAATGCCTTAGAGACTTTTTAATTGCTAATGCTTTCAAGGTTGGGAAAGCCGATCCAACTCTTTTTACAAAGACATGTGATGGTGATTTGTTTGTGTGCCAAATTTATGTCGATGACATAATATTTGGCTCTACTAACCAAAAGTCTTGTGAAGAGTTTAGCAGGGTGATGACGCAGAAATTCGAGATGTCGATGATGGGCGAGTTGAACTACTTCCTTGGGTTCCAAGTGAAGCAACTCAAGGACGGCACCTTCATCTCCCAAACAAAGTACACGCAAGATCTGCTAAAGCGGTTTGGGATGAAGGACGCCAAGCCCGCAAAGACTCCGATGGGAACTGACGGACACACCGACCTCAAC
Source organism: Zea mays (assembly GCF_902167145.1). Lineage (NCBI taxonomy): Eukaryota > Viridiplantae > Streptophyta > Magnoliopsida > Poales > Poaceae > Zea > Zea mays. Next base: position 224,151,459 of record NC_050100.1, on the reverse strand, counting down.
AAAGGAGGTAAGTCCGTTGATCAAAAAGCATACCGGTCCATGATAGGTTCTTTGCTTTATTTATGTGCTAGTAGACCGGATATTATGCTTAGTGTATGCATGTGTGCTAGATTTCAATCCGATCCTAAGGAATGTCACTTAGTGGCGGTGAAGCGAATCCTTAGATATTTAGTTGCCATGCCGTGCTTCGGGCTCTGGTATCCAAAGGGGTCTACCTTTGACTTGGTTGGATACTCAGACTCCGACCATGCTGGATGTAAGGTCGATAGGAAGAGCACATCGGGGACGTGCCAATTCTTAGGAAGGTCCCTGGTGTCGTGGAACTCTAAGAAACAAACCTCCGTTGCCCTATCCACCGCTGAGGCCGAGTACGTTGCCGCAGGACAGTGTTGCGCGCAACTACTTTGGATGAGGCAAACCCTCCAGGACTTTGGCTACAATCTGAGCAAAGTCCCACTCCTATGTGACAATGAGAGTGCTATCCGCATGGCGGAAAATCCTGTTGAGCACAGCCGCACAAAGCACATCGACATCCGGCATCACTTTTTGAGAGACCACCAGCAAAAGGGAGATATCGAAGTGTTTCATGTTAGCACCGAGAACCAGCTAGCCGATATCTTCACTAAGCCTCTAGATGAGAAGACCTTTTGCAGGCTGCGTAGTGAGCTAAATGTCTTAGATTCGCGGAACTTGGATTGAATTGTAGCATACATGTGTTTATGCCTATGATCAGGTTCATTCTGTATTTTGTTGCTTATTGTGGTGCTCAAGTTGTCCAAACACTCCCTGGACCTCACAAGTCCGTTGCAAAGTGATGCACATGTTTAGGGGGAGATGTGTTACAACTTGACCCTTTGAGACTAACCATTTGCTTGAGTTTGCTTGATTTAGTCTCGAAAGTGGATTGAAAGGGAAAGGTGGACTTGGACCATGAAAGACTTCCACTGCACTCCGATGAGAGGGTAACTTATTCCAAGTTCATCTCATGACATCGTATTGCCATTTGCTCTTAATTGAAGACTTTGGTGAGGCAATGGGGTTAAAAGGCCAAGATTGATCCCGTTTTGGTGCTTGATGCCAAAGGGGGAGAAAATAAAGGCAAAAGTGATAAATGGATCAGCTACCACTTGAGATATTTTGAAAATAGTAGAATAGAGTTTTTGTTTTGTCAAAAGCTTTTATTGTCTCTTATTGTCTCTATTGTCAAAAATTGGCTTCTTGTGGGGAGAAGTGTGAAATAGGGGGAGTTTTTGAAATCTTTGATCAATCTCTTTTGGAATGACTCTCTTTATGCCTCAACATGTGTGTTTGACATAGAGTTAGAGATTTGAGTTTGATTTGCAAAAACAAACCAAGTGGTGGCAAAGGATGATCCATATATGCCAAAATTGAATCAAAACCAATTTGAGTTTTTATTTGAAGTGATTTTGCACTTGTTCTATCTGCTTTATGTTGTGTTGGCATAAATCACCAAAAAGGGGGAGATTGAAAGGGAAATGTGCCCTTGGGCCATTTCTAAGTATTTTGGTGATTGAGTGTCAACACAAGTGCTTCAATGCCCATGGATGAACAAAGTGCAAATCTACAACAAAGGTATGTTTCTAAGTCTTAGTACATTGGTTTTGTGTACTAATATATTTGTCTAAGTGTAAGAAACAGATATAAGAAGAGAAGAGAAGACTTGGCTGTGTACAGCCAAGGGGCTGTCTCGGTCTGGGGCACCGGACTGTCCGGTGGTGCACCGGACAGTGTCCGGTGGTGCACCGGACAGTGTCCGGTGCGCCAGGCTCCCTCGGCCGAAGAGCCCGTTCTCGGGAATTTGCTGAAGGCGTACGGCTAAAATTCACCGGACTGTCCGGTGTGCACCGGACTGTCCGGTGAGCCAACAGTCGGCTGAGCCAACGGTCGGCCGCGCGATCTGCGCGGGACACGTGGCCTGGCCAACGGTCGGAAGGAGGCACCGGACTGTCCGGTGTGCACCGGACTGTCCGGTGCGCCAGATCTGCAACGGTTGGCAACGGTCGGCTGCGCTTGTTAAGGAAAGAAATCGGGCACCGGACAGTGTCCGGTGTGCACCGGACTGTCCGGTGCGCCCGACAACAGAAGGCAAGGATGGCCTGCCAGATTTATTCTTAACGGCTCCTAGCTGCCTTGGGGCTATAAAAGGGACCCCTAGGCGCATGGAGGACTACACCAAGCAACTCTTGAGCATTGTTGATCATCCACACCAAGTTCTTGCGCATTCGTTTGTGACTCTAAGTGATTCGAGCTCCGTTCTTGTGAGAAACTGTGATATAGTCTTTGAGCTCGAATCTTGGCCGTGTGTGTGCGCGTTTCGCTGTGGTTTTGTGTGTGTTGCTTCCCTCCCTTTACTCCGTGCTTCTTTGTGAATCTTAAGTGTAAGGGCGAGAGACTCCAATTTGTGGAGATTCCTCGCAAGTGGGATAAAGATAAGCAAGGCAAAATACTGTGGTATTCAAGTGGGTCTTTGGACCGCTTGAGAGGGGTTGATTGCAACCCTCGTCCATTGGGACGCCACAACGTGGAGTAGGCAAGTTTTGTACTTGGCCGAACCACGGGATAAATCACCGTGTCTCCTCTGTGTTGAATTCTCTGTGATTGTCGTATTGTGCAAGATCTTCTCGTTAGCCACTTGGCAATTATTGTGCTAACCCCTAACAAGTTTTTGTGGCTATAAGTTAAGTTTTTACAGGATCACCTATTCACCCCCCCCCCCTCTAGGTACTCTCACTAATGCAAGTGGTGTGTGCTCTAGGTGGCTCTCACTCGCGCTAATGAGGAACAAGCGCGGATTATGATTTTCTAATCTCCTCACTAGGCTTTTGGTGCTTGCAATACTCTACCAAGGTGCTAGAATAAATGTGGAGTGCAAGACATTGAATATGGTGGGTGGAGGGGGTATAAATAGCCCTCACCCACCAACTAGCCGTTACAGGCAATGTGCTGCGCGATGGCGCACCGGACAGTCCGGTGCGCCACCGGTGCGCCAACGGTGCGCCACCGGTGCGCCAACGGTCACTTCCAACGGCTAGATCTGACAGGTAGCCGTTGGACTCATGGCGCACCGGACAGTGAACAGTTCACTGTCCGGTGCACACCGGACAGTCCGGTGCGGTGTCCGGTGTGCCACTAAAATTCAACTTCAAACTCTGCGCTCTCGGGTTTCTGGGAAGGTAAAAACACTGCCGTGGACCAGCCTGGCCCCACCTGGCAGTGGGTGCACCGGACAGTCCGGTGCACACCGGACAGTCCGGTGCCCCAAAGCCAGGAACACTAAGTCTTGTTTTTCAGCTGATTTTCAAATCGGTTTTCGCTCTAACTTGGGTGTGAGTTCTAGAGTGACACCTAGCACTGTATATGAGTGTGATTGTGCACCAACACTACACTAGAACTCTCTTGGTCAAACTACTCATCGACAACCCCTCTTTATAGTACGGCTAAAAGAGAATAAAAGACCTAACTAAATCGCGAGTGTCCACATCTCCTTGACACTCGGACTCCTTAGACCTTCATCTTTTGTTCCGTCGTTTTAGCCGTCGCTTCGAGTTCTTATCTCCGGGATTGTTTTCACTGTTGTAGTACTTTTACCTGTCATGCGACCTAACTTACCATTTGTCTCTGCAAAACACACGTTAGTCACATATAATATTACGTTGTCATTAATCACTAAAACCAACCAGGGGCCTAGATGCTTTCAATCTCCCCCTTTTTGGTGATTGATGACAACCCTACAAGTTTTGTGAGAGTAGTTTGTTTTGAAGATTCTATCAATTGAAAGAATGGTTAGTTATACTCAGTAATTTTTGACAGAAAGAATGTGTACCATAATAATAAGAGTGAGCGCATACACATCATAAGATTCTTGTTCATATAAAAGAGAAAGTAAGTTAATGAAACAAGAGCTAGAAGACTGGTGATATGATATAAGGTGAAAACGTAATACACACAGTCAACCATAAGCAACGAGAGTATATGACGAGTTTGTGAGCCAAAAACATCAAGCTAGTACAGAGAGTAGCAGGCACAAATATTACATCAAAAGGACACTGACTCTCTACTAACTCTCTAACTCCCCCTAGCTCTCACAACTCATATCTCTCCCCCTTTGGCGTCAAACACCAAAAGGGACCTGAACCTAAACATCTGAAGCAGGAGGAGGCGGCGGGGGCGCATCCGGTCGAGGTCGAGGTAGCAGAGCGAACGCCGACGGAGGGTCAGAGTCAGTCTCGGATCCAGGATCTGCGGTAGAAGCTGGAGCTGGTACTGACTCGGACGCAGACAGCGCTGCAGGAGCTACCGGAACAGAAGCGGTCACAGATACTGCCACAGCGGTAGTGGTAACAGCAGATGCTGGTGGCACTGGCGGCTGCGGACAGATAGAGCTGAGAGCCGGAGAGGTGAACGCCAAGGTGACCGGCCGGAGCGGAGCGGTAACAACAGGGGGTGCAGACAAGATCGAAGGCACCACTGGAGCGTGAAGCGAAGAAGGCGGAGCAGACTGAACCGAAGGTGCTGAGATACCAGAATGCTGAAGCATGAGGGCCATGAATGCCCTATTCTCTGCCCTATCCTGAATAAGCTGCTGCTGAAGTGCATCCTGCATGTCCTGTATGTTCTGAAACATGGAGAGCATCCTATCTGATAAATGGGTCTGCTCGGCTGCCAGGTGAGCCTGCTGCTGAGTGAGAGTCTGGAGAATCGAAGCAAGAGCAGGGTCCATAGCCTGAGGAGTAGCAGGGGCAGCACTAGAGCTCCCAGCCTCATGATCATGGGAGCGTGGAGGCATAGGAGGCGGAGGCGGAGGAGGAATCCCAAAATCATCATCATCATCATCATCATCAGCTGCTGTACCCTGGGTGTCAAACTGTCGAAGTGCTGCATCCTCGGCCTGAGTGTCAAACACAGGAGCATATGCTGGCACTGGAATCTCAGGAGCAGGACGGTAAGATCCAAACACAAGGCGTGAGGCCTCAAGGGTGCTCTGAAATCGAGGTGACTGAATCAGCTGCGCAAAGATGTGGCATAAGTAGTGAGCATAGGGTAGCTGCCGACGAGCACGAATCCCATCCAGAACGGTGTCCTCAATCTCACAGATCAGAAAGTCCACAACATCAAACTCAGAGTGGGATACCAGGGCACCAAGGAGCCAAAGCTGAATATGAGTGGTAGCCTCCCTGTATCCCATCCTAGGCAGGAGTGTCCGTCTGACGAGCTCATATAAGTACTTCGCTGCAGGAGTGAAGTCGGCTGGAGAACGTCGCGACCCATCTGAAAAAGGCGGGCGGAACAGAGCCGCGACGTGAGCTGTCCCTGGAGCCACACCGCCGTGAGGGTGACGTGGAGGATCTGAAGTGCCGTAGCAGAGACTGTGGAGGCGAGTCGTCGACTCAGGGAATCCAAATAGCTGTCGGATCTGACTGGCAGTGATCGTGACATCCTCGCGCTCAAAGCGGAACCTCATCCAATGATGATCCGGGTCAATCCAAACAGAGGCATAGAAGACGCGGACCCACTCCTCAACATATCTGCCGCTGATAGTCAGAAAGGACAGAAGACCTGGCAAATAGGTGAGATGTGCCTCAGACTCAGCACCGGCTGCAAGCAAGAAAGCTGGAAGATCCAATAGGCGGTGCACTCGCAGCGCAATCTGAGCTGACATCTGAGCCCTGAAGAATGACTCCTGAATCCGTGTGCTGAAAAGAACTCCTGCTGCTGGGTCTCTCTGAGCTGGCAGCCAAGACTCCACGGGTACGTACCTGAACCGACGTACCCGGGCTGCAGTAGCACGCTGAAGATCAAACAGACGAGGATCCGAAACCAGTGGACGGACCTCAGTCTCATCACGCTCCCGGAAGCGAGGTGGAGGGACAGGTGGAGCAGAAGCGGGAGCGGGAGCAGGGGTAGCAGAGGAAGCTGGCGTGGTGCAGGTAGGGGGTATGGCGGTGGAGGTGGATGGAGTAATAGGAGTGACTGGAGCAGGCAGAGTGGGTGGCGGAGTGGAAGCGGAGGTGTGAGTGGAGGAGCGAGACCGGGAGGCGAGACGACGAGCACGGAAAGCAATCTGATCTGATGGAACATCCGGCTGATCTCCAAGTGCTGCCTGAGCAGCGGCTGCTGCAGCTGCTGCTGCTGCACGAGCCTCTCTGTCCGAACGCCGCTTCTTGCGGCCTTCCTGCTGCTCCAAATAGACAGTCTTGCCCTTCACCTGCCTGAAGGGGCGATGAGGGTCCTCGTCATCGCCACCCCCTGACGCCGACGCATTCTTTGTGCGCGGCATCCTGAACTAAAGTCTGCAAATGAGATAGAGAGACTAAGCACAGAGCAAAAATGACCGATAGATTTAGCAAAGAGTGAGATGTCTACCTGGAAAGCTCACACTGGAGGTGACGATCCAGGCAGGACGGGAGACGGCACACGGTCACACAAGGTCACTGAAATGACAGAAGAGGTGAGCACGTATTAGTCACATAGTCATAAGCATATGAAATGTGAATAAATACATACACAAAGAGATATGGCACGAGACGGGACGATCGATAAGTCAAATGCCGTGAAAACGACGTTTGACAGACAAATAGAGACATAGGATGATTGGAATTCGAATTGAGGCACGAAACGATATGGAATTGAGCCGATACTTCACGAATAGGTTTAGATAGGTCAATATGAGTGAAGTGTGTGCTTGGTTTGAATTTTGGCTAAGAAAAAGGGTTTGGGGCACTCGGCTCGGAAACGATCGCTCAAAACGGGAATTTTGGTGAAATTTGAGCCTGGGATCTCGGATTGGCGTGAAATTTGGCAAGTAGGTTACTGGAAGTGTGGTGAAGGTGCCTGAAAAATTTGGGTTCAATTGGAGCAAGTTTGGCTGGTTTGGGCATTTCACCGAGCACGTGGTGTGCGGGGATCTAGGGTTTTGGTGAAACGGCCATTGGAGGTGGGAATGCCCTCCCGAAGGAGCTAAAAGTTTGCAGGGATTCACAAGGGAGGTACATGAACTCATTCCATCAATTGGATACACAGGAATTCACAGATTTGGAAGAGATTTGCAAAAGGGGTGTTCTTGCCTAACTGACTGAGAAAAGAGTCAGAGGGGGAAGACAGAGGGCTGCTCACCGAGGGGAAGCAGGAGGGGTGCGCAGGTCGCCGGAGATGGAGGCCGCCGGAGATGGAGGCCGCCGGAGAGAAGAGGTCGACGGCGGGGAAGGAAATCGCCAGGAAAGGAGAGGCTGGCGGCTGGCTGGGAAAAGAAAGAGGCCTCTGGCCTGGCTCGGGCTGGAGGCCGTTTTTTTAAACGTGAGATGGGCACACCGGACAGTCTACAGTGCCTGTCCGGTGCACACCGGACAGCGCACAGTAGCTGTCTGGTGATCCACCGGACAGCGCACAGGAAAAGGAATTTTGCGCGCGGCTGCCGGTGCACCGGACATTGCACAGTGCAGTGTCCGGTGCACACCGGACTGTCCGGTGAGCCCAGACAGAGGGGAGTTTGGAAAATTTTAAATTTTTCTATCTAACTCCTAACCAAACCAAATCCCAACTTATAATCACACAAAATAACACTTGTTGGGATAGGTATTGGCACCCTCATATACTTTTCAAAATATTTTGCCATAGGCTAGATAATTTTTAGAGAAAATAGGCAAATGGTGAAATTTGCATTTGTGCTTGCACTAGGGGTTTTCAAGAGTGATTTGAGTTTTGAATACTCCCCCTAAGTGCAGTACCTCATGCATATTTCAAGAACCAATAATTGCATGAAAAGTAAGAATTTAAGTGCTAAAAGCTTAAAAACTAAGACTTGTCAGGTTTGACCCGAGTTAAGCTTTTTCACTCGCTTTATTGGCGGTTATCTCAACTAGGTTAGACAAGTCCTAGATGCAATACAAGGAATTTAAATATGCAATGCAAGTGACAACACCATTTGACATTTCACATAAAATTTCTGAGATCAAGGATATTTAGTTCATTCCTCAACATGCAAAAGCGGGTCTTATCAAGTGGCTTAGTGAAAATATCCGCTAATTGATCTTCCGACCTCACTCCTTCTAAAATGATATCTCCTTTAGCAACATGATCTCTAAGGAAGTGATGACGGATATCAATGTGCTTGGTGCGAGAGTGTTGTACAAGATTATTAGCAATTTTAACAGCACTCTCATTATCACACAACAAAGGTACTTTTTCTAGAACTACGCCATAGTCTAGAAGAGTTTGCTTCATATATAAAATCTGTGTGCAACAAGCACCTGCGGCAATGTATTCCGCTTCGGCAGTTGACAAGACAACACTATTTTGCTTTTTGGATGTCCATGAAACTAGTGATCTACCAAGCAGATGGCATCCCCCAGAAGTACTTTTCCTATCAATCTTGCAACCGGCATAATCCGAATCGGAATAGCCAATTAAATCAAAAGTAGCTCCTTTGGGATACCACAGGCCAACGCTTGTGGTGTGCTTGAGATACCTAAGAATTCTCTTAACAGCGCGAAGATGAGCTTTCTTAGGATTAGATTGAAATCTAGCACACATGCAGACACTAAACATAATATCGGGCCTAGATGCGGTAAGGTATAATAAACTACCAATCATAGAACGGTAGAGAGTTTGATTAACCGGGTTACCTCCCTCATCTAAGTCGAGATGTCCATTTGTAGGCATGGGGGTCTTGATTGGTTTGCACTTCTCCATGTTGAATCTTTTCAACAAGTCTTTGGTATACTTCTCTTGAGAGAGAAAGTTACCATCTTTCATTTGCTTGACTTGAAAGCCGAGGAAGTACGTTAGCTCACCAATCATTGACATCTCGAACTCCTTCGACATCAACTCACCAAATTCCTTGCAATGATAGTCATTTGTCGAGCCAAAGATTATATCATCAACATATACTTGACAAATGAAAATATCACCGTTATGTTTCTTTGTGAAGAGAGTTGTGTCGACGGTCCCGATTTTGAAGCCCTTTTCGATGAGGAAGTCGCGAAGACGCTCATACCAAGCCCTTGGAGCTTGCTTTAGCCCATATAGCGCCTTGGACAACCTGTAAGCATGGTTAGGATATCTAGGGTCTTCAAATCCAGATGGTTGCTCAACATATACAAGTTCATTTATGAAGCCATTTAAAAATGCACTTTTTACATCCATTTGATAAAGTTTTATATCATAGCATGATGCATATGCAAGTAGGATACGGATGGCTTCCAGTCGAGCAACCGGTGCAAAGGTCTCTCCAAAATCTAAGCCTTCAACTTGAGAGAATCCCTTTGCGACAAGTCTTGCCTTGTTTCTTACAATCACACCTTGATCATCTTGTTTGTTTCTGAACACCCACTTTGTTCCAATGATTCTTGCATCTTGTGGGGGTTTCTCCAGGGTCCAAACTTCGTTACGGGTGAAGTTGTTAAGTTCTTCATGCATGACATTCACCCAGTCCGGATCCTGTAGCGCCTCATCTATACAAGTAGGCTCAACACAAGAAACAAAAGAGTGATGTTCAATAAAATTAGCATGTTTATGTGATCGAGTAATAACCCCTTGTGAAGGACTCCCGATGATTTGGTTTTGAGGATGAGCTTGAAGTAGTGATGAGTTCCTCCTTTCAACCACTTGGGAAGAAGATCCTGGAGCATCAACATCTTCGGCTTGTACCCTTGCTTGTTCATGAGAGACAAATGTATCTTCATTTGCATGCCTCTCATCTTTTTCATCATCTTGTGGTACATTTGATGAAGAAGGCCTGTCAATGATTTGCACTTCTTCTTCATCTTCTTTTGGTTTGATAGCTCCAATAGGCATGTTCTTCATTGCTTCCCTAAGTGGCTCATCACCTACATCATCAAGATTTTCAAGTGCTCCTTGGGAGCCATTAGTCTCATCAAATTCCACATCATATGTTTCTTCTACCACGCCAGTGGCATGGTTGAATACTCGATATGCTTTGGACTTTAATGAATAACCCAAAAGAAAACCAATATCACAACGTCTTTGAAACTTCCCTAGATGATGGTGTTTTTTGTAGATGTAGCATTTGCACCCAAACACCCGGAAGAAAGAGACGTCTGGCTTTTTCCCATTTAGCAGTTCATAAGGAGTCTTCGCAAGTAGCCGGTGAGGAAATAGCCTGTTTGATGCATAGCAAGCAGTGTTGACAGCTTCGGCCCAAAACCTCTCCGGTGTGTTATACTCATCAATCATTGTTCTTGCAAGAGTGATCAAGGTCCTATTTTTCCTTTCAACAACTCCATTTTGTTGAGGTGTATATGTGGCAGATACTTCATGCTTGATCCCAATTTCATCACAGTACTCATGAATGTTGGTGTTGTCAAATTCTTTGCCATTGTCACTTCTAATCTTCTTAATCTTGCAGTCAAATTCATTTTGTGCTTTCTTGGCAAACTTTTTGAATATAGATGCAACTTCAGATTTGTCATGGAGAAAGAACACCCAAGTGTATCTTGAGAAGTCATCAACAATCACTAGACAGTAGAGGTTGCCACCGGCACTGACATAATTTGTAGGTCCAAATAAATCCATGTGAAGAAGTTCCAGTGGCCTTGATGTTGACATGAAAGCTTTAGTGGGATGTGTATTAGCAACCTGCTTTCCAACTTGACATGCACTGCATGGCTTGTCTTTTTCAAATACCACATCCTTTAATCCTCTAACCATATCTTTCTTTAATACCTTCTTGAGTGTGCTCATCCCAACATGTGCAAGCCTCCTATGCCAAAGCCAACCAAGAGAGGCTTTGGTGAAGAGGCAAGTTCTTAAGTCTGCATCTTCTGAAGTGAAATCCACTAAGTATAGGTTGTTGTATCTAAATCCCTTGAATACCATTGACTCATCATCCATTTTTGTTACAATAACCTCTGATGGAGTGAATAAGCATTGAAGTCCAAGATCACAGAGTTGACCCACTGATAATAAATTGAAGCTCAAAGGTGCAACTAAGAGAACATTTGATATTGATAAATCATTTGAGATTGCCACCTTGCCAAGTCCTTGTACTTTTCCTTTTGAGTTGTCTCCAAATGTGATTTTATCTTGACCATCAACATTCTCATCTAATGAGGTGAACATCCGTGGGTTGCCTGTCATATGTTGTGTGCATCCACTGTCAATAACCCAATGGCTCCCACCGGTCTTGTAGTTCACCTACATTCACAGACAATTCAAGCTTGAGTTTTGAGAGCCCTATATTGCATAGGACCAGTGACTCTCTCAATTAAGGACTTTGCCACCCAGATTTGTCTAGGTCTACTCTTATTTGGTGGACCTAGGAATGTAACCTTAATCTTTCCATTTGCAACCTTTCTTAGAACATAGTGAGCATTGAAAGCAAATGGTCTTGAGTGCTTAGGCAAGGGAGTTGGTGGTTTAGCTTTGCAGTTGTGGGCAAAATGACCTTCATTTCCACACTCAAAGCATTTGATAGGCTTGTGAGTCTGCATTGGCTTGTATTGAGTGATAGCTTTCTTTTGCACAAAAGCATTGTATCCAATACCACTCTTGTTATTTTTCATAACAGTGTTCATAAGCAGCTCATTTTGGAGGTATTGACCCTTGTTGAACTTTTGCACACTTGTTGCAAGATGTTCATTTTCACTTTTTAGTTTCTTGACCTCATTCTTAAGCCTTTGATTATCCACTGCCAACTCATTGTTGAAATCATTGTTCTCAATAGCAACTTTTCCTCTAGTAGTTGCATCAGTCAAATAATTCTTCAATTTTTGGTTGTCTAAAGTCAGGACTTCAACTTTTTCAGTCAATTCAGCATGTAGACTAGTTTGCTCTTCTTGAATCAAATCATCACATGAGGTTGCTACATCAAGCTTAACAACAGGGTTAATAGCCTCATGTGTTTTGCAAGATAAAAGTTCATTTTCAACAAGAAGATTGTCATGATCAATTTTAATTTGAGTATAGTCTTCCTTGATCTTAACTAGTCTATTTTGCAACTCCCTATTAGCTTCATTTAATTTGTCATATTTCTCCTTAGCATCTTTTAGGGAGTTTGTGAGCTCATTTACAGTTGATGACATAGTTTTATTTTCTTCTTTTATTTCATCACTAGCCTTTATAACTATGTCATACTTGGCATTTAAAGATTCATTTTCATTTTTCAACCTATCACATTTAGCTTTTGACTTTCTAATGATTTGAGTATATTCTTTAAGTAAGTCAGCTAACTCATCATATGAAGGTGAAGCAAATTCTTCATCACTATCACTATCACTATCATCATCAATATTAATATCATTTTGTACCTTTCGTTCACCCCTAGCCATAAGGCACAGGTGAGAAGTGGATGATGGCGATGGTGGTGGTGAAGAGAAGTCCCCGGCGATGGCCGCAACTTTTTCATCATCCTCTTCTTCACTTGAAGAAGATCCACTTGATGATTCGACGTCGGTGAGCCAGTCACCAACAATATAGGCCTTTCCATTCTTCTTCTTGTGGAACCTTTTTTGCTTCCCATCCTTCCTCTTGAAGAATTTCTTTTCCTTCTTTTCATCATCGCTGTCATCTTCTTTCTTGCCCTTGAACTTGTTCTTCTTGGGCTTGTTGCATTGATGAGCAAGATGACCAAGCTCACCACAGTTGTAGCAGTCCATCTCAGAAATGGGCTTTCTTTTGTTGGAAAAGAACTTCTTCTTCCTTGAATCAAATTTGATGCCTTCTCTATTTAGCTTCTTCAACATCTTGGTGGTCTTCCTTACCATCAAGGCAATGTTTGCATCAAGGTCATCATCACTTGAGGATTCTTCCTCAACTTGTATTTTTGCTTTTCCTTTTCTTTCATGATTTGCTTTGAGAGCCAAATCCTTTCTTTTGGAAGATGATTCTTCTTTGTCGTTGATGTGCATGTACATTTCATGGGCATTTATCTTTCCCAAAATTTGTGTAGGTGTGGTAACCGAAAGATCCATTTGATGTAGCACAGTGACAATGTGTCCATATTTGTCTATTGGGAGGACACTGAGAATCTTCCTCACAACATCCGGTTGTGAGATTTGAGTAAGCCCCAATCCATTGACTTCTTCTACAAGAATATTAAGTCGTGAGTACATAGCATTTGCATTTTCATTAGTAAGCATTTCAAAAGTATTTAACTTTCGCATGGCTATGTGATATCTTTCCTCACGTTCACTTCTAGTTCCTTCGTGTAGAGCACAAATGTCTATCCACAAATCATGAGCATTTTTATGATTCCTTACTCTATTGAACACATCTTTGCAAAGGCCTCTAAAAAGGGTGTTTTTGGCCTTAGCATTCCATTTCTCATAATTGAACTCATCACCTACAAGATTTGTGGCGTCTCTAGGTTCGGGGAACCCTTGTGTGGCGGCTTTATAGACACCGATGTCTATAGCCTCTAAGTATGCTTCCATACGAATTTTCCAATAAGGAAAATCGTCACCATCAAAAACGGGAGGAGGTCCATCCCCACCGGACATCGTAACTCTAGCGGTTAAGCTAATCTATGAGCAACAAGGCTCTGATACCAATTGAAAGGATCACGATGCCCAAGAGGGGGGGGGGGGTGAATTGGGCTTTTCTAAAAATCAACACTAATTAAAACCTAAGCAAGAGCTAAACAAGAGCCCAACTTCACCCCAACAACTAGCACTAAGCAAATAATACTAGAAATGTAACAAAGCTAAGATAATACTTCAAATACTTGCTAAACAAATACACAATGTAAAGTGCTTGAATTAAGTGCGGAATGTAAAGCAAAGTTTAGAAGACTCCTCCAATTTTTCCCGAGGTATCGAAGAGTCGGCACTCTCCACTAGTCCTCGTTGGAGCACCCGCGCAAGGGTATCGCTCCCCCTTGGTCCTTGCAAGAACCAAGTGCTCACTACGAGATGATCCTTTGCCACTCCGGCGCGGTGGATCCCTCGAGACCGCTTACAAACTTGAGTCGGGTCACCAACAAGATCTTCACGGTGATCACCGAGCTCCCAACGCCACCAAGCCGTCTAGGTGATACCGATCACCAAGAGTAACAAGCCATAGACTTTCGCTTGACCAAGAGAAGCCTAATGCAAGTGGTGTGTGCTCTAGGTGGCTCTCACTCGCGCTAATGAGGAACAAGCGCGGATTATGATTTTCTAATCTCCTCACTAGGCTTTTGGTGCTTGCAATACTCTACCAAGGTGCTGGAATAAATGTGGAGTGCAAGACATTGAATATGGTGGGTGGAGGGGGTATAAATAGCCCTCACCCACCAACTAGCCGTTATAGGCAATGTGCTGCGCGATGGCGCACCGGACAGTGCGGTGCGCCACCGGTGCGCCAACGGTGCGCCACCGGTGCGCCAACGGTCACTTCCAACGGCTAGATCTGACAGGTAGCCGTTGGACTCATGGCGCATCGGACAGTGAACAGTTCACTGTCCGGTGCACACCGGACAGTCCGGTGCGGTGTCCGGTGTGCCACTAAAATTCAACTTCAAACTCTGCGCTCTCGGGTTTCTGGGAAGGTAAAAACACTGCCGTGGACCAGCCTGGCCCCACCTGGCAGTGGGTGCACCGGACAGTCCGGTGCACACCGGACAGTCCGGTGCCCCAAAGCCAGGAACACTAAGTCTTGTTTTTCAGCTGATTTTCAAATCGGTTTTCGCTCTAACTTGGGTGTGAGTTCTAGAGTGACACCTAGCACTGTATATGAGTGTGATTGTGCACCAACACTACACTAGAACTCTCTTGGTCAAACTACTCATCGACAACCCCTCTTTATAGTACGGCTAAAAGAGAATAAAAGACCTAACTAAATCGCGAGTGTCCACATCTCCTTGACACTCGGACTCCTTAGACCTTCATCTTTTGTTCCGTCGTTTTAGCCGTCGCTTCGAGTTCTTATCTCCGGGATTGTTTTCACCGTTGTAGTACTTTTACCTGTCATGCGACCTAACTTACCATTTGTCTCTGCAAAACACACGTTAGTCACATATAATATTACGTTGTCATTAATCACTAAAACCAACCAGGGGCCTAGATGCTTTCACTCGAGTTACAAGAAATAAGGTTATAAAGATGTGCAAAGTGCAATGGAGTCACCACGGTGAAGATGAAACAACTTGGGAAAGAGAAGAAGAGCTTCGTATAGATTTTCCCCACCTTTTTCCTAGATCTTCCTAAATCTCGAGGACGAGATTATTTTTAAGGGGGGTAGGATTTGTAATACTCAAATTTGTATACAAAGGATATAGTGGATTTCTACATTTTGTGTGCCTTAATTGCATCATAAAAAGAGCATCCAAGTAATTAAGAGTGATTAAATTACAAATAAATGATACCAAAATAAAATAAAATGCACCTTGTTGGATTTTCATATGTTTGTGCATTAAATAAAACAATGAGGATAAAAATGATAATAATTATTTGAAGTTTGATTAAACCCTAAATTTGAAAATAGGGTTTTGAAAATGAGAAGAAGAGAAAGGATATAAAAATATAAATAATATAATTATATTTTTAAAACTGGTATTTTTAACTTCACAAATGTAAAGGGGATTAATGTAGCACGAGCTTGAATTTATGTTTGAATTCAAACTGGAATTCAAATTGAACTTGGAAGTATAGAAAAGAGAATAAAGAATAGAAAAGAAAAGAATAAAATCAACCTAGCCTAAATGGGCTTCGGAACCTCAATTCGGCCCAGCAGCCAGAAACCACCCCGCGCGGCCCGACTATTGTTGCCTCGCGCGCGCTGCTCCTCAGCCGGACCGGACAGGCGGGCCCACATGTCGGTATCCGTTGTGCGCGCGTGTCTTGGCTGGCCGGTGGACCTCCGTGGGCAGGCGCACGGCAGGTCACCGCGATGTGGGACCCATTGGTCAGTGTTGTCCCGCGTGGAACTCGTCTTCAACCTCCCGAGAATACCGCGAGCGCCCCGACCTTGCGTTCACCTCGGCGGGTGGATTTAACCACCGTTCCGCTTTCCTCTCTCTCGCTGCGTGGACTCTCCAATCCTTAAGACGTGGGCACGACCCCCCTTCTTTACCCGTAAACCGCTCTCCAAATCATCCGCTGCACCACCGTGCGCCGTGTAGAGGGATACAGCCGCCGCCAGCTTGGATCTTACAAGGGCAACGAATCGACCGTCGCAAGGCATTGGGGTGATCTCGGGCGACTGCTGAAGGTGGCCTGGGACCTCCTGGGCGAAGCAAGTCCCCTGGTGGTCACGAATTGCTCGCTAGAGCGCTTCACCGCCGCCAAGCCGACCCTTTGCCGTGGCCCGTGGCCAGGGTCTTCCGCGCCGCGAATCACGGTATGAACCCTACCCTGGTGTTCGCTATGTCGTTAGGGTTGGGCTGGTGGTCTCGGGTAGGCTTGCGGGCCTGTGAATCGGCGGTCAGTGACTCGCCGGGGCGTCCGCCGCGGGGCCAGTCGCGAGGTAGAAGACGTCTGGGCACCATTGATTCAGTATTCTACGGCTCGGATTAGAGTTTAGCCACTGATTCGATCGGATCTCGTTTGGACCGTAGATTTTAAGATCGAGTGCTGAGATTAGATTGGGGTGTAACCCTTCAGTCATAAAAATCGGTGCCGTTGGTTCACGATCCAGCTGCTGTGAGTCGCGCATCAGAAATAGTAAGCCTTAGCCGTCCAGATCTAATCCGAAGGCCAATATCCCGCGATACCCCTTCACACGGCATAATTTCTAAAGAGACCCTAGGTTAATAACAATTCAACCCGCAGTCTACCCTGTACTATTCTCTGTGACTCGAGATTTTTACCTAGACGCCCATGTACTTTACAGAAAACGCGGCCCAGTCCAGAGATAATTGTAAGCAGAGAATTGATTTTAGAAATTAATTTTAATACAAAAACAAATCTAGAAACTTGTAAAATGCATAGAAAATTCATTTTAGCTTCAAATTGAACCATTCCAATTTCTGAAAATTTTGTAATAATATTCTCTATCATTTAGTATCTCTGTTTTGACATGAACACAGTAAGAAAATTAATTTATCATTTAATTCTATTTCAATCACATTAAAACCTTAGGAAATTCATAACTTGAAATCTATAACTCCAAATTATATGATTCCAGTTCCTGTGATTCTATTTTAATGTCTAGTTCATTACTGTGTATTTTATTTGCATGTTTGATGTGATGTTGATTTTTGCTATACTATGTATGTATTGTGTTGATGTGAGTAGACGAGCAAGCCACTGTGGATTCTGAGGTTCAGCAAGTAGAAGTAGCTGAGCAGGAGCTCATTGAAGGCAAGTTGTGCCCTTGATCACTTATTTTTCCCAGCCATGTTCTTATTAATTATAATGATCTGCATAGGTTAATTTTGATGGGACCCAATAGGTTACCCCAATTTTGATATCTTTATACCTTGTTTACCACTGAAATATTTTTTTGGGTAGTACCTGCTATTGCTTTATGTGGATTTGGGTATGGAGATACATTATTTATGATTACACCTTTATTATCTTTCTATTATTATTGTTCATGTTAAGATCATTATGTTAATGGGAACATGGAGCGACCACCCGGGAAAACAGTGCTAACACAAGGGTATAATGGGACGCCCTTGGCTGATTAACTAGGAAAGCTAGTGGAGGTCTTCCTTACCCGAAAGGGGCAAGGGCAGTAGGGGAGTGGTCGGTGTAGGGAGGTCCTTGGGTTGATTTTGCTGCGATGGCGGTCAGGCAAGAACCCTGCATTGGAGCTTCCTATAAACTGTAGCGGGATTTCTGAAGCTAGTGGAACTTTGTAAAGGCCTCGTAGTGTTATCCTGCCTCGCCTCCTCGGTAGAGGTGTATGGGATTGGTCATCTCTTGGCAGATGGGTAACATGACTTGTGGGTAAAGATGCGCAACCTCTGCAGAGTGTAAAACTGGTATACTAGCCGTGCTCACGGTCATGAGCGGCTCGGACCCTCACATGATTAATTTATGGAACTTAAATTTAATTTGACATTTGCATCGCATTTGGGATTATTTTACTATTACTTTATTTATTATTATTAAGGTTTGGTATTTACTTACACCTAGTAATTGCTAATAAAATTTTGACCAACTTATAAAAGCAATGCTCAGCTTCAGCCTCTATTTCATTGATCGGCCTTACACTTCATGAACTCCCACCTTTGGCGAGTTCATGCACATTATTCCCCACGACTTGTTGAGCTATGAACGTATGTGAGCTCACTCTTGCTGTCTCACACCCCCCCACAGGAGAAGAACATGTGGTTCAAGAGGAGTCACGTATAGAGGAGTTCGATTCGATCTAGGTGGCGTCTCCCAGTCAGCTTTCTGGCGCCAAGGATAGATTTTAGTTCCTGCTTTATTTATCTCTTATTTTGTAAGACTTCCGCTATGTAATAAAGTACTCTGATTATTGTGACATTTATCTATATACACTCTGTTATTATATATGTTGTCTTCTTTGGCGCATGTATGAGATGCATCCGGCTTTGTTCCTTAAAACCGGGTGTGACACGTAGCCAGATTCTTTCCGCAACCAAATTCTAAAAAAAGCTAAACTAAACAGGCCACCTATTTAATCGTTGGGGTCGTGGGTTGCTTGGCACGACTTGTACTTGATATGTGTCTAGTATCAAGCCGGATTGAGTTAGCTCATACTTGTTGGGTCAGTACTTTTTTAGGTTCGATCAGATTTTTTGGCTTTAGGTCGCGTGTTTTCGGGTTAGATCGAATTTTGGGTCAAAAACATGGTCTGTGTCTAGCCCGTGGATTGTTGCGGGTCAAAAGTTATGACCCGTACCCATTCGCTACATTGATCGAGTCGGATCGGATCAGAGGTTTTTCATGAGGGTTAGTCAGGTCGGATGACTCAATATCAAGTCTACCCCTAACCCACCTAAGTCTGCATCGCACCTTTAGTGCTAGTTTGGAAACTCTCTTTTCTCAATAGATTCCTATATTTTTAAGAGAAAATAAATTAATTTCCTTTGAAAATATAGAAATTTCTTTAAAAAATAGGGTTTTTCAAACTAACCCTTATATTTTTTCCATGCTTGATGACGAGGAATCGAGGATGGTGAACCTGAACGACGAACAGAGAGTCAAGCAACACATTCCTACACTACACTACTACAACGCTACATGTTGGCCGTTTGGACGGTTTGAAAGTGAAACAGACATGGGAAGTTGGATGTTTATCCTGAGTTGGCTTTTTATGATGTTAATAATTACAGGAGAGAAAACAAAATAAAGGAGACGTAGGTCCCGTTTAAATTTACTAGGGCTAATAGTTAGATGATAAAATTAGTTAAAAATATTCAAACTGTCTAGCTAATAGTTAGCTAGTTATTTATTATCTAACTAATTTTAGTCAACTAATTATTAGCTCTAGTGTATTCAAACACGTGCATAAGTTTAAAATCTGCAATGAAGTACGAACAATAATGTAGAAAAGTTTGAGACGTCTTAGGTCTTGTTTGAACGTGTTATAACTAATAGTTAGGTGCTTAAATTAGTTAAAACATCCAAATAGTCTAGCTAATAGTTCTGCTATTAGTTACTTTTACTAAATTAACTAATGTTAGCTAGCTATTTGTTAGCCAACTATTTTCACTATCAATTTTTAACCAACTAATTGTTAGCTCTATTGCATTTAAATAGGCTCATAGTCTAACATTGTATGTTGTATGCATGATGGATATTATATATAAGTGCACGAAGAGCTAACATATCCAAAACATGACTAAAGTAGCGAGTGAAAAAAACTAGATAAACCTTATGATGTCAATTGAGATCTCGATTCGAGTGTCCTTTCTATGTTCCTCTATGTCTATCATCTATCTTCTATAGTACAAGGGTGCAGAGAGTTATATTACATCCTTATATGAACGGTCGGTCGCGTCTAACATAGATCCAACGTCTTATATCTTGTCATAGTTATTGTGTTGTACGCAATACACACCTCAGTGTGACATAGTGGCGAGTGTGACATGTCACAATGGCATGTATGCAGTTAGCAATCGCTATGGCCGCACGCATTATATGTGCTCACTGTTACGTTTGTGGCCTCAGACATGGCTACAATGATGTCTTCTGACCATAACGTCACTCATCGCAATAAATACAAAGAACGAGAACATTATCTCAACCACCTAGCATCATGTGACTAGCCTAGTCAAGGGCGCACATGGTGGTGTCGCCATCCTGCCCCTTGGTCATATCGCGAGAGTCAAGAGAGTCTTACCTAAAGCCTCGACTTTAGATCTAGAATCGAAGGTGAATGTACAATAGACACGAGGATTTCGATAGTTTTGGGCTCTCAATGTGAGATAATACCCTATGTCTCATGTGTTGCGGTGTGTGTTTTCTATGCAATATAATCGGATGATATGTCCTAGATGGGTACAACCATACCCTTTATAGTAAAAATAGGTGTGGTTTTGTCGGTGTTTAGACCCGACGGTCCTAACCAACTAGTGAATAAGTGTTGTGTGCCCTGGTCCAGAAGGGTGATACAAGAAGACACAAGTTTTATCCTGGTTCGGGCAAGATAAGGCCCTACTTCTAGCACAGGTAGGATGAGACTTATATATCTTGCACCTAAGTGCTTGTACTAGGGGATACAAGGTGGTTAGGAGAGGGAGAGGATCCCAAGTCCATGGTGGTGATTGAGATGGGTGCCAATATCAGTCGTGTAGGATGAAAACTGGTGAAGTGTTCTCCCCCTCTCTTGGAAGCCTTGGACTCCTCCTTTTATAGCCTTAAGGAGCCCTAGAGCTCCCAGGCTTGTCGTATTGAGGCTGGGAGATGAGTCCAAGCCCTATAGTCGGCATGGCCGATAGAGTGGCCTTTGTACTTGTAGTTGACTTAGACCAAGAGGAGGACGTTCGGCCTCTGTATCTTGTATCTTGACCGAGCATAGAGCTGAGGCCAGGACCGGGGGCTCGGACGCGTACTCGAGCCTACATGGTGGATGTGTCGTCCGAGTCGTAGTTGTTGAAACTGTAGGAAACGAAGACGCCTAAGAGGGAGGTGAATTAGGACTTCTAAAATTTCTTTCTAAATTAGGCCACAAATAAATACCTAGATCAAAACCTACACAAATAATCGATCTAGAATGTGCAAGCTAGTTTTAGTCTAAGTGTTGCTATCTCTTCCAAAAAGCCTAAGTTTCAATCCTAAATAATCTAACTAGAAAGTAGAGATTGAAACTTAAGTACTTAATGTAAATGCGGAAGGTAAAGAGCTAGTAGAGAAAGCAAACTCTCGTGGATGACGCCAGTATTTTTACCGAGGTATCCGAAACCACACAAGGTTCCGACTAATTCTCGTTGGTGCCCCTACCCAAAGGATAGCCCATGAGAGCACCAAGGTCGAGTAACTCCGTACAGAGTTGTGGGCCTTCTCCACGCGCAAGTGGTGCTCCGCTTCTGGCTCCTCTCGGACGCTCCTCGCTGTCTCCACTATCGAGCTTCCAGCCAAAACATTGTGGGCCTCGTTCCCTCCGGTACACGGTGGCGGTCGTGACTGAAAGTCGCCTAGAGGGGGGTGAATAGGTGTAATCTGAAATTTACAGCTTTAAACGCACACTACAAGTCGGGGTTAGCGTTAGAACTTAAATCAAGTCCGGGAGAGAGGGGGAAAACAAATCAAATGGAAATCAACCGAATGAACAAGATGATTTGTTTTACCAAGGTTCGGTTCTAAAGAACCTAGTCCCCGTTGAGGTGGTCACAAAGACCAGATCTCTTTCAAACCTTTCCCTCTCTCAAACGGTCACTTAGTCCGAGTGAGCTTTCTCCTTAATCAAATGGGTCACTTAGACCCCACAAGGACCACCACACACTTAGGTGTCTCTTGCTTTGACTACAAGTCACTTTGGAACAAGAATGAGGAAGGAAGGAAGAGATCCAAGCAACAAGAGCGCAAATGAACATGAACACACACTCTCTCAAGTCACTAGGTGGTTGGAATGAATTTTGGACTTGGAGAGGCTTTAATCTTTTGATTTGTGTCTAGGAGTGAATGCACTAGCTCTTGTATTGAATGAAAGCTTCAGAAGACTTGGATCCTTGGAGTTGTGGTGGTAGGGGGTATGTAAAGCCCTCAACCACCAAGAAGTCGTTGGGGAAGGCTGCTGGCGATGGGCGCACCAGACAGTCCAGTGCGCCACCGGACAGGTCCTGTTCACTGTCCGGTGTGCTGCCACATCACCCAACCGTTAGGGTTCGGGAGCAGTCGACCGTTGGCGCCGTTGTCTTCATGTGGCACCGGACAGTCCAGTGCCACACCGGACAGGTCATGTTCACTGTCCGGTGTGCCTATGACTCTACGGCTCTGACTCTACGCGCACTGTTCCTCTGTCAGCGGCTTTTGCAGTCGACCGTTGTGCGAGTTAGCCATTGCTCCGCTGGCACACCGGACAGTCCGGTGAATTATAGCGGAGTGCGCCTGTGGAAACCCGATAGTGGCTGGTTGGACTCAGTACAGTCCTGGTGCACCGGACAGTCCAGTGTGCCAGACCACAACACACTTGGTTTCTTTTGCTCCTTTGAATTTGATCCCTAACTTGAATATTTATTGGTTTGTGTTGAACCTGTGTGCACCTGTAAAACATGTATTCTAGAGCAAACTAGTTAGTCCATATATTTGTGTTGGGCATTCAACCACCAAAATTAACAGTGGGAAAAGTGAAAGTCGCCTAGAGGGGGGTGAATAGGGCAAATCTGAAATTTATAAACTTAAGCACAACTACAAGCCGGGTTAGCATTAAAATATGAACGAGTCCGAGAGAGAGGGAGAAAGGCAAATCGCGGGCAAATAAAGAGTGAGACACGATGATTTGTTTTACCAAGGTTCGGTTCTTGCAAACTGAAAGTCGCCTAGAGGGGGGGGTGAATAGGGCGACACTGAAATTTACAAAGTTAATCACAACTACAAGCCGAGTTAGCGTTAGAAATATAATCGAGTCCGAGAGAGAGGGTGCAAAACAAATCGCAAGTGAATAAAAGAGTATGACACGCGGATTTGTTTTACCGAGGTTCGGTTCTTGCAAACCTACTCCCCGTTGAGGTGGTCACAAAGACCGTGTCTCTTTCAACCATTTCCCTCTCTCAAACGGTCCCTCGGACCGAGTGAGCTTTTCTTCTCAATCACTTGGAACACAAAGTTCCCACAAGGACCACCACACGATTGGTGTCTCTTGCCTTAATTACAAGTGAGTTTGGTCTCAAGAAAGAATTTGAAAGAAAGCAATCCAAGCGCAAGAGCTCAAAAGAACACAATAAATCACTCTCACTTATCACTAAAGATTTTGTGGAATTAGGAGAGGATTTGATCACTTGGGTGCGTCTTGTATTGAATGCCTAGCTCTTGTAAGTGGTTGGAAGTGTGAAAACTTGGATTACTTGAATGTGGGGTGGTTGGGGGTATTTATAACCCCAACCACCAAACTAGCCGTTTGGTGGAGGCTGTTGTCGCATGGCGCACCGGACAGTCCGGTGCGCCAGCCACGTCACCAGGCCGTTGGGTTCCGACCGTTGGAGCTCTGACGTGTGGGCCCGCCTGGCTGTCCGGTGGTGCACCGGACAAGTCCTGTAGACTGTCCGGTGTGCCACCCGCGCGTGCCCTGCTCCTCTACGTGCGCTGGTGCGCATTTAATGCATTGCAGTCGACCGTTGGCGTGAAGTAGTCGTTGCTCCGCTGGCTCACCGGACAGTCCGGTGTGCATCGGACATGTCTGGTGAATTATAGCGGAGCGGGAATCCGAAGCTGGCGAGTTCAGAGTCGCTCTCTACTGGAGCACCGGACACTGTTCGGTCTGCACCGGACATGTCCGGTGAATTATAGCGAGGCGCCTCTGAAAATTCCCGAATGTGCGAAGTTTGGCTTGAAGTCCCCTGGTGCACCGGACACTGTCCGGTGGTGCACCGGACACTGTCCGGTGGCACACCGGACAGTCCGGTGCGCCAGACCAGGGCTGCCTTCGGTTGTCCCTTGCTCTTTTGGTTGAACTCATTTCTTGGTCTTTTTATTGGCTAAGTGTGAACCTTTGGCACCTGTATAACTTATAGACTAGAACAAACTAGTTAGTCCAATTATTTGTGTTGGGCAATTCAACCACCAAAATCATTTAGGAAATAGGTGTAAGCCTAATTCCCTTTCAATCTCTCCCTTTTTGGTGATTGATGCCAACACAAACCAAAGCAAATATAGAAGTGCATAATTGAACTAGTTTGCATAATATAAGTGCAAAGGTTACTTAGAATTGAGCCAATATAAATACTTATAAAATATGCATGGATTGTTTCTTCATTTTTAACATTTTGGACAACGCTTGCACCACATGTTTTGTTTTTGCAAATTCTTTTGTAAATCCTTTTCAAAGTTCTTTTGCAAATAGTCAAAGGTAAATGAATAAGATTTTGCGAAGCATTTTCAAGATTTGAAATTTTCTCCCCCTGTTTCAAATGCTTTTCCTTTGACTTAAACAAAACTCCCCCTTGATAAATTCCTCCTCTTAGTGTTCAAGAGGGTTTTAAGATATTGATTTGAAAATACTATTCTCTCCCCTTTTTGAACACAATGAGATACCAAATTGAAAAATCATACCAATTGAAAAAACTCTTTTTAAAATTAGGTGGTGGTGCGGTCCTTTTGCTTTGGGCTCATGCTCTCTCCCCCTTTGGCATGAATCGCCAAAAATGGAGTCATTAGAGCCCTTAGAATTACTGTCTTCCCCTTTGGCAAATAAAATATGAGTGAAGGTTATACCAAAGACGGAGAGATGCTCGGAGCGATGGCGAAGGATGAGTGACGTAGTGGAAGCCTTTGTCTTCGCCGAAGACTCCAATTCCCTTTCAATACACCTATGACTTGGTTTGAAATAGACTTGAAAACACATTAGTCATAGCATATATAAAAGAGACATGATCAAAGGTATATGAATGAACTATGTGTGCAAATCAATAAAAGAAGTTTCTAGAATCAAGAATATTTAGCTCATGCCTAAGTTTGTTAAAAGTTTGTTCATCAAGTGGCTTGGTAAAGATATCGGCTAATTGATCTTTAGTATTAATGTATGCAATCTCGATATATCCCTTTTGTTGGTGATCCCTTAGAAAATGATACCGAATGGCTATGTGTTTAGTGCGGCTATGCTCAACGGGATTATCCGCCATGCGGATTACACTCTCATTATCACATAGAAGAGGAACTTTGGTTAATTTGTAACCATAGTCCCTAAGGGTTTGCCTCATCCAAAGCAATTGCGCGCAACAATGGCCTGCGGCAATGTACTCGGCTTCGGCGGTAGAAAGAGCTACGGAATTTTGCTTCTTTGAAGCCCAAGACACCAAGGATCTTCCCAAGAACTGGCAAGTCCCCGATGTGCTCTTCCTATTAATCTTGCACCCCGCCCAATCGGCATCTGAATAACCAATCAAATCAAATGTGGATCCCCTAAGATACCAAAGCCCAAACTTAGGAGTATAAGCCAAATATCTCAAGATTCGTTTTACGACCGTAAGGTGAGCTTCCTTAGGGTCGGCTTGGAATCTTGCACACATGCATACAGAAAGCATAATATCCGGTCGAGATGCACATAAATAGAGTAGAGAGCCTATCATCGACCGGTATACCTTTTGATCCACGGACTTACCTTCCGTGTCGAGGTCGAGATGCCCATTGGTTCCCATGGGTGTCTTGATGGGCTTGACATCCTTCATCCCAAACTTGTTTAAAATGTCTTGAGTATATTTTGTTTGGCTAATGAAGGTGCCCTCTTGGAGTTGTTTTACTTGAAATCCTAAGAAATACTTCAACTCCCCCATCATAGACATCTCGAATTTTTGTGTCATAATCCTACTAAATTCTTCACATGTAGACTCGTTAGTAGACCCAAATATAATATCATCAACATAAATTTGGCATACAAACAAGTCATTTTCGAGAGTTTTAGTGAATAAAGTAGGATCGGCCTTTCCGACTTTAAAGCCATTATCTATAAGGAAATCTCTAAGGCATTCATACCATGCTCTTGGGGCTTGCTTGAGCCCATAAAGCGCCTTAGAGAGTTTATAAACATGGTTAGGGTACTCACTATCTTCAAAGCCGGGAGGTTGCTCAACATAGACCTCTTCCTTGATCGGTCCATTGAGGAAGGCACTTTTCACGTCCATTTGATAAAGCTTGAAGCCATGGTAAGTAGCATAGGCTAATAATATACGAATTGACTCAAGCCTAGCTACGGGTGCATAGGTTTCACCGAAATCCAAACCTTCGACTTGGGAGTATCCCTTGGCCACAAGTCGAGCTTTGTTCCTTGTCACCACACCATGCTCATCTTGCTTGTTGCAGAAGACCCACTTGGTTCCTACAACATTTTGATTAGGACGTGGAACTAAGTGCCATACCTCATTCCTAGCGAAGTTGTTGAGCTCCTCTTGCATTGCCACCACCCAATCCGAATCTAGAAGTGCTTCCTCTACCCTGTGTGGCTCAATAGAGGAAACAAAAGAGTAATGCTCACAAAAATGTGCAACACGAGATCTAGTGGTTACCCCCTTATGAATGTCGCCGAGGATGGTGTCGACGGGGTGATCTCGTTGGATTGCTTGGTGGACTCTTGGGTGTGGCGGCCTTGGTTCTTCATCCTCCTTGTCTTGATCATTTGCATCTTCCCCCTGATTATTGCCGTCATCTTGAGGTGGCTCATTTGCTTTATCTTCTACTTCATCAACTTGAGCTTCATCCTCATTTTGAGTTGGTGGAGATGCTTCCGTGGAGGAGGATGGTTGATCTTGTGCATTTGGAGGCTCTTCGAATTCCTTAGGACACACATCCCCAATGGACATGTTCCTTAATGCGATGCACGAAGCCTCTTCAACACCTATATCATCAAGATCAACTTGCTCTACTTGAGAGTCGTTAGTCTCATCAAACACAACGTCATAAGAAACTTCAACTTGTCCAGAGGACTTGTTAAAAACTCTATATGCCCTTGTGTTTGAATCATATCCTAGTAAGAAGCCTTCTACAGTCTTAGGAGCAAATTTAGATTTTCTACCTCTTTTGACAAGAATAAAGCATTTGCTACCAAAGACTCTAAAATATGAAATGTTGGGCTTTTTACCGGTTAGGAGTTCGTATGATGTCTTCTTGAGGATTCGGTGTAGATATAATCGGTTGATGGCGTAGCAAGCGGTGTTGACCGCCTCGGCCCAAAATCGATCCGAAGTTTTGTACTCATCAAGCATGGTTCTTGCCATGTCCAATAGAGTTCGATTCTTCCTCTCCACTACACCAATTTGTTGTGGCGTGTAGGGAGAAGAGAACTCATGCTTGATGCCCTCCTCCTCAAGGAAGCCTTCAATTTGAGAGTTCTTGAACTCCGTCCCGTTGTCGCTTCTAATTTTCTTGATCCTTAAGCCGAACTCATTTTGAGCTCGTCTCAAGAATCCCTTTAAGGTCTCTTGGGTATGAGATTTTTCCTGCAAAAAGAACACCCAAGTGAAGCGAGAATAATCATCCACAATAACTAGACAGTACTTACTCCCGCCGATGCTTATGTAAGCTATCGGGCCAAATAGATCCATGTGAAGGAGCTCCAGTGGCCTGTCAGTCGTCATGATGTTCTTGTGTGGATGATGGGCACCTACTTGCTTC
Source organism: Zea mays (assembly GCF_902167145.1). Taxonomy (NCBI): domain Eukaryota; kingdom Viridiplantae; phylum Streptophyta; class Magnoliopsida; order Poales; family Poaceae; genus Zea; species Zea mays. Next base: position 224,123,827 of record NC_050100.1, on the reverse strand, counting down.
CCTGCTTGGCATGCGCTACAAATCCTGTCTTTCTCAAAATGAACATTTGTTAATCCTAAATTGTGCTCTCCCTTTAGAAGCTTATGAAGATTCTTCATCCCAACATGGGCTAGTCGGCGGTGCCAGAGCCAACCCATGTTAGTCTTAGCAATTAAGCAAGTGTCGAGTTCAGCTCTATCAAAATCTACTAAGTATAGCTGACCCTCTAACACTCCCTTAAATGCCATTGAATCATCACTTCTTCTAAAGACAGTGACACCTTCATCAGTGAATAGACAGTTGTAGCCCATTTTGCATAATTGAGAAACGGAAAGCAAATTGTAATCTAATGAATCAACAAGAAAAACATTGGAAATGGAATGGTCAGGTGATATACCAATTTTACCCAATCCTTTGACCAAACCTTGGTTTCCATCCCCGAATGTGATAGCTCGTTGGGGATCTTGGTTTTTCTCGTAGGAGGAGAACATTTTCTTCTCCCCTGTCATGTGGTTTGTGCACCCGCTGTCGATTATCCAACTTGAGCCCCCGGATGCATAAACCTACAAAACAAGTTTAGTTCTTCACTTTAGGTACCCAAATGGTTTTGGGTCCTTTGGCATTAGATACAAGAACTTTGGGTACCCAAACACAAGTCTTTGACCCCTTGTGCTTGCCCCCAACATACTTGGCAACTACTTTGCCGGATTTGTTAGTTAACACATAAGATGCATCAAAAGTTTTAAATGAAATGTCATGATCATTTGATGCACTAGGAGTTTTCTTCTTAGGCAACTTAGCACGGGTTGGTTGCCTAGAACTAGATGTATCTCCCTCATACATAAATGCATGGTTAGGGCCAGAGTGAGACTTCCTAGAATGAATTCTCCTAATTTTGCTCTCAGGATAATCGACAGGGTACAAAATGTAACCCTCGTTGTCCTGAGGCATGGGAGCTTTGCCCTTAACAAAATTAGACAATTTCTTAGGAGGGGCATTAAGTTTGACATTGTCCCCTTTTGGAAGCCAATGCCATCCTTAATGTCAGGGCGTCTCCCACTATAAAGCATACTACGAGCAAATTTAAATTTTTCATTTTTCAAGTTCATGCTCGGCAATTTTAGCATCTAATTTTGCTATATGATTATTTTGTTGTTTAATTAAAGCCATGTGATCATGAATAGCATTAATATCAACATCTCTACATCTAGTACAAATAGAAGTGTGCTCAATAGTAGATGTAGATGGTTTGCAAGATTTTAATTCTACAACCTTAGCATGCAATATATCATTTTTACTTCTAAGGTCGGAAATGGTAGCATTGCAAACATCAAAATCTTTATCCTTAGCAAGCAATTTTCATTTTCATCTCTAAGGCTAGCAAGAGAAATGTTCATTTCTTCAATCTTAGCAAGCAAATCATCATTATCATTTCTAGAATTGGGAATTGAAACATTACAAACACTTGAATCAACCTTAGCTAACAGATTAGCATTTTCATTTCTAAGGTTATCAATAGTCTCATGGCAAGTGCTTAGCTCACTAGATAATTTTTCGCACTTTTCTACTTCTAGAGCATAAGCATTTTTAACCTTAACATGCTTCTTGTTTTCTTTAATAAGGAAGTCCTCTTGGGTGTCCAAGAGATCATCCTTTTCATGGATAGCACTAATCAATTCATTTATTTTTTCCTTTTGTTGCATGTTTAAGTTGGCAAAAAGAGTACGCAAATTATCTTCCTCATCACTAGCATTATCATCGCTAGAAGACTCATATCTAGTGGAGGATTTGGATTTAACCTTCTTCTTTTTGCCATCCTTTGCCATGAGGCACTTATGGCCGATGTTGGGGAAGAGAAGTCCCTTGGTGATGGCGATGTTGGCGGCGTCCTCGTCGTCGGAGGAGTCGCTAGAGCTTTCGTCGGAGTCCCACTCGCGACAGACATGGGCATCGCCGCCCTTCTTCTTGTAGTACCCCTTCTTCTCCTTTCTTCTCCCCTTTTTGTCGTCGCCCCTATCACTGTCACTAGAAATAGGACATTTTGCTATAAAGTGACCGGGCTTACCACACTTGTAGCAAACCTTCTTGGAGCGGGGCTTGTAATCTTTCCCCCTCCTTTGCTTGAGGATTTGGCGGAATCTCTTGATGACGAGCGCCATTTCCTCGTTGTCGAGCTTTGAGGCGTCGATTGGTTGTCTACTCGGTGTAGACTCCTCCTTCTTCTCCTCCGTCGCCTTAAATGCCACCGGTTGTGCTTCGGACATGGAGGGATCATCTAGCTCGTTGATTTTCTTTGAGCCCTTGATCATATACTCAAATCTCACAAAATTTCCGATTACTTCCTCGGGAGTCATTAGTGTATATCTAGGATTGCCACGAATAAATTGAACTTGAGTAGGGTTAAGGAAAATAAGTGATCTAAGAATAACCTTAACCATCTCGTGGTCATCCCACTTTTTGCTCCCGAGGTTGCGCACTTGGTTCACCAAGGTTTTGAGCCGGTTGTACATGTCTTGTGGCTCTTCCCCTTTGCGAAGCCGGAAGCGACCGAGCTCCCCCTCGATCGTCTCCCGCTTGGTGATCTTGGTTAGCTCATCTCCCTCGTGCACGGTTTTGAGCACATCCCAAACTTCCTTGGCGCTCTTTAATCCTTGCACCTTGTTGTACTCCTCTCTACTTAGAGAGGCGAGGAGTATTGTTGTGGCTTGGGAGTTGAAGTGCTCGATTTGGGCCACTTCGTCCTCATCATAATCCTCATCCCCTACGGATGGTACCTGTACACCAAACTCAACGACATCCCATATACTTTTGTGGAGTGAGGTTAGATGAAATCGCATTAAATTACTCCACCTAGCATAATCTTCACCATCAAATGTTGGTGGTTTGCCTAATGGGACAGAAAGTAAAGGCGTATGTTTAGGAATGCGAGGATAACATAAGGGGATCTTACTAAACTTCTTGCGCTCATGGCGCTTAGAAGTTACGGAGGGCGCGTCGGAGCCGAAGGTGGAAGGTGATGAAGTATCGGTCTCGTAGTAGACCACCTTCCTCATCTTCTTTTTCTTGTCGCCACTCCGATGCGACTTGTGGGAAGAGGCTTTCTTCTCCTTCCCCTTCCCCTTCTTGTGAGACTCTTCCGATGAAGCCTTCCCGTGGCTTGTAGTGGGCTTGTCGCCGGTCTCCATCTCCTTCTTGGCGTGTTCTCCCGACATCACTTCGAGCGGTTAAGCTCTAATGAAGCACCGGGCTCTGATACCAATTGAAAGTCGCCTAGAGGGGGGTGAATAGGGCGACACTGAAATTTACAAAGTTAATCACAACTACAAGCCGGGTTAGCGTTAGAAATATAATCGAGTCCGAGAGAGAGGGTGCAAAACAAATCGCAAGCGAATAAAATAGTTTGACACGCGGATTTGTTTTACCAAGGTTCGGTTCTTGCAAACCTACTCCCCGTTGAGGTGGTCACAAAGACCGGGTCTCTTTCAACCCTTTCCCTCTCTCAAACGGTCCATCGGACCGAGTGAGCTTTTCTTCTCAATCACTTGGAACACAAAGTTCCCACAAGGACCACCACACGATTGGTGTCTCTTGCCTTAATTACAAGTGAGTTTGATCTCAAGAAAGAATGAGAAAGAAAGCAATCCAAGCGCAAGAGCTCAAAAGAACACAATAAATCACTCTCACTTATCACTAAAGCTTTTGTGGAATTGGGAGAGGATTTGATCACTTGGGTGTGTCTTGTATTGAATGCCTAGCTCTTGTAAGTGGTTGGAAGTATGAAAACTTGGATTACTTGAATGTGGGGTGGTTGGGGGTATTTATAACCCCAACCACCAAACTAGCCGTTTGGTGGAGGCTGCTGTCGCATGGCGCACCGGACAGTCTGGTGCGCCACTGGACACTGTCCGGTGCGCCAGCCACGTCACCAGGCTGTTGGGTTTCGACCGTTGGAGCTCTGACGTGTGGGCCCGCCTGGCTGTCCGGTGGTGCACCAGACAAGTCCTGTAGACCGTCCGGTGTGCCACCCGCGCGTGCCCTGCTCCTCTGCACGCGCTGGCGCGCATTTAATGTGTTGCAGTCGACCGTTGGCGCGAAGTAGTCGTTGCTCCGCTGGCTCACCGGACATGTCCGGTGAATTATAGCGGAGCGGGAATCCGAAGCTGGCGAGTTCAGAGTCGCTCTCTACTGGAGCACCGGACATGTCCGGTGAATTATAGCCACGCACCTCTGAAAATTCCCGAAGGTGCGAAGTTTGGCTTGAAGTCCCCCGGTGCACCGGACACTGTCCGGTGCGCCAGACCAGGGCTGCCTTCGGTTGTCCCTTGCTCTTTTGGTTGAACCCATTTCTTGGTCTTTTTATTGGCTAAGTGTGAACCTTTGGCACCTGTATAACTTATAGACTAGAACAAACTAGTTAGTCCAATTATATGTGTTGGGCAATTCAACCACCAAAATCATTTAGAAAATAGGTGTAAGACTAATTCCCTTTCACAAACCTACTCCCCGTTGACGTGGTCACAAAGACCGGGTCTCTTTCAACCCTTTCCCTCTCTCAAACGGTCACTTAGACCGAGTGAGCTTTCTCCTTAATCAAACGGGTCACTTAGACCCCACAAGGACCACTACAAACTTAGTGTCTCTTGCTTTGATTACAAGTGCCTTGAGAATAAGAATGGGAAGGAAGAAAACACGATTGCAAAAGCCAAGCGACAAGAGCAACAAATAACTCACGGATCACTCTCTCTCTCAAGTCACTAATCATTAATGATCACTTGTCTCAATTGTGGAACTTGGAGAGATTGGAGGCTTTGCTTGTGTCTTGGAATGGATTGCTAGCTCTTGTATTGAATGTTGAAGGTTGGAATGTTTGGTTTGTATGAATGGAGGTGGTTGGGGTTGTATTTATAGCCACCAACCAATTTCTAGTCGTTGCTCCTTTCTGCCAACTGCGGACGGTCCGCCCGCCTGGTCCGGACGGTCCGCCCCTGCAGATCAACGGCCGAAAACGGAACGGTCAGCAGTAACAGCTATATCAATGGCTATATGCCTATATTGCATTCAATGCGTCATCAGATGTCAGATAAAGCCAGTCGCGGACGGTCCGGTCGTGCACCCCGGACGGTCCGCGAGGACGCTATAATTCATTTTGCCGAACCCGCTACCATCGGGTTTTTCGGTTCCTCACCTACCGGATGGTCCGCGCCTGAGCCCGGACGGTGCGCGCGTGGTCTCGGACGGTGCTTGCTCTTCCATCGGACAGTCCACAGTAGAAACATGTGTCTTTGCATTGGTTCTGTCCGAGGATCATTTAGGTGTCGCGGACGGTCCGCCGCAAAGGCCCGGACGGTCCGTGCTTGGCCTGATTTTCCAAAAAGCTTCTCCTGTCCGGAATAATCTACGGTATTCCGGACAGTCGATTCAGTATAGTTGTAGATGAACCTTTGGCACCTATAGAACATATAATCTAGAGCAAACTAGTTAGTCCAATTATTTGTGTTGGGCAATTCAACCACCAAAATCATTTAGGAAAAGGTTTGAGCCTATTTCGCTTTCAATCTCCCCATTTTTGGTGATTGATGCCAACACAAACTAAAGCAAAAAATATATAAGTGCAGAATTGAACTAGTTTACATAATGTAAGTGCAAAGGTTACTTAGAATTGAACCATTATATATTCTTATAAGATATGTATGGATGCTTTCTTCATATTTAAAATTTTGGACCACGCTTGCACCACATGTTTTGTTTTTGCAAATACTTTTGTAAATTCTTTTCAAAGTCCTTTTGCAAATAGTCAAAGGTAAATGAGTAAGATTTTGCGAAGCATTTTCAAGATTTGAAATTTCCTCCCCCTGTTTCAAATGCTTTTCCTTTGACTAAACAAAACTCCCCCTCAATAAAATCCTCCTCTTAGTGTTCAAGAGGGTTTTAGATATTAGTTTTGAAAGGGTTGTACCAATTTGAAATTCTATCAAAAATAAGATATCGATTGAAAAATCACAAATTGAAAGATCTTTTCTTAAAAAAATTGAAAATTGGTGGTGGTGCGGTCCTTTTGCTTTGGGCTAATACTTTCTCCCCCTTTGGCATGAATAGCCAAAAACGGATACTTGAGTGAAATATAAGCCCTGTTTACTTTCTCTCCCTAGGGTAAATAACATATGAGTGAAGATTATACCAAAGTTGGAGAGTGGAAGCCTTTGTGTTCGCCGAAGACTCCAATTCCCTTTCAATCTATGACTTGGTTTGAGATATACTTGAAAAATACGTTAGTCATAGCACATGAAAGAGATATGATCAAAGATATATTGATGAGCTATGTGTGCAAAACATCAAAAGAAATTCCAAGAATCGAGAATATTTAGCTCATGCCTAAGTTTGTTAAATGTTTGTTCATCTAATGGCTTGGTAAAGATATCGGCTAATTGTTCTTTGGTGTTAATATATGCAATCTCGATATCCCTTTTTTGTTGGTGATCCCTTAGAAAATGATATCGAATGGCTATGTGTTTAGTGCGGCTATGCTCAACGGGATTATCCGCCATGCGGATTGCACTCTCATTATCACATAGAAGAGGAACTTTGGTTAATTTGTAACCATAGTCCCTAAGGGTTTGCCTCATCGAAAGCAATTGCGTGCAACAATGGCCTGCGACAATATACTCAGCTTCGGCGGTAGAAAGAGCTACGAAATTTTGCTTCTTTGAAGCCCAAGACACCAGAGACCTTCCCAAGAACTGGCAAGTCCCCGATGTGCTCTTTCTATTAATTTTACACCCCGCTCAATCGGCATCCGAATAACCAATTATGTCAAATGTGGATCCCCTAAGATACCAAAGCCCAAACTTATGAGTATAAACTAAATATCTCAAGATTCGTCTTATAGCCGTAAGGTGAGCTTCCTTAGGGTCGGCTTGGAATCTTTCACACATGCATACGGAAAGCATTATATCCGGTCGTGAAGCACATAAATAGAGTAAAGAACCTATCATCGACCGGTATACCTTTTGATCTACAGATTTACCTCCCGTGTCGAGGTCGAGATGTCCATTGGTTCCCATGGGTGTCTTGATGGGCTTGGCATCCTTCATCCCAAACTTGTTTAGAATGTCTTGAATATACTTCGTTTGGCTAATGAAGGTGCCCTCTTGGAGTTTCTTCACTTGAAATCCTAAGAAGTACTTTAACTCCCCCATCATAGACATCTCGAATTTTTGTATCATGATCCTACTAAATTCTTCACATGTAGATTCGTTAGTAGACCCAAATATGATATCATCAACATAAATTTGGCATACAAACAAATCCTTTTCAAGAGTTTTAGTAAATAAAGTAGGATCGGCCTTTCCGGCTTTGAAGCCATTAGTGATAAGAAAATCTCTTAGGCATTCATATCATGCTCTTGGGGCTTGCTTGAGCCCATAAAGCGCCTTAGAGAGTTTGTATACATAGTTAGGGTACTCACTATCTTCAAAGCCGGGAGGTTGCTCAACATAGACCTCCTCCTTGATTGGTCCATTGAGGAAGGCACTTTTCACGTCCATTTGATAAAGCTTGAAGACATGGTAAGTAGCATAGGCAAGTAAAATGCGAATTGATTCTACCCTTGCTACGGGTGCATAGGTTTCACCGAAATCCAAACCTTCGACTTGTGAATATCCCTTGGCCACAAGTCGGGCTTTGTTCCTTGTCACCACACCATGCTCATCTTTCTTGTTGCGGAAGACCCACTTGGTTCCTACAACATTTTGGTTAGGACGTGGAACCAAATGCCATACCTCATTCCTAGTGAAGTTGTTGAGCTCCTCTTGCATCGCCACCACCCAATCTTAATCTTGAAGTGCTTCCTCTACCCTTTGTGGCTCAATAGAGGAAACAAAAGAGTAATGTTCACAAAAATGAGCAACACGAGATCTAGTAGTTACCCCCTTTTGAATATCGCCGAGGATGGTGTTCACGGGGTGATCTCGTTGAATTGCTTGGTGGACTCTTGGGTGTAGCGGCCTTGGAACTTGTTCATCTTCCTCATCTTGATCATGGGCATCTCCCCCTTGATCATTGCTCTCCTCTTGAGGTGGCTCATCCTCTTGATCTTCTCCTTCATCATCTTGAGCCTTATCCTCATCTTGAGTTAGTGGAGATGCTTGCATGGAGGAAGACGATTGATCTTGTGCTTGTGGGGGCTCTTCGGATTCCTTAGGACACACGTCCTCAATGGACATGTTCCATAGTGCGACGCACGGAGCCACTTCATCATCTAGCTCATCAAGATCAACTCGCTCTACTTGAGAACCGTTAGTCTCATCAAACACAATGTCACAAGAAACTTCAACTAGTCCAGAGGACTTGTTAAAGACTCTATATGTCCTTGTGTTTGAATCATATCCTAGTAAAAAGCCTTCTACAGCCTTAGGAGCAAATTTGGATTTTCTACCTCTTTTAACAAGAATAAAGCATTTGCTACCAAAGACTCTAAAATATGAAACATTGGACTTTTTACCGGTTAAGAGTTCGTATGATGTCTTCTTGAGAGTTCGGTGTAGATACAACCGGTTGATGGCGTAGCAGGCGGTGTTGACCGCCTCGACCCAAAACCGATCCGAAGTCTTGTACTCATCAAGCATGGTTCTTGCCATGTCCAATAAAGTTTGATTCTTCCTCTCCACTACACCATTTTGTTGTGGCGTGTAGGGAGAAGAGAACTCATGCTTGATGCCCTCCTCCTCAAGGAAGCCTTCAATTTGAGAGTTCTTGAACTCCGTCCCGTTGTCGCTTCTAATCTTTTTGATTCTTAAGCCGGACTCATTTTGAGCTCGTCTCAAGAATCCCTTTAAGGTCTCTTGGGTATGAGATTTTTCCTGCAAGAAGAACACCCAAGTGAAGCGAGAATAATCATCCACAATAACAGGATAGTACTTACTCCTGCCGATGCTTATGTAAGCTATCGGTCCGAATAGGTCCATGTGTAGGAGCTCGAGTGGCCTGTCAGTCGTCATGATGTTCTTGTGTGGATGATGAACACCAACTTGCTTCCCTACCTGACATGCGCTACAAACCCTGTCTTTCTCAAAATGAACATTTGTTAGTCCCAAAATGTGTTCTCCCTTTAGAAGCTTGTAAAGATTCTCCATTCCAACATGTGCTAGTCGGCGATGCCAGAGCCAGCCCATGTTAGTCTTAGCAATTAATCAAGTGTCGATTTCAGCTCTATCAAAATCTACTAAGTATAGCTGACCCTCTAACACTCCCTTAAATGCTACTGAATCATCACTTCTTCTAAAGACAGTAACACTCACATCCGTAAAAAGACAGTTGTAACCCATTTTACATAATTGTGAAACTGAAAGCAAGTTGTAATCTAAAGAATCTACAAGAAAAACATTGGAAATGGAGTGGTCAGGAGATATAGCAATTTTACCCAATCCTTTGACCAAACCTTGATTTCCATCCCCGAATGTGATAGCTTGTTGGGGATTTTGGTTTTTCTCGTAGGAGAACATCTTCTTCTCTCCTATCATATAGTTTGTGCACCCGCTGTCTATGATCCAACTTGAGCCCCTGGATGCATAAACCTACAAAACAAATTTAGTTCTTGATTTTAGGTACCCAAACGGTTTTGGGTCCTTTGACATTAGATACAATAACTTTGGGTACCCAAACACAAGTCTTTGACCCCTTGTGCTTGCCCCCAACATACTTGGCAACTACCTTGCCGGATTTGTTAGTCAAAACATAAGATTAAATGAAATGTTAGAATTATTTGATGCAATAGGAGTTTTCTTCTTAGGCAATTTTGCACGAGTTGATTGCCTAGAGCTAGATGTCTCACCCTTATACATAAAAAGCATGATTAGGGCCAGAGTGAGACTTCCTAGAGTGAATTCTCCTAATTTTGTGCTCAGGATAACCGGCAGGGTACAAAATGTAACCCTCGTTATCCTGAGGCATGGGAGCCTTGCCATTAACAAAGTTAGACAATCTTTTAGGAGGGGCATTAAGTTTGACATTGTCTCCCTTTTGGAAGCCAATGTCATCCTTGATGTCAGGGCGTCTCCCACTATAAAGCATGCTACGAGCAAATTTAAATCTTTCGTTTTCTAACTCATGCTCGGCAATTTTAGCATCTAATTTTGCTATATGATCATTTTGTTGTTTAATCAAGGCCATGTGATCATGAATAGCATCAATGTTAACATCTCTACATCTAGTGCAAATTGTAACATGTTCAACGGTAGATGTAGAGGGTTTGCAAGATTTTAGTTCAACAAGCTTAGCATGTAAAATATCATTTTCACTTCTAAGATTGGAAATGGAAGCATTGCAAACATCTAAGTCTTTAGCCTTAGCAATCAATTTCTCATTTTCAATCCTAAGGCTAGTCAGAGAAGCATTCAATTTTTCAATCTTAGCAAGTAAACTAGCATTATCATCTCTAAGATTGGAAATTGAATCATCACATACATTTGAATCAACCTTAGCAATTAATCTAGCATTCTCATTTCTAAGGTTAGCAATGACATCATGGCAAGTGCTTAGCTCACTAGATAGTTTTTCACATTTTTCTACTTCTAGAGCATAAGCATTTTTAACCTTAACATGCTTCTTGTTTTCCTTAATTAGGAAGTCCTCTTGGGTGTCCAAGAGTTCATCCTTCTCATGAATAGCACTAATTAATTCATTCAACTTTTCCTTTTGTTGCATGTTTAGGTTGGCAAAAAGGGTGAGCAAATTATCCTCCTCATCATTAGAATTACCCTCATCACTAGAGGTTGCATATTTGGTGGAGGGTTTTGATTTTACCTTCTTCCTTTTGCCGTCCTTTGCCATGAGGCACTTGTGGCCGACGTTGGGGAAGAGGAGTCCTTTGTTGACGGCGATGTTGGCGGCGTCCTCGTCGGAGGAGGAGTCGGTGGAGCTCTCGTCGGAGTCCCACTCCCGGCAAACATGGGCATCGCCGCCCTTTTTCTTGTAGTACCTCTTCTTATCTCTCCTCTTTCCCTTCTTGTTGTTGCCCCTATCACTATCACTAGATAATGGACATTTAGCAATGAAATGATCGGGCTTACCACACTTGTAGCACACCTTATTGGAACGGGGCTTGTAATCTTTCTCCTTCCTTTGTTTGAGGATTTGACGGAAGCTCTTGATGATGAGCGCCATCTCCTCATTGTCGAGCTTGGAGGCGTCGATGGGAATTCTACTTGGAGTAGAATCTTCTTTTTTCTCCTCTGTTGCTTTGAATGCAACGGGTTGTGCTTCGGGTACGGAGGAGGATGCGCCTTGCTCGATGATCTTTTTGGAGCCTTTGATCATTAGTTCAAAGCTCACAAATTTACCTATCACTTCCTCGGGAGACATTAGTTTGTATCTAGGATCACCTCGAATTAATTGTACTTGAGTAGGATTAAGAAAAACTAGTGATCTTAGAATAACCTTGACCATCTCATGGTCATCCCATTTGGTGCTCCCGAGGTTGCGCACTTGGTTCACCAAGGTCTTGAGCCGGTTGTACATTGCTTGTGGCTCCTCCCCTTGGTGAAGCATGAAGCGACCGAGCTCCCCCTCAATCGTTTCCCTCTTGGTGATCTTGGTCATCTCGTCTCCTTTGTGCGCGGTCTTGAGCACGTCCCAAATCTCCTTTGCGCTCTTCAATCCTTGCACCTTATTATACTCCTCTCGACTTAGAGAGGCGAGGAGTATAGTAGTGGCTTGAGAGTTGAAGTGTTGGATTTGTTCGACCTCCTCCGAATCATAATCCTTATCCCCTTCCTTTGGTACCTGCGCTCCATACTCAACAATATCCCATATACTTTTGTGGAGTGAGGTTAGGTGATGCCTCATTTTGTCACTCCACATAGAATAATTTTCACCATCAAACATAGGTGGTTTGCCTAATGGGACAGAAAGTAATGGAGTGCGTTTTGAAATGCGAGGATAGCGAAAGGGCATCTTACTATACTTCTTGCGCTCATGGCGCTTAGAAGTGGCGGATGTCGATTCCGAGCCGGAGGTGGAGGGTGACGAAGAGTCGGTCTCGTAGTAGACCACCTTTTTCATCTTCTTCTTCTTGTCACCCTTCCGTTGGGACTTGATGGAGGAAGAGGATTCCTCCTTGTGCTTGTGGGCGGAATCCCTTGAGTGCGTTCTCCCCAAGCTTGCGGAATTATCGCCGGTCCCGAGCTCCCTCTTGGCGGATGCTCCCGACATCACTTCGAGCGGTTAGGCTCTAATGAAGCACCGGGCTCTGATACCAATTGAAAGTCGCCTAGAGGGGGGTGAATAGGGCGAATCTGAAATTTATAAACTTAAGCACAACTACAAGCCGGGTTAGCGTTAGAAATATGAACGAGTCCGAGAGAGAGGGAGAAAGACAAATCGCGGGCAAATAAAGAGTGAGACACGATGATTTGTTTTACTGAATGGGAAATGTGCCCTTGGGCCATTTCTAAGTATTTTGGTGATTTAGTGTCAACACAAGTACATAAGTGTTAAATGGTGGACAAAGTACAAATCAAGTATAAAGGTATGTTTCTAAGACTTAGTATATTGTTTTGGAGACTAATGTATTATGTCTAAGTGTTGGAAACAGGAAAAATCAAGTTGGAATTAAATATGGCTTTGTTCAGCCATAGTCAGCTCAGTCTGGATGCACCGGACTGTCCGGTGGTGCACCGGACAGTGTCCGGTGCGCCAGGCTGACTCAGGCGAACTTGTTGCTCTCGGGAAATCGTCGGCGACGTACGGCTATAAATCACCGGATTGTCCGGTGGTGCACCGGACTGTCTGGTGAGCCAACAGTCAGCCGGGCCAACGGTCGGCCGCAGAGTCCGCGTGCGACGCGTGGCAAGTGCCAACGGTCGGATGGGGCACCGGACTGTCCGGTGTGCACCGGATAGTGTCCGGTGTGCCAACGGCTCCAAAACTGCAACGGTCGGCTTCGCCAAATAAGGAAAGAGATCCGCATCGGACAGTGTCCGGTGGTGCACCGGACTGTCCGGTGCGCTAGGCGACAGAAGGCAAGAATTGCCTTCCTGGAATGCACTCAACGGCTCCTAGCTGCCTTGGGGCTATAAAAGGGACCCCTAGGCGCATGCATGGAGGAGAACACCAAGCATTCTCTAAGCATTCCTAAGCACCAAGACTTCGATTCCGCGCATTTGATTCTTTGTGATAGCAACTAGAGCTCCATTTGAGTTGTGAACTCGCCGGGTTGTGTTGTGAGCTCTTGTTGTGACTTGTGTGCGTGTTGGTACTCTGATTTCGTGTCTTATGTGCGTTGCTCATCCCTCCCTTACTCTGTGCTTCTTTGTGAACATCAAAGTGTAAGGGCGAGAGGCTCCAAGTTGTGGAGATTCCTCGCAAGTGGGATATAGTAAAGTGAAGGCAAAACACCGTGGTATTCAAGTGGGTCTTTGGACCGCTTGAAAGGGGTTGATTGCAACCCTCGTCCGTTGGGACGCCACAACGTGGAGTAGGCAAGTGTTGACTTGGCCGAACCACGGGATAAACCACTGTGCCATCTCTGTGTTGATCTCTTTGTGGTCATCGTGTTGTGCAAGTTCTCCTCTCTAGCCACTCGGCTAAATTGTGCTAACTCCTAATCAAGTTTTGTGGATTAAGTTTCAAGTGTTTTACAGGATCACCTATTCACCCCCCCTCTAGGTGCTCTCATTTACCGAGGTTCGGTTCTTGCAAACCTACTCCCCGTTGAGGTGGTCACAAAGACCGGGTCTCTTTCAACCCTTTCCCTCTCTCAAACGGTCACTTAGACCGAGTGAGCTTTCTCCTTAATCAAACGGGTCACTTAGACCCCACAAGGACCACTACAAACTTAGTGTCTCTTGCTTTGATTACAAGTGCCTTGGGAATAAGAATGGGAAGGAAGAAAGCACGATTGCAAAAGCCAAGCGACAAGAGTAACAAATAACTCACGGATCACTCTCTCTCTCAAGTCACTAATCACTAATGATCACTTGTCTCAATTGTGGAACTTGGAGAGATTGGAGGCTTTGATTGTGTCTTGGAATGGATTGCTAGCTCTTGTATTGAATGTTGAAGGTTGGAATGCTTGGGTTGTATGAATGGAGGTGGTTGGGGTTGTATTTATAGCCACCAACCACTTCCTAGCCATTGCTCCTTTCTGCCAACCGCGGACGGTCCGCCCGCCTGGTCCGGACGGTCCGCCCCTGCAGATCAACGACTGAAAACGCAACGGTCAGCAATAACGGCTATATCAACGGCTATATTGCATTTAATGTGTCGTCAGATGTCAGATAAAGCCAGTCGCGGACGGTCCGGTCGTGCACCCCGGACGGTCCGCGAGGACGCTATAATTCATTTTGCCGAACCCGCTACCTTCGGGGTTTTCGATTCCTCACCTACCGGATGGTCCGCGCCTGAGCCCGGACGGTCCGCGCGTGGTCTCGGACGGTGCTTGCTCTTCCATCGGACAGTCCGCAGTAGAAACATGTGTTTTTGCATTGGTTCTGTCCGAGGGTCATTTAGGTGTCGCGGACGGTCCGCCATAAAGGTCCGAACGGTCCGTGCTTGGCCTGATTTTCCAAAAAGCTTCTCCTGTCCGGAATAATCTACGGTATTCCGGACAGTCGATTTAATATAGTTGTAGATGAACCTTTGGCACCTGTAGAACATATAATCTAGAGCAAACTAGTTAGTCCAATTATTTGTGTTGGGCAATTCAACCACCAAAATCATTTAGGAAAAGGTTTGAGCCTATTTCCCTTTCAAAAAGGTTAACCCTATTTCCCTTTCAGTGACACAAACTCGGTTGTCATGATCTCTCAAGACTCTCGTCCCACTCGGTACAATTACAATGGCTTGCGCAAGAGTTGAGGAGTTGTGTGGTTTTTCTAAACTGACTCAACTAACTAGGATTCACCTAGAGCAAGCGCATAAGCGGTCTAACTAACCTAAGCACTTCGCAAAACACATACGCTAATCATCGTTCTATTAAGCACTTGGGTGTATGAGCACTTGAAAATGTCTACAATATGTCTTGGTATGTTGCTTGGGCCCCCACACCTTCAAATGCCCGGTTGGTGGGGTATTTATAACCTCCCCCCACAAAATATAGTCGTTGGACAGAAAGCTGACTGCTCTGTCGTCGGGCGCACCAGACAGTCCGTTGCACACCGGACATATCCGGTGCCCTAGCCACGTTAGCCGACCGTTGAGGTCTGTAGCATTCAACCGTTGGATCCAACGTTGCCCAGACTGTCCGATGCACACCGGATGGTCTGGTGCTACAGTCCCAAGAGTCCCTGGTTGCGGGCTCTTTGCGCAGGTTGCCCGGTGCCACACCGAACAATCGGGTGCACATCGGACAGGTACTGTTCACTGTCAGGTGCGCCACTAGAGCGCTGGCTGACTGCCCACTTCATGTATTTCTTCATTGTTTCTTTTGGACTTCTTTTTAAAAGGGAAATGGCCTCACCATTTCCTATAATAGATTTTGGTGTTTGACGTCAATCACAAACCATATGGACTAACTAGCTTGCCTAGTGAATGTTTTTATCAGGTGCATAAAGTTCACAATTAACAGGCAACAAATTGATTTGGGGAATTCTACAAAGTTTGGAGCATATAAGATTTGGCGCAGTCTGTGGCGCACCAGACATTGTCCGGTGCCTAGGCCAAAGCACCTCACGAACTGGCCGCTCTCGGGGTTTCTCAGAGCCTCTCTACTAAAATTCACCATACTTTCCGGTGTAGCACCGGACTGTCTGGTGAGCCAACAGAGCAAAGGTCAACTTCACCAATGATCGACTGCAGTACAGTCTGACTGTCAGAAGTCAGAGCGAGTCTGCAAAGTCAGAACACATTGTACTGTCCGGTGCCGCAAGAGGACAAATGACTTCAACGGTCAACAACTCCAAACCCCAACGGTCGGCTGATGTGGCACGCACCAGACAGTGAACAGTGCCATATCCGGTGCACCACCGAACTGTTCGGTGTGCCCATCGACAGCAAAGTCAGCCAACGGCTAGGAAGTGGTTAGAGGTTATAAATACCCCCCAACCACCTCCATTCAAGCCATCCAAGCCTTCCAACCTTCTCATTCAATAGTAGAGCAAAGACATACACCCCAAGATACAATCAAAGGATCAAATCCTCTCCAAGCTCCAAAATCAAATCAAGTGCTTAGTGACTTGAGAGAGGGTGATTCGTGTTTCTTTTGTTGCTCTTGTTGCTTGGATTGCCTTCTTCTCACTCTAATCTTTCTAAGTGCTTTGTAAAGCTAGCAAGAGACACCTAATTGTGTGGTGATCCTTGCGGGGTCTTAGTGACCCGTGTGATCAAGAAGAAGCACTCGACCGATCTAAGTGGCCGGTTGAGAGAGGGAAAGGGTTAGAATAGATCCGGCCTCTGTGGCCTCCTCAACGGGGAGTAGGTTCCTTGGAACCGAACCTCTGGAAACAAATCACCGTGTTTATTTGTTGTGATCCTCATCACTCAATTTGTTTCTTCCCTCTCCTGTCTCTCTAAAGTTCTCTTGCTCATATTATTTTGAGTTAGCTCCAAAAGTTATCCGCATTGGTTGAGCAACTCATAGCAAGAAGAACTATCTTCTGCACTCCGAATTCAACATTATTTATTTCTAACCCTAATCACGGGTGAAGTGTGTGGTCAAAGTTTATATTTTTTAGGTCTCGCCTATTCACTCCCCCTCTAGGCGACTTTCACTTTTGTTCTTGAGTCTTGGACTTTTACACATCTTTTAGGTCTTCTTTTGAGGTGTTGCATCCTCAGTGCCTTAGTCCATTCCTCTTCGCATCCTGTGAACTATAAATACAAACACTAGCAAACTTATTAGTCCACAAGGTTATGTTGATCATCAAACACTAAAATCACTTAGCCAAATGGCCCGGGGTCCATTTTCCTTACAGAAACAATGATAAGTATGGTGAAAAGCACATGGTAATTCGCTCCGCATGGCGTAAAGCAGACTTGACATTGGCCCTGCAACTTTCTGTAGCCATCCTGTTGTCAGCATTCTTCGTGGAGGAGTTGGTGGCGTCCTTTCGTCGATGTTATCTAGGAGATGGAGGTCCATCCCGAGACCTTGGTCGAGCCTGCCTCGAGGCATGCATTCGTGCAAGGAGGGGTTAATATATTTGCAGTAGTGGCCTCCTGTGAGATTCACGGAGAGTTGTTGCCAAGGCTATTAGCCGAAGCCGAGCAAGGGCGAGGTAAAATTCTCTGACGAGGGTGATGCGGTGCTCATACGTGTGCATGTCCCATCCGGAGTTGTTCGGGAACAGTGACCAGAGTGGGGGAGCAGTGGTCATTATTCTTAGGCGTGCGTCATCGTAGTTGGTGAAAGTGGATGGGGCCGCGGTTCCATCGCTCTACGACGTCACATGAGGTATATATCTGAAACGATGCATTAAATGCGCACGTCTGTGACCTGACTGAAGCTGGGCTCAGGGTAGTCCTCCTGTCCGAGACGGGCGAGGTGGAAACAGCCATTCCATGGGCAAGACGAGGATTTCACCCGAGCGTTGCCTTTGTCCGAGGAAGGGCTTGGGCAAGACGGAGTTTCGAGCGACTGTCGAGCGGGGTCTCAGACGAATCGTGATTCAACCCTGCCTGACCGCGGGGACGTGTCTTATGATTTTTTATTAATTAGGTGTTAAGTATGCTTAGGGACATAATCCGGATATCCATAATTATGACACCCGACAGGTTTGTTATAGAAAGCCTATCCAGCTATTAGCTAGATAAGAAGGATGGAGATCAGTCTAGCCGATCCCCACCTAAAAGCAAGGAGACTTATCTCTATCTTTGCATGTGAATTTCCTTGTAAATAGGGATATGCTACTTTTAAAAAGATATCACGCTTATCATAAATCTTAGTCTTCCCTTACATGCTGCAATTACTACTCCTGGTGTCCAAGTCCCTCGACCGAGTCCAAGTTTGTATGTTTAACGTCTTCTTTGTTGGAACGTCTGAGCTACCGCCAATATTATATATCCTTAATAGTAGCCATCAAGTCGTACTATGATCATCGATTCTCGCTTGTTAATACTTAGGAGTAGATGCTCCAAGTTGTCCTCCATGGTAACCGAGTTACCTTTATCGGAATGTAGTCCCTGAGTCTATGACTCGGCCTTCTAATGTTCACAATTCGATAAAACCCATTGGACTGGTATTTTAGATTTTGCATATCGCTTCAGCTTTCAGCCCCAACTTCTAGCTTTAGATTCGCGTGACACTTCACATTCCTTCGTGGGTTATAATGAAAACCGCTTGTAGCTATTAGGGTTTCGCAAACCAACTCTCAAAAGCTTCCACCGCCGCTGCAACATACGTGAGCATCTTCCTCCACCGCCACAGCCTTGAGCAGTTACGCGAGTGCTTCCACAAAACCTTAATCGTCTATTCATCCCAACCTAAACACATATTAGTTTACCTAAGTTACTATTCAATTACTAAAACCAACAAAATCCTTGCATCAACAAACCCTATCCTATATCAACACATCTATAATACTACTGACATGAATAAAGTCGAAAACGATACATTAATTCTTCACTTGCTTGATGCTACGGATGGTGGAAGCCACCAGAGAGCGGTTCCTTCTATTTGATTGGAGCTTTTGCATCAAAGAAAAACAATCAGATGCAATTATCACCTTGTTAGGCTATATCCAACAGCCTTCTATCTCATTATCTTATCTCACCTTCTATTTTAAATTCTACTCTATAAATAATGTTACCTACAGTATAGAACAATGTTTTGCATTACGACGATGCTAGAGACAGCCTTAAATTCAATTTTTGAGACGAAACGAACAGGTAATCCGAGAGCGGTTGCCTCTGCAAGTTCTAGATCAGTGGTCCTATGGTGTCCGTGCCTAGAAGCAGCCAGGAAGTCACCATCGTGGTCTCTGCCTCTCTGATCATCGAGGATTGCCTCTGTTGCGTCATTGCATGAACAAAAGCTACACATGATTACATAAACCCTAAGATCGAATTGTTCAGCACAAGACAAAAGATGACAACATAACTGCACTTGCTATATAGCTTTCCTTTCTTTTCCATTGCACTGTTGATTTACAGTATATAATTTACACAATCTATAACTGGGAGGCTACAAACATTGCATCTACCCCTTCTCACCACACCCTTGGGTAAAAAGATTGATTTCATGTTGCCCTACAAAGAATCATTTGCCCCGCTTTAAAAGATAAGGCCTTTTCTAACTGTAAGGGCGGAATCCCATCCCAACCCTAACAAATACCTATATGAATTTTTACAAAAGCTAGCTCAAAAGGATAAGATAACTAAAAAAAGGCACATGTGGTAGAAAGGATCCAAAAAATATACAACAAATCAATAAATGATCTGACAAGATATCTAGCAGCATAAAATGCTCGAGGACTTCACTAGCGCTAATCCTGTAAAAACTGGAAGGCAGGGTTCTCGAGTAGCTCATCAGCCGGTTTGATATCCGTGAAGTCCTTCTCCTGCATTGAGTTGGTGATATCATCCACGGAGAACGGGATGCTGCATAAAGACCGAGATTGTCATCTTGACCATAATCATCAAAGCAATATAACAATCCCACAGTTTAATAAAACTTTACTTAATGTTACCTCGAATTATCATCTAACAAGAACGAACCGCTTTCATCACTGTTAGAATCCTCTGTCATTAGCACCCGCATGTTACTAAGAACCTGAAACAATAGATGGCCCAGTTACTTTTATTTCCCCATTCCGTGTAAAAAAAATCCAGCATAGGCAGCCAGCGCTACTACTTTTTAACAAAAAAGAAATCACATCTCTACTGTTGACTGTTGAGCAGTGAGTTTCAGCATATAGCAATTCCATACAGCTAGAAAATTTGAAGTTTTATACTTTTCAACCCATCAAATAGAACTACGACAAGAAATAAGATTGCATATATCATGGTGAAGCTCTTCATAAAAAGGAACTCACGTCTGATGAAACACTTTGGGTATTATACTTGTCATCCCAGTATTGTGTACATATTCTGTACAGTTGTTGAACACTCAAGATCTGAAAGCATAAACAATAGGACATGTATTAGAAAAAGATGCCTCTATACTCTGCTAGTGAAACAAAGTAGAGAGAGAGCAATACGAGAGATTCGACATTAAATGTATCCTTGAGAACTAAGATTTTACCGGACATAGGTCATTGACTATCTCATCATAAGATATTCTGAACTTCTGGAATATAACCTGAAAAAATATCAACAATACATGAGTCTGCCTCTAAAAAAGGGAACAACAGTTTAAACTCAAGATCAAACTACAGAAATTGTTGTGTTCGTCTCCTGTCCAAACTATGAATATAAAACTCAATTGATCTCATAACTGTATCTAGAGTCTCAGCGTGAATATATTAGAATGCATAATTTGGTAGAACTGGTCATACCAAAAATCCAACAGCCTGCCTGATATGCTTGAGCTCATCCCATGAAGATGCTGCATACTGTAACCACAAAACTTCAGTGCTAATCAATAAAATAAAATAAAGCAAGCTACCGCAGAAAGTGGATCACCTCAGTTGTTGCCTTTGCACACCACAGCTCCAACTCAGCTAGACCAGCCTTAACATACTCTCCGTTGCTGAAGGAGCAACACTCACGACGAAGCAATAGACTGCAGAACAAAACCACGACCATTGACCATGCTAGTTTCCACAAACATGAAAGTCAAGACACTGAAAAATAAGTGCACCTGTTGAATAGCTGGACATTAATGTATGAAAATATCTGGGTAAATATTTTCTGAGCTAAAACCGGAGGCACCTGAGGATTAACAAGGCAACGGTGAACAGACATCCAGCAGATCAGCACAAGTGAATCATATGGAAACAATGAGACACATACATGGTTATCTTGCAGTATCTTCAAGAGCTTATCCAAGCTCTCAATGATTTTCTGCCAGTGGTTGCTCTGACTCTGAGATTGACTGGATAATCGTCCAGAAACTCGCAGCATGCTAGCTTTCATTGTTCTTGGAGCCTTGTGATTAAAAGAAATCAAAGGTGATAAACAGTTTATCATAAACTATAAGTCTTTTTGAGTCACATGTTTAGAACCAAATGTTAAATATGAATTTGTCAACAAGCAGTAAAGAAACTACAGATAAGATATGCTACCTGGATACATAGCGAAATCAAAGATGATAATTCCTTTTTAATATTGTCTCGGACGATTCCATATATCTTCTCCACATAAGCAGTTAGCTGCTGCTTGAAAAGCAAGGCAGGATATTTGGCCTCAACTTGGCGCACAACATCTGTCGCTTCAACATGCATGTTGGCAAAAGATGCAGAACGCAAGCCCTAGACAAATGGATTTATGTTACGTCATATTCTCCAACTCATTAATTCAGTTTTCAAGTGCCAAAGGTCAGTAGCGTACTTGGGCCATTCTTCCAAATAATGATGTTGGTTGAGGAGGTTTCTTTCGTGAAACGCTACCAGGAGCACCAGCAGCCTTGAGACTTCTCTGCAGTAGGAACAATAAGCTAGATGTATTGGAGAGCCAGTAAGCAAGGTTGTCATTGTCATCCTCGTTCTGCATCAAACACTGGACAAAGTGAGTGTCGCAGAAAGAACAGAAAAATAAACTTGCCACTTGTAAAACTCAAAAGCACTGTGACTGGCTTCCAAAATCATAAAAAAATAGCAGCAGCCTAAATTTAAAAACAAACATGCTTACCAACAGTTTAAGCGTGTCATGGCTTATCTCTTCAGTAACATGAATGTGTTAGGTTGGAGAAACAATATAGGTGATTTAAATATCTACAGTATAATTTATCCCCTGATGACTGTTCCCTGGGTGTTCAGTATCAGGGTGATCAGCTTTGCTTCATTTGGTCTGAATGTTATGTTTTGAACTCTGTAAATTCGTTACTACCGTAACGAAAATTAGTTTTTTACCGGTGTGGGAAAAAAATATCTCTACATTATAATATGCCCATTTTTCACACATCTGCATTGTTCCATGCGGAGAGTAAATCTTATCTTCATCAACAAAGGCGGAAAGGGCAAAAGGATGGCTTGTTTATTTTCTTAATGGTCAATTTTGGTACTTTCAAGTTTCAGTGTCATGACTAAAATCTCCAGTGCCAGATTACCTCGATAGCAGATCCTATTAACTGAATGAGACGGTCAAAAACACTAGTCTTATCTGCCTCGAATGATTTCCAATGAAGAAGACATTTGTATATGGTAATAGCAGCAACTGGCTTCCCTGCACAGTATCCAAGGTTTGTCCCTACACACTCAATGAGTGCATCCACGTTTTCCTACAAAAAAGATAACTTTCAGACAACCATGTTTACCCAAGCAATTTAAACATAAAATTTTGGTGACATACAAGTTGTCTGTCAACAATAGATTTTTTCATCTTAGGATCACCGTTCCCATATTCCTTAATAGCAGGAGGTGCACTTTGGGGTTCCTGAAAAGTTATAATTGAGAACAAAAATTATGAGCATAAATGAAAGTTCAGAGACAAAAGGTAGATACTAAGATGGAAAAACTTCAAACCTTAAGTCCTTCAACCTCATGAAAGCCGTTCTCCAAATGCTGAGTAAAAAAGAAAACAGAAGAATTGAGTAAAGAAAAAAAAAGAAATTCAATAGTAAAAACCATCATTTTCCAATCAATACATTACATGTGCCTTTGGAGCAATTGGAATTGACAAATGTTCAGACATGCTCTTGACTGGCGTGCTTAGAAGCGCTTGTCTTTGCACTTTCTCCTCAGATTCCATGGTGGATATTTTCTCTTGAAGCCTGAAGCAGATAAAAGAAACATGTCCAGTTTTCAGCGAAAGAATGCAAGTAAACAAAGTGTAACCTAAAACATAGTTAAAAGCAGAAAATGTCAAATGTATCTTGCAGTGATTAGGAAAATAGAAAACCTTAGCATTGCCATGTTCAAGTCAACGATTTTAGTCTCAGCATCCATTGCCTGTTTGAGCCTATCCTCACTGATTTTGCTTGTTTCTTGATATTTCTTTTCAGTATCATCGATCTTCTTTTCAAGCGAACTGACCATAGTCTGTAGCATGGCAGAAAAAGTGACATAAACATAAGCATGGACAGAAAAGGTGACATAAACATAAGCATGGACAAAAACTAACAGAACTGAAAAGGAAATGGTGTCTCCTAGAAAATATAAAAGCATGTTCGGGTCTCACCTTCAGTTTGTCATTTTCATCTCTAAGCTTATTCATTAGCTCTGTATCTATAACAGGGACCTCTTTAATAACTGGAGCTATCTCTGCAGCCTTTTTGGCTGCTTCCCTCTCCTGTACTAGTATTTCTTTTGTTTCTTTGTACTGTTGTTGCACCTCCTGCAATGCAGCTTGCAACTTTGCATTTTCTTGTGATTTAGTTTCCTCGAGATCAGCCTGCAGAAAACAAGAATACATACATCATGTATTCTATATAAGTAAATTTACAAATCTACACATTTTACTGTTAAGAGGATAAGACAACCCTCTAATTTCAAATAAGTTTGGTTATTATCACAGAAATTATGCAACGATTATAGAAAATGTTAAGTGGACGCACTAATAAGTTCAACCCAAAAGCTTAAGCTATTAAGAGAAGGTAGGCAATCTACTTATAACACTTCAACACCCTCATTCACATACAGCCAGAGAGAAAGGCACAAACGTGAAAATGAAGGGGGCAGAGGCACAAATAAAGCCTCTGTCAGGATTCATACTAAAAAAACTTTGGCTCTGGTACCATGTTAGAGTGAACACACTAACCAGCTCTTGGTCCATGTTAGAGTGAACACACTAACCAGTTCAACCCAAAAGCTTAAGCTATCGGAAGAAGGTAGACAACCCACTTATACATTTCAACAGAAAATGGTATGACCAACAGCCTTTTCAAGCACATCATCAAAGAAGACTTAACAAGTAACCCCTCATGTACTAGAACTAGAAGGAGGGAATGGAGCATGTAAGACCACAAGGTGCGATCTCAGTGACAACAATGCTTGGGATAGCATGCACCTGGTGAGAATTGTAAACTTTACTGTATAAAACTCACTCGCATGCGCTTCTCCAACTGTAGCCGCCACGTGAGCTCCTCAACTTGTTTCTCAAGTTTATTTTTGGCAGCTTGCAATGCACCAGTTTCCCGGGCAGCCTAATAAACAGTAATATGAACAAGAAAACAGTTGAGTTGAGATGAGAAATATGTATATGCCACAGAAATAACATTGGTAGAACAAAATTGCCTGCCACCCACTGTGCTTGACCTTACCATTTTGAGCTTGCGGAGCTCCTTTCTAGCAGCCTTCCCTCTCCACGCACACTGTGTAGTAATTGCAGCTTTCTTTGTTCTTGAATAATGCAATCTCGCCAAGAATTGACGGCAGCGACTCTGGAATAGAAATATGAATATACACAAAGGTCAGGAACATTTGACCTTAACTGTTGACAGGAGATAACAAGGATCATCACCTATACAGTGTATATGCTACTTCATCAAGACATGTACCATGTTTGAAAGAAAGTGTGGCACAATCCAATTATATAGAAAGGGTAAGTGTGTAGCGGGTCGATATCATGGTAGGTACTAGGTACACATTAAAACGAGAATGGAAGCATGTTTGTCAATTAAATGTCTTCGTTAAAACGTTTAACGACGTCATAGATGCACTAAATGAATATTTTCTCATAAACAAATTTCGTTCTATTTCTAATTGTATAGAGACAATATTAATAAAACCAACTTTCACAAATTTCAATGGCTTCTCTAGCTCTCTACACAGGTAAAAGATCCAGCCACTCATCATGTGAAAACTTAGAAGTGCTGTCTTAGATATTCAACCAGTAAAGTTAACATTGTATGTTTCAGAGTGGCAGAGTGGTCATTATATCCAGAATAGGCCGGGGCATAAATTTGTCATAACTGTTATTTCCTTATAGTAGTTCATTGCTTGTTGCCGTTAGCATGATTGGTTTCTATGTAATATTACCTGGATGATGATTGCAGCTCTTGTTTGTCTTCTGAAGTGGAGCTCTTTACGCGCGCACATGCCGCGCAATCCTGATTGAATGGTAACTGCTGAAGCAGAAAGTTCGTTGTACGCTTTTCTGGCAGTATACATACGGTACAAAGTCTGGATCTTGAGTGAAGCAGCTTCTCTCTGGAGGTTGTGATAAACTCTTCTTGCAAGTTCACCTATAAAGAGTTAAGCAAAGTCACATCAAAGGAGCTTCATGAAAAAAAAGGTTGTGATAAATAGACTGGTTAATATAACAAATAGGAGAACAAAATAAGCTCACCGCGACAAACTGTCTGGATTTGTAAAGCTGATCTTCGCAATGCAATGAAATTCTTCTGTGCCAAGAATGAACGCACTTTCCTCTGAATCATGCTAGCTGAACGCCCTAGCACTTCATTTCTACGAGCATCAAGTTCAGCCATCTGACCAGCACGAAGGAATACTTTTGTCTTGCCAATCTAGATTATCATATTTGCAAAAGACATACAGCTTAGTAGTTAGTACATTCATCAAAGAGTTCTTCATTGTATGGCTGAAAAGATAACATAACACTAGGCACTAAAATATAAGGTTCAGTCTGAAGGGACGGTCTAAAAAAACTCGGCCGCGTAGAGAAAGACCGCACTTCCGGTATTACATTAAGAAGAGATCGAAACATAGTCCCGACCAAGCTCAGCTGGGTAGGGAAAGACCGCACTTCCGGTATTATATTAAGAAGAAATCGAAACATGGTCCCGACCGAGAGAATCCCCGAACCCTGCCCCCCCCCATCACTAGCGGGCCGTCACCGCCCACTCTGCAACGGCCCAGCCGGAGGGTGGCACGCAGGACGTAACCCGTGAGCGGGCGGGCCACAACGAGGGAATTTTTTTAACCAAGCTAGAAAATTCGCCCTCGAGGGGGATCGAACCCAGACCTGGAGGTGCTACTCGGAAGCCTTAACCATTATGCTAGAGGCCCTTTCGCTGAAGGGACGATCTAATTGCTATTAATATTTTAATTTCACATGTTTTCTATCAAAATTTGTGGTTCTCGATGAGATCCATCACTAGCCTACCCCAACTTGCATGGGAAAAAAAGGCTCACTCATAGGTAATTATATTTTAAATATCTTCAATGTTCACCCTACAGCCTACACAAGTAGATATATGGGAGAGCGTGTATCCTTCTTGCACATAGATTCACGATTCTAGCATGTATATTATCATATGTAAAGGTTCGTGGGTGGTAATTTCTATAGGGTCTTTTATCTCCTAGTGAAGGTATATAGAATGTCCTGTAAGGGGTCTCTTTCCCTCTCCTTTTTCTATTTAATAGAAAAATGTGCACCACTCCAGTGTGTTTGAGAAAAAAAAGTTTATGGGTGGTATTTTCAGGTTCTCTTGTATGGGGTTTCTTTCCCCTTCTTTTTCTCTCTAATATAAAAGATGTGCAGCTCTCATGCGTGTTCGATAAAAGATACTTCAAATGGTGCTGTTCCACAATCAGCAAACAGCATTTGAAATAAGTTTATTATGAAAATTTATTCAACAATTCATCTAATGGTACTAATTATGCACCATAAATATTAATATTTCCTTATATATTTCAATATTTAGTCAAAGTTGAAAATGTTTGACTTATCGAGAAGTGAGAATGACACTCTATGGGATGGAGTACTTTTGAAGTTCAGACTTCAGACACACTACATAATAGTTAGATGAATTACCTTTGTAATCATTGACAAGACTAAAAGGTATAATTATAAAGTAACAAAAGCCACATATCAACAGTGCTGAAACAACCTATATAATTTACAGATGCGAAAGGGCCTCTAGCCTAATGGTTAAAGGCTTCCGAGTAGCACAACCAAGTCTCGGGTTCAATTCCCCTCGAGGGCGAATTTTCTGGCTTGGTTAAAAAATCCCCTCGTGCCCCATCCGCTCTTAGGTTACGATGTCCTGTGCGTCACCCTCCGGTTGGACCATTGCAGAGTGGATGGTTGATGCTGGCCCGTTAGGGATTTTCTCGGCCGGGACCATTGTTTCGGTCTCTTCTTAGTATAATACCGGGAGGAAGGTCATTCCCTCCCCAGCCGAGTTTTTTTATATAATTTACAGATGAATTTAGATTTTTTTAAATTAACATCCATTACCTGGTAACCTTGAAGATCTATCTTGTCCAACAACCTCCTTACAGCACTGACCTCATCAGAACTACAACAGTCGCAACAAACCAGAACAACATTTAGGCCTCTCCAAATAAAAATTAAGAGCACAGTAAGATATGCACTTGTGATTCACCTTCCACTCAAAACATCAGGCGCAAGAATACCAAAACGGTCTATAAATTCATAGAATGTTCTTCTGGTCGGATATCCAGCACAACTGATCCTAATCGCCTCCATAACTCCCTGAGGCAAGCCAATAATAGTACCCCCAACAATGTAAATACTAACCTGCAAGCCAAAATAAAATACTAATAGAAAATCTTACTCCACATCTGAGTTGCTGAAGAACGTTCTGGTTCTCAAAAATTGCAGGCTTCAACAAATTATTGGGTTTTACACAGCGGATGTAGTGTGGCTCAGTTGCACTCAGAGTTTCCAACAGAGATTGCAATTGTTGCTGCACATGAGCAACAAAAATATTAAGACTTTATCTCAACTGAAATCACATTGAAGCACTGAGAGGAGGCCATTTATTCACCTTGAACCTAGAACCAATGGATGAAAACTTTGAAGATTTTGAGGAATCCTCAGATAGAAAAGGGAAAAGGCCTGAAACAAATGCACATTTTGAAGCACTCAACAAAGCCTGATGCTCAGCAACAACATAATCTTTGTTCTTGTCCAGAAATAATTCCGTTTGATAGGTGACCTACACAAAACCATGCTTTCATATCAGGGTTGGTACAGTGAATGCTGTAAAAAAATGCAAAACAATCCATACATACATCTCCAGCGTAATGGCATATGGTGAAGTCTGACCGAGATAATTTTGGCTTAGCAAAGCGCTTGTGATTTTTGTAAGTTTGATACAATTTCTGAGCAAATGTTTCATGTGTCGATCTCGGCAACATACTGTAACACAATTGCAAATGTAGACGGTCAAAAGTTAATTAGATAGATTAGAGTCCTATACAATTGCAAAATGGCAACTAAAAAAGGGAATATCATCAAACATCCATACCAAGCTTCATCCAGAAGGGCAATAATTCCACCAGGTTTCTGCAAAAGAAGAATCAAGTACTTAGGTGAAACAAAACAATTACAGCAAAACAACAAGACCAATAAGTTTAAGTACAATGTGTGTCAGATTAATTGGCATAGATGTCTATCTTGAATTGGAACTTAAGGATCAAAGCAGTATTGGCAATGTTTGCTTGCTAAGCATACAGTCATTTAGTGGTTGTCCTCAATAGCAATAGCATATATGCTCTCATATGAGCATTTGATGATGCAGTTGGATGAAACCATTGGCAGGGAACATGCAATATTTTAACAATGTGATGTAGGATGAGAACCGAGTGTCACTAGTTCACCAAATTAACGCTACTTTGATTTCATAATAATTTTAGTAGTACAAAAAATAGCAAACAACTATTCAAAACGTCATAATAAAAAAACTACCTTCTCAATGAGATCAAGAACATCCTGGTTATCAATGAACTCAATGTAACTCCAATTAATTTCTTCTTTGGTGTACTCTTCTTGTTCCATCTTAAACACATGCTGCAGGAAGCAGAAATACAAAATTAAAATCTACTTCAGAATCCACAAAAAAACGAAACCATGAGTAATGGCACCAGCTAAAAAGGCTCCACAAACTTGCCTGATTGAAGTGTTGCTGGAGCTTTTCGTTTGTCAGGTTGATACAAAACTGCTCAAAACTGTAAAATGCATGTGAGATGATGAGAACTGCAAACAAAATTTTAAGTAGTAACAAAAAAGGATAAAAATTGTGTATTGTGCATGTGGGAGATATTTTATTCATTATGAGTAAAATGTAAAGGTCTTAGTCAATTTGCTGATCAGATTGAAACTTAGGGAAAGAAACCTTAGACATTGTAAAGTCTCCATAATAGACATACATGTGCCAGCAGAATTGCTTATACTGACTGTTCAACTAATAATAAACCAAAGTTGTCAGAACAAATACATGGACATACAAAATAGTAATGTCAACACCAATTATCACTAAAAAGAAGGGGGGAATACTCTGCATTCCACATGTGTCACTTGTGAAAGACTTATGTTCAAGTTATATTCTTGCCCTGTACTATCCAAGATTTCACAATAAAAAGGCTAGCAGCTTGTAATGTTAAAGAAAAGGTCCAGGAAGAATGTGAAGATGCTAGGAGCTATTGTGGGAACTTCCGTTAGCACATTAAGTTAGTTCTTCAGAACATGATATATATATAAGCCTGCTGTCAAAAAAGAATCCAAATTACATTAAAGATAAATTGCACCCAGCTTCAGCACCTCCCAGCTAGCTGGCCAGCCTATTGACAGTAAAACACTCAGCATGCAACCAATCATCAAAGCGTACCAATTAAGCACCTGTTTGTCTTGAAGCTTTCAAACCCATATATATCCAGCACTCCAATTAAGCATTTCGAGTTGGGGTCTTGGCCAATAGAGTTGTTGATTTTATTCACAAGCCTAAGATCAAAGGTCGTTTGCCATATCAGTGTCAATGGAAACATATGAAACATGGCAAAGAAGCACCTTTTGAACAACAACAGCAGCAGACAGACAGATGCAAAATGTTGATTGTTGAAAGGCTCACCAATCAAACAACCGTGAGTACACAGTCTTGGCAAGTGCATCTCTACTTCCCTTAGCAGCTTCAGGATCCAAAGTTTTCACTATATTCTCATCGCGAGTCACAATAATGCGCTGACACAATGAATCTTTTAAAGCTTTCTCATCACACCTATAGTACCAAATTTGGAGCTCTTGTCAACCATCATAACCATGTAGAAATTTCTAAAATCTTAAAACTAGAAAAGAAGAACATACATGAAGAGCTCAGCAGCTGTTCTCAAATGAGAAAGAGATTTTTCATCTTTGGGTTTTGATGAATCACCATCATCCCCTTCTGCAAACTCGACATTCCCCAAGTGGAGAATAGCCGCAACAACCCGAAAGATTGCTTCCTAGATGAAACACAACCATGTGGTCAAGGGCAAGCTCCAACTGACTTTTGAAGGAAAAAAGTACCACAAGTCATTAATCAAATGTGTACCTGCTCTTCAGAACTAATTCCGATAATGTCCATAGCCTTCCTGGTTTCAAGGTACTCTTTAGATTCATCGAGGCCTTCAAGCTTAATGCAGTTGGACTGATTAAGGTAGTGAAATGTGCTGGGATCTCCGAGTTTGTATCTCTCACGCTCCTGGTAGATGAAACTGTAACATTTAATCACAAACTTCTTGCTAATGGGAAATACAATATTTAAAATTTAAAAGGGAAAGGCAGGTAAGGTATACTATTGTTACGCTACAGGTAACGCATGAAGCAGAATATGATTATAGGGTATGCAGTTAACGTAAATAAGTCCTATCAGAAAAGTGCAAGGGCAGTGAAGGGACGGTACCTCAGGAGGGGCAGCACATATCATGTAGAAACAATGGTAATTTCTTTCTGGGTCAGATATTTGACAGACACGGGATCTCTCAAGAAGATAAGTTCTTACAGCAGCTCCTGATATTTTCCCTTTCTGATCAAACTGGATCTCAACAAATTTACCGAAACGACTGCAGTAATAGCAGCAACAGAAAAGCTGGTTGACTGGCAAAAATAGCTACCCACAATACTAACCAAGAAGAGGTCGTGCAGAAAATGCCTCTTACCTTGAGTTATTGTTCCTGACAGTCTTTGCATTTCCAAATGCTTCAAGAACAGGATTGGACTGTGATAGGAATATAATATGTGTCATTCAGTCAAACAAGAATGTAATGGTCATGGGAATACTTTTTTGGAACTAGGAGTCTATGAAATTATGACCTGAAGGACTTGCTTCTCCACAGTTCGCCCTTCGGAAGCAGCCTTCCCACCCATGTAAGCAAGATATCGCATGATCATCTTGGTGCTTTCCGTTTTACCAGCACCACTTTCTCCACTAACAAGAATCGACTGGCTTATACCTTCATTGCGCATCAATCTGCAACAGTAAAGTAATCAAAGAACAAAGACATTCTCCTCTCAGTTGAACTCAAAAGGTAAAAATGGAGATAATGGCACTGAATTTCTTCTATGGAGAGTACTTGTTAAGCTATATAGAAACTATGAACATATACCACAACGAACCTACCTATATGCAACATCCGCAACGGCAAAAGGATGAGGGCTTAATTCACCAAATTCTGCCCCTTTATATTGCTGCATCATCTGAGTATCATACAGATGGGGCAGTCTTCGGAAGGGATTTACAGCAATCAAAATATTCCCAGTATATGTCTGGTTTAATAATGAATAAGTTAGCAAACACATGTCAGAAAAGCATGGCCAGCTCAGTTAGCAAGAAGCTGTGGAGAATATATAGGACATATGGTTAGGCTATACCGGTTATCCTAATAACTTACATAAATTTCATTCATGTCATATCTAGCTTTCAGATTCTGAAGAACCCCGGGTTCGTGCAGATAGGCAAGCTTTGTCATGTCATCGACTCCGCATGGCGCTTCCTCGGGATCCTTAGCATGAACATTAGACGCTTTCACCGTAACCTAAACAAAGGGCCAGGTTTCAAAACTCAAGTGTGCATGTCATCCATAACTGTTAAGTGCCTTGCCAATTATAGAAGGTGTGCCTCAGCATAGGTGCGGCCCTTCTTAACCGTTTGCCTTTTATATACAAGCCTAGCAGTGCCGAAACTTGCCAACATACCGTCTTATCATTGGAACATCTGACCGTAACCGTGTCTCCATTGACTTTTACAACCTCCCCGTCGATCCAAGCGACACCGGGGTCCTCGACCCAAACTTGGGATCCCGCCGCAATGGAAGCTTGCGCCGCCTGCAGGAAACACAGCTTGACATTAAAGGATCGCCGCACACCTCTACCTCCGATGTGAGTGAGATGGAATACAGAATATAAAATGCCAAGGCCTGGCAGCCTGGTGCATGCGAATGGCCGCATTGCGGCTAAATAAGGAAGCTCTATGCACTAGGTTGAGTCCACCGCCCATTAGGTGGCGTGAGGTAGAGCAGTGCCCTGGGCACGACGATCAGCAACATAGCAAAGCACGAGTCAACGGCCGTGGCACTAGAGTTCGTCGGAAATGGCACCGTCATTTCTCAGTCGCCGTCCAGATCTCCATTACAACGCTTGGAGCGGGGGAGATGGGCCTCCATTAGCGTTCCAGGTTATTATTGGGAAGAGGGGATAAACCGTCCCGCCGTCAGCGAGCTGCCGGTCTTAGGGTAAACAGGCGCGCTGAGACAATGTGCGCGTGCGCGTGCACGTGCACGGACGCCGCAAGCTACTCCCGGATCTCACGCTCCCTCCTCGGAGC
Source organism: Zea mays (assembly GCF_902167145.1). NCBI lineage: Eukaryota > Viridiplantae > Streptophyta > Magnoliopsida > Poales > Poaceae > Zea > Zea mays. Next base: position 224,091,312 of record NC_050100.1, on the reverse strand, counting down.
CAGCGCCTGGATCGAGCAGGAGCAAATCCGCAGCTAGCCGGGACGGCGAGGATGAGGGGGCAGAGATTCCGAGGCGCGGCGACCTGGATGAAGGCAGAGCAGAAAGGCAGGGGATCCGAGCGAGCGAAGGGCGGGCGTCCTTACCATCACAGCAGAACAGCCCAAGCCCGGGCGGATCTCGGCGGCCCGCGGCAGGGGACGGAGGCGGCGACGGCTGCTGCGCCGGAGAGTGGAGGAGAGGCTTCACGCCTCCGAGGTAGCGGCGATGCGCAAGATGGAGGAGGGAGGGGGCGCGCGCCCGTGCGTTTGTTTGTTCCACTTCCACTCCACGACCACGATGGTTTGGTTTCCTTCCACTCGGGCGGAGACGAGGTAGGGGGAGAAGGGAAGGGAACACAGCTGCGTCGAAGGAGACGCTTTCTTTTCTTCTTTCCTCCCGTCTCCTTTTGCTTCCTCCGCTCCGCCGCGTTTACTTCCTCGCTACTGCGCCGTTTCGCCCGGGTCTTTTGGGGTTTTCCCTTTCTCCCCTTCCCCCATTTCAGCCGGCGTCCTACGTGCTAAAGGCTCATTGGTCCGCCCGGAAACGGAAAACGCAGTCCGGGAACCGGATTCAGTAGGCCACTACTACAGAGACCGCGTTCGTTCTGAGTTTTTTTTTTTGTTTTGTTTTGTTTGCGGCGTGCGCTCTCGGCGGTGGGCCCCGCTGTGTCGGTGAGGCGGTGAGCGGTGGTGCTTAACTGGAGGCGGTGGATGATGCCGCGGCGCCGCCTCGTGATTCCGTCCGTCGCTTGCCGCCCCTCACAGCTCATTCCTGGAGGAGCGGCGACAATTCGGCGATGGGCATTTCCGGGATCTCACAGGGGGGAGTGGTCGGTGGCAGCAGATGAGAATGTGGGTGGCTCCCACGTCGACTCGGCTCTCCCCGGGAGATATGGAGAGCCTGGTTGGTTTATAGCCAAAATTTAATTACTACAACTTAGGCAGGCCAAAATTTTGCTAGTTATTTTATTTGCGGTCGAAATTTTATCGATGCCTTAAATGTTAAACTCACGGTAACAAATTATCCTGATTTTTTTAATTTCTTCTCGCAATTTTTTTTGGTAGCCAACAAGCGAGCGAGCTCGGAATACTCGTTGCAGTTGTGTGCCCTGAACGAAAGGGTCTCTAGCCTAGTGGTTAAGGACTTCCAAGTAGCACCTCCAAGTCTTGGGTTCGATTCTCCTCGAGAGCGAATTTTCAGGTTTAGTTAAAAAAAACCTCGTTGTGCCCCATCGGCTCTCGGGTTACGATTGTTAAGTAACCATAGTTAGGGTTATGTGGGCAAATACCGACTCTGCCCCTGAGGGGTCTCACGTCTCTATATAAAGGAACATGTACCCCTCAAGATAAGGAAGAAGAGAAAGAGGCCAAAGGCCCAACCCTACATCGTGTCTCGTGTGTTTCCTCTGTCGTGCTTCTGGGAAGGGATACGGGTTCTCTACATTGCAGAGTGGACAGTTGACGCCGGTCCATTAATGATTGGTGGCCAGGGTTCGGGGATTTTCTCGTCCGAAACCATCGTTTCGGTCTCTTCTTAATATATAATACCGGGAGGACGGTCTTTTCCTCCCCGGCAGAGAGTTTCTTGTTTAATTGCTTTCATTCCACCGATCGAGCATGTTGTACCCTGTAGAACTGGAATTTGAGATGGAAATGGAGACTGAGTATTCTTTGCTTCATTGGTTTCATTGTCACCAATCACGAATCACCTTCCCGACCGAGAAACAAAAACATGCGCGGGATTTGATGTATTCTGGCTTAAAATTTTAAAATATATTAGTCAAACTTTGATCAACAAAACAGTTTTTAAAAATCATAAAACGATAATGTAATCTCTGTCACTCATCAAGTACTCTACTGTACCAGTGGATTTGATATAGGATGTTTGTGGGTCTTCTGATCATAACTGTATGTGCTACTACTACACTTGATTTCGGTTACCTCGGCGGATAGGTTGATCGGCAACCCTGTCTCGATGGGTTGATCGGCGGACAGCCTCGTCGACAATTCCGCGGGTTGCTCGGCGGGCGGGCGGGCTAGTCAGCAATCTCGCCTTATCGGGTTGCTCGACGGACCATCTTCGGGAGGCCTTTTAGACCTTCACGCGCGAACTGATTGACAGGTAGACCGTCCGAATCACGAGCCGTTTTGGAAGGCCTTCAGGCCTTCTTTGGTACTCTATTCTCGGGTACCCAACGTATTTAATCTAGAGTTGAATAGTTATTACGGTAGGACATCATACAATCTTTGTCTTAAACCACTGCCATTATGTTGGTTATGCAGGCATCGTCATGGAGGCGGCTAGGCCTAACTTTTCTGTTTGGAGCTTGCACATCTCGCAAGTGATTTGCCAGTAATAATCCATATTTTTTTATCGTTTTAAGTGTTTGACATATACAAAGGGGAACAAACTTTGTGGACAATATAGTTATGAATTTATTCACAATTTCGTAGATAACAAATTAGTGATCTATATTATCAACGTTGATTTCACGATAATAAAGTGGATCTGCTTCGGGTAAATAATACTACATCCGTTATCGAATATTTGTCGTCGGCTAGTTTATTTTTGAACTAAAACACGACAAATAAAAATAAACGAAGAGAGTAGTTGATACAGATGAAGTAAGAAATACTACCCTTTGAAAAAAGATCTAATCAATACAATAATAATTTATATGGTTCATAAATAATGAGATTATATAAAAACAGATAGTTCTATTAGGGTGGATGAAATCTCCTCCTGACCCTACCAGAAGACGAGGACGAAGACGATTATCATACATAGATTTTAGATATTGTATGTATGCAGGGGCGGAACTAGAGCTTGACACTGTTGAATAATTAGACAAATTCCAAATTAAATTCCGAATATAAATCATGACCAAATCAGAAGAACTGAAATAAAAGCCAAATCAGATGATGCGTACTGATTAGACTTACTGATTGTTGGCGCGCGCCAGGATCAGCTGAGTCGACGATGTCAGAAGATCACGAGCAGTCGCGTGAAGACGCTTCCCAAAAACCTTATTCGCCCTCTCCCGGTGCAGGATCTAGAAGACGAAGGGTTCCGGAGACCTGCTCTCCTGATCGCAGATGCACCTCTGCGGTCGGGACGAAGAGAACTAAAAGGCGGCTCAGCTATGAAGAGAGGCGAAAGCGAACTGGGATCTGGGGATGATTTGGAGGCTGGCTGCCGGGCTCCTTTTATAGGGTCGAGTCCGCGACCCCCCGTGCTTATCCGCCCACGAAAATCTCGCAATCAGTTGAGATTTTGTAGCGATCGGTTAGGATAAGCGTAACAGCCAAGAAACCAAAAAATCAAACGGCAAAAGGTAGCCGCGCCCCCGCAAGGCGAGGGGCCGGATTTCGGCGGACCATTCACGCGCATGTCGTGCGCCCGCGCCCTTCGCCCCGCCCCGCCCGGCCCGGCCCGGCCAGGCCAGGCGAGGCGAGGCGAGCGAGCGCGCGCGCGCGTGTGGCTCTCCACACACTCTCCTCTCATCCATGACTTGGTGAGTGAGTGTGGCTTCCATATTTAAGCTAGCTCTACTCCACTAGAGCTAGCAATATGGTGCTATTGGTTTCACCTATCCCTTTGCCATCCACTTATATGGGCTTTTGAGATTTTCCTGGGATTTATTAGAAATTCTTAATTGGGCCAAGCCCATAAATCCTAACAATCCCCCACCAGATCTCAAATGCCCATCTGCAGTTTTCGCCACTGTTCACTACTGTTTAATATACTAGTTTTTCAGCAGAGACTGTTAAGTTGAACTTCCGCCTAGAACTCCAAGTTACACCAACCCACAACTTGGACAATGGACTATGCCTTGAATTGCAAGTTTTGCGTGAATGGGTTTCACTTGAAGTCATGACCAGTACTTGGCTACCAGTAGTCCCCTTCTCGGGTGGAGCATATACGTCGTACTCCAAGGTCTCTTCATAAGTTTACTAGAGATCACCCAAATCTCATAGACTGCGACGTTAGACAGTCTAACTCATATAGGTGTGTTCTTTCAAAGAATGTTCTGCAGGACAACATCTTCGCTAATACAAGCCAACAGAACACATTAAGGCACAAAGCCAACCTGCCTTACAGCATTTGAGAGTATTGCATCTTTACTTAGAGAGGGTCAAAGGTTACTCTCCTCAGTTCACCAATGGCTTGTTCTTCCCAGGACCTAATTCACGGGATCTCCGATCACATAGACTGGGTTTCCACCATGGCAACTTTATTCAGGTCTCATACCCATCTCTCTCGATGCGATTTCTATCACATTACGTGGTAGTCCCTTGGTAAAAGGATCTGCCAGATTTTTATCTGTTGAAATATAAGTCACACTTATAACTCCGGAGTTTCTCAACTTTCTGACAGACTTCAATCGTCTTTTGACATGTCTTGATGACTTTCCATTATCCTTAGAACTCGTCACTTTAGCAATCACTGTCTGATTGTCACAGTTCATAAGGAAAGCTGGTATTGGTTTCTCAACCACCGGCAAGTCCATCAAGAGTTCACGCAACCATTCTGCCTCAACGGTTGCTGTGTCAAGTGCAGCTAGCTCGGCTTCCATGGTTGACCTCGTCAAAATGGTCTGCTTGCATGACCTCCATGATACCGCACCTCCACCAATAGTAAAGACATAACCACTGGTGGCATAAAGCTCGTCTGCATCAGATATCCAGTTTGAATCACTATATCCTTCAAGTACTGCATGCTGACCAGAATAGTGAATTCCATAACTCATTGTACCTTGTAGGTAGCGCATAACCCGCTCAAGTGCATGCCAATGATCAGTCCCGGGGTTTGACATGAACCTACTCAATTTGCTCACAGCAAACGAGATATCGGGCCTTGTTGCACCAGCAAGATACATGAGTGAACCGACAATCTGAGAGTATCTCAATTGGTCTAAACCAATTCTCTTGTTCTTTCGCAGTGTCACACTGGGATCATAAGGTGTTGGAGAAGGTTTGCACTCAGAGAAGCCAAATCGCTTCAAAACCTTTTCAACATAGTGAGATTGCGAGAGAGTAATCCCACCATCTGCCTTAATCAGCTTGATGTTTAGAATCACATCAGCTTCTCCCAGATCTTTCATATCAAAACTCTTTGATAGAAAAGACTTGACTTCATTGATCACATCAATGTTTGTGCCAAATATCAATATATCATCAACATATAAGCACAATATAACTCCTTCGCCCCCACCACAGCGATAATATACACACCTGTCTGCCTCATTAATGGCAAAGCCTGCAGACGTTAGAGTAGTGTCAAACTTCTCATGCCACTGCTTTGGTGCTTGCTTCAGACCATACAAAGATTTCAATAACTTGCACACCTTGCTTTCTTGACCCTTTACTACAAATCCATCAGGTTGTTCCATATAGATTTCCTCGTCCAGCTCTCCATTAAGAAAAGCTGTCTTTACATCCATCTGATGAACAAGGAGACCATACGAGGCAGCCAAAGAAAGTAGTACTCGAATAGTGGTCATTCTAGCAACAGGTGAGTACGTATCAAAGAAGTCTTCTCCTTCTTTCTGAGTATAGCCTTTAGCCACAAGCCTAGCCTTGTACTTTTCAATTGTACCATCAGGCTTGAGCTTCTTTTTAAACACCCACTTACAACCCACGGGTTTGCATCCATAGGGTCGATCAGTGACTTCCCACGTACCATTTGAAAGAATAGAGTCCATCTCATTATGAACTGCTTCTTTCCAATCATCTGCATCTGGAGATGCAAATGCTTCTGCAATGGTAGTAGGAGTATCGTCCACAAGGTACACAATGAAATCATTACCAAAGGATTTTTCAACCCTTTGTCTCTTGCTCCTTTTAGGAGCATCATTGTCATCCTCCTCTAGGACAATTTCATGTGGCTGTTCAAAACTCTCAATAGGTGTATTATGTTCAGGAATTATCTCAGAAGAGTATCTAGAATTGCTATGAATGTCTTTCATTGGAAATATATGCTCAAAGAAAGTAGCATCACGTGATTCCATAATAGTATCAACATACACATCAGGAACTTCAGATTTAACTACTAAAAATCTATAAGCTAAGCTACACGAAGCATATCCAAGAAAGACACAATCCACTGTCCTTGGACCAAGCTTGCGCTTTTTATTAATTGGTACATTGACTTTCGCCATGCACCCCCAAGTGCGCAAGTATGAAAGTGATGGTTTTCTCCCAACCCACTTCTCATAAGGGGTTTTCTCTTCTTTGCCCATAGGAATTCTATTCAGAACATGACATGAAGTCAGGACTGCCTCCCCCCACCATGCCTTAGATAAACCACAAGTGTCTAACATGGCATTCACCAGGTCAGTCAACGTACGGTTTTTCCTTTCAGCAATCCCGTTTGACTCGGGTGAATAGGGAGGAGTCCTCTCATGAATAATGCCATGTTCTGCACAGAAATCATCAAAGACTTTGGGAAAGAACTCGCCACCACGATCTGATCTAAGACGTTTGATCTTTCTCTCTAGTTGGTTTTCAACCTCAGCCTTATAGATTTTAAAGTAGTCTAAAGCCTCATCTTTAGTTTTAAGCAAGTATACATAGCAAAATCTAGACGCATCATCAATCAATGTCATGAAGTATCTCTTACCACCTTTTGTCAACACACCATTCATCTCACAAAGATCAGAATGTATGAGTTCTAGTGGTGCCAGGTGTCTCTCCTCAGCAGCCTTATGAGGCTTTCGAGGTTGCTTCGACTGCACACAACTATGGCACTTAGAACCTTTGACTATGGTGATATTCGGAATTAAACTCATGGTTGCAAGCCGAGACATAGAGCCAAAATTAATATGACACAAACGAGAATGCCAAATACTCGCAAGATCATCAACATTAGCACAAATATGGTTCACAGACTTATTATTAAAATCTAACAAAGAAAAGCGGAACAAGCCTCCGCAATCATAGCCTTTACCAATAAATTGTCCAGACTTGGACACAACTAATTTATTGGACTCCAAAACTACCTTGAACCCATCTCTACATAGAAGGGTTCTGCTAACGAGATTCTTGTGTATAGAAGGGACATGATGCACGTTCTTCAGCTGCACGATCTTTCCCGAAGTAAACTTCAGATCCACCGTGCCAGTGCCATGAACAGAAGCATGTGACCCATTCCCCATTAGCACGGAAGAATCCCGGGCGCCCTGATAAGAAGAGAACAAGTTAATGTCAGAACACACATGAACATTAGCACCAGTATCAAGCCACCAACTAGGTGATTGAAATACTGAGAAGATGAAAGGTAGATTACCATACCCTTTGTCTTCCTCATTGCTAGCGATCACTGTGTTGACATTGCCCTTTTTGCCACGGCGATCCGCTCGATCAGGACAATCCTTGGCAAAATGACCCGCCTCGCCACATGCGAAACATGTCAATTCAGCCTTGTTCTTCTTCTTCTTGAAGTTGGTAGTTTTATTGGGCTTGTTAGATTTTGGCTTCCTTTTGCCCTTGTTGTGGTTCTTCTGAACCATGTTGGCGCTGGAGTGGCCCTCGCCTCCTTTAGATCCCGTGTCCTTAGCCCGAGCTTTCTCCTCAACATCCAGAGACGCTATCAGATTTTCGACTGATATCTCCTGTCTCTTATGTTTCAGAGCTGTGGCGAAGTTCCTCCATGTAGAAGGCAACTTTGCAATAATGCACCCTGCCACAAATCGGTTAGGAAGGACTATCTTAAGGTGGTCGAGCTCCTTGGCTATACACTGTATTTCATGAGCTTGCTCTACAATAGAGCGATTATCAACCATCTTATAATCATGAAAGCTCTCCATGATATACAGGTCACTGCCAGCATCTGATGCACCATACTTAGTAGTAAGTGCATCCCACAACTGTTTCCCGTCTGTATACTGCATATTCGCATCAACCAGACGGTCAACAAGGGCGCTAAGAACGGCTCCTGTGAACATAGTATTGGCATGGTCGTACTCTTTCTCCTGTTCAGGAGTCAGTGGACCCTCAGGTCTGCCTTTACTAACATGGAAGACATTCATAGCAGTAAGCCAGAGCGTGGCCTTGACTTGCCATCTCTTAAAGTGCATACCATTAAACTTTTCTGGCTTCAGCGCGTCGGCAAAAGCAGCCATAGAAAAACTAGGAAATTGTCTACAATAAGGTTTTTGGATTGTTGAATAATTAGACAAATTCCAAATTAAATTCCGAATATAAATCATGACCAAATCAGAAGAACTGAAATAAAAGCCAAATCAGATGATGCGTACTGATTAGACTTACTGATTGTTGGCGCGCGCCAGGATCAGCTGAGTCGACGATGTCAGAAGATCACGAGCAGTCGCGTGAAGACGCTTCCCAAAAACCTTATTCGCCCTCTCCCGGTGCAGGATCTAGAAGACGAAGGGTTCCGGAGACCTGCTCTCCTGATCGCAGATGCACCTCTGCGGTCGGGACGAAGAGAACTAAAAGGCGGCTCAGCTATGAAGAGAGGCGAAAGCGAACTGGGATCTGGGGATGATTTGGAGGCTGGCTGCCGGGCTCCTTTTATAGGGTCGAGTCCGCGACCCCCCGTGCTTATCCACCCACGAAAATCTCGCAATCAGTTGAGATTTTGTAGCGATCGGTTAGGATAAGCGTAACAGCCAAGAAACCAAAAAATCAAACGGCAAAAGGTAGCCGCGCCCCCGCAAGGCGAGGGGCCGGATTTCGGCGGACCATTCACGCGCATGTCGTGCGCCCGCGCCCTTCGCCCCGCCCCGCCCCGCCCCGCCCCGCCCGGCCAGGCCAGGCCAGGCGAGGCGAGGCGAGGCGAGCGAGCGCGCGCGCGCGTGTGGCTCTCCACACACTCTCCTCTCATCCATGACTTGGTGAGTGAGTGTGGCTTCCATATTTAAGCTAGCTCTACTCCACTAGAGCTAGCAATATGGTGCTATTGGTTTCACCTATCCCTTTGCCATCCACTTATATGGGCTTTTGAGATTTTCCTGGGATTTATTAGAAATTCTTAATTGGGCCAAGCCCATAAATCCTAACAGACACCAACGAAGTTTGAAAATTCAAGTATTGATGACACCCGTCAGGAATAAACTGACATCAACAATCCTGGAGGCTAGTTTCACCCCTGTATATATGATATATATACAATACATCTAGATTATTTCACGCTTATTAGCTAACAACAAAATGCATTGGTGGTGGGTGATTGGGTGGGTCGTGGCCGGTATTCGCGGAGGCCACACATCTAAAGTCTTAAAAGACGCGGGGAATGGAGGCCCTCTTCGTGTTTTCGGCTACGACACCGCATACCGTGCCAGCACGTGGCTGTGGACCCTAAAATTTTATCAAAACGTGCTCTGAGTGCGTTCAGTTCCGCTCCTCTCCCTCACGGCCCCCTCCTCCTCTCTCAAGATGCTTCTCCGCCGTCGTCGCCTCTCTCTCTCATGCTCATGCTGCTTCTCCGCCGTCGTCGTCTCTCCCTCTCTCATGCTGCTTCTCCGCCATTGTCGCCGTGTCGCTCCCCTCTGGCCTTCCCGCCGTCGTGCTCTAACCCCCCCCCCCCGAATCGCTGCTGCCTCTGCTTCCTCTGCAGGGGAACCCGTGCATCACATCATGCACCGTCGCGCGCTGGGTTAGAAGGCCTCTGCGACAGCGGCTCCCGCAGTCCCACCCAACCGTCCGTCGCGGAGCTGCGCCACGCCATCGGCTTCTTCGACGATGCTGCATCGGTCGCGACATCCATGGAGGAGAACCTGTGTGACGCATCATCCACCGCCGCGCGCGACCGGTTTAGAAGAGCTCTGTGACAGCGCCCCCGTGCCTCCCAACCAGCCGCCCGTCGCGGAGGTGCGCCTCACCATCGGCTTCTCCGACGACGACGCGTCGGTCACTGCATCCATGGAGGTGAAGAACTCCCGCTTTCATGGACCACAACTCTGCTACGCCCATCAGGCAGCTGTAGAGTGAGTCCCAGTGCCGCCTCCGCGAGGCCACCTATTGGGTAGTAAACACCACTGCGACATGCGCCTGTGCAGGTGATGATGGCTCACACCGTTTCATCCATACCAAGATTGGGTCCAAAGGGCTCTGCAGGTACCACCTCTTTCTTGCAATATTGTAAACAAATGATTTTATAAGAAAAATATCAATCTGTATTTCCATAGTCAATTAGAGTTACTAAATCTTCTATATAATTGCCTTGTATATTTGTTATGTTTTGTTTGTCCAGATTTGACGCATGAGTGATTTTAAATATACCCTGGTGTCACTGACTCTATTTAAGTGCCTTCAGCTTTCGTAGCATGATGCACCTTTATCTTCTGCTCTTTTAGCCAATAGCAGCTAATAGAGAATGGTGTCGATCCTTTTTTTAGCTCATATATTTCTGTGTTCAATGCACTTTCACCTCAAATGTGTGTAGGAACATGTCTGTATGACTTTTGTTTTGCACCTAGCGGTAGTTGGGAAATTTAGAATAATATAGGTTCATTAGGAGAATCTACTTCATACCTGGTTTATCTAACCACTTGTCTTCATCTGGCCTTGCTAAAGCATTTTCCCCTGCAGCAAGGACCCTTTAGTGGCATTTGGTTTCCGAGAAGATATTTAGAACCAGTATACCAGACCATTCTGAATTTGCGTAAGGCAGACATGTTTGTGATTCAGTCATGCTACATGGGGCGTTTGCTCCCCTAAAACTTCTCTTTGTGTGACATCATTGTCATCTACAAGCCGATCATGTAGTTTGCTCCAGCCAATCCATTGTGAAAGTGTTAAGGACATGGAAGAACTCCATATACAAATTTGTATATGGTATTTGTGTCTTGTATAGTGATTTATATAGATATATATATATATATATATATATATATATATATATATATATATATATATATATATATATATATATATATATATATATATATATATATATATATATATATATATATATATATATATATATATATATATATAACAGAAATTTCATACATAATGGTAACTCATGAGTCATGACGACATGACATCGATGTAGTTATTTATATAGATATATATAATAGTACTTTCGTGCTTTAGTGTCCTCTCGCTAACCAGACAGTTACAGTGTTTAAGGAATGTAAAAAGAGTACACTTTTTCATGCCAGAATTGCGAGGTGGATGACCCATCAAAATAAAATTATAAGATATATTTTGCTTTGCTAGATAAAAACTCAAACAGGTCTGGTAACTCTTGTGCCAACTGTGTCATGCTGTCAGCTAAATATAGTCACCGGTTATAACCTTTTACTGCTGGATTGCAGTCACAAGAATGCGCTTGAAAACTGAGGGCAGATTTGGCAGTTCAAGAACAACGAGAACAAGAACTGAGCAGAATGCTGAATGGCATAGTAACAGATACAAGCTAAAACTGAGACACATATAAATGACCATGAATGATACTGTATGAGATTGATCAGCTCAATTCTAGGTTATGTGCATTGTTTGCTCAGTGTAGACTACAGACCATAAGGTTTATCTCCTCACTGATTTGATATTATTATTTATTATGCCAGTTCTTGGAAGTTGACCTTGCATTATGTCTGTTCGTGTTTGTGTAGATGCTCAACGTTAAACTTATGTTGTCATGTAGATGCTTAGTCCTCTGCTCGCCTTTCGCAGGCGAGTTAAGAAGTGGACTAACTTGGATGAACCAGCAGAGGAAGTATGTTCCCCATACAACGACAAACAATGTTACCTCTACGTAAATGTATGTACTTAGATCTTACTTTTACCGATCTGGTGAGCCTCCACCCGCTTCCCATTATATACATGGATGGTTCTTTTGGGGATATTTCAGTTTTGGGAATTTTTGGAAGGTCACATTGTATCCGTGCTTGTTTTGTTTTGCTTGTTTGTTGTATGTGATCTGAGCTTGAATTCAGGGGCTAACAATTAATATGGGATATGCTCCGAGGAATTCCTGGTTTTGATGGTTTCTATCATCATTCATATTGGTATGCATATCTTCCATGCATATTACGTATACAACTATTAGGATTCGCTCTTGCTTTTGGTTCTTCTAGCAAAGCACATATGACATATGGTTTCCTTGTAGTGGACCATATTTTCTAAAAAGCTGCCTCCTTGTTCCCTTTAAAGCAAACTGCTAAAATAGTCAATTCACGTTGTTCAGTTTGCTTCCTCTTTGCTTCAAATATATCTATGCTATAACTTACTATACGTATGATTAGTTTTGAAATACTATTATCTGGTCTCTACCACTTATATATATATATATATATATATATATATATATATATATTTGTTGCTATTGAATTTTAAAATCCCATGACTGTCCACTAACCTTGGCCATATCAATAGAAATTTTGCATTGTTCCGCTAGGGCGCCCGTATGGGCGCCTCATGTTCTAGTATAGTTCAATGCAACTCCTCTTCTCCCTCGCCCCTTTTGTTTAAGATGTCAGCTGTTGCGGTAGCCGCCGTGTCGGTGCCCTCTGGAAGGGTTTGCGTGGAAGCCAAGGTGGTGGTGGCGGCGGCAGTTGCATACTTTGACATGGGGTCCTGGCCTTTCGAGTGATGGAGGGCATCTTGGGCGAAAGTCTCGGCGACGGTGGCGCCTGTGGGCGGCACTTTCCCCTGTTGAGGACGTCGCATTGCTCTGTCTTTCTCGGGTGAAAGCCCAGTCCATCTTGGATATGTGACGGTGGCGTCCTGGACGTCACTCCCTCCCTAAAGGTGTCACGTTTGCGCTCGTCTCGGCCTCAGCGTTACCTTCGGTTGATGCTTTCACTTCCTAGTGTCTGGATTGCGGGTAGAGGTGGGGTTTGCAACGTGAAGTCGAAGCTATCACGTTAGAGGATGTGGCTCGACAACAATGACATTAGACGAACCCCATTCCTCTGGTCCGGATTGTTTTGGAGGTCACGCAAAAACCGAAGACGGGTGTTGGATCAAGATCGCTAGTGAAGAATCAAAGCTGCCTAGAGTGTGGGTGTGTTGAGGCCTGGCAACGATGGGGCATCACGGTCCTCCTTCTGTGTCAGGTTTAAGGTGTAGGCGTCGTCGTGTTCTTTTGGCCGTGTGCGGCTCGTCTGGCGAGCTCGGCAACGATGACTCTGAATGAGCTTTGTGTGTAGGGTTGTCACTGCTTGTGTTGTTTGGGCTCCCTGTCTAGGTTTCGGTCACGATTTTCCTTAAATCCGAGTTAATTCTAATCTTATTCTTAATGACAAGGCAGCTCCTACCATTAAGTTCAAAAAAAAATTAAGCCGAGCATGGCCAACAGCAAGGCCATTCATTCGACCATGTACGTAAAAGCTCCCATCAAGTATGTCTCGGTCAGCTGAAGTTAAGCCCACTTCTTCAATTCACACGTAACAATAAGTATGATCACGTCATAGAATTGCTGCTGCTCATGAAGGTCGACGTCAGCTGGCGCTCTTCCAAGGAAAGTTAGCAAAAGGAGACGAGGAGTTTTGCATCTCAATTCTTTGGAACGAAACATGCATGGCGTTAAAGATATACTCCATCCGTTTCTTTTTATTTGTCGTTGGATAGTGTAAAATTGCACTATCCAGCGACAAATAAAAAGAAACGGAGAAAGTACATGCCTAGGCTATGTATACTTCGTTTTGTTTTTTACGTCTGCAGTACTGCTACTCGTGCAGAAGCGTTCTTTTTTTTATTAATGAGAAAAAAGAAGGCAGGTGGTGCAAGTAAACGCGTTGGGAGAAGAGAAGGGTCAAAGCCTCCCATCAATGGGCTGTCCCGGCCCTTTTCCGCGGGATCTGCTGCCTTCTGTCTGAAGACATCACGATGATTTGCATGCAATGCCTTGATCCGCATGCATGCGTCGCCGTTAATGGTGATCAGTCAGGGCACAGCTCTAGATTCGCTAAACCTTCGTAATTAGTGGGGATGACCTTTAATTTTAATTGAAACTGGCCATTTGTCTATGCTTTGCTAGAGTTGTTATATATCATATAAATAAATATTTAGATATTTATTTAAAATAACTATTGTTTAAATATTACTATAACGTACATGTGGTCTGGTGGTTAGTACCAAATTTCTAGATTAGATTAGAGGGTGTAGATTCGAGTGCTCGCTATATACTATTTTTTGTGTGGTGTAGTAGTGTCGGCGTTTCGAGACAGGTGGGTCCCTAAGCCGACGAGTGAGTGTGCTGCGTGCCCCAGCCCAGATGGGTCGAGCGCGAAGGGGGGAGAGGCGAGGTGGCCGGAGTCGAGCGTGAGAGAGGTGGAAGTCCCGCGGCCTTCGTGTTCGTCCCGCGCCCAGGTCGGGTGCGCTTGCAGTAGGGGGGTTACAAGCGTCCACGCGGGTGAGGGAAGCGAGCGGCCCCAAGAGAGCGCCTGTCCCGTCCTCGGTCCCGCGCGGCCAACCTTCTCTGAGAAGGCCCTGGTCCTTCCTTTTATAGTCGTAAGGAGAGGATCCAGGTGTACAATGGGGGGTGTAGCAGAGCGCTACGTGTCTAGCGGAGGGAGAGCTAGCGCCCTAGGTACATGCCAATGTGGCAGCCGGAGAGATCTGGGCACCCTGCTGGTGTGATGTCGTGGCTGTCGGAGGTGCGGCGGAGCCTGGCGGAGGGACAGCTGTTGGAGCGGTCGAGTCCCTGCTGACGTCGTTCTGCTTCCGTAAGAGAGCTGGGGGCCGTCGTCGTCATAGAGCTTGTGGAGCGCCATCATTGCCCCTCTGGCGGAGCTGGCCGGATGGGACGCCGGTCTTGTTCTCCGTGACCCGAGTCGATTCGGGGTAGGATGATGATGGCGCTTCCTGTTGACGTGGCGGTCTGTGCCCTAGGCAGGGCGACGTGGGGGTTCCTCCGAAGCCGAGGTCGAGTCCGTCTTCTGTTGCCGTGGCCGAGCCCGAGCCATGGGGTCGGGCGAGGCGGAAGTCGTTCGGCCGAGGCCAGGGCGAAGTCCGAGCCCTGGGGTCGGGCGAGGCGGAGTTTCGTCGTCTTCCGGGTCTTAGCCCGAGTCCGAGCCCTGGGGTCGGGCGGAGCGGAGTTCGCCGTCTTTCGGGTCTTAGCCCGAGTCCGAGCCCTGGGGTCGGGCGGAGCGGAGTTCGCCGTCTTCCGGGTCTTAGCCCGAGTCCGAGCCCTGGGGTCGGGCGGAGCGGAGTTCGCCGTCTTCCGGGTCTTAGCCCGAGTCCGAGCCCTGGGGTCGGGCGGAGCGGAGTTCGCCGTCTTCCGGGTCTTAGCCCGAGTCCGAGCCCTGGGGTCGGGCGGAGCGGAGTTCGCCGTCTTCCGGGTCTTAGCCCGAGTCCGAGCCCTGGGGTCGGGCGGAGCGGAGTTCGCCGTGGCGCCTTTGTCAAGACCTGACTGCCGGTCAGACTCACTCTGTCGAGTGGTGCTGCAGTCGGAGTGGCGCAGGCGGCGCTGTCCCTCTGTCAGACTGGTTAGTGGAGCGGTGGAGTGACGGCGGTCACTTCGGCTCTGCCGGGGGCGCGTGTCAGGATAAAGGTGTCAGGCCACCTTTGCGTTAAATGCCCCTGCAATTTGGTCAGTCGGTGTGGCGATTTAGTCAAGGTTGCTTCTGAGCGAAGCCAAGGCCTCGGGCGAGCCGGTGATGTGTCCGCCATAAAAAGGGGGCCTCGGGCGAGACGGAAGTCTCTCGAGGTCGGCTGCCCTTGGCCGAGGCTAGGCTCGGGTGAAGCATGATCGAGTCACTCGTGTGGACTGATCCCTGACTTAATCGTACCCATCAGGCCTTTGCAGCTTTATGCTGATGGGGGTTACCAGCTGAGAATTAGGCGTCTTGAGGGTACCCCTAATTATGGTCCCCGACAGTAGCCCCCGAGCCTCGAAGGGAGTGTTAGCACTCGCTTGGAGGCTTTTGTCGCACTTTTTTGCAAGGGGACCAGCCTTTCTCGGTTGCCTTTCGTTCCGGCGGGTGCGCGCGAGCGCACCCGCCGGGTGTAGCCCCCGAGGCCTCGGAGGAGTGGTTACACTCCTTCGAGGTCTTAATACCTCGCGTAACGCTTCGGCTGGCCTGGTCGTTCCCTCATGCGAACTGGCCGTAGCCCAGGTGCACGGTCGGGGCCCAAGCTCTCGGGCTGGTATGTTGACGCTGTCAACGATTTGGCCGGAGCCGGTTTTTGCGAGAGCAGCCCCCGAGCCTCCGCACAGGGCGAGAGGACGATCAGGGACAGACTCGACTTTTTACATACGCCCCTACGTCGCCTTTCCGCAAGGAGGAGGGGGGGAGTGCGCCATGTTACCCTCGATGGGCACCGAACATGGTGTCTCCGGTGAGCTGCAAGCGGGTAATCCGATTGGACGTCCGTGCCCCGTTCGTTGGGGGTCGGCTAGGGGCCCAGAGGCACGCCCAAAAGTACCTGCGGGTGATTTGCCGGACCCGGTCCCCTGGCGACGGGGTCCGAGGGCTCGATGCCTCCCTCCGATGGGATTCCGTTACAAGATCGTTCCCGCTGGTCTCGGAAATGTCCTAGGGTACCTCGGGAGCGCAGCCCGAGCCTCGGTTATGTATCGAACGTACCCCTGGTCATCCCTCGCTCGGTGTCTGAGGCGACTGTGAACCCTTCGGGGGACAGCCTTCGAACCCCTGATCAGTAATGGGCGCGGAGCCCGAGTAGCCTGAGGCGGCCATGGAACCCTTCGGGGGGCTGGCCTTCGAACCCCTGACCAGTAGTGGGTGTCGGGCCCACGCGATCTGAGGCGGCTGTTGAACCCTTCGGAGGGCCAGCCTTCGAACCCCTGATCAGTAGTGGGGGGCTCGGAGCCCGGTTCCTTCGCGGAGAAGGATCCCTTTCGGGGCATCCCCTTTCCCGGTCCCTGTTGCAAGAGATAGAGAAAGAGGAAAACGGAAAAGGATACGAAATCGGACGACGTGGCGTACCTTTTCTGACGCGGTTATTATGGCGAAGGTGAAGCGTCGCGCGCTCCTCCCGTCAGAGACGCCGCCTGTCCCGCCGCGGAGTAAATGCGACGGGGCGAGTGGTTGGCGGGGCGGCCGTTGCGCGTGTGCGATCCGTTCAAGGAACGGGTCACGGGTGCACCGTTTCCACGCCGTGAGAGGAGGCTCTCTTGCTGTCCCGGGATGGGACGTGAGCCTGGCTGACGACGTGACCGCTGCGCCCGCCCGCCTGCCACCGCTATTACTGCCGGCCCACTTTCGGTCGCTTTGACCGACGCGCCAGGCTGGCGCTGTTGGGTTGCCTCGAGTCGCGGCATTGGCTCCGCAACCGAAGAGGCGCGATGGTGGCACAAGTGGCAGTGCGGTTGCTTGCATGCAGCAACTGGCGCGCCGGTTGCTCGACGCGTGGGCCTGGGTTCCCAAGCTGACGTGTCAGAAGTTGGAGAAGCGCGTCCACCTGGCGCGGTTGCATGCCGCCTGCATGGCTGCCCGCCCCTTCTGCCCGTTGGTCTGGGCGAAAATGGGGGGTCGCTCGTAACCGCTGGACGGTCGTGCGCACCACGCGCGGCGGTTTGGCTTCTTCTGCCCTGAGCCGGCTTGCATGACATGCGGGACCCAGCCCCTGAGTCGCAGGGGAGGGCCTTGGCGCGTGTTGGAGAAGACTCAGCCTGTGGCGCCTGGGGGCGCACGTAGGGAGAGTTGCCTTTAAAAGGAGGGAGACTCCTTTCGGAAGGCAACCATGTCTTCTTCCTTCCTTAAGCGTCGTGTCTTCCCATCTTCCAAGCCCCCGGATGGGGGGTATTCGCCGCCTTTCCGCCTCCTCGTTGGAGGAACGCAACTCCATGGGAGTTGGTACCTCTCAGCCATCGTTCGGCTTCAAGGATTTTCATCATGCTGCCCGGCTGCTCCCCTCCGCCGGCGGTCACCTGAGATGGCGACCTCCGGCTTGATGGTGGGGGAAAGCGAGCCGGGCTGCGGCCTCTTCCCCTCCCTCAGCCTCAAGGATTTTCGTCATCCAGGCCAAGATGGAAGATGAGGCGAGTCGGGGGGCCGCCCCCGCGTGGGTCGGCTGCCCTTTTCTTCCCCCCGCGCCCGGGGGTGAAGGGCGTCCTTGAGCCCCACGGAGACTTCCTCCAGCCATGCCGGGATAGGTAGGGCGCTAGTGGCCCTGGGTCTCCGTCTCCCTGCCTGAATGGCTGGTTCTCGTCCTCAGCGGGGGAGAGCCCTCCTGCCGCGACACCTGCCCCAAAGCTGCTGCCTAAGCCGCTTCGCTGTCTAGGGCAGGGGTGGTTGTCGTCGCGGTTGGAACGGGCTGCAGCGGGCCGCTCATCGTTCTTCTGTTACTCCGCAGGCCTTCCCCTTCGGAGTGGGGCTGTTCGTTCCTGCGGAGGGGGAACCGGAGTTCCGTTCGTAATGGCACTTCGAATGCCAGCGTTTTTTGTTCATTGCGGCTGTCGGGGCCTGAACATGTATGTAATTTCGGCACTGAGCCGTGTTTTTTCCTCATTTTCGAGCACTAAGTCTCGCCTGTTGGTTATCTGAACCGCTTTACCAAGCATGAGTCGCCCCGTGTTAAGGTGACGGGTGAGGTATCCGTATCCCG
Organism: Zea mays; assembly: GCF_902167145.1. Classification (NCBI taxonomy): domain Eukaryota; kingdom Viridiplantae; phylum Streptophyta; class Magnoliopsida; order Poales; family Poaceae; genus Zea; species Zea mays. The sequence continues at coordinate 224,072,790 of NC_050100.1, read as the reverse complement.
GAGGCGTAGGAATCCCTTGGCCCGTTTGGCCTTGTCGTCTGGGGCTCCTCTAGCTTAGTTAAAGAGACCCCTCGGCCGCCCTTCGGTGGACCGAGGCCAGGGGTAGCGATATCAGTATGAGCAGAGGCGGAGTTGGCTCGAGAATGGGAACCTGGTTGGCCGGAGCCTAGTCGTGTTGTCCGTCAGCGGAGCCGACGCCAAAGTCGATCAGTTGAGGCTTCGGGTCGGGCTGGCGCCCTTGGGAGCCGATTGACCGAGGCCCCGGGGGTAACCGGTTGAGCCGCCTGCTCGGGCCGGATTCCCGGAGGAGTCCCTGGATCGCGTCGCCGCCCGAGGCTGGGTCGGACTTTGCTGAAGATGTCGTCGATGCCGAGGGTGCTATGGCTCCCTTCAGCGTGAAGACCCGAGCCTGCAGGATCAGATCATCTTGTAGCGTGTGCTTTCTGCGGCCGCCGAGGCCAGAAAAAACACACCCTCGCCGCGCTTGCGAAGCTGCGCCTTTTTTCCTCTTGTTTCGAGCATCTGGACTCTGTCGGTAACAGGGATGTTTGTGTGAGCGAGAGTTGTTTTTCGCGGAAGGGACGAGCGAGGTATCCGTATCCCAGAGGCGTGGGAATCCCTCGGCTCGGTCGGCCTTGCCGCTTACGCGTACTTTCACCCGTCCATGAGGCCCTGTCCCCGACTCAGTCGAGAAAGCTTGAAGGACTGCTTCGGCAGGAGAACTTCCGAACGTGAAGACTTGTTCGGTCCACGGGGTCGCTTTATCCGAGCGCAAGTTACTTATCGCAGAAGGTGATGAGTGAGGTATCCGTATCCCGGAGGCGTAGGAGTCCCTCGGCTCGGTCAGCCTTGGCTGCTTACGTGTACTCCGTCGTTTCCAGGATCCGCTTTTCGAAGTAGTCAAGAAGCACGAAAGAAATCCTGCTAAAAAGAGATCCTTTTTCGAGGAAAAATTCGACGCAGAGGGGGTCTCCCCCCCTTTTAGCCCCCGAGGGAGGGTCAGGCTTTGCCGAGGCTAGGCCGACCCTTCCTTGGCGACTAAACTTTGCGTAGGTGCGAGGTATATGAACAACTTGAAAACATCTTAAGGGTAGAAGCGACGTAGCTGTTTGATGTTCCAAGCGTTGCCGTAGATTTCGCCTTGATTGTTGGCCAGCTTGTATGTTCCGGGCTTCAGAACTTTGGCGATGACGAATGGCCCTTCCCAGGGGGGCGTGAGCTTGTGCCTCCCTCGGGCGTCTTGCCGCAGTCGGAGCACCAGATCGCCCACCTGGAGTTCTCGGGACCGGACCCCTCGGGCGTGGTAGCGTCGCAGGGACTGTTGGTACCGCGCCGAGTGTAGTAAGGCCCTGTCCCGAGCTTCCTCCAGCTGGTCCAGCGATTCCTCTCGGCTAGCTTGGTTGCTTTGTTCGGTGTAGGCCCTCGCCCTCGGGGAGCCGTATTCCAGGTCAGTGGGCAAGATAGCTTCAGCCCCGTAGACCAGGAAAAACGGCGTGAAGCCCGTGGCACGACTCGGCGTCGTCCTTAGGCTCCAGACCACCGAGGGGAGTTCCTTCATCCATCGCTTGCCGGACTTGTTGAGGTCGTTGTAGATCCGAGGCTTGAGCCCTTGTAGAATCATGCCGTTGGCACGCTCTACTTGCCCATTCGACATGGGATGAGCCACGGCGGCCCAGTCCACCCGGATATGGTGATCCTCGCAAAAATCCAAGAATTTTTTGCCGGTGAACTGGGTGCCGTTGTCGGTGATGATGGAGTTCGGGACCCCGAAGCGATGGATGATGTTGGTGAAGAATGCCACCGCCTGCTCGGACCTGATGCTGTTCAGAGGTCGGACCTCGATCCACTTGGAGAATTTGTCGATGGCGACCAGCAGGTGCGTGTAGCCCCCGGGCGCCTTCTGCAAGGGACCGACGAGGTCCAGACCCCATACAGCGAAGGGCCAGGTGATGGGTATTGTCTGCAGAGCCTGAGCGGGCAGGTGTGTCAGCTTCGCGTAGAATTGGCACCCTTCGCAGGTGCGGACAATTCTAGTGGCGTCAGCCACCGCCGTTGGCCAGTAGAAGCCTTGCCGGAAAGCATTTCCGACAAGGGCTCGGGGCGCTGCGTGGTGGCCGCAAGCCCCCGAGTGTATTTCTTGCAGCAGTTCCCGACCTTCGGCGATGGAGATGCATCGCTGGAGGATGCCCGAGGGGCTGCGATGGTAGAGCTCCTCTTCGTCGCCCAGCAAGACGAATGACTTGGCGCGTCGCGCTACCCGCTGAGCCTCGGCTTGGTCGAGGGGTAGCTCTCCTCGGCGGAGATATTGCAGGTACAGGGCCTGCCAATCTTGATCTGGCGTGGCCCCGCTCTGCCCTTCCTCGATGTTCAGTGCCCCGCCCTCGGGGGCCGAGGGTACCTCGGGCTGTGCCGAGGGTACCTCGGGCTGAGCCGAGGGTACCTCGGGCTGAGCCGGGGGTACCTCGGGCTCGGGCGCGTCGTCGAGCTTGACGGAGGGTTGATGCAGATCCCGGGAGAAGACGTCCGGGGGGACTGTCGTTCACCCCGAGGCTATCTTAGCCAGCTCGTCTGCGGTTTCGTTGTAGCGCCGAGCGATGTGGTTGAGCTCGAGCCCGAAGAACTTGTCTTCCAGGCGCCGAACCTCGTCGCAGTAGGCCTCCATCTTCGGGTCGTGACAGTGGGAGTTCTTCATGACTTGGTCGATGACGAGCTGCGAATCACCGCGGGCGTCGAGGCGTCTGACCCCTAGCTCGATGGCGATCCGCAATCCGTTGACCAGAGCTTCGTACTCGGCCACATTGTTGGACGCCGGGAAATGGAGGCGCAGCACGTAGCGCAAGTGCTTTCCGAGGGGCGAGATGAAGAGCAGGCCCGCGCCGGCCCCCGTCTTCATCAGCGACCCGTCGAAAACATGGTCCAGAGCTCCGGTTGGATCGGAGTCGTTGGCAGCTGGGTGTCGACCCATTCGGCCACGAAATCCGCCAACACCTGGGACTTGATGGCCTTCCGAGGGGCGAACGAGATCGTTTCGCCCATGATTTCCACCGCCCACTTTGCGATCCTGCCCGAGGCCTCTCGGCACTGGATGATCTCCCCCAGGGGGAAGGATGACACCACAGTTACCGGATGAGACTCGAAGTAGTGTCGCAGCTTCCGCCTCGTCAGGATCACAGCATACAACAGCTTTTGAACTTGTGGGTAGCGGATCTTAGTCTCGGACAGCACTTCGCTGATGAAGTAGACCGGCCTCTGAACGGGCAATGCATGCCCTTCCTCTTGCCTTTCGACCACAATCGCGGCGCTAACCACCTGAGTGGTCGCGGCGACGTAGACCAAGAGGGCTTCTCCGTCTGCCGGGGGCACCAAGACAGGCGCCTTTGTAAGGAGCGCCTTCAGGTTGCCGAGGGCTTCCTCGGCCTCAGGGGTCCAAGCGAAACACTCGGCCTTCCTTAAGAGGCGGTACAGAGGCAGACCTCTTTCGCCGAGGCGTGAGATGAAGCGGCTCAAGGCCGCGAGGCATCCCATGACCCTCTGTACCCCTTTTAAGTCCTTGATGGGTCCCATGCTGGTGATGGCCGCGATCTTCTCCGGGTTGGCTTCGATGCCTCGCTCGGAGACGATGAACCCTAGGAGCATGCCTCGGGGGACCCCGAAGACACACTTCTCAGGATTAAGCTTGACTCCTTTCGCCTTGAGACACCAGAATGTCACTTCAAGGTCGGAGAGGAGGTCGGAAGCCTTCCTTGTCTTGACTACGATGTCATCGACGTAGGCCTCGACTGTGCGACCGATGTGTTCGCCGAACACATGGTTCATGCACCGCTGGTACGTCGCGCCCGCATTCCTCAATCCGAACGGCATGGTGACATAGCAGTACATGCCGAACGGCGTGATGAAAGAAGTCGCGAGCTGGTCGGACTCTTTCATCCGGATCTGGTGATACCCTGAGTAGGCATCGAGGAAGGACAGGGTTTCGCACCCAGCGGTGGAATCCACGATTTGGTCGATGCGAGGCAGAGGGTAGGGAACCTTCGGGCATGCTTTGTTGAGACCAGTGTAGTCTACACACATCCGCCATTTCCCCCCTTTCTTCCTCACAAGCACAGGGTTGGCAAGCCATTCGGGATGGAATACCTCTTTGATGAACCCTGCTGCCATTAGCTTGTGGATCTCTTCGTCAATCGCTCTGCGCTTCTCCTCGTCGAATCGGCGCAGAGGCTGCCTGACGGGTCGGGCTCCGGCCCGAATATCCAGCGAGTGCTCGGCGACATCCCTCGGTATGCCGGGCATGTCCGAGGGACTCCACGCAAAGACGTCGGCGTTTGCGCGGAGAAAGTCGACGAGCACTGCTTCCTATTTGGGGTCGAGCCCGGAACCGATCCGGACCTGCTTGGTGGTGTCGCCACTGGGGTCGAGAGGGACGGCCTTGACCGTCTCCGCTGGCTCGAAGTTGCCGGCGTGGCGCTTCACGTCTGGCACCTCCTTGGAGAGGTTCTCCAGGTCGGCGATGAGGGCCTCAGACTCGGCGAGGGCCTCGGCGTACTCCACGCACTCCACGTCGCATTCGAACGCGTGTTTGTACGTGGGGCCGACGGTGATGACCCCGTTGGGGCCCGGCATCTTGAGCTTCAGGTAGGTGTAGTTGGGGACGGCCATGAACTTCGCGTAGCATGGCCTCCCTAGCACGGCGTGGTAGGTTCTTCGGAACCCGACCACCTCGAACGTCAGGGTCTCCCTTCGGAAGTTGGAGGGTGTCCCGAAGCAGACGGGGAGGTCGAGTCGCCCGAGGGGCTGGACGCGCTTCCCAGGGATGATCCCGTGGAAGGGCGCAGCGCCTGCTCGGACGGAGGACAGATCGACGCGCAGGAGCTTGAGGGTCTCGGCGTAGATGATGTTGAGGCAGCTGCCCCCATCCATCAGGACCTTGGTGAGCCTGACATCGCCGACAACGGGGTCGACGACGAGCGGGTATTTCCCCGGGCTCGGCACATGATCGGGGTGGTCGGCCTGGTCGAAAGTGATGGGCTTGTCGGACCAGTCTAGGTAGACTGGCGCCGCCACCTTTACCGAGCAGACCTCCCGGCGCTCTTGCTTGCGGTGCCGAGCCGAGGTATTCGCCGCATGCCCTCCATAGATCATGAAGCAGTCGCGGACCTCGGGGAATTCTCCTGCTAGGTGATCTTCGTTCTTGTCGTCGTCGCGGGCCCTGCCACCCTCGGCGGGTGGCCCGGCCCTGTGGAAGTGACGCCGAAGCATAACGCACTCCTCGAGGGTGTGCTTGACGGGCCCCTGATGGTAGGGGCACGGCTCCTTGAGCATCTTGTCGAAGAGGTTCGCACCTCCGGGGGGCTTCCGAGGGTTCTTATACTCGGCGGCGGCGACAAGGTCCGCGTCAGCAGCGTCGCGTTTCGATTGCGACTTCTTCTTGCCTTTCTTCTTGGCGCCGCGCGGAGCAGACGCCTCGGGAGCCTCTTCCGATGGGCGGCCCTGGGGCTGCTTGTCTTTTCGGAAGATAGCCTCGACCGCCTCCTGGCCAGAGGCGAACTTGGTGGCGATGTCCATCAGCTCGCTCGCCCTGGTGGGGGTTTTGCGACCCAGCTTGCTCACCAGGTCGCGGCAAGTGGTGCCGGCGAGGAACGCGCCGATGACATCCGAGTCGGTGATGTTGGGCAGCTCGGTGCGCTGCTTCGAGAATCGCCGGATATAGTCCCGGAGCGACTCTCCCGGCTGTTGCCGGCAGCTTCGAAGGTCCCAGGAATTCCCGGGGCGCACGTATGTGCCCTGGAAATTGCCAGCGAAGGCTTGGACCAAGTCGTCCCAGTTGGAGATCTGCCCCGGAGGCAGGTGCTCCAACCAGGCGCGAGCAGTGTCGGAGAGGAACAGGGGGAGGTTACGGATGATGAGGTTGTCGTCGTCCGTTCCACCCAGTTGGCAGGCAAGGCGGTAGTCCGCGAGCCACAGTTCCGGTCTCGTTTCCCCCGAGTACTTTGTGATAGTAGTCGGGGGTCGGAACCGGGTCGGGAATGGCACCCGTCGGATGGCCCGACTGAAGGCCTGCGGACCGGGTGGTTTGGGCGAGGGACTCCGATCCTCCCCGCTGTCGTAGCGCCCCCCCGCCTGGGGTGGTAGCCTCGGCGCACCCTTTCGTCGAGGTGAGCCCGACGGTCGCGTCGATGGTGCTCGTTGCCGAGGTGGCCCGGGGCCGCAGGCGCGGTGTTGCGCGTGCGCCCGGTGTAGACCGAGGCTTCCCGCATGAATCGGGAAGTCGCGGCATGAGGTTCCGAGGGACAACCTTGCCTTCGGGAGGCAGTGCTCTCGGCCCGCCGGGCCGCAGCGCCTTCCAGGAGATTCTTGAGTTCTCCCTGGATTCGCCGACCCTCGGTGGTTGACGGCTCCGGCATCGCGCGGATGAGCATTGCTGCGGCTGCCAGGTTCTGACCAACCCCGCTGGATGCGGGCGGCGGCCTGATCCTGACATCGTCGGCGACGCGGTGCTGGAGACCTCGGGGCAGGTGACGTATTTCTCCGGCCAGGGGTTGGCCCACCCACGCCTGTCCGACGTCCCGACGGATCGGCTCAAGCGCTCCTGTTCCCTCGTTGAGCCTGGCCTGCGCCTCGCGGACTTGCTCGAGTTGTGGGTCGTAACCCCCCGCCGGAGCGGGGACCACAGCTAGCTCCCGTGGGATGTCGGCGCGAGGCACCGGCCTAGGGAGATCACCGTCCTCCGGCATGCCAAGATGGTTGCCTTCGGAGGGATCCCCTAGCTCGATGTGGAAACATTCGCGGCTTGGGCCGCAGCTCTCGTCGCCAAGGCTGCGGCTTCCATCGGAACAGTCGGATAGGCAGTAGTCACATGCGGTCATGAAGTCCCGCACGGCGCTGGGGTTGCCAAGTTCGGAGAAATCCCGACCGATGCTGGGATCGTCATCTTCCTCGGACCCAGAGGGCCCGTAGGTCGAGACGTCCGTCAGTCGGTCCCAAGGCGACCGCATACGGAACCTCAGTGGGGTTGCACTCGCCTTAATGAGAGCGCCCGCCAAAACGAGGTTGTTTGGCGGGTTGAGGCCGAGTCGAAATGACGCAAGATGGGAGTTAGTCGTTACCTTTTGGTCGACGAGGAGCGACGTAGTCACATCGGGGACTGGTTGCACCATCATCTCTGGTCCGAGGGCGACGTCCTGCAGGCTTTCCGCGAGCGCGCCGGCGTCGTCTTCTTGCTCGGGGTCAGCGTGCCGCGGGGGGACGGCGCTTGCCTCCGTCTTGAACGCGAGGTCGACGTCCGGCATGCCTTCCGTCGGGGTGTCGGGGGCGTCGATTTGCTCGACGGCCGACGAAGCGCGGCCTCCCACCTGGCCTTGACGGCCCCGTCTCCTCCTCCGTTGGCGGGGGAGAGAACGGAGCGAGCCCGAATGTTGCCCTTCCACCACGCGGGGAAGACGTCGTCGATTCCGCCGCCGGCTGGCGGGTTGTCGGCCGCCATTGTCGTAGTCGCGCGGCGGTGGAAGGAGTATCATGTCGTAGCTGCCGTCGAAGGACATGAACTCAAGAGTCCCGAAACGAAGCACCGTCCCGGGGCGGAGAGGTTGCTGGAGACTGCCCATCTGGAGCTTGACGGGGAGCTGTTCGTCAGCACGCAGCAGGCCCCTACCTGGCGCGCCAACTGTCGGCGTTTCGAGACAGGGGGGTCCCTAAGCCGACGAGTGAGTGTGCTGCGTGCCCTAGCCCAGATGGGTCGAGCGCGTGGGCGAGCGCGAAGGGGGGAGAGGCGAGGTGGCCGGAGTCGAGCGTGAGAGAGGTGGAAGTCCCGCGGCCTTCGTGTTCGTCCCGCGCCCAGGTCGGGTGCGCTTGCAGTAGGGGGGTTACAAGCGTCCACGCGGGTGAGGGAAGCGAGCGGCCCCAAGAGAGCGCCTGTCCCGTCCTCGGTCCCGCGCGGCCAACCTTCTCTGAGAAGGCCCTGGTCCTTCCTTTTATAGTCGTAAGGAGAGGATCCAGGTGTACAATGGGGGGTGTAGCAGAGCGCTACGTGTCTAGCGGAGGGAGAGCTAGCGCCCTAGGTACATGCCAATGTGGCAGCCGGAGAGATCTGGGCACCCTGCTGGTGTGATGTCGTGGCTGTCGGAGGTGCGGCGGAGCCTGGCGGAGGGACAGCTGTTGGAGCGGTCGAGTCCCTGCTGACGTCGTTCTGCTTCCGTAAGAGAGCTGGGGGCCGCCGTCGTCATAGAGCTTGTGGAGCGCCATCATTGCCCCTCTGGCGGAGCTGACCGGATGGGACGCCGGTCTTGTTCTCCGTGACCCGAGTCGATTCGGGGTAGGATGATGATGGCGCTTCCTGTTGACGTGGCGGTCTGTGCCCTAGGCAGGGCGACGTGGGGGTTCCTCCGAAGCCGAGGTCGAGTCCGTCTTCTGTTGCCGTGGCCGAGCCCGAGCCATGGGGTCGGGCGAGGCGGAAGTCGTTCGGCCGAGGCCAGGGCGAAGTCCGAGCCCTGGGGTCGGGCGAGGCGGAGTTTCGTCGTCTTCCGGGTCTTAGCCCGAGTCCGAGCCCTGGGGTCGGGCGGAGCGGAGTTCGCCGTCTTCCGGGTCTTAGCCCGAGTCCGAGCCCTGGGGTCGGGCGGAGCGGAGTTCGCCGTCTTCCGGGTCTTAGCCCGAGTCCGAGCCCTGGGGTCGGGCGGAGCGGAGTTCGCCGTCTTCCGGGTCTTAGCCCGAGTCCGAGCCCTGGGGTCGGGCGGAGCGGAGTTCGCCGTCTTCCGGGTCTTAGCCCGAGTCCGAGCCCTGGGGTCGGGCGGAGCGGAGTTCGCCGTCTTCCGGGTCTTAGCCCGAGTCCGAGCCCTGGGGTCGGGCGGATCGGAGTTCGCCGTGGCGCCTTTGTCAAGACCTGACTGCCGGTCAGACTCACTCTGTCGAGTGGTGCTGCAGTCGGAGTGGCGCAGGCGGCGCTGTCCCTCTGTCAGACTGGTTAGTGGAGTGGTGGAGTGACGGCGGTCACTTCGGCTCTGCCGGGGGCGCGTGTCAGGATAAAGGTGTCAGGCCACCTTTGCGTTAAATGCCCCTGCAATTTGGTCAGTCGGTGTGGCGATTTAGTCAAGGTTGCTTCTGAGCGAAGCCAAGGCCTCGGGCGAGCCGGTGATGTGTCCGCCATAAAAAGGGGGCCTCGGGCGAGACGGAAGTCTCTCGAGGTCGGCTGCCCTTGGCCGAGGCTAGGCTCGGGTGAAGCATGATCGAGTCACTCGTGTGGACTGATCCCTGACTTAATCGTACCCATCAGGCCTTTGCAGCTTTATGCTGATGGGGGTTACCAGCTGAGAATTAGGCGTCTTGAGGGTACCCCTAATTATGGTCCCCGACAAGTAGCTGCTCGGATGGGGTTGGGTGCTAGTTAGGCACGGTAGCTGGCTGCGTGAGCACTAACGTTCACATGGCTCTATCGGAGAGAGTGTTAGAATATAATATATGTAAATTGTTCAACTCCTTCGATAAGTTTAAGCTTTTGTATTGAATTGATCGGTGCATGCAACTTAATACGGTTGCGTGGATGCTGAACGTGGGTCTACAAGGCACAACATGTGTTAGTATAAAGGGTAAAACCGTGGTAGCACTACGTGTTCATAATAGATTTTTAATAGTGTAGTATAGATTTGTTGAGCGGCGATGAGCTTGTTAATGCCCTGTCGGGCTGTTTGCCGGCCAGGCATTTATCTGAGCCCAAGGCGACCGAAAACAAACGCCTGTGGTAGATGCCTATCCAGGTAGCTCTGGGCTCTGGCTGATCTCCATCCAAACAAACCCGTACTGCCTATGCCATCAACCAATAATGACACCCTAGGCATAAATAAACAAATAAATACGAAGAAAGAAAACATTTTATGAATCAAATCCCAGAATCATGGCGAGCAACAGGCTGGCTAGCTCGTTAGATCGGTAGGCTAGTGCCTTCGTCCTAGGGTACAACACACTGTCCATGACTATAGGACCCTATGCCATCGTGGGAACATATTATAAATAAATATACGCACGAAAAAAAAACGGCACGAACGATGGACACCCTCCCCCCCTCTAGGACACCCTCACTCCGTCCCCAAAAATATAATTGTAGCACATTCTTGATCTTAGTATCTAAAATCTGAATTATAGATAAAAGATTATTAATATCTAATATATCAAATAAATTAAGATTAATGTGTACTTCTACCGCCGCATTAGTGGAAAATTATGTTTGCATACTTACTCCCTCTAAAAATAATAAAGTGGTTTGTGTTTGATCAAATTTTTAGTCTACAATTGTCATTGCATAATAACATCAGAGTATATAGCGTAACAGAAAAAGGAGAGAATCGGGAGAAACACATGTGCGGGTCAGTGATCATGCTAAATTTCAGCACAAGTCGGAGCTGGCATGCAAACATCCTCTTGCCACTCCTCAATTGATAAACACTAAGGAGAAAGCGATCATAACCTCAAGCACCAGTGAGTATTAAGACCTTCTAGGGCACTCTCCTTATGGTTATGGTGGGAGTTATAACACATTTATACTTGTCCACAATGACGTGCCGGGCAAACCCGTGACCTAGCCACCCCGAAAAACCTTAATATAGACATAAACTAGATTAAAATTCGGAAAAAACAACCATAGAAGCAAAACATGATAAATTAAAGGTTTAAGAGTTATATGCAATGTTGTCTCATTAAAAACATATTTAGGTAAAACTCACCCTTGTGAGAAACGCCAGAAAGTAAAAAAATAGTGCAACACAACTCTTATCATTTTATAAGTCATAATTATAGTATTGTTCAAAGTTACAACACAAAAGAGTACAACACAACTCTTCTCTCCAACTCTTCAGTCTCCATGCCCAGTTACACAACCAAGAAACAACAAGCAACATGTTACAAAATCAAGAAGCAAAGCCCCAGCCTCTAGGCCCCAACTCTCTTTCTCTCGATGCCCAGCAGCCCCAGCCCTAGCACAAGTAGAAGCAACATATACACTTGCAGATGTGCTAGCAGAAGGAGGCACAGATCCAACCTCTAGAACATCAAGATACAAATTGGCAAAGGATTCTGCCATCTCTTGGTCCCCGACTCCCATTCTTTTATGCAAGCAAGCATCTCCACATGTTCAGGTAACAACCTTCGACGCCTCTCCTCAATAATCCTGCCTGTCAAGCTAAAAAAGATTCTGAATACACTATATAAATAGGTACAGAGTAAATGTCTCTAACGACCGTGCCAGTCTATTATGCAAGCGAGCATCTCCACATGTTGCGGGCCAGTGTCGAGCCTCCGCCTAACGGCCGTGTCGGGCCGTGCCCGCCCCGTGGGCCTAGGTGCCGGCCCAGGCACGACCTACTGGATCGCGTCGTGCCGACCCGACCACAACGCCCTCCAGGCCGGGCCAAAAACCCAGGCCTCGGGCTGCATGGCTACCTATAGTTGAACCTCAGGATAATTCTCTACGTCTGTGTGCTCTACTATGTGCTGTGTTATGTCTCTCTGTCTTGATTCTTTTATACCTGCACTTCAATACTTATCCGTGTATATACATGTACATGTGGGCCGGTCTGGCCCGGCACGGCACAGGCCCACAAAAGCACGGTCCACAAAGGCACGGCCCACAAAAGCACATATCTAATTATGGGCCGTGCCGTGCCAGCATGTGTGCCCAGTCATCGGCCCACGACACGGCCCACAATTAGTTATGTGTGCCAGGCCGGCCCAAATAGCCCAAAATGTCTTAATGTGCCAGATCGGCCTATATACATACAACAGTAATATATCAACAAAAAGTATAAAATATATATATGACCAAAATAAAATTAAGATGTTTTGTGGATGCACATTATAAACCTTTGGTCAGAAAGAAAAAAAATATTACAACTAGCTCACAAATAATATTCAGTTCTCTGTTTAGTGTTTAATTGAGTACTATACATGCATACAGAATACATATACAATGATCATCATCACTATTCACTATCCATATATAGGTATTGGCTCTCGATGGCTTATTGAAGCTCTAGATTCTCCAAGTTATGCTAGTCATGTGGGATTTGGCGGACCTTAGTTAAATACTGAGTCTATATTTAGTGGGCCTCGGTGGGCCTTAGTTAAATGGGCCGTGCCAGGCCGGCCCGTGGGCTTGACTTGAGGCCCAGGCACGGCCCACAATGTGGGCCGTGCCGGCCCAGGCCCACAATTAGGTTGGGCCGTGCCAGATATGGGCCGTGCCAAAAATTGTGTGCTTTGGGCCGGCCTATTAGGCACAGCACAAATGTACACCTATATCCGTGTATAAGATGTCTTTGAAGTGTAGAACATTTTGAGACAAAGTCTTCATTTCCGCTGCGACCTATCTGAAGTGTCTTTCATTCCAATGCGATACAGTTGTTCTGGACAAAGGAAACTTTCACCAACGAAGATTGGTGTGGAGTGCTCTGTTAGATAGAAAAAATATTGTCGTGTTACTAACACTCTTGTTACTTTGAGGATTTATTTCTATGCAGTTAAATTCTCGTAGACGTCTTAAGTCCTTGAATTTAAAATTTAATCAAACATAAAACAGTTTCTTCTTCTATGGTAGAGGGAGCACGACGCACATACTCAGACAGAATTTTCATTCAATGCGATGGTAGTAGATCAAACAAACAGACAAACGTGCCCGGAACGGAAACTGAAAATGGATACCAACACCGCCGTGGTACCTGCTTCTGTTGACGCATCACATCAGATTCAGCGGCAGGACAGCTGCGTGACTGATGGCTCCGGTAACCAGAACCATAGCAGCACATCAGCAGAGACGGATGTGATCACTGCGTGATTGCGGCTCTGCTGGTCTATTTTCTTCGCCACTCTACCGGTACTCCGGGAGGTGGTGGCACATCCTTCTCCCGTGATGGCGCCACTGCTGATCTTTGCTGGTTAAAAAAAAACACGCACGCTGCCAAGTCCACTTCAGGTTGGCCTTGATCCTTGCGTAAAACCAGAGAGGCCACATCAGATTTCGTCAGACAGTCAGCTTGGTTGTTGGGAGACAGTCCAGAGCAGCTTGCAAGCTTCCCGTTTCTGTTCGGTCCGGCGCAGAGCAGAGCGGAAGCAGCTGCAACATGCAGAGACATTTGGGCAGAACGAACAATGTATGAATCCAGAAACAAGGGTTATATTGTATCATGCTGTGTACGAAAAAAACCCCTCAGTGTAAAACTGTGGAACGATTCTTTCTTCTCTTCACATGCACGGAAATTTGGGTCCTTATTGGCGTACAAACAAACAAGGCAAAGAGCAGGAGCCACGCAAGGGAATTTGGTCCTGCTGCTCCAACCGGCGAGACGGCGTCAGGTGGCCGGAACAATGCAGCCAAATGATCATAGGAATCTACAGTATCTTCGGAGGTGGTACGAGGCTCCCTACATCTCCGAGCTCCTCATCTTCTCGCTCACGGTCGAGCCGAACGACGGCCCGCCCTTCCTGTAAGACACCAGGTACTCCACCGGGTACCCTTTCAGCTTCTGAGGCATGATGCTGAGGTCTTCGAAAGTCAGAGCTGCAGAGGGATGTATCAGAAGCACTTGAGCGAGCAAAGAGAGAAATGGGAGGGTGTTGCTCGGTTTGTAGGCGAGATCCTCACCATCTTCCGAGACGAGGTTGTCCACAGCAAATGCGTTGATTTGGTCTAGGTTGAAAATGGATGGTGTTGGAAGCGGGAACGGCACTTTATTGAGCAGCATCTCCCTTGGGGAAGCAATAGCCTGAGACACACATAAGTCAGTACGAGAGTCTACCTGATGCCCCGTTTTCTGGCCAGTATGTACTGGCCTGGTAATTAAATTCATACCCTTGCAACAGGAAGAGGGACATTGACATATCTTGGCCATTCGCGGATTGTCTCGTACATCAGCTCAGCCTGTCATACACCCAATCATGGTCACATCTCTTTTTCCCTTCACATATGCAAATTAAAACATATTCATCGCCACAAGTTGGAGTAACAGTTACCAGCTCATGGACAGTGTAAATTTCAGGGCCCCCAAGTTCATATATCTTTCCCATGCTAGTGCCGTCATCCTTCAGGGAGTTCACAATAGCAGCAGCAACATCGATTACATACACAGGCTGAATCCTGCAAAAGGGAACATTACGTAATTTAACTGCTGGCAAAGAACTTCTAACATGAACAAAAGGAGGTCATTTCATGCCCTGAACTCATTTTCAGGTCAGGCATCAGGAGAGTCAACAGGCAAAACTTACTTAGTAGATCCACCACCAACAAGCGGGAGGAAACCCCAATTCTTTGCAAATTGTGCCCATCTGTTCAGGATTCGATCTTCTGTGCCAATCATGGTAGCAGGCCTCATGATTGTAGCCTGTTGACGGATAGAAATAGTTTTCAGTTAAACTGACTGCTTAGAAAAAGGATATTATCTACTGCTGGTTTTGGCCTTTGGATGGTTCTCAAGCAATAATTATCATAGCTTGGCGCATTACTAAAGCTAAAAAAATGATGATCACCTCAGGGAATTCTTTGAAGACTGATTGCTCTCCTGCAGCTTTTGTCCTCAACATTCTAGATTCAGAAGACGGTGACGCCCCTAGGCAAGAAACCTGGATAAATCTTATGATACCCCCATGCTCCTTAGCAATCTGTGTAGAATCCAAATCATGCAGTTACTAAACAGGCACCACTGGAAGTCTAGTCACAAGTTGTATTCTCATATTGCAAACATATGAAACATAAACAATAGAATTCTTTCCATTTTTTTATGCAGCATTAATAGCTAGTGGATGGTGAAATTATGTAATCAGGAAATTCCTCAGGGCAGTGGTTTGATGATGAAATTATGTAATCAGAAAATTCCTCAGGGTAAAACTCATACATAAGCAGCGGTTTGATTCTGTACCAGAACCTGCCAACATAGCCCTAAACTGACAGACCAACGACGCAATGGCCCAGTGAGAGGACAGAGTAGATGACATGCTATTTACTTTCCTACAAGCATTAAAAAAGGACACAAGTGTGATAGAAAAATTCATGTTAACCAAAAGGTCAGCTACAATTACACAATGTCAGAATAGAAAAGGCTAATATATCTTTGATTTGGTATGCTGGATCTGGGTGCAGCCCTGCAGCCTAGCCTAAGTCAAGTACACAGGTACAGTGTGGAAATCAACAACCATGAATTATGCGATCCTGGTAAGTGGCAACCCAAACTTAGCATTCATGTGCAAGAGAACCGAGAAGATCGGTGATGATGCGATGTTCATCATTGAGCCAGGGGCCCAGGCTCAAGTTTTTTCACTATGGCTGGGCACCATCAAATCCTAACTTAAAAAACTCGGCCTGTAGGGGAAAGATCACTCCCACGGTACTATATTAAGAAGAAGCTCAATCGGTCATGAAAGCTGGCCCCCGTGCAATATGAGGATCCGTCTGCTATAGGCCGGATCTTTACTTGTGCTTTGAGCCCTCCCAGCCCCTACACAAGCATTCGCCCCTCATAGGTCAGTTCATCTCATGTGCACACAACCAGGGGAACCAGCGAGTGACCTTTTTAAACCTCAGCCTGAAATTCGCTTCCACTGGGATTCGAACTCAGGACCTAAAGAGTACTACTCAGACTAACTAACCAACTCAGCTAGAGACCCTTTCACATCAAATCCTAATTTTAAATGGCCCTTGTTTGAAGAAATAGCTTACTGCTTACATACTTCTCCTTTCCAGAAAAAAAGTCAACATATTTAGATAGCAGATCTGCAACAGGAAGTAAAATGGACAGGACATACTGTTGCAAGCTGTTCAGGCATATGGTGGTTTACTTCTTCGAAGCTGTAGTTCCTTGTTTCATACTCTCGTCCTGTTGAAATAGAGTTAACAAAGTCAAAAAAAGATTTGATCATGAAAAAGCTGAATACAATATATGTACTAAGATAAACACACCTATGAGGTTAATAACCACATTTGACTTGGCCATAACAGCCTTAATTGAATCAACATCTCTCGGATGGTATTTCATGGGCACAATCTGCCAGAAGCCAAAAAGGATGAATAAAAAATGATTTAAATACTAAATATAGTAATCTACTTGCTTACTGTTTCACCTGACCCAAGTCACCCATAATCTTCAGGTGGCGAGGAGAATCCTCACAACCTCTGAATGGGACAAGCACTTGAGACCCCATCTTGGCTGCACAACATTTAACGTTTGAGTATCCCTTCTATTCGTAAATTCAATTTATATAGCATCATAGTCTCACCAAGTTGTTGCACAAGATAGCGCCCAAGAAACCCAGTAGCTCCAAACACCGTGGCTACAATTCCACTATTAAGGGAAAAAATGCTCATTATAAACCAAGGCAAGGTACATGGTTAAGACAACTATAAACTATGACTGGAAACGTTTAGTGTTTGCATGCAGATATGGGAGATGCGATGATGGAGCTATCATGCTGGGCCACGAAATATAAGCACATCGCGCATATGTACTCTAACGTAAATATCTAATGTCACGTTTTGAGTTTTGAAGACACAGTGTGAATGATTAACAGTACAGTAGCCTTGCAAAATACAAAAAGCAACTCAGGCTACATTGCAACTATCCAGATTCCATGCAAAACCAAACCAAACAGTGCCATCCACTAAAATTTGTCACAGCTTCAAAATGCACATGGATTAATGCATCTACATGGTTAGACACCCGCATGGTTAAACTGACTTGAGCAAGCCAATATGTGTTCACAAAACAATACATAAAGCTATTAAAGCAGTTGGTAATCTAAATGCTAAAGTGCAGCAACTTTGCCCGATGACATAGTCCAACATCTTAAGTCAGAAATTGGTAGCAACCTAACAATTGCAAAGAAAACATCAACCAAAAAGAGCTAAGTAGAAACACTAGTAAGATTACCAAAAGTTTCATATATATCACCACAAACTTTGGAAATAGTGACCGTGAGTGAAACTGTAACTCAGAAAAAATCCAGGCTACAAAATTCTAGTCTCCTCACTATATTTCAGATCAGGCAAAGTTAATTAATGGTACAAACATTTCAAACAATAGCTACCACACCAATCAAAAACTACTAAATCTGATACATTCATACATATATTGCCAAGTGTGACTGTATGAACTACATGATCTGAGCATCCGAAAGGTCATGACTAGGTTGACTAGGCACTCCATCTATGTTTGACAAGAAATATATCATAAACTCACAGCACTAGCTCTATATCACTCAGAGGGCCAAATTCAGAGACAAGCTGCGGCAACACTTGTGGCCGTTTAATTCAGGAGCAATCAACTGGAAGGAAACGGAGTGGAATGTTCACCTCACAGAAGACCTCCCTCCGGTGCCCTTGCGGACGAGATGCCCGGACCCCTTGACCGCCGGCGCCCTCGCAGACATGCATCTTGCGCCATCCGCTCCAAACAACCCTGAAAGGAAACTGGCTCTGAGATCTATCTATCCGGGAGGAGCACGCGTGAGAGGGAGGGAAATGGTAGGTACCTTGGGGAGCGAGCCCGGGCTGGGAGGCGGATCTGAAGGCGGCGATGGCAGCCGAGGTTGAAGGGGAGAGGTGGTGGTCGAGGAGGTGACGCCTCCACGCCGCCGACTGCATCGTCGCTGTCCTTGTCGCCGGTGGACGGTGGTCGTCGGAGGAGGCGATGAGCGGGGCCAAGTGGAGGTGGCGACGACGGCGAGAGGGAGAGAAAGGAATGGTAGGGTTGGGAGGGCCTTGGGGGCGTCCGGATCTGCCGGTCTGTGGGCCGTGGCCCATCCCAGTCACACACGTTACTGGGCCTAGGCCCACTTGCAGCCGTCGCAGCGCAGCCAATATGGACCGTTGGAAAATGACAGATGATCAGAAGTATGGAATGATCGAAGCAGTAGCTCACCTTATTCATCGTGATTATGGTGCAACTGTTAAAGGACTTTGTGAAGGTGTTAACTCAGATCTAAACACTATTTTGCAGTGTAGACTACTGTTCGCAGAGTTGGATTTGAATATGAGTATAGGGATGAGTAAGATAGATGAGTAAGATGCTAGATATAGCCTAATTTAAACTTCACACACTCCTGATACATTTCTACCGTTGGTGTTTTCGGCGCAAAAAGGTTCATTGATGTTAGGGACAATTGCGGTAGTGCCCCTATTTTAAAGTATAACTGGAAATTTGCTCCAGTTTTTTTAGACTTTGCATGTTTGTTTGTGTTTTTTCAAAACAAATTGTTGTATGCTCGTATTCCATTAGTTATACTTAACGGTGTTAAGTCTTGATAAAAAGAACAAGAGATAATTGGACCAGTGCCCCAGTTTTAGAGTGTAATTGTAGTTTTGTCCTATTTTTAGACTCCACATGTTTTATGACAATTCAAATTATTTGCACAACATTTCAAATTATTTTGACAATAATTCAAATTATTCTGCAATAATTTAAATCATTTCCAAAATAAAAATATTTTTGACAAATTACTTTATGAACATTTTAAATTATTTTGATAAAAATAATCTGTCAAAAATATTTTTTTTTAAAAAAGTGAAAAAATTAAATTATTGTAAAATAATTTGAATTGTTTTCCAAAATAATTTTCACTGATATTTTTTTAAATTACTATAAAATAATTTGAATTGTTGTCCAAACACGTAAGTCTAAAAAACATGGGCAAAACTACATTTATACTTCAAAATAGGGGCATTGACACAATTGAGTTGTCTATTTTATCAAGACATAACACCGTTTAGTGCAACTAACGGAGTAGAGACATACAACGGTTTTGTTTTGAAAAATAGAGGCAAACACGCCAAATGTAAAGAACAGTGGTAAATCTGCAGTTACATAAAATAGGGACACTAGCGCAGTTGTCAGTTGATGTTATGAAAGCTTTCGAGAATTTTATTCGCGCAGTAAAGAACGGTGGGGAGAACTTGGAATGAAACATGGCTGAATTGACTGATTTCGGAGGTAGTTTGGTTCCTGTATTTCCAATGGCCATAGCCTGAGCAGTCGGTTAAAGCCCGTGCAGCTCTTGCTTTTCTACTATCCGAGAGGGAGAGCTTCTTTCGGAAATTCGTTCTTGATGAGGTAAGATCTTATGTTACATCATCCGATAGTTATTTACGAACCATGAGTTGTACTTGACATATTAATTCCTTTGATAAAAGCAAATGCTGATAAAAATTCCAACTAAAGCTTTCTTATTTTCTGCATTGCAGATTATGAAAGCCACTGATGCAATTTCAAGGGAGCAATTAATCCAGATTGCTGCATCTTTTGGGATAGGGAACGCCACCCCAGTTTTCAGCATGGTTAATGTCAAACAAACCATGGTTAATGTCAGCATGGTTTATTTTGTATACGTATTGCATGTTGAACAGCAGGGAGCATTGCTTCCAACAACCAGTCAATCAAAGAGGAAGACAGAGTCATGTTGAACAATGTCGAGAGGGAATATATCTGTGCACATAAGGTTAAATATAGAATGTCTTGGAGTTGCTGGCTTTCGAAAGTCCTACCTGATGTCTGGAACCGGTTGTCATCACGAGTATTTGCACGGCCGATCCAAAAGGCATCTTTGGTGAAGAATCCCCCGGTCTCTTTGTAACAGGAAACTACAATGAGTTAGAGCTGCCCAATCAACATGCAAACGATGGTAGAAGAATCTACAGCAGTACGATGTCTATACAGAATTTATATCTATGCAGGTTAACCAACACGGAATGTGCTGTGCAATCCTGCACTGCACATGATGTAGTGTACACTTCTTTTAGCACGTACAAAACATGAGCTCCTGGAGATAATGTAATAGAGACAATACATTTCCATCGACCGTCGCAAATTTCGTCTGTATTCAAATTCGTCCATTTTTTCTTAATTTCAATTTACACTAACAACTTCCCGGAGAAGCCAGGGATGTGCGCTCTCCCAGACAACAAACAGTAACGCTTTGAACTTGGGAACATAAAACTCAAATTTCAAGACAGAAGTGATGATAATGGTACAGGATTTGACGCCTCAAACATATCGTAATAAGCTCACAAGGGCTGAATATGAGAAAATAGGATGTGCGCTAACAGTTCAGCAAACCAAGAGTTTTTTTTAGTTTAATCTTCTGCTGGCTTGACAACTGCTTCAACTTCTGCGATTGTACTCTCAGCTTCTCCAATCTCGGCACCTTGCTCATTTGACTCCTTCAGTTCAGCCTGCGACGATGCAGCCATTGAAGCGGGCCACGAAGAAAACAATGCAGAACATTTAAGGAAACGGAAACGGAACTTTTATGCCATACCAGTGTTGCTTTCAAGTCAGCCAGTGCAGTTTCAAGTCGTTTGTGGCAGTCTGGGACCATCATCCTTGACTCAGCCAAAACATTCTCCTGCGGAGATGAAGTTACAAGTTTCGACAGACCCGTCAGTTCTGAGATCAGATGATCAGGCAATTTGAACAATGACCTTTTCACAATCACGTTTACATGAAGAACACATATGTGGCTTCATGTAGTATGACAAATACAACACATCTGAGAAACGGGAAGTCAGTTTAATTATTGAACACAGAAAGATGAACTATGACGAGCTTACCTTATAAGTTCAAAGTGTCAAAGACCAAAAGAAAACATCAACGTCAGTCAATTACTCCTATGATTATAGCATCAAGAGATTATATGCTCATATGCTTTCGTCAAAATAGTTGACAGTACATTGTTACAATCAAATGGAATCTCCTGTCACGGAAAGGCTAAACTGAACCGATTATGGCATGGCAATCCGGAAGTATTAACCTAACTAGCTGCAGACTGAAAGGCCACCGAGCAATGCTAAGGACTGCCACAAATATATCAGATCACAACCAGTGGGAGCAACGCAACACACTAGGATCTTAGGTGCTGTTTGGTTCAAAAAATGTAACGTAAATGGTAATGGTAATGGTTTCGGCTCGATTACTGGCGGTAACAAATTTGAATAGGCTGGTATCAAATTTTAGTGTGGTATCTGATTACAGTTGGACTAAAACAAACATGATTTAACGTTATCCGTTACCTATTACATTACAAATATATAAACCAAACGGCACCTTAGTATGCTTTGCAATCACTAGGGCAGAGTGGGTGAGTTCAGTAACAGAAAAAAAGTAGTGATAGAAGAATGCTCTGAGAATCAAAGGACCTGTCAGCACCTGCTGTTTGAGGTCGTAGGGATCGGCGCCCTTCTCCTTCATGTCGGCGGTCTTGGCAGCCTCCTTCTCCACCTCCTTCTCGTACGAGCGCAGCTCCTTCACGATCCTCTTGCACGTCGACGTCTTGATCTTGAGGTTCCTGAGCGTCGTCATCCTGGAATGGAATGCAGGAGGCAGCGGCGGATCCAACAAAGGATATAAAGAACGAAATTAGCAGGGACGATACGTGCAGACACTTGCGCTTGTGATTGGATCAGATCCGGATATAGATAGCCAAATACAGTAGCTTGAATTAGGGTTCGGGGTCAAGTGCTCAGTTTCGCAGAGAAGGAAGGGGATGGGGGGCGTACCTGCCGTAGTGGGCGCTCGTCGTCGCCGGCCAAGGGTGAGTAGGGAAGCGGCGGCGGTCGCCTGGCACCGTGGATGCGGAAAACGGCCGAATCGAGCGTGGATGCCAGGTGAACGGGAGAAACGAAAAACAGCAAACAGCACAGGGCTATTGGGCCGAATTCTTGCTGGATTGGTTTGGTAAGAAGAGCGGCCCATGAAACTGGTTCATTATGTGTCGGTTGCCCCGTGTGAGAATATATCGAGCGCACATGAAACTTTAGTGCATACGAACTAAAAAGTTAATAAAAATTTCATATATATTCTCTCTATCTTGCTCTAATTATATATAAAATTTAAATTAGTTGTACTTTAGCTATAATAAAAATATTTTTTTGATAAGTTTAAATTAGAAAATTTATACATTATTAGTACTGTCCATGGTGTGTGCACTGATGTTGACATGTTGTCATGCTGGTGGTCCTCTAATTTCTGGATGTGCCTGCATGTTGGACCATGCGGCGTCCCATCTGCTGGTTCGTGTTCCAATTTGTAAGACTATTCTGTCATAAAATAAATATACTGTATTATTAAGCTATATTTTGCGAGAAGTATAATTATTTTCTGTAATAACGCAGTTTAGATTTGAAATAGTTTAACATGGAAACGCTCTAGAAGTCGAGTTTGATTCAGAGAGAGCACTACTGACATAAAGTTGCTATTTTTTTGCTAGGTGAATAGCCTGATGATATACTTTTTCTTTATTGTTTTCTCGCTGAAGAATGCAACGGACATACTCTCTCCGTTCTTTATTAGTTATCGTTATATAAATAAAACATGTCTTAAATCTGACTAGATTTTTAAAAGATTATTCATAGCTCTAAATAAGTTTGTTATAGAAACAAATTTCTGAATCATTATTGCTGGGGTAGACGACCAACAACAACAAAAAAACCTGAATCATTATTTTACTTCTATAAATATTTTTTCCTAAAAATAAAAATTGTAACTATTTTAAATAGTAGTTTAGCAGTGGCCCACCCCTCCTGCCATGGCAGTAGCTTGCTTTGAGGAGGATCGAGGACCCTTTTACTTGGTCAAATTAGTTAACGTTGCATGCCAGATCAAACAAGCAATCACCAGATCAAATTAGTTAATGTACGCATTCATGCTTCAAGGATCGGTGAGAAAGCACGCATCCGCCGTAGAAGGTGGCAGTGGCATGGCAGCCCCAATTCAAAACTGTCAGCCAGTCACTGTACAGGGATCTGAACGAGAAGAACCAACAACACACAGCCAACTACAGGACAGGGTAGCAGTACCACTACCAAGAGCAAAACGTGCAAGCGGTTCATGGCAATCATTCATCCATTCGTCAGATCATTCCGCAGAAGACCTACAGCAAATTGGCGGCTGCTCGAACGTTCACTTGGTTTTAATCCATACCGACTTATACTGCTTCTAGCCTTCAGTCTTTAAGACGGGCTTCCATACTTCCATGGCAATGGCCAAGCACTGCACTACAAAACACCCAGCAAACGGCAGCAGCAAGAGACACTGCAAAGCAAAGGCAGGCGGACCAAGGATGAAGAAGAGCACGCATGCATCTTTCTCAGCACTCCTCGTTTACATCTGTACCCTTCTTTTCCTTCTTCTGAGAACTGAGGAGAGAAAAAAAATGCTAGCTGATGGTATGCAATGCCAAGCGAAAAGGCACAATAGATACAAGAGTAAAGCCTGAAGCAAAGCAGAGAGGAGTCACAACCATTTCTTTCTTTACCCTGCTGTCACCCACACAGTCAGTTCAGTCCCCCGTGCTCGCAACAACTACAGCTACCGTTGAATTGTTTAACTGGAGAGGCAAGAGGGCCCCTAGCTAGAGAACAAGAGAGCCGAGACCCACTGCTGTGTTTTCTTCAGACATCAGACCACAAACAGTGGCAACTTGCGAGGAGCGAGAGAAATCACACTGCTAGAGTTGCAGATGCTCCAGGGAAATTCACATGCTCCCCTGAAAAGGTGAACAAAAGATGAACAGGGCTAGCTAACCCGGTCCTTGGCCACCACCTGCATCTGCATGCTGGCGCTCCTCCAGGTCCCCAGTGACCTGCAGCAGCTGTGCACCGTCTCCACTGCCTGGCATGCGGGCCCACGTGGCACGCCCACATGGCAATGGCAGCCAAGCCCACAGGAACCCTAATAATCCAACCAGGCAGCAACAGCAACAAGCATCTCCTTCCTTCAGCCAACAGCAAGAGTAATATATGTATGTATTATCAGTACATGTATCAAGTTGTTTTAAACTAACAGGCGGGTGGAGACACCAGGGCAAAGCTCCATGTTTGATGCCGTGGCTATCATCCTCATTCACCTCATCAGATTACATGTCCCCAAGGTATGAAGGCTGCTCAAGATTCTCCTCTCTCTCTCTCTCTCTATGTCTCTCTCTCCAGTTATTTTTTTGCTTATGCAGGGCCCAAAACGCGCCAATCTTGAGGCGACGACAGGGCAGTTCAGCCTGGCTGATTCCGTCACCAAATTAATAAGCCATGCCAATGGGCGGCCAACATTTGTCTTACTGGTAAGCATGTACTATGTTTCAGCCTAGTGGCACATGGGGGGTGGTAGGCTCTAAGCTTTGGATTAAACTAAACAAAAAAGGTGCCCTCGAATCAGATAAACAAAATGACAGTTGTTGACATGCGCCCTAACAAGATCATCTTGTGCCTCGCGAGTTGTGTGTGGGCAGGACAGGACAAAACAGGCTCCAAGATGCCATGTGCATGTTTTCATGTCCTCTGCACCACCAGATCATGCGTTGGACTGATCGATCCAAGCAGGCGTAGGTCCCCACCACAGCAGCACGCCACTACTATTTCCTCCTCTCCCTTTTTTCTCCGTCCCGAGTGAGACGAACTCAGCTATAGTCTACAGGAAGCATCAACAAACTAGTGCCGTGGAAGTGTGGAGCCATGCAACTTATTGTTTTTTGTCTTGTTTGTGTAAAAAAAACTGGTTATGGACACAGCAATGGCATATATAGTTCATTGCCAACACCATTAGGGCTTGTTCGTTTCTATCGGATTACACCCGGAATCGTTCCAGCTAATCAAAGTTTATATAAATTAGAGAAACAATCCGGGTAGGAATCGTTCCGACCCACCAATCCGACACAAACGAACAAGGCCTTAATAGTTGACGGCTAGAACAAATACCACGGTAGAAGAGATCAAAACAGAAACGTAAACAACGTAGAGACCCATTTATTTGGCATCACATTTGAGCGAGTAATAGCATGGAGCAGTGTTACGGCAGCAAGTATCACACCAAACACCAACACTAGGGAGCAGAGCGCGAGATTATTAGTTAGAGGGCAGAGGTACCTCACTAGCAGTAGTTAGTCAGATCTACAACTGTCTCTTCAACCAGGCCATCCAAGACCATGGCGCAGACCGTGGTGTTGAGATCAAACGTCTCTAACCGAGTCGTGTCAGCGCTGGCTGCCTCCGCCACCTCCCTCTTTAGTATCATCTCCAGCAAGAGATTTCTTTCAATAGCTTCACCGGGAGGGTACTTCTCAAGTATCGACCAGTTCCTAATGACCCGCCAGATTTCCTCAGCCGCAGAATTACTGCTGGAACCGTTCTTGCAATCCCCGTGCTCCGAAGAGCATGATCTACCCCAGGGGTACGCAGCCAGTTCCGCCATCGAAGCAAGCTCGATGAGCGCTTCGTTTACGGCGTCGAAAAGGAGCCTCTGTTTGGGCCGCCTTTTCCCAAACTTAATTCCATCTTCTTCGTAATCCGAAATCTTCTCGAGCAAACTCGGGTCCAAAGGGTCAGCTAATATGCAACTTTCTCGACCCGTGCCTCGAGAGTGGACCAGCTTCTGGATAAACGTCAGTGAATCTAGATCTTCATCAGCCTTCGAGAAAAGCCTTGAGAGTCTCAACGAATTCGGCGACATGACTTCCAGCGGGGGATCCTCCCATGACAGTGACCGTGAAAATGATCCGATCAGGGGAGACCTTGACAAAGCTTCTGCACATATATGTAAATAAATGCCATTTGTGATAAGACCATCTTGCGCTAGACGGCTAAAAGTTTGATGAGATGGGGTTTCAGGCTTACGTGGGGATGAAGTGATGAAATTTTCAGATGAGTACAGTAGCCTCCTATTGTTATCACATATAAACGGTCCATCTAGTACAGATACAGGACTAGGTTCATCCTGAAGGCCACCAAAGATTCCTGGGACACCAAGACTTGAAATGGAGGAAATATCCTGATACAACAAAGCTAACTATCATATTTTGGACTTTTGAGGGATACAGAAGTGATTGTATGAAAACCATAAGTTCCAGCTTAAACGAGATAGATTTTGAATTACCTTGGCAGGGATATCAGCTGCACTATTGGTCTCACAAGAACTAGTCACGAGTCCTTGCACAGTGTTCTTCTCATCTGTGTTTAGACAAGTATGTTGTTTCTGAAGATTGTCTAGGGCAAGATGGTTGCAGATTTCCTTCACATCACCAGTAGTCACAGCCCCTCCATGTTTGAGTCTATTGCTCACAGATGGATCTACCTTCTCCCTGGTTGATTTCTTATTTTTAGAGAACAGGCTAGAAACTTTTTCCCTAAACGATGACGACTTCCTGATTCTTTCCTTTTCAGCTTCATGAGTGCCAGAGGTTATTCCATTTGACTCAGCGACTCCATAGGACAAAGAAAGTGGAAGGGATCGAGATCTTGGCAAACATGAGAAAGGCTCCTCAGGTTCCAGCTCAGGTGCTGGGCTCCCCAGTGTTTCAGCCCCAATTTCTTCCTGGTCCTTGACTTTCGATATTGTGAGCATGTCACCAAGTGTGCCTGTACTTCTGCGACCTTCCATTTCTTCCTCAATATTGACTGTTGATGATACCATAGACAATCTCTCTAAAATCTTCTTCTTGCCTTCCCTAACTACTGACGGCTCCCTTCTATGGGATGCCTGACTAGAGCATGACGCAGAGAAAGGACTTCCACTTCTACTCAGAAAATCCCAAGAGCGGCCAGAAGTCGGAGTGCCAAACTCCAATTCCCCACTTGTTTCACCACACATCTCTTTTGGAATCTCAACTTCTGATTTACTGAAGGAGTCATCTCCGATATAAAAGTCAGGGTATTCACATGAGAGCATACTCTCTTCGTCTTGCCTGTCTTTTAGCCGCATCCTCATCTGCCAAGTGATCTCCTTTGCCAACCTTCTTGAGCACATGGTTTCATCAACCGCCATCATACTTTCATCTTCACTGTCTTCTGCTGATGATAATGAAGACCTCGCAATCCTGGAGTCATGAGAACTGGGGAATCCTGGTTTTAGTACTACAATTTTTGTTGGCTCAGACAAATTTGAATTTGCTGGGGAAACATCCGAACTCTGATGGCGCCTGTATCTGTTTCGTTCACTTTCACCTCCATCTCCATCTGAAAACAGTTGTCTCCCCACAAAGATGCTGTCTTTTCTCTTTGCTGGTTCTGATGGCTTCAGTATGGTTATTTGCTTTACTTCAGAAGGTGGTGCAACAGGTTGGAACTCATAACGGTTGCTTGATAATAGAGGATTTGGCTCGTCAAGGAACTCCAAGAATAGGTCTCTATTTGAGCTTAAAAACTGCAGTGCATCTTGGAACTCCTTCGAATGAAGAAGTTTCTCATCTGTGGCTAGTCGCTTTGCTTCAGCAAACTTCTCGCGAACAATTGACATCCTCTTCTCACAAGTCTCATTTTCTTGGTGCATGCTCTGGCTGCTACTGATTCTTGATGGTTGGTCACCAGAACCATTCCAAGTGTGCTGATGGCGTGGCCCTGCCTTTTGGTTTTGGTGGCATTTGCTTTCCTTCTTTGACTTGAGATTCCAGTAGTTCTCTTCAAAACCACCACACTGATATTTCTTATCCAATTGTCTTCCTAAAGGGAAATTGGATTGCTGACCTGGAGGCTCATGTAGGCCCATTAATCTTGCAACAACATTCAGTGGCTCCTCATCAGGCCGTCTTTCTTTCCACATGTCCTGCTCCATCAGCATTTTAACAGGCATCGCACCAGTCCTTTTAGTAGGCGAGTTTGACCTTTTAGTAGGGAAATTCCTTCTTGTCTGACTATCCCTCTGCAGGTAAATCGTAGAAGAAGAACAAAATCGTGTAACTAACTTCCAGTTGTGCGCAAATTTTATTTCAATGAAAGAAGAAACATGAAAAATTGGCATACTTGTTTATCTTCAGTCTGAGCTGGGGGATTAATTGCCATCTTGAAAGTATTACTCCGGTCTTTTCCGGCCGGAGAAACTGCAAAGGCATATGCTACACCACATCAGAGATTTCGTGGAGCAGCACACACTGAGGAAGAAACCCATCCCAGGGAACACACTGAGTAAGAGAAATATGTACCATCTCTATGCGCCTTCTCAGTGAGCATCTTGGTAGCAACCACGCCATTGCTGAGGTCTAACATGTTGATCATCCTCCCCAGGCATCCCGGGAAGGGCCCGAGAACCTGGAGGTCCTGCTTCTTTCTGTGCCTTTTATCCTGAGCGCCTTTCATTCACACCGTCCCTTCCTGCAAATCCAGAGTCATAATAACTCGTCATATTCCGTAATCACATCGTCATAGTAACAGGAGATTTCAAAGTTCGAAACTTTTGAAGACAGGCAGTGAGCGAGAAAGAGAGAGAAGAACCGGGACAAGGCAGGAGCGCTAGAACGGAACAAAAAGCAACAACTGATCAGCTGCGTCCAAAAAGCGGCATCCGCACCACGAAATCCGACGAGGAGGCAGTGTGCGGGAGCGAGGAATCAACACGTGAAGCGCGCGAGCCCCGACGCCTCGCTCCCCCGAGGACAGGAACAAATGGGCCAAGGACGACAGGGAACTATGATGATGGGCGGACGCCACAAGAACTCATCATCACATTTCGGCCGCCGGCACCCCGGGGGGGGGGGGGGGGGGGGGGGGGGGGGGAGGCCAGAAGTGGCGAACTAGCTTAGGGTTTCTCTCTGCCAGTGCCTGCCTTTTCTCTTCCGCTATGCAGGCTGCAAGGAAAATGGCTCCTCGACGCAGCAGCAATCTCCTCCCTTTGGCAGGAACTTACGGAAGCTTTCGCAACCACGCCGCGAGAGGCGGGCGGGCGGAGGAAAGGGCGCCGGCCTTCCCTTTTCTTTTGTAGCCCGCCCGAACGGACGGTGACGGACGCAGAAAAAGATCCGACCGAATCTCGTCCTCATCAGACGAGGCGCAGCGGTGGAGCGAATAATAAATTACATTGCATGCAGGGGGCGAGTGAGCGGGCGGCGGGAATGGCGTGATTGGGACGGGCGGCGCGGACTAGAGCAGAGGCGCAGAGCATGTTCCCTGGTCGGCGGAACGGAACGGCAACAGCCGAATCGGGGGGAGGACGCAGCCGTCGTTATACCACCGCCGAGGAGGAGGAGGACGGGGGCGGGGCGCAGCAATGGCAACGGCAGCGGCAGCGAAGCCAATGGGCGTGGCGGAGGGAAAGGTGGCGGTGGCGCTGGTCCCCATGGATGCGGCAAGGCGGAGGTTAGGAGAGAACAAACAATCCCGGGCATTAATTACTAGTTCAGGTCTTCAGGATAGAGTGGGAGGCGAGCAGGTGACTGCGATTAGATCGGATTAGAGAGGTGATTAATAAAAAAAAAAGGAGGACTGGGCTGGAGGAGCTCCGTGCGGCTGAAAAGGGCGCCGCTTTTGGGAGAGACAGCGACGGCGAACGGTCACCACCAGCACCACCCGAAGCCGGGTGAGCAGCTCACCCAACCGGCCAACCCAACCCAACCCAAAAACGGCAAGACCCACCTCCGTCCACCAAGCAGATAGAAAAGCATAGGATGGGGTGCCGGACCTGCACTGCAGCAGCTGCGCTGGCGCGCGACGACGAGGGAACCGCCGGCGGCGGCGGTGCGGTGGCCGGTGGGAGGCGGCGGGGACGGTCGGGCGCGCGGATCTAGCGTCCTCTCCGCACCTACCCCGTGTGTCTCCCCCGCGGCGAGGGTGAGCAGAGCGGAGGCCCCGCGCGGCTGGCGGCGCTTGCCCGTCCTCCTTGTCGCAGTGGGGCAGCGCCGGACCGGACTGCGCTCAGTGCTCCGTGCCGCGGGGCGCCGGTGGAAGGAGGCCCGACATTTGAAGGTGGGGGAGCACGGTGGCACCGGCGAGATCGTGCGTGGCGCTGTGCTGTGCTGTGCTGTGGTGGATAGGGAGAGCGTGGAGGGGGGCAGACAGGGCGACAATGGCAGCTGCCGTGAGTGGGAGGGGGAGGGTAGGATACTGGGATGGGCCGATGCGGAGGGAAAGGGAAGGCAAATGGCAACTTGGCCAAGGGAGGGGGCGCAGGGCGCAATGGGCAATGGGCAATGGCGCACGGCAAACGGACGGACCCAAGGGAGGGAAGGTGGAGGAGCGAGAGCGAGAGCGAGGCGAGGAGCTCGGCTGCCTAGTAGTAGTAGTGGTGTAGCCACCGTGCACAGTAGGGTAGGGGGGGCCGGAGGTGGGGGCGTGGCAGGTCACGTGAAGCACCATTAATGGGCCGCGGTAGGCAGGCACCCGCTTCTCCTCTTTCTTTCTATACCGGTGTTGTTCTCCTCGATTACGTTACGTATACTACGTACTGCACTAATCTTCTTCTCCTGCAACTGGCCATTTGGCGTGACGTGACGCTCACAGTCACGGTGTTGCTTCATCGCCCACGTGTGCCAGCTGGCTGAACTGGACTTGGGCTTGGATTCGACCGACCTGATGGACTCCGCTCCGCTCGATGATTGCCGCCGGCGGCCTTCTCTTCGCCCTTCTGCCACCCCATCATGCCATCCCCCGGTGCACTCTCCATCTCTCTTTCTATATCGTCCAGTCTCCGGGTGGACAGGGCACGGCACCGGCGCAGGTTCGTCCGCTTCCTTCCTCATTCATGCACTGCACTGGGCACTGGGCAGCCAAGCCAACCAAAGCCGACGCCATACGGCACGGCAGGGATTGCGGTGCACATGCAGCCTCTGCTGCTCTCGATCTCCATAGACCAGATCACCAACCTGTTGTATCTACAGGAGTAGCATCCAATCCAGTCCAGGTTCCAGCACACAGAACCTTCTTCTTTTTTGATTCAAATCCATCGCTGCAGTATTTCATAACCGACTGACTGTTCACCCTTTACTTCCCACTTTAGGGCTTGTTCGTTTTGCTCTCAATCCATGTGGATTGGGTGGGAATGGATGGATTTCAATCCCAAACAAGTCAAAATCTTTCACAATTTTTTTCCAATCACATCCAATCCACATGGGATAGAAATAACCGAACAAGCCCTTAAATGACAACAGCCGCACGCATAGCACACGCTCTCTCTCTCTCTATATATCTCTAAATACAAGCCACAAGAAGAAGAAAAACCAGGCGCAGCCATTGCTGCTCGCAGTACACTTCCGTCCGCAGCGCAGTGCGGTCTACTGTATGCTCATAAATTGGGAGCGCAGTAGTCACAGCAGGGCATCGTTCTTCTTCTTCCTCCTCCTCCTCCTCCTCCTCCTCCTCCTCCTTCCGGGGCGCGCACGGGCGTTATAAGGAGGAGCGGGTGGTACGCCGACGACGACGACGCACGCTGCTCTGCCCCGGAACATCCTCGGCCGGCCGGCCCGTCCGGCGTGCCCCGCTGCGTCAGCCGTCCGACGCAATCAATCTTGCCTGGGACAGACGGCTGGCGTGGGTGGTTATCAGCTGCAGCTGCGCGCTGTCCAGGCCCTCCAGGTACGGCAGCAGCGCCGGCCCCAGCTTCAGGTACGCGTCCACCACGCACACCATCGCAGCCTGCAGCCGATGAATGACCAACACAATGCCATCATTTTCTCCTCCTTTTTTGTGATGGGGCGAGCAAATACAATTACTACTACTCGTAGTACATGCTATTATTGTCTGTATGTGTGTGCATGGTTCAGACTTCAGAGCAAGTACATGGTATTATTGTCAGTATGCTACTCGTTTTTTTTAAAAAAAATGTCAGTATGCTACACAGCAGCAAGGCATATATGATCAATACTCCGGTTTTTATTTATTACCTAAGTAATTCCCTACTACCTTTTAGTCTTTTACCATATAAAGCAATCTGGAGGAGGTGAAAAAAAATAAAAAACAGATTTCCCGGAATGGACTAACCTTGCGGACATACGGACTGCGGTTTTTGGAAGCATCCACAAGTGCTGGAAGAAACGTTGGCAGATGAGCCATCAGGTTGTCCTCCGAGAATCGCATCACAAGCTGAAACGAAGGAAGGATAGAGATCAGGGGAGCGTCCAATTTGGGAAATACACATGCCTAGTTGCATCCCTCACACCTAACACGGGTCAAGGCAAGACGATGAGCTGTACACATGAATGCGCGCGGCAAAACCTGGTGGGCTGACTACATACCTTGCTCAGACTATTGATGCTTACAATAAGAACTTTCTCATCCTGGCTGGCCAGCTGAGAAGCGATGGCCTGCACGTTTACATGAGAAACACAAGATTACTTGCAGTGACGACGGCAAACAAAAAAAAAAAACAGCAACACAAGATTTCTTGTAGTTAAACAGCAACACTTAACGACGATGCAAAACAAGCTTACCCCAAGGCATCTGAGTGGGTCGAACTGAGTGACCACAGTTGTCAAGCAGATATGGGCCTGATTTACAACCTGCAGCGACAGTGACATAAATAAAGGCTTCAGATGCCAGCTTTGTGGTTGCACCAGCAAATGCGAGCCGAACCAAGCACTGCAACTGTGCATTACCTTCAAGGCACCGTCTTTGGTTGCATGCAGCAGTTTAACTACAAGAAGCTCAACGCAGTTCTCCATCGCCTTCTGCTGGACGGGAAGGGCAAGGCAAAGGGTCGTTATCATGGGGAAACGGTATCCAATGGTGGCGCGTGTAAACAGACGAGTAGTCACTGCTAACGACTCTCAGAAAAAAAAAAGCTTACGTGCTTTTCAAGGATTTCAGCCAGCAGAGAAAGTGCA
The DNA here is from genome assembly GCF_902167145.1 of Zea mays. Taxonomy (NCBI): domain Eukaryota; kingdom Viridiplantae; phylum Streptophyta; class Magnoliopsida; order Poales; family Poaceae; genus Zea; species Zea mays. The sequence continues at coordinate 224,040,264 of NC_050100.1, read as the reverse complement.
AGCTCTCTTGTGGCCATATCTGGGTCATCAAGCATCTCGAGAAGGGAAGAAGACATCTGGTGTAAATTCTGAAAACGAGTGCAAGATGAGGTGGTGTCTAGCTTTGTAAAATCTGTTGCCAAGATTTGTAAAAACAAGCTCATAGGACACTTATAGCATGTAACTGTTGCAGAAAGAGAACACACTAAATAGTACTGTAGTTATCAAACAAAACACCATCAGGTTAGTCAAAATTTTTAGAGATCTGATGTATGTGCAGAAGTGCTATTTTAAGAGAGAGAGAAAGATGAGTGGGAAATGATTACCTCATGATCCTGCAAATCATTCCTCGTCCTCGTAACTTTGTTTTTTCGGGTATTTATGTGCAGTTCACTGTCGTTTGGTTCATCAAGTATCTTTGTACTCCGACTGTCCCTACTGCTTGCATTCTGAACTATGTTATTTGATATCACACTGAAGTCACTTCTTCTCGGGAGATCATTCTTTGACCTCACGGTACAGGACTTCTTGTCCATCATTTCAGCTTTGTGCCCATAAGATTTATTAGGAGATTCGATCTCAATCCTTCCAGTACGGTCCTCCTGGACTTCCAAAGATGTATCCGGGAGACACTGGAGTGCAGAACTGAAACAATCATCAGCCTTGACATAGTTAGATTGATACGAGGGATGCAGCGGTGAGTTAGCAGGTTGATACGAGGGATGCAGCGGTGACTTGGCGTATTTATATGCGGAATGACCGGGCGACTCAGCAAATCGAGGATGGAGTGGTGATTTAGAAGATCGATGAGCAGGATGCAGTGGTGATTTTGCAGATTGAAATGCAGGATGAAGTGGTGATTTTGCAGTAAAAATATCAAAAGATGGAGTCTTTTGCTTATGTCTCTTCTGTTGCAAGAACTCTTCCATGTCACTTTCTATTGATGGTATTAATTGCTTCATTGCCCGTTTTAGCCGCTTTTGTTCTTCCATTGACAGGGTGACCAAAAAGCTTAACATGGATGTAGGATCATAGTGAGAATAAATAGATGAGAAACCAACCACTGTAACCTCCTTCAGTTTCTTGTTTTTATCGTTAAACAAATGGGCAAGTTTTCCAAACCATGGCTTGAGGAAGCTGCTGCTACAATAGCTTTCAGAATTGACTTCGCATTTCACAAAAGAGGCATTTGCAAACTCAAGAACTGCCAGTTTTGACTTGGGAGATTTCTGCTCATCTAGCGAACGAAGTAAGGCGGGTAAGAGAGAATCAATGGGATAACTTTCATTTGCATGTTTCAAAATTGCCAAGCACTGCTGCTTGATTGATTCCTTTGGATCATTTAACCGGGAGAAAATATGGGGCAGTGTCTTGTCGAGATAATGTTCAAAAGGCTTCTTGAAAACTGGCATGATATCAGCTAGTGAAGAGAGAGCAGCATGTGCCACTTTGTGATGGGGATCATCTAGATATCGACAAACAAGCCTCATAACCTTCTCAAAATTTTGTGCAACTTCCTGAGTGCCTTTTGATCCACGTTCTAGCAAACACTGTCTTAAGAAACTGAATGCATATACCTTCATCATCCAATCTGATCTTGGGTTAAGACCCAAAGAAAGTGCCTCTGTAATAGATGAGGGCACATCCATGTTGTTGACCATTTCTCCCAGAATGAGTTGCTTCTCATGTATATCACTTTTGGTACTGGCATAAAACCAATTTGTCATCTGCTTACTCAAGAGAGGTCGCCGGAAGTTAGGGGTGTAACTACCACGTGGCTTCTTAGAAACAGCACTCTTCTTATGAGTTCCTACTTTTCCACTTGATCCAGCATCAGAGCTTACTTCAACAGGATTTTCCTTTAGTAAGTTCCCTGCACCTTTCGAGTTAACTGCAGGTGACAGGCATGTCAAGTCAGAAGGATCTTCTTGTGCTTGAACTTGCTGATTTATCGGTTCAACATTCAGCTTGCATTCAGCCTTGTCTTGAACAATTGTTACAACAGTTGCATCATCCAGTGACATTTCTGAAGGTGCTTCTATTGTAATGGGAGTGGCAGTTGGTTGGTCACGAGCCGATGAATTGACACCTGTACTGTTGCCTGAACTTATGCAATAAATTGGTCAGCGGAGCCCAATATTTCCAGTTAGACAAATTAAAAAATACAAGTGTTTACAGGTAATGATAAATTTTGTTTTTTTTCATGGCAGGTACCTGAATCATTTTTCTCAGTATCTCTGTCTCTAGTTTCTAGTTCTCTTAGTGTGATCTTATCCTCAAAAGAACTTCCAATAGTCAGTGTGTCATCGTTATTGCCCGCATCTAGGCCTTTTGCGATTATATCATCACACTGGAGGTATAGTATGTCTGATGTTTGAAGGTCTCCGGAAGAAAATGATATCCCAGAATCGACCTTAACAACTTTATCTATTACAGCTGGAACGAAAGAACTAGGTTGAAGATGACTTATTTTAACTGGAGGAAGATGCGCTTGAGGTGTCTCAGTATCTTCATCATTTATCATCTACATAAAAAAATGCAGTTACATGATTAGATAATTAATATGTCTGATAAATTTCGCCGACGCAAGATAAGTTTAAGGAAATACTTTCTGTCTGGGTGGTTCAAAAGATGAGTACAGCTGATGCGAACGGTCAGGCCAAATCCTTGAGAACATCCTGTAGCATGCCCTTGCGCTTGATCGGACCTTGAAATTGGAAAATAGCAGAATAAGTCAGAGGACTTCTGACTTCCACAATGAAAAGACAAGACATTGAGGACTGCAACAGCTATAGATTCTTCACAGGCATCTTTCAGTTGACAATCTCCACGTAACCCATGACTAAAAAAATTACAAACTGACTAATACACTGTTTTATCTTTTGATGGAAACAAATGAACTAATTTTACACAAGACTTCTCTCTTAAGACTTTAAGAGGGATCCAAGATCTGCATCTTAGAAGAAACTATAACAGTCCAGGTTTTCCTTTTGCCCCACATAGAGCATATATTCATAATAATTCAGGAGTACTCAGCCTTGACAATCAATAGGCTAGTCATAGGTTCACTTTATGTTTAATGAATCAATGTGGCAATATCTAATGAAAGTCTTTTAAAAGAGGAGTTGCTCTATTGCCCCCATGGGCGCCGTTTCCCTGTTGAGGGTGTTGCATCCCTAGCACCCATGGCCTGGCGATGTGCTGCGGGACTTCTTGGGCGAAAGTCTCAGCGACACTGACACCCATGGGCGCCGCTTCCCCTGTTGAGGGCGTTGCATCCCTAGCACTGTCTTCCATGGGCGAAAGTCCGGTCCATCGCGGACAAGCGACGGTGGCGTCACGGTGACATCACTCCCTTACTAAAGGCGTCGCTTTTGAAGTTCGTCTTGGTCTCGACGTCGCCTTCGGTTGATGCTTTCGCTTCTCGGCAACCAGTGTGCGGGTGCAGGTGGAGTCCTTGCAGTGTGAAGTCGGAGCTGCTACGTCAGGGGACGTGGCTCGACAACGATGATATGAGGCAAATCCCCTTTCGTGGGCTAGTTTGTTTTGGTGGCTGGGCAAAAGACGGGGGCAGGGCAGAGGTTCATGTATGGAAGTCGGAGCTGCTCTTTGGCTTGAGCTCGAAAAAGATGACCTTTTGTGACCTCTCCTCGGGGCGTCTGTCTGTTTTTTGTTTGGTTCGTCTGGGGGTGCCATTGGAAGTCGGAGGCTCGGAGCTGCTGGTTGCTTTGCAATCATGCTTGGCAACGATGACTCTTAGTAGTTTATGTGCTCTTCTGCGTCGTAATGGTGGGTTAGCCCTTTGTTTGCTCCACGTAGGGCTATCGTCTTGTATTTGTAAGGTTTTGGGCTCGATTTTCTTTAAAACAGGGTCAATTTCATTTCTTCTTAATTGAGAGACATAGCTCCTGCCAATACTTTTAAAAAAGTATTTTTTTTAAAAAAGAAAACACTAGAGACTAGACTGTGCTCCAAATTTACAGGAGGAAGAGATGACCTTGTGGTATCCGAGTCAAACTTCTAACAGGCAATCCTCTCAAGAAATAACAAGAAACGGAGAATGAATGAATGACACAATGTAAATACCTCACTAGTTGCATCTGCTATACAACATTTTATAAGGTCTTCGTACAGGTCAGCTGATCTCTGTATTTCTGGAGTATCAACCCAGTACTCTAACATTAGTGTTGCATATTCACAACACCTGCAATTGGGGAAAACCTTTTTTTAGCTCCCATTAAGCATTATCTGTCGCAATACCACATTAGTGTGTCTCATACCTGGCACGAAGAACAGCACTTCTATCATTCTTTGCAAATTCAATAATCCTTGGTAGTATACGAGCCACCTTGCAGTTCCTTAACATCTGTGCATAGAACAAGAAAGATGAAAACAAGATGAAAACAAAAAAAACTCGACCTGCGAGGGGTAAGATAGCCCCCGGGCATTGAATTAAGAAGAAGACCTTCTCACACAGGTCGAGAAAACCTCCGAACTCCTGCCCCACCCATACACAGCGGCATCGAAGCCCATGTGAGAACGACCACGACCGGGGCTGAGCCTTAGACCTGTGCTTTGACATGGGACAGACGAGTGGATTTTTTTAACCACAGCCTGAAATTCGCTTCCACGGGGAGTCGAACCCAGGACCTGAGGAGTGCTACTCAGACCACCTAACCAACTCAGCTAGAGGCCCTTTCGCAAAACAAGATGAAAACAAAATGGCCAGAGCTAGCGCTTGAGCATGTGTACCTCTTTTATACAGTTATCAGCAGACTCAGCAATTACAAGGATGGTGATCACGACATTCTTAAGAAGGACCTGTGGATTTTAAGTAAAAACAAGGTCGATTCAGATACATCAGTCTGACACTGAAAGCTGTTAGCAGAGGATGCATAGAGATAAAGGAACACCATACCGGAATAAGCAGCTCTGCGTATGGCTCAAAGTCACGTAGTAGCTCTTTTGATAGGAAGTTTAATAAATGGCATGCCTATTAGTATCCAAATACAAAAATACAGTTCAGCAAGTGCCTAGAAAGGATGAAATATGACATGTTCTATTTAGTAGGATATTTAGCAGCCACACAGAGTGTCTGTTTTCGGGTGAAACAAATCTAACAAGGTACTATTGTCGCAATTTTGTTGATTTGCAGATCAGATTGCAGTACATGTAATTGTGTAAGAAGAATTATCTTTCCTCCAACAACGAAAGAAAGTTGAATTGCAAACATGAACTACGAGTGACTGAACCTGTTTTACAACGCTAGATCTCCTATCCAGAAGCTGAGTTATTAGAGGAGTCATGAGCTGTTTTAGGAGCATGGGGAAGGCCGAATAGTCCGCAGCACCTGGCACAAAGATGAAATAGAAAAGGCCCTCAGAAGAAATCCTACACTTCTTCAACTGAGAAATATAAATATTTATGCGTACAATAAAGCCAACATAAAAAAAGAAGCATTCAGGAACCTCCAAGCACTAAACCCTCCACTCTTTGCATTGCAGTTATCCGGATTGACCACTCATTATCTGGCTGCAAAGTAGATACTACTTTTCCTATCTCCCTTAGTAGGTCCTTCTCAGAGAAAACCTTTATAGGTTCGACTAACTTCCTTGTAATATCTCCTTCTCCTGTGACAAAAAGGGACGACAGATTTATATCCTAATGGTAAGGAACTGGTATGGTAAGATAAGATAGAAAAGGAACTACATTTGACATCACCAGCCAATTCGCTCCATCTTACATATTCATAACAACATTTGGCTCGTCTATTGGAAGTATTATCATTAGGTTTTTCAGCACTTCAGTACTACTATGAGTAATAATATCATATCCTGGATTTACTTTAAAACGATATTTGAGGACGAATTAATTTACTAATTTCTCATGTATAAACCCGAACAGGGCACTTTATTGGGCACAGAAACAGATTAAACATTTCACACTTCTTTTTTAACGAAATTAAATAATCCACCTTCCATAGACCATAGCATGAAAACCTGAACCCAAGCCCAACGTACCTGCAAGAAGCGAGATGTCTCTTGCGCTGACCTTCTCTTTGGAATTTTTTCTTGCTTGGCTGGTATTAGAAGATTCCATTTCGATTGTCGTATAGTGAACGTGTTGGTCATTTGGCACGTTTGAGTTTGGCTCTGTGTTTTCCGTTCTTGCATTCATCTCCTTCATCTGCGACATGAAACAACCAAGGCAGCAGGTAACGTATTAATTTGATACTCACGTTAGCAAATGTTTTCTGGAACTTGTGACAAATACTTGTATTATACTTCACTCGTTTCTTTACTATATATGAATAATATGACCAACAGTAATCCACATTCTGAATTTGGAACGTAAAGTAAATTATACGGCCTAAAAAATGTGGTTAAATCTTAAGGACAGTGAGACGACACTGAAGATTTCTAAACCAGGTAAATTGGCGTGGTGCTATTTATACAACGTACATAATAAATAACAAAAAATACTATCTATCATCGTAATTCGTAAATAATGGTTCACCGCAAATTTGTTTAATTTTCTAAGCCTGTATATGGCGAGCCCACAAAGTTTGGGGCTAATTCCGAACAATTAACTGAAAACCCCACACGGCTTGCAAGCGTAACCAACTGGTACAGGAATCATTTGGATTAGCACCAGGGTAGTCCAGCACTACTGCACTGCACTAGTGCGATGGACTCCAAGGACTAGCGAGAACAGAATCGAAAGCCGCGGGCCGCGATACCTCCATGAGCAGCACGAGGTACCTCCTCGCGGCCTCCCGCACGGCCGCGTGTCCGTCGCCGAGGCGCGCGACGACCAGCGGAGCGAGCCCATCGGCATGGCGGCGCATCGCGCCCCCTCCGCCCGCAGCGCAGAGTGCCTCGAGCGCCTCGAGCGCGGCCCCGGCGTCGCCGTCACCGCCGCCGCCAGGGCGGAGGAGGCCGGAGCAGCACTCGACGAGCGCGGCCGCGCCGGCGACGTCGAGCTCCAGCTCCTCCTCCGTCCCCGGCGCCGGCACCAGCTCCCGCAGCCGCGCCACCGCGGCGGGTGGCATTGCCATCTCCCCCGCCGGCACGAAGGATTTATGCGAGCGTACGTGTGGAGCAGAAAGTCTATCGAAGCGAGGTACGGTGCGGGGTTTGGACTTTGGAGAACTCGAGGGCGGCGGTTTTATAGGCGCTCGTTTAGCGGTTTGGAAATGACTTTTATTCACGCTCTGATATGAACTGCCTAAACATAGTTAGTTGTATAAAATCATTTTTATATTCTCCTGTCTCAAACTAAAATTTATTTTAGATAGTTAGTAGATTCATTTGTTTTATAAAATAAATAGTATTTTAGAACGGAGGAGGAAGTATGTTTTTACTCTTTAACGTTCATTTTGTATATCACTCTAGAGACTCGTTCTTGTTTTGTATATTTGAATAGAAAAGAAAAAAAACTAGAATAAAATATGGTTATATTTGGATAACTACTTGAAGGGTATTTTTTTCTCTCATCAAAATCTCTATTTGTACCTATTAGAAACGATATAGTGAGTCATATGTTAATATGTATATATATAAGCAATTAGTGAACAAGAAGGCTAATGATGATGCGTAAGTGTAGCACTAGTTTATTTGCAGGCTTTTCACTCACTGTACTCCCGCTTGCTTGTAGTAGTACTAGTACGTAGTCTTTGGTTTGCTAATCAGGTTAGGTAATCGAGGTTACCAATATAATGGCAGTAGAATTCTGGCATACAACAACTACCGCACCGACGTGTATACGTTGTGCGGTCCAGATCAAATTGTGATATATTAAATATGGAAGCTGACCAAGAGAATTTATATTGAAAAAAAAATAGAGTAGGCAATATTCTGACGTCAAAGTAATCAAATTGTTTGGATTTTGAGTTCCCATCGTCAGTAGTAGGGGGTCGTTCAGACCAAACAGGTCCTAAGTCCTAAATATATATGATCCAAAGCAAAGCATATGTATGTGAGGACGTACGTCATGGATTCTTGGTCAATCTCAAGTACAATATAGCGCAAAAGGAAACTGGCTAGCTAGGAAGAATATATAGGAATAAAAAAATTTACTAACGACTTGAAGAACATTCCACGAGTCTATTCTCTTGATTGATCGACGGCTCTGGTGCACCAAACTAAATTCTTGCAAGTGCCACCTTCTTTATATACAAGAGCTAAGCTGCTATATATGCTAGCTTTGATGATTATTAATTAGTTCAATGGTGTTGATTACTACTGTTTTAATTATTGACAGTACTTAAAAACTCTCTGCAGCGCGTCTACAGTCAAACTGTTTGAACGTTTCATCAGTTGTAGCGTCGCTGTTACTGTTCCTCTACCACTGAACATATATACTACATGCATGACGGGTTCCCTCCATTCAATTTTATAATAGACCTGGCCTGTTCTTCTTGTAGTCCGCGGTTGTTTGTTTGTTGATGCGTTGCTCATTCGTTCGGCTGTCTCTGTTTGTGCAGCCAGCAGCTGTTGTTGCTGGGCCGCGTCAACCGTGTCTCCTCCAAATAACAACAACAGCTGGGACTGGGAGAGCAACGGTGGCCTGTCTGGATCTCTAAGCTAATACGTACTCCATAAAAAATATCATATTATATGTAGCCAAGCAATGGCTCTCACTGATAAGTTATTACTTCTGTCCATAAAAATTGCAACTCCGGTTGGTTAACGCGTTGCACCACAAATACATGGATCACAATATTAACATTTATGGCACCAAATATGTATTAGTGTAAAATAGGTTCCATGACACATTTGATGATACTTGTTTTATATTACTCCATCCGTCCCTAAATAATAGTGTTTTATATTATATTATGATGGTTGATGATGGATCTACACCAGGGTTTACGCTTTCGAAAAAGAAAAAAATTCAGCCCAAACAGGATATTTCTGAAATTTCAGAAATTCTAGGTCAAAACCAAATAGATTTAATATTTTTAAAACAAAAAATGATATAGTTTATATTAGAAAATGCTAATTTCGGAAACATGTATTTTTCGAACCCCACCGAAATCAAGGAAATTTCCGTCCGAAATTGTAAATCCTGATCTAGACACATATATAAAACATATACATTATGTGTTGTATGAATCCAATAATTATTTAGAGCGAATTTTAATTTGGAACAGAGAGAGTATAAAATATTAATACTTTTTTTAGTTAATTCATCAAATCAAAGATACTTTAACTTGTCATATATTACACTGGAATTGAAATTTATAATTTACATGTTTTGAAATTATAATTTAGGAGTTTTTTAACCTAGGGGTGGTAATAATGGATCACGACCAAATGTTTCTTCACATTAAAGTATTGTCTTTAATAAATTTTACTCCAAAAATAAATAAGAATAAATCATGATCCTAATTTCATTCGATCCTTAAAATTTACAGTGTAAAATTTAGAGCTCATTACCACCCCTATTTAAACCTTCCATACTTTGTACTTTATCAGGACTAATTATTATAATTATATTATAAGACATTCTTGTTTTTTCTACTTATATTACTTCTACATGCATCTATGCATAGAACATAGCAAAACTATAAATTTAGATAAAAACAAAACATCTTGCGATTTGGTAAACATAGTGTAGCTGACATCTTATTCAAATATCAAGTTAATAGTCTAACCAGTGTCTTATACCTATCCCTAATTCTAACACTTGCAATAGTTAGTTGAGAGGATAGAAGTTGGTCTATGAGTAAATCAAACTTTGGTTGACTTCTAAAGTTTAACTATGGTGTTGTGTAACATATCTCTTGGCTTTGTTGGTATACAATAAATGAGGAGTATAGACACGGTCGACGATAATGGTGAAAGATAACCAGGTCCATGCATGTCAAGAGACTATGAGCGATGAAAGACGAGCGCAAGGCTTGAATTGAGGGACCGATAGGGTCAAGAGACTAACTGTGAGTGGCTATACTAAGGAGGATTATAAGGAAAACAAACTACGATCCATTGATAGATAAGTTTTGGTATTTGATAATAGATATAACCATTTGGACTAACATTCTTTGCTTGTGTTTTTTTTGTTATAGTTTCAAGGATGCAGTATGTACTTCGGATGGAGACAGGATGGTAATTGAGATGGTAAGTACCTCAAAGAAAAGCATTAGAATACTAACATGCAAGAATCTAAGACACCGATATAGAATCACTTAATCCGGACGTAAAGATCGTGAAGAAGCAAAGAATAGAAGACATTACATGATGTGGGACTCTGGTGTCAATGCAAGGCGTCGTCGGATCAAACCCTAGTATTGTTCTCGTCATAGACATTCAGGTGATAGTGATGACCCTAGTATAGTTGCGATGATAAAAAAGAATATAATATAAAGGAGAAAAGCACTTGCGAGTATCGTCCGAGATTTAAAAATATATATATAAAGAATTGAGAAAAAAGTGCTCACTCACGTGACGATGGTGCCTATTAATTGTCCGAGATATGAGGACGAAGGTGGATTTTTATCAATTTGCCTGAAAGATTATTCTGCCTTATTATTAAGCGCAATGATCGGGAACCGTCTTATTTTTCTTCGGAAAAGACCGGGAGTTGTGTACTAGCCCGTTGTCGTCTGTGCTTACGGTTGTTATACCATATATATATAAGTAGATATTGAGATGTTTATTTAAATATATTTATTGTTTATATTTAAATACTTAGGTACATGTGGTATGGTGATTACCCAAAATTTGTAGAGCAAAAGGGCGTGTGTTTGAGTGCTCGCTCTAGCTGGTTGCGCAGCTCGCTACGTGGACGCTGCAGTAGATGAGAGAGCGTGCGCGGGTGCTGGGTGTGGGGTCCACTGAGCACACGCCGAGACGGAGCGCGTGGGATGGGTCTAAAGTGTCAACATGCGGAGGATAAAATCGTGGTAGCACCAAATGTCTACGTTAATTTTTTAATAAATTAATATAGATATAGATTCATGTACATACACAATATAATGCCGGTATATTCTTGTATACGTAGCTCTAGACGGCACGCATGCATTATTATTGTCTAATGGATCGATCCAGACGCTCGATCGACCGGAGCCATGCATATATGTGTGGTTTGCGCATAACCTGCTGATTGCATGCAGCCCTGCTATGTTTGGTCCAGGTGGTTATAGTTGGCCAAATGGCACTAACACGGTGGGCCGGCCCGGGCACGGCACTAAAAAGCACGACACTGGCACGGCACGACACGTTCCTTTTAGTGCCAGTGCCGGGCACGGCCCGTATATAGTGTCGTGCCTGGGCCACCAATTGGGCCCGTAGGGTCGGCCCAGGCACGGCACGACTAACTGGGCCGGCACGGCCTCGGCACGGCCCACTGCGAGCGAGTCGCTCAGTCGCGTGTAAACCCTTCCAAGTTCCCAGCCGCGGCCGCTGGCGTCATTCCTCACTCGCTCTCGCTCTCGCTCAAATTACCCTAACTCGCTCTCGCTCACTGCCTCACTCGCTCTCTCTCAGCCGCGGGCGATTCGGCGGCGACCGGCGAGCTCTCCTCTCCCTCGTTCCCTCCGCCTCCGCTAAGCGCTCCGGTCTCCATCTCCGCCTCCGGTCTCCGGCTCTCCGCCTCGGCGCCTCCGCTCGGATCAATCGTCGCTCGTCGGAGATCCTCTCCGGCTCTCCCCCGCTCGGATCTGCGCATTTGTGAACCGGGTAACTCAGATCCATAGCCCCCGCTCGGATCTCCTATCTTCTTCTCCCCCTCCAGTGTGATCTGCGGAGATCCCGGTGCTCCGGCTTATTAGGGTTTACACGCGCATTTGTGAACCGGTGCGATCTGCGCTTCTGCGGAGATCCCGGTGCTCCGTTCTCCCTCATCTCTCTCCTCTCTCCTGTCTTCTTCTCCCCCTCCGGTCTCCGGTGTGATCTGCGCTTCTGCGGAGATCCCGGTGCTCCGGCTTACTCCGTTGAGGAACCGGGACTCCGGGGTCCGGTACGGTGGCACTGGCACTGGCACTGGTACTCTCCTCTCTCCTAGCTCCGGTCTCCCTCTCCTCTCTCCTGGCTCTGGTCCCCCTCTCCTATCTTCTTCTCCCCCTCTGGTACTGTCCGGCAGACCGGCACTGGCACACAGATTCGGTCTCCCTCTCCCCCTCCGGCCTCCGGTGTGATCTGGCTTACTCCGTTGAGGAATCGGGACTCCTCTCTCCTATCTTCTAGCTACGGTGCTCTGGTCTCCCTCTCAGCCTCTCCTCTCTCCTAGCTCCTGTCTGGCTGTCTCCCTCTCCTCTCTCCTAGCTCCTGTCTCCCTCTCCTTACCGGCCCCTGACACCTAGCTCCGGTCTCCCTCTCCTCTCTCCTAGCTCTGGTGCTCCGGATTCAAATCCGTGGAGGAACCGGTTGGCCGGACCAGTCGTCCCCTCCTCTCTCCTAGCTCTGGTGCTCCGGCTTACTCCGTTGAGGAACCGGGACTCCGAGTCCGAGGTGGGTCGATGGCCGTCTCCGACGATGAAACTGTTGACATCGACTACAACGAGGAGCGACGGTTGTGTGGGTTGGCCGGAGATGACGATGAGGATGACCTCTGGGAGGATGCTGCAGCGCTCTTTGGCCATAGCAGTGAGCATCCTGTCCATGTTGGTGATGAACAACAAGTCGGTGGTCAGGATAACAAAGGTGAAGGGGACGAACACAGTGCCAAGCGATGTCGTCCTTCTACTTCTGCAGTGTGGTTAGATTTCGAGAAACTTTTCAAATTCGTGAACAGTAAGAAGGTTAGGTTTGCAGCTAAGTGCATACATTGCTCTAAGCAATATTCTGCTCTCTCTAGTGGTGGCACTGGCCACCTGACCCGACATAGAGATAGATGTCCCAGGAGGCGTGAGAAAACCCGCATGTCTCAGTCTCAGATATCTTTTAATCCTGATGGTAGTATGCGTATCTGGGAGTACTGTCCTATGGTTGCACGTAATGAATTGGTTCGATTGCTTGCTAGGCTAGAAATTCCTATTAATTTGGGTGAAAATGCTGCATTTGAACACTACATTAGAACTGCTCATAATCTAGGCAAAAAGGCTAGAAATTCCTATTAATCTAGGCAAACCACCACCAGAGACATGGTTAAATACTTCACTGACAAAAAGGCTAAGCTTGTTGAGACTCTTTCTTCTTCTGATGTTAATTGTGTGTGTTTGACCTCTGACATTTGGTCTGGTAATGCCAAAGAGGACTACCTTAGTGTTGTTGCCCATTACATAAACCCTGATTGGCAACTAGAGAAAAGGGTGCTTGCTTTAGTGCTTATTGATGTGTCACACAATGGACAAAACATTGCTGATCGTGTTGCTGGTGTGCTTGCTGATTATGGCTTGACTAATAAGGTGTTTGCTTTTACCCTAGACAATGCATCATCTAATGCTGCTGCCATGAGGTTGCTTAGACCTATAATGTCACCATATCTTGGTATTGATAATGGGGCAGATTCTGAAATGTTCTTGCATCAGCGTTGTGCATGTCATATAATCGATTTGATAGTTAAAGAGGCCCTAGATTCTCTTAAGAACTTGATTGAAACATTTAGAACTGCAATATCCTTTTTAAACTCCTCTAATCAGAGAATTGCTGCATATAAAAGTTATTGCATTGCTACTAATATTAGGCCTAGAAAATTCCAGTTAGACATGGAGGTTAGGTGGAACTCTACATATCTGATGCTTAAGCATTTGTTTCCTCATAGGATACCTTTCACTACTTTCATTCATGCAAACTATCCTAGGGCTGAAGGTGATCAATTTATTTTAACTAATGAACATTGGTGTCGGGGACCATAATTAGGGGTACCCTCAAGACTCCTAATTCTCAGCTGGTAACCCCCATCAGCATAAAGCTGCAAAGGCCTGATGGGTGCGATTAAGTCAGGGATCAGTCCATTCGAGCGACTCGATCATGCCTCGCCCGAGCCTAGCCTCGGACAAGGGCAGCCGACCCCGGAGGATTTCCGCCTCGCCCGAGGCCCCCCTCCAACGGCGGACACATCTCCGGCTCGCCCGAGGCCCTGTCTTCGCTAAGAAGCAATCCTGACTAAATCGTCGCACCGACCGACCGAATCGCAGGAGCATTTAACACCTTTATCCTGACGCACGCCCCCCGGCAGAGCCGAAGTGACCGTCGTCACTTCACCGCTCCACTGACCGGCCTGACAGAAGGACAGCGCCGCCTGCACCACTCCGACTGCGGTGCCCCTTGACAGAATGAGACTGACAGGCAGTCAGGCCCTGCCAAAGGCACCATAGGAAGCTCCGCTCCGGCCGACCCAGGGCTCGGACTCGGGCTAGGTCCCGGAAGACGGCGAACTCCGCTCCGCCCGACCCAGGGCTCGGACTCGGGCTAAGTCCCGGAAGACGGCGAACTCCGCTCCGCCCGACCCCAGGGCTCGGACTCGGGCTAAGTCCCGGAAGACGGCGAACTCCGCTCCGCCCGACCCCAGGGCTCGGACTCGGGCTAAGTCCCGGAAGACGGCGAACTCCGCTCCGCCCGACCCCAGGGCTCGGACTCAGGCTAAGTCCCGGAAGACGGCGAACTCCGCTCCGCCCGACCCTAGGGCTCGGACTCGGGCTCAGCCCCAGAAGACGACGAACTCCGCTCCGCCCGACCCAGGGCTCGGACTCGGGCTCAGCCCCAGAAGACGACGAACTCCGCTTCGCCCGACCCCAGGGCTCGGACTCCGCCCTGGCCTCTGCCGAACGTTCTCCGCCTCGCCCGACCGAGGGGCTCGGACTCGGCCTCGGCCATGGAAGACAGACTCGACCTCGGCTTCGGAGGAACCTCCACGTCGCCCAACCTAGGGCGCAGGACAGCCACGTCAACAGGAAGCGCCATCATCACCCTACCCCGAGCTGATTCGGGCCGCAGAGAACAAGACCGGTGTCCCATCTGGCTAGCTCCGCTAGATAGGCAATGATGGCGCCCTGCATGCTCTGTGACGACGGCGGCTCTCAGCTCTCTTACGGAAGCAGAAGGACGTCAGCAAGGACCCAACCGCTCCGACAGCTGTCCCTCCGCCAGGCTCCGTCGCTCCTCCGACGGCCACGACATCACACCAGCTGGATGCCAAAATCTCTCCGGCTGCCACATCGGCATGTACTTAGGGCGCTAGCTCTCCCCCGCTAGACACGTAGCACTCCGCTACACCCCCATTGTACACCTGGATCCTCTCCTTACGCCTATAAAAGGAAGGACCAGGGCCCTCTTAGAGAGGGTTGGCCGCGCGGGGACGAGGACGGGACATGCGCTCTCTTGGGGCCGCTCGCTTCCCTCTCCCGCGTGGACGCTTGTAACCCCCTACTGCAAGCGCACCCGACCTGGGCGCGAGACGAACACGAAGGCCGCGGGATTTCCACCTCTCTCACGCCCATCTCCGGCCACCTCACTTCCCACCTTCGCGCTCGGCCTCGCGTCGACCCATCTGGGCTGGGGCACGCGGCGACATTCACTCGTCGGCTTAGGGACCCCCCGGTCTCGAAACGCCGACAGTTGGCGCGCCTGGTAGGGGCCTGCTGCGTGTTGACGAACAGCTTCCCGTCAAGCTCCAGATGGGCAGTCTCCAGCAACCTCTCCGACCCGGGACGATGCTCCGTTTCGGGAGTCTTGAGTTCATGTCCTTCGACGGCAGCTACGACATGATACTCCTTCCACCGTCGCGCGACAACGACAATGGAGGCCGACAGCCCGCCCGCCGGCGGCGGAATCGACGACGTCTTCCCCGCGTGGTGGAAGAACAACATTCGAGCTCGCCCCGTCCTCTCCCCCGCCAACGGAGGAGGAGGCGGGGCAACCAAGGCCAAGCGGGAGGCCGCGCCTCGTCGGCTGTCGAGCGAGTCGACGTCCTCAGCGCCCCAACGGGGGGCGCATCGGGCGTTGACCTCGCGTTTGAGACGAAGGCGAGCGCCGTCTCCCCGCGACACGCCAATCCCGAGCAAGCGGACGACGCTAGTGCGCTCGCGGAGAGCTTGCAGGACATCGCCCTCGTACCTGAGACGGCGGTGCAATCAGTCCCCGACGTGACTATGTCGCCGCTCGTCGACCGAAAGGTACCGACCGATTCCCATCCTACGTCATTTGGACTCAGCCACAACCCGCCTAGCGACCTTGCTTTGGCGGGCGCTCTCGTAAAGGCGAGATCAAACCCTCTGGGGTTTCGCATGCGGCCGCCTTGGGACCGGCTGATGGACATCTCGACCTACGGGCCCTCTGGGTCCGAGGAAGATAACGACCCCAACATCTGTTGGGATTTCTCTAGATTTGGCAACCCCAGTGCCATGCGGGACTTCATGACCGCATGTGACTACTGCCTCTCCGACTGTTCCGACGGTAGCCGCAGCCTCGACGACGAGGACTGCGGCCCAAGCCGCGAATGTTTCCACGTCGATCTAGGGGATCCCTCCGAAGGCAATCATCTCGGCATGCCGGAGGATGGTGATCTCCCTAGGCTGGTGCCTCGCGCTGACATCCCACGAGAGCTAGCTGTGGTCCCCGTTCCGGCGGGGGGGTCATGACCCACAGCTCGAGCAAGTCCGCGGGGCGCAGGCCAGGCTCGACGAGGGAGCAGGAGCGCTTGAGCTGATCCGCCGGGACGTCGGGCAGGCATGGGCGGGCCAACCCCCGACCGGAGAAATACGTCACCTGCCCCAGGGTCTCCAGCACCGCGTCGCCGACGGCGTCAGGGTCAGGCCGCCACCTGCATCCAGTGGGGTCGGTCAGAACCTGGCTGCAGCAGCGATGCTTCTCCGCGCGATGCCGGAGCCATCAACCACCGAGGGTCGGCGAATCTAGGGAGAGCTCAAGAATCTCCTGGAAGGCGCTGTGGTCCGACGGGCCGAGAGCTCTGCCTCCCGAAGGTAGGGATACCCCTCGGAACCTCATGCCGCGACTTCCCGATTCACGCGGGAAGCCTCGGTCTACACCGGGCGCACGCGCAACACCGCGCCTGCGGCCCCGGGCCACCTTGGCAACGAGCACCATCATCGCGACCGTCGGGCCCACCTCGACGAGAGGGTGCGCCGAGGTTACCACCCCAGGCGTGGGGGACGCTACGACAGCGGGGAGGATCAGAGTCCCTCGCCCGAACCACTCGGTCCGCAGGCCTTCAGCCGGGCCATCCGACGGGCATCGTTCCCGACCCGGTTCCGGCCCCCGACTACTATCACAAAGTACTCGGGGGAAACGAGACCGGAACTGTGGCTCGCGGACTACCGCCTGGCCTGCCAACTGGGTGGAACGGACGACGACAACCTCATCATCCGCAACCTCCCCCTGTTCCTCTCCGACACCGCTCGCGCCTGGTTGGAGCACCTGCCTCCGGGGCAGATCTCCAACTGGGATGACCTGGTCCAAGCCTTTGCCGGCAATTTCCAGGGCACGTACGTGCGCCCCGGGAATTCCTAGGACCTCCGAAGCTGCCGGCAGCAGCCGGGAGAGCCTCTCCGGGACTACATCCGGCGATTCTCGAAGCAGCGCACCGAGCTGCCCAACATCACCGACTCGGATGTCATCGGCACGTTCCTTGCCGGCACCACCTGCCGCGACGTGGTGAGTAAGTTGGGTCGCAAGACCCCCACCAGGGCGAGCGAGCTGATGGACATCGCCACCAAGTTCGCCTCTGGCCAGGAGGCGGTCGAGGCTATCTTTCGAAAGGACAAGCAGCCCCAGGGCCGCCCATCGGAAGATGCTCCCGAGGCGTCTACTCCGCGCGGCGCCAAGAAGAAAGGCAAGAAGAAGTCGCAAGCAAAACGCGACGCCACCGACGCGGACCTTGTCACCGCCACCGAGTACAAGAACCCTCGGAAGCCCCCCGGAGGTGCTAACCTCTTCGACAAGATGCTCAAGGAGTCGTGCCCCTATCATCAGGGGCCCGTCAAGCACACCCTTGAGGAGTGCGTCATGCTTCGGTGCCATTTCCACAGGGCCAGGCCACCCGCGGAGGGTGGCAGGGCCCGTGACGACGACAAGAAGGAAGATCACCAAGCAGGAGAGTTCCCCGAGGTCCGCGACTGCTTCATGATCTACGGTGGGCATGCGGCGAATGCCTCGGCTCGGCATCGCAAGCAAGAGCGCCGGGAGGTCTGCTCGGTGAAGGTGGCGGCGCCAGTCTACCTAGACTGGTCCGACAAGCCCATCACCTTCGACCAAGCTGACCACCCCGACCACGTGCCGAGCCCGGGGAAATACCCGCTCGTCGGCGACCCCGTCGTCGGCAACGTCAGGCTCACCAAGGTCCTTATGGACGGGGGCAGCTGCCTCAACATCATCTACGCCGAGACCCTCAGGCTCCTGCGCGTCGATCTGTCCTCCGTCCGAGCAGCCGCTGCGCCCTTCCACGGGATCATTCCCGGGAAGCGCGTCCAGCCCCTCGGACGACTCAACCTTCCCGTCTGCTTCGGAACACCCTCCAACTTCCGAAGGGAGACTCTGACGTTCGAGGTGGTCGGGTTCCGAGGAACCTACCACGCGGTACTTGGGAGGCCATGCTACTCGAAGTTTATGGTCGTCCCCAACTACACCTACCTGAAGCTCAAGATGCCGGGCCCCAACGGGGTCATCACCGTCGGCCCCACGTACAAACACGCGTTCGAATGCGACGTGGAGTGCGTGGAGTACGCCGAGGCCCTCGCCGAGTCCGAGGCCCTCATCGCCGACCTGGAAAGCCTCTCCAAAGAGGTGCCAGACGTGAAGCGTCATGCCGGCAACTTCGAGCCAGTGGAGACGGTTAAGGCCATCCCCCTCGACCCCAGTGGCGACGCCTCCAAGCAGATCTGGATCGGTTCCGGGCTCGACCCCAAATAGGAAGCAGTGCTCGTCGACTTTCTCCGCGCGAACGCCGACGTCTTCGCGTGGAGTCCCTCGGACATGCCCGGCATACCGAGGAATGACGCCGAGCACTCGCTGGATATTCGGGCCGGAGCCCGACCTGTCAAATAGCCTCTGCGCTGATTCAACGGGGAGAAGCGCAGAGCGATAGGCGAGGAGATCCACAAGCTAAAAGAAGCGAAAAGCGTCAAGCTCAACCCTGAAAGGTGGGTCCTCGGGGCGCCCCAGGGCATGGTCTTGGAGTTCATTATCTCCAAATGGGGCATCGAAGCCAACCAAGAGAAGACCCCGACCATCGCACAGCACCCCGAGCCCTTGCTGGGGGTACCCGGGGGCTGCACGCACCCCCGGGAAAGGCCGCTTGTCACCGCCGACGTTCTGGAGCCCGGAACGTACAAGCTGGTCGGCGGTCAAGGCGAGGTCTACGGCAACGCTTGGAACGTCCGACAGCTACGTCGCTTCTACCCTTAAGATGTTTTCAAGCTGTTGGTATTCCTCGCTCCCACACAAGTCTCAGTCGTCAAGGAAGGATCGGCCTGGCCTCGGCAGAGCCCGACCCTCCCTCGGGGGCTAAAAAGGGGGAACCCCTCTGCGTCAAGATTGGGTGTACCTCTCCGCATCCAAAATTTTCGATCAAAAAGGCTTTTGCGTTCTCCCGGCTATGTCAGAAGCAGGGCCCCAAGGAGCGAACGTGGGTGCTTGTAAGTGGCAAGGTCGACTGAGCCGAGGAACTCCTATGCCTCCGGGTTAGGGACACCTCACTCATCACCCGCCACGAAAAATGACCCTACTCGGGAAGCCACCCTACTATTGACAGGCTAAGCCGGACACGCAAAATAAAAGGAAGAAGAGTATGACTTCATGCAATGAAAACAAAGTGTTCAGGCCTCAGCGGCCGCAGTAGGACACACGCACATCCAACAGAAACTGTTCCAACAAGAGTTAGGCGTCGCCTTGGGAAGGAGTCGCGCCTTCAGCTCCGTCCCCGCCTTCGGTAAGGTCCATCTCGGCTTCCGGCGACGGCGCAGGGGGAAGGATCTCCGCCTCAAAGGTGGTCGCCAGCACTGCGCTCGGACCCGCGGCGACCGCGTCGAGCCGCTGAACTTCTGCCAGGGCAGCTTCGTCTTCGTCAGGAAGACAATACCCCTCACTAACCCGCTCCAGGTCCACAACGTAGTGGGAAGCGAGCACGGCGAAGGCCCGCCTGACGCCGTGGTGTAGCGCCTCGCAGACTCTGCCGCGCGCGTGATCACCCAAGGCTTGAAGGCGGCTTTGAGGGGAGCTTCCTGAAGGGACGTCGCCGGAGCCAAGGATCCGATAAACGTCCGAGACGGCCTCGGACATGGCCGCGAGATCGGCCTCCCTCTGCTCGGCAGCTCCGGCAAGCGCCTCGGCAAGCGCCTTGGCGGACTCGTCAAGGGCGGACTCGAGCTCTGCGAACAGCCAGAAGAAAGATCTCAAACACAAGCAGAGGAAACAGACAAGAACAAGAACCAAGGACGGCCAAGGCGTACCTCCGGCTCGGGCACGCTGCTCCGAGGCCGCGACCTGGGCTGCGGCTAAGTCGGCTGCGAGGGTTTCAGCCCGGCTTTCGGCCTCGGCAGCCCGGCTCCGAGATTGGTCCCGCTCCTCGACGACCTGGACGAACTCCGACCGCTGCCATTGCACCTCTGCGCGCGCCGCTGCCGCCTCGGCTCTCAGGTCAGTGCAGAGCAACTGGAGGTCCGCTACCTTGGCACCCTGCTGAGAAAGGCGCGCAGTAGCCCCGGCGAGCGAGGTCCTCAGGGATCGCAGCGAGCCCCAGACATCGGCCTCGCGGCGGATGAACGACGACTTGGCGGCGCTCCGATCCGTCAGATCCTGGGGGAAGGAAACGGGGCGTCACGAAGAACGCCTCATTCACAGAAAAGAAAAGGTATGCCTGAAACCGTTACCTGGAGGATTTTGGGGACGTCCATGCAGAAAACCTCCAGCGACGACCGGAGCGACCCCACCGTTGCTTCAGCACACTCGCGGAGCTCATCCCAGGACTGGTCCTCCTGTTCATCGTCGAGAATGAAGACAGGGTCCAAGGCCTCGCGGGTCCGAAACCGGAGCAACTGGCGCCGGGCCCTGGGGCTCCGCCGCACAGCGATGAGGCTGCCGCCCGGCGGGACGGATCGCGCCTCCACGCCCACCTCTTCCGAGGCACTGGGCGCCGACGCATCAGCCGTCTCGACGCCGGCAGCAACCGGTCGCTCCCCGACTGGGACGGCAACGACTTCGGTAGCGGCAGGCGCCAGCATGGCCGACACGTCAGGTGGGCTCAGGACCATGCCAGCGTCAGCCGCCTCCCCTATCACGATGGCCGCCTCGGTAGAAGAGCCAGCCTCGGGAACCTGCTCCACAGCGACAGGTGCCGCCCGAGCCCCCTGCGGTGGGACGCCTTGCGAGAGGGTCGGCTGAACGACAAGGCCCGGAGCGGCGCTGGCCGCACAGGCCGGCGCCGTCTTAAGGGCCTTCCGGGGTGCCAGGTCGGTCTGGCCATGGCTTCGCTTGCTGAAGGAAGAAGGAAAATCACGGCCGAGACATATGAATGGAAAGCCAGGACGAAGACATTCCGAGATACCTACCCGCTCCGGGCCATGATCCACCGCGCCTGGGGGGAAGTCTCTTGGATCCCAGCTCCCGGAACAGCCGCCGAGGTCCGCTTCGCCGGCAACTTCAGCGCCACCCTTGCTTTGGACACCCGGGGAGCAGATTGCCCAGGCACTGTCATGGTGACTTGAGGGTCACCTCCATGCGCTGCCGGCGCGAGCGGCGGCTCTCGGAGAGCAGACGCCCTGGCCTGGCCCCCCGGAGTCACCTCAGCTCCTCCAGCCGAGGGGTCAGGTGCCCTCTCGGGTTGCCCCCGTACCTCGGGCCGGGACCCCGACGCCCCGACTCCGGGGACTGACGGCGTCGGCCTGCTCGGGGGCTGGCTCGACGACTCCTGGCCACACCCCAAGCCGGGGCTGAGGCCGAGACGGGCGGCCATGTCGTCCTCCTCCTCATCATCATCATCGTCGTCGTCGTCGGGCGTTTCTGAGAGCACCTAGAGGGGGGGTGAATAGGTGATCCTGTGAGACTTGAAAACTTAAGCCACAAAACTTGGTTAATCGTTAGCACAATAATTGCCAAGTGGCTAGAGAGGAGTCAAAACACAATAACCACAATAAATCAATCACAGAGATGGCACGGTAGTTATCCCGTGGTTCGGCCAAGACCAACGCTTGCCTACTCCACGTTGTGGCGTCCCAACGGACGAGGGTTGCAATCAACCCCTCTCAAGCGGTCCAAAGACCCACTTGAATACCACGGTGTTTTGCTTGCTCTTTCTCAATCCCGTTTGCGAGGAATCTCCACAACTTGGAGTCTCTCGCCCTTACACTTGAGATTCACAAAGAAATACGGAGTAAGGGAGGGAAGCAACACACACAAATCCACAGCAAAATGCGCATACACACGGCCAAGAATCGAGCTCAAAAGACTATCTCAAAGTTCTCACTAGAACGGAGCTCGAATCACTGAGAATGACAAACGAATGCGCAAAGACTGAGTGTGGATGATCAAGAATGCTCTAAGGTTGCTTGGTATGCTCCTCCATGCGCCTAGGGGTCCCTTTTATAGCCTCAAGGCAGCTAGGAGCCGTTGAGAGAAAATCTGGAAAGCCATTCTTGCCTTCTGTCATCGGGGGCACCGGACAGTCCGGTGCCATCTTCTAGCCGTTGGCTCGGCCACGTGTCCCACGCAGATTGCGCAGCCGACCGTTGGCCCGGCCGACCGTTGGCTCACCGGACAGTCCGGTGCACACCGGACAGTCCGGTGAATTTTAGCCATACGTCGCCGGTGAATTCCCGAGAGCGGCCACTTCGCCCGAGCCAGCCTGGCGCACCGGACACTGTCCGGTGCACCACCGGACAGTCCGGTGTGCCAGACAGAGCTGAGTCTTGGCTGTACACAGCCAAGCCTTTTTCACCTCTTTTCTTTTCTTCTTCTTTCTGTTTCTAACACTTAGACAAGTATATTAGTACACAAAACCAATGTACTAAGGCTTAGAAACATACCTTTACTCTTGATTTGCACTTTGTCCATCCATGTGCATAGATTCACATTTAAGCACTTGTGTTGGCACTCAATCACCAAAATACTTAGAAATGGCCCAAGGGCACATTTCCATTTCAATCTCCCCCTTTTTGGTGATTTATGCCAACACAACATAAAGCAACTAGAACAAGTGCAATATCACTTCAAATAAAAACTCAAATTTATTTTGATTCAATTTGGCATATATGGATCATCCTTTGCCACCACTTGGTTTGTTTTTGCAAATCAAACTCAAAATCCTATCTCTAAGTCAAATCCACTTGTAGAGACATAAAGAGAGGTTTTCCAAAGAAAATTGATTCAAGATTCCAAAAACTCCCCCTTTTTCCCATAATCAACACTTCTCCCCACAAGAGGCCAACTTTTGACAAAAGAGACAATACAAGAGTTTTGACAAACCAAGAGCTCTATCCTACTGTTTTCAAAGTTTCTCAAGTGGTAGCTGATCCATTTATTGCTTTGGCCTTTAATTTCTCCCCCTTTGGCATCAAGCACCAAAACGGGATCAATCTTGGCCCTTTAACCCCATTGCCTCATCAAAATCTTCAATTAAGAGCAAATAAGCAATAAGAGTTTAAAGATGAACTTGGAATAAGTTACCCTCTCATCGGAGTGCAGTGGAAGTCTTTCACGGTCCAAGTCCACCTTTCCCTTTCAAACCTTCTTTGAGACTAAAACAATCAAACTCAAACAAACGGTTAGTCTCAAAGGGTCAAGTTGTAACACATCTCCCCCTAAATATGTGCATTACTGGCACAAGGACTTGTGAGGTCCGGGGAGTGTTTGTACAACTTGAGCACCATAATAAGCAACACAATGCAGAATGAACATGATTAAAGGCATAAACACATGTATGCTATAAATCAATCCAGGTTCCGCGAATCTAAGGCATTTAGCTCACTACGCAACCTGCAAAAGGTCTTCTCATCTAGAGGCTTGGTAAAGATATCGGCTAGCTGGTTCTCGGTGCTAACATGAAACACTTCGATATCTCCCTTTTGCTGGTGGTCTCTCAGAAAGTGATGCCGGATTCAATGTGCTTTGTGCGGCTGTGTTCAACAGGATTTTCCGCCATGCGGATAGCACTCTCATTGTCACATAGGAGTGGGTCTTTGCTCAGATTGTAGCCAAAGTCCCGAAGGGTTTGCCTCATCCAAAGTAGTTGCGCGCAACACTGTCCTGCGGCAACATACTCGGCCTCAGCGGTGGATAGGGCAACGGAGGTTTGTTTCTTAGAGTTCCACGACACCAGGGACCTTCCTAAGAATTGGCACGTCCCTGATGTACTCTTCCTATCGACCTTACATCCAGCATAGTCGGAATCTGAGTATCCAACCAAGTCAAAGGTAGACCCCTTTGGATACCAGAGCCCGAAGCAAGGCGTAGCAACCAAATATCTAAGAATTCGCTTCACCGCCACTAAGTAACACTCCTTAGGATCGGATTGAAATCTAGCACACATGCATACGCTAAGCATAATATCCGGTCTACTAGCACATAAATAAAGTAAAGACTCTATCATTGACCGGTATGCTTTTTGATCAACGGACTTACCTCCTTTGTTGAGGTCGGTGTGTCCGTCGGTCCCCATCGGAGTCTTTGCGGGCTTGGCGTCCTTCATCCCAAACCGCTTCAGCAAGTCTTGCGTGTACTTTGTTTGGGAGATGAAGGTGCCGTCCTTGAGTTGCTTCACTTGGAACCCAAGGAAGTAGTTCAACTCGCCCATCATCGACATCTCAAATTTCTGCGTCATCACCCTGCTAAACTCTTCACATGACTTTTGGTTAGTAGAACCAAATATTATGTCATCGACATAAATTTGGCACACAAAAAGATCACCATTGCAAGTCTTAGTAAAAAGAGTTGGATCGGCTTTCCCAACCTTGAAAGCATTAGCAATTAAGAAGTCTCTAAGGCATTCATACCATGCTCTTGGGGCTTGCTTAAGTCCATAGAGCGCCTTAGAGAGCTTACACACGTGGTCGGGGTACCGTTCATCCTCGAAGCCAGGGGGTTGCTCTACGTACACCTCCTCCTTGATCGGCCCGTTGAGGAACGCGCTCTTCACATCCATTTGGTACAACCTGAAAGAATGGTGAGCGGCATATGCTAGCAAGATGCGAATTGACTCTAGCCTAGCCACAGGAGCAAAAGTCTCCTCAAAGTCCAAACCTGCGACTTGGGCATAACCTTTTGCCACAAGTCGAGCCTTGTTCCTCGTCACCACCCCGTGCTCGTCCTGTTTGTTGCGGAATACCCACTTGGTTCCCACAACGTTTTGCTTGGGACGAGGCACCAGTGTCCAAACTTCATTGCGCTTGAAGTTGTTGAGTTCCTCCTGCATGGCTAACACCCAGTCCGGATCTAGCAAGGCCTCTTCTACCCTGAAAGGCTCAATAGAGGAGACAAAAGAGTAATGCTCACAAAAATTAACTAATCGAGATCGAGTAGTTACTCCCTTGCTAATATCACCCAGAATTTGGTCGACGGGATGATCCCTTTGAATCATCGCTCGAACTTGGGTTGGAGGTGCCGGTTGTGCTTCTTCCTCCATCACATGATCATCTTGTGATTGAGAGCACCTAGAGGGGGGGGGTGAATAGGTGATCCTGTAAAAGTTCAAAACTTAAGCCACAAAAACTTGTTAAGGGTTAGCACAAGTATGGCCAAGTGGCTAGAGAGAACTCAAAACACGATAACCACAAGAAAGCAATCACAGAGTTGACACGGTGGTTATCCCGTGGTTCGGCCAAGTACAAAACTTGCCTACTCCACGTTGTGGCGTCCCAACGGACGAGAGTTGCACTCAACTCCTCTCAAGTGATCCAATGATCAACTTGAATACCACGGTGTTTTTCTTTCCCTTGATCTTTTCCCGTTTGCGAGGAATCTCCACAACTTGGAGTCTCTCGCCCTTACAATTGAGTTCACAAAGAAATACGGAGTAAGGTGGGAATGAGCAACACACACAAGACTCGAAAATCAGAGCAACAACACGCACACAAGTCGCAACAAGAGCTCGCAACGCAACACAAAGAGTTCACAACTCCACAAGAGCTCTATATGCTATCACAATGAAACGAATGCGTGAGATTGATGTCTTGGTGCTTAGAAGAGTTGTAGGAATGCTTGGTGTTCTCCTCCATGCGCCTAGGGGTCCCTTTTATAGCCCCAAGGCAGCTAGGAGCCGTTGGGAACAAATCTGGAAGGCCATCTTTGCCTTCTGTCGTCGGGCGCACCGGACAGTCCGGTGCACACCGGACACTGTCCGGTGCCCGATTTGTTTCCTTAAATGGCGAAGCCAACCGTTGCCGACCGTTGCAGATCTGGCGCACCGGACAGTCCGGTGCACACCGGACAGTCCGGTGCTTCCTTCCGACCGTTGGCTCGGCCACGTGTCGCGCGCCGATCGCGCGGCCGACCGTTGGCCCGGCCGACCGTTGGCTCACCGGATAGTCCGGTGCACACCGGACAGTCCGGTGAATTTTAGCCGAAGTCGCCGAAGAAAAACCCGAGAGTGGCCTCTTCGGCCAAGGCAGCCTGGCGCACCGGACACTGTCCGGTGCCCCACCGGACACTGTCCGGTGCACCACCGGACAGTCCGGTGCCCCAGACCGAAACAGCCCCTTGGCTGCACACAGCCAAGTCTTCTCTTCTCTTCTTCTTTCTGTTTCTAACACTTAGACAAATATATTAGTACACAAAACCAATGTACTAAGACTTAGAAACATACCTTTGTTGAAGATTTGCACTTTGTTCATCCATGGGCATTGATTTACATTTAAGCACTTGTGTTTGCATTCAATCACCAAAATACTTAGAAATGGCCCAAAGGCACATTTCCCTTTCAATCTCCCCCTTTTTGGTGATTTATGCCAACACAACATAAAGCAAGTGGAACAAGTGCAAAACTACTTCAAATAAAAACTAACTTTGAGTTTTATTCAATTTTGGCATATATGGATCATCCTTTGCCACCACTTGGTTTGTTTTTGCAAATCAAACTCAAATCTCTATCTCTAAGTCAAACACACATGTTGAAGTATAAAGAGAGTCATTTCAAAAGAGATTGATCAAAGATTTCAAAAACTCCCCCTATTTCCCATAGTCAAAACTTTTCCCCACAAGAAGCCACCTTTTGTTAATAAAAGACAATAAAAGCTTTTGACACAACAAAAACTCTATTCTACTATTTTCAAAATATCTCAAGTGGTAGCTGATCCATGTATTGCTTTGGCCTTTATTTTCTCCCCCTTTGGCATCAAGCACCAAAACGGGATCAATCTTGGCCCTTTTAACCCCATTGCCTCACCAAAGTCTTCAATTAAAAGCAAATGGCAATAAGATTGCATGAGATGAACTTGGAATTAGTTACCCTCTCATCGGAGTGCAGTGGAAGTCTTTCATGGTCCAAGTCCACCATTTCCCTTTCAATCCTCCTTCGAGACTAAAACATCAAACTCAAGCACATGGTTAGTCTCAAAGGGTCAAGTTGTAACACATCTCCCCCTAAATATGTGCATTACTTTGCAACGGACTTGTGAGGTCCAGGGAGTGTTTGTACAACTTGAGCACCATAATAAGCAACAAAATGCAAAAAGGAACATGATCAAAAGCATAACTACATGTATGCTACTATTCAATCCAGGTTCCGC
Source organism: Zea mays (assembly GCF_902167145.1). Lineage (NCBI taxonomy): Eukaryota > Viridiplantae > Streptophyta > Magnoliopsida > Poales > Poaceae > Zea > Zea mays. Next base: position 224,012,672 of record NC_050100.1, on the reverse strand, counting down.
GAATCTAAGACATTTAGCTCACTACACAACCTGCAAAAGGTCTTCTCATCTAGAGGCTTGGTAAAGATATCGGCTAGCTGGTTCTCGGTGCTAACATGAAACACTTCGATATCTCCCTTTTGCTGGTGATCTCTCAAAAAGTGATGCCGGATGTCTATGTGCTTTGTGCGGCTGTGTTCAACAGGATTTTCCGCCATGCGGATAGCACTCTCATTATCACATAGGAGTGGGACTTTGCTCAGATTGTAGCCAAAGTCCCTGAGGGTTTGCCTCATCCAAAGTAGTTGCGCGCAACACTGTCCTGCGGCAACATACTCGGCCTCAGCGGTGGATAGGGCAACGGAAGTTTGTTTCTTAGAGTTCCACGACACCAGGGACCTTCCTAAGAATTGGCACGTCCCCGATGTGCTCTTCCTATCGACCTTACATCCAGCATAGTCGGAGTCTGAGTATCCAACTAAGTCAAAGGTAGACCCCTTTGGATACCAGAGCCCGAAGCAAGGCGTAGCAACCAAATATCTAAGAATTCGCTTCACCGCCACTAAGTGACACTCCTTAGGATCGGATTGAAATCTAGCACACATGCATACGCTAAGCATAATGTCCGGTCTACTAGCACATAAATAAAGCAAAGAACCTATCATTGACCGGTATGCTTTTTGATCAACGGACTTACCTCCTTTGTTGAGGTCGGTGTGTCCGTCGGTCCCCATCGGAGTCTTTGCGGGCTTGGCGTCCTTCATCCCAAACCGCTTTAGTAGATCTTGCGTGTACTTCGTTTGGGAGATGAAGGTGCCGTCCTTGAGTTGCTTCACTTGGAACCCAAGGAAGTAGTTCAACTCGCCCATCATCGACATCTCGAATTTCTGCGTCATCACCCTGCTAAACTCTTCACAAGACTTTTGGTTAGTAGAACCAAATATTATGTCATCGACATAAATTTGGCACACAAACAAATCACCATCACATGTCTTTGTAAAAAGAGTTGGATCGGCCTTCCCAACCTTGAAAGCATTAGCAAGTAAAAAGTCTCTAAGGCATTCATACCATGCTCTTGGGGCTTGCTTAAGTCCATAGAGCGCCTTAGAGAGCTTACACACATGGTCGGGGTACCGTTCATCCTCGAAGCCAGGGGGTTGCTCCACGTACACTTCCTCCTTGATTGGCCCGTTGAGGAAAGCGCTCTTCACATCCATTTGGTACAACCTGAAAGAATGGTGAGCGGCATATGCTAGCAAGATTCGAATTGACTCTAGCCTAGCCACAGGAGCAAAGGTCTCCTCGAAATCCAAACCTGCGACTTGGGCATAACCTTTTGCCACAAGTCGAGCCTTGTTCCTCGTCACCACCCCGTGCTCGTCCTGTTTGTTGCGGAACACCCACTTGGTTCCCACAACATTTTGCTTCGGACGAGGCACCAGTGTCCAAACTTCATTGCGCTTGAAGTTGTTTAACTCCTCTTGCATGGCCAACACCCAGTCCGGATCTAGCAAGGCCTCTTCTACCCTGAAAGGCTCAATAGAAGAGACAAAGGAGTAATGCTCACAAAAATTAACTAATCGAGATCGAGTAGTTACTCCCTTGCTAATGTCACCCAGAATTTGGTCGACGGGATGATCCCTTTGAATCATCGCTCGAACTTGGGTTGGAGGTGCCGGTTGCACTTCTTCCTCCATCACATGATTATCTTGTGCTCCCCCTTGATCACACGCCTCCTTTTGATGAACCTGTTCATCGTCTTGAGTCGGGGGATGCACCATAATTGAGGAAGAGGGTTGATCTTTCTCATCTTGTTCCTGTGGCCGCACTTCTCCAATCGCCATGGTTCGTATAGCGGCTGTCGGAACATCTTCTTCATCTACATCATCACAATCAACAACTTGCTCTCTTGGAGAGCCATTAGTCTCATCAAATACAACGTCGCTAGAGACTTCAACCAAACCCGATGATTTGTTGAAGACTCTATACGCCTTTGTATTTGAGTCATAACCTAACAAAAACCCTTCTACAGCTTTGGGAGCAAACTTAGAATTTCTACCCTTCTTTACTAGAATGTAGCATTTACTCCCAAATACACGAAAGTACGATACATTGGGTTTGTTACCGGTTAGTAGCTCATACGACGTCTTCTTGAGGAGGCGATGAAGGTAGACCCTGTTGATGGCGTGGCAAGCCGTGTTTACGGCTTCCGTCCAAAAGCACTCGGGGGTCTTGAACTCTCCTAGCATCGTCCTTGCCATGTCGATGAGCGTCCTGTTCTTCCTCTCTACCACACCATTTTGCTGTGGTGTGTAGGGAGCGGAGAACTCGTGCTTGATCCCTTCCTCCTCAAGGAACTCCTCCACTTGAAGGTTCTTGAATTCGGACCCGTTGTCGCTCCTTATCTTCTTCACCTTGAGCTCAAACTCATTTTGAGCTCTCCTGAGGAAGCGCTTGAGGGTCCCTTGGGTTTCAGACTTATCCTGCAAAAAGAACACTCAAGTGAAGCGGGAAAAATCATCTACAATAACTAGACCATACTTACTCCCTCCTATGCTCAGATAGGCGACGGGTCCGAAGAGATCCATATGCAGCAGCTCCAGGGGTCTTGAAGTGGTCATCACGTTCTTGTTGTGATGTGCTCCTCCCACTTGTTACCTGCTTGACAAGCTGCACAAGGTCTATCTTTTTCGAAATGCACGTTAGTCAAACCTATCACGTGTTCTCCCTTTAGAAGCTTGTGAAGGTTCTTCATCCCCACATGTGCTAAGCGGCGATGCCACAGCCAGCCCATGCAAGTCTTAGCCATTAAGCATGCATCTAGACCGGCCTCTTCTTTTGCAAAATCAACTAAATAAAGTTTGCCGTCTAATACACCCTTAAAAGCTAGTGAACCATCACTTCTTCTAAAAACAGACACATCTACATTTGTAAACAGACAGTTATATCCCATATTGCACAATTGACTAACAGATAGTAAATTATATCCTAGTGACTCTACTAAAAACACATTAGAGATAGAGTGCTCATTAGAAATTGCAATTTTACCTAACCCTTTTACCTTGCCTTGATTCCCATCACCGAATACAATTGAATCTTGGGAATCCTTATTTTTGACGTAGGAGGTGAACATCTTCTTCTCCCCCGTCATATGGTTTGTGCATCCGCTGTCGATAATCCAGCTTGAACCCCCGGATGCATAAACCTGCAAGGCAAATTTAGGCTTGGGTTTTAGGTACCCAACTCATGTTGGGTCCTACAAGGTTAGCACAAATATCTTTAGGGACCCAAATGCAAGTTTTGTCTCCCTTGCATTTTGCCCCTAACTTCCTAGCAATTACTTTTCTACCCTTTCTACAAATTGCAAATGAAGTATTCAAAGCACAATAAATTGTAGAAGGTTCATTCACTACTTTCCTAGGAGCATGAATAACATTCTTTCTAGACACATGATGAATAGCATTTCTCCTAGACATATTTCTACCATGCATATAGGAAGAACTAGAAGCAAACATGGCATGAGAGTCAAAATCATCAAAAGCATTATAACTCCTATAAGCATTTCTAGTTTGTCTCCTATCATAATACATAAAGGCATGGTTCTTTTGCACATTACTAGCCATAGGGGCCTTCCCTTTCTCCTTGGCGGGAATGGGAGCCTTATGGCTTGTTAAGTTCTTAGCTTCTCTCTTGAAGCCAAGTCCATCCTTAATTGAGGGGTGTCTACCAATTGTGTAGGCATCCCTTGCAAATTTTAGCTTATCGAAATCATTCTTGCTAGTCTTAAGTTGAGCATTAAGACTAGCCAGTTCATCATTAAGCTTGGAAATTGAAACTAGGTGTTCACTACAAGCATCAATGTCAAAATCTTTACACCTAGTACAAATTTCAACATGTTCTACACAAGAATTGGATTTATTTGCTACTTCTAATTTAGCATTTAAATCATTGTTGACACCTTTCAAAGTAGAAATGGTTTCATGACAAGTAGATAGTTCAAAAGAAAGCATTTCATTTCTTTTAACTTCTAAAGCATAGGATTTTTGTGCCTCAACAAATTTATCATGCTCTTCATACAACAAATCCTCTTGCTTTTCTAAAAGTATATTCTTTTCATTCAAGGCATCAATTAATTCATTAATTTTGTCTATCTTAGATCTATCTAAGCCCTTGAACAAACATGAATAATCTACTTCATCCTCATCACTAGATTCGTCCTCACTTGAAGAAGCATAGGTAGAGTTGCGAGTACATACCTTCTTCTCCCTTGCCATAAGGCATGTGTGACGCTCGTTGGGGAAGAGGGTTGATTTGTTGAAGGCGGTGGCGGCGAGTCCTTCATTGTCGGAGTCGGACGAGGAGCAATCCGAGTCCCACTCCTTGCCTAGATGCGCCTCGCCCTTTGCCTTCTTGTAATGCTTCTTCTTTTCCCTCTTGTTTCCCTTTTCCTGGTCACTATCATTATCGGGACAGTTAGCAATAAAATGACCAAGCTTACCGCATTTGAAGCATGATCGCTTCCCCTTGGTCTTAGTCTTGCTCGGCTGTCCATTGCGACAATTTAGCACCGTCTTGAATCTCTTGATAATGAGGGCCATTTCTTCTTCATTAAGACCGGCCGCCTCAATTTGCGCCACCTTGCTGGGTAGCGCCTCCTTGTTCCCTGTGGCTTTGAGAGCAAAAGGTTGCGGCTCGTTGATCGGTCCATTCAAGGCGTCGTCCACATACCTTGCCTCCTTGATCATCATTCGCCCGCTGACGAATTTTCCTAGGACTTCTTCGGGCGACATTTTGGTGTACCTGGGATTCTCACGAATATTATTCACCAAATGAGGATCAAGAACGGTAAAGGACCTGAGCATTAGTCGGACGACGTCGTGGTCCGTCCATCGCGTGCTTCCGTAGCTCCTTATTTTGTTGATAAGGGTCTTGAGCCGGTTGTATGTCTGAGTTGGCTCCTCGCCCCTTATCATCGCGAACCGTCCAAGCTCGCCCTCCACCAACTCCATTTTGGTGAGCAAGGTAGCGTCATTTCCCTCATGAGAGATCTTGAGGGTATCCCAGATTTGCTTGGCGTTATCCAAGCCACTCACTTTATTATATTCATCCCTGCACAATGAGGCTAGAAGAACAGTAGTAGCTTGTGCATTCTTATGGATTTGCTCATTAATGAATATAGGACTATCCGAACTATTAAAGTCCATTCCACTATCTACAATCTCCCATATGCTAGGATGGAGAGAGAATAGGTGACTACGCATTTTGTGGCTCCAAAATCCGTAGTCCTCCCCATCAAAGTGTGGGGGCTTGCCGAGTGGAATAGAAAGCAAATGTGAATTTGAACTTTGCGGAATACGAGAGTAGTCAAAAGAAAAGTTAGAATTAACCGGTTTCCTTTGTTTGTCGTGGTCGTCGTCCTTTTGGGAAGAAGAGGACTCATCGCTGTCGTAGTAGACGATCTCCTTGATGCGTCTTGTCTTCTTCTTCTTCCCATCTCTTCGCTTGTGGCCCGAGCCCGAGTCATTGGACTTGTCATCCCTTGGCTCGTTGACGAAGGACTCCTTCTCCTTGTCGTTGATCACAATTCCCTTCCCCTTAGGATCCATCTCTTCGGGCGGTTAGTCCCTTTTCTTGAAGAGAACGGCTCCGATACCAATTGAGAGCACCTAGAGGGGGGTGAATAGGTGATCCTGTAAAAGTTCAAAACTTAAGCCACAAAAACTTGTTAAGGGTTAGCACAAGTATGGCCAAGTGGCTAGAGAGAACTCAAAACACGATAACCACAAGAAAGCAATCACAGAGTTGACACGGTGGTTATCCCGTGGTTCGGCCAAGTACAAAACTTGCCTACTCCACGTTGTGGCGTCCCAACGGACGAGAGTTGCACTCAACTCCTCTCAAGTGATCCAATGATCAACTTGAATACCACGGTGTTTTTCTTTCCCTTGATCTTTTCCCGTTTGCGAGGAATCTCCACAACTTGGAGTCTCTCGCCCTTACAATTGAGTTCACAAAGAAATACGGAGTAAGGTGGGAATGAGCAACACACACAAGACTCGAAAATCAGAGCAACAACACGCACACAAGTCGCAACAAGAGCTCGCAACGCAACACAAAGAGTTCACAACTCCACAAGAGCTCTATATGCTATCACAATGAAACGAATGCGTGAGATTGATGTCTTGGTGCTTAGAAGAGTTGTAGGAATGCTTGGTGTTCTCCTCCATGCGCCTAGGGGTCCCTTTTATAGCCCCAAGGCAGCTAGGAGCCGTTGGGAACAAATCTGGAAGGCCATCTTTGCCTTCTGTCGTCGGGCGCACCGGACAGTCCGGTGCACACCGGACACTGTCCGGTGCCCGATTTGTTTCCTTAAATGGCGAAGCCAACCGTTGCCGACCGTTGCAGATCTGGCGCACCGGACAGTCCGGTGCACACCGGACAGTCCGGTGCTTCCTTCCGACCGTTGGCTCGGCCACGTGTCGCGCGCCGATCGCGCGGCCGACCGTTGGCCCGGCCGACCGTTGGCTCACCGGACAGTCCGGTGCACACCGGACAGTCCGGTGCACACCGGACAGTCCGGTGAATTTTAGCCGAAGTCGCCGAAGAAAAACCCGAGCGTGGCCTCTTCGGCCAAGGCAGCCTGGCGCACCGGACACTGTCCGGTGCCCCACCGGACACTGTCCGGTGCACCACCGGACAGTCCGGTGCCCCAGACCGAAACAGCCCCTTGGCTGCACACAGCCAAGTCTTCTCTTCTCTTCTTCTTTCTGTTTCTAACACTTAGACAAATATATTAGTACACAAAACCAATGTACTAAGACTTAGAAACATACCTTTGTTGAAGATTTGCACTTTGTTCATCCATGGGCATTGATTTACATTTAAGCACTTGTGTTTGCATTCAATCACCAAAATACTTAGAAATGGCCCAAAGGCACATTTCCCTTTCAGTGCTCCCCCTTGATCACACTCCTCTTGATGAACCTGTTCATCGTTTTGAGTTGGGGAATGCACCATTGTTGAGGAAGAAGGTTGTTCTTGCTCCAATTGTTCCTGTGGTCGCACATCACCAATCGCCATGGTTCGTATAGCGGCCGTCGGAACATCTTCTTCATCTACATCATCACAATCAACAACTTGCTCCCTTGGAGAGCCATTAGTCTCATCAAATACAACGTCGCTAGAGACCTCAACCAAACCCGATGATTTGTTGAAGACTCTATACGCCTTTGTATTTGAGTCATAACCTAACAAGAACCCTTCTACAGCTTTGGGAGCAAACTTAGAATTTCTACCCTTCTTTACTAGAATGTAGCACTTGCTCCCAAATACACGAAAGTAAGATACATTGGGTTTGTTACTGGTTAGTAGCTCATACGAAGTCTTCTTGAGGAGGCGATGAAGGTAGACCCTGTTGATGGCGTGGCAAGCCGTGTTCACGGCTTCCGACCAAAAACGCTCGGGGTCTTGAATTCTCCAAGCATTGTCCTCGCCATATCGATTAGCGTCCTATTCTTCCTCTCTACCACACCATTTTGCTGTGGTGTGTAGGGAGCGGAGAACTCGTGCTTGATCCCTTCCTCCTCAAGGAACTCCTCCACTTGAAGGTTCTTGAACTCGGACCCGTTGTCGCTCCTAATCTTCTTCACCTTGAGCTCAAACTCATTTTGAGCTCTCCTGAGGAAGCGCTTGAGGGTCCCTTGGGTTTCAGACTTATCCTGCAAAAAGAACACCCAAGTGAAGCGGGAAAAGTCATCAACGATAACTAGACCATACTTACTTCCTCCTATGCTCAGATAGGCGACGGGTCCGAAGAGGTCCATATGTAGCAGCTCCAGGGGTCTTGATGTTGTCATCACATTTTTGGTGTGATGAGAGCTTCCCACCTGTTTCCCTGCTTGACATGCTGCACAAGGTCTATCTTTTTCGAAATGAACATTGGTTAGACCTATCACGTGTTCTCCCTTTAGAAGCTTGTGGAGGTTCTTCATCCTCACATGTGCTAAGTGGCGATGCCACAGCCAGCCCATGCAAGTCTTAGCCATTAAGCATGCATCTAGACCGGCCTCTTCTTTTGCAAAATCAACTAAGTAAAGCTTGCCGTCTAGAATACCCTTAAAAGCTAGTGAACCATCACATCTTCTAAAGACAGACACATCTATATTTGTAAACAAACAGTTATATCCCATATTGCATAATTGACTAACAGATAGCAAATTATATCCAAGAGACTCTACTAAAAACACATTAGAGATAGAGTGCTCATTTGAGATTGCAATTTTACCTAACCCTTTTACTTTGCCTTGATTCCCATCATCGAATATTATTGAATCTTGGGAATCCTTATTCTTGACGTAGGAGGTGAACATCTTCTTCTCCCCCGTCATATGGTTTGTGCATCCGCTGTCGATAATCCAGCTTGAACCCTCGGATGCATAAACCTTCTTCTCCTTCGCCATGAGGCATGTGTGATGCTCGTTGGGGAAGAGGGACGACTTGTTGAAGGCGGTGGCGGCGAGTCCTTCATTGTCGGAGTCGGAGGAGGAGCAATCTGAATCCCACTCCTTTCCGATATGTGCCTCGCCCTTGGCCTTCTTGTAATGTTTCTTCTTTTCCCTCTTGCTCCCGAGTTCCTGGTCACTTTCATTATCGGGACAGTTAGCAATAAAATGACCAATCTTACCGCATTTGAAGCATGAGCGCTTCCCTTTGGCTTTGGTCTTGCTTGGCTGTCCCTTGCGACCCTTGAGCGCCGTCTTGAATCTCTTGATGATGAGAGCCATCTCTTCATCATTAAGTCCGGCCGCCTCAATTTGTGCCACCTTGTTAGGTAGCGCCTCCTTGCTTCTTGTTGCTTTGAGAGCAAGAGGTTGCGGCTCGTTGATCGGTCCATTCAAGGCGTCGTCCATGTACCTTGCCTCCTTGATCATCATTCGCCCACTTACGAATTTTCCAAGGACTTCTTCGGGCGACATTTTGGTGTACCTGGGATTCTCACGAATATTATTCACCAAATGAGGATCAAGAACGATAAAGGACCTTAGCATCAGTCGGACGACGTCGTGGTCCGTCCATCGCGTGCTCCCGTAGCTCCTTATTTTGTTGATAAGGGTCTTGAGCCGGTTGTATGTTTGGGTCGGCTCCTCGCCCCTTATCATCGCGAACCATCCAAGCTCGCCCTCCACCAACTCCATTTTGGTGAGCAAGGTAACGTCATTTCCCTCATGAGAAATCTTGAGGGTGTCCCATATTTGCTTGGCGTTATTCAAGCCGCTCACTTTGTTGTATTCATCCCTGTACAAAGAAGCTAGAAGAACAGTAGTAGCTTGTGCATTCTTATGTATTTGCTCATTAATGAACATGGGACTATCCGAACTATCAAAGTGCATTCCACTATCTACAATCTCCCATATACTAGGATGGAGAGAGAATAGGTGACTACGCATTTTGTGGCTCCAAAATCCGTAGTCCTCTCCATCAAAGTGTGGGGGCTTCCCGAGTGGAATGGAGAGCAAATGTGAACTTGAACTATGCGGAATACGAGAGTAGTCAAAAGAAAAGTTCGAATTGACCGGTTTCTTTTTCTCGTAGTCGTTGTGGTCGTCGTCCTTTTGGGAGGAAGTAGACTCATCGCTGTCGTAGTAGACGATCTCCTTGATGCGTCTTGTCTTCTTCTTCTTCCCATCTTGGCGTTTGTGGCCCGAGCCCGAGTCGTTGGACTTGTCATCCCTTGGCTCGTTGACGAAGGATTCCTTCTCCTTGTCGTTGATCACGATTCCCTTCCCTTTAGGATCCATCTCTTCGGGCGATTAGTCCCTTCTTGAAGAGAACGTCTCTGAAACCAATTGAGAGCACCTAGAGGGGGGTGAATAGGTGATCCTGTGAGACTTGAAAACTTAAGCCACAAAACTTGGTTAATCGTTAGCACAATAATTGCCAAGTGGCTAGAGAGGAGTCAAAACACAATAACCACAATAAATCAATCACAGAGATGGCACGGTAGTTATCCCGTGGTTCGGCCAAGACCAACGCTTGCCTACTCCACGTTGTGGCGTCCCAACGGACGAGGGTTGCAATCAACCCCTCTCAAGCGGTCCAAAGACCCACTTGAATACCACGGTGTTTTGCTTGCTCTTTCTCAATCCCGTTTGCGAGGAATCTCCACAACTTGGAGTCTCTCGCCCTTACACTTGAGATTCACAAAGAAATACGGAGTAAGGGAGGGAAGCAACACACACAAATCCACAGCAAAATGCGCATACACACGGCCAAGAATCGAGCTCAAAAGACTATCTCAAAGTTCTCACTAGAACAGAGCTCGAATCACTGAGAATGACAAACGAATGCGCAAAGACTGAGTGTGGATGATCAAGAATGCTCTAAGGTTGCTTGGTATGCTCCTCCATGCGCCTAGGGGTCCCTTTTATAGCCCCAAGGCAGCTAGGAGCCGTTGAGAGAAAATCTGGAAAGCCATTCTTGCCTTCTGTCATCGGGGGCACCGGACAGTCCGGTGCCATCTTCTAGCCGTTGGCTCGGCCATGTGTCCCACGCAGATTGCGCAGCCGACCGTTGGCCCGGCCGACCGTTGGCTCACCGGACAGTCCGGTGCACACCGGACAGTCCGGTGAATTTTAGTCGTACGTCGCCGGTGAATTCCCGAGAGCGGCCACTTCGCCCGAGCCAGCCTGGCGCACCGGACACTGTCCGGTGCACCACCGGACACTGTCCGGTGCACCACCGGACACTGTCCGGTGCACCACCAGACAGTCCGGTGTGCCAGACAGAGCTGAGTCTTGGCTGTACACAGCCAAGCCTTTTTCACCTCTTTTCTTTTCTTCTTCTTTCTGTTTCTAACACTTAGACAAGTATATTAGTACACAAAACCAATGTACTAAGGCTTAGAAACATACCTTTACTCTTGATTTGCACTTTGTCCATCCATGGGCATAGATTCACATTTAAGCACTCGTGTTGGCACTCAATCACCAAAATACTTAGAAATGGCCCAAGGGCACATTTCCCTTTCAGTTTCCAGCGACGGCTCCCTCGGGAGTCCCTCCCTCTCCTGCTGGCGACGACGCTTTTCCAAGGCGTCTCGAGCCCGCCTCCGCTCACGGGCCCGGGCCTTCTCCGCGTCCTTCTTCCTCTTCTTCTCCTCTGTGGCGACCCGCCGTGCTGCTCGGGCCACCGCATCCTGCGGAACCCGTGGCAGGGAAGGCTTGTGCCACCCCACCTCCTGAAGAAGGGGGAAGGAAACCCGATCGTAAGAACCAGAAGCAACCCAATGTATGAAGAAGGAAGGAGCGAACACTCACCAGAGTCACGCACCCCTGGTCGGGGCGCATCAGAAGCTGGGAGAAGGCGTGGGGGTCCGGCTTCCCCAACGCAGCCGACACCCGCCATTGGAGGGCGTCGAAGGGAAGAGGATCAGGGGACATCCGCGAGCCCTCCCAGTCAGCCTCCGGGGTTGAAAGTCGCCTAGAGGGGGGGTGAATAGGGCGAAACTGAAATTCTCAAAAACAATCACAACTACAAGCCGGGTTAGCGTTAGAAATATAATAGAGTCCACGAGAGAGGGCGCAAAACAAATCGCAAGAGAGTAAGGAGAGTGACACGCAGATTTGTTTTACCGAGGTTCGGTTCTTGCAAACCTACTCCCCGTTGAGGAGGCCACAAAGGCCGGGTCTCTTTCAACCCTTACCCTCTCTCAAACGATCCCTCGGACCGAGTGAGCTTTCTCTTCTCAATCACTTGGAACACAAAGTTCCCACAAGGACCACCACAAGATTGGTGTCTCTTGCCTCAATTTACAAGTGAGTTTTGATCGCAAGAAAGAATCAAGAAAGAAGAAAGCAATCCAAGCGCAAGAGCTCGAAAGAACACAAGCAAATCGCTCTCTCTAATCACTGGGGCGTTGTGTGGAATTTGGAGAGGATTTGATCTCTTTGGTGTGTCTAGAATTGAATGCTAGAGCTCTTGTAAGTGGTTGGGAAGTGGAAAACTTGGATGCCATGAATGGTGGGTGGTTGGGGGTATTTATAGCCCCAACCACCAAACTAGCCGTTTGGTGTGGCTGTCTGTTCGATGGCGCACCGGACAGTCCGGTGCACACCGGACATGTCCGGTGCGACAGCCACGTCACCAAAGCCGTTGAGATTCGACCGTTGGAGCTCTGTCTCTGGGCCCGCCTTGATGTCCGGTGCCGCACCGGACATGAACTGTAGATTGTCCGGTGCGCCTGCTCCCGCGTGCCTGTCGACTGCGCGCTTCTGGCGCGCATTGAATGCGTCGCAGGTAGCCGTTGGCGCCAAAATAGCCGTTGCCCCGCTGTTGCACCGGACAGTCCGGTGAATTATAGCGGAGTGGCCGAAGTGAATTCCCGAGGTTGGCGAGTTCCGGAGGCCGCTCTTCGTTGGAGCACCGGACATGTCCGGTGTTCACCGGACAGTCCGGTGAATTATAGCGGAGTTGCCTCTGGAATTTCCCGAAGGTGAGCAGTTTGAAGTTGGAGTCCTCTGGTGCACCGGACACTGTCCGGTGTACACCGGACAGTCCGGTGCCCCAGACCAGAGGTGCCTTCGGTTGTCCCTTTTCTCCTTTGTTGAATCCAACATATGATCTTTTTATTGGCTAAGTGTGAACCTTTTTCACCTGTATAACTTATACACTAGAGCAAACTAGTTAGTCCAATTATTTGTGTTGGGCAATTCAACCACCAAAATTATTTAGGAACTAGATGTAAGCCTGATTCCCTTTCAATCTCCCCCTTTTTGGTGATTGATGCCAACACAAACCAAAGCAAATATAGAAGTGCATAATTGAACTAGTTTGCATAATGTAAGTGCAAAGGTTGCTTGGAATTGAGCCAATATAAATACTTACAAGATATGCATGGATCGTTTCTTTGTTTTTAACATTTTGGACCACGCTTGCACCACATGTTTTGTTTTTGCAAACTATTTTGTAAATCTTTTTCAAAGTTCTTTTGCAAAAAGTCAAAGGTAAATGAATACGATTTTATGAAGCATTTTCAAGATTTGAAATTTTCTCCCCCTGTTTCAAATGCTTTTCCTTTGACTAAACAAAACTCCCCCTAAATGAGATCCTCCTCTTAGTGTTCAAGAGGGTTTTAAGATATCAAGTTTTGATAATACTACTTGCTCCCCCTTTAGAACATAAAGAGATACCAAATTTGAAATTTTCCATCCAATTGAAAACCTCCATTTTTTTTTAAATTAGGTGGTGGTGCGGTCCTTTTGCTTTGGGCTCATATTTTCTCCCCCTTTGGCATGAATCGCCAAAAACGGAATCATTAGAGCCCAACGAAGTACTTTCTCCTCCTTTGGTCATAAAATAAATGAGTGAAGATTATACCAAAGTTGGAGAGTGATGCGGAGCGACGGCGAAGGATGAGTAGTAGAGTGGAGTGGAAGCCTTTGTCTTCGCCGAAGACTCCAATTCTCTTTCAATATACCTATGACTTGATTTGAAATACACTTGAAAACACATTAGTCATAGCATATAAAAGAGACATGATCAAAGGTATACTTGTGTGCTATGTGTGCAAATTAGCAAAAGAAATTCCTAGAATCAAGAATATTAAGCTCATGCCTAAGTCTGGTAAAAGATTGTTCATCAAGTGGCTTGGTAAAAATATCGGCTAATTGATCTTTAGTGTTGATGTAAGAAATCTCGATATCCCCCTTTTGTTGGTGATCCCGAAGAAAATGATACCGAATGGCTATGTGCTTGGTGCGGCTATGCTCAACGGGATTATCCGCCATGCGGATTGCACTCTCATTATCACATAGAAGAGGAACTTTGGTTAGTTTGTAACCGTAGTCCCGCAGGGTTTGCCTCATCCAAAGCAATTGTGCGCAACAATGGCCTGCGGCAATATACTCGGCTTTGGCGGTAGAAAGAGCGACCGAATTTTGCTTCTTTGAAGCCCAAGACACCAAGGATCTTCCCAAGAACTGGCAAGTCCTCGATGTGCTCTTTCTATTAATCTTACATCCCGCCCAATCGGCATCCGAATAACCAATCAAATCAAATGTGGATCCCCGAGGGTACCAAAGCCCAAACTTAGGTGTGTAAGCCAAATATCTCAAGATTCGTTTTACGGCCGTAAGGTGTGATTCCTTAGGGTCGGCTTGGAATCTTGCACACATGCATACAGAAAGCATAATGTGAGAGCACCTAGAGGGGGGTGAATAGGTGATCCTACGAAACTTAAACTTATAGCCACAAAAACTTGTTAAGTGTTAGCACAATAATTGCCAAGTGGCTAGAGAGGAGTCTCAACAAAACACAATACCACAAGAGATCAATCACAGAGATGACACAGTGGTTTATCCCGTGGTTCGGCCAAGACCAACGCTTGCCTACTCCACGTTGTGGCGTCCCAACGGACGAGGGTTGCAATCAACCCCTCTCAAGCGGTCCAAAGACCAACTTGAATACCACGGTGTTTTGCTTTGCCTTTCAATATCCCGTTTGCGAGGAATCTCCACAACTTGGAGCCTCTCGCCCTTACACTTGAGATTCACAAAGAAATACGGAGTAAGGGAGGAACCAGCAACGCACACAAGACTCAAAATCAGAGCAACAGCACGCACACAAGTCGCAACAAGAGCTCGCAACACAACTCAAGGAGTTCACAACTCAACAAGAGCTCTAGATGCTATCTGTCGGGGACCATAATTAGGGGTACCCTCAAGACGCCTAATTCTCAGCTGGTAACCCCCATCAGCATAAAGCTGCAAAGGCCTGATGAGTACGATTAAGTCAGGGATCAGTCCACACGAGTGACTCGATCACGCTTCACCCGAGCCTAGCCTCGGCCAAGGGCAGCCGACCTCGAGAGACTTCCGTCTCGCCCGAGGCCCCCTTTTTATGGCGGACACATCACCGGCTCGCCCGAGGCCTTGGCTTCGCTCAGAAGCAACCTTGACTAAATCGCCACACCGACTGACCAAATTGCAGGGGCATTTAACGCAAAGGTGGCCTGACACCTTCATCCTGACACGCGCCCCCGGCAGAGCCGAAGTGACCGCCGTCACTCCACCACTCCACTGGCCAGTCTGACAGAAGGACAGCGCCGCCTGCGCCACTCCGACTGCAGTGCCACTCGACAGAGTGAGTCTGACAGGCAGTCAGGCCTTGCCAAAGGCACCACGACGAACTCCGCCCCGCCCGACCCTAGGGCTCGGACTCGGGCTAAGACCCGGAAGACGGCGAACTCCGCTCCGCCCGACCCCAGGGCTCGGACTCGGGCTAAGACCCGGAAGACGGCGAACTCCGCTCCGCCCGACCCCAGGGCTCGGACTCGGGCTAAGACCCGGAAGACGGTGAACTCCGCTCCGCCCGACCCCAGGGCTCGGACTCGGGCTAAGACCCGGAAGACGGCGAACTCCGCTCCGCCCGACCCCAGGGCTCGGACTCGGGCTAAGACCCGGAAGACGGCGAACTCCGCTCTGCCCGACCCCAGGGCTCGGACTCGGGCTAAGACCCGGAAGACGGCGAACTCCGCTCCGCCCGACCCCAGGGCTCGGACTCGGGCTAAGACCCGGAAGACGGCGAACTCCGCTCCGCCCGACCCCAGGGCTCGGACTCGGGCTAAGACCCGGAAGACGACGAAACTCCGCCTCGCCCGACCCCAGGGCTCGGACTCCGCCCTGGCCTCGGCCGAACGACTTCCGCCTCGCCCGACCCCATGGCTCGGGCTCGGCCACGGCAACGGAAGGCAGACTCAACCTCGGCTTCGGAGGAACCCCCACGTCGCCCTGCCTAGGGCACAGACCGCCACGTCAACAGGAAGCGCCATCATCATCCTACCCCGAATCGACTCGGGTCACGGAGAACAAGACCGGCGTCCCATCCGGCCAGCTCCGCCGGAGGGGCAATGATGGCGTTCCACAAGCTCTATGACGACGGCGGCCCCCAGCTCTCTTACGGAAGCAGGACGACGTCAGCAGGGACTCGACCGCTCCAACAGCTGTCCCTCCGCCAGGCTCCGCCGCACCTCCGACAGCCACGACATCACGCCAGCAGGGTGCCCAGTCTCTCCGGCTGCCACATTGGCATGTACCTAGGGCGCTAGCTCTCCCTCCGCTAGACACGTAGCACTCTGCTACACCCCCCATTGTACACCTGGATCCTCTCCTTACGACTATAAAAGGGAGGACCAGGGCCTTCTTAGAGAAGGTGGGCCGCGCGGGACCGAGGACGGGACAGACGCTCTCTTGGGGCCGCTCGCTTCCCTCACCCGCGTGGACGCTTGTAACCCCCCTACTGCAAGCGCACCTGACCTGGGCGCGGGACGAACACGAAGGCCGCGGGACTTCCACCTCTCTCACGCTCGACTCCGGCCACCTCGCCTCTCCCCCCTTCGCGCTCGCCCACGCGCTCGACCCATCTGGGCTGGGGCACGCAGCACACTCACTCGTCGGCTTAGGGACCCCCCTGTCTCGAAACGCCGACAGTTGGCGCGCCAGGTAGGGGCCTGCTGCGTGCTGACGAACAGCTCCCCGTCAAGCTCCAGATGGGCAGTCTCCAGCAACCTCTCCGGCCCGGGACGGTGCTTCGTTTCGGGACTCTTGAGTTCATGTCCTTCGACGGCAGCTACGACATGATACTTCTTCCACCGCCGCGCGACTACGACAATGGCGGCCGA
This sequence comes from Zea mays, assembly GCF_902167145.1. Classification (NCBI taxonomy): domain Eukaryota; kingdom Viridiplantae; phylum Streptophyta; class Magnoliopsida; order Poales; family Poaceae; genus Zea; species Zea mays. The sequence goes on along the minus strand of NC_050100.1, from coordinate 223,996,018 downwards.
CAACCCGCCCGCCGGCGGCGGAATCGACGACGTCTTCCCAGCGTGGTGGAAGGGCAACATTCGGGCTCGCTCCGTTCTCTCCCCCGCCAACGGAGGAGGAGGCGGGGCCGTCAAGGCCAGGTGGGAGGCCGCGCTTCGTCGGCCGTCGAGCGAATCGACGCCCCCGACGCCCCGACGGAAGGCACGCCGGACGTCGACCTCGCGTTCAAGACGGAGGCAAGCGCCGTCCCCCCGCGGCACGCTGACCCCGAGCAAGAAGACGACGCCGGCGCGCTCGCAGAAAGCCTGCAGGACGTCGCCCTCAAACCAGAGTTGACGGTGCAACCAGTCCCCGATGTGACTACGTCGCTCCTCGTCGACAAAAAGGTACCGACTAACTCCCATCTTGCGTCATTTCGACTCGGCCTCAACCCGCCAAACGACCTCGTTTTGGCGGGCGCTCTCATTGAGGCGAGTGCAACCCCACTGAGGTTCCGTATGCGGTCGTCTTGGGACCGACTGACGGACGTCTCGACCTACGGGCCCTCTGGGTCCGAGGAAGATGACGATCCCAGCATCGCTTGGGATTTCTCCGGACTTGGCAACCCCAGTGCCGTGCAGGACTTCATGACCGCATGTGACTACTGCTTATCCGACTGTTCCGATGGAAGCCGCAGCCTTGGCGACGAGAGCTGCGGCCCAAGCCGCGAATGTTTCCACATCGAGCTAGGGGATCCCTCCGAAGGCAACCATCTTGGCATGCCGGAGGACGGTGATCTCCCTAGGCCGGTGCCTCGCGCCGACATCCCACGGGAGCTAGCTGTGGTCCCCGCTCTGGCGGGGGGTTACGACCCACAACTCGAGCAAGTCCGCGAGGCGCAGGCCAGGCTCAACGAGGGAACAGGAGCGCTTGAGCCGATCCGTCGGGACGTCGGACAAGCATGGGTGGGCCAACCCCTGCCCGGAGAAATACGTCACTTGCCCCAAGGTCTCCAGCACCGCGTCGCCAACGATGTCAGGATCAGGCCGCCGCCCGCATCCAGCGGGGTTGGTCAGAACCTGGCAACCGCAGCAATGCTCATCCGCGCGATGCCGGAGCCGTCAACCACCGAGGGTCGGCGAATCCAGGGAGAACTCAAGAATCTCCTGGAAGGCGCTGCGGCCCGGCGGGCCGAGAGCACTGCCTCCCGAGGGCAAGGTTATCCCTCGGAACCTCATGCCGCGACTTCCCGATTCATGCGGGAAGCCTCGGTCTACACCGGGCGCACGCGCAACACCGCGCCTGCGGCCCCGGGCCACCTCGGCAACGAGCACCATCGACGCGACCGTCGGGCTCACCTCGACGAAAGGGTGCGCCGAGGCTACCACCCCAGGCGTGGGGGGCGCTACGACAGCGGGGAGGATCGGAGTCCCTCGCCTGAACCACCCGGTCCACAGGCCTTCAGTCGGGCCATCCGACGGGCGCCATTCCCGACCCGGTTCCGACCCCCGACTACTATCACGAAGTACTCGGGGGAAACGAGACCGGAACTGTGGCTCGCGGACTACCGCCTTGCCTGCCAACTGGGTGGAACGGACGACGACAACCTCATCATCCGTAACCTCCCCCTGTTCCTCTTCGACACTGCTCGCGCCTGGTTGGAGCACCTGCCTCCGGGGCAGATCTCCAACTGGGACGACTTGGTCCAAGCCTTCGCTGGCAATTTCCAGGGCACATACGTGCGCCCCGGGAATTCTTGGGACCTTCGAAGCTGCCGGCAACAGCCGGGGGAGCCGCTTCGGGACTACATCCGGCGACTCTCGAAGCAGCGCACCGAGCTGCCCAACATCACCGACTCGGATGTCATCGGTGCGTTCCTCGCCGGCACCACTTGCCGCGACCTGGTGAGCAAGCTGGGTCGCAAAACCCCCACCAGGGCGAGCGAGCTGATGGACATCACCACCAAGTTCGCCTCTGGCCAGGAGGCGGTCGAGGCTATTCTTCCGAAAGGACAAGCAGCCCCAGGGCCGCCCATCGGAAGAAGCTCCCGAGGTGTCTGCTCCGCGCGGCGCCAAGAAGAAAGGCAAGAAGAAGTCGCAATCGAAACGCGACGCCGCTGACGCGGACCTTGTCGCCGCCGCCGAGTATAAGAACCCTCGGAAGCCCCCCGGAGGTGCAAACCTCTTCGACAAGATGCTCAAGGAGCTGTGCCCCTACCATCAGGGGCCCGTCAAGCACACCCTCGAGGAGTGCGTTATGCTTCGGCGTCACTTCCACAGGGCCGGGCCACCCGCCGAGGGTGGCAGGGCCCGCGACGACGACAAGAACGAAGATCACCTAGCAGGAGAGTTCCCCGAGGTCCGCGACTGCTTCATGATCTATGGAGGGCATGCGGCGAATACCTCGGCTCGGCACCGCAAGCAAGAGCGCCGGGAGGTCTGCTCGGTGAAGGTGGCGGCGCCAGTCTACCTAGACTGGTCCGACAAGCCCATCACTTTCGACCAGGCCGACCACCCCGATCATGTGCCGAGCCCGGGGAAATACCCGCTCGTCGTCGACCCCGTTGTCGGCGATGTCAGGCTCACCAAGGTCCTGATGGATGGGGGCAGCTGCCTCAACATCATCTACGCCGAGACCCTCAAGCTCCTGCGCGTCGATCTGTCCTCCGTCCGAGCAGGCGCTGCGCCCTTCCACGGGATCATCCCTGGGAAGCGCGTCCAGCCCCTCGGGCGACTCGACCTCCCCGTCTGCTTCGGGACACCCTCCAACTTCCGAAGGGAGACCCTGACGTTCGAGGTGGTCGGGTTCCGAGGAACCTACCACGCCGTGCTAGGGCAGCCATGCTACGCGAAGTTCATGGCCGTCCCCAACTACACCTACTTGAAGCTCAAGATGTCGGGCCCCAACGGGGTCATCACCGTCGGCCCCACGTACAAACACGCGTTCGAATGCGACGTGGAGTGCGTGGAGTACGCCGAGGCCCTCGCCGAGTCCGAGGCCCTCATCGCCGACCTGGAGAACCTCTCCAAGGAGGTGCCAGACGTGAAGCGCCACGCCGGCAACTTTGAGCCAGCGGAGACGGTCAAGGCCGTCCCTCTCGACCCCAGTGGCGACACCACCAAGCAGGTCCGGATCGGTTCCGGGCTCGACCCCAAATAGGAAGCAGTGCTCGTCGACTTTCTCCGCGCGAACGCCGACGTCTTTGCGTGGAGTCCCTCGGACATGCCCGGCATACCGAGGGATGTCGCCGAGCACTCGCTGGATATTCGGGCCGAAGCCCGACCCGTCAGGCAGCCTCTGCGCCGATTCGACGAGGAGAAGCGCAGAGTGATTGGCGAAGAGATCCACAAGCTAATGGCAGCAGGGTTCATCAAAGAGGTATTCCATCCCGAATGGCTTGCCAACCCTGTGCTTGTGAGGAAGAAAGGGGGGAAATGGCGGATGTGTGTAGACTACACTGGTCTCAACAAAGCATGTCCGAAGGTTCCCTACCCTCTGCCTCGCATCGACCAAATCGTGGATTCCACCGCTGGGTGCGAAACCCTGTCCTTCCTCGATGCCTAGTCAGGGTATCACCAGATCCGGATGAAAGAGTCCGACCAGCTCGCGACTTCTTTCATCACGCCGTTCGGCATGTACTGCTATGTCACCATGCCGTTCGGTTTGAGGAATGCGGGCGCGACGTACCAGCGGTGCATGAACCATGTGTTCGGCGAACACATCGGTCGCACAGTCGAGGCCTACGTCGATGACATCGTAGTCAAGACAAGGAAGGCTTCCGACCTCCTCTCCGACCTTGAAGTGACATTCCGGTGTCTCAAGGCGAAAGGAGTCAAGCTTAATCCTGAGAAGTGTGTCTTCGGGGTGCCCCGAGGCATGCTCCTAGGGTTCATCGTCTCCGAGCGAGGCATCGAAGCCAACCCGGAGAAGATCGCGGCCATCACCAGCATGGGACCCATCAAGGACTTAAAAGGGGTACAGAGGGTCATGGGATGCCTCGCGGCCCTGAGCCGCTTCATCTCACGCCTCGGCGAAAGAGGTCTGCCTCTGTACCGCCTCTTAAGGAAGGCCGAGTGTTTCACTTGGACCCCCGAGGCCGAGGAAGCCCTCGGCAACCTAAAGGCGCTCCTTACAAAGGCGCCTGTCTTGGTGCCCCCGGCGGACGGAGAAGCCCTCTTGGTCTACGTCGCCGCGACCACTCAGGTGGTTAGCGCCGCGATTGTGGTCGAAAGGCAAGAGGAAGGGCATGCATTGCCCGTTCAGAGGCCGGTCTACTTCATCAGCGAAGTGCTGTCCGAGACTAAGATCCGCTACCCGCAAGTTCAAAAGCTGTTGTATGCTGTGATCCTGACAAGGCGGAAGCTGCGGCACTACTTCGAGTCTCATCCGGTAACTGTGGTGTCATCCTTCCCCCTGGGGGAGATCATCCAGCGCCGAGAGGCCTCGGGCAGGATCGCAAAGTGGGCGGTGGAAATCATGGGCGAAACGATCTCGTTCGCCCCTCGGAAGGCCATCAAGTCCCAGGTGTTGGCGGATTTCGTGGCCGAATGGGTCGACACCCAGCTGCCAACGACTCCGATCCAACCGGAGCTCTGGACCATGTTTTTCGACGGGTCGCTGATGAAGACGGGGGCCAGCGCAGGCCTGCTCTTCATCTCGCCCCTCGGAAAGCACTTGCGCTACGTGCTGCGCCTCCATTTCCTGGCGTCCAACAATGTGGCCGAGTACGAAGCTCTGGTCAACGGATTGTGGATCGCCATCGAGCTAGGGGTCAGACGCCTGGACGCCCGCGGTGATTCGCAGCTCGTCATCGACCAAGTCATGAAGAACTCCCACTGCCGCGACCCAAAGATGGAGGCCTACTGCGACGAGGTTCGGCGCCTGGAAGACAAGTTCTTCGGGCTCGAGCTCAACCACATCGCTCGGCGCTACAACGAAACCGCAGACGAGCTGGCTAAGATAGCCTCGGGGCGAACGACAGTCCCCCCGGACGTCTTCTCCCGGGATCTGCATCAACCCTCCGTCAAGCTCGACGACGCGCCCGAGCCCGAGGTACCCTCGGCTCAGCCCGAGGTACCCTCGGCACAGCCCGAGGTACCCTCGGCACAGCCCAAGGTACCCTCGGCCTCCGAGGGTGAGGCACTGAACGTCGAGGAAGGGCAGAGCGGGGCCACGCCAGATCAAGATTGGCAGGCCCCGTACCTGCAATATCTCCGTCGAGGAGAGCTACCCCTCGACCAAGTCGAGGCTCGGCGGGTAGCGCGACGCGCCAAGTCATTCGTCTTGCTGGGCGACGAAGAGGAGCTCTACCATCGCAGCCCCTCGGGCATCCTCCAGCGATGCATCTCCATCGCCGAAGGTCGGGAACTGCTGCAAGAAATACACTCGGGGGCTTGCGGCCACCACGCAGCGCCCCGAGCCCTTGTCGGAAATGCTTTCCGGCAAGGCTTCTACTGGCCAACGGCGGTGGCTGACGCCACTAGAATTGTCCGCACCTGCGAAGGGTGCCAATTCTATGCGAAGCGGACGCACCTGCCCGCTCAGGCTCTGCAGACAATACCCGTCACTTGGCCCTTCGCTGTATGGGGTCTGGACCTCGTCGGTCCCTTGCAGAAGGCGCCCGGGGCTACACGCACCTGCTGGTCGCCATCGACAAATTCTCCAAGTGGATCGAGGTCCGACCTCTGAACAGCATCAGATCCGAGCAGGCGGTGGCGTTCTTCACCAACATCATCCATCGCTTCGGGGTCCCGAACTCCATCATCACCGACAACGGCACCCAGTTCACCGGCAAAAAATTCTTGGATTTTTGCGAGGATCACCATATCCGGGTGGACTGGGCCGCCGTGGCTCATCCCATGTCGAATGGGCAAGTAGAGCGTGCCAACGGCATGATTCTACAAGGGCTCAAGCCTCGGATCTACAACGACCTCAACAAATTCGGCAAGCGATGGATGAAGGAACTCCCCTCGGTGGTCTGGAGCCTAAGGACGACGCTGAGTCGTGCCACGGGCTTCACGCCGTTTTTCCTGGTCTACGGGGCTGAAGCTATCTTGCCCACTGACCTGGAATACGGCTCCCCGAGGGCGAGGGCCTACACCGAACAAAGCAACCAAGCTAGCCGAGAGGAATCGCTGGACCAGCTGGAGGAAGCTCGGGACAGGGCCTTACTACACTCGGCGCGGTACCAACAGTCCCTGCGACGCTACCACGCCCGAGGGGTCCGGTCCCGAGAACTCCAGGTGGGCGATCTGGTGCTTCGGCTGCGGCAAGACGCCCGAGGGAGGCACAAGCTCACGCCCCCCTGGGAAGGGCCATTCGTCATCGCCAAAGTTCTGAAGCCCGGAACATACAAGCTGGCCAACCATCAAGGCGAGATCTACGGCAACGCTTGGAACATCAAACAGCTACGTCGCTTCTACCCTTAAGATGTTTTCAAGTTGTTCATATACCTCGCACCTACGCAAAGTTTAGTCGTCAAGGAAGGGTCGGCTTAGCCTCGGCAAAGCCCGACCCTCCCTCGGGGGCTAAAAGGGGGGAGACCCCCTCTGCGTCGAATTTTTCCTCGAAAAAGGATCTCTTTTTAGCAGGATTTCTTTCGTGCTTCTTGACTACTTCGGAAAGCGGATCCTGGAAACGACGGAGTACACGTAAGCAGCCAAGGCTGACCGAGCCGAGGGACTCCTACGCCTCCGGGATACGGATACCTCACTCATCACCTTCTGCGATAAGTAACTTGCGCTCGGATAAAGCGACTCCGTGGACCGAACAAGTCTTCACGTTCGGAAGCTCTCCTGTCGAAGCAGTCCTTCAAGCTTTCTCGACTAAGTCGGGGACAGGGCCTCATGGACGGGTGAAAGTACGCGTAAGCGGCAAGGCCGACCGAGCCGAGGGATTCCCACGCCTCTGGGATACGGATACCTCACTCGTCCCTTCCGCGAAAAGCAACTCTCGCTCACACAAACATCCCTGTTACCGACAGAGTCCAGATGCTCGAAACAAGAGGAAAAAAGGCGCAGCTTCGCAAGCGTGGCGAGGGTGTGTTTTTTCTGGCCTCGGCGGCCGCAGAAAGCACATGCTACAAGATGATCTGATCCTGCAGGCTCGGGTCTTCACGCTGAAGGGAGCCGTAGCACCCTCGGCATCGGCGACGTCTTCAGCAAAGCCCGACCCAGCCTCGGGCGGCGACGCGGCGCAGGGACTCCTCCGGGAATCCGGCCCGAGCAGGCGGCTCGACCGGTTACCCCTGGGGCCTCGGTCAACCGGCTTCCAAGGGCGCCAGCCCGACCCGAGGTCTCGACTGATCGACTTCGGCGTCGGCTCCGCTGACGGACAACACGGCTAGGCTCCGGCCAACCAGGTTCCCATTCTCGAGCCAACTCCGCCTCTGTTCATACTGATATCGCTACCCCTGGCCTCGGTCCACCGAAGGGCGGCCGAGGGGTCTCTTTAACTAAGCTAGAGGAACCCCAGACAACAAGGCTGAACGGGCCGAGGGATTCCTACGCCTCCGGGATACGGATACCTCACCCGTCACCTTGACACGGGGCGACTCATGCTTGGTAAAGCGGTTCAGATAATCAACAGGCGAGACTTAGTGCTCGAAAATGAGGAAAAAACACGGCTCCGTGCCGAAATTACATACATGTTCAGGCCCCGACAGCCGCAATGAACAAAAAACACTGGCATTCGAAGTGCCATTACGAACGGAACTCCGGTTCCCCCTCCGCAGGCACGAACGACCCCACTCCGAGGGGGAAGGCCTGCGGAGCAACTGAAGGCCGACGAATGGTGCGCCGTCACCTGCTCCAGCAGCGGCGACGACGACGCCTTCTGCTCCGAGGGACCAAGCAGCGGCAACGCCGACCTCAGGCTAGATGCCGCTGCCAGGAGGCCCCCGCCCATGCCAAAACTCGTAAGGCAAGGACGGGCAGAAGGCCGTAGAGTTGGAGGTCAGCCCGTGGCCGGCCCCGGCTATCTCGCCGGCAGCAGAACCTCTTCAAGCTGCCGTGGCGGATGCCGGCACCGCGAGCGGCTCCGAAGCCACCCGCGCCTGAAAGCCAGGCACGCTGCAGCTGCCAGCGCCACGGACGACGGCCGCCTTTCCCTCCGATCACTGAGTGAAGGAGCGGGCCGCCGCCCACGCGGGGGCCGACCTCAACTCGGCGCACCCCCCTCCCCAGCCCTGGTGATGAAAATCCTTGAGGCTGAGGGAGGGGAAGAGGCCGCAGCCCGGCTCGCTTTCCCCCACCACCAAGCCGGAGGTCACCATCTCAGGTGACCGCCGGCGGAGGGGAGCAGCCGGGCAGCATGATGAAAATCCTTGAAGCCGAACGATGGCTGAGAGGTACCAACTCCCATGGAGTTGCGTTCCTCCAACGAGGAGGCGGAGAGGCGGTGGATACCCCCCATCCGGGGGCTTGAAAGATGGGAAGACACGGCGCTTAAGGGAGGAAGAAGACATGGTTGCCTTCCGAAAGGAGTCTCCCTCCTTTTAAAGGCAACTCTCCCTACGTGCGCCCCCAGGCGCCATGGGCTGAGTCTTCTCCAACACGCTCCAAGGCCCTCCCCTGCGACTCGGGGGCTGGGTCCCGCATGTCATGCAAGCCGGCTCAGGGCAGAAGAAGCTGAACCGCCGCGCGTGGTGCGCACGACCGTCCAGCGGTTACAAGCGACCCCCCATTTTCGCCCAGACCAACGGGCAGAAGGGGCGGGCAGCCATGCAGGCGGCATGCAACCGCACCAGATGGGCGCGCTTCTCCGACTTCTGACACGCCAGCTTGGGAACCCAGGCCCACGCATCGAGCAACCTGCACGCCAGCTGCTGCATGCGAGCAACCGCACCGCCACTTGTGCCACCATCGCGCCTCTTCGGTTGCGGAGCCAATGCCACTACTCGAGGCGACCCAACAGCGCCAGCCTGGCGCGTCGGTCAAAGCAACCGAAAGTGGGCCGGCAGTAATAGCGGTGGCAGGCGGGCGGGCGCAGCGGTCACGTCGTCAGCCAGGCTCACGTCCCATCCTGGGACAGCAAGAGAGCCTCCTCTCACGGCGTGGAGACGGTGCACCCGTGACCCGTTCCTCGAACGGATCGCACGCGCGCAACGGCCGCCCCGCCAACCACTCGCCCCGTCGCATTAACTCCGCGGCGGGACACGCGGCGCCTCTGGCAGGAGGAGCGCGCGACGCTTCACCTTTGCCGTAATAATCGCGTCAGAAAAGGTACGCCACGTCGTCCGATTTCGTATCCTTTTCCGTTTTCCTCTTTCTCTATCTCTTGCAACAGGGACCGGGAAAGGGGGATACCCCGAAAGGGATCCTTCTCCGCGAAGGAACCGGGCTCCGAGCCCCCCACTACTGATCAGGGGTTCGAAGGCTGGCCCTCCGAAGGGTTCAACAGCCGCCTCAGATCGCGTGGGCCCGACACCCACTACTGGTCAGGGGTTCGAAGGCCAGCCCCCCGAAGGGTTCCATGGCCGCCTCAGGCTACTCGGGCTCCGCGCCCATTACTGATCAGGGGTTCGAAGGCTGGCCCCCGAAGGGTTCACAGTCGCCTCAGACACCGAGCGAGGGATGACCAGGGGTACGTTCGATACATAACCAAGGCCCGGGCTGCGCTCTCGGGGTACCCTAGGACATTTCCGAGACCAGCGGGAACGATCTTGTAACGGAATCCCATCGGAGGGAGGCATCGAGCCCTCGGACCCCGTCGCCAGGGGACCGGGTCCGGCAAATCACCCGCAGGTACTTTTGGGCGTGCCTCTGGGCCCCTAGCAGACCCCCAACGAACGGGGCACGGACGTCCACTCGGATTACCCGCTTGCAGCTCACCGGAGACACCATGTTCGGTGCCCATCGAGGGTAGCATGGCGCACTCCCCCCCTCCTCCTTGCGGAAAGGCGATGTAGGGGCGTATGTAAAAAGTCGAGTCTGTCCCTGATCGCCCTCTCGCCTAGTGCAGAGGCTCGGGGGCTGCTCTCGCAAAAACCGGCTCCGGCCAAATCGTTGACAGCGTCAACATACCAGCCCGAGAGCTTGGACCCCGACCGTGCACCCGGGCTACGGCCAGTTCGCATGAGGGAACGACCAGACCAGCCGAAGCATTGCGCGAGGTATTAAGACCTCGAAGGAGTGTAACCACTCCTCCGAGGCCTCGGGGGCTACACCCGGCGGGTGCGCTCGCGCGCACCCACCGGAACGAAATGCAACCGAGAAAGGCTGGTCCCCTTGCAAAAAAGTGCGACAAAAGCCTCCAAGCGAGTGCTAACACTCCCTTCGAGGCTCGGGGGCTACTGTCGGGGACCATAATTAGGGGTACCCTCAAGACGCCTAATTCTCAGCTGGTAACCCCCATCAGCATAAAGCTGCAAAGGCCTGATGGGTACGATTAAGTCAGGGATCAGTCCACACGAGTGACTCGATCACGCTTCACCCGAGCCTAGCCTCGGCCAAGGGCAGCCGACCTCGAGAGACTTCCGTCTCGCCCGAGGCCCCCTTTTTATGGCGGACACATCACCGGCTCGCCCGAGGCCTTGGCTTCGCTCAGAAGCAACCTTGACTAAATCGCCACACCGACTGACCAAATTGCAGGGGCATTTAACGCAAAGGTGGCCTGACACCTTCATCCTGACACGCGCCCCCGGCAGAGCCGAAGTGACCGCCGTCACTCCACCACTCCACTGGCCAGTCTGACAGAAGGACAGCGCCGCCTGCGCCACTCCGACTGCAGTGCCACTCGACAGAGTGAGTCTGACAGGCAGTCAGGCCTTGCCAAAGGCACCACGGCGAACTCCGCCCCGCCCGACCCCAGGGCTCGGACTCGGGCTAAGACCCGGAAGACGGCGAACTCCGCTCCGCCCGACCCCAGGGCTCGGACTCGGGCTAAGACCCGGAAGACGGCGAACTCCGCTCCGCCCGACCCCAGGGCTCGGACTCGGGCTAAGACCCGGAAGACGGCGAACTCCGCTTCGCCCGACCCCAGGGCTCGGACTCGGGCTAAGACCCGGAAGACGGCGAACTCCGCTCCGCCCGACCCGAGGGCTCGGACTCGGGCTAAGACCCGGAAGACGGCGAACTCCGCTCCGCCCGATCCCAGGGCTCGGACTCGGGCTAAGACCCGGAAGACGGCGAACTCCGCTCCGCCCGACCCCAGGGCTCGGACTCGGGCTAAGACCCGGAAGACGGCGAACTCCGCTCCGCCCGACCCCAGGGCTCGGACTCGGGCTAAGACCCGGAAGACGGCGAACTCCGCTCCGCCCGACCCCAGGGCTCGGACTCGGGCTAAGACCCGGAAGACGACGAAACTCCGCCTCGCCCGACCCCAGGGCTCGGACTCCGCCCTGGCCTCGGCCAAACGACTTCCGCCTCGCCCGACCCCATGGCTCGGGCTCGGCCACGGCAACGGAAGGCAGACTCAACCTCGGCTTCGAAGGAACCCCACGTCGCCCTGCCTAGGGCACAGACCGCCACGTCAACAGGAAGCGCCATCATCATCCTACCCCGAATCGACTCGGGTCACGGAGAACAAGACCGGCGTCCCATCCGGCCAGCTCCGCCGGAGGGGCAATGATGGCGCTCCACAAGCTCTATGACGACGGCGGCCCCCAGCTCTCTTACGGAAGCAGGACGACGTCAGCAGGGACTCGACCGCTCCAACAGCTGTCCCTCCGCCAGGCTCCGCCGCACCTCCAACAGCCACGACATCACGCCAGCAGGGTGCCCAGTCTCTCCGGCTGCCACATTGGCATGTACCTAGGGCGCTAGCTCTCCCTCCGCTAGACACGTAGCACTCTGCTACACCCCCCATTGTACACCTGGATCCTCTCCTTACGACTATAAAAGGGAGGACCAGGGCCTTCTTAGAGAAGGTGGGCCGCGCGGGACCGAGGACGGGACAGGCGCTCTCTTGGGGCCGCTCGCTTCCCTCACCCGCGTGGACGCTTGTAACCCCCCTACTGCAAGCGCACCTGACCTGGGCGCGGGACGAACACGAAGGCCGCGGGACTTCCACCTCTCTCACGCTCGACTCCGGCCACCTCGCCTCTCCCCCCTTCGCGCTCGCCCACGCGCTCGACCCATCTGGGCTGGGGCACGCAGCACACTCACTCGTCGGCTTAGGGACCCCCCTGTCTCGAAACGCCGACACTATCACAATGAACCAAATGCGCGGAATCGATGTCTTGGTGCTTAGGAATGTTGTCGGAATGCTTAGTGTACTCCTCCATGCGCCTAGGGGTCCCTTTTATAGCCCCAAGGCAGCTAGGAGCCGTTGAGAGCAAATCTGGAAGGCTGATCTTGCCTTCTGTCGACTGGTGCACCGGACAGTTCGGTGCACACCGGACACTGTCCGGTGCCCGATTTCTTTCCTTAAACGGCGCAGCAGACCGTTGGCCGCCAGAGAGCCGTTGGCGCACCGGACATGTCCGGTGCCCCTTTCTAGCCGTTGGCTCGGCCACGTGTCCCGCGCAGATCGCACGGCCGACCGTTGGCCCGGCCGACCGTTGGCTCACCGGACAGTCCGGTGCACACCGGACAGTCCGGTGAATTATAGCCGTACGTCGCCGGTAAATTCCCGAGAGCGGCCAGTTCGCCCGAGTCAGTCTGGCGCACCGGACACTGTCCGGTGCACCACCGGACAGTCCGGTGCTCCCAGACTCAGCAAAGTTTTGGCTGCTTGAGCCAAGATATTTCCAATTGGATTTTTCCTGTTTCCAGCACTTAGACACAATACATTAGTCCATAAAACAATGTACTAAGTCCGAGAAACATACCTTTATCCTTGGTTTGTACTTTGTTCACCATTTTACATTTAAGCACTTGTGTTAGACACTAAATCACCAAAATACTTAGAAATGGCCCAAGGGCACATTTCCCTTTCAATCTCCCCCTTTTTGGTGATTTATGCCAACACAACATAAAGCAAGTAGAACAAATACAAAATCGATTCAAATAAGAACTCAAATTGTTTTGATTCAAATTTGACATATATGGATCACTCTTTGCCACCACTTGGTTTGTTTTTGCAACTCAAACTCAAATATCTATCTCTTAGTCAAACACACATGTTAAGACATAAAGAGAGTCATTCCAAGAGAAATTGATTCAGAATTTCAAAAACTCCCCCTTTTTCCATAATCAACATTTTCTCCCCACAAGAAGCCAACTTTTGACAAGAGAGATAATAAAGGAGTTTTGACAAACCAAAAGCTCTATTCTACTATTTTCAAAATCTCTCAAGTGGTAGCCGATCCATTTATTACTTTGGCCTTTATTTTCTCCCCCTTTGGCATCAAGCACCAAAACGGGATAAATCTTGGCCCTTGAACCCCATTGCCTCACCAAAATCTTTAATAAGAATGCAAAGGCAATAAGAGTACATGAGATGAGCTTGGAATAAATTACCCTCTCATCGGAGTGCAGTGGAAGTCTTTCATGGTCCAAGTCCACTTTTTCCTTTCAACCCTTCTTTGAGACTAAATCATCAAACTCAAACACAAGGTTAGTCTCAAAGGGTCAAGTTGTAACACATCTCCCCCTAAATATGTGCATCACTTTGCAACGGACTTGTGAGGTCCAGAGAGTGTTTGTACAACTTGAGCACCATAACTAAGCAACAAAATGCATAAGGAACATGATCAAAGGCATATACACATGTATGCTATAAATCAATCCAAGTTCCGCGAATCTAGGACATTTAGCTCACTTCGCAACCTGCAAAAGGTCTTCTCGTCTAGAGGCTTGGTAAAGATATCGGCTAGCTGGTTCTCGGTGCTAACATGAAACACTTCGATATCTCCCTTTTGCTGGTGGTCTCTCAAAAAGTGATGCCGGATGTCTATGTGCTTTGTGCGGCTGTGCTCAACAGGATTTTCCGCCATGCGGATAGCACTCTCATTATCACATAGGAGTGGGACTTTGCTCAGATTGTAGCCAAAGTCCGTGAGGGTTTGCCTCATCCAAAGTAGTTGCGCGCAACACTGTCCTGCGGCAACATACTCGGCCTCAGCTGTGGATAGGGCAACGGAAGTTTGTTTCTTAGAGTTCCATGACACCAGGGACCTTCCTAAGAATTGGCACGTCCCCGATGTACTCTTCCTATCGACCTTGCATCCAGCATAGTCGGAGTCTGAATATCCAATCAAGTCAAAGGTAGACCCCTTTGGATACCAGAGCCCGAAGCAAGGCGTAGCAACTAAATATCTAAGGATTCGCTTCACTGCCACTAAGTGACACTCCTTAGGATCGGATTGAAATCTAGCACACATGCATACGCTAAGCATAATATCCGGTCTACTAGCACATAAGTAAAGTAACGACCCTATCATTGACCGGTATGCCTTTTGATCAACGGACTTACCTCCTTTGTTGAGGTCAGTGTGTCCGTCGGTCCCCATCGGAGTCTTTGCGGGCTTGGCGTCCTTCATCCCAAACCGCTTCAGCAGGTCTTGCGTGTACTTCGTTTGAGAGATGAAGGTGCCGTCCTTGAGTTGCTTCACTTGGAACCCAAGGAAGTAGTTCAACTCGCCCATCATTGACATCTCGAATTTCTGCGTTATCACCCTGCTAAACTCTTCACAAGACTTTTTATTAGTAGAACCAAATATTATGTCATCGACATAAATTTGGCATACAAACAAATCACCATCACATGTCTTAGTGAAAAGAGTTGGATCGGCTTTCCCAACCTTGAAAGCATTAGCAATTAAGAAATCTCTAAGGCATTCATACCATGCTCTTGGGGCTTGCTTAAGTCCATAGAGCGCCTTAGAGAGCTTACACACGTGGTCGGGGTACCGTTCATCCTCGAAGCCAGGGGGTTGCTCCACGTACACCTCCTCCTTGATTGGCCCATTGAGGAAAGCGCTCTTCACATCCATTTGGTACAACCTGAAAGAATGGTGAGCGGCATATGCTAGCAAGATACGAATTGATTCTAGCCTAGCCACAGGAGCAAACGTCTCCTCAAAGTCCAAACCTGCGACTTGGGCATAACCTTTTGCCACAAGTCGAGCCTTGTTCCTCGTCACCACCCCGTGCTCGTCCTGTTTGTTGCGGAACACCCACTTGGTTCCCACAACATTTTGCTTGGGACGAGGCACCAGTGTCCAAACTTCATTTCGCTTGAAGTTGTTGAGTTCCTCCTGCATGGCCAATACCCAATCCGGATCTAGCAAGGCCTCCTCTACCCTGAAAGGCTCAATAGAAGAGACAAAGGAGTAATGCTCACAAAAATTAACTAATCGAGATCGAGTAGTTACTCCCTTGCTAATGTCACCCAAAATTTGGTCGACGGGATGATCCCTTTGAATCACCGCTCGAACTTGGGTTGGAGGTGCCGGTTGCGCTTCTTCCTCCATCACGTGATCATCTTGTGCTCCCCCTTGATCACACGCCTCCTTTTGATGAACTTGTTCGTCGTCTTGAGTTGGGGGATGCACCGTTGTTGAGGAAGAAGGTTGATCTCGTTCATCTTGTTCCTGTGGCCGCACTTCTCCAATCGTCATGGTTCGTATAGCGGCCGTCGGAACATCTTCTTCATCTACATCATCACAATCAACAACTTGCTCTCTTGGAGAGCCATTAGTCTCATCAAATACAACGTCGCTAGAGACTTCAACCAAACCCGATGATTTGTTGAAGACTCTATACGCCTTTGTATTTGAGTCATAACCTAACAAAAACCCTTCTACAGCTTTGGGAGCAAATTTAGAATTTCTACCCTTCTTCACTAGAATGTAGCACCTGCTCCCAAATACACGAAAGTAAGATACATTGGGTTTGTTACCGGTTAGTAGCTCATACGAAGTCTTCTTGAGGAGGCGATGAAGGTAGACCCTGTTGATGGCGTGGCAAGCCGTGTTCACGGCTTCCGACCAAAAACGCTCGAGGGTCTTGAATTCTCCAAGCATCGTCCTCGCCATATCGATTAGTGTCCTGTTCTTCCTCTCTACCACACCATTTTGCTGTGGTGTGTAGGGAGCGGAGAACTCGTGCTTGATCCCTTCCTCCTCAAGGAACTCCTCCACTTGAAGGTTCTTGAACTCGGACCCGTTGTCGCTCCTTATCTTCTTCACCTTGAGCTCAAACTCATTTTGAGCTCTCCTGAGGAAGCGCTTGAGGGTCCCTTGGGTTTCAGACTTATCCTGCAAAAAGAACACCCAAGTGAAGCGGGAAAAGTCATCAACAATAACTAAACCATACTTACTTCCTCCTATGCTTAGATAGGCAACGGGTCCGAAGAGGTCCATATGTAGCAGCTCCAGGGGTCTTGATGTGGTCATCACATTCTTGCTGTGATGCGCTCCTCCCACCTGTTTACCTGCCTGACAAGCTGCACAAGGTCTATCTTTTTCGAATTGTACGTTAGTCAAACCTATCACGTGTTCTCCCTTTAGAAGCTTGTGAAGGTTCTTCATCCCCACATGTGCTAAGCGGTGATGCCACAGCCAGCCCATGCTAGTCTTAGCAATTAAGCATGCATCTAGACCGGTCTCTTCTTTTGCAAAATCAACTAAGTAAAGCTTGCCGTCTAATATACCCTTAAAGGCTAGTGAACCATCACTTCTTCTAAAGACAGACACGTCTACATTTGTAAAAAGACAATTATATCCCATATTGCATAGTTGACTAACAGATAGCAAATTGTAACCAAGAGACTCAACTAAAAACACATTGGAGATAGAGTGCTCATTAGAAATTGCAATTTTACCTAACCCTTTTACCTTGCCTTGATTCCCATCACCGAATATAATTGAATCTTGGGAATCCTTATTCTTGACGTAGGAGTTGAACATCTTCTTCTCCCCCGTCATATGGTTTGTGCATCCGCTGTCGATAATCCAGCTTGAACCCCCGGATGCATAAACCTGCAAGGCAAATTTAGGCTTGGGTCTTAGGTACGCAACTCATGTTGGGTCCTACAAGGTTAGTGCAAATATCCTTAGGGACCCAAATGCAAGTTTTGTCTCCCTTGCATTTTGCCCCTAACTTCCTAGCAACTATTTTCTTATCCTTTCTACAAATAGCAAAGGAAGCATTTAAAGCATGATAAATTGTAGAGGGTTCATTCATTACTTTCCTAGGAACATTAACAACATTTCTCCTAGGCATATTATGAACAACATTTCTCCTACCAACATTTCTATCATGCACATAAGAAGAACTAGAAGCAAACATGTCATGAGAATCAAAAGCATCATATGCGTTACATCTCCTATAAGCATTTCTAGATTGTCTCCTATCATGGTACATAAAGGCATGGTTCTTTTGCATACTACTAGCCATAGGGGCCTTCCCTTTCTCCTTGGCGGAGATGGGAGCCTTATGGCTTGTCAAGTTCTTGGCTTCCTTCTTGTAGCCAAGTCCATCCTTAATTGAGGGGTGTCTACCAATTGTGTAGGCATCCCTTGCAAATTTTAGCTTATCAAAATTACTCTTGCTAGTCTTAAGTTGAGCATTAAGACTAGCTAATTCATCATTAAGTTTGGAAATTGAAACTAGGTGTTCACTACAAGCATCAATGTTAAAATCTTTACACCTATTGCAAGTTTCAACAATTTCTACACAAGATGTTGATTTACTAGCTATTTCTAACTTAGCATTCAAATCATCATTAACACTTTTTAATTTAGAGATGGATTCATGACAAGTAGATAATTCACTAGAGAGCATTTCATTCCTTTTAATTTCTAGAGGAAGAGAATTTTGTGCACTAACAAATTTATCATGCTCCTCATATAAAAGATCCTCTTGTTTTTCTAGTAATCTATTTTTGTCATTCAAAGCATCAATCAATTCATTAATCTTATTAATTTTAGATCTATCTAATCCCTTGAATAAGCATGAGTAATCTATCTCATCATCATCACTAGACTCATCCTTACTTGAAGAAGCATAAGTACTAGTATCATGAGTGCTTACTTTATTCTCCCTTGCCATGAGGCAAGTGTGACGCTCGTTGGGGAAGAGGGATGACTTATTGAAGGCGGTGGCGACGAGTCCTTCATTGTCGGAGTCGGAGGAGGAGCAATCCGAATCCCACTCCTTTCCGATATGTGCCTCGCCCTTGGCCTTCTTGTAATGCTTCTTCTTCTCCCTTTTGTTCCCCTTTTCCTGGTCACTTTCATTATCGGGACAGTTAGCAATGAAATGACCAATCTTACCACATTTGAAGCACGAGCGCTTCTCCTTTGTCTTGGTCTTGCTTGGCTGTCCCTTGCGACCTTTAAGCGCCGTCTTGAAGCGCTTAATGATGAGGGCCATCTCCTCATTATTTAGCCCGGCCGCCTCAACTTGCACCACCTTGCTCGGTAACGCCTCCTTGCTCCTCGTTGCCTTGAGAGCAATGGGTTGAGGCTCATGAATAGGACCGTTCAATGCGTCGTCCACATATCTTGCCTCCTTGATCATCATTCGCCCGCTTACGAACTTCCCCAAAACTTCTTCGAGCGACATCTTGGTGTACCTAGGATTTTCACGAATATTGTTCACCAAATGAGGATCAAGAACGGTAAAGGACCTTAGCATTAGGCGGACGACGTCGTGATCCGTCCATCGCGTGCTTCCGTAGCTCCTTATTTTGTTGATAAGGGTCTTGAGCCGGTTGTATGTTTGAGTTGGCTCCTCGCCCCTTATCATTGTGAACCGTCCAAGCTCGCCCTCCACCAACTCCATCTTGGTGAGCAAGGTGACATCATTCCCCTCATGAGAGATCTTAAGGGTGTCCCAGATCTGCTTGGCATTGTCCAAGCCGCTCACCTTATGGTACTCGTCCCTGCACAAAGAGGCTAGCAACACAGTAGTAGCTTGTGCATTTTTATGAATCTGTTCATTAATAAACATGGGACTATCCGTACTATCAAAGTGCATTCCACTTTCTACAATCTCCCATATGCTAGGATGGAGAGAGAACAAGTGACTACGCATTTTGTGACTCCAAAATCCGTAGTCCTCTCCATCAAAATGAGGAGGTTTACCAAGTGGAATAGATAATAAATGAGCATTAGTACTTTGAGGAATACGCGAGTAATCAAAAGAGAAGTTCGAATTGACCGGTTTCTTTCTCTCGTATTCGTTGTGGTCGTCGTCCTTTTGGGAGGAAGTAGACTCATCGCTGTCGTAGTAGACGATCTCCTTGATGCGTCTTGTCTTCTTCTTCTTCCCATCTTTGCGTCTGTGGCCCGAGCCCGAGTCATTGGAATTGTCATCCCTTGGCTCGTTGACGAAGGACTCCTTCTCCTTGTCGTTGATCACGATTCCCTTCCCTTTAGGATCCATCTCTTCGGGCGGTTAGTCCCTTTGTGAAGAGAACGGCTCCGATACCAATTGAGAGCACCTAGAGGGGGGTGAATAGGTGATCCTGCGAAACTTAAACTTATAGCCACAAAAACTTGTTAAGTGTTAGCACAATAATTGCCAAGTGGCTAGAGAGGAGTCTCAACAAAACACAATACCACAAGAGATCAATCACAGAGATGACACAGTGGTTTATCCCGTGGTTCGGCCAAGACCAACGCTTGCCTACTCCACGTTGTGGCGTCCCAACGGACGAGGGTTGCAATCAACCCCTCTCAAGCGGTCCAAAGACCAACTTGAATACCACGGTGTTTTGCTTTGCCTTTCAATATCCCGTTTGCGAGGAATCTCCACAACTTGGAGCCTCTCGCCCTTACACTTGAGATTCACAAAGAAATACGGAGTAAGGGAGGAACCAGCAACGCACACAAGACTCAAAATCAGAGCAACAGCACGCACACAAGTCGCAACAAGAGCTCGCAACACAACTCAAGGAGTTCACAACTCAACAAGAGCTCTAGATGCTATCACAATGAACCAAATACGCGGAATCGATGTCTTGGTGCTTAGGAATGTTGTCGGAATGCTTGGTGTACTCCTCCATGCACCTAGGGGTCCCTTTTATAGCCCCAAGGCAGCTAGGAGCCGTTGAGAGCAAATCTGGAAGGCTGATCTTGCCTTCTGTCGACTGGTGCACCGGACAGTCCGGTGCACACCGAACACTGTCCGGTGCCCGATTTCTTTCCTTAAACGGTGCAGCCGACCGTTGGCCGCCAGAGAGCCGTTGGCGCACCGGACATGTCCGGTGCACACCGGACAGTCCGGTGCCCCTTTCTAGACGTTGGCTCGGCCACGTGTCCCGCGCAGATCGCACGGCCGACCGTTGGCCCGGTCGACCGTTGGCTCACCGGACAGTCCGGTGAATTATAGCCGTACGTCGCCGGTAAATTCCCGAGAGCGGCCAGTTCGCCCGAGTCAGTCTGGCGCACCGGACACTGTTCGGTGCACCACCGGACACTGTCCGGTGCACCCAGACTCAGCAAAGTCTTGGCTGCTTGAGCCAAGATATTTCCAATTGGATTTTTCCTGTTTCCAGCACTTAGACACAATACATTAGTCCATAAAACAATGTACTAAGTCCGAGAAACATACCTTTATCCTTGGTTTGTACTTTGTTCACCATTTTACATTTAAGCACTTGTGTTAGACACTAAATCACCAAAATACTTAGAAATGGCCCAAGGGCACATTTCCCTTTCATAATGTCCGGTCGAGATGCACATAAATAAAGCAATGAACCAATCATCGACCGGTATACCTTTTGATCGACGGACTTACCTTCCGTGTCGAGGTCGAGATGCCCATTTGTTCCCATGGGAGTCTTGATGGGCTTGGCGTCCTTCATTCCAAACTTGCTTAGAATGTCTTGAGTATACTTCGTTTGGCTAATGAAGGTGCCCTCTTGGAGTTGCTTGACTTGGAATCCTAGAAAATACTTCAACTCCCCCATCATCGACATCTCGAATTTCTGTGTCATGATCCTACTAAATTCTTCACATGTAGATTCGTTAGTAGACCCAAATATAATATCATCAACATAAATTTGGCATACAAACAAATCATTGTCAAGAGTTTTAGTGAATAAAGTAGGATCGGCCTTGCCGACTTTGAAGCCATTTGCAATAAGGAAATCTCTAAGGCATTCATACCATGCTCTTGGGGCTTGCTTGAGCCCATAAAGCGCCTTAGAGAGCCTATAGACATGGTTAGGGTACTCACTATCTTCAAAGCCGGGAGGTTGCTCAACGTAGACCTCCTCCTTGATTGGTCCATTGAGGAAGGCACTCTTCACGTCCATTTGATAAAGCTTGAAGCCATGGTAAGTAACATAGGCTAATAATATGCGAATTGACTCAAGCCTAACTACGGGTGCATAGGTTTCACCGAAATCCAAACCTTCGACTTGTGAATACCCCTTGGCCACGAGTCGAGCTTTGTTCCTTGTCACCACACCATGCTCGTCTTGTTTGTTGCGGAAGACCCACTTGGTTCCTACAACATTTTGGTTAGGACGTGGAACTAAATGCCATACCTCGTTCCTTGTGAAATTGTTGAGCTCCTCTTGCATCGCCATCACCCAATCCGAATCTTGTAGTGCTTCCTCTACCCTGTGTGGCTCAATAGAGGAAACAAAAGAGTAATGCTCACAAAAATGGGCAACACGAGATCGAGTGGTTACCCCCTTATGAATGTCGCGGAGGATGGTGTCGACGGGGTGATCTCGTTGTATTGCTTGGTGGACTCTTGGGTGTGGCGGCCTTGGTTCTTCATCCTCCTTGTCTTCATCATTTGCATCTCCCCCTTGATCATTGCCGTCATCTTGAGGTGGCTCATCTCTTGGATCTTCTCCTTCATCAACTTGAGCCTCGTCCTCATTTTGAGTTGGTGGAGATGCTTGCGTGGAGGAGGATGGTTGATCTTGTGCATGTGGAGGCTCTTCGGATTCCTTAGGACACACATCCCCAATGGACATGTTCCTTAGCGCGATACATGGAGCCTGTTCTTCACCTATCTCATCAAGATCAACTTGCTCTACTTGAGAGCCGTTAGTCTCATCAAACACAACGTCACAAGAAACTTCAACAAGTCCTGAGGACTTGTTAAATACTCTATATGCCCTTGTATTTGAGTCATATCCTAGTAAAAAGCCTTCTACAGTTTTAGGAGCAAATTTAGATTTTCTACCTCTCTTAACAAGAATAAAGCATTTGCTACCAAAAACTCTAAAATATGAAATATTGGGCTTTTTACCGGTTAGGAGTTCATAGGATGTCTTCTTGAGGATTCGGTGTAGATATAACCGGTTGATGGCGTAGCAGGCGGTGTTGACCGCCTCGGCCCAAAACCGATCCGGTGTCTTGTACTCATCAAGCATGGTTCTTGCCATGTCCAATTGAGTTCGATTCTTCCTCTCCACTACACCATTTTGTTGTGGGGTGTAGGGAGAAGAGAACTCATGCTTGATGCCCTCCTCCTCAAGAAAACCTTCAATTTGAGAGTTCTTGAACTCCGTCCCGTTATCGCTTCTAATTTTCTTGATCCTTAAGGCGAACTCATTTTGAGCCCGTCTCAAGAATCCCTTTAAGGTCTCTTGGGTATGAGATTTCTCCTGCAAAAAGAACACCCAAGTGAAGCGAGAATAATCATCCACAATAACTAGACAGTACTTACTCTCGCCGATACTTATGTAAGCGATCGGGCCGAATAGATCCATGTGTAGGAGCTCCAGTGGTCTGTCACTAGTCATGATGTTCTTGTGTGGATGATGAGTGCCAACTTGCTTCCCGGCTTGGCATGCGCTACAAATCCTGTCTTTCTCAAAATGAACATTTGTTATTCCTAAAATGTGTTCTCCCTTTAGAAGCTTATGAAGATTCTTCATCCCAACGTGGGCTAGTCGGCGATGCCAGAGCCAACCCATGTTAGTCTTAGCAATTAAGCATGTGTCGAGTTCAGCTCTATCAAAATCTACCAAGTATAGCTGACCCTCTAACACACCCTTAAATGCTATTGAATCATCACTTCTTCTAAAGACAGTGACACCTACATCAGTAAAGAGACAGTTGTAGCCCATTTGACATAATTGAGATACGGAAAGCAAATTGTAATCTAAAGAGTCTACAAGAAAAACATTGGAAATGGTATGGTCAGGTGATATAGCAATTTTACCCAATCCTTTGACCAAACCTTGATTTCCATCCCCGAATGTGATAGCTCGTTGGGGATCTTGGTTTTTCTCATATGAGGAGAACATCTTTTTCTCCCCTGTCATATGGTTTGTGCACCCGCTGTCGAGTATCCAACTTGAGCCCCCGGATGCATAAACCTACAAAACAATTTTAGTTCTTGACTTTAGGTACCCAAACGGTTTTGGGTCCTTTGGCATTAGAAACAAGAACTTTGGGTACCCAAACACAAGTCTTGGAGCCCTTGTGTTTGCCCCCAACAAACTTGGCAACTATCTTGCCGGATTTGTTAGTAAGCACATAAGATGCATCAAAAGTCTTAAATGAAATGTCATGCTTATTTGATGCATTAGGAGTTTTCCTATTAGGCAACTTAGCACGGGTTGGTTGCCTAGAACTAGATGTCTCACCCTTATACATAAAAGCATGATTAGGGCCAGAGTGAGACTTCCTAGAATGAATTTTCCTAATTTTGCTCTCAGGATAACCGGCAGGGTATAAAATGTAACCTTCGTTATCTTGAGGCATGGGAGCCTTGCCCTTAACAAAGTTAGATAAATTCTTTGGAGGGGCATTAAGTTTGACATTGTCTCCCCTTTGGAAGCCAATGCCATCCTTGATGCCAGGGCGTCTCCCATTGTAGAGCATACTTCTAGCAAATTTAAACTTTTCATTTTCTAAGTTATGCTCGGCAATTTTAGCATCTAATATTGCTATATGATCATTTTGTTGTTTAATTAAAGCCATGTGATCATGAATAGCATTGATATCAACATCTCTACATCTAGTACAAATAGAAGTGTGCTCAACGGTAGATGTAGAGGGTTTGCAAGATTTTAATTCTACAACCTTAGCATGCAACATATCATTCTTAGTTCTAAGGTCGGAAATTGTAACATTGCAAACATCTAATTCTTTAGCCTTAGCAATTAATTTCTCATTCTCATTTCTAAGGCTAGCAATAGAGACATTCAACTCATCAATCCTAGCAAGTAAATCAACATTATTATTTCTAGGATTGGAAGTTGAATCAATACAAACATGAGAATCAACCTTAGCAATTAATTTAGCATTTTCATTTCTAAGGTTGTTAATGGTCTCATGGCAAGTGCTTAGCTCACTAGACAATTTTTCACATTTTTCAACTTCTAGAGCATAAGCATTTTTAACCTTAACATGTTTCTTGTTTTCCTTGATTAGGAAGTCCTCTTGGGAGTCCAAGAGATCATCCTTTTCATGGATAGCACTAATTAGCTCATTTAATTTTTCTTTTTGTTCCATGTTAAGGTTGGCAAAAAGGATACGCAAATTGTCTTCCTCACCACTAGCATTATCATCACTAGAAGATTCATATTTAGTGGAGGATTTAGATTTAACCTTCTTCCTTTTGCCGTCCTTTGCCATGAGGCACTTGTGGCCGACGTTGGGGAAGAGGAGTCCCTTGGTGACGGCGATGTTGGCGGCGTCCTCGTCGGAGGAGGAGTCGGTGGAGCTCTCGTCCGAGTCCCACTCCCGACAAACATGGGCATCGCCGCCCTTCTTCTTGTAGTACCTCTTCTTTTCTCTCCTTTTGCCCTTCTTGTCGTTATCCCTGTCACTGTCACTTGATAAAGGACATTTAGCAATAAAGTGACCGGGCTTACCACACTTGTAGCAAACCTTCTTGGAACGGGATTTGTAATCCTTCCCCTTCCGTTGCTTGAGGATTTGGCGAAAGCTTTTGATGATTAAAGCCATCTCCTCATTGTCGAGCTTGGAGGCGTCAATTGGTTGTCTACTCGGTGTAGACTCCTCCTCCTTCTCCTCCGTTGCCTTGAATGCCACCGGTTGTGCTTCGGACGTGGAGGGTTCATCAAGCTCGTTGATCTTCTTTGAGCCCTTGATCATACATTCAAAGCTCACAAAATTCCCGATTACTTCCTCGGGAGTCATTAGTGTGTATCTAGGATTACCACGAATTAATTGAACTTGAGTGGGGTTAAGGAAAATAAGTGATCTCAAAATAACCTTAACCACCTCGTGGTCATCCCATTTCTTGCTCCCGAGGTTGCGCACTTGGTTCACCAAGGTTTTGAGCCGGTTGTACATATCTTGTGGCTCCTCCCCTTGGCGAAGACGGAAGCGACCGAGCTCCCCCTCGATTGTTTCCCGCTTGGTGATCTTGGTGAGTTCATCACCCTCGTGCGCGGTCTTGAGTAGGTCCCAAATCTCCTTTGCATTCTTCAACCCTTGTACCTTGTTGTATTCCTCCTTGCTTAGAGAGGCGAGGAGTATGGTTGTAGCTTGGGAGTTGAAGTGCTCGATTTGGGCAACTTCGTCCGTATCATAATCCTCATCCCCTATGGATGGTACCTGTGCTCCAAACTCAACAACATTCCATATACTTTTGTGGAGTGAGGTTAGATGAAATTTCATTAAATCACTCCACCTAGCATAATCTTCGCCATCAAACGTTGGCGGTTTGCCTAATGGAACGGAAAGTAATGGAGTAGGTCTAGATGTATGAGGATAGTGTAAGGGGATCTTACTAAACTTCTTGCGCTCTTGGCGCTTAGAAGTTACGGACGGCGCATCAGAGTCGGAGGTTGATGTTGATGAAGTGTCGGTCTCGTAGTAGACCACCTTCCTCATCCTCTTGTGCTTGTCGCCTTTCCGATGCGACTTGTGGGAAGAAGATTTTTCCTTCTTCTCTTTGTGGTGTGAGGAAGAAGATCTTTTGTCCTTCCGTTTGGAGGAGTCCTTCTTCTTCTCCTTCCTCTTGGTGCGGGACTCTTCCGATGAAGTGCTCCCTTGGCTCGTAGTGGGCTTGTCGCCGGTCTCCATCTCCCTCTTGGTGTGATCTCCCGACATCACTTCGAGCGGTTAGGCTCTAATGAAGCACCAGCCTCTGATACCAATTGAAAGTCGCCTAGAGGGGGGGTGAATAGGGTGAAACTGAAATTCTCAAAAACAATCACAACTACAAGCCGGGTTAGCGTTAGAAATATAATAGAGTCCGCGAGAGAGGGCGCAAAACAAATCACAAGAGAGTAAGGAGAGTGACACGCGGATTTGTTTTACCGAGGTTCGGTTCTTGCAAACCTACTTCCCGTTGAGGAGGCCACAAAGACCGGGTCTCTTTCAACCCTTACCCTCTCTCAAACGATCCCTCGGACCGAGTGAGCTTTCTCTTCTCAATCACTTGGAACACAAAGTTCCCACAAGGACCACCACAAGATTGGTGTATCTTGCCTCAATTTACAAGTGAGTTTTGATCGCAAGAAAGAATCAAGAAAGAAGAAAGCAATCCAAGCGCAAGAGCTCGAAAGAACACAAGCAAATCGCTCTCTCTAATCACTGGGGCATTGTGTGGAATTTGGAGAGGATTTGATCTCTTTGGTGTGTCTAGAATTGAATGCTAGAGCTCTTGTAAGTGGTTGGGAAGTGGAAAACTTGGATGCCATGAATGGTGGGTGGTTGGGGGTATTTATAGCCCCAACCACCAAACTAGCCGTTTGGTGTGGTTGTCTGTTCGATGGCGCACCGGACAGTCCGGTGCACACCGGACATGTCCGGTGCGACAGCCACGTCACCAAAGCCGTTGAGATTCGACCGTTGGAGCTCTGTCTCTGGGCCCGCCTTGATGTCCGGTGGCGCACCGGACATGAACTGTAGATTGTCCGGTGCGCCTGCTCCCGCGTGCCTGTCGACTGCGCGCTTCTGGCGCGCATTGAATGCGTCGCAGGTAGCCGTTGGCGCCGAAATAGCCGTTGCCCCGCTGTTGCACCGGACAGTCCGGTGAATTATAGCGGAGTGGCCGAAGTGAATTCCCGAGGCTGGCGAGTTCCGGAGGCCGCTCTTCGTTGGAGCACCGGACATGTCCGGTGTACACCGGACAGTCCGGTGAATTATAGCGGAGTTGCCTCTGGAATTTCCCGAAGGTGAGCAGTTTGAAGTTGGAGTCCTCTGGTGCACCGGACACTGTCCGGTGGTGCACCGGACACTGTCCGGTGGTGCACTGGACACTGTCCGATGTACACCGGACAGTCCGGTGCCCCAGACCAGAGGTGCCTTCGGTTGTCTCTTTTCTCCTTTGTTGAATCCAACATATGATCTTTTTATTGGCTAAGTGTGAACCTTTTTCACCTGTATAACTTATACACTAGAGCAAACTAGTTAGTCCAATTATTTGTGTTGGGCAATTCAACCACCAAAATTATTTAGGAACTAGGTGTAAGCCTGATTCCCTTTCAGGGGTCATTTCCCAAAGCGACAGCCGTCGCTCCGCCAAGGGAAGCACCCTCCGACGGTGGATGGCGGCAATCACTCCCGCAGCGGTGAGTCCCCCCTCCCGCAACGCCTCCAAGGCCTGGAGAAGGGGTTCGAGGTTCTTCTGTCTTTCGTGCGGGGTCCCGTGGCGCCAAGCGTCGGTGGCGGTGGTGACTACTCGCTGGGAGAACGGCGGAAGCAACTCGCCGTCATTCCGGAGGTAGAACCACCGGCGCTGCCACCCCTTGTTCGAGGACGCGAGGATGGCAGGAATATACTGCGACGCCCGCGACTGCCTCAGCAGGAGGGTGCAGCCGCCGGCCCGCACCGCCGCGCGGACCTTCCTCTCCCCCGTCGGCGAGGCAAAAAGCTCCGCGAAAAAGAGATGGGTCCACAAATCCCAATGGGGGCGATCCCCAAATACCCCTCGCACACCGCTACGAAGATAGCGGCCTGCGAGATGGAGTTGGGGGTGAGGTTGTGCAACTCCACCCCATAGTGGTACAGGATCGCCCGCATAAAGCGGCCCGCTGGCACACCGAATCCCCGCTCGTGGAAGGAGATGAAGCTCACGACGTACCCCGGCGGAGGGGATGGAGCGGCTCCGCCCACGGGAGGAATCCATTCTGGTCGCTGCTCATCGGTGAGAGGGCGAAGCAAACCCTCGCCGACCAGATCCTCCAGATCGCTCGCCGTCACCGTGGAAAAGGGCCATGGATCGCGCGGCGAGATGATGGTCACCCGGTCAGCCATCACCAAACGGAAGGGATGGCGGCGCAAGGGGCTGGAAGGACGGTTTTCTCTTCTCTGGCTAAAGTCTCTCGGGTTGCGAAAACCTAAGAAGGAGGCAGGTAGCAGAGCGAAGAACCGTCACCAGACCCTCTCCCAGGTATATAAAAACCAAGGCGAGACCGTTTCCAACGTTTCGCCCGGACCGGATGCGGGATTCAAAAAACGCGAAGCGAAACAGTCGTTCCTCGAACGGCTCGCGCACGCGCAACGGCCGCCCTGCCAACAACTCGCCCCGTCGCATTAACTCCGCGGAGGGACAGACGACGCTTCTGGCAGGAGAAGCGGGCGACGCTTCGCCTTCGCCGTAATAACCGCGCCAAAAAAGGTACACCGCGTCGTTCGATTTCGTATCCTTTTCCGTTTTTCCTCTTTCTCTATCTCTTGCAACAGGGACCGGGAAAAGGGGATACCCCGAAAAAGATCCTTCCCCGTGAAGGAACCAGGCTCCGAGCCTCCTTACTGATCAGAGGTTCGAAGGCTGCCCCCCCGAAGGGTTTCAACAGCCGCCTCAGATCGCGTGGGCCCTACACCCACTACTGGTCAGAGGTTCGAAGGCCGGCCCCCCGAAGGGTTCCACGGCCGCCTCAGGCTACTCGGGCTCCGCGCCCATTACTGATCAGGGGTTCGAAGGCTGGCCCCCGAAGGGTTCACAGCCGCCTCAGACGCCGAGTGAGGGATGACCAGGGGTACGTTCGATACATAACCAAGGCTCGGGCTACGCTCCCGAGGTACCCTAGAACATTTCCGAGACCAGCGGGAGCGATCTTGTAATGGAATCCCATCAGAGGGAGGCATCGAGCCCTCGGACCCCGTCGCCAGGGGACCGGGTCCGGCAGATCACCCGCAGGTACTTTTGGGCGTGCCTCTGGGCCCCTAGCCGACCCCTAACGAACGGGGCACGGACGTCCACTCGGATTACCCGCTTGCAGCTCACCGGAGACACCATGTTCGGCACCCATCGAGGGTAACATGGCGCTTTCCCCCCTCCTCCTTGCGGAAAGGCGACGCAGGGGCGTGTGTAAAAAAGTCGAGTTTGTCCCTGATCGCCCTCGCGCCCTGTGTGGAGGCTCGGGGGCTGCTCTCGCAAACCCGGCTCCGCCCGAACCGTTGATAGCGTCAACGTACCAGCCCGAGAACTTGGGCCCCGACCGTACACCCGGGCTACGGCCAGTTCGCATGAGGGAACAACCAGACCGGTCGAAGCGTTACACAAGGCATTAAGACCTCGGAGGAGTGAAACCACTCCTCCGAGGCCTCGGGGGCTACACCCGGCGGGTGCGCTCGCGCGCACCCACCGGAACAAAATGCAACCGAGAAAGGCTGGTCCCCTTGCAAAAAAGTGCGACGAAAGCCTCCAAGCGAGTGCTAACACTCCCTTCGAGGCTCGGGGGCTACTGTCGGGGACCATAATTAGGGGTACCCTCAAGACTCCTAATTCTCAGCTGGTAACCCCCTTCAGCATAAAGCTGCAAAGGCCTGATGGGTGCGATTAAGTCAGGGATCAGTCCATTCGAGCGACTCGATCATGCCTCGCCCGAGCCTAGCCTCGGACAAGGGCAGCCGACCCCGGAGGATTTCCGCCTCGCCCGAGGCCCCCCTCCAACGGCGGACACATCTCCGGCTCGCCCGAGGCCCTGCCTTCGCTAAGAAGCAACCTTGACTAAATCGCCGCACCGACCGACCGAATCGCAGGAGCATTTAACGCAAAGGTGGCCTGACACCTTTATCCTGACGCACGCCCCCCGGCAGAGCCGAAGTGACCGCCGTCACTTCACCGCTCCACTGACCGGCCTGACAGAAGGACAGCGCCGCCTGCACCACTCCGACTGCGGTGCCCCTTGACAGAATGAGATTGACAGGCAGTCAGGCCCTGCCAAAGACACCATAGGAAGCTCCGCTCCGCCCGACCCAGGGCTCGGACTCGGGCTAGGTCCCGGAAGACGGCGAACTCCGCTCCGCCCGACCCAGGGCTCGGACTCGGGCTAGGTCCCGGAAGACGGCGAACTCCGCTCCGCCCGACCCAGGGCTCGGACTCGGGCTAAGTCCCGGAAGACGGCGAACTCCGCTCCGCCCGACCCCAGGGCTCGGACTCGGGCTAAGTCCCGGAAGACGGCGAACTCCGCTCCGCCCGACCCCAGGGTTCGGACTCGGGCTAAGTCCCAGAAGACGGCGAACTCCGCTCCGCCCGACCCCAGGGCTCGGACTCGGGCTAAGTCCCGGAAGACGGCGAACTCCGCTCCGCCCGACCCTAGGGCTCGGACTCGGGCTCAGCCCCAGAAGACGACGAACTCCGCTCCACCCGACCCAGGGCTCGGACTCGGGCTCAGCCCTAGAAGACGACGAACTCCGCCCTGGCCTCTGCCGAACGTTCTCCGCCTCGCCCGACCCAGGGGCTCGGACTCGGCCTCGGCCATGGAAGACAAACTCGACCTCGGCTTCGGAGGAACCTCCACGTCGCCCAACCTAGGGCGCAGGCCAGCCACGTCAACAGGAAGCGCCATCATCACCCTACCCCGAGCTGACTCGGGCCGCAGAGAACAAGACCGGTGTCCCATCTGGCTAGCTCCGCCAGATAGGCAATGATGGCGCCCCGCATGCTCTGTGACGACGGCGACTCTCAGCTCTCTTACGGAAGCAGAAGGACGTCAGCAAGGACCCAACCGCTCCGACAGCTGTCCCTCCGCCAGGCTCCGTCGCTCCTCCGACGGCCACGACATCACACCAACTGGGTGCTAAAATCTCTCCGGCTGCCACATCGGCATGTACTTAGGGCGCTAGCTCTCCCCCGCTAGACACGTAGCACTCCGCTACACCCCCATTGTACACCTGGATCCTCTCCTTACGCCTATAAAAGGAAGGACCAGGGCCCTCTTAGAGAGGGTTGGCCGCGCGGGGACGAGGACGGGACAGGCGCTCTCTTGGGGCCGCTCGCTTCCCTCTCCCGCGTGGACGCTTGTAACCCCCTACTGCAAGCGCACCCGACCTGGGCGCGGGACGAACACGAAGGCCGTGGGATTTCCGCCTCTCTCACGCCCATCTCCGGCCACCTCACTTCCCCCCTTCGCGCTCGGCCTCGCGTCGACCCATCTAGGCTGGGGCACGCGGCGACATTCACTCGTCGGCTTAGGGACCCCCCGGTCTCGAAACGCCGACAATTGGGTTATTGGAGATAAAGTACTTAAATTTCTTGAGCTATTTTATGATTCTACAGTTGGTGTTTATTATCCTACATCTCCACTTATGCTTCATTTTCTTGTTAAGATTGCTATACATCTAAAGAACTATGCTAATGACACTCACATCAGAGGTGTCATTCAATCTATGGTAGATAAATATAATAAATATTGAAGGAACATCCCTTTACTTTACTCTTTTGCATTCATCTTGGACCCTAGAGCTAAGATGAAAGGTTTTAGTAGAGTGCTTAGAAGATTAATGAACCTGACAAGTACAGATTATGCTGTTTATCAGGTTACCACTAGAGATAAGCTTACTGATGTTTATAATAAATATGAAGAGAAATATGGATCTGTTAGATTGAATAGGGTTGTCCCTCCTAACTTGTCTGGTAAGAAACAGTCTGCTTGGGATGAAATTTATGATGATGCTGATGATGTGGGTACTTCTGTTGGTATGCATTCTTTTGCTTCTACTCTAAACATTGCTAGAGATACCTCTGCAACTGCTCTACTGCATGCTGCAAGCTCTTCAGCTTCTACTGCTTCTGAACTCATTTCTTACTTAGATTGTGACACTGTCAACCAGTTAACTGATGATTTCAACATCTTGCACTGGTGGCATCAGCACAAACTCACTTATCCAGTACTGTCAATTATGGCTAAAGATATTTTAACTGTTCCTGTGTCTACCATCTCTTCAGAATCCACTTTTAGTTTAACTGGCAGGATCATCGACGAGCGGAGGAGGAGATTGAAGTCTGATGTGGTTGAGATGTTGACATGCATTAAAGATTGGGAGGATGCTGAAGCAAGGATGCAACACATGGTGGATGACAAAGAGCTTGAAGAAACATTTGAAAATCTTTATCTTGATTAGTCTCTAGTATCTTACTCTCTTAGTCTCTTTGTGACCATTTCTGTAATGGGACTGTAATATTATGCACCTGGACTGGACTTTGTTGTAAGGATAATAAACTTTTTAATGAGCTGGGATGTACTCTTTTTTCCTGTCTAGGGTTTCTCACAAGGGTGAGTTTTACCTAGACAGGTTTTTAACGAGGCAGCCATTGCACTACAGCTAATAAAATTGTTGTTTGATTAGTCTCTTACTCTCTTTGTGACCATTTTTATGTTGTTTGAAATTATCTTGTATCTGTTTGATTGCTAGAAGTCATAATAAAATTATCTGTTATTCACTTATGCTGTTTGAACGCTGCTGCTGGGATTTTTACGCATAGTGCCCGTGCTGGCACTAGCACTGGCGTGCCTGTTGGCACGGCACGGCACGGTTAAGCACTGGTAGTGTCGTGCCTGGGCCGAGGGCCCAGCATGCTGACACTAACAGGCACGGCACGGATCTTCTACCGTGCCTAGCCGTGTCGTGCCTTGTCGTGCTAGTGCTAGTGTCGTGCCGTGTGACCTGGTTGGCCATCTATACATGTGGTACGCGCTAGCTATCACATGTCAGCCGGTGCAGTGGCGCTGTTGCATCGTCAATATCAGCTGCTGATCGATATGCATGGTCGCGATAAGCAAGAACCGAACAGCTCGCGCGCGTCGTCGTCGGTGACATGCATGCATGATGCTGCCGCCTCAACGACCGTATTGTACAACGTACACCGTGTGTCGCGAGAGCTACCAAATGATACTAGCTTTGTCTTCTGCGTATTGCACGCGCGTATACTTTTGTTGCTTGCATTGCACAACTACTACTCCCACCAAGAGAGGTACGTACCTGCTACATACACGGTATGTATATTCATATGTCTCCTCTGATCTTCTTTTATTATATTTTCTCCAGCCGTGGAACAACTGCATACCGTGTGTGTGTGTAGCTAGGTAGGTACAGCTAGCGCTCAGAACTGCTTCAATCGTTTCCCCAAAAAAAACAGAGAGAAAACCACAATGTGAAAAAGGTCACGCCCCTTTCATAACACATATGCATATGTCTCCTTTCGACGACAGATGCATATATGTTGTCCAGGGTAAGGCCAATGTGATGAGTCTCCTACGATGGCTTAACAACTCCGGTTGTCTTCTATCTAGTATAACCTATACAAATTAACAGATATATATATATATATATATATATATATATATATATATATATATATATATATATGCTGTGTGTGTCGTTCATCGTGCCTTTACAAAACAAATATACATGGCCACGAGAATTAGGACGACACGCAGCAGCGCAGGGCAACGATGATGGCATGCATGCATCCGATATGCAGGATGAGAGCTCTGCTAGCTGTTAGGTGAGGAATGGTTGTCCGACACTACTTTTTCGTATTAATTAGCAAATATATATAGGACTATCGGTATCTGTACCATCTCTCACGAAGTACGACATGACGAGCAACAATTTTTTTTTTAAAAAAAAGGGAATAAATGGTTTGCAAATCCTATTTTTTGTCAAGGCTTTTATTTTAAAATGGACTATCGCTAGCTATATGTACTTTCACGTCAAAACCAACCAACGGTGTGCGCAGTAGAGTTTCACCATTTGGGTAACTAATTTGTATGATACCATTAGCATGCTAGCTGCAATTAATACACAGGCGCCTAGCTATATATATCCGACTATAAATTAAACCTATTTCTCTTTAAATCCTGTAATTATACTTTCTCTTATGTATATAGTACATATGCTGCTATGCATCTGAATACTTGAGTCTGTACCAACACACTATGTATATACTAATATAACATATATTAAAGAGCAATAATATATATACTTAACTTGGAGTGTATAGCAGTAAGACATGTATATTATGATAATCCAACGGCTCGTAGGTACACGGGTCATATACATATGTGCTAATCGAATTGGAGCAGTTGTGAAGACCGGTCAGAAAGCACAGCCAGCTGTATGCCTGTATATACCAAACAAAAAACACTACTACCTCTGTCTCAATGAACTAGATTTTATAAAAAGAAATGAAATGAAATGAATTGAAGAAAGGCTCCCAAAGTCCAAACAAGAGCTTGCCCTGCCTGCAGTAGTTGTAGTTGTGAAATTAAAGGTATTGCCAAAGTCCAAATGGGCAGGCATTATATATTCATGTTGTCAGAATGTCACTTGTCCCAAGCTAGCCGAAGACTCGCGCGATTTTAGAACGGACGGTTTTTATAAAAGAGAAAGCGAATGAAATTCATGATTGATTCACCGAATCTTGGGCTTCTCGTGTATAGTACAAGACAAACCTATCGTTTTGGGATCAAATACAAACCTATCGTTTTCAGACACCATACCTACCATCAGTGGATTTGCGTGCTGCTATCCTGCAGAGACACGGACGGAATACCCGACCGCTACAAACTAAGAAAAACAGTCGACAGGTACATAGAAATTCCGTCCGATTGAAACGCCACTGCATGATTCTTGGATGGTCGGCCCAAACAGGGGCAGGCAAGCCTTTGGCACTTCGGTCAGCCGAGACGACGGCTCCGGGTCCGGCCCAGCCCACGAGGCCGGGGGTCCACTCGCCGGCACCGACGGCCCCTGCGCGCGGGAAAAAAATTGACCCCACTTACATAAGCAATAACACAATTAAAACGTTATCAGGTGAACCTGAAATTAGGATCAATCCTCTTTTTTTTAAGGAGCTGCAAACACCAAATTTTTTTCGTGCGCGGGCACTGAGGTTACTGGAGCCAATCGCCGCTTCAGCTGGCACTGGCAAGGCACACGGGACGGCCGTGGCATGCTTCGTCATCCTTGCGACTTTCCAATTACTTGGCCGTTGGCCGTTGCCGCTCCAGCTGAACCAACCAGTGCACTGCAAGTCTGCAACGCAACGCAACGGAACGCAAAGGCAGACCTTGGAGGGCGAGGCCGTCGCGTGCAGGAACTGGCCGCCGGGCACACCGGCCGGCCGGCCGGATCGCGTGCCATAAATCATAAAAATAAATGGCCGGTGAAACGGGTCGCCTGATCTCCTTGCAGCTTTCCAGCTCCATCGCCTCCCTCGCTCCCAGCTCGGCAGCGTGCTCATCAGCAACGCGTACGTAGTACCGCGGATAAATCGGTCGATACGATGATGATCTAATAGTATTTAGTAGCATCATATCGCCCTCAGGGACAGTGAGAGATTCAGCAACAGTGAGTGACCTGCTATCTATCTATCTATCTATCTATCTATCTATCTATCTATCTATCAAGTCAGCCTCTGCTATCTCCAGTCCTGGCACGCGACTGCTCGCCGTGGCTCTCTGGTTTTCATCTTTCCCTGTCGTCCAGTGCAGGGAACACCAGAATTCAATGGCCGGCCTCCATATAAGAAGCTGAACCTGTAGAAGCACTGCCCCTGTTTGGTGCATGCAGGTCATTTGTAATCGTAGGAAGCTGAACCCCAGGCCAGGCATCATTGCAAACATGGGCGGCGATAAGATGGACGGATGGATGGATGGACAGATCCAACTGCGTCCCTCATGAATACCGTGCAAGCTGGAGCTGCTCTGAATCTGATCGTCGCTGTAACGCAAACACCCTTTAATTTGTGTGGCAGTGGCAGTGGCTGTGGCACATTCCCGTTTCAGCCGGGCGGAGTGCTCGCCCAGTAGCAAACCTACTAGCTAGGAACAAACGTACGACGACGCCGCGTGCGTTTACAGAAAGAAAACAGCTCACTGATGCGCCGCTCCTTGCGGTTGAGCTTGAGCTCTTTCTGTTCGGCAGACGCTGATGGATGTGCAAGTAAAAGTGAACGACACCCGATTGTGTGTACATCTGAAAGCTAAGCGTCCGAGATTGTGTACAAGAGAAGAGAAGAGCAGTGCACCAACCACCGATCCGGCGGAACGGAACGGAACGGAACGCGACATCTGCGGACTGCGGCAAGGGCAACGAGGGCGCTATAAAAGAGAGGGCCGCGACATCGATCAGATCACAAGGTGCGCTGGCCAGTGGCAGACAGACACTGCCAGTGGCACCGCCGCCCGCAACCGCAATGGCCTCCGCCTCGCGCCTCGTCTCCCTCGCGCTCTGCCTGTGCCTGGGCGCCGCGCTCCACGCGGCGCCCCGGGGCGCCCACGCGGCCCGCGCCTTCTTCGTCTTCGGCGACTCCCTCGTCGACAACGGCAACAACAACTACCTCTTCACGCAGGCGCGCGCCGACGCGCCGCCCTACGGCATCGACACGCCCGACCAGCGCGCCACGGGCCGCTTCAGCAACGGCAAGAACGTGCCGGACATCATCAGTTGCGTGATATATCGAGCCACGTGTCATTGCTTAATTGCATTATTGCATGCCATTCCGA
This sequence comes from Zea mays, assembly GCF_902167145.1. Classification (NCBI taxonomy): domain Eukaryota; kingdom Viridiplantae; phylum Streptophyta; class Magnoliopsida; order Poales; family Poaceae; genus Zea; species Zea mays. The sequence continues at coordinate 223,959,537 of NC_050100.1, read as the reverse complement.
GCGAGGTCCTGCATGTCGTCTAATTAATAATTAACCTGCTGGTGCACGCACACGCAGGTGAGCACCTCGGCGCGGAGCCCGTGCTGCCGTACCTCAGCCCCGAGCTCGACGGCGACAAGATGCTCGTCGGCGCCAACTTCGCGTCCGCCGGCGTCGGCATCCTCAACGACACCGGAATCCAGTTCGTGCGTATCTATCTATCTACTACTCAGCAGCGTACGATGACGACGACGTGCATGGTCATATATATATATATGATATGCATTGCATTGCATTGCATTGCATTGCAGGCCAACATCATCCACATCTCCAAGCAGCTGCGCTACTTCGAGCAGTACCAGAGGCGCCTGGCCGCGCTGGTCGGCGCGGAGGAGGCGTCCCGCCTGGTGCGCGGCGCGCTGGTGCTCATCACGCTGGGCGGCAACGACTTCGTCAACAACTACTACCTGGTGCCCTACTCGGCGCGGTCGCGGGAGTTCTCGCTGCCCGACTACGTCTCCTACCTGCTGTCGGAGTACGCGCAGGTGCTGGCCCGCCTCCACGACCTCGGCGCGCGCCGGGTGCTGGTGCAGGGGGTGGGCCCCATCGGCTGCGTCCCCGCCGAGCTGGCGCTGCACAGCGCGGACGGCGCCTGCGACCCGGAGCTGCAGCGCGCCGCCGAGATGTACAACCCGCGCCTCATGGCGCTGCTGGCCGACCTCAACGCGCGCCTCGGCGCCGGCGGCGACCCGGTGTTCGTCGGCGTCAACACGCACCGGATCCACAACGACTTCATCGACGACCCCAGGGCGTACGGCTTCCAGACCGCCACCGAGGCGTGCTGCGGCCAGGGCCGCTTCAACGGGCTGGGGCTCTGCACCGTCATGTCCAGCCTCTGCGCCGACCGCGACGCCTACGTGTTCTGGGACAACTTCCACCCCACGGAGCGCGCCAACCGCCTCATCGTGCAGCAGTTCATGTACGGGACCACCGACTACATCGCGCCCGTCAACCTCAGCACCGTCCTCGCCATGGACCTCCGGAAGCAGCAGCTGCGCACGTGATGTACGGTCTCATCCCATATGCATGCAGGCCTCTGCAGCTTCACCATCTTCATTGTTGCATGCTTGTTTTCGTTCCTCGTTCGTACTCCTCATCCTGGCTGCTAATGCATCCAGGTCCAGGTGTGCCTTTCTCGTTTGCGTCTCGGTGTGTGGTGCGTTGTACGTGCAATTGTGTGTAACAGTGACAACCATAACTTGTCCATTTCTATCATATAGGACAGCGCAGCTGCATCCAATTTATATAAATTTTCAGGGGATTCATAACTTGTTTGCTTTTTTTTTTTTGCATTTGTTCGATAAATCTTCAGCCAACAATGCAGTATATTATTGATTATCGAACGGAACGAATGCCCGAGCCATTAGGATACAGCCAATCACGGTTTATACCGCCTACCACGTGAGTTATCAACGGCATCACGATATTAACAGTTGTCAGTCGTCAGTCTATCTCGAGCAGACTCTTTATTCCACTTTATATCTCACTATCTATTTTAAACTCCAATCTGCAAACAATGTACTATCTACTGTACAAAACAGTATTTTACACAACTGTTTACACGGTCTACTGGAGATAGCCTAATATATACCAAAAAGCTTCAATATACAGTTTTTATAGTTAGTCTAAAGTCATCTCATCACCACATCAAATTTTATTTTACATACTCTTATTTCTATCAAACACATAGTAAAAAATCATAATTCAAATAAATTAAATAAAAATAATAAAATTAGTTTGTAAGGAAAAAAACTTCCTTACAAACCTCCTTGGCCATTAGGTACGTTAATAGCAAGAACTTCTATTCGTCGGGTACACAGACACAGGTACGGATGGGTACTACCCATACCCATGTATCATTTGTTTATATCTATATCATATCACTATTACTATCTAATTAAAGTTCATCTTAGCTAAAATAAAATCCTTCTTCAGTTATCATTTGTTTAATTGTCAAGTCATGTAATCATATAGTTGAACCCATTTTTTGTGTGTTTGTTTGATATTTTGAATCATTAGCATATTAGAATTTTGGACTTCTCTAGCGAGTATGGGTAACCCGGCGGGTAAAATTGCCCGCACGAGTACAAGTAGAGGTAGGATTTTATACCCACGAGCCTATAAGGATAACCCCGCGTGTACAAATTTTTATGGGTACGGGTACTAGCCGACGTGTATACACCTATTGCCATCCCTGATCCTTATACGCTAATCACTGTTCATACCCGTACCCGCCTCACTCTGTTCTTAAATATTGCTTGCCATCCCTGATCATTATACTAGCCGACGTTTATCCCACCTCTAATCACTGCAGCTTATATTAATTTGTACTAACTATGTTCTTAAATATTTATTGCCAGCTAGTTTATTTCTAAACTAAATCAGTACAAATAAAAAAGAACGAAGGGATTATTATATAAAGAAATGAAACAATATCTAAGACATAAAAACCGTAGTGACCGGTAATGGCCGAGTAGGGTTGGATTCAAAACTAGCCTTATCCGAGTCTCCAACGTATGGTGCCACTTTAAGCTTTGGCTTCACCGCTTCAGAGAGGGGCCCGCCGAGTCTACAACTGAATCATCTAAAGTCTCAAAAGACACTCCAGTTTGGAGCCCCCTCCGCGTTTCGCGCGGCTGTTGGCCAAACGCGTGCTGACACCTGGGCCTTGACCTCGGACCCGGAAACATTATTCGTTTTGGTTCTGAGCTATACCGTGTGTCCGTGCCCTCACCCTCTCACACATCGTCTCTCTCGCCGCACAGCTGGCTCCCTCGAGTCACATGCCTCCGCATGCTCCGCTGCCTCAACTTCTCCCCCTCTCCCTCCCCTGTTGCCGCGAGCCCGCGATGTGGCCCTTCCTCAACGCTGTCCACTCCGGCGCCGCTGTCACCTCCCGCTCGCTCACCGCGCTCCACGAGTTTAATGCGAGAGATGACAGAGAGAGGTGAGAAGTGACCAGCAGTACCTAGCTATCTCTCTATTTCCTCGCCCAGTTCTAAGATCTAAAGTCGGAGAGGGTTTCAGGCGACTGTCGCATCTCACATAGTGTCGTCTCCTCTCCCTCCCGGGCTGCTGGCCTTACCAAAGCGAAAGCAAGACACAGAGAAGCCAATGACGCTGTCCCACATCCAGCGTCGCCTTCCTCACCAAATCCTATGGTGGCAGCAAGCTCAAGGAGGTGGAAGTCGATGCAGATGGTGCGTGTCCTTGGCAGCGCTACGGAGGAGATCTGGGAACCAGCCAGCGAAACCATGGGGGCCACAGCGAATGCTACCGCCCTAGCCACCAGGGTCCTTGCAGCCATGACTGTACCGATGACATCGACTTTGTTGCTCTGTGCCGCCTTGTTTTTAGTTTATTTTTGCTGCTTGTGCCCTTGCTAGGTGACGGGATTGTTTACTTTTCTCCCATAGGAAAATGATTCTGTAGCAAAGACCTTGGACACCTGGGATCCGGATAGTAAAGGTGATTCCAAGGCCGAAAAAGATGATGTACCCATTTAATACACAATACTTTTTGTATTTAGAAGAACGTAAATTTGTGCTTGCAAAGTATACGGTGTTCTATACATGGCATTACCGATCTTTATTTTTCAAATGAGGAATTTGGTGGCATCTGTAATTTTTCATATGGTCAAACTAAATGCACGTTTTGTACTGATATATATTAATTATCCCTGCTGTTGTAGTTGCGCCTACAGGATGTCCATTTAATCCTCCCTTGGAAGCGCATCAACCATGTGTTAACATTTATTTTTAGAAGAACCTAATATGGGCAATGTGCTCTGTTCCTGAGTAGTTGGTCGTAGATACTCCTACATTTTTTCTTGTAGATACTCCTACATTTTTCAATGAAAACAGAGTTGGAGCAGCACATGTACCACTCATATATACTGTTGTAGCTAAAACTGAAGAATATGTATGTCAAAATCTGCCATGGAATGACCTGACGAAGCTGTACCGAAATAATTAGCAGAGAGATAAGAAAAACTGCATTATGTCTCTAACCTGAAATGCATCAACATAAAAGTAATGGTTCAAAGGCCATCTAGACAGATTTCACATATTAGCTCTAATTATTGGCTTCTTCAGGGTGAGCTGAACTTTGTACATAGCTACCATTTTTGACATGTGTGGTATGTGATCACCTGCATTCTCCGTTTAGCCTCTGTTGTCTTAAATTACTTGTTGGATTTCTTCTCTGTTCCTTTTCTTACTGTAAGTTTAGTTTTTATGATCAGCTTTCAGATGGAAGAGTTATTAAGGTAGGCACTGAACGATCCCAAACTCCTAAAGCTCTTATATGTGTAATGTAACCAGGAAACTTTTCCACAAGGTCTCTAATGGTTTTATTGTGTTATCATAAAGACCATCTTATCAAGAGAGTTGGAAGATATTGCTTCTATCGAAGACAAGATATGAAGTTCACTTACAACCAAGGAGAAAGATAGAATTAGAGTGGGTAATTTAAGATTATATTTGGAAGAGTTGCTGCAGAGGAGGTATTGGTGCAGTATCTGTACAACATAATGTCTTTTGTCATTCTCATATTTTCTTTTGAATGATTCAGATGTTTTTGTTACTGAAAGGTATGTTGAGAGTGTTGCTGGAAATTGTTTTTCTACTCTGGCAGGCTGGTTTAATTTAGGCTAGACACATGCTTAATGGATTTGTTGTTGATACATCAAATACTTCTTTAATTTTGGAACTTTTGAACTTCTTGAGATAAACATATATGCCCTCTTCATTTTAGGGTGCATTACAGCATCAGAGCCTACAATATTTGAATCACTTGCGCAGTTGCACTAGATCCTTCAATTCCTTGAGACACCTCATGATTTCTATCTTCCTGTATAGTGGTATGTCTATGCTTCCTTTTGCTTGCGCTGTCATCTGTTTTCGATTCTTCTTGTCTTTTTGACTTGTTGTGATGCTTTTTCATAGAGCTCCAACTTCCACCAATTCGCTTTTGAAGCGGCAACTCAGAACAAATCTTATTGGTTTTTGCTTTCTTTTCCATGTTTGTTCTGAGAACCGATCTTTTAGGATATGCATTCTCCCTAACTACATACTGACAATTGCCGCATTGGATAATGCTTTCATGGCTTTAACTTCTAGCATTTTACTGATTCTACGTCGTTTCGATAGGGCGCCCGCAAGGGCGCCTCATGTTCTAGTAGCCTCCAAATGAGGTGGTAGTTGTAGCCCATCCAACAAGCCCAGATCAGTAGATCACGGATTTACGCAGCATGCTGTTCGAGCTCCACGCCTCCACCGCCGCCTCCTCCTATTTTATCCAGAAGCTCATGGGTCCGTATGTCTAGTACAAAGCAACATGTCGAGCCTCCCAAGACAAGCAAACACTTTCGAACACAACACAAGCACATGGCTTCACCCTTGCGTTAGCCAGGATCAAAACATGCATGGCCTAACCATTGCTCTGCTCCACCCCCATTGCAGCACAGACACAATTCCTTGTTCCATTACTTTAAGCCCTGAGCCACATGGGAACGGTATGGAGACAACCTTAACAAAAACCACATGGGAGCCATGCACACGTGAGTGGAACAACAACCATTCCATCTTTCAAGAACAGACAAGAGTTTAGAGACTGGAAGATATTTAAGGAGACAATTGTACTACTCTGGTGAGCTCCAAGAGAGAAAAAACACGGATTCTGCATTTGCTACTGATACTTTGGGCAACCGGCATCCGGCAGACAGTTTTTAAATAAAGCACAGGGCATAAAGATCAAATCAGTTCTCTAGTTAAACTGAAACTCATGATCTCACCATCACCAGTTTGCCGAAAACATCACAACCTACTACCCAAACTACTTCTACTCAGCTAGCCATTGCACAACTTAAGCCGAAGCACAAGAACAGCTGCTGGTACTGCAAAGCCTACAACTAACTACTACCAAACGCATCACATAGCACACAGTACTGCAATACCTAACACCAACAGGGTAAACGACATCAAGCTAACAACCACCACATCAGCAGACTAATTTGTTTCTTCCTAGACTCACTCCCTTCCTGCCAAAACCGCCTAACTGAATCAGAGGGCCAAACTGACTTATCCACTGCCAGCCGGCCAGACAGCAGTAGGAAGGATCAGAGCAGGATATCAGCCCTGGAAGGAAGCCTTCGGAAGAAGTTCATCAGCGGGGAAGGCATCCTGCTCCTGAACCTCGGCGGACGCATGGCGTAGAGGCCCCACATCCCAACCATCACCTTCGTGGGAACGCAATACGCGATCACCGCGGCAGCGACGCAGGCGACGGCGAAGAGCAGCGTCGCCCTCGGGTCACGCCAGCTCAGGACGGCCTGCATCCTCTCGCCCTGCGTCGCGATGTCGCCCACCACCGTCTGGACCCTCCCGGCCACGCTGCGGAGGCGGTCGTACCGGAAACGCACGACGTCGCCGCGGGTCGAAGGGAACGTGTCGAACTCCTCGTCCAGCTCGTCTGCGGTGGCTCCGTCCGCGTGAGACAGCCTCATCTCCATGTGAGGCGGGTGCCTTGGGCGGCCTCTGTACCTCCAGAGCCCAGCGAACGCCATGGCCAGAAAGGCTGTCGGAAGAACCAGCTCCGGCGTTGCGAGGAACACCAGGAACGTGAACACGGCCAGGCATGAGTGCACCGGGCGCTGCCAAGAGCGGACGAGCTCGAACCACCTCCCGATAGCAACAGGGCCAGAGAGCACATTGATGAGGCGGAAGAAGTTTGCCTTGCTGCGCCGCATGCTCCACAGGCTTGAGCGATGGTCAAGCATGTACTCGACAACCTCCTTGCCGAGGGGTGGCTCGGCACGTCCAAGCCGGGCCGCAACCACGTTGGTGGCCTGACACCGAAGGGTCTCGACCTGGCGCACGAGGAGTGGCTCTGCATAGTGCATCTTCGGAAGCAATGGGTGTGCATAGGCATGGAACATGTTGCCGGCGTTGCCACAGGCGAAGCGCACGGCTAGGTGAAGCTCCCCCATCTTCTTCACCCCCGTTGGATGCAGCATCAGCAGAGGGTAGGCATGGGTATACACCCTATCAGTCTCCAATGTCGAGAGCCGGATACGGACCTTGCCAATGCAACTGTCACGAGCAGCACTCCCAGATGCGCCGTCAACATGGCAATTGTCAAACACACCTACAGTGATGACGGTGCAGGGGTCGAACACGTCCCATGTGTACTGCTCGTTCCACCGGGGGCACAACGAGTCAACAATGGTGCGTGTGCGGATCCACTTCTGGCCGTACTTTGCAACGCAATAAGCATCCGTCGTCGCGCCCCTACCACCATCACGTGACTTCATTGGCATCAGGCCAGTGGCACCAAGAACACCAAGCTCGAGCACTCCAACATGTGGCTTCCATAGCTGTTTTGCTGTAGGCTGGAGGTCGCTGCTGTAAGCTGTAGCCTCATCCAGAACATGGTAACCGCCATCAAGACTTAGCCGGAGATGCACACGGCGGCTCCCGAACCTGTGCACACTGTTGCCAGCAACATTGCCCCCACCACCAGTACCACAGTCCAGCCCGAACCACCTGGAAACCACTGGCTTCCAATCCCACCGCCTCTCAATGGCAGACACCGGCACGACGAGCCGGCCAAGCAACTCATCACGGCCTGGCGACACACGATCTTCCACGGACAGAACAAGGAACTCCTCAAATGGCTCAGCCACCACGAACATCAGGTCTTCATTCCAGAATGGACTCGCAGGTCCCCGTGTCGACACCACCGGCGCCGGCCGTGTGCGCATGATCTGGCTCCCCACCTGCGCACGCACGAAGAGCTCCGGGAATCGACCGATCGCCAACGGGCCCTTGTCCATGGGGAACAGGTCCTGCCCTTCAATCACGGAGACACGAAGATACCAGAGCTTGGGCGCGACGTACACCTTGGACCTGATGGAGCCAAGCGCCCCGTTGCCGTGGACGCCGGCGGCCTTGGAGTGCCAGGCCTCCGCGAACGACTCGTCGGCCTGGGTGCCGAACCAGACGGCGAGCATCACCTCCGCGCCGCCGCGCTGTCCCTTGCGGTCCTCCATGCTGTACCACTGCGGGGCGAGCGTGCTGTCGGGCGGCGCGCGGCGCGGAACCTCGGATAGGTCGAACCAGACGCGGCCGACGTGGTCGTCGCTGCCCCGCGCGCGCACGAACACCTCCACGAACGACGACTGGATGGTCTCCCTGGAGAAGGCGAACACCTGGTCCCAGTTGTGCGAAGGGACGGCCGGCGTCACGCCGCGGTAGTTGCCAAGCTTGACCTCGGCGACGGCCTCGGTCGCCATGGGCACGCCGCGCGCGCGCACCACGCGCACGTAGAGGTACTCCACCTGCTCCACCAGGTCGTAGGTCGCGCTCGCCTTGTCGGCGACGACGCCGCTGCCGAGGCGGGGCCGCGTCTCCTTCAGCGAGAAGTCCGCAGGGCCGGAGAACATGGGCGGGACGGGGTAAGGGTCCGCGTGCATCGCCACCGGCTTCATAGCCATCGGGACCGGCGGTTGCGGCATGACATCCATGGGCGGCTCCGGCGGCGGCTGCACGGCCGCCAGAGGATGGCGCTGGTGCTGCTGCTGCGGCGGCGGTGGGTGTGGGTGCGAGTGCGGCTGCTTCTTGGGCCCAGTCACCGTCGGCGCCGCCACCACCTCCGGCCCAACCACCACCGCCTTCGCCGGCTTCTCCTGCTTGGACTTGACGACGACGTCGCCGGAGTTGACGCGGTAAATCTTGAGGGTGATCTCGCCGCGGATGTGGGAGAAGAGGCTGCGCTTCTCGAGGGTGAAGAGCTGCGGTACTGCCTCCTCGCCGGGCGCCGGCACGCCGGCGGACGGGACGCGCACCTTGCCGAGGAAGTTCCGCCCGTGCGGAGCGCCGCCTCCGCCGACGGCGGCGCCGCGGTCGTTGTATACCCCAACGTCGATGGCGCGGTAGGGCAGGTCGTCGGGGTCGGAGACGGGAAAGACGAGGCGCTCGTTCCAGACGGGGTTGAGCTCCTTGGGCCTGGCCCGCGTGCGGCGCTTCTGGTGCTCGAACTCCACCTCCACGTACGGCGACGAGGAGCCCTGGCCGTCTTTGGGCATGAGGTTGTGCGCCGCCACCACCTCCACCACCAGCTTCTCCGCCTTGGCCATCCCTCGGCACGGGAGGCGGCCGCCGATTCTACTCCTATTCAAAATTCAAAATTTTCCCCAAAATCTCCAAGAGGGAGGGGTTGGGGTTGGGGGGAAATAGGAGGAGAGAAATGGGGAGGGTTTATACGGATAGGAACGACGGCGAGTAGGGGGCAGGCGCGCGTGAAGGAATCTTCATCATCGCAATCGATGAGGCGCTGGGTCAGGAAGCGGATGGGGGAGGTGCCGAGGCGGTGTGGGCTCTGCTCGCTGCTTGGGCAGCGTAGTGTGTCGCCGATGCCGCCGCGGCGGTGGTGGTGGCTCTCTGCTTCCTGCCTGGGCTGCTTTGCTCTGGTTTCTCTGCCCCGCGCTCTTCGCTTTGGGTGGTTTTTGAGGCGCCGCGCGGGTTTTGGGTTCTCGTTTCTGTTGCCGTTGCCGTTGCCGTTTGGGTTTTCGCTGCCACCCCTCTCTCTCTCTCTGCGCTGCGGTCTTCTCCTGCTTGGTGCTTGCAGTTTGCGGCCTACCCCCTCTCTGTTGACTGTTTGCAGGAGATGGGCGGCGAAGGGTGGTGACGTCACTGCTCATCCCGCATAGGATGCCACTGTTCCGCTAGCTCCAATGGCGTTACTTGAATTGATTTTTGGTGGCGGCCCATGGGCGTGGGGATGAGACTGTGAGATAAGATAGCGAAGATAAAATGAGCACACGGCGTACATGTGTGTGCAAAATATTGTTTTGCGTTTTTAGCGGTGCAAAATATCGTTTTGCGCTTTTCGTAATATCAAAAGCGCTTTATTTACGACTCATTCGTAGCACGGTGTACATTTCTGCTCAAGTCTTGCGTTGTTGGGGGCCGTTTGGAAGCACCCAGTTTTTAAAAAATTAGTTTATAAAAGCCGAGATGATTTTAAACATAACAGCTTATATCCTAATTTATAAAAACTGTATTTTTAGTTTCTTAAAAATCAATAAGCTAGTCTCACCTAACTAAAAAGACTGTCGTAGGTGTTATTATGTGCCTATTTGGTTCAGCTTTTTTCTGACTAGCTTTTCCGAGAATCTAGCTGTGGAGAGAATATGGCTGTGTAGAGAATCTGAGTATCATTAGAATTACGTGCGGAGGAAGATAAAGTTGTTCATGGGGCTTAGAATCTATAAAGTGACAGCTTACTACTATTGCGACGACTCAACCGATTATATGTTTATGTTGATTTTGAATGGTTTTTACCCAAACGAATTTTATATAAGCTGGCTGAAAAGCAGAGTGTTTGGCAGTGCGCAGCAGCTTTTGGTGGCCAGAAGCTGCGAAAAGCCGAAACAAACAGGGGCTATCTCTATCGTAAAGTCTAAGTTTCAATCCTAAATAATCTAGCTACAAATGTGTCGGGGGCCATAATTAGGGGTACCCTCAAGGCTCCTAATTCTCAGCTGGTAATCCCCATCAGCATAAAGCTGCAAAGGCCTGATGGGTGCGATTAAGTCAGGGATCAGTCCATTCGAGGGACTCGATCACGCCTCGCCCGAGCCTAGCCTCGGACAAGGGCAGCCGACCCCGGAGGATTTCGGTCTCGCCCGAGGCCCCCCTCCAAGCGGCGAATATATTTCCGGCTCGCCCGAGGCCCTGTCTTCGCCAAGAAGCAACCCTGACCAAATCGCCGCACCGACCGACCAAATCGCAGGAGCATTTAATGCAAAGGTGGCCTGACACCTTTATCCTGACGCACGCCCCCCAGCCGGCAGAGCCGAAGTGACCGTCGTCACTTCGTCGCTCCACTGACCGACCTGACAGAAGGACAGCGCCGCCTGCGCCACTCCGACTGCGGTGCCACTTGACAGAGTGAGACTGACAGGCAGTCAGGCCCGGTCGAAGGCACCATAGGAAGCTCCGCTCTGCCCGACCCAGGGCTCGGACTCGGGCTAAGTCCCAGAAGACGACGAACTCCGCTCCGCCCGACCCAGGGCTCGGACTCGGGCTAAGTCCCAGAAGACGGCAAACTCCGCTCCGCCCGACCCAGGGCTCGGACTCGGGCTAAGTCCCGGAAGACGGCGAACTCCGCTCCGCCCGACCCAGGGCTCCGACTCGGGCTAAGTCCCGGAAGACGGCGAACTCCGCTCCGCCCGACCCAGGGCTCGGACTCGGGCTAAGTCCCGGAAGACGACGAACTCCGCTCTGCCTGACCCAGGGCTCGGACTTGGACTCAGCCCCAGAAGACGACGAACTCCGCTCCGCCCGACCCCAAGGCTCGAACTCCGCCCTGGCCTCAGTCGACGGACTCGACCTCGGCCACGGAAGACAGACTCGACCTCGGCTTCGGAGGAGCTTCCACATCGCCCAACCTAGGGCGCAGACCAGCCACGTCAACAGGAGGCACCATCATCACCCTACCCCGAGCTGACTCGGGCCGCAGGGAACAAGACCGGCGTCCCATCTGGCTCGCTCCGCCAGATAGGCAATGATGGCGCCCCGCATACTCTGTGACGACGGCGGCTCTCAGCCCCCTTACGGAAGCAAGAGGACGTCAGCAAGGACTCAACCGCTCCGACAGCTGTCCCTCCGCCAGGCTCCATCGCTCCTCCGACGGCCACGACATCACACCAGCTGGGTGCCAAAATCTCTCTGGCTGCCACAACGGCATGTACTTAGGGCGCTAGCTCTCCTCCGCTAGACACGTAGCACTCTGCTACACCCCCCATTGTACACCTGGATCCTCTCCTTACGCCTATAAAAGGAAGGACCAGGGCCCTCTTAGAGAGGGTTGGCCGCGCGGGGACGAGGACGAGACAGGCGCTCGCGTGAGGCCGCTCGCTCCCTCTCCCGCGTGGACGCTTGTAACCCCCTACTGCAAGCGCACCCGACCTGGGCGCGGGACGAACATGAAGGCCGCGGGATTCCCACCTCTCTCACGCCGGTCTCCGGCCACCTCGCTTCCCCCCTTCGCGCTCGGACCATCTGGGCTGGGGCACGCGGCGACATTCACTCGTCGGCCTAGGGACCCCCCGGTCTCGAAACGCCGACAGTTGGCGCGCCAGGTAGGGGCCTGCTGCGTGTTGACGAACAGCTTCCCGTCAAGCTCCAGATGGGCAGTCTCCAGCGACCTCTCCAACCCGGGACGGTGCTCCGTTTCGGTAGTCTTGAGTTCGTGTCCCTCGACGGCAGCTACGACATGATACTCCTTCCACCGCCATGCGACAACGACAATGGCGGCCGACAGCCCGCCCGCCGGCGGCGGAATCGACGACGTCTTCCCCGCGTGGTGGAAGAGCAACATTCGAGCTCACCCTGTCCTCTCCCCCGCCGACGGAGGAGGAGGCGGGGCAACCAAGGCCAAGCAGGAGGCAGCGCCTCGTCGGCTGTCGAGCGAGTCGGCAGCGCCAGCACCTCAACGGGGGGTGCGCTGGGCATCGACCTCACGCTTGAGACGAAGACGAGCGCTATCTCCCCGCGACACGCCAATCCCGAGCGAACGGACGACGCCAGCACGCTCACGGAAGGCTTGCTGGGTGTAACACCCTAAAACTCTATTTTTGAGATCTAGAAAAAAAATCATCTCAGGAACTAAATAAAAATGTTATCTAAGAAAAGATGGGAGAAAAAAAAATCATCGTAAGACTAGAGGTACTTTTTGAATAAACTATATATAAAATACTTGTAAAGAAAAATATCCAACCAAGGTAATTCTTTATATTGGACCTTACTTTTCACAAAATAAATATATAATGAATATTTTTGTTCTTCTAAATTAAAATTTTTAACTTTGATCACACATTCAAAATTATTTGTGCATTGCATTTGTGAACCAATACTTAGATAAATAAATTGGCAAATTTTATACTGGTGTTTTTGTTTATGCATTAAAAACCTAAATTTAAAATCTCAACTGAAGATTCAAACTCAATTTTGAAATTGGATAGCAAATAAAAACAAAATAACAAGAAAAGAAAAAGAAAAGGAGAAAATCAGTTCTGGGCTCGCGCAAGCACATTTCGGCCCATCTCCACTACTCGTTTCCTGCTTGGCCTAGCTCCTCTCGTTCCCTCTGTCTCGCGGGGCCCACCTGTCATACCGCGCGCGCCTGCGAAATTCACTGACCGTGCGTCACCGATTGGCGGGGCCTGTCGGTGTTTTGGGTCCGACCGCACACCCGGGGTTGCCCCTCAAGGTGTTTTTAGGAGTAGGACGGTGTCGACGACTGTAGCAAAATGGTTTGTGCTGGTCGCACGAGGAACAGTAGACAAGATTTGCAGGTTCGGGCCGCTTAGAAGTGCGTAACACCCTACGTCCTGGTGAGTATATGAGCGTGGTTACAAGAGGGTCCTCCGGATAGAGGACGTAGAGAGTTTATGTGTATGGCTAAGTAGAACAGGGGCGATCGTTCTGAAGGGGTGCCCCTAGGTCTTATATATTCGACCGTGGGGCAGTACACGTGAGTATGATAACAACAAGTAGCTAAAAGATAGTGAACCTCTTGAGTTTATCCCTACGTAACCCTTGCCGACTTATCCTCGCATGGCTCTGTTGCATGTGGGCTTCAGCGCGGGAAAGTCGGGTCTCTGTTGCGATTCATTCGCCCGACGTTGTGGGCCGTCTGGGTTTGCGCTAATCAGTTTCACGTCTTCTTTTCTTTGTTGGTTGTCCTTCCCTAGGCCCACGAAAGAATGACCTTACGAATTATTGGGCCCTTGGGCCTTTCGTGAGGCCTTTTACTTCTTTAGTGGACCCAGGGGATATCTATCCCCCACAAGCCCCCGATCTTTGGGTTGATTTAGAGGTAATCAACTCAAAGATCCAAGGTCCAAAAAATGACTTCCTGCTGTCTTCTCTAGCTCTGATCACTCGTTTGACCAAAGTTTGGTTTTGTGCTTGTGCCTTAGAGGTTGGCATTTTGGATTGTAAGACTCTAGACTTCATTGGGTGCACCGGAGGTGCACCCAATGGGTGTAGCCCCCGACTTTTGAGTAGATTTTAGAAGATAATCTACTCGAAGGTCTTCTTCCCAAGGTTATCTCCATTCGCGCTCCTGCATCTCGGTTGAGGATCGGTCTTTTCAGTCTTGCTCTACGCCTTAGAAGTCGGCGCTATATCGGCTTAGAATAATACTCCATGGGGTGCACTGGAGGTGCACCCAATGGGTGTAGCCCCCGACCTTCAAATGGATTTTTTAAGGATAATCCATTCGAAGGTCTTCCTTTCGCTTGTGGAAACTGGCATGAAGCTATTTTGCATTATGCTTTGGAGGTCAGCATTATGTCATCAATATTTTGCTGCAGAGGTCAGCGTATATTTTGTCTTAAGCAGCCGAGTTTGCAATCCATCCATATCTTGCTAGGTAGTGCAATTTATTTGCTTCTGTGATTGATTGGACGTTTGACAGACGTTCTCTGTCTAGTCTTCACGTCGCTTCTGTCGGCCATATCTTGTACTTTGCTGGCTATATTTGGCTTTCCACTGATCCTTACTGATATCTCATTTTTGTCTTGAGGTATTCACTGCGTGCCCTGCACGGATGTGACCGTTTTGAAAAATATACTGATAATTCCTGGGCGTCCCCCCCCCCCAATGGGTGTGGGTAAGGGACGACTTGGTACGCTGAGTGTTTTAGCCGGTTGCCTCTGAGTAGTAATGCGATGGGACGGCTAGTGTAATCATATCCTTTGCGCTGTTGACTGGAGTCCCAATGGGTGTAGTGTTGCATGAAACGGCGTCCGCCGTCTGACGTGTCTTCAGATGGGTGGAAGTGCTTATTGAATGCCTTGCGACTGTTCAGTGACCGTGGTTAGAAGTGAGCGGTTGCCTTTCCCTTCTATAAATAACCCATTTGCTTCTCTGGTTTCTCCACATCTCTTCGCTGCTCCTTACTGCCTTCTTTTCCTCCCCTCTGTCTGCTTCCGCCATGGGCAAGAACAACAAGCGCAAGCGCGAGCCGACTCCTCCATCGGAGGATTTCGGTGACTCGGAATACTCGGAGGAGGAGTTCTCCTCCGAGTCCGAGGGGTCTCCGGCTCCCGTCTCTCCCCCGGCGTCGTCCGATGACTCGGACGACTCCCAGGGGATAGCCGCGGAGGTCTGGACGTACATCCGGGCCGTCGAGCGCTCCGGGCTCGAAGGCTCGGATGAGTCGGAGTACTCCTCTGATGAGGAGGACTCGGACGGCGGCGACGAGGGTGAAGGCGACGACGACGATGACGACGACGACGACGACGGCGACGGTGACGGCAGCGGCAGTGGCAGGGGCGGCGGCGACGGCAGCAGGGACAGCACCAAGGGTGGCAGCAGCAAAGGCAGCACCAAGGGCGGCGGCGGCGGCAGGGGCAGGGCCAGTGGCTAGACGCCACTGGTCTTCTTAGATGTTAGTATAGTTTTAGTATAGTTAGAATAATGTAGTAGTAATTAGTGTAGTTTAGTAGTAGTAATAATGTAGAGTAGAAGTAGGGAAGTACCAACTCGTGAAGAGTTGGTTTGTAAACTCGTTAACTTCCCTTTAATGAAGAACTATCGTTGATCCCCCCTTTTTGATGACTTGTCGTTGCTTTTCCTGAATGTTGAACTGATTCTTTTAATGTAGTAGAAACAACGCCGAGCGGTGTGTAGGTTGTCATCAGCGTTTTAGAAGTAACACCAAGCAATCGAACACAAGATCCGCGTTTTAGAGGCAATGCCGAATGATAGAAGGTCGGCATCGGCATTTTAGAAGTAATGCCGAGCGACAGAATACAGGGTCGGCATTTTAGAGACAACGCCGAGTGATTGAAGGTCGGCGTCGGTATTTTTAGAACTAATGCCGAGCGATTGAACACGTGGTCGGCGCGTTAGAGGATACGCCGAGTGATTGAAAGTCGGCGTCGGCATTTTAGAAGTAATGCCGAGCGATTGAACACGTGGTCGGCGTTTTAGAGGCAACGCCGAGTGAGTGAAGGTCGGCATCGACATTTTTTAGAAGTAATGCCGAGCGATTGAACACGTGGTCGGCGTTTTAGAGGCGACGCCGAGTGATTGAAGGTCGGCATCGGCATTTTAGAAGTAATGCCGAGCGACTGAACACGTGGTCGGCGTTTTAGAGGTAACACCGAGTGATTGAAGGTCGGCATCGGCATTTTAGAAGTAATGCCGAGCGATTGAACACGTGGTCGGCGTTTTAGAGGTAACGCCGAGTGATTGAAGGTCGGCATCGGCATTTTAGAAGTAATGTCGAGCGATTGAACACATGGTCGGCATTTTAGAGGTAACGCCGAGTGATTGAAGGTCGGCATCGGCATTTTAGAAGTAATGCCGAGCGATTGAACACGTGGTCGGCGTTTTAGAGGTAACGCCGAATGATAGCCAGCTTTACAAGTTATTTTGAGGAAAATAACCGAGTGATGAGGTGGCACGTCGGCTCTCTTGGAAATAACTGTCGGATATCCACGTGGCATGCTGGAATTTCGGAGATGACCGTCGGGTGATGACTGGGCACTTTTTAAAAGGGTATCTGGCTCAAGAATATCCCTTAAGAGTCGCGCTTTTAGCCGCCTTTGCTTTCCGTGCCCTAGTTCTTGCATTTCCGCATCTGAATCTTCTCTGCCACTCGCCTCCTACTCTGTTTCGCCAGTGAGAAGCAAGATGGCGCCCAAGAGAAAAACTGCGAACTCGTCTGCCGCAGTGATCCCCACAATCGACCCCAACAGCCAGTTACCCTTCGCAGGTAACCACATGTCTGTAATTTCTGAAGCTGAGCTTTTCCGCCTTGTCTCCATCGGGGTTCTTCCTCCGCGGGAACTCTGTTCTTGGCGGGCTTGCCACGGGACTACTGTCCCAACCGAAGATACCCACGAGTCAGTAGTTTACACTCCTTTCCTTCTTCGCGGCCTCGGCCTTCCCATATCTCCTTTTTTCCATGGCATCCTTGATTTTTATCACATCAACCTGACTCATTTGAACCCTAATTCCATTCTCCAAATCTCTATTTTCGTTCACCTTTGCGAAGCTTATCTCGGCGTGCTGCCGCATTTTGGCTTATGGAAATATCTGTATCACTGCCGTCCTGGGATGGCCGGGGGGTAACATCAGTTGGTCGGAGGTGCCAGTTTGGAGATGCGCCGTGGGCGGAAGACCGAGTATCTCGAGATACCCCTCAAGGACAGCATTAAAGGTTGGCGTCTAGAGTGGTTTATAATTGATAATTATGGAAATTCTCTCCCTCCCCGCCCAGGAAGACAGCCAGACGTTCGTACTCTGAGTTGGACTGAGTCTCCCACGGATCAAGAAGTGGCCGAGGCAGGCGTGTTGCTTACTGAAGTCGGATTACTGAAAGAGAGAGGTCTGACTGCCGAAGCTGTGGTCACAGATTTCGTTTTCAAAAACATTCAGCCGCTGAAAGACAGGGCCTATCCGGCATATCTTTACCGAGGGCTGGCCGACTCAACCCGAGTTACCAATAGGAGAATTCCTTCTGTTGATTTGGTAAGCCGACTCGAACTGATCCTCAGGGGTAAAGTTTCAAACGTTGGTGCTCCAGTGGCTTACTCGGCTTGGAACCTTCCTTCTCCCAAAGCTTTCACCCTTTTTGTGTCCAATCCACCCGTGACTGATAGCAATTTGGGTCTTAGAGTGCGACCTTCTGCCGAGGAAGTCAGTGCTTTGGTTGCTTCGCTCGGGGCAATTCCTGATGATGAACGGCAGGTTTACTTCGAAGTGCCTTTGAACCCCAGTGATGCTGACATAAATGATATGCTCGATCTGCTAGCTGAGGACTCATCCGATGTTGCTCCTGATGGTACATTGGCAGTGGTGCCCCTTCCAGAGGTTGATGCGACCTTGGATGTCCCAAAACCTGTCAGTACTCGCCCGAGGCGCCCTAGCCAAACCAGTCAGCCCGAGCCTTCTGCTGATGAGCAGAAAAAGAAGAGAAGACGCCTCCGGCGAGTATCCAGCTTTGACGAGGATGCCAGTACCTTAGCTCCTGCTGCCGAAGAAATGACTGCAACTGGCCTTGCTGACATTGATCCCAATGGGTGTGCTGTTTGTGCTGTTACTGTGGAGGATGAGGAGGAAGAAAATGAAATTCCATTAACTCGGAAAAACAGTCGGCAGTTCGTCGCTAGCGGTGGAAGTAGTGGAGTTCCTTCTCCCGCCTTGTCTGCCCTTATTGGTCTGCAAGAACTGTCCATGGCCAATTTTGATCAAGCTCTAGAGGATATGGTCCCTGAGAACTTGTTGTTGGAAACTGCAGATGCTGACGCGACAGAAACTTGTGCAGCCGTGCCAGATGCTGGGTTGAGGTCATCCCGTGCCTCGTCGACCTTAGAGCATGATCTCGAGGGTCGGGATGCTGACCTGGATCGTTCTGATCCCATGGAAGTAGCTGAAGGCCCGTCAACCTTAGAGGTGGTCACGGCAGAGAGCCTGGGTCCCAAGAATGGCGCTGATATATGCCCAGCCCCCGAGGATGTCGTCGGGAGTGACTTAGCTCGGGCGAAGAGTGTAGGCCACTGCCCAGCCCCTGAGGGTGTTGCCGGGGATGATCCGGCTCAGGTGGGCAGTGCCGACTGTGACCCAGCCCCCGAGGGTGCCCGAGCAGGGTCTCCTTCCTGCACTTCTATGGACGTTCACGCGGGTTCACCTCCACACTCTGGCGGCATGGTGGTGGCTCAAACTCCAGATCAGGGGGTCGCTTTAGAGGGCAGCATCCCCACTGGTCTGGCGTTAGGCTCTGCTGAATGTACTGAGCTCGTTCCTGCTGGTCTGCTGCAAGCTGCTTCGGGTGGTGGTCTTGCACCTGATTATCCACTGATCTCTCCTGATTTGGGAATATCTTCGTTCTTCTCCAACCTCCAGGTAATTGTGCTGTATTGTAGCTTGATCCCTACATTGTATGAACTGTTGCCGTTCTACTCATCTGTTCTTCTCATCAGGCTTTGGTGAATGGGATGGCCAGCCAGCTGAGATTGCAGGGTGCTTCTGTCCCGGAAGTGGCTTCGTCTCTTGCGTGCTGGAATCCAGTGTCGCTTCAACGTCGTGTGTCTGAGTTGGAGGCAACAAATGCTGGTCGGTGTTCTTTTCCTTTTTCTTCTTTGCCTTTGCTCGCGGATTGTTTTACCTTCTGACCTTATTTCATTTGATTACTCCTTGATAGGAATGACTCGGCAAATTGCAGTTCTTGAAGAAAAACATTCCCAAGATCAAGCTGAAATGGCTCAACGGTGCGCTGACTTCGAGGAGAAGTATTCTCAGAGTCAGATCGAGTTGAGTCAGGTATCCGCGGCTTTGGATGATGCCAACGCTCTGAGTTCTTCTCTTCATGCTCAGCTTGACTCTGAGAAGGTAGCTTACGAACCCGTGCTTTGCCTTATCATGCTCTTGGATTCTGAATGAGTTGATTTTTTGCTTGTAGGAAGAAAAACGCATCCTTGCTGCTTCTCGCGACAACCTTGACAGATTGTACCAAGATTCCAGCAACTCGCTGACCATCTTGGAGAGGAGCCACCGCTTTACGATGGAGGAGCTGGACAATCAGCGTCGTCAGCTGCAAGAATCCTCGGACGAAGTGACCCGCCTTACATAGTTGCTATCAGCAAAGGATACCATCATCAAGGGACTCCGAGCTTCTAAGAAATCCATTGCTCAAGAGTTAGAAACTGCCCAGCAGGCTGTTAAAGTTGCCGAAGAAACTGCTGCCACTTTCAAAGCTCAGCGCGATAAGGCCCTGGACAAGGCCATTCGGGCGGGACGAATCTTGATGAGAAGACCTGGCGTGGTTGTCCCTGAAGATATAAGAGCCGATGTGAATGCTGCCCCTGACTCCTCGAATCGCCCTTCTTCGTCAGTCGTTCCTGAGAAAGACATTGGAAAATAAAGAAACAGTTCGCGTGCTCTGAGCGCGCAGTTAGCATGATCAAGTACTCGTTAGAGGTTATCGGCTTATCATTCAAATGACATCATCATTTTCTTATTGTATCCGAATTTCGAATTTGTGGTAACGCTACATGATGATTATGAAGTTTGTTTGTGGGATATGGAAATCATCCCCTGAACTGCATAAGCGCGAGTATGCTATACCGGTTTAAGCCGTAAATGACTTTTAGCCGATAACTCCGTTGGTAGGGTATAGTGGTCCCCCTAGGTAAAGTAAGCGTGAGCATGTTGCACCGCCTTAAGTCGTTGCCGACTTAAGTCGATTGCTTCGTTTGTAGGGCATAGTGGTCACCCCGAGTTAAGTAAGCGTGAGCATGTTGCACCGCCTTAAGTCGTTGCCGACTTAAGTCGATTGCTCCGTTTGTAGGGCATAGTGGTCACCCCGAGTTAAGTAAGCGTGAGCATGTTGCACCGCCTTAAGTCGTTGCCGACTTAAGTCGATTGCTCCGTTTGTAGGGCATAGTGGTCACCCCGAGTTAAGTAAGCGTGAGCATGTTGCACCGCCTTAAGTCGTTGCCGACTTAAGTCGATTGCTCCGTTTGTAGCTTGTGCCGTCCCTCCCCCGTTAGAATTCGGCGGAGGACGAGGTCTCCTACTGAAAAGAACCTTTGCTGCACAGCCTTATCGTGATAGCGCCTTAGAGTCTGCTGGTACCGTGCTGATTGGATTACTGCATTCAGTCGTTCTTCCTCAAGTACATCAATATCCTCCAGCCTGGTGGCCTCAGCTTCCGCTATGCTTTCGAAGATCAATCTTGGCGCCCCAAACTTGAGGTCAGCAGGTAGCACTGCCTCCGACCCATAGACCATGAAGAAAGGGGTGTTTCCATGCAGGGCTCGGCTAGGTTGGGTTCTCAGGCTCCAAACGACATAAGGTAGTTCTCTTATCCATTTTCCTGCGAATTTTTCATTCTTATCGAAGACCCTTTTCCTGAGTGCCTCCAATATCATTCCGTTGGCTCGCTCAACCTGCCCGTTGGCTCTTGGATGCGCCACAGATGCGTATTTGATCTGAATGCTTTTTTGCTCGCAGAAGTCAAAGAATTCTGAGCTGGTGAAGTTGGATCCTAAGTCAGTGATGATGCTGTTTGGTATCCCGAATCTGAATATTATATCCTGTATGAATTCCACGGCCTTAGCAGAGGTTAAAGAAGCAATGGGCTTGAACTCTATCCATTTAGTGAATTTGTCAATCGCCACCAATACGTGGGTGTAACCTCCTTGAGCTTTCTTGAAAGGTCCAATCATATCCAATCCCCAGCATGCGAAAGGCCAAGTTACTGGTATGGTCTGTAGCTGCTGTGCTGGCATGTGCTGTTGCTTTGACAGGTATTGACAAGCTTCGCATCTCTGAACTAACTCGGCTGCGTCGTTCTTCGCCGTCGGCCAATAGAATCCTGACCTGAAGACCTTCCCGACTAGTGTTCTGGAGGCTGCATGTATTCCACATTGCCCTGCATGGACCTCCTCCAGAAGTTGCTTCCCAGTGGACGGGAGAATGCACTTCATGAGAACACCTGATGCACCCCTTCTGTATAATATCTCCCCAATGAGTGTGTAGTGAGCCGACTGTCTGGCAATGCGCTCTGCCGAGTTCTTGTCGTCTGGTTCTTCTTCGTTCTTTATGTACTTAATGATCGGCCTCCTCCAGTCATCAGAGTCTGACTCGGGTTGATCTACGATGTTGCACTCTTCTGTTTGATCTATTGAGATACTCGGCCGTGCAATTTCTTGCACGAAAACTCCGGGTGGGACCTGAGTTCGACCGGATCCGAGCTTGGATAGTGCATCAGCTGCTGTGTTACGATCCCTTTCCACATGATGAAATTCCAGACCCTCGAACTTATCTTCCAGCTTTCGGACGGCAGCGCAGTATTTTCCCATTGAATCACTTGAACAATCCCATTCTTTGTTTATCTGGCTAATGACTACCAGAGAGTCTCCATATACCATCAATCTTTTGACGCCCAGTGATATGGCGATGTTTAATCCGTGTATCAAAGCTTCATACTCGGCTGCGTTGTTAGAGGCCGGGAATAGCAGCTGGAGAGCATACTTGAGGTGCTCGCCTCCAGGTGCAGTGAAGAGAATTCCTGCTCCTGCTCCTTGCAGTTTCAGCGAGCCATCAAAATACATTCGCCATACTTCTGCGGTTTCTGGATTATCCGGTACTTGCTGTTCTGTCCACTCTGATACGAAATCAACCAGTGCTTGAGTTTTTATGGCTGTGCGAGGTCGGAACTCGATATCATGGGATCCCAACTCGCAAGCCCACTTGGCTATTCGGCCAATGGCTTCCTTGTTGTGAAGAATGTCCCCTATTGGAAAACCAGTAACTACTATGACTTTGTGGTCGTCAAAGTAGTGGCGTAGTTTGCGGGCAGTTAGAAGTACTGCATATAATAGCTTCTGAACTTGAGGATACTTCTTCTTTGATGGACCCAGAACCTCACTGATGAAGTAGACAGGATGTTGTACCGGATAAGCATGCCCTTCTTCCACTCGTTCGACTACCAACGCAGTGCTTACCACGTGAGTCGTGCAAGAGATATATAGCAGCAAATCTTCAGCTGGTTGAGTTGGCGTAGCTCGCCGGGGCGGCTTTAGTACTGGTGGTGTTGTCAGGAATTTCTTAAGTGCATCTAGAGCTTCTTGTGCTTCTGAAGTCCATTGAAACTTATCCACCTTCTTAAGCAGCTTGTAAAACGGCAAGCCTTTCTCCCCCAGTCTGGATATAAATCTGCTTAGAGCTGCCATACATCCTGTGAGTCGCTGAACCTTCTTTTGTGACCGAGGAGCTTCCATCTTCATGATAGCTTCAATCTTATCTGGATTAGCCTCAATTCCCCGGTGGCTGACGATAAATCCGAGCAACTTTCCTGCTGGTACCCCGAAAACGCATTTTTCAGGATTGAGCTTCCATCTATATCTTCTCAGGCTGTTGAAAACCAGCTGTAAATCTTCGATGAAGTTTTCCGGATTCTCAGTTTTGATCACCACGTCATCAACGTAAGCCTCCACACGCTTGCCCCAGTGATCGGCTAGGCATGTTTGAATGGCTCTCTGATAAGTCGCTCCAGCGTTTTTGAGGCCGAACGGCATGGAGGTATAACAGAAGGCACCAAACGGAGTGATGAACGCCGTTTTTTCCTCGTCTTCTTTTGCCAAACTAATCTGATGATACCCGGAATAGCAATCTAAGAAAGACAACACAGAACATCCAGCGGTGGAATCCACCACCTGATCTATCCTCGGGAGCCCGAAGGGATCCTTCGGACAGTGTTTGTTGAGATCGGTATAGTCGACGCACATGCGCCAATCCACTTTATTCTTTTTGAGTACAAGAACAGGATTGGCTAACCACTCAGGGTGTAATACTTCTCTAATAAATCCAGCCGCGACCAGGCGAGCTAATTCGGCACGAATGGCTTCTCTCTTGTCGGGCGTGAAACGACGTAGCTTTTGTCGAATCGGCCTCGCCTGGGGGTAGACTTTCAGTTTGTGCTCGGCCAGTTCTCTTGGGACTCCCGGCATATCCGCAGGTTGCCATGCGAATACATCCCGCTTATCTTGCAGAAACAAGACGAGCGCGCTTTCCTATTTGTCGTTCAAACTGGAGCTGATGATAGCCGTCTTGCGCTCGTCAGCGAACCCCAGGTTGATTCTTTTGGTTTCTTCAGTCGGCCGCATAGAGGTCGCGGCCTGAGTTTCATTCGCCGGTACCGTGAGGCCTTCCTCAGGCTTAGAGTTCGCCGATGTAGAAGGAACCGCCGACGGCTTGGTGGTGAGGGCTGCCTGAATGGCCACTCGGAAACACTCTGCGGCACCTTGGAAGTCGGCACGCACAGTTATGATTCCTCGTGGTCCCGGCATCTTCAGTATCATGTATGTATAGTGCGGAATGGCCATGAATTTGGCCAGTCCCGGCCTCCCGATGATGGCGTTGTACCCGCAGTCGAAGTTCGCCACCTCGAACCTCAGGAACTCGGTTCTGTAGTTCTCCGGAGTTCCGAAGGTGACCGGCATGTAGATGTGGCCCAGCGGGTACTCCCCTTCCGTCGGCACGATGCCGAAGAAAGGAGTGTCCGACTCGTGGAGCTCTTTGAGGTGAACTCCCAAGCCTTGGAGTGTACGAGGGAAGGTGACGTTGATGCTGCTCCCCCCGTCCACTAGCACCTTCTTTACCCGGCTCTCTCGGATCACCGGATCGACGAGGAGCGGGTATTTGCCTAGATGGTCGAAGTTGAGCCACTGATCCTCCCGAGTGAAAATGATCGGGTGCTCCGACCACCGGTACGGGGCGGGAGGACCGGTGGTCGCCACCAGTATCTGGCGGTCGTTGAGCTTTTGTTGTCTTTTGTTCTCCTGCGACCCATGTCCGTCGAAGATGACGTTGACCTCCCTGTCAACGCGCGGGAAAGCTCCTCCTCCCCCCTCCTCCTGCCGATGGGGCTGTTGTGGTTCATCTGGTCCTCCCCTCGGCGGAGGAGGCGGTAGAGGTTGGAAGGGTCGGCCGTGCCCGACGGAGTGCTTGAAGTCCCGGCAGTTTCGAAGGGTGTGGCGCATGTCCTTGTGGTATGGGCACTGGGCGTCGAGGATGTCGTCCAGCGTGCGCTCGCCTCCACGAGGTCCTCCTCGGGCGCGAGAGGCGGGTGGTCCGGCGGCGTGTACTTCTTCTCGAGGCCTCTTTTCCCAGCGTTTGTCGGACGGCTGGTTCGCGTCACGCCGTGGCGCTGCCGGTGCAGGCTTTGCTCCTCCGATGAGATCCTGGGCCCGCTCGTCGGCGGTGATGTAGAGGTCGGCTTCCCGGAACAGCTCCTCGGAAGTAGTCGGCGCCTTTTGTAGTATGGCTCGGACGAAAACCGAGTCATTGGATCCTCTGTAGAAGTCCTCGATCACGGCCGCCTCCATGACCTCGGGGATGCGGTTTCTCATGGTCTGGAACCTTTTAAGGTATGACCGGAGAGTCTCATCCCCCCGGCGCTTGATGGATTTGAGGTCCCATGGTTGCGCCGGCTTGTCGGAGAGGGACTGGAAGTTGGCGATGAAACGTCGACTGAAGTCTCCCCAGTCGTCGATGCAGTGTCGGGGTAGATGTCGCAGCCACTGCAGCGCATCTTGCCCAAGGACGATGGGCAGATATGCGGTCATGACATCTTCGGATGCTCCGGCAGCTCGAGCGGCAGTGGTGTAGACGGCTAACCAACCCCCTGGATCCTGCTTAGGTTCATATTTGTCGACATTGGATACCTTGAAGTTGGGAGGCCATTGGATGGCCCTAAGGCGCGGAGTAAGTGCAGATACTCCGCACGTGTCCTCCTGTCGTCGGGGATGACGTCTGTCCCGGGGAGGGGAGTGGTGGTGGCGGTTCCTCGACCGTCCCCGGGTGGTACCGCCAGTTGAAGCTGTTGCCGACTCAGTCCTGGTGGCCTGGCTTTGAGTCGGGAAGCCATGATCTCGGTCATACTCCTCCCGACGGCGAATTTCGTTCTCATGCCGCCGTTCGCGCGAAGCATTGATGGAGCTTCGCGCGTCTCGGCGACTGTTGATGGTGTGTCGCAAATCGTTCGGCGGGTGAGCGAGCGGTAGAAGATGGTTGGCCGCATGAGTAAACAGGCGTCGGTATCCCTCGGCGTCGGGAGTCCGAGGAAGTCCGTCTGCTATCCGAGCTAGAACGCCTCCGACTTCGCTCGGCGTGTTCATAGCTCGAGCGAAGTCGGGGTTCAAGTTGCGCCCGAAGAGCGGATTCTCGCGTCGTTGCCTTGCATCTTGCTCGGCTTGCTCCTGAGTCCGACGGCGATCACGTCGTCGAGAGTTCCTTTGTTCCCTGAAGACGCGTTCTTCCGGAGTTTCTCCTATCTCTGAGACCTCGTCTCGCGAGACAGGCTGCTCCGGATCCCTTTCTCCAGCTGCGTGATGTCGTCGAACGTTCCTGCGCCGGTTCCTTCGTCGGCGGGATTCTCGCTGAGGCGGTTCTTCTCCAGGCGCGGTCGGTTCATCGTCGGAGATGGCGAGCGACTCTGCTCTCCCGATGAAGAGGACGTCGGGGTAGAACGGTACCGCTGCCGCGGCGACTTTCTTTCTGTTCTCCTTTGAGGTCGGAGGAACGGGAAGAACGACTTGTCTCTCCCTGGTCTCCTTCTTTCTCATGACCCGTGTCCATTCTTTCGTCGGGGAAGTAGACAGCGGAATCTTCCGGGTCAGCGAGCTTCTAGCTCCAGCCTCCCCGGAGACAATCTTTTTCCGAAGAGCCGGAGGTAGCGTCTTTCCAGCATTTTCGGAGTTTGTTGGAGGAGACTTCTGTTCCGGCAGATCTGCGAGGCGGTGTAGAATTCCTTCTTTATCTGCTACAGACGAGATTGTCCCGAAGCAGAATACAGATCCGGGACGCACGACGATTTTGCTGTGGAAGGTGACGGCCATTGAGCTAGCTTGGATCGTCGACACACCCCCTACCTGGCGCGCCAGCTGTCGGTGTTTTGGGTCCGACCGCACACCCGGGGTTGCCCCTCAAGGTGTTTTTAGGAGTAGGACGGTGTCGACGACTATAGCAAAATGGTTCGTGCTGGTCGCACGAGGAACAGTAGACAAGATTTGCAGGTTCGGGCCGCTTAGAAGTGCGTAACACCCTACGTCCTGGTGAGTATATGAGCGTGGTTACAAGAGGGTCCTCCGGATAGAGGACGTAGAGAGTTTATGTGTATGGCTAAGTAGAACAGGGGCGATCGTTCTGAAGGGGTGCCCCCTAGGTCTTATATATTCGACCGTGGGGCAGTACACGTGAGTATGATAACAACAAGTAGCTAAAAGATAGTGAACCTCTTGAGTTTATCCCTACGTAACCCTTGCCGACTTATCCTCGCATGGCTCTGTTGCATGTGGGCTTCAGCGCGGGAAAGTCGGGTCTCTGTTGCGATTCATTCGCCCGACGTTGTGGGCCGTCTGGGTTTGCGCTAATCAGTTTCACGTCTTCTTTTCTTTGTTGGTTGTCCTTCCCTAGGCCCACGAAAGAATGACCTTACGAATTATTGGGCCCTTGGGCCTTTTGTGAGGCCTTTTACTTCTTTAGTGGACCCAGGGGATATCTATCCCCCACAGGGCCCGCTTGGCAGGTTTATCCTCTCCACTGAACGGACTCCGTGTCGCGCGTGCGTTGTAGTCGCTGGACCACGGGACCCACTGCCAGCCACACCTTTGCTTCACCCACGCGATCGGTGTGGCCCGCTGACCGGTAGGCCCGGCCGGTCAGAGACGTCTCCTACGCCTAACTCGCGCAACGGAAGGCGCGATTTCAGCCGCCATGACCGGGAGCGTGGGCGACCTCCCTCTCCCTCCAAACCGGAACCCCGTGGGATAAAAGGGGAATCCCCGTGACCCGTTCTCTCCCCTGCTACCGTCACGCGCGTGCTTGTTCCCCCAGAAACACTGCCGCCTTCGTGTTCCTCGTCGCCACCGCGAACAACCACCTATAGCGCGAATTCGACCTCATTCGGGACACCGGAGGCTTGTGTTGCTCGCGTATGAACCATACGTGGGCGCAATTGGAGGGAGGTGACCGGAGGCCGTGCGAATTCCTCGCCGTGGTTGGAGATCCGTCGTGCGTCGCGGGTGGCTTCGCTCGGTTCTCAACTCCGGTGAGTAAACCCTATACCTCTTTCGCTCGTCCCATGCGACGGTGTAGCACCCAGCAGAATCAAGCGTAGGGCACTAAATCACCGGGTTCGGGATTCTAGCAATGGCGGTCGCCGCGGGTTAACGCGCGCCGCCGCAGACCTCCATCGGAGTTGAGTAGGGGGGGTTTCGGCCGTTGGATGAGCGATCTGTGGCCAGGATTAGACTAGGGATACCGCTTCGGCCAGGGGGGGCGTGTGCCGTCCGATTCAAATCGAGCGGACGGTGATTGTCATGTAGGTATTTAGATCCAGAGCGTTGTCGTCTGATCCAACGGGCGGGATACTAGCGCTGGCGTGGCCATTCTTGGGACCATGGATCCTAGATCATGCGGTGTCTGCGGCATGCCAATTTATAAGCAGGCGAGGATGTAATCTGGACCGTCTAAGCGAAATCCATCGGCCCAGAGGTAAGGATACCCCTTCGTTGTGACAATTTTGCTAAAGAGGCCCTGCCTTCCCTTAAAATAAACCCGCCATCCACGCGCGGGGTGGGTATGAGTCTTGGAGAAATATACGAAATAGGCCCTGGTCTTTCATGGAATAGTGTCCCCAGTCCAATCATTGAATAAAAGGGATAAAACAATTCAGAAAATGGTTTTTAGTTTAGAAATAAATTCAGAAACTTGTATAATTCATATCAAATTCATTTTAACTCCGAATTGACCCATTCCAGTTTCTATAATTTTGTATTAATATTGTTTATCAACTAGTACCTTTGTTTAACCATGAAACTTGAATTAAAATTGTTTATTTGGATTAATCTATTCTAAGTACTAAATAATTTCGGAAATTCATGACTTAATAATCGTAGCTCCGAATTTAGTGGTTCTCGAATCCACGATCTCGTATAAACGCGTAGAATATTATTACACAGCTTATTCTTATGTTTGTTGTGATGTTAATTCTGCCTATACCATGTTTGTTTGTATTGCTACGACTAGCGTGAGGTCACGAGTCATTTGAAGATCATCCTGGTACCTGGAATCTCAAGTCCCAGGCAAGTTGTGCCCTTGATCACTTCTTTTACCCACTCATGTTCTAATTAATCATAATGATCTGCATAGGTTAATTTTGATGGGACCTAATAGGTTACCCTAGTTTGTCTATCTTTATGCCTTGTTTACCACTGAACTTTTTGGGTAGTACTTGCTAGTGCTATATGTGGTTTTGGGCATTGAGATACACATTATTCATGATTATACTTTTGTTATCCGTTGTTATTTACTGTTCATGTCAAGATCATTAATGTTAATTGGAACATAGAGCTTAACTTGAGAAACACGTGCCGCCACAAGGGTTTAATGGGACGCCCTTGGCCGATTAATTAGGAAAGCTAGTGGAAGACTACCTTACCTGAAAGGGGCAAGGGCAGTAGGGGAGTGGTTAGTGTAGGGAGGCCCTCGGGAGGATTTTGCTGCGATGGCAGTCCTGCAAGGGATTCCTGCATTGGAGCTTCCTATAAACTGTAGCGGGTTTTCTGAAGCTAGTGGAACTTTGTAAAGGCCTCGTAGTGTTACCCTGCCTCGCCTCCTCGGTAGAGGTGTATGGGAAGTCGCGATCCCTTGGCAGATGGGTAACATGACTTATGGGTAAAGGGTACAACCTCTGCAGAGTGTAAAACTGGTATACTAGCCGAGCTCACGGTCATGAGCAGCTCAGGACTCTCTGATGATTAATTTATGGAACTTAAATTCAATTTGTCATATGCATTGCATCGCAGGTGATGTTGTTACTTCTGTTCTACTATTTAATTGGGTTGGTATTTACTTATACTTAGTAATTGCTAATAAAATTTTGACCAACTTTAAAAGCAATGCTCAGCTCTAACCATCCTCTTTGGTAAGCCTTACACTTCACATGAACTCCCACCTTTGGCGAGTTCATTCACATTATTCCCCACAACTTGTTGAGCGATGAACGTATGTGAGCTCACTCTTGCTGTCTCACACCCCCCCACAGGTCAAGAACAGGTACCACAGGATGAGGCGCGTGGAGGATGCTGTGATGAGTTCGTGAGTGGTCTAGGTCGTCGTCTCCCAGTCAACTTTGGGTTGCTGGATTGTTTCCTCATATGATGTAATTATTTAATTATTTTGTATAGAACTCCTGTTATATAGTAAAGATGTGACATTCGATCCTGTGCCACTATGCATCATATGTGTGAGACTTGGTCCCAGCACACCTGGTGTTTATGTTCGCGCCCGGGCTTTGGACCCCTAAAACCCGGGTGTGACACTGGGTGTCACCCTCGTACCTAAGACGACGGTGCAGTCAGTCCCCGACGTGACTTCATCACCACCCGTCGACCAAAAGGTATCGACCGATTCCCATCCCCCGTCTTTCGGATTCAGCCTCGACCCACCTAGTGGCTTCGCTTTGGCGGGTGCTCTCGTAGAGGCGAGTCCAAACCCTCTGGGTTTCATATGCGGTCACCTTGGGACCGGCTGACGGACGTCTCGACCTACGGGCCCCCTGGGTCCGAGGAAGACGACGAGCCCAGCTTCTGTTGGGATTTCTCTGGACTTGGCAACCCCAGTGCCATGCGGGACTTCATGACCGCATGCGACTACTGCCTTTCCGACTCTTCCGACGGTAGCCGTAGCCTCGGCGACGAGGACTGCGACCCAAGTCGTGAATGCTTCCACGTCGATCTAGGGGGTCCTTCCGAAGGCAACCATCTCGGCATGCCGGAGGATGGTGATCTCCCTAGGTCGGTGCCTCGCGTTGACATCCCACGGGAGCTAGTTGTGGTCCCCGTTCAGGCGGGGGGCCATGACCCACAGCTCGAGCAAATTCGCGGGGTGCAGGCCAGGCTCGACGAGGGAGCAGGAGCGCTTGAGCCGATCCACCGGGACGTCGGGCAGGCATGGGCGGGCCAACCTCTGGCCGGAGAAATACGTCATCTACCCCAGGGCTTCCAGCACCACATCGCCGACGATTGCAGGGTCAGGCCGCCACCCGCATCCAGTGGGGTCGGCCAGAACCTGGCTGCAGCAGCAATGCTCCTCCGTGCGATGCCGGAGCCATCAACCACCGAGGGGCGGCGAATCCAGGGAGAGCTCAAGAATCTCCTGGAAGGCGCCGCGGTCCGACGGGCCGAGAGCTCCGCCTCCCGAAGGCAGGGGTACCCCTCGGAACCTCATGCCGCGACTTCCCGATTCATGCGGGAAGCCTCGATCTGCCCCGGGCGCACGGGCAACACAGCGCCTGCGGCCCCGGGTCGCCTCGGCAACGAGCACCATCACCACGACCGTCGGGCCCACCTCGACGAGAGGGTGCGCCGAGGCTACCACCCCAGGCGTGGGGGACGCTACGACAGCGGGGAGGATCGGAGTCCCTCGCCCGAGCCACCCGGTCCGCAGGCCTTCAGCCGGGCCATACGACGGGCGTCGTTCCCGACCCGGTTCCGACCCCCGACTACTATCACGAAGTACTCGGGGGAGACGAGACCGGAACTGTGGCTCGCGGACTACCGTCTGGCCTGCCAACTGGGTGGAACGGACGATGACAACCTCATCATCTGCAACCTCCCCCTGTTCCTCTCCGACACCGCTCGCGCCTGGTTGGAGCACCTGCCTCCGGGGCAGATCTCCAACTGGGACGACCTAGTCCAAGCTTTCGCCGGCAATTTCCAGGGGCACGTACGTGCGCCCCGAGAATTCCTGGGACCTCCGAAGCTGCCGACAGCAGCCGGGAGAGTCCCTCCGGGACTACATCCGACGATTCTCGAAGCAGCGCACCGAGCTGCCCAACATCACCGACTCGGATGTCATCGGCGCGTTCCTCGCTGGCACCACCTGCCGCGACCTGGTGAGCAAGCTGGGTCGCAAGACCCCCACCAGGGCGAGCGAGCTGATGGACATCGCCACCAAGTTCGCCTCCGGCCAGGAGGCGGTCGAGGCCATCTTCCGAAAGGACAAGCAGCCCCAGGGCCGCCCATCAGAAGATGCCCCCGAGGCGTCAACTCAGCGCGGCGCCAAGAAGAAGGGCAAGAAGAAGTCGCAAGCGAAACGCGACGCCGCCGACGCGAACCTTGTCGCCGCCGCCGAGTACAGAAACCCTCGAAAACCTCCCGGAGGTGCCAACCTCTTCAACAAGATGCTCAAGGAGTCGTGCCCCTATCACCAGGGGCCCGTCAAGCACACCCTTGAGGAGTGCGTCATGCTTCGGCGCCACTTCCACAGGGTCGGGCCACCCGCGGAGGGTGGCAGGGCCCACGACGCCGATAAGAAGGAAGATCACCAAGCAAGAGAGTTCCCCGAGGACCGCGACTGCTTCATGATCTACGGTGGGCAAGCGGCGAATGCCTCGGCTTGGCACCGCAAGCAAGAGCGCCGGGAGGTCTGCTCGGTGAAGGTGGCGGCGCCAGTCTATCTAGACTGGTCCGACAAGCCCATCACTTTCGACCGAGCTGACCACCCCGACCATGTACCGAGCCCGGGGAAATACTCGCTCGTCGTCAACCCCGTCATCGGCGACGTCAGGCTCACCAAAGTCTTCATGGATGGAGGCAGCAGCCTCAACATCATCTACGCCGAGACCCTCGGGCTCCTGCGTGTCGATCTGTCCTCCGTCCGGGCAGGCGTTGCGCCCTTCCATGGGATCATTCCCGGAAAGCGCGTCCAGCCCCTCGGACAACTCGACCTTCCCGTCTGCTTCGGAACACCCTCCAACTTCCAAAGGGAGACCCTGACGTTCGAGGTGGTCGGGTTCCGAGGAACCTACCACGCGGTACTGGGAAGACCATGCTACGCGAAGTTCATGGTCGTCCCCAACTACACCTACCTGAAGCTCAAGATGCGGGGCCCCAACGGGGTCATCACCATCGGCCCCATGTACAAACACGCGTTTGAATGCGACGTGGAGTGCGTGGAATACGCCGAGGCCCTCGCCGAGTCCGAGGCCCTCATCGCCAACCTGGAGAGCCTCTCGAAGGAGGTGCCAGACGTGAAGCGTCATGCCGACAACTTTGAGCCAGCGGAGACGGTTAAGTCCGTCCCCCTCGACTCCAGCAGCGACGCCTCCAAGCAGATCCGGATCGGCTCCGGGCTCGATCCCAAATAAGAAGCAGTGCTCGTCGACTTTCTCTGCGCGAATGCCGACGTTTTCGCGTGGAGTCCCTCGGACATGCCCAGCATACCGAGGGATGTCGCCGAGCACTCGCTAGACATCCGAGCCGGAGCCCGACCCGTCAAGCAGCCTCTGCGCCGATTCGACGAGGAGAAGCGCAGAGCCATAGGCGAGGAGATCCACAAGCTAATGGCGGCAGGGTTCATCAAAGAGGTATTCCATCCCGAATGGCTTGCCAACCCTGTGCTTGTGAGAAAGAAAGGGGGGAAATGGCGGATGTGTGTAGACTACACTGGTCTAAACAAAGCATGTCCGAAGGTTCCCTACCCTCTGCCTCGCATCGATCAAATCGTGGATTCCACTGCTGGGTGCGAAACCCTGTCTTTCCTCGATGCCTACTCAGGGTATCATCAAATCAGGATGAAAGAGTCCGACCAGCTCGCGACTTCTTTCATCACACCCTTCGGCACGTACTGCTATGTCACCATGTCGTTCGGCTTGAGGAATGCGGGCGCGACGTACCAGCGGTGCATGAACCATGTGTTCGGCGAACACATTGGTCGCACGGTCGAGGCCTACGTCGATGACATTGTAGTCAAGACGAGGAAAGCCTCCGACCACCTTTCCGACCTTGAAGTGACATTCCGATGTCTCAAGGCGAAAGGCGTCAAGCTCAATCCCGAGAAGTGTGTCTTAGGGGTGCCCCGAGGCTTGCTCTTGGGGTTCATCGTCTCCGAGCGGGGCATCGAAGCCAACCCGGAGAAGATCGCAGCCATCACCAGCATGGGGCCCATCATGGACTTGAAAGGCGTACAGAGGGTCATGGGATGTCTCGCGGCTCTGAGCCGCTTCATCTCACGCCTCGGCGAAAGAGGTCCACCTCTGTACCGCCTCTTGAGGAAGGCTGAGTGCTTCACTTGGACCCCTGAGGCCGAGGAAGCCCTCGGGAACCTGAAGGCGCTCCTCACAAAGGCGCCTATCTTGGTGCCCCAGCTGCCAGAGAAGCCCTCTTGGTCTACGTCGCCGCGACCACTCAGGTGGTTAGCGTCACGATTGCGGTCGAGAGGCGAGAAGAGGGGCATGCATTGCCCGTTCAGAGGCCAGTTTACTTCGTCAGCGAGGTACTGTCCGAAACCAAGATCCGCTACCCACAAGTTCAGAAGCTGCTGTATGCGGTGATCCTGACACGGCGGAAGTTGCGACACTACTTCGAGTCTCATCCGGTAACTGTGGTGTCATCCTTCCCCCTGGGGGAGATCATCCGGTGCCGAGAGGCCTCGGGTAGGATTGCAAAGTGGGCGGTGGAAATCATGGGCGAGACAATCTCGTTCGCCCCTCGGAAGGCCATCAAGTCCCAGGTCTTGGCGGACTTCATGGCCGAATGGGTCGACACCCAGCTACCGACGGCTCCGATCCAACCGGAGCTCTGGACCATGTTTTTCGACGGGTCGTTGATGAAGACGGGAGCCGGCGCAGGCCTACTCTTCATCTCGCCCCTCAGGAAGCACATACGCTATGTGCTACGCCTCCATTTCCCGGCATCCAACAATGTGGCTGAGTACGAAGCTCTGGTCAACGGATTGCGGATCGCCATCGAGCTAGGGGTCCGACGCCTCGACGCTCGCGGTGACTCGCAGCTCGTCATCGACCAAGTTATGAAGAACTCCCACTGCCGCGACCCGAAGATGGAGGCCTACTGCGATGAGGTTCGACGCCTGGAAGACAAGTTCTACGGGCTCGAGCTCAACCACATCGCTCGGCGCTACAACGAGACTGCGGACGAGCTGGCTAAAATAGCCTCGGGGCGAACAACGGTTCCCCCGGACGTCTTCTCTCGGGATCTGCATCAACCCTCCGTCAAGATCGACGACACGCCCGAGCCTGAGGCACCCTCGGCCCAGCCCGAGGCACCCTCGGCTCGGCCCAAGGCACCCTCGGTTCAGCCCGAGGTACCCTCGACCCGTGAGGGCGAGACGCTGCACGTCGAGGGGGAGCAAAGCGGGGTCACGCCTGATCAAAACTGGCAGACCCCGTACCTGCAATATCTCCACCGAGGAGAGCTACCCCTCGATCGAGCCGAGGCTCGGCGGGTGGCGCGGCGCGCCAAGTCGTTCGTCTTGCTGGGTGATGAGAAGGAGCTCTACCACCGCAGCCCCTCTGGCATCCTCCAGCGATGCATCCCCATCGCCGAAGGTCAGGAACTCCTGCAAGAGATACACTCGGGGGCTTGCGGCCATCACGTAGCGCCTCGAGCCCTCGTCGGGAATGCTTTCCGACAAGGTTTCTACTGGCCGACGGCGGTGGCCGACGCCACTAGAATTGTCCGCACCTGCGAAGGGTGTCAGTTCTACGCAAGGCAGACCCACCTGCCCGCTCAGGCTCTGCAGACGATACCCATCACCTAGCCTTTTGCTGTGTGGGGTCTGGACCTTGTCGGCCCCTTGCAAAAGGCACCCGGGGGCTACACGCACCTGTTGGTCGCCATCGACAAGTTCTCCACGTGGATCGAGGTCCGACCCCTAAACAGCATCAGGTCCGAGCAGGCGGTGGCGTTCTTCACCAACATCATCCATCTCTTCGGGGTCCCAAACTCCATCATCACCGACAACGGCACCCAATTCACCGGCAGAAAGTTCCTTGACTTCTGCGAGGATCACCACATCCGGGTGGACTGGGCCGCCGTAGCTCACCCCATGTCAAATGGGCAAGTAGAGCGTGCCAACGGCATGATTCTACAAGGGCTCAAGCCTCGGATCTACAACGACCTCAACAAGTTCGGCAAGCGATGGATGAAGGAACTCCCCTCGGTGGTCTGGAGTCTGAGGACAACGCCGAGCCGAGCCACGGGCTTCACGCCGTTCTTCCTAGTCTACGGGGCCGAAGCCGTCTTGCCCACAGACCTGGAATACGGCTCCCCGAGGACGAGGGCCTACACCGACCAAAGCAACCAAGCTAGCCGAGAAGACTCGCTGGACCAGCTGGAGGAGGCTCGCGACAAGGCCTTACTACACTCGGCGCGGTACCAGCAGTCCCTGCGACGCTACCACGCCCGAGGGGTCCGGTCCCGAGACCTCCAGGTGGGCGACCTGGTGCTTCGGCTGCGACAAGACGCTCGAGGGCGGCACAAGCTCACGCCCCCCTGGGAGGGGCCGTTTGTCATCACCAAAGTTCTGAAGCCCGGAATGTACAAGCTGGCCAACAGTCAAGGCGAGGTCTACAGCAACGCTTGGAACATCCAACAGCTACGTCGCTTCTACCCTTAAGATGTTTTCAAGTTGTTCATATACCTCGCTCCCACGCAAAGTTTAGTCATCAAGGAAGGGTCAGCCTTGCCTCGGCAAAGCCCGACCCTCCCTCGGGGGCTAAAAGGGGGGAACCCCCTCTGCGTCGAATTTTTTCCTCGAAAAAAGATCCTTTCTGCCAGAATGTCTTTCGTGCTTTTTGACTACTTCGGAAGCAGATCCTAAAAACGACGGAGTACACGTAAGCAACCAAGGCTGACCGAGCCGAGGGACTCCTACGCCTCCGGGATACAGATACGTCACTCATCACCTTCTGCGATAAGTAACTCGCGTTCGGATAAGTGATCCCGCGGACCGAACAAGTCTTCTCGTTCGGAAGCCCTTCTGCCGGAGCGATTCTTCGAGCCTTCTCGACTGCGTCGGTAACAGAACCCCAAGGACGGGTGTAACACCCGGTTTTAAAGAACAAAGCCGGGTGCATCTCATACATGCGCCAAGAAGACAACATATATAATAACAGAGTGTATAGAGATAAATGTCATAAATCATCAGAGTATTTATTACATAGCGGAAGACTTATTACAAAATAAAGATAAATATAAAACAAACTAAGGATCGTCGGCGCCAATGTCGACTGAGAAACGCCACCTAGATCAGATCATACTCCTCGCCTTGTGGCTCCTCTTGAACCACCTGTTCTTCTCCTGTGGGGGGGTGTGAGACAGCAAGAGTGAGCTCACATACGTTCATCGCTCAACAAGTTGTGGGGAATAATGTGAATGAACTCGCCAAAGGTGGGAGTTCATGTGAAGTGTAAGGCTTACCAAAGAGGATGGCTGAAGCTGAGCATTGCTTTTAAAGTTGGTCAAAATTTTATTAGCCATTACTAAGTATAAGTAAATACCAACCCAATTAAATAGTAGAACAAAAGTAACAACATCACCTGCGTTGCAATGCATATGACAAATTAAATTTAAGTTCCATAATTTAATCATGTGAGTGTCCGAGCTGCTCATGACCGTGAGCACGGCTAGTATACCAGTTTTACACTCTACAGAGGTTGCGCATCTTTACCCACAAGTCATGTTACCCATCTGCCAAGGGATCGCGACTTCCCATACACCTCTACCGAGGAGGCGAGGCAGGGTAACACTACGAGGCCTTTACAAAGTTCCACTAGCTTCAGAAAACCCGCTACAGTTTATAGGAAGCTCCAATGCAGGAATCCCTTGCAGGACCGCCATCGCAGCAAAATCCTCCCGAGGGCCTCCCTACACTGACCACTCCCCTACTGCCCTTGCCCCTTTCGGGTAAGGTAGTCTTCCACTAGCTTTCCTAATTAATCGGCCAAGGGCGTCCCATTAAACCCTTGTGGTAGCACTGTTTTCCCGGGTGGTTCTCCATGTTCCAATTAACATAATGATCTTATCATGAACGATAAATAACAACTGATAACAAAAGTGTAATCATGAATAATATATCTCCATAGCCAAAACCACATATAGCACTAGCAAGTACTACCCAGAAAGTTCAGTGGTAAACAAGGTATAAAGATAGACAAACTAGGGTAACCTATTGGGTCCCATCAAAATTAACCTATGCAGATCATTATGATTAATCAGAACATGAGTGGGTAAAAAAGAAGTGATCAAGGGCACAACTTGCCTGGCACTTGAGATTCCAGGTACCAACTTGCTCTTCAGATGACACGTGTCCTCACAGCTAAACGTAGCAATACAGACAAACATGGTATATGCAAAATTAACATCACACCAAACATAAGAATAAATCGAATAATAATAATCTACACGTTGCTACGGGACTGACGCAACTTGAACGGATCAAATCGGAGTTAAAACGGAGGAGTTATGATTTTCTGAATATTCTATGTGTTTTGTACAAGATTAAATAGGGTATAAATTTTAATGTGACTTTTATGTCAAAACAGTGGCACTAAATGATAAACAATAATATTACAAAATTATAGGAACTGGAATGGGCTAATTTGGACTTAATATGAATTTTCTATGGATTATACAAGATTCTGAATTGTTTTTATATAAGAAATTCATTTATAAATCAAATTCTCTGATTTTCTATTTCCCTGGATTGCGCCTCAAATGCAGGAAAGAACAGGGGTTAGACCGAAAAACTTTAGCAGACTCAGACTACCACCGAGTTGGATGGCGGGTTTATTAACAGATTCTCCAGGGGCTCTTTAGCAAAATACTACGACCGAAGGGGTATGGATAGATTTCAGCCGTTGGATTCTAGTTCAAGCGCTCCGATTAAATCCGAGCCCTGCGAACCGGTACGCAAATCTGGCCATCGGAACAAGATCCTACGGTCAGGGTTTTATGGGTACGTGACCTATCCCACATCGTCCATGGCCTGATCGATGGCTGGGATCAGAGCCACAAAGGGGTACGCTCCTGATCTAATCGTGACCGTTCCACGGCAGATCGACAACACACCAGCTTCCTTCCCATTGACTGCATCAGCACGACGGCGCCCGCGGCTCCCATGGCGGAGGACATCGCCGGAGATGAGACTATCGCGCCCAAGCGTGCCAAAGCTTATCACAAGCGGTGCTATACGCAGCAATGGATACGGTGAGTAGGTTGGAGGAGGTCTTACCATGAATCACGTGAGCAGGAGCACAGTCCACAGCGTAGGGCGGCATGCGGTGGTTCCCCCACTCCGGCAAGGGATTGCCGATGCCCAGGTCTCCATCCTCCCCATGCCATCACCGCAAATACAACCCAGAACCCAAAGCGAGCCGCACTGGCCATACGCCCGACCCTGGCGAGGGTGCCTCCAGGATTCACCCGCGGCGGCGGCAACTCTCCCTTTCTCTCGGTGTGCGGCGAAGCTAGGCGATGGCGCGCTCGGCTATGGCTTGGGTACCGAGGAAAGGCATAGGTCTTATAGGAGGCGGGTCTGGGGTTGGTTGCGCTCGGTCTGCGGAAGTCGCGCGCGTGCGGAGTTCTCGGCCACGGTCGATTCGGTCAGCGGGATCCGATTCTCGCGGGGAAGAAGGTTACCCAACGGGGCGGCCCCACCACCAGTGAGCCAGCAACGCGAGGGCAACGATGCGAGCACCAGACGACCCGGTTCTTATGGCCCCATGGTCAAGCACCCGAGCGGAATCAGGAAGATGGCGTGGAGGTTAGTTGAGCTCGCTGCGCGAATCACGGAGAATAGGGGAGAAGAAGTAGCTGACCGGAGGGCCCCACGGTTCAGTGCGACGTCCGAGCGTGCGAGAGCGCGTAGGCCACGGCTGATGTGGGGGAAACGTGGGCTGACCACAGGGACCCGATCATCAGTGGCCGCCGTGCGCGCGTTGAGGAGGAGCAGATGCGAAGGAAACCCCAAAGGTGGCGTGGCGGCTAGGGTTTGCCCCGCCGCAGTGGAGGGGCTTGTGGGCCGGCGGGACGCTTTTCAGCCCAGTTGGTGAAGTGAAGGCGCGGGGTGAGTTGGGCCCAGAGAGAAAACAGCCCAAAACGTGGTCGACCGTTTTATCTTTTCTTTTTCTTATTTTCCTTTCTATACATTCAAATTCTAATATTTAAGCTTCAAACTTGGGTTGTGGATCCATCATAACAGTCAAGTGCATAAAATATACTCTTCATCAATATGAAACAGTATTTTTATTTATATATTTTATTTATTTTTATTTAGTACTTCCCTTATCCTTCATCTCCTTTCTAAATTCCAAAACCTCCTTTTATCTTCTAAATTCTATTTTGGGAAGTTGATATATTTCTTCTTCAAATTATTTTATGTTGTCACAAAATGCACACAAAATAAACATCCAGCATGATGCATAGTTTAGTGGTACAACTTTTTTATTAGTTACTTGTCTTTAAATATGCTATTCATATGTGATGATAAGTAGATACAAAGTACGCATATACCTAAAGGAGATAACTTTTCCCTTTTATATATGATCTTTTACAAATTGGGTATTACAACGGGTAAGAGTGCGCGTAAGCGGCAAGGCCGACCGAGCCGAGGAACTCCTACGCCTCCGGGATACGGATACCTCACTCATCACCTTCCGTGAGAAGCAACTCTCGCTCGCACAAAACAATTCTGTTACCGACAAAAAAGTCCAGATACTCGAAACAAGAGGAAAAGAGACGCAGCTTTACAACACGGCGAGGGTGTGTTTAGGCCTCGGCGGCCGCAGAAGACACACGCTACAAGATAATCCGATCCTGCAGGCTCGGATCTTGGCGGCTAGAGGGAGCAGCAGCACCCTCGGCGTCGGCAGCACCTTCGGCGAGGCCCGACCTAGCCTAGGACGGCGACGCGGTCCGAAGATCCCCACTCTGAAGGACGGCGTCATCACCAAGCCTGGGCCGTCGCCGCCAGGGTCTTCTCCAAGAATCCAGCTCGGGCAGGCGGCTCGGCTGGCCACCCCCGAGGCCTCGGCCAGCTGTCCCCCGAGGACGCCAGCCCGACCCGAGGCCTCGGCAGGTCAATCCCGGCGTCGGACCCGCTAACGGACGACCCGGCCAGGCTCCGGCCAACTAGGTTTTCTTTTCAAGCCAACTCTGCCTCTGTTCATGCTGACACCGCTACCCCTGGCCTCGACTCATCGGAGAGCGGCTGAGGGGTTCCTTTAACTAAGCTAGAGAAGCCTCGGACAACAAGGTCGACCGAGCCGAGGGACTCCTACGCCTCCGGGATACGGATACCTCACTCGTTACCTTTGCACGGGGCGACTCACGCTTGGTGAAGCGGTTCAGACAACCAACAGGCGAGTCTTAGTGCTCGAAAATGAGGAAAAAACACGGCTCCGTGCCAAAATTACATAGATGTTTAGGCCTCGACAGCCACAATGAACAAAAACACTGCATTCAAAGTGCCATTACAAACGGAACTCCGGTTCCACCTCCGCAGGTACGAACAACCCCACTCGATGGGGGGGCTGCGGAGCAACAGAAGACCGACGAATGGCGCGCCGTCGCCCGATCCAGCAGCGGCGATGACGACGACTTTTGCTCCGGGGGGCCGAACAGCGGCAGCGATGACCTCAGGGCGGATGCTGCTGCCAGGAGGCCCCGCCCATGCCCAAACTCGTGAGGCAAGGACGGGCAGAAGGCCGTAGAGTTGGAGGTCGGTCCGTGGGCGGCCCTGGCTATCTCGTCGGCGGAAGAACCTCTTCCAGCTGCCGTGGCAGATGCTGGCGCCGGGAGCGGCTCCGAAGCCACTCGCGTCCGAGAGCCAGGCACGCGGCAGCTGCCGGTGCCACGAACACCAACCGCCCTCCCCCCGATCACTAAGGGAAGGAGCGGGCCGCCGCCCACGCAGGGGCCGGCCCCAACTCGGCACACTCCCCTCCCCAGCCCTGGTGATGAAAATCCTTAAGGCTGAGGGAGGGGCAGAGGCCGCAGCCCGGCTCGCTTTCCCCCACCATCAAACTGGAGGTCACCGTCTTGGGTGACCGCCGGCGGAGGGGTGCAGCCGGGCTGCATGATGAAAATCCTTGAAGCCGAATGATGGCCGAAAGGTACCAACTCCCGCGGAGTTGCATTCCCCCGACGACAAGGCAGAAAGACGGCGGGTATCCCCCATCCGGGGGCTTGGAAGGTGGAAAGACACGATGCATAAGGAAGCACGAAGACATGGTCGCCTTCCAAGGGGGTCACCCTCCTTTTAAAGGCGGCTCTCCCTACTTGCGTCCCCAGCCGTCGTGGGCTGAGTCTTCTCCAACACACTCCAAGGTCCTCCTTCTACGGCGTGGGGGCTGGGTCCCACACGCCATGCAAGCCGGCTCAGAGCAGAAGAAGCCAAACCGCCACGCGTGGTGCGTACAACCGCCCAGCGGTTACAAGCGACCCTCCACTTTTGCCCAGACCAGCGGGCGAAAGGGCGGGCAGCCACGCAGGCAGCATGCAACCGCGCCAAGTGGGCGCACTTCTCCGACTCCCAACACGCCCGGCATGGGGGCCCAGGCCCACGCGTCATGCAACCGGCGCGCTGAATGCTTCGTGCATGCAACTGCACCGCCACTTGCGCCACTACCGCGCCTCCTCGACTGCGGAACCAATACCGCGACTCGAGGCGACCCAGCGCGCGACCCAGCAGCGCCAGCCTGGCACGACGGTCAATACGGCCAAATATGGGCCGGCAGTAATGGCGGTGGCAGGCGGGCAGGAGCAGCGGTCACGTCGTCAGGCAAGCCTACGTCCCATCCAGGGGCGACGAGAGAACCCTCTCTCGCGGCGTGAAGACAACGCGCCCGTGTTCCGTTCCTCGAACGGCTCGCGCACGCGCAACGGCCGCCCCGCCAACCACTCACCCCGTCGCATTAACTCCGCGGCGGGACAGGCGGCGCCTCTGGCAGGAGAAGCGGGCGACGCTTCGCCTTCGCCATAATGACCGCGTCAAAAAAGGTACGCCACGTCGTTCGATTTCGTATCCTTTTTCTTTTTCCCTTTTTCTCTCTCTTGCAATAGGGACCGGGAAAGGGGGATACCCCGAAAAGGATCCTTCCCCGTGAAGGAACCAGGCTCCGAGCCTCCCTACTGATCAGAGGTTCGAAGGCTGGCCCCTCGGAAGGGTTCGACAGCCGCCTCAGATCGCGTGGGCTCTACACCCACTACTGGTCAGAGGTTCGAAGGCCGGCCCCTCGGAAGGGTTCCACGGCCGCCTCAGGCTACTCGGGCTCCGCGCCCATTACTGATCAGGGGTTCGAAGGCTGGCCCCCGAAGGGTTCACAACCGCCTCAGACGCCGAGCGAGGGATGACCATGGGTACGTTCGACACACAACCAAGGCTCGGGCTGCGCTCCCGAGGTACCCTAGGACATTTCCGAGACCAGCGGGAACGATCTTGTAACGGAATCCCATCAGAGGGAGGCATCGATCCCTCGGACCCCGTCGCCAGGGGACCGGGTCCGGCAGATCACCCGCAGGTACTTTTGGGCGTGCCTCTGGGCCCCTAGCC
The DNA here is from genome assembly GCF_902167145.1 of Zea mays. Classification (NCBI taxonomy): domain Eukaryota; kingdom Viridiplantae; phylum Streptophyta; class Magnoliopsida; order Poales; family Poaceae; genus Zea; species Zea mays. The sequence goes on along the minus strand of NC_050100.1, from coordinate 223,916,554 downwards.
GACCCCTGATGAACGGGGCACGGACGTCCACTCGGATTACCCGCTTGCAGCTCACCGGAGACACCATGTTCGGCGCCCATCGAGGGCAACATGGCGCTTTCCCCCCCTCCTCCTTGCGAAAAGGCGACGCAGGGGCGTATGTAAAAAAGTCGAGTCTGTCCCTGATCGCCCTCTCGCCCTGTGCAGAGGCTCGGGGGCTGCTCTCGCAAACCCGGCTCCGGCCGAACCGTTGACAGCGTCAACATACCAGCCCGAGAACTTGGGACCCGACCGCACACCTGGGCTACGGCCAGCTCGCATGAGGGAACGACCAGACCAGCCGAAGCATTACGCGAGGCATTAAGACCTCGAAGGAGTGAAACCACTCCTCCGAGGCCTTGGGGGCTACACCCGGCGGGTGCGCTCGCGCGCACCCCCCGGAACAAAACGCAACCGAGAAAGGCTAGTCCCCTTGCAAAAAAGTGCGACGAAAGCCTCCAAGCGAGTGCTAACACTCCCTTCGAAACTCGGGGGCTACTGTCGGGGACCATAATTAGGGGTACCCTCAAGGCTCCTAATTCTCAGCTGGTAACCCCCATCAGCATAAAGCTGCAAAGGCCTGATGGGTGCGATTAAGTCAGGGATCAGTCCATTCGAGGGACTCGATCACGCCTCGCCCGAGCCTAGCCTCGGACAAGGGCAGCCGACCCCGGAGGATTTCCGTCTCGCCCGAGGCCCCCCTCCAAGCGGCGAATATATTTCCGGCTCGCCCGAGGCCCTGTCTTCGCCAAGAAGCAACCCTGACCAAATCGCCGCACTGACCGACCAAATCGCAGGAGCATTTAATGCAAAGGTGGCCTGACACCTTTATCCTGACGCACGCCCCCCAGCCGGCAGAGCCGAAGTGACCGTCGTCACTTCGCCGCTCCACTGACCGACCTGACAGAAGGACAGCGTCGCCTGTGCCACTCCGACTGCGGTGCCACTTGACAGAGTGAGACTGACAGGCAGTCAGGCCCGGTCGAAGGCACCATAGGAAGCTCCGCTCCGCCCGACCCAGGGCTCGGACTCGGGCTAAGTCCCAGAAGACGACGAACTCCGCTCCGCCCGACCCAGGGCTCGGACTCGGGCTAAGTCCCAGAAGACGACGAACACCGCTCCGCCCGACCCAGGGCTCGGACTCGGGCTAAGTCCCAGAAGACGGCTAACTCCGCTCCGCCCGACCCAGGGCTCGGACTCGGGCTAAGTCCCGGAAGACGGCGAACTCCGCTCCGCCCGACCCAGGGCTCGGACTCGGGCTAAGTCCCGGAAGACGACGAACTCCGCTCTGCCCGACCCAGGGCTCGGACTTGGGCTCAACCCCAGAAGACGACGAACTCCGCTCCGCCTGACCCCAAGGCTCGGACTCCGCCCTGGCCTCAGCCGACGGCCTCCGCCTCGCCCGACCCAGGGGCTCGGACTCGACCTCGGCCACGGAAGACAGACTCGACCTCGGCTTCGGAGGAGCTTCCACATCGCCCAACCTAGGGCGCAGACCAGCCACGTCACACAGGAGGCGCCATCATCACCCTACCCCGAGCTGACTCGAGCCGCAGGGAATAAGACCGGTGTCCCATCTGGCTCGCTCCGCCAGATAGGCAATGATGGCGCCCCGCATACTCTGTGACGACGGCGACTCTCAGCCCCCTTACGGAAGCAAGAGGACGTCAGCAAGGACTCAACCGCTCCGACAGCTGTCCCTCCGCCAGGCTCCATCGCTCCTCCGACGGCCACGACATCACACCAGCTGGGTGCCAAAATCTCTCCGGCTGCCACAACGACATGTACTTAGGGCGCTAGCTCTCCTCCGCTAGACACGTAGCACTCTGCTACACCCCCCATTGTACACCTGGATCCTCTCCTTACGCCTATAAAAGGAAGGACCAGGGCCCTCTTAGAGAGGGTTGGCCGCGCGGGGACGAGGACGAGACAGGCGCTCGCGTGAGGCCGCTCGCTCCCTCTCCCGCGTGGACGCTTGTAACCCCCTACTGCAAGCGCACCCGACCTGGGCGCGGGACGAACACGAAGGCCACGGGATTCCCACCTCTCTCACGCCGGTCTCCGGCCACCTCGCTTCCCCCCTTTGCGCTCGGCCTCGCGCTCGACCCATCTGGGCTGGGGCACGCGGCGACATTCACTCGTCGGCCTAGGGACCCCCCGGTCTCGAAACGCCGACAACATGAGAGATTGAAACTTAAGTACTTAATGTAAATGCGAAGATAAAGATCTAGTAGAGATAGCAAACTGTAGTGTATGACGTCGATATTTTTACCGAGGTATCCGGAACTTTGAAGTGACAAAAACTTTGTTGTTCCTATCCACTTTGAAGTTGGCCAAGAACTTTACTTTCGCCTCCTGGATCAGCTGCTCCTTGTGCTCCTCGAACTGGAGCTATTCATCGGCCGGGAAGGTTTCCCAAGTTGGCTCTATAATGTTGCTGGGAGACTTCAGAACTATCCCTTGAACCGGCCATTGAGGGCCGATTTGATAGGTCTAGAGGTGTTGTCCCCAGCGGAGTCGACAAAAAGTATGTTGACATCTTTTTAAGGCGTCAATCACTCAACAAGAACCAGCAGTGGTGCTCTCTGGTCAGGCGCGGACGACCCGTGACCTGGCGCGAGGCTAGAGTTCCCTGCCTGACGGCCGGACGGTACGTGCCCTAGGGCCGAACGGTCCACGTGTGTGCAGGGGCGACGGAGGATCGCCGGCGGCGCCTGGATCTCGCTCCCGGGAGGGACCCCGTCGGGAAGTAGAGATCCTAGGTGATGTCTAATCGACGTAGAGTCGAAGCGAAGCGGAAGATTTGGGAATTGGAAAACTAAACCTAGACTAGACTAGAACTACTCCTAAGATAAAATGTAAATTGTATTGATTGAAGATTCAATTGATGATTACAAATCGGCCGTATACCTCTCTATTTATAGAGGAGGGGAGCTGGACCCTTTACAAACTGATTTCCGAGCGAATCACACGAATCTAGCTAACAACCGTAGCACAAAACTCGGAACCCTAATCTGTTCTGCGCTTGCACGGACCGTCCGGCCCATAGGCGCGGACCGTCCGTCCGGTGCTTAATTTGGTGCCCAACAGAAACTTAACTATTTACCGCTATTTAGAGGTGGGTGGCAATTTTTTTGCCATGTGAGTGACATAAGTTAAATAGCTTCTACAGTAGAGTGACAAAAAATCGAATGCCCTTTCAACCCCTCTCTCAAGGGTAATGCCTCCTTAGACATAAAAAACATGATGAAACCGTCCCAACGAACATATGAAACCTCCTAGACGACCTTATACATATACGATACGATTGGATGGTCGCATGCACGCTAGTTAATGTATAGGAGTCTAGATCTCCTGACATGGACTAAAACACGCCCTAGACGTATTCCTTCAACTGTCTTATTAGTTGTCCTTTGGACAAGTTTATTATAAAAAAATTATAAAAAAATATTTAGTTTTGAAATATAATATTTATACATGTAATGATTTGTCTTAAAAAGTACTTTTATAGATATATAAATATATTAAGAGTTTATTATATTTTTAAAAAATATTGGTCAAACTCTATATTTTAAAGACTATGTCATTGTCCTAAAATAAAAATAATAGGATACAGAAGGGAGTATTGTTTAAGATCAATAAGAGCTTGTTGATTTGGTTACTAAAAGTTAAGGCTAGGCCTAGGCGTGAACTCCGTGCAGCCACCACGACGAGTCCACGAGCGGCGACAGCGTGCGCACGCCGAGCCCGTCTCGCTGCACGCGCACGCGGGCTTTTTTTTTTTTGTTTCGTCGTGGGGTTCCAGCCGGAGCCGGGCGGTTGTGGTCCCTGTCGGCCGTCGGCTTCCTCCGTCCGCGTCTGCGTCTGCGTCTGCGTCTGCGTAGCCAGCTTAGACTCGGTGACGTCGGAAGAGAGGCGGCCCCCCAGCTAGGGCACCCACGTTGCAGTGGCGTGGCCGAGTTTTTTTTTCTTCTTCTTTATATCTGCCGACGTGCCGCCGGAAACACGGAGGCAGTCGGGCTCCGGCCGCGTGTCGGGGCGAGGGACCAGCTGCCGTGCTGTTTGTTTTTCGACTACTCCAAGCATCATCCATCACCGGTGGCGTGGCGGAGCTTTCCAAGGCCCTGGACCCGGGCGGCGTGGAAAGGCACGTCGTGGCCCGCTGCTGCAGCGTCGTCGTCGGCCGGCCGGCCGGGCAGGTCAGGTCGTCGAGCAGACAGCAGACCACGCTCGCTCGGTTGGCCGTGCATTGCCGAATCGCATGCGCAGAAATGTGGACGGATAAATCATCTCTGTGCTAGGTGGGGCCACTGGCACTGGCAGGATGCCAGTTGCAGCCACTAGTGCAGGCTGCAGCCTGCAGGGTCGGCGGGGCGTAGGGGAAGAACAAGGGCAGAGGCAGGCAGCACGGGGCACGAGACGACGGGTGGCCCGGCCTCTTCCTCGCGTCCGCTGTCCTGTTGCTGATGGCGACGCAGGCACAAACGGTCCACGTACAGCAGGGCAAAGGCAGCTGCCAGCACAGAGCGCCGGCCCGGCCCGGCCCAGGAAAGAAGCACTCGTACCCATCGATCGCTTCGGTGGAAGCTCTTCCGGCCCACCTCCGCCATCTTGGTCGATGGAGACTTCTCCTTCGTTCACGGGATTGGACTGACGTGATGAGCATGGCACAAGTGCACAGCACACCTGTAGGCGGCAGGCAGGGAGACACTGGAAGACAGGCGACGCGAGCTGCATGGCAGGCGCCATCGAAGTCACGGACGCGTCCAATGCTGCTGCACTGCATGCATACAGCCATACAGGGAACAGGGGAAGAAGGAAGGGGATCCATTCGCCGATTCAGCTAGCCATGCGCCGTGCAGCGGGCAGCCACACACACGCCGGCGGCCACCCAGCCTTCCCTCCTCAGACCGTCCCGCCGTGGCCTGTGGCTGTGGCTGTAGCACTACTAGTCTAGTATGCACTAGCACCTGCCCACCTGGCAGTCTACGTCATATTGAATTTTTATCATGTTCAAAATACACGCTTGCTAATAAGACACGACCTCATCCTTTCCCTGTCCCTACAGAGAAAAAAAATGTTGTCAATAAATGCAAGCTTAAATATAATAGAAAATCTAGAATCTTATAAGATATATCGTGATTTTCTCTGTTCCTTTATTTTAAGACATCGTAATAATACCGTGTATAATTCGGTACCACATATATCTAGTTTCAATCAGTTCCATCATGGCTAGAAAATAACCAAAATGTCACATAATACATCTAATTAATTATTAGATTGCAAGTCGTAAGATTTGTTTCTTTAGACCTAACCCCGAGGGATACTTTGTTTTTAATCAAATTTTAGGGTAGTCGGAGGCCTAACGAAAACATCATTTGGATTCGTCCCTGGTCGTAGTCTCGTAGAGGTAAGATCCAACCTAAGTTATTTTAGAAACTCAAATCCACTAGAGATCGAAGAAAATCGAGTGAGAAATAAAGAATGTTTTCAGTTGATGCTGGTTAGCCAGTTAGCCGTGCAAGAGCACATATGGAGTATGATTGGACCTGGAATTTGATGATGGCGCGACTTTATTCATCCTTTTTCCTCCAAACTTTAAAGTGTAAAAAAGTAGAAAATTAAATAGAAATAAATCCTTGGATTTTACAGTATACGGTGTGAGCTCACAATTTCTAAGAAAACACTCATTCATTCTGGCAGCTTTAAAAATCTAGCTAACCTACTCTTAACCTGGGTGCATGAAGGCTTAAACACTGAAATCCTGCTGTTATTGAGAGCTTGCTTTAGAACACAAATGAGTGAGTGATGCATGGCTTGTCGTAGTTGAATACTTTCACTAACAACATGCGTTTGGCATATCGTCACACGGTTCTCTCTCTCTCTAACCCAACCTAGCAAGAAAACCACAAAAAAAAACGAAACGAAGTCGAGGAAAAGAAGGGAACACTTGTTTGACTCTGGAGCCACCAAGTCCAAAACAATCTACACGTACTACGCAGGTCCGGGACGCCAGAAAGCAGCTCGCCAGCGTGCGTCACTCTCCCTCCCCGCCCTCGATTCGAAACCCACACAAGCGGAGCGGAAGGGGAGGCCACTCACTAACCCCTGATTAGCTGCTCATTAACTCCACCCCCGATCTGAATTGGCAGTAGCAGATCGGCGTGCCATTGCATCACCGCCAGCAGCAGCAGCAAGACCACCAAACCCAACGAGAGAGCAGCCGAGGCAATTTAATGCGTTCCCCTCCTCTCCCCATCCCTCTCTAGCTACTCTGTAGATTGACAGAGAGACAAGAGCGCTCTTGCTACCAATCTCCTCCTCGTCGCCGCCGCGGCCGCTCTCGCTCCCACGATCCGGCGCTGCCACGAGCTTCCAGATCCGCCGCCCGGGCAATGCTGTAGCTGCCCGCGCCGAGATGGGCGGCGTCGGCGCCGGCTCTCTCGCCCTGCTGCGGCTGCTCCTCCTCCTGCTCCTCCGCGCCGAGGCCTCCGCTCTCCACGGTACAAAGCCTTCGACACTTCCCTTTACCGTCCCCGTCGGTCTGTCCTGTCCCGTCCCGTCCCGCTCGATCCTTCCCTGTGTCCGCTCCCCCCTCCGCATTCCGCGGGGTTGCTCGCCGTGGGGCGGTGCGCCCGCGCTCGCGCTTCGGGCGGGCGGGGATTCCGCGCCCCGTTCCGCATTCCACCGAAACCTCCCCGACCTTGCCGGGCGCGCTGCTCCTGCTCCTGCTCCTGCCGCCGTGCCTCGCTGCCGTCCCAAGCGCGCTCGCGCCCGCTGCTGGAGCTTGGCATTTCTGGTGCGTGGCGCGGAATTCGGCTGCTTTTTCTTTGTGCGGATTTTTTTTAGATTACAGCGCAGGCGCATGGTTTTCGCATTGTGCGAAGGATCTGACGACTGGCGAGGAGGCGTAAGGTCTACGATACTGTCGGTGGGTTCAGTTGCTTGCCACTCCGTCCCCGCCCCCCGCCCCCCGAGTGGAAAAAGTGCTCTGGCCTTTTGGAATTTTGGCTGACACCGACCCGGGATCATCCTAAATTCCTAATCCTACCCAGGAGATGGAGAAGGCAAGGGGTGTCTACTTAGATAGATTGGCACATGCCTTCTCTCGAGGGCATTCATGCTGCAGCCAGAAGTAGGTGCTGTCTATTGCGCCTTGTTCTACGGGCTCATGGGATTGGTTGTTGGATGCAGAGGTTGCAATGTACGAGCACATGTTTTGTTTAGCGAGGCTGTGGTTGCTAGAATGCTAGCTGAGCTTCTTTACCATGCATGTTTTCTTTTCTCTAGGTTGGCCTCTGTAGTATGGTGTTGTAACAATGGTGGGGGCGTGTTGTCTGACCTTCCTCATCAGGCATAAAATCTTAGGATCTACATGGAATGCTGCATAAAATCGTCACTTGTCAGCGAGGCGATATTCTTCGGTATACCTCCGTTCTCGAATATTTGTCGCCCGCTAATTCATTTTTGAACTCAAACGCGACAAATAAAAAAGAACGGAGGGAGTAATTTGTTTCGACTCGGTAGTATTGAAACTGGAAAGTGTATTCCATGTATGGTGTCCAGTCTTCAGGAAGGGGAGCAATTTTCTTAGGCTATTTGGAGAACTGTAGAAGTACTAGATTTGCATTAAAGTAACTTATGCAAAGCTACAACATTGTCGGATGCAGTATAAAGTTCATTGGGAATTCAATCTTTTGTTTTTCTATCTTTCCATATCACGTAGCCTTGTTTTACAAATAGTATTTGCCAGTGGACGTTGGCCATTTAACTCCAATGCGCCACATGCCTTTTATGATGTTACAGTTACACCGTATATGAAGTTTATATATAATTATATGAGACCGTTGCATAAATTTCCTCCACCAGGTTTACATAATTTTCTCCAGTGTAAACCCTAACCCCTCTATGTTCTGCAGCGACTATATTACCTAGCCCAGCACCAAGTCCATCAAAAGCCCCTGAAGCGAGATCGTTTGGACCTCGAATTTCCCCTTCACATCCTCCGAGTGCACTACCTCCAGGATCTCCTGGTACATAACCATGACAACTTAAATACTACAATTTCAAACCTTATTTTTTTATAGAGTGGTGTTTACTTTCTTCTAATTCTTGAAGGCGTTGATGCGCGCCATCATTCACACAAGCACCCGCACCACAGAGAGTCAAATCAGGGCCCTTCACCATCCTCAGCACCCACACCTGAAGGTTTGTGGTTTGTCAGTGCACCTTGTTTATGCAATTCACAATTTTATGCCGTTAGGATTCCTTGTATACCGATTCTGTTGCTTATGCCATTCTTCTGTGGTCTATTTTTATCTTGTACTGTTGCTATCGAGGTTTGAACTACTCTTATGACTAGATATGTGATTGTATTCGTTACCTATATTCATTGAATAATTCCTTGGATCTTTAGCAGGTTGTTCTAGTTATATCTGCACCGAGCCACTGACTGCAACACCAATTGGTTCCCCTTGTGGCTGTGTCGAGCCTATTAGTGTTATCGTTGATCTGGACTTAGCTCCTTATCTACTGTTCATGAGCATAGCTGAGTTAGAAGTTGAGGTTGCAGCTGGGACATTTCTTAAACAAAGCCAGGTGAAGATCATGGCTGCAGTTGCAAGTATCCAGGATGACCAGAAGACACGGGTGACCATTTATTTGGTGCCGCTAAGAGAACAGTTCGATACTTATACGGCATCCCTAATATCTGATAGGTTCATGGAGAAAAAGGTTCAGATAAATTCATCTATATTTGGAGATTATAAAGTTATCAATATCAGCTATCATGGTAAGGCCGTGCACATGGAATACCCCTTAGGTTGTTTGCTCGACTTATGTTCATAGCTATGGATCTTTGTTACTGCAGGATTGCAATCCCCGCCATCATCTCTGCCTGGAGGATCGGATCCTTCAGGAACTGAAGAATATCCTATAACTGCAGAGGTGCCTGATCAGAAGAAAAAGCACAATAAATCAGATATTTTGGTCATCGTGGTAGTGTTAGGGTCTTCTCTTGGACTTCTGATGACATGTGCTGTTCTGCTGATCTTACTAGTAAGATGGAAGAAACTTGGACGGCTTCATGAGGCTATGACCCCTGCAACTATCCCAGCAGTTAATAGAAGATATGGTATGGTGTTTATAGTATTACTTCTATTGTGCTTTGTCAATTATCTATTGCTTATGGCTGCTTGGGAAATATTTTTAACTAAGGCTGTGTAGGAGTTAGCATCATGTTAATCTGTTTTTTCTAGAGCATTTGTTTTCATTTTCAAGTTGCCAAGTCTAGAGTTTTGTGGTCAACAATGGAAAAACTTAGCACCATTTCCATTTTGGTGGGAGTATCATTTACTATTTCTATGCAGTCGAGTTAAATGAAAGTTGTTATGTAATGATTTCACTTAGTCTTCCCCTGCAGTAAATGTCTCTTTGCAATCTATGATAGTCTAAGTTTTTAGACTCTTACCAACTTCCTTATGATAAACATGCATTAACAGTTTTCAACTTCAAAAAACGCTGTTAGCATATGGTTGACAACAAAAACTGTTAGGAAAGGTCACACAAGTTGAACTTCTTGAGTACACTAAATAATTTGCCACTCTTAAAGCTGCCGTTATGCTGATAACTTAATGCATGATGCAGGCACCAGGCCAACTTTGTCAACCAGCATGGTGAGCTCTGCGTCAGCATCAGTGTTTTCAACAGTGGCTACTTGCACAACATCTGTAAAGACATTTTCACTAGCCCAACTTCAGAAGGCCACAGATGGTTTTGATTCAAGAAGAGTTTTGGGTCAAGGGGGCTTTGGGCGTGTCTACCATGGGACGATAGAGGATGGAAACGAAATTGCTGTTAAATTGCTTACAAGGGAGGACAGGAGTGGTGACCGTGAGTTTATTGCAGAAGTGGAAATGCTCAGTCGATTGCACCACCGGAATCTTGTCAAATTGATTGGTATTTGCATTGAGCGGAGTAAAAGATGTCTTGTGTATGAGCTCATACGAAACGGAAGTGTGGAATCCCATCTTCATGGTATGCCAGCCAAATAGAAAAAATATGGTTAATGAGCCTTGAATGGAAAGCGCTGACTACAATAATCCCCATAAAATAATCAGATGAGGCTTATTTAATTTGTTAAACATGAACTGTCTGAATCAGCTGGCATTCTAAAAATAGAACTGAGTTGTTTGATGGCGTAGTTCTAATGAATCACATATATGTACAATATTAACTACTGCGTCCAAAACTTAAAAATTTTCTGATGATGTGTCTCAGTGAAACACAGCACTCAGAACTAAAAAGTACGGAAGTCCGTATTTTTCTCTGTGATGTTTGTGTCTAGTGTAGGATTTTTTTTTTACTTAACATGATTGTTTTGGATTGATCCTAGCCTTGTTTTTTTCCCTGTCTAGGCGCTGACAAGGCTAAGGGTAAGCTGAACTGGGATGTTAGGATGAAAATTGCTCTTGGCGCTGCTCGAGGCTTAGCATATCTGCATGAAGATTCAAACCCTCATGTCATACACCGTGACTTCAAGGCCAGCAATATATTATTAGAGGAAGATTTCACTCCTAAAGTGACCGATTTTGGTTTAGCAAGGGAAGCATCCAATGCGACTCAACCTATATCTACCAGGGTAATGGGTACTTTCGGGTAAGGCACACTTTGCTCTTACCCCATCTTATATAACGATGTCAATTACCATGTGACCGTTAGTTGATGATTTTTTACTATTTTTCTGCTTCTTGATACGTTAGATTGTAGTAGTATGACTTTGGTTCTCTTTGTGATTGCTTCTAATTACATTATGGATGTACTCCTAGATGTCACAGTTGGGGAAAATCAGCTAGTATGATTATCTTGATTAAATCCTAGTGTTCCTGAATTCCGAGAATGATTATTCCTAGAGTGTGTTGATACTATTTTTTTGTGTGTCAAACAATGGCAATGCTTGAGGGGTCGTTCCTTTTTATTTTCCTTGCTAAATAGTTCGTGCTATCACAATAATTGTTTTCCTACACTTTGTACACAGCAGTGTCTTGCTTTTTATTTGACTCGATTTTATTTTTTTTTCTCTTTGACTGCACAGTTATGTTGCTCCAGAATATGCAATGACGGGCCATCTTCTTGTTAAGAGCGATGTCTACAGTTATGGGGTTGTCTTGCTGGAACTTATATCAGGAAGGAAGCCTGTAAACATCTCTGAGTCCAAGGATCCTGAGAACCTTGTAACTTGGGCCCGTCCTCTGCTAAGCCATAAGGAGGGCCTGGAGAAGTTAATTGATCCGTCTCTGGATGGAAATTTTAACTTCGACAATGTAGCGAAGGTGGCATCCATCGCTTCCATGTGTGTGCACACAGATCCATCGCAGAGGCCGTTCATGGGTGAAGTTGTCCAGGCACTGAAGCTGATCTACAATGATCCAGATGAGGCTTGCGACGATTCCTACAGTCCAAGGAATTCATCTGACCAAGACGGTGACTACGAAGGAGACCTGGTCTTTGAGAGTGGAAGCTGGGGCTTTGGGGCCTCTGGGTGTCTAGACTACCGGAATTCCTTACCGTTTGTCACTATGGACTACAGTTCTGGCCGAATAGAAGGGCCGCACGACCCTCGCGCGGCATTGTCAGCGGGATCCCATGCCCAGTCACCAGTGCTGCAGAATAGATCAGGCCCCTTGCGGATGAAGAAGAAGCTGGCCTCCTTCTACCGCTCTAGAGGCAGCATTAGTGAGCATGGGCACCTGCCACGCCATTGATCAGTCAGTGAACTAGTGTTAGGCTGTTAGCTTCGGTTGACTCTGGGATTGAGGCTGGCGGGGGTTGTCATTACCTGATTCGTGCCTCATGTTAGTGTACAGTTCGTGGTGACCCTTCACCCTTGGGTATGGGTGTTTTCTCTCTCTCTTTGCCTTCTGCTTCTTCCCCGGAAGCAATGAGGATGGGGTTGGCAGGTGCTCTCTAATTTTCGCAAATTGCGGTTCATTTCTCATGCATCTGATTGGTTTCTTGCCGGAGTTCTGGGCATCATGTTGTTGTGACTAGGTGGTTGTACTGGATGCAGTTCGTTGTAAACAGACAGTGTCAGGGATCTACCTCGCGTTGGAGAGGTGAACTATACAGCCGGCTCAGTTCCTCAAATGTCAGGTGGTACCTGTGTTAATATTCTTTTGGTTCTTACTTTGCATGGTCTTATTGCATTTTTTTTTTACTTTGGTCATGAGTGATGTTCGTTCTAGTCTTGTGGATAACTGGATATCATGGTTCCGTGTTCAATTCATGTTCTCTAGCACAAGCGGCCCTACCTTCGGACAACGGTGTATTCTTTGGTTGTAAACCCAAGATTCTTTTTACTATTACTAATTGGAGCTTTTAATGTTGCTAATTGGAGTTTTTTTACTAGACATGCTAGAAAAAAAAGATAAATTGTAAACTAGAAAATATTACAAAGATCCAGTCATTAATTTGATAGGCTCAAGTCACCATTGAAAATAATAATTACTGAACTAGCTATGATCTCTAAAAACTTGTCCACCTCTACTATTATGAGAAATAACATAAAATATAATCTTCTAAGTTTGGGAACCCTAATTTTCTATAGGATTTCTATTTTTCTATGAGAAATTAGTTTATTTTCATATGGAAAATATAAATTCTTTGGGAAATTAAGGTTCCTAAAGTAGCCCTAAATCTGCATCAAAATCATCCATACATACATGCCATTATGAAGCGTATAAAATGTCCACTAAATTTGCATTTAGATTACCCTTTCAGCCACCATGATATATAATCTGAGCATCCTTTTAAATTATATCAAATACCACTTATGCCATTATTAAAATTTTAACACAAAATAGCACCTCAAGCCTATATCTAAGTTAGATAGCCATAGGTTATACCTGCATAAATTGTGATATAACTATTACACGCGAACATCCAATGCTCATGCTCATAAGATTCTAGTTCATATAGGAGTGGATTGATGGACTGATTTACAAAAAGTCGATAATAGAGATTCATACCTACGTCATGCATATTTGTAATTACTAGACCGTATTGCTATTTTTTCAGACAAAAACAATATAGCAGTCTATGCCTGTTTGTCTGTTTTTTCCCATTTGGTTTGGTCTACTCTACTATGCGGGACACTTATTCATGGTCCATTTTTTAAATTATACAGAGTACATATCTTATTAGATTTTTATTGATTAAATATTTACAGAAAAGCAGTCTACATCTATATCAAACTTTTATAATGAAATAATAATATTTATGATGCTAATTATTATTTATTAATTATATATATATATTTAATATCATGTTTTTTTGCAACTCTTTTAATAATTTTGGTGAAACTTGAGATCCTTTGATTGTCCAAGGGAGTGAAATGATTTTTTATATGTAATGGAGGAGGGTTATGATTTAACCGTTAGAAGGTATTTTCTCCATCTTAAATTATAAGACATTTAAGTTTTCTAGATATACAATTTTTATTATGTATTTAAATCTATACCGTATCTAGATATATAGCAAATCAATGTACGTAGAAAAGCTAAAAAAACTTATAAATTTAGGATAACAGTGCGTAGAAAATAAGCAATTTTAATCATATTGAGGGAGACTAGGAGAGCATAAAGCGTCTCTGTTTTTCGGTGGAGAGGTGAAATTCAGACTGATAGCGAGGATACCGACTAGAGATGGCAATGTGTACGCGAAACCCGAATATTCAACGGATTTTATCTAATATGAAGGTGGATATAAGATGATTTCTCTACCCACGGATATATTAATGGGTAAAAAACTCTACCCGTTGGGTAGACGAGTACGAGTACAAGTTGGTACTACTCATACCCATCTATCCATAGATAAAATATACCCACATCAATACCACTATTGGAGGTATTTTCCTCCGCCGAAGGTCCTCAAGACGAAGACATCATTTGTAAGCGATGTTGGAGTCTTTTCTCCGCCGAAGGTCCTCAAGACAAAGACATCGTTTGTAAGCGATGTTGAGGGTCTTCTTCTCCGCCGAGGGCTCTTAAGACAAAGATATTGTCTGAAAGCAACAATATCGAATGCTGAAGCTTTCAGCCGAAGGGCGACAGCTTCGGGTCAAGACGGCGATGAAGGTCAAACATGATGCTGAACCGATGAGGAAAAAACTAGTTAAGCTCTGATAACTTATGTTACGATTATGTGTACATGTTAGGGTTATAAATATATTTTTACTCGGGCTGCGTCCCATGTCTATAAATAAGTGAATAGTATCCCCTTACTGTTCATGTTGGATTGTATCTGCCCTCGCATCACCACCTTCGATCAAGCCGAAGGTATCAATGTAATATAAGTTTTGTTAATGTTCATGAATATATACATTACAGTTTGGACACATAAATGAATAAGTGGATAGATATATAACATATTGTTTCTATGGATTTTTTTTTTGATAAATGATGAAGGTGTGTCCTTCATAATCTTCGTCTGAACATCATTATACTCGAAAGGAGATAATGATTCGAAGGTCGAAGGTCCTTAATCCTTAACAATTGTGTTGCTTTGTTCTTGATTCACAACATTTGAGAATAAGTGACCAACAACCACTATAACCATCTAATAGAGTCCATCTTAACTAAAATAAAACCCTTCTCTAGCCATCATTTGTCTAGATACCAAAGTTATGTAATCATATGATTTGTTATGTGCGAAGTTGAAGTTATTTTTTATGTTTATTTAATATTTTGAGTGATTGATATATTGAAATTTAAGATTTTTTTAACGGATATGGGGTTACCTGACAGGTAAAATTACCCGCGCGGGTACGAGTATGAGTAAGATTTTATACCCACGAGCATATATGGGTAGTCTAATGGGTATAATTTTTTTATGGGTATGAGTATGAAATGGTACTACCCGACGGGTATGTACCCGTTGCCATCCCGAGGAATGTCGATGATTTTTTCATCGAATAACCAAAAGAAAAAAAAGAATGGGCCTAATCTGTTATTTTGGGCCTGTAAACCCATTGCTCTCAGGTCCATTGACGACTAGTATCATCATTAGAAAGCCCACGTAGTCGAGCGAGGAGGAAAGGCGGCGAAAACCCTCCCTTGCCTTGCCCAGTTGCCCCCAAACCCCAGCCACCAGCTATACCAATGGCGGCCACCGCGATGGACCATGACGGCGGCGACGACGTGGTCACACCAGGGGAGCTTCTCGGAAACTCATTAACCCTCGCGGCCGGACGTGGCGCCTACGCCGACGGTCGCTCTGTGCGCGCGTCGGTCACCGGGCGCCGCCGCATCGTGCCGCCCGCACCTGGCTCCGACGACCAGGTAGGGTTGGCTTGGTAGGGTTTCTGATTTCCTTTTGTTTTGTGCGTGTGATGAGTTGGTTTGTTCGTTTGGGCTGCAGAGATCCACGGTGGAGGTGGTGGGGCACAAGGCCCATGGAGCTGTGCCGCAGCCGGGAAGCGTCGTCATCGCCCGAGTAAGATGCTCAGAAATACTGGGCATAATATGGTTTCAAGAATTGCAATTCATTTGCTTTTGTGAAAACACTCAATGGCAATTGGCCATGCTCTGAAATTTCCAATTACCACACGCATCCCCTGGTTCAGGTTGGAGGTGGGGCGATGCATGTGTCTGAAAGTCAGAGCCATTACTCTTGTAGTTGTCTATAGGGTAATAATGGGCACACCATCGTATTTTTCAGGCATCTTTGCTGCAGGAAGTCGTCGAACATAGTCACAATGTTTTTTTAAAAAGCAGAAGTTTCTAAACCGCTGATTCCTGAAAGCTGTCACTTTTGCAGGTAACAAAGGTTATGGCTAGAATGGCCTCTGCAGATATCATGTGTGTTGACTCAAAGGCTATCAGAGAAAAGTTCACTGGCATGATAAGGTGGTGCACTGGTGCCTTCCCCATGATTTTATTTTGCCTTGTGTTGGTTCCATCTTTTATTTGTTTCCAGTTGATGTCTTGTACTACATTTGCTTTAGTTGCTTGCTGAATTCTGTACTTGGATTCATGCTCTTGTTCATCTTGGGGACTTAGGGAACCTATCAGGGGAAAGTTTCTCATAAATTTCCTCTGTTTTACCTGCAGGCAGCAAGATGTTCGTGCAACTGAAATTGACAAGGTGGATATGTACCAATCATATCGTCCTGGGGACATTGTTAAAGCTATGGTTGTATCCTTAATTGACGAAAATGATGCAGTACAAATAATCTCTGTTTTCTTCTCTTGTTATCAACCTTGGTTAGGTTTACTTGCCCTTAGGTTATCCACATCTACCTTCTTAAGCTGTCGTAACTTTTTAAATCTTTAAACTCTTGCTTTGAGGGCCCGTTTGGCTTGGCTCCTGAAGTGCTCCTCCGGAGGAGCCGGAGCACTTGAGGAGCCACTTTTGTGGCTCCGGCTGCTCAGCCCAAAATAGCTCCGGCTTTCTATACTGTTGACCCCAAAACGGGCTTCTCAACACATTTTGAGGAGTCGTCTTGGGGTGAACAGTAGAGGTACAGCCTTTTGGGAGTGAGGACTGAGGAGGCAGAGCTGCAAAAAGTGTCTCAAATGCTCTGGCGTGTTTGGAGGAGCCATGCTGAATGGGCCCTGAATATTTTTCCTGTTTGAAGTAGTTAATATTCTTGGCTGGCTTTGGATCCTTAAATAATGTTAAAGCTTTCTCTTGGTGATGCAAGGGCATATTACCTTTCCACTGCGAAAAATGAACTTGGAGTCGTTTCAGCACAAAGCATAGCTGGTATGGAAGGGTGCAAAATGCAATTTGTTTACATGGAACTGCTATCGTTATTCTAGATTTTGTTAATGTTGCTTCCCACATGTTTCCTCAGGTGGTACATTGGTTCCAATCAGTTGGACTGAGATGCAATGTGATTTGACCGGTCAAATTGAGCAAAGGAAAGTTGCAAAGGTGGAATAGATGTGCTGTGGCCCTCCTGATAAATGGTAAACATGTTAGTAACTTATCTTAATTTGAGCTTTCCCTTGTGTGGGATACATGTACTTCTATCTGGAAAGTATGTTTTTCATGTACTAGAATGCTGATGATTTGTTGCATCATGTGGTTTTCTTATGATCTTTTATACTGCAGTAGAAATTTGACTGCCTTTGTTGTCATTAACCATTGAATGCTCGCTTGCCTTGCCATTTGTTCTCATTCACTCATGACTCATGTATCACAAATTTCTTTGTTCTCATGAAACAGGTGGTGGCGGTATACAAATTGTGGACCAGTGACACCAGGTCCTTGGGCGGACTACCCAATTCTGCGACGCCCAACTTCATTACAGCTGCATTGAGCATGGGTTTTTAAAACCCTGGCTGAATTTAACTAGACATGAATCGTAGCCATGGGTCCTGTAACCCAACCTTGGGATCTGAATCATAGCCATGGGTTCTGTAACCCAGTAACCTTGCCCTTGTGATTTGTTACTCTGTGAGCTAATGACATTGCAGTTTTCCACCTCGTGATTTCTACAAGTTTTGTTGCGCATTGTTGAGAACTTGAGATCTGTTGCTGTCTTTCTGGCATGATGTCAAATGGCTGTACCGGACTTGTTTCAAACGGATCGGGGGTCAGTACCACTGATTCATTTCTCGCCGGGAAATCACCGAATTATGGTGAACTTACCCGTTTTCGATGCTGACCGAGATGTGATTTCGGTTCTAAATTCAAAAAAATAAAAGTCAAACTTAAACTTTGGGAAAAAAACAAAATTCGCTACAGTAAAAACGAAACGGTGAACCCTGGTCAGTACTCACTTTCTCCCCAAAAAAAGAATGCAACTATGGGTTGCTTGCTATAGTTAAATTGCTTCATGTTTGATAATTTTCTAAAGAATGGTGTTCTCATTTATATCCCTAAATTAATTTATTATAGAAATAAATTACATATATACTCTGATGGTATTTATTCAATATTATTATAAGTATTGATATTTTTTATTTATTGTTGATCAAATTTAAGATAGTAAAAGCGGTTTGGTTTACTATCTAACTCACCATAGTTTATCTAACTTTTTTTTGTCTAATGTTAAGGCATGTTTGATACTTTGTTTTACTATCTAAGATGTCATAACTTGCTTAAGTTTAATCGTTTGAATTAAATAACTAATCTTAGACACTAAAGTTAAAATCGTGGTGCCTTAGGCAGAAAAACCAAACAAACCTTTAGTTTTTTAATTTGACCGATTAATCTTATGCAAGTTATGACGTAGTTAGAGATGAAAACGGATGAAAAAACCTCTCTTATTTCCATTCCTATATTTTATCACGGGAAATGACACCGAGTCCGAAATAGTCGGGAACAAAAATGGTAGCAGAACAAAAGGGTGCACGAAAACGAACATGAGCGGAAATATTAAGCGAAAACTCGTAATTTAATACAAGCACACATGATATTGATGATCGAGTAGCAGGACAATAACATGAAACAAATAGATATGGAGAGACAACATTTCATTGTTGTTTGCTTGTTACTGGTGTATATATAGCTACATTCCATATTGTTTGAGCCTTTAGACCACTTGTTATTCAGAAGAGCCGGTGGCTAGAATGACCACTTATGCTATAGTATGTCACTTAAAAATATGATGCTTTAGTTTGTGCACTAATGCATATTAGGCTCATCTTGGATTTCTTAAATATGAGATAAATATGGGTTAAATCCGGAAAAACGGGATTCCGCAAAAACAAACATAATATACCCTATCCCGTATCTAGATTTTTTTCGCAAATACGAAAACTGATGGGTCAAATGTGAAAAAACGGTACAGGTCGAGATGGATTTTTTCCATCCGTTTTCAATCCTAGACGTAGTTAGCCGAGAACCAAACATGCTCTAAAACATTAAGTTTTTGGGTTAAAAGAGACTATTTTCATTTATGGACCGCCCTAGGCGTTGAGTGTCTCATTCTCAAACAATGTTTTTCCAAAATTTCCAAAATCTGCTTGAACCAGCACAAATGGCTTTGTCAAGATCATGGTTGATGTGCAGACCAAGCGCAAGGTGCCCGAGCAATTAGCAGTGATATCCTCTCTTTGGTAAAGCGTGTCATTCTCATCTACTGAGAAGTCAAATGTTTTCTTTTTGACCAAACATACATAAAAGGAATACATTTTTATAATAATTCTATTTAAAAATATAATATTGTCAATACTTTTTACAAACCCAATCAAACTTAAGAAAATTTGACCAGCACAAACCCTATAGCGACACTCTTTTGCGGACAGGAGTATTCAGTAACGCTGATGCATAAAATGACTGAAAATGAAAGACAATTTGCAGGTTTTCTTAGTGCTTCCATTCAAAATTGTTGCATCAAGTGCATGTTCAACACGACCGTGATTTCACGCAGAAACAATGCTTTCATTTCACAGGCGATAAAACTGGGACAAAAATCAATGCTAATGAAAAGAATTACGGACTACCCACACACCACGCACAAGCAGCTCCTACGAAACACCACGGTTATCTGTACAACGCCCAAGACCCAAAATGTTGAATGAAGGGCCTGGTCATGATTTTGCAAACAGCTGAGCAGCATTCAGATTGCAAGCAGCCGTTGAATCCCTAAGGCAGCTGCAGAAGGCATCTTCATCGGTAGGAAATGAAGCTGGCAGTGGTCGGTCTGGAATCACACCAACCTAAAAAAATATCATTCACAACTACTCAGAAACAGCTAAAATCATAAGTGGCACCAAATTCTGTTTTTAGGCCAATTGCTATGCTTACTCTTACCTTGTCAATGTCGGTATGTGCAGGAGTTTCATAGCGTGCTACGGTAACAGCCAAGCCAGATCCATCAGATAATCCGAAAACCGACTGAATCTTCCTGAATGTCCACAGGTAATGGGAGTGAGACAATACACATTCAGGATAAGAACAAGGACATCATGATAGGGGGAGGGGAAAGCAATACCCTTTTCCATATGTTGGTTCCCCATATACGACTGCCCTCTTATTGTCTTTCAGCGCTCCAGCAAGGATCTCACTTGCACTTGCAGTTCCTTTGTTTACCTAACAAGTTTAAAAGTGGAACATTTGATGTTAGGAAAACAGGTAAAATGCAATAATCCAGGTAAATATTAACTAAATCTATCAGTCGTTGTTTTCTTTAAGCAATGCTAGGTCATACCAGCACAACCAACGGTTCTGATGCAGCAATTGTATCAGCGCCATCAGCCTCATAAATGTCACGAACACCTTGGCTATCGCATATATATACAATAACACCCTTGTCCATCCTGGCAAAGCAGGAGTAACACTTAATACTTCAATCATCTCATTAGATAGCAGTTAAAATTTTAAAAAACTGATCAACTTAGATAACAGTTGTTATTTATTGCAAGATAGCTTTTTTTTTTATCTCAGAATGAATACAGACCATTCACTTTTTCCAATAAAATGGACTAGATTTGTTAGAACTTATATGGGAGTATGATCTGTTGGAGGGTGATCTTTCAAGATACAAACAAAAAAGAAAGAACAAAACTTCCATGTTTCCAGGAAAGTGTTATTTGGTTTTGCCTGCCTTTATTTCCTCCTTCCTCGAATGTCCAAACCAGAAGCATCACTATCTACTATATAGGCAGCCACCAGGAACCAATCAATCATCAATGAAGAAATTTCTCTAAAAACATCGTGGAGACTGATTTCACACTACCATTGATGAATTTTTTCCAAGTTGTGCTTAACACAAACAAGAGTGCGGGCATCATATTATGTTCTTCTGTCATAGTCTACGCCTCTAGGATAACGTGTACTCAACTCATCGTTGATTAAAAAGTTAAACACTCAATTATCATTCGACATAGAAGTTCCATTCAATTGTTGACACATGTTCCCGGAGAAATACTACAGCCTAGGTCATCCCTTGATCATAACCCGAAGTTCTCATATTGTAGGCAAGGTTCAATGATCAGATTTAGACTATATTCCAGCCTGTCTGTGTTGGAGTAGAAGGTACTGTAAAGTTCTCTTTTAGAAGGCCGATTAGAATTCCAGTGATTTTTCTAGGTGCACCAGGACATATGCACAGTTAAGGAGGCCACCAAGACATATGGATAAAGCTCACACACCATGAAATAATTTGTGGTTCAAACAAGCTTACCAAATCTTTGCAATTTGAATTCCTTCAGGAAAAAGGCCACCACTGCATAAGACAACCACGTTAAAATTCCAACAAAGCAAACATTTAAACATCAACATACATCCCAATTTCTGCAGGCTCAAACCTGTTATTCCGCAGATCCAGCACAAAGGATTTAACATTGTTGTCCCTCAATGTCTTAATGGCTTCCTTAACAGATTCTGTAGGAGGATAATGAATTGACATAATCAGCAGGACTTACAGCATCCGAAAAACATCATGATGCTTTCTCAAGGCGGCAAACCTGCAGCATTTTGGT
This sequence comes from Zea mays, assembly GCF_902167145.1. NCBI lineage: Eukaryota > Viridiplantae > Streptophyta > Magnoliopsida > Poales > Poaceae > Zea > Zea mays. Next base: position 223,895,105 of record NC_050100.1, on the reverse strand, counting down.
TAAATGTTGTCAATTTGATGTAACCGATCTTTGAGCTATCTTTTGAACCTGGAATCTCACACATCCTTGACCTCACGGGGTTTAAATTGACTGTTTGTCTCCTGGAAATAATAAAAAAGGATGGAATACTTAATGGCGAGTTTTTCAGTAAATGGGTTTCATCCTTTTGTTCTAACTATGTAAAAGGGGATTGTATGATTGGCTTACTTTAGAACGACATGCCTGGTATTGGTCCCACTACGAATAGACAAATCTACTGAACTTCCTTCAGGGCCCCTAGAAAATCAGTTGACAGAACACCACCAACTCTTATTAAGAATATTAAGAAAATGTTGACCTAGGGCAACCAAAACTAAGGGATGCATGTATACAATTATCGGTGTTTTTTTGTAACACTGTATTTTAGCCACTGATTATATTTACATAGTAATGAGAGTTGGCCTTACTGTAAGCGTTCTGCGGCATCATATATATCCATATCTTCAGTGCTTCTGTTGTCAATTGCCAAAATGGTGTCTCCAGGAAGAATGCCAGCCTTTTCTGCAGGACCACCAGGGGTGGCTGTCATGACAGCAACTCCTGAAGGTGATCCATTAATTGCCATTGGGTAACCAATCGATAAACCTACACCCGTGAGTGCGCCTTGCGTACCAGACTTCCTTCAGAAAAGATAATGGCCTGCTTTATAAGATATATTGCACTAACTAGTAACTAAATGAATCAAAATTCTATGGGAATCAATAATTGAGTTCTATACCCGCAAGCTCTTCAATTTCTCAGGTTCTAAGAAACGAGTAAAAGGGTCATCCAATGTTGAAAGCATTTTCTTGATTGCCGCATCTGAAATTCAGTATTGATTAAACAAAATGATAATATGGAATCAACACTGTACAGTGTGATGGTTTACTTCAGCACAAATCTATAATGCATTTGAGTTCTGGATTATAGAATTCCCCATAGTTAATTAGTGATATACTAACACTGCAGTTTGGAAATTTAGCTCCTACCGGAGACACACTGTAATATCTGTCTGTGACAGAAAAGCTTGGGGCAAATGCGATGGTGGTTTCCTTTAAACAACTAAATCTGTCCTTGGTGTATGATAAATGTATTTGAAAACACTGTATTAAATGACTGTTGAATGCCTAATGTAATTATTCTGACCGTGATAGAAGTGTGATTGTGATGTATGAAAGGCAAGGTTCTAGTTCTAGTTATGAAAGACAAAGTTGGGGCAATATGCAAGAATCATACATGTCTCTTCCCTTGTGTTCATCGGTTCATTGCGAAGGGCATTTTCACGGTATCTAAACCAACTTTGCCCATTAAAAGATTTGTCATAGTATGCTCGATCAACCGCGCGCCAAGCCTCCAGGAAAAGCAAGTTTTCCTCTGTGAGCGCCGATGCTTGGATCACCCACCAATAGACAATCACACAAAGGTGTCAGCATACATAAGAAAGAACGCGGAGAGATGATGAAAAGCCACATGGCTGTACCAATGTTGGAACACTTACATGACGGTGCTGTATAAGAAGCTCCCGAGATGGACATGACGAGCACCACCCCTAAAACGACGCGTTCGAAACCACCAGCGGACATGAAGTGCCTGGATACCCCATCTGGCCGCAGCGCGCTCATGGCCTTGTAGCACCGGCTGAGGTTGCCGTGCAAAGTGACCATCAGTGAAGAGTAACGGGACAGCATTCTCCTTATTGGCCGCGTCAATCTGGAAACGGACGGTCCACTCGCCAAACACTCGGTGGATCTCCTGGAGCATTGCTTCGTTCGAGCGAAACGGCAGGCTGCAGCCCGCAGTGGTGGGTGGGGCAGGGGTTCCCAAATCGATACGACTGCGACCTGCAGTTCATTCAGCAATTGTTCGAAGTTCAAACGATGGTTAGGAATCGAAGCATCAGCATGGCCACAGTATAAGCAATCGACAGCAACAGAACGCACTACTGCGCTAGTCTCTAGCTACCCCCTCACCCAGAACCGACCCTACCGACAAGCGCCGAATTGTTTTGATGAATGCAGTATACAAACAGCTGAGCTTGATAGAAGGGAGGAAGGAAGGGTGTGTGTGTGTGGCAGCGACAGAAAGCTAGGTGAGATCACCGTGCGAAGGCGGCGAAAGGACGCCCGAGACGGCGAGGCGGAGGCCGCTGAGTCGGAGACGAAGAGCGGGCGAGAACACGTCGCCATCGACCTTCCCCTTCTCGCTCACCAGGCGATGGCTTTTCGAATGGAACGGAGACTAGCGAGGTCGAGGCCTCCCGTTTTCTGGGGTCGACGCTTTTCCAACTCCAAATTGGGGGAACGAATTCTTCTGCGAGGAGAGGAGCCGAGGAGTAGATAATGGCCACGGAATTGCCAAGTGCGGACTGCGGAGACACCACAAGCTCAGCTATGGAAGACGACGACGATGGGATGGCGACGCTGGATTGGGCGGCCAAGCTGTCTGGCCCACCACTCTGACGAGGCTGCACTTTTCCGGGCGGGCTGGGTGGCTGGGCAACGGCCACGCGACGCGACGCGTGTGTGGGCCAGACCATTCAGGTGGGAATTATTGGGCTGAGCCGTATCTGTCCGAGGCCCACTTGTCTGACCTCGTTTCGTTGTCTTGTATTGTATTACTGGGCCGTTTTGCTGAAGAGACACACCCGCCGGCGACTAACAAAACCCTCGCCAGCCTTTCCCGTCCGCCGGCCGCCGCTAATGGACGCCGGCGACGCCTCCACCGCGCTTGCCCTCACGGCGGCGGAACCATCACCGCCGAGCCCCAACAGGAGGGGCAAGAGGCCGACCAACCCGCCCAAGCGCTTCGTGCACACCCCGATCCCGCCTTCAATCCTCTCGGACCCGACCCTGGCCGCCGCCGCCACCTCCCTCCTCCCGGCCAACTACAACTTTGAGCTCCACAAGACGGCGCACCGCATACGGTCCGCGGCCGCTCGCCGCGTGGCGCTGCAGCTCCCCGAGGGCCTGCTCCTCTTCGCGCTCCCACTGTCGCACCTCCTCGCGCCCTACCTCGAGCCCGGCGCCGACAACGACGTCCTCGTCCTCGCCGACGCCACCTACGGGGCCTGCTGCCTCGCTGACCGCCCCGCCAGGGCGCTCGCCGCCGACCTCCTCGTCCACTACGGCCACTCCTGCCTCGTCCCCGTCACGGCCTCACTCCTCCCGGTGCTCTACGTCTTCGTCGAGATCCGCGTGGACGCCGCCCGCCTCGCCGCCGCCGTCAGAGCCGCCTTCCCGGACCCAGCGGCCGCGCCCCGCCTCGCCATCGCCGGGACCGTGCAGTTCATCGCCGCGGTCCACGCCGCGCGCGAGATGCTCACGGTAGAGGGCTACCACGACATCGTCGTGCCGCAGGCGAAGCCGCTGTCCGCCGGCGAGATCCTGGGTTGCACCGCCCCGACGCTCAAGAAGTCGGAGGAGGTGGGCGCCGTGGTGTTCGTCGCCGACGGGAGGTTCCACCTCGAGGCGTTTATGATCGCCAATCCCGGGGTGAAGGCCTACCGTTTCGACCCATTCCTCGGGGTTCTCGTGCTGGAGGAGTATGACCATGTTGGCATGAAGCAGGCGAGGAAAGCGGCGGTGCTGGCGGCCAGGAAGGCCAAGAGCTGGGGAGTCGTACTTGGCACCCTGGGGAGGCAGGGGAGCACCAAGGTTCTTGACAGGGTGGTGGAGCATTTGGAGGAGAAAGAGTTGGAACACACAGTGGTGCTCATGTCGGAGCTTTCCCCGGCGAGGATGGAGCTATTTGGAGATTCCATTGATGCCTGGGTGCAAATTGCTTGTCCACGCTTGTCGATCGACTGGGGGGAGGGTTTCAAGAAGCCAGTGCTGACAACGTTCGAGTTTGATGTCGCACTGGGCTATGTCCCTGGGTGGTGGGAGAAGGGGAGCAGGGGTTGCGGTAGTGAATGTGGTGTTGGGTGTTGTTCAGGATCAGGAACTCGTGGAAACTGCAACTGCAGTGATGGGGATTATGGTGGTGACTACCCGATGGATTATTATTCGCAAGATGGAGGTGATTGGAATAGCTGCTACATGAAGAAGAAGCCATCTACTGGCGAGAGGAAACTGCGGGTTCGGATTGGTAAGTGCTCAACATTTCTACAAACTCTGCCATCACTGAACCATAATTACATGACCCAATATTTGGTTAGGCTTAATATTAAGAAACAGTAAGTGCTGTCTTATAGCCTCAAGGAAAGAAAAAACTGAACATTATGGCTCTGTTTGTTTGAGATTATACTCTGACTAGATTATATAATTTAACTTATTTTGAACTAACACTTAGGATGTGTTTGTTTCCTTTCTAGATTATATAAGTTAGATTATGGTGGAAAGGTAGGAGGGAACACTTAGGGTGTGTTTGTTTCCCTCCTAGATTATACAAGTTAGATTATGGTGGAAAGGTAGGAGGGTAAAATATCACTTTAGAACTACAAACAAGCTGAAATAAGCTAGTATTGGGTAGCTTATTTTAGCTTATTTGTAATCTCAATCTAAAATGTCACATAAGACTGAATAACACTAGCTATTTGAGGAAACCATGTCTTCCTAATTATCAAGTTAACAATGAGCTAGTGAGAGATGGAGTTGTGCCCATTTCATAAGCCAAACAAAATTGCGATGCAAATTACCTAATTGTCCTGGTTTACTTGTGAGATCATCGTTTCATGGCATGGCAATACTTCGGTATAGTGATGGCAACGGGTACAAACCCCTCGGGTTTTGCCATCTCAAACCCGTATCTGTGGAAAATATCTATACACATTAAAAAAAACTCGTATCCATGACGGGTTTGAAATTTTGTCCAAACCCGTACCCATCAGGTTAGTGGATACTCGCGCGTTATCCACGAGTTTCATCTCCAATATGCTAGTTTTTCTCATAATCAATAAGTTTCGTAATGATTAATGAGATCATGTCCAAAATTTATGTGATGAAGAACGAGTTCATGATTTGGTATAAAAATTATTAGTAGAGAAAATAAAATATGAATAATAAGTTGTATAATCAAGTGACCTTACACTAAGTTATCCATCCACCACGTATATAACGCTTGTAAAAACTATAATAGCAAGCAAACAACACTCTCACTAACTACTTATACATTCACCATTTGATACAAATTAGGAAGTAAATGGGGGAGATAACAAGTTTGTTGTTCGTTTATAAAATATAAAATAAAGTAACAATATGTACTAGGTTTGGTGGGGTTTAAAATCCTACGAGTTCACGGGTTTGGGTACTCCAGGAACAAATTTGTACCTATAAACTCGTGGGGTATAGATATATGTCCATCGACAAACCTACGTGTATGAAAATTGACCTAAATCTGTACCCTAAGGCATAGTTTGAGAATGTCATTTTCTCAAGGGTTTTCCATTTTTTCCAAGTGAAATTCGTTTATTTTTCCTTAGAAAAATAAGAATCCTTAGAGAAAATGGAGTTCCCAAACTAGGCTTAACATGATAAAAACTGATCAGGTTTCGGGTACCCATTACCTTTCCTACTTCGGTAGCATTGTTGTGGTCCTGTTTTTTTTTTTTTGGTCTGGTAATGGTTTTATGTTTGTTTGCAATTCTAATTAGCAGGCAACGAAATTCAAGCCGAGGAGAAGCGTGGGAATCAGGATTCTCGTGAGCTAGTCAGGTGAATAGGGATACCGAGAACAGCTTCATGGCTCAAAAAGGATTTTTGACACCAGGTTTTAGTGTGATTGTAACGATGTTTAGTTACCAGAGGGAAAATCTTGTGACTGTACCTGTATCGATGTATCCACCACCCCATATACTGTAAATTTGTTACGTACAATGTCTCATTGTAAACATCTTGAGAAGGTATGAGGTGTTGTCATACCCATTGGTGCAACCATCCAATTAAGGCATGTTCCCTTATTCCTACACCACATAAATTAGATGAGATTGAAAAAAAACGTAAAGATTTTGATTTGCTCTGGATTTAAAACCACCCAATCATATCGAATCTATATTACATCCAATCTATATGGAATCTATATAGATTGAGATAAAAACAAACATACATTAAGATGGAGGTTCATCCACCTTCATCTTTGTGTCTTGTTTGCCTGGTTGCACCAATATATGGTTCAGTTTCCAAACATTGTCTCCATATTGTTATCGCACAATCTGCCATAGTAAACATCTTCCCCACATATGATACAGATCACTTATAGGGTGTTTTGGTTTGAAAGATGAGCTAGTCCATCATCACCTCACTTTTTTCTTTGGTTTGTGGAATGGAATTAGTTGATCCATCACCATCTCATTCCTCATAGTGAATTAGTTAGTACTAATATAAGGATTGAAGTCATCCGAGCAAATTTGAGGAATAGATCTATGATGCACCACCTCATTTTGGATGGAATGATTCCTCAAACCAAACAACCCCTTATTCACCGAGAGGGAGTGTTTTAGAAACAGCACTTATTTGCAACCGTGATACAGATCAAGTACCACATTGCTAGCAACACAGCAGTAACCATCGTCAGCCATCCAACACAACATAGCATTATACAGCGGGTCCAGGCCTAACGAGGCAAAAAGGAGTTCTAGTTCCAAAACAAAAACTGCTTAGCTTAGGAATTTCAAATCTGCATTGCCAGCACACAACGCAGACAGCCACCTTCGTGCAGCAGGTGGAAGGCGTCGTTGATGTCAGCCAGGTTCATGTTGTGCGTAATGTACTCGTCCACCTTAATTTCCTGCGGACAGCACAAACTTTGGTAAGCCGAGAACACACTTGGCTGGGCAAGTACTCGTGATAGCGCAGCAGTACCTTTTTCATGTACTTGTCAACAAGCCATGGGACCTGGGTCCGGCTCTTGAAGCCACCGAAAGCGGTTCCCTTCCAGACACGCCCAGTCACGAGCTGGAATGGTCGTGTGGCGATCTCCTGGCCAGAGGCGGCGACGCCGACGATGACGGAGGTTCCCCAGCCCTACAGGTGTGCGCGCCCCCAAATTTAAAACAAGCGAATGGGAATGGCTGGATAAACAGGATACAGCTGAGATATAAGCAGCAACACCCAGATGCCGCAATGGGAACGCTTTACCTTGTGGCAGCATTCCAGTGCAGCCCTCATAACCGAAACATTTCCAATGCACTCAAAGCTGTAATCCACGCCGCCATCTGTAAGATCGACCAGGACCTGCTGTATCGGTTTGTCATGCTCTTTTGGGTTAACAAATTCTGTAACTCCAAAGTTCTTTGCTGCAAACAGTGAGACAAAGATTAGAGGAGGCATGTGCTTCGTAGGTATATACAACAGATGGAATGATGAATACATAGTTTATTATAAATAAATGATAGACCACTAGCACAAGTGAACTGCACATCCCCAAAATGCACCTTTGACCACTGGGAATATATTAACGAGGAAATAAAAATCAGGTTCAGGAAATTCAGAACTATCAAGCCACTCAGATTCGGTAACTACAGTTGTTGCATCCAAGTTTTCCTGCACTTCATAAACAATATCCTTTTGAACTTCTATTTATCTAGGGCAGTAGATATACTGCTTACATTGTAGAAATTAATAGAGTTAGCCCTACAGAATATAACTTTGGAGATTTTCTGTTCCACGTTAGATAAAAAATGCAGCCTCTCCACAAAAATTGCAGGGGTGGGGCTTGCCTCGGTTATTCCTTTCCTAGACCCCACTTCGGTCTGTCCTTTTTTAATAGAAACAAAAGCAACAGAAGTTAGTGGTCCCAATTTATTAACAGGTTCCACAACTTGCACAAGAAAATGGACACGTTCAGTGCATTGGAAACAAAGGAAATTAGAATTTTCCCATTTCACCAGCTGATAAACAACATAAGAGAAGAATAAGAGTCGAAGAACATAATTGCGGAGGACGTAAACCATACCAACATCAAACTTTTTATTGTCGATGTCAATGCCAATAACTCGAGAAGCACCAGCAGCTTTTGCTCCCTCAGCAACCTAAAGGAGAAACTCAGAAGTCAAAATCCTACCCACTAACTCAGGTTTATGACAATGACCTAATAAGAGAAACTTACTGCAAGTCCAACTGTTCCAAGGCCAAAAACAGCAACAACTGAGCCAGATTCAACCTTTGCAGTATTCCACACCGCTCCAAGACCTGGATGATTAAACTTTGTCAGATGTATGGACTATGGACAAACTAAATACCACTTATTATAGGAAAATATTTAGAGGATAACGAGAAAAGATATGTATAAGTGTGAAGCTGCTAAACATGTTGTCAGTAGTTCAATCAGTGTAGCAGGCTAGCAGCAGTATGGTTTTTCATAATCAATTCATTTCACAGAATAAAAACAGGGATTTTTGCGTCATCACAAAGACACAAAAAGAAATGGCATGCGAGTTTCTGCATGAGATTAAAACCACCAACTTTTTGCTAGTTGCATGGATCATGAACAAATGTAAGAATGTCTTCGTGATTGTGCATGTTAAGAAAATATTGGTGCTAACTATTGCAGTTTAGGCATAAACAATGAGAGAGAAACATTGGTAGTAATAAAGTATACAGCAATACACCGAGGCAGACAAATATATAAGTATCACATGCAAAGATACTTAGCACTAAGCCACACAACAATATGTATGACAGGATAACTGTCCTGACTCCTGAGGATCAAGGAATCCTCAAAACAATGCGGACAAATATGTGTCCTGAATTAGCAATTTATATCCTAAATATAAAAGCAAGTAAACATACATGAAAAGAACATACCAGTAGGAACACCACAACCGAGCAGGCAGACTTTATCTAAGGGTGCCTGTGGGTTGATCTTTGCAACACTGACATCATGCACCACAGTGTACTGGCTGAATGTTGATGTCCCCATGAAATGGTAAATGGGCTTTCCATTTACAGAGAACCTGCTCTTCATATCATTCATCATGACACCTACGCCTGTGGCACTCCGGACCTTACCACAGAGGTTGGTCTTTCCGCTCTTGCAAAACTTGCATTCTTTGCATTCTGCTTGGTAGCAAGGAATGACATGATCCCCAGGCTGCACATCAGTTACTCCTTCACCGACACTTTCCACAATTCTATTAAGACAAGTAAAAGAAAAATTGTCCATCACAGCCCAACGATGAATTACTTCGTGTATAGAACTGAAGCAAATACACACACACTTATTACCCGGCAGCTTCGTGGCCAAGAATGCAAGGGAAAAGACCCTCAGGATCCTGCATAGAAAACGGAGGTATTAATATCGTTCTAGTGTTCTAACATGACCACATGGTCAACTAAATAATACCTACTATAATTGCACAGCATGTGTCTAACTAACAATACCAAGTTTCAGCAATATTCTTACGTTACAGCTGATGGCACCATCCCCTGTTAGTGAGGGAAAGTAGGAAAAAGTCTTACAGTGCGCCATCAAATCCTTGTATTTGTTTAGAATCATTATTTTATCAACCAGTCTATAAAACTCTAGGAACATAGCCACAAGATGAAGTGACAAAAATACGACCAAAACGCCAAATTATATCAGAACAGCGACTGTCCATCAGCGTCAGGATTGCCATTTGCCAATGGCTACTACACCCACCAGAGTGAGTGACCATTTCGTAGAATTTCAAGAACCCTAGATTGGAAGAAAAAAAACCAAACGAGCATGAGTAAGTTAGGAGAACAAGACAACACCTTGCCGCTCCAGGTGTAGTGGTCGGTGTGGCAGAGCGCGGTGAATAGGATCTTGACGCGGACCTCGCCGGCCTGCGGCGGCGCCACCTGCACGTCCTCGATCACGAGTGGCTTGTTCGGCTCGTACGCCACCGCCGCTGCACGCACAGACCAGCCATGAACCCCCTCACGCCAGATCAAATCGAACGTCGTACGAACAACGAACAATACAAGGAAACTGCTACCCCTACCGATGCGAAGAAGCAGGAGCACACAAGATCAAGCAGGTTACCTTTGCAGGTGATGACCTGGCCCTGGGTGGGGGAAGCCATTGCTTCCTGGGGGAGTAGGGGTTTGGGAGGTGGACGCGCTGGACGGAGCAGTGGAGAGATGTGGCTGTGAGGTCCCCGGGGATATAGCGAGAGGGGAGAAGAAGAGCAGCCGGCGGAGCAGGTGGAGGATGAACTGGACTGGGCCCGCTCTGGACTTGGGCTTCCAAAAAAAAATACCGAATCGGGCTCCCCACATTATTGGGACATGGCCACCTTGGCAGATCAGTATGAGATTCGTATAGAGAATTTTATTTCTTTCTTTTAAGTAACGAAAAAGAAAAGAGATTCACGCGGAACATAATTAATTAAGGATACGTGGTACCCAGCTTTGGATTAAAAAAAGATACCGTCAACTCTTGCTTCATGCGTGGTTTCTTGTTTTTGAGCTTGCAGATTCATAGGAAAGATCATGCTCTTCCTCGCGAAAAAAAAACCATGCAGAATATATACTCATTCATCATACTTAATTATGATGGTAAGAACGATTTTTTTCAGTTTTGATGAGTAACAGCAGTACCACACTCCGAAAGCACAATTTTGAATACAAGCAGTTCCCTGTTGCGTTCACTAACAATTTGTTCTTCAGTCAGTCCCAGGCTGACTTCCATGTTTGCTTCAATATCTCCACCGATTATTTTATCCGTAATCACAAACAATTGGCTCTTTATTTTTATACAGAACATTGCATGCACTGATACACACAAGGTCCCAGTGTATGCAATTCCCTATGAACGTTTGCCTCATTGGAGCATAGAAAGGCAAGGCATGAGGTCCACAACTTCAGCGAGTGCCTGTCAGTTACTCCGATTTGTTCTCAGAGTTAATCTGCTGGGCTAGCAACAGCAGCCCAAAAGCCGCGAATAAGGATAGGCCGGTAGATGTGTAGCCAAGAACAAGCAGTGCGGTCTTGAGCGACTGTTTTTGGAAGAAAAAGGTACGGAAGAAGTTAGCTGGAAGGTCGAATAGAACTCACAAGTTAACTGAACTTTGTAATATTCAGGTAAGCTATGTTTTATTACCTTGGCCAACTGCAGTGCATTGTCATTTGTGTATTGCGTTGTATTGTCAGGAATACTTTGCACGCCTCGTGCTAGTTGCCATGAGATTAATCTGGATCAAGTAACAAGTGTCAGATCAGATGTATTTACTTTCTAATATCACAGATGCGCTAAACCAAACAGTATGACAGTCCAATGATAACACAAAATTATGTGGAGGTGAATTCTTTACAGAAAGAAATGGGTTGACCAGCGTTTGAACTTTGAACCTCGTTTCGATGCCAGGGGGCAATTCTACCCTCTAACCGTGACAAGAAAACAGAAGGGAAAATGTAGCCCAATTCTACCCTCTACCAATCAAGGGCACAGCTAGGTTATCCATTTGATAAATGGTGTTAACTAGTTGCAGATAACTTTGGAGAATCTTTTGACGACAAATCACAAATCATGTTGGCATAAACTATGTAGCCACATGAAGTGAAGCATCAACTTCATACCACGCATCTATTGTATTTCCATATGTATTCACATGCATACTTGAGAATTAACCGATATCAATCTAGTGAAACCAAATTATACTTTCAGAATATGAAATTTTGTGTTAGTTTGAATGTTACCCAAAAATTGCCGCTACTGCAGAACCGATAGTGGCACTTTGAGCAGTCACTCCGAACTCAAGTTCTCCAAACTGGCAGGAGCAAAGGACGAGACTTAAACCATGTTCACAGCTCACATAAGGGTCATTAAAGTGTTTAGAAGCAATTACCTTTAGTCTCCTTTTTTCTTTCATAGCCTGAACATCAGATTGAACCACTGGGTGTTTCGATAGCAGCTTACCATTCTTGATCATTGTTTCAGCAATCTACAAAATCATGTTACATTTGCACATGCCCTGTGGTTTAATCTCTTGACAATAGCCGATAAAAGGTAAATTAGCAATGATGCAGAGAAAAAATGCATTGATTTCAGTAGTGATAAATTGGCCATGCTGGAATCAACTTTTTATAAAACAGAAAGAAAGAAGATATGTTTATGTGGAACCAATTTTTTTAGCAAAAAGACAACAGGCAATTGGTGGCCTGAACTTTATATATAAATCATATGCCAAGGTCAGAGCATACATGATTTGTGAAGGTACGTGGAACCATTTTAATCTCTGATCCCACTCATAGCAAATAGCATCAACAAGGTATCAAATTTGGTCATATCATCAAGTAGTTAGCCAGGTATAAGGTTGAAAGCAACTAATAGCCGGGTGGCTAGAGCGTGAGCAAGTAGCTAACCTTTTTGAGTTCTCCCTGGTTGTACTGTCCCATTGACTGAAACCTCCTTCCAGCTGACACCAGCCGCTTGCCAAACGCTACACTATGTAAAGCAAACAGCAAGGGACGCGACCTTCAGACAATTGAGGACTGAATTCTGACAAGTGACAACATCATATGGATGCAGTCCATGCCTGATTTGGCGCTGCGCGTCAAGTAGGGCTCCATCAACGGCAGCTGCTTGGCAATGCTATTTGATGTTGACGTATCAGCTAACTCCCATGCTTTTGCCAGGTTCAGGAGCAGATCACCCACTTCTTGGCCACACTATGTCTCAGCAAAGAAATGAGCATTGTAAGCGTGCTTGGTTGTGCTGAAACCTCTAGCATGTATCCAGTTGCTGAATGCTGAGTTCTTTGGTACCTCGTCGAGAACTGGCCCGTTGGAGAGATCAAACGCAGCGTCATTGAGCTTCAAGAAAGGAAAGACAATTGCTGTTATAACAAAATATGTTTTCCCACATGAGAGTAAAATTTCAGTGTGGGTGTTGTGCGATGCATACTGCTTCTGAACTGTATATATGCATATGCTACAAGTGATATTTCCACTAGAACACATACATACGGAGTAGATGTATACAATTCTGGATGGAATTTCCACTTTGCTAACAGATTTGGGAACAAGCAGACGGATGCTAAAACAAAACGATGAGCCACTTACGTCGAGACGAAGGTCGCTCGGGAGCTGAGCGAGGAGCTTGGGCGGAAGAATCAAGCAATCCTACAACCAACCAGATCAACCGCATGGGAATGGAAACAATTCACAGAGCTAGGGCTTTAACAAGCTAGCGGCGTAGACAGATTAGACAGTAGACACTGGAGGAAACATGACGTCTTACCGCAAGCTCCTGGAGGAGCGGTAGGACCGGTGGTTCCTCGTCGGGGCTGTCACCGCCGGTGGGGGAGGAAGTGGAGGCGACGGGCTTGGGGGAGTCGGAAGACACCGCGCGCACGGAAGGAGAGGACCTACGTCTCCGGGGACGGAACCAGGAGGAGGTCCCGGACGCCCCTCCGGCGGCGGGGAGGAGGAGCGCGGCGAGGAATGGGCGGCGGAGCACGGCCGTGGCCATTCGGAAACGGCAATTTTGTGCGTGTGTTTTCCTGTTGTGTTTTCGGAAGGAACCGAACAGAATAGTGAGCCAGTTCCGGTTGGACCCACGTTATCTCTTCGCTTCCAATGGAAGCCCCGTGGCCCCCGTCCATTGGCCGTGTTTGTTTGTTTTTTTTTCTGATTATCGTTGCCAGAAGCTGCTGTACATTCTCAAATACAGTACCTTTTTCAATTGGTTTATGTGAGAATCGCTTTAATAAAAATAATCCAACATCAACGTAAGCATATGACCGAGTCATGATATAGAAGAATCCCGTCATTTCCTCAATTCTAAATCCTATGTACCCTTTTATTTTGCTCCACGTGTAATCTCCACGATACTCGGATTTCTCTCTACAATCAGATTATCTTCACAACCAGCTTATCAGAAAAATTGAACCAGAATCATTGGACCTATTTGTTTCAGTTTTTTGCTGATTCTAGCCACCAGAAGCTCTTATGAACTGTCAAATGCTAATTTTCCAATCCATTTCTATGAAAATCCTTCAATGAAAAGTCATCTAAAAACAACGTGAACACACAGTCGGTCGAGTCGTCATGATAGAAGGATTCTGTCACTTCTAGATCCTAAACCTTATAGACTTCGTCTTCTGGTACACGTAATCCCTATAATACTCAAATTATCTTCACAATCAAAATTTTCTTGTAGCTAGGTGACGTTTTGTTCACATATTTGTAACGTAATAGGTAACTAATAACATTAAATCGTATTTATTTAAGTTTAACCGTAATCAGATACCATACTAAAAATTGATATCGATCTATTTAAAATATGTTACCGGCGATATTTAAGTGTAAACTATTATCTTTACTATTTAAGGGCTCGTTTGGCACAGCTCCAGCTCTTGATTCTAAGCGAGGATCTGGAGGAGCCGTGTCAAACGAGTATTTTTTTAAACTGATTCTCGTGTGGAGCCGAAAGATTGGGAGTTGTTTTTGTGAAGAAAGGTGGGATCTAAAAAAACCTGCTCCACCCTCCCTTAAAACAGCTCCTCAACCAACCAAATATGGACCTCCCCTTAAAGTTTGATCGAAATTACCCGCAATTGCCATTGGACAAAAACATAACAAGCCAATTTATGGATTAAATATTTAAGACCATTTTATGCACTACTATGATGAGAATATTTTATATGTTATTGTTTCATAATTTTTTCTGTATATGCATCCTACTTATTGGTTTGTAACAATGTTGAACTGCAAAGGGTAAAACAGACAATCGTCACAGACCACCAACTCTCAACAGACAAGAATCAGTTTACTTGCCAAACGGTTTTAAAAATGATTCTGATTCTCTAGGAGAATCAAGAGAATCAGCTCCTCACGAGGATTAGGATCTGGAGGTAAAGAAGCAGGAGCTGGAGCTTTGCCAAACGGAACCTAAGTTTCATTTCGTGAACAAAACAGATTCTAAAAAAATCTTATAAAAAAAAGAAACAAACCGACCCATTGTCTCCTACGAGACCGGTAGACCGCGACGCAAATCCACGTCACGCAAGGGCTTGCTACTAGTGGAGAGGAGGGATCAAGAAACCAAGAACGCAACAAAAGTGAAAGCCACGTGTCAGTTTTTTTTTCCTTAAGGCCTTGTTCGTTTCAGTTAGTTTAGCTTATTTCAGATCTGGTTCCGGATGAGAAAAATGAGCCGGTTTAAAATTCGGTCGTCTCTCTATGAACGGTTTGTTTCGACCTTAATCAAAAATAAAAGCGATCCGGTTTAGAGTTTCTTCTTCCATTATTGACCGATACAAATTCCGGTCTTCTACCCTTCGAATCGAATCTGTCTGGAATGAGTGAAAGGGTTACTGGCCTGGATCCCATCCCCGAACGGCCCCTAAACTAACTCTGATGCTCCGATCAGTGGACCTCATGTAGTCATGTATGGTGTTCAAATCCTGCAGCATTACAAATTGATCACACTTTTCTAGCTGCCCATATCCGCACTCCAATAATTGTTATAATAATAACAATTTACACACAAAAGAAGAGGTCATCAGCAAATTACAGCGACACCGACAACGAAGCGCTAAAGCCCAAACACTTGTATTCGGCCGAAACTACAAGGCCCAGCAGCCTACACCATCTAGGCCTCGGGCTTCAGGATACCATTTACCACGGATAGGCCCACGACGACCCCGAGCGCCTCGGCGCCGGCGACCACCGCGGCCTGCACTAGCCCGTCCCCGGCGAGCTCCGCGCCGGCCACCAGCTGCAGGCCCTCGCTGGCGACCTCCTTCTCCGCCTCCGTCACCGCCCCCTTCACGGCCTCCCCGCCCACCGCCGCGGCCTCCTCCACCTCCCGCACCGCCTCGGCCGCCGCCTCCTTCACGGCTTCCCCGCCCACCGCCGCGGCCTCCGCCGCCGCCTCCTCCACCTCCCTCACCGCCTCGACTGCCGCCTCCTCCGCGCGCTCCAGCTTCTTGCGGATGCCGAAGAGACCGATGCCCGCGGCGCTCGCTGGGGGAGCTGTCGCTGCCGATGCCGCTGGAACCGCCGTGGACAGCAGGAGCAGGGCCGCCGAGCGCCGGTCGAGCCGCGCCGCGGCGGCGGCGGAGACCACGCTGACGCGGCGGCGACTGGGCGGGGCAACGTGGAGGCGGATGCTGCTGCCGGCGATGGAGACGGCCATGGTGGATGGCAGATACCTTTGCTCGCTCTGCTCTGCTCTGTTGTGCTAGGACGTGGGAGACGACTGGGCAGCTGGCGAGTGGCGCGGAGGTTGCCTCGCCCTGCTCCAGGATGTGGTGGTGGTGGTGGTTCTTGGCGCCAACGAGATCCGGACATGTCACACGCAGACGAAGCAGCACATGTGGCTCTCCCTTCGCTGCCTCTTTCTGCCCTGACCAATAATCTCTCTAACTCCGCCTACGTATGGCTGCCGTTAATCAAATCTGTTAGCTCGAATAGACAGAAAATCATTTCATCTTTATACTGAAAAGAAATCAGGCCCTACTTCGGTATACGATCAACGTAGACAAGGAGCGGCGGCAAGATTCAGAATTGAATAATGAGGGATTTAAAATTGAATAATAAGGAATTCTACTCCACTCAGTCTCCTACATTACACTTGCTTCCAAATAAGCCATAAACTTCATCTATGGTCTCCATGTACTAGTTGATATATTGCATGAGCTCCTCATTGGCGTATATATATAAGAGATTAATTATGAGTGTAGTAGATAAATATAATACGGTTTTAGACTAAATTCTAATCTGTCTTAGAACCAAAACATCTATTCGATTACAATTTCTCATATTATATGCTATCTTTTAACATTCTCTCTCAATCTTAACCTTCACTAGTTAAAATTATACTTAAAATTGTCTAGTAGTCTTAACGATAAAGATTTAGTATATCCATTAGCCACCTAATGCTTTGAAGAACCACAGAAGATCTCAATCATTTTTGTAAAAACTCTTTCTCGAACAAAATAACAATCAATTTGTACATGCTTTGTTCTAACATGAAACATGATTAGATGATAAATACTTAGCT
Source organism: Zea mays (assembly GCF_902167145.1). Lineage (NCBI taxonomy): Eukaryota > Viridiplantae > Streptophyta > Magnoliopsida > Poales > Poaceae > Zea > Zea mays. Next base: position 223,878,179 of record NC_050100.1, on the reverse strand, counting down.
CTATTTTAGAACTAGGGATATTATGCTATTTTAAAAGAATTTGCATCAACATAACTTCTTATGTAGCATTTTGTATAGCTTTATAATCAACTTCGGTACTAGACCTTGATCTAGTATTTTGCTTACGTGCACTCTATGAAATAAGATTAATGCTTAAATAAACTACAAAACCACCCATAGATCTTCTATTATCTATATCTCATGTTCAAACTTCATCAAAGAAGGTACTCACAAGAGTATAATTTGACTTCTTAATTTCTAGTCCTAAACTAGTGGTCTATTTGATATACCTCAATATTCTCTTGATTGTTGTCTAATAAATAGCAGTAGAAGCATGCATAATCTGATCTACCTTATTTACTGAGAACGCAATATTAGGTCTTGTCAAAGTTAAGCATATAACTTGTAGTATCATTTAACTCTAGAGGATATCCTACATGAAGCGATAATTTCTCACTTATTGAGAGTGACATGGCAAGAGGCTTGCAGCCACCAACCCAACTCATTTAAAATATCACATGCATGCTTTTCATGAGTAAGTACAATCATATTTGAGTTCTTGTTACTTATACACCAAGAAAATAAAGATCTCCTAAGTCTTTGAGAGAAAATTCTTTTCGTGAGTCCTGTAACAAAATCTCAGACAGAGGACGGCCTCGAGCCAGCCTCAACCAAAGATCTCGGGAACTATGAAGACGTACGCATTAAATGCAACAATACATATATCTGCTCCATGTGACACAACGATCAACAGAGGACGATGGGACCGCGGTCCCATCTACTTTCATCGACTACGATGATGCACACTCACGAATACCGGACACTGCTCGTCTATCCGGCCACTATTCTTGAATAACTCCGGATGGGACATGCAAACGTCTAGGCACACCCTTACCCACGGGAGAGAACATCGCTTCACCTGAAGACGGCTTCAGCCTTGGGAGAAAATTTCGCCTCACCCGAGCTCAGCCTCGGCCAACTACCTTGGCAGTAGCCACCAGTATAAACCTTGTGTCTCAGCCCCCTTTGCTGGAAGTAGGACCTTCTATTGCCCGAATCAGGATAAACCTTGTGTCTTCTTTCATCACTCATCTGGACCGGGACACGCAACACTAATTCACTAGTTGGTTAGGACCCTCGGATATTACACGTGATGAGAGATGTCAAGGTTGATAGCTTTTGGTATTCGGCTCTCTGTTATGATTGTACAGTAAAAACCTTATGATACAAGACTCTGAAACTCTTGAAATTTCTAGAAAAAAACTTCAGACTTAAAATTTTATGAGATTCACCCAAGTAGACTTACTATAGTCACTAACAACACTTACATAATATTTTTTTCAACATATTGATTTTGGTGATGAGCCCCAAGCATCAATATGCACTGCAAAAGAAATTCAGACACACTTACAGACTTGGAATACACAATTGATTACTCTTAGATGGCTATAAAGCATTACAAACCGACTCTCTCATAAACTCTTGTGAACTAACAAATTGTTATTGCTAACAGTTTGCTCGACAACACTAAAAGATGAATGTGCCACATGTAATTTCTTTATTGTTGATATTGAAAGCGAATATGTCCCTCCTATGCATCTCCCTGTAAGCAGAATTATTTTGGTTTTTCTATCATTAATTAGAAAGAAAGCAAAGTAGGATGTAGTTCAATAAAGCTTGAATTGTCAGACGTAAGTTGACGAATAGAGACAAGTTTTTTTCTTGGATTCAGAACGTATAGGACATCTTTCAGTATTATCCACAAATCCATATTCTCATAAAAAAAGTTGTACCAAACATACGGCCTGTCAACTCTTTCAGTAACAGCAGCTTCGAATGTGCATGGATCAAGCCAAAACTGTGCTCCAATGATCGGAGGAATCAGCATCCTAATCTCGCCAGAATCACAATTCGCACTGTATGAACCGTATATATTTGCTAAACACACACCAGATGGCAATGACACTCCCATGCTATGCTAGATCAGGAAGGTTTCCGTTTCCTTTTCCTTTTCCTGCTCTCTGCTCTCCTCGTATGTGCTCCGGATGAGATGAGCAAGCGTCGTCGTCTCGGTTGCATCGCATAGGCATCCATCACATACCAATTGCAACTTCCTCCACATATCTGAACTCTGTTACTTCTTTCCGAGGGCCAAGTTGACCCTCATCTCCCTGCCTTCCATTTCCTGCATTGCGCGTGGTGTTAGCATTCAGCCCGATCGACGCGTTCCGCAGGTTAGATTCATCAATGCCTACGTACCATTCCGTTGAGCGAGGAAAGCGCCTCGTCCATCTCCTCCCTGGTGGAGTAGCAGACGAAGCCGTAGCCCCTGGAGCGGCCGGTCTCGCCGTCGTAGAGCACCCTCGCGCCGACCACGGTGCCGCAGCGGCCGAACGCCTCCGTGAGCATCTCCGACGTGACCGTCCACGACAGGTTGCCGACGAACAGCTTGTGCTCCGTCTCCGGGTACAGCGCCTGCTTGGGCTTGGGCCGGTCGGCGAAGTTCACCTTCATCGTCCGGCCACCGTACAGCTGGTCGTCGATCGATCGGAGGACGGACCACAGTACCGTTAATGCGCGCGCGCGTGTGGTGTGGCTTGCATCAGTGTGAGTGTATGATGACACTACTTACGCTGCCGTCGAGGTTCTTGATGACCAACTCGCAGTCCTGAACCGTGGTCATCGTCACGAAGGCGAACCCTCGGCTTCTGCCCGTCGTACGATCGTACAGCACCTGAGCATGGAAGTTATCTTAAAGATCAAATCAACCAATCTTGAGCAATCTTAATTTGTTCTAGCAGGAAAAGTCGTCGCATTTGATCAGACACGTACCTCGACCATCTCCGGGCTGGCGTACTCCTGCACAATGCCGGCAAGCTGCGCGCTGTCGCAGTTGTACGGCAGGTTCCCGAAGTAGAGCTTGGTGGTCGTGGTGCTCGCGGCCACCGACGGGCCGCTGTCGTCCGAGCTAGCCCCGACGGCTGCACCTTCCTCCTGAACTTCGTCTTGTTCTTGCAACTGTACCTCTCTGCCTCGCTCCGCGACCTCCTCCAATTCCTCCTCGACAACCGTGGCCTCGGCCTCCTCCTGCGACGCGCTCGCGGTGACCGCGAGCGCGCGCCTCCGATGTACGGGCACCGCAACGGCGTGCGCGGCGACGAGCCGGTGGTGCGCGCGCGCTGGGCGCGGGAACACTGGTGACGACGCGAGATGGAGCTGCAGCTGCAGCTGGAGCTGCGCCGCGGCGGTGGAGAGGCAGGAACTGGCCATGTTTCCCGCGAGGCGTCGACGGCCACGGCCACGGCCACGCAATGAAGCAGCTGACGCCTGGGCGGTGTAGCTTGTGATGTGGAGGGGCGCGAGGCCAGTGGGAAGGGATAAGTGGCGGCGGGGTTAACATGAGCCGTTGACACGTGGGCCCGCGCAATGCCATAAGTTTGCGAAAAGGTAGCCTCAAGGTAATGCTTTTATGTGGTTCTGACTTGCTCGAGTCATTCAGATGTTTGGATACAAGATCAGGTAATAACTTTGCTAATAATAAACTTCCGCACCTGCTTTTGCTTCCAGGTCAAAACCATATGCAAGGAAAGGAAAGGATGCCGGGAAGTTGATAGCCAGCAGTGATGCAACTTGCTGTCTGATGGTTAAGTTTCCTTACTGATGTTCTGAGCTCGTTTCCAGGATAACATCATCTCGGTCGTGCCGAATCAGATCAGTTCATCGGTATAGTTCTTATGGGCACCTGTTTGTTGATAGTTTAATGCTGTTTTATGTGCTTCTTGAACAGTGACGTCCGTCTATGTATGACTGAATTTCAGAGAATGCATAAGGAGATGCCTATCTTACCAGTGATGAAGTAATTGGATACATTAGAGAACACAAGCTGTTTACGGAAACTGAAGGCGTTGTTGATACAACGTTGTAAAAAATAAGTGTCGCTTCGAGGCAATTTTACATGCCGTCTCCTTCATGCCTTGAGCATGCTGCATGCGCCATATCTGTAAGCAATCCACTCAATGTGAGTGAGCATTGGAGTATGTGGTTCATTTTCAGTATTATGCTTTGTGCAATTCAACTCTGTATTCAACATGTATCGGCTGTGGACCGTCATAATCAATGCTGGCAGCCAGCACATGACGAGATCTTGACAGCATATTTAGCCAGCGACTCATGGCGAAGAGTTTGCAAATGGCACTTACTGCTGATGCGATTTGATCCTGTGATGCTGAAGCATCAGTGTCTTGTAGAAACCACTTTTTACAGTTTCAGAAGTTCCGGCGTGACACCCTGGAGAAATTTATAATTTTGCCACTCTCAGTGTTCGCTTCCTATTATTATGTCATCTCATGTCTATGACAAATAAAACCATGTATATCTATAATTTACGAACCCGATATCATATTAGCGAAATCCACAAATGATAATGACAAAATTGCTAATGACTCCCCTACATATGACATTTAGAACTAGTTTGGGAACCACATTTTCTCAAGTAATTTTCATTTTCACAAGGGAATTTAGTTCATTTTTTTTTGGAAAAATAGAATTCCTCCAGGAAAATAAGGTTCCAAAACTGATGTGGGAAAAATTCCAGTGCTATTCAATTTCAAATAGCAAAGGAATTCCTCGCCAATGGACCCCCTCAAATTCCCCTATCATCAAACCAGCCCTTAAAGATAGCTTGGGAGACATAAAACCGAAGGGAATTGGAGTTGTTAGAATCCCCTAATTATTCAAATTTAAATAAAAAGTGGATTCTAGCCCCTCTAATCCTCTCCGGTTTTGTAGCTTCCAAACAAAACCGAAGAACAGGAGGGACTAAAATCCCCTTCTTATTAAAATTGAGTAAGGAAGGAATTTTAGCACCTCAAATCCACTCAGATTTTATGGCTCTCAAACTAGCCCTTAGATAGTGTTAGGCGCAAGGGGATTGGAGGAGCTAAAATAGCAACTACCCTTGCTCCAAAACAAGCCAACTTAAACTCTGCAAAATGTCAGGCTACGCAACTTTATCGATAACGGGGAGGATGTCATCAAAGCAAAGCTATCAGGAAACGGTCCAGCAGCACAAGCATTAGCCGGGGAAACATATTCAGGGCAATCAAAAGCTCGTCTAACTAAGAACTCCCTTCTCAAGTCCCCATTTTAAATGAAACTTCGACAAACTGCTTCCTTTAGACGATCGCATTTGCCGCGCTAGCAATCCTGGGCCAGAGATCAGCGCACTCCTTTCCGATGGGCCCAGTGATGGCAGAACCTGCAGCACAGGAGTACATATTATTTCCCCAACTTCTGTGCTAGGCTGCTAGCTTATGATAAAGCTAAACAGCTTGCTGTATTTTGGGATGAATTTCAACTATGCCCACAGCACAAGTAGCTGTAATAATAATGCATATGAAACCATCAGAACCTTCAATACTATACCTTTCATCTCTCCCTTTGGGTTCACAATCACTCCAGCATTGTCTGCAATACCACATAAACAGAACATTACAAAAGCCCAAACCGCAAACTAAGGCCAAAGCAAATTCTAATGTAGACCACAAAAGAGCAGCAGGTAAATAAAAAAGTTGATAACCACCAAAGGTCTAATGCTGATGGAATTGAATTAGGTTCAATACCAAATCAGCTATGATATTGAAATGAGATGTAATTCCAATTCTATTGTTTGGATGTCGTTGAATTGGAATTTGAAATTGTACGGCCTAATTTCACGCAATACAGAGCAGAGGGGTGACGCTTGGTATTGGGAGATGGAGTTTCTAGTTATAGTCCAATTCCAGGGAATTGGGTCTCTAATTCCAACTCTCAATTCTGTGTGCAACCAAACAACAGAATTTAGGAAAGTTAATTCCAATTCCCAATTCTGTGCTCCAATATCGACATCCAAACGAACTATAATTGAAATCTACCCACATATGTGAAGGCACAACAAATGTCACCATTACTCAAATTCAGCTGTAGGTTTACACCAAATTATTTCAAGGCATTAGTATCAATCCGGCGAAGATGCAACATATACCTGATATTCTTTCATGTTTATAATGGGCCTTAAACATTTAACCATTACTAGAGTTTGAGTTAAAAAGAACATGAGAACACGTTACAAATATTTTTAACATGTGCCAGGAGACAGGTAACACTGCACAGCAGAAAAATGTGCAATGCTGTTTAATACTGGCCAAGTCGATTGTATGCTTCCTCTTGACAAATGACCATACTGGGATGGTCACTCCTTATTGTGTAAAGAATAGAAGCAACACTGTTTACATAGAACAAGCTTCCTAAAATATAACCATAACTTCTCAGAACAAAGTATTTTAGAGCGCAATTTTGCAGAAAATAACTATGATGTGTTGATCATCATGTTTACTGAAATTCAGAAGTATTATCAAAAGTAGAATGTTAGCTAAGAAGACATCACACTCTAAAGAATAAAAAATAAATCAAAAGAAGCATACACAAGGGAACTAAATTCTCGGTAATCTACAAGCACACAGAAGCTCAAATGAGTAAACCATTTGGAGTCAATGCATCCAGTCATGATAAGAAATGCACCTTCAAAGTACATGTAGACACCATCCTTTCGGCGCCATGGCTTGCGCTGCCTCACAATAACAGCTGGCATCACCTTCTTTCTAAGGTCAGGCTTTCCCTTCTTCACGGTTGCCATAACCATGTCACCAACACAGGCAGAAGGAAGCCTGTTAAGGCGACCCTTGATTCCCTTCACAGAAATGATGTACAGGTTCTTGGCTCCAGTGTTATCGGCACAGTTCACAGTAGCTGCCACTGGTAGACCCAGTGACATCCGGAACTTGTTACCAGCCGAACCTCCACGCCCTGCAGTTCAAAACACAAGCAGAACTCCAATGCATCATTGTGAAGTGTGAACTATAGATAACAAGCAGCATTTAAAGCATATAGATGTGAAATGAATTGTACACATTGCCAAGTTTGTTTAAAGAGAGCTTTCATCTGATTGTCAAGTAATAGAGAAACCTAAGTAGGAGTAAATGATAAAATACAGAAAGCCTAGGCTGAGAAATGTGATATGCTGGGCTTCACTTAAAACCAACCAGGTTAGCTCTTCGCATACAAAAGAGGAAAACATCATGTGACAATTCGATTAACTCTTTACACATTAAAGAGAACACTGGGGAGGATTGGTAGCAGGTAATCATTTAACAACAATATTGGCTAAACGTAGCTGCCACCAGTCATCTAATAATCTAATAAATAGCATCATTTTTCAATCCAAGTGTGGATCTGACTGCAACTGCAAGTAAGGAAGTGTGACACTTGAAGCATTAGAACTGCAATCAAATATATAGATTTGACATCCGTAATAAACCAACTAACATCTAAACCACAAAGCTCAACGTCTAACCTCAGATCTAACTACGTATCAAACTCATGATCGTGGCATCAAAATTCAGAATAATTCGTGTAAAAAGATCACTCGTCCCGAGCCCATTTTCTGCGACATCAGATGATCTACTTGTTTACGATGACTTCCAAATACAAGGACTCGCGCTGTCGCGCATCAGAAAAAATTCTCAGCATATATCCTGAACGATTAAAAACAGCAGCACAAGCGCCGAAAGATACACGAGAAGATCGAGTGAGAAGGGGGCATGGTAATTACCTCGCTTCGACATCTTGGAAGCGGAGAGAAGGAAACGCAAGCGCGGCGCTGAGTGGCGGCGGCGCGGGAGGTGGGCGGGTTGGCTCGTTTATACGGTCGCGAGGTTAGGGTTTTGTGGCTGCTATTCAAGTACCACCTTGTTATAGTTGCAAATTTTCATTTCAGGACCTCAGGCTTGCGTGCGTCTGTGCGAGGTGCGAACCAAACAAAAGAGTGATAGAAAAGGAAATGCATAAATATAGGGTTCTGAGTGCAAAGTGATAAGTGCAGGATTGTTTTCCGGGTAGTCCCTGCAGAAGTCAGGATTGTGAGAAGCAGGCTCGGAAAATGGGGTGGGCACACCCGCCGGTGGTGGCCATGGAGGAGGAGCGCCGTCTGGTGCGGGGTTTCGTCGACGTCCTTGTCCTCGCCGGCGGCCGCACCTCGTCCGGCGCCGCTGCTACTTGGATCTCCGAATATATCAATAAGGCCCTCCGGTGGACGCTCTTCTTCGAGGAGGCCAGCGGCGGTCCCTCTCGCTCCTGCGGTCCTCCCCTTCGACTCCATAATGTCTTCTCTGTGCCACTTTCTTCTGCTTGACATTTGCGAATTTTTGCAACAAATTGGTTGTAAGTAATGCTGCTCAGTGCTTTCGAGACGTGTCTCCTGAGATGCTCGATTGTGCCTGCATTCTGTTCAGATTTTAAAGGACCTGCGTGGCTCGGGCCAATACGAGGATTCATCAAGAGAGCTCGACGCGTCACTCCTTGAGAATATCCACGATGATTTTTCATCCCCTAAATCTCATTTTTTTTCACCACTCTCCCCTCTAAATCCACCCCCTATACATAATACACCATATTCCTAATATATTTAAAATTAGATTTTTTTACATATGTATTTATTATAGTCTAAAATGGTATGTACATATTAATTCTGTATTTAATTCGTATTTTAGAGCATAAAAAATTTAGAGGAAAAGAGAGAACCCCATATATTTAGATGCATGAGGATCTGACTCTTTAATTTAGAGTGCCTTTTAGAGGCAACGACAGTAGCTTTAGGGTGTGTCTAAAACTTTAGGGAACGCTTTAGGCAAGCACCCTTGAAGAAAGTTTTACACACTATGCTGGGCCTTCTGACATGTTTTAATCTAACAAAAAGTTCTTTGGAACAGACTGCATAATAGTTTTATTAGTTATAATTAGCGGCAACGACTGCTATGCAAGCAGTGTTTCTGTGCAAGCGTGCAAGCAAACCATCTGATCCATTAAATTATGATCCAACCACAGATACAACCATGATTTGTTAGAGTTTTTTTTATAAAAATTATTGAGCTGGTGATGGAAGGGTTTAAATGTTAGATATGAATTACGGTTGGATCACGATCTAATGGATCAGATGGTTTGCTTGCACGCTTGCACAGAAGCACTGCTTGCATAACAGTCGTTCTCTTAATTAGCATGCCTTTCAGAGATCCCTCAAGAAATAAAATGCATAATGGGCCTGTCATATCTCACAATAACAATTGTTAGCAAGAGGGCGTATATTTTAAATCTTGGTATCTACAATGTTTTGTTTACTCAGACCTCCTGAAATAATGTATCTTCATCCAAAGCTTTGAACTACAGGAAAAGGATATTCTTGACTATGCAAGACAGTCACTATAGAGTAAACCATCCTTACTATGGCTTCTACATAAAGTTATTATGTGTTAATGTTTACGATGAAATAGATCAGCATCGTAATTGTAAGTTATTCGTAATTGCAGCTGATTCCTTTCTCAAATTTCAAATGAGATAAGCGCTCAGAATTCTAATTCTTCAGCTAAACCTTGTTTTTCTTCCTTCCAGGTGAGATTACTGAAAGGATTCAATGTCTTCGACGCATTCCATATTCAGAAAATTCATCTAATGGTTCCATGATGACATAGTTATAGTTCAAGTTCGTGCTGAGTATTAGCAAGTTGCACGCTGATTCTGACATTTCACTTTTGTCTTCTAAATGAGTGACTGATCGACTCCAGCTTCCTTGGTTGTATCTTTCACTTTTCATGTAGCATGAGATGATCATGAACTAGTTGTGTGTCACTGGTATGTGTGTGTGCGTGCGTGTGTTGGTAGGGTCGGGGAGATGTTGTACATCTTTGTATTCCTCTGTTTTAATGAAATGACACCAACTTTCCTGCATTGTTCAAGTAAAAATATGAGTGACTGATCCCCAGCTGACTGCAAACATTGATTGGATGAGCCTAAAATAGCAGAAATTCAATTGATTCTGCCTTTTTGCATGCTGGAAACAGTTGAACTGAAAGAGACATAGATTATGGCTATTTCATGCATATAAACCTAGAGATCAAATTTGTTTTTGCTCTTCTTTTTGTGTTCTAGGTGAAATGGAAGACTGTTACTGGATTCACTTTGGGTTCATTCTTCTATTCTTTTTGTGCTTTCTGGACATGAATGTACGGACATTTTTAGGGTGATAGATGAACTGTTTGTGATGATATATAATAATTTTGTAGTGTGGATTTTTTTGTTATTTGGTTTGCAATCCAGTTTCATCTCTTTACCTTGACTGCAAGCAGTATTTCACATCGGCCTAAGTATATTTTTACCTCTGTTAAAGCTGCAACCATTTCCATCTGCAAACGAATCAATGCCCGGTTGATTTTTTCATCAACACTTTTACCCTTAATGCTTTTAGATTCTCCCTACATCAGATTAAAACTGCAAATGTAAGTAATGAGGTGCCTGAGAATCTTTGGTTTTCTATTTCTGCTACTCCACTCAACTAAAAAAGTGTGAGATAATGGATACTGGCAAAAGAAAAATCTAATATACAATGTGACATTGTCAAGCCACCTTCTCAATGAAAGTTTCATACGTGCCAAATCGGGTTTGTCAACTACAAGGCACATTGCTGCCAAGGCGAGCTCCTAGAGTGCAAGCTCGTTGGAATTTATTATAGATGTTGCTTTACCCACACAGTTAGCTGATCAGACAAAGAAGCTTTGGGAAGGTAGATGCCAGCAATTTAATATAACCAGCTTTCACAATATAAAATGGTTGGGTCTGTATATATCTGAGCCACTGGTTCCTGCTTGTACTAGCAACCTAGTTTATCTATCTCGAGACATGTAAAGCTTTTAAAAAATGAAGGTATACATGTTGCTCCAGGAAAGATTGGGTGTGCAATAGCTTGCTGTTTTTGATAATTGTCATTTCTAAATTAAGAGAGCATGTTGTTCAAGTTGCTGCAATAGGGAATGGCAGTGGACTATTAGTTTGGTACTTTGGTCATTGTATGAAGAAAGGGGTAGCAGGTCCAGAACCATGGTCCCCACCCCAGACCTCTGAAAGGAAAACAATTGATGATTCCAGATGGTGCTAATCTCACTTCTATTTAAGATTTAAAGTTCAGCAGCACCTTTTTTATCGATTCCATTACCTGAAGAAACAAGTAAGCAGCAACCCAGAAGTAAATTCCAGCTTACTCTTGTTGCAGTTTTTTTCTGTCTGGTTTCCCTCTTATGATCATTTATTTGGTGTTATATTTCCTTGTATTCTTCATTGCATTTATTAACTTTTTCATAAACTACTTTATTAGGCGTATCTTACTCTAATCAGTTATCGGATGCTTCTTTCCTTTTATCTTTATGTTTAAGGAGTGATTTAACTCATGCTAAATGTCTTTTGTGAATCCTTAGCGATTTGCTCTCTATTACATCATGATTACAACCTTTAGTTTGCCTGCAGGCACTTGTTTTTCCCCAAGTTTTGTTCATAAGATTGATGAAATAAATCTCCGCACTTGACGAATGATTTGACCAAAGCTTCACTTGAACAGATTAAACTGATGGGTATTACATGCAGCCATACATCAACCATGAATCGGCTTCACAGTGGAAGAGTTCCCCCATGCCTTTCATCAGCTATAACACCAGTACCAGCGTTCTCAGAGGCATCATTTCCTAGTTTTACAGAACAGAGATCATCTTTTGCTGAAAGGAAATTACCTGTTAGTTCTGTCGCCTCAATTGGTACTTCTATGGCTGCTTATGATACCATGTCAACCCATATGTTAGCTTCCAACTTCACCAATGAATCACCTAATAGGCAGCTTTGTTCTGGATCATATGTTACTGAGCCATCTGATCCTGATACTCCATTGCTAGCAACACATTCATCATTAATGGCTGATTCAACGCCCTTATTCGTGGACTTTTCAGAAGTATCTGAACATATATGTTTGAACCAAGGCCAACTTCTAGGTTTATTTGATTATCCAGCAAGTGTTGATTTTTACAAATCAAAAAATATGACCATCTTTGGTCAACAAATTCAAGACACCATTACAGTCGATCCTAACACTCACCTTACACCGCAAAATGAGTTGTTCTCTGGGAGTTCAATGCAGCTTCAGAAAACTGTAGGTTCTGCTGAATCTGTGCTGAAGGTATCTGGATATATGTTTTGGTCATGCCATGGCCTAACTACTACATATTTCATTACTTCCCCCCTTGTTTATTTTGTATTATACTACCTGTAAAACGATATGATATGATCTTTATCAGTGAACTTAATTTGAAAATTAAAGTAGTGGTCTCCATCTTTCAATGCTGCATGTGATTAAGGTTATTCCTTATTTGTAGACAGTTGATGCAAGAAGTGCAACACCTCAAAGTTATTTATACTGCCATACTGAGAGTGAGAGGAGTGTACCAGAACCTTTCAACTGTGATAAACTTGGCGCCGACAGCCTCCCTTTTTCAAACACTGCTCCAAAGCCAAGGATGCGCTGGACACCTGAGCTTCATGAGTGTTTCGTTGATGCTGTTAACAAGCTCGGTGGGAGCGAAAGTAGGATACTGTTTTTTTTTATCTATGATCTGTTTTACATTTATCTTACTTGGACACTGAAGCGCAAGTCTCATTTTTTTTCAGTCACATTGCTAGTTGTCTAACCCTCGTCAGTAGATGATTTTATTCTTTTTCTTTGTTTCTGCAGAAGCAACTCCAAAAGCAGTCCAGAAGGTTATGAAGGTCGATGGATTAACTATATACCATGTAAAAAGCCATCTGCAGGTATCAATGTTTGACTTGCTCCTAAGTTTCCAGTGCTTTTTCTTCATCATGCTTCTATTTTTACTGACAGCCATGTGCTATTGTTCTACAGAAACACCGTATAGTTCAACATCGTTCTGAAACATCGGGTGGTCCGTCCGTTCGTCTCTCTTTGTTGTAATATCAGTTTAAAGGCACCCTACATCATATAATTAATGCCTTTCGTATAGGACCATATAGGACAATGCAGTGAAATTATTATTTGGAAAATTGGATGGAGCTATAATTTAATGTTTGTTTCCCCTTCCTAGCAGGTGTGCCTGGAAGGAGAGGCAGCCATACCGAAGTAGATGATGACTCCATCCCGCAATCAAAGTGAGATGATTTTTTATGAGTACTTGACATCAAGTCTTTCCTAATTTCTACTGTAAAATAGTCCATATCTTGCCCAACTTTGTAAGAAGCGATGCATAACATTTCACCTATTTACTTGACTGACTGACTGACTGATCGAGGTTTTGGTTACCGCCTGTCCACCTACTAGGTCCAAAATATATGTTTTTATTTCTTTAAGTACATGAACTTATAGTGAAGTTTCTTTTTAAGAGTCGGTTCGGATTTATAATTCTGAGAGATTTTTATATTTGACGCCTAATTCGCAAGCCTTTCAAGATTTGACACCCCTGTCACAATGACATGTGGAGCCACTATGAGTCATTGACATGTAGGCCAAGGTGTCAAATCTTGACTTGCTTGCGAATTGGGTGTCAAATCTTGAAATTTCTCTATAACTCTGCCCTACTGCAGAGGCGAAGGGGGCGTTGAAGGAGGACTAGTGTCGCAGATTGGCTTGCAGAAACAACTTCATGAACAACTTGAGGTACGTTCTTTTTTCCTTTAAAAAACACATATATACATATAATATACTGATTGAAAACGAAAATTGAACTGCCAGAAGGGAAGGTATGCAGCCTCGTGCACCCACTTACATTTCCCTTTACGCAGATCCAAAGAAGGCTGCAGCTGCAAGTCGAGGAACACAACAAGTACCTTGAAACGGTAATCGCGAAGCAAAACGAGAGCCTTAAAAAGCTTAGAGCGCTACGTGGTTTTCGAGACCGAGTGCGGCGTGTTTTGCAAGACAGTGAAGCACCCGGAGTGCGGGCACATTGTGCACAAGCACAACAGAGATCGTGAGAAATGGAATGGCAGCTCCGATCCAGCAGGCGAAGAGTTACAGCAACCTAGCTATCTGTTTCTTGCGGGTATGCATTACTCTGAAACTACGTTTTTGTGTCAGTGAGACTGCAATTCATATGGTTCATCGATTCGATTCAGAGTCAACACAGCGTTGACCTGTTTCTGCTCAACATCATCTTTTTTTTTGTCTCACTTTGAGTACTGCCAACAACCACAGTACATTGTAGGATAGGATTGATTTATTTCAGTACAAATGGAGGAGGAGGAGGATCCAAATGTTGTTCCCGCACACGGACATGGCAGCTTCCAAGAAAGAAGAAACAGACACACAGGCACACTGCAGCAGAATACTCACGTCACTAGAGCTGGGACTGGGATGTTCTAGTGACGAATCTGGCTGGCATTTCAGGGTGCCTGGGGAATCCTCACGTACGACTGAAGAAACTGCAGCCAGACAGGAGAAGCCAGCGACATCGTCGTCTTGATCTCGTCCGCGCTGTACAGGTTGCCGCGGCGCAGCCCTTCCAGCATCTGGCCGGTTTTGCCATGGACGGTGGAGCACCTCGTATCAGCAACGAATTATGGTAGCAGAGTTGGGAGCTAGAAGCAGCTTACTTTGGTGACGGCGGAGAGGTCCGGCGGGCAGGCGCCGCCGTGGAGCGTCGTCGCCGTCGTCAGCGCTGCCTCCTCCTCGTGGTCATGGACAACCACGATCTCGGCCGCCTTGGCTTCCACCTCGCCTCCGGCCGCCAGGGCCTCGTCGGCGAGGCCAGCGTACGGCAGGCCCGAGTGGCACGCCGCGCAGTCGTGCTGCATGAACACCTTGTGCCCGCCCCGCGCCCTGCTCGAACCACACGCAGCCAGCAACCTGGCTGAGGAAACGACGGTGGAAGTACTGGAACGTTGGAGGTGGCTGCGACGCTTACCCGTCCTGTGACCACGGGTAAGCCGGGCATGCGCTGGATGCCGACGCGACGGTCCCGGCGCTGAGGAAGCCCGCCGCCACGCCCACGCCCACACCTGTGCTGCAGAGCCGGCGGGTGCTCGTGGTTCCCTGTGGCTGCAGGAGCTCACGCACGAGGCCCATCGCCGCCGCGGCCATTGCGCCGGATTCGCAGTCGCGGCACCAACTCTAGTGGTGAGTGCCGCCTGTGGTTGGTGGAGCTCGACGATTTGTGATAAGAGGGCACAACATGTGGTCGTGGGAGCTGCTGCCTGCTGGCTTCGAATTTGGCAGAGCGACGTCGTCTTACTTCCATAGAACATCACACACGGCTATACCTTATCGTGCCATGACACTGCCCACTGCGCTAAAGGTTAAGATTTCATGGGGTATTTGTTTGGGATTATAATTTGTATAGATTATATAATTCTACAAATTTTGAACTATCGCTTAGGGTGTGTTGGTTTGGATTATAATCTAACTAGATTATATAATCCAACAAGTTTTGAACTAACACTTAGTTTAAAATTTGTTGAATTATATAATCTAGTTAGATTATACTCCCAAACAAACACCTCTTTAGTTCATAATTTGTGGACAGATTATAATCCCTGATTATTCCGTGGCGAGACAGTACCCGTACGGATATTAAAAATATTAAACACCTTCAAACACTTAGAACAACATGTACAGCTCAATTGTTAACTTCAAAATAGCGAAGTCAGTTACAAGGTGACAAAGTCACATATTACAAGGATTTATTTTAGAAAAAACAAATATTACAAGTTCAACGTCTAAGTGACTAAGTCAGACTCACAGGTAACAGATTCAACATATTACATGTTTAAAAATTTTGAGTCAGTGATGCCACAGCACACACAAATCACAAGATAACTAGGTATATGTCCGTGCGTTGCAACGGGGGATACTTGTACACGGATATGTCATTGTTTAGTGATGCTATCAAGAATCAACTCAACAATAATAACAAGTGAGTTGATCTAGATAATTAGTGAAAAAAATCAGCCATGCACCAAATATTCCTATGGATTTTGTTTGCATATTTAAAAATTCCTATAGATTGCTTTCCTCGTACAAGTTAGAGAAAAATAACAAAAGAATTGCAATTCACAGCTAACTCTAATTCGAGTACGAAAGAAGCCACCTGCAGCTGCAGAGATCCTAAAGCTCAACTGTGATGCTTCGCAGTATGCGTTCATTACAACATAACACTCTGAACATATGCAAGCCATCAGTTTTCACCGTTTCACCATCCTAATGTGGTCTTTTATTGACCCGAGTGTACTGTACTAAGGTGCATCAACGTGCGTCAGAACCGCAGAACTACATTCACTGCCTCAACTGAAGCTAGGGCAGATAGGTCCCTTGGACAAACCAAGGCGAACCTCCATTCCGTGGTGCATGTCAGGTTGACAGAAACCTTCAGAATCTTGAGGCACTGCAAGCCGGTAGAAAAAAAGAAAATCAGAACAAGTCAAAAACGATTGTGCCAAAAAGGAAAAAAAGTCTAATGCTATCACAAAGCATATACATATATAAAATGTTAGGCGGTAACTCAGTTAAGCACCAATGACCACTGACACATTTTATCACTCATCAGAGATGCTAATCCTAAAAGTTATTGTAGCTATGAGAGACAACTCAGGTCATACTGTCACAAAAACATATAACTTTTCTAGTTCCTTGACCTTATGACAACCTTCTTTGGTCTCAAGGCGTTTGCATTTCTTGGGTCAAGAATAAAATCAGACTTTGTATCTCATGTGAAGGCAACTTCTGGGTACAGTATGATATCTGTAATCTAATATTAAAACTTGTAGTGAATACCATATGGGACATATTCCTAAGCAATAAGGCCCAGTTCGAAAGCACGTTATATAACAGATCATGAAGTGACACATATCACAGCACTCGACAAACATTTAGCATTTATGTTCACTGCTATGAAGAATATTGGTTAATTCCTCTATTTCTAAAATACTTTATCAATCGGTTTTGGAGACTACTGCTATATAATACTACTAAACAATTTAGTTCATTCCTTCGAGATACGCACTGGAATGTTAATTACAGAAATGCTTAGCAGACCAACATAGAAGACTGTCACAAAATGGAAGTGGACTTGTGTTCATGTACCTCTCGGCTTGCCTCATGAGCCAGATTGGTGCCCTCTCAACCTTTTTCCCTCTGATTGCGCTCACCAGCAGTGGCTCCTCCACCGTCTCGGGCGAGGCCTCCTCCATTACCGTCTCTGAACCGTACCATCACGTCAAAAGAGCAGCTAAATTAACTTCTCAGCCCAAGCCTCGCAACCTGTGAGCAGAAGAGAATAAGATTCACCTTCGACAGCGCTGTAGCGGACGGTCGAGAGCTATCTGCGTCTAGGCTCGGTGCGGGCGAACCTATCGTGGAAGAGGGAGGCGGACGACAGCAAGAGTGGCTGGCACGTTTGGCATCGCGCTGTCCAACACCGACAGAAGCCCAACCCCTTGCTTCCGCCTCTACGGCCGCGCTGGTGGAAGCATTGTGCTGAAACATGAGGGCAAATCATATTTTCTTTTGTTGTATAAATTGCTATTAACCTTTTGCAGATATACATTTCCTGCTCCAAAGCTACATGGAAGATAATTTCATAGTAAAAAACAACTTAACTATAATAGCACCCCAAATGAAAGGAAATTTTATCACATGAAGAAATTATACCTTCAGAGCAGCTTTTGTGGGCATCCCTGTAGCAACATATTGATGCTCAGAGTGGCCAATGATTGCATCATTACAAACCACAACAATCTTTGCGATCATCTGAGAATTTTCATCCATGCTCAAGCTTGGCCAATCGTGTATCTTCCAAAGCTAATCTATAAATACGGGAGACATTTCAGAGATCATGGAGGGAGGAAAACATCCCATGACCACCGACAGTAACCTCTTGAGCAGTAAAGATGGACTTGGTACGGTGTAGTGCATAATTCAATTTGCAAAGATATACAAGCACCACAAAAATTTACAAAACTAAAGCAACACTGAATAAAACACCAGTGGATAGTAGCGGAGAAAGTGTTTGACCTGAAGTTAAAATATAATAACTTGTGCAGATATACCTTTGCACTGCCATACTTGAGGCAACTAATTCCTAGTTTTAATCCTTCCCTTGTCTGCATGATCCGAACAATAAGTGGCTCTTTCGACCTTTTCTTCTTAGCTTTTGCTTTCTTTGGTAGTTCTGGAGCGTTTGTAGGTTCATCTCCATCTATGATTAATGCCCCTTGAGTAAGAAGGGGGATAAGTTGACAAATAGCATCCGAGGCTGAGGTCTACCAAAGACATAGGTTACAATGTGATAAATTGAATACTTAGTTCACAGTAGAGGGCAGGTAAAATAAACATTGCACAACACAGGATACAATCCGATTACCTTATCTGCAATTGTAAAGTACTCCAATATGGCCGTGTGCACTATTAAGTACTCAACGGTACCTTTCTCCAAGATTTTATCAATCACAATAGTCATATGAAGCAGGACAGATGATATCTGCAACCCAAGCTTGGAAATTGTATCTATCAAACTGGAAAAGTAATTGAACATTAGGATTTGCCACAAATAAAAATCCATTGTATCTAGAGAAATATCTCGCGTACGGATAACCAAAGTCACAGTGATTTCCCCTATAATTCTAACACAGAGGAAAACTGTAAAAGACATGCTTAGCTCTAGCCTATTACGACTGTTCATAAGATGTTCAGAAAGAATAAATAGCAAAGGAAACTTCTAAAATACATGACCAGGATTCAAGGTTCATTTATACAGCGTAAACTACAAAAACAAGAGTGTCGTGCTATGGGACTCATCATATTCTGAATAGAATCATCATAAGCACCAGGGTAACTCTCAGACACCAATAAATGAGAGATAACGTTGGTATTTGATAAGAGCCCATACCTGTGAGGCTTCAACATCTGCTGGTAGATTTTCTATGTAAAGTTCCCATTCTTGCCCACTCCACTTTGCCACCTCATATTCACTTGGAAGTTTTCCAGATTTGAATTCTGCAGCTAAGGAGCAGATCTTTTTGTAAGTAGCTGAATCTGGTTCCATGGCATCGGGAGGGATACCAGTCCCCTCAACCCACAGGTGAAGGTCAATTTTGTTTTCTATCCCAGGTACATTGGTTTTGAGGAATTCAAGAAATGTCTCTGTATCTATTGATTGGAACTTGAAGGTTGCAATGTACTTCTTTAAAAACTCGTCGAAAGTAGGCCTGCCAATCTGATACAAGCAACAGGCATAAGACATCACATTAGAAATTAGTCCAATACTGAAGTAATTTTACTGAAAGAATGTTGCAAGGAAGAGTAGAAGAGTTGCCATGTTCCATACTTCCACCCACCTCACGCTCAATTCTCCAAAGGAACTGGAAACCTTTCTCATAGGGCACTTCAGAGTAAACATCATCAGGGTCAATCCCTGCCATCTTCGGCTTCAACTTGGTGAACTCCATGTTATCCTTAAACCTCTCCATCATCCTGTTCAACCCCCTCCATCCAATCCCCATGTTTAAGGCTGCCCGCTCCTCCCCTTGCACAACCTCAACAATCCTCCTCTCAGCATATGTTGTGAATCCCTGTATCAAGTGACAACAATATGAGACTAAAATGTCAATATACAAGTATACAATATACATATTAAGTTGTTAGGCACTTAGGCATGATAAACAACATCATCATAGCCCAGAAAAGTTGCATATTTACCTCTGTTTCCACACACGCCAACTGCAAACTTGCCCTTAAAAAACCAAATTCAAATTTGCCACTGAAGATCAAAATTCTGATTTGACACTGCTTTAACCCGGTCATTACTTTCTATTTTTATATTTGCAAGCAAAGAAAAACACTACATGAGGTTAAAGACCCCTTCTCTTGTTTCTCCATCTTCACCTACCTGCCTACCAGCTTTATTATTACTGGCCCATGCTATAACTCAAATCCAACCTTTTGCAGCTCTCATGCTACTCCCTATGGTGTTCCTCCTACCCATCTTCGTCCGACAGTTCTGGTACCATCTTCTTGCTCATTACTGGCCCATGCTATAACTCAAATCCAACCTTTTGCGGCTCTCCTGCTACTCCCTATGGTGTTCCTCCTACCCATCTTCGTCCGACAGTTCTGGTACCATCTTCTTGCTCATCCAATCCCCATGTTTGATCTATTTTAACTGTTCATATGGGATATGGGACGTGATCTAATCGCGACATGAGATGTCTACCCCACATAATCAAAATGTAAAATAGATCACACTGCAAGAATTACAGAAATAAAATTCAATGGGATATTCAAGCAGGGTACAATATCATGTACCAATTTAACGAAAAGTGTGTGTTGTGAAATGTGACCAGTATCCATATCAGAGTACACACATGGATTTACAATTATAAACATGTTGTTTAGTGAAACCTGGGAGAATAGGACAACATCAAGCAATCAGCATGATTTTTTTCTTTTTTGAATCAATGGAGGCAGGCAGACACAGTAACCAAATCAATGGTTGTCCATCTACTACTACTCTAGTTACTGTTGGTCTGTATTAGGACCCAAGTCCAACATCTAGCAGTAAGGTCAATAAAAATGCAACAAAAATAAGTATTCAGGGCAACCTGTGGTTCATGTTGAAATAACAAATGTGGTAGACTTTAAGCATAATATAACTATGTAGAGGTGCAGAGACAATGACGTGATGTTTCAGGACTACTTTAGTATATGCAATCCATTACTGAACCAATAGTAGGTTTAATAAGCAAAAACAGATAGACTTCGGTAGCATTGAAGGGAAGGAATTGCCGAATGCCACATTGTACTGCACCTGCACTCATAAAAAGGATTTCTTGAAAACATGTTTCAATCGGTTGCACAGGCTAATGGAATATGCAATATTGGAGTGAAAAATGGGGGAAATCAACACCTACAGATCCGATTTCACCTTGAATTATTTAACCATTCAACATCATGTCAGGGAGGCACTTAGTTTTTAGATACTTCGAAGTGGCATGGCAACCTTTCAGGAGCTGTCATCATCGAAAGTAATAGTCAAGCATGATACAGTTAAACATAATATATACCAACTGAAGAGCTATTACAGTTTGCTCTACCGTGATTCAGGGGGAAAGCTAAGTGCCATTCACAAATGGGGTGTCTCTGATCTTGGATTAAGTTTCAGCTCCTGTGTCAAACGGGAAAAGGTCCAAGATTCCAAGACTGTTCGCAGATTAACTGATGGCCCAAGACGTTCCTACATGTCACAGGCATCAACAGTACCATTGATTCCTTCTTCTATTAGCACTGAACAGAAAAAGAATGAAGATAAGACATTGGATTTAGGTTGCCCAGGTATGAATTTACAAAAATAAGTCTGGAGGCAAATAATCTGCGCCCTTTGACAGAACAGATAAAATCAGAAAATCTCTCACAGCTAAAGGAACCATGTGTGAAGAATGAATTATCTTGTCCGACCAGCAATGGTACCAGCCAAGAACATAAAGGAGGGATTGGAGGCCACAAACTTGCAGCAGCAAGCATGATGGTTCTTTCTGTCAATCATTTCCTGCAAATGCTAGTGAATCAGTGAGAAATGTGCATGTCTGGGCAGTACTTAAAGAGGGTAGAGACTGTACATCTTCACTTACACTTAGGGAGTAGCATAAAAGGCCAGTGTCAATGATTCAGAAGCACAAGATTAAGCAACTGATAAGAGCAATCTATATAGTGGGAAAAAAACTTATGATACAGAAGCACATGATTAAATTGAAAAAAACAAAAAAAATGCAATAACGGTATTGAAAGGGAAATGTGCCTTTGGGTCATTTCTAAGTATTTTGGTGATTTAGTGTCCAACACAAGTGTCTAAGTGTAAAATGGTGGGCAAAGTACAAATCAAGGATAAAGGTATGTTTCTCAGACTTAGTACATTGTTTTAGAGACTAATGTATTGTGTCTAAGTGCTGGAAACAGGAAAAATCGAATTGGAATTGTCTTGGCTCGAGCAGCCAAGACTCTGCTCAGTCTGGGAGCACCGGACTGTCCGGTGGTGCACCGGACAGTGTCCGGTGCGCCAGGCTGGCTTGCGCGAAGTGGCCGCTCTTGGGAATTCACCGGACTGTCCAGTGTGCACCGGACTGTCTGGTGTGCACCGGACTGTCCGGTGAGCCAACGGTCGGCCGGGCCAACAGTCAGCCGCGCGATCTGCGTGGGACACGTGACCGAGCCAACGGCTAGAAGGGGGCACCGGACTGTCCGGTGTGCACCGGACATGTCTGGTGCGCCAACGGCTCTCTGGCTGCCAACGGTCGACTGCGCCATTTTTGGAAGGAAATCGGGCACCGGACAGTGTCCGGTGTGCACCGGACTGTCCGGTGCGCCAGTCGACAGAAGGCAAGATCAGCCTTCCTAGATTGCTCTCAACGGCTCCTAGCTGCCTTGGGGCTATAAAAGGGACCCCTAGGCGCATGGAGGAGAACACCAAGCATTCCTACAACATTCCTAAGCACCAAGACATCGATTCCGCGCCTTTGATTCTTTGCGATAGCAATTAGAGCTCTAGTTGAGTAGTGAACTCTTTGAGTTGTGTTGTGAGCTCTCGTTGCGACTTGTGTGCGTGGTGTTGCTGTGATTTCTTGTCTTGAGTGTGTTGCTAATCCCTCCCTTGCTCCGTGCTTCTTTGTGAACTTCAATTGTAAGGGCGAGAGGCTCCAAGTTGTGGAGATTCCTCGCAAACGGGATTGAGAAAAAGCAAGCAAAACACCGTGGTATTCAAGTGGGTCTTTGGACCGCTTGAGAGGGGTTGATTGCAACCCTCGTCCGTTGGGACGCCACAACGTGGAGTAGGCAAGCGTTGGTCTTGGCCGAACCACGGGATAACCACCGTGCCATCTCTGTGATTGATTTCTTGTGGTTATTGTGTTTTGATTCCTCTCTAGCCACTTGGAAATTATTGTGCTAACAATTAACCAAGTTTTGTGGCTTAAGTTTTCAAGTTTTCAAAGGATCACCTATTCACCCCCCCCTCTAGGTGCTCTCAATTGGTATCAGAGCCGTTCTCTTCAAGAAGGGACTAATCACCCGAAGAGATGGATCCTAAGGGAAAGGGGATGGTGGTCAACAACGAGAAGGAGTGTATCTTCAACGAGCCGAAGGATGACAAGCCTACCGACTCCGGCTCGGGCCATAGACGGAAAGAAGGGAAGAAGAAGAAGACGAGGCGCATCAAGGAGATCGTCTACTACGACGACAGTGATGAGTCTACTTCCTCCCAAAAGGACGACGACCACAACGACTACGAGAGAAGGAAACCGGTCAATTCGAACTTTTCTTTTGACTACTCTCGTATTCCTCAAAGTGCAAATGCTCATTTATTATCTATTCCACTTGGTAAACCTCCTCATTTTGATGGAGAGGACTACGGATTTTGGAGTCACAAAATGCGTAGTCACTTGTTCTCTCTCCATCCTAGTATTTGGGAGATTGTAGAGAGTGGAATGCACTTTGATAGTTCGGATAGTCCCATGTTCATTAATGAGCAAATTCATAAGAATGCACAAGCTACTACTGTTCTTCTAGCTTCATTGTGCAGGGATGAATATCACAAAGTGAGTGGCTTGGATAACGCCAAGCAGATCTGGGACACCCTCAAGATTTCACATGAGGGGAACGACGTCACATTGCTCACCAAGATGGAGTTGGTGGAGGGCGAGCTTGGACGATTCGCGATGATAAGGGGCGAGGAGCCGACACAAACATACAACCGGCTCAAGACCCTTATCAACAAAATAAGGAGCTACGGAAGCACGCGATGGACGGACCACGACGTCGTCCGCCTAATGCTAAGGTCGTTTACTGTCCTTGATCCTCATCTTGTAAACAATATTCGTGAGAATCCTAGGTACACCAAGATGACGCCCGAGGAGATACTTGGAAAGTTCGTGAGCGGGCGAATGATGATCAAGGAAGCAAGATACGTGGACGACACATTGAATGGTCCAATCAATGAGCCTCAACCTCTTGCTCTCAAGGCAACAAGAAGCAAGGAGATGCTACCGAGCAAGGTGGCACAAATTGAGGCGGTCGGACTTAATGATGAAGAGATGGCTCTCATCATCAAGAGATTCAAGACGGTTCTAAAAGGTCGCAAGGGGCAGCCAAGCAAGACCAAGACAAAGGGGAAACGCTCATGCTTCAAATGTGGTAAGCTTGGTCATTTTATTGCTAATTGTCCCGACAATGATAGTGATCAGGATTAAGGGAACAAGAGGGAGAAGAAGAAGAACTATAAGAAGGCAAAGGGAGAGGTGCATCTAGGCAAGGAGTGGGATTCAGATTGCTCCTCTTCCGACTCCGACAATGAAGGACTCGCCGCCACCGCCTTCAACAAGTCATCCCTCTTCCCCAACGAGCGTCACACATGCCTTATGGCAAGGGAGAAGAAGGTATGTACTCGAAACTCTACTTATGCTTCTTCAAGTGAGGACGAATCTAGTGATGAGGATGAAATAGATTATTCATGTTTATTTAAGGGCCTAGATAGAACCAAGGTAGATAAAATTAATGAATTGATTGATGCCTTGAATGACAAGAATAGGCTCTTAGAAAAACAAGAGGATTTGTTATATGAAGTACATGACAAATTTGTAGAAGCACAAAAATCTCATGCTTTAGAAGTTAAAAGAAATGAAATGCTTTCTTGTGAATTATCTTCTTGCCATGAGACGATTTCTAGCTTAAGGAGCATTAATGATGATTTGAATGCTAAGGTAGAAATAGCTAGTAAATCAACAACTTGTGTAGAAAATGTTGTTATTTGCAATAGATGTAAAGACCTTGATATTGATGCTTGTAGTGAACACATAGCTTCCATTGCAAAGTTAAATGATGAAATGGCTAGTCTTAATGCCCAACTTAAGGCTAGCAAAAGTGATTTTGATAAACTAAAATTTGCTAGGGATGCCTACACGATTGGTAGACACCCCTCAATTAAAGATGGGCTTGGCTTCAAGAGGGAAGCCAAGAACTTAACAAGCCATAAGGCTCCCATCTCCGCCAAGGAGAAAGGGAAGGCCCCTATGGCAAGAAGTACTAAAAAGAACCGTGCTTTTATGTACAATGATAGAAGACAGTCTCATAGGAGTTGTAATACTTTTGATTCACATGCCTATGACTCTTATGCTATGTATGCTTCCAGTTCTTCCTATATGCATGGTAGAGGTATGCCTAGAAAAAATATTCATCATGTGCCTAGGAAGAATATTGTTCATGTTCCTAGAAAAGTTATGAATTGTCCGTCTACAATTTATCGTGCTTTAAATGTTTCCTTTGCTATTTGTAGAAAAGATAGGAAGATAGTTGCTAGGAAATTAGGGGCAAAATGCAAGGGTGATAAAGCTTGCATTTGGGTCCCTAAGGAAATTGTGACTAACCTTGTAGGACCCAACAAGAGTTGGGTACCTAAGACCCATGCCTAAATTTGCCTTGCAGGTTTATGCATCCGGGGGCTCAAGCTGGATTATCGACAGCGGATGCACAAACCATATGACGGGGGAGAAGAAGATGTTCACCTCCTACGTCAAGAATAAGGATTCCCAAGATTCAATCATATTCGGTGATGGGAACCAAGGCAAGGTGAAAGGTTTAGGCAAGATTGCAATATCCAATGAGCACTCTATCTCTAATGTGTTTTTAGTTGAGTCTCTTGGATATAATTTACTATCTGTCAGTCAATTATGTAATATGGGATATAATTGTCTATTTACAAATGTAGATGTGTCTGTCTTTAGAAGAAGTGATGGTTCACTAGCATTTAAGGGTGTACTAGACGACAAACTTTATTTAGTTGATTTTGCAAAAGAGGAGGCCAGTCTAGATGCATGCTTAATCGCTAAGACTAGCATGGGCTGGCTGTGGCATCGCCGCTTAGCACATGTGGGGATGAAGAACCTTCACAAGCTTCTAAAGAGAGAACACGTGATAGGTTTGACTAACGTGCAATTCGAAAAAGATAGACCTTGTGCAGCTTGTCAAGCAGGTAAACAAGTGGGAGGAGCACATCACAGCAAGAATGTGATGACCACTTCAAGACCTCTGGAGCTGCTGCATATGGACCTCTTCGGACCCGTCGCCTATCTGAGCATAGGAGGAAGTAAGTACGGTCTAGTTATTGTTGATGACTTTTCCCGCTTCACTTGGGTGTTCTTTTTGCAGGATAAGTCTGAAACCCAAGGGACCCTCAAGTGCTTCATCAGGAGAGCTCAAAATGAGTTTGAGCTCAAGGTGAAGAAGATAAGGAGCGACAACGGGTCCGAATTCAAGAATCTTCAAGTGGAGGAGTTTCTTGAGGAGGAGGGGATCAAGCACGAGTTCTCCGCTCCCTACACACCTCAGCAAAATGGTGTGGTAGAGAGGAAGAACAGGACGCTCATTGATATGGCGAGGACTATGCTTGGAGAGTTCAAGACCCCCGAGTGTTTTTGGTCGGAAGCTGTAAACACGGCTTGCCACGCCATCAACAGGGTCTATCTTCACCGCCTCCTCAAGAAGACCTCATACGAGCTGCTAACTGGTAACAAATCCAATGTATCGTACTTTCGTGTATTTGGGAGTAAATGCTACATTCTAGTGAAGAAAGGTAGGAATTCCAAATTTGCTCCCAAAGCTGTAGAAGGGTTTTTATTAGGTTATGATTCAAATACAAAGGCGTATAGGGTCTTCAACAAATCATCGGGTTTGGTTGAAGTCTCTAGCGACGTTGTATTTGATGAGACTAATGGCTCTCCAAGAGAGCAAGTTGCTGATCTTGATGGTGTAGATGAAGAAGACGTTCCAACGGCCGCGATACGCACCATGACGATTGGAGATGTACGGCCTCGGGAACAATTGGAGCAAGATCAACCGTCTTCCTCAACTATGGTGCATCCCCCAACCCAAGATGACGAACAGGTACCTCAAGTGGAGGCGCATGATCAAGGGGGAGCATAAGATGTTCAAGTTGAAGAGGAAGAAGCACCTCAGGCACCTCCAACCCAAGTTCGAGCGACGATCCAAAGGGATCATCCCGTCGACCAGATATTGGGTGATATTAGCAAGGGAGTAACTACTCGTTCAAGATTAGTTAATTTTTGTGAGCATTACTCCTTTGTCTCTTCTATTGAGCCTTTCAGGGTAGAAGAGGCCCTGCTAGATCCGGACTGGGTGTTGGCCATGCAGGAGGAACTCAACAACTTCAAGCGCAATGAAGTTTGGACACTGGTGCCTCGTCCCAAGCAAAATGTTGTGGGAACCAAGTGGGTGTTCCGCAACAAATAGGACGAGCACGGGGTGGTGACGAGGAACAAGGCTCGACTTGTGGCAAAAGGTTATGCCCAAGTCGCAGGTTTGGACTTTGAGGAGACGTTTGCTCCCGTGGCTAGGCTAGAATCAATTCGTATCTTGCTAGCATATGCCGCTCACCATTCTTTCAGGTTGTACCAAATGGATGTGAAGAGCGCTTTCCTCAATGGGCCGATCAAGGAGGAGGTGTACGTGGAGCAACCCCCTGGCTTCGAGGATGAACGGTACCCCGACCACGTGTGTAAGCTCTCTAAGGCGCTCTATGGACTTAAGCAAGCCCCAAGAGCATGGTATGAATGCCTTAGAGACTTTTTAATTGCTAATGCTTTCAAGGTTGGGAAAGCCGATCCAACTCTTTTCACTAAGACTTGCGATGGTGATCTTTTTGTGTGCCAAATTTATGTCGATGACATAATATTTGGTTCTACTAATCAAAAGTCTTGTGAAGAGTTTAGCAGGGTGATGACACAGAAATTCGAGATGTCGATGATGGGCAAGTTGAACTACTTCCTTGGGTTCCAAGTGAAGCAACTCAAGGACGGCACCTTCATCTCCCAAACAAAGTACACGCAAGACTTGCTAAAACGGTTTGGGATGAAGGACGCCAAGCCCGCAAAGACGCCGATGGGAACCGACGGACACACCGACCTCAACAAAGGTGGTAAGTCCGTTGATCAAAAAGCATACCGGTCCATGATAGGTTCTTTGCTTTATTTATGTGCTAGTAGACCAGATATTATGCTTAGCGTATGCATGTGTGCTAGATTTCAATCCGATCCTAAGGAGTGTCACTTAGTGGCCGTGAAGCGAATTCTTAGATATTTAGTTGCCACGCCTTGCTTCGGGATCTGGTATCCAAAGGGGTCTAACTTTGACTTGATTGGATATTCAGATTCCGACAATGCTGGATGTAAGGTCGATAGGAAGAGTACATCGGGGACATGCCAATTCTTAGGAAGGTCCCTGGTGTCATGGAACTCTAAGAAACAAACCTCTGTTGCCCTATCCACTGTTGAGGCCGAGTATGTTGCCGCAGGACAGTGTTGCACGCAACTACTTTGGATGAGGCAAACCCTCAGGGACTTTGGCTACAATCTGAGCAAAGTCCCACTCCTATGTGATAATGAGAGTGCCATCCGCATGGTGGAAAATCCTGTTGAACACAGCCGCACAAAGCACATTGACATCCGACATCACTTTTTGAGAGACCACCAGCAAAAGGGAGATATCGAAGTGTTTCATGTTAGCACCGAGAACCAGCTAGCCGATATCTTTACCAAGCCTCTAGATGAGAAGACCTTTTGCAGGTTGCGTAGTGAGCTCAATGTCTTAGATTCGCGGAACTTGGATTGATTTGTAGCATACATGTGTTTATGCCTTTGATCATGTTCCTTATGCATTTTGTTGTTTAGTTATGGTGCTCAAGTTATACAAACACTCCCTGGACCTCACAAGTCCGTTGCAAAGTGATGCACATGTTTAGGGGGAGATGTGTTACAACTTGACCCTTTGAGACTAACCATGTGCTTGAGTTTGATGCTTTAGTCTCAAAGAAGGATTGAAAGGGAAAAGGTGGACTTGGACCATGAAAGACTTCCACTGCACTCCGATGAGAGGGTAACTTATTCCAAGTTCATCTCATGTACTCTTATTGCCTTTGTATTCTTATTGAAGATTTTGGTGAGGCAATGGGGTTAAGGGGGCAAGATTCATCCCGTTTTGGTGCTTGATGCCAAAGGGGGAGAAAATAAAGGCCAAAGCAATAAATGGATCAGCTACCACTTGAGAGATTTTGAAAATAGTAGAATAGAGCTTTTGATTTGACAAAACTCTTTTATTGTCTCTCTTGTCAAAAGTTGGCTTCTTGTGGGGAGGAGTGTTGATTATGGGAAAAAGGGGAGTTTTTGAAATCTTGAATCAATTTCTCTTGGAATGACTCTCTTTATGTCTTAACATGTGTGTTTGACTTAGAGATAGAAAGTTGAGTTTGATTTGCAAAAACAAACCAAGTGGTGGCAAAGAGTGATCCATATATGTCAAACTTGATTCAAAACAACTTTGAGTTCTTAGTTGAATTGATTTTATACTTGTTCTACTTGCTTTATGTTGTGTTGGCATAAATCACCAAAAAGGGGGAGATTGAAAGGGAAATGTGCCTTTGGGTCATTTCTAAGCATTTTGGTGATTTAGTGTCCAACACAAGTGCCTAAGTGTAAAATGGTGGGCAAAGTACAAATCAAGGATAAAGGTATGTTTCTCAGACTTAGTACATTGTTTTAGAGACTAATGTATTGTGTCTAAGTGCTGGAAACAGGAAAAATCGAATTGGAATTGTCTTGGCTCGAGCAGCCAAGACTCTGCTCAGTCTGGGAGCACCGGACTGTCCGGTGGTGCACCGGACAGTGTCCGGTGCGCCAGGCTGGCTTGCGCGAAGTGGCCGCTCTCGGGAATTCACCGGCGACGTATGGCTATAATTCACCGGACTGTCTGGTGTGCACCGGACTGTCCGGTGAGCCAACGGTCGGCCGGGCCAACGGTCGGCCGCGCGATCTGCGTGGGACACGTGGCCGAGCCAACGGCTAGAAGGGGGCACCGGACTGTCCGGTGTGCACCGGACATGTCCGGTGCGCCAACGGCTCTCTGGCTGCCAACGGTCGACTGCGCCATTTTTGGAAGGAAATCGGGCACCGGACTGTCCGGTGCGCCAGTCGACAGAAGGCAAGATCAGCCTTCCTAGATTGCTCTCAACGGCTCCTAGCTGCCTTGGGGCTATAAAAGGGACCCCTAGGCGCATGGAGGAGAACACCAAGCATTCCTACAACATTCCTAAGCACCAAGACATCGATTCCGCGCCTTTGATTCTTTGCGATAGCAATTAGAGCTCTAGTTGAGTAGTGAACTCTTTGAGTTGTGTTGTGAGCTCTCGTTGCGACTTGTGTGCGTGGTGTTGCTGTGATTTCTTGTCTTGAGTGCGTTGTTAATCCCTCCCTTGCTCCGTGCTTCTTTGTGAACTTCAATTGTGATAGTCGCCTAGAGGGGGGGGGGGTGAATAGGGCGAAACTGAAATTTATAAATATAAACACAACTACAAGCCGGGTTAGCGTTAGAAATATAAACGAGTCCGCGAGAGAGGGCGCAAAACAAATCGCAAGCAAATAATGAAGTGTGACACACGGATTTGTTTTACCGAGGTTCGGTTCTCTCAAACCTACTCCCCGTTGAGGAGGCCACAAAGGCCGGGTCTCTTTCAACCCTTCCCTCTCTCAAACGGTCCCTCGAACCGAGTGAGCTTCTCTTCTCAAATCAAAGCCGGGAACAAAACTTCCCCGCAAGGGCCACCACACAATTGGTGCCTCTTGCCTTGATTACAATGGAGTTTTGATCACAAGAACAAGTGAGAAAGAAAAGAAGCAATCCAAGCGCAAGAGCTCAAATGAACACGGCAAATCACTCTCTCTAGTTACTAGGGTTTTGTGTGGAATTGGAGAGGATTTGATCTCTTTGAATGTGTCTAGAATTGAATGCCTAGCTCTTGTAAGTGGTTGAGAAGTGAAAAACTTGGATGGCAATGAATGTGGGGTGGTTGGGGTATTTATAGCCCCAACCACCAAAAGTGACCGTTGCTGGCAGCCTCTGTTCGATGGCGCACCGGACAGTCCGGTGCACACCGGACAGTCCGGTGCCCCTGCCACGTCATCACTGCCGTTGGATTCTAGCCGTTGGAGCTTCTGACTTGTGGGCCTGCCGAGGTGTCCGGTGCACACCGGACATGCACTGTTTGATGTCCGGTGCACCGGTATGGGCAGCCCTGACGTCTGCGCGCGCTGCGCGCGCATTTAATGCTGCGCAGGGAGCCGTTGGCGCCGCAGAGAGCCGTTGCTCCGCTGGCACACCGGACAGTCCGGTGCACACCGGACAGTCCGGTGAATTATAGCGGAGCGGCTGTCGTGAAAACCCGAGGATGACGAGTTCCGGAGGCCGCGGTTCGTTGGCGCACCGGACATGTCCGGTGCACACCGGACAGTCCGGTGAATTATAGCGCGCCGGCCTCCGCAAATTCCCGAGGGCGAAGGGTTGAAGTCGAAGTCCTCTGGCGAAGGGTAGAAAACGAAGTCTACGGGCGCACCGGCCTCCGCGAATTCCCGAGGGCGAAGGGTTGAAGTCGAAGTCCTCTGGCGAAGGGTAGAAAACGAAGTCTACGGGCGCACCGGACACTGTCCGGTGCACACCGGACAGTCCGGTGCCTCCAGCCAGAGGTGCCCTCGGTTGCCTTATTGTTCCTTTGTTGAATCCAACACTTGGTCTTTTTATTGGCTAGATGTGAACCTTTTGCACCTGTATAACTTATACACTAGAGCAAACTAGTCAGTCCAATATTTGTGTTGGGCAATTCAACCACCAAAATTATTTAGGAACTAGGTGTAAGCCTAATTCCCTTTCAATCTCCCCCTTTTTGGTGATTGATGCCAACACAAACCAAAGCAAATATAGAAGTGCATAATTGAACTAGTTTGCATAATGTAAGTGAAAAGGTTACTTGGAATTGAGCCAATATAACTACTTACAAGATATGCAAGGAATGTTTCTTTCTTATATAACATTTTGGACCACGTTTGCACCACATGTTTTGTTTTTGCAAATTCTTTTTGTAAATCCATTTCAAAGATCTTTTGCAAATAGTCAAAGGTACATGAATAAGAGTTTGCAAAGCATTTTCAAGATTTGAAATTGTCTCCCCTTATTTCAAATGCTTTTCCTTTGACTAAACAAAACTCCCCCTAAAAGAGATCCACCTCTTAGTGTTCAAGAGGGTTTTGATATACCATTTTTGAAATACTACTTTCTCCCCCTTTTGAACACAATAGGATACCAAATGATAAAGACTTTTGGAAAGCACTAAGTTTTTGAATTTGGTGGTGGTGGTGCGGTCCTTTTGCTTTGGGCTCATTTCTCCCCCTTTTTGGCATGAATCGCCAAAAACGGAATCATTAGAGCCCTCGAAGTGCAATCTTCCCCTTTGGTCATAAATAAGTGAGTTAAGATTATACCAAAGACGAAGTCCTTTTGCGTTTGAGCTTTTACTCTCTCCCCCAAGGATGAAGTCCTTTTCCTTGATGCTCATTTCTCCCCCAAAGAAGAGAGAGTTGCTCGGAGTGGTGGCGAAGTATGAGTTACGGAGTGGAAGCCTTTGTCTTCGCCGAAGACTCCAATTCCCTTTCAATATACCTATGACTTGGTTTGAAATAAACTTGAAAACACATTAGTCATAGCATATAAAAGAGATATGATCAAAGGTATTCAAAAGAGCTATGTGTGCAAGCTTAGCAAAAGAAATTTCTAGAATCAAGAATATTGAGCTCATGCCTAAGTCTGGTAAAAGATTGTTCATCAAGTGGCTTGGTAAAGATATCGGCTAATTGATCTTTAGTATTAATGTAAGAAATCTCGATATCCCCCTTTTGTTGGTGATCCCTAAGAAAATGATACCGAATGGCTATGTGCTTAGTGCGGCTATGCTCGATGGGATTGTCGGCCATTTTAATTGCACTCTCATTATCACATAGCAAAGGAACTTTGGTTAATTTGTAACCGTAGTCCCGCAGGGTTTGCCTCATCCAAAGCAATTGCGCGCAACAATGTCCTGCGGCAATGTACTCGGCTTCGGCGGTGGAAAGAGCGACCGAATTTTGCTTCTTTGAAGCCCAAGACACCAAGGATCTTCCCAAGAACTGGCAAGTCCCCGACGTGCTCTTCCTATTGATTTTGCACCCCGCCCAATCGGCATCCGAATAACCAAGTAAATCAAATGTGGATCCCCGAGGGTACCAAAGCCCAAACTTAGGTGTATAAGCCAAATATCTCAAGATTCGTTTTACGGCCGTAAGGTGGGATTCCTTAGGGTCGGATTGGAATCTTGCACACATGCAAACGGAAAGCATAATGTCCGGTCGAGATGCACATAAATAAAGCAATGAACCAATCATCGACCGGTATACCTTTTGATCCACGGACTTACCTCCCGTGTCGAGGTCGAGATGCCCATTAGTTCCCATGGGTGTCTTGATGGGTTTGGCATCCTTCATCCCAAACTTAGCAAGAATGTCTTGAGTGTACTTCGTTTGGCTAATGAAGGTGCCCTCTTGGAGTTGCTTGACTTGGAATCCTAGAAAATACTTCAACTCCCCCATCATCGACATCTCGAATTTCTGTGTCATGATCCTACTAAACTCTTCACATGTAGACTCGTTAGTAGACCCAAATATAATATCATCAACATAAATTTGGCATACAAACAAGTCATTTTCAAGAGTTTTAGTAAAGAGTGTAGGATCGGCCTTGCCGACTTTGAAGCCATTAGCAATAAGGAAATCTCTAAGGCATTCATACCATGCTCTTGGGGCTTGCTTGAGCCCATAAAGCGCCTTAGAGAGCCTATAGACATGATTAGGATACTCACTGTCTTCAAAGCCGGGAGGTTGCTCAACATAGACCTCTTCCTTGATTGGTCCATTGAGGAAGGCACTTTTCACGTCCATTTGATAGAGCTTAAAGCCATGGTAAGTAGCATAGGCCAATAATATGCGAATTGACTCAAGCCTAGCTA
The DNA here is from genome assembly GCF_902167145.1 of Zea mays. NCBI lineage: Eukaryota > Viridiplantae > Streptophyta > Magnoliopsida > Poales > Poaceae > Zea > Zea mays. The sequence continues at coordinate 223,844,352 of NC_050100.1, read as the reverse complement.
CGGGTGCATAGGTTTCACCGAAATCCAAACCTTCGACTTGTGAATACCCTTTGGCTACGAGTCGAGCTTTGTTCCTTGTCACCACACCATGCTCATCTTGCTTGTTGCGGAAGACCCATTTGGTTCCTACAACGTTTTGGTTAGGACGTGGAACTAAATGCCAGACCTCATTCCTCGTGAAATTGTTGAGCTCCTCTTGCATCGCCACCACCCAATCCGAATCTTGGAGAGCTTCCTCTACCCTGTGTGGCTCAATAGAGGAAACAAAAGAGTAATGTTCACAAAAATGAGCAACCCGAGATCGAGTAGTTACCCCCTTATGAATGTCGCCGAGGATGGTGTCGACGGGGTGATCTCGTTGGATTGCTTGGTGGACTCTTGGGTGTGGTGGTCTTGGTTCTTCCTCATCCTCCTTTTCTTGATCATTTGTATCTCCCCCTTGATCATTGCTATCATCTTGAGGTGGCTCGTCTTCTTGATTTTGCTCTTCATCATTTTGAGCCTCATCCTCATTTTGAGTTGGTGGAGATGCTTGCATGGAGGAGGATGGTTGATCTTGTGTACTTGGAGGTTCTTCGGATTCCTTAGGACACACATCCCCGATGGACATGTTCCTTAGCGCGATGCATGGAGCCTGTTCTTCACCTATCTCATCAAGATCAACTTGCTCTACTTGAGAGCCGTTAGTTTCATCAAACACAACGTCACAAGAAACTTCAACTAGTCCAGTGGACTTGTTAAAGACCCTATATGCCCTTGTGTTTGAGTCATAACCAAGTAAAAAGCCTTCTACAGTTTTAGGAGCAAATTTAGATTTTCTACCTCTTTTAATAAGAATGAAGCATTTGCTACCAAAAACTCTAAAATATGAAATGTTGGGCTTTTTACCGGTTAGGAGTTCATATGATGTCTTCTTGAGGATTCGGTGAAGATATAACCGGTTGATGGCGTAGCAGGCGGTGTTGACCGCTTCGGCCCAAAACCGGTCCGGTGTCTTGTACTCATCAAGCATGGTTCTTGCCATGTCCAATAGAGTTCGATTCTTCCTCTCCACTACACCATTTTGTTGTGGCGTGTAGGGGGAGGAGAACTCATGCTTGATGCCCTCCTCCTCAAGGAAGCCTTCAATTTGAGAGTTCTTGAACTCCGTCCCGTTGTCGCTTCTTATTTTCTTGATCCTTAAGCCGAACTCATTTTGAGCTCGTCTCAAGAATCCCTTTAAGGTCTCTTGGGTTTGAGATTTTTCCTGTAAAAAGAATACCCAAGTGAAGCGAGAATAATCATCCACAATAACAAGACAATACTTACTCCCGCCGATACTTATGTAAGCAATCGGGCCGAATAGATCCATGTGGAGTAGCTCAAGCGGCCTGTCGGTCGTCATGATGTTCTTGTGTGGATGATGGACTCCAACTTGCTTCCCCGCCTGACATGCACTACAAATCCTGTCTTTCTCAAAATGAACATTTGTTAATCCTAAAATGTGTTCTCCCTTTAGAAGCTTATGAAGATTCTTCATTCCAACATGGGCTAGTCGGCGGTGCCAGAGCCAACCCATGTTAGTCTTAGCAATTAAGCAAGTGTCGAGTTCAGCTCTATCAAAATCTACCAGGTATAGCTGACCCTCCAACACTCCCTTAAATGCTATTGAATCATCACTTCTTCTAAAGACAGTGACACCTATATCAGTAAAAAGACAGTTGTAGCCCATTTGACATAATTGGGAAACAGAAAGCAAGTTGTAATCTAATGAATCAACAAGAAAAACATTGGAAATGGAATGGTCAGGTGAAATAGCAATTTTACCCAAACCTTTGACCAACCCTTGATTTCCATCCCCGAATGTGATAGCTCGTTGGGGATCTTTGTTTTTCTCATATGAGGAGAACATCCTTTTTTCCCCGGTCATGTGGTTTGTGCACCCGCTATCGAGTATCCAACTTGAGCCCCCGGATGCATAAACCTACAAAACAAATTTAGTTCTTGACTTTAGGTACCCAAACGGTTTTGGGTCCTTTGGCATTAGAAACAAGAACTTTGGGTACCCAAACACAAGTCTTGGAACCCTTGTGTTTGCCCCCAACAAATTTGGCAACTACCTTGCCGGATTTGCTAGTAAGCACATAAGATGCATCAAAAGTTTTAAATGAAATGGCATGATCATTTGATGCATTAGTGGTTTTCTTTCTAGGCAACTTGGCATGGGTTGGTTGCCTAGATCTAGATGTCTCACCCTTATACATGAAAGCATGATTAGGGCCAGAGTGAGACTTCCTAGAATGAATCTTTCTAATTTTGCTCTCAGGATAGCCGGCAGGGTACAAAATGTAACCCTCGTTATCCTGAGGCATGGGAGCCTTGCCCTTAACAAAGTTAGATAAGTTCTTTGGAGGGGCATTAGGTTTGACATTATCTCCCCTTTGGAAGCCAATGCCATCCTTAATGCCAGGGCGTCTCCCATTATAAAGCATACTCCGAGCAAATTTAAATTTCTCATTTTCTAGGTTGTGCTCGGCAATTTTAGCATCTAATTTTGCTATATGATCATTTTGTTGTTTAATTAAAGCCATATGATCAAGAATAGCATTAACATCAATATCTCTACATCTAGTGCAAATAGAAACATGCTCAATATTAGATGTAGAGGGTTTGCAAGATTTAAGTTCTACAACCTTAGCATGCAATATTTCATTCTTAGTTCTAAGGTCGGAAATAGTAGCATTGCAAACATCAAAATCTTTAGCCTTAGCAATCAAATTTTCATTCTCTAATCTAAGGCTAGCAAGAGAAATGTTTAATTCTTCAATCCTAGCAAGCAAATCATCATTATTATCTCTAGAATTGTGAATTGAAACATTACAAACATGTGAATCAACCTTAGCATTTAAAATAGCATTTTCATTTCTAAGGTTGTCAATCATCTCACGGCAAGTGCTTAGCTCACTAGACAATTTTTCACATTTTTCTACTTCTAGAGCATAAGCCTTTTTAACCTTAACATGTTTCTTGTTTTCTTTAATTAGACAATCCTCTTGGGAGTCCAAAAGATCATCCTTTTCATGAATAGCACTAATCAATTCATTTAGTTTTTCTTTTTGCTCCATGTTAAGATTGGCAAAGAGAATACGCAAATTATCCTCCTCATCACTAGCATTATCATCACTGGAAGATTCATATCTAGTGGAGGAGTTGGATTTAACCTTCTTCTTTTTGCCGTCCCTTGCCATGAGGCACTTGTGGCCGACGTTGGGGAAGAGGAGTCCCTTGGTGACGGCGATGTTGGCGGCGTCCTCGTCGTCGGAGGAGTCGCTTGAGCTTTCGTCGGAATCCCATTCCCGACAAACATGGGCATCGCCGCCCTTCTTCTTGTAGTACCTTTTCTTCTCCTTTCTTCTCCCCTTCTTGTCGTCGCCTCGGTCACTGTCACTAGATATAGGACATTTAGCAATAAAATGACCGGGCTTACCACACTTGTAGCAAACCTTCTTGGAGCGGGACTTGTAGTCCTTCCCCCTCCTTTGCTTGAGGATTTGGCGGAAGCTCTTGATGACGAGCGCCATTTCCTCATTGTCGAGCTTGGAGGCGTCGATTGGTTGTCGACTTGGTGTAGCCTCCTCCTTCTTCTCCTCCGTTGCCTTGAATGCAACGGGTTGGGCTTCGGATGAGTCGCCAAGCTCGTTGATTTTCCTCGAGCCTTCTATCATGCACTCAAAACTTACAAAATGCCCGATAACTTCCTCGGGGGTCATTTTAGTATATCTAGGATTACCACGAATCAATTGAACTTGAGTGGGATTAAGAAAAATGAGAGATCTTAAAATAACATTTACCACTTCGTGGTCATCCCACTTCTTGCTCCCGAGGTTGCGCACTTGGTTCACCAAAGTCTTGAGCCGGTTGTACATGTGTTGTGGCTCCTCCCCTTTTTGAAGCCGGAACCGACCGAGCTCCCCCTCGATCGTTTCCCGCTTGGTGATCTTGGTGAGCTCATCTCCCTCGTGCGCAGTTTTGAGCACATCCCAAATCTCTTTTGCATTTTTCAACCCTTGCACTTTGTTGTATTCTTCCTTGCTTAGAGAGGCAAGGAGTATGGTTGTGGCTTGAGAGTTGAAGTGCTCGATTTGGGCCACCTCATCCTCATCATAGTTTTCATCCCCTACGGATGGTACCTGCGCACCAAACTCAACAACATCCCATATGCTTTTGTGGAGCGAGATTAGATGAAATCGCATTAAATCGCTCCACCTAGCGTAATCTTCACCATCAAAAGTTGGTGGTTTGCCTAATGGGACGGAAAGTAAAGGTGTATGTTTGGAAATGCGAGGGTAGCGTAGGGGGATCTTACTATACTTCTTGCGCTCTTGGCGCTTAGAAGTGACGGAGGGCGCATCGGAGTCGGAGGTAGAAGTCGATGAAGTGTCGGTCTCGTAGTAGACCACCTTCCTCATCCTCTTGTGCTTGTCGCCTTTCCGATGCGGCTTGTGGGAAGAAGATTTTTCCTTCTTCTCTTTGTGGTGAGAAGAAGATTTCTTCTCCTTCCCTTTGTTGGAGGAGCTCTTCTTCTTCTCCCTCCTTGTGGTGCGGGACTCTTCCGATGAAGTGCTCCCGTAGCTTGTAGTGGGCTTCTCGCCGGTCTCCATCTCCTTCTTGGCGTGATCTCCCGACATCACTTCGAGCGGTTAGGCTCTAATGAAGCACCGGGCTCTGATACCAATTGATAGTCGCCTAGAGGGGGGGGGTGAATAGGGCGAAACTGAAATTTATAAATATAAACACAACTACAAGCCGGGTTAGCGTTAGAAATATAAACGAGTCCGCGAGAGAGGGCGCAAAACAAATCGCAAGCAAATAATGAAGTGTGACACACGGATTTGTTTTACCGAGGTTCGGTTCTCTCAAACCTACTCCCCGTTGAGGAGGCCACAAAGGCCGGGTCTCTTTCAACCCTTCCCTCTCTCAAACGGTCCCTCGAACCGAGTGAGCTTCTCTTCTCAAATCAAAGCCGGGAACAAAACTTCCCCGCAAGGGCCACCACACAATTGGTGCCTCTTGCCTTGATTACAATGGAGTTTTGATCACAAGAACAAGTGAGAAAGAAAAGAAGCAATCCAAGCGCAAGAGCTCAAATGAACACGGCAAATCACTCTCTCTAGTTACTAGGGTTTTGTGTGGAATTGGAGAGGATTTGATCTCTTTGAATGTGTCTAGAATTGAATGCCTAGCTCTTGTAAGTGGTTGAGAAGTGAAAAACTTGGATGGCAATGAATGTGGGGTGGTTGGGGTATTTATAGCCCCAACCACCAAAAGTGACCGTTGCTGGCAGCCTCTGTTCGATGGCGCACCGGACAGTCCGGTGCACACCGGACAGTCCGGTGCCCCTGCCACGTCATCACTGCCGTTGGATTCTAGCCGTTGGAGCTTCTGACTTGTGGGCCTGCCGAGGTGTCCGGTGCACACCGGACATGCACTGTTTGATGTCCGGTGCACCGGTATGGGCAGCCCTGACGTCTGCGCGCGCTGCGCGCGCATTTAATGCTGCGCAGGGAGCCGTTGGCGCCGCAGAGAGCCGTTGCTCCGCTGGCACACCGGACAGTCCGGTGCACACCGGACAGTCCGGTGAATTATAGCGGAGCGGCTGTCGTGAAAACCCGAGGATGACGAGTTCCGGAGGCCGCGGTTCGTTGGCGCACCGGACATGTCCGGTGCACACCGGACAGTCCGGTGAATTATAGCGCGCCGGCCTCCGCAAATTCCCGAGGGCGAAGGGTTGAAGTCGAAGTCCTCTGGCGAAGGGTAGAAAACGAAGTCTACGGGCGCACCGGCCTCCGCGAATTCCCGAGGGCGAAGGGTTGAAGTCGAAGTCCTCTGGCGAAGGGTAGAAAACGAAGTCTACGGGCGCACCGGACACTGTCCGGTGCACACCGGACAGTCCGGTGCCTCCAGCCAGAGGTGCCCTCGGTTGCCTTATTGTTCCTTTGTTGAATCCAACACTTGGTCTTTGTATTGGCTAGATGTGAACCTTTTGCACCTGTATAACTTATACACTAGAGCAAACTAGTCAGTCCAATATTTGTGTTGGGCAATTCAACCACCAAAATTATTTAGGAACTAGGTGTAAGCCTAATTCCCTTTCAAATTGTAAGGGCGAGAGGCTCCAAGTTGTGGAGATTCCTCGCAAACGGGATTGAGAAAAAGCAAGCAAAACATCGTGGTATTCAAGTGGGTCTTTGGACCGCTTGAGAGGGGTTGATTGCAACCCTCGTCCGTTGGGACGCCACAACGTGGAGTAGGCAAGCGTTGGTCTTGGCCGAACCACGGGATAACCACCGTGCCATCTCTGTGATTGATTTCTTGTGGTTATTGTGTTTTGATTCCTCTCTAGCCACTTGGCAATTATTGTGCTAACGATTAACCAAGTTTTGTGGCTTAAGTTTTCAAGTTTTCAAAGGATCACCTATTCACCCCCCCTCTAGGTGCTCTCAGGTATAAGTTTCACATTTAACTGTGTATTATCAAATAGGTTGCTAAAGTGTACCTCTAATTATTTGGTAAAAAACATATGCTCACGTGTACCTCTAATTATCGGTTGCTTAATCTTACATCGGTTAAAAATGCAACTGATAAAAAAACCTAGGATACCAGTAGCACACAGTAGAAGTTTCAAATACATACACTGGCTTGTCAACTACATACACTGCATCATCGTACCTGACTGTAGTCTTCCTAGGCGAGAGTAGAGAAGGATGGGGTTTGGTGTGGTGTCCAGCTTGACATGTTATCAAATAGGTCATGCCGTCGATGGAAACCTTTCTCAGTATCCATGGAGCGGTGTCGATTTGGGCTGATTGACCGGTTGAAGGGTGCTGGTATCGGCGGATTGGAGGATGGCGGGATTGAGAGCCGGGGCGGGGGCAAAGCAGATTTGGGGCGAGCTTTGCGACCGCTCCTTCCATGCATAGCGTGGGCGAGCTCAGGTGGCACTGCAATTCATGATCACAAGGTTATTCTGCTATTCTGAATCACCAAACAAAAATGAGGATAAGCACAATAGCTCTTAAGAAACAGAAAGCAAACCATGTTCTACTATTACCAACAACAGAAGGCCATATAGAAACAGGTGGCACTGCAATCTCTGTCACAATAAGTTGCTCTGGCCTATCACCAAGGTTTAGTAATTCACAATAATATAGAAAAATGAAATAAAAAGAGAAAGAATTGTCAACAAAAATGCACCGACTTCAAATTGGGAAATAACATCTAATGCAAGGCAACCAATGTGGCTTGGGAAACTTGTTATATATATTTAATGTTTTCTCCAACTCACTTGACTGTCCTAGTGTTTTTGAAAGTCTCCTGATTGGATGGCCCCATTACATGTTTTTATCGATTTTATATCATATATATGCATTGTGTTATGTCTATGAGCAAGTGGTGCTCAACTGTGCGATTACTATATTGAGGCATGCTTATTTAGTTTGTTTCCATACTTGTTAGATCTTTTGTTATATCTATTGATGCATATTGCATATCTATTGTACATGTATGCTTTCTTAACTAATGCAGTAAAAAGATTGTAGTTTCAATGGGAAGGGATTGAATATATTACCTGTGTGGCCACTGGCCAGCAGTACCGGGATCTCTGCTCAGCTCGAACTCTGGCAATCCAGAAATTTTAACAGATAGGTGTTAGCTCCACAAATCCAGATCTGGCAATCGCTTGCCTGCAGTAATCTGTCAAAAGAATCATGAGACAGTTGTGTAAGAATCACAGGTATTGTGTTATTTTCAATGGACACACACAGGAAACACAGACTAAATTGATTTTATAACATTGATTTCAGAAACTATTCTAGTATGAGAATGAAAGTGATGTTCATATAAATTAGCATACACAATGAAAAAAGTTGCTATGAAACATGAGCCTCGTGAGAGCAATCTGAAATAATCTAATGTGCAAACAAGTACAAGTATGCCCAGTCTCTGGGATCAAAAGAGTGCATATTAAAGGCAACATCAAGCATAGTTCAACTACTTACTCTCAACTCAGCATGAGTAAACATGTCTCGCAAAGTTATTACAGTAGGAATCATCACCTTCTTATCATCATGTCCACCCAGTTTGAAAAATTGCCAAGAAAACAAATGAAGTTAGATCCCAAATTAGTTTTAGCTAATAATTAAACTATTAGGATGCGTGAATTCATTAAGTAGAAAAGAAGATTATGATAAGCAAAATAAATTAGCATAGACTAACACATACTTCTCTTTGTATCTTAAAATCCAATAAGTGTACTTCTCTTTGACAGAATACCGATAGGAGAGTAAGGTCCTACTTAATGAAACTTAAAAACATGTTACTAACATTCTCAATTCTAACCGTTGGTTCTACGGAAATGTATTAAAACCCCATGGAGATTGAGGTTCAAAAAATGGGCACGACAAGATTGGATCAGTTCAAAAAAATCACAGTCCTAGTTAATGTTACTGGAAAATCTAACTGTATTTTATCCGGTAGAAAATGTCCTAGAATGTAAACATTTGAATGTGTAATGTATTCAGAAGGTTGTTTTGAACAGAGAGCAAAACAATGTTCAGAACCTTGATTTGAAGTAACTACTACTAATGAACAAGAACAGAGACCACCTGAACACAAACTTTGACAGGTTGATCACCTCGGTGGTGCGAATGCGCTTGGCGCTCCGCGCCATCGAACTTCTTGTCACGCTGGGCTCGTCCTCCAGGTCTTGTAGAGTAGAGAGGCGGGTGTGCAAATCAGATAGGATTTAGGTGGGCGCGACAAGACTGGATCAGATCGATGGATGCACTGCAGTGCCCAGCTTGGTCGGTTGTGCCATGCTATACCTCATCTGAAACGACACTCCCAGGCATGCTGTCGCCACCAAGGGACTGCACGCAGCCGCCCCCGCCGCTGAGGGACTACACGACTGAAAGGGAATTAGGCTTACACCTAGTTCCTAAATAATTTTGGTGGTTGAATTGTCCAACACAAATAATTGGACTAACTAGTTTGCTCTAGTGTATAAGTTATACAGGTGTAAAAGGTTCACACTTAGCCAATAAAAAGATCAAATATTGGATTCAACAAAGGAGCAAAGGGACAACCGAAGGCACCTCTGGTCTGGGGCACCGGACTGTCCGGTGTACACCGGACAGTGTCCGGTGCACCACCAGACAATGTCCGGTGCACCAGAGGACTCCAACTCAAACTTGCCACCTTCGGGAATTTCCAGAGGCACTCCGCTATAATTCACCGGACTGTCCGGTGTACATCGGACAGTGTCCGGTGCTCCAAGGAAGAGCGACCTCCGGAACTCGCCAGCCTCGGGAAATCGTAGCGGCTGCTCCGCTATAATTCACCGGACATGTCCGGTGTACACCGGACTGTCCGGTGCAACCGCGGAGCAATGACTACTTCGCGCCAACGGTCACCTGCAGGCGCATTCAATGCGCGCCAGAAGCGCGCAGAAGTCAGGCACGCGCGCGCTGGCACACCGGACATTGAACAGTACATGTCCGGTGTGCACCGGACACCCAGGCGGGCCCAGAAGACAGAAGCTCCAACGGTCAGAATCCAACGGCATTGGTGACGTGGCTGTCGCACCGGACATGTCCAGTGTGCACCGGACTGTCCGGTGCACCATACGACAGACAGCCTCCACCAACGGTCAAGTTTGGTGGTTGGGGCTATAAATACCCCAACCACCCCCACATTCAAGTTATCCAAGTTTTCCAGCTTCCAACCACTATACAAGAGCTAGCATTCATTGCAAAGCACACCAAAAGAGATCAAATCCTCTCCCAACTCCACACAAAGCTTTAGTGACTAGAGAGAGTGATTTGTAGTGTTCATTTGAGCTCTTGCGCTTGGATCGCTTCTTTTCTTTCGCATTCTTTCTTGTGATCAAACACTCACTTGTAATCGAGGCAAGAGACACTAATTGTGTGGTGGTCCTTGCGGGAAGTTTGATTCCCAAGTGATTTGAGAAGAGAAGCTCACTCGGTCCGTGGGACCGTTTGAGAGAGGGAAGGGTTGAAAGAGACCCGGCCTTTGTGGCCTCCTCAACGGGGAGTAGGTTTGCGAGAACCGAACCTTGGTAAAACAAATCTGCGTGTCACACTCTTCATTTGCTTGCGATTTGTTTTTCACCCTCTCTCGCGGACTCGTTTATATTTCTAACACTAACCCGGCTTGTAGTTGTGTTTATATTTGTAAATTTCAGTTTCGCCCTATTCACCACCCTCTAGGCGACTATCAATTGGTATCAGAACCCAGTGCTTCATTAGAGCCTAACCGCTCGAAGTGATGTCGGGAGATCACGCCAAGAAGGAGATGGAGACCGGCGAAAAGCCCACTACAAGCCACAGGAGCACTTCATCGGAAGAGTCCCGCACCAAGAGGAAGGAGAAGAAAGACTCCTCCAAAGGAAAGGAGAAGAAGAAGGACTCCTCCAAAGGGAAGGAGAAGAAATCTTCTTCACACAAAGAGAAGAAGGAGAAGTCTTCCTCCCACAAGCCGCAACGAAGTGGGGACAAGAAAAAGAGGATGAGGAAAGTGGTCTACTACGAGACCGATTCTTCATCAACCTCCACCTCCGGCTCCGACGCGGCATCCGTCACTTCTAAGCGCCAAGAGCGCAAGAAGTATAGTAAGATCCCCCTACGCTACCCTCGCATTTCTAAACATACACCTTTACTTTCCGTCCCATTAGGCAAACCACCAACTTTTGATGGTGAAGATTATGCTAGGTGGAGTGATTTAATGCGATTTCATCTAACCTCACTCCACAAAAGTATATGGGATGTTATTGAGTTTGGTGCACAGGTACCATCCGTAGGGGATGAAGACTATGATGAGGATGAGGTGGCCCAAATCGAGCACTTCAACTCTCAAGCAACAACAATACTCCTCGCCTCTCTAAGTAGAGAGGAGTATAACAAAGTGCAAGGGTTGAAGAGCGCCAAGGAGGTTTGGGATGTGCTCAAAACCGCACACGAAGGAGATGAGCTCACAAAGATCACCAAGCGGGAGACGATCGAGGGGGAGCTCGGTCGGTTCCGGCTTCGCAAAGGGGAGGAGCCACAAAACATGTACAACTGGCTCAAGACCTTGGTGAATCAAGTGCGCAACCTCGGGAGCAAAAAGTGGGATGACCACGAGGTGGTTAAGGTTATTCTAAGATCTCTAATTTTCCTTAACCCTACTCAAGTTCAATTAATCCGTGGCAACCCAAGATATACACTAATGACCCCCGAGGAAGTAATCGGGAATTTTGTAAGTTTTGAGTGCATGATCGAAGGCTCGAGGAAGATCAACGAGCTTGATGATCCCTCCACATCCGAAGCTCAACTCGTCGCATTCAAGGCGACTGAGGAAAAGAAGGAGGAGTCTACACCAAGTAGACAACCAATCGACGCCTCCAAGCTCGACAATGAGGAAATGGCGCTCGTCATCAAGAGCTTCTGCCAAATCCTCAAACAAAGGAGAGGGAAAGACTACAAGTCCCGCTCCAAGAAGGTTTGCTACAAATGTGGTAAGCCCGGTCACTTTATTGCCAAATGTCCACTATCAAGTGACAGTGACAGGGATAACGACAAGAAGGGCAAGAGGAGAGAAAAGAAGAGGTACCACAAGAAGAGGGGCGGCGATGCCCACGTGTGCCGCGAATGAGACTCCGACGAGAGCTCCACCGACTCCTCTGATGACGAGGACGCCGCCAACATCGCCGTCACCAAGGGACTCCTCTTCCCCAACGTCGGCCACAAGTGCCTCATGGCAAAGGACGGCAAAAAGAAGAAGGTTAAATCTAAATCCTCCACTAGATATGAGTCCTCTAGTGATGATAATGCTAGTGATGAGGAAGATAATTTGCGTACCCTTTTTGCCAACCTTAACATGGAACAAAAGGAAAAATTAAATGAATTAATTAGTGCTATTCATGAAAAGGATGACCTTTTGGATTCTCAAGAGGGCTTCCTAATTAAGGAAAATAAGAAACATGTTAAGGTTAAAAATGCTTATGCTCTAGAAATTGAGAAATGTGAAAAACTATCTAGTGAGCTAAGCACTTGCCATGAGACAATAGACAACCTTAGAAATGAAAATGCTAATTTGTTAGCTAAGGTTGATTCTCATGTTTGTAATGTTTCAATTGCCAATTCTAGAAATAATGATGATGATTTACTTGCTAGGATTGAAGAATTGAACATTTCTCTTGCTAGCCTTAGGATTGAAAATGAAAAATTGCTTGCTAAGGCTAAAGATTTTGATGTTTGCAATGCTACTATTTCCGACCTTAGAACTAAGAATGACATGTTACATGCTAAGGTTGTAGAATTAAAATCTTGCAAACCCGCTACATCTATCGTTGAGCATGTATCTATTTGTACTAGATGTAGAGATGTTGATATTAATGCTATTCATGATCACATGTCTTTAATTAAACAACAAAATGATCATATAGCAAAATTAGATGCTAAAATTGCCGAGCATAACTTAGAAAATGAAAAATTTAAATTTGCTAGAAGTATGCTCTATAGTGGGAGACGCCCTGGCATCAAGGATGACATTGGCTTCCAAAAGGGAGACAACATCAAACTTAATGCCCCTCCTAAAAGATTGTCTAACTTTGTTAAGGGCAAGGCTCCCATGCCTCAGGATAACGAGGGTTACATTTTATACCCTGTCGGTTATCCCGAGGACAAAATTAGGAGAATTCATTCTAGGAAGTCTCACTCTGGCCCTAACCATGCTTTTATGTATAAGGGTGAGACATCTAGTTCTAGGCAACCAACTCGTGCTAAGTTGCCTAAGAAGAAAACTCCTAGTGCATCAAATGAACATAGCATTTCATTTAAAACTTTTGATGCATCTTATGTGTTGACTAACAAATTCGGCAAAGTAGTTGCCAAATATGTTGGGGGCAAACACAAGGGGTCAAAGACTTGTGTATGGGTACCCAAAGTTCTTGTATCTAATGCCAAAGGACCCAAAACCATTTGGGTACCTAAAGTCAAGAACTAAACTTGTTTTGCAGGTTTATGCATCCGGGGGCTCAAGTTGGATCATCGACAGCGGGTGCACAAACCACATGACAGGGGAGAAGAAAATGTTCTCCTCCTACGAGAAAAACCAAGATCCTCAACGAGCTATCACATTTGGGGATGGAAATCAAGGTTTGGTCAAAGGTCTTGGTAAAATAGCTATATCTCCTGACCATTCCATTTCCAATGTTTTTCTTGTAGATTCATTAGATTACAATTTGCTTTCCGTATCTCAATTATGCAAAATGGGCTACAACTGTCTCTTTACTGATGTAGGTGTCACTGTCTTTAGAAGAAGTGATGATTCAATAGCATTTAAGGGTGTGTTAGAGGGTCAGCTATACTTAGTAGATTTTGATAGAGCTGAACTCGACACATGCTTAATTGCTAAGACTAACATGGGTTGGCTCTGGCACCGCCGACTAGCCCATGTTGGGATGAAGAATCTTCATAAGCTTCTAAAGGGAGAGCACATTTTAGGACTAACAAATGTTCATTTTGAGAAAGACAGGATTTGTAGCGCATGCCAAGCAGGGAAGCAAGCTGGTGCCCATCATCCACACAAGAACATCATGACGACCGACAGGCCGCATGAGTTACTCCACATGGATCTATTCGGCCCGATTGCTTACATAAGCATCGGCGGGAGTAAGTATTGTCTTGTAATAGTGGATGATTATTCTCGCTTCACTTGGGTATTCTTTTTGCAGGAAAAATCTCAAACCCAAGAGACCTTAAAGGGATTCTTGAGACGGGCTCAAAATGAGTTCGGCTTAAGGATCAAGAAAATTAGAAGCGACAACGGGACGGAGTTCAAGAACTCTCAAATCGAAGGCTTCCTTGAGGAGGAGGGCATCAAGCATGAGTTCTCTTCTCCCTACACGCCACAACAAAATGGTGTAGTGGAGAGAAAGAATCGAACTCTATTGGACATGGCAAGGACCATGCTTGATGAGTACAAGACTTCAGATCGGTTTTGGACCGAGGCGGTCAACACCGCTTGCTATGCCATCAATCGATTATATCTACACTGAATCCTCAAGAAGACATCTTATGAGCTCCTAACAGGTAAAAAGCCCAACATTTCATATTTTAGAGTCTTTGGTAGCAAATGCTTTATTCTTGTTAAAAGAGCTAGAAAATCTAAATTTGCTCCTAAGACGGTAGAAGGCTTTTTACTAGGATATGATTCAAACACAAGGGCATATAGAGTCTTTAACAAGTCCTCCGGACAAGTTGAAGTTTCTTGTGACGTTGTGTTTGATGAGACTAACGGCTCTCAAGTAGAGCAAGTTGATCTTGATGAGATAGGTGATGAAGAGGCTCCATGCATTGCGCTAAGGAACATGTCAATTGGGGATGTGTGTCCTAAGGAAGCCGAAGAGCCTCCAAATGCACAAGATCAACCATCCTCCTCCACGCAAGCATCTCCACCGACTCAAAATGAGGATGAAGCTCAAGTTGATGAAGTAGAAGATCAAGCAAATGAGCCACCTCAAGATGACGACAATGATCAAGGGGGAGATGCAAATGATCAAGACAAGGAGGATGAAGAACAAAGACCGCCACACCCAAGAGTCCACCAAGCAATTCAACGAGATCACCCCGTCGACATCATCCTCGGCGACATTCATAAGGGGGTAACTACTAGATCTAGAGTTGCACATTTTTGTGAGCATTACTCTTTTGTTTCCTCTATTGAGCCACACAGGGTAGAGGAAGCACTTCAAGATTCGGATTGGGTGGTGGCAATGCAAGAGGAGCTCAACAACTTCACTAGGAATGAGGTATGGCATTTAGTTCCACGTCCTAATCAAAATGTTGTAGGAACCAAATGGGTCTTCCGCAACAAGCAAGATGAGTATGGTGTGGTGACAAGGAACAAAGCTCGACTTGTGGCCAAGGGATACTCCCAAGTCGAAGGTTTGGATTTCGGTGAAACCTATGCACCCGTAGCTAGGCTTGAGTCAATTCGTATATTATTAGCCTATGCTACTTACCATGGCTTTAAGCTTTATCAAATGGACGTGAAAAGTGCCTTCCTCAATGGACCAATCAAGGAAGAGGTCTATGTTGAGCAACCTCCCGGCTTTGAAGATAGTGAGTACCCTAACCATGTCTACAAACTCTCTAAGGCGCTTTATGGGCTCAAGCAAGCCCCAAGAGCATGGTATGAATGCCTTAGGGATTTTCTCATCACTAATGAATTCAAAGTCGGAAAGGCCGATCCTACTCTATTCACTAAAACTATTGAAAATGACTTGTTTGTATGCCAAATTTATGTTGATGATATTGTATTTGGGTCTACTAACGAGTCTACATGTGAAGAATTTAGTAGGATCATGACACAAAAATTCGAGATGTCTATGATGGGGGAGTTGAAGTACCTCTTGGGATTTCAAGTGAAGCAACTCCAAGAGGGCACCTTTCTAAGCCAAACCAAGTACACTCAAGATATTCTAAACAAGTTTGGGATGAAGGATGCCAAGCCCATCAAGACACCCATGGGAACTAATGGGCATCTCGACCTCGACACGGGAGGTAAGTCCGTGGATCAAAAGGTATACCGGTCGATGATAGGTTCTTTACTCTATTTATGTGCATCTCGACCGGATATTATGCTTTCCGTATGCATGTGTGCAAGATTCCAAGCCGACCCTAAGGAAGCTCACCTTACGGCCGTAAAACGAATCTTTAGATATTTGGCTTACACTCCTAAGTTTGGGCTTTGGTATCCCAGGGGATCCACTTTTGATTTGATTGGTTATTCGGATGCCGATTGGGCGGGGTGCAAAATCAATAGAAAGAGCACATCGGGGACTTGCCAGCGCTTGGGAAGATCCTTGGTGTCTTGGGCTTCAAAGAAGCAAAATTCGGTCGCTCTTTCCACCGCCGAAGCCGAGTACATTGCCGCAGGCCATTGTTGCGTGCAATTGCTTTGGATGAGGCAAACCCTGCGGGACTACGGTTACAAATTAACCAAAGTCCCTTTGCTATGTGATAATGAGAGTGCAATCAAGATGGCGGATAATCTCGTCGAACACAGCCGCACTAAACACATAGCCATTCGGTATCACTTTTTAAGGGATCACCAACAAAAGGGAGATATCGAGATTTCTTATATTAACACTAAAGATCAATTAGCCGATATCTTTACCAAGCCTCTTGATGAACAAACTTTTAACAAACTTAGGCATGAGCTAAATATTCTTGATTCTAGGAATTTCTTTTGTTGACTTGCACATATAGCTCATTTATATACCTTTGATCATGTCTCTTTCATATGCTATGACTAATGTGTTTTCAAGTCTATTTCAAACCAAGTCATAGGTGTATTGAAAGGGAATTGGAGTCTTCGGCGAAGACAAAGGCTTCCACTCCGTAACTCATTCTTCGCCGTCACTCCAAGCAACTCTCCATATTTGGGGAGAAACCATGAGCACAAAGACAAAGGACTCCACCTTTGGTATAATCTTCACTTATTTATTTATGTCCAATGGGGGAGAAAGTTCTAATGAAGGGCTCTAATGATTCCGTTTTTGGCGATTCATGCCAAAGGGGGAGAGAGTATGAGCCCAAAGCAAAAGAACCGCACCACCACCAATTTCGAAAACTTAGTTTTTCAAAGAGTATTTTCAATTGGTACCCTATTATGTTCAAAAGAGGGAGGAAGTAGTATTTCAAAAATGATATATCAAAACCCTCTTGAACACTAAGAGGAGGATCTCATTTAGGGGGAGTTTTGTTTAGTCAAAGGAAAAGCATTTGAAAAAGGGGGAGAAAATTTCAAATCTTGAAAATGCTTTACAAAATCTTATTCATTTACCTTTGACTATTTGCAAAAGAACTTTGAAAAGGATTTACAAAAGAGTTTGCAAAAACAAAACATGTGGTGCAAGCATGGTCCAAAATGTTAAAAACAAAGGAACGATCCATGCATATCTTGTAAGTATTTATATTGGCTCAATTCCAAGCAACCTTTGCACTTACATTATGCAAACTAGTTCAATTATGCATTTCTATACTTGTTTTGGTTTGTGTTGGCATCAATCACCAAAAAGGGGGAGATTGAAAGGGAATTAGGCTTACACCTAGTTCCTAAATAATTTTGGTGGTTGAATTGCCCAACACAAATAATTGGACTAACTAGTTTGCTCTAGTGTATAAGTTATACAGGTGTAAAAGGTTCACACTTAGCCAATAAAAAGATCAAATATTGGATTCAACAAAGGAGCAAAGGGACAACCGAAGGCACCTCTGGTCTGGGGCACCGGACTGTCCGGTGTACACCGGACAGTGTCCGGTGCACCACCAGACAATGTCCGGTGCACCAGAGGACTCCAACTAAAACTTGCCACCTTCGGGAATTTCCAGAGGCACTCCGCTATAATTCACCGGACTGTCCGGTGTACACCGGACAGTGTCCGGTGCTCCAAGGAAGAGCGGCCTCCGGAACTCGCCAGCCTCGGGAAATCATAGCGGCTGCTCCGCTATAATTCACCGGACATGTCCGGTGTACACCGGACTGTCCGGTGCAACCGCGGAGCAACGACTACTTCGCGCCAACGGTCACCTGCAGGCGCATTCAATGCGCGCCAGAAGCGCGCAGAAGTCAGGCACGCGCGCGCTGGCACACCGGACATTGAACAGTACATGTCCGGTGTGCACCGGACACCCAGGCGGGCCCAGAAGACAGAAGCTCCAACGGTCAGAATCCAACGGCATTGGTGACGTGGCTGGCGCACCGGACATGTCCGGTGTGCACCGGACTGTCCGGTGCACCATACGACAGACAGCCTCCACCAACGGTCAAGTTTGGTGGTTGGGGCTATAAATACCCCAACCACCCCCACATTCAAGTTATCCAAGTTTTCCAGCTTCCAACCACTATACAAGAGCTAGCATTCATTGCAAAGCACACCAAAAGAGATCAAATCCTCTCCCAACTCCACACAAAGCTTTAGTGACTAGAGAGAGTGATTTGTAGTGTTCATTTGAGCTCTTGCACTTGGATCGCTTCTTTTCTTTCGCATTCTTTCTTGTGATCAAACACTCACTTGTAATCGAGGCAAGAGACACTAATTGTGTGGTGGTCCTTGTGGGAAGTTTGATTCCCAAGTGATTTGAGAAGAGAAGCTCACTCGGTCCGTGGGACCGTTTGAGAGAGGGAAGGGTTGAAAGAGACCCGACCTTTGTGGCCTCCTCAACGGGGAGTAGGTTTGCGAGAACCGAACCTCGGTAAAACAAATCCGCGTGTCACACTCTTCATTTGCTTGCGATTTGTTTTTCACCCTCTCTCGTGGACTCGTTTATATTTCTAACACTAACTCGGCTTATAGTTGTGTTTATATTTGTAAATTTCAGTTTCGCCCTATTCACCCCCCTCTAGGCGACTATCAACGACGCCACTGCCAAGGGACTGCGCGAGACACTTGAGTGCCCGCAGCAGCTGCGAAGCCCAGTAATCCCTCGAGGGAGGAGGGCGCCCTGGGGCGTGGACTGAGTGGAGCTTTCTAGAGAGGATGACAGCACGTGGGCGGAGGCACTATATGGAGGTGAGCTGCGCCATGCCGGACACGGAGGGGAGAGGACACCGAGTTGGCGGTGAGGTGCGTGACTGAGGGACAGATCTGTTGAAACGGGTTAGGGGCTGATCTCGCGGGGGGAGAGGGTTGCGTGGCTGGGCGGGGGCCAAGAACAACGGCTCACCACATCGACGACCTCCTCGACTTCCCCAAGGAGGACTCCATCGCCGTCGTGCTCCTCCTGGACGGGCCGACGCCAGCGAGCCCACTGTCGATAAATTCGAAACCAGTTACTTACGCAGATCCTCACTCCCCTCAGTTAGGGACATCACACATGTACCAATCGCAACAATGAGACCCAATCGCAACAATTCTCCACGGCTGCAACCACACAGCAGATGAAACACGTGTCTGATCCGGGTGCCAACTAATTCAGCGGGAAATCCGCGCAACCCGGATCGAACAGCGACCGCATCTAGAGCCCCCATCCGCGGATCTGAAACCCGATTCCCAGCGAGCAAGCGAGCCCGGTCGTGGGGAAGCGGAGCGCTCACCTCGGATGGCCACCTGCACCGGCCGCTGCTCCTCCGGCCCCCGCGATTCCTCTCGTGCATTGCAACGACTCGCTCACCTCGGACGGCCACCGCGTGCGCCACCTCCACCGGTCGCTGCCCTTTGCGAGGGCGAGGGCAGGGGGCACAGTTTGGTGTAGGCGGGCTCTGTGACGCCATTGGCGGGGGCAGGATCACTGCGCGAACCCTAATCTGGCGGGGCGGGATTGGTGGCGGCGCGTCTGCGGATCCCGCCATCACAAAGGGCAGCATCGTCGAGGGCGAGGGCGAGGGCAGGGGGCGCGGTTTGGTGGCGAGCGGGATACCCGGCGGCGAGATTGGTGCGCGGGCGAGCTCGAGGGCGGGGGCTCGCGGGCGATGGCGAGCGCGTGCGGCATGCGGGGGCGATGGTTGGCGCGTGCGGCATGCGGGGAGGAAGACGCGCGGGGGGCGGCGGGGGCACGGTCATGCGTGGGGGCGACGGCGGCCGCGGTCGCGGAGGGGGGAGAGGGGTACGGTCACTGCGGACGCGGCGCGAGCGTGGGGAGGGAATCACGGCGGCGCGGGGGCTCGCGGCGTGGGCGGACTGGGGAGAGGCGGGGGCACGCGCGGGGGAGGCGGGGGCACCTTAGCTGTGGACGCTGACACTCCCTTCTTAATAGAGTAGTAAAGATAAATTATTCAGGGGTTTTGTAGTGGTCATCTCATTAAAAACTTGTCTAAACAAAACTTACACCTTGTAAGAAACCCCATATATAAAAATTAAAAAAGGGTACGACCAGCCCATATGAGTTTCATTGTTCATTACAACCAGCTCTTAATATCCAAAGTCTTAGTAATATTACAGTATCATTATGTAAATATCATCAATCATCGATACAGAGTGCTCCAACTCTTTCTTCAAGCTCCTTATCCTCTATCATGTGTTGAAGACTTGATTTTGTGGCATTCAAATCCTTGATGCAGGTGAGAATCTCCACAGTTAGGATTAGTTCGGGGGCAAGGGAAATGGGGATCTACAGGGGAGAAATCCCCTTCTCCTATAGATCCCCTCCATTTTCTTGTCACTAAATCAGACATTAGAGTTCACCCTCCATTGCGGCTCCTCAATTGTCCTGTCAGTTGTGCAGTACTCGTGCTTAAGGTAGGCCCTAAAAATGGTTGAAACATACACATTTAAGATATCTTTAGCATGTATCAAAAGGACGGGATAAGTACGATTTATGTTGATGCCACCAGATCATGAAGTTGAAGTTGTCATCTAACTAGGTGACTTTGTCATAGTCCAAGTAGGTCGAAACTTCAGACCATCATTAGAGGCAGAAGAAGAATTTGTTGCTTGCATTAAGGCAGTGGCAGAAATGGACTGTGTGTATAAGAAGTGGTGGTGCAAAACGCGACGGAGCCAGTTAGACTATCCACAGCGGGTTTCCCTAAATTTTCCCCCTATATCATTTTTTGCGTCACATCATCAATATTTCATCCTCTACTTTTTCATCTCCCGTAGCGGTTCTTCCTATATTCTCCCCCTATACCCAGTACAACTATAAAATATCATTATCTAACTCTATTCATCTTTTATTACTATATTTTTCAACTATTAAATAGGAGAGAACTGTGCAAGGGGCGCTATAGTGCTCCCTTGATCTGGGGGACGGTCGCTGCCTCCCCTTGCGCTGTAGCGCGTAGGGGGTGTCGGGGACCATAATTAGGGGTACCCTCAAGACGCCTAATTCTCAGCTGGTAACCCCCATCAGCATAAAGCTGCAAAGGCCTGATGGGTACGATTGAGTCAGGGATCAAGTCCACACGAGTGACTCGATCACGCTTCGTCCGAGCCTAGCCTCGGCCAAGGGCAGCCGACCTCGAGAGACTTCCGTCTCGCCCGAGGCCCCCCTTTTAACGGCGGACACACCTCCGGCTCGCCCGAGGCCTTGGCTTCGCTTAGAAGCAACCCTGACTAAATCGCCGCACCGACTGACCAAGTTGCAGGAGCATTTAACGCAAAGGTGGCCTGACACCTCTATCCTGACGCGCGCCCCGGCAGAGCCGAAGTGACCGCCGTCACTCCGCCGCCCCACTGACCAGTCTGACAGAAGGACAGCGCCACCTGCGCCACTCCGACTGCAGTGCCACTCGACAGAGTGAGTCTGACAGGCAGTCAGGCCTCGCCAAAGGCACCACGGGAAACTCCGCTTCGCCCGACCCTAGGGCTCGGACTCGGGCTAAGACCCGGAAGACGACGAACTCCGCTCCGCCCGACCCCAGGGCTCGGACTCGGGCTAAGACCCGGAAGACGGCGAACTCCGCTCCGCCCGACCCCAGGGCTCGGACTCGGGCTAAGACCCGGAAGACGGCGAACTCCGCTCCGCCCGACCCCAAGGTTCGGACTCGGGCTCAGCCCCAGAAGACGGCGAACTCCGCTCCGCCCGACCCCAGGGTTCGGACTCGGGCTCAGCCCCAGAAGACGACGAAACTCCGCCTCGCCCGACCCCAGGGCTCGGACTCCGCCCTGGCCTCGGCCGAACGATCTCCGCCTCGCCCGACCCCAGGGCTCGGGCTCTGCCCTGGCCTCGGCCGAACGATCTCCGCCTCGCCCGACCCGGAGGCTCGGGCTCGGCCTCGGCCACGGAAGACAGACTCGACCTCGGCTTCGGAGGAGCTCCCACGTCGCTCGACCTAGGGCACAGGCCCGCCACGTCAACGGGAAGCGCCATCATCATCCTACCCCGAGCCGACTCGGGTCGCGGAGAACAAGACCGGCGTCCCATCTGGCCAGCTCCGCCAGATGGGCAATGATGGCGCCCCACAAGCTCTGTGACGACGACGACTCTCAGCTCTCTTACGGAAGCAGGGCAACGTCAGCAAGGACTCGACCGCTCCAACAGCTGTCCCTCCGCCAGGCTCCGTCGCTCCTCCGACAGCCACGACATCACGCCAGCAAGGTGCCAAGACCTCTCCGGCTGCCACATTGGCATGTATCCAGGGCGCTAGCTCTCTCTCTCCGCTAGACACGTAGCACTCTGCTACCCCCCATTGTACACCTGGATCCTCTCCTTACGACTATAAAAGGAAGGACCAGGGCCTTCTTAGAGAAGGTTGGCCGCGCGGGACCGAGGACGGGACAGGTGCTCTCTTGGGGCCGCTCGTTTCCCTCACCCGCGTGGACGCTTGTAACCCCCCTACTGCAAGCGCACCCGACCTGGGCGCGGGACGAACACGAAGGCCGCGGGACTTCCACCTCTCTCACGCCCGTCTCCGGCCGCCTCGCCTCTCCCCCCTTCGCGCTCGCCCACGCGCTCGACCCATCTGGGCTGGGGCACGCAGCACACTCACTCGTCGGCTCGGGGACCCCCCGGTCTCGAAACGCCGACAGTTGGCGCGCCAGGTAGGGGCCTGCTGCGTGCTGACGAACAGCTTCCCGTCAAGCTCCAGATGGGCAGTCTCCAGCAACCTCTCCGGCCCGGGACGGTGCTTCGTTTCGGGAGTCTTGAGTTCATGTCCTTCGACGGCAGCTACGACATGATACTTCTTCCACCGCTTCGCGACAACGACAATGGCGGCCGACAACCCGCCCGCCGGCGGCGGAATCGACGACACCTTCCCCGCGTGGTGGAAGAACAACATTCGAGCTCGCTCCGTTCTCTCCCCCGCCAACGGAGGAGGAGGCGGGGCCATCAAGGCCAAGCGGGAGGCCGCGCTTCGTTGGCCGTCGAGCGAATCGACGCCCCCGACGCCCCGACGGAAGGCACGCCGGACGTCGACCTCGCGTTCGAGACGAAGGCAAGCGCCGTCCCCCCGCGACACGCTGACCCCGAGCAAGAAGACGACGCCAGCGCGCTCGCGGAAAGCCTGCAGGACGTCGCCCTCGTACCTGGGATGACGGTGCAACCAGTCCCCGATGTGACTACGTCGCTCCTCGTCGACCAAAAGGTACCGACTAACTCCCATCTTACGTCATTTCGACACGGCCTCAACCCGCCAAGCGACCTCGCTTTGGCGGGCGCTCTCATCGGGGTTTCGTATGCGGTCGCCTTGGGACCGGTTGACGGACGTCTCAACCTACGGGCCCTCTGGGTCCGAGGAAGGTGACGATCCCAGCATCTGTTGGGATTTCTCCGGACTTGGCAACCCTAGTGCCATGCGGGACTTCATGACCGCATGTGACTACTGCCTCTCCGACTGTTCCGACGGAAGCCGCAGCCTTGACGACGAGGGCTGCGGCCCAAGCCGCGAATGTTTCCACATCGAGCTAGGTGATCCCTCCGAAGGCAACCATCTCGGCATGCCGGAGGACGGTGATCTTCCTAGGCCGGTGCCTCGCGCCGATATCCCGCGGGAGCTAGCTATGGTCCCCGCTCCGGCGGGGGGTTACGACCCACAACTCGAGCAAGTCCGCGAGGCGCAGGCCAGGCTCAACGAGGGAACAGGAGCGCTTGAGCCGATCCGTCGGGACGTCGGGCAGGTATGGGCGGGCCAACCCCCGGCCGGAGAAATACGTCACCTGCCCCAAGGTCTCCAGCACCGCGTCGCCAACGATGTCAGGGTCAGGCCGCCGCCCGCATCCAGCGGGGTTGGCCAGAATCTGGCAGCCGCAGCGATGCTCCTCCGCGCGATGCCGGAGCCATCAACCACCGAGGGTCGGCGAATCCAGGGAGAGCTCAAGAATCTCCTGGAAGGCGCTGCGGCCCGACGGGCCGAGAGCACTGCCTCCCGAAGGCAGGGATATCCCTTGGAACCTCATGCCGCGACTTCCCGATTCATGCGGGAAGCCTCGGTCTACACCGGGCGCACGCGCAACACCGCGCCTGCGGCCCCGGGCCACCTCGGCAATGAGCACCATCGACGTGACCGTTGGGCCCACCTCGACGAAAGGGTGCGCCGAGGCTACCACCCCAGGCGTGGGGGGCGCTACGACAGCGGGGAGGATCGGAGTCCCTCGCCCGAACCACCCGGTCCGCAGGCCTTCAGTCGGGCCATCCGACGGGCGCCATTCCCGACCCGGTTCCGACCCCCAACTACTATCACGAAGTACTCGGGGGAAACGAGACCGAAACTGTGGCTCGCGGACTACCGCCTTGCCTGCCAACTGGGTGGGACGGACGACGACAACCTCATCATCCGTAACCTCCCCCTGTTCCTCTCCGACACTGCTCGCGCTTGGTTGGAGCACCTGCCTCCGGGGCAGATCTCCAACTGGGACGACTTGGTCCAAGCCTTCGCTGGCAATTTCCAGGGCACATACGTGCGCCCCGGGAATTCCTGGGACCTTCGAAGCTGCCGGCAACAGCCGGGGGAGTCGCTCCGGGACTACATCCGACGATTCTCAAAGCAGCGCACCGAGCTGCCCAACATCACCGACTCGGATGTCATCGGCGCGTTCCTCGCTGGCACCACCTGTCGCGACCTAGTGAGCAAGCTGGGTCGCAAGACCCCCAACAGGGCGAGCGAGCTGATGGACATCGCCACCAAGTTCGCCTCTGGCCAGGAGGCGGTCGAGGCTATCTTCCGAAAGGACAAGCGGCCCTAGGGCCGCCCATCGGAAGAGGCTCCCGAGACGTCTACTCCGCGCGGCGCCAAGAAGAAAGGCAAGAAGAAGTCGCAATCGAAACGCGACGCCGCCGACGCGGACCTTGTCGCCGCCGCCGAGTACAAGAACCCTCGGAAGCCCCCCGGAGGTGCAAACCTTTTTGACAAGATGCTCAAGGAGTCGTGCCCCTACCATCAGGGGCCCATCAAGCACACTCTCGAGGAGTGCGTCATGCTTCGGCGCCACTTCCACAGGGCCGGGCCACCCGCCGAGGGCGGCAGGGCCCGCGACGACGACAAGAACGAAGATCACCAAGCAGGAGAGTTCCCCGAGGTCCGCGACTGCTTCATGATCTACGGAGGGCATGCGACGAATGTCTCGGCTCGGCATCGCAAGCAAGAGCGCCGGGAGGTCTGCTCGGTGAAGGTGGCGGCGCCAGTCTACCTAGACTGGTCCGACAAGCCCATCACCTTCGACCAGGCCGACCACCCCGACCATGTGCCGAGCCCGGGAAAATACCCGCTCGTCGTCGACCCCGTCGTCGGCAACGTCAGGCTCACCAAGGTCCTGATGGATGGGGGCAGCTGCCTCAACATCATCTACGCCGAGACCCTCAAGCTCCTGCGCGTCGATCTGTCCTCCGTCCGAGCAGGCGCTGCGCCCTTCCACGGGATCATCCCTGGGAAGCGCGTCCAGCCCCTCGGACGACTCGACCTCCCCGTCTGCTTCGGGACGCCCTCCAACTTCCGAAGGGAGACCTTGACGTTCGAGGTGGTCGGGTTCCGAGGAACCTACCACGCTGTACTGGGGAGGCCATGCTACGCGAAGTTCATGGCCGTCCCCAACTACACCTACCTGAAGCTCAAGATGTCGGGCCCCAACGGGGTCATCACCGTCGGCCCCACGTACAAACACGCGTTCGAATGCGACGTGGAGTGCGTGGAGTACGCCGAGGCCCTCGCCGAGTCCGAGGCCCTCATCGCCGACCTGGAGAACCTCTCCAAGGAGGTGCCAGATGTGAAGCGTCATGCCGGCAACTTCGAGCCAGCGGAGACGGTTAAGGCCGTCCCACTCGACCCCAGTGGCGACACCTCCAAGCAGATCCGGATCGGTTCCGGGCTCGACCCCAAA
Organism: Zea mays; assembly: GCF_902167145.1. Classification (NCBI taxonomy): domain Eukaryota; kingdom Viridiplantae; phylum Streptophyta; class Magnoliopsida; order Poales; family Poaceae; genus Zea; species Zea mays. The sequence continues at coordinate 223,818,554 of NC_050100.1, read as the reverse complement.
TAGGAAGCAGTGCTCGTCGACTTTCTCCGCGCAAACGCCGACGTCTTTGCGTGGAGTCCCTCGGACATGCCCGTCATACCGAGGGATGTCGCCGAGCACTCGCTGGATATCCGGGCCGGAGCCCGACCCGTCAGGCAGCCTCTGCGCCGATTCGACGAGGAGAAGCGCAGAGTGATTGGCGAAGAGATCCCCAAGCTAATGGCGGCAGGGTTCATCAAAGAGGTATTCCATCCCGAATGGCTTGCCAACCCTGTGCTTGTGAGGAAGAAAGGGGGGAAATGGCGGATGTGCGTAGACTACACTGGTCTCAACAAAGCATGTCCGAAGGTTCCCTACCCTCTGCCTCGCATCGATCAAATCGTGGATTCCACTGCTGGGTGCGAAACCCTGTCCTTCCTCGATGCCTACTCAGGGTATCACCAAATCCGGATGAAAGAGTCCGACCAGCTCGCGACTTCTTTCATCACGCCGTTCGGCATGTACTGCTATGCCACCATGTCGTTCGGTTTGAGGAATGCGGGCGCGACGTACCAGCGGTGCATGAACCATGTGTTCGGCGAACACATCAGACGCACAGTCGAGGCCTACGTCGATGACATCGTAGTCAAGACAAGGAAGGCCTCCGACCTCCTCTCCGACCTTGAAGCGACATTCCGATGTCTCAAGGCGAAAGGAGTCAAGCTCAATCCTGAGAAGTGTGTCTTCGGGGTGCCCCGGGGCATGCTCCTGGGGTTCATCGTCTCCGAGCGAGGCATCGAAGCCAACCCAGAGAAGATCGCAGCCATCACCAGCATGGGACCCATCAAGGACTTAAAAGGCGTACAGAGGGTCATGGGATGCCTCGCGGCCCTGAGCCGCTTCATCTCACGCCTCGGCGAAAGAGGTCTGCCTCTGTACCGCCTCTTAAGGAAGGCCGAGTGTTTCGCTTGGACCCCTGATGCCGAGGAAGCCCTCGGGAACCTGAAGGCGCTCCTTACAAAGGCGCCTGTCTTGGTGCCCCCAGCTGATGGAGAAGCCCTCTTGGTCTACGTCGCCGCGACCACTCAGGTGGTTAGCGCCGCGATTGTGGTCGAGAGGCAAGAGGAAGGGCATGCATTGCCCGTTCAGAGGCCAGTCTACTTCGTTAGCGAAGTACTGTCCGAAACCAAGATCCGCTACCCACAAGTTCAGAAGCTGTTGTATGCTGTGATCCTGACAAGACGGAAGTTACGACACTACTTCGAGTCTCATCCGGTAACTGTGGTGTCATCCTTCCCCCTGGGGGAGATCATCCAGTGCCGAGAGGCCTCCGGCAGGATCACAAAGTGGGCGGTGGAAATCATGGGCGAAACAATCTCGTTCGCCCCTCGGAAGGCCATCAAGTCCCAGGTGTTGGCGAACTTTGTGGCCGAATGGGTCGACACCCAGCTGCCGACGGCTCCGATCCAACCGGAGCTCTGGACCATGTTTTTCGACGGGTCGCTGATGAAGACGGGAGCCGGCGCGGGCCTGCTCTTCATCTCGCCCCTCGGGAAGCACCTACGCTACGTGCTACGCCTCCATTTTCCGGCGTCCAACAATGTGGCTGAGTACGAGGCTCTGGTCAACGGGTTGTGGATCGCCATCGAGCTGGGGGTCAGACGCCTCGACGCTCGCGGTGACTCGCAGCTCGTCATTGACCAAGTCATGAAGAACTCTCACTGCCGTGACCCGAAGATGGAGGCCTACTGCGATGAGGTTCGACGCCTGGAAGACAAGTTCTACGGGCTCGAGCTCAACCACATCGCTCGGCGCTTCAACGAGACTGCGGACGAGCTGGCTAAAATAGCCTCGGGGCGAACAACGGTTCCCCCGGACGTCTTCTCCCGGGATCTGCATCAACCCTCCGTCAAGATCGACGACGCTCCCGAGCCCGAGGCACCCTCGGCACAGCCCGAGGCGCCCTCGACGCAGCCCGAGGCACCCTCGGCTCAGCCCGAGGTACCCTCGGCCCCCGAGGTACCCTCGGCCCCCGAGGGCGAGGCACTAGACGTCGAGGAGGAGCAGAGCGGGGCCACGCCTGATCGAGATTGGCAGGCCCCGTACCTGCAATATCTCAGCCGAGGAGAGCTACCCCCCGACCAAGCCGAGGCTCGGCGGGTAGCGCGACGCGCCAAGTCGTTCGTCTTGCTGGGCGATGAAGAGGAGCTCTACCATCGCAGCCCCTCGGGCATCCTCCAGCGATGCATCTCCATCGCCGAAGGACAGGAACTACTGCAAGAAATACACTCGGGGGCTTGCGGCCATCACGCGGCGCCCCGAGCCCTTGTCGGGAATGCTTTCCGGCAAGGCTTCTACTGGCCAACGGCGGTGGCTGACGCCACTAGAATTGTCCGCACCTGCGAAGGGTGCCAATTCTATGCGAAGCAGACCCACCTGCCCGCTCAGGCTCTGCAGACCATTCCCATCACCTGGCCCTTTGCCGTATGGGGTCTGGACCTCGTCGGTCCCTTGCAGAAGGCGCCCGGGGGCTACACGCACCTGCTGGTCGCCATCGACAAATTCTCCAAGTGGATCGAGGTCCGACCCCTGAACAGCATCAGGTCCGAGCAGGCGGTGGCGTTCTTCACCAACATCATCCATCGCTTCGGGGTCCCAAACTCCATCATCACCGACAACGGTACCCAGTTCACCGGCAAAAAATTCTTGGATTTTTGCGAGGATCACCACATCCGGGTGGACTGGGCCGCCGTGGCTCATCCCATGTCGAATGGGCAAGTAGAGCGTGCCAACGGCATGATTCTACAAGGGCTCAAGCCTCGGATCTACAACGGCCTCAACAAGTTCGGCAAGCGATGGATGAAGGAACTCCCCTCGGTGGTCTGGAGCCTAAGGACGACGCCGAGTCGTGCCACGGGTTTCACGCCGTTCTTCCTGGTCTACGGGGCCGAGGCCATCTTGCCCACCGACCTGGAATACGGCTCCCCGAGGACGAGGGCCTACAACGATCAAAGCAACCAAGCTAGCCGAGAAGAATCGCTGGACCAGCTGGAAGAGGCTCGGGACAGGGCCTTACTACACTCGGCGCGGTACCAGCAGTCCCTGCGACGCTACCACGCCCGAGGGGTCCGGTCCCGAGACCTCCGGGTGGGCGATCTGGTGCTTCGGCTGCGGCAAGACGCCCGAGGGAGGCACAAGCTCACGCCCCCCTGGGAGGGGCCATTCGTCATCGCCAAAGTTCTGAAGCCCGGAACATACAAGCTGGCCAACAATCAAGGCGAGATCTACGGCAACGCTTGGAACATCAAACAGCTACGTCGCTTCTACCCTTAAGATGTTTTCAAGTTATTCATATACCTCGCACCAACGCAAAGTTTAGTCGTCAAGGAAGGGTCGGCCTCGCCTCGGCAAAGCCCGACCCTCCCTCGGGGGCTAAAAGGGGGGAGACCCCCTCTGCGTCGAATTTTTCCTCGAAAAAAGGATCTCTTTTTAGCAGAATTTATTTCGTGCTTCTTGACTACTTCGGAAAGCGGATCCTGGAAACGATGGAGTACACGTAAGCAGCCAAGGCTGACCGAGCCGAGGGACTCCTACGCCTCCGGGATACGGATACCTCACTCATCACCTTCTGCGATAAGTAACTCACGTTCGGATAAAGCGACTCTGTGGACCGAACAAGTTTTCACGTTCGGAAGCTCTTCTGCCAAAGTGGTCCCTCAAGCTTTCTCGACTAAGTCGGGGACAGGGCCTCATGGACGGGTGAAAGTACGCGTAAGCGGCAAGGCCGACCGAGCCGAGGGACTCCTACGCCTCCGGGATACGGATACCTCACTCATCACCTTCCGCGAGAAGCAACTCTCGCTCGCGCAAACATCCCTGTTACCGACGGAAAGTCCAGATGCTCGAAACAAGAGGAAAAAAGACGCAGCTTCACAAGCACAGCGAGGGTGTGTTTTTCTGGCCTCGGCGGCCGCAGAAGGCACACGCTACAAGACGATCTGATCCTGCAGGCTCGGGTCTTCACGCTGAAGGGAGCCGAAGCACCCTCGGCATCGACGACGCCTTCAGCGAGGTCCGACCCAGCCTCGGACGGCGACACGGTCCAGGGACTTCTCCGGGATTCCGGCCCGAGCAGGCGGCTCGGCCGGTTACCCCTGGGGCCTCGACCAACCGACTTCCAAGGGCGCCAGCCCGACCCGAGGCCTCGGCTGATCGACTCCGGCGTCGGCTCCGCTGACGGACAACCCGGCTAGGCTCCGGCCAACCAGGTTCCCATTCTCGAGCCAACTCCGCCTCTGTTCGTACTGATATCGCTACCCCTGGCCTCAGCTCATCGAAGAGCGGTCGAGGGGTCTCTTTAACTAAGCTAGAGGAGCCTCAGACAACAAGGCCGATCGAGCCGAGGGATTCCTATGCCTCCGGGATACGGATACCTCACTCGTCACCTTGACACGGGGCGACTCATGCTTGGTGAAGCGGTTCAGATAATCAACAGGCGAGACTTACTGCTCGAAAATGAGGAAAAAACACGGCTCCGTGCCGAAATTACATACATGTTCAGGCCTCGACAGCCACAATGAACAAAAAACACTGGCATTCGAAGTGCCATTACAAACGGAAGTCCGGTTCCCCCTCCGCAGGTACGAACAACCCCACTCCATGGGGAAGGCCTGCGGAGCAACAGAAGACTGACGAGCGGCTCGCCGCCGCCCGTTCTGATTACGATGACAACCACCCCCGCCTCAGGCGGCGAAGCGGCTTCGGCAGCAGCTTCGAGGCAGATGTTACGACAGGGGGGCTCTCGCCCGCCGAGGACGAGAACCAGCCATTCAGGCCGGGAGACGGAGACCCAGGGCTACCGGCGCCCTAGCCGAGTAACGGCGGCCTACCTATCCCGGCATGGCTGGAGGAAGTCCTCGTGAGACTGGAGGATGCCATTCTCCCCCAGGCGCCGGGGGAAGAAAAGGGCAGCCGACCCATGCGGGGACAGCCCCTCGACTCGCCTCATCCTCCATCTTGGCCTGGATGACGAAAATCCTTGAGGCCAAGGGAGGGGTAAAGGCCGCAGCTTGGCTCGCTTTCCCCCACCGCCAAACTGGAGGTCACCATCTTGGGTGACCACCGGTGGGGGGACGCGGCCGGGCTGCGTGATGAAAATCCTTGAAGCCGAACGATGGCTGAGAGGTACCAACTCCCATGGAGTTGCGTTCCTCCAACGAGGAGGCGGAAAGGCGGCGGATACCCCCCATCCGGGGGCTTGGAAGATGGAAAGACACGACGCATAAGGGAGGAAGAAGACATGGTTGCCTTCTGAAAGGAGTCTCCCTCCTTTTAAAGGCAACTCTCCCTACATGCGCCCCCAGACGCCACGGGCTGAGTCTTCTCCAACACGCTCCAAGGCCCTCCCCTGCGACTCGGGGGCTGGGTCCCGCATGTCATGCAAACCGGCTCAGAGCAGAAGAAGCCAAACCGCCGCGCGTGGTGCGCACAACCGCCCAGCGGTTACAAGCAACCCCCCACTTTTGCCCAGACCAACGGGTGGAAGGGGCGGGCAGCCATGCAGGCGGCATGCAACCGCGCCAGGTGGACGCGCTTCTCCGACTTCTGACACGCCAGCTTGGAGGCCCAGGCCCACGCGTCGCGCAACCAGCGCGCCAGTTGCTGCATGCAAGCAACCGCGCCACCACTTGTGCCACTGTCGCGCCTCTTCGGTTGCGGAGCCTATGCCGCGACTCGAGGCGACCAGCGCACGACCCAGCGGCGCCAGCCTGGCACGACGGTCAATGCGGCCGAAAGTGGGCCGGCAGTAATGACGGTGGCAGGCGGGCGGGAGCAGCAGTCACGTCGTCAGCCAGGCTCACGTCCCGTCCGGGGACAGCGAGGGAGCCTCCTCCCACGGTGTCGGTGTTTTGGGTCCGACCGCACACCTGGGGTTGCCCCTCAAAGTGTTTTTAGGAGTAGGACGGTGTCGACGACTGTAGCAAAATGGTTCGTGCCGATCGCACGAGGGACAATGGACAAGATTTGCAGGTTCGGGCCGCTTAGAAGTGCGTAACACCCTACGTCCTGGTGAGTATATGAGTGTGGTTACAAGAGGGCTCTCTAGATAGAGGGCGCAGAAAGTTTACGTGGGTGGCTAAGTAGAACTGGGTCGATCGTTCTGAAGGGGTGCCCCCTAGGCCTTATATACTCGACCGTGGGGCAGTACATGTGATATGATAACAACAAGTAGCTAAAAGATAGTGAACCTCTTGAGTTTATCCCTACGTAACCCTCGCCGACTTATCCTCGCATGGCTCCGTTGCATGGGGGCTTCAGCGCGGGAAAGTCGGGTCTCTGTTGCGATTCATTCGTTCGACGTTGTGGGCCGTCCGGGTCTCACGTCTTCTCTTCTTTGTTGGTTGTCTTTCCCTAGGCCCACGAAAGAATGACCTTACGAATTATCGGGCCCTTGGGCCTTTCGTGAGGCCTTTTACTTCTTTAGTGGACCCAGGGGATATCTATCCCCCACAAGCCCCCGATCTTTGGGTTGATTTAGAGGTAATCAACTCAAAGATCCAAGGTCCAAAAAATGATTTCTTGCTGTCTTCTCTTGCTCTGATCACTCGTTCGACCAAAGTTTAGTTTTGTGCTTGTGCCTTAGAGGTCGGCATTTTGGATTGTAGGATTCTGGACTTCATTGGGTGCACCGGAGGTGCACCCAATGGGTGTAGCCCCCGACCTTTGAGTAGATTTTAGAAGATAATCCACTCGAAGGTCTTTCCCAGGAACTATCTCCATTTTCGCTCCTGCATCTCGGTTGAGGATTGGACTTTTTTAATCTTGTCTCACGCCTTAGAAGTCGGCACTATCTTGGTTTGGAATGATAATCCATGGGGTGCACCGGAGGTGCACCCAATGGGTGTAGCCCCCGACCTTCAAATGGATTTTTTAAGGATAATCCATTCGAAGGTCTTCCTTTCGTTTGTGGAAACTGGCATGAAGCTATTTTGCATTATGCTTTGGAGGTCAGCATTATGTCATCAATATTTTGCTGCAGAGGTCAGCGTATATTTTGTCTTTAGCAGCCGAGTTTGCAATCCATCCATATCTTGCTAGGTAGTGCAATTTATTTGCTTCTGCGATTGATTGGACGTTTGACGGACGTTCTCTGTCTAGTCTTCACGTCGCTTCTGTCGGCCATATCTTGTACTTTGCTGGCTATATTTGGCTTTCCTCTGATCCTTACTGATATCTCATTTTTGTCTTGAGGTATTCACTGCATGCCCTGCACGGATGTGACCGTTTTGAAAAATATACTGATAATTCCTGGGCGTCCCCCCCCCAATGGGTGTGGGCAAGGGACGGCTTGGTACGCTGAGTGTTTTAGCCGACTGCTTCTGAGTAGTAATGCGATGGGACGGCTAGTGTAATCATATCCTTTGCACTGTTGACTGGAGTCCCAATGGGTGTAGTGTTGCATGAAACGGCGTCCGCCGTCTGACGTGTCTTCAGATGGGTGGGAGTGCTTATTGAATGCCTTGCGACTGTTCAGTGACCGCGGTTGGAAGTGAGCGGTTGCCTTTCCCTTCTATAAATAACCCCTTTGCTTCTCTGGTTTTTTCACATCTCTTCGCTGCTCTTTACTGCCTTCTTCTCCTCCCTTCTGTCTGCTTCCACCATGGGCAAGAACAACAAGCGCAAGCGTGAGCCGACTCCTCCATCGGAGGAGTTTGGTGACTCGGAATACTCAGAGGAGGAGTTCTCCTCTGAGTCCGAGGGGTCTCCGGCTCCCATCCCCCTGCGTGAGTCGTCTGATGACTCGGACGACTCCCAGGGGCTTGCGGCGGAGGTCTGGACGTACATCCGGGCCGTCGAGCGCTCCGGGCTCGAGGGCTTGGATGAGTCTGAGTTCTCCTCGGACGAGGAGGACTCGGACGGTGGCGAGGACGAGGATGACGACGACGACGACGGCGACGACGACGACGGTGGCGACGACGACGGTGATGGCGGCAACGGCGGCGGAGGCAGCAGCGGCAAGGGCGGCACCAAGGGCGGCAGCAGCGTGGGCAGTACCGGAGGCGGCGGCGGCAAGGGCAGCGGCGGCAAGGCCAGTGGCTAAACGCCACTGGTCTTTAGATATTAATATAGTTAGAATAATGTAGTAGTAATGTAGAGTAGTATAGTGTAGTTTAGTAGTAGTAGTAATGTAGAGTAGTATAGTGTAGTTTAGTAGTAGTAGTAATGTAGAGTAGAAGTAGGGAAGCACCAACTCGTGAAGAGTTGGTTTGTAAACTGATTAACTTCCCCTTAATGAAGAACTGTCGTTGGCCCCATCTCGATGGTTCGCTTTCTCTGATTGTTGAACTGGTTCTTTTGATATTGTAGATGAATAACTTGCGCATCACATTGACGCTTCCAGAAGTAGCTGCCGAGTAATATTGTAGTCGGCATCGGCGTTTTAGAAGCAACGCCGAGCGATTGAAGGTTGACATCAGCGTTTTAGAAGTATCACCGAGCAATCGAACACGAGATCGGCGTTTTAGAGGCCACGCCGAGTGACTGAAGGTCGGCGTCGGCATTTTAGAAGTAATGCCGAGCGATAGAATACAAGTTCAGCGTTTTGGAGGCAACGCCAAGTGATTGAAGGTCGGCGTCGGCATTTTAGAAGTAATGCCGAGCAATTGAACACGAGTTCAGCGTTTTAGAGGCAACGCTGAGTGATTGAAGGTCGGCGTCGGCATTTTAGAAGTAATGCCGAGCAATTGAACACAAGTTCAGCGTTTTAGAGGCAACGCCGAGTGATTGAAGGTCGGCGTCGGCATTTTAGAAGTAATGCCGAGCGATAGAATACAGGGTCAGCGTTTTAGAGGCAACGCTGAGTGATTTGAAGGTCTGCATCGGCATTTTATAAGTAATGCCGAGCGATTGAATACGGGGTCAGCGTCTTAGAGGCAACACTGAGTAATAGAAGGTCGGCGTCGGCATTTTAGAAGTAATGCCGAGCAATTGAACACGAGTTCAGCGTTTTAGAGGCAACGCCGAGTAATAGCCAGCCGCGCGGGTTATTTTGAGGATAATATCCGAGTGATGAAGTGGCACGTCGGCTTTTTCGGAAATAACTGCCAGATGTCCACGTGGCATGCTGAGGTTTCGGAAATAGCCACCGGGTGATGACTGGGCACTTTTTGAAACGGTATCTGGCTTAAGAATATCCCATAAGAGTTGCGCTTTTAGCCGCCTTTGCTTTCCGTGCCCTAGTTCTTGCATTTCCACACCTGAATCTTCTCTGCCACTCGCCTCCTACTCTGTCCGCCAGTGAGAAGCAAGATGGTGCCCAAGAGGAAAACTGCGAACTCGTCTGCTGCAGTGATCCCCGCAATCGACCCCAACAGTCAGTTACCCTTCGCAGGTAACCACATGTCTATAATTTCTGAAGCTGAGCTTCTCCGCCTCGTCTCCATCGGGGTTCTTCCTCCGCGGGAACTCTGTTCTTGGCGGATTTGCCACGGGACAACTGTCCCAACAGAGGATACCCACGAGTCTGTAATTTACGCTCCTTTCCTTCTCCGCGGCCTCGGCCTTCCCATCTCTCCTTTTTTCCGTGGCCTCCTTGATTTTTATCACATCAACCTGACTCATTTGAACCCTAATTCCATTCTCCAAATCTCCATTTTCGTTCACCTTTGCGAAGCTTATCTCGGCGTGCTGCCGCATTTTGGTTTATGGAAGTATCTGTATCACTGCCGTCCTGGGATGGCCGGGGGGCAACATCAGTTGGTCGGAGGTGCAAGTTTGGAGATGCGTCGTGGGCGGAAGACCGAGTATCTCGAGATACCCCTCAAAGATAGTATTAAAGGTTGGCGTCTGGAGTGGTTTATAGTTGATAATTATGGAAATTCTCTCCCCTCCCGGTCAGGAAGACAGCCAGACGTTCGTACTCCAAGTTGGACTGAGTCCCCCACGGATCAAGAAGTGGCCGAGGCAGGCGTGTTGCTTACTGAAGTCGGATTACTGAAAGAGAGAGGTCTGACTGCCGAAGCTGTGGTCACGGATTTTGTTTTCAAGAACATTCAGCCGCTGAAAGACAGGGCCTATCCGGCATATCTGTATCAAGGGCTGGCCGACTCAACCCGAGTTACCAATAGGAGAATTCATTCTGTTGACTTGGTGGGCCGACTTGAGATGATCCTCAGGGGTAAAGTTTCAAATGTTGGTGCTCCAGTGGCATACTCGGCTTGGAACCTTCCTCCTCCCAAAGCTTTCACCCTTTTTGTGTCTAATCCGCCTGTGACTGACAGCAATTTGGGCCTTAGAGTGCGACCCTCTGCTGAGGAAGTCAGTACTTTGGTTGCTTCGCTCGGGGCGATTCCTGATGATGAACGGCAGGTTTATTTTGAAGTGCCTCTGAACCCCAGTGATGCTGACATAAATGACATGCTTGATCTATTAGCTGAGGATTCGTCCGATGCTGCTCCTGAGGGTACCTTGGCAGTGGTGCCCCTTCCAGAGGTTGATACAACTTTGGATGTCCCGAAACTTGTCAGCACTCGTCCGAGGCGCCCTAGCCTAACCAGTCAGCCCGAGCCTTCTGCTGATGAGCAGAAGAAGAAGAGAAGACGCCTCCGGCGAGTATCCAGCTTTGATGAAGACGCTAGTACCTTAGCTCCTGCTGCTGAAGAAATGACTGCAACTGGCATTGCTGACATTGATCCCGATGGGTGTGCTCCGCCTGCTGCTGACCCTAATGAGGATGATGTTTGTGCTGTTACTGTGGAAGATGAGGAGGAAGAAAATGAAACTCCACTAACTCGGAAAAACAGTCGGCAGTTCGTCGCTAGCGGTGGAAGTAGTGGAGTCCCCTCTCCTGCTTTGTCTGTCCTTATTGGTCTGCAAGAGCTGTCCATGGCCAATTTTGATCAAACTCTAGAGGATATGGTCCCAGAGGATTTGCTATCAGAGCCTGTGGATGTTGATGCAACAGAGACTTGTGCTGCCGTGCCTGATGCTGGGTTGAGGTCATCCCGTGCCTCGTCGACCTTAGAGCATGATCTCGAGGGTCGGGATGTTGATTTGGATTGTCCTGGTCCCGTGGAAGTAGCTGAAAGCCCGTCAACCTTAGAGGTGGTTACGGCAGAGAGCTTGGACCCCTTGAATAGTGCTGACACGCGCCCAGCCCCCGAGGATGTCGCCGGGGAAGGCTTAGCTCGGGTGAAGAGTGTAAGCCACTGCCCAGCCCCCGAGGGTGTTGCCGGGGATGATCCGGCTCAAGTGGGCAGTGCCAACTTTGACCCAGCCCCCGAGGGTGTCCGAGCGAGGTCTCCTTCCTGCACTTCCATGGATGTTCATGCGGGTTCATCTCCACACTCTGGCGGTATGGTGGTGGCCCAAACTCCGGATCAGGAGGTCGCTTTAGAGGGCAGCATCCCCACTGGTCTGGCGTTAGGGTCTGTTGAATGTACTGAGCTCGTTCCTGCTGATCTGCTGCAAGCTGCTTCGGGTGGTGGTCTGGCACCTGGTTACCAGCTGATTTCTCCTGACTTGGGGATCCCTTCGCTCTTTTCCAACCTCCAGGTGCTGTGCTGCGCTTTAGTTTGATCTTTACGTTGCCTGAATTGTTGTCATTATGTTCATCTGCTCTTCTTATCAGGCTTTGGTGGATGGAATGGCCAGTCAGCTGAAATCGCAGGGTGCTTCCATCCCGGAAGTGGCTTCATCTCTTGAGCGTTGGAATCCGGTGTTGCTTCATCGTCGTGTATCCGAGTTGGAGGCAACTAATGCTGGTTAGTGTCCTTTCTTCTTCTTCTTTGTTCTTGTTTGTGGATTGTTTTACCTTCTGACCTCATTTCGTTTGAATACCTCTTGATAGGGATGACTCGGCAGATCACAGTTCTTGAAGAAAAACATTCTCAAGATCAAGCTGAAATGGCTCGACGGTGCGCTGACTTCGAGGAGAAGTATTCTCAGAGCCAGATCGAATTGAGTCAGGTCTCCGCAGCTTTGGATGATGCCAACGCTCTGAGTTCTTCTCTTCATGCTCAGCTTGACTCTGAAAAGGTACTTACAAAACCGTGCTTCGCCTTATCATGCTCTTGGATTCTGAATGAGTTGATTTTTGCTTGTAGGAAGAAAAACGCATCCTTGCTGCTTCTCGCGACAACCTGGACAGATTGTACCGAGATTCCAGCAATTCGCTAACCATCTTGGAGAGGAGCCACCGTTTTACGATGGAAGAACTGGACAATCAGCGTCGCCAGCTGCAGGAATCTTCGGACGAAGTGACCCGCCTTACACAGTTGCTATCAGCAAAAGATGCCACCATCAAGGGACTCCGAGCTTCTAAGAAATCCATTGCTCAGGAGTTAGAAGCTGCTCAGCTGGCTACTAGAGTTGCCGAAGAAACTGCTGTCACTTTCAAAGCTCAGCGTGATAAAGCCCTGGACAAGGCTATTCGGGCGGGGCGAATCTTGATGAGAAGACCCGGCGTGGTTGTCCCTGAAGATATAAGAGCCGATGTGAATGCTGCCCCCGATTCTTCGAATCGCCCTTCTTCGTCAGTCGTTCCTGAGAAAGACATTGGAAAATAAAGAAACATTTCGCGTGTTATTAGCGCGCGGTTAGCATGATCAAGTACTCGTTAGAGGTTATTGGCTTATCATTCGAATGACATCGTCACTCTCTTATTGTATCCGAATTGCAAATTTGTGGTAACGCTACATAATGATTATGAAGTTTGTTTGTGGGATATGGAAGTCATCCCCTGAATTGCATAAGCGCGAGTATGCTATACCGGCTTAAGCCGTCAATGACTTTAGCCGATAACTCCGTTAGTAGGGTATAGTGGTCACCCTAGGTTAAGTAAGCGTGAGCATGTTGCACCGCCTTAAGTCGTTGCTGACTTAAGTCGATTGCTCCGTTTGTAGGGCATAGTGGTCACCCCGAGTTAAGTAAGCGTGAGCATGTTGCACCGCCTTAAGTCGTTGCCGACTTAAGTCGATTGCTCCGTTTGTAGGGCATAGTGGTCACCCCGAGTTAAGTAAGCGTGAGCATGTTGCACCGCCTTAAGTCGTTGCCGACTTAAGTCGATTGCTCCGTTTGTAGGGCATAGTGGTCACCCCGAGTTAAGTAAGCGTGAGCATGTTGCACCGCCTTAAGTCGTTACCGACTTAAGTCGATTGCTCCGTTTGTAGGGCATAGTGGTCACCCCGAGTTAAGTAAGCGTGAGCATGTTGCACCGCCTTAAGTCGTTGCCGACTTAAGTCGATTGCTCCGTTTGTAGGGCATAGTGGTCACCCCGAGTTAAGTAAGCGTGAGCATGTTGCACCGCCTTAAGTCGTTGCCGACTTAAGTCGATTGCTCCGTTTGTAGGGCATAGTGGTCACCCCGAGTTAAGTAAGAATGCAAGTCAATCGTAAACGAGCCAAGTATCTTTGAAATCTCTCTTTATTGATGACGTATTTCCATTATACAGAATACATGGTCGCCCCGGCTGTTTTGAAATACAGCTAGGGGTAAAACTTTCGGAGGTGCTCTATGTTCCAGGAGTTCCCAACTTCTGTGCCATCCATCTGGGTGAGGCGATACGATCCGGGCCGAGTGACTTCTGCTACTATGAATGGCCCTTCCCATAAGGGTGATAACTTGTGCCGTCCCTCCCCCGTTAGAATTCGGCGGAGGACGAGGTCTCCTATCGAAAAGAAACGTTGCCGCACAGCTTTGTCGTGGTAGCGCCTTAGGGTCTGCTGGTATCGTGCTGATTGGATTACTGCATTCAGTCGTTCTTCCTCAAGTACATCAATATCCTCCAGCCTGGTGGCTTCGGCTTCTGCTATGCTTTCGAAGATCAATCTTGGCGCCCCAAACTTGAGATCAGCAGGTAGCACTGCCTCCGACCCATAGACCATGAAGAAAGGAGTGTTTCCATGCAGGGCCCGGCTAGGTTGGGTTCTCAAACTCCAAACAACATAAGGTAGTTCTCTTATCCATTTTCCTGTGAATTTTTCGTTCTTATCAAAGACCCTTTTCCTGAGTGCCTCCAATATCATTCCGTTGGCTCGCTCGACCTGCCCGTTGGCTCTCGGATGGGCTACAGATGCGTACTTGATCTGAATGCTCTTTTGCTCGCAGAAGTCAAAGAATTCTGAACTGGTGAAGTTGGATCCCAAGTCAGTGATGATACTGTTTGGTATCCCGAATCTGAATATTATGCTTTGTATGAATTCCACGGCTTTAGCAGAGGTTAAAGAGGCAATGGGCTGAAACTCTATCCATTTAGTGAATTTGTCAATTGCCACCAATACATGGGTGTATCCTCCTTGAGCTTTCTTGAAGGGTTCAATCATATCCAATCCCCAGCATGCGAAAGGCCAAGTTACTGGTATGGTTTGTAGCTGCTGTGCTGGCATGCGCTGTTGCTTTGACAGGTATTGGCAAGCTTCGCATCTCTGAACTAACTCGGCTGCATCGTTCTTCGCCGTCGGCCAATAGAATCCTGACCTGAAAACCTTCCCGACTAGTGTTCTGGATGCTGCATGCACTCCACACTGCCCTGCATGGACCTCCTCCAGAAGTTGCTTCCCGGTGGACGGGAGAACGCACTTCATGAGGACGCCTGACGCGCCCCTCCTGTATAATAACTCCCCAATGAGTGTATAGTGAGCTGATTGTCTGGCAATGCGCTCTGCCGAGTTCTTGTCATCTGGTTCTTCTTCATTCTTTATATACTTAATAATCGGTTGTCTCCAGTCATCAGAGTCTGACTCGGGTTGATCTATGATGTTGCACTCTTCTATTTGATCCGTCGAGATGCTCGACTGGAGAATTTCTTGCACAAAGATCCCGGGCGGGACCTGAGTCCGACCGGATCCGAGCTTGGACAGTACATCGGCCGCCGTGTTCCGATCTCTTTCTATATGATGAAACTCCAGACCCTCGAATTTATCTTCTAGCTTTCGGACGACGGCGCAGTATTTTCCCATTGAATCACTTGAACAATCCCATTCCTTGTTTATCTGACTGATGACTACCAGAGAATCTCCATACACCATCAGTCTCTTGACACCCAGTGATATGGCGATGTTTAATCCGTGTATCAAAGCTTCATACTCGGCTGCGTTGTTAGAGGCTGGGAATAGCAGCTGCAGAGCATACCTGAGGTGCTCGCCTCCAGGTGCAGTGAAGAGAATCCCTGCTCCTGCTCCCTGCAGCTTTAGCGAGCCATCAAAATACATTCGCCACACTTCTGCCGTTTCTGGATTGTCTGGAACTTGCTGTTCTGTCCACTCTGATACAAAATCGACCAGTGCTTGAGTTTTGATGGCAGTGCGAGGTCGGAACTCGATATCATGGGATCCCAACTCGCAAGCCCACTTGGCTATTCGGCCAATGGCTTCCTTGTTGTGGAGAATGTCCCCTATTGGAAAACCAGTAACTACTATGACTTTGTGATCGTCAAAGTAGTGACGCAGCTTGCGGGCAGTTAGAAGTACTGCATATAATAGCTTCTTAACCTGAGGATACTTTTTCTTCGATGGGCCTAGAACCTCACTGATGAAGTAAACAGGATGTTGTACCGGATAGGCATGCCCTTCTTCCACTCGCTCGACTACCAACGCAGTGCTTACCATGTGAGTCGTGCAAGAGATATATAGCAGCAAATCTTCAGCCGGTTGAGTCGGTGTAGCTCGCCGGGGCGGTTTCAATACTGGTGGTGTTGTCAGGAATTTCTTCAGTGCGTCTAGAGCTTCTTGTGCTTCTGAAGTCCATTGAAACTTATCCACCTTCTTGAGTAGTTTGTAAAATGGCAGACCTTTTTCTCCCAGCCTGGATATAAATCTGCTCAGGGCTGCCATACATCCAGTGAGTCGCTGAACCTTCTTTTGCGACCGAGGAGCTTCCATCTTCATGATAGCTTCAATCTTATCTGGATTAGCTTCAATTCCCCGGTGGCTGACAATAAATCCGAGCAACTTTCCTGCTGGTACCCCGAAAACACATTTTTCGGGATTGAGCTTCCATCTATATCTTCTCAGGCTGTTGAAAACCAGCTGTAAGTCTTCGATGAAGTTTTCCGGATTCTCCGTTTTGATCACCACGTCGTCTACGTAAGCCTCCACACGCTTGCCCCAGTGATCGGCTAAGCATGTTTGAATGGCTCTCTGATAAGTCGCTCCAGCGTTTTTGAGGCCGAACGGCATGGAGGTATAACAGAAAGCACCAAACGGGGTGATGAACACCGTTTTTTCCTCGTCTTCTTTTGCCAAACTAATCTGATGATACCCGGAATAGCAATCTAAGAAAGACAGCACAGAACACCCAGCGGTGGAATCCACCACCTGATCTATCCTCGGGAGCCCGAAGGGATCCTTCGGACAGTGTTTGTTGAGATCAGTATAGTCGACGCACATGCGCCAATCCACTTTATTCTTTTTGAGTACAAGAACAGGGTTGGCTAACCACTCGGGGTGTAATACTTCTCTAATAAATCCAGCCGCGACAAAGCGAGCTAACTCGGCACGAATGGCCTCTCTCTTGTCGGGCGTGAAACGACGCAGCTTTTGCCGGATGGGCCTCGCCTGGGGATAGACTTTCAGTTTGTGCTCGGCCAACTCCCTCGGGACTCCCGGCATATCCGCAGGTTGCCATGCGAATACGTCTCGGTTATCTTGCAGGAACTGGACGAGCGCGCTTTCCTATTTGTCATTCAAACTGGAGCTCATGACGGCCGTCTTGCGCTCATCAGCAAACCCCAGGTTGATCCGCTTGGTTTCTTCAGTCGGCCGCATAGAGGTCGCGGCCTGAGCTTCGTTTGCCGGTACGGCGAGGTCTTTCTCAGGCTTAGAGTTCGCCGGTGTAGAAGGAACCGTTGACGGCTTGGTGGTGAGGGCTGCTTGGATGGCCACTCGGAAACATTCTGCGGCGCCTTGGAAGTCGGCGCGCACAGTTATGATTCCTTGCGGTCCTGGCATCTTCAGTATCATGTATGTATAGTGCGGGATGGCCATGAATTTGGCCAGCCCCGGCCTCCCGATGATGGCGTTGTACCCGCAGTCGAAGTTCGCCACCTCGAACCTCAGGAACTCGGTCCTGTAGTTATCCGGAGTCCCGAAGGTGACCGGCATGTAGATGTGGCCCAGCGGGTATTCTCCTTCCGTCGGCACGATGCCGAAGAAAGGAGTGTCTGACTCGTGGAGCTCTTTGAGGTGAACTCCCAAGCCTTGGAGCGTACGTGGGAAGGTGACGTTGATGCTGCTCCCCCCGTCCACTAGTACCTTCTTTACCCGGCTCTCTCGGATCACCGGATCGACGAGGAGCGGGTATTTGCCTGGATGGTCAAAGTTGAGCCATTGATCCTCCCGAGTGAAAGTGATCGGGTGTTCCGACCACCGGTATGGGGCGGGAGGGCCGGTGGTCGCCACCAGTATCTGGCGGTCGTTGAGCTTTTGTTGTCTTTTGTTCTCCTGCGACCCATGTCCGCCGAAGATGACGTTGACCTCCCTGTCAACGCGTGGGAAAGCTCCTCCTCCCCCCTCCTCCGGCTGATGGGGCTGTCGTGGTTCACCCGGTCCTCCCCTTGGCGGAGGAGGCGGTAGAGGTTGGAAGGGTCGGCCATGCCCGACGGAGTGCTTGAAATCCCGGCAGTTGCGGAGAGTGTGGCGCATGTCCTTGTGGTACGGGCACTGGGCGTCGAGGATGTCGTCCAGCGTGCGCTCGCCTCCACGAGGCCCTCCTCGGGCGCGAGAGGCGGGTGGTCCGGCGGCGTGTACCTCTTCTCGAGGCCTCTTCTCCCAGCGTTTGTCGGGTGGCTGGTTCGCGTCGCGTCGTGGTGCTGCCGGTGCGGGCTTTGCTCCTCCGATGAGATCCTGGGCCCGCTCGTCGGCGGTAATGTAGAGGTCGGCTTCCCGGAACAGCTCCTCGGAGGTAGTCGGCGCCTTTTGTAGTATGGCTCGGACGAAAGCCGAGTCGTTAGATCCTCTGTAGAAGTCCTAGACCACGGCCGCCTCTGTGACCTCGGGGATGCGGTTTCTCATGGTCTGGAACCTTTTAAGGTATGACCGGAGAGTCTCATCCCCCCGGCGCTTGATGGATTTGAGGTCCCATGGTTGCGCTGGCTTGTCGAAGAGAGACTGGAAGTTGGCGGTGAAACGTCGACTGAAGTCTCCCCAGTTGTTGATGCAGTGTCGGGGTAGATGTCGTAGCCACTGCAGCGCATCTTGTCCAAGGACGATGAGCAGATACGCGGTCATGACGTCTTCGGATGCCCCGGCAGCCCGAGCAGCGGTGGTGTAGACGGCTAACCAACCCCCTGGATCCTGCTTGGGTTCATATTTGTCGACATTGGATACCTTGAAGTTGAGAGGCCATTGGATGGCCCTAAGGCGCGGAGTAAGGGCGGATACTCCGCACGTGTCCTCCTGTCGTCGGGGATGACGCCTGTCCCGGGGAGGGGAGTGGTGGTGGTGGTTCCTCGACCGTCCCCGGGTGGTACCGCCAGTTGAAGCTGTTGCCGACTCAGTCCTGGTGGCCTGACTTTGAGTCGGGAAGCCATGATCTCGGTCATACTCCTCCCGACGGCGAATTTCGTTCTCATGCCGTCGTTCGCGCGAAGCATTGATAGAGCTTCGCGCGTCTCGGCGACTGTTGATGGCGTGTCGCAAATCGTTCGGCGGGTGAGCGAGTGGTAGAAGATGGTTGGCCGTCTGAGTGAACAGGCGTCGGTATCCCTCGGCGTCGGGAGTCCGAGGAAGTCCGTCAGCTATCCGAGCTAGAACGCCTCCGACTTCGCTCGGCGTGTTCATAGCTCGGGCGAAGTCGGGGTTCAGGTTGCGCCCGAAGAGCGGATTCTCGCGTCGTTGCCTTGCATCTTGCTCGGCTTGCTCCTGAGTCCGCCGGCGATCACGTCGTCGGGAGTTCCTTCGTTCCCTGAAGACGCGTTCTTCCGGAGTTTCTCCTATCTCTGAGACCTCATCTCGCGAGACAGGCTGCTCCGGATCCCGTTCTCCGGCTGCGTGATGTCGCCGAACGTTCCTGCGTCGGTTCCTTCGTCGGCGGGATTCTCGCTGAGGTGGTTCTTCTCCAGGCACGGTCGGTTCATCGTCAGAGACGGTGGGCGACTCTGCTCTCCCGATGAAGAGGACGTCAGGGTAGAACGGTACTGCTGTCGCGGCGACTTTCTTTCCGTTCTCCTTTGAGGCCAGAGGAACGGGAAGAACGACTTGCCTCTCCGTGGTCTCCTTCTTTCTCGCGACCTGTGTCCATTCTTTCGTCGGGGAAGTAGACAGCGGAGTCTTCCGGGTCAGCGAGCTTCTAGCTCCAGCCTCCCCGGAGATAATCTTTTTCCGAAGAACTGGAGGTAGCGTCTTTCCAGCATTTTCGGAGTTTGTTGGAGGAGACTTCTGTTCCGGCAGATCTGCGAGGCGGTGTAGAATTCCCTCTTCATCCGCTACAGATGAGATTGTCCCGAAGCAGAATACAGATCCGGGACGCACGGCGATCTTGCTGTGGAAGGTGACGGCCATTGAGCTAGCTTGGATCGTCGACACACCCCCTACCTGGCGCGCCAGCTGTCGGTGTTTTGGGTCCGACCGCACACCTGGGGTTGCCCCTCAAGGTGTTTTTAGGAGTAGGACGGTGTCGACGACTGTAGCAAAATGGTTCGTGCCGATCGCACGAGGGACAATGGACAAGATTTGCAGGTTCGGGCCGCTTAGAAGTGCGTAACACCCTACGTCCTGGTGAGTATATGAGTGTGGTTACAAGAGGGCTCTCTAGATAGAGGGCGCAGAAAGTTTACGTGGGTGGCTAAGTAGAACTGGGTCGATCGTTCTGAAGGGGTGCCCCCTAGGCCTTATATACTCGACCGTGGGGCAGTACATGTGATATGATAACAACAAGTAGCTAAAAGATAGTGAACCTCTTGAGTTTATCCCTACGTAACCCTCGCCGACTTATCCTCGCATGGCTCCGTTGCATGGGGGCTTCAGCGCGGGAAAGTCAGGTCTCTGTTGCGATTCATTCGTTCGACGTTGTGGGCCGTCCGGGTCTCACGTCTTCTCTTCTTTGTTGGTTGTCTTTCCCTAGGCCCACGAAAGAATGACCTTACGAATTATCGGGCCCTTGGGCCTTTCGTGAGGCCTTTTACTTCTTTAGTGGACCCAGGGGATATCTATCCCCCACACACGGCGTGATGACGGTGCACCCGTGACCCGTTCCTCGAACGGATCGCGCACGCGCAACGGCCGCCCCGCCAACCACTCGCCCCGTCGCATTAACTCCGCGGCGGGACAGGCGGCGCCTCTGGCAGGAGAAGCGGACGACGCTTCGCCTTCGCCGTAATAACCGCGTCAAAAAGAGGTACGCCACGTCGTTCGATTTCGTATCCTTTTCCTTTTTCCTCTTTCTCTATCTCTTGCAACAGGGACCGGGAAAGGGGGATACCCCGAAAAGGATCCTTCTCTGCGAAGGAACCGGGCTCCGAGCCCCCCCTACTGATCAGAGGTTCAAAGACTGGCCCTCCGAGGGGTTCAACAGTCGCCTCAGATCGCGTGGGCCCGACACCCACTACTGGTCAGGGGTTCGAAGGCCAGCCCCCCGAAGGGCTCCATGGCCGCCTCAGGCTACTCGGGCTCCGCGCCCATTACTGATCAGGGGTTCGAAGGCTGGCCCCCGAAGGGTTCACAGTCGCCTCAGACGCCGAGCGAGGGATGACCAGGGGTACGTTCGATACACAACCGAGGCTCGGGCTGCGCTCCCGAGGTACCCTAGGACATTTCCGAGACCAGCGGGAACGATCTTGTAACGGAATCCCATCGGAGGGAGGCATCGAGCCCTCGGACCCCGTCGCCAGGGGACCGGGTCCGGCAAATCACCCGCAGGTACTTTTGGGCGTGCCTCTGGGCCCCTAGCCGACCCCCAACGAACGGGGCACGGACGTCCACTCGGATTACCCGCTTGCAGCTCACCGGAGACACCATGTTCGGTGCCCATTGAGGGTAGCATGGCGCACTCCCCCCCTCCTCCTTGCGGAAAGGCGACGTAGGGGCGTATGTAAAAAGTCGAGTCTGTCCCTGATCGTCCTCTCGCCCTGTGCGGAGGCTCGGGGGCTGCTCTCGCAAACCCGGCTCCGGCCGAACCGTTGACAGCGTCAACATACCAGCCCGAGAGCTTGGGCCCCGACCGTGCACCCGGGCTACGGCCAGTTCGCATGAGGGAACAACCAGACCAGCCGAAGCATTACGCAAGGCATTAAGACCTCGAAGGAGTGTAACCACTCCTCCGAGGCCTCGGGGGCTACACCCGGCGGGTGCGCTCGCGCGCACCCACCGGAACAAAATGCAACCGAGAAAGGCTGGTCCCCTTGCAAAAAAGTGCGACGAAAGCCTCCAAGCGAGTGCTAACACTCCCTTCGAGGCTCGGGGGCTACTGTCGGGGACCATAATTAGGGGTACTGAGAGTACCTAGAGGGGGGGGTGAATAGGTGATCCTGTAAAACTTAAACTTATAACCACAAAACTTGGTTAAGAGTGTTAGCACAATTATTGCCAAGTGGCTAGAGAGAAGCCAGAACACAATAACCACAAGAATTCAAGCACAGAGATGACACGGTGGTTATCCCGTGGTTCGGCCAAATACAAAACTTGCCTACTCCACGTTGTGGCGTCCCAATGGACGAGAGTTGCACTCAACTCCTCTCAAGTGATCCAATGATCAACTTGAATACCACGGTGTTCTTCTTTCCTTTGATCTTTTCCCGTTTGCGAGGAATCTCCACAACTTGGAGTCTCTCGCCCTTACAATTGAGTTTCACAAAGAAGCACGGAGTAAGGGAGGGAAGCAACACACACAAAACCACAGCAAAATACGCACACACACGGCCAAGAATCGAGCTCAAAAGACTATCTCGAAGTTCTCACTAGAACAGAGCTCGAATCACTTAGAATGACAAACAAATGCGCAAAGACTGAGTGTGGATGATCAATATTGCTCTAAGGTTACTTGGTCTCCTCCTCCATGCGCCAAGGGGTCCCTTTTATAGCCCCAAGGCAGCTAGGAGCCGTTGGGAACAAATCTGGAAGGCCATCTTTGCCTTCTGTCTCGTGGCGCACCGGACAGTCCGGTGCACACCGGACACTGTCCGGTGCCCGATTTGTTTCCATAAAAAGCTCATCCGACCGTTGCTTTCTGATGCAGATCTGCGCACAGTTGGCGCACCGGACATGTCCGGTGCACACCGGACAGTCCGGTGCCCCATTCCGACCGTTGGCTCGCCACGTGTCGCGCGCCGATCGCGCGGCCGACCGTTGGCCCGGCCGACCGTTGGCTCACCGGACAGTCCGGTGAATTTTAGCCGAAGTCGCCGGAGAAAGACCCGAGAGCGGCTGGTTTGCGCTGCTCTGGTCTGGCGCACCGGACACTGTCCGGTGCACACCGGACAGTCCGGTGCCCCAGCCCGAAGCAGCCTTTGGCTTTACACAGCCACTCTCCACTTCCTTTCTTTTCTTCTTCTTCCTGTTTCTAACACTTGGACAAGATATTAGTACACAAAACCAATGTACTAAGGCTTAGAAACATACCTTTACTTGTGATTTGCACTTTGTTCATCCATGGGCATATTTTCACATTTTGGCACCTGTGTTTGCACTTAATCACCAAAATACTTAGAAATGGCCCAAGGGCACATTTCCCTTTCAATCTCCCCCTTTTTGTTGATTTATGCCAACACAACATACAGCAACTAGAACAAGTGCAAAATCACTTCAAATAAAAACTAACTTTGAGTTTTATTTAATTTTGGCATATATGGATCATCTTTTGCCACCACTTGGTTTGTTTTTGCAAATCAAACTCAAATCTCTATCTCTAAGTAAAACACACATGTTGAAGCGTAAAGAGAGTCATTCCAAAGAAATTTGATCATGGATTTCAAAAACTCCCCCTAATTCCCATAATCAATACTTCTCCCCACAAGAAGCCAACATTTGACAAGAAATGCAATAAAAGAGTTTTGACAAAACAAAAACTCTATTCTACAATTTTCAAAATCTCTCAAGTGGTAGCTGATCCATTTATTACTTTGGCCTTTATTTTCTCCCCCTTTGGCATCAAGCACCAAAACGGGATCAATCTTGGCCCTTGAACCCCATTACCTCACCAAAATCTTCAATTAGGAGCAAATGGCAATAAGAGTTCATGAGATGAACTTGGAATAAGTTACCCTCTCATCGGAGTGCAGTGGAAGTCTTTCATGGTCCAAGTCCACCTTTTCCCTTTCAATTCTCCTTTGAGACTAAATCAAGCAAACTCAAGCATATAGTTAGTCTCAAAGGGTCAAGTTGTAACACATCTCCCCCTAAACATGTGCATCACTTTGCAACGGACTTGTGAGGTCCAGGGAGTGTTTGTACAACTTGAGCACCACAATAAGCAACAAAATGCAGAATGAACATGATCAAGGGCATAAACACATGTATGCTACAATTCAATCCAAGTTCCGCGAATCTAAGACATTTAGCTCACTACGCAGCCTGCAAAAGGTCTTCTCATCTAGAGGCTTGGTAAAGATATCGGCTAGCTGGTTCTCGGTGCTAACATGAAACACTTCGATATCCCCCTTTTGCTGGTGGTCTCTCAAAAAGTGATGCCGGATGTCTATGTGCTTTGTGCGGCTGTGTTCAACAGGATTTTCCGCCATGCGGATAGCACTCTCATTATCACATAGGAGTGGGACTTTGCTCAGATTGTAGCCAAAGTCCCGGAGGGTTTGCCTCATCCAAAGTAGTTGCGCGCAACACTGTCCTGCGGCAACGTACTCGGCCTCAGCGGTGGATAGGGCAACGGAGGTTTGTTTCTTAGAGTTCCACGACACCAGGGACCTTCCTAAGAATTGGCACGTCCCCGATGTACTCTTCCTATCGACCTTACATCCAGCATAGTCGGAATCTGAGTATCCAACCAAGTCAAAGGTAGACCCTTTTGGATACCAGAGCCCGAAGCAAGGCGTAGCAACTAAATATCTAAGGATTCGCTTCACCGCCACTAAGTGACATTCCTTAGGATCGGATTGAAATCTAGCACACATGCATACGCTAAGCATAATATCCGGTCTACTAGCACATAAGTAAAGTAATGACCCTATCATTGACCGGTATGCTTTTTGATCAACGGACTTACCTCCTTTGTTGAGGTCGGTGTGTCCGTCGGTTCCCATCGGAGTCTTTGCGGGCTTGGCGTCCTTCATCCCAAACCGCTTCAGCAGATCTTGCGTATACTTCGTTTGAGAGATGAAGGTGCCGTCCTTGAGTTGCTTCACTTGGAACCCAAGGAAGTAGTTCAACTCGCCCATCATCGACATCTCGAATTTCTGCGTCATCACCCTGCTAAACTCTTCACAAGACTTTTGGTTAGTAGAACCAAATATTATGTCATCGACATAAATTTGGCACACAAACAAATCACCATCACATGTCTTTGTGAAAAGAGTTGGATCGGCTTTCCCAACCTTGAAAGCATTAACAATTAGAAAGTCTCTAAGGCATTCATACCATGCTCTTGGGGCTTGCTTAAGTCCATAGAGCGCCTTAGAGAGCTTACACACATGGTCGGGGTACCGTTCATCCTCGAAGCCAGGGGGTTGCTCCACGTACACCTCCTCCTTGATTGGCCCATTGAGGAAAGCGCTCTTCACATCCATTTGGTACAACCTGAAAGAATGGTGAGCGGCATATGCTAGCAAGATACGAATTGATTCTAGCCTAGCCACAGGAGCAAAAGTCTCCTCGAAATCCAAACCTGCGACTTGGGCATAACCTTTTGCCACAAGTCGAGCCTTGTTTCTCGTCACCACCCCGTGCTCGTCCTGTTTGTTGCGGAACACCCACTTGGTTCCCACAACATTCTGCTTGGGACGAGGCACCAGTGTCCATACTTCATTCCTCTTGAAGTTGTTGAGCTCCTCTTGCATGGCCAACACCCAGTCCGGATCTAGCAAGGCCTCTTCTACCCTGAAAGGCTCAATAGAAGAGACAAAGGAGTAATGTTCACAAAAATTAACTAATCGAGACCGAGTAGTTACTCCCTTGCTAATATCACCCAGAATTTGGTCGACGGGATGATCCCTTTGAATCATCGCTCGAACTTGGGTTGGAGGTGCCGGTTGCGCTTCTTCCTCCATCACATGATCATCTTGTGCTCCCCCTTGATCACACGCCTCTTGTTGATGAACCAGTTCATCGTCTTGAGTTGGGGGATGCACCATAGTTGAGGAAGAAGGTTGATCTCGTTCATCTTGTTCCTGTGGCCGAACGTCTCCAATCGCCATGGTTCGTATAGCGGCCGACGGAACATCTTCTTCATCTACATCATCACAATCAACAACTTGCTCTCTTGGAGAGCCATTAGTCTCATCAAATACAACGTCGCTAGAGACTTCAACCAAACCCGATGATTTGTTGAAGACTCTATACGCCTTTGTATTTGAGTCATAACCTAACAAAAACCCTTCTACAGCTTTGGGAGCAAACTTAGAATTTCTACCCTTCTTCACTAGAATGTAGCACTTGCTCCCAAATACACGAAAATAAGATACATTGGGTTTGTTACCGGTTAGCAGCTCATATGACGTCTTCTTGAGGAGGCGATGAAGATAGACCCTGTTTATGGCGTGGCAAGCCGTGTTCACGGCTTCCGTCCAAAAGCACTCGGGGGTCTTGAACTCTCCTATCATCGTCCTTGCCATATCGATGAGCGTCCTGTTCTTCCTCTCTACCACACCATTTTGCTGTGGTGTGTAGGGAGCGGAGAACTCGTGCTTGATTCCTTCCTCCTCAAGGAATTCCTCCATTTGAAGGTTCTTGAACTCGGACCCATTGTCGCTCCTTATCTTCTTCACCTTGAGCTCAAACTCATTTTGAGCTCTCTTGAGGAAGCGCTTGAGGGTCCCTTGGGTTTCAGACTTATCCTGCAAAAAGAACACCCAAGTGAAGCGGGAAAAGTCATCAACAACAACTAAACCATACTTACTTCCTCCTATACTCAGATAGGCGACGGGTCCGAAGAGGTCCATATGCAGCAGCTCCAGAGGTTTTGAGGTGGTCATCACATTCTTGCTGTGATGTGCTCCTCCCACTTGTTTACCTGCTTGACAAGCTGCACAAGGTCTATCCTTTTCAAATTTAACGTTAGTCAAACCTATCACGTGTTCTCCCTTTAGAAGCTTGTGAAGGTTCTTCATCCCCACATGTGCTAAGCGACGATGCCACAGCCAGCCCATGCTAGTCTTAGCAATTAAGCATGCATCTAGACCGGCCTCCTCTTTTGCAAAATCAACTAAGTAAAGTTTGCCGTCTAATACACCCTTAAATGCTAGTGAACCATCACACCTTCTAAAGACAGACACATCTATATTTGTGAATAGACAGTTATACCCCATATTGCATAATTGACTAACAGATAGCAAGTTATATCCAAGAGACTCTACTAAAAACACATTAGAAATAGAGTGCTCATTTGAAATTGCAATTTTACCTAAACCTTTTACCTTGCCTTGATTCCCATCACCGAATATAATTGAATCTTGGGAATCTTTATTCTTGACGTAGGAGGTGAACATCTTCTTCTCCCCCGTCATATGGTTTGTGCATCCGCTGTCGATAATCCAGCTTGAACCCCCGGATGCATAAACCTGCAAGGCAAATTTAGGCTTGGGTCTTAGGTACCCAACTCATGTTGGGTCCTACAAGGTTAGCACATATATTCTTAGGGACCCAAATGCAAGTTTTATCTCCCTTGCATCTTGCCCCTAACTTCCTAGCAATTACCTTCTTGCCCTTTCTACAAATAGCAAAGGGAGCATTGCAAGTATAATAAATGGTAGAAGGTTCATTTGCTATTTTCCTAGGAGCATGAATAACATTCTTTTTAGGAACAACATTTTTTCTAGTAACATTTCTATCATACACATAAGAAGAACTAGGAGCAAACATGGTATGAGAATCATAAACATATGAATCAAAAGCATCATAACTTCTATTTGCATTTCTAGTATGTCTTCTATCATGATACAAAAAGGCATGGTTCCTTTTAGCACTAGTAGCCATAGGGGCCTTCCCTTTCTCCTTGGCGGGAATGGGAGCCTTATGGCTTGTTAAGTTCTTGGCTTCCTTCTTGAAGCCAAGTCCATCCTTAATTGAGGGGTGTCTACCAACCGTGTAGGCATCCCTAGCAAATTTTAGCTTTTCAAAATCACTTTTGCTAGTCTTAAGTTGAGCATTAAGACTAGCCACTTCATCATTTAGTTTTGAAATTGAAACTAGGTGTTCATTACAAGCATTAATGTCAAAATCCTTACACCTAGTACAAATTGCAACATGTTCTACACAAGAGTTAGATTTATTTGCTACTTCTAATTTAGCATTCAATTCATCATTAATGCTTCTTAATTTAGAAATTGTCTCATGGCAAGAAGATAATTCACAAGAAAGCATTTCATTTCTTTTAATTTCTAGAGCAAGAGAATTTTGTGCACTAACAAATTTATCATGTTCTTCATACAACAAATCCTCTTGCTTTTCTACAAGTATGTTCTTATCATTCAAGGCATCAATCAATTCATTAATTTTGTCTACCTTGGTTCTATCTAGACCTTTAAACAAGCATGAATAATCAATTTCATCTTCATCACTAGATTCATCATCGCTAGAAGAAACATAAGTGGTATCTCGAGTACTCACCTTCTTCTCCCTTGCCATAAGGCAAGTATGACGCTCGTTGGGGAAGAGAGATGACTTGTTGAAGGCGGTGGCGGCGAGTCCTTCATTGTCGGAGTCGGAGGAGGAGCAGTCCGAATCCCACTCCTTTCCGATATGTGCTTCGCCCTTGGCTTTCTTGTAGTGCTTCTTCTTCTCTCTTTTGTTCCCCTTTTCCTGGTCACTTTCATTATCCGGACAGTTAGCAATAAAATGACCAAGCTTACCGCATTTGAAGCATGATCGCTTTCCCTTGGTCTTAGTCTTGCTTGGCTGTCCATTGCGACTCTTTAGCACCGTCTTGAATCTTTTGATGATGAGGGTCATCTCTTCATCATTAAGACCGGCCGCTTCAATTTGCGCCACCTTGTTGGGTAGCGCTTCCTTGCTCCTTGTTGCTTTGAGAGCAAGAGGTTGCGGCTCGTTGATCGGTCCATTCAAGGCGTCGTCCACATACCTTGCCTCTTTGATCATCATTCGCCCGCTGACGAATTTTCCTAGGACTTCTTCGGGCGACATTTTGGTGTACCTGGGATTCTCACGAATATTATTCACCAAATGAGGATCAAGAACGGTAAAGGACCTGAGCATTAGTCGGACGACGTCATGGTCCGTCCATCGCGTGCTTCCGTAGCTCCTTATTTTGTTGATAAGGGTCTTGAGCCGGTTGTATGTCTGAGTTGGCTCCTCGCCCCTTATCATCGCGAACCGTCCAAGCTCGCCTTCCACCAACTCCATTTTGGTGAGCAAGGTAACGTCATTCCCCTCATGAGAAATCTTGAGGGTGTCCCAGATCTGCTTGGCGTTATCCAAGCCGCTCACTTTGTTATATTCATCCCTGCATAATGAAGCTAGAAGAACAGTGGTAGCTTGTGCATTCTTATGGATTTGCTCATTAATGAATGAAGGGCTATCCGAGCTATCAAATTTCATTCCACTTTCAACAATCTCCCAAATGCTTGGATGGAGAGAAAATAGGTGAGTACGCATTTTGTGACTCCAAAATCCGTAGTCCTCTCCATCAAAGTGAGGAGGCTTGCCAAGTGGAATGGGGAGCAAATGAGCATTTGAGCTATGTGGAATGCGTGAATAATCAAAAGAAAAGTTTGAGTTAACCGTCTTTTGTTTGTCGTGGTCGTCGTCCTTTTGGGAAGAAGAGGATTCGTCGCTGTCGTAGTAGACGATCTCCTTGATGCGCCTTGTCTTCTTCTTCTTCCCATCTTTGCGCCTGTGGCCCGAGCCCGAGTCGTTGGACTTGTCATCCCTTGGCTCATTGACGAAGGACTCCTTCTCCTTGTCGTTGATCACAATTCCCTTCCCCTTAGGATCCATCTCTTCGGGCGGTTAGTCCCTTTCTTGAAGAGAACGGCTTTGATACCAATTGAGAGTACCTAGAGGGGGGGTGAATAGGTGATCCTGTAAAACTTAAACTTATAACCACAAAACTTGGTTAAGAGTGTTAGCACAATTATTGCCAAGTGGCTAGAGAGAAGCCAGAACACAATAACCACAAGAATTCAAGCACAGAGATGACACGGTGGTTATCCCGTGGTTCGGCCAAGTACAAAACTTGCCTACTCCACGTTGTGGCGTCCCAACGGACGAGAGTTGCACTCAACTCCTCTCAAGTGATCCAATGATCAACTTGAATACCACGGTGTTCTTCTTTCCTTTGATCTTTTCCCGTTTGCGAGGAATCTCCACAACTTGGAGTCTCTCGCCCTTACAATTGAGTTTCACAAAGAAGCACGGAGTAAGGGAGGGAAGCAACACACACAAAACCACAGCAAAATACGCACACACACGGCCAAGAATCGAGCTCAAAAGACTATCTCGAAGTTCTCACTAGAACAGAGCTCGAATCACTTAGAATGACAAACAAATGCGCAAAGACTGAGTGTGGATGATCAATATTGCTCTAAGGTTACTTGGTCTCCTCCTCCATGCGCCAAGGGGTCCCTTTTATAGCCCCAAGGCAGCTAGG
Source organism: Zea mays (assembly GCF_902167145.1). Lineage (NCBI taxonomy): Eukaryota > Viridiplantae > Streptophyta > Magnoliopsida > Poales > Poaceae > Zea > Zea mays. The sequence continues at coordinate 223,788,893 of NC_050100.1, read as the reverse complement.
AGCCGTTGGGAACAAATCTGGAAGGCCATCTTTGCCTTCTGTCTCGTGGCGCACCGGACAGTCCGGTGCACACCGGACACTGTCCGGTGCCCGATTTGTTTCCATAAAAAGCTCATCTGACCGTTGCTTTCTGATGCAGATCTGCGCACAGTTGGCGCACCGGACATGTCCGGTGCACACCGGACAGTCCGGTGCCCCATTCCGACCGTTGGCTCGCCACGTGTCGCGCGCCGATCGCGCGGCCGACCGTTGGCCCGGCCGACCGTTGGCTCACCGGACAGTCTGGTGCACACCGGACAGTCCGGTGAATTTTAGCCGAAGTCGCCGGAGAAAGACCCGAGAGCGGCTGGTTTGCGCTGCTCTGGTCTGGCGCACCGGACACTGTCCGGTGCACACCGGACAGTCCGGTGCACACCGGACAGTCCGGTGCCCCAGCCCGAAGCAGCCTTTGGCTTTACACAGCCACTCTCCACTTCCTTTCTTTTCTTCTTCTTCCTGTTTCTAACACTTGGACAAGATATTAGTACACAAAACCAATGTACTAAGGCTTAGAAACATACCTTTACTTGTGATTTGCACTTTGTTCATCCATGGGCATATTTTCACATTCTGGCACCTGTGTTTGCACTTAATCACCAAAATACTTAGAAATGGCCCAAGGGCACATTTCCCTTTCAGGTACCCTCAAGACGCCTAATTCTCAGCTGGTAACCCCCATCAGCATAAAGCTGCAAAGGCCTGATGGGTACGATTGAGTCAGGGATCAAGTCCACACGAGTGACTCGATCACGCTTCGTCCGAGCCTAGCCTCGGCCAAGGGCAGCCGACCTCGAGAGACTTTCGTCTCGCCCGAGGCCCCCCTTTTAACGGCGGACACACCTCCGGCTCGCCCGAGGCCTTGGCTTCGCTTAGAAGCAACCCTGACTAAATCGCCGCACCGACTGACCAAGTTGCAGGAGCATTTAACGCAAAGGTGGCCTGACACCTCTATCCTGACGCGCGCCCCGGCAGAGCCGAAGTGACCGCCGTCACTCCGCTGCCCCACTGACCAGTCTGACAGAAGGACAGCGCCGCCTGCGCCACTCCGACTGCAGTGCCACTCGACAGAGTGAGTCTGACAGGCAGTCAGGCCTCGCCAAAGGCACCACGGGAAACTCCGCTTCGCCCGACCCCAGGGCTCGGACTCGGGCTAAGACCCGGAAGACGGCGAACTCCGCTCCGCCCGACCCCAGGGCTCGGACTCGGGCTAAGACCCGGAAGACGGCGAACTCCGCTCCGCCCGACCCCAGGGCTCGGACTCGGGCTAAGACCCGGAAGACGGCAAACTCCGCTCCGCCCGACCCCAGGGTTCGGACTCGGGCTCAGCCCCAGAAGACGGCGAACTCCGCTCCGCCCGACCCCAGGGTTCGGACTCGGGCTCAGCCCCAGAAGACGACGAAACTCCGCCTCGCCCGACCCCAGGGCTCGGACTCCGCCCTGGCCTCGGCCGAACGATCTCCGCCTCGCCCGACCCCAGGGCTCGGGCTCCGCCCTGGCCTCGGCCGAACGATCTCCGCCTCGCCCGACCCGGAGGCTCGGGCTCGGCCTCGGCCACGGAAGACAGGCTCGACCTCGGCTTCGGAGGAGCTCCCACGTCGCCCGACCTAGGGCACAGGCCCGCCACGTCAACGGGAAGCGCCATCATCATCCTACCCCGAGCCGACTCGGGTCGCGGAGAACAAGACCGGCGTCCCATCTGGCCAGCTCCGCCAGATGGGCAATGATGGCGCCCCACAAGCTCTGTGACGACGGCGGCTCTCAGCTCTCTTACGGAAGCAGGGCAACGTCAGCAAGGACTCGACCGCTCCAACAGTTGTCCCTCCGCCAGGCTCCGTCGCTCCTCCGACAGCCACGACATCACGCCAGCAAGGTGCCAAGACCTCTCCGGCTGCCACATTGGCATGTACCCAGGGCGCTAGCTCTCTCTCTCCGCTAGACACGTAGCACTCTGCTACCCCCCATTGTACACCTGGATCCTCTCCTTACGACTATAAAAGGAAGGACCAGGGCCTTCTTAGAGAAGGTTGGCCGCGCGGGACCGAGGACGGGACAGGCGCTCTCTTGGGGCCACTCGTTTCCCTCACCCGCGTGGACGCTTGTAACCCCCCTACTGCAAGCGCACCCGACCTGGGCGCGGGACGAACACGAAGGCCGCGGGACTTCCACCTCTCTCACGCCCGTCTCCGGCCGCCTCGCCTCTCCCCCCTTCGCGCTCGCCCACGCGCTCGACCCATCTGGGCTGGGGCACGCAGCACACTCACTCGTCGGCTCGGGGACCCCCCGGTCTCGAAACGCCGACAGGGGGCATTTGGAGGCCACCGCTGCGCGCATAGAGGTCCCCTATGCATGCACAGTGGAAGGGGAGGGGGCACCGCGCGACTGCGGCTGCAAGCAGCCTTAGACTGCCTTCAACGGTTGCTCTCGATGTCCCCCTCCCCTACAACTGTAGCACATTTGGGGGAGTCGTAACCTACATGCTGCAGCGCCTTCCCCTTCGAGCTCCCCTATCCCGCGGAATTCTTCTCTCTCTCGCTAGATTTAGAGCTCCCCTACATGGCGCAACGCGATTTCCTCTCCCCCACTCTCGCACTCGTGTCGCCGCTCGGAAGCACGCTCTCGGTCGCCATCACAAATCGGAGTTGTGTTTCCACTTCGTCAATCGACGACCTAGATCTCCCTACTTCGTCCCTGCAACGCTCTTTGTCCAAATCTCGCATGCTTGCTCTACCACCGCGCGCTTGCTCCCTCGCACCTCGCCTCTCCGAACATGGACTTCGCCGTCGGCCTCCCTCAACTGGAGCCCCTCCCTAGTGAGCCATCACCAACCTCCCTCTATTGGAGCCCATCGGTCGGCCGACCAACATCGCTTGAATCTTGTTTTATTTATGCAGAAAGCATCTTCTTTTTAGTCTTCTATTTTTAGGGTTTAACTTACTAGCCCGCAAGCAAAGCCGATCTCACTCATTGAAACAATGCATAGTTACTTAGGGAGACTGCATAGTTACTGTTGGGAACATTTTTTCCTCTTTTTAGCCTAAAATAAGGATTAGGCCATTTCCAGTAGGCCATGTAAACAGCCGTGTAAAGTACTGTTTTGCATTGTAGATTCAACTGTTTACATAGTAGAGTTTAAAATAGTGAGTGAGATAAGGAGTAAAATAGTGAGTCTGCTGGAGATAGTCTTAGGATCAAGGTTTTAAGGATCTCTTGGAGATGCTCTTAACAAACCATGACGAAGAGTTATGTGGGCAAATACCATGTTTACCCCTTATGGGTCTCACTTTTCTATATAAGAAACATGTACACCCTCTCATAATATAGTGAAGAGAAAGAGGGCAGGGGTCCAACCCTACATCTTGTGTCTTGTGTGTTTTATGTCGTGCTTCTGAGAAGGGAGACAGATCTTTCATAGCTTCTCGCGTCTAATCTGCTGATGGAGAAGGGAGCGGATCTGGTGATCCATGGTAATGTATTTTTCAACAGCATGAAGACGAATATATAGGGGTCTAAACGGTATGGATACTATCCGAGCCGACCATCCGAAAAGGCTAATTATCCGGCCAGATAGTTTTTTCCATAGCATGTCCGGATTTTTGGATTTGGATCCGGATAGTATAATTTGAATATCAGATACAAATATGGGATGACTAATATCCGTTGGATTTCAGATATTCGGATAAATTTTCTGATATATCTTCCCGGATATCGGTACATAGATGTGTGCATTATGATGATTCTCTCAAGAAAAATTAATAATACACAAATAGCCTCAGAAATTCATGAAATTTTACGAAGACGCAACATGTGTTCATATATAATTCTAAAAAATGTTTGGATCATAAAATCTACATGATGCCATCATTTCTTCTATTTCACTTTAACTTATCGTGTAAGTTACACGTGAAATCACTCTAACTATCCAAGTTTCAACATAATCAATACCTCACTTTATCATTTTCACGTGGGGACTTGAGTTTATCTTATTATTGAATGTTTATTAGTCGTGGTAAATTATTTGCATTTTTCCGACACTAAAATATTTTATGTATTTAATTGTTTTTGTTGTTTTTCTGCAGAAAGAAATTAATAATACACAAATAGCCTTAGAAATTCACGAATTTTTACGAAGGCACAACATATGTCCACATGTAATTCTAAAAAATGTTTGGACCATAAAATCTACAATATGTCATCATTTCTTCTATTTCAATTTTAGTTATTGCATAAGTTACATATGAAATCACTCTAAGTATTCAAGTTTTAACATAATCAATACTTCACTTTATCATTTTGGTATGGGGACTTAAGGTTATCTTCTTATAGATTTTTTATTACTCTTGGTAACTTATTTGTATTTTTTGGTCGACACTAGAATATTTTATGAATTTAATTGTATTTTAATCATTTTCTGTAGAAAAATCAATAACACACAAATAGCCTTAGAAATTCATGAAATTTTATAGAGGCACAACATATGTCCACATAAAATACTAAAATATTAGATTCAAGCAGTGGCTAAATGATTACACCAACCATGATATGTGCGAAAATGGTGTCTTACATGGTATTCGGCAAAAAGTCCATTACCGGCGCTATCCTTGTCTGATTAGTTCCGTATTCGATACTCAACTATTTGTATTTTGAGAGCACCTAGAGGGGGGTGAATAGGTGATCCTGTAAAAATAGGTCAACAAAAACGAACTTGGTATAAAGTGGACTAGTAAAATCAAAACCTTAGTTCGAATGAAGAGCGAGAGAAGACAAGACTTCTTCACTTAATTGCTCTCACAAGATGAATGTTAAAGTTAGAGCAATATTAAGTGAAGAGACGTGCTAGAAAGAATAGAATCGCAGTAAAGTGAAACATATAGGTGACACAACAATTGTTATCACGTGGTTCGGTCAAGCGTAAAATGCTTGCCTACTCCACGTCGTGGCGTCCCAATGGACGAGAGTTGCACTCAACCCCTCTTCAAGTGATTCAAATATCAACTTGAATACAACAATTTTCTTTCTTATCTCAAGTTTATCCCGATGTGAGAAATCTCCACAATTTGGAGTCTCTCACGTCTTACGCAATTTGATCTCAAATGAACTCAAGAGTAAGGTGAAAGGGAAATAGGCTTTAACCTTTTTCTATAAATAATTTTGGTGGTTCAATGTCCAACACAAATAATTGGACTAACTAGTTTGCTCTAGATTATATTCCACAGGTGCATAAAGGTTCAACACAAACCAATAAAAGGATTAAAGAAAGGGTTCAAACGAAAGGAGCAAAGAAACCCAAGTGTGCCCTGGTCCGGCGCACAGGACTATTCGGTACACCAGGACCGTACAACTCTGAACTCTTCACATTCGGGTTTCTCAGGCGTCGCTCCTCTATAATTCACCGGACTGTCCGGTGCACCGGCGGAGCAACGACTCTTCAGCGCAACGGTCGACTGCACAGTGCCCCTCACAGCACTACAGTTCGGGGCAGAAGTCAGAGTAGAGGTCAGAGGTGCACCAGACAGTGAACAGCGTCTGTCCGGTGCGGCACCGGACCGTCTGGTGCCACCAGAAGTCAGCGCTCCAACGGTCGACTGCGTCAGAACCCTAACGGTTGGGTGACGTGGCTGGCGCACCGGACAGTGTCTGGTGGCGCACCGGACTGTCCGGTGCGCCAATCGACAGTAGCCACCCCCAACGGTTGTTTTGGTGGTTGAGGGCTTTAAATACCCCCCGACCACCTCCACTTCAACCATCCAAGCATTCATCACTCTCTATTCAATACAAGAGCAAAGTGCAACACTCCAAGACATAAACCAAAGCCACCGATCTGATCAAAGTCCCCAATTCAATTCTAGTGCATTAGGACTTGTGAGAGGGTCACTTGTGTTTCTTGTTGCTCTTGTTTGCTTGACTTGGCTTTCTTTTCTTTCTCACTTCTTACTCTCAAGTGCTTTGTAAGCTAGGCAAGAGACACCAATTGTGTGGTGATCCTTGCGGGGTCTAAGTAGCCCGTGAGATTAAGGAAGAAGCCTCACTCGGTCTAGGTGACCGTTTGAGAGAGGGAAAGGGTTGAAAGAGACCCGGTCTTTGTGACCACCTCAACGGAAACTAGGTTCTTTAGAACCAAACCTCGGTAAAACAAATCGCCGTGTCATCCGCTTTAGTTTCTTGGTTGATTTGTTTTCCCCTCTCTCTCAGACTCGGATTTTATTCTAACGCTAACCCCGGTTTGTAGTATGTTTAAAGTTAAAAATTACAGTTTCCGCCTATTCACCCCTCTCTAGGCGACTTTCAATTGGTATCGGAGCCCGTACTTTATTAGAGTCTAACCACTCGAAGTGATGTCGGGAGGATCCGCCAAGAGGGAGATGGAAACTGGCACAAGCCACGGGAAGGCTCCATCAAAGGAGTCCGGCGCCAAAGAAAGGGAGGAATCACCTCCACGAGTCAAGTCGCATCTGAGTGGTGACAAGAAAAAGAAGATGAAGAAAGTGGTCTACTACGAAACTGATTCTAAACACGCTCCTTTACTTTCTGTTCCATTAGGCAAACCACCATTTTTTGATGGTGAGGTTTATTGCATATGGAGTGATAAAATGAGGCATCACCTAACCTCACTCCACGCTAGCATATGGGATATTGTTGAGTTTGGAGCACAAGTACCTACCGTAGTGGACGAGGGCTACGACTCGGACGAGGTCGCCCAAATCCGGCACTTCAACTCCCAAGCCACTACTATACTCCTCGCCTCTCTATGTCGAGAGGAGTATAATAAGGTGCAAGGGTTGAAAAGTGCCAAGGAGATTTGGGACATGCTCAAGACTGCACACGAGGGAGATGAGGTGACCAAGGTCACCAAACGAGAGACAATCGAGGGGGAGCTCGGTCGTTTCGTCCTCAACCAAGGAGAGGAGCCACAAGCTATGTACAACCGGCTCAAGACCTTGGTAAATCAAGTGCGCAACCTCGGGAGCACTAAATGGGATGACCATGAAATGGTCAAGGTTATTCTAAGATCACTCGTTTTTCGCAATCCTACGCAAGTTCAAATAATACGTGGTGATCCTAGATACAAGCTAATGTCTCCTAAGGAAGTTATAGGGAAGTTTGTGAGCTTTGAATTGATGATCAAAGGCTCCAAACAAATTGTCAACTTGGAGCAAGGCGGTACCTCCACACCCGAGGTGCAACTCGTTGCATTCAAAGCGACGGAGGAGAAGAAAGAATAGTCTACATCAAGTAGGCTCCCCATCGACGCCTCCAAGCTCGACAACGAGGAAATGACGCTCATCATCAAGAGCTTCCGCCAAATCCTCAAGCAAAGGAGGGGGGAAGATTACAAACCCCGCTCCAAGAGGGTGTGTTACAAGTGTGGTAAGCCCGGTCATTTTATTGCAAAACGTCCTATGTCTAGTGATAGTGACAGGGGCGACGACAAGAGGGGAAAGAAGAAGGAGAAGAAGAAGTACTACAAGAAGAAGGGCGGCGATGCTCACGTGTGTCGGTAATGGGACTCCGACGAGAGCTCCACCGACTCCTTCTCCGACGAGGATGCCGCCAACATCGCCGTCAACAAGGGTCTTCTCTTTCCCAACATCGGCCACAAGTGCCTCATGGCAAAGGACGACAAAAGGAAGAAGGTAAAATGCAGAGCCTCCACCAAATATACAACATATCTAGTGATGAGGGTAGCTCTAGTGAAGATGAGGATAATTTGCTTACCCTTTTGCCAACCTTAACATGCAACAGAAAGAAAAATTGAATGAATTGATAGGTGCTATTCATGAGAAGGATGAACTCTTGGATAGCCAAGAGGAATTCCTTATTAAGGAAAATAAAAAGCATGTTAAGGTGAAGAATGCTTATGCTCAGGAAGTAGAGAAAAATGAAAATTTGACTAAGGAGCTTAGCATTTGCCATGACACTATTTCCAACCTTAGAACTGAGAATGTTAGCTTAACTGCTAAGGTTGAAAAATCAAATGTTTGCCATGATTCAATTGCCAATCTTAGAAATGAAAATGCTATTTTAATTGCTAAGATTGATAAATTGAATAAATCAAATTATAGCCTTAAAACTGAGAATGCTAGTTTAATTTCCAAGGTTAAAGATTTAAATGTTTGCAATAAATCTATTTCCTATCTTAGAGATGAAAATGTCATGCTAAAATCTAAGATAGATGAATTAAATGTTTGAAAACTATTTACATCTACTGTTGATCATTTTACTATTTGTACTAGATGTAGAGATATTAATGTTGATGCTATTCATGATCACCTTGCTTTAATTAAACAATAAAATGATCGTATAGCTCAATTAACTACTAAAATCAATGAGCATGAGATAGAAAATGAAAAATTTAAATTTGCTAGAAGCATGCTCTATAATGGGAGACGCCCTGGCATTAAGGATGGCATTGGTTTCCAACAGGGAAGCAATGTTAAGCTTAATGGCCCTAAAAGATTGTCTAATCTTGTACAGGGCAAGGCTCTTATGGTTCAGGATAACGAGGGCTATATTTTATATCCTGCTCGTTATCCCGAACACAAAATTAGGAGAATTCATGCTAAGAAATCTCATTCTGTTTCTCACCGTACTTTTATATATAAGAATGAGGCTTCTAGCTCTAGGCAATCAAGCCATATTAAATTGCCTAAAAAGAAAACTCCTACTGCATCAAATGAACCTAACATTTTTCATTTAAGACTTTTGATGCTTCATATGTTTTAACTAATAAATCAGACAAAATAGATGCCAAATATGTTGGAGGCAAACACAAGGGCTCCAAGACTCGTGTTTGGGTACCCAAGGTGCTTGTTTCTAACATCAAAGGACCCAAGACTGTTTGGGTACCTAAGAACAAGGCCTAAATTGTTTTGCAGGTTTATGCATCCAGGGGCTCAAGTTGGATAATTGATAGCGGATGCATAAACCACATGACAGGGGAGAAAATGATGTTCTCCTCCTATGAGAAAAACGAAGATCCCCAAAGAGCTATCACATTCGAGGATGGAAATCAAGGTTTGGTCAAAGGACTTGGTAAAATTGCTATATCACCTGACCAATCTATTTCCAATGTTTTTCTTGTAGATTCTTTAGATTACAATTTACTTTCTGTTTCTCAACTATGTAAAATGAGCTACAACTGTCTTTTTACGAATATAGGTGTTATTGTCTTTAGAAGAAGTGATGATTTAGTAGCATTTAAGGGAGTATAGAGGGTCAGCTATACTTAGTTGATTTTAATAGAGCTGAACTCGATACTTGCTTAATTGCTAAGACTAATATGGGTTGGATCTGGCAACGCCGACTAGCCCATGTTGGGATGAAGAATCCTCACAAGCTTCTAAAGAGAGAACACATTTTGGGACTAACCAATGTTCATTTTGAGAAAGACAGGGTTTGTAGCGCATGTCAAACAGGAAAGCAAGTTGGTGCCCACCATCCACACAAGAACATCATGACAACAAACATGCCACTGGAGTTACTCCACATGGATCTATTCGGCCCGATAACATACATAAGCATCGGCGGGAGTAAGTACTGTCTTGTAATTGTGGATGAGTATTCTCACTTCACTTGGGTATTCTTTTTGCAGGAAAAATCTCAAACCCAAGAGACCTTAAAGGGATTTTTGAGACGAGCTCAAAATGAGTTCGGATTGAGAATCAAGAAGATAAGAAGCGATAATGGGACGAAGTTCAAGAACTCTCAAATTGAAGGCTTTCTTGAGGATGAGGACATCAAGCATGATTTCTCTTCTCCCTACACCCCTCAACAAAATGGTGTAGTGGAGAGGAAGAATAGAGCTATATTGGACATGGCGAGGACCATGCTTGATGAATACAAGACTCCGGACCGATTTTGGGCCGAGGCGATTAACACCGCCTGCTACTCCATCAACCGGTTATATCTTCACCGAATCCTCAAGAAGATATCTTATGAACTCCTCACCGGTAAAAAGCCCAATGTTTCATATTTTAGAGTCTTTGGTAGCAAATACTTTATTCTTGTTAAAAGAGGTAGAAAATCTAAATTTGCTCCTAAGGTTGTAGAAGGTTTTTTACTTGGTTATGACTCAAACACAAGGGCATATAGAGTCTTCAACAAATCCACTAGAATAGTTGAGGTTTCTTGTGACATTGTGTTTGATGAGACTAATGGCTCCCAAGTGGAGAAAGTTGATCTTGATGAGCTATATGATGAAGAGGCTCTGTGCGTCGCGCTAAGGAACATGTCCATTAGGGATGTGTGTCCTAAGGAATCCGAAGAGCCCACTCAAGCACAAGATCAACCATCATCTTCCATGCAAGGATCTCCACCAACTCAAGATGAGGAACAGGCTCAAGATGATGATGAAGATCAAGAGAATGAGCCACCTCAAGAGGAGGATAATGATCAAGGGGGAGATCAAGTCAACAAGGACAAGGAAGATGAGCAAGAGACTCAGGGTCATAGACCGCCACACCCAAGAGTCCACCAAGCGATACAAAGAGATCACCCCATCAACTCCATTCTTGGTGATATCCATAAAGGGGTAACAACTCGATCTCGAGTCGCTCATTTTTGTGAATATTACTCTTTTGTGTCCTCTATTGAGCCATACAGGGTGGAGGATGAACTAAGAGACTCGGATTGGGTGTTGGCAATGCAAGAGGAGCTCAACAACTTCACGAGGAATGAGTATGGCATTTAGTTCCACGTCCTAACCAAAATGTTGTAGGAACCAAGTGGGTATTCCACAACAAGCAAGATGAGCATGGTGTGGTGATAAGGAACAAAGCCTGACTTATGACCAAAGGATATTCACAAATCGAAGGTTTGGATTTCGATGAAACTTATGCACCCGTAGCTAGGCTTGAGTCAATTCTCATATTACTTGCCTATGCTACTTATCATGGCTTTAAGCTTTATCAAATGGACGTGAAAAGTGCCTTCCTCAATGGACCAATCAAGGTAGAGGTCTATGTTGAGCAACCACCCGGCTTTGAAGATAGTGAGTACCCTAACCACATATATAAACTCTCAAAGGCGCTTTATGGGCTCAAGCAAGCCCCAAGAGCATGGTATGAATGCCTAAGAGATTTTCTTATCACTAATGGCTTCAAAGTCGGTAAAACCGATCCTACACTCTTTACCAAAACTATTGCAAAAGATTTGTTTGTATGCCAAATTTACGTTGATGATATCATATTTGGGTCTACTAACAAATATACTTGTGAAGAGTTTAGTAGGATAATGATTTAAAAATTCGAGATGTCAATGATGGGGGAGTTGAAGTATTTTCTAGGATTTCAAGTCAAGCAACTCCAAGATGGCACCTTCATCAGCCAAACAAAGTAAATTCAAGACATACTTAATAATATTGGAATGAAGGATGCCAAGCCCACCAAGACACCGATGGGAACTAATGGGCATCTCGACCTCGACACGGGAGGTAACTCCGTAGATCAAAAGGTATACCGGTCGAGATAGGATCTTTACTATATTTATGTGCATCACGACCAGATATTATGCTTTCCGTATGCATGTGTGCAAGGTTCCAAGCCGATCCTAAGGAAGTTCACCTTAGGGCTGTGAAAAGAATTATGAGATATTTAGTTTATACTCCTAAGTTTGGACTTTGGTACCCCAAGGGATCCACTTTCGATTTAATAGGATATTCCGATGCTGATTGGGCAGGGTGTAAAATTGATAGAAAGAGCACATCAGTGACTTGTTAGTTTTTGGGGAGATCCCTGGTGTCTTGGGCTTCAAAGAAACAAAACTCAGTAGCTCTTGCCACCGCCGAAGCCGAGTACATTGTCGTAGGCCATTGCTGTGCGCAATTACTTTGGATGAGACAAACCCTCAAGGACTATGGCTACAAATTGAGCAAAGTCCCTCTCCTATGTGACAATGAGAGTGCAATCTGCATGGCGGATAATCCCATTGAACACAGTCACACTAAGCACATAGACATTCAGTATCACTTTTTGAGGGATCACCAACAAAGGGGGATATCGAGATAGCTTATGTTAGCACCAAAGAACAATTAGCCGATATCTTTACCAAACCATTAAATGAGAAAACTTTTAGCAAACTTAGGAATGAGCTAAATATACTTGATTCTCAGAATTTTGATTGAAACATTGCACACATAGCTCATTTATATACCTTTGATCATATCTCTCTTATGTCTACGACTAATGTACTTTCAAGTGTATTTCCATACTAAGTCGTAGATTGAAAGGGAAATGGAGTACTCGATGAAGACAAGGCTTCCACTCCACTCTATCGATATCTTTTATCCTTCGTCGTTACTCCGCACTCCAAATTGGTATAATTCTTCACTCTTAATTACTTGTACCAATGGGGAGAAAGTTTAAAGGGCTCACAAAGTCTCCGTTTTTGGCGATTAATGTCAAAGGGGAGAGAGTATTAGCCCAAAGCAAAAGGACCGCACCACCAAACTTCAAAAACTTTCGAAATAATGATTCATGTTTGTCTTTTCAATTGGTATCCTATGATGAAAATTTTTAGTTGATATATTTCAAATTGGTATGTTGATTTTCAATTGATACATTTTCAAAAGCATCCCAAGTATAAGTTTCAATTGGTATCTATTAAAACCCTCTTGAAAACTAAGAGGAGAATTTCATCCAGGGGGATTTTTGTTTAAGTCAAAGGAAAAGCATTTGAAATAGGGGGAGAAAATTTCAAATCTTGAAAATGCTTCTCGAAATCTTATTCATATACCTTTGACTATTTGCAAAAGACCTTGAAAAAGAATTTCCAAAAAGATTTGCAAAAACAAAACGAGTGGTGCAAGCGTGGTCCAAAATATTAAATAAAAAGAAAGCAAACCATGCATATCTAGTGAAACTATAAATTGGTTTAATTCTAAGCAACTTATGCACTTACATTATGCAAACTAGTTCAATTCTGCACTTATATATTTGCTTTGGTTTGTGTTGGCATCAATCACCAAAAAGGGGAGATTGAAAGGGAAATAGGGTTTAACATTTTTCTATAAACAATTTTGGCGGTTGAATGCCCAACACAAATAATTGGACTAAGTAGTTTGCTCTAGATTATATTCCAGAGGTGCATAAAGGTTCAACACAAATCAATAAAAAGGATTAAAGAAAGGGTTCAAAAGAAAGGAGCAAAGAAACCCAAGTGTGCCCTAGTCTGGCGCACCGGACTGTCCGGTGTGCCACCAGACAGTGTCCGATGCACCAGGACTGTACAACTCCGAACTCTTCACCTTCGGGTTTCTCAGGCGTCGCTTCGCTATAATTCACCGGACTGTCCGGTGCACCAGCGGAGCAACGACTCTTCAACGCAATGGTTGTCTGCACAGTGCCCCTGACAGAGCTACAGTTCGTGGCAGAAGTCAGAGCAGAGGTCAGAGGCGCACCGAACCGTCCGATGCCACCAGAAGTCAGCGCTCCAACGGTCGACTATGTCAGAACCATAACGGTTGGGTGACGTGGCTGGCGCACCGGGCTGTCCGGTGCGCCCATCGACAGCAGCCACCCCCAACAATTGTTTTGGTGGTTGAGGGCTATAAATACCCCCCGGGCACCTCCACTCCAACCATCCAAGCATTCATCACTTTCTATTCAATACAAGAGCAAAGTGCAACACTCCAAGACACAAATCAAAGCCACCGATCCGATCAAAGTCCCCAATTCAATTCTAGTGCATTAGGACTTGTGAGAGGATCACTTGTGTTTCTTGCTGCTCTTATTTGCTTGACTTGGCTTTCTTTTCTTTCTCACTTCTTACTCTCAAGTGCTTTGTAAGCGAGGCAAGAGACACCAATTGTGTGGTGATCCTTGCGGGGTCTAAGTGACCCGTGAGATTAAGAAAGAAACCTCACTCGGTCTAGGTGACCGTTTGAGAGAGGGAAAGGGTTGAAAGAGACCCGATCTTTGTGACCACCTCAACGGGAACTAGGTTCTTTAGAACCGAACCTCGGTAAAACAAATCACTGTGTCATCCGCTTTACTTTCTTGGTTGATTTGTTTTCCCCTCTCTCTCGGACTCGGATTTTATTCTAACGCTAATCGTGGCTTGTAGTGTGTTTAAAGTTGTAAATTTCAGTTTTTGCCTATTCACCCCCCTCTAGGCGACTTTCATAAGGGGGGTAGAAACACACACAAGAGAAAAAAAAATCACAGCAACACATGCTCGCAAGTTGAGAAAGGAGCACAAGAAACAACACATCATAATACAACTCAAACTCTAGCGTAATCACAGTGTCTCGGTGTCTTAGGATGTTCAAATGATGCTTGGTGTGGTGCTTCATGCGCCTAGGGGTCCCTTTTATAGCCCCAAGGGACCTAGGAGCCGTTGGAGCTCCATTTGGTAGGCTTTGGTTGCCTTCTGTTCGCGAGTGCACCGGACAGTCCGGTGCACACCGGATAGTGAACACTGTAGCAACAGAGAATCGCGTGATTGGCTGGTTTTCTGTTCTGGGGGCACCAAACCGTACGGTGCTCCAATTGACTGTTGACCCTCGGGCGACGTGGCAGCTAGCTAGGGATGTTTCTAAAACATCCGACTTATATCATAAATATGATATTTTAACATAGATATGCATAGAATTTAAAGCTAATTTTTGGTAATGTTATTAAGAATATTATGAAGTATTTAAATAATTTTTGTATAATTTTTTATGTACATTATTTTCTCCCTACAATAAAAAGGTAAAAAAAACATCTGAATTCGTATTTGGGTAGACATCTGAATTTTATAACAATTATTTAAAAAGATATAGAACGAATTTAATGTTTATTTTTTGTGAAGATTAATAGCTTCAATGCTAAAAATAAGAATATAAATTTACATAGCAAATTCTATATGTTATTGGTTCACAATCGAAAAAAGAAGACAAAAAAATGACATCCGAATAAGTATCTGGATCCATCCCTACAGCTAGTCGTTGGCTAGCTGGCACACCGGACTGTCTGGCGCTCCGCGCGGACGGTCCGATGAATTATAGCTGACGTAGGCTGAAATTTCCCGAGAGCAGCCAGTTTGGCTAAACGTGCACCCTATTGTCCGGTGCACACCGGACTGCCCGGTGGGTGGCACCGAACCGTCCGGTGCTACGCAGTCCAGCCCAAAGTCTCCTTTTTCAATCTGATTCTCTTTTGCTATTTTTGACTTGATGTGATAAAGTCCCTAGCATTTAACAAACATGATTAGTACATAAAACAATTAACTAAGTGTACAGAGCTTATATTTTCACTTGGTCCTGTATATATTTGTATTATGTCATCTTCAAAGCTCAATTTGCTTCATGTACTTTTTCTCATTTTCCATTGATAGTCTAAACAAAATGTGTTGAACATCTAATCACCAAAACAATATAGAAATGACATAAAGACACATATCTCTTTCATATTTGCATTTAAAAATATTCGTATTTGTATTTAAAGCTACCCGTGTTTGAATTCGAATCCAAACAAAAAATATGAAAACAAATATAGTTTCTATGATATCTATCTGTATCTATCAACTACACCTTAGAAATATATATGAAGCGCGTGGCATGCCATCTATCTAACTACACCTTAGAAATATATATGAAGCGCGTGCATGGCATGCCACGGCCCATACGGCCATACCACCATACCAGGCTCATATTTGACGCCACGGCTCATAGCAGGCTCTCTCACCGTCATTAGTAGGTATCCAATATAATTGGTATTATAGTTGGGTCAGGCCCAGCGAGGCGGCAACAAATGACCTGCCTGTCACCACGCGGCCCTGGTAAAATTTGTCAGCCGAAGATTAAAAGACGAGACGAATCTAGTCCAGTTGGTTGGGTCTATATTTCATACTCCAATTTAAAAGTCAAACGCTTGATGTGACCCGGGCTAAACTTTAGCAGGAGCAACCAAACACCCTCTAAACCGTTGAGCGCTAAGTCCCGAGATTCGCTCGCTCATCAGAGCGCACGGACGGGAGGGACGGGCACCACGCACCGACGCACGTGGGTCGCCCGACTGGCCCAGAAGAGCCAGCCTTGCCCAGAGTCGGAACCGGTATGCTTTGACCCTCGTTCGGAAGAAGACGATCACGGCCATCCGTTCTGGTAGCGGACGGCACAGATGACCAGCAGCACACGCCTCCAACCTGATTTGGCACGCTCCGCGGGGCCGGGTCCCACCTCGCGTCCCACCTATCCAAGCTTCGGGTCAGGGCCCCACGGCGAGGGCGAGATCCCAACTGTCTCCAACAGAACGAACGGCCCGGATCGCCGCCAGCGCGCCACCTCCTCGCCTTTCCATTTCATCGCCGTTCGCGCACGCGCACGCGCACGCGAGCCATCCGACCTTGGGACCGGAAGCGACCAACTGACGGATCGACAGGCCCGTGATGCCGTCGCGGCGGCGCCGACGCGGCGACCTCGCCGTCGCGGTGGCGGTGCTGGCGACGGTGGCCCTAGCGGCCGGGGCCGACGGCGGCGCGGAGTTCGACTACAGGAAGCTCTCGGGGATAATCATCCCGGGGTTCGCGTCCACGCAGCTGCGCGCGTGGTCGGTTCTCGATTGCCCCTACTCGCCCTTCGACTTCAACCCCCTCGACTCCGTCTGGCTCGACACCGCCAAGGTTCCACTAAGTCGCCCGTGTGGCGTCACCTCGTCTGCCCTGCTCGTGCTATGTCTGGTTACTGCTTTACTAGTCCTGCTAACGCTGCTGGTGTGGTTCGAGGATTAGTACCGTGCCATTTTGGCCCTCTTGATCGGTTTGGTTTCGCTGTTTCTTCGTTTCGGATAGATGAATGATTATATGCTCTCATACGCTTTAGGGATCCGCTGCGAGCAGCCTACACATTTATCATCTGTTCCCATGCTTATTTTTCCTTTTTTTTATTAGTGATGCAAATCGTATATCCATTAATAGATCTGGAGACTGGAGCAGTTTTTGTTGGGATAAACTTTGTACTGGACCGGAGCATCTGTGATACCCAACAGACAACTAACTCTGGAACACCTTTGGTATGTCGGGTAGGCGCAAAGCCAGCAAGGCAGCAACTGCTTGAGCAGCTTTGGCCAGTTTTGCTTGCCACCATGAATAGCCATATGTTGGCCATCAGATGGTACCTTGTTCGTCCCAAACTAGACCAGAGCATTACAAGCAATGACTGCCATATCTAAAATGGAAAACATGCGCGGCTTATAGGGGGCTAAATTTGCTCCACTTCTAAGTATCCAAGATCTACTGGTTTTGATGCGTTCCATTGCCTGCAGCTTTTCTCTGCGGTAAATTGCTGGCTTAAATGCATGCTGCTTGAACCCTATAATCAGACAGACCATCCCGAATGCAAGTCAAGGCCTGATAGTGGTCTTTCTGCAATTACAGAGCTGGACCCTGGTTATATAACAGGTAAAACGTATGGCTTACTTTTTTTTTCTTAGCATTGACTTCGCAAAGTTGTAGCCATGAGTTGTAATATCTAGAGACTCTAATATCTATTACATGATAATTTTTAGATTATATCATAAGTCAGGTTACTCCATGTTGAGTGAAAAGTTCATTTTGGAAAACATTTTTGCAAGTTCTGAGCTGAAGTGGCAGAAACGGAAAATGTTTTTTACACGAGATCATCAAACTAATGACCATAGGTGCTACAGCAAAGTATTGATTAGGAGAGAATCATGTTCTTTATTCATGTCTAAGCTGAACAATGTGGAATAATTTGTGCAAGTACAGTTATCTGTATCTCACTCACGCTACTGCTTCTTTCAAAATAATCTACGTTCATCTGTTTCCAAATGGCAACTCCCCATATTTGCTTTGATATTAGCATTGTGTTCTACACTTCAGAATATTCCTGTTAGACAGGGTGCATTCAGTACTCATGTTTGTTAGTGCATTCTGAGCTACCCATTTCATTTATTCATGAAGAGAGAAAAGGAAAACACCTTGCACTGATATTATTTTATTGGGCAAGGTTTCAGGTCCTCTCTCTTCAGTATGGAAAGAATGGGTCAAATGGTGTGTAGAGTTTGGCATTGAAGCTAATGCAATTATCGCTGTTCCGTATGATTGGAGACTGCCCCCATCAATGCTTGAGGAGAGAGATCTGTACTTTCACAAATTAAAGTTTGTAACACTTGCCTCAACTTGTTATGAAGCAACCAAATGCTATACATCTGTTAGGGTCTAGTTCTTTTGGTGTTTCTAAAGTACATACCTAGATTACAGTCATTTATATTGTTTTAGTTACCATGCATTTATTATATCAGCATTGACATGGCCACTTCTGAACTAAATACATGATATGATACTTTCGTTGTTGGCCTTGTCAATTTATAAGTTGCCAATCCAACCTCTGAGATAATTGTTGGTGGTACAAATAAAACATGGTGTGTTGCATTTCATGCATTTGCAACCTGCATGCGACCAATTGCTAAATATTGGTAAATATCTTGTGGTAAGTTTTATTCAAGCAAATATGATTTTCCAAAACATTGGTAAACAAATCATGCTGAGATGGCGAGTATATATGTATGGTGTAAGGGCAATTTATTGTTGCACGAGGAGAGAATGTAGTACGTGATGCTCATACGTCCTTGTTGATGCAGGCTAACATTTGAAATTGCTTTGAAACTCCGAGGAGGGCCATCTTTGGTATTTGCGCATTCGATGGGAAATAACGTGTTTCGCTATTTTTTGGAATGGTTGAAACTGGAAATTGCTCCCAAGCACTATATCCAGTGGCTTGATGAGCATATACATGCATATTTTGCAGTTGGTATATAAACCAGAATGAATATTACTTTATCATTACCATACTTATTTTGTCCACTTATCCTCAAATTTTCAAGTTTTCTTTGCTTTAGGCGCTCCTCTTCTTGGATCTACTGAAGCAGTTAGAGGCGCTCTTTCTGGAACAACTTTTGGTCTTCCAGTCAGTGAGGTCTGTCATCCTCTATAAATTCTAGTTTTGTCTTATTGTAACAATTTATTAATTTCTCATCATTGAATATTTGAATGCTCTGTTCTGCTATCACAGGTTTAACATTTCTGTTTTTCTGCAACATAGTTAGTATTGACTTTATAGTTTGCAGTTGATAATTCTGATGCCTAATGCCCCCATAGGTTTATTCTTGACTTTTTGTATACACGACTGTGTAATTATGAAACCTTCAACTTTAAATAGTTCTTTTTACTGGCCCATGCACTAATATCATGGTAATATTTTTTTTTCTTATTCTTCTGCACTGCATCTGTGGGCCTGCTGCTCATAGTCTTATAGTATGCTCCTAGATGTTCATGTGAATTATGGTAGCATTTGTTTTGTTTCATCCTTCCACTTGATGTTTCACTGAATATAGTATGCCATTTTATGTTTCATTACTATTACTACCATTAAAGATCCCAATTATGTCCGAACTTTCAACTTTCACAACTCTCCAAATAGCTTGTTGTAAGTCTTGTTGCATTTATGCATCTTATTGGTCTCTAACATTACATATCTAATATTTTCGTTTTCAGGGCACAGCACGGTTGATGTTTAATGCATTTGGTTCTTCTCTATGGCTTATGCCATTCTCAAAACACTGCAAAGCTGATAATATCTACTGGAAGCATTTTTTTGAGGGAAAAGGAGGTTGTCCTCACAAACAACAATGTGATGAAGATGAATATATTTCAGACTACGGCGGATGGCCCACAGACCTTGTTAATATCGAGGTTCCTTCAGCTCGAGGTTCTTTGTAACTTTCTTCCTTGATGTGACGTTTGAGAATCTTATGTTCCACTAAGCAGATTCAAATGTTTTTCCATTAACTGTTTTTCATCACAGATATGGGGGCATACCCATCCATCACAGATATAACCGAGAACATAACATCCATTATGGAGTGTGGAAAGCCAACTCTCCTGTCATTTTCTGCCAGAGAGGTTTCAGATGGTACTTTGTTCAAAACGATAGAGGATTATGACCCTCAGAGCAAGGCACTTGTTTATCAGCTTGAGAAGTAAGTCTACATTTTTGCACTTGCTTGTATACTTTTATTACTACGCTTGTTAATTTGCAAGAAAGTCTTTGCTTAGGTTTAGTGCCTCTTGGAGGCTCAGGGTGTCTTCGTGGCTAAATTCTCGATAGCCGGCCCTTTCTCATCCCTACTCCTGTTTTTCCTTTATTTGCTTCTTTTGATCATGTATTTCTTGTTTCTCTTTCTGTTTAATTTAAATAAAATCGTGCTGTAGGGCTTTACCCTACAACCTTTCCCCCCTTCAAAAAAAAAAAAACTTGGTTGTACCTCAAAAGCAAGGCCAACATGCTCATCTTATACAGCGAGAATTTTAGCAAGAGAATCGAGCATGCATCCTCCCTTTTGTCTTGCTAGTCAAGGTTAGGCAACATCAAGAGTTGACCGAGGGAGGACCAGGCGACCAGCGATGCCCCACGTAGCTGAACAAGCCACAGAATGCTTTAACTAATCCCTAAGGAATTAGACTGATTACAAATGATCGCAACAGATCACAGGGAATTTGGACATCTAGGAAGTAATCCTAAGTAACCATATTCGATGATTGGTGGACAAGGATAAGCAATAAAGTGGATCGAGAGGTTAGAGAAAGGGTGAATTCCCTTGTCATCCTTGGGGCTTGGTCCATTTCGAAACATAAAAACCTCTGCATTTTATGGAATTCTTCCAACTTTGCTGAAGCACTCCTGCTCACTAGGGAGGAAATTCGGCTTTGGCGTCTGACCAGTAGTCTCTTACCCTTTCCCCTTTTTCTCGAACGCGCAGGAGAGGTACGCATCATTATATTAAGAAGATAAAAAGGATCCAAAATGGACCAGTACAAGAAAGAGGAGCCACCTTGTGAGAATAGCAACCAGGATTGGTTAAGCGTTTCTACCTGCAGAGCAGGCCGCATTGATCTATTTATATAGGCAGAGGATTACCGAGGATAACATCCTAAGGGGATAACTCTGTCTAACAGAATCTGCTATATTTTAGGCTAATCTATAGTAGAGTTATCCCCTGAATATTTGCGTAGTTATCTTATCAGATAAGCTACGTTTACACAGCAGAGGCCTACGGCCAGATTACAAGCTATTCAATCTAACATCCCCCCTCAATCATAACTTGCATAAGTTGAGATTGTCTCTAAAGGATGCCAATTTCTTCATAGTTAAGGCCTTAGTAAAACCATCTGCAATCTGATCTTCAGTGGAGATGAGTCTCACTTCTAAGAGCTTTCTAGCTACTCTTTCTCTGACAAAGTGAAAATCAATTTCGATATGCTTTACCTGGCCATGGAACATTGGATTCGTTGTGAGATAAGTAGCCCCTATATTATCACACCAGATTCTAGCAGCAGGTGGACAGGGGACCTTTAGCTCATACAGAAGAGATTGTATCCACATTAATTCTGCAGTAGCATTGGCAATAGCCTTGTATTCAGCTTCGGTAC
The DNA here is from genome assembly GCF_902167145.1 of Zea mays. Lineage (NCBI taxonomy): Eukaryota > Viridiplantae > Streptophyta > Magnoliopsida > Poales > Poaceae > Zea > Zea mays. The sequence goes on along the minus strand of NC_050100.1, from coordinate 223,767,428 downwards.
TTGACCTTGACACCGTTGGCTGCTTTCTAGCACTCCAGGGCACAAGATTACTGCCAAGATAAACTGCAAAACCCCCTGAAGATCGCCTGTCATCTGGGTCACCAGCCCAATCTGCGTCAGCAAAAGCACTAACAAGTAAAGACGACGACCTTGCAATCTTTAATCCATGACCAAGAGTGTATTTCACATATCTCAATATTCTTTTCACTGCTGTCCAATGCTGCGAGGTTGGAGCATGAAGGAACTGGCACACTTTATTGGCTGCAAAGCTCAAATCTGGCCGAGTTAGGGTTAGGTACTGTAAACCGCCAACAATGCTTCTATATCTTGTTGCATCCTCTGGCCCAAGTAACTCACCTTCATCAATTCTCAATTTTTCAGAAGTAGAGAGATGTGTAGTCACCGGTTTACATGCTGTCATACCAGTTCTTTTCAAAATATTTGAAGCATACTTGATTTGAGCAAGATGAATACCATCTTTTACCTTCTGAACTTAAATACCAAGAAAATAATGTGGCTGGCCAAGATCTTTCAAGGCAAAATTAGATCTCAGATCATTGAGCATTGCATCTATTGCTTCTTGAGAGGAACTAGCAACAATGATGTCATCTACATAAACAAGCATAAAAATAGTGATGCCTCCCTTGTTGTAAAAGAACAGAGAAGTATCAGATTTGGAAGCCTGAAAACCCAGTTTCACCAACTTTTCACTGAGTCTTGAATACCAAGCCCTTGGTGCTTGTTTGAATCCATAAATGGCCTTATCGAGTTTACAAACATGATTTGGTCTCAACTTATCTTCAAATCTCGGCGTCTGTTTCATGTAAACATCCTCCTCTAGAATGCCATGAAGGAACACATTCTGTACATCTAGCTGTCTCAATGACTAGCCTCTGGATACTGCTAAGGATACAATGACTCCTGATAGTTGCTGCCTTGACAACCGGACTAAAAGTATCTTCATAATCTATGCCATAGCGCTGTTTAAATCCTTTGGCTACCAATCTAGCCTTGTACCTATCAAGGGTGCCATCTGCCTTTGTTTTAATTCTGTATACCCATTTACAATCTATAACATTTTTCACTCCCTTTTGTGGAACTAGATGCCAAGTGTTGTTCTTAACTAGAGCATCAAATTCAGCATTCATAGCAGGTCTCCAATTTTTATCAGCTAGAGCTTCAGACAAACCTTCTGGTTCTCCAGTATTAGTAAGGCAACAATATCGGATTCGAGGCACAGTTCCGTCTTGAAGCCTTGTACGAGGACGCTGATCTGTGTAGAGAACAGGAGACAACATTGATTCTGAACTTCCAGACATATCAGGTGCTGGGTTCTCATCTTCTGCAGGTTCCAGACCTGCTGCAGTAGTATCATCAGCTGCAGGTTCAGATGCTGCATCAGATTCTGCAGTAATATGCTCCCGCCTTTTATGTCGACGCTGATAGACAATGCTTGGTGTTGGCTTCTGTTCATACACCTTGTCACGTTATGCAGTAGCAGGTCGTGGGGCTGAGGCAGACTGATGAGAAGATGGTGATGTATGTACTAGAACCTCCTGAGCCTTGCTTGCATCTGAATCCTGCGCATCAGTATATATATCTCCAGGAGTATTGGCATTAGTGTCAACTGGATGATTATTAGGCAATAAGGAAGTAGCTGGAAATCGATGTCCCCTATTTCCAAAGTTAGATGAAGGTATCAAGGTGGAAGGGAGAAGATTAATCTCAGCCCATAGGCGCGCACCAGCATTAGCATGCAATTCGGTGAAAGAGAAGACTGCTTCATCAAAAACCACATCACAAGAGATGTATTATATGTATATGCGTCCTGTGGATACTTCAAGGCACTTATAGCCTTTTTGCATTGTGCTGTACCCTAGAAAAACGCAACGAACAGATCGAAACACAAGTTTACAAGGATTGTATGGGCGCAAATGGGGCCAGCAAGCACAACCGAACACTTTAAGGAGTAATCTGGAATTTGATTATAAAGGCATTCTAAGGGAGTAGAAAAATCAAGGAGTTTTGTAGGAGTTCGGTTAATAAGATAGGCAGCGGTGGCAAACGCTTCATCCCATAATTTGAGAGGTATGGCTGCGTGAGCAAGGAGTGATAGGCCGACTTCAACAATATGTCGGTGTTTCCTTTCTGCAGCGCCATTTTGGTGGTGCGCATGGGGACATGAGACATAATGTGTAATACCTATTTTGGTACAAACGAGTTCATTCGCTGATACTCGCCTCCCCAGTCAGTTTGCATGGCAATGGTTTTAGTGTCAAAATGACGTTCGACCATGGTTTGGAATTCAGTAAACTTTTGGAAGACATCAGATTTATGTTTTAACATATAAACCCATGTAAACTTACTGAAATCATCAATAAAGGATACATAGTATTTCTGACGACCAACAGATTGAGGAGCAGGTCCCCAAACGTCACAAAATACAAGCTCAAAAGGTTTTAATGAGATACTAGTGGACACAGAATACAGAAGCTGGTGACTCTTGGCCTGTTGACAAGCATCACAAACTGACTTATTTGACTCATTTGAACAGGAAATTCTATTTTGACTAACTAATTTTTGAATGATCTGAAAAGATAGATGGCCAAGACGGTTGTGACATCGGTGAGGAGTCATCTTGATGGCACCAAGAGCCCCTCGTCAAGTGCTATCGGAGGGAAGAGGGTAGAGTCCATCTTCACATCTACCACGAAGAAGGTTTCTCCTAGTTTCCAGATCCTTGATCAAAAAATGAGTTGGAAAATATTCTAGATTTTTCTTGGCTTGGGGAACATGGAGGATATTATTGAGATGCAAGGATTTAGCAGGGGTATCAATAACAGCATTACCAATATTGCTAATGTTCATACCTGCCCCACTGGCTGCGAGGATCTGATCTGGTCCTTTGTATGCGTTTTAGACTGTCAGCTTATCCAGTTCTGAGGTGATGTGATCTGTTGCAGCAGTATCAGTGTACCAGTTTGTATCAACGCCATAACCTGTGGGTAGCAGCTGCACCAGTCTTGCTGTTGGACGAGTAGTTCTCATCAAATCTCCACCAGCAATCAAGAGCAATATGTCCAGTCTTCTCACAAACCTGACATATGATGTCAGACTTTCTTTCTGGCATCTGATGACACCATTCTTTGGGCACTACGACCATGACCTCCTCTGCCACGACCAGAACCATTACGGCCATGAACACAAGGTCCATATCTAGGTCCAGATCTACCACGGCCACGGCGAGCAGCATTGACCGAGGCTTGTATCCCTCCGTGAAGCAGTTCCATCCTGTTCTCGAAGCTGAGAAGCTGAGAATGGACATCCCCGACTGAGACAGGTTCCACACGAGCAACAATGGCTGATACAACTGGATTGAATTCTTCATCTAATCCCGCCAAAATACACGAGACTAGTTCATCATCAATAGCCTGCTTGGCAGATCCCATCTCATCTGCAAGAGATTTCATCTTGGAGGTATACTCAGAAACAATCATGTTACCTTTCCGAGTAGTAGCTAGAGCAATTCGCGTGTTGACAGTTCATGTGCGAGACTGTGATGCGTAGGTTTGCTCTAGGAGAGACCACACATCTTTGGGTGTGGTACAGGAGGCAACCTGACACATGACTTCTGGAGTCATGGTCGTCATGAGGAAGCCAAGGACCTGCTGCTCAAGCGCGGTCCACCGGATAAATTCCGGATTGATCTCTTCTGTGGTCTTGCCATCAGACTTGTTGGGAATCTTCTCCTCAGGCGCGGCAAGGGAACCATCAAGGTATCCCTGCAGTTGAACGCCTCTAATGATGGGTAGTAGAACCTGCGCTCTCCATAGCACATAGTTCGTCTTGCTGAGTTTTATAGCAACAATTTGCCCTAGAAGGGGTGTTGGCACAACGGTTTGGGAGCTGGACGCCATTGCTGGAATTGGTGATAGATGGCGGCTAGGGTTAGGATAGAGGAGAGGCTCCAATTACCATGTGAGAATAGCAACCACGATTGGTTAAGCGTTTCTACTTGCAGAGCAGACCGCATTGATCTATTTATATAGGCAGAGGATTGCCGAGGATAACATCCTAAGGGGATAACTCTGCCTAACAGAATCTGCTATATTTTAGGCTAATCTATAGCAGAGTTATCCCCTGAATATCTACGTGGTTATCTTATCAGATAAGCTACGTTTACACAGCAGAGGCCTACGACCAGATTAGAAGCTATTCAATCTAACACACCTTACAGTGTTCAGTAAAGAAAATGTAGAAATGTGTCCATTACAACACCAAAAAGACTACCACCCTACAACCCAGGAATTGGGGCTGTTAGGAGAGAGAGGCTCTTGGCCCCTGCCATCGCCCACAACTCCCTCTCTTCCGCAGCCCTTCTTATGGATGCATCTACATTTGGGGTGATCTTGTCGCTGTTCCTATGGTTCCAGATGGTCCAGAAACCCAGGATTATTAAGGAGTTAAGCCCCTTTTCAGCTATGCCTTGCACCTGCTCGCTCGCCCTTCTCCACCATTCCATAGCCTTCCCTTCCCTTGGCTGAGGAGCATTTCCTTGAAGGTTGACCTGCCCAAGCAATTTGCACCAAAATTCCCTTGCAAAGACACAACCAACCTATAAGTGGTCTATTGATTCCTCATCTTCGTCACAAAGTGGGCATCTTTTAGGATGTTGCCGCCCTCTTTTTTTCAGTCGATCTGCTGTCCAGCACCTTTGAAGGGCAGCTAGCCAAAGGAAGAACTTGCATTTCGGGAGAGCCCATGATTGCCATATCTTTCCACTATGTTCAAACTAAATTGAACAAATGAAGAGGCTCTCATAAGCAGCCTTGGCTGAGTATTTGCCATCTTGAGCAAATCTGAAAATGTGTTTGTCCTCCCTTTCCGGGTGCAGCTGAACGGTGCTTAAAGTATTCCAAAGGGTGAGATAATCAGCCAATACACCTACTGTTAAGGCGCCCTTGATGTCTGCTATCCATCTCATGTCCATGAGGGCATCTCGCACAGTTCTACTGCTAGCTGTGCGTTTAGGGACAGCAGCCAGAACTCTGGGAGCAAGATCCTCAATACTTTTTCCATGCAACCAGCAATCCTGCCAGAATAGAGTTGAAGTGCCACTGCTAATTTCAGCCAGCAAGGCTGTAGAGAACAAACACTTAACCTTTTCGGGGAACTTCATGGGCAAGAAGGACCAAGGTTTCCTGTGATCTATTTTGGATAGCCACAACCATCTCATTCGAAGGGCCCAACCCATTTCCTTGAGGCTAAAAATTCCTAATCCCCCAAGCTCAATTGGTCTACAAACCTTACCCCATGCCACTACTCCTTTGATTTCCTTCCTGCCCCACCAAAGGAAACCCTTTCCTGATCTTGTCAATGGCCTTTAAGGCCCAAGGGGGTAGCTCAACTTCCATAGCAAGGTAAATAAGCATACCTGTCAACACAAACTGAACTTGCACTCTTCGACCAGCCCTCGACATCAGCTCAACTTTCCATCCAGGTAACTGATTTAGCGATTCTATCCACAATAGTCTGCACTTGACTCCTTGTTAACTTTTTTAAGGCAGTGTTTATCCTATTTACTGTGGTGAAGATGAGATTGCTATTATTCGGGAACAACTCCCTTGTGAAGTTTCCTTACCCTTTTTCCTGTGGTGAAGATGAGATTGCTATGATACAAGGTTCTCCTACGTGTTTGATAAAAAAAATCCTAAGTAACCATATATATCTAGGCAGTTAAAGAAAACAATCCTAAACATTGTATATACGAGATTAATACAGCATGGGGTCAAAAGTGCATGTGTCGAATTTGCTCCTACAATGTATTCTTCGCATCTGTTCTTTAAAACAAAATACAAAGTTTAAGGCTTTAGTGCATGTTTTTTTGGAAAGCGCGGGAGAGCTGCGTTTCATTGATTAAAGAAAGAAAGAATGAGAGAAGGGAACACACACCTCTAGGACAATAGAAAGAAAAAAACACACCTGACCCGAACCTAACCAGGAACTAATTAGTTCCACAAATGCCTAAGGCTTGGAGATTTTTGGCTCTAGCCAGGCACCATAGGCTGTGCTCATCCCTAAAATTAGACAAAATCAGACTAACAGAGGGAGATTCAGCCATAAAAATACAATCATTTCTATGCTTCCATATACTCCAGGCTCCTAAGATGATCAGGGAGTTCAATCCTTTTCTTTTCTCCTTACTGATTTTTCTCGAAACCTTTCTCCACCATTTAGCAAAATTATTATCTTGTTGTCTGGGGGCCAAGGTTGAGAGGTTCAGAGTGGAGAACAGAGAAAACCAGACTTGTCTGGCAACCACACAAGAAGTTAACAGATGTTGGATGGTATCATCCTCTTGATCACAGAGGGGACATCTGTCTGGATGAGGTAGGCCTCTTCTAGCAAGCCGATCAGAAGTCCAACATCTATTTCTGACAGCCAGCCACATAAACATCTTGCATTTGTTTGGCGCCCATGATTTTTAGATTCTCTTCCATGGTTCAAAGGTACTAGAACCCTCAAAGAATGTCCTGTAAGCTGATTTTGAGGAGTATGTCCCATCTGATTCCAGCTTCCATATGTGTCTATCTTCCTGATCAGTTAAGGTCACATCCTAAATATGATCCCAAAGTCTGAAAAATTCTGCAAAATGCTGCCAGGAAAGCCCACCCTAGCTAAAACAAGTTTTTGACAGATCAGTTTATACTTTAGTTCCTAGAAACTAGATTTTCTGTTTCTAAGAAACCAATAAGTTGGCCTTCCCTAGCTAAAACAAGTTTTTGTCTGGCAAATTACGTACTGCCCTTAGTTGGTTTGGTGAAAATTACAGTGATTACCACCGCTCTTAGGCCTATGCATGTGATCCCCCCGATGTCTGCTCTAACCAATTTAATTGTTTACTTACTATTTGAAAATTTTGAATTAAAAAATATGAGTTCAATCTATATTTAAAATTGGCAGCAAAGAAAAATGAAGGGAATGGTTGAATCAATTACTTTTAAAATAGAGTAAGGGTAGACTTGTCTTTGTGTATTGAAAAAGCTAGAAATTGTTTTCCAAGAAACTGAGTTCCAAGCATGCATACCTATTTTCTCTCTCCATAAATCAGTTTCTAGAAACTGAGGATAGAAACCAGTTTCTTAGAAATTGTGGTGCTTCTAAACAGGCCCTTAGTATGCTTATGATATTTGACATGTACTAACTAGGCTTTAGGTGGTAAGTAAGATTCTAAAACCTTGTACTTTGATTTGAGTTGATCTCAGGTATTATCAGGGTGATCCAGTTCTGAACCCTCTCACACCATGGGAGAGACCCCCAATAAAGAACGTATTTTGCATTTACGGGATTGATTCAAAGACTGAGGTATGGTTGGCAATGTTTATTTCATAGTGAACTGCCCCACTTTATGTTGTTTCAAACTATATTCTTTCTTCGTCAAACAGGTAGGATATTACTTTGCACCAAGTGGCAAACCATATCCAGACAACTGGATAATAACTGATATTATTTATGAGCTTGAAGGTTCCCTACTTTCAAGGCAGGTATCATATAACTTGATTTGAGAAGTCTTTATTCTTTAATACCCATTCTGTTTCTGTTAATGGTTGACACTGACAAATTTGCTGAGGAGAGTACTTATGTAGCTGCAACCTATTCCATTTCCTCAGTTTTTCTGTACATTTATCTTTACTAGTTCCCCCAGTTATTTACAATTATCTTTACTAGTTCTGAAGGGCAAGTTGAACTTTTTGTCAGACTATAGCTACTTTGAATAGAATTTTTGTTCACTCACTAGTTGGTACCATGAAGCTTCCATATTTTAACTTTGTCCAGAGGCGGGGGGAGGGGTGAAAGAGGCATTGGCTGACTCATAATAATGAAAATGTTGTTATTGTTGTCTGTCCCCTTTTTTCAAAACAGAAGGATGTTGTAGTTTCCATACAGTTTTTCAAGAGCTTTTATTTTCTAGATAGCATCCACAGTTCTTATTTTTGTACTACACATAGGGCTTGTTTGGTTCGTGGCTAATTGTGCCACACTTTGTCTAAGTTTAGTTGTTCGAATTGAATAACTAACATTAGGCAGAAAAGTTAGTCAAAGTGTGGCAAGTTAGACAACGAACCAAACAGCCCTATAGTTCAAGACTGATTTTGATATGCATAAAGGCACCTTTGTAACATTATTTGTTCTTACCAGATCAGGTAATTCTGTTTCTGGGAAGCCTAACAATTCCAGTGGTGATGGAACAGTATGTATTATCAAATAAAACTCTTAGTTTGTATCAAGCTAAACCAGTTTATTTAAGCAAATGAATGGCTATGTCATTGGCAGGTATCATACAACTCCCTCTCATGGTGCAAGAATTGGCTTGGACCAAAAGTGAACATAACGAGGGCTCCACAGGTACTCTGTTTTATGCTTACTGGTGTGACTCACCATGGTGAACTTGTGGCCTGGCTATTAGTATATTTGTTGTGGTTAATTGAAATGTTATTGACTATTTCTTGCAGTATATTGCAACATTAAGTCGCCCTCTCTAATTATCCTCTTGTACTCTTCAAGGCAGAACATGATGGATCTGATCTGCAAACAGCCATGAATATTGATCATCATCATGGTGACGACATACTACCAAACATGACGAGGGTTCCGCATGTGAAGTACATAACCTACTATGAGGATGCTGAAAGTCTTCCAGGATGGAGAACAGCAGTCTGGGAGCTCGATAAAGGTGTGGATCTAGATTTTTATTTTCTATACTTTTATATAAGCTGTAGCATTTTTACTTATACCAGTCATTCTGCATTTCAAGGCTGCAATGGAGTCCCTCAGAAAGCTTAGTGCTTTTCCCTAGTCTATATTTATACTATACTTAAAGCACCAGTTTCAACGGTCGTCCAACGTCATTTTTTTACAAATAACTCCTCACAGCTATTTCAAACCCGATGCACGCCTATAGATGGTCAAACGGCGGCTCGGCACGGGCCAGACGCCCGCGGGGCACAACTCTGGCCCATGCACACTGCTGACTGTGCCGGGCCAGCCCGTTAGCCCGTCGGCCCATTTGATTAAATCAGCGTAAAATGTTAAAAAATAGTGCATGAGTTGGGGTTCGAACCCATGCCCTGATGGCAGAAGGACAGAAGACACTGGGTGAAGTTGTCTAACCAGTAGAACATCATGCTCAAATGTTTTTAATATTGAATATAAATTGTATATATGTATATACGTTTTTTTGTAAAATAAAAAATTATAATCGTGTCGGGTCGGGCCAGTACTACATGCCGAGGCTACAGCCCAAGCACGGCACGATGTTCTTGGCTCTTGCAAGCATTAGGTCGTTTCTGAGACCACATTGACGTAATGGACTCAATGGTGTTTGATGTTGCTGAATTAGATGGAGCAACAATGATTTGTCACACTAACAGTAAAATGAAAGGTTATTTGTTGGTTTTAAACGTTAGTAATTGCTACGAAGTAGCATAATTTATATGGAGCGCATCCAGTTTTTATTAATGCCTGACTTTAGCAATCACTTCATATTTTGATCTATCTTTTTTATAAGTTTGAGTTCATGTGACTTATTTTAGAAACTTGAGCTCACAAATTTTCTCTTATTTGGTCTCTGTATGGTGGAATTATGTTATTTTATAATCTCTGTTCGTTCAGCCAGTCGTTATGAATTCTCTTCTAACCGCTCACTTCATTGGCCGTGTTGTATTAAGACATATTGGATGGACTAGACAATGACATCAGTTAGCTAAATCAAAAAATATTATACGGAGAGCGGAGACAATCAATAAAAAATCTTGATTTTTTGTGTGCAGAGTTTACATGGGTATTGTTGTAAGCCGTCGCAACGCACGGGCAACCGACTAGTAGCACATAATGCATATCTTCATTTTACATGCACCCAGGCATATCTTGTTCTTGTGTGTGGTGTTAGTGTTACCTTATTCCGCACAACTTTCTTCTCACGTCCATTGAGCAGCACTGATATATAAGTTTATTTTTAACAGCAAACCACAGGAATATTGTTAGGACGCCAGTATTAATGCGTGAGTTATGGCTTGAAATGTGGCACGATTTGCATCCTGATTCAAAATCGAAATTTGTGACGAAAGGTATGCTTCGATTTGAACAGCCAAAAGAGCATGGTTGTTCCCTGGTTTGACTCATGGCTTTTCAAGTTACTAACACAAGTGTTTGGACAGCTTTCCGAGGTCCACTAAGAAACGAAGACTGTCGCTGGGACTATGGAAAGGCTCGATGTGGCTTTCCAGAACACTGTGAATACAGGTATGCGCCAGTTTTTTCAGTCCTTTTTTCAGTTTTAGAAACGAGGCCCTTTTTAGTGACCCGTAAGTCCAGGTATACATTTGGCGATGTCCATCTGGGAATGAGCTGCAGACTGAGAAATACGTCCGCTAACCTTCTTCAACAGTATCTCTGAAGTATGTTGCATTGCCGCTATGTCATTCTCCCCTCATTGATGGAAACTGCGACTGACATATATTCTATTGACATCCTGCAGATGTCGTGGGCCGAGTAATTTTGTGTTTTGTTGCTCGCATGGAAATGGTATCTGATTCCCCATTTTGACCTGCCAATGAAATTAGCCATCAACAAGGTAGATACAGTATCAACCGGAGGCCCTCGAATGACAGGTCAACTCTTATTCTTGTCACCATTTTGGCACACTTAAATCTTTGAAGTCGACATATGCAAAGCTGAAACAACACGTTCGCATGACAAATTTTGGTTGAAGATGGAGGCCAACGTCCCCAGGAGTGTCGGCAGAGTTTTCCTCTTGTCTGTAGCACTGGCACCTTCGGCGTCCTGAAGGTGCCATGAGATCATACACTGATGTACACTGTAGCATGGTTTTGTAAATCAAGCCGTCACAAATTGACTTAGTCTTACAAAAACGATACCCTATAGATTGGCAGTGTTAAAATTCTTTACGACTCCCAATTAACCACCTTGATTGTAATGTGCCCTTAAAGAGATGAAAGGATGAACTCTGCTCAATATTAGACCTTGTTTGGTTAGGGTGACTAGATTTTACTAAAATACAAAAGAGGGTGACTAAGGTTTCCTCCTAAAGTTTAGGGTCTGTTTGATTGTGTTTGTTGTGGCTGTGAAAAAAAATGTGTGAGCTGTGAAAAAAACTGTTGTGGACTATGGACTGCTAAAAAACTAAAAACTGTTTGGTGGAAACAACTAAAAGCCGCTAAAAATTCTTCCATATATATTTTCACATTTTCATCTGAACCCCACTAAAAACAGGCTTAGAGGTGCTTTTAGTTTTGAACTGCGAGAGTCAGCTTTTAGAAAAAAGTTTCTTTCTGAATCGAGCCCTTTGGTTTAGTTTTTGGCTTTTGTAGGGGACAAAAGTCAAAGCCAAAAGCTAAAGTTGTTCAGCTTTTAAATTTGAGTACCTGATCATTATGTCAATAGGCAAAAACTTGTGGTGCCCCTAGCCTGAATAAGTAAACGGATTGGGCCAGTAATACGGATTCATCGTCGTACCACCACACATTTGAGTAGGACAACACATCAGTGATGAACAGACTAGACATTACCATGACATCCCTGGAAGAGGATGACCAGGTTATCTTGGTTGCACCATTTCTTAGGCCGGTTTAGTCGGCCTTTTTTGCACAAATCGCCTTTTCGACTCTGATTGTTTTACTGGTCGCACATGTGGAACGACCTTCTTCATATTTTTAACAAACAACTGATCAAAAATAGGGTCGGCTAGGCGTCCGGGAATTGTTTTGCTTCCTAGTACCTATCTTAGGACGTTGTGGTCTAACGGTCTGAGGTCATTGTTGCTTCTGATTGTCCGCGGACCATCTGGCCTTCATGGTCGGACTGTCCGTGCCTGCCCTGGACTGTTCGGCCTTAGTACTCGGACCATCCGACGTATGCAGGATAGTCGACCATGATCGGGTATCCGATCGTGCTTGCCCCCAGAACGTCTGACCTACCTTTTGGATGGGGACACAAGCTTAGCACGATGATTAAAAAAGGATTCTTCGGCCATATCAGCCACTGAGGGCAATGATGTTCATTAAACTATAGAATTTGCTCACATGAGAGAAGCACATAATAACCAACTCAATGATGCATAAGTTTGAGTATTGGTTGTGCTAATAAATGAACCATTTACTTAAAACTATTCAATACTGATTATGTAGTTTGCAATTAAACAATAATCGAATATTGATAAGCAAATATTATAAGCATGTTCATTCATGAATAAATATGTCTGAAGAAAATTATAGCAAGAATCATTGCTTCTAACAACTGAAATACTTCGGCTTCATGTAAGCAGCAACATATCGCAACTATCCATATGCATAATAATTCGGTTGCGCTCCTCCATAATATAAAGACGTATATGAAGCAAAATGATACCATGAAGGATAACCGAACATACCTTGGGACGACATATATGACACAACTCAAAAATATGGACGATGCAATGACCAATACCTTTGATGATCTGTGGCAAACTTGTCACCCAAATGTCTTGTACTTGCTTTCTTCCTTTTGTTTGCCTTTACTCCACTTCTTCCAAAAGCATCATTCTTATATGGATCTTGAGAACTCCCATTATGAGCCCATGTCATGCCTCTCTTCTTCAGCTCTTGTGCACCGAGTTTTTCTAGCCTCTTATTGTGCCAATTTGATAATCATTGTGGGCTTCTCGGTTGTGAATTAGTGTTGAACGACGATATGTCTTCCTTAGCCTTAGGCATATTAGGCTTTTTAAATTTAGATTTACTACCAGGACTATCAGTTCTATCGTTTGGGCACTACTAGCCGAAGTATCCAATACTTCACCTGGCTCTATAACGCATGAATTCAGATCTAATTTTTTTTATTTTCCTAATAGCCCTCTTCACTACATAAACTTGCTTGACTAGTCTATTCTTATTTTGAGCTCTAGACCGATTCTTAGAAATAAAACAATCTTTGTCATATGATCGTTTCTCAAAATCAGAATTGAAATGAGCTGAATATTCTATGTTACGTGGTCTAAAATATGAATAAGAATAAGCATTGGAATCAATACCAGTCGCAGGATGGATAAGGACGAAAGCACAAAGGAGCTGAACTGTATTGCATTGGTATTGGTGTCCCAAAAGGAGGATATGTTGCTGATGCATGAAACTCATCTCCTCGCCAATCCTGATATCAAGATTTATGCTTCAGAGGTGATTTTGATGTCTTCAAAGGTGCTCTAGATGACTTAGCATTGTCAGTTTAATCAACATCCTTTGCCTTGATTTGCTTGTGATATTTAGCCATAAGTTGCTCAAAAGTAAACTTCGGCCTTTTACCCTTTTGTTTATCATGACCTTCACTTCCAAAACTTTTAACTAGTTTACCATGTCCCCCGACGCCTCCGATCTTATTAGCCTTTCTTCCATCCAAAGCCTTCCGAGTAACCACTCCACGTGATAGATTTGGCGCGCGAGGGTCACCAATGATAATATTTTTTCCTTTGGCTCTATCAGCCGAACATGGTCGAACCAAGACTTTCTTATCTACCAGTCTTAATGTGTCGACATGGACATATTGCCTATCAATCTTCATTTTTTTGAAATCTCAATCGACCTTCATCTACAGCCGATTGTATTTGTCGATGGAAGATATTACAATCATTGATGTTATGAAGAAAGGAACCATGCCATTTATAATATACACACGTTTTCAATTCCTCTATCGGAGGATTTGTGTGCAACAATTTAATGTTGCCATTCTTAAGTATCTCATCAAATATTTTATCACACTTAGCAACATTAAATGTGAACTTAACTTTTCCTTTTTGTCCCAAATGCAGGGGAGAGCGAGCAGCAGATTTGGCCTTAGTAGGCCAAACAAGCTCAACGACCTATATTTTTTTGGCTTTGCAGGGGATGAAAGACATTCGGCCTCATGCGCGAGTGATGGCATGTTGCGACTATGGTGTGCTGCAGGTGGGGTGGAGCATGAAGATTGTGTATAACACGCAGTACCCTGGTCTGCGTATGCACACCCGGACAGTCCGATCTTGGTGATCGGACGGTCCGTAGAGGGACCGGACAGTCTGGTATTGTATCTGAAGTCCGGATTGTCTGGTCGTGCAGGGATTTGCCTGCGAGACTTGTGGTAGGTTCGGTGCGACTCCGGACTGTCCGACGTAAGGTGTCGGACGATTAGTTGGAGGCGGTCGTGCAGGGATTTGCCTGCGAGACTTGTGGCAGGCTCAGTGCGACTCTGGACTGTCCGGTATAAGATGTCGGACGGTCCGTGATCGTGCGCGAATTGTCCGACCATGCCCAGAGCCGATCTACCAAGCAATGAGGATGGTGACAGTATTTTCCTCGGATATGAGTTTATCGGCATTACCATAATATGACTAGGACTGAGAAACCCCATTTGTTGTCGATGTTTTTGACACATTTATTTTAGTGCCCAATTTATGTGACAAAAAACAGGTGTATGAGAAGCCCCACTTTGATATCAAAGTTCTCGGGTATCGTGGTGCTTGTGGATACGTGACATGTGTGGCATAGCTCTGCTCCACTTCAGAACAACTCTACTAAAACTTTAGGTGGAGAAGCTCTGCTTCGGAATTTTGTATAACTCTGCTCCACTTCAAAGCAACTCTATGCTAAAAGGGTGTTTAGGACAGCTCTACTCCACTATTTTATCTATGCTCCACCAACTCTGTTGTGGAGTAGCTCCAACATAGAGTTCATTAAATTTTCTACTTGTTTGACTTATAGGGTAACTTTAACTTTAAAAGTATTAAAAACAAGCATCTCTCCGTCTCGAACAACCACCTCTTCCACTCCGTGTTGTCCCTATCGACCCAAGGGGTAAGGGCCTCTTCTTCTTGCTCTGCGGCTCTGCCACCTCTCGCTTGAGTCCATGGACGACCTTGATGACTCCCCTGACTTGGACGCCTCCACGACGTACAACCTTGATCTCACCTTCGCCAACCCGGAGACTACGCCAGTGTGGCATTTGTCGCAACCTGTTCGACGAGTACCTCTGCGTGCTTGTGTTGGTCTTGCGCAGGGAAACAGTCAAAAGAAATTTAAACAAAACAAACTAATATGTTGTGTAATGAGTATTGAGTAGTATTATGTTGGGTTTTTTACATCAACTCCACAAGAACAGTGGAAATATGAACTCATGAAGCATATGTTTTGCTACTTCACTAAATTGGTGGAGTTGAGGTAAACTCTACGTTTTGCATGGAGCGGAGCTGGTTGGAGTTAGATGGAACAGGCGAACAGCTCTGCACCGGAGTCTATCCAGTGGTAATGTGGATAAATATTTCAAACTCCATGTTTAAGTTATTTTTAGGAGTAAAATAATTTTCCGGTCTTTAAACTTGTCGCCATGTGTTACTCCAGTCCACAAACTTTTAAAGTGTGTCAGCTTAGTCCTTAATCGATGTTCGGGTCAGATCCAAACGAGTCGTAATTGACATATGGACCCACATGTCAGTTTGTGTATCTCTTTTCTCTCTTTTTTCTGCATATCTGGTGAGAGAACCAGGAAAAGAGAATACACAGGCTGACATGTGGGGTCTATATATCAACCAAGACACATTTAGATCTAACTGATACGTGAACAACGATTAAGGACCGGGTTAACACATTTTAAAAGTTTATGGAATAGGGTGACATAGGGCAACAAGTTTAATGACCAAAAATATATTTTACTCTTTTTTAATATCAGAGGAGTAAAAATTATATTACAGCTTCCAAAATTATATAAAGTTTACCACCAGAGTTAGAGTGTTTGGAGTTTTGTTCTCGAAACCAAACACCAGGACTGGTTCGGAGGAAACACGAGCACAAGTCCAAGTCCAGCCGTGCGCACGGCTGGGACTGGGAGGCCTCTCCGTTCCAGAAGATCCCCGCTCTCTCGCCACACACGCTTGGAATCCAATCCAACGCGAAAGCAACCGAGAAATTTGCTGTTTTGCCACTCTCAAATTTGGCTGCTTGTTATTATGTCATCCCGTGTCTATGACTGGTGGGACCATCTGTGTCTATGATTTGTGGGTCCGATGGCATAATGGCGAAGCCCACAAATGATAATGGCAAAATTGCCAATGGCTCCAAGCAACCTGCCCCGCCCCTGCCCGTCGCTATTCTGGCCACCCGATTCCTATCAGACGGCCACCAGCAACCCGCAGGGCGCAGGCCCTCCCAAACTCCTCGGCCTCGCGAGCTTCCTGGAAAGTGGATACCCAAACAGCGAAAGCGAAACGGACCCCCTTTCCTCCCTCCCCTTCCCTTCCCGTCCCCTACCCGCGCGTTCTAATTTGGACCAGACGGCTCCAGAAGCTTCCGCCATTGACCTAACCTAACAACCGTGTCGCTTTATTTATCGAACCAAGCCCAACCCCCTCGTCTGTCGTCTCGCCTCGTCTCCGCCCAGATCCACGCGTTTCGGAGTTCTAGCTGCGTTTATTGACCGCCCATTCTCTCCAAGGCATTTTTCCCCTCGTCCTCCCTGCGATTTCGCGACCTCCATCCAATCCCTCTGCACGGAGAATCGGCTAATGGCGGAGGTAAGCCCCCACCCCCACACAAGCTTTCAATTGCTCGACGATCCATGGAAGGATATAGAGATCTGACGCTGCGTTCGTTAATGGCGGGGCGGCACGGCAGGAGGGGTACAAGGTGACGCTGAACGTGTACGACCTCAGCAACGGCCTCGCGCGGCAGCTGTCCACCTCCTTCCTCGGCAAGCCCATTGAGGCCATCTGGTGAGTGATCCTGAGCCTGAGACCCTCCCCTCCTCCCGGATCTGAACCACCTCGCGCCAGCCATCGCCTAACCAAAACCAAATCGGACCTGGCAGGCACACGGGAGTGGTGGTGTACGGGAACGAGTACTACTTCGGCGGCGGGATCCAGTCGTCCCCCGCGGGGACGACGCCGTACGGGCGGCCGCTGCGGGTGGTGGAGCTGGGCGTCACGCACATCCCGCGGGAGGTGTTCGAGGACTACCTCCGCGACATCGCGCCCCGGTACACGGCCGAGACCTACCGCCTGCTCACCCACAACTGCAACAACTTCAGCCACGAGGTGGCGCAGTTCCTCGTCGGCACTGGCGCCGGCGTGCCCGACTACATCCTCAACCTCCCCGCCGAGGTCATGTCCAGCCCCATGGGCCCGCTCATCATGCCCATGATCCAGAACCTCGAGTCCACGCTCAGGAGCAACGTCGCTCCGCAGACCACGCAGTTCGTGCCCACGCCCGCCTCCGTCTCCGCGCCTACCGAGGCTCCCGCTTCCGAGCGAAAAGCGCCGGCGCCGGCGGAGAAGGCTTCGAAGGAAGCTCCTACTCCTGCGCCTGCGAAGAAGGAAGCCCCTACTCCTGCGGCTGACCCGCTCGGGAGCGCCAGGGGGAAGGTGCAGGAGGAGGTGATGAAGGAGTTCGCGGCCATCATGGCCAGCGGTACGCTACGGGCCAGCGAGGCGGCGGCGCTGGCCATGCGCCGGGTCATGGAGCGCCACGGCGACGGCGCCACGATGCAGCAGGGCTAGACGAATCAGGCTGTGAACGCGTTCCGGTTCCATGGGAATTGGAATTTGTCATCTGCATGCTGATGCCGCCGCCGTATGGAAAAAATTGGAGAAGTTATTCCTGATATGTTCGTGCGATTATTTGGGTTGGCATTAATTGCGGCCGCCGGACTTGTTGCCCACCGTATTACTCTATGGGCGGTTAATTTGGTGAGATATGCTAATTTACGTTCGCTACTTCGCTACTACATGTTTTAATCCGTCAGCTATGCATTGTTCCTGCTGCCAATCGCTTGTTTGATTGTTGCTACTCCCGCGAGCTAGAATCTAGGACGCTTTACCGTGCATACATGCGCCAGTTTGGTTCGCTCGGATGACTTTAATCCGAAACTAATAACCCAAATTAAACTCGTTTTCGTGCAGCGCTGCAACATCTATTAACACCAATGATCACCAAACCATTTTGTGTCAAACACTAATGATCACCAAACCATTTTGTGTCAAAAAAACGCTACCCACCAACACTTTAAACCTGCAAAACCGACAGGTTTATCCAAACCAAATCTGAACAAATTCAAAATGGGTTTTTGTTGTTGAACCGTCCATATAAACCGTTTATTGTTTTTACATAAAAAATCATAAGGTCATTTGTAATTTTCTCAATTCATGTTCCATAGTAAATACTAATTGATCTACATAACTTGTTCATCAAGATGATATACAACATATATATACAACCATAAACTTTAATTCTCATGAAACAAACAACCATTGAACTTTGTAATACTCAAATACAAGGTCATTTATTTTCTCTTCATCCTACCATTTGGAAAGTAGTAGAAAATGGAATGCATTTTGATAGTAATGATAATGCCATATTTATTAATGAGCAAATCCATAAAAATGCCAATGCTACCATTGTCCTTTTAGCATCTCTATGCAGGAATTAATACAATAAGGTTAATGATTTAGATAATGCCAAGCAAATATGGGACACCTTTAAAATCTCTCATAAGGGTCATGATGCCACAATGATCAACAAGATGGAGTTGGTGAAAGGCGAGCTGGGGAGGTTTGTCATGAAGGGGTATGAGGAGCCAACTGAAACGTACAACAGGCTCAAGACCTTGATGAACAAAATCTGAAGCAATGGAAGCACAAGATGGACGGATCATAACGTCGTGCGCCTCGTGTTAAGGTCATTTACCGTTACCGAGCCTCATCTTGTTAATCTTATTCGTGAAAACCCCAGGTATACCAAAATGTCGCCCAAATAAATTCTTGGTAAGTTTGTAAGCAGGCGCATGATGGTAAAAGAAACAAGGTACGTCGACGACATCGCTAATGAACATCTTCCTCACTACGAGCCGCAACTTGTTGCACTCAGAGCAACAACCCACAAGGAGGCGCTTACAAACAAGGTGACACAAGTTGAGGCAGTTGGACTTAATGAGGAGGAAATGACGCTTGTAATCAAGCGCTTCAAGACCGCATTGAAGGGACGCAAGGACTACCCCAACAAGAACAAATCAAGGGGAGAGCGTTCATGCTTCAAGTGCAGTAAGTCTGGTCATTTTGTTGCTCAATGTCCCTATAATGAGAATGACCAGGAACAAGACAAGAAAGGGAAGAAGGAGAAAAAGTTCTACAAAAAGAATGATGAGGCGCACATTGGCAAGAATTGAGACTCGAACTGCTCTTCATCCGACTCTGACAATGAAGGACTTGTTGCCTCTGTCTTTGACAAGTCCCCCCTCTTACCCAATGCACATCACACTTGCCTCATGGCAAAAGAGAAGAAGGTACGTACATGTGATACTCATAAGTATACTTAACAATCTTTTGAAGGGCTTGGATGAATCTAAGGTAGATAGATAAAATTAATGAATTAATTGATGCTCTTAATGAAAAGAATAGATTGCTAGAAAAGCAAGAGGATCTTCTTTATGAGGAACATGATGAAGTAATAGAAGTATAAAAATCTCTTGCTTTAGAAGTAAATAAGAATGAAATGCTTGCATTTGAATTGTATTCTTGCCATTCATCTATTACTAGACTTAAGAGTTTAAATATCGATTTAAATGCTAGAATAGAGAAATTAAGTGTTGCTAGTTCATCCGTGGAGCATGTTTCAATTTGTGCTAAATGTAAAGACCATGATTTTGATGCTTTTGTAGTAATCATGCCTCTACTATTGCAAAGTTGAATGATGAAATTGTTCAATTAAGGGCCTGTTCGTTTCACATGGAATGAAGGGGTGGAATAAATCTGGCTTGGATTCCTTCAATAATTACTATAATTTTGGAGATTTGGAATTAATCCTGGTCTGTTCCAGCAGAAACAAACGAGCCCTAAATGTTCAACTTAAAACTTGCAAAAATGAAGTAGAGAAAGTAAAATTTGGTAGGGATGCCTTCACCATTGGTAGACATCCATCCATTAAGATGGACTTAGTTTTCAAAAGGGAACCAAGAACACTAACAGCCAAAAGGCCCTCAACTTTACAAAGGAGAAGGAGAAGGCACATATGGCTAGTAGCTTGCATTCTTTTCATGAAAAGAAGAACCATGTTTTTTTTAATTCTCATGCTAAGAACATTTCTCATAATGCTCACTATACTTGTAATGGTAGTTTTAATTTTCCAATGTGTCATGATGGTATCTTTACTCCTCGCACTATGTTTGCTTCATCTAGTGATTCTAATAGAAGTAAAACTAGACGCCATGTTTGTCATGCGCATAAGGATAGGAATGCATCGCATGGACCTTCTATTCTATTCCATACTTTTGATGCATCCTATGTAATTCATTGCAAGAATGATAAAATTGTTGTTAAAAATGTGGGACCAAAATGTAAGAAAGGTAAGACTTGCATGGGTTCCAAAATCTTATGTAACTAACCTGATAGGACCCAACACAAGTTAGGGACCTAAATCCTAAGCCTAAATATCTTGTAGGTTTATGCATCTGAGAGCTCAAGCAAGATCATTGATAGCGGATGCACAAACCACACGACAGGGGAGAAGAACATGTTCACCTCCTACGTCAAGAATAAGGATTCTCATGACACGATCATCTTTGGAGATGAGAATCAAGACAAGGTAAAAGGTCTCCTGTAGCTAGGCTTGAGTCTATTCGTATACTATTAGCCTATACTGCTCATCATTCTTTTAAGCTCTACCAAATGGACGTGAAGAGTGCTTTCCTAAATGAGCCAATCAAGGAGGAGAGGTGTATGTGGAGCAACCCTTGGCTTCGAGGATGACAGATACCCTGACCATGTGTACAAGCTCTCTAAGGCGCTCTATGGACTTAAAGAGTAACTCTACTATAAAACTCTGGGTGGAGCAGGTCTGCTCTAGAGTTTATATTGCTTTCTTATAACCAGTAACAATGACGAGTTAACTCCAACTCTATGTATAGGTAATAGGTTGTTTTTGAAGATTTTGGAGGAACAAAAGAGGTACTCTAAAAATTTATATGACAACTCTTAGAACTCTATGGAGTTTACAACTCTGGATTTAATGAGTTTTGCTGGCTCTGGTTATCTTGTTTTGGAGTTTTGCTTTGTAGTCATGGCAAATAGTGCCATTGAGCTAAATTCTCTTCAGCTCTATTCGTGGTATAAAAAGGATTGAAATCCAATCTAACATAATCGTGTCTATGCTTAAATCAGTTAGCTAACTAATATCTTATAGTTGCTATTAACTACTTTAACTAATTAGTGAAATAGTAGTTGTTAGTTAAGCATTAGGCCCACTTTGTGTCCTTGCTAAAAAGTTTGCTAAAAAGTTTAGTACTATACTTTTTGATAAAATTTAGCTACTAGTAAAGAACAAACAAGACAACTAAAAGTGTTGTGCTAAAGTTTAGCATCTATTAATACCTTAGCTCCACCAAAGATACTAAAATATAATAAAAGTGGTCCCCATCTCTATTTCTCTCTGCTTTCTCTCCACCACCCAATACCTTGCTCTCTGTCTCCCCCAAACGATCATATGATCCTCTTGTACTGGTCCTCATTGTAAAGCTGACATTAATTAGCGATAATGTACTAAAATTTAGTACTTGTATTAAACAACTCTCAAATGCTAAAGTTTAGTAAAAACTTCAGTAGCTGCTAAACTTTAGCGGTACGAAAATAAACATGCCCAGCCGATATCGCGATGGCAAAGAATATGTAAAAAAGGAAGGAGAGCAGTGCTTGTAGAAACTCAAACGCGCAGCAGGAGAGGCAGCAGCAGATGAATGGGAATGGTTCGTTCCTCCGCCCGCCTTCTGTTTCCACTCAACCACCTCACGCGCGGCGCAGGCAGGAGGATCGCTCGCTGCCTGGCCGTACCGTATAAACACGCAGGCCCCAGAGCAGCAGCCTCGGGGTGGCCTCACCGCATCCTGTGCTTGTGGTCTCTGCTGTGGCCACGGCATACGGAGTACTACTAGGCTTTTAGTGTTTGCCAGGACACCTTTTTACTGTTTCGTTTCCATTTTTATATATTTTATATATAACGTTTTTCTTTTGACGTTGACAGAAAACCTGATAAACACATTCGATTGATCAGCTGCCATGAGCAGCGAAGCCAAACAACGCTGCGGTAGCAACAATCACGGCAAGGCAAGGATATTCTCTGAAAAAAGAAGTGCGTAAACACAACATACATCAAAGAAAAAGAAAAGACCGCAGGGACCTCACACAAAAACGTGCGAGACATGGTCACTGTGTGTGTGAGAGGTCACCCTCCTCCTCCCGCCTTTCACGAATCCCCTGGCGAACAGCGGGCGTCCCACGCCGCCAGCCGCTGCCGGCCAAGCCATCGCCTCGCTCCACGCGGTTGGCCAGGCCCCGTGCGCGGTGTTTGGCCCTGCGCACCAGCTGGGTCATGGTAATCCGGGCCTAATCAAGCACCTCCAATCCCCACGCCTCCGAGCCTACTCCTCTGCCTCCGAACCTCTCTCCCTCTCTCTCTCTTTCTGTACGTACGCCGAATCGCAGTTTGGCCCTTCCACGTTTGGAATATGACGAGCTAGCACAAATATCTCCATTCCTAACAATACTATTGCTACCATTATATTATTATATGAACATCAATCACATCATCAAGAAGATATATTTTCTTTTTCAAAAAGGAGGTTGTTGCATCAAAAATTTATTTAAAGGTCCTCGCAACCAGGGATATGAATTTCGAAATACTTGCTGTACGAGTAATTATTAGTCTAGTCGAGGATCTTTGTGCAAAACTGTCTGACGCCTGCCTGCCTGTCATCTGAACCTTCCTGAACCGGAGTACTGGCTCACCCTACCGAGCCGAGTCGACCCATGCCTCTTCTCCTTCACTCTCTGCTATGCTATGCTTACCCCGTTCTCTCTCTCCTCCCTTTCTTTCTCATCTACTACTACTAGACTACTAGTAACTCCGCTTCGCTTCTTCCGAAGCGGCGCGGGCGGAAGCGAGGGCAGCTCACACCACCGTGCCGCGCGCGCGCGCTCTCCACCCACCACCTAATTCCGCCGCCGAGCTCGCCGACGCGGCCACCCGCGATCGGGCATTTGGACCCGTCCCCGCTCGCCGCCCGCACGGCGGCTCGTTGCGGGAAAAGTTTCTCGAGGCCGTCTGTGACCCCGCTCCCTCGGCCGCGAGATCCCGCCCAGCCGGTAATGTGGGCTCTGATCCCTTGTTCCCCTTCGAGTTCGGCACCGAATCGCCTGCCCCCGGCCCTAATCTCTGCTGCTTTTGCCTCTTTTGTTCCGTTCCGCTTCGGCCAGCGGTCGCAGAATGGCGCAGAGCAACTGGGAAGCGGATAAGATGTGAGTGATTTCTGATGTGTTCTCCCCGCTTGTTCTTGTCAAATTTTTGCTCCCCTCGCTCGGTCCGGGTTGATTCCGTTTCTTGTGGTGCAGGCTCGACGTGTATATCTATGACTACCTGCTGAAGAGGAACCTGCAGACGACGGCCAAGGCTTTCATGACCGAGGGAAAGGTTGCTGCTGATCCAGTTGGTAATTGTTGCCTTCTCTTCTGTTGCTTCGCCCTTCCTCATTTGTTGCTGGGTTAGGTTTTGTTCGTGACGGTGCACAAGAGTTTAGCTGTTGGTTGCTGGCGATGAATTCGAATTTTGAACTAGATAGAGTGGGCTGTGTTTTCAGCTCTGATATGAGTTTTTAGTATGGAATACTCCATAGGTTTTTTTGTGTGTGTTTGTCTCAAGTAGGGCACATGGTTGGAATCTGAATTGATCTACAATTTGGGTTTTAGTAAACAGGAGTGCAGGTAATGGCAATTCAAATTGGTTTGGAGAGCTTTGTTAAAATTTGAGCGGAGAGGTTCTGAAACAATATTGTGGGCGTGAGAGTTCAAAGGAGCCTGTGAAGCTTTAGTAGAGATGGGTGCATAACTCTTCGCCGGAAATGGCGGGATGTTATTTTCATATCTAAGCAGATAATGCTCGTCGTTAGCTGCCGTTGTTGAGGGGACTGGCGGTGTGCCATTATGTTTTTGCATGCTAATACACATGAATTCGATGGAAGCGGGAAGTGATGCCTCCTGTGATGTTACTAAACTTTTGTCGTGTTGTCGAGAGGTGCTTTAGTGGAAATGTAATAAATTTAGAACTCCAAATGCAATAGTGCACTTCATATCTGCTACTATTCTCGTTCTTGCTTTCTTGTTTAAAGTACATTTATTTAGATAATAGCTTGCGTTAGTACATGTTAAGTGGGTGGTGTTATTGTATTGATGGGTTGCAGATTATGATTGCGTGCAGAGCTGAAGCTGCATGAGTATCACTCATATAGCAAACATGATCCATCTGTATAGCCCCTACTAACTATTAAGCTATCAGTGGCAATTTACCTAAATGCTGCTGCTATTTGCTAATGCTATTTAACTGAATAATCTCAACATGTTATGCTTTTCTCAAGTGCCAAAGCTTTGCCTGAATGTTCAAACTTGCTGGATTACTACTATTATTGTTTGTTCTTAATATGTTTTTCGGGAAAGCTACTGGGAGTCTTCGTACTAGGTATGAAACTGAACCTGATATGAATGGATATTACAGATATGGATGCAAATACATGTAGTTTCATTCTGGGATTTGGAGTTAGATATGGATATCGTTGAATATTGATGCCCATCCTACATATGAGAAATCTTACTTTGAGTATCAGATTCAGATACAGTACATATATTAAATGGCTGGATTCATATACGGATTATCCATTTAGTATTTGAACATGTTTTAGATGGATGGATACCAGGGAATGTCCATCCTGTTTTCATCCCTATATATAGGGATTTCAATTTACAACAAAATCATACATGCCAAAATTAGAAATTAACATTTGGTTTTCACGTGCTAATTTAACTATAGCAGCATAGTTGTTTTAATCTTTTACTAGCAAAATGCCCATGTGTTGCAACGGAGCATACACCCTGTTGCGTGGTCACATAATAACTTACATTTTGGAGATTTATGTAATGATTGTGTCATCTGTTCTAATACATATTAGAATCAGACGCTGCATTGTTGCCCCTCAGATATTTTGGAGACGGGCTCGCCGAGATCCTCGGCGAGCTTTTTGTAGCAGAGGCAATACTCGGCAACGGGAAGATCACCCTAGGAGAAAGAGCGGAACTCCTGGTCTACATAGAGGGCACGAGGCGTACGATTCTCGAGGAATTGAGATTCGATGGAGAGCCACAGAACACGGGTAGTGGTACCACGTTGAGACACCGTATCAACGAAGTTGTCGGAGATGGTGCCGAGGATCAAGGTGCGGACGACGGCGTTCATCCGCACCCAGTCTGGTGAGGCGACGTCGTCGGAGAGGACACGATGCTCCAGAGAAAACTTGGTGAGGGTGAGGAGGAAAGACTCACACCATCGGGCGCAAAAGTTGGAGTTGGTGTCGAGAAGAAGTGGTACGAGGGCGTGGATGATCTGCATGTCAACGGCTTGGGCGTGAAGATTGAGCAGAGTGGTGGCCTCGTGCTAGAGAAAAGTCGCATCCAGGAGAGAAGAGGTGGCACCGCCAAGAGGAGTGCCATCGCCGGAGTCATCGGTGGAGGTGGCGAGCTCATCCAGGAGGGGAGGGGCAGCAGCTGCACGTTCACGGGCCACACGAGCGCGAGAATCTGTGGCGTCCCGCTCTTGCTGTGCGAGAGCGGCTTCCTGGTCGGCATTGGCCACGCGAGCTAGTACGGCGATGCGAGCAGCCTGGGCGACACGCGCGTGATCCTCCTGGGCGATGCACAGGAGATCGGCAGCAGCGGTGTTCTGGGCGTCGGTGTTTTGGAGAAGCCCAGAGTCAACGGTGTCTGCATAGGAGACGGCGTGGAGAGGCGCGAGGGAACGCCAGCCATGAAGCATCGCCGATGATGAGGCGCGTTGGAGCGGAAGCGTGAAGAGGTGTAGAACCTAAACTCGTGATACCATGGAAGCAGAGAAGACTGGTAGGAATATTGGATTGTATTGAATAGGAGATGATACATGTACATATATAGGGGAGAGAGACTTGAGGCTAAAGGAAACCTCCTACGTCTAGAGGATCTGCAGGATATGGACAGATCCTGCAGGAATTCAATCATATCAATCTCCTATCAGAGACTACCATATTCTACACTACCATATACAGCAAGGCATTTGCCATATACAGAGATCTGTCTAACAGGTATAGATGTAACTGGGTGGCACACTTGTAGGGCAACTGCGAAACTCATTTCTGATAAAGAAAACTGCAGCTGTGTAGCAAAATTGGATCCCCATAACTTATATGCAAATGTGCACTAGAAACCACCGATCTGTGTATTGGATTTTGATTTGGGTAGATCCAGTGCCAGAGGCTTTTGCATGAGTCTGGGGAAGGGATAAACTGAGACAAGCCTTCCCCCGCAAATGCGGAGAGGCTGCTATGAACCCGCGGCCTGGTGACTCAGTGAGACAACTCTCACCACTGGCATGCTCTTCTTGAGATTTTGATTTGATAGGTAATAACTGATGCAGTGTAGTTATCATCTGAAGTGCGGATCTCATGTTCAGGGGCCACATGCATTGATCAACAAGCAATGCCAATATAATTTGGCATATTGTTCAGATGTATGGTAGGACTAGAATGTCAGCAAATAGGGTAGAGTCCAGTTTCGAAACTGTTATAAATATCCTTACAAAATGGTTATCGAAATAGTACCAATGTACCATTGCCACATCAGTCAAAGATAGACTTCTTGCTTACGAAAGACAGGATATTCGAAAAGGGTAACTGGTACAACTGCTGTTACATTAGAGGTTTAGAACCTTCATTCCTAGTATCTAAAAGATGCTATCTTGTAAAGATCTCAAACCGAGTAAGGAGCGAAGGACCGAGTATGAAACGATGATATATGTGATGGTCAGTTATGCTTTCAGGGAACATATCCTCCAGCCGATTGCAAATCAACATGCCAAACATTGTATCTCCTTCTATGCTGATGATGTTGTTTTGTTCATGCGGCCCTCTCATCAGGATATCTCAGCAATTATCAGCATTTTAGACATATTTGGTCATGCTACAGGGCTAAAAACGAACATCTCCAAAAGTTCTGTTACACCCATTCAATGTGGAGCGAATGAGCTGACCACCATTTCTGCCTTATTACCATGTGCTACAAAAATTTTTCCCTGCACTTACTTGGGGATTCCTCTATCAATCCGTAGGCTTGCTAACTCTGATCTCTTGCCACTTGTTGATAAAGTTGCTGATAAACTTCCAGGATGGAAAACCAATCTTCTCAGCTGGGCTGGTCGTCTTGTCATGGTTAAGACAGTGCTGTCTTCTGTCCCTATCTATCTTATGCTTGCATTAGAACTCCCTAAATGGGTTTTTAAGGCAATCGATAAGAGGAGACGAGGCTTTCTTTGGAAGGGGCAAGGTGACGCAAATGGAGGTAACTGCCTTGTGTCCTGGGAAGCTGTCCAGCGGCCTCTCAAGTATGGTGGTCTGGGTATTCTCAACTTGGAGATGTTTGGATGGGCCTTACGTGCCAGGTGGCTTTGGTTACAGAAGACTGACACGTCAAGGCCATGGGCTGGTCTCCCTATCCGAGTGCACCGTAATGCAAAGGCCCTCGTTGATGTGGCTATTACCTCAGTGGTAGGCAGTGGTGAATCTGTGAAGTTCTGGTCTGATAGTTGGCTCCTTGGTAAAACTGTGGTTGAACACTGTCCAACCCTGATCCAAATGATTTCTAGAAGGGCTTTAAAGCGAAGAACAGTAGCCGAGGGGCTCACAAATCGTCAATGGGTGTCAGATATTCGGGGAGGATTGTCTGTAACGGTCCTAGTGGAGTATCTGCAGCTATGGAACTTGGTTGATGGGGTAGTTCTGCAACCTGACATCGCAGACCAACACATCTGGCGCCTCTCTGCCCATGGTACTTATTGTAGCAAATCGGCCTATGATGCTCTCTTTGTTGGCTCTATCCCTTTTGGCCCTTGGCGACGTGTCTAGAAGACCTGGGCCCCCTTAAGATGCAAATTCTTTGTATGGTTGGCAATCAAAAACAGGGTTTGGACAACTGATAGACTGGCAAAAAGAGGTTTGCCCCATCCAGTTGCTTGCCCTCTGTATGATCAGGCCGAGGAAACCATCCAGCATATTCTTGTCTCCTGCGTGTTCGCTCGGCAAATATGGACGTCCATACTACACAATTTAGGCCTCCTAGCCATTGTACCTCAGCCTGGATGCACTCGTTTCTCAAATTGGTGGTGCCAAAGTATCAAGAAAGTGGAGAAGAGTCTAAGGAAAGGTCTTAATTCCTTGATCATTTTGGTCGCTTGGGTGATTTGGAAGCACCGTAATGCTTGTGTTTTTGAGGGGGTTGTGCCCTGCACCCAGCGAGTTCAGAGTGCTGTGATTGAGGAGGGCAGCGTTTGGTGTTTGGCTGGTGCATCAGCTCTGCAGGACCTCCTCCTCCTGCACCAGCTCCCTAGGGGACCCTAGCAATTTGCCTGTTGGTGGTCGTTTTGGTCGGGTTGTTGTGTGCGTGGCGCGTTGTGTTATTGTGAGGGGGGTCTCGGCCTAGGGGCCTCTGTATTAGGGGTTGACAAGTCCTGTCTCTCCTATGTTTTTTTCTTCTTAATATAATGATACACAACTCTCCTGCGTTTGTTAAAAAAAAGATATATGTGACGGATGCCTACCCATTCCAAGATCACATGCATTCATGTGATATTTTTGTAACTATTTCTCTCCATTAGTTTGTTTGCCCAGGAATCCATCATAAGTGTGACTATGTTATGCTTGACTTGTGAATTGTGATGCAGCAATTGATGCTCCTGGAGGGTTTCTGTTTGAGTGGTGGTCTGTCTTTTGGGATATATTCATCGCAAGGACAAATGAAAAGCATTCTGAAGTTGCAGCGGCATATCTAGAGGTAGCTTTGTGATTTCTTAATCTACAATGCACCTCTTGTTTTTCTTAATCTCACCGAGTGTGAATCTATGTTCTGTTGGAAATAGGCACAGCAAATAAAAGCAAGAGAGCACCAGCAGCAGATGCAGATGCAGCAATTGCAACTTATGCATCAAAGACATGCTCAACTTCAGCGAACTAACGCGAATCATCCTTCACTTAATGGTCCAATAAATGCTTTAAATTCTGAGGGCATTTTGGGGCCATCAACAGCTAGTGTCTTAGCTGCCAAGATGTATGAAGAGCGATTGAAGCACCCACATTCAATGGAGTCTGAGGGATCACAACTTATTGAAGCTAGTAGAATGGCTCTTCTCAAGTCAGCAACAAACCATGCAGGGTGCTCACCAACTCCCATTTTCTCTTACACACTTATATAAAAGGAAAAAGAAAGATAGTTAGAAACTTAGAACTGAAGCATTTGTGGTACTCACAGAACTTACTGTTTTTGTGCAATTAGGCAATTAGTTCCAGGGACTCCTGGAAATGTGTCTACAACTCTGCAGCAAATCCAGGCACGGAATCAGCAAACGATTGTAGGTTATTGGTTCCATCATGTGTCTATTCACTTCGCAATTTCTTACACTAGTTCACTGAACATATGCACTGATAACCTGAATGTTCTAAATTCTAACAGGATATTAAGAGTGAAGGTAACATGGGAGTACCCCAGAGATCTTTACCCATGGATCCATCATCTTTATACGGTCAAGGATTAATTCAACCTAAACCTGGATTGAGCGGTGCAGGTGGGCCCTTTCCCTCGTTTCTTGTGAGTTCCTCCTATGCTGCCAAACTAGCACTCACTATAAAGACATTACTTTAGAACACCAGTCATTTACCGCTGCAGCCTGCAGATACATACTCCCTCCAGTTGCAAATGATTAAACAAGTTGGTTATGAACATTGTCATGGTCCCCTAAATGTAGCCTGTGATAGTTTTATTCTAATATAATTAGAAAGTACAACAAAACTGTAATATTATGTAACTACTGTTGGAGTTAAATCTCACTCATCATTTGAAATGTTCAATCTCAATATATAAATTTTGTATTGATGGTAAAACTTTAGTCGCTTTGGATGCAAGCAACCCAACTTTTTTACAGTTCTAAAATAATCAGTTTTTTTTTTTTGCAAATTTATATTGTAAAGTTGGTTGCATCTCTCATTGAACTATAGTCCTAGTGTCCTGTCATTCTTGCACTGTAATAGGAATATAGGACCCTGATAAGTGTTTGGATCTCAGCAATCCACATGCCTGGCCTCTTGCTATCCTTGCTGCCGTTGATACATTGTTTCTTTGAGTGTTTTATCCCCTTTTCTGGCTTCTGTTAGGTTTTATCTCTAGCCCTGACTTCCTATGGAGCTGGGAGTAAGTCTTTGTTGTTGTTGTTGTATTAACTTTTGATGGATTAGATTGTGCCATACCAGTGCAATGTTCCAACAGATGGATATGTTGGCTATTAATGGGTAACTCACTACAATGGTTCTTTTGGTTAATCAGGGTGTTTATGATGTGAATCATTCATTTCAAGAATGTCATACATTTCACATTCTGCTGATTTCTAATTTTTAACAGCTCATATTTTTGAACAGGGCTGAACCAAGGTGTAAGCGGTTTACCACTGAAGGGCTGGCCATTAACTGTGAGCTATGAAAAAAATGTCATCTTATGTGCTCATATTTTCTTTTGGAACCTGACCACATATGAATATCCATGATACCATTTTACAGGGAATTGACCAGTTAAGGCCGAATTTGGGTGCTCAAATGCAGAAGCCATTTCTTTCAACACAGTCACAGTTCCAACTTATGTCCCCACAGCAGCAACAACAATACTTAGCACAGGCCCAAGCACAAGGGAACCTTGGAAACTCAACTAATTATGGGGATATTGATCCCCGCAGACTTACAGCATTGACCAGGGGTAGTTTGAATGGTAAAGATAGTCAGCCTGCAGGAACGGATGGTTGTATTAGTTCCCCTATGCAATCCAGTTCACCCAAAGTCAGACCAGACCAAGAGTATCTCATGAAGGTTGGGTTTGCTGTGTCCTTTTCTTGCTTAGAGTTCTTTTAAGGTTGTCCATTCTCTGGCTCTAGTTTGTTGGTATCTTACTATATCTGAAAACTATCCAGATGCAGCAGACATCTTCCCAGCAACCCCAGGAACAGCTTCAGCAGCAGCAGCAGAACCAACAGCAGCAACAGAGCCAACAACAAATGCAACAGGTACTGAAAGGATGCCAAACCTACCGTTTCCTGTTCTATTCTTGAACTGTGGGCTTTCCCCTGTTGATCTGAAACTTTAAATTTGCCCAACAACAGTGTGGCGTTATGCATCTATTGTTGCTCTTCTATCATCAAACTTAAGTTACTTAAATATAAAATATAGAGTGCACAATAGTACTGATATGTTATCTGATGAAGCCTGAAAAGAAAATTATTTGGTGAGTGGTGATGTGCGTCTTAGGAAGGGTTCTTATGAAGATGCTGAAATGACATGAGATAGTTCATGGAGGAAGCAATAGTTTTTTTGGAAAAAAATTTATGCCAAAAGGGAATGCTACATAGTGATGTGTAAAGAACAGTGCTGGTGGCATCAGATTCAATGGATTTTTTTTAAAAGTTTGGATGCTAAATTATTGCAATTATGCAAATCCTGCCAGTGATGATAAATCAATGACAATGGGGTTAGAGCCCTTGGATAATTAATGATATTTTTCCGTGATTACATATTCATGCATATATTCAGTGTATTCTAACATAGTACATTATGATAAAAGTTGGTGCGATCAGCTGGGGTGTTGTTTGGAATGCCCTGCCCCCTGTTTCTGCAGCTGCGATGATCTCCATGGATTTGAAAGTTAAAATTAGCTCACTGTTGTAGCTTTATATCCACATGTTATTTTCAATATTTCCTGCCTTTGCATAGATTTGGGGTATGTTTGTCCAAATAGGTTGACATAACTTGTCTTTTTTGCATATTGGAGACCAAATTTGAAATTACGATATGTAAATTTGCATACTGTAAACTTGTAATAAAGAATTTGTTTTCTTTAGTTGGTGCATGCTATATGGTCCTTGGCAACTAAAGCTGAATAGTAGGCTAATTACCCTTTTCTTTATTTCACTGCATAAGTTACTACAATTTTTTTTCCTAAGAACCGATGTGCTTGCCAACCTTATACCTCCTTGTTCTGTAATCATTTGTTATTTCCAGAACAATAGAAAAAGAAAGCAGCCTACTTCTTCAGGACCAGCAAATAGTACCGGTACAGGAAACACTGTGGGTCCTGCAAACTCCCCACCATCTACACCATCCACACATACTCCTGGGGATGGACTTGGAATGGGTGGTAATATGCGCCACGTTCCAAAGAACTTAATGATTTATGGTGCGGATGGAACTGGACTTGCCTCCTCTTCAAATCAAATGGTTACAGCTTTTACTCTTCATTTAAAGTATATAATCATTGTTATATGATATATAGATGGGTAACACAATTGTTGTATGTGACAGGATGACCTGGAGCAGTTTGGTGATGTGGGCTCTTTGGACGATAATGTTGAATCCTTCTTATCCAATGATGATGGAGATCCCAGGGATATTTTTGCTGCACTCAAAAGAAGTCCTGCAGAGCCTAGCCCAGCCGTTTCAAAAGGTAATGTCTGTGATGTTCTTTCCTAACAAAATTCAAACTTCAAATGACATGTCCATTTGTTTCTAGGTTTTACTTTCAGTGAAGTCAACTGTTGGCGCACAAGCAACAGCAAAATTGTTTGCTGCCACTTCTCTTCAGATGGCAAGATTTTGGCTAGTGCAGGACATGAAAAGAAGGTATGAAAAAACTGTCTTGTGTTATGATTTTGGTTTCAAGTGGCACTTTTTATGGAGCCTCTGATGTTTCTGAGAATGACGTACTTCGTTTTTTTTTGTTGTAGGCTGTACTTTGGAACATGGAAAATTTTCAGACACAGTATACACCAGAAGAGCATGCCCTTATTATCACTGATGTCCGTTTCAGGCCTAACTCTAGTCAGCTGGCAACATCTTCTTTTGATAGAACTATTAAATTATGGAATGCTGCCGATGTAAGTTAGTTTGCTTATCCATTATAGGGGCCGTAGATATTATGCTATTATCCATCCTATAGTAATGTTACCATTATCCTACTGCATACTTCACTAGTGCACCTGCATGCTATTAAGATATGGAGTGTTTTTTAGTATTCATGGCTGCAAATCTAGTTATACTTATCCATATTGTCACCATGTTTCAAAATGTAGCAAGGCCCAACCATGACATGATTGAATTTGCATGTAAAGACCATTTTTTTTCTTTTTTCTGTTTTGATCTGCACATTGTGTTATATTATGAAAATCCTACTTAAATGCAGCAATATATTGGGTGAACTGTGCCATCTGTGTTACTAACCTTGAACCTTAAGCCTCAGATTTTTTGTATGCACTTGCATTACAGCATTTCTTATGCTCACACGTTTTGCAGCCTGGATTCTCTTTGCATACATTCACTGGGCACAACGGCCAGGTCACATCATTAGATTTTCATCCAAAGAAAACAGACCTTCTATGCTCTTGTGATGGCAGTGGTGAAATCCGGTACTGGAATGTGACCCAGTTTGCATGCTTGCGTGCCATAAAGGTTGCTTATATTCCTTCTACTCTTTGAAGTTTCATGACTGAGCGTGCAAAAAGGGTCTGAATTTAGTAACTTGTCCAATTCTGCCTTTCTACAGGGTGGTAGTGCCCAAGTCCGGTTTCAGCCTCATGTTGGACAGTTTTTAGCCGCAGCTGCTGAAAACGTGGTTTCCATATTTGACATTGAGACACATGGGAAAAAATACACTCTACAGGTTCTGTCCAGCATATCCTCTATTTTTGTTTGAAAAGTCCCCTTCCTACATTTCCTTCACTTGCAACCTGCACATGCACATCTCAAATTTTGTGGCATACTGTTGGTACAAGTTAGGGGGTGTTTGGTTTCTAGGGACAAGTTTTTAGTATCTTCATTTTATTCTATTTTAATCCATAAGTTGCCAAATACGGAAACTAAGAGTTTTAGTTTCCGTATTTGGCAATTTAGGGACTCAAATGGAATAAAATGGAGGGACTAAAAAATTAGTCCCTATAAACCAAACACCCCCTTATAACTGTGCGCATGCACTTTTTTCTTCCTTCTGCGTGTTGGAGTAGTGGAGCTCTTTTTTTTCTGGCTATACTAGTAGTGTTTTTAATATAATGTGAACCTAAAGTACTTGATTTGTAATCTCAGGGCCATAACACTGATGTGCAGTCAGTGTGCTGGGACAACAATGGGGAATATATTGCATCTGTCAGTCAGGACCTAGTTAAGGTTTGGTCAATGTCAACTGGGGATTGCATTTATGAGCTTAGTTCCAATGGAAACAAGTTCCATTCTTGCGTGTTCCACCCGAGCTATTCCAATCTCTTGGTTATTGGAGGCTACCAGGTAATTGTGGCTTTTCTATTGAATGTAGTTATTTCCATCAAACAAACTTCATGAGGAAGTGTGTAGCTGTATTTTGGTACAAAAAATTCTCTATCCTAGTCTCCTAGATGTCTTGGCCATCTTTGTCTCATCTTTATTGACAAGAATATAAATAATCCAATACACTTGATATTGGAAAACAGCAATAATCCAATACACTTGATATTGGAAATCAGCTTATTCTCACTCCCTCACCATAAAAGTGAGTGGTGTTTTAGAATGGGGCAGAAGAATTAAGGTGTCAGGTAAAAGGACCATCCTGCACAAAGTTAATTTAATCGTATATAAAGTGAAGTTGGGAAACTAGAGAGGTGTTAAAAGAAGTTAGTCAATGATAGAATTGATGAAGGGTAAAACACTACTTGAGCAAGCGAGGTTAAATTTGCTAGAAAACTTAGAACACGATACACTTACTAAATAGTGAAGTAGTTAAATCGTTTTATTCAAATGGAACTACGAAGAATGAGATGCAATCAGGAGCTTATCATTGTGCCCTTGGTGTCGAAGTTTTGCTAACAATAGAACTTTACCTTAGCAAGGGTCAGGGCATAGTATTAGTATCTATAGTCTACTCCGGTTTATGGATCTGTGTGTTTTTTTGGTAGTTTCTCATTAAAATGCTGTTGATGCAGTCTCTCGAGGTTTGGAACATGGTGAAAAACCAGAGCCTAACCGTACAAGCTCATGAAGGTCTAATTGCGGCGCTGGCGCAGTCACCAGTCACAGGGATGATAGCTTCTGCTAGCCATGACAACTCTGTCAAGGTGTGGAAATAACAGTAACAACGATTATGATGCATCTAGGTAGTTTTTTTTCCAGGGCAAGTGAAATTTCTCCTGCTGAGGCATAAAATAAGGAAGAGTAGTAAATTAGATGGTTGCCGGTCGCGGTTCAGCTGTCCAAGAGCAGTGAGTTTGTTGATGGGTTGTATTGTATTTATGCTGATAGGCTGTTTGTGTAGCTCAGAAACAAAAAAGAATACATTGGCTGAAAAGGTGTCCGCCTGTTTTATTTTTTGTTTCTGCCGTATCATATGTAACCATTTAACGTTCCCTGTTTTTTAATTGGAACTCGCTGCGATTGGCATCTGGCAGTTGGTTGGGAAGTCGTGTCTTGTTGCTCGCTGTTTGATCTGCTTAAATATGTTTAAGTGTAAACCGAATGAACATCTTGAATGGACATCTATTGAGAAGAGAACAGTTTGGGAACAGGCAACAGTTGGATGGTTAGCTGACTAATCACATCTTAAATTGTTTCCTATGATTAATTGCTTTTTGTGAACGGATGAAAGTCATTTGTAAAGTGTCTGGTGAGATCAGACGTTTCACAGCCCTTTCTCGTGATTGAATTATTTTGCTTATCGGAAGATAAGGAAAAATATGTGGAATATGTATGTATAGTATATATATACGATAAACTCCTCTAAACCTTATCAGAAAAGGAAAAAAGTGATCATGGCATCTTACAGTATGATTTAGAATATCACTATGCCATTGTTTATAGAAAAACGTAAAGAATATGTATGTAATATGCCATAAAACTCCACTAAACTTTATCAAAAAAATAATTGGAAAATAAGGAGAAAGTGACCATGATATATCCGAAGTGTGATTTCAAAAACCACTATACCATAGGTATCCCGTATCCATTAAAAACCTCCTTTTGGAAAAAACCAGGAGAAAGTGACCATGATATATCCAAAGTGTGATTTGAAAAACCACTATACCATAGATATCCATTAAAAACCTCCTTTAGGAAAAAAAACCAGAGATACTTCATAAAATATTAATTTCACCAAAAATCTTAGTAGAAAAGGTAAATTTAAATGACAAGTTTTTTTACCATAGGTATCCATTTAAGTTTTTTTACACAAGGCAAAGCTAATTTTTAAATCACATTTTGAAGCTATAAATTAATTTAAATGAAAATGTTTTCAACTACAAAGTTGTATAACTCATTAAGATGCATAATTTATGTTTTGATCATTTCTTCATATGACAAATCGAAAGTAAATTTATTCACAAAATATATATGTCTCTTGTAGTTTATAAAACTACAAGTGAGATGTATAAGATTTGTGAACAATGTTAGAACTACCATGTTGGATGAACAAATAATTAAACAACCAAAATAAACTTTGTAAATCTTGAGAAGTTACAAAATTTTATAGTTGCCAACTTTTTGAGTTATCTTGTGAACGAAAACTACATCAGAACTTAAAAATTTTAAAATTCGAATTTTTCTAAATACCTCAGATAGAAAAACCACCAAAACAAAACTTGTAGGTCTTTAAATATCATGGAACTTGATAGTTGACAACTTTTTGTTTGAAACCATCTTGTCATGCAAAACTACGTTTGAATTTAAAAATTTGTTTTTTTTCAAACAACCTCGGATGGAAAAACAACCAAAATAAAAGTTGTAGGTCTTAAATTTTTATGAAACTGTATCAACAAGTTTTTATTTAAAATCATCTTGTCATATATGAAAGGGAAATGTGCCCTTGGGCCATTTCTAAGTATTTTGGTGATTGAGTGTCAACACAAGTGCTTAAATGTAAATCTATGCCCATGGATGAACAAAGTGCAAATCATAAGTAAAGGTATGTTTCTAAGCCTTAGTACTTTGGTTTTGTGTACTAATATATTTGTCTAAGTGTTAGAAACAGAGAGAAGAAGAAAAGGAGAATGTTGGCTGTGTACAGCCAATAGGCTGTTTCGGTCTGGGGCACCGGACTGTCCGGTGGTGCACCGGACAGTGTCCGGTGCGCCAGGCTGCCTCGACCTGAAGACGCCGCTCTCGGGAATTTGCCGACGGCGTACGGCTAAAATTCACCGGACTGTCCGGTGTGCACCGGACTGTCCGGTGAGCCAACGGTCGGCCGAGCCAACGGTCGGCCGCGGAATCTGCGCGCGACACGTGGTCTGGCCAACGGTCGGAAGAAGGCACCGGACTGTCCGGTGTGCACCGGACTGTCCGGTGCGCCAGATCTGCAACGGTCGGCAACGGTCGGCTGCGCCTGTTAAGGAAAGAAATCGGGCACCGGACAGTGTCCGGTGTGCACCGGACTGTCCGGTGCGCCCGATGACAGAAGGCAAGGATGGCCTTCCAGATTCGTTCTCAACGGCTCCTAGCTGCCTTGGGGCTATAAAAGGGACCCCTTGGCGCATGGAGGAGTACACCAAACATTCCTTGAGCACTCTTGATCACTCACACATCAATCTTGCGCACTTGTTCGACATTCTAGTGATTTGAGCTCCGTTCTAGTGTACTAGTCTCTTGAGCTCAAGTCTGGGTCTTGTGTGTGCGTATTCGCTGTGATCTTTGTGTCGTGTGTGAGTTGCTAATCCCTCCCTTGCTCTGTGATTCTCTGTGAACATCTTTTGTAAGGGCGAGAGGCTCCAAGCTGTGGAGATTCCTCGCAAACGGAATTGAGAAAAGAAAAGCAAGAACACCGTGGTATTCAAGTTGATCATTGGATCACTTGAGAGGAGTTGAGTGCAACTCTCGTCCGTTGGGACGCCACAACGTGGAGTAGGCAAGTTTTGTACTTGGCCGAACCACGGGATAACCACCGTGTCATCTCTGTGATTTAATTCTTGTGGTTATTGTGTTTTGACTCCTCTCTAGCCACTTGGCATAAACTGTGCTAACGCTTAATCAAAGTTTTGTGGCTATAAGTTTAAGTTTTATAGGATCACCTATTCACCCCCCCTCTAGGTGCTCTCAATTGGTATCGGAGCCGTTCTCTTCAAGAAAGGGACTAACCGCCCGAAGAGATGGATCCTAAAGGGAAGGGAATCGTGATCAACGACAAGGAGAAGGAGTCCTTCGTCAACGAGCCTAAGGATGACAAGCCTACCGACTCGGGCTCGGGCCACAGACGCAAAGATGGGAAGAAGAAGAAGACAAGACGCATCAAGGAGATCGTCTACTACGACAACAGCGATGAGTCTACTTCTTCCCAAAAGGACGACGACAACGACTACAGGAAGACGGTCAATTCGAACTTTTCATTTGATTATTCTCGTATTCCACAAAGTTCGAATTCGCATTTGCTTTCCATTCCTCTTGGCAAACCCCCACACTTCGATGGGGAGGACTACGGATTTTGGAGTCACAAAATGCGTAGTCACTTATTCTCTCTCCATCCAAGCATATGGGAGATTGTGGAGAATGGAATGAAATTTGATAGCTCGGATAGCCCTATACTTATAAATGAACAAATCCATAGAAATGCACAAGCTACTACCGTTCTCTTAGCATCTTTGTGCAGGGAAGAGTACAATAAGGTGAGCGGCTTGGACAATGCCAAGCAGATTTGGGACACCCTCAAGATCTCTCACGAGGGCAACGACGTCACCATGCTCACCAAGATGGAGTTGGTGGAGGGCGAACTTGGGAGATTCGCTATGATAAGGGGGGAGGAGCCAACCCAAACATACAACCGGCTCAAGACCCTTGTCAACAAGATAAGGAGCTATGGAAGCACGCGATGGACGGACCACGACGTCGTCCGCCTAATGCTAAGGTCATTTACCGTTCTTGATCCTCATCTCGTGAACAATATTCGTGAGAATCCCAGGTACACGACGATGACGCCCGAAGAGGTACTCGGAAAATTCGTAAGCGGGCGGATGATGATCAAGGAGGCGAGATACGTCGATGACGCGTTGAACGGTCCAATCCACGAGCCTCAACCCATTGCTCTCAAGGCATCGAGAAGCAAGGAGGCACTACCAAGCAAGGTGGCGCAAATTGAGGCGGCCGGGCTTAATGATGAAGAAATGGCTCTCATCATTAAGCGCTTCAAGACGGCGTTAAGGGGTCGCAAGGAGCATCCCAACAAGATCAAGACGAAGGGGAAGCGCTCATGCTTCAAGTGTGGTAAGATTGGTCACTTTATCGCTAATTGTCCCGATAATGATAGTGACCAGGAAAAGAAGAGTGGAAAATGGGAAAAGAAGAAGAATTACAAAAAGGCAAAGGGCGAGGCTCATATTGGAAAGGAGTGGGATTCGGATTGCTCCTCGTCCGACTCCGACAACGAAGGACTCGCCGCCACCGCCTTCAACAAGTCATCCCTCTTCCCCAACGAGCATCACACGTGTCTCATGGCTAAGGAGAAGAAAGTAAGTACTCGAAACTCTACTTATGCTTCTTCTAGTGAGGATGAGTCTAGTGATGATGAAATAGACTATTCATGCTTATTTAAAGGCTTAGATAGATCTAAGATTGACAAAATTAATGAATTGATTGATGCTTTAAATGATAAGAATAGGCTA
This sequence comes from Zea mays, assembly GCF_902167145.1. Lineage (NCBI taxonomy): Eukaryota > Viridiplantae > Streptophyta > Magnoliopsida > Poales > Poaceae > Zea > Zea mays. Next base: position 223,727,616 of record NC_050100.1, on the reverse strand, counting down.
CTAGAAAAGCAAGAGGATCTCTTGTACGAAGAACATGATAAGTTTGTAGAGGCTCAAAAATCCCTTGCATTAGAAATTAAGAGGAATGAAATGCTTGCTTGTGAGTTGTCTACATGCCATGATTCAATTTCTAAATTAAAGAGCATTAATGATGACTTAAATGCTAAACTAGTAGAAGCACATAAATCCAACTCTTGTGTTGAACATGTTGAAATTTGCACTAGGTGTAAGGATGTTGATATTAATGCTTGTAGTGAACACTTAGTTTCCATTTCAAAATTGAATGATGAATTAGCTAGTCTTAATGCCCAACTTAAGACTAGCAAGAGTGAATTTGAAAAACTAAAATTTGCAAGGGATGCCTACACTATTGGTAGACACCCCTCAATTAAGGATGGGCTTGGCTTCAAGAGGGAAGCCAAGAACTTAACAAGCCATAAGACTCCCATCTCCACCAAGGAGAAAGGGAAGGCTCCTATGGCTAATAGTGTTAAGAAGAATCATGCTTTCATGTACAATGATAGGAGATATTCTAGAAATGCTTTTAGAGGTCATGATGTTTTTGATTCACATGCTTATGACTCTTATGCTATGACTGCTTCTAGTTCTCATGTTATGCATGGTAGAAATGTGTTTAGAAGAAATGTTGTTCAGCAAATGCCTAGGAGAAATGTTGTTCACAATGCTCCTAGGAAAGTAGTAAATGAACCTTCTATAATTTATTGTGCTTTAAATGCTTCCTTTGCTATTTGTAGAAAGGATAAGAAAATTGTTGCTAGGAAGTTAGGGGCAAAATGCAAGGGAGACAAAACTTGCATTTGGGTCCCTAAGGATATTTGCACTAACCTTGTAGGACCCAACATGAGTTGGGTACCTAAAACCCAAGCCTAAATTTGCCTTGCAGGTTTATGCATCCGGGGGTTCAAGCTGGATTATTGACAGCGGATGCACAAACCATATGACGGGGGAGAAGAAGATGTTCACCTCCTACGTCAAGAATAAGGATTCCCAAGATTCAATTGTATTCGGTGATGGGAATCAAGGCAAGGTAAAAGGGTTAGGTAAAATTGCAATTTCTAATGAGCACTCTATCTCTAATGTGTTTTTAGTAGAGTCTCTTGGTTATAATTTGCTATCTGTTAGTCAATTATGCAACATGGGGTATAATTGTCTATTTACAAATATAGATGTGTCTGTCTTTAGAAGAAGTGATGGTTCACTAGCTTTTAAAGGTGTATTAGACGACAAACTTTATTTAGTTGATTTTGCAAAAGAAGAGGCCGGTCTAGATGCATGCTTAATAGCTAAGACTAGCATGGGCTGGCTGTGGCATCGCCGCTTAGCACATGTGGGGATGAAGAACCTTCACAAGCTTCTAAAGGGAGAACACGTTATAGGTTTGACTAACGTTCAATTCGAAAAAGATAGACCTTGTGCAGCTTGTCAAGCAGGTAAACAAGTGGGAGGAGCGCATCACAGCAAGAATGTGATGACCACATCAAGACCCCTGGAGCTGCTGCATATGGACCTCTTCGGACCCGTCGCCTATCTGAGTATAGGAGGAAGTAAGTATGGTCTAGTTATTGTTGATGACTTTTCCCGCTTCACTTGGGTGTTCTTTTTGCAGGATAAGTCTGAAACCCAAGGGACCCTCAAGCGCTTCCTCAGGAGAGCTCAAAATGAGTTTGAGCTCAAGGTGAAGAAGATAAGGAGCGATAACGGGTCCGAGTTCAAGAACCTTCAAGTGGAGGAGTTCCTTGAAGAGGAAGGGATCAAGCACGAGTTCTCCGCTCCCTACACACCACAGCAAAATGGTGTGGTAGAGAGGAAGAACAGGACGCTCATCGACATGGCGAGGACGATGCTAGGAGAGTTCAAGACCCCCGAGTGCTTTTGGACGGAAGCCGTGAACACAGCTTGCCACGCCATCAACAGGGTCTACCTTCATCGCCTCCTCAAGAAGACGTCGTATGAGCTACTAACCGGTAACAAACCCAATGTATCTTACTTTCGTGTATTTGGGAGCAAGTGCTACATTCTAGTGAAGAAAGGTAAAAATTCTAAGTTTGCTCCCAAAGCTGTAGAAGGATTTTTATTAGGTTATGACTCAAATACAAAGGCGTATAGAGTCTTCAACAAATCATCGGGTTTGGTTGAAGTCTCTAGCGACGTTGTATTTGATGAGACTAATGGCTCTCCAAGAGAGCAAATTGTTGATCTTGATGATGTAGATGAAGAAGATGTTCCAACGGCCGCTATACGAACCATGGTGATTGGAGAAGTTCGGCCACATGAACAAGATGAACGAGATCAACCTTCTTCCTCAACTATGGTGCATCTCCCAACCCAAGATGACGAACAGGTACCTCAAGTGGAGGCGTGTGATCAAGGGGGAGCACAAGATAATCATGTGATGGAAGAAGAAGCGCAACCGGCACCTCCAACCCAAGTTCGAGCGATGATTCAAAGAGATCATCCCGTCGACCAAATACTGGGTGACATTAGCAAGGGAGTAACTACTCGATCTCGTTTAGTTAATTTTTGTGAGCATTACTCCTTTGTCTCTTCTATTGAGCCTTTCAGGGTAGAGGAGGCCTTGCTAGATCCAGACTGGGTGTTGGCCATGCAGGAGGAGCTCAACAACTTCAAGAGGAATGAAGTTTGGACACTGGTGCCTCGTCCGAAGCAAAATGTTGTGGGAACCAAGTGGGTGTTCCGCAACAAACAGGATGAGCACGGGGTGGTGACAAGAAACAAGGCTCGACTTGTGGCAAAAGGTTATGCCCAAGTCGCAGGTTTGGATTTCGAGGAGACTTTTGCTCCTGTGGCTAGGCTAGAATCAATTCGTATCTTGCTAGCATATGCCGCTCATCATTCTTTCAGGTTGTACCAAATGAATGTGAAGAGCGCTTTCCTCAACGGGCCAATCAAGGAGGAGGTGTATGTGGAGCAACCCCCTGGCTTCGAGGATGAACGGTACCCCGACCATGTGTGTAAGCTCTCTAAGGCGCTCTATGGACTTAAGCAAGCCCCAAGAGCATGGTATGAATGCCTTAGAGACTTTTTAATTGTTAATGCTTTCAAGGTTGGGAAAGCCGATCCAACTCTTTTTACAAAGACATGTGATGGTGATTTGTTTGTGTGCCAAATTTATGTCGATGACATAATATTTGGTTCTACTAACCAAAAGTCTTGTGAAGAGTTTAGCAGGGTGATGACGCAGAAATTCGAGATGTCGATGATGGGCGAGTTGAACTACTTCCTTGGGTTCCAAGTGAAGCAACTCAAGGAAGGCACCTTCATCTCCCAAACGAAGTACACGCAAGATCTGCTAAAGCGGTTTGGGATGAAGGACGCCAAGCCCGCAAAGACTCCGATGGGAACCGACGGACACACCGACCTCAACAAAGGAGGTAAGTCCGTTGATCAAAAAGCATACCGGTCAATGATAGGTTCTTTGCTTTATTTATGTGCTAGTAGACCGGATATTATGCTTAGCGTATGCATGTGTGCCAGATTTCAATCCGATCCTAAGGAATGTCACTTAGTGGCGGTGAAGCGAATCCTAAGATATTTAGTTGCTACGCACTTGCTTCGGGCTCTGGTATCCAAAGGGGTCTACCTTTGACTTGGTTGGATACTCAGACTCCGACTATGCTGGATGTAAGGTCGATAGGAAGAGCACATCGGGGACGTGCCAATTCTTAGGACGGTCCCTGGTGTCGTGGAACTCTAAGAAACAAACTTCCATTGCCCTATCCACCGCTGAGGCCGAGTACGTTGCCGCAGGACAGTGTTGCGCGCAACTACTTTGGATGAGGCAAACCCTCCGGGACTTTGACTACAATCTGAGCAAAGTCCCACTCCTATGTGATAATGAGAGTGCTATCCGCATGGCGGAAAATCCTGTTGAACACAGCCGCACAAAGCACATAGACATCCGGCATCACTTTTTGAGAGACCACCAGCAAAAGGGAGATATCGAAGTGTTTCATGTTAGCACCGAGAACCAGCTAGCCGATATCTTTACCAAGCCTCTAGATGAGAAGACCTTTTGCAGGCTGCGTAGTGAGCTAAATGTCTTAGATTCGCGGAACTTGGATTGAATTGTAGCATACATGTGTTTATGCCTTTGATCATGTTCATTCTGCATTTTGTTGCTTATTTTGGTACTCAAGTTGTACAAACACTCCCTGGACCTCACCAGTCCGTTGCAAAGTAATGCACATGTTTAGGGGGAGATGCGTTACAACTTGACCCTGTGAGACTAACCATATGCTTGAGTTTGCTTGATTTAGTCTCGAAGGAGAATTGAAAGGGAAAAGGTGGACTTGGACCATGAAAGACTTCCACTGCACTCCGATGAGAGGGTAACTTATTCCAAGTCCATCTCATGAACTCTCATTGCCATTTGCTCTTAATTGAAGATTTTGGTGAGGCAATGGGGTTATAGGGCCAAAGTTGATCCCGTTTTGGTGCTTGATGCCAAAGGGGGAGAAAATAAAGGCCAAAGCAATAAATGGATCAGCTACCACTTGAGAGATTTTGAAAATAGTAGAATAGAGCTTTAGGTTTGTTCAAAACTCTTGCATTGTCCCTTTCGTCAAAAGTTGGCTTCTTGTGGGGAGAAGTATTGATTATGGGAAATAGGGGGAGTTTTTGAAATCTTTGATCAACCTCTTTTGGAATAACTCTCTTTATGCTTCAACATGTGTGCTTGACTTAGAGATAGAGATTTGAGTTTGATTTGCAAAAACAAACCAAGTGGTGGCAAAGGATGATCCATATATGTCAAAAATAAATCAAAATAGATTTGAGTTCTATTTGAAGTGATTTTGCACTTGTTCTAGTTGCTTTATGTTGTGTTGGCATAAATCACCAAAAAGGGGGAGATTGAAAGGGAAATGTGCCCTTGGGCCATTTCTAAGTATTTTGGTGATTGAGTGTCAACACAAGTGCTTAAATGTAAATCTATGCCCATGGATGAACAAAGTGCAAATCATAAGTAAAGGTATGTTTCTAAGCCTTAGTACTTTGGTTTTGTGTACTAATATATTTGTCTAAGTGTTAGAAACAGAGAGAAGAAGAAAAGGAGAATGTTGGCTGTGTACAGCCAATAGGCTGTTTCGGTCTGGGGCACCGGACTGTCCGGTGGTGCACCGGACAGTGTCCGGTGCGCCAGGCTGCCTCGACCTGAAGACGCCGCTCTCGGGAATTTGCCGACGGCGTACGGCTAAAATTCACCGGACTGTCCGGTGTGCACCGGACTGTCCGGTGAGCCAACGGTCGGCCGAGCCAACGGTCGGCCGCGGAATCTGCGCGCGACACGTGGTCTGGCCAACGGTCGGAAGAAGGCACCGGACTGTCCGGTGTGCACCGGACTGTCCGGTGCGCCAGATCTGCAACGGTCGGCAACGGTCGGCTGCGCCTGTTAAGGAAAGAAATCGGGCACCGGACAGTGTCCGGTGTGCACCGGACTGTCCGGTGCGCCCGATGACAGAAGGCAAGGATGGCCTTCCAGATTTGTTCTCAACGGCTCCTAGCTGCCTTGGGGCTATAAAAGGGACCCCTTGGCGCATGGAGGAGTACACCAAGCATTCCTTGAGCACTCTTGATCACTCACACATCAATCTTGCGCACTTGTTCGACATTCTAGTGATTTGAGCTCCGTTCTAGTGTACTAGTCTCTTGAGCTCAAGTCTGGGTCTTGTGTGTGCGTATTCGCTGTGATCTTTGTGTCGTGTGTGAGTTGCTAATCCCTCCCTTGCTCTGTGATTCTCTGTGAACATCTTTTGTAAGGGCGAGAGGCTCCAAGCTGTGGAGATTCCTCGCAAACGGGATTGAGAAAAGAAAAGCAAGAACACTGTGGTATTCAAGTTGATCATTGGATCACTTGAGAGGAGTTGAGTGCAACTCTCGTCCGTTGGGACGCCACAACGTGGAGTAGGCAAGTTTTGTACTTGGCCGAACCACGGGATAACCACCGTGTCATCTCTGTGATTTAATTCTTGTGGTTATTGTGTTTTGACTCCTCTCTAGCCACTTGGCATAAACTGTGCTAACGCTTAATCAAAGTTTTGTGGCTATAAGTTTAAGTTTTATAGGATCACCTATTCACCCCCCCTCTAGGTGCTCTCAATATAAAAATATGTTTAAAGATTTAAAATTTGAAATTTGAAATTCAAATTTTGTAAACAACCTCAGATTAAGAAACTGTCAAAATAAATGTTATAGATCTCAAAATGTTATGTAACTTTGTAGTTGCCAGACTTTTCATTTAAATCCATTTAGTGCCTTAAATAATCAATTTACACTTGGTTTGTTATAATATGTGGAGAAGAAAAACGTGATATAGACGTAATTGAGGAAGTGGTGTAGTGCTAGATTATGTGTGAGAGAGAGGTTTAGAGTATGAATCTCACTAGCCACAAAAAACATGGATTTGTTTCAAAAAAAATGGTGAAAATTGATAGGGCGATGGGTTGGGCAATGGGGTTTGGTTGGCTTAAGGTGGGGGTGTTCCTCTAATTAAAAAAATATTGTTTTTTGGGTTTTTTGCGATTCTTATTTTACCGAGTGCTTTTCTTTGGCAAGTGTTTTTTCTGACACGTGGCAAAACCTTTGCCGAGTGCCCAAAAATAACACTCGGCAAAAGTGTCACACTCGACAAAGGCTTCATCGAGTGTAAAAAAGCCTTTACCGAGTGTTTGAGACACTCGGCAAAGAAACAAATTTCGGTAGTGTAAGGAAAATGGACCCCGGGCCATTTGGCTAATTGAGTTTTGGTGTTTGATGAACAACACAATCCGTGAACTAATGTATTTCCCAAGTGTTTGTGTGTTGTAGTTCACAGGATGCAAAGTGGATTGCACTGAGGCTCTGAGGATGCAACACCTCAAAGAAGACATTATAAGACTCATAGAAGACATTACAAAGTAATATTGAAGACACTTTATATATGCTAAGAGTCCAACACATCAAGAAGTAGAAGTGAGATACAAAACTACAAAACAAAAGTGAAGTTGATAAAGTTGAGAGGAAGGGCTGACTGAATTGGAAGTGTTTCACAACATCAAATCTGTTCAAACTGACATGGCTTCAACTCTGAGATGTAGACAATTTTATAAGCTTTCCAAAAAGTCCAAGATCATCAAAATCGGAGTTCGGAGCTAAAAGTTATGCCCATAATACGAAGTCGGAATTGCTGAAAAACTGCAGTAGCATATGGGATGTCCGGTGCACACTGGCCTGTCCGGTGTGCCAAATTTGCTCAAACTGATATGGCTTCAACTCTGGGATGTAGAGAATTTCATAAGCTTTCCAAAAAGTACAAGATCATCGAAATCGGAGTTCGGAGCTAAAAGTTACGGCCAAAATACGACAAGCGGACATGAGCTGTCCGGTGCACACCGGACCGTCCGGTGCGCCATGTCCGGTGCGCCATCTTCGGAAGCTCAAGCGGCTACTTTTAACGGCTAGTACACGTGGGATGTCCGGTGCACCACCGGACAGTCCGGTGCACCTGTCCGGTGCGCCGCAGAAAGCTGCAGAACTGCTTTCCAACGGCTATATTTGAGTTGGGGCCTATATATACTTCACCCAACCGGCCATTTGGATGAGTGGGAGCCCAAGAAACATACCAAGGCATATTGTAGACATTTCCAAGTGCTCAAACACCCAAGTGCTTAATAGAATCACTCAGTGATTAGCGTAGGTGCTTTGTGAAGTGCTTAGGTTAGTTAGACCGCATTAGCGCTTGCTCTAGGTGAATCCTAGTTAGTTGAGTGAGTTTTGTAAAACCACACAACCCCTCGGCTCTTGCGTGAGTCGTTGTAATTGTACCGAGTGGGGCGAGAGTCTTGCGAGACCGTGACAACCGCGTTTGTGTCACGGCCGCCACCGTGTACCGGAGGGAACGAGGCCCGCGGCGTTTCGGCCGGAAGCTCGATAGTGGAGACGGCGGGGAGCGTCCGAGAGGAGCCGGAAGCGGAGCACCACTTGCGCGTGGAGAAGGCCCGTGGCTCTCTACGGAGTTACTCGACCGAGGTGCTTGGCCCTCGCGTGGGCTTCCCTTTGCGTAGGGGCACCAACGAGGATTAGTCAGGACCTTGCGTGGTTCCGGATACCTCGGTAAAAATACCGGCGTCATCCACGAGAGTTTGCTTCTCTACCTAGCTCTTTACTTTCCATATTTATATTAAGCATTTAAGTTTCAATCTTGTAGTCATACTTGTTTAGTGTAGATTGAAACTTAACCTTTGCGGTAGAGATAGCAACACTTAGACAAAACCTAGTTTGCACACTCTAGTTTGATTACTTGCAAAGGTTTTGCTCTAGAGATTTAATTGTGGCCTAGTTTAGTAAAAGTTTTGGAAGTCCTAATTCACCCCCCCTCTTAGGCGTCACCCGTTTCCTACAAGTGGTATCAGAGCCCGGTTTGGCTCATTTGAAACGCTTTAGCTTCACCGCTAAAAGAGACGACGCTTTTTAGAGGAAGGGATGGATACCCATAGGCCACCACACTTCGACGGCACTAACTTCCCATATTATAGTGCTAGAATGGCTTGTTACCTAGAGGCCGTTGATCTAGGTGTTTGGAGAGTCACTCGTGACGGGATGAAACCCCTCAAGAATCCCGAGAAACCCACCACGAGTGAAGAAAAAGAAATTCATTTAAATGCTAGAGCCAAAAATTGCTTGTATGAATCTCTTAGCATGGATATTTTCAATCAAGTATTTACCCTGAAAACTGCTAATGAGATTTGGCTAAAATTGCATGAGCTCCATGACGGCACATCCAATGTCCGTGAGCAAAAACATTGCCTAGTCTTAAATGAGTATAATTCTTTTGCTATGAAAGATGATGAGCTTGTTAGAGACATGTATTCTCGCTTGAATCTAATTATCAATGAGCTCAATTCTATTGGCATTAATAAGCTAGGTGATGCGGACATTGTGAGGAAGATTATCTCCCTGCTACCACAACAAAGATATGGGAGCATCATCACCATCCTTCACAACATGGAGGACTTAAGCAACATGACCCCGACCATTGTGATTGGGAAAATCGCGGCCTTTGAGATGTCGCGAAAAATGAGTCGGGGAGAGGAGCCAACTTCCTCAAGACCATATGCTTTTGCATGTGATGAAAGGAAGGGCAAAAAGAAGGCTCCCACTCCAAGTTCCTCAAGTGAAGAAGAGGAAGAAGAAGAAAGTGATGATGATGAAGATAATCAACCATGCACATCATCCTCCGAGGACGAAGAAACGATCCGACGCGTCGGAAAGGTAATGGGGATGATCCGCAAGATTAATCTAATGGGTGTGCCCCTGCAGGTCGAGGATCTTCTCTTTAACATTGACAGGAAAAAGCAAAGGAAGAGAGGATGCTTCGCATGTGGGGAGAAGGGTCACTTCAGGGACAACTGTCCAAATATGGCCAAACCCAAAAAGGAGAGGAGCAAAGGCAAGGCGCTAACAAGTGTTAGAACTTGGGATGATTCTTCAAGTGAAGATGAACCTCCAAGGACACGCAGCCACCGGTCCTCGTCACGATCATCACGGTCATCACACAAATGCCTTATGGCAAGAGGTAACAAAAGCATTCCATCCTCTAGTGATGAAAGTAGTAGTAATGATGAAGGTGAGGGAAAGCCCTCTCTAGATGAGCTTGCGGAAGCCGTAGAATTTTTCCAGGATGTTTGCACTAAGCAAAAAGCTCAACTTAAAACTTTGAAAAATAAGTTGGTTAGCTCTCAAAATGATTACAAAGGTTTGCTAGAAAAATTTGAAACTTTTGCAAACTTAAATAGTGAGCTATCAACTAAAATTGAGCTATTAGAATCTAGTGCTCCATCCACTGCTACCGATGATAGCCTTATTAAAAAGAATGAAAAACTTAAGGCTAAGTTAGCTAGCTCCCAAGAAGCTATTGAAAATTTGCTAGAGAAAATGGAAATTCTTAGCATACACAATAATGAGCTAACTACTAAGCTAGAAAACATTGGTAGCACCCCAGCAGCATCTTTAGTTGAAATACCTGAAATAATTAAGAAAGATGCTTCTACTTCCTGCTTTGATTTAATTGATGATTCTAACCCCTGCAACCAAGTCGTTGTTGAGAATATTGTTGTAAAGACATGTTCGGATGAGGTTGCAAAGGAAAATGAACAATTAAAGCAAGAAGTGGCTCGCCTTGGCAAGGCTTTGTATGACAAGAAAGGCAAAGCCAAACAAATCCGACCTTCACAGGATAACACCACTGCGGGAGTGAACAAGCCTATGGAGGGAGAAACTGTGATTTGTAGACTATGCCACATGGAAGGCCACAAGTCTTTCCAATGCAAGGCGATGATCGGGGATAAACAAAGGCGAAAGCTCAAGCAAAAGCCATCAAGCAAAATCTCCAACACCTACATCAAAAAGGTGAACAAAAAGGATGCTACACCATATTTGATCAAGAAGAAAAAGAACGGAAAGGTGATAGCAATCAAGGCCAACAAGCAAGCCAACAAAGGAAAGGGGGCCAAACGCATCTGGGTGCCAAAGGAGATAATTTCAACCATGAAAAGCACCAAGAAGGTTTGGATCCCGAAAGGGAAGTGAGTGGACCGAAGGTCTTTGGGAAATTTGGAGACTTGGCAAATTTGGATGTATATCATGGGATACATCATATTAGATCAAGTTTATTGCCAAGTGGGTTAGTGAAAATTTTTGACCCAAATTTCCCACCCATGACTAAGGTAACTAGTTGTATTATATTTCTCGTTTTTAGATATGCGTATCTATTTACCTTTTATCTAGTTTACCTTTCTTGCCTAGTATAACATTTGTTATGTACTTTTGTTCAAAATCATGCATACTAGGTAAATCATATTGTAGGATTGCTTGTTTTTAAATTCATATACTTGAGCAAACCTACATGGCTTAAAATGTTTATTTAAGCACGACACATAGCTTCTATATCTCTCCATAGTAAATGATGCATAAATTGAAAATTTTGATTCCTACAAGTTGTATCATTTAACTTATATGTGCCAAAGTTAGGATTATGGATAATTTACCCCTCTTGATATCAAATCAAAGTGCATGTCTCCTACAAGTATTCAAAACTTGTATGCACACCTTTAGGGGGAGGTTACTCTATAATCTAACACTTTGAGACTAACACCTTTTCAAGTCTATTTCTTGTGATAGTCTCATTGTAAGGAAAATAAGGTCCCCGGAGAAAGACAACAATCTTCCACTGCAAAATCTCCAAGAACTCTCATGTCTCTCAAGCTCGTCATTGATCTTCAATCGGTATCTTTTGAGACTACATTCAGTATCGTTTACATGTCTTCTCCAATATTTGATTAGACTATATTTCATATCATATGCTTCCATGTTGCTAAAAATGCATAAGTAGTTAACTCATATTCTGTTACCTATGCATAAGGGAAGTTAGTCTTTTCAAATCATGTCTTGCACCTCTAATTTTCACATGCTTTTTCCTAAGTAGAGGATCTCTGTCAGGGGAGTATTTCTTCATCTCTAAAAAGGGGGAGAAACTTCTTTCTAAAGAGAACACTCATTTATGGGGAGTTCCTTTCAACTGGTATCATTCATGTGGTTTAATTTAATATCCTTCTAAGTGATATCATTTGATAAGATTCTTGATGAGGGCAAGCTTTTTTTACTTCCTACATGCTTTTAATGTCTTCCTTTTCGGTGGTTGATGCCAAAGGGGGAGAAGTTTAAGGACCAAAGCAATGAAAACTATATCAAACACCAAACACCACCAATTTTAAATTTTATATCTACAAATGGTTTTTCCAGTGGTTTTGGTTATTTGGTCCAAAATAGGAAGTAAGTGAATTATGGAGTTAGGGGGAGGCTTAAGTCCATAATATCACATTGTGGGGACAAACTTGCATCCTAGCAAGTAGATTGCATATTTTCATTCAAATACTTGTAATATTTGCTTGCTTTGGTTGTGTTGTCATCAATCACCAAAAAGGGGGAGATTGTAAGGAAAATGGACCCCGGGCCATTTGGCTAATTGAGTTTTGGTGTTTGATGAACAACACAATCCGTGAACTAATGTATTTCCCAAGTGTTTGTGTGTTGTAGTTCACAGGATGCAAAGTGGATTGCACTGAGGCTCTGAGGATGCAACACCTCAAAGAAGACATTATAAGACTCATAGAAGACATTACAAAGTAATATTGAAGACACTTTATATATGCTAAGAGTCCAACACATCAAGAAGTAGAAGTGAGATACAAAACTACAAAACAAAAGTGAAGTTGATAAAGTTGAGAGGAAGGGCTGACTGAATTGGAAGTGTTTCACAACATCAAATCTGTTCAAACTGACATGGCTTCAACTCTGAGATGTAGACAATTTTATAAGCTTTCCAAAAAGTCCAAGATCATCAAAATCGGAGTTCGGAGCTAAAAGTTATGCCCATAATACGAAGTCGGAATTGCTGAAAAACTGCAGTAGCATATGGGATGTCCGGTGCACACTGGCCTGTCCGGTGTGCCAAATTTGCTCAAACTGATATGGCTTCAACTCTGGGATGTAGAGAATTTCATAAGCTTTCCAAAAAGTACAAGATCATCGAAATCGGAGTTCGGAGCTAAAAGTTACGGCCAAAATACGACAAGCGGACATGAGCTGTCCGGTGCACACCGGACCGTCCGGTGCGCCATGTCCGGTGCGCCATCTTCGGAAGCTCAAACGGCTACTTTTAACGGCTAGTACACGTGGGATGTCCGGTGCACCACCGGACAGTCCGGTGCACCTGTCCGGTGCGCCGCAGAAAGCTGCAGAACTGCTTTCCAACGGCTATATTTGAGTTGGGGCCTATATATACTTCACCCAACCGGCCATTTGGATGAGTGGGAGCCCAAGAAACATACCAAGGCATATTGTAGACATTTCCAAGTGCTCAAACACCCAAGTGCTTAATAGAATCACTCAGTGATTAGCGTAGGTGCTTTGTGAAGTGCTTAGGTTAGTTAGACCGCATTAGCGCTTGCTCTAGGTGAATCCTAGTTAGTTGAGTGAGTTTTGTAAAACCACACAACCCCTCGGCTCTTGCGTGAGTCGTTGTAATTGTACCGAGTGGGGCGAGAGTCTTGCGAGACCGTGACAACCGCGTTTGTGTCACGGCCGCCACCGTGTACCGGAGGGAACGAGGCCCGCGGCGTTTCGGCCGGAAGCTCGATAGTGGAGACGGCGGGGAGCGTCCGAGAGGAGCCGGAAGCGGAGCACCACTTGCGCGTGGAGAAGGCCCGTGGCTCTCTACGGAGTTACTCGACCGAGGTGCTTGGCCCTCGCGTGGGCTTCCCTTTGCGTAGGGGCACCAACGAGGATTAGTCAGGACCTTGCGTGGTTCCGGATACCTCGGTAAAAATACCGGCGTCATCCACGAGAGTTTGCTTCTCTACCTAGCTCTTTACTTTCCATATTTATATTAAGCATTTAAGTTTCAATCTTGTAGTCATACTTGTTTAGTGTAGATTGAAACTTAACCTTTGCGGTAGAGATAGCAACACTTAGACAAAACCTAGTTTGCACACTCTAGTTTGATTACTTGCAAAGGTTTTGCTCTAGAGATTTAATTGTGGCCTAGTTTAGTAAAAGTTTTGGAAGTCCTAATTCACCCCCCCTCTTAGGCGTCACCCGTTTCCTACAGGTAGTGATACAGATCAGTGGCAGACGCAAAAGGAGAATTCAAAGGGGGCCAATAAGATTGTATGAAAAAATTAAGCAAGCTCGTAAAAAACTAGTATTACATAGAATTCAAGTTTCATACCAATATACGATAAGAAGAAAACTATATGAACCAAAGAAGCAACATACCAAGAACCTTTTGCTGACCGAAACAAAACCATATATACCTTATCGAATGTCGATCTCCTCGAAGGGTGGAGCCACCAGAAAGGAGGCAGGGTCAGGCGACCTCTCCGACAGAGAGTCAATGCTCGCTGGTTCTCTAAGCTCGTCCTCTGTCGGAGATGGATCGCATCGTCGCGACAAGCGAGATCAAGCCTATTGGATAGGCCGACGCCGCGACGACGACGAGCAGGGTGGGGCGTCGGGTAGGGGTTGAACGTAATGCACGTTGGGAAGTGATAGCGGCAGACAAGGTCATTGAGGCAGATTGGTTCGGATAGTGTTAGAAAGAATGAGATCGGACAGATAAATGCAAGGACTAGAGCGAGAATGAGGACGAGAGTTAGGAGGACTGGGCCGATCTGAATAGAATGCCTAGGACGGAACTGGTTTGATCTATCTAAGACTTTTATTTTGTCTATACTTAACAATAAATAAACATTAGATTAGATATAAAGAGGTACTAAAAATTGAGGGGACCACACCCCTTTTGCCAACATGTGGATCCGCCCTTGATACTGGTGTACAGGCCAAGGTTGCGAGAGGTCATCTCTCGTGCAACCGTATTCTAGATTTCTGGTGGCATGTTTGCAATGCACAATGAACATGATTCTCTATATATTTATCCACCCACGGATATATCTATCATTATAAATATGTATGAGATCAATCCACAAGCTCTGAGCCCACCGTTTTCAGATATACATATAGTCTAGCCGATCAGAAATAGAAGATATATGTTGGAGATATATATCTGCAATATCGCATGCATTTATTGAATGTGGCTGCAAGGTTCAACAAGCTGTTATATCTATCTATGGGCACTCCATAATACAAAAGCAGGGTCACGATCAGTTGAGTTCACCACAGCAACAAGAAGAAAAGGAGCCAGATCAGAGAAGAAGTGGTGGCGATGCCGCCGAGGGCAGTGCCGTCGTCGTCTCCCTTGCCTCTTGCACTCGCCGCCGTCGCCATAGTCGTCGTAGCACTTGCCGTTTCCTCCTGTTCCGCGACCACCGATGCTCCAGGTAGGCAGGCCTCTCTCCTGTTTCTTCACCGTGATCGATGCGACACGCGCTTCTCATGTCGTTGTCGTGCTTGCATTGCATGCAGGCCTGGGAGTGGGAGCGAGAGAGATGGTGGCACGGGACGACCCCAAGTGCGAGGAGATGGTGCCCTGCACCTTCAGGCGCTGCATCCAGTACTGCGTCAGCATCGGGCTGCAGCCCAAGGGGTTCTGCAACTCCAAGCCCAACATGCAGGTCTACTGCTGCTGCGTCATCCCCTAGCATCATAGCTCCTCGTCAACACACCTAAATCTGCAGCCCTGCTAGAGAAGATACGATCTCTATGCAGATTAGCTGCAGCGATATATATAGATGGATGAATCGTGCAAGCGGTTGAACTATGGTGCTGGAATCTGTAATATATATAAGCGGATCATCCAAAGTGCAAAACATATAGTTTTTGCATTGCCAAATGGGCCTTGTTGGACCGGCACCAACACGACACTAGAAAGCATGGCCAAACATGACCCAACATGAGGCCCATAGTGCCATTGCCAAGCGCGATCAATGGTAGTGCCTCTATTTCGACCGAGGCACGATACGGCCTATAAAGCTGGCACAAGGACGACACGGCGCCATGGCTTACTAGCCATTGATGCGTCCCTATCTTCCCGTCTTCAGTGGGAATCCTAGTCATTCTACCATCGCCCTCTACCTCTACTGTGTGGCAGAATTATGAGAAGATCTTCAAAACTATTAATGGCAAGAAGATCCATATGCATGCACGTACCGGTCTAATAATTAGAGAATTGTTGCATTTAGGTATGCAATATCTTTCTTAAACTCATCTAATTAAAGAATTGTTGCATATAAGAGTTTTTGCATTGCCGTTGGTGTCACGCACTGATAAAATTAGGTTTGGATATGGATGTTAGATGGAGTTGTACATATCTAATTCTTAAGCATTTGTTTCCTCGTAAGGCCTCGTTGAGTACTGTCATCCATGCTTAGTATCCTAGGTGTCGTGAAGGTGGCCAGTTGCTTTTAACTAAAGAACATTATATTGGGGGTAAGGTAGAAAAATACTACGATTTTTTGAACTGTTCTATGATTCAACCCTTACATTATTTGGTGTGTATTATCGTACATCTCCACTTATGATTCATTATCTAGTTAATATTGCTATGCATCTAAAGAATTATGCTAATGATACTCACATCAGACCTATGATTTAACCTATGATGGATAGAAATAATAAGTACCGAAGGGACATACCTTTGCTTTATTGTACCCTATAGAGCTAAAATGAAAGCTTTGAATAGAGTGTTTAGAAGCTAAAATGAAAGCTTTGAATAGAGTGTGTGTACAATAAGTATGAGTATATATGAAGTTGTTGGGTTGAGGAGGGTTGTCCCTGCTAACTGGTCTAGTAATTAAGAAAATATCTGCTACTTGGGATGAAATTGATGATGAATATATGGTGGACCTGGTGGTATCCATTCTCTAGCTGCTACTCTTAAAACCTCTGCAACGACTGACTGTAGTGTCCTAGTGCAGGCTGCAGGTTCTTCAACTGCATGCTTCCGAACATGCTTCTGAACTTGTATCATCGTACTTGGAATGTGACAGCGTCGATCAGCCATGCGCGCGTCGTTTGTGCCCATCCTTGTTGCATTTATCATGCATGGTGGGCACTGTACGCAGAAGAAGTCAAAGTCGTAGAGCAAGAGAACGACGACATGCATTATGCATGGTGTCGGTCGTGAGTCGTGACTAAGGGGGTGTTTGGTTACACCCCGTTAAAATTTTAGCCCATGTCCCATCGAATGTTTGAACATCCGTTCCGGTTATTAAATATAGTCAGATTATAAAACTAATTTGTCAGCCGAAGATTAAAAGACGAGACGAATCTAGTCCAGTTGGTTGGGTCTATATTTCATACTCGTATTTAAAAGTCAAACGCTTGATGTGATCCAAGCTAAACTTTAGCAGGAGCAACCAAATACCCCCTAATAGGAGCCGTGATAGATCGGCTGGTCGATTCATAATTAAGGCAGCAGCTAGCTACCAGCTAACCCATGCCACTTAATAGGTCAATGCATGCATGCACATCAGTTGTCGAGGTTTCATTAATATAATTCACGATGGAAAGAAGTATATATCTCGAATATTTGCCATCGATCTGGTAGTTCATTTTTAAAATAAACCGTGACAAATAAAAAAAGAACGGAGAGACTACTATACTACTGAGTATTGTGGTCCAACAACCAAAATGGGCTATCGATCAACAATAGATTAAAATGCAGGAGTGCCATATAGACTAGCAAACCATGGACAGGCATAGGTCATGCAAGCACATGTACAGAGAGAGAGAGAGATAGATAGATTGAGAAGAAAGCAAAGGCCTCCGTTGCCGACAGGCCGGCGACAGCTAGCTAGGTTTATACTATACCTACCAGCAGCCAGCCAGATACAGGCCAGTTTTCGCTAGCTTATAACTGTGCTGTGCATGGTGATGGTCACGTACGTACCTTCGTCAGGACGGCTCCAACAGCTACATGCATGTATCCTCCCAGGGGCGGAGCTACATAGAAATTAGGGGGTGCACATGCACCCACAAAAAATTAGAAATCTAGTGATTTGGACCAAATTTTCACCATATATGCACCACCTACAAATTGTTACCATGCACCCTCAAGGCATATGCACCCTCCCCTAATTTACTCTAGCTTCGCCACTGTATCCTCCTAGCTATAGAAGCAACTAGCAAACCGGCTATGAAACCAATATCTAGAAGAACCAATCTACTTGCATGGAGCTCGGAAACACCCCTGAAACAGACATGTAACATGTTGGGGAGATGCACATGTAGAGCGGAGGCAGGCAGGGTGGCAACGCTGCTCCTCCTTTTTCTTCTTTTGTCCGCTGCACCCAGAGAAGCGTAATGATCCAATACATTTTAGAGTATGTTTGGTTGGATGTACGTGGATGGATGGAAGGGGTAGATATAATGTTTAGATGAGAGTCGCGTAGAGGCGAGAAAAAAACATCGTAGTAGTTTTTGGTAACAACGTGATCCAAAAAATCGAGGGAGTTGTGTCGCCCCTGTCTCATCCCACTTTGACCTCAAACCAAACACGTTATTAATGATCGTTTTTTGGCACTAAGATCATTGGCATTGCTACATAAGTCATTTAAACTTTATCCTCCTAGCCAATTTTGGTCCATCAACATTGTGCTTTTCATACACTACCGAAATCTGGCTCTTTGCTGAGTGATCGACGCTTTGCCGAGTACAGTTTGTCGGCCACTCGACGAACTAACACTCTCGGCAAAGATCTCCTTTACCAAGCGTGGGACACTCGATATAGACAAACACTCGGTAAAAACCCTTTTGACGAGTGTCAAACTCTCGGCAAAAAACGACACTCGGCAAAGACTTCGCCGAATGTTTTCTAGTCTTTGCCGAGTGCTTCAAACACTCGGCACAACAGTTTTGTCCGATAGTGACATGTGATGTGGTGGTGTTTGAATAATGCAATGTAGCTAATAGTTAGTGGGCTAAAAAAATTTGCTGGTGAAATTAGCTAGCTACAAATAACTAAGTCACTATTAATTAATTTACTAATAGTTAAACTATTAGTTATTTTGTTTGGATGTATTCAAGTAATTTTAGTAGGTAATTATTATCTTTAGTAAATTCAAATACAATCGGACTCGCAACTAGCTAGCTAGCTTCCTCGTGACGAGATAACAAAGTAAAAGCAGCACTTTTCGGCACACGAAATGTGCGGCCAAACTTTAACTTCCAGCTTGCATTATTGCACGCATTGCATCGGCCGATCGGTCAGAATTGCCCCATGTGTGAGTAGGTACGCGTGTAACGAACACTTTTTTTTTCTTTTGAACCGTCGGGTTGTGGTTTATTATTCGGTGGAGTGAAAATTGGACTGCAAATTCACCGTACGTGTGTCCGTTACGCGGCTGTTTTTAGGACCTGTTTGTTTCGGCTTCTGGCAGCTTTTAGCCACCAAAAGCTGCTGCGGCCTGTCAAACGGTCAGCTTTTCAGCCAGCTTCTATAAAATTCGTTGGGACAAAAACCATCCAAAATCAACATAAACACATAATCGGTTGAGTCGTTGTAATAACAGGAATCCGTCACTTTCTAGATCCTGAGCCCTATGAACAACTTTATCTTCTTCCATACGTAATCGTAATGATACTCAGATTCTCCACATAGCCAGATTCTTTCCACAGCCAGATTTTCAGAAAAGTTGGTCAGAAAAAAGCTGAACCAAACAGGCCCGTAATTTCCAAACGGCCGTTGTATATATATTTTTACCGTTGCTACAGCCTGCTGCTTTTAAATATATAATCGATGTGTTTGATGTTAGAAATATAGGCATTTTCCGTATTATTTTAATTCCATAAATTAACATTATGATGATGACATATAATAAATGATTAACCATAGAAATCGTGATCTTAAATTGATCCATATCCATATGAATCAAGAGAACATAGAGCATGTGAATTATATAAATCATATAAATACGATAAACATGTATACTGACTGAACAAATGAAAGTATACAGATAGAAACATAAATAGCATGACTGTAAAATTAAAACAGACAGATCTATCATATTATAATAAGACAGAACAGATAAGATAAAATCATTCCTACATATGAAGCAGCATAGATGAATGTATGAAACATATATAATATCCAGAACACAAAACAGTAAATAAATAAAACGATCATACCCTCCGATGCGCTCTGATGATCCAGATCCTTGACCAGCTTCTTTTGTCATGTTGGAGATGTTTTGGGCAGTCGCGAGGACGCTCCCCAAAAACCTAATTGCCGATCCCCCGTGCAAGGTCTCGAACGGCACCGGCTTCGGAGGCACCTGCCCTCTCGCTTCTCTGTGCGCGCAGAGTCACGAGATGGAAATACCCTCACTCGGCGGCTGGACTGTGAGACTGAAAGTGTTTCTCGCGTGTACCGAGTGACAGGGGTGCTCCTCTATTTAACCTCTCGCAGAGGGAAGCTGAAGGAGAAAGGTCGCCGAGTCACGCCAAGAGTCAGCCAGCTCTAGCCGAGTTATGCCATGAGTCGGCCAGCTCTCGCCGAGTCACGCCATAAGTCGGCAGCTGAAGGAGAAGGGTCACTCGGCTGATTGCCGAAGAGACAGGGTCACTCGGCAGACGAAGAGACAGAGTCACTCGGCTAACGTACACGGTTAGTGAACACCACACCACACCACACCACGCCCGCCCGCTCGCCTGCCTGCCTGCCTGCCTCGCCACGCCACGCCACGCCACGCCCGGCCCGGCCCGGCCCGGCCGGCGGCGGCGGCGGCGCGCGCGCGCGTGTGGCACGCCCTTGTCCATTTCTTGACTTCTCAAGTTAAGTGGAATAAATCCCACCATATAAGTCAAGGCAAAGGACCCTTGGACTTCCAATGTGGTACTATTGGTATTCTCCACCATTACACACCATAGAGTTTATTCAATAAATGGGCCAAGCCCATAAAAGATCCAACAATCCCCACCAAACTCTAGGGTTTGTAATGATGAAGTATCAGAATCACAATCCTTTGATATACCAGTGTTTCGATGGAGACTGTTAAGTTGAACATCCATCTAGAATAAGAGTTTCACTCATTCACAACTGAACAATGGACTATGCCTTGAATTGACAGTTTTGTGCGAAATAAGATTCACTCAAATCCTTTGCTGATACTAGGCTGCAGAAGGATATTCCCGCTGTTTAGAAGCATATAAGTCACACTTCAGTGCCTTTCATGAGTATTTAGGGATTACCCAAATCCCATAGACTGTGACTAGCAGTCTGACTCATATAGGTGTATTCCTCAGAAGATGTTCTGTAGGACAACATCTCACCTTTATAAGACTCTTGGAATACATTAAGGTAAAAACCATCCTGCCTTACAGATAGGAAAGATGTGCATCAGAAATGAGTTAAAGAAGGGATCTTTCCTCACAATCTACTCCTAGCTTGTTTCTCCACTCTACTTCACGGGATCTCCGATCACATAGAGCAGGTTACCACTAGAGTAGATCTCACATGGGTCTCATACCCATTTCCCTCGATGCACTTTCTATCACATTGCGTGATAGACCCTTAGTGAATTGATCTGCCAGATTATTCGATGTGTGGACATAATCCACAGTAATAACTCCGGAGTTTTTCAACTTTCTGACAGATTTCAATCTCCTCTTAACATGCCTTGTAGACTTCATGTTATTCCTAGAACTGTTAACCTTTGTAATCACCGTTTGGTTGTCACAGTTCATGGAAATAGCCGGTATCGGTTTTTCAACTACCGGTAAATCCAATAGGAAATCACGAAGCCACTCGGCCTCAGCCCCAGCAGTGTCTAATGCTGTGAGTTCTGCTTCCATTGTAGACTTCGTTAAGATAGTCTGCTTGCAAGACTTCCAGGAAACAGCGCCACCTCCAAACAGAAACACATATCCGCTTGTGGCATAAAGCTCATCAGCATCAGAAATCCAGTTGGCATCACAATAGCCTTCCAGCACTTTTGGGTTTCCGGTATAATGAATACCGCATGTCATAGTACCTTTCAAATACCGCAACACTCTCTCAAGAGCACGCCAGTGATCATCTCCTGGTTTCGACACAAACCGACTTAGCTTACTCACAGCATAAGAGATGTCTGGCCTTGTTGCACTTGCAAGGTACATGAGCGAGCCAATGATCTGGGAGTATGTCAATTGATCCCTTGCTATTCTCCGATTCTTTCTCAATAGCACACTAGGATCATAAGGTGTTGGAGCAGGATCACAGTCACTAAAACCAAAGCGACTCAATACCTTTTCCACATAATGGGATCTATCATATTATAATAAGACAGAACAGATAAGATAAAATCATTCCTACATATGAAGCAGCATATATGAATGTATGAAACATATATAATATCCAGAACACAAAACAGTAAATAAATAAAACGATCATACCCTCCGATGCGCTCTGATGATCCAGATCCTTGACCAGCTTCTTTTGTCATGTTGGAGATGTTTTGGGCAGTCGCGAGGACGCTCCCTAAAAACCTAATTGCCGATCCCCCGTGCAAGGTCTCGAACGGCACCGGCTTCGGAGGCACCTGCCCTCTCGCTTCTCTGTGCGCGCAGAGTCACGAGATGGAAATACCCTTACTCGGCGGCTGGACTGTGAGACTGAAAGTGTTTCTCGCGTGTACCGAGTGACAGAGGTGCTCCTCTATTTAACCTCTCGCAGAGGGAAGCTGAAGGAGAAAGGTCGCCGAGTCACGCCAAGAGTCAGCCAGCTCTAGCCGAGTTATGCCATGAGTCGGCCAGCTCTCGCCGAGTCACGCCATAAGTCGGCAGCTGAAGGAGAAGGGTCACTCGGCAGACGAAGAGACAGAGTCACTCGGCTAACGTACGCGGTTAGTGAGTGCTAAAAATTAACACAACCACACCACGCACGCACGCACGCCTCGCCCGGCCCGGCCGGCGGCGGCGCGCGCGCGCGTGTGGCACGCCCTTGTCCATTTCTTGACTTCTCAAGTTAGGCCTTGTTCGGTTAATCCCGTTACCCATGGATTGGATGGGATTGGAAAAAATTAAGAAGAAGATTGACTTGATTGGGATTTAAACCCATCCAATCCCACTCAATCCACATGGATTGGAAGCTAACCGAACAAGCCCTTAAGTGGAATAAATCCCACCATATAAGTCAAGGCAAAGGACCCTTGGACTTCCAATGTGGTACTAATGGTATTCTCCACCATTACACACCATAGAGTTTATTCAATAAATGGGCCAAGCCCATAAAAGATCCAACATTTGATCCATTTGCATTGGATGATGAACACAGGCCAGTCTGTGCGCTTCATCATGTGCGCCCCAGAGCTAGCTAATTTGCATTTCAGTTTTTCTTTCCTATCCATATGAAACCAGTTGTGTTACGTCTAACGTCTTGTGTGTACACATCCATCCATCCGGCTGGACGACGACGACGAGGACGGCTTTCATTATTTCCATGGAAGGCGGGCAGCAGGCCGCATGATGTAGTCGAGCATGAATGCATGCATGCACGACTAGATCTGCACCAGATTTCGACGTCCTATTCTATATGTTCCAGTACTACGGCCTCACGCTACGAAAACGCCAGCTGAGTGATTCAACGTCAGTGGACGATTCATTGGACGACCTCAAAAATTTGAAGGTGCAACGACGGCTATAGTTATCTGCATATATAGGGTCTCAAAATAAAATGAACTTCTTTCTAGACATTAATTAATTATTTAAAGTGATACAAATAGCTAGGCCGGGCGGTGTTGTACAGATAAAAAAAAAGTACGTACGGTGGATATATCTATCCTCGATCCGGGTACGTGATCGGCCGCTAGATCGTGATCCCCGTAAAGGCTGAAATGAATCAGAAAAGGCAGTAAAAGCAGCGCACTTGATCCATTGGTTCCCTCGTGTTCTTCCTGCATGCATGCACTCCCTTTGGTGGATCACGGAGAGCGTGTGTGCGCCCCCGCGTTGTGTTGTATGGCCACCGCGCGCGATGCATGCATGCACGGGGCATGGCACTGCTACCACTGCCACGTCCGTTCGATCAGGCCAAGTGGCCGTGGGGTAGGGGGAAAAGGTAGTAATATTGTAGTAGTTACGGCTAGTCATCAGAAACACTAACTCAGAACAAACTCAATCAAAATGTTCTCAATTCACTTTGACAATTATTATCATTACTAGGTGTATGCCCGTGCGTTGCGACGGCGCGTTGAATTAAATTAACTTAGATATTCTCTTCTAGTTTTGTTTTAATTTTCCCCTACTATCAGGAGCAAAAAAAATCTCATCTAGTTATCCAATCCAATTGACGAACTTCTCAAGTCCACCATGGTACTATACGGCCACCTAAAAAATGTGCATGCCTACCTACAGACACAAACATATGCCATTTTGAACACTGACATTGTCTCAATGTCCCACAGGGACAATTTTTAGTGTAAATGCCGATTGTAATATATTTCCAAACCCCAATTCTCTCTATTGATCAAATTCAGGATTGCTATTTTTTCCCTCATAGTAGGTTCATCAAGATTATACTTTGACATTTCCTCACTGACAACTCTATCTGAAACTACCCACACAACCATTTTTTTGCAAAAGCCAGTTAAGTAGAAGAGAAAGAAAACAAAGGGTACCCTTAACCATGTTCATTCAGAGTTAAGTAATTAGTGCACAATATAATCAACCTTCAACTCCATCAGTAAGACAAATTTATAAGATTAATTAAAAAAGGATCTACATCCACCTGCACGGCAAGACCCTTGAGTAGGTTGACAGCGAAGTTATTATACTCAATAAAGGACTGCCCACTGCCCTCCCACTAATGCGGTAATGCCCACCTACTAACCATATAGTGCTAACATAGAGAGAGATTTACATTTGACCGAGTTTGCTTTCACATCTATTCTTGTTCTTTATCTGTGATTGGATCTCACCAAAGATCATGTCAGCTTTCTTTGCGCTAGTAGCGATGACAACCTGTATGAAAGAGAGCATAACTGGAGGTCAATACAATTGCCTTTTCATATGTTTGATAATTCAGTTATAGTTTGATTATTCTCAATTATTTTATTTCAGTATAGATACATTTTCCCAAAAAGTCTAAAAGCCATCAAAACATGCAATTTACTCATGTCCCAGCCATCTCCCGCTCCGCAGCGTCGTCCTCGGGCACGCCATGGAAGAAGCGGCAGGAAGAGCCATTTTTGCAGTACCCGCGCGCGTAGTACATGTAGGGCCTCCACGACGCGGTCGCCTCGGCGTTGCTGAGCGAGAAGCTCCGGCGGTGGGCGCCGGCGGCACCCGCGGGGGACCAGCAGCCGTACTCGTCGGCGTAGAACGTGTCGGCACCGTCGTCGTACCCAAGCTGGTCAGCGGCGACGAAGGGCGAGTTACAAATGTGCAGGAGCTGAATGGAGAATTTAAGCCAAAATCCCAATGAGATGATAGGAGTATCATATTATTTCACTTTGATAGATAAGTTTCTGGAATTGTAAAAACTTGAAATAAAGCAGCTGGACCCAGTCGATTATAATGAAAATCCAGAGTCAAGCCACCATATGTGTGACTTGATGAAGCAAATATATGTTGAAGTCTTTCAATCATTTGGTTTCCTGAGATTTGTGTGTAGGAATAACAAATCAGTCCAATAAGCCATAGTATAAGGGCAAAGTTATTATATACCATCCTACAAATTAAAACCACCGAGCAGTACAATCATCAATGAATTACTAACTACTCTATGATTCAAAATAATGTCCTTGAACGGCTACAAAAGTCACGGCTTTAACTGCATGGAATAGCACAAAGCACTACATAAAAGAGGACTGCTGGAACATATTATGTGCTGCACTACAAGGACCTAAATGAACAACTATTTAGCTCTAACTGATTTATACAGAACTGTCGAGTAATTCATTGTTAACTCTAACTGATTTAGCACCTGGTGGCCGAAGCAAACACCCAGGATGCGCTTGACGCACGAACATCTTAATCTTCCTTCTATCTTGAGTAATCCTTACATTTCTATGTTTCCAGATTGCCACGAATTGAACCATTCAGCTATATCAACGATTAGATGAAGAAACAATTGCAAGCAGCCCAAAGGCTCTTCCGCAAACAAATCAGGCAA
This sequence comes from Zea mays, assembly GCF_902167145.1. Taxonomy (NCBI): domain Eukaryota; kingdom Viridiplantae; phylum Streptophyta; class Magnoliopsida; order Poales; family Poaceae; genus Zea; species Zea mays. Next base: position 223,701,995 of record NC_050100.1, on the reverse strand, counting down.
ACGGTTAATAGTAAGACAACTATAAACATACTCCACTCGATAACATAAAAACATACTCGCAGCAGGCAACCTTGAGCACAGTTAGGATAGAATAAAGGTCTAGAACACGCTTCTCCACATCAAGTAGAAGCACACGACCAAATTTAGAAGAAAAAAAACAAGAGAGAGTCGTACCACGGCTCCCTGTGGATTCACCAGTCGAGGATGAAGACAGCGCCAACGAACAACACGTGTATTAGGAGCACCATGAATTTGAGTCCCAGCGCCGACCCCCTCGCTGCGCAAAAGTCTGTAGAGGCCCAGCTCAAAACCCCCCATGGACACAACGAAGCACCGAATCGAACAGAGCCTAATAATCGCTGAATTTTCAACCCACAAACAATATCAGGCGTAGGTGCCAGGCCGGCGGAGCACAATCCGGACGCGCACGGCCACCTGCAGATTATAACAACTGCGCTCAAATTTGGGATTTTCGGGAGCATACTTTAATTTCCACACAAAGGATATTATAACAGAAATTGTACTGCCAACTATGATTTTGAAAAGGGTAAACATCTGGAATGTTCTGAATAAACAGATATTATAGTGGATCACAAAATCACAAAGATGAGCACAAGTATAATTAATTCAACATACAATTCAACTCGGCTACTGAACTCGAGTATAATTCAACAGATTTGAACATATAATTAATTGCAGGCACCAAACTTTGTATACCACCTAGTAAAAGTTACAGTAAAAAATAAGGGGCAATAACATACCGATTCCTTCTTGTTGTTTTGCTTTTCCTCCAAGTCTTTGAGCGCCCGATCCATCCGCTTCCTGCAAAATAGGCAGTTCCACAAGGTGAGCACAAGAACACGAATTTTACACCATGAGCTGATGAATGAAACCGCAAAGTAGGCCAGCTGAAAGCGACTGACAGCTCTGCGGAGATGTACTCGATGCGCTTCTTGACGTTGGCCTTGGCCTCAACGAGGTCCTGCTTGACCAGCACCGGTCCGATGAGTTTGTACACATTGGCCCCATCGCTCAGCAGTTCCAGCTCCTGCAGGCAGCCGCATCCACAAATCGATTTATAGCAGCTCGTATTCTAGACTTTGTGTTCTGAGTGTGACCTTAGAAACTTAGGTATTCAATATTAACTACAGAAGTTGCCACACATTTTTAAACAGATATTCTTCAATGTTGGCTTGTTGAAAAGGCATGCAATATTTTTGGCGTGCAATTAAAGAGCTGTCACATACTCATACTTTTGCAAAATATTTTTTCTTCCTTTTCACTGTTTCCTTTTAGTTAATGTTGATGTTTCCATTCATTCAATTACTACACGATTGCAATAAATACTGAAAGCACTTTGTCATCTTTCCATCTGACAGCAATGCTACAATTATTGAAATGATGATAAAAGCAAGTAGTGTATATCTGAAAGCTTCAGCCAAGTTTCTGAATTAACGCAAGATTTTAAAAACAATCCACCTGTTAGGCTTTGTAAAGATTGTTCAAGCTCCCAGCATCCCATCACTGCTTCCATTGCATGAACACGTACATGCTACTGCAACTGCTCCTTGAATGAGCAAAGGAGCAATACATAGTGCGTCTGTAATAAAAAAGGAACATATTAGAATCTGGGAACAAGAAGGCCTGGCAAAAACCCCAAATAGTAGAGATGAGAAATTGTGGTGCAGCTGTGTTCAGAACTTCGGACTGATAATCACGATTAAGATCAAGAAGTTCCTCTGTGCATACAAATTAGCCATAAAGATTAGTAGCAGCAAGAAGAAGATGGAAAGTTGCAACTCGACAAAAAAGAAGAAGGCAAGAAAGAAAAAAGAATAACACATGGTAGATAAGTACCTTCCAGATCTACAACCGAGGAATAGACCGAACCCCAGACAAAGCACTAATGGCATCCCACCTTGCACTATAACTGCCACATTTCACTCTTCAGTCTGCCCCTGAACCAGATCCACGCTCAACAGATCCACGCTCAACGTGAGCGGTCACTGCATCCACAAAGCAAAACAACAACACCGATCAATCAAACGACCTCCCAAAGGAAAACCCCAAATCGAAGCTCGTGGTACTGCGAGGAGAGCGAGTCGAGCAGGTAGAGGAGCGGCACAGCGACGCTCCTGATGTACCATAAAGGTAAATAATAAAATTAACAATTTGGTTGGTCGTTGGCATGATTTTCAGTTGGATCATAGGGTCTGCTTTGTATTCACAGTGACAACATCCTAATCTAAATAAGGAAGTATCCACCATAAGAACTTCTATTTCACATTGTGTAATTGGAAATGCATGGGCTTAGAGAAACATAGCATTCTCCAGGATGATTAATTGTACATGTATGGTAACAAAGCTTATGAATGACTGGATGAACACAATTTTCTAAACATGAGGCAAACCTGTTTGTGAATGATTGCAAGAGTGAAGAGAGTTGCAGTGACGAGCTTATTCCTCGACAGAACACCAGCAATTGCTCCAAGAGTAAGTCCAAGGCTAATGCAATTACACTGCAATACAACACCTAGTTGTCAGCCTACAAACAAAATGCAACACAAAGCACTCTGCTGGTCCACGCACT